>NC_081419.1:96615724-99438224 GCF_949786415.1 Peromyscus eremicus
TATATTTATAGTATTCATGCTTTCATAATTATTTTTGTAGTCAAATTGTTCCAGATTTGGTCAGAAGCCTCCTCAGACTGGCTTCCGTGTCCTCACAACACACTTCTTTCTTTTTCCCAGCACTTGCGCACTGTCTGCTGTTACACTTGGTCCCTGCTCGTCTGGTTCTGTCTCCTCCAGTCCAGGGTCCTCACTGTGAACAGCTCTCATGGAGCTGTGTGCAAAGGGCCCACTGGAGTGTGTATGGCTACTAGTTATTATTTCACACAAGGCCTTCCCTCTGCTCTTCTCTGTGGCTGTTGTTGATAGTGGCTCTGGTGTTTCACTTTTCCAGGCTGTCAGGAAGTTGTGAGCTTTGGAAGGGCCTCCCACCTTCAGATTTTAAAACTTGCTGCTCTCAATTCTTTTTTTTTTCTTTTCTGGAAAACAAGTGAGCCAAAATTGCGAATTTTATGCAAGTGGAAGTGAACGGGCTGTGAGTGACTTGACTGTCTAAAGTAAACCTCTGTGAGAAAAGTGTGACCTTGAGCAAAGGAACTTAATTTTGTGATTTTTTTTTTAAAAACTATAGCTTTCAGCTGTGGTCTGGGGAGTTGAGGCTGTGGATAGAGGCCTGGATGAATGAGTGGATGTTTTCTTTTTACCAAGTTTGTAAAGTAGGAAGATATTTATGTCACCTTTGAGTGATAGGATTTCAGCTCAGATATTTCAGTTATGCTTTTAGCCTATGAATATCAAAAAGCTTACTGAAGGCTTTCAAGTAACTGCTCTCAGTGCTGGAATTACCCAGGGAGCTTTTAAAATGTGCTGATTCCTGGGTCTCCATAACACAGATTTTGATTAATTGGCCTGAAGTGTGGACTGAGGATGGCTGAAGACTGAGTTTCAAAAATTGCCCTAAGACTCTCTCATGTTCAACCAAGGCTGAGAATGGCCATGTAAGAATTAATGTTCCCTAAAGCTGAGTAGCCTTGGATACTTTATAAACGGTGTGCTAAGTGGTCCAGATTTCTCCACGATCACTTACAAACAGACCTGGTGTCAGGGACTCATGCCCTCAAAAGGCCCCTCAAGTGAATAATGTGCAACGCTTTCCTGAGCTGAAGTAATCCTGTAACTGACAGACAGTTTGAATAAATACAACTCAGCTTTTTGATTTCTGGCCCCTCAGTAATTGTTCAGTCCAGATGAGGGCACTGGACACTAGGGGCTGTTGACTATCACAAGGTTGAGATGGCCTTAACGTGTTAACATTTTTACCCTGATGAAACACGAATATTTGAGTGTATCCTGAAGTAGACCTGTGTGGTGATATTTTATTTGTTCTGAAATGTGGTGATATTTTATTTTATTTGTGCTTTAATGAATGAATGAATGAATAAATAAATAAATAAATAAATAAAGCTTGCCTGGAGATCAGAGGAAATAGCAAGCCATTTTAAGTGAACAAAGAAGTCAGGCCCTTAATCCTATCACTTAGCAGGCAGGATCTCTGTGTGTTCAAGGCCACACTGGAAACAGAGCCAGGTGTGGTGGCACATGGCTTAATTCCAAAACTAGTTAACCATAGAGGTCTGGAGGTCTATACAGACAGACAGAAAGTGACAGAGCTGTGTAGGAAGAGGAAGTGATATAGCTGGGCTAAGAAATCCAATGAGAGAACAGAATAGAAAAGGCATATAAATGTAAGTATACAGGAATAAGGTCTCTTTTGGAAGCTGCGAAGTTGGTGAGGTGAGATTAGTTAGTGGTTTGTCCTATTCCTCTGATCTTTCTCTAAGGCTTTCACCCCTATATTTGGCTCTGTGTTTTTTATTTATTAAGACCATTTAGAAATTTGTCTACAATTGGCGCCCAACGTGGGGCACCATTTGTAGCTGAAAGTTTACTTAGATCTGAACGGCTGTGGGACTGTGGGGCAGCGGGGCCACAGGAGTTGGGCAGGACCAGAGAAAACTTTCAACTACAGACCTGATGATACATTGAAGTTGTGACATGGAGTTGTAAAATAAAATGAATAAAAGATATGACCTACAGAAAGTAGAAGAATATTATGTAAATAAAAAATTTAATGAATGAGTGAAAGCCTCAGCACAGGATCATCAAGGACAGCCTTCATTGATGTTTGGGAAAAGAAAACCCACCCCTATATTCAACACTACTTAATAAACTTAAAGTTAGACAAGATCCCTTTTTACTTCTCCAAGAGAATTTTATCACTCAGTCTGCCATTTCATGCTGGTGACTAGCACTTTTCTTTATGTGTTTTAAGAGCTGAGTCCTATTTGGGAGTAATGCTCACACCAGCTCTTAACATAATATTTACAAGTTTCAGAGACTAAACATCTCCTTCCAGAATACAACAAAAGAACCAAACCAAGACAGTACTGAGTTGACAGCTGAGGGCCAGAGAAAGATAGGCAATATATGCTACTTCTCAGTTTTTAGCAAAAAATGAGAATATCAATGGATTATTTCAGAATATTAGTGAATTCTATTTCGAAATATCGGGTTCCCATCTCTTCTGTTGAAGGGACATGGGCTCAGTAAAGGCAGACTGTATTAACCTGAGAGGACAGTTGTTTAGTTTCCCATCATCTTCCACAGTAGCACATAAGGTCTTGGGGAGTATATGGATTGGGATAAACACTAACGCATAATGCTCCCTGCAGCCATTTTGATGTACAAAACGTGGAAGATAGAGAAAAGCTTGTGGGCTGTAGAGACATTGAAGAGATGAAAATTTGGATGTTCTTGTTTTGTGTAGTATGAAATGCTTCATGTCACACCACCTATGAGCTCACCAGATGTCCTCAAGACAAGTGCTGTGGCGGATTCTGCTGGCTGGGTGGACGTGGATAAAGAGACTCTGCAGCATAAGAAATACCCCAATGTGTTTGGCATTGGGGACTGCACCAACCTTCCGACTTCAAAGACTGCTGCTGCAGTAGGTAGGGTAACCAGCTCTGAGTCTCCTCTCAAACTGACATCTCCTCAAGGTTCCATCAAAACAAGAACAGAAGTCTATCACCAGCTTTTATAACTTAATAATTTTAATAGTGTTATATTCAAGAATAGAAGCTTTTGTGGTTTAAAAATGACTTTGGCTTCCTTAAGGGATGATCACATGATCAATGAACTTGGTGTTGTATGGAGAAGGAAGTAGCTTTTAAATGCTTTGCCAAAATACCAAAACTCTGTCCTCACCGCTCATAGAGACTGCTGTCAGGGCAAGAATGACCTGAAAGAGGATGACATTTTCCCATCTCTCTAAGTTCTACTCCTTTTCTGATTGTCATGCTTACATCTTTGGTACTCTTGGCCTTTGGTACCAGGCAGGTTGGCTATTTTTCTTCTGCCTAAACCACTATAAAGCTAGGGAGGCATTTGTTTCCTTAGGAAACACATGCAAGTCAATGAAAGCTCGCAGACCAGAAAATTGTTCTGTATAGACAAGCACAGTGGAGCATGCCCTGATTGGTACACGATTAAGGCCTCAGCCTGGAAAACTAAATTTCTTTACCTAGATGTTCTGCACTAGCAGTGATGGGAAGAATTGCCTTTTAGATTCTGTCTTCTACAGAGAGGAGCTGTCTTCTGTGGATGCCATAAAACATGGACCTCCCAGCTGAGGGGGTGGTAGTGTTTTGTGTGAACCAGACACCTGTGGAGCATGCTGTGTTACTTTCATTTTCTAAATATTAAGAAAGACTTTCTATGAGTTCTACCCAATGTTTTTTTCATTATCAATGATATTATCTCCCATCTCTTTAATTCCAAAACTCTCAACTAATGAAAAAATTGAAAAAAATACATATTTGATTTACTACTCTTTAAACTTTCATATGTTTTTTATGAGTCATTTGAAGGATAGATCTATCTAGATCTATCTATCTAGTTTGGCTTCAGCCAGGCAATACTTAGAGAGGAAAACCCAGTATTTGCCTTAGTGGGTATGCCTGAGGCTACCAATCTAGGTTGTCTGTGAACAGGGACATGCAGTGCCATAAAATATGGCATCCAGACCAAATTGATAGCCACCAACCCCCAGGAATAGGGGGAATAGGATTTGGGTAGAGCTACTCTTATAATCCTGTTAGAGAGGACTGGGTCCTTAATTTCAAACTAATAGTGACAGTTGTGTGGCTTTTGATGAATTAAGAGCCTCTTTCTGATGGTCAGAACTTCAAGTAAAAGAAGAATCATACTCTGCTCACAATCTAGAGGAGTGGCGTTGTGATCTTCTTGGGGGGAGTCAAATGACTCTTGTACAGGGGTCACCTGAGACCATAGGAAAACACAGACATTTACGTTATGATTCAAAACAGTAACAAAATTACAGTTATGAAGTAACAACAAAAATAATTTTGTGGTTGGGAGTCACAACATGAGGAACTGTATTAAAGGGTCAAACCATTAGAAAGGATAAGAATCACTGCTCTAGAAGGATGAGGATAGAATCACCATTCATTTGTTCATATTAATGTTATATGCAAATGAGTTTTCATGGAAAACCTGAGACTCTTGCTTTCCATTCTTTTATAGCTGCCCAGTCAGGAATCCTTGATAGAACAATTTCTCTGATTATGAAGAATCAAAAACCCACAAAAAAGGTTTGTATGCCTATAGCAATTACTGCTTCATTTATCCTTTCTGTATAAAGGTAGTGTTCTTTCACAATTCTGGTACTTTATTAGTTTATTCCATATGGGGACTTTAATTTTTTGTCTTTAGTATTATATTTCATTGGATAATTTGCATTTTTCATGGTCCAAAAAAACTAGAACATACACACAAAAGAAAACAATTGTAGTCAGTCAGCAAATAAATTATAAAGTCCCCATATATTACCATGACAGAAAGTAATTCTTACTCATTCTCACAATTTCAGTATGATGGCTACACCTCATGTCCCCTGGTGACTGGCTACAACAGTGTGATTCTTGCCGAGTTTGACTACAGAGCCGAGCCTCTGGAAACCTTCCCCTTCGATCAGAGTAAAGAACGACTTTCTATGTACCTCATGAAAGCTGACATGATGCCTTTCCTGTATTGGAATATAATGCTGAGGTGGGTGCCTGGTCTGGTGCCTGTGCGGAGGGTACCAACTTGTGCATGAGGTTGGAGGCTGTTTCTGGGATCCTTCCAGCTTCTACTGAAATCAGAACTTGCTAATAGGACCTACTCTACTGTGCCATTTCTCAAGAATTGTTGGTGGCCCTTAAAGGACTCCTGAGCCTCAGCCACACTTGGGGAAGAGGTTAGGGGAAAGTTTGCAGTATCTCCCACTTGCGGTGGGGTGCCACTCTCCTCTTCATTCATCAGAGGAACCAAATCTTCTGTCTTCCATTCTCTATTCCCTTTTTGTTCCTAGCTACATTAGATAAATAATAATGCTAGTGATAATACTATAATAAAAACTGTTTTCACATGTCAAATACTTTCTAATCTGCTACCTTTCTTTGGTTTTTATTATGTTTGAGAAAAATTAAAAGCAATTAAGAGAACAGAGATAGACTCCAGTTCTGACTTACTTTTGAGTAATGTTTCTACCACTTACTAGCTGAGCAAGTTGATTAGATGACGTTTAGTTTCTTATCTGAGAAATGAACATAACATTAGGGAGATATTACATGCAGAGACAGACAATGGGAGGCATTCAATAAGTAGACTACTACAAATGAATAACTCTTCCTTTTTTGCTATAAAAAAAATTTTGCCTTTCCCAGACACCTATGAGATTGGTAATGTCAGGGTATCTACACCAGTGATCCTCAATCCTGGATGATTCTGGGGACATTTTGCAGTATTTAGAGACAATTTTGGTTGTCATAACTGGAAGGATGCTGTTGAAAGCTAGTGGGCAGAGGTGTGGGATACTGCAGTGCACAGGGCAGCCCCTATGATAAGGAACCACTGGGTCCTAAGTGTCAGTGAGGTTGAGAGACTCTGCCCCCTTTGAAGTCAGGAGGTAAAGCAAAGCAGACAGCAGTTTTCATGTAGCAGCTGCTTCACAGGGGTCTTCTGAGTTGAGTCAGCATGCTGGGCTCACACAGCAAGTTCAGTGTCAAAGCTAGGCCTCAAGGCGGTTGTCCCAGTCATGAGATTTTTCCACCTCAGTAGACATGTCTTGCCTTATGTGCTGATAGGCATCCCTTGTGACTTCTCATAGCATGGTGTTGGCTGATATCACTCTACCCATTTTGTCTTCATAGTCTCTCTGTTTTGCTTCTTACAGAGGCTACTGGGGAGGTCCAGCCTTTTTTCGAAAGCTGTTTCATCTGGGCATGAGTTAAGGATGGCTCAGAGCTTGCTCTCCTTGGATGGCTTCTGGACCAAAATCGCAGTTACTGATAAAGAATTTCTTAATGGATGTGATGACCTTTCTAGACCGCGGAGTGGCTATCATGTGGACAGCCCAGAATGGGCTTGATTCTTCGGAGATATTAAAATGAAATAATAGATTTCTATTTTCCAAATAAAACTTTGTCAAAAAAACCCAACTTTGTCATTGATTGACTTGTATGAGAAAATGTCTTGCCTAGTAGAAATGGGGAGCTGCAGCACTTGGGAGAAGAGGCTGGTGCTGGTGGGATAGCTTCCTTGTTGTCCACCTCATACAGCTGGCATTAGTTTACAGAGACTGAGTCACTGAACAGAATGATCCCATGACATTATTGAAAGACTGTCACAGCCCTACACACTGCTGCTTAGAACTCCTGCTGCAGGAGCCAGCATGGAGATCTGAGAGTCCAGATGCCTCCCCTTGGGTGCCTCAACTCTTTGAGCTGAGTCTCTGCTTTTCCAGCCAGAGACAGGCACTATGGTTCCTAATCTCTGCCAATCCCTTGATATAGGGTCCTCTACTGGGCAGTTTTGGCTCTGGGAGCCCTATCACCTTGGCTGAACCTAAGGTATTTTTCCCTCTTTCTTTTTATCAGGGGTATTGCCCTAATCATAGTCTGAAGGCCAGCCTTACCCCCTTCACCTTCCTTCTTCTCTGTTCTGCAGGGCATTTCCCCTACTAGATTTCTCATTAACGTAATTCTCTTATGGCACCCAAGTTTCCCAGAGAACTTACACATACATAGTGATGCTGGATTTGCCCAATAAAGTGTGAGTGAATTTGCACTGGAAACAGTTCCAGTTTGTTTGGAGCTCAATAGTAGCTCCAAAATGATTTTCTCCCAATCAGTTGATTGTGGAAGTTTAGTTTCAGTCAGTCTAGGATTTTAAAGGCATGTATATTTCATATTCATAAATACGTTTGATTTTTATAACACTTTAGAATTGAAACCATTTTTATTACTAAGTTACTCTTTAGTTACCAAGTCTCTCTGGGTACTTGGAGTTCTCTTTATGACTCTAGAAACCCCATTCAAACATTTATTCATTCAACAAATATTTACTGAACATCTACTAGTTGCTAAGTACTATTTCAGTTCAGGGGATGCAGTGAGGAACCAGAGGGGTAAGGACTCTGCTCTTATTTTTGTGGCCTTTGTGATAGTGTCTTTCCCGGGATACCAGGGAGCTTGCTGAATTAGACAAGACTTGATTTGGGAGGACACTTTCCTTTTAACTCTGGGGGAGAGTCGAACACCAACCTAGCAGGAGGCCCTAAGCTGATGGAAGCAGAAGACTTTCCCAGGAGTTGACCATGCATCGGTCACTTTCCTGCTTAACACTTGTCCTGGCCCAGACATCCATGGCAGTCCTTTCACTCTCCAGGATGTCTCTGTTTGGACAATAGCCTGGGCTGCTCCCTTATTCTGCTTCCAGGATGGCTAAGTCATGCTGCCCATGGTACTCATACCAGGCTGGCCACTTGCCTTCATGTGGTGCACACAAAACAGAGAAGGCATTGTCCTGTTAAGGTCTCCAGCTGAAGTCAGAGAAGCCCTGTGCTCTCCTGGAATCCCTGCAGCCTGCCTGTGCACTCTTGCATAGGGTATGGGTTGTGAGTTCACGCCATAACATTCTTCACTACAGACTCCAAGAAGACCTGGGAATAATTCAGAAGGGATTGACTCCCTGGATGTGGGAAGAAATGCTAGTAAAGATGGGGTTTGATTTCTGGTAATGGCTGAGCCTCTTGGTGGAGGAAATTTGAAATCCTTTGCAGACTTAACATAACCTCCTGGGTCTGCTTATGCTAATGCATTCTGAGCAAATCCCCCAAATAGGGAACTACTTCAGAGATCATGTATACCAGAGTAACTTATTGCCGCTGCTGCAGGAACTGTGACCCTACTGGTCCATACATTGGTCTTCAGCTTCCAGCTTCCCAAGCTGGAGAAGATAACAACTGTGCTCAATTCTAGAAACGCTAAGCCTTTGAAACCTTCTCACTTTATTTACGAGTATGGGGCTGGTCAGAGGAGAGGGCGTTTTTTGGAATTGTCTTTAAATTAGGAGCAGGGGTTAGGAAAAGGAGAATGAGGCTTGGCGTGGGGTAAGGGTGCAGGTTTCTTGATGGGCAGTGTATTTGGGTGGGACTGAGTCACAGGTTCTCCTGGTAGACATATGCCTCAGACATGTTCCCTCAGAATCCGGAAGTGTCAGGGCTGGTCCTGCTGAATGGAGACCCGTTTTTACCTCTTGTTACCTTTGCCTTCAGAGAGTCTTCCTTCTGATGCCTAGATCTGGAGTTACAGATGGCTATGCGCCATGGCGCAGGTGCTGGGAATAGAATCTGGCTCCTATCAGCCCTGGGTAGGTGGTGTGTGAAGTGATGGAACTAGGTCATCGTTTAGAGATACAGGGAGAAGGCTGGATTCAAGTCAGCTAGGGAAGGCCAAGGTTTGAGGTTTAGATTTCTTTCTTTTGTATAATGCCATGTGACAGTGTTCCTCATTTAAATTTTGTAGAAAATGTAAAGAGTAGAGACCAAAGGAATAAAAGTAATCACTTCATCCAATAGCAAGTAATGACAGCAAACAGCAGGTAGGTGTCTCTCTTTGGGCTTAATATTACAAATAAGGTTCAGACTGAACAGGTTATATTTAGGAGTATATACGTATAAACATGTGCATCTGTGCACGCACTAACAATTAGTGAAAGAAGAGGCCATGAATTTGAAGGAGGGTGGGGAGTAGTATGTAAGAGGCTTTGGAGGGAGCAAAGGGAAGGGAAAAATGGTGTAATTAAATTATAATCTCAAAATAAATTTCAAAACAAATTATTGTTCTTTTTGAGGAAGGCGGCTTTTGTAATTCAATATGTAAAAGCAGCCCATGTTATGAAAAATGTACTGGAGCCTTCTGAACTGATTTAATTAATTTTTTCCCCTGTAGTTCTGGGAATTGAATTCAGGGCCTTGTGCATGTCAAGTAAACACTCTACTACTCTGAGCTACATCCCCAGCTCTCTGATCTGATTTTCTCCTTCATACCCGGAGACCATAGGGCTTTAATTCAAGGTAGACTTATTTTGATCATTTCAGCCAGGAAGATACAAGAAAAATTGTTTGGGTAAGATGAGGCTTACTGATTAGGTTAATAAAAATTAGATCTGTCTGTTTGCTTAACTGCCAGAAAGCTAAGGGAAGTGCTTCTCCATGCAATGGAAGAATTTAAGCCCAGTACTATGCAGTAGATGGAAAGATCCCATGAGGCTGAGAAAAGAAGAGATGGAGGCCAATTTTCTATTCCAATATTGATCAATCTTTTGCATTTATTAACACGTTCCTGTGTGTGTGGGTGCGAGTGCCACAGCACACATATGGAGGTCAGAGGTCAGTATATAGGCACCCGTTTTCTCTTTCTGTCCTGGAGATCAAACTCAGTTGGGCAAGCTTGGCAGCAAGCACCTTTACTCACTGAGTCATCTTGGTGTATTTCCTAAACTTCTCTTCTGACCTGTACCTGCATGCCGTGGCATACATGCACACGTGCTTGCTCCCGTGTGTGCTCTCACTCATGCATGCTGTGGCACACATGCACACATGCTGGCTCCCGTGTGTGTTCTCACTCATGCATGCCGTGGCACACATGCACACATGCCGGCTCCTGTGTGTGCTCTCACTCATGCATGCTGTGGCACACATGCACACATGCCGGCTCCTGTGTGTGCTCTTACTCATGCATGCTGTGTCACACATGCACACATGCTTGCCCCCGTGTGAGCTCTCATGCATGCTGTGTCACACATGCACACATGCTTGCCCCCGTGTGAGCTCTCATGCATGCTGTGGCACACATGCACACGTGCTTGCTCCCATGTGAGCTCTCATTCATGCATGCTGTGGCACACATGCACACATGTTTGCTCCCGTGTGTGCTCTCACTCATGCATGCTGTGGCACACATGCACACATGCTTGCCCCCGTGTGAGCTCTCATGCATGCTGTGACACACATGCACACATGCTGGCTCCTGTGTGTGCTCTCACTCATGGCATGCCGTGGCACACATGCACACATGCTGGCTCCCATGTGAGCTCTCACTCATGGCATGCTGTGGCACACATGCACACATACTTGCTTCTGTGTGTGCTCTCACTCATGCATGCTGTGGCACACATGCACACATGCTTGCTCCAGTGTGAGCTCCCACTCTCTCTCCACCCTCTGCCCCAGGAGCCCATCAAATGTGATCTATATCAGTGGTCTCTTCTGGTCCCTGTTTTTGGTTGAGTTTGACCAGATGATGAGAGGAGACGGTGGGATAGGGGAAGAGGGAGAGTAAACTGGCTCCTTATGCCTCTGATTCCACCCTTGCAGGCTGTCTTGACCCCACCATGAGGTAAAAAAACAAAAATTAAGGCTATAAATTTATGAAGTTTTATAGCAATTTTATAAAGCCTTTCACCTGTTGAATCTAATGATTTCAGGAAATTGAGCTTTATTTAGTGTGTTTTCCAATCTCATTTTTCTAGTCATTTTAATTGTATTTTATGAGAAGTCCTGGCCTAAGAACAAAATGAACAGAAAATTTCCAAACTTGGTCCTTCAGATTGTTGGCAAAACCTTGCTGTGGGTCCTGGTACCTGCTCTCTGTGGCTTCCGATGGGCTGAGTGCCAGAAACAGCACGTAACTGCAAGCCCTGAGTGACAGCACTGTGCCCTTGCCTCCCCTCCATCTGGCTTCTGCCATGGTGCATCGGCCCATCTTGAACTGATCCGGTGAGACTCCTTATCTGCTCCTTATTGGGACTTAACTGACACTAGGAAAACATAAAGCAGTGATGCTGGGAGAATGTATGGAGGGGTCACAAGAACACCTTGTGAGACTGAAACCACGAGCGAGTGTGGACTAGAGGGAAGTTGAGAGCACATGCATGTGTGTGTGTGTGTGTGTGTGTGTGTGTGTGTGTGTGTGTGAGAGAGAGAGAGAGAGAGAGAGAGAGAGAGAGAGAGAGAGAGAGAGAGAGAGAGAAAGTATCAGTCATTATCATAGCAAGGGCCAACTAAATTCAAAATGGATAGTGTTTGCACTAAGGTCATGGCAACAGGGCTGGGTGTCATATCACCAGGACTGCAGAAACCACATGGAGAGCTTCAGCAGAACAATTAAATACCATGCCAGTTGTGAAATTATGACCTATGAGACAAGCACAGCCTACTATCTATTTTTTAAGTAAATGAAAACATCTTAGAACATGGTCTTGCTTACGTGATGATCAAGGTGTTCTTATACTATGAGGACATAGCTGGGGAGTGATGAGAGAACCCATGCATGGTCTGCAAAGCCTGAGATACATACAGTTTAGCTCTGGAGAAAAGGTTTGAGGACTCTGGCATGAGGAAAGCAAGTGTTTACTCTGGACACAAGAACCTGGGAAGCTCTTGTTTCTCAGAAGGTTGTGGAGCTGCAGAAACTCTGGCCCCAGTGGTCCTGACTGTTGACCACAATGAAGTAGGCAATTGCAAGGCCTGGGAGATGGCCTAAACCTTTTAGTGTCTAACCTGGTGTGGACACCCTCCCTACCATTCTAAATGAAACTGGATATATTTACGTAGCATTCCAGGTGATGAAGAGAGGACTGCAGAGTGGGTGGGGAATCCATTTTCCTCTTGGCTTCTCTCTCCTGTACGTCCCCTTGATGTGCTGATCAGAATGGGCTGTAGCTTAGATGATCTGCGCCATTTGTCACTTTTCTTAAGCAATCATGGTTCTGTTCCTAGGGGAAGGTTCTGAGTTGGCTTTGAATGAGGTTGCAAGACCTGAGAAAGGGACTGGTCTCCAGTGAGAGGCTGGTGTTACAAGGATAGGAAGCTGTGGTGGCCTCCCTGCTCAGTGATTGCTCCTGCATGCCTTCTGCAGTTATGGGCTGTATGGGTCCTGGCTGGCTGCTGGAGGTTCTCAGGTAACTAAGATGGGAACCAGCCTTGGAGGAGGTGGAAGGAGCTTGTGGTCTAAGAGGAATCTGACTTCTCAGGGAAGAACCCTATGGACCTTACAAGGTGTCCTCCTGGTAGGCAGGGGGAGTGGGGCTTCTCCAGGGAGGATGGGTTTCTGCCTGCTGGCAGGTTGCTTCCAGGCAGCACCTGTTTACATGGTCACATGAATTCTTGGTGGGTTTCCTGCCCAACCCAGTCAAGTAATGGTATACAGAGGAGGAGGAAAGGCCAGCACCCTCTTGGCTTATTATTGTTACCCAGCAGTGAGTGTTCCCTGCCAGAAACTGGGGGGCCTTCCTCAGATATCTGCTTGGTCATTATTCTTCCTGATCTGCCTTCATGAACTCTGCCTAGAAGTGCTTGTCTGGCTAGATACAAGTTGTGTCAAGCAGTGCATCTTACCTGTTTTTCTTGGTTGACTGGCAGTACTGTGAGTGCTACACAAAGGAGCCCAACCCCCAGTCACTGGAGACTCCAGCCCATCTCCCTAGTCCTCCCTCCCTATAACTCACGAGGACCCATTTCTCCAGATGTGCAGAATGATCTTATTTCTTTACCTTTCTGCTGTCAGAATACTCCATCCCTTCCATGCAGCAAGCTCCCATTTATTGATTAAGACTCCTTCCAAGAGCTAATCATAGTCAAGAAAGATGTCCTTGTCTACATCCTCGGGGCATCCTCCTCAAAGTGCTACTCACCTTGATTCTAGTTCAGAGAACACGGGCTACTCTATAAATATCCCTTACACAAAGGAGTGTGTAAGTGAGGTGATACAAAGGGTAGTGATTACCACCATACAGATGTGCAGGACTGTCTTCCTTCACTGCAGCCTCATACTTGTGTGCAAGGCATTTATGGCAACCTGACTAACACCAGGGTCTAATTTTCTTCTACCGTGAGTCATGACGTTTGGGAAACAAAGTGCTAATTCTGCAGGCTCGAGGTCCACATAGGACAGTAGAGGGAACAAAACTAGTTTGTTAGACAGAACTGCTTTGGTTAGGTCCTGCTAGTGCTGGAAGCAGGGCAATGCCATTTCTTGCGAAGCAGAGCTTGCTCAGTCTTTATCCCACGCTTGATGGTCAAGCACATTGAAGGACACGACTGGTCAGGAGCTTTGTGTCCAATTTCTTATCCCATCCTCAGGACCTCAGTAAGGGAGAGCCTGAGTTTTAGGGAGGATCCCGGGCTGAAAGAAAGTAACTTGCCCAGGTCATGTGACTAGGAAGTGGCAAGGGCAGGTCAGAGCCAAGTAAGCATTCCCCACTCTTCTCTGTGCTGAAGGCTCTGTCTTTCCACTGGGCTTCCTCTGAGAGGCTTAAACCACACACAAGCACCTTCCTTGTTAGCTCCTTTATTTCAGAGGAAGGGCAGCACTGAGGGTGTGAGGCTGGAGGGGGACATTGCTAGAACTGGAAATTACGCCACTTCTGGTCTAACAGAGAACAAAACTTCAATTTAATTCAATTTAAGAATCTCGTAGAAATCTGTACTGTTTGCTATCATACCAAACAGAAGGAAGCTAAAGCTGAGGGGCCTTTGTAAGCTGTGGTTGGGAGTTCGTGTGTGTGTGTGTGTGTGTGTGTGTGTGTGTGTGTGTGTGTGTGTCTGTGTGTGTGTCTGTGTGTATGCATGTGTGTCTATGTGTGTCTAAGCTCACATGGTTAACTAGAGCATCCCCCTGGCCTATTCTTGGTTCTCCCTGGGATGGATAACATTTAGTCCTGAAGTCTTGTTCACCTCCACACGTTTGCTCCCTGTGTGAGTGTCCCCAGCAACGTCTGTCCAAATTTATCCACTCTCCACAGAGTATCAGCTTTGGCCTCTTCTCATGATTCTATGTGTGAGTAGCCACTCTCCACTCTGATGAGCAATTCATTAAAAGTGATGGCTTTCAAGCTTTCTTTTTTAAACAATTTATTAATTTTTTTCACATAATATATTTTGATCATATTCTTTCTCTTCACCCAACTCCTCCCAGGTCCGCCTTACTCACCCAAGTTCATTTTCTCTCTTGAAAACAAAACAAAAATAAAAATGAAAATCAAACAAAAGACCAACAAGACAAGAAAATACTAAACCAGAAGAAAATGAAACAAAAAGCTCACCAAACAAGACATGGGATCCATTTTGTGTTTTTCTCAAGCCCCATTGATTGTCCCCACCATATCTTAGGCATTTGGAGGACAAAGCCCTAGTCCCCTAGTGGTAAAGCCTTCTTTACCCGTGTTGGGTGATAAACCTGGGTGACTCCATACCCACAGTTCTAAACTTGGTAGCACACCCAACAAAGTTTTCCAGACACAGCTTCCCAGACCTTCACCAGGAGGTTCTGTCTAGCTTGATTTGATCAAACCTGTACAATGTGAGTGGCTGCCATCCACATGGCATCTCTCTGTGCACTGATGCCTCTCTCTGTTTATAGTATGGCTTCCAGGGACAGGGGAGGGGTGCCTTTGATACTTGGAGAAAAGCTTGGGTCTGCTAGTAGGGCCAGCACCTCCTTGCTCTTGAGTGTTTTTTGAAGAATGTTGATGAGGAAATCCATCCAGTGTGAGAAGAGCTGTGAGGGAAGCTGTGAACCCTATCTTTCCATGTCAGTACTGTATGCAGGAGCTGGGGCTTGGGAACCTGTGTCTTTAAAAGCTCTTGAGGTGAGTTGGTGCTCTCTCAGGCTTAGAAGACACCTGGGGTGGCAGGAGGATGCAACACAAAGCAGAAGGAGCCAGGAGCCGTGACCTCCCATCGCAGTCAGGGGTGAGGCTCTTTGCTACTGACTTACTCATTTATATTGTTTTCTCATTCATAGACTTGAGGTCAAGATACCAAATGGGATAAGTGTGTGAACCATTATTGAATGTGTTAATATATGTAAGGCATATAAAAAAGTGTCTGAATTTCATGAGAGCATTGTAAAACATTAGCCACATTTGTGCAAATGATATTGTCATTGTTAACAGCATTGTAAAGCAGTGCCAGAAGTGACGTGAGATCCAAGGACGTATCTGATGTTTTTGATTCCATTGGCTCTACTACACCTCTGGTGGAAACACAACTCCCCTCCCCTTCCTCCTCTTCTGGCATCTGAAAGTTACAAAACACTGTAAACATAAAATAGCACTGTCTTAGTTAGGGTTTCTGTTGCTGCGATGAAACACTATGACCAAAATACAAGTTGGGTAGGAAAGGGTTTATTTGACTTACACTTCAGCATTGCTGTTCATCACTGAAGGAAGTCAGGACAAAACTCAAACAGGGCAGGATGCTGGAAGGCAGGAGCTGATGCAGAAGCCATTGAGGGGAGCTGCTTACTGTCTTGTTTACCCTGGCTAGCTCAGCCTGCTTTCTTACAGAACCCAGGACCACCAGTTCAGGGATGGCACCACCTACCATGGGCTGGGCCCTTCACCATTGATCACTAAATGAGAAAATGCCTTACAGCTGGATCTCAAGGAGGCATTTCCTCAGCTGAGGCTCCTTCCTCTGATGTCTCTAACTTGTATCAAGTTGACACACAAAATCAGCCAGTACAAACACAAAGAGCAATTAGATAGACTTTACTGAGATTCACCAATTGGAACATTTCATTTAATGCTGTGTCCAATATGGCTCCAGGGACTTGGACTAGCCTCGGGAGATGAGGGAATGAAGGAAAGACAAATGCACACAGAGACAGAGACAGAATTCTTGGATTGAGTGGTGTAGACTCTCTACTGGAAAAACCTAAGCACCACAGAAGCTCAGAGTGTTCATTTTATAGAGTTGAGCAGAGAGGCGGGGTTACTGAACACAGCTGAACAAGGAGGCATGGCTTATGCTGTACAGCTGTGTCAAGGAGGCTGGTTTAGCTAATCCCAGTCTTCAGGCTGTAAACATCCAGGAGGGAGAAGGCTATGGTGGGTGTTTTCTGTACACACTGTCAATATCCACACACTGAATGGAGGGTCAGGCTACACATCCAGTGGGGAGAATGATATGGTGGACAGTTGCCGTGCACACTGTCGACAACCACACATGAAACAGAAGGGACAGATTTGCCATTTCCCTCTGAGGTCTTGACATGGCTGGGCCTATGTCAACAGCACACATTCTTAGGACTTAACTCACTTAGGGGTTCCTCCACTCCCTGTAAGCTATCTTTCTTCCTACTTCTCTATACATTTAGAGTTATATATGTTTAATATATGTATATACATTGTTTTCAATAATTAAACATTAATGCCAGGAATACTAAACACTCATTAGGGATGTTCTTTTGTATAAACACAATGTGGCTATCAACCTCACAAATTTACTGACATATTTTAGCCGATCTATTGTTCATATTATGACTTATAAGTTCACTAAGGATGTCCTTCATAGCACTACTCCAGTACAAAATCCAGTCTGTGGTTTGGTTGCACTTATATGTCCAGGGTCTATAGCTTCACCATTTCATCTGGAACATTTCCATAGCCTTCCTTTGTCTTTTATAACATTGACTCCTTAGTTTTTGCATTGACTGATGGATTGATTGTGCATGCATGTGTGTATGTATGGACACAAGTGGAGATCAGAGGACAACCTTTCAGAGTTGATTCTTTCCTTCCACCATGTGGGTCTCAGAGAACAGACTCAGGCCATCAAACTTGGTAGTAAGTGCCTTGACCTGCTGAGCCATCTGACTGGCCTAACCACTTTGAAGGTTAAATGATACCCCCACCTCTTTAATTTGTTGTTATAAAAGCATTTATTTATTTTTTAAAAGACAGGGTGTCTCTACTTATCCTGAGCTGGTTTCAGACTTGCAGACCCCATGCCTCAGAATCTGGAGTGGTGTAATTACAGGCATATGTGACCATGCCCACTGCATATGCCACCAGGTCTGGCTGTCCCCTCAATTTTTAAATAGGTGTTTGGTGTTTATGATAGGTTGTTACTGTGCCCTTGGCCACGACACGCTGTAGCCTGAGGTTCCATTGGACAGGGGTGTCACTTCTGATTAGACATCATGATGAATCCGTAGCTGCTTTTGCTTACTCCCTGGCCTGGCACCAGAAAGGAACTCAGGGAAGCCCCAGGGGGACCAAAGCTACAACCATCAGGAAATCTTGAGTACTGTTCTGTGCAAACCATATAACAGCACAAGCAGAAGCACAATGAGAAATCAAGTCACTGAAACCAATCTGATCGATGCCATCCCGGGGTTAAAACCAGCTGTGCATTTCTGATTTGTGAGCGATGACTTTCGCTGGCCATAAAATAAATGGGGTTGGCTTCTGCACATTTTAGCCCAGAGTTGCTATCATTATACACATTTTTTAAATGAGAGAGTAAGGTTGGAGGGGCAGTGAATTGTGAGTAAGGCCCCATAGTAATCATCAGAGCAGGAGTTAAGAGTCCAAGCCTGTCTGAATGCCTGTGGTGCTCCACAGGGGAGCAATTCTTTACCTAGAAAATTCAACTGTTAGTCTGAGGCCTGTAACTAGATCAGTGAAGTCCTGGATAGGATAAATACCAACTTCCAGAGTTGCTAAATCTTTTGTCTCTTTTTAATGCTCACTCTTGATAAACCACTGTGGAATGTCTTGGGTTCAGAGACTTGTTTCTTCTTAGCAGAACTGCTTAAACCAATTTAATGGTCTGCATTCCTCCATTTGTGACCTTTCTGGTTGTCACAACTATATTTGCTGATGTCAGCTCAAGAAGTTGTCCTGGGACAACTGACTATGTTGAAAGAGAGTTCCAGAGAAGAGACGGCATGGGTGAAAATGCAGAGGTGGAAACTAGAAAAATGACCTCTGTCTGGAAGGTCACATAGCCTACTTCTTAGAATGAAGGTCAGGATGGGCTTGTTCCAAACTGTGTATGTGCACAAAGTCCTGGGGTTTTCCTTTGGGTGTGAGAGAGGCTTCTGTGGTCCAGAGAATATCAGGGTGTGTGGTTTGTGTGTGTGTGTGTAAATGCAATTTTGCTTCTCTGCCTGCAAGGATAAACCATCATTTTAATTATTATTTATTTAGTGCTACTCTGAGGTCTCAGGACTGCCATTTCATCATGATAACAACCATAACAATAATATACAAATACTAGCAATAATAATGATAATTGTTTGTTTCGTTGGAGTGCTATGGGGGTAAACGAGATAGATTATGGTTCCCACAGTGCTTTGGAATTCAGAAAGAGCTATCATTATACTGTCATGTTGTTAAGTATCTTTTGTAATCACTGCTAACCAGACACTGGGACTTGGTCATCATGTAGACTTCACCCTCTTATGGTGGAAAGAAGAGCAGACTCACCTTCATCATTTTCTTCTTTCCTTTGGAAGAGACAACTAACTGGTAAGCAGATTGGCCATGTGCGAAGTGATTTTAAACACCATCTTATGTAATTAAAATAAAACCTTGTTATTATATATAGTCATCATCATTATTATTATTACTTTTAAATGAGATATTTTAGGGCAAACTGCAGACATGATGCTGCAATCCTTTTAAATAGACCAGTTAGGCATTCCTGAGCAGGGCAATTGTCTAAATAATTACCACACTGTCCTCCAAATAAAACAATAAACAATGTTGATGTGTTTCCACCTGTTTTGTGACACTATTCCTGGGGAGACATGAACAAAGGTCTACTTACTCCGGATAGGACTTAAAGACAGACCAAAGTAAGGTTACCACTGAGGTTTAACCAGCGAGTTTTATTCGGGTTACTTACAGGAGCAGAAAGAACTCAGGTAGCCGTATCACCAAAAGCCCACCCCAGGATGGATGACAGACAACTCATGGCTCACTGCATGACCTTCAGGCAGCTCAGCAGCTTGGAGAGCGTCCTCCTGGTAGCTCCACTGCTCTCTGCTTCTCCCAGGCAGCCCAGCTGGTCTGAGAGTATCTCCCATCAGCACTTAGTGCTTATATAATCTTGGTGAGGGAAGGCACCAGCGAATCTGGTTGGTACCAGGGACTTCCTGAATCGTTTGTGTGGCTTATTTCCTTTAACAAGAAGGATAGAATGTTTTAGAACACTCCACTTCTTAATGATCTCTGCTCCAAGACTACCCACAACCATCTAGTCTCCAGATCCACAGACCCAACTGTCCCAACCATGTCACATTTGCCATTCTGGTATAAGATCTAGCCTAGCACCACACTCCCTTGCTTAATGTCGCATCTCCTTAGTTTTCTGCCACCTGGAGTGTCTCCCCAGCACTTCCCTGTCTTGCGTGGTTGGAAAAGCTTAGAGCACTGGCCTTTCATTCTGAAGGCCAACCTGGCTAGATGCTGGCTGCGTATTCTCAGAATTCACAGAAATGACACTGTGCTCACCCTGGGAGGCAGGTGATGCCAACTCCTCCCTTGATTTTCTCCTTGACATGTAGTTCGATTGGTTTCTGCCACATTTCTTCACTGTAGTCACTAGTTTTTCACTGTGATTAATATTTTGTTGGGAGCTATTCACCAGCCTTTTCAATCATTGGTGACTTCCTTTTTGATGGTGCCTTCCTTCCAGATGGTGGTTTCCTGTTCCCGTCATTCCATCTGCGTTTGTTTGTTTGTTTGCACTCACTGGGAGGAAGAGTTTCCCCTCTCATCTGTGGATTGACCTATTTCTTCAGTGCCTCATGGATTTTCACTCTATCCAACGGCCTGTAAACTATTACTATCATTGTTTTATTTAAAGTTTAACGTTTCAAAGTTTAGCTAGTGGTACCCCCTTTCAAGCTGGCTTTGGGTCCTTTTGATAGCTCTCTTTTAATTTGTGGGCACTTTCATACTTCCACACAGAGGATATTCTAGACTTATGGTCATTAATTTGTTCATTTCTGCAAGACCTCAGCTTCATATTTTACTCAGTGGTGCAACTCATCACTATCAGCACGTGACATAGAGTAATTGATTCTTTCACATCCAGTTATCTTTTCCCTCGAAATCCATCCCATTCAGTTAAGCTTTGAAGACCTTGGCACAACCACTACCATTATCTTTCCAACAGCTTGGAGGACACAGGAATTATCCCAGTCTTCTGGTCCAGCATCAGGGACCTCTCCATCCTTTTAGGCCATCTACTTGCATGACTCTCGATTTCCGGGAGGATGTTCTGAGCACTTTGCTTCCTCCCACTCCCCCTTCCTTCCCTGCTCCTTTCCTTCTGTATTTATCTAGAAACTAGTGTACCAGCCTGTGAACCGGGCATCGAGAAGAGCCGCGGGCATAATGTAGATCCTGCTGCGTTATGTGAACATACAGGTACATGTAAATCAGGTGATGATAAAGTGCTGTGAGAAAGACCAAATCACGATAAAGGAATAGTGCAGAACAGCATGTGACTCTGACCGGGTCTCTGACTGGTGTATGTGTGGGTCTGTGGGTACTGTTTTACATAATACACAGCTAGTCATCCCTTCTGTTAGCCACGTGATTATTTTCCATCGACATTTGAGCTTGAACTTGAAGTCAAATTTCCCCATCATCATGAAGTCTTCTTTGGCTGAGTCAGACTCAGTGATCTTTGCCTTCTCTGAGCAAATGAAGGTCGGTAGAAAACACGGGTCTGGGCGTGAGTTTGGTTACAGAGAAGTGGCAGGATAAAGCTTGCCCGTGCACGTTCTGGAAGGCAGGACTTCCCTCTTTGTGTCCCTTTCTTTCTTTTGCTCTTCCCTTTGTACCTAGTAGTAGATGCTTAATCAGTTTGACAAAAGACAGAGGGAGAGGATGATTTCAAGGGCCTGGCGAGAAGGGAATTATGAGTTCTTTTGCCATCCCTCAGCTGCGACCACACCCACCTCTACCTTCTGGAAGGTTAAGGATTCTATGCCCTAGGGCTTCTTTGGTAACTTCAGCGAGGGCAGATGAACGACTGCTCGTTACAGATCATATTTCAATATCAAATGCTCTTGACGATTATGTCTGATTGATTGTACACCCTGGTGACTTCCTCAAACAGATCTTGGAGGAAAAATTTAGAAGGTTTTTAGAAGTTGTTAACTGAGAACAAACACCCCAAACTATATAATCAATCAAGCATATAACCAATCAGCGGCGAAGTCTCTTTCTTGCTGTGTTCTCCACCCTCACGCATCCCCAAATAAACATAATAACCGCTAACTTTACATAGGCTAGATGCTCTCTGCTCTCAGGGTCGGCCTTTGAACAGGGCGGTGATGAGTTACGCCTAAAGAGCTGTAGGTGGCGCTGTGGACTCGGTGCACCGTGCTCTGCTCATCTTTTAAGATTTCCATTGCAAGACATGGCGTCTGGCATCTTTTCAGTTAAATTTCATCCTATCTGCTCAGCTTCTGCGGAGCAAGTCTGAGAAACAGATTAGCCGATTTCTGACCCTAAACGGAAGGTCAGCCGTTCTGTGCTCAAATATAGCATTTCACCGCAGCCTGGATCATGTACTGGGCTGGGTTTTGGAATTCTGCTCATAGGCTGTGAAAATGACCCCAAGGTGTTTCTTAGCTCCTTTCTTTGCTGGGAGTCCTTTCTAAGGTTTTATACATTAAAGCAGAAACCACATTAGTGTCGTGTTCCTGGCCTCTGTATGTGTGTGTGTGTGTGTGTGTGTGTGTGTGTGTGTGTGTGTGTGTGTGTGTGATTGTTTCGTCAGCTGCAAGGCTGCTTGATGTTTTATATCACTTTCTGAATCCAGTATTAGTGTTATAGTGGGCACCTGCTTGAATGAGGCCTTTATTACCCCCACCTGGTCCCCAAGTCTCTGGGAATTGTTCTTTGTTAAGAATCATTACGACCATTCGGGAAAATGGGACTCACCACGTTGCCAAGGCTCTGTGGCTGTAGTGCAGATCCACTTAATAGCAGAAAATTGGGCGCTGACTGTATCATTTGTCAGCCACGCTGTGGGATTTCAGATTCCTTAATTAAACTTGCGTGTTTCAGACTTCATAAAATGAATCTGTGTTTTATGTTCGTAGAATGTGGGCATGTAGAATGGAGAGAATTGAACCTTGATGACTTCCTAGACTGATACAATTCAAATTCCCTAAACACATTTACTAAAGGCATGCCTGACTTTCAATGTCTCTTGGATTTCCTTGTATTGAAGAGAATGAGATGACACTTCCCATCACATTTCTATAATGAAGTTATTAGGGTTGAATTTATATTTGTTTTCCCCCACATTCACCGTTTTCAGACGAGCACTTTTGTTTATTTACTGATGACCAGTAGATGGCTCTGTGGCATTTCTTGAGTTGATACATGTTTGTTTGGTTGCCCCTTAATATATGAGAGTAATTTACTTTCCCTCTGGCCTGTGGGGAAATCTTGAGCTGTTCCATTCAGCCACATGGATGAGGAGAAAGGCTAATGAAGGTTCTTTTTCTCCCTGAGTTGTTGGGAAAGTGTGTGTGTGTGTGTGTGTGTGTGTATGTGTGTGTCCTACTGGAGTAGCCAGATAATGACCAACTACGGACATAGGACCTTTGGGATGGCCAGTGTGCAGTGTAGTGGCTCCTGCGGGCCATAAATCCTACCCAGATGCCCAAAGGAAGCAGTGACTAAGCTTGGCTCCTGAACACCAGCTGTTGGAGCTCCTACGCTGGTGGAAAGGGATGTGGATGTGCATAGATGACTCAAATTCCATTTACCTCCCTGGGGCTGGGGACCATTGCCAAAATGTAGGTAAAGCAAGTGGGTACACCTCTGGATGCTATCTTCTGTGCCTCTGTCTACATGGTGCCTCCAAATGAACGCCGTTATCACTTTCTCCCATTACTTTCCACTATTCTGCCTTCCTGTCACGCACTGTAGGATGGGGTGGGGTGGAGGGATGACTGTGTGTGCTCAATTACCCATTATTCTCAGTCTTCTTTTCTTACCTTTTGAGGCTGAGATGGCACATGATTGCCCATACCTGGTTCTTCTCTCCTTCCAGGTACACATGGAGATGAAGAGTTTTAGACCCTCTTATAAATTAGGTGACTTGTTGTAGTCAGTAAAATTTAAACAGGATCCCAGGATGTTATGGACTGAATTGCATCCTCTGAAGTTGAAGTCTTCGCTCCCAATGGGACTATATTTGGAGATAAGAGGAGATTATGGTTAAAAGGTGTTGTAATGGTAGGATCCTAGTCCAATATGCCTGGTAACATTATAAGAAAAGGGAGAAACAATAGGAGTATATACACACAGAGAAGGGACCAACGAGGAGAGGAGAAACGACGGCCATCTGCAAGCCAAAGAGAAAGGCCTTAGCAGGAACTGAATCTGCTAACACCTTGATCTTGAACTTCCGGTTTCTAGAACTGTGTGCGATAAATTTTTATCGTTTGAGTCAAACGAGCCTCCAGTACTTGTTATGAGAGCTCTAACAGACTGATACATAGGCTGAGAATTTAAAAGTGTAGGTTATCCGTTCTATCTTCTGCCTTATTGGGCTTCAGTGGTATGTTCCTGATGATGTTGCTAAAAGTTGGAGAGGCCAAACAAATAATTTGTCTTACACCAAGCCACTGATATTTCTGATTGCATATTGCTGCAGTATGGTCTGACACTAACCAGACAGACCAATCCAACCTGAACTGTGCCCTTTGAAGACAAACCAAGTATCTGACCATTTGTATGGGATAAATCTTCTTGTAGGTGATGGATGCGTCATGCCCAGATAAGGGAATTGGGTTATTTCATAAGATAACTGGGATCACGGACATGAATAAAGTTGGTTAACTCATCACAATATTATATTGCTGTAATTACATATGGTCCCAAGGGACAGTGGAGGTTTCTATTGGTGAAATTATTATGGCCACTCCACGTAGTTAAAAGGAGATTTATTTAATGGCGTAACTTACAAGTTAAGGGATAGGTAGGCCGCGGGGTCTGGGGAAGGTGTATCGCAGTCCAGCGGTGTTCTCTGGAGCTCTGCTTGGCCCACCTTCACTGTCCAAGGTCCCGGAACCGAGTGAGTGCACCACCCATCCAGATCTCAGGTCTCCAGGAGCCTCCCTTGGCCCTGCCTTGTAGGCATGACAGTTGCCGAAGTCTCAATGGGGGTTGGAACTTCCAGATCAAAGCTGGAATGGCTACCCACTACAGGTTTCTGTTTGGTTTCAGACTGAACCCTCTCAATCTCAGAGAGCTGCTGAGATGGCTTAGGTGGAGGTGGGGAGGAAGGCGAACCTTTGGCTTTTCTTTCTTTAATGAGAGTAACTATATTTTTATATGTGTGAGGTTTTGTATGTAATTTAATTAGATGAATGACTGTGTTGCTAATTTTTTTTAAACTCACATTTGTGATTTTACAGGTAAAGAAATACAGATCTTAAAAATTTATTTATTGATTTATGTGTGTGTGTATGGTTTTTATGAATGTATATATGAAACTCTTGGAGCTTGAAGTTTAGTCTGAATCAGCTAGATCTTCTTTATTGATATGTTTATGGTCATAAGCCTCACTTTAAATCAGTTTCTTCATTTCGAGCTGGCATGTAAAATATCTGTGGGGCTGTAGAGATAGATGGCTTAGTGATCAAAAAGAAAACAAGCAATTTGTTATTCTTGCTGAGGACCCAGGCTCGATTCTCAGCACATACATGGTGGTTCGCAACCATCTGTAACTCCAGCTCCAGCACCCCTTATAACCTCCATGGTCAGCAGACACACATGTGGTGCACATACATACGTACATGCAGGCAAAATGCTCATACACTTAAACAAAAATTTTTAAAAAGAAAGAAAAAACGTGGTTCATGGAAATAGAGTTGCACAAAAGCTCAAGAGTCATAGATATTCAAGTGTTAATTTACATTTAAAGGAAATTGTAGAAAATGTTGATGGCACACTCTTTTGTAGCAATGAATCAGAAACCATGGTTTGAAGGAGCACGTACGTATTTTTTCTTTCTTTTTGAATTTATTTATTTATTTTCCATCCTGACTACATCCTCTCCTCCTTCCTCTACTCGCACTCTCTCCCCTTTGTCCTCTCCTCCACCCCCTCCCTTAACCCATCCCTCCTCTGCATTCACTCAGAAAGGGGCAGCCTCCTCTGGGCATCAGCAGAGCAACACATAGGTATTTTCAATGCCTATCAGGAGGGTTTCAACTCCTGTCCTGTGCAGACATTGTTGATAAATTACAAACTCATTTCCACAGAGCATAAATATCTTCATTTAATTCTTAGAAAGAGAACACTTTTATCATCTTTATGAATAATCAGTAGCCATTTGGGATTCACTTATCTATAATTCAGAGCATCATTTAGAGTTACGGCAAATTTGGCAAACAAATTCCTGGGTGCCAGCCAGCCAAGTAGCAGAGGTGCTAAATTGGTCCTTTTTCAAGATGACTTCTTTGTGCACATGTACTTTCAGGGCATTCTGTTTTTCCTTCTGTAAATGGCTTCTTATTCTCCAGGCCTTCTTCACATGCCTTGAGATCACCTAGTGTGTTGATCCCACGGTAACAGCATTTTTAAAATGATGACTGGCTTCTTACAGACAAGGAATGGAAGTCCCCAGGGAACTTAAGGGCTGTGTCTAGAATGTGCACAATCATTTTTGCTGTATATTATTGATTAAGAAATCACAGGGCTAGCCTAGATTCCCTAGGTTCATCAAGGTGGGAGCATAGACTCTGTATCTTGGTGGTACCTAGCAGCTCACTTTGCAGAAGAGCGGGTGGGATGGAAGATATCATTACCCCTAACTCTGGAAATGTTCTCCATGCATTCTGTCATCCTTTGCTTCACTTATTAGATGGTTTTAGTTCTTCCACTGAGTTCTTGATTTTGACTTCAATTATTATGCTTGTCTTGTATGCCCCATGTGGTGCTAAGTGGTGGGCCAGCAGACTGTCACTGACTCCTCGAATCATCCACCAGATAGATACTATCATCTCCATTCCAAAGATGAGGAAGATGAGGTAGCAAGAGGACACTTATCTTGCCTAAGGTCAACAATAGCCACACAATGCAGTGTTTCAGTGGGATTTATAATAACTAAGAACATACAAAATGCCACAAAGTAGTATAAAATTAGCAGGTAAGAAGACTGCTGTTGTAGGAAATACAGGATGCAGAGAGGTGAGAGGGTAGTGTGAGTGATGCCTGCTGTCAGGTCTGCCTGGGGAACTTGCTTGGAATTGGGCCACCTGTTTGACTTTGAGATGTCTTGTAGCTGGTGCATGTCGGGGTACGAGCAGTGTGTGCAAGAAGTGGAACCAGGATCAGTACTTCCTCCTGTTCCTGATGTCCAACTCAGAAAAGTGTTCCTCTCTCGGGTCCTGAAAGAATTTAACATCCTCATCCTTAAACTACTTGCTGTTTCATTTCGCTGGGATTTAAAAAAATAAAATACACTTTAATGTTGACTGAAGCTTGGGGGGCATCTCCAAAACTAAAACAGGTCCCCAAAGGTGAATTTAAAAACATATCCATGGGATAACTTGAAATGTCTGGAAGCAATGACCTTTATTAAACTTGGGATCATCCCCTTCAGCACCACTCAGAAGATGCCAGTCTGGAGGTAGAGACCTTGCAAGTCTCCTTGGAAGGAGTGAGGACACCAGCCCATGAGGTGCAGGGGTTAGGCCGTCATAGGGATTGTACCTTGGTCTGTCTGGGGGAAATGGGAGTTTTGCTGTCTTTTCTAGCCCTGCTAGCATTTTCTAAAGCAAATCATAAAAAAAAAATAAAGATGTAGGCGAAGAAAGGAAAGAAATAAAACTTAAGTAAAATAAGAAAGTCAATGAAGGTTAAGGTAATATTAAAGGTGAAACATCGAGGTGTGATTAAAAGGCAAAGGACAGACTGAGAAAGAGAGTAGAGTCCAGTCAGAAAAATGTAAAAGGATAGTGACAGATAAATAAAACTCAGGATGAAGGGGTTAGGAAAAGATTGGGGTTCCTAAAGGAAAGTGGGAAGCAGGGAAAAGCTGGAACTAAAATCAGTTAAAAAGGAGGTCAGGAAGCTGTCAATAAAATTTAAGATAAAAATAAAAACCAAGAATTACAAGTCATGATAATTTAGCAAACAAGACTTAATTAAGATGAAGGATAAAAACATGTAAACTAATGATGTAAAAGGTTAACTACATCAAAGTGAAACAGAGCACAGAGGAAGAGGCTCCGGACTGAAGCCCACAGGGAAAAATTCTAAAAAACTCAGAAAGTGGTTTGAAGTTGAAGTGCAAGATTAAGGCATTAAGAGTGTTCTTTTGAGTGTTAATACTTTGAAAAAGAGGATTACAAAAATACTTTAAAAGGAAAATAAAAGAAATTTGAATTCATAGGAATAGATAATAAAAAAAATAAAAGAAAGGGAAGTTTAGAGCACAAACCAATGCAATAAAATTCTCAGTAACAACAGAAACGAAAATTAAAATTTCTGTGTAGAAATCCCTGAATGTTTCCCTGTCAACAAATATTCAATAAAAATCTTTCTCTCTGATACAAACTCAAGTGTCTCCTGGGTTCCTCCCTGGAGAATCCTGTTACAGCAGCATGGATAGCTACATCAGGATAGAGAAAAAAACAGGCTATGTTGTAAAATGCCCTTCAATTTTGCCTAGTGGCTTGGATTCTTGCCTCCAGGCACTACTTTCTCTGTAAGAAAATGGCAGTTACTCTGTAATCCAAGCAGTTTGGGTTGGAGTTGGGCATAAGCAGTGGCCAGTCCCTGCTATGAAAACATCTCAGGCAAAAACGCCATGGGAGAGTAATTTGTCACCCAGAGAAGGGGAACGAGGGTAGGGGAGAGAGACAGGTCAGGAGTAGCGGTTAGAGGAAGGTGAGGGTATAGGAGGGCAGGAATTAAGAGTAGCTCTTTTCAGTGATGCAAGGGATGGAGTCATCTTCTGAGAGCCAGAGGGCAGGACCCAGGATGGTCAACACAGTCTCCTGTAGCACAGTCACGCAGAGAAGAACCCTGAGGCCAGCGCTGCATGATAGCTGGTCGGCCCGGCCTGTCTTTGCCTAAAGCTGCCAGACCATACCACACTTCAGTGCTGACTTGTAAGTCGGATTTCAGTGGGTGCAAAGTCAAGGGTAGTCAGAATCCTGGGGCCTTAGTGGAGCAGAGTTAAATGTTGATGAATCTATGTGGTGTATCCAGGCACTCGGCCAGAGAACACTGGTGGGGTGGAGAAGAGGGTGGAAGGTTTGCATGAAGGCAAGATAAGGGCTGTTGCCCTGAAACGCCCACCTGATTCGTACCTCTTCTTTAGTTCTTATCTTTATGTTCTGGAGGTCAGACAATCTAGCGCTCGCAGAATATGGCGCTGTTCAGACGAAGAGGATGTTGAAGAAGCATAGACGATTCACATCTCTCAGGATGTTGGGAGCAGATACTGGAGAAGTAGATGGGAACAGGGTTGGAAAGCCCCCAAAGAAAACGAGGAGAGCTCCGAATGTCTGTCTGTAACAGCAATAGGAGAGGGAAGGCAGAACATTCAATTCAGAGGTTACAAATAGAGGTGGTAGGAACACTTGTTCAGTCATGTTCATTGCTGCTCTATTCACAATAGCCAGAAACTGGAAACAACCTAGAGGTCCCTCAGCAGAAGAATGGGCAAAGAAAATGCGGTACGTTTACACAATGGAGTATTACTCAACTCTTAAAAAAAATGACATCATGGAATTTACAGGCAAATGGATGGAACTAGAAAAAAAAATCTTCCTGAGTAAGGTGACCCAGACTCAAAAAGATAAATATGATTGGTCCTTTATTCAGCCAACATCAGAAAGTCTTCCTTCATCAACAGACGGGAACAAATATAGAGACCTACAGCCAGACCAGACATTATGAAGAGAAAGAGACCTTGGAACATACAACTCTAAACAAGATGTCTCCATCAAATCTCTTCCCTCAGAGCTCAGGGAGGGAACCCTGTGGAAGATGAGGCAAATGGAACCAGGGAAACAGAGAGGTTGGAGGACACCAAGAGAACAAGGCCCTCTAAACCAACTGAGCAAAGCTCACATGAACTCACAGAGACTGGAGCAGTAGTCACAGAGCCTTCACGGGTCTGCACCAGGTCCTCTGTATGTATATTATTACCTCTCAGTTTAGTACTTTACTGGGAATCCTGAGTGTGTGAACGAGTGGGTCTCTGATTCTTGTTCCTTCTCTTGGGGCTCTTTTATTTTTCTGCAAGCTTGTTTTGTTCAGCTTAGATGTGATGGTTTTTGTTTTCATCTACTATACTTTTATTTTGTTATGTTTTGTTGTTATCTCCCAGAATCCCGTTCTTTTCTAATGAGAGACAGAAAGAAAGTGGATCTGGGTGAGCGAGGAGGAGGAGGAGGGGAAGAAATGGGAGGAGAGGAGTGAGGGGAAACAGATTCAGATTTTATTGTATGAGAAAAGAATTTAAGTTTAATAAAAGAGGAAATAAAGTGGGGGTGGTAAGCTTGATGGGGGAAGTTAGGATATCTGGTTCTTTGCACTTGGGTCCTAGAATTGCAGCAAGAGGCGTCAAGGTGAAGTAAAGTGGCTCACGGTAAAGGAGCCAAAGTGGAAGAGCAGATGAGGTGGGTGGGGGAGGAGGCAGCAGGATGCAAGGTCCTTTTAAGACAAGCATAGTGGGGGCTGGAGAGATGGCTCGGCAGCTAAGAGCATTTCCAGAGGTCCTGAGTTCAATTCCCAGCAACCACATGGTGGCTCACAGGCATCTATAATGAGATCTGATGCCCTCTTCTGGTGTGCAGGTGTACATGCAGATAGAACACCATATACATAAAATAAATAAAACTTAAAAAATCATTATTTTTTTAAGATTTATTTTGTTTTGCCTACATGCATGCCAGATCTTATTATAGGTGGTTGTCAGCCACCATGTAGTTGCTGGGAATTGAATTCATGACCTCTGGAAGAGCAGATGATGCTCTTAACCTCTGAGCCATCTCTCACATCTCCAGAGAGGCTACCTAGTAAAGAGGACCCTAAGAAAGACACAGGGATGGCCCAGCGACAGAGAAATGGATGAGATCTACATGAGCAAACTGGGGGTGAGGGTGGTAATGGAGGGCAAGGGTCGGGGGGAAAGAGAGCTTAGGGGAGTGGGAGGTCCCAGCTGGATCAGGAACAGAGTGGGAGAACAAGGAAAGAGATACCATAATAAATGAAGACCCCATGGGAATAGGAAGAAGCAGAGTGCTAGAGAGTCCCCAGAAATCCACAAAGATACCTCCACTATAGACTACTGGCAACGGTCAAGAGAGTGCCTGAGCTGACCTACTCTGATGATCAGATGGCTGAACACCCTAACTGTCATGATAGAACTCTTATCCAGTGACTGATGGAAGTAGATGCAGAGATCCACGGCCAAGCCCCAGGTGGAGCTACAGGAGTCCAATCAATGAGAGAGAGGAGGGATTATATGAGCAAGAGATATCAAGACCATGATTGGAAAAAGCACAGGGACAAATAGCCAAACTAATGGAAACACATGAACTGTGAACCAATAGCTGAGAAGCCCCCATGGAACTGGACCAGGCCCTCTGGATAAGTGAGACAGTTGATTAGCTTGAACTGTTTAGGAGGCATCCAGGCAGTGGGACCAGGACCTGTCCTTGGTGCATGAGCTGGCCTTTTGAAACCTAGGGCCTATGCTGAGACACTTTGCTCAGCCTTGGTGCAGGGAGGAGGGGACTGGCCCTCACCAATCCTCAACTGAATGTACCAGGCTGGGCTGACTCCCCAGGGGAGACCTTGCCTTGTAGGAGGTGGGAATGGGGGGTGGGTTGGGGAGGAAGGCTGAGGGGTGGGAGGAAGGAGGACAGGGGAATCCGCGCCTGTTATGTAAAATTAAATTAAGTATAAAATAAAAATATTTGGCCGGGCGGTGGTGGCGCACGCCTTTAATCTCAGCACTCGGGAGGCAGAGCCAGGTGAATCTCTGTGAGTTCGAGGCCAGCCTGGGCTACCAAGTGAGTTCCAGGAAAGGCGCAAAGCTACACAGAGAAACCCTGTCTTGAAAAACCAAAAAAAAAAAAAAAATTTATAAAAATTATTTTTTAAAAAGGTAAAAGTTAAGTATGGTGTCAGAGAAGAGAGGTCTTATTCACCCTGTACAGTCTAGAGTGGAAAAGGCTGAAGGAAGCCTGAGAAGAGAATGCCATTTTATCTATACTAGGACAATGTCGGTCACAGAGATGACCAGCCAGATTCTGAGGGTGTTGGGAGAGGGACAGATGTGTGGGCAGTATTGAGGGAATTTGTTAATTTTCAGTTTGTGGGGAAACATGACTACAGCCATCTTGTTGGTAACAAAGCCCATGAAGATAAAGCCACCAAAAGAGTCAGCTGAGCATTTTGTGCCAACCATTGATGTTGGGATTTAACTAATATCAGCATGTTGACATTAACAGTTCTTTTCTTTTTTTCTTTTTTTGGTTTTTCGAGACAGGGTTTCTCTGTGTAGCTTTGCGCCTTTCCTGGGACTCACTTGGTAGCCCAGGCTGGCCTTGAACTCACAGAGATCCGCCTGGCTCTGCCTCCCGAGTGCTGGGATTAAAGGTGTGCGCCACCACCGCCCGGCTTAACAGTTCTTTTCTAATTAGAAACCCCAGGTACATTCTGATCATCTGTGGGCCATTTGCCCAGCTTAGCCCTGTCCTGCTACCTCTAGATGCAGAGGACTTCCTGTTCTGCTGCCTCTGAGACACTTCTGTGGTTAAGCCTCTATTAATTCCTGATTTGTTCACCTTTTTCTTTGGCTTTGTGGCATCTTCTTCCTTTGGCAGTCAGATCTCCTGTACTAGATTTTCTGAAACATCATTGGACAATTTAATGCAGCTTATCTCATTCCAAGGTTTTGATGTAGATGTGAAGAATTCTACATATTTATTGGTAACCAAGGACAGGGCTTTATTGTTGTTGTTTAGAGATGCAGGTGTGCTATCAGCAGAGGCTGGGAGAAAGGCCATTCAATACTCACTCTCCAGTTTTGATGATTTACAGATACTGATGTAAACCAAAACTGAATGGTGAAAATTTAGGATGTAAGAGTAATTAGAAAAAGTACAGATTTGAGACTCAGAATGCCTCATAGTATTAGAGACTTGAATTGCAAACACCACTGCCAAATGCACATTGTCCTGGCATATTAGACAATAGATATAAAATATTTCTGTGTGCCTGGAAAACCATTCTGAGGCAATAGCTGCTGGCAACTCATCTGCAGGTAATTACCACACCAATCCCCACACATCTGCTTAGTGGATGGCCTATCAGTGATGCTTAACAACAATGATTTGTTTCTGGTTGGATGTGTTCGATAGTCAGCTACCACACATTTTCTGTGTGAGACTGCTGGGGGAAATGTGATTGCAAGGGCTTTCTCAGAGCGTGTCCTCCTCAGGAACAGCTCAACATCCTGTGCATGATCCAGCATCCATTTCTGTGAGGGAGAAAGAATCAGGACCACCACTTTGAATACCAATTAAATGGCTTAAAATGCCCTGGTAAACGCATTGATCCCAGACAATCTGTCTCCAGAAGGAAGAAAAAAAGCCTTTGATTACTATGGGAACTTAAATGTCATGATAGATGACTGGCTGGAGAGGGTGCCAGGGTTCTTTAGAGTTATTAAAAAAGAGGGTAAATGACCTCTTTTGACTTTGGGCTCCTAAGGAGAAACTTTTCCTTAGGAAGGAGCTAGGGTAGGTCTTTCAGAGAAAGAGAGGGGTGCCTGAGACTGACACTTTATTAAGTAATAGAAAAGAGTCATATGAGTAGTCCTTGCTTTAGGTAACACTTGAATGCCTTGAACTTATTTCTTTTCCCCCCTTTCCTGTACTTCCTTCCTCCCTCCCTCCCTCCTTCCCTCCCTCCCTCCCTCCCTTCCTCCTTCTCTTCCTTCCTCCCTCCCTTCCTTCCTTCCTTCCTTCCTTCCTTCCTTCCTTCCTTCCCTTTCCCTCCTTTCCTCCTTCTGTTTTTCCCCCTCCTTTGAGACAGGCTGGTCAAACTTACCCTGTATTCTCTAGGCTGGCATTAAACTTAGGATACTCCCATGTCTACCACCCAAGTGTCACAGTTATGTGCCCCCTATAGGATTTTTGTCTGATTTTATTTTTCATTGCTGGGGACTGAACCCAGGGCTTTGCCTATATATGCCAGGCAAGTGTCCTGCCACAGAACTGTATCCCCAGTCCCTTTTAATTTTTCTTTCAAGACAGGGTCTTGCTATGTTGCTCAGATTGGCCTCAAACTTGTGATCCTCTTGCCTCATCTTCTGAATATACGAGATTATAGGCATGTCTGTCTGTCTGTCTGTAGTGCACTACCAGGCCTGCTTTCTTCCTCCCCCACCCCCACCCTCACATCCCTTCTGTGTTTTGTGAGGTTAATTTTTCAGGGATATTATCTAGTAAGCATTTTTTAAAGACTAAAAACAAAAAATAACAGAAAAACCTAATATCATTTCTTTCCTGTTTCTGCTTTGCCTGTGTGTGTGTGTGTGTGTGTGTGTGTGTGTGTGTGTGTGTAGCATAACTCTATTAGGATGAATCAGATAATAATAAGGAGTATTGGGAATTGGAATCAAGCCCACAGAAACAGAAGACTACCTCTTCTGGAATAGGCCTTCAAGTGCAGCATCACCTAAGAAGGTTGTTGTTGTTTCTGAAGAGATAGTGGAAAGGAACATTAAGGACCAGTGCTGATGGTGACATGCACTGTGGGTTTCCTCTAAGGTGACTCCAATCAGTCTCAACTCCTGGAATTTGTACCACTGTGTAGCCCTTTCATTCAAATGTGGGCTGGACCTAACTGCTTCCTTCAGATTAATGGAATATGGAAGAAGAATGAGGTTCCAGCGTTGAAACTGGTTGGCAGAATGATTTTCTTGTTTCCTTGCTCTTTTATTCCAAGGAAAACCAGTTGTTTTTATGAGAGGCCCACTTAGAAAATAGCTGAGGGAGTCTTTGGTCTGTAGTTGGTGAATGTGGTGGTTTGAATGAGAAATGTTCCCTAGAAGCTCATGCATTTAAACACTTGTTACTCAGCGGTGCTGTTTGGGGATGTTAGGAAGAAATAACACCCCCAAAAAGTATAGGGGAAGAAATAATCAAATAATCAAACTTGAAGCCCAAATCAGTGAAATAGAAACAAAAAACCGAGTAAAAGCAATACAAAGAATCAATGAAATGAAGGTTGGTTCTTTGAAAAAAAATCAACAAAATTGCAAATATTTAACCAAACTAACTGAGAGAAACAGAGGATCCAAATTAATAATATTAGAGATGAAAAGGGAGATATTTCAATAGACAGCAGGGAAAGTCAGAGAATAAGAACATAATTTAAAAATCTGTATTCTACTAAACTGGAAAACCTATATGAAATGGATAAATTTCTTGATATATACAACCTACCAAAGTCAAACCAAGATGTAATAAGCAATACAAACAGACTCATAACCATTAGTGAAATAGAAGCAGTATTTAAAAATTGCCCAACTGAAAAAAGCCCAGGGCCAGATGGATTCAACATAGCATTCTACCAGACTTTCAAAGAAGAACTAATGCCTCTTCAAGTTATTCCTCAAAATAGAAACTGATAGAACATTTCTAAATTCTTTTCATAAAGCCCCTATTACCTAGATACCAAAGCTTTATAAGACCCTCAAAAATTATAGATCAATATCGCTTATAGACATAGATGTAAAAGTTTTCAATAAAATATTTGAAAAGCAAGAACACAGCAAAAAAAACTTATCCACCTCAATAAAACTGGCTTCATACCAGAGATGCAGGGATGGTTCAACATACATAAATCAATAAATTAATCCCACCATAGACATACTAAAAAATGAAAATTTTTCTCTGAGTTGCTTTTTGTCAAGAGTTTTATCATAACAACAGGAAAGTAACAAACAAAGCAAGGAACTGAAGCCCTTTGTCCAGCAACCCTCAAGGGACCAGGTCCAACAGACATGGATATGAGCTTGGGAGTTGATCCTCCTTCAGCCAAGATGATGGTAGCCCTGTAAGAAACCTTACACAAAAAGAGTCAACTAGCCTACTCTTGGATTCTTGACTCACAGAAACTGTGAGGTAATAAATGTGCAAGGCTTTCAAATTGCTCAAGTTTGGATCAATTTGTCACACAACAATAGGTAACTAATACAGAGACTTACTTGCTCATCTCCCTTGAAGAGTTATTGGAAAGCTTCAGTAGAGTTGTGGGCCCTGGTCTTCCTCAAGCTATTGCCTAATGTAATTCTTTCCCATGGGTGTGAATTCATCTTTGGACAGTTTTACTATTTACTATTTATCCCTCATATGATTCTGATAGCCAATAACCTTCATGGCCTCTTTCATGGTCTTGTGTCCCTTGAGTTCTGAGGTGATAAAATGTTTACAGAGAAGCATATAAAGCACATTGGAGATAATGGAATTTTTCAGAGCTACTGACATTATCAACTTTACTGTCAACATGACCTGCTTATTTTGCAACTAACAGAACTTTGAGTGCATGTAAGTTTGATGTGACATCTCATTAATTTGCACATGGTCCTGGGCACGTTAGGACACTCATAATTCCCTTTGATTTGACATCTGTACACTTAGATGTTCAGAAGCAAGCCATCCCAGATGCTCCTTTGCTCAGTCATATGAAGAGCAGACTCAGACAGAAGGATGCACTGGGACATTCAGCCCTGGTGTCAACGTTATCATGGTATTCACATAGAAGAACTCTTTCTGATAAGCTGCAGCCAGAATTTGATAATCACCCACAAGAGTGGGATTGTGTGGAAAAGAGATGTCTATGATTTTGCCTTCTTTGAGTGAAAGGGCTATGCAAAAATAAATAAATAGCAGAATGGGAAAAGAGAAAAGAGAAGTCTTGGTAAGTATATGGATTAGCACTCAAATTTTGTGTTGTCATTTGCTAGCATGGGATCTGGGCACCTATCTGAATTTCTTGATCCTTCTTCTCACGTATACAATGGGGATAACAATATCTAACCCAAATCTAACAAATCTATCCTGAATTGTTTAAGTCAATAAACACATATAAAATGCCTGACCTATGTATGTTGCTCAAGAATGAGTAGCACTTCATGTGAATCCCTGTGATGGGTATCCTAAAGTCTAGCATAGTACCTGATCAAGGCTGCCCTGGTTCTTGAGCCAGTAATAAGCCAAAAGGGGAATGGATGAGATAGTCATGGCCCTTCAGACCTCCCTTGAGAGGATGTGTTCCTTTTTTGGCTTAAGTTCCATAGTGGCTCTGAGATCTCCTACGGCACCATGTGGGTTGGGCTCAATATACACCAGGATCGATATCAGCCTCAGCTCTGGGCATTCTGATGATGACTCTGGTTTGAGGTGTAGTTCTAGCTTCTCAGGTATCTCAGATGGGAGGCTAGGATGACAAACATTGCCTGAAGGACAATGGCTGGCCTCTGGCTCTTCTCAGAAGCTCCAGATGAAGAAGGATTGAATTATTATGCTTCCAGAAGGAGAAATGATTATGTTTTTCTTTGATGATGTCATGGGTGGGGTTTGGGTAAAGCAAAGGCTAATGGTTACAGAAGAAAGGAGAAAGGACCAATGTAAACCATGACCCACGATGAGAAATTCTTGATGGCAAGAGAGATGGTACACAAAGAGCAACATCTGATTGTCAGCTTATAATCATGCGTACCACACAGTGCCCCTGTAGCTCTTTAGGAGAGAGCTCCCACACAGCTCCTGTATGCTAGAGATGGGTTGAGGAAAGCAAGGAGAAGGGACTTGAGTTTGTGGGGGCACATGGAAGGCTTTGAAACAAGAGTGACTACATTGATATTTTACTGGTGATCTAGAAACAGCGTGAGGGAGACTCTGGAGGTGGAAAGGAGTGGGAAGGTGTTACAAAGCTCCAGGTTGGAAATATGATTGACAAATTAGAATTTAAGAGTAATAATGATAATGTAGGGATGGATGGATTGCTCAGTGATTAAGATCACTTGTTTCTCCTACAGAGAACTGGATTTGATTCCTAGCACTCACACGGAGGCTCATAACTATTTTTAATTCCAGTTTCAGGGGATCTGATGTCCTCTTCTGACCTCTTCAGGCACCAGGCACATACACGGTGCACATACACACATGCAAGAAAAACACTCTTTTTTTTTTTGAGACAGGATTTCTCTGTGTAGTTTTGGTGTCTGTCCTGGATCTCGCTCTGTAGACCAGGCTGGCCTCAAACTCACAGAGATCCACCTGGCTCTGCCTCTGGGATTAAAGGTGTGTACCACCGCTGCCCAGCTAGAAAAACATTCTTACACATAAATAAATAAATAATTAAATACTTTCAGATGTATAGAAAAGTTGCAACAATCATGTGAAGAACTACGTATATTTCATTAAGAATCACCAATTTGTATCTTGCCATCCTGGCTCCAGCCACTCTTTCAATCTACCTTTAAAGCATCTTTGGTACAGGAAGGTACTCTGCACACTACCAAAGGAGAAATACAAACATCAACCCAACCAAAACCCCTCTGATCTTCATTGGTGTCCTGTCTGCAGGATATGCTATGGCAATGGTGGCACAAAGCTTGTGGGAGTAACCAACCAATATCTGATTTGATTTACAGCCCACTCCACAAGATGGAACCCATACCTGACCCTGTTTGGGTGACCAAGAACCTGAGACTAGATAGTCCAGGGACTAGACTATCCAAATACTACTGTTCTAAAAAATGTAGCAATAAAATGACTCCTAATGATATTCTGCTACACTAACAATTCAGTGGCTTATTCAGCCATCATCAGAGAAGCTTTCTCCTGTAGCAGATGGGAACAAATACAGAGACCCACAGCCATACAAAATGCAGAGAGTGAGAGACCTCCAAAAACTCAGCCCTAAATGGAATGTCTCCATCAAGTCATCCCCCCCTCCCCCCGCCCTGCTTTGGTCTCAGGGAAGCCTGCAGGAGAGGAGGCAGAAAAAGTTCAAGAGCCAGAGGGGGTGGAGGACGCCAGGAAAACAAGGCCCTATAAATCATCTAATCACAGCTCATATGAACTCACAGAGACTGAGGCAGCATGCACAGGGCCTGAACAGGTCTGCATCTGGTCCTTTGTGTATTATGACTTCCAGTTTAGTGTTTTTATGGGATTCCTGAATGTGCAAGAGAGTGGGTCTCTGTTTCTTGTGCCTTTTCTTGGATCCCTTTACTACTGTTTGTTGTGTCTAATTCCAATGTGTTAGTTTTTGTTTTATATTATTTTATTTTTATAGTAAACAAACAAACAGACAAATAGAAGAATGGCTTTTCTGAGCTGCTTGGTAATAAGACACTCAAGACATTCCCCTACTGAGGAATACTTGTATGCATTTCCTACTAACAAAAACTTCTTAAATTCTAGGACTGACACATGAGTCCTTGGTTTATCATAGCCAAAACTCCAAATAGTGTATTGCTTCACTTACAGTTTAATTAACATAAAACTGCATGTTTCATTTCTGTCTCTGGTCTTCTGTGCAATTGTCATTAATCTTTACTTTTATGTTTTAAGCACTACAAAGTGTTGTTAGAATCATTTGAATAACCAAAAGATGAACGCTTCTGCATATCCACTTATTTATGGGTTCTGTTATTTTGTGTAGATTTGGGTTTACATTTGACATCATGTAACATTTTCTGTAGTGCAGATCTGCTGGTGTGATGAATATTCTCAGCTTTTGCTTGAAAACCTTATTTTCACCTTCATTTTTTTTTGTCTGAGTATAGAATTCTGGGTTGACAAGTTTTAGCACTTAAAAGGCATCATTCCATTTTCTCCTAGATTTTTATAGTTTCTGGCTAGAAATTAATTTCTCCTTGTGTCTTTGTGTCTGTTGTATTCTCCCCCTGAATATTATAAAGTGCTTAAAATGATCTCATTGCATATGTTTATCATGGTATTGTGTTATAGAAGGGCCTTTTCCATATAAGTATACATTCCATTTTGAGCATATTTCCCCCATATCCATAAACTTCCCCTTTCTACTTCCCCTTTCCCTCATTCCCATTAGTCCTCTAGACTTTCATATCTACTTTTGTATCATTTTGATTTTATGTATCCGTATAACCTTTATGACCCACCCACAAGAGAAAACATGATAACCATGTTTGAGATATCTCATTCACTTAATATGATCACCTGCAATTGCATCCATTCCCCTGAGAATTACAATTGTTTTTATGGCTGAAATTTTTTTATTGTAGATACATATTACATTTTTTTTTACATTTTTAAAGAAACCATTTAAATTATCTTATTACTGCCTGTGTGCATGCCATGGTATGCATGTGGAGGCCGGACACAACCCTCTGGAGTTGTTTCTCTCTCTTTACCTCCACTTGAGCTCTGAGGACTGAACCTCAGTTGTCAGGCCTGTGTGGCAAGCTTCCCTACCTGTTGAGTCATCCCCATCAGCCCATAACTTATTTTCTTTATCAGTTTCTCTGATCCTGGCACCTAGGCTGCTTCCACCACTTAGCTATTGTGAAGAGTGCTGTAATAAGCATTTCTGTGCAAGTGCCTCTGAGATGCGGTGATTTGGAGTCTTCTGGGTAAATATCTAGGGGGTGATGTTGCTGGGTCCTATGGTAGATCTATTTTCAGTTTAGTTTTTTTTGCGGGGGGGATAAGAGATTCTGTGTCCACCTCCTGTCTCACTATGAGAGTGCAAGGATTACAGAGGTACTCTCTTGCATTTGGTCTTATGTGAGTTCTGGGAATCCAAACTCAAGTTTCTCACACTTGGGTAAGTGTTGAACCACTGAGCTTTTCCACAGCCCAATTTTTAGGCTTTTGATGAACTGCCTTATAGACTGGGCTAGTTCACAGTCTCACTAGTCACAACCTAACCAACATTTGTTATTTGTTTTCTGAATGACTGCCATTCTGACTGGGGAGAGATGGAATATCAATGTAGTTTGAATTTTCATTTCTCTGATGTCTTAAAGTTGAGCATTTTTTCAAAAGTTCATCGACTATTTGTAGTCTATCTCTTGAAAATTCTGTTCATTTCATTAATCAATTTATTGGTTGTGTTGTTCGATTTCTTGTTTAATTTATTTGCATATTTTAAATATTAATCCTCTGTCAGCCATGTGGTTAGTAAAGATTTTTCTCCCATTCTGAAGGCTGCCTCTTCACTCAATTATTTCATTTTTTTGTACAAAAGTTATTATTTTTTTTAATTCTCCAAGGTCCATTAGTCGGCAATTGGAATTAGTTACTAAGTGATGGAGTCTTTTTCAGAGGGTCCTTGCCTATGCCAATTTTGAAGCGTTTTCCCTGCTCTTTTCTCCTACAATTTCAGAGTTTCAGATGTTACATTAAGGTCATTGATACATTTGGAGTTGGTTTATGTGCAAGATGGTAGATAGAGATCTAATTTCAGACACCCAGTTTCTCCAGCACCATTCATTGAAGAACTTGTCTTTATTTTGATGTATATTTTTGACACCTCTGTCAAAAATCCAAGTAGCTTTAATTGTGTGGGTTTTCATCTAGGTAGTCTATTTTACTTCAGCGATCTATGCTGTTTTTGTATCATTACCATGCCATTTTTGCCATTATGACTCTGTAGTGTAACTTGAAATCAGGTATGATGGATGACACACACTTTCAGTATTAATTATTTTTGGAGCGGATTGTTCATTTTTTGTGCTTTTGTATAGGCGAATTTATTTATTTTTGTTTCTGTAAAGAATAGATTGAAATTTCGATGAAGATTGGATTGAATCTGTAGATTGGTCTAGGCAGCACAGCTATTCACAATATTGATTCTTCAAATCCATTAGCATGGGAGGTCTTCTCACTTTGTCTTGCATCTTCTTCAATTTTGTTTTTCAGTGTTTCAGAGTTTTCATTGCAGATGTTTCACTTCCTTGGTTGAGTTTATTTGTTTGAGGCAATTGTGAGTGAGATTGTTTCCACAATTTGATCCCAAGTATGTTTGTTGTTTTTATACAGGAGGGCTACTGATTTTTGTCTATTAATTTTGTATCCTGCTGTTTTGCTGAAAGTGTTTACCAGCTCAGAGTTTTCTGGTGGTGTCATTAGATTTCTTATGTATAGAATCATGTCATCTATAAATAAGGGCATTTCAACTAATTGTTTACCCTTGTTTCCTTCTCTTTTCTTCTTGCTCTAGCTAGACTTCAGGCACCAGACTGAGCAAGAGTGGAAACAGTGACTACCACTTGTTCCTGATTTTAAAGGGAACACTTGAGTTTTCTCCCATCTGTGATGCTGGCCATAGGACTCTCATATATAACCTTTATTATGTTGAGGTATGACTTTTCTGTGTGTCGTTTATTCAAGGCTTTTGATCATGAATAGTGTTGGAGTTCATCATAACCCTTTTATGCACCTATTGAGATGATCATGTGTTTTCAGACCTTGAGTCCATTTACATAATGTATCATGTTTCTTGATTTGCATATGTTGAACCATCACTAAATATTTGGGATGATGCCAAATTGATCATGGTGAATTATATTTTCTCTGTGTTATTGAATTTGGTTTGTCGACTTCATTTTAATTTAATTTACTTAATTTTATTGCCATCATTTGCATCTAGGTTATCAAGGAGATTGGTGTCTAATTTCCTTTTTTGTTTTTGTTTTTGTTTTTGTTTTTGTATCTTTATCTGCTTTTGGTATCAGGTTGATTCTGGATTCATAAAAAGATTCTGGTAGCACTCTGTCCTTTTCTATTTTATGAAATTTTTATAGACCCATTAATGTTGATTCTTCTTTTAAGATGTGGCAGAATTAAGCAGGATATATACCTAGGCCTAGACTTTTTAAGTGGAATTAAAAATATTTCTACGTTTATTTATTTGTATGTGTGTGTAGAGGTCAGAGGCTAATTTGTGGGAGCCAGTTTTCCTTTTCCACTATATTGATGTAGGAGATCAAACTCAGGTAGTCAGACTTGGGGCCAAGTGTCTTTACCCACTAAACCATTTTATCAATTTCTAGTAGAATTAAAAAAATACCACTGCACAGTAGTGCCACACACCTTAATCCCAGTACTTGGAGGCAGAGGTAGGTGAATCTTTGAGTTCAAGCCCAGCTTGGTCTAGAGAGTGAGTTCCAGGACAGCCATAGTTACACAGAGAAACCTTGTTTTGAAAAATCCAAACCAATTAACCAACCAACCAACCAACCAACCAACCAGACAAACAAATTACTTCAATATCGCTTCTTGCTATAAATCTGTTTAAATAGTTTATATAACCTTTGTTTAATTTTGGTGGATCATTTACATCTAGAACTTCATTTATTTCTTTTTATGTTTTCAATTTTAGTGAAATATAAAATTTAAAGGTATGTCCTAATGATTTTCTGAATTTGATAGATATTTATAATGTCTTTCATTGTTAATTTTAATAATTTAGACCTACTCATTCTTTTGGTTAGTTGACTAAAGGCTTATCCAATTTTTCAAAGGACCAATGTTAGTTTCATTGATTTTTATATTACGTTTCATTTCCATTTTGTTGATTTCTGAACTATTTCTTTCAAAATCCACTGATTTTGAGTTTGTCTTGTTCTTCTTTTCCCTGAGGCCTTGAGGTAAATAAATTGTTGTCTATTGGGAGCTCTCTGATATTTTTAATGAAGGAACTTGCAGCTGTAAACTTCGCTCTCTGGATGGCTTTCACTGTAGTGCATATATTTTGGCATTTTTAAAGATTATTTTTATTTTTATGTGTATATGTGTACATGTGTTTTTCTTACATTTATGTATGTGTGACTATGTGCATGCCTAGTGTCTTCAGAGATCAGAAGAGGGAGATTGATCTCTTGGATCTGGAGTTATAGATAATTGTGAGCCATCATATGTGTGATGGGAACTGAACTTGGGTCCTCTGCAAAAGCAGACAGTGATTTTTCTACACTGAGCCATCTCTACAGCCCTGATATAACTCAGGTGTTATTTTGTTTGTTTGTTTGTTTGTTTATTGTTGAGATCTGTCTATTGATGAGAATGGAGCATTGAAGTCACCATTATTATTGTGTTGGGATTAATCTGTGTCTTTACATCTAGTAGTATTTGTTTTATGCAATTGGGTGCATTCAGATTCAATGTGTGTATGTTTAAAATGGTAGTATCTTCTTGATGTGTTGTTCCCTTAATAAGTACAAAGGCTTCTCTACCTCTTCCCCCTAATTTTTGTTTGAAATCTATGTTGTCACACAGCAGTGTGGAGATAGTTCCTTGTTTCCTAGCTCTGTTTGCTTCGGATACCATTTTCCATTCTTTCCCTATAAGTAGAATCTGTCTTTGATAATGGAATGCATTTTCTTGGAGGAAACAAATAGATGGATCCTTTTTTTTATATCCAATCTTCTAGTTTGTATCCTTTCTTTATGGAATTTAGGCTATTGATATTTGAAGTTATTATTAAAGTGTGTTTAATAATTTCTGTCATTTGGTGATTTTTGGAGTATTTGTTGTTTTCCATTTCCTCATTATAATGTGGTTTATTCCTTCCTGTACCTCATGGATGTGCCTATCTCTCTTTGTAATCCTAAGGATTTCTTTAAGTATCTTCTGTAGAATTGGCTTAGCAGTCATGAATTCCTTGGGTTTGTTTTTTATCATGGAAAGTTTTTCTTTCTCCTTAAATTATAACAAATAAATTAATTGGGTATAGCCTGAATATTTACTAGATATAATAGTCTGGGTTTCCAGTTGTTGTGTTTCATAATTTCACATATATCTTTCCAAACCCCAGTAGGATGTTAGAGTTTCCATTGAGAAATTTACTGTGACTTTATGGCTTTGTCTTTATATGTGACTTGCTTCTTTCAATATATTTCCTTTCTTTTTCTGTACACTTAAGTGTTTTGACTGTAACATGACATGGGCAAGTTTTTCTCTTGTCTTTATTGTTTGATGTCTTAAATGTCTACTGTGCTTTGGAACACATCCATTCCTTAGATGTCAGTAATTACTGAAATTTTATTGAAAATGTTTTGTGTGCTTTTAGCATGAAAATTTTCTCTTTCTGTATCTATTATTCATAGACTTGTTCTTTTCATAGTGTTCCATAACTGTTGAACATCTTATTTTTAGCTCCTTGTCCTAGTTTGCTTTTCTGTTGCTATGGTATAACATTATGACCAAAAACACCTTAGGAAAAGGTTTATTTCATCTTACAAGTTAGAATCTATTATAAAGGATGTCAAGGCATGAGCTACGCCAGAAACCATGGTAGAAACCGAATGAATGCTACTTATAGGCTTGCTCATCTAGCTTTCTTATATAGCCTAGGCCCACCTGCCTAGAAATGGCACTGTCCACAGTGGGATGGACCATTCTACATCAATTAACAATGAAGAAAATGCCTTGCAGACATGCTCACAGGACAATTTTCTGATCAAGAAAATTATTTAGATGAATTTTTCTCTTCCCAGGTGACTCTGCATTTCTGCCAAGTTAACAGCAGATGATATTTCTTACAAATTTATCTTTAGGTGAAAATTCCAATTCCTCTATCTCATCTTCAAGCCCCAATAATATCCTGCCCATCCCTTAATGTATTGGTAAGGCTTATAGTAGAACTTTTCATCTGATTTATTGAGTCTTTCCTTTCTTGAACTTCATTTCTCCCCAGTATTTCTCTCTTTATTCATTTCTACTTTTGTATCCTATATCAACTTCCTTATTTCAGTGAGCTGATTTTTATTTATGGGAATCACTTAGGAGTTTGTTTCCTCTTTGTGTTCTTTGAATATAGTTATAATCATCCCTTTGAATTCTTTGTCTGAGATTTTATCTATTTCATTCTCATTAGAGTCTGTTACTGTGGGATTAGTAATTTTTGAAGGAGTAGTGTTGCCTTAGTTTCTTTGTTTCTTGTGTTGTATGTGTGGGGTCTGTTTCTTGGTTTAACTAAAAAAAATTCTTTCAGTGAATTTGTTTGCAATGTTCAAGAGGGTGGGTTTTAGTAGAGTTGAAAAAATCCTTTTTTTATCTGTTAAACTCGTGTTCAGGGAGTCAGGTTCAGGCCTCAGTACTCTGCTAAAGTATAATAATGACTGGGAAATCAATCACTATAAGGATATAGATTCACCATGAACATTCAGTGTAGGCAAATAACATCAAATCACTCCTCAAAGTCCTATCATTTTAGGAAGTAAAGGGATATTGGTAATACAGAATGCACTAAGATATTAGTTGCCATGGTTATGAGCACAAAGGAAAAGAGCAGAGTCAGACTAGTGATTGCTATTGGGTTGATAGAGAAGTAGAGGAGGGGAGAGTCAATAGAAGGGGTGAACAACAAGGACAAAAGGTGAGGTAAGGCAGTTTTGTATAAGGGTAGAATGGACATAGAGAAGAAAATAAAGACAATCTGATACTGTAGAGTCCTATGTCCCAGAAGGCTGAACTATTCAGACCTCAAAAACTAAGCTGGCCTGTGCTTGTTGGAACAACCTATCAGAAGGAAAATGAGTCAGATGGACCCCAGGGTTTCCTAAACAGTACAGGCAATTACGATCAATCTTGACTGCCCACCCGAATTAGAATATAAGGTCTACTGCTGAAGACACCGTATTCTTTGGTTGTGCAACAAAAGAAGAAGGATAAGGAGACAGAGAAGAGGAGAGGACAAGAGAGAGAGAGAGAGAGAGAGAGAGAGAGAGAGAGAGAGAGAGACAGAGATAGAGAGACAGAGAGAGACAGAGAGAGAGACAGAGAGACAGAGACAGACAGAGAGACAGAGAGAGACACAGAGAGACAGACAGAGACAGACAGAGAGAGACAGAGACAGACAGACAGAGAGACAGAGAGACAGAGGCAGAGAATCAGCTTGCTAAACTGTTCACTGGATATTAAAGAGGAATAAATGTAGAGAGGAGAGACCTGGATTTCATTCTCTCTTCTGGAATCTCCAGATGTCACATTCCTAGGAAGTCCTTCATGTAGTCAAATCCCAGATGCTAGTCACAACTACAGGAATCTGATTGTGTATGCTGGTCACACCTCTGGGCAGTCCTTCCTAGGAGCACTGCTTGGAACCTGTCTATGTTCCCCTGCAGACTCTGTCTCTAACCAGGTTTCCAGACTTCCATCTTGCTGAATACTGCAAACAGTTCTGATTCAAAGTTTCTTCCTACGACACATATTTTAGTAAATATATACGTTATTAAAACACAAACTTATTTGCAGCACTCTCAGTGATTCTTGTTTTCTATTTTAGGTGTTCATTTTTTTTTTTAACAAAAAGATGTTTCTGTAACAGAATAATAGTCTTTTCTGAGCAGTCTGTCCAATCTGTTTTTTATTAGCACAAATTAGTTAAACAAAATAATAGTTTATTTTCACATTTTCGTACAAGCATACAACACACGTTAATCTTCCCCTGCCAGTCTGGCTCTTTAAATAATCCTGGTCGCGGACTTAACATTTAAGAAGGCTGCTTGTGAGCATGTACGCCTTCTCCCTTTGTTCCCACCCCAGCCATTTTCCTGTCCCTCTTTCTCCTCTCACCTCTCTTCTTTTGCTTCAGCTTTCAACTTCTCTGAGTGACTCACAGAGTGGGAAAGTTTCTAAAGATTCCTAACTGTATTAGTTGTCTTTCTGAGGTGGTGATAAAACACCAGATGAAAGCACCTTCAGGAAGAAAGGGTTTATTTTAGTGCACAGTTCAGAGGGGTGGAGTCCATCTGGTGGGAAAGGCATGGCATGGTGTCAGGAGCAGGAAGCCGGCCAATTACATTTTCACCCAAACACAGGAAACTGAGAAAGCGAGAGGGGTGGGGAGGCTACAGTCCTCAAAGCCTGCCCCCCAGTGATATACTTCCTTCGGCAAGGCTCCACCTCCTAAAGGTTCCATAACTTCCCTAAACATTAGTACTAACTGTGCACCAAGTTTTCAGTTATGGGAGTTCGTGGGGGGACATTTATCATTCAGACCACCACACTAGTCCAGATCTTTCTTCTGCTTCTGCTGTCAAGCTTCTGGGATTGCTGAGCTGGCTGTCTCCGAAAGCAACCATCACTCAGACACATCTGGGGACTTGTTCTGAGGAGCTGGCAGCTGTGGTGAACAGACACTTCCCTGCAGCCCTGTTATTTTGGCTTCTCTTTCCTTCTTGAGGGTAACTGGTTCCTAGTCTCCATCTAATACTGTAACCGATATGTATGGGAAGTCTTGCTGTTTCTTCTTCAGTTTGTCCTCACTGATCCTCGTGTCTTTATAAGGTGCATCTCAAGGCCCTCACATGTCACCTGCCTGTGGCTGCCTGGCTCATCCTGCAAGGCAACCCCACACCCAGCGGAGGGTCCGGGCTTTCCATCCTGGTTTGCGGCAGTCACTTATCTGGAGACCGCCTGATCCCTGACAACACATGAAATCTCTAGGCCGTCAGTCAGTCAGCCGGGAGACTGAAGACAAGGGCAAGGAGCTGGCCTCAGGACAGGCCTTGGCCTCGCTGGCGGTTTATGGGGCCAGAGGGAGCCCTTTGCTCTCAGAGACAGTGCTCAGCAGTCACCCCAGACCATCCTCAGGGCGAGAATGAAAGGGCAGCTCATTCCCTCTCTCCCTGCAACAGTAGAAAATACAGAGTGATGCCAGAAGAAAAGGCCAGACGAAGGGCATTTGTTTTTTCTTACTGTTCCTCTCCCCAGATGGCTCCCCCTCCCTCCCCCCGTGTGTAGTTCTCTGTAAAATTTAATCTCTTGAACTTCCTTTGTTCTTCCTTTCCATTTCTTTAGAATGGCCACTGATTCTAATAGAACCGATGGATACAAACTCTTCCTTCTGAAAGGAAATGATACAATATCTTAACACAATGAATTTGTGGCAGCTGCAGAAAGTAAAAACACATCTATTGGTATATATCCCCTTACACGTAGATTTCATTTTTAAAAGCAGCCTTAAAGTTATAGCACAATTGAGTGGTAAATGCAGACAGAGAGCTCCCATGTAATCCTGGCCCAAATACATACAGAGACTCCTCCGGCACCATCAGCGTTTCCCACAGGCTGAGACATTTGTTACCAGTGTTGAACGTCCTATAGGCTTGGACAATGTCCAGTGTGTTTTCACTGCCACAAATGAGCACTGTACTTTACCATTCGTCTCTTCCTCCTGTTTCCCATCCTGGCAACCACACTGTCTCTGGAGTTCGAGCTGGGACTGTCCTGTGGTCATCCTGCTCAGATGGGTTCCTTCACGCAGCAACATATGCGCTTCACAGCGGCTGCTCCCCTGGATACCGAGAATAAGATCTCCAGTCATTTGACTGTTCCCGAGGCCTCTGTACAAGAGGACAAGCATGGATTCTGGAGCCACGGACAACCATTTGTGTGACCTCAGCCCTGACTTTTTTCACCTGCAAGAAGAGAGAGGGAGGAGGGGGAGTGAAATACACCTCACAGTTTGTTGTGAAGAGTCACTGAAATAAGGCATGTAAGGTAACTAATACACCCTGGGACTTAGTAAGTGCTCAGGAAATGGCAGGGAAGTATCTACCTAAAACTATTTATTAGTTGCAAAGGCAAAGGCAGTAGCCTAGCGGGAAAAGGCAACAGATATCACAGTGAGAGATCAAAATTAATACCCACAACCAATAATGAAGCAATTTGATGTCGAGCACCTTCTCATGTGACGTACTATTGTTATAGCTTAGCCAAAATTGCCTGCCTGGAATATCCTATAGAGCCAAACTGAGGGACATTCTAGAAAATACCTGGACTATAGTCCTCAAAACCTTAAGAAATGGAGTATGATAAATTCCTTCTTATTAAAAAACCAAAGAGATACGGAAATTGAATGTAATACATGATCCCAGATCAACTCTAGACCAGAGAAAACAATAGCTATAAGGAACATTATTGAGACAATTGCTAAATTTTTAATGTAGAGAGGATGTTGATAACAGAATCACAATGTTATATATATTTCAGCAAATTTTCTTCTGATCATAACTATGGTTATGCAAAAGAATATCCTTGGAGATTCAATATGTCAGATAACATGAAGGCACAGCACTGGGGATTCAGAAGGGAGGCACAGGCACAGGCTTGTGGAAACAGGCTGTCCATGGACTGAACCCTGCCCATCTGGGCTGCTCAAACTCTTTATTTGCTCAACTGGCCTACTCCCAAACACAAAACTCACGGAGCCTTGTGCAAAATGAGAATAGCAGGTCATTCACTCCAAAAAAAAAAAAAAAAAAAAAGGAAAATAAAAGATGTTCAAAGCACTAAAGTAACTTTCTTTTCTTCTCTCACAACTCTTAATGGTAGTTTTGATTTGCTATTTATTATTGTTTCTAATAAAAACTAAAATTATAAATAACACAAATTCATCGTCCAACTTTACATTGGGCCATGACAGCTTTGAATGCAAATATAATAACATTTAGCTCATATGCAGAATCACCAAAACTATACAACTCATATTTCATAGAGCATGTATGCATGGTATTTTATTCTTGTTAGAAAATGGGAACTCTGAACAAAATGAACTCATTTCTTGATATTTCCAGTTCTGTCTAAGCTTCACTGAAGGTAGGGAAGGATAGAAAGGCAAGGAGACATGGATTGTCTCTCTCTTCCTTCTCTTCCTTTTTCCCACATCACTGTGTTCAGGCAAAGTGGCTGGAATAGCTTATAGTAATACAAATAGGTGCCATAGTGACGTGATGGGGGTGGCTTGGTCATTTAGTGATTTAGAGTATCACTGCTTTTGACGGGGAGAAAGTTCTGGTTTGAAGACGGAGTATGACCTCTTGGAAATGTCAGGCTCCTGCGCATTCAATGGCAGAAATGCCACGTTCATCTTGTTATTACTTGGAGTCTTGCTGATTCTCTGCTGTCCACTGGAATCCTACATCAGGCAATATTGAAAATGCTTTACTGGGAGGGAAAGAACAATGGGGGCATGCACATTGAACATATTGCCTTTGCCATGTGCAAGGTACATTTTCCCCTGGACTTCTCTTACAAAACCACAAGTTCAAAAACAGAATAAAGAATTTCCATGCAGGAACAGCAAGTTCGAGGCCTTCTAAGGGCAGTGCTTGTGTGACTAGGCTGGCTGTACATCTGCGATGCTGGTCCTGTCAAAATGACGAGTTGGGAACTACAGTGTTGATTTGCTACTAAGAATAATTTCATTCTGGTTTTATTTTAATTTAGGTTTTTAAAATTGAGAAGCTTATTTTTGTTTAGAAGTGTTATCACTTCTGTAATTAACCTCATATTACAAGCTGAATCACTTCCTGCCTAGACTAATTTGAACAGGGGAATAGAGAGCTGGATGAGAAGTAGGATTAGAAGCCGGGGAAGTCAGAAATCCCTGGAAAGCTGTCAATCAGGCTCATTGGATGTTGCAGAGGGAAAAGGCAAATACCTATTTATCAGAACTGGAATGCCAGCTCTGGTTGCTGGGGACCCTGTGATAAGACCAATTAGGAGGGAAAGGAACGCAGCTGTGAGGGCAAGGCAGACCAGAACTCTGGGGTGGTTCAGCAGGGATCCGAGGCTGCAAGCCTGGATGGTGGGCTGGAGGTGACACCTGGAGAGCCTCAGAACCATCTAGCCTGATGCACCACAGCCACTGACCTCATTACTGGCAGTAGGTTTGAAAGATAGGATCTAGTTTTTGAGAAATCAGCATAACTGGTCAGGGGGCATGAATTCCTGGTCCCCGAGGAACTAGCAGACTCAAAAGCAAGGGTTTGGAAGCTGAGGATGACATGGACACTGGCAGACAAGGGAAGCTTTTGTTTTAAGAAACAAGGCAGGAAGGTGACCTGTACACAGACCTGGGGTCCAACATGGGTGTGTGTGTGTGTGTGTGTGTGGCATTGCCAGGCTCAGTAGACATACATCCAGCTCCAATGGCCTTTGATTTCCTTGACTGTCCATCAGTTCCAGGGCTGATGGTGAACAAAAGGCCCCAGCTATGGGTCTGGTAAAGGCAGGGGTGGGAGCCACTTTATGTGTACCATTTCTTATTAGTGTGTGTGTGTGTGTGTGTGTGTGTGTGTGTGTGTGTGTGTCTGTGTCTGTGTATGCATATGGGGGTCACAGATCAAACCTGGATGTTGTTCCCCTGGCACTGTCCACCTATTTTTTTCTTTTTTCTTTTTTCTTTTTGAGGCAGGGTCTTTCACTAGCCTGGAGTTTATCAAGCAGCCTTAGGCTGGCTGGCCTCTGCTTCCCCAGTGCTGGATTTACAAGCTTATCTCACTGTGCCCAGCTCCTTTACATGGGTTCTGGACTGAACTCAGGTTCTCATGCTGCTGACGGAGCCATCTCCCCAACCCTGTGGGCGACACGTCTACTTGAACACATCTGCGTCCTCTTAGATGTGTATTTTGCGTGCAGGAAAAACACACCGACTTTCCTTTTCTCATATAGAATGTGACTGAAAATGGCCCTGGAATGTCTATCGTGTCAAGCAACTCTAGGGGCTCAGAATTCACACAGGTTTACACTGCTCTTCTTCCACCCCGCCTTAGGAGTCCCAGCACAAACAAAAATTCACAAGAAAAAAACTGTTTAAAGTCTACCAAGTACAAATAAGCAAATCTATACAGAAAGCCAGTAGCAGACATAGAGACATCAACCACTGCAGTAATTTCTAAACCAGAGCCCATGGCCAATCAAATGGGAAGCCCGGTAGACAAGCTCAGGCCATGTGACCTTTGACACTTCCAGAAGCTCTAGCTGAGGCTGAAGGGACTCTAGCCAGCCTGGGTCTGGCAAACAAGGCCAGGCCTTGCTTGCTCTTTTCCCCCATCCCCTCAGCCTTGCTAAAAACCATGTTAGAGTACATTCCTAAAGCTAGCCACCAAGGTCCATTCCCTTATTTGGCCACTTCCTCCTCCTGAGGCTGACTACCAAGGTCCAACTATCAAAGTCTTGAAGCCCCTCTTTGGCTCATCTAACTAACATGCCCATCAGAATCAAACACCTCATCCTGACACAGGGTTCACCCCTTTCCATTATAAACTGCCATTTTCCTATGTGCCGTGTCTGTTTCTTCTCTATCCAGAGGCAGTCCTTTGTCCCTCCGGGACAAATACCCCTGCCCCAGTCTCCCTTGTTCCATTCCCCTTCACCTCATCCACTATCTCTTGTCCTTGTCTCTTATTCCCTGATCTCTGTCTCTCTGAGGCAAATACATCTCCTTTGTGCTGAGAACTTGGTCTTGGGGGTCCTGAGCCGATACTTTTCCTTTCAGGGGCTATGACGATTGGATCTCTCACAGCTCAAGGAAAAAGGCAACTCAAAATTCACTGAGAGCCGGGCGGTGGTCCCAGCCCTTGTGAGGCAGAGCCAGGCAGATCTCTGTGAGTTCGAGGCCAGTGTGGGATACAGAGCGAGATCCAGGACAGGTGCCAAAGCTACACAGAGAAATCCTGTCTTGAAAAAAAAAATCACTGAGGTTTCAGAATGCTCAAACTGCAGATAACTGGACTTTTCTCGAACCAGGAGCACAGGGCCGATTCCTTTGTACTTGTGGGACTGTCCTATAAGGGACACCTTTTCCAAAAGAGGATCCCTCTGTTTTTTGACTACTGTGAATGTTAGTTATGTGCATATTTTCCCTGGCTTTCCAGTCACTACTCGGGCATCTATTTCTTGCCTCTGCCTTTCTGTAACCCATGAGGCTTTGTGAATTTTTGGGAAACTCAAACAGAGTGATGTTGAGTTCCTGGGAATTTCCCCGAAGTGCTCTGTGGATGCGAGCTCGTGGCTGAGCTCTGCCTGATCAATTAATTTGTAGCATGTTCACAGTTCTTACTAAGTCCCTGACTTACACTGTGGAGCTAGCTGATTTGGGGGCCTGATCTGTCAGCCAATTAGAATTCTCGAGGCAGGTCAATGCAAGGCCACGAATGGAGACTGTCTTGACAGGCCTTAAAAGGAAGAGAGAATAACCAGGCTTTGATTTGCGCCTCTGGTCACTGCAGGTTCCTGAAGATGCCATTTTTAGATATTTCGCGTGTTTTCCTTCAGAGTCACAATACGTCAGGCTGAGCGAAATGAAGAACTAAATTAAAACCGTCATTTCAGCTCATAAATAACAGATGTCTAATGCATTTAATTATTTATAGTCTTGAATCTTTCAAAATAAAAATGACTATACACATTTTTAATGCAGTTCTTGGTAATTTACCGGCTGACTGATAAGATTTGCTGATAATCTTGCCTGGAAAACATGAAAAGTAAAACTGAGACGGACTCGCTTATTTCACGAGACTGCTCCTGTGCACCCTTGTGGCTTTGATAAAATTTAAATTAAAGTGAAATCTAATCACAACAAAATGATGTTCATATACTCATATTAATGACTGAGTTTTCCGAGATCACACGCTAGGTGCTTGGATGCCACAGACTTTTATACTGCCTGTAAAAAAGCGAGCATTCTGTTCTTCTATAAACCATCTCACCTGTGGTGTCAATAATTAGGGTTTAACAGAGAATGCAGAAGCTAGTGGCCCCTGAGTAGGTTTCTTAGCTCAAAATGGCAAGTTTGGCCCAGTGTGGTTAAAGAAGGCCACATGGTGTTGATGAGCCCAAGAACCCTTCTTTACCAGAGAGTTTATCTGTTTTGCTTTGGATGAAGAATCCTTCAGGTCTCTGTTAAGTCTCCATAGTAACTTAAATTGCATCAAAAAGTATCACTAGCTTGTAGTTTTCTTGGATGATTTTTTTTTTAGAGGTTGTAGCCAGAAAGCCTCATTAATTGAACAGTTACTTTCTGGGTATCTGGACCCCAGATAAATCTTTGTTTTTGTTTTACTGGCACAATAAAAAGTGAACCCTTGTGTAAGGTGGTGGTTGGGAGGGTTGCCATTAAAAAAATACACACAGTTTAAATCATGGTTCTAACAGTTATATAGCAGTTAAAAGCTTGAGTAAATTATTAAAATCCCCAAGGCTAGGGTTCCATGCTTCTAGAATGGACACAGTGTACAAGTCTCCCAGGGATGTCATAAAGACCAAATTAGGCAACATACATAAAACAGCTGCACTTAGAAAGCAGCCCATAATATTAAAGAAGTTTGTTTTTTTTTTCAGTTACAAGCTCTTGCATCCATGGCTCCTAGACCCTGCAACTTTACTTCAGCAAAAATCTTCACTGGTTTCTCAGTGCTACACAGGGCCTCCCTTTGAGATATCTATATCTATATCTATATCTATATCTATATCTATATCTCTCTATATATCTATATCTATATCTATATATCTATATATCTCCATCTCTCTGGTCATTTCTGCTCAAATGTGTGCCTTGGGAACAAGGCCATTGGTCTACCTACAGACCAAGGTCTGGTCCTCAGTTAGACCACAGTCATGTATAACATTGATGGAACATCAGCACATCTCAGAATCCATGCAGGCATCTTGTAAAGACGAGGATGAGCAAATGGTACAGTTGTGAGTCCTCTGAGTTATACATATGATCATGCATGGATATGAGTCTAATGTTGCCAGACTTTTAGATTTTTTTCAAGAGAAGTCAGATATTTAAGGGAAAACACTCAAGTTTTAATAGTGACAAGCTAGTCACCTTGAAAAAAAATAGGACAAAACCAGTGGGGTTTAGTGCTGTGTCATCCAAACAAAGTGAGTCTGTGGGTTTTCACTTATGACCTATGGACTTCTGAAGTTTCATTGGCCAGAACTCCTGGGTGCCATTTATCTCTCAGGGGCCTTAGGCCTCCCAGGAGCAGCTACAATCCTCTTTTTTAGTAGCTATAAAGATTTTTGTCCTTCTCTCATGGGGCTCCTGACATTTTGATACAGCCATTTGGTTGCTGTAGCTATATTTATATCTATTTTGTGTCCATATAAAATGATAATTGAATTTTTAAAAAATTAAGTGATGCCGTTAACCTTCATTCAGTCCCCCAGCTTTCAATCCTCTATCACTGACCTACCCTGAGTCTCACAGTCTCCCTAAAATCCTTCAGAGTTAAGAGAAGGGATAAGACTGTCTGTAATACATGTTTTTGAGTGACTAAAAAGCTTGCATTTTAGTGGTTTATGGTCTGTGAATTTTCTCCATCTTAAAAGAAAACATCTTGCCTAAAGTTTTGAAAAAAATGAGTCTTCTGTGCCTGCCCTCCTCCTGGAAGAGGTTGTCCTTCTAAGTCTGGGACATAATCTTCTTCCCCAAAGGAGGAGTAGGTAGGTATCAGAGCTTAGAATTATTTGAAGTCGGTAAACATGACATACGTATTACTGAATACCTTAGAAGAGACTGGTACTGTACCCCAGAATCATTACATCAAAATCTCTGTAGATATGAACGCTCACCCTGAGTGAGATAAAGAAAAGCTGCAAACAGCCACATGCTAGCCCAGTTCAGGTTTTGATGCCAAACAGATTACAGGAAAGAATCTGATTTTTTAGAGATTTTTGGATGCTGGAATTATGGATGAAGGATCGTAAAGTCACCACCAAATCATAGCTGACTGCTGTCCGAAGGCGATCTTCTCAATACAACTTCAGTGGAAGATCCCACGTGGCTCTTGTTCACAGGACCATTCTTCTATAGCTGATTAAGTTTATAGAGTTAACAAAAGTCTATTGAAAAATTTCCCCATGTATTAAATACCTGTAACAAATATATATTTGATAGCTATAGAAGATATTAATAATGTCACATGAAAGTTTGGAAGGTTAAGGCGGTAGTCCATCTATACTGTGTAGGGGCAACAGGCTGAAAACTCAGCCCACTGCATGGAGAAGGTCTCCTACCTGTAGGGGCTCCACAGGAAGAGGAGGGAAGAAGTCTCTTCTGCTTATTAACCTTCTCCTTCATTTCATTTTAAAATTACATGTATATATGCATGTTTGAGGGGATGCAGATGCCATTGCCCATAGGCAGAGGTTGGAGGACGACTTGGGAAGTCTGTAATCTCCTTCCATGTGAGTCTTGAAGGACCACCCGGGACATTAGCCTAAGCAGCAAATGGTTTTACTTGATGAACCATCTTGCCAACTCCCTCTCTTTTGTTTGATACCCCAGAACTTCATGGTGGTAAGACACTTTGTATAGCTGATGGTAGTGCACTTTGGCTTCAGTAAAATGATCCCCCTGGGAGAGCAGGTATAGTTGGTGTTCCACCACTGGTAAATGGGTGGGAAGTTGGCAGCTTCAAGTGACAGTGGCATTGTGCTCCTTAGGCAGTAGGAACTTAGAGAATGACCACGTGGGGCTCTGACTTAATTGGTGACCGTTTACAGTGGCATTTAGAGCCTAGCATGCTTATGGTGGGGGTACTTGTATGTACACAAGTTCCCAGCACCAGCAGTCCGCAGAAGACTCAACGGCACTGCTATGAGGCAGAGGAAGACAAGGACAGGGAAAGCAGCCCAGCAGGCACAAGGGATGCTGCCTGCTTAGAAATTAAGCCTGAAGTGCTTCTTGTCTGTATGGTATAAACTCCTGGAGACCTTGAATCACTCAGTGGAGACCCAGACCTTGGGCCAATTTTGAGAAAAACTAAATGTATCTATTATTCTTTGTATCTTAAGACTAAGGCACTATCTAGACTCATTATAACTGAAAAAAATGAGTATGGTAGAGAAAACAAATTGAGATGTCAAGAATTTGAGTATCTCTTGTAGTATTATGTAGCATTAGCTGATATATATATATGTATATATAAAATGTTACAAGAATATCTATAAACAATAGCTACCTAGAGGATTGTTTGAAAGACGACAGGAGAAGATTAGTAGAGACTAGGGCATGGAGGGAAGGCTCCTCTGTAGGTTTGCTAGGTCTAGACCAGTATTCTCAACCTGTGTGTCACAACCCCCTTGTGGTCTCATATCAGATATTTACATTATTATTTATAATAGTAGCAAAATTACAATTATGAAGTAGCAACAAAATAGTTTTATTGTTGAGGGTCACCACAACATGAGGAACTGTATTAAAGGGTCGCAGCATTAGGATGGTTGAGAACCACGGTTCTAGACACAGTCACAGTTACTCAGTGGTATCTAGCAAATACAAATGTTTTTAGACTTCATGAACAAATTTCTGAATCTCTAAAACTCAGATGGAGTCTGGATCAGAATGAACCCACAACTCCATTCCTTTCCCATTGTGGACCGTGAGAATAGAGATTGTCTACAGTGATCAGATTCTGTGTGTTCTTTCAGTCTATATCAAGGATAAATAGAAAATTGAGACATGCAAGTAGTTGATGTCCCAATAAATGTAGTTTGTTTAGCAGCTAAAAATACTGCTAAAATAGTGCTCCTCTGGGTAGAGAATTTTTCAGAATCCCGAGGAAAAGGCTGGAACACTCATGGGCATGATTTTATCTCCCACTTTCTGAAATCATAGGTCTAGTCATTTCCTGTGCCCCACTCTCTCAGCTAAATGGCATCTGTGTCTGTGGGATGTGTAGATGAGTGACAGCTGATGTCCTCCCTATAGAGCTATTATTTAAGAATATTGTTTTCAAAAGAGTGGAAATTTTGATCTTCTCTGTTAATGAACTGTTAGCAACTGTTCCATTCAGTAGATGAACTTGGTCTAGTCCTACAGCTTTGCTGACATGGGATTCTATGGGTCCCTGGCTTTTCTCTCCATCATTCTTTAGTCATCTCACCATGGTACTGTGCTTCTTCCACTCTTTGTACATTTCCATGTCTCCCATTTATGACCCTCTGCTTCTCAACTTGCCCTTTCAACCATGATCTACCAGAACATCTCTTTTTATAATGGGTCCTTTGTAATAAAGCTCCCAGTCTGCACCAGGCAATGTTGACTTGTGCTCAAATTTCCCTGCAAAGACCAGTTGCTAAATAAATGTGTATTGCTTTCCACCCTCCACAATGACTTCATTCTGTCTTCTCCATGTGAACTTCTGTTATCAGGGGACAGAAAATCTTGTAGCTACCTTGTCTTCCTCTATCATAGGTGTTCTGGGGGAGGGGATAATATGTACTCTGGCAGACCTGTATAAAACATCCCTGAGTGTGTCTCCCAGTATGGTCAGGAGCAAGGAGCATGTGGGGTGTGCTGGCGGTCTGACTCTCACATCAGAGCTGTGGGTTTTCCATCTGGATCTTTGATCTGATACAACGGGGGGCGGTGGGGGGAAGGCTTACTGCAGGTGGAAATTCAGAAGTTAGGAAGTAGAAAGGGAAACACCTTCCTTTAAATTCAGGTTCACACTGCAACTTTCCTTGTCCTCTGACTACTGTTGTGGCTGTTTAACTGCAATCCTCTAGTGCCTGAAAGATCAAGCCTTCTTCAACCGAACCTGATTCTTAGCAGAGGGCTTGTGGTTTGCTAGTGACCACAGCCAGTCCATCTCATGAGGCCGTAGATGGTCTGTGTCCTGATGCCCCAAGCCTCCAAAAATGGAGGAAAAGTCCTGTGCCCTAAACGGCATTGATTTCTTAGGGCTTCTCTACAAATTATCACAAATTAATTGTCTAAGACAAAGGTATGTTTTGAAGAGCCCCAAAGTCAGAAACTGCACCATTGCAGGATTTGTTCTCGGAGGCTGTATGGGAAGCAGTCCTGAAACATTCTCCTGGCATCGAGAGGCTCCTGACAGTGCCTGGTGGTCTATGCTTTATAGATGGATCAGTCCAATCTTTGCTTCCATTCCATAGCACCTTCTCTGGGTCTCTGTCCAGTATCTTATTAGGATTGTCTTGTATCTAACCTTGTATGCTTTTTTTTGATTCTTTTCAAGTTGTAATTAACAACTATAAAAAAAAATCTCTTTTTAAATCAGATTTTAGGCTGAGGTAGGATGCTGAAGTAGGATGAAATCATTATTGTTGCTATTACTATTATTGTTATTGTCAGGGTCTTGTTATATAGTCCAGGCTATCCTTGAACTCATGGCAATCCTCCTGCCTCAGACTTCCAAGTACTGGGATTATGGATATGTGTGTCAACATACTCAGTTCAGAATTGAATTTTTCAGGTTCACTCTGTGTGTGTGTGTGTGTGTGTGTGTGTGTGTGTGTACATACACACTTATCCCACCAGCTCAGCTACATGCTGGAGAAACATTTGGCTTCAAGACTATGCTTTGGAAAAAGCAGACACGAAGTGTGGACTACAAATGCTGTGGCCTGAGATGTGCCTCCTCTCCTTATTCACATGTTGAAGCCCCAGTTCTTAGTACCTCAAACTGTGATTGCATTTGGAAAAGGGACCTTTAAAGAGCTAATTAAGTTAAAATGAGGACATTAAGTGGGTTCTAATCCAATCCAACCAGTGTCCTTATAAGAAGAGATTGAGCTACAAAGGGGGCACTGGGGATGCTGTTGTAGAGAGCCTGTGACTTGGCATGGTTAGGTCAGCCCAGGAGGAAGGTCTCTGTGGAAATCAACCCTGCCAATACTGATCCCAGGCTTCCCACCTCTAGAAATATATCAAATGTGTTGGACTACAAAAGAGCAGAGTTACCTAGCATCAAGCCACGCGACCAATTTAGACTCTTAACTCTCCAGGAACAATTTCTGTGGAAAGAAACTGATTCCTTCCAGGAGAATGAACAGTAACTTGGAATGAAGAAGCCCTGATTGAGTGTTGAGGCCAGAGCGGTTTGATTCCTCTACCCTTAAAAGTAGAAAGTAGGGTTTAAAGGCTGAAGAGAAGAAGGCACACATATGCTAAGGAGATCATCACATGCAAATAAAATGCAGTCAAGCCCCCAAGCAGGGAGTTGAAACAGGCTGTAAATAAGCAGCATCCACTTTGAGATGAAAGAGGAGGACAGTGGGTCCCATCAGCCCGAAGAGCATATTGACTTGGCAAACAGATTGCACATTGACATTTCGCAGCCACCACAGGAGCGACAAGGCAGTAAAATACCAGAGCCCAGGCTGAGCCCCAGAGCCACAGCGGTGTTGGCGCCCCAGCCGGCGGCTTCTCAGTGCAGCCTTGGCGAATGCTGCCCTTTCCAAACTTCCATGGAAATATTTTCCATCATTTTGACATTTCATTTAAAATGAAATATAGGAGATATTAAAAATTCATGTTCATGACAGGTATTATTTGTTTGACTTTGAAATATACAGTGAACACAGTGTTAATGAAGAGGGAGGGAAGTGTCAGCGCTGTGTGTGCGCATATTCATGGCGGCTTTCCGACTTCAGAAGAAAACAATTGCCGAATCAAAGAGGGCTGACCTTTTATGGTTCTAAAATCTGTGAGTATGTGCTTATGAATAATTGAATATGGAATAATAAAAATGACCCCCTTTTGGGGTAGTTCAGGTAAAAAGCAAAATGCCATGGCTTTATCCCAGAAACACGAACCTCAATTATTTTTGAATTTGCATGAATTACGTGAGTATCTCAGTTGAAACTTTACTAGGATATAGTGACATTAATTTGCCCAACTGCCAGCATGCCAACAGCATGCCGTCTGTGTAGTCCCCAGGTGTGTGGTGGAGCAAGCCTTCTTCCCACCGACCCATTATTCTCCTCCCGTTTAGACGCCAGGAGGACATTTTGCTTTCGCAAGCCCAACAACCGTCCAGCATGTGTGTGTGTGTGTGTGTGTGTGTGTGTGTGTGTGTGTGTAGTGTGTGTGTGTGTGTGTGTGTGTGTGTGTGTGTGTGTGTGTGTGAAGGGGAGGGAAAGGACTACTTTGTGATGTCAGGCATGACCAACACGTGAGAAAGAACAAAAGAACAAGAGGGACCCAGTTCATTGGGGAGCGAGGTCAGGGAGCAGAGTTTTTTTTCTCTGACTCAAAAAGCAGAAGCAATTATTATTGTATTTAAAAAAAACAAAGCACAGAACTTTTGTAAAAATTCTTGGAATTTTCTATCATGTAGAATTCTGTGGGTACATCCCAGTGTTCTTAATGATTCTGTTACAGAGTGAATAAGAGCTTTATTTGTGTACAGAACTTTCCAGAATGCTTGCCATGTTCTGGGCAAAGGGCCTGGCAGGGAAAGAAAAGCCAGAAGTGATAGTTACTGGTGATGGATGAGTCTGACAGAGAGGGTGGGTTACTGCATTTGTTGGTGAGAGGGAATCAGCCTGGTAGGAGAGTCTTGAGAGATGGCTTCCAGGCTCCTGGGTAAGCTTGCAGGTGTGGCTTGTCTAAGAGAATAGCAGGTGTAAGGGTCCAAGGAGAGAAAGCTTTCTAAAATAATCTCCCAGAAGCTACAAGGGTCATAAAGGGAAGGAAACAGGCAGAGAGAATGATTCTCAGAGACCAGCCTGGTGAGATTCCTGACCCTACCCTTGGCTCTGTCATTTACTGAAGAACAGAGAGGCTGTGAGAGCTGTTCGAGGTTGCACACCTGTTACCTCATCCTTGGCATCTGTGTGTGGAGAGTCGGATGGGGTAGAGGCTTCGAGATCTGGGAATGGATTTAGTGATCTGAAATTCAGTATTTGCATACTGAGGAATCTTTTATACGTGCGTGTATGTAAAGGACATGACAATTTAGCATTAGTGTGCGTGTTTTTCAGCTATGCAAGATTTTCTTTTTAAAAATAGACACTTCCCAGGTGTCATGGCACTAGAATGTAATCTCAATGAGAAGAGGAAATTGCACTTATTCACCACTACCTAGAAGACTTAGATATGATGTCTAATATACAGGATGGATAATAAGTATTATTAAAAACCAGCAACTTATCACCAGTTAATATCAAGACCACTGAGCCAAATTTTAGGGATGTAGACAAGACTCCTAGACCAAGGGAGTGCCAGGAAGAACAGTAGGTTACCATGTCAACAGGTGGATCTGAGTGGTTCTTGCTTTTCATCTAGACTTCTTGGCATCAAGTATATTCATTTGTCTTTATGTCAGCAAAATTAATACACCATTTTCAAACAAAATAAAGCCTCCCAATGGAGATGTGATTAAGAAGTATCAGAAAACATGAAGATGGATAGACTGATCTATGAGTACAAGGATTTGAACTAGCCATACAAACACCACTAGTTCAGAGAAAGCCTAATTTAGGCTCCTTCCTTTTCACCCCTCCATTTTTTAAAATATTAAAACCCTGTGTCAAACCCTTCACATTTTTCTGTTCTTCCTCATGCTTCTAGCATTTTGTTTTGCAACAAAATGAGGGTTTAACGTACAAGCTTAGTTTATATAATGTGCTTATATTCCGAAATCCTTTCAAGGATGTTGGGTTTTGAATTTGAAGTTGAAGAAGATGGAGGAGGAAGAGACCCTGCCTGTCCTCTATAACAGAGGTTTTTAGATCTGAGAACTCCATAGTTTCTTGTTCTCTGCACTTTTACTGGCCATGAGCCTCAGTGTTATCACCATTGACTGTAAAAGAAGCTTCTCTGTGGGATGGTGAGAGGTGCACTTATCTATGAGTATAAGAACTTAGGGTGCAACTTATTACTATGTCAATTTAACAGAACAATAATATTAGAGTCTTCCCTAGGGTCTGTGCCTTAGCCAGCCATGGGGTTTTGACTCAGTTAATAAATCATATCAGGTATGAGTTCTATCTTTTGGAGTGGGGTTTAAATCCAGTCATAAAATGTTTATTCTCATGTCAGTCATGGTACTTTTTTTGTACTGGTGGGTTTATTTTACCAGGTCAGTTGTTAGTGTAGCACGTTGAGTTCACAGCTGGGTAACACTATTAATCATTTTTCTCCCCCAATAATGTACACAGAACCTTACAGCATTATGAAAGATAACCAGTAGGGATGAAGCTTTCTGGTCAGGACTGGCTTGATACCTCCATGTTCTATGACTCAAGTATGTGAGGTCTTCAGCAATGTCTTACCATCAGGTTCTAGAAGACAACCAAGAACAATGGTGATAGCCTATAATCTTTTGGTTGTGGCTATGAGACTCCACTGACCAACAACTTAAAAAGAGATAACCCATACTTGTAATGGGGCATTTTATTTGGTAGCTCATGGTGTCTAGGGAAGGTATTATCCATCTTATATAGGGTAACTCTACTTAAACTCCTTTGGCATATGTATATGTATCTATTTTGGGAAGCTTGGGCAGTAGCAGGTTTCCATATGGCATTTTCAAAAGTCTTTAATGTTAGTTACTCCTCCCTAAACTCTTGTCTCTACTCTGCCCTCTTACCCCTACTATTGAGAGTGCTGCTAAGCAATAGTCCATGAGAGTATACAGCAGTGACAACTAGAGTTCAGAAGGTCAACCTATCAGAACTAAGGGTTCTGATAGAGGAAACCATCATGTAAGATGTTATGGAATTTCTGCCTTTTGAATGAACTGGCTGTCTATTGTTGTAAACTTCTTGTGCAATAAAAGCTATGATTCGCCCCATTTAGCGTGCATTTCTGTAGCTGGAGAGTTTTCTCTTCGAGTCCCACCAAGCCCCAGCAGTCTGACAGCCCACTTATAAAATAAACACACAGATGCTTATATTATTTAAACTGTTTGGCCTAATGGCTTAGGCTTCTAGCTATCTAGTTCTTACATCTTAAATTAATCCATTTCTATAAATCTATACCTTGCCACGTGGCTCGTGGCTTACCGGCATCTTCTCATGCTGCTTGTCATGGCGGCTGGCAGTGTCTCCCTCCACCTTCCTGTTCTCTCAATTCTCCTCTCTGTTAGTCCCGCCTATACTTCCTGCCTGGCTACTGGCCAATCAGTGTTTTATTTATTGACCAATCAGAGCAACACATTTGACATACAGAACATCCCACAGCACATTTCCATGTTATGTGTACATGTATTCTCATGATTGTATCTCAATCTTATGGGCACATATAATTGTGGATAGGCTGGAAGATGGTTTCTTATTTAACTGTACAATTTTTATGAATAGAAACATACTAAAATATGCTTCATACTAGATCTATTGTTCCATGTGGACTGTAGACACTTAGAGGTCTTATTTTCCATCCTTAGCCACTGACAAGGTAAATATTGGCCAGACAAAGTGTCTTCGTAGAACTTTCACAGAGCGAAATTGCAGATGCCTGGCCTTGTTAGATCAAAACCATTCAGAAGAACTATAGTGACCCAGAAATGTTAGTGCAAGTGTCTGGCCTTGGCATATTTTAGTCCTTCAAGAGATCAATAGCACCTATGTTGCCCTAAGCTTCCTCTACCTGCACCTCCCCACTTTGATTCAAATAACAATTAACACTTTGTATTTATTTATACACCAATTTTTAATGCAAGATTTTAGGCTCAGTAGACTATTTTATATATATATATATATATATATATATATATATATATATATATATGTCCCAAGACTCAGGTGACTAACAGAAAAAGACTGTTAACTGATTAACCATATCTGGATATTATTAATCACATAAAATAGTACACATATTCTTTGCCTTTTTCTTAAATCTCTCATTGGTTTAATTTCTTTCCTTGTAACCTTCATAGCTATCCCTTTAAGAGATAGCCAGAACTTTTTATAGCCTACAGCTGTTGTCAATCACTGATTAAGCTGACCAAGTCTTTGCAAGTGTGACTCTTATCAGAATAATTGTCCCTGAGAGTTTACTTTAAAATATATATATGTATATGTGTGTGTGTGTGTGTGTGTGTGTGTGTGTGTGTGTGTGTGCGCGTGCGCACGCTTGGGGGAACAAAGAGGGAAGAAGATGGAAAAGACCTAGATAGATATGAGAGAACAGCAAGAAAAGAATTGATTGAGAACAAAGATGAGGACGGAGATAGAAAGAACTAGGTAGAATGATGAGAGAACAGCAGAAGGGACTGAGAGCAGGAAATACCGAGAGGAGCTAAGTATGAGAACAGAAAAGAAACTGTGTAGATAGAATTGACTTAGAAGAATAAAGTGAATGGACTAAAGAGGTCAGTGTGCTTAAATTCATTTGATATCCTTCAGATTAGAATCCTCAGCTGGTTGTTAGATTCTTCCACGGACCCTGGGAGCAAACAATATAGGCTGGACCTATTATTGCTCGCGTTATCCTACCCCATTTAACCTTTCTGTTCCACTATTCCCTTTATTGTAAGGAGATGATGTGTCCTGAGAGAGCTTTTATAGAGGCATACAGTCCTAAGGACACTCAAGTCAGACGACACAAGGAAAGTTAACGAAGAGACTACTGATGAAGGTTGGCATATGATGTGGGGGAAATCATGAGACGGTACAGAATCCTAGAGCTATAAGCAGTCAGGCATCTACTGCTTCTGGTCTAGAGAGATGAGTGCAAGATTCAATTAGCTGAACCTGCATTAGGGATGGATGTGTGGAAGGAGCCTCTCGGAAGCCACCCAGACTTTTGGTAAAGGGAGGTAGCCATCCATTCAAATACCACTGAGAGAAAACTGGTGAGTAAGCAGCTCTGTTTTCTTTATTGTCTCTCTGTCTTGCTTCCAAGGCTCCATGTTCAGCAGAGCCAACTGGAAACTAGATGTGAGGAAGTCCATGCAACATCATATCCATGCAATATTCACGCAGACTGACCTGGTACTGAGTAGACAAAGGGGGAAAGTGACCTATGGTCAAGTGAAAATATTTGCCGCATCCATGACAGAGTCCGTGTCGCCAGATTGTCCTTATACTGCTTGCCTGTGTGCAACACCTTCCAAGGTCACACCATCAAACCACCTGAGAGCTGTCTGCTGTTTAATCCCCCAATCACAAGGATTTTTGTTAAGAAAGAAGCACTTGGGGTAGGCATAGCATTTACCCATTATTATCTCTGAACATCTTTACATGGACCATGGAACGCTGACAGCTATATATCTAATAATTGATTCTCCTGACCATTAAAGATGAGAATTTGTTTCCTTGGCCCAGCAGAAAGGTGATTTTTGATAGAGAACAACTGATTATGTACTCTAGCCACACACATCAGCATGCTGATTATGTGAAATCTCATAAGGAATTATAGTCAATGCCAATCATTGTGTGAGTGAAGGTCAAATTTTACATCTTCTATTGGTATCATCAGCGTTTTTAGCATAAATCTTTGAAGCACACAAATTAATATTGGGACACCTGTCAGTATTGAAGGGATCTGTGTGAAATTAAATGCCTGTGGACCAGACAAGAAAAAGTGTGCGTATGTGAGAGAAAGATACCAGAATCCCTATGCACAAAATTGTTTGTTTAAACTCAAGGACTATAGTTAGTCAGCTTTTTAAAAGTGTTAAATGCAGCTTAGATATTCAACTCACAAATACTACTTCAAAATTTTAAATCTTCAGTCAGTGAGCAGTTGGGGAGAAAGACTTGCTTGCTGTGCATGTACATATATACATGCACACCCACTGCCCAAGCTCCATTTAATCTTAGACTGGAATAGTACTTCTGTGTGCGTATATCTTTTCTGTATAGGATGGGCACACACACACACAAAATGTTAATTAAAAGCAATTCCTGGATTAAGATGGTCTTGGGTTCAAATCCTGGCATATCATTTATTAGCTATATGGTTTTCTTTTCTTTTCCTTAAATATATTTTAATTAAAATATAATTATATTACTCCTTTCCCTTTTCTCCCTTCAGCCTCTCCAGTGTTTCTTCCTTCCAACCCTTCCCATGTGCTCCTCCACTCTCAAACTGATAACTTTATTATTATTATTATTATTATTATTATTTATTGTGTGTGTGTAAATACAACCTACTGAGTCCATTTTTGCTGCTTGTATGTATATGGTTTCAGGGCTGACCACTTTGTATTGGGTAACCAATTAGGGGGCTTATCACTGGGAAAGATCCATTCTTCCTTTCTCTTAACATCATTAGTCATCTTTATCTAGGTGAACTTTTCCTCCTTCCACATTAGCATGTCTGTTGATAGTGTCATTGTTTATGTCTTGTTTGTGCAGCCATTTCTAGGAAAGACAATCTCACATCAGACTTCCTGGTATTCTGGCTCTTATAATCTTTCCACTACTTTTACCCAGATGTACCCTGAACCATAGAAGCAGGAGATGCTGCAAATATATCCATGGGACCTATGGTCCCCATGATCTGTTGATGTCTGCATTGTGTACAGTTGTGGTTTTCTGTGACATCTCTGTTTGCAGTAAAGAGAAGCTTCTTTGATGGTGGATGGTAGCTACACTTATCTGTGGTATAAGGATAAGATTTAGAATATAGTTAGGAATTGTGCTGGTCTAGTAAAGTGGTGATGGTAGATTCTTGTGTAAGATCCGGGACCTCACTAACTATAGGTAGTTGGCTGGATTTCTAGTACCAGGCATGATTTATCTCTTGTTGAGTGGGCTTAAAGTCCAAATAGACAGCTGTTGATTACCACAATAAGGTGCCACTTTTTACATCCTTACAGATATCTTGCCATGCTGGTCATTGTTGTGGTTCATAGGCATCACAGATGGGTAGGACTTTGCTTCCCTCCCTCAGTAGCTCTCATAAACCTTCCCAGGACTATGGAGCTAGACCATAGGAAGGAGTCTTTTGGTTTAGATTTAGCTCAAATCATCTTGTGTCCTAAGTGTTCAATGCCTTCAGCAATAGAGATTTTTACTTTTAACCCCTGAGAAACCTCCAAAGGCAACAGCAATCATCTATATTGTTTGGGGAGCCCTTCTAACTACCCTGACCAATCACTCTAAAGGTTTCTTCTGCCTGGTACTGGGGTTTTGCTAGTGTATGGCTCTTGTGGGGAGTATTGTCAGCCTAAGTGGCATTTAAATCTATATCTATATTATATATATCTTATATATGTAAATATAGCATAATTTTAGGTAAATATAAAATAATATGATTTCTTAAGGTTTTATCAAACAACTTCAGAATAATTTGTCTCTTCTACTTTCTTCTCCTTCTGTATTGATCTCCCTTCTCTCTCTCTAGATGGGACTCCATAGCAGGATTTTTTGGACTGCTAGCCCCCAAATCATGACACAGAGACTTATTATTAATTATTAAGGTTTGGCTTTAGCTTAGACTTGTTTCTAACTAGCTCCTATAACTTAAATTAACCCATTTCCATTAATCTATGTGCTGTCACATGGCTCACGGCTTTTACCTCTCCTCTTGCATGTACTGCTTCCTCTGCATCCAGCTGGTGACCCTGCCTTTCTTCTTCCCCAAGATCTCTCTGCCTCCAGAAGTCCTGCCTATACTCTCCCTGACCAGCTGATGGTCATTCGGTCTTTATTAAACCAATCACAGTAACACATTTTTCACAGTGTAAAGGAATATTCTGCAACATTTCCCTCTTTATGTCTAAATAAAAAGGAAAGGTTTTAACTCTAAAATAATAAAACTATAAACAATAAGAACAATTAACAAGTAAGAAATACATTTACAATGTCCAGTCCAGAGTATCTGGCAAATTTAGAGAAAATACTCTATTGTCTATTTTACCTTGGTAAGTCCCAAGTTTTGTACCTTATTTACTTTCTGTCATGACCAAGGAAGACTGTAACTGTAACTACGTTTCTTCAACCCCATCAAAGAACCAAGAAGGATATAATATTACCTGAGTAAGCAGGAAGTGCAGAGCAAGCAACTACCAAAACTATGAGAAATGATAGAAGCAGCTGGCTGTGGTGATATTGTGTTCCTCAAAATATTGTGCATCCTAATAAACTTATCTGGGCTCAGAGAACAGAACGGCCACTAGATATAGAGGCCAGAAAATAGTGGCACACACACCTTTAATCCTAGCATTCCAAAGGCAGAGATTTGTCTGGATCTCTGTGAGTTCAAAGCCACACTGGAAACAGCCAGGCATGGTGACACATGCCTTTAATCTCAGGAAGTGATGGCAGGAAGCAGAAAGGTATATAAGGCATGAGGACCAGGAACTAGAGTTAGTTGAGCTTTTAGGCCTTTAGCAGCAGTTTATCTGAGATTCATTCCAGATGAGGACTCAGAGGCTTCCAGTCTGAGGAAACAGAATCAGCTGAGGGAATGGTAAGGTGAGGTTAGCTGTGGCCTGTTCTGTCTCTCTGATCTTTCAGTGTTCACCCCAATACCTGGCTCCAGGTTTGTTTTTTATTAATAAGATCTTTTAAGATTCATGTTACAGCTGGCTGCCTGGACAGTCACCCAAGGTTCCACTGTAACATTGGGACATCCATTTTTGGCCTACAGGCCTGGAATCTCTGGCAGACTTTTCTGTGAAAAGGACTGTCTCACCTTGTCTTGGCAAAGTCAGGCAGTTCCCTTCTTTTGTGTCCTGCTTGTCCAACTTGGACAGCATACTGTCAGCAGTTGAGACAAGGGCAGTTTCTTGCCCAAATGGATAGCTTTGCCACAAAGAAAGCAAACTCCTTATGGAGGTTCTTTGATGTCCATCATCCTTTTTTGAAGTAATTGATGCTGCCAGGAGCAGATATGCCTCACTGTCAGGAAAAGCCTTATGTTATTACAACATTTTAAATATCATATGCTGTAGGTCTTTGAAGTGTTTGAAGATCATCTAGCTATCTAAAATATACCTCTGTATGACCTTGAAAACATACCTAACATGACTATAAATTTGATTGTTAAAGATGATTAATTATTAACCTGTATTTCTTTATTATCCTAAATAGCTTTCAAGGACTAGAACTTTATATTACATTTTGAAATGAGCTGCATAGATACAGTACCTTAAACAAGAATAGAAACATATGCAGTATAACAAAAATGATCTTAAATTTGTATCAATATACAAAAATCCTTGCCAATGTAAAATATTTGAGACTACTGGTTGTTCAAATGTAGACTCAACAATCCATCATTTTATCCCATCATTTCTATACTATATCTCTCCTTTTCCCTTTAGAATGAGATCCCTGAATCTAATCTCCTTTGTTTAGCTTTCTTCCTGAACATGACCAATAACAACTTGTAACTAACCCCCCTAAACAATGACAAGCATCCAAACCCACTGAATGACCAACCCATCCATTCTACCTCTTGGGAATGTGAGTGTCATGCTCTCTAGACTGCTTCTTGTTGTCTGAGGGTGCTATCTTTAGGGGACCATAAGAAAATTAGGATAATGGTCAAGTCTGGGGGTGAGGGCTACCACTAACATCTGTTGTCCAGTCTCTGTGCAATGGGAAAGTGCAAGGCTTATCTGCAATCCTGGCTAGAATAGTCTCTGAGGCTTGACCATCCGAGGCTGTTCTGGATATGGAACTCTGAGGAAACTGCAACAGAGGCACTCTGAGGGGTTGGATCTCCTGAGCTGTGGTGATATATTTGTAATCTAAGAAATAAAGCTTGCCTGAAGATAAGAGGACAGAGCTAGCCACAGAGGTCAGGCAGTGGTGGCACACACCTTTAATCCTAGTACTCAGGAGGCAGAGGCAGAGGCAGAGGCAGAGGCAGAGGCAGAGGCAGAGGCAGAGGCAGAGGCAGAGGCAGAGGCAGAGGCAGAGGCAGAGGCAGAGGCAGAGGAGACAGAGGCAGATCTGTCTGGATTTTTATGAATTCAAGGCCACACTAGGCTCCAAGAGATTAATCCAGTCTAAAAGAGAAACAGCCAGGCAGTGGTGGCACACGCCTTTAATTCCAGCACTTGGGATTACACATCTTTAATCCCAACACTAGGAAGGTTGAGACAGGAAGTGATATAGCTGGGCAGAGAAAGGAATATAAGGTGGGAGGAGACAGGAGTTCGCTCTCCTGCAGAGGCTCTTTCAGGCTAAGGAGTTGGTAAGAGATGGTAGCTACAGCTTGCTCTGTTTCTCTGATCTTTCAGCTTTCACCCTGATATCTGGCTCCAGGTTTTTATTATAAGACCATTTAGGATTCATGCAACACTAGGCCACCCATTTTCATCCCCTTTCTCTGAAAACATAAACTTTCAAAGGTAACATACATATCTGCATTAACAGAAGTATGGACTATGTGTTGTGCACAAGCCAGCCAAAGATGATTTTTTTTATTTTATATGTTTGAGAAGGTAAAATATATGTCACTGGCCTTGTGGTTTTTCTAGGTTTACTTCTTTATGTCTGTAGCCAGGATTTTTTTTTGGGGGGGATCTCCTCTGATCAAACCTGATCTCTATCAACCTTGAAGGAATCCACAGCCTTTCATTTTCTGTGGAAACAGAAGCATAACCTCTTCCCCAAAGCAATACATTTTTGACTTGCATTTTAAAGTTAAGGCATCCATAAAATATCTAGGATGGTTTAATTCAGAAGTCCCTTCCACAATCTAGTGTGTCTCAGCAGCTGTCATTCTCTGTTCATTAGCATTAAAAAAATCAAAATTAACAAAGCATCATAGAAGGTCCAAACTTACATAGCTTAATTTTTTTATATGACTTTACTCTTTTTTTAAAGATTTTATTATTTTAAACTATTTATTTTTTCTATGACTGTCTATACCTGTTTTCTTTTCTTTCTTTAGCACCTAAGTACATTTTAAAACATACTATACCTTTTTAGAGTTTTTTTTGTGTGTGTCTGGACCTGGTTTTATTAAACATATGAAGTGTTTTCTGACTACGTGAGACAAATCTTAAACTAACATGTCAGTCACAGTATGGCTCAGCTTAGTGCATGGTGCTGGCAGCTAGCTCCAGCCTACAGGCAGCAGCTGGTAGCTGTGCCTCTGTATGTTGCTGAGCACCAGCCCACTTGAGAGACTGCAGGACTAGGAACTACATCCCAGTCCTTGCCCAGAACTTTTCTTGGCCTTTTCAGACCCTATGTTTGGATATTAGGGCCCCCATGTTGGATGCCATATGTTGGTGGATTTTGCTTTGGGCCACCAGCTCACAAAAAATGACACAGAGACTTACTATTAATTATGAAAGTTTGACTTTAGCTTAGGCTTGTTTCTAACTAGCTCGTATAACTTAAATTAACCCATTTCTATTAATCTACGTGTTATCTCACGGCTTGTGGCTTTTACCTCTCCTCCTGCATGTCCTGCTTCCTCTGTGTCCAGCTGGCAACCCAGCCTTTCTTCTTCTCTGACATCTCTCTGTCCCCAGAAGTCCTTCTGAACCTCTTCCTGCCTAGCTAATGGCCATTCAACTCTTACTACACCAATCACAGTGACACATCTTCATACAGTGTGAAGGAATATTCCACAACATAACTCTCTATTTTTTTATTTCCTCCTTAATATCACCTGTATACTTCTTTTCTCCTGTCAACCTCCCATTACTTTTGGCCTTTTCTTGGTTTCTGTGGCTACTCCATGTTGTATACTCACATTTGAGGATTCAGAGATAAGAACCCCAGATAAGCGAGAACAAGCAGTGTTTGCCTTTCTGGGTCTAGGTTACTTTACTCAATACAATCACTTCTAGTTCCGTTCATTGACTTGCAAAGTCAGTTTTCTTTACAGCTGAATGTTATCCCATTATGTGTATGTATCACATTTTCATTTTCCATTCCTCTGTTGAATGACATTTAGTTTGTGTCCATTTCCTAGCTATTGTGAATAGAGTAACGGTGAACATGGTTGAGGAAGTACATGTGGAGTAGGATGTTCAGTTCTTTGGGCATATGCCAAGGAGTGGTATAGTTGGGTCATATGGTAGATCTATTTTTAGCTTTTTTTTTTTTTTTTTTTTTGGATTCACCATACTGATTTCTAGAGTGGCTGCACCATTTTGCATTCCTACCAACAGTGAATGAGAGTTCTCCCTCCCCACAACTTTGCCAGCACTTGTTTGTAGCTGGAGTTTTCCTGCCTGGCCCACAGTCAGGGCAAATCTCTTTCACCTGCCAGTCCCACAGCCTCTCAGACCCGACCAAGTAAACACAGAGACTTATGTTGCTTTCAAACTGTATGGCCGTGGCAGGCTTCTTGCTAACTGTTCTTATAGCTTAAATTAATCCATTTCCTTTAATCTATACCTTGCCACATGGCTCATGGCTTACCGGCATCTTCACAAGCTGTTTCTCATCGTGGCGGCTGGCAGTGTCTCTCTGACTCAGCCTTCCACTTCCCAGCTTTTTTCTCCTCCTTGCCCCGCCTATACTTCCTGCCTAGCCAACGGCCAATCAGTGTTTTATTGATTAATTAGCAACACATTTGCCATACATTCCACAGCACTTGTTAGTTGTTTTGTTGATCTTAACTATTTTGACTGGGGTAAGATGAAATCTCAAAGTTGTTTTAACTTGCGTTTCCCTGAAGATCCTGAAGATGCTGAGGATGATGCACACCTTGTTGTTGCTGTTATTACTGTTACTACTCAGGATTGCTTTAGCTATGTGGGTTTTTTTCTGGTTCCATATGGATTCTAAGAGTCTTATCTGTTTCTATGAAGAGTGTTGTGGGTATTTTGATTGGTATTGAATTTCAATTTGTAAATTGCTTTTGGTAAGAAGGTTATTTTCATTATATTAAGTCTACTGATCCATAAACACAAGATCTCTTTCAATTTTCTGGTGTCTTTATCAATCTCTTTATGCAGAGATGGGAAGTTTTCATTGTAGAGATTTTAACCTCCTTAGTTAGCTTTATTCCAAGATGTATTGTCTTTGAGACTACTGTAAATGGAGTGTGTCTATGATCTCTTTCTCTGTGTGGTTATTGTTGATGCATCAAAAGGCTGCTGATTTTTGTAATTTTATTTTTTATCTTGCCACTTTTTAGAAACAGTTGCTTATTTCTAAAAGCTTTCTGGTTGATTTTAGGGTATCTTTTATGTATAATATGATATCATCTATAAATAGTTATAATTTGACTTCTTCTTTTCCTATTTGTACGCTGCTTACTTCCTTCTCTTGCCTTATTATTTCAGCTAGTGCTCCAAGCACTATATTAAAAAGAAGTTGGGGTAGTGGGTAGCCCTGTTTCATTCCTGATTTTAATGAGAGTTTTTCTCCATCTAAGATAATATTGGCTGTGAGTTTGTCATATATAGCCTTTATTATGTTGAGTAATGTTTCCACTAGTCCTACTTTTTCTAGGTCTTTTTATCATGAAATTATGTTGGATTTTTGTCAAAGGCTTTTCCTGTACCCATTGAGAGGATAATGTGATTTTTGTCTTTAAGTTCATTTGTGTGCCTGAGCCTTAAATTGGAAAGCAAGGACAACAAATGCATAGTTAGATGTTTGAATGTAGATACAAGCAGAGTTGAATAACTGAGGCCATTGATACAATCCATCCTTCTTCAGGATAATGCAATTTAGATGGGATAATACACACTAAGCCCCCAGCCCTCAGCCCTCAGCTCTCAGCCCCCAGCACTCCCTATTCTATTGCAACTAGAATTACCAAGAGTTTAACTTACACTAGCTGGTCTTGTGTGCTACTTGCTAACACATAGAATTTCTTGCTTTAAAACAACAGATTTGGGTTAAAGCCTGGCTGTGAAATGTTTCTTCTTACTCCTCATTGTATCACATGATGAAAGGACCAGACTGACCTTGACTAAATAATGACTCATTGCTGATTCTCTGTTCTGGGATATAGTACATACCTCTTGATTTTTTTCTAGCTGTAAGGTGCAGGTAATTGTAGTTATCATGCTGAATTTTATAATATTCCTAAAAGAAAATCATCCTACATCTTTTTCAATATTTGCCATATTCTATAGATGTTTTTCAGTGTTCTATAGATGTCAGCTATTATTCAACACTTCCAAGAAAAGCAGTTATACAAGTTCTACTACATAGAGATAGTAACTAAACATTTTTTATAAAAATATATGCATGTACTTCCAAAATTAGGATTAGATGATTTACCTATAAATAATTTTCCTAATCTTATATGACATGACCACCATTTCTTTATTCATTTACCTGTTGATAGACATTGGAGCTGTTTTTATGATATCACTATTGTTCATGTTGCTGAAGCGAACACAGGCATGTGGGCTTCTGTTTAGACTGCTGATTGTGTTTCCTTTGGATATATACACAAGTGGCATTTTTAGGTAATATAATAGTTGTATTTTAACATTTTGAGACAACACCCTACTGTTTTATATAATGTTTGTACCAACTTACATTTCCACCAGCAGGGCTCAGGGGATGCTTTCTTCACAATCATGCCCATATATTGTCGTCTTTTTGCTAATAACTATTCCAGTAGGTATGGAGTAATATCTTATTGACTTGGATATTTACTTTCCTGATTACTGATAGTATCGAGCACCTTTTCATGAACCCGTTGCCCATTTTCATGTTGTATTATTTGGAAAAAATGTGTTTAGATTTGCTACCCATTTTCAAAAATGCCTACTCTTTGTTATTGAATTATTTTTGCTATTAATCCCACCCAGATATACAGTTTGGGAATATTTTCTTCCACTGTACACAGTTCCCTTTTTACTTTGTGCACTGATTCATTTACTGTGCAGAAGATTTTTTTATGTAGCCTCACTTATTTGTTTTTGTTGCTTATTCTTTGCCATCTTATGCACCCTCCAAAAGTCCCAAGAAACCTTACCAAGACCATATTAAGATTACTCCTATGTCTTCTAACTCATAAAAACTTCTAACTGCATAAAAACAGACTGGAAAATTATTCTGCCATAATAGAAGAAAGCCCTTCCATTTGTGACAACATGAGTGACAATTGAAGGTATTATGCTGAGTGAAACTAATCAGAGAAATCAAATACTCTGGCCTCATTTACATATGGAGTCTGAATAAGTAGAATTCACAGAAATAGAAAGTAGAGCAATGGTTTCTAGGGTTTGGAGGATCAGGGAAATAGAGGGATTTTATGTAAAAGATAGAAATGTTCTTTAGAAGGATTAACAATTCCTGGAGATTATTGATAATTATGTGCTAATACACAGCATGATGACCATTGTTAATAATGGTACATTATATATGTGAAATTTGGTAGGAGTAAATCTTTGGTGTTCTCAACACATACATAGAGAGAGAGAGAGAGAGAGAGAGAGAGAGAGAGAGAGAGAGAGACATATAAACACACATACAGGCAAAGAGAGAGGCACAGACACACAGAGAAATAAACACATCTGCAAACATACGCAGACATAGACACACACACACACACACACACACACACACACACACACACACACACAGTTATACATGCATATATCCACACTCAAATGAAATAAAACAAAATAAATAGTACCTGAGTGAGGTGACAGTTGTGGGAATTAACTTGACTGTGGTAATCATTTCATAATATTGTGTATCTCAAAACATTGTGTTGTGAATCTTAAACTTCAGCTGTCATTATGCCTCAATAAAGCTGAAAATAATAACAACATTTTTCTAGGTTAACAAATAAAGATCTACAATAATACAGTTACACATCACCTCCTCACATTTTCTCTTTTCTTTGATCGGGGCCTTTGAACCAAGCTCCTCTTGGTTCTTGACTAAGCTTATGGGTGGTATTGGCAGTAGAGTATACCAGGTCATGATTTTGCTGGATGATGCTGCATCCTGGATGCTGATTCCTGGACAGGTGCATCAGGCCCTTTTCTACTGTTTTTGGACTGGACATACTCTACTACAAAGGCAGCCCATTGCCTCTGCTTTGTTACCAGTTCGACCCTGGCCTTGGCTTGCCATTCTTCCATTCTCTGAAGTCACCTTGACCTTCTATCGGTTGTCCCACAGCAATTCAGAAAACATGTCCACCTCAAGCCCAGGCTGCTAGATGGAGTGAACACCTTTCAAGAAGTGCATGTGAGCAGTGTGGGACATTTATGTTAAATGCTGGTGACTGCTCCATGAGGGTCAAGTCCTTGAGGGTACTCTGGCTGCATTTCTTACAGGAGGTGGCCACTCTTGGTTTACTTCACTAGGCAGAGCCTGTCTGAGGCCTCGATAGCCTTGATATCCACCACTGTTGTAGCACCTGAGTCTGCTGTCTGATGGGTCTATTAATGAGTCAGTTCTCTGAAGGTATGGGTATTAATTTTTTTAAAGACTTCTGTCATACAGTAGAAGGGCTATTTATTCTGCAGTCTCTTTAACAGTGATAGGTTTCTAGAAGCTAATATCCTTACAGAAAGTAGAGCTGGCTAAGGAATTCCCTAGTCATCCCAGTGTTGTCTACAATATCAGCCATCAACTACTCATGTTCTCAATTTTCTTCTTGGCATAGATAGTTCCTTCTTCCATTTTCCCTAAGCATCTCTTTGTTTCTGTGAATCTACTAACTATTCCATACTCCTCCCTCTCAACCACACATTAGAAAATGATGCAGAAACAAAACTAAGATAACTATAACACAGCTCTTTTCTGAAATGTTTGCATTTTAAAATGGTAACTTGAAACAAAATGCCCCTAGAAGCAAAAAGGTTCTATGATGGTAGACTGGTGGCATTATATGGAGTCACAAGGAGATTGGTGTCTTCATCTGTAGTGTGTGAAACGGGGCTTTATAAGTCTGGATCCTTGGTCCAGGGAAAGAGCATGTACAGCTCCAATTCATCCATCAGCAGGTAGGAAATGGGTGCAATTGTTAGTATCAGATTTTTGAGCTTCTATGGGATCAACATAATGACTTTACAACTCTCACAAATGTTAATTCAGTTTCCTCCCCAAATTGGCATTTTCTTAACCAATTATTGTAGACTTGTAGGATTAGGCTGCAGCCCTTTCTTTAACACTGTTTAAGCAAAGGCAGAAAGACTCAAAGGAGATAGCGTGAACCTTTCTTCAGCAAACCATGATGTCCTAATCTGCTTTAAAGACATGTTATCTTTGGTTCTCCCCTCCCGCTGTGACTCTGAGTAGTTTTTCAGCTGCCTGGATCGTGTGCCACAAAAGGCTCTCTCTTGTGAAGACCGTGCTTCCTTATTTAACTTTGGACACCTCTTCTGGTAGAGGTCAGTTAGTCATGAGATGGAGAGAAAGAATTGTACCCCATCAGGCCCATCTTTCCTGTGGCTTCCATTCAGGTAGGTTAGATTTGATATGATTCTACTCAATTAAAATCAGTCCTCATCAAATGCTTTTGAGTAGCAACTGCATGCTGAGCACTGAGGTAGGACACAGAATACAGACGTGAATCAGATAGTGCGGGATTGACATTAAACAAACTGTGACAGTTAGAGCATGTTTGAATGACATCAAAGTTATCATTGCATATCCCACATCCAGGAGAGGAGACAGATGTCAATCCAGAGCTGTCACTTCATCTTGGCCCAGATTAACACATAATAAGACTACTGTGTCTATTTTCTAAAAAATATAATAATTAAATTGAACAAACATTTATTGAGTAGTTACCTGAATGCTGAGGGGTTAGGACTAAGGAGAGAGGAAGAGTTAGAGCCAAAGGTTAGTAAAATATAACTCCTGATCTCAGAAGATGTAGGACCTACGAGCAGGGGATAGGTCATAGGACATAATCATAGAAGCAGAATGTATAATGTCATCTAAGAATGGCAAACATAACAAATGAACGATGTGGGAAGAAGATATGATTAACAGGCCATCATGGTTTGGGGGAGGAAGAGATATTGAGATGCTCTCAGAGTTTTAACTGAGGGAAATGGGGAAAGAATTTTGGTTGTAAGGTATAACATGAGAAGAGGCATAGAGGTTGGGAATCTTGGTTTTGGACATCAGTTAGTAGTTCAAACAGGAACTATAGCTAATGGGAAAAAGTGAGATAGAAGGAACTGAAAAGGTAAGTGAAGGGCTTCACATTGGAGGATGTTATCTGAAAAAAGGAGCTCATATTTAATCTGGTTGGCAAATTTCCTTGGGAAAAAGGTAGTCTCCATCCGTGTCCTGGGCACATTTTCTACAGCAAGATACAGAGTTAGTGGAAACAAGGAGGGAGTAGGGTGTGATGATGATTTGGAGCCCGTTCAAGGGTTGTGAGTGTTAAGAAATGAACTGCAAATGTTCTTGTGGACACTACAGAACATATTCAAAGATGACTAAGAGTTCAAGTCTTGGTAACTGGGAAAGATGTCTATAGTGGACACTTACCATCTTGCCTTTTTTTCTTCCCTGTATTTACTATTGGTAATCATGTGCTTGGACCTCCTTAATCCCTGATTATTGCTGAGACCATTTTTCAGACTTCTTCCTAATTCTGAGTTACTGAATATCCTTCCAACATCTTACTCTGACTGATGTGCTATGGAGAGGATAATAAGTTTGGTTTTGGACAGGAAGATCTGGTGGGACCATTCCATCTTAGATAGAGAGGTAGAAATTAAGAGTATATTCTGAAAGAGGTTGAGGTTCAGTGGTTCCCCTTAAAGCTTAGAGAATATCAAGCCTAAAAAGAAACCTATTTCTTTAGCTGTGGAGTAAGAGATGAGATACTTGCCCACTAACTAAAATGATGATGAGGCTTGTAACTTCATTAGAGGAGTTGGGATGTCAACAGATAACCAGGAACGAAGGAGGTGATGAAGTCAGAAACTCAAGGCCCAACTATTCTTAGCAAGTCAGAGGAGGAAGAGATGATTGAAACAGAGGAATGGCGTGGGGTTAAGGGCAGAACAGTCAGAAATGTTGGTGTAGAAACTGAAGTGAATTTCAAGAAAATAACATTTGGGAAAGAGGTTCAATTTTACACTAAAGTCAAGAGTAACACCCAAGAGAGTTTTGGCTGAACATTTTCTGAAATGATGGTGACAATATTCAGTACATGGTGTGGTGTTTGAATAAAAATGGCCTTCATAGGCACATATATTTGAATATTTTGTCCCCAATTGGTGGAACTGTTTGGGAAGGATTAGGAGGAGTGGCCTTGTTGGAGGAGATATGTCACTGAGGATTGGCTTTCAGGTTTCAAAAAGCCCCCATTATTCTTAATTATCTCTTTGTCTCATGCTTGTGGATCAGGATGAAAATTCCTAGCTACTGCTCCAGTACTATAACTTCAGTGACCTACTTTGTCGAGCAAGGCTCCACCTTTTACAGGTCTCACAACTTTTCCAAGCAACATGACCAGCTGGAGTCCAAGGGTTCAGACACATGAGCCTATGGGGGAATTTGAGACAAAATGAAGCAAAGCAATACAAAAGCCACACTAGCTTCCTTTACTTCTCAAATGATATCAACTGTCCTTAAGTGACTCTAATGGCCCCAGCCCCTTTCTCTTCTTTTTTGAGACAGGGTCTCACATTGTAGCTCTGGCTGGCCTGGGACTCATAATGTAGATTATGCTGGCTTTGAACTCAGAGATCCATCTGCCTCTGCTTCTCAAGTGCTGGGATTAAAGGTGGGGACAACCACCACCCAGCTCTAATGCTTCTCACAGTGCTCCCCCTGCCCTGTTGAGCCCACATGCACAAATTGTGCATTGAAATCAGCAAACGCCTCTCTCTTTTCTTCCTATCACTGTATCAAAGAGAGGTTGTTTCAATTTAAAGATAAACTATAGAAAGCACATACCTAAGACAATGTGAATTGAGACGAAGTTAGTTTGGGTTCAGGATTGACTAAAGATTTCCCATTTCCTTTCCTGGAGGATTAGTGAAGATGTGACTTTCTCCTTTGGAACTGGGAAAGCTTTGGTTGATTGTTGTATAGGTTTTAAAATGTGAATCTTTTTCTGGTGTGAGAGTGACCAAATACTGATTTGGAAGAAAGGCTGAAAATATAAATACCAGGTATTTGTTCTCTGAAGTTAGTGTAGGTCTCTGGACCTACAGTAAAAAAACAGAGACCTACACTAAAAAAACAAAACACAAAACAAAGAGCAAATTTGCACCAAATGGATAGCCAGCCAGGACTGATAAACTTTAAATTCTGGAATTTACTATCCAAATCCTGCAAGTTTATAGAAACCTATTTGTATGAACAATGTTTATCCACTTCATTTGTGAACTAATGATGTTCTTTGTGTATATTTTTCTTCTTTGAGCTTGGGAAACTGAAAGCAGTGTGTATTATTATCTTTATAACCTTAGCAACATCTAGCAGGTATTAAAAAACCATCACCAAGCTGAAATGGAAATATTATGCATGTGTATTCTTCTCCTAAGAGGATATCCACATGTCAAATGCTACAGTGACTAGATTTATGGAGTATGTTCACTTGTCTATACTTTCATGAAAGGGCTTCCCTCTTAACACCTTTCCTTTGATAAACCATATTGTATAAAATTGCAGGACAGTACAAGAATCCAGAAGAATACCATCTTGAGGTGTGTGGTTGGTTGGTTATCTCAGCCAAAGAAGATTAGAAAACTCCCGTCTGGACTCTCATTCACTAGTCCAACAATTTTGTTTCTTTTCCATCCGGAGAGGGGAAGTGCTCATTCTCAACTGCACAGTCTTTTTCACAGATCCTTCCCTTCCCATGGAGATGGTCCATTTGAGCCCTCTGGGTCTTGCATCACTGGATGGCTGCAGTTTCAGACATAAAGGCAAGGAAACAAACGCCACCAATGCTTTCTCTAAGCTCCCAGTAAACGGATTTGCATGCAGCAGCTGAGGAACGAACTGAAACAGTAATTGACCCCTGTGACCACCTCTTATTATTCAAGGTGCAGTAATCTCAAGGGGCCTCATTCATCTCTTTGCTTGAGTCTTAGCTGACTGCAGAATAATTACAGAGAATTCAAGTTAAGACTAAGAAAGATTTGTCCCTGGCCGAAGGGTACTGGCTTAATAAAACTCAACACACTTATAATTAGTATAAGCCAACTACAAGTAACCTCATGTTTAAATGCAAAGTATTAAAACACCTATTACCAAATAAGAAAAACTTAAAAAATATTAGTGATTCTAAGCACACGATTGTGTAGTGAACTTGAAAAGCTTGATGCTAATTATGTGCTCCACTGAATTAAAATGAATTGGTGTTATTAATAAAGACTCAAATGATCCACCCTGCCAGCCCAACCTTTTACCACTTCGAATTTCATTAGAAATGAACTTTTCAATTAAGATCTGTCTCCCCACAGTCACCAAATTGAGTTTTCCAGACTTATGATTCAGTCAAAGAAGCTTAAGGAAATGGTAAGTGTTGAGGGAGTGGGGAGGGGTGATGGGTCACACCCAATTTGCCATGACAACTTGCCAGTCTCAAATACAATATTTCAACTTGTTTCAGAGTAATGCAGTTCCTTGTCTAGGTCTCTGACATTGAATAATTTATTCACTAAAATGGTTCAATTTAAGGGAAAGTGAATGAAGATGTTTACACTGGTGGCAGAGCTCTAAAATAATATTTGCTGCCAAAAATTGAAATGGCTGTCATTAACTGCTTTGTAAGAAGAGCAGGAAAAGATAGAAATCAAATGTTTGAAGATGTATTATTCCCAACTTAGATGGTTCTGTGGAGAGCTTTGCCATGAAAATAAGAAAATATTCAATTTGAAATTCTTCCTTGAAACTAGGTTGATTGGCCAGTATTTGACATATCAATCATTTCATGAGTAAATAGAGGTTTAGTTTGAGACACAATACAGCATTTCTCAAAAAAAAAAAAAAAAGATTCAGGAGAGCATTTACCCCTGATTGGACATTGTCTTTCAGTGGAGTGTGATGATTTGGGGTAGATTTCTTCATCCTCACTGCCTCCCCTTTATCCTTGATTGGCTCACCTTGCCAGTTTACTCACAGCTGTATAGACATTGCCGTAGCTGAACTGGCCACTTTCATTAATTTACGGCCCCATTTCTGTTGCCTTGGCCAATACTGCTGCCCATCCCGCTTCCATTGGGTTGTTTATCTGTACATCTCCCCTTTGCATCTCACTGTGTGTGCTTGTCATTTCAGTAGGAATTTCCCTCCAAGGAAGCTCTGCATCCAGGAAACCATAGCTGGTAAGTTCTGGGTAAGGTCCTCCAGGGTGGAGGCCTGTCTATCATGTTTGCTGCTGTGTTCTGGAGCTATGACAGAACTTGACACACACGGTGACTGCGTAATGGCATGATGGTTCTGCCTACCTCAGAGGGTCAGCCTCTAATCCACAAGCCCTCTGCAACATCTCTTCAGGTCTCTACCACAGCACAATGCATAGTCATTCCCACTCCCAGGCTGTGCTTAAACTGATTTTCCCATTGACCCTGCTTCCACCATCTGTCACATCCATCCACTCTGTGGGGGGTTCTGTGCCCTCCATGTTGTTCCAGGCTGATGCTTCTTGACAATTGTTTGGTGTTTGTTCTGAGGGCTGTGGGGAACCGAGGTCCCATGCCTGACCTTTGTAGATGTGCCCAGTTCCCTGAAGTCCCTGTGCTGCAGAGGGGCCCTGCATTCGATGTCTACTTGGTTCTCACTCCTGGTCCTCAGTACCCTTCCTTCACTACTGCTTAGCTTTGGCCTCTTCGTGAGAAGGGTTATGACTTCATGGTCAGGTTCAAAGGTAGGACCTTCCTTCCCTCTTATTTCCTAAGCTGGCCTTCATTCTTTTCCAGGTAGCTCAGCAGCCTCTACAGAGAAACTGAGTGCTTGAAAAATGTGGGGTGATGGTGGTGGTGGTCCCTGTCACAGCATGAGCCCAGATGCCTCTCTACCTGCCTCTCTTCCTGACCATAAATACCATCATTTTTAAAAAAGGTTCACTTTTGGTTTGGTCAGAATGCTCTAATACTTGAGAACAATAGAAAAAAATGAGAAAAATCTTTCTGTAATCTGTACTTGTCACTGTCAGAGTGACCTTCCTTACTTAGTTCACATTACTGAGCGTTCATTGCATTGAGCTACTCTTTTACTTTTAAATCTAAAAATGCCTTCTCCTGTCAAATCTGATTTAAGGGGTTAACAGGAGACTGTGGCTGTACATAGAATGTTGACGTGCAAACAGGGCACTTGAAATAGACGACCTTAAATGTGGACTCTGAGATAATTAGCAGAAGGGAATTGACAGAAACCAACTGTCCAAGATAGCACAGGGTCACAGTCAAAGGGAGGGATCAGAACTTGAATAGACAGGCTGATCAAAGCAGACGCTTTCCAAGGGACCTATAGTTTTAGAGAAAATCACTGGGGCACCTGTTATTCCTGTAGTAGTTACCCTGTGGGTATTTAATGAGTAGTGGCTGCATGATCTTCACTATCCTAGGCTGAGCTGGTGACGTGGAGAAATGGGACAGGGTCTTTAGGGTAGAGCTAAGAGCATATGTGACAGTAGAACAAAAGTGAACTGTGTCTGGGGGCATTTAGTTTCAGATGGGTAGTTACAGCACATGTACACACATTTATTATATAAAACTACACACACACACACACACACACACACACACACACACACACACACCCCTAATTGTGACTTCTTAGTAGGGCTTACTTCTTTGTTATAGATGTTTGAGCTAATGCTGCAAAGCAAGCTGTTAGTGATCTTGTAGGAGGGGTTGACCATTGGTTTGGAAGAATGCACAGCATGAGTGTGACGCCATATTTATTAACCCACCATTCTGTGTACTATCCTCTCTGCACAGTGCTTATGGGAGAAGCACCTGAGCCTGTGGCTGTACCATCTTTCCTTCAGAAGTCCAAATCCCAAAGAGATGTCCCCTTTCTGTAATCCAGGTGACGAGAGCAATTACAATGCTTTGAGCCTTCATTCCTGCCTTTCTGCGCCACTTTGTCAACTGACATCTGAAATAGCCTCTGTAGACCTATTCTAATTATTTTAAATGAAAGCAAGGAAATGTGTGTATTTATTAGATAAAAATGCACGCTACTCTTACAAGAAAGCTGTTGAGGGAAAATAGAGTTGCTGCTTCAGTAAATTTCAAGCTGAAGCATTTATCTGATTATTCTTTATCAATAAAACTCAGGAGTCAGATATCAGGGTAGAACCTGAATGATCAGAGAAACTGCAGAGAAGTGACCAGTGACCTCCTCTCTCTCTCCTTCCTCAATCCAAAAAGGGCTGAGAATCTTTCTAATTCCCACCACCACTACTTCCTGTGCCTCTCTATATGTCCTTGGTCTTCCAAAACCTCGATGGCTAATTTTGGTCAGCTAGTTGCTAGCTCCCCCCTCTAATTTGAGGTAAACTTTATTGTTAGGCTTGGGAGTGTTAGAGTATGATCAAAATATCCCATAACATCAAGTAATAACTTCCCCCTTGTTCCTAAAACACAGTGTCAGCATGGAAAACTGAGACAATACAAATAAAGAAAACAGTAAAAATTACCTGTAATCCCACTGTCCTGACATAATAGCTGCTAATGTCATTTTGTCCATCCAATCTTCCCCCTATGAACATATTGACACATAATCAGTAATAGTGGGTATATACTAAGTATGCTAGTCTATAATCTGCCTATGTGTTCTCTATCACCAGTTAGCATTAATTTTTAAATATTCAAGCTAAACTTGTCTGGTCCCTAAAACACTACAACATCTACTTTTCATCTGTCTCATTATCTGTCTGCCTAGCCAATCTTTTGTCTCAGAACTTTAACTGAAGTATTTTAAAAAACTCATAGATTCATTTAATCTCAGGAGTCAGTCTGGGTCATTGCCCTGCCATGGAAAAAGTCAGCGGAGTGGCCCCATCTTCTTGGCTTCCTTGACTCTTGCTGCCACATGGGTCACTCCATGTTACTTGACCACTATCAACATGTCTTCAGTGACATGGATGTGACTGCCACTGGCACTGATGCTCCTATACTCTGGGATAGTCATTGACCATGGAGAAGTGGTTTCTGGACTCATGAATGCTATCTTAGGAATAATTTCAAAGGATACTGTTTGAGAGGAGGGAGGGGAATAGTTTCTTATATTATATTCAGCTGAGCTTGTACCATAAGCCTGAGTCCTGCTCCCACATGTACACACGAGAGAGAGAGAGAGAGAGAGAGAGAGAGAGAGAGAGAGAGAGAGAGAGAGAGAGAGAGAGAGAAAGAATTGTAAGTTTGGGTTTAGAAGCAGATACCAACATGGAGACTAGAGTGTGAAATATTTACTGGAGGCTAACTACTACCAGGGAAGGAAAAGAGGAAAAAGTATGGTTGGGGGAAAGAGAGATGTTTAAGTGAAACAGGTCTGAGAAACCCTCAACCACTCCCCCCCCGGGGGGGGGGGCAACCTCCAGAGTGAGTATTGTCTACTAGACTTGTTTATTTGGGCTGAAATAGTCAGTCTATTGCACATCTGTTTCATCCTGTAACTGGAAGTAGGTTACCCCAAGGAAGGGCACAACCTTGTGAAAAGCTCTCTGTAGCTTAGGTATAGACTAAAAGGATTCCCATCCTACACTCCCCAAAGCTGGACATCAAATCCTTTCATGAAGGGGAAATCTGGGTGACTCACCCCTGGTCTACTGCACTCAGTCTTCCTGGCTGTCCTTATCTTTTAGAGTCTCCAGAGCAGCAGAACTTCATCTTGATGGAAAACTTAAAAGGGAAGCATTAGGTTTGGGACTACAAATGGACACTGTCTCACTATTCAACTGTTCTAGACTCTTTCTCACCTTCAGGGACTAGGTCAACTAGACTAAATGGTTTAACTAGTGGTTTAAATTAGAACCCAGGTTGTAGAGCTATGACTTGAAAAGCATGTCCTTCCCAGGAAGAAAGTTATTGTTTATGTTTATTTTTAGCCATAATTGGGTAAGGGAAGACCAAAAACATATAATGGACTGATGGGTCATTCATATTCTTCCTTGCCCCTGTTGGGCAACAAGAGTGTTACCTTATTCTCAGCATCGGGGACAATAATTGGACTAAGATGCTGTCTCTTTGTTTTGCATGCTGGCTCGTTGGTCCAAGGAGCCCAAAGTGTTCAGGCATCAGCTTACTATTCAATGGAGATTTTGCTAGTCCCTCTGGAAGGAATTTCCCTTCTCTAGGAGCCAGACTTCTATCTCTGTAGAGGGCAAAGCTGTGGTCAAAGCAAACACACCTTTCCTAAGTGTGTGAGGGACAGTAATGACAAGTGGAATCATTCATCCTTCAACTTCTCTGTCCCTCACCAGTGTAGTTTTTCTCCTGGGATTCCGGTGCCCCATAGAGTGTTTTATTTCATGTCTATACTACATCTAGGGGCTGGGATTCTGTTTTTTTTCAGAGTGTTGCTTCTGAGATGCAGTTTCTCACAGACTTCAGTCAGCTTACCCAGCACCAGCTAGCCTGTGGAGCTGATGGACATGTTGTAGGATGTGAGCCAGATGTGTCATCATGGAACTACCTCAGTGCCCAGCAGAAGGGAATGCCTCTCCAGGAATCACCAAGTGATCACACATCTGGCTCTGCCCAACATGAATTATGTTCTATCAGACAAATTAAAATAGAATACAAAATGAGCTCAGCTATCAGAACATGGAAGTGGTATACTTTGGAATGGACATGAGAGGAACAAAAGGCATTCCAGCTCTCTGGGATCCTGGTGGCATGGCAGGAGTTGTTTTCAAACCACATCTAATTCTCTGGAGTCAGAGGATGGACCTGTTCTCAGGTACCATTCTCACTTTGCATCCCAAATCCAACGTCTAATGCAGATTGGCATACTTCTGCTCTTGAATCCCAAGATTTATTGTGATTCTCCTATGGAAATTTTCTATTAACTCTATGGACATTTGCATAGCATCAATACCTCTATCACTATAGAGTCTGTTAGAACATATGCCTCATCTGTCAGGGCTACATTCACTGTAGATTTCTTTGCTTTCCTCTAATCTTCACTCAAAGCTGGCTGCTCTTTGATCATTAGGGATACAGGTGGTAGCAATATTCTGTGTTCCTGGGTGCACATCACATGATTATAGAAGGTTTTGTTGTTGTTGTTGTTGGTGATGGTGATAGTTTTTTTTCTTTCTTTCTTTCTTTCTTTCTTTCTTTCTTTCTTTCTTTCTTTCTTTCTTTCTTTCTCTCTCTCTCTCTCTCTCTCTCTCTCTCTCTCTCTCTCTTCTTTCTTTCTCTCTTTCTTTCTTTTTTTTTTTTTACTGTAGTGGAAATATTCTATATTTAAGTTGCCATTATGGTAGCCATTATCAACACATTGAAGAATAGAAATGTGGTTAGTGATGCTGAGGAACTGCAGTTTTAATTTGATCCAATTTGGTTTCATATAATTTATAGCTTACACAGCCTAAGATGGTCACTGTCCAACATAATGGCAGTTACAAGTATCGAACATGCTGCTGTCGAGCCTCTCCTCCACACTGAGCAAAGGTGCTTCCTTTAAGTAGAAGCAGAGGAGTCAACAACTCAGGTAAACATTGCAGAAGGTGCCCCTCGATGTCTCAAACCCAATACTCTAAAACTGTTATTAATATGATAATGAAAAGCTTTATTCCCTATGCTCTGGGTCCAAGTGATAGCTACCCATTGTGCATTCAGTAAACCAGCACACAGCCAATGTGATGGTGCAGTGTAATATGGGATGTCTAGATGTTTTGTGTTATATATGACAAGAATACAGGTTTAGCATAGTTCCAGAAGAAAACTATAATGAGTAATGCTCACATCAGACAAGCTGTTTATGATTCTGTTTTCTGATTCAATGACCAAATCCATAGCCACAGACCATCCATCTGACACTGTATGCATTTACTCTAGCAGGTGTCCCATTTGACAGAGATTTCCAATGGGAAACTGTTTGGTCAAGCTTGTGATAATCCATATTGGTTGACGAGTAAAGCCCACTGGCCAAATCCAGCATGCTACCTAGTTTTGGAAATACATTTTTATTGGAACACATAATGATGACCATTTACTCACATGTTATCTGTGACTACTTTCATGAGGCAACAAGAGAGTTGAATTGTGTCTGTGGCAGACGATGTGGGCAGCATAATATAAAATATTTATTAACTGGCCTTTTATGACAAATCTGGAAGATCCCTGCCATATCTATCTTGTGGCAGCCAGGGGACAGTTACTGTTGATCCTTTAGCTCTCTGGTAGCCACATTAGTCTCTATTTCCTTGCCTAGCCTCCCCTCTGGGTTAGTGTGTGCAGCTGTGCAGTCGATATGAAGACAGGGCCATCAGGTTAATCTGTGTGTAACCACGCTTTGGTTATATTTCTATCGCTGTTGCTTTTATGTCCCTACTTTCACAGGAGTCCATGATCACAATTCACATTGTCAAGTACCATCTCAAAGCTCCCACCCAGGGTATGCATCATAGCACAGCCTACTAACTTTTCCCTGGAGTACATTTGCACAAGTAAATGGAAATAGATTCCTTTGCAGAAGGATCAGAAAATGATTATAGTGTAGACATGCTTGGTATTGGGTCTTCCAACTGTTTAAGGTATATGTGTGTGTGTGTGTGTGTGTGTGTGTGTGTGTGTATGCACATGGGTGTGCATGTGGGTGATGATCATCCTCCGCGTTCACAGTTAGGTCCCTTTCCTGCAGTTCCAACTCTGTTATTTTCACAAATGTTGCAAGCCTCTGACTTTAAGTTGTTTACCTCTAACATTTGTCTATTATTGTTTGAGACTTTGATCTTCCCCAAGACAATTAGGGGGCCAAATTCTGTGACATCATCTACCCTTACCTCTGACCTACAAGGGAAGATCAGAATTGAACATTTGGATGCTAGTGACCTTCTCCTGTGCATATTCTTTATAGTGTTGGTAAATGGGATCTTCTCTGGCTTTTAGAGGAACATAACTGCTGAGTATAGCTTATGGCCCTAGGTTCTATATCTGTGTGACCAGCCACACCCTTGAGCATTTAAATACTTTCTCCATCCTTTGCAGCCTTTGCATCCAAAGCAACTTTGGCTTTCTGCTTTGATCCAGGGGTATTGATTTAGGAGACATTTTCATAGTAGGCTAGTGCCATCTCTTGGGGACCTTGCCAAAGTATTAAAATCTTTATCTTGAGATACTCCCTTAGCCCCTGAGGTTGGCGAACACTTTTATATTTTAGGTTTATGCTCTGGTTCCTTGGTTAAGCACTATCAGAGTATAGTCCCACAGGTGCTACCCTTGAACATTCCGGAACCTAGCAGATCATGCTGGCTAAATTGACAGCTCTTCTGGAAGATGGTCCTTTGTCCTCCTTAGCAGTCTCAGCACCTTCTAGCCAGGTTATTCTATGCTTTAACCCCAGGTACAGTTAGAAGTCAGTAGGGGGAATCTGGGAGTGGGGACCCCATGGTGCAGCTGAGGCACAGTTCTGTTGTCCTCTGTGATGAGCTGGAACAGTGCAGCAGCTCTTAAGTGTTGGGCCTCAGCTCCTCTCCCTGTTCCTTTTGTGTCCTTATTGAGAGCCACAGTGTTTTGACTATCCCATGGCCTAGCCAGCAGCAGGTTTTCCCAGCAGGCTTGAGCCTAAGCCAAGCCCTTGAATATTCCCAGACACTGATAAAGATGTTAAGCTTGTTTCTCAGAAAGATACTGCTCTTGGCCCTGAGCCAAGGTTCCTTAAAGCCTCGTTTCATCTTCACACACGCCCGGCCTCTTGCTGTGACTGTGTTCAGTACTTGTTCCCTGAGAGTACTTGGTGAAGAGAAGCTGTAACACAGTCTGAAATATCTTCTCTCATTCACACTTTGGACCAGTCACACTCATATATTCTGTCCCTTTCCTCAGAATCCCAATCGATTCCATTTTGCGGCCATTTGGGACATTCCTTTGTGGGAACTCCAACTCCCTTGCTTCTTGGGATGACTGCTGCCCTAGCATTGGTGGAGCACAAGCTGGGGGATTAGGCTGTACCTACTGGCTGGCCTAGAAACTTTAGAGACACCTGTCCGGATGTCTCCATTGCGTATCAAGTCCTAGGTCTTCCAATAGGATCTTGACCCTGGTGGAACAGACCTGACTGCATTAGTCTCTTAATCTTTTTGGAAGGTCAGTCACTTTGTTAAATTCTTCCCTTGATCTATGGTTTTTCTCTGTTCTTGTGTCACAGAGATTATTGCTCTGTGCTATACCTAAAAATTATCCAATGCTTTAAAGTTCTTTTTTTTTTTTTTTTTTTTTTTTTTTTTTTTGGTTTTTTAAGACAGGGTTTCTCTGTGTAGCTTTGCGCCTTTCCTGGAACTCACTTGGTAGCCCAGGCTGGCCTTGAACTCACAGAGATCCGCCTGCCTCTGCCTCCCGAGTGCTGGGATTAAAGGCGTGCGCCACCACCGCCCGGCTTATCCAATGCTTTAAAAATGCATATTTTTAAACTTGGAGTCTAGTAAGAAATGTTTATCTACTCATATAATCTTTAAAAAGTATCCATGGTAGGATTTTTTTTTAAGACAGTGGATCATCTTGATGGAGAGCAAACTTCACAAAGTGTGGAAACGGTACCTATCTAGTGCTGCATCCACATTAGGCATCTGTGTGAATATCCTCCCAGCTGAAGGAGCGGCCTTTGATCATTGGTTTCTTGACTTGGACTGCATGTGGTGTGGAGCCTTTCATCAGCTGCCAAACCTTCTCTCAGTCTGCTGGGTGTCTCTGTACCAGCTCTTTAATGTAATCGCAATCTCCCTCGAACACAGGCTCGTCTGCATCTTGCTAAGGAGCACCTGAGGACTGTAATTAGAACTTAGTGCACAGCCCTCATTCTAACAGGACTTGCCTACCTGCTGTAATTGCAGCCCTGATACAAGCCCAAATTGGATCTGCCAGATTGTTTCCCGGTGATCCCGTGACTCATCTTAATTTCTTCTGGAGCCTTTTCGATAAAATGTGCTGTAGCCTACAACTTTGGTAAAAAAATATGTCTACTAATTTCTGCTGTTAAAAGTTTCTGGTAACTAATCACATTTATATAACATTTCAGTTCTGGGACTGTGTTAGTATTTAATACCCATTTTAAGAAACAAATGTGACAGGCTAGTTTCTTTGCTGCTTTTAATCAATATCAAACATTGATGGATCACATTACAAATACGCAAGTTTCATCTTCCCTCCTTCCTTCCCTCCTTTTCTTTCAGATATCATGTCCTTAGTCTGTGAGAATTTATTGAAGACTTATGTCCCTGTTGATTAAACTGTGGCCAGATGTAACATTTTGGGCTTGGGTCTCAGAATAGTAATAACGTTGAAAACATTTCAATCCTTGTACTTTTCTGGGACATGAGTCAGAGTCTCCGCGCACGCTCCAGCCAGCTGTCCAGGCTCTGCGCTGCCTCTGTGTGTCTCTGTGAGGTCTGTACTCACAAGAAGTCACAGAGAACTAAAAGTGAGGGCTGCTGCAGACAGGCATGCTCCAGCTGTTGTCCTTCTACAGCTCCATCCTGCACTCCAAGGTTTGGAAAAGAAAAGCTCCCCAAGGCCAAAGTTTATCTATCATTATGTTCCCCAGAATGTGCTGGGCATTTGGCAAGTCATCAATAATTGTTTGCTGAAGCAAATATGACAAACCCATAAAAGCATAATATTGATTTTTATCTTTTCACAAGAGTCTCGACTCTTACAATTATTTGTAGGTTAATTGAAATAGCTTTTCAGCTATTTTTTTCTGATAAGAATACACATTCATTGTGGTTACTTAGAAAAAAAAAAGAAAAATTTAAATGGCTAATAAAAATATTTTCACATATTACCATAGGCTATTTGTTTTAGTTAGTATTTTATGATTTTAATATTTATTTTATTTCATTTGATTTGCAAATTTCATATTTGAATATTACATCATTTATACTCCATTCCAATTCCTCCTGCACACCTTCAACTCTCTTTCAAATTTGTGACCTTTTCTTATTTAATTATTATTGTTACACACAAACACACACACACACACACACACATTGCTTATATAGGCTGACCACTAAAATTACCTCCATTTTGTTTAAGTTTCTCCTACTAGTGACTTGTTTTCTTTGCTTTTTTTTAAAGCTTTTGGAACTCCCACAAAGTGGTTGCTTCAAATCCTCCAATGGACTTTTCTCCTTTATCGACTACTGTTTGCTTTGTTTCTGGCAATTTGTTTTGATTCTCAGGTGGGAGCTTGTGGTTTTCTGAATGCTCTTGATTCTTTAAAGATATGTGGTGCTTGTGAGAACTGAGGGATTGGGTATTTAACTCAGTCTTTATGGTCTGACTTCATTTTTGCATGTATTTCCAGAAATTCTAAGCAGGCTGCAAGTTTCCTCTGAGCCTATAGCCCTTTCTTTTATTGCAGTAGTCGATGGAGCTCCAAGTTCTGTCTGCCATTAGTTTGCTGTCAGGGTGCCTTCACTAAACACTAGAGGGCAATGTAAGCCCAGGTTTGTCTTGAACCCACAGTTGGTGAATTGTTCCAAACAAACCAGGGAGGACCTAGAAAGGGCTGTCTGTGTCCACAAGCCTCCCCCAGTTACTTAAGATAGAGTAAGGTACCTCACTCACAGTTATTGCTTTGTGGCAGGTATGGTAGGAGCCTACCAGGTTCTGGAAGGAGATAACCCTTAATTTTATGTCCTTCCTGTAGCTACCAATGCTGCAACTCTCTGTGGGACCCTGAGCCCAGAGCTTGTCAAGACCAACACAGCTCCAGTGTAGGACCAAGCTCATATGACTATGACCTGCCTACTGTGGAGGAGGACTCATGGCCAAAGACTCTTGCAGTGCTGGATGGAACAGAAATCTAATAGGATGTCTCTTTTTTATATTAGGGCTCTGCACAGAGGACAAATGGGGCCTTTGTGCCCCGTATGTTGCTCAAAGTTTGATTAGTGTTTGTGAAGGCAGTACCTAGGGTGTACCTCTCACAGCTGGTAGTGTTGTAGCTGGGCCAGTCTCATCTGGGCACAAGTCTTTGCTTGGTGCTGGAAGAGATTAGTCTAGAGACTCTAACTTCTATACCTGGCCTTGGGCTAGCTGTACCCTCCAAGGCTAGGGATGAGTATTCACAGACCTTCCTGCCAAGGCTCTAAGTCTCTAAGCTAAATAACACCTGAGTCTCACAGATGGAGGGATCTGTTGTGCTGTTTGGTTTCTGTCAACTTGACATAAACTAGGGTTATCTGGGAAGAAGGAATCTCAGTTGAGGGACTGCCTCCATCTGATAGCCAGTGGACATGTCTGTGGTACATTTTCTTAATTAATTATTGATGTATGTGGGCCCAGCCCAAGGTGGATGCCACCACCCCTGGGAAGATGGTCATGGGTTGTATGAGAAAGCAATCTGAGCAAGCCATGGGGAGCAAGCCAGTGAGCAGCATTCCTCCATGGTTTCTGCTTCAGTTCCTGAAACCTGGTTCCTGCCCTGAGCTCCTGTCTTGGCTTTCCTTGATGATAGACAGTAAGTAACCTGTAAGTCAAATAAACCCTTTCTTCCTCAGGCTGGCTGGTCATGGTATTTATCACAGCAAAAGAAAACCTAAGACAGCCCCTATTGACTTTGTTCTCTATCCCTCCCTAAATGGGAGACACCTCTCTTCATGCCAGCTGGAGTTGGGAGAGGCAAGGTATTGGCAACTCTTTCTGTCTCTTTTCACATGTCTTGTCTTTTCATTATCCTAAAACCTGGTACTGTGGTCTCTCTTCTGGCTCCCTTGCCTCTTGTCAAGGTAGAGCAATGCATAGAGAGCTGCTCCAATTGGTGTGCCTGTAGGGTGACAATGGCCAGATGATGTTCCTGTGCAACTGGGTCACTCTACTCTTGAGTTTAGTTGTTCATTTTTTAAATTTGGTACCATAATTTCCAGACAATTTGGATCATGTTTTCAGTTGACATTGTGTTTAGAAGGCTCTCTTTTACTATTCAATAATCTTCTAAATATTATTTAGTTGGCTTGCAGTTATTGTTATACAAAATTTTCTTTCTGTCTTCTACTTGCCCTTCCTTATCCACTGTACACCCTTCTGTACTTTCCTCTTTTCTTCTTGGCTGCTTTCATGACCATGTTTAAGGGTGCTTCCTTTGGGTTAGGCCAATGTGGAGCCCTGAGAAGAGATGATGAGGAAAGTCCCAAACAAGAGAGAGAGGGGCCTAATATTTTGTTCTGAGGTTGACTGTGTCCTTCCACCAAAGGCCAGTTCTACATGGCTCTTGCCTTCTGGTAAATAGTTACTCCTCCCCACATCCTTTTAGACTAATGGAATTTGGGCAGTATCACTATACTCTCTGTTTGGTGTCCCTATACACCTTTATAAATAGTCACATGAATATTCTTTTTTGTTGTGTAATTTTACCTGTTGAGAGGTTGACTGATTTTTACAAATATGCCAGGACAGCCAGGACTACATAATAGAGAAAACCATAAGTTAACTGTTCTTTGCCTCCAAAGACTGAACCTAGGGTCTTGCCCATGCTCTACCATCAAATGCTCTACCACTGAGATGCCTTACCAGCTCTTAGAAAGATAACTTTGCAGAATAAAATTATCTGGTCAGAAAGGAAAAGAAACAGACATAAACACACATCCAAACTACTCTAACTGTGAAATACCTCTCATAGATCATCATTTTTACTCTCTGGCCATAAAAGCTTAGATATAGGAAACCTGTCTTGCCATGGAATGCTGATGTCCTGAGCTAGAATCTCAGAGGCACATAGGCCTGATGACATGGTGACATTTAGAGATTGCAAGTGGTGAGATGGGATGCAGAGTGGCAGTTGTGTGGCAATGGTTGTGACAGGACCAGAGTCCAGCCACTGCGTTGGTGAGTGTTTCATGTAGGTGGCCCAAGTTGTGCTGGCTGACCATGTCCTTGCCTCTACTAAGATTCTCACAGTTTGTCTTTCTGCTCTAAGACTGGCTCTTTAGCCTTCTCCTCTCCTCTCCTCTTCTCTCTCTCTCTCTCTCTCTCTCTCTCTCTCTCTCTCTCTCTCATATGTGCATGTTTGTTAAAGTATCTGAAGGTACATATGCAGTGTATGCACACACATTTTTAATTTTTGAGACATGGTCTTTCCGGTTGCAGGAGATTTGTTTGTATTTTTGCTCCTAGTCTGCCCATGGAGTGGGCCATAGAGTTTTCTGGTTGACTCAGAGACGATAGAGGGATGCAGAGAAGAAGAAGGGACTAAAAAGATACATGGCCTTTTTTGATCAGAATTGTGGAGAAGAGGGTGAAGTGATTTTCCCTCTGTTGCTCTGTGGATCAATCAGGTTTATTCTCTAATATTTGACTCCTGAGCTTTTTTTTTTTTTTTGAGACAGGGTTTCTCTGTGTAGCTTTGCGCCTTTCCTGGAACTCACTTGGTAGTCCAGGCTGGCCTCGAACTCACAGAGATCCGCCTGGCTCTGCCTCCCGAGTGCTGGGATCAAAGGCGTGCGCCACCACCGCCCGGCTATACTCCTGAGCTTTATTGAATAATAGAGCATTAAAAGAAGCTGCAATACTTTCCCCGAGTCACAGAACTGGCTATGATGGCTGTTTGAGGAGCTTCAGAGATCCACCTCTTTCTGCCAATCATCAGACTGTAGTTGCAGATGTACGGCACTGCACATGGCCTTTACATGGGTGCTGGGATCCGAACTCGGGCCCTCAGGCTTGTATGGAAGGCACTTTACTAAATTTTTTTTTTCAGCCATCATCACTTCTTTTTAAGGGATATGTTAGCCATTATGAAATGCTCATCTTTGTTTCCCTAGTGTTTGTTTCATAGTCTACTTTGTCAGATCTTTATACAGACATCATTCTTAAGTGTAATGTTTTTATGGTAGCTTACCCATCCACTTTAAAACTTACCTGTATCTTTATGTTTAAATAGATATCTTAGTATTTAGCCTCTTCCAAATTTGAAGTATATAGTATAGCATTGTTATATCACATTACTGTAATTAGAACCCCATAAGTTATTTACATTATATAATTGATGAGTTGTAGGTTTTATCCCTCTCTACATAAATACTTCCACACACATGAAAAAAGTGACAGTGGTGTGATTAGCCTAATTGTGGTCATTATTTCACAATGCATGTGTATGTTGAAATATTAAGTAGTGTGTGCCTTAAACAGAATTATTTACACTCAGATATGATTATTTCTCAATGAAGATAGACAAAAAATGGATTTTCCATATTACTGTGGCTGAAAGAAAGAAGCTGCCTCCATCACATTTGTTACTACTTTTCTCTTTCTTCTACATGTCTTTTCAGTTCAGTTAGTCAGAATTCATTTCTATGTTTTGCAGTCATGAACCTTGACTGGTGTGTTATTGGGGCTGGGAAAAGAACCCAAGTAACAGAGCCTCAGGGAAAGTGGGGAATCCAGGCTTGTTAGATGGAGCAAGTGGTGGTAAAAAAAAGCAACCCTTTATATTAAAGAAATGCTCTTCTGGAAGTGGTGAAACCATCTCTTGCGGTCATCTGGACTGAAAAGCTCATTAAGCACGAATTTAGAGAAAATTTAAGATCTGGCTGAATGATCTGACACATGCAGGCTTCCTAGGAGGGAGGCAGTGGGATAAATGTCACAGGCTTCCTCTCCACATACTCTCTGACAGTGCTGTTAGGGCTCCTATTAGCCTGATTTACTATATTTCCAATTCTTTTTGATTATGCACTAGGCATAATGAATGTCATTAGAGACTTTGGGTTCTGTTAATTTCTTTTGATGAGTCATTTTAAAAAAATTTAATATATAATTAACTTGGTTGGATATTAGCGCCATACTTTTTCCTCCCTTTTAAATAATGTGTGGGTTTTTCTATCAAAAACTCATAAATTGATATTCAGGTGTTCATAATACAAACATAAATAGCATCAATTTATCTGCTTTCTAGTGGTGCATGACTGCTACATATTCAGTGGAAACGACACTTTGATTATGATGTTTTCTCAGGGAAGTGATATGTGGTACAGTCTTCTGTTATCAGTGAACAAATCAACATGTTACAGTGAACTATGCTGCTAGATTGCTATACTAGTTAGGGCTCTCTAGGGGCAGAACTGATAGGATAAATACATACTATGAAAGGGGATTTATCGGATTGGCCCACATAATATGGACCGAGGTAGTCCATCAATAGATGCCTGTGTGTTGGAGGAGCTGAGAACCCAGTAGCTGCTTAGTTCATTAGGCCGGATGCCTCAGCAATCCCAGTCTGGAGGATTTTTGGAGAACTTGTCTTCAGTTCTGGAGGCTCAGATCAGAATCGCTGATCTTCGGTTCAAGTTGGAAGACGCTGCAGAAAAATGGATTCTGATGTCAGTGAAGGATGTAAGTCACATTAGCAACAACAGGAAAGATGCACCTGTGGGGGGGATCATGGAAGTGGCCTGGTCTAGCTGCCTTGAGAGGCATGCATCATAGGTTTTTCAGGTTAGGGTCCATGACTCCTAGGACACTGTGTGCTTTTCAGTTCCCGAGAAACAGGGCACCCCCTCAAGTAGTGGAGCATCCAGACCACTTGTGCATCTCTGCATTCCCTATAAGTCAGTGAAGGATATAGAAGTTTGACAGAATTAGTCTTAGACATTGATTTTTGTGTACCTTATGTAGCTTGCAAATATCATTTTATCCTGGCAACTACAATTGTATTCTTCTTGGCAACCACCATTATGTTCTGTTTCTGATTGCTTGCAATAAGCTTGTCTCAGCTTCAGTCTTGCTGAGGCCCCTCCAACTCGGCCTGGTTTTAATTCCCACCAACCATATCAGGAGACCCCGGCTCAGCAAGTAAGTGCTGGTGTTTACACACCCCCACCAGAAAGGAGTGAAGGCACACGGGCAAATGTAGCACTTCTTCCAAACCTTCCACTTCACATCTTTCATCTTCAGCTGGGGTCTTTCCAACTACTTACAAAGTTCATGATGTGGGCAGACAGAATTTTGGAATCCCCTTTACAATTCTTTTCAAAAATTTCCCTTTGTTCAGTGACTGTAGTTACCTTGGAATCAGTACCATGGTTTCCCAGGTCAGAACCTACTTGTGTACATTCATGGTGCCTGCTGTGCTGTGTTTACTGACTCTGTCCTCAGACTAGAAGAAGCAGGATGAAGCACTTACTTCCCATAATGTCCTCCCCATTCGTGGATCCCTCCCTGGAATCTCCTGTTCACACTCTTGTGCATCAGTAGAGATGATTGTTGTGTCCATGAAGATGGCTTAGTATTTACTCAACCATTAGCGGGAGATCAATCCCAATCATAAAACATCACTTCATTTCTCATCTTCAAGTGTCTCGGATGTCTGTCCCGCACTCCCAAGGGTGCCATGTGTCTCTCTAAACACTTGCAGACTCAGAGTAAAATCTGACTTCCTGAATATTACACACTGAAGAAATGTTAAGGGTTGTTTAACCAAACCTCTTCATTGCACAGATGAGCAACGGGGCCTTGAGGGGGCAAATAATTCACCACAGTAAGGGGGGAGGAGGCAGTGCTGGAGGAGGTGAAGGGGAAGGGTCTGAGGGAGACACTTGAGTCTGCTGAGAAAAGGTGCATCTCCTGAATTGTGAGCTGTGATTTGTGAAGCTTGTTGGGGGACAGCTTTGTCCTTGGTGCCTCTCGGCAGCAGTGATAAGGGTATTATAGATGGGGAAGCTTGGATAGGGAGGAGAAGGGATTTCTTTGGAAATCTTGTCTGAAACTGCCATAAATTTTAGAAACATCCAGTTGGAAAACACATCAAACATGTCCTTTCAGAGGCAGGTTGTCACATTTCATCACTGATGGGCTTTCTATTTTAGTCTCCTTTCCCCAAGCAGCTGTGCTTGTCGCCGCAGTGAGACTCGGAACGTGAAGGCGGGGTACCTCGAGTTCGCAGCCGGAGGTGTGAAAGGCGTCTCAGACTTCCTTGGTTTGTCTGTTTAAATGAGAGTGTGCGCCGTTCTCCAGCCTCTCTTCTTCCTTCATCTCCCACTCCGGGAAAATGGAAAGAATTTGAAAATGGTGACCTCAGACTCGTCTCTTGCCAGGCTTTTGTCACTCTTCATGCCAAAGCTGAATCCAGACACCTTGTCGGGTTGCATGGCTAAAATGTCTTAGGTGTATGGCCTCTGTATTGTTATTATTTGTATTAAGAAATCAAAGCACTAAGCTGGGAGAACAAAAGAGCAAAAGCAGGCAAGTCCAAAAAAAAAAAAAAAAAACCTCTCAAGGTTGTGAGGGGGTGGGGCATGCTTTTAAACAAGTAATTAAGAGGCTAGAGAAGGACATTGAGGTATAAAACCATGCCCAAATTACTCCGTGGGAGACAGTGTCTTAAAAGAGAAAAATGTATGGATGTTGAAAAAGTGGTCTTGCTTAGCTCTGGCAACATCATAATTGGAGTTACTTCTCAGTGGCCTAATCTGTGAGGGATGAGACACTGCCCTGAGGGTATTCCTGGTACTTGAGAGTCATTTGTTCACTTCAAGGACCACAAAATCAAACAGTCTCTCAGCTCTTTATGAACTGAGTAGAGTGGGTTGGTCTGTGGAGTGGGAGGGTGCATTTGCTCACACAAATGAGTCCCGGCATCTGTGACTCTTCTGGCTATTGGCAAGTGTTGGAGTTCTCAGATTGGAGGGAGCATGTTAGGGTTTGATGGCAGGGGCCAGCACCTGGTGGGTGTGTCTACGTGTATCCACACATGGATGGTTGACTGAACACGTAACTCGCTGTCAGCAATTAATAGCATCTAGCGGCTGCTCTCTTGGGGTGGGTTCATAGGGTAACTCCACAGGTACAAGGCTTTTATTTGGAGGCCAGGAAATCAGAAAGTAGCAAGTGAACATGAAATGGTTTTCTCTGAAATCAGTTATTAAAAATAAGCTGTTGCTGCCACTAACTTTCTCACTTTAAATGAAACTGACACTATGACCAAATAATTGGTAGTAATTGCAGGCCTTGTGTCAGATTTAATAAACCACTCCAACTTTAAATCCTTTAAAGACACAGCTAGTCCCTCTCTGTTACAAGAGACGGCTTTCATATCCTTTACCACCTGATTACAGTTACCGGTATTTTTCTTCAATATAATATTTTCTGCTTTTTAATAAAAGAACTGTCATTTCTAATAAAAATTGAAAAAAATCGTCTGGGGAAATAATACAAGTGATGGGTATCCCTGGCGGAGACCAAATAAACGCACATCTTCGAAACTTTAAAGTGAAGTTTGACCCCGAGCTGGACCTTGTGTGGGGATTGTAACTCATTATGTGAAATGAGAAGAGGAGATGGGGCAGTTATTGTCTTCTGAGGCTCTTCGGCTGCTCCTCTTGGCTTTAGGGGGCATCTTCCTTAAAATAAGTAGTAGATGCTTGATCTGACTCACTAGAAGATGAACCACATGGGTGAAAGAAAACACCTTCCTTCTTTTCTGATCCGCATGGTAGAGTGATTTCACTATACACTGTCCTGTTCCCCACTGGAACTGTCAGCAGCTAGGCCGGTTGTCCTGTGACTTTGCAGCCCACCCACTAAACTGAGAAGCATCCCTAGTCTCCTGATCTGGTTGGCCACACAACCCATAAGATACAGGTGGGTTTAGAAGTATAGCTTTATGAGGTAACATGGCTCGTTAGCTTATGCTCTTGTATTGATGACACCATACTCGAGAAAAAAATTCTTATCTAGACTCTGGTCCAAAAAGAATAAGTGATACATGAAACTGTTCTGTAGTCTGAAAACCACTGAAGTCTGAAACAGCCTTCCACATAAGTTCACCCATAGTCAGAAAAAGACACGGAGCAAGTCTCTGACCTAAATGTGGCCAACCAATTATTTCTGACCGATTCCTTAAAACTTGAAAGACAGGCAGAGCTGGTGTGTGCGCTGGTTGTCATTTTTGGAGCCTATAAGTGAATTGGATAGAGCCTGGCACCATGGTAGCATGTGTCTGAGTATGGCAAGCTCTGCAGAGACAGAGTGAACAGCTACAGCTACAGTGAGTACTTTATTGTCATGTCAGAGTCTTCCCTCAGCCCCATGCCCCCACTCCCCACCTCTTTTGTTTACCAGGCCTTCTATGAGTCTGTGAGTCCCTCAACATCCCTTTTAACTTCATTTACCAGTGATGCAGTGTGCATTTGCAGTCAAGGACCCTGGCCAGAACAGTGGGAATTAGAAAGAAGCCTAAATCCGCTTTGATTATATCTTTTTGCATGACCATTTGTCACATGTTACATAGGCTTCAGTTATCTTATGCAAGCCTCCCAAGAGTCCTCCTCTGCCCTAGCATGTCAGACTGCCTCAGAGTTCCCATCTACATCCCAGTTTCCCTTTCAAATCACCGTCTCACAGGGCAAGTTGTGTCTTAGTTTTCTTAGATCAAACTAAGGATAAAACCCAACAGTTCGTGTGCAATTTTAATGTGTTTTAAATAATTCCCATTTCATGATAAAATTCCAGGAAGCATTAGTACAAAGAATAGTGGAGATGACAGATGTGATGCTGTTAGCCTGTGAGCTAGTGAGGGCGGTTGTGTCCGCTTTCACTAACCCAGGTGTAAGTGGTGGAGCTGACATCTCCCTGTTCTGGCTCAATCACTTCAGAGCTTTACAAGTCCCCATAATGCCATGGTTCTGAACCTTTTATCCTAGTGGCTCACATGGCAATAGCACTCTAGTGGCCATATCCAGATACTGAAAATGTTCATTTTTATGTGGAGGTAGTGTTGCTTAAATCCATGTCTTCTTTGGTAACATAAAGGTCTCAGGACTCAGGCCTTTTCTAACTTTTTATTTTGATCCTCATGTCCTTACTCAAGAATATGTGCAGAATGATCTCCTATTTCCAGTGTTATTTGTGTTTTCTATCTCTGTGGATTGGCTTGGGAGAAGACAGGGTAATTAATAGACAATTGGGTGTAGTGGGTAGCTGTTCCAGCTTTGATATGAAAGTTCCGACCCCCATTGAGGCTTTGGTAACTGTCACACCTACAAGGTGGGGCCGAGAGAGAACCCTGAAGACCTGAGATCCAGATGGGCAGCCCTCTTAGTTTCTGGACCCTGGACACTGGAGGTAGACCGAGCAGAGTTCTCTATAGAGAACACTGCCGTATTGTGCCACGCCTTTCCCAGACTCTGTAAACTATCCATTCACTTGTAAGTTACCCCACAAAATAAACCTCCCTTTTAACTATGTGAAGTGGCCTTAATAATTTCACCAATAATTGGGTAGATGCTGCAGGGCAGACTTTTAATGGTAGCAGAGGAAGATGTGTCCTGAGCAAGGACATTGGAAGATGTAACCCCGAATCCATGAAGCTGCAGAGGAAGTGCCCACAGGAAGAACTATATCATTCCTAGTGGAAGAGTCCAGAGAACTCTCCACTGCAGTACCATGCTACCCAAGACGCACCCTGGTGATTCAAGGATGCTGCTGGTACCAAAATAATCTCAATAGCTCCAAACTCCACTGTGTAAAATATCACTTATTTTTATTTTCTATGATCCAGAACCACTTTTCCTTCTGCAGACATCTGATATACAGCCACTCTGAGGATCCCCCTTCTAACACTACAACTTAACATCTGCTTCATGGGTATGGGTCAAGATTCTAGCTGTTACTATGGTCGACCAAGTATGGGACATTGGACTTGGTAAAACTCCTGCATCTTTGCCCTCTTGGAAGTTTTTGGAGGTTGAACATTCTGGACTCTGGATATCTGTAGTGTCCTAACCTGTTCTAGGGTATCATGTGCCCCAAAGCATTTCCTCTTGGGGCCTGGCCTTTTCCTTCTTTAATGGCAGAAACTAAGATATAGACTGTTATTGATTTTGGACACAGATCCATCTTTCTTCTTCCATATCTCTGGAAGTCCTTTCCAGTCTGGAGGTCATCTTCCTGTTTTTCCACATGTGTGTCTGCTACAGTTCCCTAGCACTCCTCTGCTCTTCTGTCTTCCTTCCTACATCTCCCAGAGCCTGTTAGAATTCTCCAAGGATAATTTTATTTTTATTGATTTTTTTGTTTTTAATTGTCACATAGTAATAGTAAAAATTTGTGAACTATACTGTGATATTTTGATACACATATATGTTATGTAATGATCAAATTGGGAACAGTAAATACATCCATCACTGCAAGCATTTATCATTTTATTATGATGAAACATTTGTGATCTTCTATTCTGCTACTTTGAAATACATAATTAATTTTATATTTTAACTCATACAGAATTAATTAATTAATTAATTAATTTTTTTTTTTTCTAACTCAATGCTTTCCCTGGGGCATGAGCAGAGCAGAGAGTTTTTTACTTATTTGAGTAAGGGTGAAAGGAACATGGAAACTCTTTCACTTGGTTTTAGTATTTCCTCAAACTTTCTTTCTTTTTTTTTTTTGGTTTTTCGAGACGGGGTTTCTCTGTGTAGCTTTGTGCCTTTCCTGGGAATCACTTGGTAGTCCAGGCTGGCCTCGAACTCACAGAGATCCACCTGGTTCTGCCTCCCGAGTGCTGGGATTAAAGGCATGCACCACCACCGTCCGGCTCCTCAAACTTTCTAACCACATAAATAAAACCAAATGTGATCTCCAGTGCTGATTAGCAGGCATCAGCTGTAATCACTGCCAGTCAGTTCCTAGACGAGACAATTTACTATTCTGTGCCTCAGTTTCCTCATTTGCAAATAGCGTTTCTGCCACCTCCCTAAACTCAAGTCAGTTAAGGGGATGGATGAAGAAAAACATAAGTGCCTTTGTGGTGGTATTGTGTTCCCCAAAATATTGTGCACCCTAATAAATTTATCTGGGGTCAGAGAACAGACAGCCACTAGATACAAAGGCTAGAAAATGGTGGCACTCACACCTTTAATCCTAGCACTCCAGAGGTAGAAATCCCTCTGGATCTCTGTGAGTTCAAGGCCACATTGGAAACGGCCAGGCATGGTGACACACGCCTTTAATCCCAAAAAGCGAGGCTTTAATCCCAGGGAGTGGTGGTAGAAAGCAGAAAGGTATATAAGGCGTGAGGACCAGAAACTAGAAGCATTTGGATGGTTAAGCTTTCAGGCTTCTAGCAGCACAGTTCAGTTGAGAGCCATTTGGATATGAGGACACAGAGGCTTCCAGTCTGAGGAAACATGATCAGCTGAGAAGTTGGCCAGGTGAGGTTAGCTGTGGCTTGTTCTGTCTCTCTGACCTTCCAGTATTCACCTCAATAACTGGCCTCAGGTTTGATTTTATTAATAAGAACTTTTAAGATTCCTGCTACATGCCTTGAGAAAGATTAAAACAAAACCCCAGCTACTACACACATCTGGAATTAGTATAGGAGAGCCTCAGGACTGAAATGAATGCTGGGATATCTTGTGTTGACTTGTATTTTGATGTTGAGTTTGTGGGAAAATATAATCACCGAGGAGATGATGAGGAAGTGAAGAATGAAAACAAAACATCATATAAAAAGATAATAATGGTGTTTCTCAAATCAAAATCATCTCTAAACTGCCTGTTTTCCTCTCATCAAACAATTGATGGGCAATGAGACTGTGCTTATTTGCAGTTAAAGTGATGGCAATGTTGACAATTAAATGTATAAGCGGAACAGCATAAATGGGAGCAGTCCCATTTGTCGCCAGTGTTAGCGATTTTCTCGACAGGGCACCAAGAGTGTGTGGTCAGGCTCCGGGCTCTGCAGGGCTTGCATGTGAAATGTGTCTTCTTTGCAGCCTGGAAGCGTTTGCTTTGGGCCGCAGTGCATGCTGGTTACTGCAGTCACTCTTGGTTAATGGTTCTAGACCTCATTCCTACATTTGCTAAAGAAATTACTGATGTGGATGAGTCTTGCAGCACAGCTGTCACCTTTGGGCCAATCGAGGTTCCCACATTAACATTCAGTCTTGAGGCCATAGCCCTTCAGCTTAATGATTAATAGCAGCGTCAGGTGCAGCAGTCATAAGGAAGGCAGAAGCCCACAGTCTTGATGCCTTGCCCCTGTTCCTCACTCTACTTGGTCTCAGCAGCAGCTGTGAGAGGCAGTAAGTAGCCTGCAGGCTGAGAACTTGCTTCCCTTTTGTTATACCTCACAGCTTTCTCTGGTACTGTTAAAACTTGCTGTACTGCAGGCCAACTGGGAGAGGTGTGAATGTTTGAATAATTTCCAAGGACAATGCTGAGGCAATGGATCTTCTCAAACAGTAGGGGGAGGGCTAGTATCTAAAGGTCCATTCTTCCACTTTTCAGTTCAGCAGTTCTCAAAAGTATGGGCCAGCCCAGTAGGCCAGCCTCACTTGGAAATTTGTTGTAAATATTCATCTGCTACTCCCCCAACTGACTGATCTGGAAATGTGGGCAGGCAAGGTATGGCAGTCCCTCTTAAGGAGCCCCCAGGTGATGCTGTTGTATGCCAAACTTTGGGAATTGCTATGTGGGACATTTCTGAGTTGCTTCCACGTATAAACCACAGTTGCTTACAGTGGTTATCTGACTACTGACTTACCCTCTATTGACTCCTCTTCCTTCTCCATCTTTTCCCCACTTCCTTATCTGTACTTAGAGCATCCTCTCACAAATAAACCATGGAGTCCAAGCCCTTTAAGGAAGAAAACCACAGTCTGTGTTAGGTCATTGTCAGCTTGACTGAATTTGAAATCACCTAGGATCCATCTCTAGGCATAGCTATGAGGGTATTTCTAAAGAGATTGAGCCAAAGGGTGCTGGGGGACATCTCTGTATGCTGTGAATATATGTTGTTCCCATTGGTTAATAAATAATATATTTTGGTCTATGGCAAGGCAGCTTACAGCCAGGCTTGAAATCCAAGGAGAGAGACAGGAAAGAGAAAGGTGGAGTGAGGGAGATGCCAGACTGCCATCCTAGGAGCAACATGTAATGGGGTGCAGGTAAAGCCATGGAATATGTGGCATACATAGATTAATAGTTATGGGTTGAGTTAAACTGTAAGAGCTAGCTAGCAAGAGGCCTGCCATAGCCATACAGTTGATAATTAATATTAAGCCTCTGAATGATTATTTTATAAGTGGCTGAGGGACTGCAGGGCCAGAGAAAACTCCGGCTACAAAAGAGGGAAGTTCTACCCTGAATATATGCAGCACCCAGAGACGGAACGAAAAGAAAACAAAGGAGGAAGCTGAGTGCTAGCATTCATTTTTCTCTGCCTTGTGATGCCGACACAGTGGTGACAAGCCACTTCATGTTTCTGCCATCATGGCTCCCCTCCCATGATAGAACGTATCCTTCCAAATCATGAGCCAAGGTCAACCCTTCCTTGCTTAACTTCTTGTGTCAGGTACTTAATGACAACAAGGAGAAAAAGGAATGACTGCAGGGACTTTCCATGTATAATCTCATATATGAGGAAACTAAGCCCCAGTGAGACTAGATGGTCTATCAGGGGTCATCACTCACTTAAAGTGGTGCAGTCACCTTTTATTTTATTTTTTAAAATTCATTGAAAATAGATTCTTTTCTCATACAATATGTCTTGATTACAGTTTCCCCTCCCTCTACTCTTCCTAGCCCCTCTCAACCTCCTCTCCCCTCCGGATCCACTCCTTTTCTGACTCTCATTAGAAAAGAACAGGTTTCTAGGAGATAACAACCAAACACAATAAAATATAATAAGATAAAACAAAAGCCATCACACCGAGGCTGGACAAGGTGACCCAACAGAAAGAAAAGAGCCCCAAGAGCATGCACATGAATCAGAGACTCATTTATCCACATACTCAGGAGTCCTGTAAAAATACTAAGTTGAAAGCTATAATACATATGCAGAGGACCTGGTGCAGACCTGCGCAGGCCCTGTGCTTGCTGCTTCAGTCTCTGTGAGGTCATATGGGCCTTGCTCTCTTGGTGTCCTCTATCCAATCTTGCTCTTACACTCTTCTGCCTCCTCGTCCAGAGCCACGTTTTAAATACTTTTCACTCTAACTGCAAATTCATCACATGCTGACAAGTGCAAAGCCAGAAAGCATATAAATATACTGGCTATGAGCCTGAGTTTTGGTGCCAGCTATTTGTAGGTTCAAAAACCAGATCTATCACTTCCTAATCATGTGACTTTGTGAAATATTCTTCACATCTCTGAATTTTAGCTCTTTCTTCCGTGGATACCTCACCATAGCAGTCACCTTAGTGTTCATAATGTTGTGTATACCAGGCATCGTGGGAGCTAAATAGATTTTTGTTGGATTGAAAGATCAATGTTTTGAGATAGGTGTTATTTTTGCAGTCATTTCAAATAGAAGAGAAATGAGTAGACCTCTTTGCTTTCACAACTCTCTCTGGGCTGGTCCCTGCACACTTTCAAATGACTCTTGTTTAGTGAAGTGTTAGTGTCCCCAGACACACTTTCACATTTCATAGAGGTGTTCTGGTGAGATGAGTGTTACTCTCCTCCTACCAGAAGAAAAATAAGTTCTTAGGAGCATCAGGCACCTTTCACAGCCAACATTGCCTTTCCATTTTTTCTCTCCTCTGCCCTCCCCTCTCATGTTCTCCCCACCACTCACTTCTCTTCTCTCATTCCAAAGCAGGCAGGTTCCTAGGACGGAGGCACCAGTTGCTACAGAAAACAAAGCCTCAACATAACCTTGCCCATGCCTAATTGCTCTGATTCTAACCCTCACCTCCCTCACTCCTTCAAGTGCCTATAGCAACAAGAACATTTCTAAGATGTTTATTTCATCTGTTTTCCCAAGAGAGTTAATTTGTTTTAAAGTAGTGTATAAATGGACTTTGGAATTACTAGATTAGTTATGTGTTAGATAGTGTTATGAAACAAAATGGAAGGATAAAAACTTACAAGATTTTGTCTAGGGGCTGAGGAGATAAGTTGGTTGGTAATGTGTGCCTTGCATGCATGAGCACATGAACGCCCAGAACATTGTAAGAAAAAAGCAGAGTGTGATTGGTGTGAGCTTGTAATTCCAGTGCTTATGAGGCAAAGACAGGTAGATTCCTAGATCTCATTTGCCAGCCTACCTACATGGTAAGTTTTAGGCCAGTGGGAAACTCGCTTTAAAAAAAAAAGGTGGACAGTGCCTAAGCAATAACATCCAAGTTTGTCATCTGACCTCTACACACAAGTGCACACATACAATACTCCCTGACAATTTTATTATACTTAAACAAATAAAATATGAGTATATTAGACTAACAAAGAGTAAAACTACTATTTCCACATGAAACGTTTCGCATATCATCACATTTTACCAGGTTGCACATTCTTACAGTTGCACTTTAAGGGAGCATTTGAGAGGCAAGGCAGACCACAGTGTAAAATATTATTGAATACAAAGGGAATAGAGCTATTTATGGCCTTGCCATTTATAAATTTGATCAACCCTTTTTGAACCTATTTCTATTTCCTGTGGGTAATGAATTCCACAAATTTATTACCTGCTGTGTGAAATAATGCTCCCACCAGGTGTACTGGGAAACCAGCTCTTCCAGCAGGGAAGGTGACTGAACTTCCTGCCACTTACTTCTGCTCATTAAGTGTGATAGGCCATTTGTGAGGTAGAGGAATGTTCTGAAAAATCATGTCATTGTGATGCATCATTTTCATAAATTATGTCACTATGCAGATTTAGGAAGCTTAAGCAGTTGGTATAATTCTCTCTTCTGGACACTGAATTGTATTTCCATCTTTGAAATGGTTACTAGAGTGTAGAGCAAAATTTATGGCACTTGAAGCTCAAGCATGGGACTGTGTGTGTGTGCACCTGTGTATGTGTGTGTGTGTGTGTGTGTGTGTGTGTATGTGTGTGTGTGTGTGTGTGTGTGTGTGTGTGCGTGCGCGCACGTGTGTGGTGTGCCTGCATGTGCATTTGGTGTGTGTGGTGTGTGCCTGTGTGTTCATGTGTGGTGTGTTCCTCTGTGTGTGTTAGTCTTGCTTCTGATCTTTTTTAAATTTTATTTTTTTATGACCCCTCATCAAGGCTTCTCTTTTATTACTCTCCTTCTTCGTCCTGCCCTCAACCTGCCCAATCTGATCCCTCGTGTTCCCCCGACCCCCACTCCCACCCCCAGTGTCTTTCGTTTTTCTCTTTTTTCTCTCATCCACAATGACCCTAAATTATCTTGCTTTCATGTTTATGACAAATCCATTTGAACATATGATAGGAACTGTCAAAGAAGAGACAGGTACCAACACACAGGTGGAGGGAGAGAGAAACACGAGAAGAGACCAGGAAAGACAGTGGACTCTACAAGGCGAGACTGGGAATAATACAGCACTGCTTCTGTGGGGCTTATGGAATTCCTGTCATTATTCATTTCAGATACTTCATAAATATAGGATTTTTAAATGGTTCTGAAGCCTGAAATTTCGATAAATCCACCTCTGAGTAATGCCCAGCAAGTGATAAAAATCCATTAATTACTTGAGCAAACACCAAGCTTGTGGATGGTCCAGGGAAGCAGAATCCTTGCTCATATTCCCCTGCACTAAAAAAACATCAACTCAGATTTACAGGGGCTGTGCTTTTTGTTTGTTTGATTTAATGCTAACAAAGGGTGTCCCACCTTGGGTGAATCTGGAGGAAAAGCTGTTCTAGGAACAAAGGAAATATGAGCAGAAGAGATGCCAGGCAGGGTTGTTAGTTCTAATCTCTCTGTAAAGATTGGGGGCCAGGGTTGGTGGCTCAGTGGCAGAACATTCACTTATCATATATGAGACCCTGGCTTTGATCTGTCCTCTTAGAGAAATCTGTTTTCTTATTTCTCTGCCATTTTTTCCTTTCTTTCTTTCTTTCTTTCTTTCTTTCTTTCTTTCTTTCTTTCTTTCTTTCTTTCTTTCTTTCTTTCTTCCTCCTTTCCCTCTTGCTGCTTATTGGATTTTCTTCCTGATCTTTCATAGGTGCCTGCCATAACCACTTCTCTCTAGGTCTCCTCCCAGGCCACTTCCTTCTCTTAGGCATACAGCTCAGTCCTCCTTTAAATTTCAGAGTTAAGATGTCTTTCTGACTCCTGAAACCTAGTCTTTTACTGCACATTTAAAGATTTTCCAGTGTGCAACAAAGCCCATCTTACTGATTATGATTCTTAGCATAATCAGTGGAAAATGCCTTCAGCTAATCTAACCAGAAAAAGCATTTGTGGGAAGGCCCCAATAACTCTCAGTATTATTGGGGAGTCTGGGTTCTGGAAGAGGCAGCAGCTAAGAGAAGCTCAACAGCCAAGGGCTTCAGAGCAACCAGCCTGGTGTGACCCCACAGTAGACCTGAAGCCCCCCAGAAGAGGAGGGGACCAGTGAGAGGAGGGGCTAGTGGGCAGAAGGCTTAGGAGTTGAATATGTCAAAGCACATAATTGAAGAAAAAATATCTTTGTGAAATCCATCAATACACAATATAGTCTGGTTGGGATGCTCCTGTGGGTACCACTAGGGATGGACTCCTGCTGTTAGTGATGCTGTCACTGTATGCAGCATGATGGCCACTGGAGACTTGATTTTTAAGATCTTAAAGGAGTGAGATAAAAACACAAAAGGGACTAGCCTGGCTGGGTCATGTGACTCTGCTGGAAGGTAGAGTGGGGAAAGAGCACCTTTGGGCTGGTCCCCTTTCTTCTCTGTAGGTGTAGCCTCCTACTGAGAATCACAGTAGAGTATTTTCATCAACTTGGATGACCAGACAGACATCGGAAGACAAAAGATGTAGCTTTTCTATGGCAGCTTCCTCTCTATTTCCTCACTATTTCCCATCATATAATGTCTTGTAATTGGGCAATGACTGAAAGAGAATAGAAACCACTGAGAGATTTAAGGAAACAAGGACACAGCATGATTTATTTTAACAGAATGACTTGGATTTGGTGTTGAGCAAGGATCTCTCAGGCTGTGAGACAAAAGTTGGGGGCAGCTGGCTTCTTCTTTAGACCTGGGGGTAGTGTGTCCTGTTGAGCAGATGGACTTCCTAAGGGTATCATGTTCATCCCCAATCTTACTCTTCTCCCCTTACTTGATTTATTTCTTGAACCTCAAACCTCCTTAAAAACAATATTACATCTGCTTTCACTTGAGTTTCATAATTTCCCTGCAATTTCATGATTCAAGTCTAACCCTAAGAGTCAATGTTTTAGATAATCAGATTTTTTGCTATTTTAGAGGAACTGAATGGATGAAATGGATCCTTTCCTGTCTGTTTGGATCATTTAGAAACAGATACAAAGAATTGGTTGTTTGAGAAAATCAACAAGATAGACAAACCCCTACCCAAACTAAGTAAAAGGCAAGAATATTCAAATTAACAAAAGAGACTATCCAAATTAAGAAAATCAGAAATAAAAAGGGATACATAACAACAGACGCCGAGGAAATCCAAAGAATCATTAAGCCATACTTCAAAAACCTGCACTCCACAACGTAGGAAAATCTAAAAGAAATGCATAATTTTCTTGATAGTTACCACTTACCAAATTAAATCAAGATCAGATAAACAATTTAAATAGGCCTATAACCTCCAAGAAAATAGAAACAGTGTAGTCTTCCAATGACAACAACAACAAAAAGCCCGGGGCCAGACAGTTTTAGCACAAAATTCTACCAGGCTTTTAAAGATGAGCTAATGCCAATACTCTTCAAATTATTCCACAAAAATAGAAACAGAAGGAACATTGTCAAATTCATTTTATGAGGCCACACTCACTCTAATACCCAAAACCACAAAAAGATTCAGCAAATAAAGAGAATTACAAACCAATTTCCCTCATGAACATTGATGCAAAAATTTCAATAAAATACTTACAAACTGATTCCAAGAATATATCAAAAAGATCATCCACCATGATCAAGTAAGCTTCATCCCAGAGATGCAGTGATGGTTCAACATGTGGAAATCTGTCAATGTAATCCACCATATAATCTAATTTAAAGAAAAAAGCCACAAAATCATCTCACTAGATGCTGAAAAAAAACCTTTGAGAAAACCCACACCCCTTCATGATAAAAGTCTTGGAGAGATCAGGGATAAAAGGGACATAAGTAAATATAATAAAAGCAATTTGTAGCAAGCCTATAGTCAATATCACGTTAAATGGAGAGAAACTTAAAGCAATTCCACTAGGGTCAGAAACAAGACAAGGCTGTTCACTCTCTCTGTATCTATTCAATATTGTACTTGAAGTTCTAGCTGGAGTGATAAGACAGCTGAAGGAGACCAAATGGATGCAATTTGGAAAGGAAGAAGTCAAAGACTTGTAATTTGCAGATGATATGATAGTATACATAAGTGACCCCAAAAATTCTACCAGGTAACTCTTATAGCTGTTAAATACCTTTGTTGAAGTGGCTGGATAGAAGATTAACTAAAAAAAAAATCAGTATCCCTCCTATAAACAAGTGATAAACAGGCTGAGAAAGAAATCAGGGAAACAACACCCTTTAAATAGCCACAAATAATATAAAATATCTTGGGGTAACTTTAAGCAAGCAAGTGGAAGACTTGTATGACAATAACTTCAAGTCTTTGAAGAAAGAAATTGAAGAAGATATAAGAAGATGGAAAACTCTCCTGTGTTCATGGATTGGTAGGATTAACGTAGTAAAAATGGTCATCTTACTGAAAACAATCTACAGATTCAATGCAATCTCCATCAAAATTCCAACACAATTCTTTACAGACCTTGAAAAGACAATACCCAACTGCATATGGAAAAAAAAAAAACAGGTGCTATGGGATGGTCTTCCTGTATGCTGTAAATACGTTACTACTATTGGTTAAAAAAGAAGCTGTTTTGGCCTCTGGTAAGGCAGGATAAGATCCAGGCAAGAAATCCAAGAGAGATAAAGGGAGAAGAGGGCAGAGTCAGGGCATTTGTCAGCCCACCACCCAAGGAGCAACATGTCAGCAGACTGGTAGGGCCATGGCCACGTGGCAAAACATGAATTCATAGAAATGGGTTAATTTAAGATGAAAGACCTAGCTAGCAAGAAGCCTGAGCCATAGACCAAATAGTTTGTAATTAATATTAAGCCTCTGAGTGATTATTTTATAAGCTTCTGCAGGCCAGGCAGGACACAGGAAAACTAAAACAATCCTGTACAATAAAAGAACTTCTGAAGATATCACTATTCCCAATTTCAAGCATTATTACAGAGTTATAGAAATAAAAACTGAATGGTATTAGCATAACTATAGACAAGTTGACCAATACAATCAAACTGAAGACCCAGACATAAATCCACACACCTATAGACACCTGATTTTTGATTAAAAAAAAAAAGCCAGAAATACACAATGGGAAAAAGAAAGCATCTTCAACAAATGGTACTGGTATAACTGGGTGTTGGCATGTAGAAGAATGCAAATAGATCCACATCTATCACCATGCACAAAACTCAAGTCCAACTGGATCAAAGACCTCAACATAAAACCAGATACACTGAACCTAATAGAAGAGAAAATGGGTAATAACCTGGAATGCACTGGCACAAGAGACAACTTCCTGAACAGAACACCTGTAGCGTAGGCACTAAGATCAACAATCAATAAATGGGACCTCATGAAACTGAAAAGCTTCTGTAAGGCAAAGGACACCATCAATTGGACAAAGGCAGCCTACAGAATGGGAAAAGATTTTTTTTAATCACCAACTCATCTGACAGAGGGTTCATTCCCAAAATATATAAAAATCTCAAGATACTAGACATCAACAAATCAAATTATTAAATTAAAAATGGGGTACAGATCTAAACAGAGAATTCTCAACAGAGGAATCTCAAATGGCTGAGAAACACTTAGAAATGTTCAACATTCTTAGCCAGCAGGGAAATGCAAATCAAAACTACTTTGATGTTCCTTCTTATACTTGTTAGAATGGCTAAGATAAAAAACACAAGTGACGGATCATGCTGGAGAAGATGTAGAGCAAGGGGAGCATTACTCCATTGCTGGTGGGAGTGCAAACTTGTAACAGCTACTATGGAAATCAATATGGCAGTTTCTCAGAAAACTGGGAATTGATCTACCTCAAGATCCAGCTATGCCATTCTAAGATATATGCCCAAAGGACACTTAATCATATCACAAAGACACTTGCTCAACTATGTTCATAGCAGCTTTATTCATAATAGCCAGAATCTGGAAACAAAACAACTTAAATGTCCCTCAACCAAAGAATGAATAAAAAAAATGTGGTACATTTACACAATGGAGTATTACTCAGCTATTAAAAACAATGACTTCATGAAACTTGCAGGCAAATGGACAGAACTAAAAAACAAATCATCCTGAATGGGATAACCCAGGCCCAGAAATACAAGCATGGTATGTGTTCATCTATAAGTGGATATTAAATTTTAAGTAAAGGAAAATCATGTTGCAATCCACAGACCCAGAGAGGCTAAGTAACAAGGACGGCTCAATGGTTGGAAAAATCTTTATTTTACTATGTCCTACAGAATGAAATCTTTATTTTACTATGTCCTACAGAATGAAACCCAAACTCCCTACGACAGCCCATCAGCCATGTACGATCTGGTCCTCCCTCCCTTCTCCAGTTCTGGTCCATGCTCTGCCCCAGCCACTGATTATCTTGAGTACTGGGGCTTAACAAGCTCCTTTCCATCTTGGACACTCTGCACTTGTTGTCTCTTTTGTTCTTGTACCATTTATTTTCATGCCTGATTCCATCTCAGCTCTTAAGCTCATATTGTCTCCTTGGAGTCTTTGACTTTTTTTTCCCTGAAACAGCTAAGGCTCTCTGTTTGTGTTGTCATATATATTAAAATCAGTAGTTCTTGTGTTTGTCTGTTTCTTTCATTGTTTATTTTCTATAATACAATGCTATAACCGTACTAGTTAACTTTTGTATGATGTGGGAGGGCCCAGCCCACTGTGAGCAGTACCATGCTGGGGCTGAATGAGTAAAGTGAAGAGGTGGCAGACTTGGGAAGTGTAAGGCATGGCAACTCTAACCGGGTAGGAAGAATGCAAAACAAAGTGATGGACTATACAGACAGTGGCATCTAGACTATTCCATGTATTCTGTACCTTTCTGTGGTGGCACTGAGATATTTTTCTATTTACCCTCCAGTTTCAGTCCAAAGAGGACCTAGTAAGAGGAATAACATAGCCAGGAAGTATGGTGACCTAAAGGGACAGTTGCCTATCAGGTAAGGATATATCAAGAAGCTGAGGTTCTCTGGTTCTGATGCTGCACTGGATTTTATTGGAGTTTATCATGGGGGTAAATAGAATCATGGGTTGGCATAGAATTTTGGAGCTGGATGGAATACATGCACATTTGCATGCCAATCTGGGTATGTACCAAGAAAGAGCTTCATTTGCATTTTGTCTCCTGGAGATTGACTGTTGGTCCTTCCAGAGGCTTTCTGCCCGTTATTAGTGGGACCTTTTGTGGACCTGTCCGACTCACCAAGCCCATGGCTGGTGACTGATGGTGAGCCTGTTCTTCTACCCTACTTGAGATGCACAGACATACAGTTTCTGTAGCATGGAAGCTAGCCATGTGTAGAGATGCAACATCTCCTCTCCTCTCCCTCATCCCCACATGGGTTTTGACATTAGATAAAGAATGAAGACATGACTTGGTTAATCTCCCCAGGGGTGTGGCAGGGCATGAGAAAGTAGCTGTTCCTAATACCAGCAGTACCAGAAGGCTTCTAGCTGGCTCCTCTGACTTTATATCTTCCTGCACGCCTCAGCAGAGGATTGGGATGATACCATTTCTCTTATAAATGCCAAGAAATAGATGCTTGTATCTGACTGCAAAGTGAAATGACTTCCATCAATCATCCCCGCACAATACCATTACATTGTTAATAACAAATAGTTCTCACTAAAGACTTGGGAATTTTAATATAGTTAAAATTTGGCCCGTGGCCATAAGTTCTTGTCCTTCCAATTCCTGGCTGAAATCTTGTTAATTTTCACGAACTAGTTTGAGCTGGAACAAGCTGGTAAAGGCCTTTGGGGAAAGCACAAGGAACCGGTTTCATTTTTAGTGGATGGCGCTCTTTCCTGCTGGCTAACTATGACTATTAGCTGTGCCTTCAGAAGGAAGGTGCCCCACTCCAGGTAGCAACATCCTGAAGCAAAAGGAAAGAAAGACTTCATTCTCATCCATCAAAAGCCAGATCTCACCCAAGTCCCATCTCATGGATATCTGAGTTTCAAATAACAATTAACTGTGAGAGTAGATTTAAAAATATCCGCCAAGGACTTACGCGTGGAAGTTCAAGCTTCCGCTGTGGCCAAGTGAAGGCCCAGCTATTTCTTCAGGCATTCTAGATAGTCAGAGGGAAGTTTTAGTGTATTATTTTAAAATACAAAAATTATCCCTACATATTTAAAACACAAGATACAGCTTAGATCTTATAGGGTTTTGTTGGCTTTTATACGCATGAATGTCAAATGCTGCAAATGTGATGTTGGACATCAGTTCTTTTAGGTGATTATATTTTACTGAGCCTAAGGAAGGATATACATAACCTTTTGTTTATAAGCAAAAATAATTTTGTTTGCTTACACAATAATCCACTGCTTATAAGTTATTGTCTAGTTCTGGGTTTGGATACCTCTTAATTTTACCATGGATACATCACAAATTCCCCTGACATCAGGCAGGAATTCTGGTTAGGGATGATGGCAGTCTAATAGTAAATTAATTAATTAGGAATCTGTTTTGTTTCAGAATAAACATTATTAAAAGATTGAATTTTTGTGTCATTTATACTTTGTATTCACTGTAGGAGAATTCAACAATGAGGTAAGTAAAAAGTTAAGTAAACCCAAATCTACAAGTGGTAGCTTTTAAGTAAGTTATTCTAACTTTTCTCTTTGCTTTTTTAATGTTCTATTTTCTTATCCTCTTCACACACACACACACACACACACACACACACACACACACACACACTGGCCTGGCAGAGGCAGATGGCACACTGCCTATCATACAGCCTTGTAGCTGGAAATTTTCCAGTGTCCCACCTGACCCACCACGGTGGGACAAATCTTTCCCATTTGCACCCCCCAAGTAAACACACAGAGGCTTATATTAATTAAAACTGCTTGGCCATTAGCTCAGGCCTACCACTGACTAGCTCTTACATTTAAACTCAGCCCATTTCACCACGTGTTCCATGGCTTTACCTGTGTGCCATTACATGCTGCTCCCTGGACAGTGGGCTGGCATCTCCTGACTTATACTTCCTCTTCCAAGAATTCTTCTTGTCTGCTTATCCCACCTATACTTCCTGCCTGGCTACTGGCCAATCAGCATTTTATTTATCAACCAATCAGAGCAACACATATTCACAGCATACAGAACATGCCACAGCACAGCCCAGGACTATTCACAAAGGTGGCACAGGGTTGAAGAAAACTGGTCAAACCTTGAGTCTGCAGGGGTTGGCCATTGTGACTGGCACAGATGGGTTGTATCTGTCCTGCCCTTTGGCTTCTGACTGAGCCTCCTTAGTGTCAGGCTCTGGCAGAAGCTCTGAGCACCTGGAGGCTGAGGTAGGGGCTGCTCCCCAGGCTTCTGGAACCCAGCTGAATGCGGGAGTCAGTTTTAGTCCACTGCTAGTCCAGCAGCTATTCTGATAAACTTCTCCACTCAGCTCTTTGGACTTGAAAAACCTCTGTATCTCATGCTTTTGTGATTCCTTGGTCTTACCAGTTCCTCTACTTCTTGACTTTCTGTACTCCCTACTTTTACCTTTTAAAATAGTTGTAACTTATAGCTATACCCGTAGATTAATATTGTCCAACCTTCATCAGAAAAGCTTCTTTTTCCAGTAGATTGAGATTAGCAGAGATTTAAGACTCATCAAGGAACAGAGAACAGGAACCTGAGGAATCTTAGCCCTAAATGAGACATCTATATTACACCCCCTCTTCAAAGGCTGAGGAATCGTTATGGAAGAGAAGCTCAGAATACTGTAAGCTGGAGGAGGTGGATGACTACAAGGAAATGGTATATTCTAGACACAGCAGGGCAGTGGCACACATAAATTCACAGAACTTATGACATCATGCTTAAGACCTGTGCATACTCAAGCCAGATAAAATCCCACCATGGAGAGGGGAGGCAGGCAAAGTCTCACCCCAGTTGAGGAGTTAATGGCAATTGATAGCTGCTTGGAGAAGAATCAGTTTTCTTTTGTGGTGTGACCCCTGGTAGGTCAGCCACACTCCAGTGGAAGGACACACATCCACAAGTATATGGGCATAATGTAGCTTGATGGATTAAAAAAAATGGGGGGATATAAACTTGAGTGGGTAAGGGAGGGGGTAGATTTGGGAAGAGTGGGGAGAGGGTAGGTATGATCAAAATACCTTGTATAAAATTCTCAAAGATCTAATAAAAATAAAATAAAACAGTCACTTTACTGAACAGGTTTGCATATGCTGTCTGGTTGGTTTTTTTTGGCCTTAAACTCTAACAAATGCTCTCATGATTTTTTAATCAGTCCTCACAAATTCTCAGCCATTATATGTTGACTATTGTTATTTCCTCATTGTCTTACTTCTCTGCTCTTAGAATTCCAGTGAGATGGATTTTTAAGTTTCTCTTATTTTCTCTTTGTGTCTCATTGCTTTGTTTTGTGTGATTTCCTCATATCTGTGTTCCCAACAGCCATCTATAATCTGTTCTTTAATCTGTTTATTGAATTTCTCATTTTCACTCAGAAGTTTTCATTGGTCAGTTTCAAGTTTATCAGTCTCTTCCCACTCTCATAGGACCCAGCTTTTCCTTGTTCTCAAAGTTCTTTTCTTTTGTCATTAGCAACATTATTTAATAGTCTCTTTCCTGTAGGTGGAGTTTCTGTTCCACACCTGCTCTCACATAATCACTCAGAGGCTTAATATTAATTACAAATGCTTGTCCAATAGCTCAGGCTTGTTACTAACTAGCTCTTATAACTTAACCCATTTCTATTAATCTATGTGCTGCCCCAAGGTCATGGCTTTTACCTCTATCCCGTTTTGTGTGTCTGACTTGTTCTCTGTCTGTCTAGTGTCCCCTCTGAATCCACTTTTCCTCATCCCATCAATCTCAGTCTGGCTTTCCCACCTAACTTTATCCTGCTCAGCTATTGGCCAGTCAGCTTGTCTGTTTGTTTGTTTATTTATTTATTTATTTATTTATTTATTTATTTATTTATGTTTATTTTTTATTTTTTAAGAAATTAAAAAAAATTATTAAACCAGTCACAGCAACATATATTTACACAGTGTAAAGGAATATTCTACAGCACTTTCTGATTGTTGTTAAGGTACATAGAGCTCTTCCTGTCTGTAGTGGCTGTATATCCCTCCTCACAGTGCCTGCTTTCCCCAGTATTGTATATTCATTTCCAGCTAGAATGTGTGTGTGTGTGTGTGTGTGTGTGTGTGTGTGTGTGTGTGTGTATGTGTGTGCTTGCCTCAGAAATTACTATTTCTTTGCATTTTAGAAGGCTTGTTTTGAACAGTTTTGTATTCTTTGTTGGAAGCCCCAGGGGCTTTACTTATTTGGGGTTCATTTTTACAGCAATCTATTTATTGCATATTCCCAGAACACACAGGGAGTATAAATTTAGGCTCTACATATGTAGATGAAACCAGCCAGGGCCTGCTGCTTCTAGTGGGGAGGTCTTTTCCTCATAAAGATGAGTTTGCTTGCTACTTCCCTGCCTAGCAAAAAGGAGCTAGGCTCTTCACTGAGGAACAACTCTTTAAGAACCTTGGCTTTATGGTCCCAGTTTCTACTCTCTCCATTGGGTGTTGTGGGGCTGAATTCCTTTCTCTCATTTGTTGATAAACTCACTCTGGGTTCATCAGTTTATGTATTCAGCTTTATGCTCCTACTTCATTTCTGGCTGTTGGGGAACTTTCTTTTGCATTTGTTATTTGTATAAATTGGCACACACACACACACACACACACACACACACAGAGGTGGGGGAGAATTCATATTTATTAGCTGTTCTTCCCATTCTCAGTCTCTCAATGACCAGAGGTATTCAAATGCCAAGCCAATAAATTACTTGGATCAATACTTTATCCTATTTTCTCCTTCACTGTGTTTATGGCATTCATTTGAAATATAATTGGTTCATTTGTTTTTGTTGCTTTAGGTTTCAGGATTTTTCTTTTCTCTCTGTGTCATTGTTGATTTCCTTTTAAAAATTTTAATATGTAGAACATTAAAGTGCCATGTCAGAACTTCACTGACATGTACTTGGGGGAAGTGAATCTACCTCTGAATCCCGTCTCCTCTTTCTTTGATCTCATACTTTGTAAATAGCCTGATCTACTGTTTTCTGATTGATCTGTCCCACAGTTCTTATTGTAAATGCTAAACAGATGCATGTATGCTCTTTGGTTTTTCACTTACTTCTTATGCAAAACATGCTTCTATACTTTGAAAAGAGTCTTAAAGGGAAAGAAAGAAAAGAAGAGAGGATTGCCACCTTCTCCACAGAAGTCTTTGCTTTAAGTTGTGCATTTGTGCCTCTCTCGACATGTTTACAGGTAGGGTACAGCCATCCAAGCTCTGTGTAAATTTTAATGTGCACATGAGTCGCCTGGGTACTGGTAACCACAGACACAGCAGGATGCTGTTGCTAGTCTAGGGTATGGCTGGATGGCAGAGTGGACAGACTTGCTTGTTTACACCAGGGTTCCTGAAATGTCTTTCTGGAAACAATCCCCATACTTGTCTAAACTGACAAGTTTTAGTGTTTTCTTGAGAGAGGGAGCTTGTCTCATCCATGTGACTGGCCCTTTATTTTTGGGTGGTGGTCAGATACACTGGAGCAGATAAACATGAAATGCTATTTCCTATTTTGATGAAGTCTAAAAATCTTCCTCACTTACTCCCTCCGTCTGGCCCCTCCCTCCTTCTCTATCCAGTTGGTTTGTAGAGTGCTTGTTTCCTGACTAGGTAGTCAAATCCTTTGAGCAGAGGGTTCGACTATAGAACAAACACACCAACCCTACTCTAAATGCAAAACAAAAACAAAAACCCTAACAAAACACGATGTGACCTATTTTATATTATACTGTGACAAAGAAAACCTACTTTAAGGCTTAGGAACTCAAGCTAAGCTGTGACCCCAGCCTCTTGCTCTTTGGGTTCAACAAAATTTTGACTCTACTTTTCCCAGGAGTTACACTTCCATGTTTTCACTCAGGAACTCCATTCTTCCTCGGAGTTTTCCCAGTCACTGTTGGGGTCCGTCTCAAATGTGCTCAGGCTCAGGTCGGTCCTTGCTTGTTTGCTCCATTTTCCTGGGGTTGACACTTGCATCATTCCCATTGCCTCCCCTTTTCCCAGTCACCAGCACACAAGCCCCAGTCTTCCCTATACAAACAGAACAAAACACAAACTGGCTTTGCCAATAGGTTGGTATACCAATTGTGCAGAGGGTAAAATTTAAATGCCAATTTGGGCTAATTCTATGTTAATTTACTATTATAGCATTGACAATCAGAGCATTTTAGCAATTACTAGCTTTGAATTGGAGAAAGATCACATCTAGACCTGTATTAATCATGGTCAAGTCACTTTCACTCTATGAAATGGTACAGTGGTTATGCTGGACCTGTGGTTTCCAATTAGCTGAGTTCCTTTGGTGCTCGCCACTTCCCCCAATAAACAAGAAGGTCAAGTTGTAACAAGAGAAGCCCATGCCTTTTTACTTTGGAATGAGGTTTAAGAAGATAACTGGAGTCCTCTCTCACTGTGTTGGGCTCTTCAGTCCCTAGAGGACAATAGTCATAATCTAAAATCTATTACATGTAATTTCAACATCATTTAGCACAGCTGTCAATCTGCCAAGACAGAGCCCACAAGCTGAGCTTCCATGGAGACCAAATCATCTTCCTTCTACACATGTCATCTGCACAGTGGGCTGGAGGTCACTTGGAAGAGAGCACAGGGGAATTTTGGTTTGTGGTCTTTTGTTCCCAGCGACTTACTGTCTCATAGAAGAAAATGCTTCCAATTTGCAGACACATCAGCATAAGCTCCTCCAGCTAGTGCAAATATTTACTTAGATGAGGAAAACAAAATAATGTCTGAACCAGAGCTTTTATTTTCTGCTAGACTTTGATGTTGTTTTTTTTTTATTTGAAGTCCAAGGAGAATAACAAATTGAATTCTTTTGCAGAAGTGAGGCACAGCAAATGCTGATAAAAATCCAAGCTCAGTTTGTAAGGTAGTCAAAGGGAAAATTCTGCCTTTCACCTGCGTATGGGTGATCTATGTGCTGTTTCTTTAGCACCATCTTTAAAGGTATTTTTTGAGGGAGTAGGGTGGAGGGAGATGCATTAAGTAGGAACAAGTGAGTGGCTGATCGACAGAGTTCATGGCTGGTGCTTTTGAAATGAGAACAGTCTAATCTTGGAGCCACAAAACCACCCACAGATGTCACACGAGGCCTCAGCTGCCAATATACCACCTTGTCTTATTATGGTCTTCTTTCATTCTCGGCTTTCACCAGCCATTGTTTTTCATTTTAGCCGGACCAAATGGTAACATGTTTGAACACAACTTTTTCCCCCCTGTATGCATAATTAAAGATGGATGTTGTATGTCCACTAAGATCATTTGGGGAAAACTTAGTCATTTAAAGATATACTCTATGAGATTTTGAGTTTGTCTTGGCACATGGGTCTTGGAGGTTAGGTGTATCTCTGTGATCAGCAGCAACAGAGAAAATCAAAACGGCCCCTTTAAAGCGAAATGACAGAATGCCAGGACAAAAGCAACTCAGGACATTGAATAGGATTATTTTATATCAGGAGGGATAAACCAAACAAAAAGCCTTGGGTTTTTGGTGCTAAACCGTTGGGGCCTTCACAATTCTAAGTCACAATGCACAGAATCCCTGGCATGTAGAAACCCTCAGATGGTTGCCTTGGTAATGAGGATATAGCTTGGGCTTCCTGTGGGAACAGTTGGAGTTCAGACTTGCCTGGGCACATCTAGTGCATTGCTACAATGGGCTGTGAGCAGCTGGCTTTTTGGAGTTTGTTTGCATGAAAATATGTTGTTTGCACTAGTTATAGAGATTGGGAGGAGGGAGAGGGGAGAAAGAAGAAAGTTCGCTGGACTCGGGCTGAAGCTGAAGGAGTGGTCTTCATGGTTGAGTTGCCGGACTGGAGGAGACTGCACATATGTTCTCTGCTTAAAATGTGACCTTGGCAGAAAAGGTCTTTCCATTTCTCTTTGATCCATGCTGGGGCTCCCACAGGGAGAGGGGAAGAAATGGGCCATTCAGGCAATGGAAGCTTTGGCTTGGTGACATCGAGGGCAAGGGATGTGACACTCTCAAGGTCAATGTGACTGAAAACCAAGTGTTTATAGTAACTGTACTCATGGCGTGGTGAGGCTTTGGAAAATTCTAGTTATATCACCCAGTGTTTTTGCTAACAACTTAACAGTTGTAATCCTGGGATTAGTGTGGCTTATTCACTAACAGAGTGTATAAAAATCAGAGCTGATAAAAATTATCCTAAGGTGAGCGAGTGCATCAGGCCCTTTGTGTGCCTTCCTGCCTCTGGCTCTGGTGGCCCACCTTTTGCAGTAGTTGCTGTGGCAACCAGTGGTGCTCAGCTGTCGCTTGGCCCTACCCTACTTCAGCTGCACCTTTCAATACTTGCTTTCTGTTCTGTGACATCTCTACCAGTTTCTCACAGGATGCCTGAAGAAATACTCATGCTCACTCAGCCACATTTCTAAAAATGTAAAGGGAAAAAGCCCATAACCTTTGGCCAGCGGCTTTTAGTAAGCATGTGGATTAATTCTTCTATTGTTTGCCCTGTAGGATATTTTGAAGCAATATTTATAGTGAATTTCTTTAGAGTGACCCCAATGGGAGGGAATCCCAGTGACTCAAGAGGGAACTGGCTTGTTGATGCAGCTTATTTATGCTTTTTTTTTCTATCTATTCCCATGAGCCCCTGTCTTGGGTTTCACTTTTGGGGGTATTCATGCAAGGTGGGGTAGAAGTCAGCTCCACTTGTTCTGTAGACCCCTTTATTTTCCCACCAATGGGAGAAGAGCTGGAGTGGGCGGAAGAGGAAGGATGCTGTCTTAGTTAGGGTTTCTATTGCTGTGAAGAGACATCACGGCCATGGCAACTCTTACAAGAAAAACATTTAATTGGGGTGGCTCACTTACAGTTTCAGAAGTTCAGTCTATTCTCACCATGGTGGGGAGCATGGCAGGAAGCATGGCAGACATCGTGCTTCCTACATCTTGATCAGAAGACAACAGGAAGTGGACTGCGACACTGAGCGAAGTTTAAGCAAAAGAGACCCTCAAAGCCCACCCCCACAGTGACACACTTCCTTCAGCAAGGCTCACCTCCCAGTAGTGCCACTCCCTATGAGCTTATGGGGGCTAATTACATTCAAATGACCACAGATGCCCAATGTCCTGTTGATACCAAAATTCTGTCATTGATAAACTCAGAGAATATTTATGCATTCAACTACTTTGATTCAGGGCCTGCTTTTATTCAGAACTTCCCAAGGCAGATCCCTGCCACTAGTGAGCTCACAAATCATTTGGGGGAAGGCAAAGGCATACATATCTTACAAAGTGCAAGGAGCCAGAGAGGGCTGACAGGCTTTAAAGTGTGCAGAGAAAAGAACGGTTAATTCTTTCAGGGAGTAGAAAGCCTCTGCAGAGGAGAAGGCATTTGAGTTGGACCCTGAGAGATGAAAAGGCTATTGAAGACAGTGAATTGGAGAGTTGGGAAAGCTTAAAAGGGGTCTGACTGAAATGGAATTGGGGTATGCTTTACTGTTCTTCCTGCTTAAGGGCTAGAGGCCTGCGGCCCTAATTCCTCTTCCTTTTCTTCCCCTAAATAGTTTTTGATTGCTCCCTCACACCCTGCCTTCTCAGAGGCATCTGGCTCTGCCTTTTCTCTTGGATGTTTTTGCGTTTCCTTTGTGTGGGAGGTCAATCTGAAGTGCTCCTTGCTGCCCGGACTGGCTCCTGAGGCCTTATTACCGACACTGGACTCTGGGAAGAGGCTTACTGGTTCCGAACAGTCTCCATCCCCCCGAAGAAGTGTTTTAGTCCAGTAAAGGTTTTCCTGCTCGACTGTTTAGCACCTGATTCACAAAGTCACTGAAAAAACCACTCAGGGACAAGCCCTGTTCTATTGAGGGTGTACATTTGGGGGGCACATTTGTGGGCTCACATCTCTTGATTCCATCTTTGTGGCCAATTGTGCTATGGGGGGTTCTCATATTGCTGAACAGGTGATGAACAGAGGTGTCTGATTTTTTTAAAATAAGTACTAGAGGTGCATGAATTCCGCCAGGTGTGGATCCCCCGGATAGTGATACATCCAAAACCAGGAAGGAAGGGTGGACCACACTGTCCTTCATCCTTTGCGGTTTAACCTGACTCAGCCTCTTTCTGAATGCCTGATTGCTCTGTCCCACTGACATCCAGACAACAAATTTTGAGTTTACATTTCCCAGCAAGGGAAACAGGACAGTCCCACAGGTCAAACTAGAGTTTAAATGGCTTGAGCTGTCTCTGCTCAGTCAGTCAGTACTAACTGACAAAGACAGATCTGGATTATGGGTTGGAAGCTAAGGTAGATGATGAGGTGGGTATGGTGTCTGTGTGTGCTGTCTCTAGTCCATTGCATACCTCCCTGACATGCAAGCACCCTTCTTTCTCTGCGTACAAAGATACCTGCCTAGCATATTTATGTCTGTGATGTTAATGTTATTTTTTATTATAAAATAATACAGTTTGATGAAGTTTATCTTTTAAAGGGACTGCTTATTCAAGTGTGAGTGAAGAGAAGCAGTGGGGCTAGTCCAGTGTTTCAGAGCTTCTGTCATTGGAGCTGTTAGAAGGTAGGTCGACTAATTTTTAATCAGGGAACAGAGTCAGCCTGAGGCAACCCAGCAGGCAGATATCCAATAAAACACTGATGTCGCTTCCTCAATCATATTTTCTGGAGAGTGTCCAATGGTCAAAGCTCACCACAGCCAGAGAGCACTTAAGCCATGTGCATAAACAGCATACACTTCAGCCTTTATTTTGGGAGCAGGCTAGAGAAAGGATGAGTAGGGGTGATTGGCAGAGACATATAACACTTGCTGAAAACATATCTCAGTGTGAGAGTGCCCACCTCTCTGTACCTATAGTCTGCTATTGCTGTCCATTCCCTCTGTTAGTCTATAGTGAGCTGCTCAGGTGAAACCATTCACCACTCTGCTATTTGTGGAATAAAGTGAGGTGTAACAAATACTTCCCAAGAAATAAATCATAGCTGGCATTTTCACAAAGCTTAGATTTAGTATCAAGCCTTTCTTAATGTAATGGTCCAGAAGCCATCCCTAGCTGATTTAAGATGCCCACTCTCCCAATTTTCCATCTTTCACCTACCCAGAAAATCTGTTACTTACTCATTTTATATACAATAATGGAGCAAAATGGAATATAACTAAGGTAATAAAAATGTAAAAGCATTGTTATATTATTTATTATATATTTATTCATTTTTATGAGATTATGTTTCATCATATAGCTCAGAACAGTCTCAAATTTACTATGTAGCCTTGATCTTGCCATCTCTTATTTAGTCCCCCAAGTGCTGGTTCCTAGAGCAATTAAATAAGAACAACAGCAGTTGGGCTCTGGGTACTTAGGTGCCCAAGTGAATTTTAACATGGGGCCCTTGAAGTGAGACTTTTCTACTTTGGAGAGTTAAATATTCCACCCTGTAGATGAATTTCTAAACAGTCTTACTAAATAAAAAACACAGAGCCAAATACAGAGGTGCAAGCTGTAGAGAACAGAGCAATAGCCGCCAACTAACCTTAGCTCACCACCTCGCCATAGCTTCCCAAGAGAGCTTCTTTCTGTCTAACCTGAACCTTTATTGCCTTCCTGTTCTGCCTTCTTATTGGCTCTAAGCCCTGCCACATCACTTCCTCATCACTGCCTGACTTTACAGACCTCCAGGTCTCTATGGTTGGTACTGGGATCAAAGGCATGTGTCACCATGCTTGGCTTTGTCCTTGAACACACAGAGACTCTGTCTGCCATGTGATCGGATTAAGGGCATGTGCCACCACCACCTAACTTCTGTTTATGGCTCGTTATGACCTCTGATCTCCAGGCAAACTTTATTTATTAACATACAAATAAAATATCACATTTCAACACAAATAAAATATCGCCACACCACCCAGTAAGGAAGCTCCTCAAGACTAAAAGAAAACAACTCAAAACAGCTTCAGGAAGTCCCTGAAACTGACTAAATTCACTAGGCCCCTTTCTCCAAAAGTAGGAAGTAAAGACTGCTGAGAGTCACTTTCAGACAAGACAAGCTGCAAAGAAGACTGGAAGACCCTTGGGAAGCTGAGACCAACCAAGCAGCCTGAAAGCGGCTCAAGCCAACTGAGCCACTTGGAAAATACACTTTCCAACCTGGTAAGCTTCTTATAGGCTGTGCAGTATGCTCCAGGTTCCCAGCTTTGCTGATCAATCACATCAATCACCCATGCTGGCATGGTCTTTGGTAATGAAGCAAGCAGTCTTTGAGTCATTTCTGTATCTGTAAGTAACCCTTCACCCATATTCCTAATAAAACTCATTGGTGCACCAAGTTGGACTTTGGCACTATCTCCATATTTTGGTTTGTTGTGGCCTCCTTATTTTGGGGAAAGTAGATTTTTGTGTGTGTGTGTGTGTGTGTGTGTGTGTGTGTGTGTGTGTGTGGTGTCTCTTCTGGAAAAACGTAACACACAACACTAGCTTCACAGAGTACAACATCTTTGTGTGGAATGGGAGTCAGAGTTGGGCCTCTGATTTGGCCTGAGGGAGGATGGGGCAGGAAAGGTACTCTGAAAGTAACAGATGAGCTGTTTGGAGAACACTGTCAGCTAGGAGGGGAGGAGAGGCAATACACTCCTGCTGAGGGAACTGTATGTCAGCATGACTAGATGACTAGACCATGGGTCTGGGCCCTGCAGGAGATGATGCTAGAAGAGGAAACCTGAGGGTTGGAACAGTAGCATGTGGACATCTTTATATAGAGACTATTTTTTGTTTTCTGGAAGGTGTGGATGAAATTCAATATGTTGTAAAAGCAAAAACTTGCTTGGCGGTTCAGTGCAGCACATTAATCCTTTAACAGATTCCCTCTTATACACCTGGAAATCAAAGATGAAGATGACACCTACCCCAATTTCAAGAAAAACAGCCTGGTCACATGACCTAGGGAACTTAAGCCAACTGAGCGACCTGGAAAGGACCCTCTCCAACCTGCTAAGCTACTGCAGGCTGTGCAGTGTACTCCAGGTTTCCAGCTTCGGTGAACTGTCACCCATGCTGGGGTGGCCTCCAGTGATGCAGCTGTCTTTGAGTCATTTCTGCTCTTGTAGATGGCCTAAGAAAGCAGTATGGGTGGTCCAGAAAATGCATAAGAGAGGTTGCTTCCCTGATGGGCTGTGCTTGGGAAGGAGGCCTTTTGAGTCCATGCAGAGAGGCCAGGTGCTGGTGCTATCCGCCAAGTGTGAGCAGAGGCTCAGAGCAGATGGTAGCTCTGGGAAGGAGGGAGGTGGAGGAGGGGCTGAACCTGATGGTCTATCAGGCCTAAATAGGACCTGGATAGGTAGCTTCATTTAGGAGGTTTAGTCCTCTGAAATATATTTGCTATTTGGAGAGGTGTGAACTTAGACAGTTGGAGTTTGAAACAGTTATTTCCAGAACTTTCTCCAAGATGATCACTGCTCTCAGTGACCCTCTCACATCTCCAACGTTTTTCATGACTCAACTGGTGAAGGTAGTGAAGATTTAGAGCAAATTCCAGTGTCTGTGAATCAGCAATTGTTTTGGTGAAAGCAGAACTGGGACAAATCTGCCATCTTTGTCCACTGATACTGCACACAGAACTCAAGCTTGGACTGAGCTCTTCTGTGGCGCTTTAGGTCTGTGAACTTTGAGTTGGATATGGTAGCATATGCTTGTCATCCCAGGATTTGGGAGGCTGAAGCAGTTGGGTATAAAGTTTAAGGTCAGCCTGATCTATACAGTGAGTTTGAGGGCAGCCTTGACTACATAGTAAGATCTTGATTTTGTTTTTGTTTGTTTAAGATAAACTCTTTCTATATGTAAGACTCAAAGGAACTCAGGTACTCTGCTCCAGAACCATCATGAGGGCCTCTGTGACTTTATGCTGCAGCCACTCTGATTGTGTTTGGTGCTTAAATTCAACCAAGACCATTCTTGCCTGTTCTCTGTAATGAGAGCCTCCATTCTGGACAAGCAGGACATAAGGAAAAGTGACTGCTGAACCTTTCCAAGACAAGGTAAGACAGTCTTTCAAATATCCTGCTTCTGAAAATGGTCGGCCAGATATTCTAGGCCTATAGCAAAAAGTGGATGCCCCAATGTTACAGACAAACACTGGGTGACTGTCAGGTAGCCAGCTGTCTCTGTCTTTTCTTGCATTTTTTGGAAGTTACTTGCTTGCATTTCCTGTTTACTCAGGTAATATTCTCTTCCTTCTCAGGTCTTTGATGGGGTTGAATACTAGTAGTTACATATTAAGTACTAGATTTAGATTCTTCAGGATAGGACAGCTTTTGGAGTAATCTCTGTAATTTTCCATTTACCTATGATCTGGACATTTGGTATGTGTTTCTTGCTTGACATTGTTCTTGTTGTTTGTGGTTCTATTTTTGTTTATGTTATTACCCTTCCTTTCTCCTAGACAATACTTGATGATCACTCTTATTGTATGTAGTTTTGTATTAGGTTTCAAACCTTCTTATTTAGACAAAACGGGGAAGTGTAGTGGGAATTTGCTCTGCCCATGACCTTGGGCTATCTGGCCCGATAGAGGCAATTCTTTTTGCCTGCCTACATGACCTCTTAGAAGGGAAGGGGGAGGGGTGGAAGGCTTCCTGTTGCAGAGTTCAGCGACCTGGTCTGGATCTTTCCTCATCTTTCCCTGGGAAAATAGGCAACAGTGTCACTTCATTTTGTATCAGTGACTCTTTTCCTCACAGAATCCCTTAACGAATTGAAATATATATACAATTGAGGCTCTCCTTACAGTTCTCTGTGTGTGTGCATTCCTGTGGGGATGCTTTCTGTACTGGGTGCTGTGCCAAATGATGTAAGTGGGGCAGAGCACCCAGATAGGGCTGGGAGTGCGTCTTCTTTCTATTCCAGAGGCACTGATGCATGTTTTCCCTGGATTTCCAGTTAAAGATACCTTGTATTCACTACACTGTCCCTGTTAAACATCCAGGAGTGGTAGCATTTTGCCAGATAAACATTAGCTTCTATTTATTCGAGCTGTGTTGAGCTTATCTGCCATCTCTTTTGACCCATTTGTGGGGCTTCTCTGGTTTCCTTGAGGATGCTGCATAGACTGCTAATAATGTAACAGTGAGAGTAATGGCCGCCAGGAGCACACCTGGGGAAGACTAAGAGGGAGTGGCTTCTTTGAGGTTTAGGTTGGTTTACACTGGTTGATTTTCAGGAGGGCTTGGGACAGCAGAAACCAGTTCTTGGATGATATCAAGAAGCAGAGGAGTTTGGTGGCTGGGTATCTTGATGATGTTTGTCAAAACGTTGATGGGTTTGGAGCTGCAATTGGAAGAGAAAGAGAAATACCAGTTCCTTGTGTTGAGATTTTATCTCTGTTTTGTCCCAAGCTATATAGCCATGTAGCCTTCTCTGAGCACTGTTTATAGTCATTATTTGCATTTATTGGGGGGGGAACATTACTGTGTTGGCATTGCTTTATTCATGTTTACTATGGCTTCCTTCTTTATAACAGCAGTGTTCTCCAGGGCTCTAGAGTTCTGTGGCAGAGCCCTGCGTGTGTGTGTGTGTGTGTGTGTGTGTGTGTGTGTATGTGCGTGCGCGCACCTACTGGTGCCCAAAGGGAGGCAGTGTGATTGGGGCTCCTGAGGCAGTTGTTTACCTCTACATGTAGAGGTAACCAACCATCTTATTAAATAAGAAACACAGAGCCGATTCAGAGAAGAAAGCCAAGAGGTCAGAGCTAAGAGCCTCACCCTTCCTGATTCAGCGATCCTCTTCAGCCAAGAGAGCTCTCCGAAAAGACCTACTTCTTGTGTGTATGTCTTTATATAGTCTAGCTGTTCTGCCTTCTCATTGGTTAACCCAAACACGTGACTGCCTTGTCACTGCCTGTATGTACCGCCCTCCAGGTCCTTAAAGGCGTGCGCCACTGCCGCCACGCACTTGCTATGGCTCTAATAGCTCTGACCCCCAGGCAACTTTATTTATTAACGTACAATTAAAATCACATTTCAGTACAAGTAAAATACCATCACATCTACATTTTGGGGTTTCATGTCAAATAGCATTCTAAAAGAAGCTTCTTTGGCTGGAGGAGAGCCGGATCCCTGCCATGCTGACAAGCTCTAGTTGCTTCCTGGACTCGATGCACTGGAGGTAAAGCAGCTTACCCCAGATCTAGTTGGATTTCATGGCCCAGGTTTGACCTTCAGCTCTGCCACCGCTTTCAGATTTTATTTATTTATTTGCTTACATTCCTCCCCACTCTGTGTCCAGATTTCAGAACACTGTATCTAGAGAGCTATTAGGACAGATGCACTGGAAATTTATTTGAATGAAAGTGTCACTGGAGCTTCATTCATGTTAAAAAACAAGACTTAGATAAATTTGGCCCAACGTTTTGGGAGGGCATGAATAAGTGAAAATTAGTAATGGATCTATCTTTATCATTTATCTAGTGTGGTCTGGGAAATTAAGAGCTTTATATTATTCTATGATTACTTGGCCAAAATTCTCACAATTGGGCACAGATTAGGTTCATTTTTTATTTATTATCTGTCTCTTTTGGGAATAGTTAAGCTTCTGTTAGCTTTGTAACACTCATCCTTGTATATTTCCATCATCAGTTACTATTCTGGATATATATATCTATATATATATCTATATATAGATATATATATGGCAGCTGGAATTTACCCTCAGGTACCTTCTTGGCACATTTTGTCTCTCTGTACATCTGTGCAGTTGTTTGAGAACTGTAAATTTTTATGGTCCCAGTTTGTGTCTTATTATAAACATTGACCAGGGTAGCAACTGATTGATTCAGCTCCTCGCTGGTCTTAATTTGGTCTTCTTCTGAGCTGATAATGCTGTGATGTGCTAGGATGTACAGTAATGATGCGGGTTGATTGGGTCTGATCCGGGGATTTAACAGTTGGCATTACCTCTGTTTCCTTTGGTCCTTCAACTCAGAGACAGCAAAAAGTTGATGGTTATAGGAACTTGGTTAGAGGGGGATAAGGGGCAAACACTAGACTAATTTATATCTGAAAACCAACTAATTAGTGTACCATGAGAAAGAACTCTGCTCCTAAAATGCATCCTTTAGTTTTCTTTTTTGGATCAACTTACTAGAAGGAAGTTCTGCATTTAAACTGTTAGACTGCTGATCAGGAGAAGGTGGCTCCACACAGCAGGAGGAAAACTGGGGATGACTGAGCTGTGATTCTTAATGAGGTATTCTGAGAATCATTTCACAAACAAAATACATTTAAGCTCCCTCAGACTACAGCAAACTGTGGCACATTAGTTCACCCTCTGGCCTTTTGTATATGCCCCTGAGCTAAGAAAGAGTTTCAATTTCTGAAACAAAACAAAACAAAAAAACAAAAACAAAAACAAAAGAAGAGTGCTTTGTGAGATGTGAAAATCACTTAAAATCTGAATTTCAACATCCATATAAATGTTTGTTAAGACCCAGCCAGCCATGCTCATTGCGGTGGTTCAGATGAGAAATGCTTCCTATTGGCTCAGGTTCTGAACACTTGGTCCCCAGCTGAAGGCAGTTTGGAGAGGTCATGGAATTTTTAGGAGGAGGTGGTGCCTTGATGGAGGAAGTATACCACTGGGGGTAGGTTTTGAGAGTTTGTAGCTTCACCCTACTTCCTGTTCACTCTGCTTCCTGGGAGGGGACAAAATGTGACCACCCAGCTTCCTGCTCCTGTGGTCATGCCTGCTTTTTCTACAATTACAGACTCTCCTCCAGGCCCTTGAGCCACCACAAACTCTTTATTCTATAACTTGCTTTTGGTCATGGTATTTTATTACAGCAACAGAAAAATAGCTAATACACCCATTCATTTCCATCTTTTTTTTCTATTAAAGCTCTGTCTTATCACACAGAGCTGAGTGGCTGAAAAAGAGACCTTATTAACTGCAAATCTTAAGACATTTATAACTTGGCTCCTCTGTGTGAAACTTGCCAACCTTTGGCTATATGATAGCATCATGTCTCATTGAACTATGACCATCCATTAGCGAATTATTCAATATTGTGTGTGTGTGTGTGTGTGTGTGTGTGTGTGTGTGTGTGTGTGTGTGTGTGTTTAGTGCATCTCGTTTTATGGATAGGCCCAGAGAAAGCTTTATTCACATTTCTTCTACTTCCTTTTTTTTTTGTTTACACTTTTCCATCATGGCACTGATCTTTGCTGCTTTTATATAAAAGTGACATTCTGTATCAAAGTTATTCATTTTTCCTCTCTTGACTATTTGTGCATAACCAAGTTTATGTGAGACAGTTTAACTCATAAACCCTGGGTGAATGTGCTCAGGCTTAAAGGTATCACATTCAAGTAAGGGATGCATGGAAAAAAGATGAGACCCGAGGGGATTAAGGTCTAAGGGGCAGGAGACAGGAGATAGAAGTTCTTGAAAGAGTCATGGTGATAATTTGCTGGCAAGTGCAGACCAGCAAAACGTTGCCGTTTGAAATTCCAGGGAACTGCTTGAGTTGCAGTTTGTGTTGCAGTAAGAATAGAAGCTGCAGTAGCTGTGCAGAAAATGTCTTATTTTTTCCTTCTTCCCAGGTCACGGACGGAATGAATTAATCTTCAGCTCAAGGTATGCTCAGAGAAGGAATCTGAGTTCCTCACAAGAAGGGCTTAACACTTGGAGGGGAGTCAGGGGCGGAGGCTGGGTGAGCACTGTTTGTTACAAGCTCTTGGGAATTTATAAGAAGACAATGACATTTCCAGATGAGAACCCATCCTCCATCCTCGGAGACAAGAATTTGAAACAGAGAGGCACATTTTACATTGGTAGGCTCATCCTATCTGTCTTTTCTAATCATGCTTATTATGTACTGTAGAATAATGGCTATTATGGTGAGATGAGGAAGGAACCCATATACCTTGCAGAATCTTAGGAAGCTTTATGTACCCCCCAATGCTGGCAACAATAAAGAGCAGAGGGTGTCTCATGACAAGGCCACATGAAAAGAACAATCATGGCCAAGATCACTTCTACCTGGTAAGGGAATAATTTCAGAGTGTTTTCTTGGTATTCACATTCTACCCCTAAGGATCCCATTGGTGAGGAAATGTCTTCCACCTCCTTCTTCTATAAACTGGATGACCAATGCACTGACTCCAATTTCACGATGGCCACTTTATTAATCGCATCTCAATTTGTCAGTTTCAACCATGTGCATATCGTGTTCTGTAGTTTATCAACTTTGTAGTAAGTAGGTTCTACACATTTATACAGTTGCCAGGTGAATTCATCAACATTTGCCTCACTCTTTAGAGGCAATATAGATTTCCAAGCTCTCTAGCTCACCTTCACAGGAGAGTGAATTTAATCAAGTAAGGTGTGAAAAATTTTGTCAAATTCCCTTGTGATATTTGCTAATCATAGTTATGAAGACACTGTGACCTGCTTTACAAATTTAGTAACTTTCCTGATTTCTTCATCATTAACATGGCTTTCTTGTTACTAGAAATGTCTATGAATAATAAAATATATAATAAATATTAAACTGTAGTATTGGAGGGTTATATGAGCCAATATTTTTTTAAAAATCACTTTCAAAGCACAAGTGCAAAGGAAGAAACTACTAAAAAAAGGATTGTTCTAAACCACACTTTCTCAATTAGTCACTTTTTGGGGGAGTGGGGAACAGTTCCTGTGTCAGGTGAACACTGTGGAATGCTTAGCCGCACCCTTATTCTCTGCTGGTTAGATTATGAAGGCGACCCCTGTCCTCAGTAATGAGAATTTAAAAATGTTAAGAGATGTTCCCTAGGGGAAAAGTCACACAGGCTGTCAACTTCTATTCAAGAATTCTCTCAAGTTCAAGTCTGGGGTGCTTCATTATGGTAATAGAAAGTTCCAAGGAATGAAAGCAGAGGAAGGGACTGGCTTTGGGGTCTCTCATCTCTGGTGTGGCTTGAGTTTCTTTTTTTTTTCATTTTTTTTTTATTAAGAAACTTTCTATTCACTTTACATACCAACCACAGATCCCCCCTCTTCCCTGTTCCCACCCCCCAGCCTCCCCCCCAACCCACCCCTCATCCCCACATTTTCCAAATCAAGGTCTCCCGTGGGGAGTCAGCAGAGCCTGGTACATTCAGTTGAGGCAGGTCCCAGCCTCTCCCCCCTGCACCACGGCTGTGCAAGGTGTCACACCCTAGGCACTAGGTTCCAAAAAGCCAGCCCATGCTCCAGGGATGTATTCCGATCCCCCTGTCTGGGGCCCCCCCAAACAGTTCAAGCTAAACAACTGTCTCTCATAACCAGAGGGCCTAGTCTAGTCCTATGGGGGCTCCACAACCACTACTCCACAGTTCATGGGTCTCACTAGTATGGCTGGTCATCTCTACACGTTTTCCCATCATGATCTTGACATCCCCTGCCCACAGAATCCCTCCTCTCTCTCATTGGTTGGATTCCCAGAGTTCAGCCTGGCCCCTGACACGGATCTCTGCATCTGCTTCCATCAACTGGATGAAGGCTCTATGATGACAGTTAGGGTATTCAGTAGAGTAGACCAGTATTCACCAGAGTAGACCAGTCCAGGCACCCTCTTGACCATTGCCAGTAGTCTAAGGTGGGGGTCATCCTTGTGGATTCCTGAGAGCTTCCCCGGTACCCTGCCTCTTCCTATTCTCATGATGTCTTCATTTATTATGGTATCTCTTTCCTTGCTCTCCCACTCTGTCCTTGTTCCAACTCGACCCTCCTATTTCCTTATGTTCTCATCCCCCATTCTTTGCCCTCCCTTATCCCCCTCATTCTCAGTTTGCTCATGTAGATCTCATCTATTTCTCCTTCACTGGGCTATGTGTCTCTCTTAAGGTCCTAAGGGCAGCATGGCCTCTCTTGTCTGTCCTTTGTTTTCTCTCTCTCTGCTCACTCTGTCTCTGAGGTTAGCTCCCTCTGCTGGTATGTTCCTTGGCAACTCTTTCCTCTGGAATCTCTTTCTTTCATGCTGATTGATCCTGCCCTGATGCTGGCTGTGAGATATTTAGTCCTCCTCACAACCGTTGTTACCCTATTCGACGAACTGTGCTGGCATGTTGGGCAGTGGTGAAGACACAGGTGACAGATTAGCCTCTGGAGCAACTTTCCTTAGGTCATGTCACATGTCTTACCCCAAAGTTGGTTACTGCCAAGGCCTGTGTGCCGCTACTGCACACTTAGGATTATTGTGCCATGCTGGTTGTTGTTGTGGTTCATAGGTGTCATAGCTGGGTGGGATTGTTGGTTGCTCCCCTTCTTTGGAAGCTTGCATTGGGCTGTCTGGTTACATGAAATCTGCTCTTCAAGGAAGAAGCTTTTGGGTCAGAGCCAAAAGAATATACACTGGAAAAAAAAAGACAACATCTATCGTGCTGGGAAAACTGCAAGTCCACATGCAGAAGAATGAAATTAGAATAGTATCTATCACTTTTCACAATGCCTAACTCCAAATAGACCAAAGATTTCAATGTGAAACCTGAAACACTGAAACTGCTAGGCAGTACTCTATGTGGTATAGGTGCAAGAAATAACTTTTTGAATAGGACTCCATTTGCCCAAGAATTAATGACAAGAAGTAACAAGTAGGACTTCATAAAACTAAAAAGCTGCACAGCTAAAGAAACAATCAGTTGAGTAAAGAGGAAGCCCACAGAATGGGAAAGAATCTTGGAAAGCTATGTATCTGACAGTGGATTAATATCCAGAACATATAAAAAAGTTATATATTTTTTAAAAGGCTAGAACATGTATCACTGAAAATGATGTATTTAGAAGAGGCTTATAGCTTGCTACGAAGGGTTTCACAAGTGAGAATTTATTAGTTTGGAGTCCAGCTTTTGGGTTTTGTATTTTTTCCCTCATTAAATGTAAAAGTGATTTCTCACAGGCACACTCACATTAGCCTCTTATTGAGACTGATGTACAAAATCAGAATTTCAATGAATTAATTAGAAGCAAAGAATAGAGGGGTGGAAAAAAGCAGACACTCATGTCTTCTGGCCAAGGTATTTTTTCCTCTTTAGCTGATTGTATGGGAACTAGAATAAGCAGAACATTGGATTATAAACATAGAATAAAAATAATGTTAATTATAAAGTTTTAATGTTTGTGACATCAATTTTTAATTGCATAGGGCAGTCAGGGCCACAGGACATAGGCATGTCATCTTGATAAGTGGAGTCTTCCTATCTAGACTAAGGTTGAACAGTGTTGCTAATGTTTTCTTTGGATGACTAAATACACACATGCACACACACATAGAGGTATGTTTGCATGTGCATGTGCACACTCATGTGCACACATAGACATACACTCACAGAGACACATGCACACACATGTGCATGTACACATTCTAGGAGATTATAGTATCAATATGCTTAACAATAAATAAAAAAGTTACCTATAGAGAGGAGCAGAGAGAACCTGAACATATATATGTTTACTGTGTCAGTTTAATTCCTCAAGATCTTAGGACCTCACCATGGGAGGACAGTAAGCCAGCAGTGATGTTGTCCAAATATAACCAGAGCTTGCCAGATCTGCAAAGATTAATTTTGAGTTGCAATGCCTTTCTTTTCCTTTCATACTTGTGACTTTATGTGTGTATATACATACCATAGGAAAAAGAAATTAAACAAACTAACTGTTTATTCCACTCTACTCTCTTATGTTTAACACTCTGATCACCAAAATGTGTGTGAGGTTTCCTTCATTGGTCAGTCCTTCCACATATATAAACCCCATCACAGCCCCTTCCTTGAGGGCTTTAATCATTTGATGTAATGGCTCACAGAACTTAGAGACCCATATTTATTGGCTTATTATTTAATGAAGGGCATGATAACAAACACAGCAGACAGCCTAGCAATGAGACATGCAGGTTGAAGTTTGAGAGTCCTCAGTGAGGGAGTTTCTTTTGACATGAAGTTAGGGCACCAACTTCTCCACATTTGGATTGTATTCTTGCTGGCTGATCCAGAAGCTCTTGGAACACTACTCTTATCCTGCTTTGAAATATTTTATTGAGATCATTTTAGGTGCTTGCAAGACAAAAGTTAGATAAATGTCTTTTCTGGGGTTAGGGATAAGTTTGTAGTGCATTGTCCAAGTTGCTCTTGAATCCAATCTTTAGTGATGTCCTGGCTCAGCACCTGTGAGTAGTGGAGACTGAAGGACAGGTAGCTGTTACCACATCTAGCCCACCATATAAGTTTATTAGTTTCAGGCCTCCTTTTTTTGTCCATTAAGTTGGCAGCTGCTGGTACAATATAGCAAAGACAAAGTTCTCAGGTTATGCTCCACTCCTTATCTTTTGTAGTTGCAAAATCTATAGCAAGCAGGAGAACGTGTTTGCTCTCTACTTGACACATGGATGAAGATCAAAGGGCAGGAGCAGTCAACTAGGCATCCTTGCCATCCCAGTCACTTCTAAGGTCCACTTTAGGCCAACTCCTCAGGGTACTGTGGAATCAAGGTGGTGAGACACTGCCCCCGTGAGGTCTTCAGAGCTCATTCTAGAAAGATGAACATGGGACAACCAATGGTAACAGCAGGGTCTGGAGATGTACCTCAGTAGTAGAGCCCCAGGCAATGACAATCATTGGACACTGATGAATCCTACTCTTTAGGGATTTTTATGGAGGCTTCATCATGTGGTTATTGGCTGTTGACCTATTCTCTAAACCTTTTCCTGTTCCCAGAGACAGCGGTTGGGCAGAGAGTTCCAAGGTTCTGATCATATCTGTTATCTGTCTATTTATTTTTCTGTAAGATTACATCTTACCATTTTTGTCATGCAGCAATGAAAGTCACATTGGTAAACACAAGACTCTTTTGTTCCCTAAATGAAGATGAAGTAGGTTGTGTCCTGATGTTCTGACTCGATATTATCCTGATAGGTCAATAGATGTTGTGAAATGAAGATGAGGAATAATTAACAACACAGTGGTGCCTCAGCTGTCTCCTCCCTGATCTACTACAGAGGTTTCTGGGCTGGTCTAGTGAGTCTGTTCCCCACTGAACTGTGAGTGGGGTCCTGTACCCATAACTAGGCTCTTTATAACTATGAACAATCTGGAGAAGGGGCAAGGGTGAGGGTGCGGGAGCATAGACTTAAGAGTGAACTTCTAAGTTTGGAGAGAGAGGAGAGAGTTTTGGAGTAAATATGGTAGAGGGAAGTGACCATAAATGCTGCTTCTATGCACTTAAGAAATATGAACTAAACATTAGTCTTTCTCTCATTAAGTGTTTTGCATTCTAAATATGTTTCTTTGGAGATGACACTATTCTGAGATTAGACAGGATACAAAATTGTTTTTCTTTGGTTTATGTTTTGTTAACATGTGGTTTATTAATATACATGGTCAAAATACAGCAAAACTCAAATGGTATGATTTGAGAAATAAGCCTTACTCTCATCACCAATCATGAATTATCCAGATCTTTTTTCCATGTGGACACAGGGAAGCATGAATGGATAACATGCCCCACCAAAATAAGACATGTTCAGAAGCTTGTTTTTAATATTTAAAAACATCTAAAATAGTTCCTTATACCATACATGTTTGCACATGTATGTAGAGTTGTCCTTTGATATCCTTAAGAGATTGGTTCCACAATGCCTTGCAGATGCCCAAATCTAAGAATGTTCCAGTCTCCTACACAAAATGGTGCAGTGTTTACTTATAACCGTTACAATCCTCCTGGATGCTTTAAATCCTCACCTGCAGGTTACTTATAACCTCCTGCATGGTGAGTACAACATGGACAGTTGTTACATTGTATTGTATTTGTAATAACGATAAGAAAAACAGCCTGTACATGTTCAGTTCAAATACAATTTTCCCCTCAAATATTTTCAATCTGTCCTGGGTTGACTGACCCATGTATGTGAAACTCAGGGATACAGAAACTGGCTCAATTCACAGTTGCCTTATTAAAGATATTGCCCATGTTTTCATAGGCATCACAGAGGAATGAAATGGGAAGGCAGCATGTCACTGTTATCTGAGCTCAGCTGCATTTTGATGCAATGTGCTACTGCAAGTCACTACAGACTGATGTTGTCTGCCATTTTCTGTTAGTAGTCCTCACCATCTCTGCTTCTTACAGAAGGCATGGTCTAGAGAAAAGGCAAATGAGAGAGACTGGAGCTATGAGAGACAGAGTAGGGTTATGGAGAAATAAAATATGAGAAAAGGATGACAGAAAGGAAGACTGCTACCCTTCTGCAGTCTTCACTGATGGCAGCTGTTGGTTTTTCACTTACATCTCACTTGTGGCTCTTTGGAGTGCACAGCCCAGAGTCTGATTACACACAACTCCACCAAGAGGCTCAGGGCACGTGACACAGTGTAGGCTTTGGAGTATTATCTCAGAAAGAATCTGAATAGCAATTTTGCTTTCAAGGGCCCTCCACCGGACTTGCTCATACAACATTGCATATTTTTTTTCGTGTTCTCCCAGGTAAAATGAGAGTGGTTTTCTCAAGTGTGTCTGGATAACCATGGAGATGAAAGTCAGTTACCACTTCTCTCAGTCTCCTCTCTGGACACTGCTCTTTCCACAGAGACTATTTGAACCTCAAGTCCTGGGGAACCATGTAACAAAGCCCAGCGATGATTCTTTTTAATATCTCTGATAGAACTCAGGCACTTATTTTTTCAATTATAGTTGGGTGGGGTGGAGAAGAAAATCCCAGACCGGAGAGATGGAAGTGATTCCCCATAAGACATCTTTATTTATTTATTCAGGCTTTTTTCAACTCCGTTCTTCATCTAGAACTCCCTCCTTACCACTACTTCAGCTGAGAAAGTAATTATAGACAACACCAAAGGGCTTATAAACACTTCCAGAGCCAATTCTTGCTATAAACGAGTCGTTAGGAAGCAAAGGGCTTTGCAGCAGTTTAAAAAATCTCTGAGCCTGGCTGGCATGTCAGGACTAAGGATTTGATCCATAAAAATTTCCCAAACAGCTTTACAGAAATTCTAGACATATGTTTCCAACGTTAAGAAATGCATGTCTGAATTGAGATAGACCTGGCATCCAATGCTCATGCCATCGATGCAAATAAACCACTTTCTCACAAACACCATTTACTTAAATGAGGAAATCAGTTAAATGCAGAGGAATGGCAATATTTCATTTCAGCAGACTGCCTGGGAGAGAAGCTGTGGTTTTAAATTTTGCTTGGGTCTCATCCGGCACTAGGCTGCCTGAGTGTCAACCTTAGGCGAGTATTCCTTCTTTGGGCTTGACTGTGCTTTGATTCTTCTGATTACAGGGAGAAGCCTATTTTCAGACATCTAGAGTCAAGGAGCAGGCAAAGAGGATTTAGTTACCCTTTGTTTCCTATCAAATCCCTGTCACATTGCCTTCAGATAATATCTGCACTGTCAGATACAGCCTCATCCATTTCTCTGAATTCAAACTTGGTACAGTCATTTCTGTGATTTTGAGCTCACAAGCACATTAGCATACACATGGGGCAGGGGTGTGTTGTCTGCACTTCTTGCAAAGGCCTTCAGCCTTCTGGGAACTGTCAGATGGTTACTGTAGCAAAAGGTGGAGGGATGTTATTATCTCCCTTAAACCTGACAGACATCCAACCATAACTTCCCTTTATCTTATGAGGATTACTAAAGAATGTTTCTTCTTCTTCTTCTCCTCCTCCTCCTCCTCCTCCTCCTCCTCCTCCTCCTCCTCCTTCTTCTTCTTCTTCTTCTTCTTCTTCTCCTTCTCCTCCTTCTCCTTCTCCTCCTCTTCCTCCTCTTCCTCCTCCTCCTTCTCTTCCTTCTCCCTCCTCTTCCTCCTCCTCCTCCTTCTTCCTCTTCTTGCTCCTCCTCTTTTTCTTCAATTTATTTTTACTCATGTACATAATTATTGAGAAAGCAAAATTTCTTATAAAAATACAACCAGAAAATAATTTTTAAGTGTTAAAATTTCATTTCTTGGTAAAAACACGCATCCTTTTCATTATTGCATATTGTGCGTCTCTATGTTCTTGGCAGTACTCTGCTTAAGGACAGGTACCCCACCTGGTCCTGTAAGAAGGAAACACCATTACAGGGTGGTGACAAAGATCACATGATCCCTTTAGGGAAATGTGCCAGGGCTACCCTTTGAAAGTCCATTCAACAATGGGCAGGAGCAGAAAGCAGTATTGATTACAGGAACTTGCTTCCCGAGCAAATGGCATTTAAAAAATGTGTGTTAATGAAAAACTTGAGGTGTGTAGTAATGCCAACAGATCAAGAGATGTTGCCAATGAAAAAGTAGTTCATCACTCACAGTTCAGGAGTGGGCGGGCGGGCTGTGGCATGGGAGCTGCACAAGGATGTGCACTAACTGTGTTCAGTTAGTAGTCAGGGGTAGATGAAGAGCTGGGGTCATAGATGTGTTTCTGCAGGAAGAGATGGCCTAGTTTAAATCATTTAACTGACCTCATTGCACAGAAACCACCTGTGCTGCTGGTGTTTGGCCACAGGGTAATAATGGCTGGTGTGTAATGTGCTGGAGTGAAATATGACCGTCTCCTAATGGAAGTGGTTAGAGATGTGAGCTAAGGTTAGTTGTTTTGTATTTGAAGTATATGCTTCTGGGAGCAGATCTTTTCCTGAGGATGGCGGATGACAAGGGAGACAGGAAGGCAAGACAAGGTGGCTCAGACATATCAGTGAATTGCTAAGTCTAAGTGGTTCTCAACCATCCTAATGCTGTGACCCTTTAACACAGTGCTTCATGCTATGGTGACCCCCAGCCATAAAATTACCTTTGTGGCTACTTTACAGCTATAACTTTGCTACTGTTATAAATCTTAATGTAAATATCTGTGTTTTCCAATGGCCTTTTGGTGGTTGTGACCCACAGGCTGAGAACCACTAGCTTAGAATAATGTAGGTCTTCTATACCTAATTCAGAAGGTGAAACTTTTTCCTTTCCCCTTCTCTCTCTCCCTCCTCTGGGCGGTGGGAAGGATTTGACAGCTTGTACCCTGGGGTTTTTCCTTTAGAGACTAATAAAATTGTTTGCATGTTCCCACAAAAACCAACCAAACAAAAAAGAATAGGATAGATTTGACATATGGATACAGTGCATACATTAAAGCAAGTTTACATAGAAGCATGAACTACGGCAAATACCAGAGGCTAAAGCAAGTATTTCAGATCCAGAATACATGAGCATAAAGTTGGGCTCCTGTCTTTGTTAGGGTTTCTATTGCATGAACACAGCAACTCTTATAAAGGAAAACACTTAATTGGGTGACTTACAGTTTCAGGGGTTTAGTCCATTATCATCATGGTGGAACATGGAGGTGTACAGGCAGACATGGTGCTGGAGCTGAGAGTCCTACATCTTGATCAGCAGGCAGCAGGAAGTGAACTGAACCACTGGGTGTAGCTTGAGCATATCCGAGACCTCAAATCCCACCTCCATGGTGACATACTTCCTCCAACAAGGCCATACCAACTCCAAGGCCACACCTCCTAAGAGTGCCACTCCCTATGAGCTTATAGGGCCAATTACATTCAAACTGTCACAGCTCCTCGTTACATATTGACCATGTAACATACACACATTTTCATAATTAATTGAATGTATATAATAACCAAAGGTTCAGAATTAACCATGTGTTCCATTTTATATATAGTATAAGTGAGGCCTAGAGAAGACATATGTAAGTACTTAGAATAATGCCTGGCAACTGTCCAAAAGTGTTTACTGTTTGATTACTAGTCTCATCCTCATTATTTTGCAGTAATCTAAGCCAGCTGCAAACCTGTTTACATACATCTGATGGGTGAAATCAGTGCTATTGCTATTTGGAAGATTTATAGATGGTGTTTGATTATATAACAAGGACCCTCCAGACTTTTCTATGAAGCAAATAAGTGACGCAGTAGATGGACCTTCTTGGAAGTACTCACATGCAGAAGATGGCTCATTCACTGGCCATGACGTGAATTCACTGTGTGAGACTCTGCCAGTTTAGCCAGGGTGAACACTTCTGAGACTTTGGTCTGAAAACTTCTCTGGAGCCTTGGCCTGGGAAATGACAGAATTTGCCTTCAGAAGTCGAGTCTTTACCAAGTGACCTATCTTCAAATTAAGCTTCTAGGGTACAACCAAACCTATGGTCATGAGGTTGGAATGAACAGGAAAGGTGGACACCCTCATAATGTGTCAAAGGACAGGGATGCACAGACAGAGCATGCACCAAGCAGCAAAGACTTGAAGTGGCAGTTGCAGGAGACTTATCAGAATTTCAAACGTGGGATCCAGCCCACACCTGGCTACTGCCTTTATTTGTCTCCTCGGAGACTTGACTCTATTTCAGTTCCAAGGTCTGAGATTTGAACAGAGACTCTTAGGTTATTCAAGGAAAAACAGCTTTGTGGACAATAGGTTTTGGTGTTTAACAACTTTTTACTTTCTCTAACCTTTCTCTTCATTACTGCTGTTTCTCAGGGGAGGTGGGAGTGGGGGCAGATGTCTTTCTTTTTCCTGGATATTTTGCTTTCTTATTTAGACAAACATGTATGTGTGGCATGACTACCAGGCCCATTTACATTGTACTTCAATATGGTTGGGTTCAGTGGGATAAGGGTATTGTGTGAGGATGGCCATTTCTGCAGGAAAAGCTAAATAATTTGGAAAGCTGGCATTATGTGCTCAGATAGGCTCACAGACTATGATGTGAGTGACCCCGTGGGAACTGGTCTGGGACCAGAATGTTCTACTGATATGATTACAAGGAATCCTTAATAGTGAATAAGTAGGGTACTAAATACCATTTCCAGCAACCACCAACGTGGGTAACCATTCTCCCTGAGAAGAGTACCTAGTGGTTCTGAAACCAGTGAGCTGAGCCCTGTGGAAACAGAATGTATGTTATGGAGAAGCATAAGCTTAAAATAACCAGTAATATTCCAGATTTCATTCGCTACACAGTGATATTTTAAACTAGGGTCTTCCATCTCCAAGTTCTTAGGGAGGAGTTTCTAAGTATATTAATAGTTCTACCAAAGGAGCCCAAATGAGAGCATCATCTTCTTCCAGAGAGCAGAAATGATATTTGTACCTAGCCTATGAACTTGTGGAGACTCTTAATTGCAGGACATAGCATGTGATATGTCCTCAGGACATAGAAAAGTGCATTCTAGCTAGGATAGAAACATCTCAGACCCCCTTGCCCAAGATTATAGACCAAATCTCTTTTAAAATTTACAAGTCAGGGTTACTGTTAGCAGTGTGAACTTGAGCAAATAATTTTATTTTCCTGCAAGTCCAACTCCTTAATCAAGTATCAATTTAATTTATAACTTCAAAACATCATGTGTAAAGCTGGGTGGTGGTGGGACACACTTTAATTCCAGCACTTGGGAAGCAGAGGCAGGCAGATCTCTATGAGTTTGAGGCCAGCCTGGTCCACAGAGTGAGTTCCAGGACAGCCAGGGCTACACAGAGAGATCCTGTCTCAAAAAACAAAAACAAACAAACAAAACAACAAAAACATTAAGCAAAACAAAACAATCAAAAACCTCATTTTGTTTAAAATGGGAAAATAAGAGTGTGTAAGGAGCAAAAAGCAATTAGAAGTTAATAATAAGTTCACATCTCAGAAAATCCAATCAATAGTTGAGAAACGTTTCCTCCCACTATTCCTTATTTCTTTGGCTCTCCTTTCTTTTTATTTATTTGTTTGCCCACCCATCACCCACCTATCTAACTGACCATATTCTCCTGCACCGTCTTCCCATCCACCTAGCTGTTCAGCTTTTTGCACACTCAGGGATCATACTATATAGAAGGTTGTGAAATTTCCTTTCTGAACTCAACGATGTTTCTTAACCTCCCAGCATCATGATTAAGGGCTGTCTGCTAGTCTGTAGAGAAGGAGATCTGGAAAGCCCAATGTTGCTTAGTAATCAGCTGCTTTTAAGATACACTTGTAGCTATATTTTTGTTATTCTCATATTTCTCTTTTCCTTTTGAGGGATAAAACACTGACTCCAGTCTCAGGCTCATATCTTCTAATTTTTCACCACCCTGTCCCCATATGCAGTTGGGCTTTCAATGTCAAGAATGACAAAGTTCCCATGTAAATTGAGGTTTGAATGCAATCCCAGCTATCCCAGGGATTCTTGATATAACGTGCTACTGGGGTGACAATGTTATTTAAAGCTCCCCTTATACCAAGAATTCATGGTTTATGTCTTTGTCATCAATAACTTCAACAGCCTGGTTCTCATGCTCTACAATGTGGGATTCTACAAGCTATGCATTGTGAGTTTTACTTGGCAAAAAAATGAGTTTATAGAGAGTATTATTTTATGTTACTATTATGTGTTTTCCTGTTATAAAGGTAATAATATTTGGAAAGCAGAGAAAAATACAGAGAGAAGTCCATTTCTTTGTTTAAAACTGTAGATATATGTCATACTTAAAAATATGTATTTATGCCGGGCGGTGGTGGCGCACGCCTTTAATCCCAGCACTCGGGAGGCAGAGCCAGGCGGATCTCTGTGAGTTCGAGGCCAGCCTGGGCTACCAAGTGAGTTCCAGGAAAGGCGCAAAGCTACACAGAGAAACCCTGTCTCAAAAAAAAAATATGTATTTATTTATATTTTATTAATTATTTGACATTTTCATACAATGTATTTTGATCATATTCATCCACACTTATCCAGCTGATTGCCCCGAGATTCACCTACAATTCCCCACTTCACCCAAAATTCCAGTACTCCTTTAAAATTAAATAATCCACCAAGTCCAGTTTGTGCTGATCATACACTCTAAGGTGTAGGGTCATCCGCTGGAACACAGTAGATCTACTAAGGCCCACATCTTTAAAGAAAATTGGCATGTCCTACCTCCGAAGCTATCATCTGTCAGTAGCTCATCAGTTATGGGTATGGGCTCTCAAATTCCTTTCCATTCTACATTGGGGTATTACTGATTTGGTTTTGTGAAGGTTCTGTGGAGCAAGCCTGAAGTACAACCAGAAAGTGGTTGGTTACTGGACTGGCTGGTTCTGTGTGTCAGCTTGACACAAGGTAGAGTCATCAGAGAGGAAGGAGCCTCAGCTGAGGAAATGCCTCCATGAGATCCAGCTGTAAGGCATTTTCTCAATTAGTGATCAATGGGGGAGGGCCCAGCCCTTGTTGGTGGTGCCAGCCCTGGGCCCTTAGTCCTGGCTTCTATAAGAAAACAGGCTGAGCTGGAAAATAAAAGCAAACCAGTAAGCAGTTCCCCTCCCTGGCTTCTGCATCAGCTCTTGACTCCAGGATCCTGCCCTGTGTGAGTTCCTGTTCTGACTTCCTTCAGTGATGAACAGCCATGTGGAAGTGTAATCCAAATAAACCCTTTCCTTCCCAACTTGCTTTTTGATCATGGTGTTTTGCCACATTAACAGAAACCCTAAGTAATACAGTTTCCCCCGTAATATTTGTGCTACTTTTGCGCTCTGGGCGTATCTTTCCGTGCTTGTCATTATTGTCACTCAGTGGGTTTGTAGCTGGATAAAACTGTTGATGACTCATCCTTGCCCCAACTGCCTGTGTAGGATCTTACCATCAAGTTTTGATAGGCAACCAAGATCAATGGCAGTGGTCTATATTGTTTTGGAAGTCTCTGGGACATCTCTGAACAACATTTGGATCTGATCTGTGTGCAGGGTAGGAGAGGAGGGAGCAAGTTTCATTCTTCTACATCTAGTCGCTATCCAGTTTCCCCATTTGCTAAAGATGCCATCTTTTCTTCAACGTATGTTTTTGGCATCTTTGTCAAAAATCAGCTGGATTTAGGGGCATAGACTTATATCTTGGTTCTCAATTCTAGTCCACCGAGTGGTGTGTCTGTTTTTGTGACAGCACCATGCTGCTTTTATTACCATGACTCCATAGTATCACTTTTAAATCGGGAATGGTGATGCCTCCAGCTATGTTTTTATTGTTCAGGATTGTTTTGGCTATCCAGTCTTTTGTGCTTCTATTTTTCAATTTCTATTGAAATTGGATCTGTAGATTACTTTTGGTGGGATGACCACTCACAATGTTGATCCTACCAATCTGTGATCCTGGGAGGTCTTTCCATCTGTCCATCTTTCTGTGGTGTCTTCTTTAATTTCAGTCTTCAGTGTTTTAAAGTTCCCATTATAGAGGCCTTTCATCTCCTTGGTTAGGTTTAGTCCAAAGTTTTAAGTTTTTTGAGGCTATTTTGAATGGGTTTATTTCCGTGATTTCTTTCTTAGTCTGTTTGTCTTTGGTATATAACAAGGCTACTGGTTTGGTATGCTATTTTTGGAACTTACTGCCTTGCTCAAAATGTTTATGAGTGCTAGAAGTTTTCTGGTAGAGGTATTGGGGTCTCTCATGTACAGAATCATGTCATCTGCAAATAGGTATACTTTTACTTCCTTTTTATTTGCATCTCTTTTATTTCCTTCTCTTGTCTTAGTGTTCTAGCTAGGACTTCAAGAACTGTATTGAATAAGAATGAAGAGAATGGATACCTTTGTCTTATTCTTGATATTAGTGGGAATGCTTTTGGTTTTTTTCCATTTGACATGGTAATGCCTATGGTCATAGTCTATCTTTATTCTGTTGAGACTTATTTCCTCCATCCCTAATATCTACAGGGCTTTTTAATCATGAAGAAATGTTGGATTTTATTAAAGGCCCATTCTGTGGAAATGATCATGTAATTTCTGTCTTGAAGTCCATTTATGTGGCGGATTCCATTTATTGTTTTACATATATTACATCATCCCACATCCCTGGAATAAAACCAACTTGATTAGTGAATGATCTTTTCAATATCTTCTTGGATACAGTTTTCAAGTATCTTATTGAGAATTTTTGCATGCATGAACATCAGGGAGTTGACTTATAATTCTCTCTGTCTCTCTCTCTGTGCCTTTCTGTGTCTATGTCTGTCTGTCTGTCTGTCTGTCTGTCTGTCTCTCTCTCTCTCTCTCTCTCTCTCTCTCTCTCTCTCTCTCTCTCTGTGTGTGTGTGTGTGTGTGTATGTGTGTCTGCCTCTGTCTATCCCATTTGGGTCTTTCTCTGGTTTTGGTATCAGTGTAATCTTGAGCTTATAAAAAGGATTTAGAAGTGTTATTCTTTTCTAGCATATAGAATAGTATGAGTAGTAGAAGTGTGAGTCCTTCTTTGAAGATCTGGTAGAATTCTGCCCTGAATTTGTCAGTCTATGAGGTCTTTTTAGTTGGGAGATATTCACATTACTTTTTTGTCCCATTGGTTGTTACAGATCTGTTTAATTCATTTATTTCATTTTGGTCTAACTTTCATAGGTTATATACATCTAAACATTCATCCATTTCTTTCAGACTTTCAAACTTAGTAGAATCTGCATTTGAAGAGTATGCCCTTGTGATTCTTTGAATTTCCTCAGTGTCTGCTGTAATGTGCTCTCTTTTCACCTCTAATTTTATTGATTTGGTTCTTCTGTCTCTTTCTTTTGATTAACTTAGTTAAGTTTGTCAATTTTATCTTTTCCATGTATAATTACATTTTAAGTAAAAATTCTTATAATGAAAATTTCAGATAACATAATTAAGTTTATTTCCTAACACTCCTAAACTTCCTTACCAGTGCTCATCAGTCCCTTTAAAATGTTTGTGGACTCTGCTTAGCTTCATATATACTTAGACATTCTTCCAGCACAACAGTAGGAATGGCTTCATGCTAGTCTTTTGTGTAAATTATGACAGCTTTTATATGTATCATCTAACTGATGGGCATTTAGAATGCTTCTGATTGTTACAGCAAGATTTAAAGCAAAGATCAAAACTGTAGGCACTTGCAAATCAAAAATCTCCAATTACCTTCAAGTTGGGCATCAGTGCACAAAAATGTGTTTCTTTACATTTTAAAGTATAATTCTGTTGGTTTTAATCATAAAAGACAAAAGCTTCTGAATATATCACACAGAGGTGGTCACTGAATAAAGTTCAGCATTGGCAACTTGCCTTTTCTTCTACTTATAGGAAGTTACCCGACTGTCCTTTTAACCCAAGTTTCAAAAAAATCATCCACTTCCTAGATTTACTATGGACCTATATGGCCTCATAGAAATTGGAACTATAAAGGTAAATTATATCAATGAATCAAAAAAATTACAGGTTACCATTATATATCTGCAAACTCCTTGGACAGTTCAGTGATGCTGTTTAGAAGTGGCAGCCAACACTGTTTTTTGTCTCCATCTTTATTGGAACTCATAAAATGTGACATATATAAATTCACGAGTTAGACAGTATTGCTAATAGAGAAGTTATGGAGGTGGCACATGAATGTTAATTATCATCCTTAAAATAATCCCTAGATACAAAACATTTTTTTGAAATAGTTCTAGGATGATAAATACTTCTGCAAGCTGTATTTTTGTGAGCATGATTCATGTGTGTATACAACTTTTGACAGTGCGAAAAGATGTAGGGAGGAAGAACACATTGTTTCTCTTTCTGAAGTTTCCTGGGCACAGACACAACTTAGGAAGTTCTGGTGAACCCAGAATGCCTGTATCTGACATTTTATTTTAGTTAAGAGGTGAGTTCATGACATTGTATCTTTATTTTCCTAAGATGTACAATTTCCTCATTTGCACACCTGCGTGCATGTGTGTGTCTAATATATTGAGATTGAGTTTATCTTAGCCACAGATTGACTTGAAGTCTCTCATTTGATTAAATTTGAAGCTCAGAAGGATCCTCAACCCTAAAATGAAATTCCAGAGCGAAAGATGCCTTCTTTGGACAAAGAATTGACTACATAGGCGTTATCATTTCAAATATGTTTACTGGGGACAGGGGAGATGACATGGTGGCTCAGAGTGCCTCCTGCTTTTCTAAAGGATGAAGTTTGGTTCCCAAAACTCAAGTCAGTTGGCACACAACTTACTGTAACTCTAGCTTCAAGGGATCTGATGCCCTCTTCTTGCCTCTGCAGATACTGACATACATGTAACACACACACACATGCACACACACACACACACACACACATACGCACGCACACATGCATGCACACTAATCTAAACTAACAAATACATTCACTGTTTATGATGAGATGTAAATAGAGAGTGCACAAACACATTTAGGTGATAGGAAAGAGTCAGAGTGCACATTATGCCACAATTCATAATGATTTGAGGATGGTTTTTTATAATGTAAAAAAAAATCACTTAGAAATGAGAAAATACAAAGGATGAAAATAAATATTTATTGGGGCAGAGAAAAAAAGAAGAAGAATATGAAAATATAAGAAAAGACAATTTTTCTTATTTTGCTACCTTTTTAAGTACTTAGTTTTCCTTAAACAGCAATTCCTTAAAAATAGTTTTATGAGATTAGTTTATTTGGACTAGTGCTACCTTGGTTCAAACTTCAGTTTTATTAGTTACAGCTGTGTTTTTTAGACACGTCCTTAGCCTCTGTGGCACCATATTTTCATCTATAAAAGTAGTGTAATAGTCGATCTATCTTTGTGTAGATTTAATTCTTAAAGTTAACAGTCCCTAGCACATAGTAAGTGCTTAGTAAAAACTAGTTCAACACAGCGTTAGGGGTTCCAACTAAATTTTGCCAGTGTTAAAAAGACCTTAGTAGCAATGGCAAGACTTAGCAAGCCAAGGCTAGAGCATATGAAGCTGAGGTAGACTTACATGTCTGGTTGTCTGAGGAGCTCAGGGAGCTGGCAGTTCATGTTCTGTCTGGGGCTGGGGAAAAAGGTAGCTCTTGGCTGTGGTCAGTCAGTGATCTCTGTCCTAGGAAATAGAATTCTACGATATCTGCTTCCTCTGTGCTCAAGAACTGAGTGACAGCCTGATTCTCCTTCTGTTTAACATTAAATACATAGAGAATAACAATTTAAGAAAGGATTTAAATTGCCAGTGGTAGTTTATAAGAATGCTATGAAAACCAGCTTACAAAAACAAAAACAAACAGGAGACCAGTTCTGCCTTTGACAATAATTAACATTTCTGAACTTTGCAGAACTGTGAAGGTTCTTCCAGCTAGTGCAGCCTCTGACACAATGCACTCAGCACATGGAAAGCCTGTGCATGCAGATGCAGGAGCACCCAACACAGGGGGCTCTTTCATTTTGGTCTCAGTCTTTCACCTGAGTCCCCAGGCCCTCCTGTACAGGGAGAGCAGCCTGCTGAGCAGGAAGAGATAGTGAAACGGATCAAGACACCTGGGGTGCGGGGAGCTGACGTTTTCCCTCTAAAAGAAAATTAGAATGCAAAATTTATCCATTTGGGGTTATGGCAGAGGCTAATGAGATTGAAGACTATGCAGTGCTGTTCAAATATCAGCTGGAGTCATTACCTGCCCATGTGTGAGTCCTGCATGTGCTCCTGTGTACTCACGAAGAGGACTCACCAGGAGTTTTGTTGCTGTTATTATTTTTGTATGTTTAAGAAAAATATGCTTCCTTTGAAAATATTGCTTATTGCAACGGATTTTACTGATACTTCCACTTCCTGGGAAAATCGCCATGAGCTTGGTGTTAATCTAGGTGCCTAGAAGCTCATGTCAATCAAGGGTTAGACATACATACATCAAATTTATCCAGTAGCCTCTGAGGAACAATAAGGAATGAGTTTGACAAAAGAAGAATCAGGAAGACATGTACATATCTGTGAGAAGAGGAGAAAAGAAGGAAGGAAAAAAAGAAGGAAGGAAGAGAGTAAGTGAGGGAGGGAGGGCTGAATAATGGAAGGGAGGGAAGCAAGGAGGAAGAATGGAGAATTTCAGATGGTAATACAGCTTTTAAGGAAGTTAAGAGTGGGCCAATGAGCAATTGGGATGAGGTCTCTTCTCAGGAGCTCTGTCTAGATATGGCCGGCCTTTATCTCTGCTGTGTTTAGTTGTTGGCTGGGATCGATCAGGGTCTGGTAACTGTCACTTAGGTGTTAAAGCAGCGATGGGTGTGATAGTACTGCAGGTTGGGTCTATCTGTCACTTATGCTCTCTTCAGTAGACTTAAGAGATGCTTTCCATGGCTGCTGAGTACACAGGGGTTGAGAATTTTCCTATTCCTGTGACATCTCATATGTTAAATACACACACACACACACACACACACACACACGGGCACAAATGTGTATATATGTTGAAACATTTGTAGTTTTGTGGAGGAGGCCATGCTCCCCATTTTGTTTTGAACTTATATTGTGTGTAATAATAATTTTTGAAAGCATTGTGTCAGCTCACAAAGATTTTTTTTATTCTTTTCACTAGGGACTAGTGAAAAGGATTTTAAATGTTTATATTGGAGTTATTTAAACAATCCCCAGCTGATTAGCATTTGAGTTTCTTCCAGTTTTTTGGCTATGCCAAATGAGGCCATCTGTGGTAATCAGATTCCCTTCCCTGCAACAAAATTCTCAGGAAAATCAACTTCATAATCAGAAGAGCTTCTTTTGGTTCCAGGTATCCGATGTCTCAGTCCATGACCTGTTGGCTCTGTTGCTTTAGGTATTTGGAGGAACGATGCTCTGGAGTACTCACCTCATGGTAGCAGAGCAGCAATGGGATAGACAGGAAAGGGCTTGGCTCCCACTGTCTCCTTCAAGGGCTGCCCCAATGGCCTGGATTATTTCTACAAAGCTCCTTTTTTTTTTTTTTTTTTTTTTTTTTTTGTCTTTCGAGACAGGGTTTCTCTATGTAGTTTTGCACCTTTCCTGGAACTCACTTTGTAGACCAGGCTGGCCTCGAACTCACAGAGATCCACCTGCCTCTGTCTCCCGAGTGCTGGAATTAAATGCGTGCGCCACCACTGCCCGGCAAAGCTCCTCCTCTTAATGTCCACTAACTCCTAGTAGTGCTATGGAATTGAGACCTAGCCTTCAGTGCATAGGCCTTTGGGGGACATTCAGGTCTCAAACCCATGTCACAAGATATCCTTAGGCACACACACAGCTTCTTACACAGGAGGAATTCCCGTCACTGGGACTGCTGGGTGAGGGGCATGATGGACTACCATCTGATAGGTGCCACCAAGTTTGACTACATGATAGTGCCCCTTCTCCTACTGCAGCAATTATTAGGAAATTATCATTCAATTGCCATTTTGCCAGTTCAGTGAATGGAAAAAGCATACTTTCTTTGCACAAGTAAGTCTGAAAGGAGGAGTCCCAGTGTCCACGATTCTATAACATTTTTCTCCTGTTGAGTCCGTGATGGAGTCTATGCCGTGTTAGGAGCCTGAGAGGTGACTTGTCTGGACTTGAAAGCTCTACTCAGAAGAAAGAAAAAGAAAATGAAATATTCCTCACCAAGTGTCAATCGCTGAATGCTGAAATGATGCCAGGGATGGCACTGTTAGAGATTTCTTTTGAAATCTGAGAAAATTTCAAATCCAGAGTCTTCTATGAAAGTAAAAATACTCTCTTTGACCCTCGGGTATAATCTGGCATCTATGCTTCACAGATCGGAAAACTAAATTCTTACCTTCTGTCTTCTTCAGCCAGGGTCACAGAACTAGGGGGAGGCAGAGTTCAGACTAAAGCCAGGCTTCTGACTCCAGCTCCAGTTCTCCACACTGTCAGAATATAAATAGGGGCTATTTTAATATAATTACATCAAGAGATGCTGGAGTTAGAAAACCCCACGTAATTATCAAGGCACTTTAGGAGAATAGAGAAAATGGAAGCTAAAAGCAGTAATGTTTAATATTTGAGAACAACAATTTATACAATTACATCACCATGAGCATTTATCAAATCAAATGCTGTAGCTACAGGGAAAAATACTTATAATTACTATATTTTTAAGGAGAAGCCTGGATACTTTGTCTTTCTTAAAGGTTATAGTTTCTATGTTACTTCATAGAGCACATATTTATCTGTATCATCCATATCTATATCTAGACATACAGGCATATATACACCTATATAAATGCATATTGATGATGATCCTCATGGTATAAATAGCTTAAGTGAGTGGTCTAGCCATTTTCCAAATTTCCCACTTAAGCCCGAGTGTGACCTTCAGAGAGTCCCCTGTCTGTGGCTCCTCAGAACTGAGAGATAGCTTTGCTTTGATTGTATCACCCTTATATTCTTGGAATAATTGATTCAGACAGGCAACTCCAAATTCTCAGAGAATACTAGTATTTCTAGAATCTCTAAATATTGGTAGATGTTTTTCTAATTTTGGACTTTGAATCAAAAAGAGAAGTCCTGGCTAAGATGCCCAAAGGGCCTGTTTCTTAAATGAAGGCAGCCAACTCTGGCCTCTCAGCTCTCTACAACATATTTGAGTTCTTTAATCCTGGATAGTTCAGTTTTTTTTCTAGTTTGTGTTTTCTTTGACCTTCCCTGCACTTTTTTAGGGACTTGCTAGGACTTACGTTTTACCAATTCCCCCACCATTTTCTTATTTATGGATAAATTTTTTTCAGTCTGAACTCAGACATTTGAGATCATATTGAATTTTTCTCAATTTTTTAAAAAATTGTTAGCCAAAGCACATATAATAAAAGTCACACAAAGCAAATACATGACATAACATATTACGTATAGGCAAGTTTTTTTGTTTTTTTTTTTTTGTAATTATAACACAGGTTGGGAAACAACTTTGACATCTACCCTGGAAGCCCTTCCAACTGTAATCACAACATCCATCAGCCTTTCTGTCTCTCTGCTGCCTGGAAAACATTGAACTGATCCCTCTGACCTCCCCACACATGGTATTTTAGCTTAGTCCACTTGTATTTGGTTTTCCATCTCTCTCATTTGCAGTACTTTGTTGAAGAACCTGGTATATCTTTCTACTCATGGCCTTTCCTGTGATTGCATGGCTGCAATGCAAATTGCTAGGTCTTCAGCATGCCAAATTTTCTGCAAACATCAGCAGATGCAAGATGTTTATTAGACTTAAGAATTTCAATTTGACTGTAGGTGGTGTAATCATTAATTGCTATGCATGTAATATCTGGTTACTTATCATTTTTTGTGAAATCCATTTATTTATTGAGAACAATAAGATTGTTATAGTTTATTCCTTACTTACTGGTTAAAACAATAGATACTTCTCTTCATGTTCTGTTTGGTTATTTGGTGCAAGTTGTTCATATGAGAAAGCCCAGATAAATGTCAAAATGTGCCCTGAGGTTTATAATACCTATGGAAGTTAAATGTGTGACAGCATCATGCAGGATGGGAAGGAGGAGGCTTTAGAATAGACTCTTATACCCTGGGTCATGCTTTGATCATGCCAGTCCTTGCTCCAAAGTCTCTTTTTATGATATTAACATAGTCACTCTGGCTTTCTTATGGCATGTCTTTCTCAACTCCATATATATTTGAGGTCACACTGAGGAAGAAATAACTATACAGTATACACACCACATGTACAATCATCTTTGATATCCACTGATTGGTTACGTGACTCACTGAAAATGCCGAAATCTGAATGCACAAGTCTCTCATACAACAGTGTTTGCATATAACCCACATGCATGTTCCCATATTCTTTGAGTCACCTTTAGATTGCTTATGATATACCATATGGTATAAATTTTGTATGTATGGCTACAGATGCAATTCTTTCTGAAGTTTTTGAGTCACAGCTTGTTGAATCCATGGATTCAAAAGGCCTGCTATTTATGCCACACTTTGAACATGTGCACATATGCATTCATATATGTATCACAAAATGCATAGCTCTTTGTTAAAGCTTTTTATTACTCCAGGGTGTAAAATGACTTACTACAGTCCATCTCCAAATCATATTGTGTAAGGACCTTATTATAAACAGCACACTCTTATTTTGCCCACTCATTGCTTTTGCTATTTCCCATTTCACTTTATTTTACTGATTTCACATTTTTAAAATCTATTTTCTTTCACTTTAGATCATCAAATACATCTTAGAGAAAAAACAAATAGAAAGTTTGACTTACCTATTTGTATTAGCATATCTTGTTTTTCCTTTATTTGCGTAAACCCCAACTTTCATCTGGTATTATCTGTTCTCCTGAGGAATGTACTTTAATGTGTTTTACATACAGACTGGGAGCCCTGAATTCTCTTCTGTCTTGAAAGGTCTTTATTGTTGCTCAGTTTTGAAGGATGGTTTTACTGGGCATAGAGTTCTGAAATGACTAATTAAATAAAAATGTATTTATTTAATTTATGTGTGTGTGTTTGCCCACAGGTGCTTATGTGCACTGAAAGCATACAGGAGCCTGTGGGGGCCAGAGCCGGGTGTGGTGTCAAGCTCTCCTGAAATGAGTTACAGATGGTTGTAAGCCACTCTGTGGATGCTGGGAACTGAACCCAGGTCCTCTGCAAGAACAGTAAGCATTCTCTCTTTTTTTTTTAATTTAAATTTTTAAAATGCATTTTACATACCAACCCAGATCCCCTTCTCATCCCTTTTTGTGCTCCCTCCCACCCCCGCCTAACCCTCCCCCTCACCCCTCATCACCTCCTCCAAAAGGGTAAGTTCTTCCTGGGGCAGGGGAGACAGCAAAGCCTGGTACATTTAGTTGAGGCAGGACCCAACCCCTCCCTGCTGCCTCAAGGGTGAGCAAGGTATCTGACCACAGATAATGGGCTCCAGAAAGCCAGCTCATACACCAAGGATAGATCCTGATCATACTGCCAGAGGCCCCTCAAACAGACCCAGCTACATAACTGTCTCCCGTTTGCAGAGGGTCTAGTCTGGTCCCATTCAGGCTCCACAGCTGTGGAGAGCAAGGAGGGATACCTTGATAGAGGGAGACATTACGGGGTAAGGGAGAAATGTGGTGCTAGGGAAATTCCCAAGAATCCACAAGGACAACCCCAAATTAGACTACTAGTAATAGTGGTGAGGGTGCCTGAACCAACCTACCTGGTAGTCAGATTGGTGAATACCCTAACTGTCATCATAGAGCCTTCATCCAGTAACTGATGGAAACAGATGCAGAGATCCACAACCAAGCACCAGGCTGAGCTTCTGGAGTCCAACGGAAGGGAGGGAAGAGGAATTACATGAGCAAGGAAGGTCAAGATCATGATGGGGAAATCTACAGAGACAACTGAACCAAGCTTGTAGGAATTCACGAACTTTGGAATGACAGTAAGCATTCTTAATCACTGAACTATTTCTCTAGCCCCAAGAAATAATTAAATTTGGGAAATTCATAGCTTTCATAGCTATCATCTTCAAAAATTCTTCCTCTGCTTTTCCTTTTTGGGGCTCTCAGATTGCTTATTTGATCATTTGCTATTTTCCCACAGTTCTTTCTCAACTCCATATATATTTGAGGTCACGCTGAGGAAGAAATAACTATACAGTACACACACCACATGTACAATCATCTTTTTTCTCTTGCTTTTCCTTTTTGGGCTCTCAGTTTGCTTATTTGATCATTTGCTATTTTCCCACAGTTCTAAGATACCCCCTGTTCTGGTCTGGTTTTTTTTTTTTTTTCCTTTTTTCCCAAGATAGGGTTTCCATGTGTGGCCCTGACTGTCCTGGATCTCCCTTTGTAGACCAGGCTGGCCTTGTAATCAGAGATCCACCTGCCTCTGCCTCCCAAGTGCTGTAATTAAAGGCGTGCGCCACCACCGCCTGGAGGTCTGTTCTTTTTTTAAAACCCCCTTTCTTGTTGTTTTCTATCTGGATACTTTTTATTTATGTTCAGGTTCACGTGTTTCAGTCTGGTCACAATATTGTTATAGGAATCTTCACCTCAATGTTGCATTTCCATTTGATTCCTTTTGATGTTTTTGCCCTGTCTCTTTAGATTTATTTGTTCAATGATAATGTCCAGACTTCCCACTAGATAGTCTAACATACTGGTCTAAAAGAAAAAGTAAAAAAGAACTGTAAAAACATAACTCCTAATGACACTGCTATACTCATAGATCAGCGCCTTGCTAAGCCATCATCAGAGACACTTCCTCCTGCATCAGATGGGAATGAGTAGAGATCCAGGCATTATGCAGAGAGAGAGACCTTGGAACATTCTACTCTTAATGGGATGTCTCCATCAAATCCCTCCCCTCAGAGCTCAGGGAACCTTGCAGAAGAGGAGGCAGGAAGAGTGTTAAGAGCCAGAAGGGATGGAGGACACCAAGAAAACAAGGCTCTCTAAATCAACATGATCAAAGCTCATACAAACTCACAGAGCCTGAAGCAGCATGCATATGGCCTGCACAGGTTTGAACCAGGTCCTTTGCATATATGTTATGGCTTCCAGTTTAGAGCTCTTATGGAATTCCTGAGTGTGCAAACAAGTGGGTCTCTGATTCCTGTGCCTGCTCTTAGTCTCTTTTCCTTCTGTTGGTTTGTCTTGTTCAACTTCTCTGTGATAGTTGTTTTATTTTATTATATTTTATTTTGTTACATTTTAATATTCTTTCTTAGAAGCCTGTTCTTTTCTGATGAGAGACAGAAAGGAAGTGGATCTGGATAGGAGGGGAGGTGGAGAGAGACAGGATGGAGTAGAGGAAGGAGAAACTGTAATCAAGATACATTATGTGAGAAAAGAATCAGACCAACAGCTGTGGAGCCTCCATGGGACTGGACTAAGCCCTCTGCATAAGCGAGACAGTAGTATAGCTTGATCTGCTTAAGGGGCCCCCTGGCAGTAGGATCAAGATCCATCCCTAGTGCATGAGCTGGGTTTTTGGAGCCCACTACCTATGGTGGGACACCTTGCATAGCCTTGGTGCAGGGGGAGGGGCTTGGACCTGCCTCAACTGAGTGTATCAGACTCTGCTGACTCCCCATGCAGAAAATGATTTTCAAGGGGGGATGACTGCAAGATAGAAGGGCACACAATCTTGGCTACCTGTGCCACCTGTAATTTAAATACAACATCTGAATGGGTCTTCAGTTTAGTATGGAAACAAAGGTAATATATTTACTCATTTTTCAACAACACCTCCTTGAGTGCTTCCTAAGTTATAGGCATTGTTCTAGATATTGGGAATATAAAAGAGTGACCAAATGGACAAATTCAGCACCCAAAGAGCTTGCATTCTGCATTCACACAGAGGTTCCTGGAGATTAGACAAGCTCTAACATAAAATATAGTTGAGAGCTGGGTCATGGTAGCTGTTCGACGGATGTTGATTCTTTCCTGCCTCTTTTAATAAATGTTTCCCTCACTTCTAAAATTGATACTTTTAATTTGTTTAGCTCTTTGGCATTATTATTTCAATAGTCAATAGTTTCCTACGCAAAATCCCGAGTGATGGAATTGAGGCATAAGTCAATGCTAACAAATTTTGTTTTGACTCACAGCAGTTTATAGCCCCATCTCTACTGCCTTTGTTTCCAGATATCTGCAGTCTCATCCAAAGACTTACCCTGGGAGTCCCTAAACAAGGTCTCACATGACCAGCTCAGGGTGTTCCTGACCTGGTCCCTGTGTTCCCTTTCTCCTTGTCTCAGACTCACTTCACTTTACTCATAGTGGGATGGGAGTAGCTTTGTTCTGTTTGTAGCCAAATTCAGTGAGCAGAATAGTCTCCTTATACCTTTCTTAGCTTTTGCAACTGGGGTGTGGGATGACGTGACTTTACATTGTCAGCTCCCTTCAGTAGCCTTATATTTTTATTTTGCCAAAGCTTTCACCTCCCTCTAAAATGTACAACTTTTGGTAGCAAAGAGTTTATTTTCTCTTTTTTCTCAGACACATGTTTCTGCTTGTTTGTTTCCTTTTTGAAAAGCACATTTCTCCATTTCCATAGTTTGAGCCTTGAGCAAGCCCAAATGTAGGGGCTTGCTCTGTTTTTCTAAGTCACGAACTCATGGGCTCAAATCACAGCTCTGTGCCTACCTGCTGTGGTTAAATCCAGATGTGTCAGTAAGAGACAAGATTCTAGTTTTTATGCAAAAAGTTTTTGAGGTAAAACTGGTACAGGGGATCAAATCTCTTAATGGCAGAGAAACTGAGACTGGTTGGAAGTTAGTGCTCTGCCTGTGGGGCTTGTAGTTCTCTTCTGATTATTTGGGAGGTACAGGCTTTTTGAAGGCATTTTTGATCTCTTACATTTTGTAGATGTGCAGCTTAGGTTCTGTTCCGTATTCGCTGCAGCATTTCACTTGTTATTTAGAACGCTATATGAGAAAAATAGGGTTGACCTAATTTTCTTAAAAGTGAAAAATTATTTTTTCAAATTTCACATAAAAGAAAATAATAAGGCCCAACTAATAACTCTAGTACCTAGTTTGTGGAAAGTATGATTCTGAAACAGATATAACAAGGCTCAGCCTAATTTAAACCAAGACAAGTGTCAGAGATTGGGGCTGAGCTCTGAACTCAGAAATCCAGGGGACTCCTTCTTGTCATCATTTGATGCTTCAGAAAAAATTTGTGGGTACATTGCATTTTACATCACTGCCTTTTAGGCAACGAAGAATAACCTCTCAGAGGAAAGTGTTTTTGAATGAAATAATGCTTTATGTAAGAACTAAGATGGTCAGTGTGGGTTTCAGAATGGGTCTCTGAATTCTTTGATGCCTCAATTACTCATCCTCCTCTTGAGTGTCAATGGATTTAGAGATTTGCTTCTAATGAATAGAATGTGGCAGAAGTGATGGTGTCTGAGATTAGGATGTAAATGGCAGGATGATTTTTGCCTTGTCTTAGCTCATTTACATTTGGGAGACTTTTTTCACAATTAAACTTGTATTTAAATGTCTCTATGGAAAGACCCATGTGGCTAGGGATGAATCCGATTATCAACAGCTGAGAAGTTCATTCACAATAGTTAGGAGTGAGTTGTTTGGGAGGGGATTGTCCGGCTGCAGTCCAGCCTTCAGATGGCTGCAGTCCTTACTGACATCTCGAGGCAGAACACCCACCTAAGATGTTTCTGAGCTTCTCCACACAAACTGGGATGTCACAAGCCACTGAGTTTTTGTACAACTTTTTATGTAGCAATTTCTCTATTAAACAGATTCTGGTCATGCATATTGGACTTGACTTCGATGCTTCAATTCAAGTTGATGACATAAAGGATAATCTATTTGCACGTGGGAAAATATACATACTTTATAATAAAGGGCAGCTGTGGAGGTGTTAAAGTATGTTCATAAGTATGTTAATGCTTTTTTATTGAAAAGTAGAATCCAAATCTCTTTCCCCAGTAACAAATGAAAATATAACCAGCTTCTTTAGGAGTGAGTTCATGTCATGGGGTCATGGCCATGCTTCCCGTGAATTGCTGGGTCACATGCTCATAAGGACCCCACATCTGCTTAACACACTTTGATGTGGCTGGAAGTTCTCATTTTAAATAGGATACTATACGAAGATATTTTGTACACGTTATACAGTCAGTCTTGAACTGCTTTTGTTAGAGCCATGGGGTTGTTGGCTCTCTTGGTAGTTACCTTCTTTTCCCCCTCTCGTTTATTGGTGTATATTAATCATACAGTTTCATTATGACACATCTGTAAATGTATATAATGTGCTTTGATCCTATTTGTATGCTCTAGTGTTTCTTTATTGCCCCCTCCTCTCTGGGGAGCAGCTTCATCCACCAGGAACTGCCACTATTAGCTTATCAAGTTATCAGATTCCTTATGGCTTTCTCATACATCATTCCTGTTTCCTCTTTCTCCCTATTCTCTCCTGAGCGCCTCTCTCTGTTCAGACCTTTCCACTCTGTTTGTTCCCCACTTTCGTATCATACATGTTTTGCTGTTCCCCACACTCTGCTTTATGGATTTTTTTCATGCTCCTTTCTACTTGTCTGGTCTCTTCATACATAAATGCACACATAAGAAGAAAAGAAGTGAGCCTACTTCCCATGGCTTTCTTTTATAAGTCTATCAGCCTCTGAGCTGAGATCTCTTTGCTGAACTAGCCTTATGCCCAGAGCCTGCCATGCTGAGCTAGCCTTTTGTATACAGCTCCCCTCCCCTCCCCATCTTAGCCTCTTTTTTCTTTCCACAGGTGCTACTCTTTTTGTTGGTTAATTAGTGCTGGTGCTATTTGCATTCGTAACTCTGGCTCAGCATTGTTTCCCAGAGGACCCAACTGACAGTGGTTCCAGGGATGTTTGGAGGAAACAGGTGGTAAGATGAGGAATTGAGCTTGGATGACTCCCAGCCTTGCCCACAAGGAAAGCTCCATCCCAGGTGCTATAGGGGGTGTGGGCACAGGGAGTCTCTGGCATAAGGCTTTGACCAAAATGAAAAAAGAAAAACTTTCATGAACTGAGGGAATATTGCGAAACAAAGCTTTGAGCATTTGAAAACATAAAAGAAACAGTTCATGCAAGGAAAATGGGATTGGCTGCTTGTCATAAGTTTTATTATTGTCTGGTAGGAAATAATGAAAAGCTGGAACCATTTAAAAATGGAAAATCTGGGTCTGAGTCCTCTTGGGTAGTTTAGAAAGAGGTAATTATTATCAGCATTTGGAAAAAGGACAAAGACCCAATTTAGGATTCAACAGAGTCTTGTGCTTCAAAAATAATTAGGCATACAGGTGAAGTAGATAAAGAATGCTAATATCAGTGCCCTGAGTGAGAAAACTGGAATTCTGACACAAGGGGTAGGGATGATGTTGGCTGTCTCCCCCACAATGCCTCTCAGTATTTCTCTGAATTCTCAGAGTGTGGAGAGATTGCCTCTTCCTCTATCAAGACCTAATGCACAAAACCACATAATTAACATGTGGGTCTTCTTCAAGGGAACAGGTCTCCCACACCCATCCACATACCACCCTTCCCATTCTCTTGGCTACTAAGCCCATATTAGGTAAAGTTTCAAAACCTTCTGACCCTTATGTTCAGAGATGAGCACATTAGAAGAAAAAGCATGACGGTCTCAGTAGGGGTACCTGAACCTTTCTCACAGGAGGAAGTAGGGTGGCTTTGTATGTTAGGGGCAGGTGATCTGCTGGCGTCTCTCATGGGAGGTCCTTTCCCAAATTTTCCTGTGAATGGACAGGAAGCAGTAAATCCAGGGTCCATTTTGCATTGGAATGAAGGTTTGTCCACATCAGCAGGTAGGGCACCTAGATTGGCAGAGCTGACTGTCTAAGTTGAAAGTTTAGGCTGCATAGTAGAGCTAGGAGTCAGCAATCACGTAACTCTAACTTCCACATCTGAGAGAAGACACAAAGTATTTGCCATTCTCATTCTGGCTAATTTCACTTAACAAAACTATCTCTATCTGTCTATCTATCTATCTATCTATCTATCTATCTATCTATCTATCTATCTATCTATCTGTCTGATTTTGCAAATGACATAATTTTGTTAGCCTTTATGACTGAGTTAACTTCCATGGTGTACTAGGTATTTTATTGTCTTTATTCATTCATAAAAGTTCATATTCTTGGTTCCACATAGCCTTCTAATTCCTTTCACGCTTCAAGAAAATGCTCCATGATTAAGGCAGGATTCCCCAAGCAGCCAGAGTGACTGGGATGGCCATAGCTTTGAACATGGTGTTCCAGGAACACTGAGGTGCTCCTGGTGACAAGCCTGCATTTATAAAGCAGAATTTTCCTATGCCTATAAAATCTCAATCAATTAGAGAAGGGCCTGCCATGCTAATATGACAAATAAATACTTAAGACTAGGAAGCTTATGCTCTGCTGTGCTTCAAAATAGGCAAGAAAGATAATCAAGAATACCAAATAAGAACAAGAAGAAATTGAATTCAGCCTGTTAAACAACCAGGCAACAACCTTGTATTGGACACCAGTATGTGGCCAGCTTCCTGAAGGAGCTTGTGTGTGAGTCCTTCAGTCTAAATAGGAAGAGAGAACATATTTACATGTATAAACCTGTGCATGCACATGTCTGTATCTGTATGTGAAATGTCACCATGTATCATAAAATCTAAAGTACCCCCAATTGTTTTAGGTAATCAGTGCTCCATGAATTCTAGATGTAGTCATATTGGCATGATTAGAGACAACCTGAAGATTTGGGCAGTACCATCCTGGTTCTCAGTTTCCTGCTCTTGCCATTCCCAGCATTCTCCTCTCCCTTCTGTGCTGCTGGGTTGGAACATTTTCTCCCATTTATGAACAAATTCAGCCTTTATGCAATGTAAAATTTGAAGCAGATAGGAACTGTGGCTAGGGTGGTAACAATAAAGAGATTAGCCGTGCTGATACCAGTGAGTGTTTAGATGTCATTTATAAGCTCTTAGAATTAACCACATTAGTAATTACAATGTCTTTAACAAACCGATGAGGTGGTAACAATAACAACATTAATAAAATCAACAATGACTGTTTATCCCTTCTTAGTTCCCAAGGAAACAGAACCTTAGACAAAAGGCATCTACACTGTTATTTTATTAGGAAGTGCAATCTCAGCTGGAGTGGCTAAGCTGAGCAAATCCATTAAGCAAGGAGAACTCACAGGAAGCTCTCAAACCATGCACCACACCTCTTGGAGTTTGTTCAAATTGTGTCTCAGAACTGTCCCTAGGTGGAAATTAAGAGACAGAGAAAAAAATTTATCTATTGACTATAGGGGACTTGCTTCATAGCGGGCTAACTTTACCACACTCCCTAACTGCATTTGTGCGTGTGGGCACCAATTAGGTTTCTGCAGTAGATCTGGAAGAGTAGCATTCATGGAGAAGAAAGGGAAAAGGCAAGTGTCTTAGTCAGGGTTCCTATAGCTGTGAAGAGACACCATGACCATGGCAACTCTTTTATTTTTTTTGGTCTTTCGAGACAGGGTTTCTCTGTGTAGTTTTGGTGCCTGTCCTGGATCTCGCTCTGTAGACCAGGCTGGCCTCGAACTCACAGAGATCCTCCTGGCTCTGCCTCCCAAGTGCTGGGATTAAAGGCGTGTGCCACCACTGCCCGGCCCAACCATGTCAACTCTTATAAAGGAAAACATTTAATTGGGGCTGGCTTACAGTTTCAGAGGTTTAGCCCATTATCATCATGGCGGGAAGCATGTCAGTGTGTAGGCAGACATGGTGCTGGAGAGGTAGCTGGTAGTTCTATATCTTGATCCACAGGCAGCAGGGAAAGACTGCCACACTGAGCATGGTTTGAGTATATATGAGACCTCAAAGCCTACCTCCACAGTGACACAGTTCCTCCAACAAGGCCACACCTACTCCAACAAGGGCACATCTCCTAATAGTGGCATTCCTTGTTAGCAAGCATTCAAACACATGAATCTATGGAGGCCATACCTCTTCAAAACACCACATCAAGGAACAGTAAATAATACACTGTCAAAACATAAATGCCCAAACTAGGTAAGCATGTAGAGATGGAAGAGACAGATGGAGGCAATGGGAATTGGGGTGGTAAATCATTAATAACTCCTATAGTTCCTCCTTTCATCATGTGGATAATGGCTTTATCTGTCTGCAGTCTTACTGAAGGGAACACTTTCTTCTCTCAGTAAATGACAATTGAGCCCATGGTTTCATGCATAGTAGGCAAATACTTTACCACTTGAGCTGTCTCCAGCCCAGGGAAAGTGTGTGTGTGTGTGTGTGTGTGTGTGTGTGTGTGTGTGTGTGTGTGTGCTTGCATGTATGTGCACATTGTTGTCCTCAATGTCTTTTGAGAGAAGAATTTCAAGTCTCATTACTCACACTGTCCTTTCATGGGGACAAGCTACAATGTCTCAGTGATGTAAGGCAAAAGGTTTAATGAAGTGAGGTAGTATTTCCATTGCACTGAAAATGTCGGTCTTAGATGATATTTCCAAGCTCCTTTGTCTACCTCCAGTTTTTGTCATTTGTCAGTCTTTCTGCTGCTGAGGGTTGGTTGGCCTATGGGATGACATACCCAGAGGCCTCAGGTCTTAGCATCTTTCCCTTATTTAGCCGCTTTTGCTGTAAGTGCCTGTTCTGTCTATGGACATTCTTGACTATAGGGATATAAAGAGCTGCTAGGACAAATATTTTAGACACTTGTCCTAGTTCCCATTCAGTGGCAGAAAATTTAGTTCCTCATGCAGTTCTCTTGACTTCCTCCGTGTTTGCTGGTCTATTGACGTGAATGACAAATTGATCAGGTGGAAGGCATAGTTACAGATTCCACAGAATCCTTACTATGCGCCTCCAACAGAATGCTTCCCATTTCACCTTGAATTAGAATCTGGTAGCACCTAAGATCATGTGTGTCTTACTTCAGAACACTTCAGTTCTTAAAATTCACTGTTGTGGGAGGTCCTCTCTGTGTAGAGTTTTTCTTTTATCTTACAATATAATGTATTTTTCTAGGTTATCCAAAGTATTAATACCAAGTTATTCCAATTAGTATATCATCAATACAAGGGAGCACCAGTATGTCACATTAAGATGATCAAGGACCCTGTTGACTATGTCTTTAAAGAGAAGAGGACAGTTTTCATGATCCTTCGGCAGGACAGTTAAAGTATAATTCTCTCTTTTCCATATGACATTAAATAACTTTTCTAATTCTCTCCCTTGAATGCATTCCACATTCACTAGATTAGTAGGTGGATAGCAAGTACTTGAGGGCTTGTTTTTCTCCAGTACAGATAGATATCATGTCTGGAAACAACATCTATACTCAGGGCTCCCACTCTTAATTTTATGGTAGTCTACTGCCAACTGCCACATTTCACCTGGTTTTCTCAGATGCCAAAACACTGAAAGGAGATGTGACAGAAAACATTGCCTTTGCTTCTTCTAAGTTTTACAAGGCAGTGTTAATCTCCAAAATTCCTCTAGGGATATAGCATCACCTGTGATTTATTCTGGATAAGTCTTTGATACTGTGGGAGGCCTTGACTTGCTCTTTCCTATCACAGTAACTGATTCCTCAAGTTAGAGGACAAAATGTGAAGATCCTTCTAGCAATATAGTAACCAGGTATATCTACCCCTATACAGGGGAGAATATCTGAGAGAGATTGCACATATCACCTGGCTTTCACAGACATTTACTTTAACCAGAGAACCACGATGATGTTTTGTGTTTCCTGTATTAGTGGAGAATCGGATTCTGTATCTTTCAATCCCCCAAATAATGTGGTTATTACAGAAATTAGTGTTTTTATGATTTATGGTTACCCTTCCAGTTTTGGGGCTTGGGGCCATTTATTAAATATACTTGTGGTGGGTTATATGGCTTTTCCTTAAAATATACATTTATTTTTAATAAATGGGCTCTAAGTCTAAGAAAGAGGGAAAAACAAGAAAATAAAAATGTCATGGATGCCAAGGAAATGATGTCTTTTTCTTTAACAAATTTCCCTGGTCATTAGGTGAGGCATTCTCAGTTCTAAAAAGCATAAGGCAGGTGGTGGCATGCATGCTATTACAGTATAACCCCCCACATGCTTTTCCATCTTAATATCTACTGACCACAGGAAATAGAACAGAAAGATGTGGGGGCACCAAAGATACTATCTGATTCCCTTTATTTCTTCTTTGTAAGTCATAGCTGGTGAGTCACAATCTTTAGGTGGAAGATTATGAGTCTTGGAATAAAAGGGGGTCTGCTTCATGGTTCTGTACCTTCTCAGTAGGTCACCCCATATTGTCTTACAGTTTAGTTACTTCACCTGCAAAATGACACATTGAATAAGGCCATCTATAAGACTGTGAGTACACAGTAATTCTCTGGATCTGTGGGTTCAGATTTAACCAACTCTAGAAAACATTTGGAAAGACTATATCAATATTTGACACATGCATATTTTTCCTTATCATAATTCTCTAGACAATATTGTACAAAGATACAGGCATAACATATTAGGCATTATAAATAAGCTAGGGGTTACTTAAAGTATACATGAGGATGTGTGTGTAGATTATACACAAATAAGTGAACATTCCCAGAATTTGTTATCTACTTAGAGTTCTTATATAAATCCTCCCAGATATTGAGGAACATCTATAATCTGAAATTAACTCATATAAAGACACCACTATCTGATTTGGGCAAGCTAGCTAGAGGTCTGTTACTTTATCAAGTATGGAAGCCACTTCCTGACTTGCCTCGTTTTCCCGGGACATTAGACTAGGCTTAGTTCTGACTGAGACAGACCTCATTCCATTCTTTAAATTTTACTGCAGATTAATGTTGGTCCTGAAGATTAGTTCCCGTGCTTGATACCCCAGGGGAACTGCATCAAGTCAACACACTAGGATAGTCTTAATCTGAGCCAGAGTGCACAGTGGACCCTGTGTACTCATGGCCTCCAGACACCCTGGCAGTCACCCAACTAAAGCTTCCATGAATGGAACTTCATTGTATAACATCTATCAAAATAACATCTTTTCTGATCTTAAAAGAAATCCTTCGAAGAGCAAGTGGAATATTCACACCAAGGAAGAACATTTTATAATTATAATTATGTTACTCTAAAAGGCTGTAATAAACTTTAAGCAAGTGCTTCCTATTTTATTTTTACTGAAAACAACTTATAAGCAGAACTGTCCTCTTGACGTGATAATGAAGGAGCAGTCACACATGTCAGCTGGGGCAATTATGTTCTTCAGATGTCTGCCGTAAGTATTCTATGATTCCTTCCTGCTGACACCTTATCAACGGTGACATGCATATTAAAAAGAACACCCAAGAGAGCTAACTTTAACTACCTGAGTACTTTTAAGAAGTTCCATCTGTGTCAAAGAGTCTTGTTTTACATCTTCTAAGGTACTTTTCTTTTTGATGTCTATTTTTCTTGGGCCTCAAGTGGAAACATATTCTGGTAGTAAACACAACCTAATGAGTCATGGCCTTCAGCATACACCTGACTTATCATTTCCATGAATATAGACTTTGGAGTCAGGTCTACATTCAGATTTTAGCACTATCATTTCTTTGTTTTTTTTTAATTGTCACAGGTCACCATACAGGCCATATTGCCAGGATGTAGGAAGAGTTGGTTGCTGAAGAGAGCAAATACTGGACTACTAAGCTTGAGTATTTCATAGGAGCAATCTAAGGATAACTACTCTCTCCCTCACATGTTTTAGCAGAGTCCAGGGGCTACTCTGTGCACATCTTCATATAACCTAGAGAACCCCTAGTCCTTAAGGCCATCCTGTCTACAAGTCTCATGAGTCTCCTCCCTCCTGTGAAAACCACTATCTGCAGCTCCTTTCACTGATGACAGTATCCATCAGATATTACCTTGTGCTGTCTGGACTGACTCTATATGAGGAGCATATGGGATGTCACATACATGTACATGAAAAGTGTCCATATTCAGAAGAGTCATGTGTGTATGGGAACTCATTTAATGTGTGGATCTAAAGAAAATTTAGAACAAATGTGGCTAAGAGTGTTAGAGAGAATTTTGCTCAGCTCTGTTTAACTCCCAACTGTGCATCTTTTTGGACTCATGGACTCTCCATCACTCTTTGAAGCCCCACACAAGCCAGCCTAGTTCCTCAAACTGTCACTAGCCATTATCAGCATCCGTTGTCCTTTGGATTTTGGGGTGTAAATGTCCTCATCTGTCACTGTTCTGCTGAGACCTTCCAATGTGACTCCTCTGCAGCATCTGAATCCTAGCTCTCCCAGGAAAAGCATCCAGACATTCTCTTGTCCTGTTTTCCCCAGCATAGCCTTTAAATGGACACGTGCAGGTTGGAGAAGGTCCAGGACAAATTTATAGGCATCCCAAGAGCTGTGGTGCATGAATGGTCATGACATTGTTGTGAATAAATAAGACCCCACTTGGGCACCATATACCTTGTCTCTACCCATTCAGTTCTCTTTTGATACCAAATTCTATCAGTACTGACCCCACCCCTTTCCTCAATTTTGCTCTGTTTAACAAGAAGGAAATTAGATCTTACTCATCACCTTGCTGTTCTATTCTGATTTTGTTACGTAAAGAAAGTATTTATGTTGGGTCTTTGGGCATCACCTGACTTTATTATATCCCTAGACTCTCTCAACTTGATTTTTTTCTAACAAAGCATTGTGTTGTTGACAAATGTTCAAATATTTTTGTCATAGGTGACTGATATCTAATAATCTCCCTAGTAACTTTTCCATTAGAATGCCACTGTCATGAGTTCATGCATTTTTATTTACTATGTGCATTTGTGTGCATATGAGAGAGAGAGAGAGAGAGAGAGAGAGAGAGAGAGAGAGAGAGAGAGAGAGAGAGAGGAGATGTATTTCTTCCAACCTTTCTTGCCCTTCAGGTACTGTAGAAAAATACTACATTGTCAGGAGGACCAGGTTCTTGTCCTGTCTGAAACCAGCTCATTGTGTGAGCTTTGACAAGTAGTGACTCAACCTCTGAGAGTTTTAGAATCTTCACCTATAAAATGAAAATATGGGCCTAGCTCTACCATCCTTCTTTTGACATTAGAATTGTCAGAGCCTACTCTACTTTGCATTTTATGTTTTACCCTCTGTGAGTTAAGTGATGCTTCCATATCTGAACCTTCTCCAGTATGTGGCAAAAAGAAAATCTCAGACTTCAAACTGTGTTAGGTGAGCAGTTGGGCAGTCAGCAGGAAGCCAAGAAGTGATATTTTAATTGTCATGTATTTACCCACAAATTGAGATATGATCTTTCCCACATCCCACTCTCCTTTCCTTTTACCATCATCTGAAATCAAAGCCTTCTTGGATGTGTAATTTTTTTATTATGTTTTTATGTATCTTTGTTTATTTTACAATCTTCTATCACATTAGGCAAATTTCTGTAGCCTGAGGCATGATAAAAATGAACATATTATTCCATTCACTTTTCCAGGGCAGGGACTGATGCTTGCTTGGTGTGAACTTTGGTTTTGATAGCTCATGTTGCTCTAGATTCTGAAGACACAGAGTTGGGAGTGACCTTTAGTAGTACCATTTAACAATTATGGAATAAGGTGCATGACTTGGATTTACCCTTTTTACATGCATTGTCCACTTGACATGTTAGAACAATGGCTCATTTGTAGTAGGAAAGCTACAGACAATAATTTTTTGCTCATAGTGGCTGCTTGACTACTCTCGTCTTCATGTTTATTTACACCTGTGAAGGATAGAAAGTGGTTCTCTTCTTCCTCTGGAAATAATTACCCTAGTAACACACTTTAGGTTAGTCACAAAAAGGCTCTCTGAGAGTCTGGTCTACACCAGGTTCTCAATCTTTGTCCCTGAAAACCTCCCAGTTTTCAAAGCCAAAGCTGTACAGAGCTCAGGCAACATGTGGCTCTCCCATCCCTGCTGCCCTTGCTTAGATGACTACCGCTTCTCTTCAATTAGTTCAGTGTGATTTGTAGCCCCTGAAGCTTTCTGATTGCACTTGTTAGCTCTTAATTTTCTGAGGATTATAAATCCATCATTAGATGATCTGTTTTAGAACCAGCCAGGATCAGTAATAAGAAGCTGACTGACCCATCACTTTCAGGGTCCATTTTCTTTTCTTCCTTCTGAGCTCTCCCTAATGTTTGCTCTTTTCCAAAATGGGGAGAGACTTGGCATCTAAAAGCAGCCCCCTCTTCTCACCAGTTGGAGGTTTTCGGCAAGGTGATGAGAAACTCACAAATCTTTTATTTATTTTTGAGACAATATCATTCTATAGACCAGACTGTCCTGGAACTCACTCTGTAGCTCAGGCTATCCTCAACCTGCTGGTGAGACTTTTACTCCAGCTTTCTGAACACTAGAATTATAAGTCTGAGCCACTATGCCCAGCTAACCATCTCTTGTAGCTACATTAATGGCTAACATTTATTGAGACCTTCCTCTGGGCCAAGCTCTTTATGTGGGTGATTTCAGGATATACTCAAAGCATCTATTTGAGTTGGAGCCTATGTTATTTGTATTATACTTATGAGCTTTGGTTTAGCACCAGGCTCCATGGTTTAAAGGGTTGAACTTGACCAAGTGTCACAGAGAACCCACCAAAATCTCTTAGACAGTCTTTCTGTAAACATGTCAGAATTGTATCAATAATTCCAGAAATTGTTTTAGGACTCATTGATGGACTCAGCAAGTTTGAGTCTTAAAAACTGAAGTTAACTTCTAGAGACTGTTTGACTTAAATCTTGGTGTAAGACAAGTTTTGACATCACTGGCCTATTATTCCAAGGCTTCAGGCCTGGAGGGTGTCACAAAAATTTACAAGGCAGCAAGAGAGAAAAGGGGGAGAAGCAGGTGCAAGTCTTTCATAGACTTCTCTTAGGTGACAGACTTTTCCTGGGGAGATGCAACATACACATGTCTCCTTACCCCACAAACGGGGACCAAGACAGACTAATGTAGCAATTGTACTAAAGTCCAATTTGGTTAACTAGTGAGTTTTCGTTGGGGTTGCTAACAGGAGTGTTGGTGAAGGGCTACTCACAGGAGTAGGGATGACTCAAAGCAGCTGCAACAGTACAAATCCCACCCCAATACAGGTGAAGTCTTACAAGAGCTACATCCTTAATGCTCTTTCCCTGAGTCCCATGAGCCTCTTCCTCCCTCCTGGGAAAACCACTACCGCAGCTCCTTTCACTGATGACAGTATCCATCAGATGTTACCTGTGCTGTCTGGACTGACTCTGTATATGAGGAGCTTGTGGATTGTCATATGTATGTACATGAAAAGTGTCAAGGTTCAGAGAAGGCATGTACATACTGAAACTCAGGTGGACCTAACATACAGGTTCAGACATAGGAGGAAAGCATGGTCTCATCCAGTGAGAGTAATCTAAACATTTTCAAGCTGAAACAGCAGTTTTGTATGTTTAGTTTTTTTTTTTAATCTAATGCCAGTTACTAGTATAGTGAAAAATCTGCAATATGCTGATAACACACAATATTCAAACAGAACAAATGTGCATAAACATTTTAATCCTCCTCATATCAAGAGACCTGGTATTATTAGATTCCTTTACTAATTCAACAAACAACTTCTTCCTCCTGGAGCTACTATGAGGTCATTGTTTTTCTAACTGACATTTCTAAACTGTAAGCCCAATGGCCTTTTTCTCTTCTGGAATTTCTTTAAATATAAAACCTCACGAAGTAATCCTATTTCTCATTTTGGCACTGGGGTCTGGAGAGCTTACCTCTAGAACTTCCATATGTGCGTACACACACACACACACACACACACACACACACACACACGGAAGGGTTTATCTTGATTCACTCTTTAAGGAGTGGTACAGTCATCAAGGTGGTAAGGCATGATGCTAAGGGCATGAGGCAGCTGCTCACATTGCATCTGGAGTCAGAGAGCAGAGAGACACTAACAGCAGTGCTCAGCTGGCTCCCTTTCTTTTGTCCGATACAGGGCCCTATTTGATGGTACGATCCACATTCAAAGTGGGTGTCCCTTCCTCAGTAACACCTTTCTGGAAACACTTGCATAGGCATACCCAGAGTTGTGCTTTTCAGGTAATTTACAGCTGTGTCACATTGACAATGAAGATCAACCATCACATTCTAACACTACTATGTTTTTGTGCTCCTCAAGATGAGATCCCTTTCTGTTTAGCTATGCCATCTCTAGTTTCTTTTACTGTTTATTATTCCAGTTTCTTTAATCTTCTTGGATAATTTTATTTTTATATATTTTCATAGCTGTTCTACATGATATTGTTCTCATGGTTTCTTTTTCAGAATTTTTTTGTTTACAGAGATACTGCTATGTTTTGTGTGTTGATTTTTTACCATATTTGTCTCTTTAGTTTTTAATCTTTAGCATCTTATATACAAAATGTCATATTGCCAGTAAACACAGACATGTGTTACCTCTTCTTTCCACTTTGGATGCCTTTTTATTTTTCTCCTGTCTATTTATTTATCTCCTTTGTCAAGGACTTCTTATAATATTACTATTTTTTATAGAAGTTTTGAGGGTGGGTATCGTAGTATTTGTTAGTCCAGATATTAGATAAAAGGGCCAAAGCAGTATCTGAGACTAGCAGTGGGAGGCCAGACAAAGGGGGGTTATGGGATGGAAAGAGTGAGAAATCTCATTTTCAATAGTTATCTGTTGTAGAAAATTATTTTAAGGTGTGTTACTTTTGTCTATGTTGCACTTGTCTAACTCCATGAAGCTGTGTTACTGTGCCTGTCTAAAATACCTGACTGGTCTAACAAAGAACTGAACGGCCAATAACAAGGCAGGAGAGAGAGAGAGAGACAGGTAAGGCTGGCAGGCAGAGAGAATACATAGAAGGAGAAATCTGGGAGAAGAAAAGAGATGGAGGAGTGAAGATAAAAGAAGTAGCCAGAGAAGGAGGAGGACACCAGACACCAGCCACCCAGCTACACAGCCAGCTACAGAGTAAGAGTAAGATTTACAGAAGACAGTGGGAAAAGCCCAGAGGCAAAAGATCGATGGGATAATTTAAGGTTAAGAAAAGCTGGCTAGAAACTAAGCCAAGCTAAGGCTGGATATTCATAATTAAGAATAAGCCTCTGTGTGCAATTTATTTGGGAGCTGGGTGGCAGACCCCCAAGAGAGAAAAAAATAGTTATCAGATAGACTTAGTCTTGTGTTTTTCTTTTTGCTGTCACACAGTTCAGGCACATGTGTTATATCCAGGGATTATACCAATGATAATGAAGATTACAACATCAAAGCCAAGCATTTAAGTCCATGCATGCCAAATGCTTTGCGCATATTAACTCACTTAATCCCCAAACTGATCTATGGAGTTGGTATTACTTTTTGCATCTGTGAAAAAGAGCTGGGAGTGGTTGAGTAAGTTGCCCACGTTGACCCAGTGACTGCCAGAGCAGTTTGGCCGCAGAGTCGCCTCCATAATCACTAATGTTTTGTAGTCATCTAACTGAATGTCTTGCCTCTTGGCTAGCCTTAGGTTGGTAATGTTCTTAAAATACTATGCTGAACATTTTACTTCTGTGCTCAAAAGCCTTTTTGGCTTCTTCCCAGACACAAAGTGAATTCCCAGCTCCCCAGCCAGCCAGCACAAGACTTAGCTCTGTCCAGCCATCACTCTCTTCTCTGCTCCTCCCAGGTACCAAGCATCTGACAGGGAGATTTGCTCCCTGCCTGGATCATCATCCCTCACTCACCTCTTCCTTGAGCTTATCAGGTGCTTTCCCCACTGCGTCTTAGGTTATACCACTCCCCCTGCTAAATATTTTCTCCCTGTACCTCTCTTGTGTAGCTATTTAAGCCCAGTCCAAGCAGAGTGACCAAAATGTACTGGGAATGTTATTTGTTCTCAAAGACAAAGAGATGTTTAGTTCAGAGAAGCACAGATTTGTAGGGACAACACTAGCCTTCTTCAATACAAAAGGCTGCCATGTGGATAAGGTTCTTAGCTGTTTTATTCAGCCCCAGGCTGTGACAGCTCAGATTTATGGGTTGAAGTAAAGGGAGGACAGTGAGTCTTTTCATCATTAAGGAGTTCTTGCTTTTCAACTTGAGACCACTGAAGAACAGGTTGTTTTTACAGCAGCAATCAAGCAAATTTCTGCAGCCCACTGCTAGTCCACCAAACTCCTCCTGATGGGTCAAAACATGTACAATTCAAGTCCTTTCTTCTGTGGCACTCACCCAGAAAACTCAATTCCATTGGCTTTTATCTTTGCTAGGAACAGAAGGTGTCTGAATTAAGGGTTATTAAATTCTAGGATTCATAAATTGAGATACAGCCACTTACACGCTTCCCAGAGAACTGTAATTTAGCAAATGGTGGTCAGCAATTGGCAGCATGGCAAAACTCCTACCATGTGTACTTAGAAGAAAGGATTAGGACCTCAGAGAAAAGTCCCCACACATGTTGCTTCATGCCTTTTTTCCAGAAGTGACAATTTGATGTTTCTGATGCATTTATGACAAGGTTTGTTTTAATTGAAATGATTAGTTTAGTAGCATCATTACATATTTGGTTGTGTGGATTGTTACATGACCTTATAGTACATAGGATGTATTTGCATAGAAGAGAATTTGAAACCCACAATTTCTCAGTAACTAGACTTTAAAGCCATATTTTAGCTCATCTGTGAGCCATCCTTAACTCAGTAGACAGGCCTCTATTCCTATTTATATAAACCACATCTTACTCTGGCTGTCACTTCCAAATGGTTTTGCTTATGTAGTGATTTCTTTATTGTTATTACTGAGTGTCACTATGTTCCCAGTAAAGATGGTGGGCTCTGGGGTCAGCTGTGCCTCCTGTGTGCTTCTGACAAGAGTGAGTCATGGAAAAGAGCTTTGCGTGTTCTGATTTTGACACTTTATGATTCAATGGCTGTTGAGTGAAATCTGGCACCCATCCATGTCTCTGACTTCGAGGCTCTGGTGGTCTATGTCCTAATTTTCAGGGTCCCCATGGCTTTCTTTCCACCCAAAACAGCTACACTGTGATTAGGAACTTACTGACCAGGCTTCTTGAGGACCATCATATTAAAAAGAACATCTCTTAGGTATAAAACACTGGAAATGGGGTTGAAAAGAGAAAGAAAAGGAGATATGCACCTTGTTCCATAAAATCAATAGAATTTCTGCTGGTGTTAACAATTGTCTTTTACAAACAAAACCTTAAGATCTAATCATGCCAGGATAGAGTAATTTCACAAAGGATTGATTATTCATGCAGACAGCAAAGAAGTATTCCAACAGGGCTTTATTTCATATGATTATAGGTTTTTTCCTAAAAGAAATAGTAATCTTTGTGATGAGCATGGGGAACTATTTCTCCAATACAAATCCAATTTATTTTGGCCAGCTGATTGGTGCTTGCAGCAGATCATTGAACATGATATTAATTATTCATTAAGATACTTGGAAGGAGTATTTGGAAGGAGGGAATTTGTATTCTCACTCAGTCAAAATTGATGAGGGTTTTGCATTCATGCTATAGGAATAGCTTATAACCTAATGTTGAAACTCAATATAACTTTAATGAAAAATTTGAAAAAGGCACCAATAATTTGAACTTTCTCACATCTACAGAACATTTGTTTTATTGGGCCCTCATGTCCTATTAAAAGTATGTTGAAATATTCTTTTTATACTTAATCATATGGATGTAGATTTTTACTAGGAATCTCAAGAACATTTCAAATGAAAGGCCATAATCACTACAGTGGAGATTAACAAACTTGTGGTTGGGGAACAAAATTGCAACTCATATCTTTATAAGAGACATTTACTGTAGCACATCTTTTGGCATTTTGGTTCTCAGATAAGAAAATATGGGGGCTGTAACCACCTTTAGTAGAGAGGTAAGTAGCATTTCCATAGATAATAAAACTGAGCACAGGGCAGAATTGCCTTTCATTAGGGACCTGGATGCAGATGTAGCATGAAGTCAGGCTCTGCTGGTCTCACAAAGAAGATGGAGTCTGAGATTCAGAGCTGCTTTGTCTATATGGGTAGGTCTACAGAGGACAGGCCACCTCTCTCCCTTTATTTCACTCTCAGAGAAGTGTGGACTGCAATTACAGAATCTGAGAGGAGGCGAGCCAGGTGCCTGTGTCCAACACTGGCACTTTTTTCAGGATGGCAGTAGTAATCTGAGTTTAAGTTGAGGTTCTTGGGCTCTGAAGTATGTAACAATATCATTTCCAGAGGCTGCACATGTTTGGAAAAATGTATTTCTAGGAGAGATGCTTGTGTATAAGGGTGATATATTGGTTAGGATGTTCTTGACTCTAAGGAACATAAAACCTTGATTCCTGATGGCATAAACTTTAAGGACACATGTTGTCTCATGTCATTGAGAGCTCAGAGGCAAAACAGACTCCAGAGATGGGGTCTCCTCTGTTTGCTTCCCTCTAGAGCTGTTGCTTATGGCTACAGCAATAGAATCCAGACCACATTCTTCCTTATTCAAAGCAGTGGGAAGAAAGACAAATTTCCCTCCTAAGTTTAGAATGTATGTTCTTCTTTTTGGTGTGATTGGCCAATTCTAAGTCACCAGACCATGTCCAAAACCAATCATCATTGTCAGATAAATGTTACTGCATGAATTGCTGTACATTTGTAAGGATTTCAGGGAACCAAGTGGATACCAGGGAAAAATTGGAAATCTCTTAGGAAGGAACTAAGGCAGTGGTTCTCCCCCTCTGGGGGATCACATATCAGATATTTACATTATGATTCATAACACTAGCAATGTTAAAGTTATGAAGTAGCAACAAAATAATTTTATGGTTGAGGATCACCATAATATGAACTGTGTTAAAGGCTCGCAGCTTTAGGAAAGTTGACAACCACCGATAAGGGGAGAGCTTGCTAGGTAAGAACCAAATGATCTTCTACCAAAAGAAAGAGGAGCATTCTTCTTTACTCTGAGGAAATCTGGATCTAAAATCATTAATTCAGTCTTGCATATGTGCCTTCCTTCCCATCTCAGCCCTTCCCTTACTCTCTCATGGAAACTGTTATCGCTACGAAGGCTCAATAACGATCCACGTGTCGTGAGTTATGGGTTGTAGAGGAAGCATTTTCGACACATAGTTCCCATGACCCTTCAGGAAAGTTGTTTTAATGTTAGCTTAAATTAGCTCCATGTAAGGCTCAATTCTTTGAACATCATCAAATTAGAAACAAACTAAGAAACAGTTTATTCTATTGTAATAAAGTTTGTGTTTGGGGGATTTAATCAAAATAGAATACATTTAAAATGCCTTATATTTATGTATATGCCTCCTGTTTAGGTGGATCGAAATTTTATATTTCTATAAGCCTTTTATCTATGCTTATGTATGTGTGCGTGAATGTGGTGTAGGTGTGTGTATGTGTTTGTGTGGAGTGTGCATATAAGCACATGGGTTAGAGTGCACAAGTGTGTGGATGTGGAGGCCCAAGGTCAATGTTGGTATTCTTCAACCATTCTTCATCTTATTATCATTTGTTTGAGCCAGTTTCTCTTGTTGAACCTGAGGCAGATCTACTGGCTAGGCTGTTTGGTCACTGAGATCTAGGGCTCAGCTTGTCTCTGCCTTCCCAGCTCTGAGACAGAGATGTGTGCCAGCACACACAACTTTTACGTAGGTGCTAGCTATCAAATTCATGTCCTCATGCTTATGCGGCAAGCACTTTAGGGACTGAGCCTCCCCCCCCCCATCCCTTTTCCCTTTTGAATATATCATTGCTTTCTGAAAATCTGAGCTTTTTGCCTGTTTATCAACTATGGTGAGACTTTATTTAGACTGGTTAATTCCATTAATGGTCTTAGATTGTGCTCTTTTCCTATATTCATTATATATCTTGTCCTGTGACTTTGGAGTTCCCCTCAATGGCAGCTTATTCACCTCATAGGGTTTCATATGGTTTTTGTTGCTACAAGACGCACAAAATAACAAGGTTTATTTAGTTCAGCGTTCAGGAAATTCAAGAACATGATACCAGTGTCTTGGTAAGGGTCTCCTGGCTTTGTCACACATAGTTGAGAAGCAGAAAGGAAACTGTGAGTAGAAGGGGCTGATCATGTGGAGTGACCTTGCTTTCTAACAGTCTACTTGTGAGAATTTGACTCCACAGGACCAGTACTGATTCTTTCAAGGTGACACCCCAATGACCTGATTACCTTTTGCCTGAATGAACTTCTTAACATTTCCCTGACCTCAGTGTCACTGTACTGCAGACTGAGCTCAGTGTTCCTAACTCATGTGCTTTGAGAACAAACCACATCTGGGCTTTCATACCACATGATGGGCTTTGATCAGCGATGGAGGCAGAACTGATCTTGTACTACTATGGGGTCTAAGGCCCCACTCTGTGTAGTTCCACTGTTGCAGTGATGGACAAGCTTGCTGGAGGATGAGAGGCATATGGAATGGACCAAAGGCCATGTCAATCACTTAATATTAGTTGCCTCCAAGACATGGACAAAAAGGAAAAAACAAAACAACACACAACAACAACAATAACAAAAACGCACTGTAAACTAAATAAGCAAGAAGTGTAATCTTCATAGTAAATTATCTTCTTCATAATTATGTCAAATTTTTATCATTTGAGTCCTTTATATGTTTGAGCATATTTTCATGCCTTGCACTCTCAATTTTTTTCTCTGATGATTTTCAAGTGTTTTAGTTACTAGAATTTTCCTCTCATCTCTGTGTTGCCAAGCCAGAGTTTTCTTTTGATATATTTATTGCAAATCAAATTTGCATGTTTAGATTTATAAATTGATTTTAAGATTTAATTTCAAAGAAAACTACACTCTTCTTCAGAGGAATCAAGATAGGCAAAGATATAAACAAATTAGAGCACTCTGCTGCCTTTCTCATGAGCTTGACAAGAAGACTGTGGTGATGGCAGGGGACTTTTATCTCAGATCATAATGATAGGGGACTTTTATCTCAGACTGTAATGGTAGGAGACTTTTATCTCAGATACAAAACTATCAGAAAAGGACCTTGTAACCTTAGGTGAACATGCCAGGGGCTTCTTCTCTTCAGTTGTGCTCTGGATGCAGAGGACTAGAAATGGATTCTCCAAAGCATTTCCTAAGAGCCACATGATAACACAGTAAGGTAATTTCCAAGGTATTTGTGTAGGACCATTCTGTTTGGTTCCTACTGTTCTCACATCATTGTAACCATTACCAACTTCCACTTTTAAAAGTGTTATCCTCTAGGTAACAAATCACACAGCCCTGTTCATACTGCAGCAGGACACAGTGATGGCAGCTACTAGATTAGGCATTGAGGGATGAGGAACGCCCATTTAGCATTTAGTGGAGCCTACAGTGTCAAAGGTATAGACTGCTTATTTTATTATTTTAGACAACAAAAGGGAAATGTGATGATATATTGTGTACACTAATAAAATTTGCCTGAAGACTAGAGGAAAGAACAAGCCACTAGATTAAACATTAGATGCCAGACAGTGGTGGTACACACCTTTAATCCCAGTACTTAGGAAGCACACATACCTTTAATTTCTGGGCAGAGAAAGATATATAAGGCATAAGAAGACAGAAATTAAGGCTCTTTCAGGCTGAGGCATTGGTGAGGTAAGAGGTGGTGGCTGTGGCTTGCTCTGCTTCTTTAATCTTTCAGCTTTCACCCCAATACTAGGATCCATGTTTTTTATTAAAAAAAAATCTGTTTAAGAATTCAAACAACATTAAGGATCCTCTTTCTAAGTGTTAACCTCCCCCCTCCCCATCCTTCTTTCAAAGCTGTGTGCAGTAAGAGAGACACAGTAGTACACAAGTGTGGAAATTTGAATGCAATTGGCCTCACAAACTCATAGGGAGTGGCACTATTGGGAGGTGTGGTTTTGTTGGAGTAGGTGTGGCCTTGTTGGAGGCAGTGTGTCACTGCGGGCTTTGAGGTATCATATGCTCAAGCCATGCTGAACATTTCAGACTACTTCCTGTTGCCTGTGAGTCAAGATATAAGAACTCTCAGCTCCTTCTCCAGTACCATGTCTGCCTGCATGCTGCCTTGCTTCCCACCATAATGATAATGAACTAAACCTCTGGGCTGTGAGCCACCCTAATTAAATGTTTCCCTTTTTAAGAGTTGTTATGGTCATGGTGTCTCTTCACAGCAATAGAAACCCTAACTAAGACAACAAGTATGATTTCTTGTCAGCTTTAGGACCAGCCACTGTATCATATAGCAAAGCCTTTCTCTCAGAACTCTGGGCTATCACATTTGTTTCACTAGAATAGAACCATAGTCAGACATCTCTTGGGGCAGCAACTGAGTGACTCACTTCAAACCCAAGTAACATGTAGGGCTTATGCTAAGAAATCAGTGAGAGAAGGGGTTTGGAGAGTGGCTGGCAGAAGCCCACACCTTTTGTGTGTTATCGAGAGGTCAGATGGGAGATGCATTGATTAATGATTTCACTTGGATGTAGTCATCTCTTATGAGGTTTATGGGAGACCCTGGACATACAGACTTGCAGAAGCTTGGCTGGGGAGGGAATTAAATTAGACCAGGGCGAGACTTCACTTCCTCAGCCACCAGACATTTGTCCACTAAGCTGTAGGAACCATGAGAAGGAGAATATTTGACCTCTGTGATTTAGGCTTGTCAGTTTCCTGAACTTGCACTCACAAGGTGTGATTGGCAGACCTCCAGTTCTGAGGGTGATAAGAAGTACAGTAAGAAAGAGATGTATATTTGGGCAGAGAGATTAATCATTTCACACTAGTCTATTTCTGTCTTCTCTCACTTGACCCATCCATATCTGGTAAAAGCCTCCCAGAAGAGCCTTGGAAGTATTGTGTTGAGGAGTCCAGGAAATAATTTTGGAGAAAGCACATGGAGGAATCATATTGAGGAGATTGGAATGACACGACGGAGCAGACAGCTTTTACCTTTGCTGGAGTGGAATGGTTAGCAGAGACAGGAAACTGCCTTGGTCAACATTGCAGGCATGAGAAGATAAGGACTTGGAGCGAGATAGAAGTAGCATGGATAGAAAGAAGAAGTGATGTAAGAAAAACAAAGAAATGCAGTACATGCCACAGAGTAGGCACCACTGTAATGAGGTGATGGTGGCAGTAGACAGGAGCCATGGTGGGTGTGTGAACAGCAGCTCAAGCCTGATGCCTTGTTACATGCCATATACCGAGTGAGCACAGTCCATAGATGATGTCAGTTCAGCCTGCTAAGCACACTGGGAGGTAAATATTCTACTTACTAGGAGGTGGAGAGTTACAGAGGTGAGGTTTAGAAGTTGTATCGCCACTCAGCGGCAAGTCTTACTTTGAACCTCTGCAGAGCCCCAAGGGACCGAGAAGTTTTTTGGGAGGCTTGGAAGAGGAGATCATGAGGAAAGGCAGCAGACAGCTGCTTCACTTCTGAATCTTAAGGTTGGAGGTGGTTCGTGGGAGGATGTGAGAAAACGAGCCGGCCTGGCTAATCAGGAAGGCAGCCAGAATGTGACAGGAGAGGGTCGCCAACTGGATGCTTCAGGGGCTCTGAATAGCTTTGGTGCCTGAAGTATTAATTTCAAAGGAAATAAGTGGTAAAATCACTTTCTGCCATCATTTGAAATGGGTGTCAAAATCCTATTAAGAACCTGAGGATAACTGAAGACTCTGCACTCAAGAGGAAAAACAGTTTCTAGCTTTTGTAAAATAACTATTGAACATGTCAAGTATTTACTTTCCATTGCAGTTATAATGAAGCTTCAATATCTCTCATGGAGGGATGAAAGGGGGAGGGAGAAGCATTTATACACCGCAAAAAATGAAATTATGATGCCAAATATTCTTCATAACAATTTTGAGTCAGTTCCTGAGCAGATCTGTAGAGGCTGTTAAAATGTGAGATTACAGCAGAAAACCAATTTCAATATAAGCCTATGGAGATCCCATTACAATGTAAAAGTGAAATGTTGCCACTGTATGTTATACCCTCCCCCCACCCCAGAAACAGAGAGAAAGCAATATACACTCCTCATGCCTATGTAATATTTTTGTTTAGCATGTACTCATTTATTGAACAACATTCTCCAAAAGGAAGCTGACGCAGCATCCCTACCTCAAATGGCAGTTATCTTACTGCCAATAATATTTTATTTAAAAAATATGCTGTAAGTCACCCCGGGTAAACTTTAAAGCAATCAAATTAAAAATATTGGGCCATAACTGGCTAACTAATCAAGAGAGTTGGGCAATCAGATGTTTAGCGTACTGATGATTCCCAGTCCTGGCAACATGTTAGACTCACATAGGGGATTTTAAAGGATACCCGTGCCCAAGTTATACAGCACAGAAAGTCTAATTTACTCTTTGTGCTTGTGGATTCATGGTATTAGCATTCTAATGTGCAATGCTGATTTACATAAACCCCCAAAGCCAGATTCAGCGGGGTCTGCTATATGTGCCACCTAAAAAAATCATAGAAGGAGATCTGCCAACCGTGAGCAGAAACTGCATGCATAAGGATCCAGTTACTAATGCCAATTCCTCCCTCACCCCGGCTGCTATGTCATTTTGGAAGTTTGATAGAGGAAATGTTGAGTAATGGGTGAGGGGTAGAGGTGGGAGAATTTGAGGCTAGTTAAGGCAATTGAACTTACTGTTGCCCGTGCTCCTGTTTTAACTCTTACTGAAAACCTAATAGCCAAGCTAAATCTGTTGCCTGACTCTAAGAGGATAACAGTTTTCTGGACCTGGTAAGCTCTCCTTCCTGCTTCAAGTTTAAGCAGGAATCTTCACTGATTAGAGTTTAAGCTGATCAAGTTGTGAGGCTCCTGTTGCTGCATCTGGTGTAGTGGCAAGTTTGCCAGATTGGGAGGTTCTTGGTCACTTATCCGCCTGCCTCCCCATAAGCAATGTTAATAAGTAAATGCACACAATCCTTGGTATTCAGTGCCACCTGAAGCCTTGAAGGGACTCTGGCTTAGGAAGAAGTTATATCTAGGAGTAGAATCAAGAGATCGAAGGAAGTTGGATCCTTAATGACCTCATGAGACACTAACCATAACCTAGAACCTCTTCCCTCTATAGCCATGACAGATATTTAGTTCCTTCTTATATGAACTAATTTGATTTTAAATTGTTAGAGAAGGGAGGTAAGTAGTTTATCATTTAAATTTATAATTCAAATATACATGTAAATCATTTCTAATGTTAAAATAATTCTAGATATTATATATTTTTATTTTTTATTTTATTTATTTTTAGACAAGGTCTTATGTAGCCCAGACTCACCTTGAGCCAGCTACTTAGCTGAGGCTAGCCTTGAACTTCTCCTCTTCTTGCCTCCATTCCTTAAGTGCTGGAATAATGGGCATGCATGTACCACCACATTAAGCTACTGGATTTTTCAAAAAGTTGATTATTAAAAATGAGAAAAGACTTACATAAAGTAGGTTTTACAAGACTTATGCTTCTCCTCAAATCCTAAATAACTGTTTTAGGTTGTATTTTTCTGTAGTCCTTGGTGAATAAATTTAAATGGTTGGAAAGAAGAGAGTATTCATGATGGAGTTTAGAATCCCATTCTTATGTCAGTTCAAAGATCTTCAACTAAAGGAAATCTCAGAACCCCAGTTCTTTCCCTTTTGTTAAAGTAAGAATTTGAACACAATCCCTCCTATCATTTTAGCACAACCTATGAAATTTTTGCTGCATGTTCTTATTCATATGTGGAGTTTAGCAGCAAATATTTAGATTTATATATTTATTTTTGAGTACCTGGGGAATCCATGGGCTTTTTAACTGGGTTTACAGTACCAGGCATGGATATTATCTTTAGGAATGGGTCTCAGAACCAATCAGAGAACTCTCGGTTGCCCATAGAAAAGCTGTGACACTACTGCAGGAATGGGCACATCTTGCCTTGTAGGTTTGTGGTATAATTCATAGCATTCTCAGTCAGGTAAGACCGTTGCTTCTGGCTCAGTCACAGTTTGATTTTTCTGTATTTTTTACCCAAGGTATGTGGTATCTTCAACAATGGAATCTTATCAACTAGTATGGTTGGCAACCAAGATGAGTGATAAGATCCCATTGTGTTTGGGGAGCCTCTGGTGCCTTTCTGGCCAACAGTTCAGAGGGAGGATCCTCCACCTGGCACTGGGATATTTCCTGAAAAACCCATGTCTGTTAGGCACAGCATTACTCAGCCATGTGTCACTCTTCTCTCATATGATATCGTATGTTTTAGTTGGAATCCAAAGTAGTAGGCTTCCATATGCCTTCATCATGAACCTTTGCCTTTGATTAATCCTCCCTCACACCTCCTCATCCCCTTAGCAGCTTCCCAGTTAAACCTCCTAACCCCTACACAATGCTGTTTTGCTTAAAAGTTTTCTAATATGATTCATAGATTCTCTATTTGTAACTTAGAAATCTTGACATTTTTACATAATCTCAAGTGAAGTTTCTATTGTTAATTTGGTGTGATAGCTAGTCTTGGTTGTCAGTTTGACCATATCTGGAATAAACTACAACCCAGAAATGGAGGGCACACCTTTGGGTAATTTTTTTTGCTTGGTTTGAAGTGGGCAGATCTTCTAGTTCAGTCCTTTGAGGTAAGAAGACACATACCTTTGATCTGGCTCTTGAGGCTAGAAGACACATCTTCTGGAAGCCTGTATAAGGACATGGAAGAAGAAAGTTTTTGTCCTTTGCCTGCTTACTCTCACCTTGATAGCAAGTCCATTCCTTCACTGGCATTACAGCCTACTTCTTTTGAATTCCAGCGTCTATTGAAGACCAGCCAAGACATCTAGCTTTGTGGATTGAGCAACTTCTGGATTCTTGGACTTTCTGTTCATAGCCTGCCGTTGTTGGATTAGTTATTGGACCGTAACCTGTAAGTTATCCTAGTAAATCTCATTATATATATATATATATATATATATATATATATATATATATATATATATATATATAATATTATATTATATGTGTGTGTGTATGTGTGTGTAAAGAGAGTCATTCTATTCTGCTACTCTAGAGAACCTTGACTAATCCATTTGGCAACAGCTGGGAGAGTCTAACCACTGCTTTCTGCTTCTGTCTGTGTTGGATTCCTTAGACTTTCTTTCCTCCACAATGGTCTTCTGTGGGTAGGCTAGCTTACACACAGTTGATCTGCCTCTGGCACAAGCTCAGGATATGAACAACATACTTGGAAATAATATCTGAGAGCAAACAAAGGAGATTCTGGTGAAATACTATGAGTGATACTCATTTCTAGCCCTCAATCTTGAATACAATAGTTATGCAGAGTTGGTCTGGGTATATGATAATGCTCCCTGAAGTGTGTCAACTAGGGTCTTGATGAAGACTTTTGTCTCTTTTGGCAAATCCTTTGTGCCTTGTATGCTGAAATGAAAGTGGAGTGTAATTTTCCTTTTTTATTAAGAATATTCATTTTACACACCAATCAAAGATCCCCCTCTTCCCTCCTCCTACCTCTTCACTAGCCTTCCCCCCAAGCCATCTCCCACTCCCCCCACAAGAAGACAAGGCCTCACATGGGGAGGCTCATCCAGTAGAGGCAAGTCCAAGCCCTTCCCTCTGCCTCAAGGCTGCAGGAGGAGTCCTATCATAGGTAGTGGGCTCCAAAAAGCCCTCTCATGCACCAGGGATGGATTCTGATTCTATGGCCAGGGGGCCCCCCAAGCAGATCAAGCTACACAATTGACTCACCATACAGAGGGCCTAGTCCAGTCCCATGCAGGCTTCACAGCCATTGATCCAACTTTCATGAGTTCCCACTAGTTTGGTTTGGTCATCTCTGCAGGTTTCCCCATCATGATCCTGATGCACTTGCTCATGGAATCCCTCCTCTCTCTCTCCTTCTGGACTCCTGGAGCTCTGCCTGGTGTTTGGCTGTGGATCTCTGCATCTACCTCCATCAGTCATTGGAGAAAAATTCTGTGATGACAGTTAGGGTATTTACCGATCTAATCACCGGGGCAAGCCAGTTCAGTTCAGGCACCCTCTTCACTATTTCTAGTAGTCCAAGCTGGAGTCATCCTTGGGGATTCCTGGCAACTTCTCTAGCACCGGGTTTCTCTCTATCTCCATGATATCTCCCTCCATCATAGTATCTCTCTCATTGCTTTCTTACTCCATCCCTGTTCCAGCTTGACCATCCCATTCTCTTATGTTCTCATCTCCCATTGCCCTCCATTGCCCACCCCTCACCAACAGTTCACTCATGGAGTTCTCATCTATTTCCCCTTCCCAGGGCAATCCATATGTCCTTCTTTAGATCTTCCTTGTTAGCTAGCTTCTCTGGAGTTGTGGGCTGTTGTCTGGTTATTCTTCGCTTTACTTCTAGTATCCACTTATGAGTAGATACATACCATGTTTGTCCTTCTGAGTCTGGGTTACCTCACTCAAGATGGTATTTTCTAGTTCCATCCATTTGCCTGCAAATTTCATCATGTCATTATTTTTCTCTGCGGAGCAGTACTCCATTGTGTATATGTACCACATTTTCTTAATCCATTCTTCAGTTGAGAGGCATCTAGGTTGTTTCCAGGTTCTGGCTATTAAAATAATGCTGCTATGAACACAGTTGAGCATGTGTCTCTGTGATATGATTGAGCATTCCTTGGGTATATGCCCAAGAGTGCTATGGCTGGGTCTTGAGGAAGATTGATTTCCAATTTTCTGAGAAACCGCCACATTGATTTCCAAAGTGGCTATACAAGTTTGCACTTACACCAACAGTGGAGGAGTGATGCCCTTGCTCCATATCCTTTCCAACATAAGCTGTCTGCAGTGCTTTTGATCTTAGTCATTCTGACAGGTGTAAGATGGTATCTCAGAGTCATTTTGATTTGCATCTCCCTGATGACTAAGGATGCTAATTTAGATCAGAAAAGACTTACTCAAAGATAATATTGAATGAGTTTTGAAAAACTGAGTTTTATAAAACTGAAGTGGTATATATGAAATTATTAATAATATACTTCTAGCCTTTTCCCACAGTGATATGAAACCTTGCAGAACAGCCTGAGGCATCTCAAAGTAAAACCACAGCCTATACCTGGGCCCTTGATCTGTGGTTTCATGTAATGATTTCACCTTAGCCTTAATATATTTCTTATTTAGGAGGTTTTCTGAAAACAGACAAACAAACAAACTTTTTTTTACAATGCTCCCCTATCTTGCAAATATTTCCCAAAACAACAAGTAATGAATCAACCAGAATCTACAGCCTTCTATTAGTAACTAACAATTCATTTTACTGTATGTATGTATGTATGTATGTATGTATGTATGTATGATACCATGTACACATATAGAGGTTAGAAGTAACTTGAAGAAGTAAGTTTTCTCCTTCCAGCATGTGGGTTCTGAGAATCAAACACAGGTAACTTCACCAGGCTTGGTGTCAAGCACCTTTACTCACTGAGGTATCTCTCTGGCCCAACAATTTTTTAAGAAAGTATTTCTCTAAAAGTACATTCTACTATGTGTAGCTGATGGCTCTTGCTTAGCAATCCTTACCAACCTTTAAGCATATGGTCTTTGTGGAAGAATTGCCTAGTAAGCTGAATATTACCCAACGTGGAGTCTAATCATGTAATAGATGCACAGGCGGTGCCGGAATGAGTACATTGGTGGGCTGTGAAGTTAACTTCCATTGTTCTCCATTTCATTTAACAATACAACTCTATTTGTTTTGTGACTTATAGACAAAGAATTTGATTAGAGCAGGGATTTGCTAGGCAGTTTTTAAGTTGCTTGAATATGTGTCTGCTAACCTCCTGTGAATGTTGGTTGTCTTGTTAATATTAGGTTTTAAAGCCTTGATTTTGAGTAATGTTTTAGGAAAACTGAAACCTTTGTATGCCAGATAATTGAATAAAGTAGTAACTGATACTCATTTAAGATAATTAAAACTAAATACACAGCCTGCCACACTGTGCACAGCAAAGCACAGATAACTAGTGTTATTCTTCAGCAATAAAGAACATTGAATTTAGGATTTAAATGTTTACATAGTACTTCTAACACTTAATAATTATTGATGTGGCAAACTCATCTAATCTGTCACATTATTTCTCACTTTTGTAAAGTTAAAATTGAAAGTCAGAACACTTTTCTGTTAATAAGTTTTATAGTACTTTAAAAATAAGATTGTAGGGAAGTAAATTGTATAAAAGAAATATAATTGAATGTATATTCATACTGGATTGTCCAAAGGTCTAGGACCCAGAGATGCAAATTAAATCCATGATGAAATACCTCAGAGTAGTATCTTTCAGAGAGAATTTTTTTCTTTGTAATTCTGCTAAAACCCACAATATAAAATAATATGATATGAAATGTGATGACTCATTTAGAATGCTCAACCAGGGGCTGTTGATACAAATGTAAACTATTTTTATATTCCTGTTTAAGATAATTTGTATATTGACACAAATACAGAACTATATTTGTTATAATGTACATATATTTTACTCTTATTTGAAATATTTGTATATTGATACAAATGTAAATTTATATCTGTCATACTGTATGTATATTCTACCTCTGTTTAGGATATTTTGTATATTGATATATATTTAGGATTATTGTCATATTGCATATTGCACTATACATTCCTACCTCTGTTAAAGATATTTTGTGTATTGTCACAATTTTGAAGTCATCATCCTTTTACCGTACATTTGCTTACAGACTGTTTACCTTATTTACATGAAGCCTTAGTCCTTAGGTTATTTAGGTAGATAAGACTTATAGATTTATAGTCACCTATGCTTGCCATTTCTATAGTTATGTTAGTTAGGTTATCCAGATTTACAGATACATAGTTCGGATGGACAGGTAATCTTCAAACACTTCACGGACCTAGAGAATATGACATTTAAATAACTTAGAATTCTGTTGACATGAGACACAATTGCTCCTGGCAGCACTAATTTGATCCCAAGAGAACGTTGGGCTTCTAAGACATTTCCATTTGGAAGTTTGTCTTCTTGGCACAAAATGGCCTATTGGGCAAAGAACTGCCCTTGCCTCAACTGCTGACAGTACAAATTCTGTCCTTCTGGACAAGCAAGACACAAGGAAAAGTGACTTCTGAACTCTGCCAAGAGAGGGTAAGATGGTCTTTCAGAATTCCTGCTTCTGAAAATGGGCTGTTAGATACTCTAGGTCTGTAGCCAATTTGAATGCACCAAAAATGCTGAGAAACTTTAGGTGACTGTCCAGGCTGCCAGCTGTCTCTGTCTACTCTTGCAAGATTCCCGAAAGTTGCTTGCATCCATCTTCTATTTCTCAGGTATCATTATATTCCTTCTCAGGTCTTTGATGGGATTGAAGACTAGCAGTTATAGTTACAACTTAGTATATATATATATATATATATATATAATATCTTAGATAGAAAATATTAAGTATTAGATTCAGGTTCTTTAGGATAGGACACCTTTTGGAATGATCTTTGTAACATGCCATTTACCTCTGCTCCAGACTTCTCTGGATTTTAGTATGTGTCTCTTGTTTGATATTGTTCATGTTGGTTGTAGTTCCATCTTATCTAGGTCATTATCCCTTATTACTCCTGGACAATATTTGATCATCATTCCTATTGTATACAGTCTTGTATTAGGTTAGAACCTTCTTATTTAGACAAAGCGGGGAGATGTAGTGGGTAGCCGTTCCAGCTTTGACCTGGAAATACCACCCCCTTTGAGGCTTCGGTAACTGTCACGCCTAGAAGGCAGAACCGAGAGAGGACCCCTGAAGACCTGATATCTGGATGGGGGAGCTCTCTTGGTTCCTGGACCCTGGACGCTGGAGGTAGATGAGCAGAGTTCTCCAGAGAACATCATTGGACTGCGCTACACCTTTCCCAGACCCTGTTACCTATCCCTTCACCTGGAAGTTACCCCACAAAACAAAAAGTTACCCCTTTTAACTACGTGGAGTTGCCTTAATAATTTCACCAATAAGGGGCTGTGTAATGTTGGGGAAAAACTGTACTTCTTCTCACTGAATTTCTAGATGTGTCATTTTATATCCAATGTCCTGTCCTCCTCACACTATGAAATTCCATCTCTAATCATCCCAAAGTTAGAAAGACACCTCATGAAGCCATACCATCCTCTGAGATAATCATTTATTTCTCAAGTGGCGACAATCCTGAGGGTGAGAATCTCTTAGGTCAGAAGCTAGCATTTTTAGTTTAAAAAAACCCTTTAAAATAATTGGATCTCTGTGTAGTTTCATTCCCCTTGCTGTGGCTTTCTTAATCTGAAAATAATTTCCTTCCAGACTCATTCTTTCATCATTAGTGTCTGCAAAACCCTAGGTATATGCTCAGAGCAAGAGAAAAAAACAAAACAAAAAAAAAACAACTTCATGTCCAAGGAGGTTGTGTGTGCAGTGGCAGGTGTCATATGTTCTAACTAGCCCTACACTTTGTGATGAGTCTTTCTAAGGTCTGCATATGGTGTTACTGGAAGTATGATAAAGTAAATCAACACAGCCAAGGGGAACACAGAAGACTTTACTGAGGAGGTGATGCCTGAATGAGCTCAGAAGACAGGAGCAGGAAGAAGAGTGTTTCAGGTGGACAAAGTGTGTGAAGTGGGAGCACATGAGCAAGAGGCAATAAAAATGGAGTGAGGACTGCAAAGCAGGACACAAAGGCTAGAGTTAACCATGATGCATGGTTGGAAAACAGGGTGAGGGCATACAGAGCCTTCCCCACATGGCACCATCAGGGCTTTCAGCTTTATTCCAAAGGCTGCAGGTATAAGTAGAGAAACAACAAAATGTGGATGAACTATTAGGAAGCTCACTCTGTTGACAACATGACAGACACACTGGAACTGTTAGGAGACTATGCAGGGATGAACCCAGAGGGTAGGGGATCAGCTTCAAGGCTAGTCCAGGAGAAGTGATCAAGTTCAGATGGAAGTTCAAGGACTTTTGGTTTTTCTGAGTAAGTGCTGTTTGTCACAAAACATATTTTTCAGTATTTACATATATGACACCAGAAATTTTTGCATTGGTATTAATTGGCAAGACTGATCTGAATTTGGAAAGTTTCCTTCCTTCTTATACATGGGAAGATTGTTGAAACAAGATCATATCATTTATTCCTTTAATTAGGAAAATCATATTTATGCATCTTTTTGACGTATTTTTTGTCTGGGAGGAGGGTATGGAGAGTAGTTCTTTGGCCCCAGAAGAGAAAGGTGATAAATCTACAGCCATTAAGGGAATTAAGTATGCACTCAATTTTGATGATTTATTGTTTCTTAGAAAAGACCATTTCATCTAGAAACTCAGATTTGTTTATAGTTTATTTTTTTTGCAAAGTACTCATAAGTTTTAAACACTTTCTCCATATGAGCTTTCTTACATTGCTGGTTACTTGTGTTTTTGCTTTTGCATTTTTACTATTTTGTTTAATCTAGTTGCTGATCTGTCTACCTACTATCTGTCTATCTATCTGTCTATCTGTCTATCTATCTATCTATCTATCTATCTATCTATCTATCTATCTATCTATTCATCCATATTGTTCTATATTACTTTAAGAATAATCTCTAAGCATATCAATTTCTGATTTAACGTTAAATGATGCATTCCTTCTGTTTCTCTGGGCTATTTTTTAAATTATTGAGCTGAACTGTTATTTAGCAATAGAAGTGTATAGAAACCTCACAGTTTCCCCAGTTCTTAGCTTCACATGTCTCCTGTGGGTTTTTATTAATGCAGCACCATCAATGTTATCATTTCCCAGATATTCACTACTCTGAGTCCAGTAGCAAACTCATGACCTGGACTGTTAAAGAATGGGTTATAGCATTTTCAGATGGCTGGTTTTATTACCCATTTCTATATTTATTGTAGTATAACCAGAAAGTGTGGTCATTGATATTATTACTATGTGTTTTTGTTGGCTTTTCTTGTGCCTAATATATGTCAGGTTTTGGAAATGCTTTTTATAAGTATTTGAAATAGCCTACCCTCTTTTCAGGGTAAGTGAGTTATGCAAATGTTAATCTAGTGAATTATATTCAAGAGTCTTTATATCCTCACTTATGTTCTGATCATTGGCCTGGTTTGGGTTGAAAGAAATAATAAAATCCTCCTTTATTTGGATAATTCTCATAAAATTTTCTGCATTTGAAGCTATGTGTCTTCTAATGTTACAATTACTGGAATATAAAACAGAAAAGGAGTCATGTCATCATTGCAAGATGGAATATTTTTATAGTATGCACTGTTGGTTTGTTTAGTGTTTTTTTTTAAATCTTGATCATTGTCTGGCAAAGACATGAAAGTAAACACAAAACAAAATAAAACAAAAAGCCCAAATCAATATCAGTCATCTTATTTTTAGCCTTTCTGACTATTTGCATAGTAAAAACTATATAGCTTGGTTTTTGCTTTTAAATCTGACCTGAGGATCTCTGTAATATTGATCTCATTCACATATGTGCATTGTATGTGTTACAGATATAGCACGCTTAAACTCTGTCTTCTTTCCCAGTGCTGTGCAAGGCCACACACGCAATGCAAGCCCCGTACCACTGAGCTACATCCCCAGCTCGGCCCCGCCATCCCACGTTTGTTTCTTTCTAAAGCTCTGTCCGTTTTTCATCTTTTTCAGCATAGTTCCCATCTTCTGTGTTTTGGTTCTGTTGTTCCTCTCCTACTGGTATTTTGAGAGATTTATGATCTTGTTTCAGCTCTTCTAGTAGTTAATTTATGACTGGAAATCTGTTTAAGGCTCTCTTGATTCCTCATAGTGAAATGTGGGTAAATTAGTGTTCTTATCCATTTTCTATGACTTTTATCCCATGACCTTGACTTTTGGTCCTTTGACAAACTCCAAGTTTATAACACAGATTATGTGTTATAAAATTCTGATGCCTTTATTGTTCTCTGCTAATCCTTCAATCACACAGCTTTGCCATTTGTTCCTTTGCAGTGGCTCAGTTTTGACTGGAGTCCATGCTCCAACATCTTCCCCATTGGGCCTGGTGGTTATTGTCATCTGATTTCCATGCTCGCACATACACATGCATGTTTAATGACTCACCCAGCACTGATAATTGGCTAGTTTGAAATTGCTAGTTCATGGTTTACCCACCTTCATGGCTTAGTTTTAGCACTGGATATTTTATAGACGTGCTATGCTAACCCAGTATTTCTATTTTCATTATTGTTCTCTACTCCAAGGAACATTTAATATTACAGACATAATATATTTATTTCTGCCCATTTCACTACCTCTGTAACCAATTCTGGCTGCTTGGGGTGGTATCATCCTTGTTGAGAATAAATTTACAAACTTGATTCCCTTACTCTCTTTTATGTACTTTTCTTATCTTCCTATAAAAGACTTTTTTCCCCACATGGTTTGTGTTTAATTTTCTTGTTTTGACCCAGGGTTACACTACTTAAGGCTAGTCTCAAACCTGCTGTGTTGCTCCAGGTGGCCTCTTACTTGAGAGCCTCCTGTCTCAGTATTCAGCCTCCTGAGTACTAATATTATAGGCATACACTGCCATACGCAAAAGGCTTTCTCTCTCTCCCCCCTCCTCTTTCTTTTTGTGCCAACTATTCTTTAACTATTTTACACATAGCCTGGTGTGGGGGTGCACACCTTTAATCTCCTCACTCAGGAGGCAGAGGCAGGCAGATCTCTGTGAGTTCAAGGCCAGACTGGTCTACAAAGTGAGTTCCAGGACAGCCAGGACTACACAGAGAAACCCTTTTTTAAAGAACAACAACAACAAAAAATTACGTGTATTTGCCATGTTTCTGGTCTCCTCTTTGGCTTCCAGTCTCCTCTATTATTCACATTTTCTCTCCATTTCATTGCTTGTTTTAAAAGATCCCACATAATTGTAATTGCCTTTCAAAAAAGTTTATTTACTTTGTGCTATTTTTTAATGCTTTTCTTTTGTAGTGATTTTAATTATATTTGATCTCTTTCAAGATTTACCACTTTGCTTTTTCCTCTGTGTACATTTTTGCCCCCTTCCCCAACTTCTGTTAGCTTTTGTCTTTTGGATATTTCATAATGCTAATGCTATAGTGTAGGTAGAGTTTTCCTGGTCCTGCCTGGCCCACAGTCAGGACAAATCTCTCTCTCCCGCCAGTCCACAGCTGCTCAGACCCAACCCAGTAAACACACAGAAACTTATATTTCTTATAAACTGTATGGCCATGGCAGGCTTCTTGCTAACTGTTCTTATATCTTATATCAACCCATTTCTATTAATCTATAAGTTGCCACATGGCTCGTGGCTTACCGGTACCTTACATCTCGCTTGTCATCGCGGCGGCTGGCAGTGTCTCTCTGCCTTAGCCTTCCACTTCCCAGAATTCTCCTCTTTCTTTGTCCCACCTATACTTCCTGCCTGGCTACTGGCTAACCAGTGTTTTATTTATTAACCAATCAGGGCAACACATTTAACATACAGAACATCCCACAGCACTATAGCTTCATAATGCTAATGCTATAGTTTCAAGAGTAAATTCTTCTCCCCTTCTTCCCTTGCTGACCAGAAGATGACAATGACTTCAAAGCAAAGTTCCTGTGTATGTGTGTGTGTGTGTGTGTGTGTGTGTGTGTGTGTGTGTGATATAGCCAAGCACATGTTGTATTGCACTTTTCTCTGAACTGACATTACCTCTAGGACAGAAGGGGAGTTTCTGAGGTTCCAGAGGTAAACAGACATCACCTATTTGGCAAAGCAGAAACATGGAAGATTTTCAATTGTCTTTTCCCAGATTTATAGGAAGAGCAAACAACTACTGGGAGAGAAGACTCTGACCAGACAAGCTACAGAGAAGAGAGTCTCAGGTTTGTAGAGCCACCAGCAAACTGTGAGGGCACCAAGGTTGCAGTTTCCATAGTCTGTCACTCCTGTTGGCATGGACTTTTAAGTCATGTAACTGATTTTGAGTCATTCCACTCCTGTAAGTAACTCATCATCCAGTAACCACATTATTGTGATGACTCACTGATTCTCTAAGTAGGACTTTGGTGCAGTCATTTCCTCCATCTGCCATGGGTTTTGTCTTGGAATGAGTAGGTGTGTGTGTGTGTGTGTGTGTGTGTGTGTGTGTGTGTGTGTGTGTGTGTGTCTCATCTCCCTAGGGGAAAAAAATCTTTGACATAGTATCACACCATGACACATTTGTAGAGCTTAGAGGCCACTCTTGGATGGAAGTCCTGGCTTTCCATTTTGAGATGGAGTCTCTGGTTTTCTTCACTGTGTATATGAGGCTAGTGACCCAGGAGCTTCCATGGATTCTCTAGTCTCTGTAGGAGAACTGGGGTCCCAGATTCAAGTTATGGCATCTAGGTTTTTTTTTTTATGGATCTTGGAGATCCACACTCAGGTCCTCATGCCTGCACAGCATCACCTTACCCACTGAGCCATCTCCTCAGCCCTGTTGAGTTCCACATATAAGGAAGAACACATGTGTTTTGTCTTTCTGGGCCCAGGTGATTTCACTCAGCATAATACCTTCCAGATCCATTCATTTTTCTGTTAATTTCACAATTTCCTTCTTTATTGCTGCATAAAATTTCACTGAGATTGTATATCACAGTTTTTTCAATTGATGTTCATTAAAACTGTACTTCTTTGCTATTGTGAATAGGACAAAATGGACATGGATGAGCAGATAACTGCTTGTAGGCTATAGAGTCTTTTGGGATATGCTCAGGAGTGACATAGCTGGGTCATATGTTTTAAAGATTATGACTATGAATTTGGGAAAGTAGCAAACACAATGCTTAGCTCCCTCCTTACCTATGAAGCCAAGCTCATGGTGATGGTGGACTTCCCCAGGTAAGTGTCCTTTTATTTCCTGCCCAGAGCTGTGACTGGGATCTGAAAAAAGGCCATGAGTTATCAGGCATGCCACACTTCATGGCCGCTTACTTACTAGAGCATTTGAGATGTTTAAAATAAAAGACAGAAATTCAAATGGAGGAAGGGTGTAAGGAGGAAGGGTACAAGGGACTTTGAAAAGAGCGAATGGGATTTCTAGGAGGTTTTGGCAGCAGGGTTGCTGTAGATAGACAATGAAGTTAACTCTAAGCCTCTGGAATCCGAAGTTTGACAGGAAAATCACCGTGGCTGATTAAGTCTAATTGCTTCATGAAAAGAAGCGCATTGCCTGACACTGATTACCCGTCTCCCTGGCACTAAAACTTTCTAAGAAGGAGTTCTTAAATGGGTATCTATTATTCATCGTATTACCACTACTCTTGTGTTGTGTATTTGTTTATTTTATTGAAATAAATATTTTTCATATGATACATTCTGAAACATGGTTCCCCTCCCCAAACTCTTTCTAGACCTTCCCTACCACCCAGCCAACTCCTTGCTTTTCTTTCTTTCTTTTTGAATTTACACTTCTCTTATATATTACATCCTGACTGCAATTTCCCCTCCCTCCTTCCCTCCCTGTCTTGCACCCCCCACACACCTGCCCTCTCCTCTAGAACCATTCCTCTGTTTCTCTTCAGAAAAAGGGCAGGCTTCCTAGGGATATCAACCAAACATGGCCTATCAAGTTATAATAGGACCAGGCACATCCTCTCATATTAAGGTTGGATTAGGGAACCTAGCAGGAGGAAAAAAATTCCAAAAGCAGACAAAAGAGTCAGAGACAGCCTCCACTCCCACTGTTAGGAGTTCTACAAAAACACCAAGCTACACAACAATAACATATACACAGAGGATTTATGTCAGATACATATAGGCTCCCTGATTGTTGGTTCAGTCTGTGAGCCCATATGACCCCTGGTTATTTGATTCTGTGTGCTGTGTTCTTGTGGTGTCCTTGACCCCTCTGGCTCCTACAGTCCTTCCTCTCCCTCTTCTGTAGGATTCCCAGATCTCTGCCTAATGTTTAGCTGTAGGTCTCTGCATCTGCTCCCTTCAGCTGCTGGATGAAGCCTCTCTGATGACAATTATGCTAGGCTTAGGTCTACGAGTATAGTACAGTATCATTGGAATAATTTCATTGATATTTTTTTCAGTCATGTTTGGACCTATCCTAGATCTTTGGGCTATCCATCCAGCCTCTGGTTCCTGGCCCTCCATGCAGTGTAAAGCATGAGCTCATTCTTGTGGCATGGATCTCATGTTGAACTAGTCTATCAAGGACTCCTAGCAATGGGTGAAAGGAGCCTGAACCAGCCATCTCCTGTAACCAGGCAAGACTTCCAGTGGAGGGATTGGGACACCAACCCAGCCACAAAACCTTCAACCTACAATTTGCCCTGCCTGCAAGATGTGCTGGGGTAAAGGTGTCACAGAACTTGTGGGAGTGGCCTTGCTCTTTCTTAATCTCTCTCTTTAGAAAAGAAACAAACAAACAAAACTGGAATTAAAAAAAATCAAAGAAAAAAATACACAAAACACACACATACATTTATTTGTAAAGTTAAAAAATTGCAATTTTGGTTGGGATCTCAGAGCCTACTGCTGTGTACTGTACACTGGGTGGTGTTGCTATGTAAAAGCAGGGCACTTGTTTCTGTGGGGCCTGCATTAGTGTTATTTTTCTTGTGTAGATCTAAGCATTGCTGAGCAGATGACAGTCAGTTCCTGGAAGACAACGTAATAGAAGAGCCCTGGCTTAGCAGGCAAGAAACTCTTGCTACTGAATTTTTTAAAAGGGTAGAACAAGAAATTGTAAAAGACTCCCTTTCACTCTCTTTAAATTGTGCATGGAATGGCGCTTTATATTTTTTTCACTTAATTGATTTAAGAAATTGGCAATATCATACTTGCATATAGTGTACTGTTATTATGTTCACCCCTCCACTCTCTTATCCCTCTCCACTCCTACCAATGACCCTCTTCTTCCCAACCAGTTCCTTTCCTATCCTCATGGTCCACATTTCCTTTCTTTCTTGCAGTTTTTCCTTACTGATCCTGTGTATGCAGTCATAGGTGCTGTGTATTCACGGATGCAACAGCCTTGTTCTACCCAGAAGAGAGCACCACACAGCACTCTCCTTTCCTTTGGCTCCCGTATTTCTTCCACCCATCTTGCCCCCTACAGATGCCTTATTTAGGTTAAGTTCTAAGTGGTCATTTATTCTTTGCCCTTTGCCAAGTTAATTATCTGCTTTGACCATCGCCACTGCCCAAAGAGGCTTTTCTGACTAAGACTGAGAGCTGCACTAGCCTGTGGGTATACATTTTGACAGTTTGTTTAAGCCTATGTCTATTTGGCACAACATAATACTAGATTCCCTTGTAGTTGCCTGTGCCCTCTCTATGCATGGCTTTTGACAAGTTCTACAACACCCAGCCTGCATGCTGTCTTATGAAACCATCCTCAAATCCAAGCAGGAAGTCGTTGGTTACCACCAGGGCATTCATGCCACTATTGCACTGGTGGGCATATTTTGTCAGTCAGTTTAATACTGTAGCCTGCAGAGTACATACCTGGGTGTGATGGTTGGTGACTTTTTTCTTCCAACAGCCTGCAAAGTACCTTCCATCACTATGAACACCAGCCAGCAGAGAGGTCCCTGTCTGCCTTTCTTGGTAGCTCATACAGTAAAGTATTTTCCTGTTCTATGCATTTTCCTGCAAATTTCATAATTTTTCTTTGGTGCTGAATTGAACTCCATTGTGTAGATGGACCACATTTTCATTATTCATGCCTCAGTTGATGGACTTCCAGGGTGATTCCATGTCCTAGCTATTGTGAGAAGGGCACTTTCCTCACTCTATTTTTCCTCATTTTGATCTCTGTTCAGTCCTCGGTGTCTTCAGGTTGTTCTGAGTGGTAGTGGACTCATAGGATAGGGTACAGTGTGCAATCGCTTTTGTTTTGAGTCTTAAGGCAGAATGTTTTTATATATGAGTAAAATAAGCAAATCTTGAGGACCATCAGTGGTTGAAAAATACAGAAACCCTATCTATCCTCCTTTTGGAAGTCCCAGCCCACCCCCCCAGCTGTGCCCCAGCTGGGCTACTGGCCATACGTCTCCCTCTAAGGCTGGTTATCAGAGAGCTTTGAAAACTATTCTGGTGCTGAGACCTCCTCGTCCTCAAAACAACTACACTACCCAGTGTGTTTTCTTCTTCCTTTTCTTATTTATTTGATTTATTTGGTGTTTTCTTCTAACAATAACTTTCTGAGCCATCTAATCTTCCCTTGTGGTAGACCGCTTCACCTTGGAATCCTTCATGAATGCTAACAAGTTGAAGGGGATTAAAAGTAGCTCATCTCAGCTGACATTTTGCATCACTGTGGGGAAATCTTCCCTTAAGTATCTCTACTGTAAAATATACTACTGGGTGGGAGTTGGGGAGAATCAGACAAGAGCCACAAAAACAGTGACTTAATTTTATTTTAAAAGGGCATAATTCTCTCCTTATGTATTTCATAATGAAGAGCAGTCCAAGTTGCCCCCTCTAACAAACTGTACATTTTTGTTAGTTAATGCTTTAAGAGCAATGGGGTAGAGGGTTGAGGATTGGTGGATCCTGGGCCAGTTTAGAGCTTGCCACTAAGACTGCCACAGCTATGCTGCGGTGGACGAGATAAGGGTATTAACTGGGAGCTGGGCTGCTTGGTCTTGGCTCCAGAGACTAGAACAACTAAGTGAAGATTAGATCAGGGTTATGCTCTGATCATTCTTTCCCCTGCTGTGTATACGGCATTTAAAACTCAGTAGGCCTAAAAACTAAGTTCAGAATGTTTGCTCTAGCAAATACTAGTTCTTCTCTTTGAGAAGATCATCTTTTTGTTGAAGCTGCCCTTTATTTGGGTGGAAGTAGGGGTTGAGGAGTTGGGAATTGAGGAGCAATGTGTTTCTTTTTTCTTTTCTTCCTTTTATTGGAAATAATGTTTTTCTCACATAGTATATCCTGATTATAGTCTCCCCTCCCTACCTCACGTACTATCTGGATCCTTACCTTTTCTGTATGTCGTTAGAAAACAATCAGGACGTCTAAGAAATAATAATAAATAAAGTGTAATATAATAAGATAAAACAGAAACTAACACATTGGAATTGGATAAAACAAACAGAGGAAAAGAACCCAAGAGAAGGAACAAGAATTAGAGACCCACACGTTTGCACACTCAGGAATCTCATTAAAAACTTTAAACTGGAAGCCATAATATATACACAGAGGACCTGATGCAGACACATGCAGGCCCTTGTTGGGGACCCTGTAAGCCTCATGACTGGCAGGAATCCGATCCCCACAAGATGAAGATTAAAACTTGAGTCAGTACTATCTTTGTAGGCACTGGGTCAAAATCTTCCAGAGACTGACCTCATGGTTGATTCTTCTTACACGTTTAAGAATAGTAAAACTTGGGGAAGAGGTTTCCATTTGACATTTATCACAACAAAACTTTAGGTATAGCTATATAGAAACTCCCTACCAAGGTGTCAGAGTACCTATGACCTTTATAATAAGAATGAATTCTACTGACTGATAAGCAAAGCTCAGGGCCAGTGTCTAGAGTGGAAGATATGTAATAAGTGTAAGGATAGATTCTGTTGTTGGAGAATACAAAACACATGGAGCCTCTTTTACAGGGATGTGCTCTATTCACTGAGAGACAAAGCTCAGGGTTAGGGCCTAAACAATGCTCAGGATATTGGGAGAATCCAGGTAGAGCCTGGCTCCTAATAGAATAATAAAGGATCACCAGGTTGTATGACCATGTCCCTTCAGCATTCCAGGTGATCAGGCATCATCCACTTCTTTCAATTGAAGAAAATAGGCCTTTGTGATTGACAGTCCTGGTTTCTCTAATGCTTACTCTAAGCTGTGCTTTGTACAGGCCCTGTGCATACTGCCTCCATCTCTCTGAGTTCATATGAGCTTTGATCATGTTGAGTTAGAGGAACTTTTTTTCTTGGTGTCCTCCATATCCTCTGACTCTTAACACTCTGTCTCCTCTTCTGTAGGATTCCTTGAACCCTAAGGGGAGAGATTTAATGGAGACATCCTATTTAGGGCTTAGTGTTTCAAGATATCTCACTCTTGGTGCAATGTCTGTCTCACTCTCTGGGTAATGTCTAGTTGTGGGTCTTTTATTTCTTCTCATCGATTGAAGGAGGAAGCTTCTCTGATGATGGCTGAGCAAGGTGCTGATCTATGAACTCCAAGAGCCAAACTCATGATTCAGAAGTCAGAACTTTAAAGATTAAACACTCAGACAGTAGAATCTTATACAAAAGGTAGGGCACAGGTTGGAATAACATGTTGTATGGGAACTTTTTTGTGTGGATGTCCTTGAAGATTTTGTCTTACCAGATTCCTTGAAATTGCCCTAAGAGCTGCCATTTTCCAAATGCTCTCCATGCTCGAAGTGAGAACAGCAGCCTCTCCTTTGAAAAGCAGCACACACCCATCTCTGGGTCTGGCCCACATTGCCTCTTGGCTGCTTAGCCTATAAGACAGGATTGATGTAGTATGATCCAGCCTAGAAGTGTCAGTCAAACCCTCATCTCATTCTCCTCCTCCTCAGAGATACGTATCCCAAAAGCCTCATCAATGCCTCTACTAGAGGACACATCCTTGTGAAAAGAAGGGAACTTAATGCTACATGAAATTGTACACATTGGTGTAGAATGGGGCTGCTTCACAGAAGAGCACATGGGCTCACACTTGGATAAGGTATAGTCCCAGGAGGAATGTCTCTAGACAACTGTGCAGCAGGCAGAATTATCTTCAGAGCACTTTCCATTACCCTGTCTACTTCCGAGCCATCTGACTGCCTGGTATTCTTTTCAAACGTGTACTATGGCTTTGATCTTCTGAGTTCTTCTGCCTGTCCCTCATCTTGTGGTTCCCTTGACCAAGGTTCTCTTGCTTGATCTCTGAACATGTCAAAATGTATCTCTAACATGTATACAAGTAATATTAATGACAGGCAATATTTTAATGTTCCCTCTGTAAAACTTGCTTATCCTTTTATGGCTATAATTAGTATCCATAAATACTCATTTTGCACCATGGGATACCAATATGATTGGTTTCCTGCCTCATATATTCTTTTTTTTCTGTCTTCAGCCTTATTTTGTATAAATGTTTTGCCACACCATCCCTTGAGTAGTTTTGCTAAAACGCAAACTGATCATGTTGGTCTTTTTGGAAGCACTCTATGGCCCACATGTTAAAATAACAATGATAATTGCAGCTACCTTTTACCCAGAACTTTGCTGAGCAGAGCCTTCCTATGGGTTACTCAGTAGAATCCTGCTGCATTCTCAAGGGACAGGTAAACTGTTGTTCCCATTTTATAGCTCAGATCAGGTGCACACTCACGATGCCAGATCCAGCCCTCATACCACTATGGCACAAAGCCCAAGTTCCTTCCATGGCTGTAGAGGCTCTGTTGGGCTTGGCATCAGCATTAATCAGTACCTCACTACCTCTCAGCCTGTACTTTCTGGTTTTCAGATAGGCATCACTTTCCATGTTGGTTCCTCTCACCCTTCTCCAAGGAAACTGGGGAGACTAGCCCTGCAGGTTTCTGCATGCTATAGGAAACACATGATAGTCACGTCTGTATCTGTATGACTGTGGCACCAGCCATAAATGCTCATTTAAAGTACCTGAGTCCCAAGGTAAGAGTGTCATGATGATGATGAAGATATGGAAGAGGGAGATAGGGTTTTTTTTTTTTTTTGAGAGTGGTCTTTTCTACTTTGCCTAAGCAAAATGTGTGTTTTATGGAGCATAAAGAAACATACCAGTTTCAGAGTCTTAGTTTCTAACTTTCACTTAAGTGGTTTTCTTTATCTTACCAATAGGATAGATGAGCATAGAAATTTGTTCCTATAGAGTTTCTGATGCTGTGAGACTGAACCAGAAGCTGGAATCCCAGGACTCATAGCCCAGCTCCCTTTGGGTGGCCAGAAATTCCTTATTGCTAATGGGGAGGTTGGCATAGATATTGGCACAGAGAAGGGAGAGGTAAGCTATAGAACAGGGCTGCTTGTTCAACTATGAGCAAGTTATTCTTACTCCATCAGCCTTAATTTCCTTCTCTGAAAAACAAGGGAAATGTATATTCAGTAAGTCATGCACCTGATTTGTATCATATTCTCAGTCCTCAACCAGTGGCCACTGCTTTAGTTCCAGAGTATACAATCTGGTTGAGAAAGCCATATTAATGCTGGTTCTGGGCACGTGGCCCTGCCTTCTTCTGTGGATAGCCTCTTGAGGAGACATAGCAGAGGACAAAGGAAATTAGTTTGTGCCTGTGGCTCTTTTGTCTCTCAAATCAGCCTCTTGGTTTGTTGTCTGGGGCTAAATTTTGGATCCAAGCCAAGTCCAGAGTTTGCCATGTCATTTTGGCCAGGTCAAATGTGCCACCCAGGATTTTGATTCGAGCTGGCTGCATTCTAAGTCTGAAGATGTCTGACCATTGCTTGTTGAAGGAAATCATCAACAGCTCTCAAAGTGTTTTTCAGCCTAGAAATAAACTGCCTTCCTCAAAGAATTTAGACACACAACTAAACGTGGAATAGCCAGATGGCTCATCACAAGTGAGAAGGCTATAAATTTGAAAAATACATATAATCAAGGCCACTGTCTCTGAGCTACATAGAGAAAAATCCCAGGCAATATTGAAGACAGTCAGTGCCTTTAAAACCAGGGAATAGAGGGAATGAGAGACTGTTCCTTACACAGAAAGTGATCTGAGCAAGCCTTTATTCTAATTCAAAATGTTATCAGTTTTGTAATTCATGGGATTTTTCTCTGTAGCAAAAGAAGAAAACCATTGTCCATAAAATTTAGCAGCTTTGAGCAAAACTGAGGAAACGCTGGGGAAAAATCTGCAGTGCTGTTTTGTCTACAGAACAATAAAGGGAAATATCAGCTGAAAGGCTGCAAGAAATGACTAGTCTCTGGTTTGAAGGAATTAGCTTTGCAAATGCATTTTCTTTTTTTAAATTAAGAAGAAATTGCTTCAATTAACTGCTTTTAGGAAAAAATGGCATAACAGTATTTTAAAAACAAAGCTTTCTGGGAAGTGTAGGTATTTATTTTAAATCAACTTGGTTAAAAACCTTAACTTGCTCTCCAGATCACTGACTAAATGTTACCACAGTAAGAGAACAGAGATGTTAATTTTTTTCCTTCATGATCTCCCTCTCTCTTTAGGAAAGGAAGATAGTGTCTTTTGAGCCAAGCTTCACTGAATCTGAATATTGGCTAATTATTTATTGAGTGTGTACCTGATTTGATCCATATTGGTCCACTGTTAAGGCCTTGCATCTGGCCACGACTCTTCTGAGTATATGTGGGAGAAGGGATTCTGATTTTGAACAAGCTAAAAACAGTTTTTCCACGCACCTCAGAGCATCCTGGCTGTAGCTGTCTGTTTTGGCCCTGAATTTCTCACTGCCCATGGGTGCTCTGTGCAGCCCCCTCCTCTGTACTCATAGTCCCAATGTAGCATCCCTCTCTGCCACCTGATCAGTGAGGAATAGAGACTCAGGACACAAGGCAGAAGGGACAGCCACACTGCTCTTCCTTTCCTTAAACACTATGCCCTCTGTGGACACTCTTCTGTGCACTGGAAAGATGGAAAGTTGTGTGTAGAAAATTATCTCATGATCATACTTATATGTAGAATATGATAAGGTCAAAGCCATGGGAACATAGCGTGTGGTTACCAGTGATGGGGGTGGTGGCAGGAAAGGGAGATGATGGTCAAAGGCACTGTCATAGTTAGGGTTTCTACTGCTGTGAGGAAACACCGTGACCATGACTATGCCAACTTTTTTTTTTTTTTTAATGAAAGCCCGGCTAATAGTTTAGGCTTGTTTTTAACTAGCTCTTATAACTTAACCCATTTCTATTAATTTACTTTCTGCCTTGTGGCTTGATTACCTTTACTCTGTACTGCCCATGCTGTTTTCCTGCTTCCTCTATCTCTGGCTGGTGATTCTCTGCATCTCTGTCCTTCTTCTTCCCAGAGTCCTCTCTGCCCCCAAAGTCTTGCCTAGCTATTGGCTGTCCAGTTTTTTTTTTTATTAAACCAATCTGAGTGACAAATCTTCACAGTGTACAAAGAGATTACTCCACATTTCCCCCTTTTTGTCTAAATAAAAAGGAAAGTTTTATCTCTAACATAATAAAACTATAAACAACAAGAACAATTATCACGTAAGAATTACATTATAGTGTCCAGTCCATTTGTATTTGGCGTATTTGGAGAAAATACTCTATTATATAGTCTATCTCAAGGAGTCCAAAGCTCTGTACTTAATTTATCTTCTATCATAACTAAGGAAAACTGCAACTATAACTACCTAGTCTTCAACTCCATCAAAGACCCAAGAAAGGATACAATATTACTTGAGTAGACAGGAAGTGCGGAGCAGGCAATGTCCAAAACTAAAAGAAATGACAGAAACACCTGGCTGCTTGGATAGTCACCCAAGCTACCTCTGTAACATTGCGGCATCCATCTTCAGCCTACAGGCCTAGACTATCTGACAGACTTTTCTGTAAAGCAGGAATTTTTGAAGGACTGTTCTATCATATCTTGGCAAAGTCCAGCAGTCACTTTTTTTTGTGTCCTGCTGGTCCAGTTTGTATAGCATATTGTCAGCAGTTTAGGCAAGGGCAGTTTCTTGCCAAAGTGGTTAACTTTTGCTATTGGAAAGAAAACTCCATATTGAAGTTCTTCAATGCCCATCATTCTTTTTTTTTTTTTTTTTTTTTTGGTTTTTCGAGACAGGGTTTCTCTGTGTAGCTTTGCGCCTTTCCTGGAACTCACTTGGTAGCCCAGGCTGGCCTCGAACTCACAGAGATCCGCCTGGCTCTGCCTCCCGAGTGCTGGGATTAAAGGCATGCACCACCACCGCCCGGCTGGTTTTTTTTTTTTTTTCCATCATTCTTTTTTGAAGTAGATTGGTGCCATCAGGAGCAGACATGTCTCGTTGTCCAGAAAAGATTTATATTATTAAAACATTTTAAATGCCACATTCTGTAGGTCTTTGAAGTATTTGAAGATCACCTATCTATTGAAAATATATCTCTGTATGACTTTGAAAACGTACCTAACATGACTATAAGTTTGATCACTATAGATGACTAACTATTAACTTGTATTTATTATCTTAAATAGGTTTTAAAGATTAAAACTTTTCATAACCTTTTAAAATGAGCTGCATAGGTACAATATCTTAAACAAGAATAGAAACATACATACTGTATAACAAAAATAACCTTAAATTTGCATCAATATACAAAAATCCATACCAATGTAAAATATTTGAGACTAGTGCCACAGCAACCCTTGTAAAGGATAAAATTTAAATGGGGCTGGCTTACAGTTTTAGGCATTTTAGTCTATTTACCTAATGGCAGCATGCAGACAGACATAGTGCTGGAGAAGGAGTTGAGAGTTCTACATCTTGATCTGTGGGCAGCAGAAGCAACTCTGTGTCACACTGGGCATAGCTTGAGCATATAAGACCTCAGAACCTGCCTCCACAGTGACACACTTCCTACAACAAGGCCATAGCTACTCCAACAAGGCCTCACCTCCTAATAGTGCTACTCCATATGGACCAAGCACTCAAACACATGATTCTATGGGCCATACCTATTCAAACAACCACAGGTACTAAGTTACAAGTTCCTAGGGTGAGTAGGTCTACAGGTCTAGTGTGTGGCATAATGTTACAGTTAAAAGTGTGGTTTATACTGAATGCTTGCCCAAAGAATTTGTGTGAGGAGACAGATGTTAATCAGCATTACTGGAGTCATCAACTTACTATACATATATATGTCTCAAAATACCTTGTTGTATACCTTAGCTGTATGTAGTGGGTAGCCATTCCAGCTTTGATCTGGAAGTTCCAACCCCCATTGAGGCTTCGGTAACTGTCACGCCTACAAGGCAGGGCCGAGAGAGGACCCTGAAGACCCAAGATCCAGATGCGCCGGCTCTCTTGGTTCTTGGACCCTGGACACTGGAGGTAGACCGAGCAGAGTTCTCGAGAACACCTCCAGACTGCGCTACACCTTTCCCAGAACCTGTTACCTATCCCTTCACTTATAAGCTACCCCACAAAATAAACCTCCCTTTTAACTACGTGGAGTGGCCTTAATAATTTCAGCAATAGCTGTAAGTATTTTAAAATATTTATCTATTTTTTTATTTATGTGTGTGTGCACACATGCATGCATGCGTGTGTGTGTGTGTGTGTGTGTGTGTGTGTGTGAACGTGTGCACATATATGCATGCCAGTATCCCCATAGGTCTGAAGAGGTAGTAGAGGTCCCTGGAACTAGAGTGACAGGCAATTGTGAGCTGCACAATGAGGGCACCTGGAACTGAACACCAGATAAATAAGCAATATGATTTCAGAGATCATGAGTGGTAAGGAGAAGCTGGGATAGGCCTTACTTTGCACGATATTAAGACCAGTGGAAATATTTAAGAAACAGACCCCACTATAAATATCTGGACAGAGGACTTTAGTTACAGAGAAAGTTATAAGAGAAAGGACCTAGCTGGGCTTGGACACTGTGGTGGTTTGAATGAAAATGGCCCCCATAGGCCCATAGGGAGTGGCAATATTAGGATATGTGGCCTTGTTGGAGGAAGTGTGTCACTGGGTGGTGTTGGGGGCTTTGGGGTTCCAGATGCTCAATTCAGGCCCAGTGTCTCTCTCTTCCTGCTGCCTGAAGATCTGGATGTAAAACTCTAAGCTACTCTTCAGCATTAAGTCTGCCCTGTATGTCCCCATGCTTCCCACCATGGGTGATAATCGACCAACTCTTTGAACTGTAAGTCAGTCCCAATGAAATGCTCTTCTTTGTAAGAGTTGCCATGGTCATGGTGTCTCTTCACAGCAATAAAAACCATAACTAAGACAGACATGTAGGCTCATAACCCCAGGTCTTTAGAAGGCTGAGAAAGGGAGGCAGGGGCCAGGGGAATGAAAGTTCAAGATCAGCCTGGACAATTTAGTGAGACTCTATCTGATAAAAAGAGGTGGGGAATATTGTTCAGAGGTAGAATGCTTGCTGAATTCTCCCCCCTGCTCTGGGCCCAGGGTGAGCTAGTTGCATTCTTCTTTCTCTTTGAGACAGCCAGTCAGATGCTCTAGCAGGAGACAAGGGGCTGGGTGTTTAACTGAAAGTCTTAGCTCCACACAGTCTTTCACTTGCTGTCAGACAATGATGGTATCAACCTAACTAAATAAAATCACAGATTCTCTGAAGACTGATGTTTGTCTAGCAATAGCATTGCAAAGAGAGTGTACACAGCATCTTAACTGCATGCATATTCAAGAAAGTTAAGCAAGGGCAAGTGTGCAGTCATTTTGAAATGATAATTTTGTCTTCAAGATCAACAGCAATAGAGACAGTCCAGTTTGGGTAGACATTCTTCTGGAAGTATTCTCTGTGGAAGGCTGTTGTGTTCTTTGTGACAGATGTTTATCTGGCAAAGACTTATGGGATAGCACTTATTATCCAGCATGCATTCAGGAGATGTCCTCCTGACTTTCTGGCTTTGTTGCTGTTCCTCATTTGGTTGAGATTGCTATGATGAGTATTGCTTGTCCTCTCCAAAACTTATTTTGAAATTTAATTCTCATTGTGAGAAATTAAGAGGGAAGGGCTGCTGGGACTTTGAGAAGCAATTAAGGTTTCCCTCTCAAGAATAGATTAGTTAATTTGTGTGATTAATGGATTAGTGGGTCATCTTTAGGGTGGATCTACAAAAGCCAGTTTGTCTGTCTCATGCATCTGATGCTTAGATCAGGATCATGAGTCACAATAAGCCTGTCTTTATGACTGACTACTTCTGGTACTGTTATTAGCAACAGAAAACTGATTAAGGAAGGCCCTGACAAAAACCAATTTGTTATATTCTGACAGTGTTCACAGTGGCCACACCTTTCTTCCAGGACTGTGGTCTACCTTCATCCTGCCCTGCTGCTATGAGCTCTAGGACTCTGCTAACCCTGTATCATCAGAACTGCTTCCTCAGGCTTTTGATCACTCTTCCTAATTTGAATATGACATCAGTTTTTTTGTGGGATCTTGCCTCATAGCTGCTTCATCCATGTAGAAAGACATGGTTTTTAAAAGTGGAAAACCACTTAACTTTTAAAACTTCAAGTTAGGTTTATCAAAGCATAATTTACATATAGCAAAATCTAGCTCTATCATCTATGGATTTTTAGGAATTTTGAAAAAGTGCATGGTTAAATGATCACCTATAATCAAGATTTAGAATGTTTTTTAACCATTGGAGATTTTTAAATATGTGACAAGGAGAGATAGATACCTGGCCTCTTTACACACACAGGCAAGCACTCATGAATGCGTGCACGCAGGCACACACAAAACAACAAAACCAAACCTTACTTAGACTTGAAGAACGGTCCCAGGAAGATAAGAGCACATGCGAAAGTCAAGTTCAGAGTGGTTTGGACACTATACTGGCCAAGCAACACTATAATAGGGAAGGCCTTTTTTCCGTTACATGATTACAGTTGATGTGGAGAAATCAGAAGATTGCGCTCAGTGTGGCGGTGTGGGGGATGTGTTGATACATGGAGGCTGTGTGGGCACCAGGGAAGAACACACAGGGTATTAAAAGCATACAGAGGCTGCCCTCCTGTGACCTCCCTGGTCTAACTAATACTTATGGCTCCGGTGAGGATTACCCATAAGAGGGCTGATTCCATCAGCACTCTGAGAGGGTCTCAGAGGTTTTGAGTTTTCTAAATCCCCCTGGTTTAAGGTCTGAATCCACTCATTTGAAATGGAGGACTAACGTAAGAAGAGGAATACACCACACCAATGGTATTGGTGCCTCCAGGCAGTTTTCACAACACAGTGCACACAGAGATAAGATTAGAGCTTGCTCACTGCTGAGAATGGCCTAAGTAGGCCAACTTGTCATACAGTTCCAGCCAGCCGCCTTGAGGGCAGAGGGCTATCAACACATTGCAAGCTATTGGGTGAGAAATGCTCACATATTCTCCCTCCTAACTGATAAATTCTCTTAGGACAGAGGAAAGAACAGCTGAAGATGTTACTGGACCACTTTTCTGGAGTGTGACTTTGATGAGCCTCAGTTACTTCATCTGCAAAATGATGTTAATACCTTCCTTCTCATGGCACCAAGCACTTTCTCAAACATCAGTAGTGGTAAAATCCTGAGTGACAGGGAGCCCATAGGGGTCTCAGGGCTGATCATGAACTTGATGTTGGTAGCTGTGAGATGCTGCCCACTAATTTCACTGTCCCAGCTCAGGAAGACTCTGGACCACAAACACTGTGCTATCCTTACCCACCCATCATCCCCAGTTGTCTGTCTAAGTACCGCAGCTCTGAGTACCTTCAATTACCAAGTTAATAAATGGCAGAGACTGTAGCTGGAGAGTTTCTCTCCAGCTCCCACCAAGCCCTGGCAGTCCTGCAGCCCACTTATAAAATAAACACACAGACTCTTACACTATTTAAACTGTTTGGCCTAATGGCTCAGGCTCCTAGCTATCTAGTTCTTACATCTTAAATTAACCCATTTCTATAAATCCATACCTTGCTGCATGGCTCATGGCTTACCAGTATCTTACATGTTGCTATTCATGGTGGTGGCTAACAGCATCTCCTGACTCAGCCTTCCTGTTCCCAGAATTCTCTTCTCTGCTTGTCCCGCCTATACTTCCTGCCTGGCTACTGGCCAATCAGCATTTTATTTATACAGAGTGATATCTGCAGCAAGAGACTAGGAGTAAAGTGAAGGTGGGACCAGAGCCACCGTTGGGATGATTTTAAATCATCAATCCACTGCTTTGAAGAGAGATTCAATGCCATTCTTTTGTTATCAAATCCACCCCTGGTTTTATATTTTCCAGGTTTAAAAATCATCTTTTACTTGCATTTACAGAATTATCTGAAATGGCATGTTAAAAGTGTACACTGATTATTAAGGTGTTCTATTTTTAATAGGCAAATAAATATCTGCCTGGATACTTAAGAGAGAAATGCTGTCAATCTTAGAAAATAATGCATCAGTAGAAAGCTCTGGCAGGAAGAAGACAGTGGTTTGCTGATTTAAGATCACAGGGATGATAACGACAGTGAATACAATACAAAATATAGAGATAATGCCAAAAGGTGACCTTTATTGCATGTGGCTATAATTATATAAGTGGGGTCCAATGGAAAAGAATGAAGTACAGGGTGTCATTGTTATAAGGTTAAGGAGCTGAACATGGTAAGCTTGCTGTGGAGGCTGCAAACAGATTATTAGAGAAGCTAATTTGAGTTTCATTGTATGTAGTCTGCACTAGGCACCACGCTAAACAGTCTACTTGAATTATTTTGCTTAATTCTGACATCCTTGAGAAACATGGCACTATTGATCACACCAAATAACCAGTAAGAAAAATACAGCCCAAAGACTCAGTTGCTCAGCCAGGATGAGGGCAGAGAAGGGATCAAGGGACTGTCAGAAGACAGGTGCTTTTGTGAAACGATTTTGCTAAACCTATTTAGTTTATACCAATGATAATTTATTGCTTCAAGGTCTTTTCTTCTCTGATATGAACTAGAACATGGTATCAACTAAGCTTATCTGAGAGAAATATGTAAACTAGGCAGAGACTTCTTCCTATACCATTATGACCCAGAGAGCCCATTCACACACCAGGTCCCCAGACCCCATGTCTGACCTGCACATCAGGATTCCTTGGGGGTCAGACTCAGACAGTTGCATTCAAAATACACCCTCAAGGGATTCTGATTGATGCGTATGTAATCCAGAGCTACTGCAGTAGGCCAAGAAATTATCTCTTATTTTCTCTTTTCTTACAAGAACTTAGAGTCAAGAATCTGGTATATACAGTGAAACACGGAGATGTGCCAGCAATATATAAATATTCAAATTATTGTTGTTTTTAACTTTTAAAGGTAGATTTAATTTTTATTTATGTATAGGTTGTGTGCCTGCATTAATGTATATGCACTAAGTGCATGCAGATGACTGAAGATGTCAGAAGAGGGTGTTGCGTCCTTGGCCACTAGTTATAGGTGTTGTGAGAGTTCCAGTGTGGATTCTGAGAACTGAACCTGGTCATCTACAAAGACAGCAAGCGCTCTTAATGCTGAGCCATCTCTCCAGCCCTACTGTCTTTAAATTTTAAACTTCATTATTGTAAAACAATTTACTAAATCACAATTTAACGTAGTTTGGCAATGTAACTGGGTGATAAATACCATGATACTCTTTGTTTTGCCAACTTGGCACAAAGCTAGACATTCCTAGGACTAGATAATCTCCAATGGGGTACGGTCTCCATTAGATTACCTTGTGGCTACGTCTTTGGGGCATTACTTAATTGATAAATGATGTAGGAGGGCCCAGCCTGCTGTGAGTGGTCTGTGGTCTATGCTTCAGTTCCCATCTCCAGGTCCCGACTTTGAATTCTAGCACTGGGCTCCTGCCCTGACTTCCCCTGGTTATGGATTATATCTTGTAAATGAAATAGGCTCTTCCCTCCCCAATGCTTCTGATCATGATGTTTATCACAGCAACAGAGAAGCAAACTAGGAAACCTATATTAACAGAGAATATCTATTATCCCTCAAGTTATATTGCATTCCTTTGTAGGTAACCCCTTCCCTGGTGCCTGGAAATCAGCAGCCGGTTTTCTATCAGTGCACTTTTGTTTTGTCTAAAATTTCATATAAATAGAATGATATTTGTGTGTGGTTTTTAAATTCTGGCCTGTTTTTTGGCATGGTACTCTTGAGATTTACCTGGATGTTTCTGTATGTCAATAGTTCATTTCTTCCCCTATGTTCTGTTTTAATTAATTAACTAATTAATTAAGTAATTTTATAGCCTGACTGCAGTTTCCCCTCTCTCCTTTCATACCTGCTCCCCTCCTTCCCTCTTCTGTTTCTACTCAGGAAAAGGCAGGCCTCCCATGGATATTGACAAAACGTGGCTTATCAAGTTCCCTATATTCTGATTTATAGACAGATTTCAGACTGTTGATCCTTACACCTGGATTGTTTCTAGGTCCTGGTTATTATGATAAGATCTGTATAAACTTGAGCTTCATTATTACTATATCAATTTTTAATAATGGAATTTGGAAGTCATGGTGTTTTAAAAACTTTGTAAGAGATTGGGACACTGATTTCCAACATGGCTAATATTTTGCACTCTGACTAGTATAGAATGAGAGTTCCAGTTGAATGATCTTCACCAATGGGGCGGGGGCGGGGTAGGTTCTTCATAAGGGCAGGCTACTTAGTGTAGAAAAGGCACTTCTGACAACAGACTCCCATACTATTATGGTGGATCTGTGTCATAGGCCACTTGCCCAAGTGTCTAGGTTCTTGGGTGACATGGCAAAGAACTGGACCAAGAATGAGTGGTTAATAAGAGTAGAGGATGTTTTTTAAGAAAAGGAAATACATCACTGAGAGTGGAAATGGGCTAGTGAGCATCAGGTCACAAGATGCACAACCTTTTATGGGACATTTACATAACACATACCTTTCTTGGCTTTGTCCAACCTGGGCTTGACTTGAGCATGTTCTGTATTATGTGAACAGCAGGCTTCCAGTCTTTTTCTGCCAAGTGGCTTCTTTCATTTGTTAATCATAATAGCTTCCTCCAGTCTATGTTCTCTTCTTTCACAATTATTTCCTGATATCTTTGGTGCCAAAAATCTTTTTGGGGAGCAGCAGTCAGTGATCAACTGATCTCCTATAATTCTTTCCATTCTGATGAGGGGTATAGTCCTTAAGAGGGATCCCAAGATTCTCTCTACTGTATCCATTGGTTGGAGAGGAGATACTGGATTTTCTGTAGTAGGAGTTGAGCTGGGATCTCTGCATTATAGGGCGTTTAGTTATGAAATTGTCACATATTCTAGAAGACACAAATTTTTACAAGATTAACATACAGGGTTTGAGTAAGAATAACATGATTATGTCAGTTGTTGATCACAGAAAGGGCAAAAGACAAGAAAGCCATGGCTCTGTTCATTTCAGGAGAGACATCTTTCATTGTTATTGGGGTGTATGATCCCCTGAACTGTTAAATAAAACATACTGATGATTTTACAGTACAGATGAGACCCAGTAGAACAAATAGAAGGGAGAACATTTAATGGAATAGATAAAAGGGGTGTGGTGGTTTGAAAGAAAATGGCTCCCAAAGGGAGTGGCAATATTAGGAGATATGGCTTTGTTAGAGTAGATGTGGCCTTTTTGGAGAAAGTATGTTGTTGTGAGGGTGGGCTTTGAGGTCTCATATATGCCTAATCCATGCCCAGTGCCTCAGTCTACTCCTTGTTGTTCTCTGATCAAGATGTAGTCAGCAATATGTTTGGGTAAATACCGTCATGCTTTTCACCATGATGATAATGGACTAAATCTCTGAAACTGTAAGCCACTATCTAAATTAAATGTTTTCCTTTATAAGCATTGCCATGGTCATGGTGTCTTTTCACAGTAATAGAAACCCTAAGTAAGATAAGAGAGACAGTGTGAGGTTGAGTGCCAATAGTGTCCAAGGAAAAATCATGAAGGCATGATATCAGATTAGAATAAAGATGAATTTTTATAGATCTATTATGTCTAAATAGATAGATAAAAATAGAGAGTATCTCTGTATTATAGCCAGAGTGGCTGTGATCATTTTACTGCATATTGGCAGCCCATACTCAGGATTTAATAGGAAAGACTGGGTAATAGTTTGTTCCTTTTTAAAGTTCAATGTACTTTAAAATTATCTTTAATTAAAACATACTTTCCTAATTTCCTCTCTTCTGCTGTGGATTATCCTTCTGTACACTGTGTAAATTATGCTGTGATTGGTTTAATAAGGAAGCTGCCTGGCCAATAGCTGGACAAGATAAGGTTATGCAGAAAAACTAGACTAAGGACACTGGGAAGAAGAAAAATGGAGTGAGAGAAGTCACCAGTAGATGCAGAGGAAGTAGGTAGTACAAGGTTTAAGAGAGGTAATGTCACATGGAAGAATGTAGATTAATAGAAATGGGTTAATTTAAGTTGTAAGAGCTAGTTAGTAACAAGCCTGAGCTATCGGCAAAGCATTTATAATTAATATTGAGTCTCTATGTTGGTTATTTGGGAATTGGCAGGATGGAAAGAAAAGTCTGCTTATAAACAAACCCAATATGGGGCTGAAATTTCCACATAAGACCTAACAAAGCTTAGAAAAAAAAAGATTCTAAGAACACAATAACAGAGCCAAATGCAGCTTCCTGATAACCACATTTTCTTGGGTAAGTGTGATACTAATGACAAACAGAGTCTTGATTCCCTTAAGAGACAGCTTCCTGACTCAGTGGTAGTGTCAAAAATGGGCATGACCCTTTTAAGATGCCCTACTACCAAACACTTAAATGGGGTTTATAAGCACTGGGCAGAACACTACTTGGTGGCAATATGGACCCCAAAGCTCCCAGAGTTGGGGTGGTAAATGTGGCTTTTGCTGGTACCTCCACCATGAAGACAGGCTCTCAGAGAACCAAGCAGGGTGGACCCAGCCTCCAAAACAGAGGCAGAGGTCCTAGCCATGCCACTTAGCAGTTTAAAGGCTCATGTGGTCCAGAAAAGATTACAGATACACAGTAAAGACATACCCAAATGGAAAAACCCCTAAACGGGTTTTAGTGTGCTTAAAATGTAAAAAGACTTGGGAGAGAAAAGAAAAAGGGTATAGACAGTATATATATATATATATATATATATATATATATATATATATATATATATAAATAAATATATATATATATATATATATATAAATTTTAAAATAATAAAGTCTTTAAAAAGGGAGTAAAGTAATATAAAAAAAGCCACATAAAGATGAGAAATACGCCGGGCGGTGGTGGCGCACGCCTTTAATCCCAGCACTCGGGAGGCAGAGCCAGGCGGATCTCTGTGAGTTCGAGGCCGGCCTGGGCTACCAAGTGAGTTCCAGGAAAGGCACAAGGCTACACAGAGAAACCCTGTCTTGAAAAACCAAAAAAAAAAAAAAAAAAGATGAGAAATACACAAAGAGTATCTGGATTCTGCTGGATTCTGTATGTTATTCTGTTATCTTTAGATTTTCTGATTGCTAATGAAGGAACAATAGCTGCTAAGAGACATTGGACTATGAAACTGCTAGATTAAACCAACCTATATATTTTAAAAATGTCTCAACTTCAAAATTGAAGTCAAAAGGTGTGTTGCTTCAGGGAAGAGGTTATGCTTTCATTTCCACAGGAAATGAGAGGCTGTGGATTCATTCCAGGTTAAAAGAAGATCAGGTTTAATTGGAGAAGACTCCCTGAAATCCTGGATACAGACATAAAAAATAGTAAACCTAAAAAAAAAAAGCTACAAGACATGTAATGTGTATTTTACCTGCTCAAACATAAAACAAGAAGTCATCTTTAACTGACTTATTCATACCACATATTTCATACTTGTAATGTATGTTACCTTTAAAAGTTTTTATATTTTCAGAACAAGGGACCTGAACACCAATGAAAATAGATGGCTCAGGTGATCCAGCTTTTCAAAATGCCTCTGCTACAGTCTACTCAAAATTCTGCATCCAAAACAGCTTCTAGTCTGCTGGCTGATATGGTCCAACCTCATGGTCTACTCTAGCTGGGATTTCATTATTATTCCAGTTTTCTCAAGGTTCCCCCAAAGATACCAATGCTCACAAACAATAATAAGTAGTCTAAAGAATGATGCCCACATTCCCAAAAGATGGATTATGGATGTTTATTATAATTTAAGTGGTTTGATTATAAATTGTTATTGGTCTTATTAAAAGAAAAGACTAAACAAAAGAGTTAAATTCAAAGGTCTCTTTCTAAAGGAAAAGGTGGGATATAATATAAAAATAATAAGATAAAAGGGAAGATTATTGAATCTACTTTAATTCACAAAGTAACTATAAATTTTTAAATATTTCACATTGGTATGGATTTTGGTTTATTGATACAAATTTAAAGTTAATTTTGTTATACTTTATGTATATTTCTATTCTTGTTTAGGGTATTTTGTTTATGCAGCCCATTTAAAATGTAATGAATAACTAAGAAATACAGATTAATAGTCATCTATAATAGTCAAACTTATATTGATGTTAGGTATATTTTCAAAGTTATACACAGATATATTTAAATAGATAGATGACCTTTAAACACTTTAAAGACCTGTAGAACATAGCATTTAATATGTTTTAAATAACCTAAGGCTTTTCATGACCGTGAGACATGTCAGCTCCTGGTAGCACCAATCTACTTCAGAGAAGATGATGGGCACCAAAGAAACTCTGTATGGAGTTTTTCTTTATGGCAAAAGCTAGCCATTTGGGCAAAAAACTGCCTTTGCCTCAATTGCTGACAGTATACTGTCCAAACTAGACCTACATGACACACAAAAAAGCTACCACCAAATCTGCCAAGGCAAGGTACGACAGTCCTTCAAAATTCCCTGCTTCTCAAAAGAGTCTGTCAGATATACTAGGCCTATAGGCCAAAGATGGATGCCCCAACATTGCAAAAAAACTTGGGGTGACTGTCCAGACAGCCAGATGTCCCTGTCATTAGGTAACATTACACCCTTCTGGGGACTTTGATAGTGTTAAAGACTAAATAATTAGAATTAAAATTTTCCTTAGTTATGATAAAAAGGTAAATTATGTATAAAACTTTAGACCCACAAAGGTAAGATAAATAATAGGATATTTTCTCTAAATCTGACAAATACAAATAGACTAGATATTGTAACTATAATTCTTACTTGATACTGTTTTTGTTGTATATAATTGTACTATGTTAATGTTAAATCATTCCTTTTTTATTTAGACAAAAGGGGGAAACTCTGTGAAATAATCCTTCTATATACTGTGTGAATTACACTATGATAGGTTTAATAAAGAATCTGACTGGCCAATAGCTAAACAGGATAAGGTTAGGTGGAAAAAACAGACTGAGGACACTAATGGCGGAGTGAAAGGAGTCACCAGTAGACACGGGAAGCAGGAAATAGAAGAAGAAAGAGAGGTAACACACAATGTAGCAGAATATAGCTTAATAGAAATGGGTTAATTAAATTGTAAGAGCTGGTTAGTAACAAGACTGAGCTATTAGTCAAACATTTATAATGACTATTGAGTATCTGTGTTCATTATTTGGAAACTGGTAGGTGGGAAATAAAAGTCCATCTACGTCCTTCCCTCTCCTCCATCCTACCACTCTTATGTTTCCTCCCTTCTCTTTTCCTGGTTTCTTTTAAAAAATTATTATTAACACACACACACACACACACACACACACACACACACACACACAGAGGAATAAATATGGCCTGGTAACTCAGTTCAGTGTCACTTGTATATATGTGTTTTGGAGGCTGACCACTTGGTGTTAGATAACTAATTATGGGGCTCATCTCTGGAAAAGACTGGTTCTTACTCTCTGGGCAGTTATTAATTACCTGTAGCTCTTTGTCTAGGAATGGGACCCTATGAGATCTTTCCCCATCTTCATTGGGATGTTAGCTGGTGTTGTAATTGTTTAGGTTTTGTTTAGCCAGCCATGTTGTAAAGTGTGTTGAGAGAAGCTGCCTTTTGGATATGACAGGGAAGCTAACTTAGATTTATATTACTACTAATTGTTTCACTCTTTGGCTGTACTTTTCTGCTGGGTGTTTAAGATAATGTGGTGCCCAAAAGTTAACAATTTTTGTATTGTGTTCAAGTCAGTTGAGGTTCTTTAAGATTTACTTTATGAACATCCCCTTGGCTCCTCTAGTCTTCATTTACCAGTTGTACCATCTGCTGAGATGGGTCATTGTCTCACTGATGATTGTGGCTTCTGTTGGAAGCTTGGAAGGTGTTTTCCCATGTTATTTTTCCTGTTTACAGAATATATACTGAGAGTTTAACCTTTTGGATCTCCATGGCTTGTTTGATCAAGAGGATAGTTGACTCACCAACTCTTTGAAAAATATCCTGTTATCCCCTAGGACCTCTCTGACCTGGAAACAAGAACTAAAATATTGACCATCCTATTATATCTTATATCTTCATTGACTTTGGTTTCCAAGTGTGGTTATTGAACACTCAAAGGTCAGTTATAGCAATATGGAATAATGAATCACGTTTCAAAATTTAGCTGGTGTGTAACATTTACCTGAAAAGCAGACTTTTAGATAAATCTTGACTCTTAAGACTTGTTTTTTTCTTAGAAACCTGATGCACAGTAGAAACTATAAGTAACTATATTGATAAAAGCATGAGATATTTTGATTTTTGAGCATTTTAATTACTCAAGGAAAGCTACCATGCAGGGCTGAGTCATAGTCTCAGTCTCTGATTTCCAAGAATAATAGAGTCCTGAGGATCATCTTCCAGACAAACTCAAAAAGTTTTGGTTTTTCTTCTCCCTTTTATTCCATGTGTGCACTCAGCCTGTGGAATGTGGCTGTCAACATTATAGGAAGATCTCCCTCCTTATCTAATCCCCTCTAGAAAGACTTTTTTTAGAAACACCTAGAGGTGTGCTATTTTAATTTCCCAGGTCTCATCAATACAATCAAGTTAGTACCCAAGATCAACCTCCCAGCAGGGATAACTCCCTTAATTACAGTGGTTCCTTTCTTAGTAGCCAGAGCTTGAGGTCTCCATACATATGATTTCTTACTTTAGCCAATGAGCTGTAAAGTTTAAAGACTAACTGGAGCTTCTGCTGTGCCCATCCATGCCTTACTGCCTCTGAAATCACATCCTAGTTTCTTGTTAGTGAAAAGGATTTGAGATTGTTCTTTTTGGAATAGCCACGTGAAGTAGCTTATAAAAGAACAAAGCAACCTTAAAAAGAGGAGATAAAAGAGCCTTGCACATGGAGCACAAATTGATCTTTGCTCCACAGAAAACCCTACCTCCTGCTTCTGAATGTTTTTCAGAATATTGATTATGTGAAATCCTCAGATCCTTCTTGAAGGAGAGCAAGGGAGAAGCTAGTTCTTGTTCCAAGTATGTCAGATAAAGTAGGGACCGTTATCGGTAGAATCAAAGAGGTTAGTAACTGAAGGTAAAACAAAACAGAAAACATGGATTCTTGCAGGCCTTTGGAAGTACAGAACTTGTTATTAGTTAATGGGAATGCTGTTGTTGTATTCTACAAGGGGTGAGTGGGAAAGAGTGACAATGGGGACGGAAGGAGTACTACATGAGAGAGGGTAAAGGCAAGTGTTCTGGGAGACAAAATAGGAGGATGAGAGGAGGGTCTTGGACCACAGCAGGTCAGTGGCCTGTGGACCACATGTGTGGCCTGCTGCATCTTTGTAAATATAGTTCAATGGTGCATAGCCAGGCTCATTTTCTATATAGCATCTGTAGATGCTATAACTTTACATTAGTAGAGTTAAGTGGTTGTGGCATGGTAATATGCCCTCTAAAGTATGAAATATGTTTTTTTTTTTAAATAAAAGGTTGTTGGTCCCTGAATAAAGAGGAAAGGAGCATGGAGAAGAAATAAATTAGTTAACGAATTAATCACAGGTTGTCAGTTGCCAATGAAAATGCCAGTAGTGGACACTGTCAATCCCCTGTGGAGATGCCACAACTGCTGTGAATGGAGTCAGCCACCACAGATGTCCCTTACTAAGAACTGACATTGGATAGTGGCTTTGGCAAGGATATGCAAGGGCTGCCCTCTTCTCTCAATGAGCCACTAGCTTGGTGGTGTGGCTTTTGCCCCACAGTTTCCCCAGAGGTTTGACTGAAGCTTGTCTATAGCTAAGAACCCACTCTTGGTTGGCTCTGTTCTCCTGTCCAATTCTGCTTCCCTTGTGCTGAGATGGTACCCCACCCCAATGAAATAATGAATGCATAATAGGATTCCATTCTCAAGCTCTGCTTCTATAGGCACTAATGAAAGATATACTATTTAATACCAAAGTATGAAGCTAGTGAAATTTTTAATAGAAATAAACGCAAAGCCCCCAAGTCTACACTGAAATCCATATTTCATATAAATAAATATGATTGCTAAAAATTTCACTAATAAAATTAAGTTACTGATTATGGCTGGAGAAGCATACAAAAGCAATATACTATATTTTATTTTTCTTGGCCATGGCACTAGGCTTGCTTGAGCAGGTAGCAGATGCAGTCATGTGGGTCTGAAGCCTTTTATCATGATGCAGAAGGTATTCTAGGCAAGTATCTGTGATTGGCCAGGAAGCCTTATAACAAGCCATGGCATTTTAGAGCATCAAAATGTTATCAATGGTGTGAGTACATGAAGCCCTTTTTGTCCTGACACAACCCCTCAAAATGCTCTGTGTCCTGAAATAGCAAAAGGGCTTCTGTCCTGTCATCAATAAGTTACGTCCTTATTTCCACTGCTCTTTTTCATCATCCTGAGTACAGCATGAAGTCAATACACCATACATCTCTCTCATAGCTTCATTGGCTGTGGGAACCTAAACATACCTGCCAGTCACATATGGACCGCAGCAGTGAATTTACAGCTCTGTGAAGACTGTTTTTCCCTCTCATCTCCCTTTGTCTCTCTGTGTCCTCTCACCCCCAATTCACGCTAACTGGTATTTACTTACTCATAAAGTGAATAAGTAGGAACATGGAGTATTAATTTAAACTACTATTAGCACCCTAGCCCTGAAATCTCTGGGAAAAGTAGCAGGCACTAGAATTAGGAAACATTGTCTCCAAGGCTGCTCAACTTGAAGTGCTTCCTTGTTTTTAATCATTAACATTTTTTTTTAAAAAAACATCTATTAATACTTGAAGGTCAAGTTCTTTTTCAATTATTCAAGAATATTGTATAATGCATTTTGATAGCATTCACCCTCATTTCTCTCCCTGACTCCTCCAAGATCTACTGCCGTCTCTCTGTCCCCCAAATATTATATTCTCTCTGCTTTTTAAATAGCATATTGAATCCATATATGCTGCTGATATACTCCTGTGTGGGTCTGCACACTGGAGTGTGACTAATCCACCAGGAGCCACACTCTTAAAGGACACTGATGCTCTTTCCCCTAGAAGTTGTTAACTGTCCATAACTCCTTGATAAGCGGTGGGGACTTGTGAATCCCTTTCCACTCATGTTAGAATGTTTACTAACTTGATCTTTTGAAAGTCTTGTGCAGGTAACTACAGCTATTGTGACTCTAAGTGTGCAGTGTTCTTATTATGCCCAGCTCTTACAGTATTTCCAACCCTTTCTGTGATACTGACAGGGTGTTAAAGGTGGTAGTGAAGCTGTGAAGTAGAAGTTCTATTCGTGATTGAGAATTCCACTGACACGTACGCTATGCAATTAGACTGGTTGTGAATCTCTGCCTTTACCACTGTAGACTATATAAAGAAACTTCTCTGATGATGTCTGAGAGCTGCACTAATCTATGGGTACAGAGATATGAATCTGAAAGGCAGTTTGATTCTATGTTTATGTAGCAGAGTAATAGCACGAGATTCCTCTTCCAGCATGGTGAGAGAATGTGTTCTTAGACTGACAGTATCATACATGTGTTTCCTTTTGTGGTGTGGGCTTAAATTTAAAAAAAAAAATTAGAGAGTGGTTAATAACTCCCATAATATTCATGTCACTATTTCACTCATGGACATATTTTCCCATGCTGGTCAGATTGTAGTTCACAGGGTTCATAGATAAGTAGGAATGTTGTTGGCCCTTCCCAGTCATCTGCAAAGCACCTTCTAATTCTATGAAAGCTAGCAAGCATGGGGGAGGCTTTCTGGTCAGAACTGACTTGATTTTTTCACCTCTGACCAAAAGCCCTAGGGAAGGTATCCTCCATTTGACACTGGGATTTTTATTTGGCAAGCCATGGCTTCTGAGAGGAACACAGTCACTTTCCTGAGCATAGTAATCTGTCTGTCTGTCTGTCTGTCTATCCATCTGTCAATTGTTGTGAAATATTAATTTAAGATGTGTTACATTTGTTTATGCTGTGTAACATTTGTTTAATGATGCAAAGATGTGTTGCATTCTTTTATGTTGTATTTGTTTAACTCTGTGAAGCTGTGTTACTTTGCCTGTCTAAAACACCTGATTGGTCTAATAAAGAGCTGAATGGCTAATAGCAAGGCAAGAGAAAGGATAGACAGGGCTGGCAGGCAGAGAGAATAAATGGAAGGAGAAATTTGGGAAGAAACGATTGAGGAGTAAGAAAAGAAGGGGCCAACCACCCAGCCAGACAGCAAGATACAAAATAAGAAGGAAAGAAAGAATATACAGAAATAGAAAAATGTATAAGGTGAAAGGTAGGCTGGGGAGATGGCTCAGTGATTAAGAGCATTGACTGTCCTTCCAAAGGGTCCTGAGTTCAATTCCCGGTAACCACATGGTGCAGGGTGGCTCACTAGCATCTATAATGGGATCTGATGCCCTCTTCTGGCATGCAAGTGTATGTTCAGACAGAACACTCATACATTAAAATAAATACATACATAAATAATTTTTTTTAAAAAAGTCCAAAGGCAAAAGGTAGACAGGATAATTTAAGTTAAGAGAAGCTGGCTAGAAATGAGCCAAGCTAAGGCCAGGCATTCACAAGTAAGAATAAGACTCCATGGGACTTATTTGGTGGCTGGGTGGTGGGGCCCCAAAAGAGCAAAGAACAAAGTGTAGAAGAGTAAAGAGTATAACAACAAGAATCTATCTGTCTGTCTGTCTATTATCTATATATCTATCATTTATATATGCATGTCTTTCTGTATGCATGTATGTATGTATGTATCTATCTATCTATCATCTATCTATGTATCTATCATCTATGTATGTATGATATGTATCTATCATCTGTCTAGGAAGCTTATTAAATAGTAGACTCCAATACAGCTTTTTCAGATATTCTTAATTTTTTTTTATCTTTCCCCTTGCCCTTTCCTCTGCCCCACATTGCCACCTCTTTCTCCAGTAAACCTCTTCCCCCATTATTGCTCCTTATATCACCTGTGTTCTATGATCCCCCCTTAAGGTCTTCCTTCTCCTCCCCACCAATGGTCCAATTCTTGCTTCTTGGATTCTATAGGTAGTCCAAATTGAACACACAAATCTAAATATTCAATGTTAAGCCTCACATATGAGTGAGAACATGTTACATTTGTTTTTCTGAGACTGAGTAACCTCACTCAGAATAATTATCACTTCCGGCTCCATCTATTTACCTGAAAATTTCATTTTTTATTTACAGCTGAACAAAAATTCATTGTGTGTAAGTACAACATTTTCATTTTCCATTTATCAGTTGGTGGGTATTTAGGTTGTTTCCATGTCCTGGCTATTGTGACATAGAGCATCAATGAACACTGATGAGCATGTGTCTCTGTAGTAGGAAGCAAAGTCCTTTGGGTATATGTTTAGAAAAAATAATAGCAAGTATTACTCAAGCTTAGTTACTTAGTTCTCCTCATTGGCACATTCCCCTTTGTGACCACTGGTGACTAGTATTTAGGGACTTCAGATTGAATCTGCTTGTGGATCAAACCAGTTTGCTTTCTGAGTGGTAACTTTAACTAGCATTCATGCAGTAGAATCACTTTTCATATGTTTTATATTATATAAATAATTATCTTCTATGAACATCTGACAATCTAGCTCAAAATATGTATCCTTTCAAAAGTAGCTGCAAATATATGTTAATTTATTTACATATCTTGTGTCAAATATACTTAAATAAGTGAACTAGAATCATGTTCGCATATAAATCATTATTATGATTTAGTATGAGGCCTATATATCATCAAAATTCTTGTGCTTATGAGTCCTTGGGTAGATATATATTTAATTTAATATATTATGACTCTAGACAAGGTCAAAGAAAGTGATGGTTATTAGTTGAAATCAACAATCTATTTAATTTATTCCAAATGATTTGTGGCTAGTTTTCTATCCCTGAACAGATCAACTTTACCCTACACACTCTGTACAATAAGAAAAGTGATTTATAAAATTTCAGTAAAAGTCTTGCTAGTTCTACAGTGGTTCATCAACGGGACAAGACAGAGCTTCAGTAAATGCTGAGCCAGCAGTTGCAATGGTGTTGGGACTATGCCCAGAAAACTCAAGAGTGATTTTTCGATGCAAGTTGCATGTCTAGAGGCCATCCCCTCAGAACCACTAAGAGTTAAAGTCTGTTGCAGCATAGAACTATATGTTTGTGGAGTAGATAATTTATAGTGGGTTTGTACTGAAGGATAAGCCAAAATTTTTAGGCAGACTAACTATAAATGCAGATGCCTAGTATGTTGACTATTAAGCACCATGTTAGTTCTTGGACAGATAAAACCAAGTATGGAACTCGTTGATCTCTTTCAGCATGTGTCAATGACCACTCTATGCTGTGCACTATTAACTGGAGGGAAACAAAATGATTAAAAATATTATTTTCAGGACAAAAAGATAGTCTCCCTTGATCAAATACACTTCATTCAACTTAACATATAGTACATGTTGTATATGACAGGCACCGAACAAAATTGAAAAATGTTTTGAAGTTATTGGCTCTTCAGTGCTGTGAAAGAAAGAAAAATGTACACTAACAAGTAAGAGCAGGGCTTGGTCAGGATCATGTACTCAGGGGAAAGTCTTCAGCTCCCACCTGAGGGAGGATAAATGGAAGGTCATTAGCTGAGAGATGAACACACTTTAGGTGGAGTGAACACCTAACCTTAAGCCCAGTTGACAGGAAGTGGGTGGAACCAAGGGCATTATTGAGTGACAAAGACCATATCATTGTGCCTGAGCTCAGGGTAGAATGGTGTGTGGCTGCCTGGTGGACAGGGCCTGCACCATACGAAGCCACAGCAGATACACCAAGTATTGCAATATTTGTTCGAAGAGACACAGGAGATTATTAAAGTATTTTAACAAGTCATTAGAATCCCATCTCGACAAAATTACTCAGGTTTCTCAGTTGAAAGGATTCAAAAAAAGGAGTGACTGTGGGTGTGGAGGAGAGAAAGTGGGGCCCACAGTAGGTCACCAACGAGAAGTGACAGTGACTTTAGAACTACTTAAAATACTGGAGGCACCATCAATCTCTCCTCTGACTTAAGGGAAAATAAAGATATGACAAAATGTTTTCCAGGAGCTAGATGATGATTTATGGCTTATCCATGCTGCTCATATTTAGCAAAAGGTAAGTCCTGGGATATGTGCTGTCTGCAGATGTGGAAGGCAAACATTGGTAGCTGGGAGTTAACAAAGGGTCCTCAAATCTCTCACCTGGCTAAGCTAATTGGGTCCAATCAGAACATAGGAAAGGTACAGAAGAGCCCAGAAAACCCCTTCATGACGTTCCACATCGACTCTGCCATTTTCCATGAACTTATACTGAACTTGTAAACACTGAATGCAGATCTGGAGGGGATGTAAAATATCTCCTACCATAGTGGTTCTCACAGCACAGTCTAGAAACTTCTGTTTTAGAAAGTGGATGGGAGAAGACATTTGTGTGTGTATGTGTGTATGTATGTGTGTATTTCCCCTGTTTTATCCTCTAAGTACAACTAAACTCTCTGACAGTTTTATCCTTTTTACATTGTTCTTGAGGGCTTTTTTGTTTGTTTTAAAATTAAGCTTTTATCTTTAATTGACAATTATTTATATCTAGGGGATAAATGGGACTCTGGTGGAAACAGATATATGCATCTGAAGCACTATCCTTGTTTGTTTCCTGATGCCATTTGCACACTCACTGTGATGAAGTACTCAGTCCTGAAGCACAGAGGCTTACAGTTGTGTTCTCAAGGTGCAGAGCCTGGGCCAGCAGTCTTTGCTCACTTAGGAAGTCACCTGTTGGAAATCCAGATTCCTAGCTTCTACCAATGACCTACTGGTGAAGGAACCTAGAATTCTGTATTTTAACAAGTCTCCCAAGGTGATTCTGATGTGTAGTGGTTTGAGAACTATTGCTGTGATTTGACAGACACTCCCTCCCCCAAAGGGCACAGAATCTCTTTGCTGATGTGGGGAATTAGTTCAAAACCAGAGAAACCATGTGAAAGGCAAAACTGAAGTCTTTCAAGGACCGTGTATACAAAGCTGGTAATTCCCCTGCTGGGTAAGATGAATGACCAAGTTCAAGGGCATCGAAGAAGCTATTCTTCTGAAACAGCCAGCAGGCAAGCAGCCTCTGGGATGTCACCCATCCCATATATTTGACTATCATTTTCTGCTCTCAGCTTTCTCTGGTTCTTTGCATTCAGTAAAGTTTGTGAAGTTGACAGTAAAACTAAGTGGCAGACACCTCCACCTCTTCTAACCTTTTTCTTTGTGAAACTGAAAAGTCATTTTGCTGAAGCAGGTCTCAGATACCTTTGAACATGAGCAACGGTACTTTGGTGTCACTGAGGAGAAATACAAGTCAGTTGGGAAAGAATTTATTCTTTCTCTTCTCTGAGGAAGTGGTTTGGAGGGGAGGCATTCACCCCGAGTTCTGTTCAGTTACACGTCTTCTGGTTCTTGGGGTTGAGAGTCAGCTGAGTCCTCAAGAACCATGTCTGTTCAGACTGCATGACTTGGCAACAACCCCAGTATGCAATTCTTACAGAGGGCAATGTGCAGAGGGTTTCATGAACCTTCACATTTCTTTGACCATGGTTACTTGCCCCTTGCTGTTCTTTATAGTTGATGGGCCTGTGGGGCTACAGTACAAATTCACTTGTGTCTTTATTTCCTCTTTCTCACACTATAACCCTGGGTCCTTAGCTCCATGGATAGAACAGGTGTTCAGCTAATCATGCTGATTGAGAGATCTGCTGAAAGCAAACATTTTAGGAATGATTTGATGCTTAACAAGAATATGGCATGTACTTGAATTATAAGTAAGCTGAATCTATTGACTATGCCAAATATATCTAACCAACCATACGCCCTGTAATCATGCATTTCTGGGAAGATAATAGAAAAATGTTCAAGAATTTTTAAAGATTCCCTGAACAGTGCCCCTTGTCCCCTTAAATGACTGAAGTTAGATGAACAACTAGATACCTATTTGTTTTTAAAAAGTGCTGCCTCAGTTTCTAATGTATCATTTCTACTAATGAATTTTGCTGACTTAGGCTTCATCATGAACAGCAGCAGTGAGAGGCTGGGCCAGGTGCCATGGTTCTTACCAAATACTCTATGGAACACCTTCTTGGTCTGTCCACTGCTTCTTACATATACCAGCACTACCTCTAACCTTAATGTTTCCCCTACCAAATGTAGATCCTCTATGTAGGTGGCTTCCTCAGAAATAACTACTGCCTTTTCATGGCCTCATGTTGGTATTTACAGGCATTCTCTGCATTGGCAAGGACTTCTGGCTACCAACAATTGTCCAACTAGCTGCTGTAATGAGTCTTTTTCTGTCCTGCCAGCAAGCTCCCAAATAATGACATGGAGACTTATTATTAATTATGAAAGCTTGGCCTTTTCTTAGCATAGCTGGAAGTTTCTCCAGTCCCACCTGGCCCCACAGTCTGTGTTTCTCCAGTCCTGCCCGGCCCCTCAGTCCCACAGCCACTTATAATCATTCAGAGGCTTATTGTATTAATTACCAATTGTATGGCCTATGGCAGGATTCTTGATAGCTAACTCTTATAACTTAACCCATTTCTATTAATCTATAAGTTGCCACATGGCCATTACATTACCGGTCTGCTGAAATCTTGCTGCTCCTGTGGCTGTGGCTGGCGTCTCTATATCCCCCTTTCTTCTGTTAGAAAGAGATTGACTATCACCAACAACAATTTGTAACCAACAACCTAAACAAAGACAAGCATCCATAATCCATTTTTTGAGGGAATGTGGGCATAGTGTTTAGGCTACTTCCTGCTGATTGGGGGTGCTGGCAATCTTATGGGGATCTTGAGAAAATTGAGACAATAGTCAAGTCCTGGGAAGACTGGCTATAACCTTTTTTGATAGATACCATCTGTTAAGGTTCAGGAGATCTCGCTTGATCAAATCTGATCCATCTTAGCCTGGAACAAATTCATAGCCTCTTGCTTCCCATGGAAACAAAAGCAGAGCCTCCTTTCCAAAGCAACATAACCTTAGATCCAAGTTTTGAAGTTGAGATACCTTTAAAATATATATATATTGGTTTAACTTATGAGCCTTTACAATTGAATGCCTTTCTATAGTTAAAAATCCCAAAGACAATATAATCCAGACTCTCTGTGTAATATCCATCTTTATGTGGCTTAATATATATATATTAATATATATAATATATTTAATATATTTTTATATATAATATAATATATATTTAATATATATTTTATATATATAATATATATAATATATTTATATATATATATAAAATTTTATTTTATTTTTTATTTTTTTAAAAGATTTATTTATTACATATACAGTGTTCTGCATGCATGTATTCCTGCAGGCCAGATGAGGGCATCAGATCTCATTACAGATGGTTGTGAGCCACCATGTGGTTGCTGGGAATTGAACTCAGGACCTCTGGAAGAGCAGCCAGTGCTCTTAACCTCTGAGCCATCTCTCCAGCCCTTAAAATTTTTTAAGATTTTATTTTTATGACTATATATATATATATATATATATGAAGTATTGGCTGGAGTAGTCTGTGAGGCTGGACCATCTCAGCTAGCAGCTTTAAAGTTGTTCTGGATGCAAAATTTTGTGAAAAGTGCAACAGAGGTATTCTTAGAGGCTGGATCACCTGGACTACTTATCTTTATTGGTGTTTGGTCCTTTTTGTTTCTTTCTGAAAACATATAAACTTTTAAAGGTAACGTATATATCTTAACACAAGTACAAAATATGCAGTCTGCACATGTCAGTTAAAAATGATTTTTGTTCTATGTTTGAGCAGGTAAAAGGCATTTGTTAACTTCATAAGTCCGTTTGGACTGCACAACCAAACTGTCATAAGGATGCTATAGCAGACAAGATGTATCATGTCTCATCCAGTCTCAGAATTGGTTCCATGTTGAGGGATCAGCATATATGTCACCTGTCCTGTAGTCTTTCTTGGCTCTTTCCATCATGTTTGTAGCCTAGATTCTTAGGAGGTCTCCCCTGATCAAATCTTATCTTTATTAATTTCAAAGACAACCATAACTTTTGCTTCCCGTGGAAACGAAGATATAACCTCTCCCCCAATGCAACATTTTTGTTTTGACTTTCACGATATTTCTAAAGTATAGGCTGGTTTAATTCAGCAGTCCCTTCCATAATCCAAGGTCTCTTAGCAGCTGCCACTCACTCATTAGCATTTTAAAAATTCAAAATTAGCAAAGCTAATTGGACCATACAAGGTCCAAATTCCCTGTGCTATATTTCCCATCCATATGTGACTTATTTTTTATATATATTACTTTACTCTCTCTTTAAAGACTCTACTATTAATTTTACCCATTTTCTCTTCTTTCTTTAGCATCTAAGCATATTTTTAAACATACTGTACCTTTTTAGAGGTTTTCTGTATCTGGATCTGGCTTTACTAAGTGACTGCAGCATTCTCTGACCATGTGAGACAAATCTTAAACTGCCATGTCAGCTGCCACATGGCTCAGCTTAGCATGTGGCACTGGCACATGGTACTGACGGCTGCCTCCAGCCCATAGGCAGTGGCTGTGGGCATCATCTCTATATGCTGCTGTCCAGCTGGAAGACTGTGGGACTAGGAAGCTGCATCTGGCTTTGTGTTTGAGTTTTTTAGAACTTAAAAAAAAAAAAAACTTTCTCAGGTCCTATGTGCAAATACATGTACCATGTTGGGCACCATATGTAACCAGTCTTTCTCTGCCCCACCAGTCAGCTTCCAAATAATGACACAGAGACTAATTATTGATTATAAAAGCTTGGCTTAGCTTAGGCTTGTTTTAAACTAGCTCTTATAACTTAAATTAATCCATTTCTATTATTCTTCATTCTGCTATGTACTGACTATCCTGCTTCTTCTATGTCTTCTGACATCTCTCATGCCAAGCTTCCTTCTCCTCCTCCTTTCTCTCTGTGGAAATCCATCCTATACCTCCTGTCTAGCTATTGGCCATTTATCTTTTTATTACACTAATCACGTAAATACATTTCCATATAGTGTGAAAATATACCACAATAACCTGCTATACTTGCTTTGTCCTTAGAACTACTTCTTAGATAAATCTACTTAGTAAGATCTTGTTCCAAAAGCAGCCCTACCATGCCTCTGGTGAGTAAATTTTTGAACATCTTTGATATTCTACAATATAAAATTATATGTCCATCGAAGGTAAGTGAGAATGGAAGAGAGTGGATCTGGGAAGAGTTGGGGTGGATATGATCAAAATATATTTTTTAAAATTCTGACGAACTAATAAAAGGTAAAAAATGTAAAATTATAAAGGCTGTAGAATAAAAATGTATGTACTTATTGAATGTGCTGAATGGGATGTGTTCAAATATAGGCCTGAACCTTTAGGCTCACATCCTGACTTAGGCCATGCCTCCCTGCAATTGTCTCTAGGACAGAAAGTTAAGAAGCAGTTTATGCTATGACCTGATAGCTCCCGTTATGTACCTGGAACTTCCACGTTTTCTGTTACACATGTTATGATGAACTAAATCATATGATATAAAACTTCCTGTCACCCATTAAAGGTTATGAAAATCAGACCTTTCCTTGGGGGGAGTAGTCTGAAACTCCTCGGGGAGATTGCTCAGGATTTTGTCTAGAGACGAAGGCTGTTTTCTGAATCACTTTCTGGCCTCCTATGATCATCTTCCTTATGGGTGCTCATACCTCCAGTCTCTGTCCCCTCCCCCACATCTATCTCCATCTCCATCTCTCTCTTACTCATTTGTCCTCTTAATGTAGTTCTTTTTAGGCTTTAAAGGGAATTGTCTTTCCCTTTAAGACTCCATCATATTTAGATCTATATATTTCATCATTTCTATCTAATGCTCTTCCACTACAAGGCTTGTGCATGGCCTTGAGGCCCTTGAATTATAATAAACCCCATAGGAGGGAATTCTTCTTCAGCTTCCTCTGGGGACCAACAGCTGCTACCTTCTTGCTTCTTTTACAACAGATGGAAATATTGTCACTGTTTTGTAATCTGAATGTTAGTGGTTTCTAAGATGGGTTGTTTTACCACCTTTATCAGAATCATACTGGGAAGAAATTAACACAGCAAATTCCTGGGACACACTTTAACTATTAGCTTTTCTTTTTAAATTATGTAAGCATATGATGTAAGGTTTGTTGTTGTTGTTGTTTGTTTATTTTTGATTTTACATCCCAATCAAAGTTCTTTCTCCCTCCCCTCTTCTGAGTTCTTCCCCAGTTCCTACCCCCCAACCCATCCACTCCTCCTCCACTGTTTCTCTTCAGATACAGGTGGGTCTCTCATGAGTACTAGCCTGTCATGGTATACCAAGTTGCAGTGAGACTAGACACTTCCTCTTCTATTAAGGATGGATGAGGCAATACTGTAGGAGAAATGGGTCCCCAAAGCAGGAAACAGAGTCAGAGACAGCCCCTGCTTTCACTATTAGGAGTCTTACGTGAAGACCAAGTTACCCAACTGTAACATATATGCAGAGGGCCTAGGTCAGCAGGAAATTTGCTGGCAAATGGATGGAACTAGAAAAGATCATCCTGAGTGAGGTGACCCAGACCCAGAAAGACAAACATGGTGTGTATTCACTCATAAGGGAATATTAGCCATAAAGTAAAGGAGCATCATGTTACAATCCACAGACCCTGAGAAGCTAAGTAACAAGAAGGGCTCAAAGTGTCAGGGGTTCATGAATCTCACTGTTAAAGAGAAATAGAATGGACATTACCAGTTGAGAGAGGAGGGGCCTGCAGGGGAATGGGGATGGAAACAGAAGTGATAAGGTAGGGGGAGGATGTGGGGAAAGAGTACTAGGAGAGACAACTGGAATCAGGGGGCATCTCTGGAATCTGTAAGGGTGACCCTAGCTAAGATTCCTAGCAATAGGGATACTGAGTCTGAACTGGCCATCTTCTGTAACCAGGCAAGACTTCCAGGGGAGGGATTGGGACACTAACCCAGCCACAAACCCTTCAACCTATAATTTGTCCTGCCTATAAGATGTGCTGGGGTAAGGATGGCATAGAAATTGTGGGAATGACCAACCAATGACTGGCACAGCTGGAGAGCCATACGTGAGTTGTTGTTTTGTTTTAAATCATTTTGTTTAGCTGGGTTCTTCACTTTGACTGAAAATTCAGGACAGAGGTGAGGAGTAAGGAAACCATGGGGTTCTTTTAAGAGGTATATCACACATCAAAATAAAAACTCCTTAATGGAAGGACCAGGTGTTGGGATTTTACAAAAGCCTCCAGAGTGAATGTATAGACTGAAGTCATAATTGGAAAAAGAATGATTTTTTAGATGAATCCATGTGTGTGGAATGCAAGGCCTGTAATGCAAGACTGTGTTGACAAGGTCATTTCTTTAATTGCGGTGTGTGAAACTCCCCTGTCTCTGGTTCATGCTAGTAACATAGACTCCTTATACCTTGTGGTATCATTTCCCGCCTTGCTTTTGCTTTTGTTTCTAATCAAGTGAAGAAATAAACAAAGGAAAAAGATATAAAGCTAGCTTTGTAAGCATATGGTCCACAGATGAAGCTAGTCTGTTAGATGAGCGTTATTGTACACATACAGAGTTTTTAAAACCTTTAGCCAATAGTTAAAAGCAGGCATGTTTCCACATAAAAATTTAGTTTTTACATGAAGGAAAAAAAGCTTCAGCACTTGGATAGCACTGAATTGGGCAGGTGCTGCCAGGGTTCAGTGTCCCCACTGCCATCCGACTTCCTCTCTCCCATATATGCCTATGTCCTCAGTCATTCACAACTGTGATCTTTAGGATGAAACAGTGGAATTAATCAATCAGCATTTGAGTACCCCCCTAAGCATCATGTACTACATGCTAAACATTTTTCTCATCATATACAAGTCTATGAAACATGAGTTACTCTATTTATGGAGAATGTGGAGGTTTAGCTGGGATGAGCCAAAATGACCAGGAACTAGGTCAGAACTCCAATCCATGACTGCATGCTGCCAAAGTGTCTCCAGATCCTAATGCCAGAAACAACTGTAGAACTTTGGCCTGGTTCCATATCTGAGATTAGACAGCTGCAGCTTTGGGGGCCACCTGGGGAGTATTTTGCATTCTATTAAGGCTTCATCACCTGGAATAGAGAACACAGAAGTCCATCAGTGAATTCAGGGAGGGTTTTGGTCTAATTGGCTTTCAGAGTAAAGGCAGAAAGAAGCTTTCTGGGCAATTTAGGACAAGTTTGCAATCTCTCAAGTGGATGCAATCATGTATGTCACCCAAACACTTCTAGGGGAGTTGGTAATGACTTTCCTGGCACCTGGGGGACCCAAACAGAAAGAACATTTGTTCAACACAGTTGGTTATCTGAGGATTTTTTTAAACCAAAGTTTGAGAAAACAAAGTATTAGAGTTTTGATGAACTCAACAGTGGTAGCTTTGGTTTCTGGCTGTCTGAGATACCACCTTTGTAGCAGATGTCTGTTCATGTTGTATACATGCCTTAACAGAATGTTACGTTGTTAAATGGCACTTTATATTCTTTGTGTGATTTGTGATAGCATCTTAAGGGAAGAATTAATTCTTCAGAAATGAATTATCCTCTGACCTCCACACATGTGTTGAGGAACATGCATGCCTACACCATCTCTCATGCACACATCACATATACACAACAATAATAAATAAAATACATTAAAAGCACTCATAATTATTATTCACATGTGTGCATTAACCTTTGCTATTTTGTTGGTTCTGTATTATTTGAGGTTTTCCTATTCATCATTCATTTAACTACTTGTTGTTGCATGGTTTATTCTTTCCTGTAACCTCATGACTGTTTAGCTTTCTATTTAATCCAAATGATTCCTCCAAGTGTTTTCTTTACATCTGACCTTGTGGTCATGAATTCCTTTATGTTTTCTTCACGTTTTTATTTCTGTTTAAATTGTGACAGATATTTTTGCTGGGTATAGTAGTCTGGGTTGACAGCTACTGTCTCTCACACATATTAAAGTACATCATTCCAAGGCTCTGGCTAAACCTGCTGTTGTTCTAATGTGCCTGTGCTTATGCAAGTCTTGGCACTTTTTTGTAGCTTTCAGTATACTTTCTTTGTTCTATATACTGAGTGTTTCTGATAACTATATCAGAAAGCGTTCAAGTTCTTTTCTGGTTTTGAATGTTTGATGTTCTAAGTGCCTTTTGCTCCTGGATGGATGTTTTTTTTCTAGATTTGGGAATTTTTCTGATATGATTTTGTTGAATTTTTTTCCATGCTCTTATCATGTAATCATTCTCCTTCTATGCCTATGACTTGCAGATTTGGTATTTTTTTTTTAAAACCTCCAAAGATCTATTATAGCATGTTCCATTCATTCACCTTTCTTATTTGATCATTGTCATTGTCTCAAATGTCCAATCCATCTACATGGTCTTTAGACACTGATAATCTGTTCTCTCTGTGATCCATCCTCTTGGGGAGGCCTTCCATAGGGCTTTTCCTTTGATGTATTGAACTTTCCCATCCTTCATTTTGGCGATTTTTGGTCTATCTCATTATTGAATTTTATATTCATACCATGTATTGAGATCCTTATTTAATTCAACTGTGTTGTCTTGGAAATAATTTAGCAGTTTTTTTGGACATTTTAAATTTATTTGAACATACTTCAAATCATTGTTTTGAATTCTTTGTCTGGAAATTCATCTAATTCACTCTCTTGTTGCTTTGGCTTTTGAAGTTTTCTGTGATTTCTGTTGCTCCTTATACACCTGGAGTTAGGTCATTGTTTGGATTTTATAAAATAACCCTTATTTTTTCCTGTAGAAGTGTTTGCATTGTTCATCAGGATCGAGGTGACAAAAATGCTCAGTTTTGAATCCACTGTGAGTGTATGGCTTCTCCTTTAGCCCTCCTTTTCTTTGCAGTCACATACAACCTTCTAATCCCCAACATATTCTCTCTCTCAGCAGTCAGTTTTTAGCTTCAGTTTTGTCTTTAATAGGACCCCTTTCATAATTCTTAGTGATTTAATATCCTTTTTGATATCTTTTAAATACTTTAGCTTCCCAGACTGATCATTTGAAGATGCTTGTCAGATGATACCATTCTAAGATGTACCTCTTCCCATGAATTGCTTTATTTCTGACCTGTATAAACAGGGCCTGAGAAGTCATAGAAGAGGCTCTGACTCATGCTTTTGTTCTTTTCTGTTGGTAACATATACCTCCTTACTGTTTCTTGAATACTGTATCTTGCCTTCAGTCTACCTGCTTGTTCTGCCTGTGACTCATCTGTCCAAGAAATATATGTGGTCATGTCCTTTGATTCATTCAGATCTTGAATCAGAAGGAACCCTTAGATTGAGTGTTTTCATAACCATCTTCCCTAAAATTTAAACACCTTTAGAGATTTCTCAACTAAATTTCTCCTTATTTCTCCTCTTTAGAATAATCACTCTGTAATATAACACTTAATTCATTTTCTTGTTGATTACTTGTCTTTCCCATTAGAATGTAAGCTTCAAGAGGAAAGAGTCTTTCCTGGTTTATATCTTTTGTGGCTATGGTACTTCTTGATTAACTAATAGTTAATAAATACTCAAGTGCTAACAATTCCTTGTCACTGGTAATAGCTTTGCCTGTAGTATCTAATATCGATCCATTCATTCAATATGTAGCTGAATTTGAATGTAATAAGCCCTCCATCTGGAATGGAGTGGACCACCATTGATGGACAATCATGCATACATACCCACACCTCTGTCTTCTAGTCATTTTCATGGAGGAACAGAGCCAACTGATAGCTTACTCCAAACACAGACAGTCATAAACTCAGTTTTATCTTATTTAATCCTGGCCAATGCCAGTATATTCTGGCACAATGAAGTGATCAAATGCCCCTGCCTATGCACATTTGTCAAGGCTGAGAAACATGGTTTGGTTCTTGTGGTACTTCCTCAGTCAGCATCATATTGCTATGGTAACCTCCTCCTCTTCAGATGTTTTCCCTGAGGGATTTCCGGAGACCTCTCTTGGCAGAGAACAGCGAACCCAGCATACTCACATTAAAGATAAAAATTTTACTACTTAAACTATTTGTTTGGGGATGTCTTAGGAGCCAGTCTTGGGTAAAGTTTCTATATATTTTAAAATTGGAAATCATGAAGGCTGACTCATTGCCCAAGCAGAGATAAAATGCAAAGGGAAAATCTGTATCCTTAGAACTTTTAGAAATGAAGCCAAAGATGCTTATAGGTGTCCCTGGCACATTTCTAATCCTTCTTAGGGAAGGAAGGGATAAAGCTGCTTGGATTAGAACTTCTGAGCCCTGTTTCCAAACAGTACTGCCTAACACTTTTGCCTTAAATGCCAGGCAGGTGAAAAACACAGGTATAGTGCAAACAAGCATGGAGAGATAAGTGTAAAATAACCACTAACTTATTTTGGCTGGTGAATTTTAATTTCTATAATACCTTTAAGAGACTCAGGCATTGAACTAGCCTAGCTCTGAACTTTCCAAAGGCTTTCTATCTCCTTTAGACCTTTCTGATATTTTTGATAAGAACTGGGGGTGAAGTAGGAAGAAATGAGGTCTCGGGAGAGGAGATTGATGGCAAAAGGGGGGATGATTTGAAAGTTTTACTTTCAAGTCTGAGTTATTGATCTCTGTGGTTTGTATAGATAGAGACATGAAAGGATGCACAACATCACGGAATGTTGTTTCGTCCCACAAAAATGCCATTCTAGTTAACGTTGGCAATTATAAGTGATTATTGTTGGTTTATTTTAGTCACTCATCTTGTTCAAAGGCACAGACAAAAGACATCAGCCCACTCACTTGTTACATTTCTCATTGTTTGATATCTTTGTCCTATGATTGATTTATAGACCTTTCCTTTTAAGTGATGTGAAGTAGAACTAACATAAGCTGTGTCAATACACGTAAACTGTCTTCACTTTTAACTAAAACTTCTAGGACATATATCCCTAAGAAGCTGCTGAACAAAAGCTTTGAAAAGCTTCTCTGAATTATACGAAGAATGAAGAACAGTTTTATAATGAAAATGATTTTTAATCATTGACAAGTATATTTACATTATTTTAAATAAAATGTGCTCTATCATCTTCTTTTTCATAATAAAGCTAGATCAATGGATCTTTTAGGGACTTTCCTTTTAATTTAGTCGATGAAATATCTATATAATTCAAACTACAAAAATTCAAAGGATGCAGAGTGAAAAGCCACTCTGAGCTATCCCAGGACTCTGTCACAATCAGTACCCACTCCTACTCACAGCTGATCACTTTTCTGCCTATTCAAGCCAGCAAATACAATATTTCTGATATATTTTCTTTTTTTAACTTTGTATTGATTCTTTATGGATTTTGCATCTTTCATCCTGGTCCCACTCATCTCCCCGTTCCCTTGCTTCTGCCCTCTGCCCCTTGCAGCTTCCCCCCAAAGAAAATTTAAAAATAAACTCCCCTCCCCCCAAAAAACACCCAAAACCAAAACCAAACAAACAAAACAAATAAAAACAATCTTGGCATGGAAGCTGTAGTGTGGCCCATTGAGCCACACAGTTTACCCTTTAGTCCATACGTCTTTACTTGTAAGTATTCACTGCAATGTGGTTCATTGGTGTGCTTTGAGGCCTCTCGCTTCTGCTACGCTCTTGATGCTGGGACTCCTCTTGGATATACTATTGTTGCCTTGTGTCGTGGAGAGTTGGATCTGTAGGTCTAGACCCTTCACATGCTCCAACAGTTCATAGATGAGGTGGTTGTTGGGGTAGGCTACCTTGTAGTCCTAGTTCTGGGCCAGGATAATAGCTAGGTTGGCCAGCCCTCCAGCTTTCCCCCGTTGTCACCACCTGGGCAAACTCTCCAGCACTGCCTTGGCTAGCTCACCTAGTGTAGCAGATGGCAAGGACTGGGGTCAGTTCTCCTGATCTCATACCCTCAGGTCTGGCTCACCCTCACTCACACCACCAGGGCCAGCTCTACTGTTTAACGCAGGTGAAGTACAAGGCCTGCTCTCTGGATTGCTGCACTTGGCGAGGGGCAGGGCCAGCTTTTCTGTTCTCATGCTCCCCCAGGCCAGCTCTCCTGCCTATCACAGGTGGCAAGAGGTGGTGGGGAGGGCATCTTTTCCTTACCCTTGCCACCCCATAGTTTTGGGGAGAGGGGGTGGGGGAAGCTCTCCTGCTCTCATGCATCTCATCTTGATGAATTTTTGCCAGGTACTATACAAATACAGCATTGATGAAGAAATTGAGAAAAATAACATCATCAACTTACCTGTTATTAACATCAGTTCTCACTGGAAATTAATTTGATTAAATGCAACATGTCATGTGAGCACAGACTGTTTCCTTGACTTGTAGGCTTATAACTTAGATATAGCATCACATAGTCATTACTTCAGGATTGTACTACATGTGATGTGTCTAAAGGTGTTCTTAGAAAAGAAATAAAATTAAATTCACCCACCAAAATGAGTATTTTCTAAATGGAATATTCATTGTTGAAAATAAGCCTTAATCTAGGCCAATCACATTTAAAAAATTATGTGCATGTACATACGTGCATGTGTGTGTGTTTGTGTGTGTGTGTGTGCTCATGTGTACATGCACATACATACATACAGGCAGACATGGAGATCAGAGAAAACACACACACACACACACACACACACACACATACTATTGGGAGATTGAAACATTCAATGTGATCTTTTTAAAATTTAAAGTGCCTTATTTTGGTACTTTGTTTCATATACTAAGTTTTGTACTTCTCAAATCATGCCTTTAGAAGGAAACACAAAATGGTTCTGGTTCAGTCAGCTCCCTGATAAAGTGAATTATGAGAGATCCAGGCATGATTTAGTGAGGCAGAACTGCTGCTCTGAGTTCCGGAAATGGTGAATGTCCTCAGAAAACATCACAGGCAATCACAAAAAGACCCCATAAATCTTAAGCACTTCACTGAAAATTATGTCCAAACTACAGTGCTCACCACATTCTACTGTTTGATGTTGAGGAGAAGGAACCTCCTTGAGTTTTCCAGGTGAACTGATTTCCCAAGCTTAACTGGCAAAAATAACCCATGGCCAACTATGCTTTGACAAAGGTAGAAATCAGGGTCACGAGTTGCTTACGGGTGGGACACTGTGGTTCAAAAGCATCTCATGTGGGGTTTAATGGCATGGGGAAGGGTTAAAAGAATCTTTTTGACTGAGTCAGTCTGACCAGCCTCGATCTCATGTTCATGAACAATCCTTTTTGTTTAGAATTTGTGTGTGTGTGTGTGTGTGTGTGTGTGTGTGTGTGGTGGCAGAAACAAGTAATTATGATTACTGATATGTTAATGGTCTTTTCTGACTTGTTTTCTAGGACTTTCATTGATTGATTAGCTGATTGATTGCAGTTCTGGGGACTGAATGAAGCCATCACACATGAAGAAGAAAAGTGTTGTGCTATTGAGCTGTGTCATCAGTCCTTTTTTATTTTTATGCAGGTTTTCACGAAGTTGCCTATGTTATCCTTGAACTTTTGGTCCATCTTCTTCAGTCTCCTAAGTAGTAGCTGTGATTACAGCCAAGTGTTTCCAGGCCTGGGGTTCCACTCCCATTTACTGTATATGGACATAGCAACATGCTTATGCATACATTTCCTATGTGTTTTTGATATTGATGTGTGCCTTATTCATTTGATGTGAACTGTATGATGATAGGGATCATTCTGCCTTTGTCACTGTATTTTTTGAGATTGTGCAAGATATATTCAACAAATAGACATTCACTGGCTGGATATTAAGCCAAATTATGGTGCATAATCTTCACAGTAGCTATGGTTTACATGGGAACATAAAATCTATGAACAAATCAATTCTCTACATAGAATATACTAGAGAACCAATGTACCCCAGGTTCCCAGAAGCAAATTTCAAGGAATGATGAGTTGACAAAGAAAATATGGTAATCGTGTCTTTTTTACATGTAGGTGGGTGGTCCTTAGAGGATGTCATTTTGAAGCAACAATATTCCCCTCTGAATTATTGAGACTTTCTCATGTTTAAGTGACAGAAACCTCACTTTAATCTGTTTTTTTTTAGCAAGAGGAATGCAAACCCATCTTCAATAATGTGCATAGTTATTTATTGATCTGTGTTCACATTTAAAACAAATACATATTGGATTAAAAAATACTCTGCATTGAAAACGTGTCAGAATAAAGATGGAACAACTAATAATAACTGTTGATCAAGCTGAGACTCAAAGCACTGTTCTGCTGAGCCAGCGAGGTCCAGAATTAAATCTTCCTTTGGTGTCTACTCCTAGGGAACTAAAGGGAGATTTGCTTGTGCTGGACAGAACTTGGAGGTACAGAGCACTGAGGAATTTAAGTATGGTGTTGGCTAGCCCTCAAATGAATTTACTACTTAAAATTTGGGTCATTTTAGTGGCCTAGGACATAAAGTTTAGCAGAAGCTAGTCCAAATCTTTGGGTTGCTGTAACCTTATCCGTGGCTCTGAGAATTTGTTTTGCAAAATAGTCCCATGTTAAAGACAGGCTTACGGGGGGGGAAAAAGGAGGGAAGCAGTTAAGTCAAGGGAGAAATAGAAACTATCTCACCTTTGGTTTTCAGTATTTGTAGACATTAAAACAAAGATCAGAAATCTGGTAGTCTGTTTGAAAATGCAGATGGCATTAATTGAGAAATGGAGAAATCATACTGAGGAGATAGCTAATAGAAGCAGAAGCAGATACCAAGAGTTTGACTAACTCACAAGGAGACTCTGGAAAGAGGTGTGCAAACACGAATATTAATAATCACATCTGATAGGTGTATTGACTACCTTTATATGACCATTGCACTTGATTGTTGGTGGGTGGTGTCTCCAATATGATCATCGTGAATTCCTGGTACTTCTGGGTAGTCATACACATAGGTAACGAGGTTGTCACAGTTCTTAAGAAAAGAGCTCTGATGTAGAGAGGACAGAGTACAGATGCTGGCAGCTGCAAGTCAGCCATAACATACTGGAAAGTCCAAGACATATGGGGAGGCATACAGTAAAACTAAGAGTTTTGTTGTAATCATTAAACTTTGCTTCAGTACTTAAAACAGTGGTGTTAATGATCAAAAGATATCTTTAGGTATTTGAAAGAAGTTTTTAAGTGTATTTGTCCAATTTATTTCAGTTTTTCTAAGGCAGGATGGGGAGAAAAGATATTTTTGTTAGTCTGTATTCATTGAATATTTTGTATTTATAAAAAAATGATTCATAAACTTTTAGTCAACTCTCAAAGTATTAATATTCTTAATATTTACTTTTGGAGGGAGGATATGTATATCAGTAGATAATGTGCTTTCCGTGTAAACATGAGGATCTGGATTCACATCCCTGGAGCAGACATAAAAAGCCTGACATGATGGTGCACACCTGTAATCTCAGCACTAATTAGACAGAGACAGGGGATTCATGAAGCTTGTTGGCCATCAGTCTAGCTGAACTTGTGAGCTCCAAGGTCAGTAAGAGACATTGTCTCAAAAAAAAAGTAGAGAACAGTAGATAAAGATATCTTAGGCTTCTACATGCATAAGCACACATGTAACTGTATTTTCACATGTACTGCTGTGAAGACCAAAGCTGGTGGTTAAATGCAAATGCATGCAGATGTGTGTACAGACATTGTCTATAGTGATGAGAGACTTTTAGACAAAGAAAAATGTATGTTGCTTCTGCTGACTTTGAAGAGGAAAACTGCCATGCTGTGAAGCAATCAACATGGCCAAGACCTACATCCACAGACTGGAGCGGTCTAAAAGTTAGCAAGATAAAGCATACTATGTAAGCAAGCAGACAAATAAAACCCAGGTCCCAGTCATAGCCATCAAAAGATGAACTCAATCCAAAGCCAAGGGAGCTCAGAAGTGGATTTTCCTCCAGTCAAGCATCCAGATGGGGATGCATCCAGCTGACACCGTGATTTCTGCCTTATCAGACCCTGAGCAGAGGAAGGACTCAGCTAGAAAGTGCTTGGACCCTGACCCACACATGCTGTGAGATGACTTGATGCTGTTTCAAGTAGCTACGTTGGTTCCAGTTTGTTCCACTGCTACAGAAAGTCAGCATAAGAGACAACACTCACTGCGTGGGATCTGACCTCCAGAGGGACTGCTGTAGAGTCAACCTTAGAAGTACAGAGGGGTTAAATGCTGATCAGTGAGATGACATGAAAGATGGGAGGTAGATAAACACAAGCCCCAGGCACTTCTCTCTCAGTGGACTCTTCCGATGATATCTGTAACCTTCCTAAAGTAGCTCCCCAGGCCAAGAGAGTACACTTCTAGTTTGGCTTGGTTTGGCAATGAATCATATCAGACTTCACTCATTTCTTTCCTTTTCATCCTCACTGCTGCGATGTTGAAACACCCAGATAGGATATTGGTTTTTTAACCCATCTTATAAATCCTGCTTTCTGAAGAAGCCAGGCTAAGCCGGTCATGTGACTATCTAGTAGCAGATACAGATTTTGTGCCCAAGTCTGATGCCAAAGCATGTATTGTTTTCAACATATCCTTTTTTCATTTCAAGGTAATTGAATTTAAAATGTGAAAGTATCTACACAATGGAGTCAGCAAGTAATTTCTACTCTAATGACCACTTAGGAGGACATGGACAAGGAGTTTCAGATTATCTCCTTCTTCAAAACAGAGTTGATCTAACTGCTGGAAGGACCGTTTGTTTTTTCCTCTTTCAATATGTTTAATTAACCGCACATGCACTTGGGAGTAAAGGATTCTAGAGTGTAAGGGACTCTCAATTCCCATAATGTTCCTTGCTAAAACACATCTTGGGGCAATGAAATCATAATGAAATCTGCTCTTTCTATAGTCGAGATAGAAACCCAGGCCCATATTTTCTTTATTTTTTTTTTTTCAAGAATTGTCAATCAATTTTCTAAACTTGGAATTTTGCCTTGAACTGCTTCTGTGGTGCTACTTTTGTTGATCAGTGTTCAATGAGCCTGAGGCAGAGTTTGAGGCAAATAAACAGAAACAATACCCAGGTGCATTTTTAACTCTGGGTTCTGTTGCTGAGTGAAACATTCTTTTCAGACTGGTTAACATGTTCAGCGCATGAGGGCCTAATAGGGTGGGCATCACACTGAGCAGCATTAGCAATGGAACCCTGAGAGTAAGTCAACCTTCACTGCCAACTTGTTGTCTACTTATGAATTTGTGGCTAAGAAATTTGATGATTATAACTACGGAATGAAGACACTTCTTGGAGATATTTGTTTTGAGGATTCTGTTGCAGACTCCTTGGGGAGGTCTGTTCTGTCAGGTTATCTGTACTTTCTCTTAAGAATCTGATCGAGTCCTTTGTCAGTCATAGTCATACTCTTAGTGTCTCCTACATCACAGGTGACCAAGAACTGTATTCCTGAGGGCAGCTGGAGCAAACATTCTTTTTCAGGAATCTGTACTTGAGATGGAGACCACCAATGATTTAGGATTCATCTCTTGACTAGGTGATATACAGACATGAAATCAGAGTGTGTGGGGGGGGACATCCTCCTCCTATGTAGAAAGAGAAACTAAGAAAGCCATCTGATGTGTGTGTGTGTGTGTGTGTGTGTGTGTGTGTGTGTGTGCGTGTTTCACTCTCCTTTCCTTTTTATAGAAATATGTTATAAATGAAGAATGCCATTTTTCTTTCATTTTTACTTCCCAAGTCACTATTTACCTTTACCCTCCATGCTTGATTTCCAAGGATGCTGATCTCCTTTATTTGGTTCAGTCACTGTTCTGGCTCTGGCCTCCAGTGGTGTTGACCAGTGTGAGGAGTCATTAGAAGGTTAAAAGTAAAACTGGGACAAGAGGAGTAATTTCTTGCCTTCTTCTCAGGCTAAAGATTTTCCAAGGCTGCTTCTCTGTACTAAAGCTATGGCTTCTAGAAGAAATCTCTCCTTTGGCCAAAGATTTCACTATGTTTAGGGATAGGCAGACACCATCACTACTCTTTGGGACAAGGGATAAGAGATAGGATCCTCATTTTGTACTGTGGTCTTCCCTTTATTCAGCTCTACAGCCTTCTTCAATAGTCAGGCTGTGTTTTCAGAGGGTGCCATTTGTTTCCTGCTGAGATGGTGACTAATCATGTTCCTGGAATCTTAATGTCTTTCTGGTTCCTGACAAGGACCCGATAATAAATTAGCTGGTCATCATTAATGGTGGTTTCTTGAATTACATATATGTGTACCTGAACAATATCTCTCAGCAGAACTATACATTTCATAAACAAAAACATGAACATTCTTACTATATACAGATTACAGTAATGTGTCATATGATTGGCTTTAAATTTGAATGAGCCATTAAGTTTTTCTCCTAAAATTAAGTGTGAAGTTGCAAATAGGTTATAAAGAAGATGAACAGATGGATGTAATACCAGGAAGGTTGTGCAAAAACCCAACTAGGAAAAGAATATATAAGGGTGGTTCACAGAAGGAAGGTAGCTCCCTGGGGCTGGGATATGGGGGGACAGGTGTGTCTTCACAGATGCAGCTTTGGAACCGAGACAGCTAACTTGGTAAGAACAAAGAAATGAGCTGAAATAACATTGTGGCCATATTGAGGGGTGGGTGATAACATCCTGGAAATACATTTAGTTTACAAAGCTAGATAAATATATTTCTTTTTCTAGATAAGGGAAATTAGAAGAGTTTTGACTAGAGCTATGAAAATCAGCTAGATTTTATCTAAGACTGCTTTCCTGTTGGATAGCCCTACACCCTCCCCCCAAATAGACTAGGTATGAATGTCCCAGTGAAAGGGTAACAAGTGTCTCCAGCTGATACTGGAGATGGCCCACAGAATCTTAAGTGTGTAGTATCTGGACTGGATGCTTCTCTTATCTACAGGGCTATTTCCCCCTATTGAAGGAGCAGGAGGTCTCCCTATTTTCCCTTCCATGGTTATCTTTTTGTTCCTCTTTCTTCCAGCCCTCTTCTATAAATAAATAGAGTTCAGTTGGGCAGCACCTCTCTTCTGAATCCCTCCTCCCAGAGTCCTCTGCTCTTGGCTAAGGTACTTGCCTCTGTGGGTAGTAGAATCAGGGTCTCTAAGTGTATTATTCTTTTATCGTCTGATTGTTAGCCCACATAAACAACCTGCTGTACTGTCATATGACTGTACTGACTTGTGTGGTACTTTTGTCTCTTTACCAGGGATGATTTTATGTTCTAGAGAAATTAATCTGGCCTGCCCACCGCTACTTGATAAGATTGGAAGTAAGCAAGACTTACTTAAGATAATTAATTAAAAGGCTGGCTAGGCAAGACTGGTTAGGCAAGGCTAGCTAGGCAAGACTGGTTAGGCAAGTGGTATCAAAGCTGGGGACATTCATTCAGGTTGAAGCTACAGAAGTTGTTAGCTGAGTGTGGAAAGTAGGAATCCTTCAATTTACTGAACTCAGGTTTTTAGGATCATGGTATTGTCACTAACACCACAGTGGAAACTGGTTTTTCAAGTCAGGATGGGTGGAGACCAGTATGGATTTGGAAGATTAAGGTTTGAAATATGTTCAATCTGATAGAGAAGTTAATGCTAAATTGGGAAAATATCTTGGATTATGCCAGGAATTGTCAGAGACCATTTTAACCACCAAAGAGGTTAGAAGTTTTCTCTAAATGGATGCGATGCTCAGCAAGAATTTTTAAATAAAACTTTTAAATTTTGATGTGTGTCCAAGGGATTGCAATCGCACTCACCACCATTACCTTCTTTTATTGCCCCCAACTTCTGCTGACTTCCTCATTAACCACTTGGTTCAGAGAGGTCTTGTTTCAGGATGTTGAATGAAGATGCTGAAATGAGCATTAATTGATGGTAATTAAAAAAAAATCCTATGCATAAAGCTAAAAAATGAAGTTGTGCTGTGTGGAGAGGGCATTTAGATTAATATCCCTTGCTCTTTATTTTGGCAAGGGGTAGGGAAAGTAGGCACCTGAATAGAATGCTCCTAGGGATTCCTGTTTGATTTAGTGGGAACAAATTCCCTGCAATCTTTATGACCTTCTCCTCTTTTCTTTCACACTCTCTGGTGAGTGGGCCTCAGGAGAAATAAACTCATTAAAAAAATGTAGGTTCATAATGACATAATAGATAATGCAGCAGTCTCACTCTAGCTAAAGATACTCCTCTATCTCTGTTGATTTTGGCATTTATATAAAAATCTTCAGAGACGAACCTTCTGGGTATTGTTTTTGGCAAGATTTAGTAGATTTCTTCCTTACCTGAGATGAATTTAAAGTAAAAATGAAATTTACTCTCAGTTGATTGATTTCCTTACATACATTTCAAAGATGTTTCGGCAAAGAATATACCCATGTTTGTCTGGAGGCACCGGGCACGTAAGAGGCTCTCCATATGGCACCGGAGGCAGTGATGTCACAGTACCAATGTCAACAATGGTACTCGTCAAATGTTCTCAGTGCTACACTCCGTTAAGCTTATGTGAAATGTCATGTTTTTGTCACCTGTAAAACGTAGGAACTGTGCTATATACTCAAGACCTGGCCCTACTTCAGGTTTCTAGTTTCTAGTGGCAGGTCCAAAAGTCACACTGCAAGTGCTATCAACGGGCCTTTCCTTACCCAGGAGGAGGAGGGATTGAGCTAATCTAATAGAAGCATGGGTGGCTTGAGATCCAGAGAGACACAGGTTGAATGTATTTCAAGCATAATTACTATGTGTGCATAAATTGTGGAAACGTTTTATGCCGCTTTTACAGGTGAGTAGAGGAAGTCTGTAATTGATGTCTATTACGTGGCTATTTCAGAGACAGGAAGACAATGGATGTTTAGGCCTTTTCCTTCCCACACAAAGCTTATTTTAGCCCAATTCTATGGCAATTGTTATGTTGAGCAAAATTTTAAATTGCCAAGCTTTGGTGCCTAGTAGGGTTGGCACTCAGTGGTCCTTTTGGTTTTATTTTGACTTTGTTTCTGAGAGGGTCTCATGTAGCCAGGAATGACTTCAACCTCCCAATGAGCTCAGGATCCTCTTGTCTTTGCCTCCAAGTGCTGGAATGACATGTTTTGCTCAATGGTCTTTTGAAAGTCAGATGTCAGCACATACTGAGATCAAGTTCCAGCTTTATTTTTCCCCACATTGTTAATAGTCTCTTGATCCAGCTCTGCATTTTTCCATCTACACAATTGGAATGACATTTACTATTATGATAATACAAACCTAAGTAAACAGAGCACATGGTTCTTGGAGCCCTAAGAAATATAACCTAGAGGGAGAGACTTCATCAAAAGCATAGCCTTTATGCAGCTTTTATGTTCATTCCAACCATCAAGTCCATGTGTTAAAAATGCAATTGGAACATGCAATTGCAAACCATAGCCTCTCTATTACCTGACTGTCATCTCTGTGGCTGGTAATGCCTTAGTTTTCTTTGTATTATCTATATTTAGCAATTATTGGCATGTATTATAAGGACAGTACATGTTAGCTTAATCAATGTAACTCTAGTCATTTTTCTTTTTGCTGTAAAGACAGAGTCATATTTTTCATAGTATTTATATTTTAATTTATAATTTTACATTTTATATTTAGGAGGGTATTTTATACATTTCTCATAAGCTAACCAATCACTCTCTGTCCCTCCCCACTCTGTAATATACATAGGTGTATGCACATAAGTATGTAGGTGCATTCACCTATGTACTTACATGTGGAGGCTTTGGTAAACAGGCATCATCCTCAGCTCCTCTCCTCCTTATATGTTGATACTAGGTATTACATTGAACCTGCAGTTTGCCATTTCAGGTAGCCTGGTTGCCGGGCAAGCTCCCAGAATTTGTCTGTCACTCCCCTCCCACAGTGTTAGGGTTACAGGAGTGTGTGCTGCTATGCCAAGCTTTTATGTATGTGCTGAGTCCCTGAACTCAGGACCTCATGCTTGTGCAGTGACTACTGAGCCATCTCCCTAGCCCCTATTGTAATTTTTGTGCAATCAAAGATAGGCATGGTACATAGTGAAAAAGTACTGTGAACTCTTGAACAAGTAATTTTTTTAATAGAGGAAAACTAATTTTTTTTGAGATACAGTGATATGGAGGTGAGGGCTACTGTTTTCCTCCTCCAGTCTTATTACCAGAGATTGTTATTTAATTATTCCTTGGAATCTACACGTGATTGGTCCTGGTCCTAGGATCTCTCCCAGATACCAACTTTGCAAGTGCTCATGTCCTTTATGCAAGATGGAATATTTGCATGTAGACTGTGCATAATCTCTCACATGCTTTAAAATATGTCTGGATTGCTTCTCCATATTCTCCCATACATTTTAATTCATCTCCATATTATTCATAATAACCAAGTATAATGTAAATTCCTTGAAAATGTTCCTTAAGTTCTATTGTTCAGCATAGGAGAAAAATACGTCTCAAGTACATGCCATCTATGGTTCATTGAATTTATATACGCACAATCTATGATATAAAGGGAAGGCTGTATCTAAAATAGCTCTAGTGCATATTTCTTTGCTTAAAAAAAGCACAGCATATTCTTATGAGGCTAAAACACAGAACACAGGGAGGAGGACTGAGAGGTCAGGCCACACAGGAGAGCTGGGGTGAGAGGATGTCTGATTGTAACTTGTGCTAAAGACACTGTGTGATGAGAAAGGAAAACACTAAAGCACCAGAGAGAGAGAGGAAATGTGAGCTTCTTGAAGAACATCCATTTCTTTCCTGATGCCTAGAAGAGCTGCGGAGATGTTACAAGCACCTGGCGAAATCTGGATAAACAGTGAACTCCCTTATTTCTGACAAACCACCTAATAGGCAGTGATTTTAGTAGAATCCACAGTCAGACAGTAAATGCTGAGAACTCTTGGTTCCTGGGGATAAACTTCTGAAGTACGACCTTGCATTTCATATGACTTTGTTCTTCAAAAATTGCTGCTGTATAATACTATTGTGAATTAGTTGGAATTGCATTTGGTTAATGGCATATGTAATTAGCCATCTTATCTTGGTCGGAAAGGTGCCTAACAAGAGGTAAAATGAGCTCTTTTCAGTGATTGTAAAACTACCGAGCCACTGAGAAGGAGGTCGAGACCCTTTAAAGGCTCAAAGGAAATGGAGCTGAAAGTACAGATTGAAAGGATCTCTCAGGTCTGTGCTATGCCCTCTGCATACCTGCTGTGGTTGTTTAGCTTGGGGTTTTTGTGGGGCTCCTAACACTGGGGGTGGGGGTGTCTCTGACTCTTTTGCCTGCACTTGAGACCCCTTACTTCCTACTGAGTTGCCTCATCCAGCCTTGATAAGAGTTTGTGCTGAGTTTTGTTGCATCTTGTTATGCCGTGTTTGGTTGATATCACTGGGAGGTCTGCTCTTTTCTGAAGGGAAATGGAGGTGTAGTGGATCTGGGTGAGAAGGGAGGAGTTGGAGAGAACTGGGATGAAGGGAAGGAAGGGAGGCTGTGGTTAGTATGTATTGTATGAGAAAAGAATAAAGAAAAAAGGAAAAAACTAAAAATATCCCACAGAGGGAAAGACAGTTCAAGTCCAAGTTTGGGGAATCATATTACTGCAATGAGAGCCTCAAGGGGGCTATATATATCAATTTATTAAGGGATTCTATGGGGAAAGCAGACTCACTGATACAGGAGTAAATCCAGTTGCAGAGTCCTTGGAAAGCTGGGGACTGATCACATGCTGCATCCCACTGCCTGATCTGGTCTTCACCACCCAAGAAGAGAGACCCCCTTCCTCCTCCCTTTTAAGTGGTCACATAGGTAGATAAGAAGCACCACCTCTATCAGACCAGATAGTCCAAAGTCATGGGCAGAGAGAATTCCCACTACACTTTCTTTTTTTTTTTTTGTCTAAATAGAAAGGTTTTAAACTTAATATAAAACTGTATAGAAATAATGATTATCAAGTATTGTCCAGGAGAAAGGGTAATAACATAAACAAAAATGGAACTACAACCAATAAGAACAACATCAAACAAGAAACACATACTAAATGTCCAGACCACAGTTAAATGGCAAATTACAGAGATTACTCCAAAAGCTGTCCTATCCTGAAGAATCTAAATCTAGTACCTAGTATGCTCTTAGCTAAGATACAAAATGTTCATAACTGTAACTATCTAGTCTTTAATCCTATCAAAGACCTGAGAAGGAAAATAATATTATAAGCAAGCAACTTCCAAAAAAAAAAAAAAAAGCAGGAAATGACAGAGATAGCTGGCTGCCTGGAGAGTCACCCACAGTTTCTCTGCAATGCTGGGCATTCACTTTTGGCTATAGGCCAAAAAATATCTGACAGACCATTTGCAGAAGCAGGATATTTGAAAGACTATCTTATCCTGTCTTGGCCAGGTTCAGCAGTTGCTTTTCTTTGTGTTCTGCTTATCTGGAATGGACAGCGTGCTTACTGTCAGAAGCCGAGGCAAGAGCAGTTCTTTGTCCAACAGACTATTTTTTTTGCCAAGAAGAAGACAAACTCCAAATGGAGTGTCTTCAATGTGCAACATCCTCTCAGGAGTAGATTGGTGCTGTCAGGAGCAATTGTGTCTCACATCAACAGAGTTCTAAATTGTTAAAACATTTAAATGCCATATTCTCCAGGTCTATGAAGTGTTTGAAAATTACCTATCCATCTGACATATATTTCTGTATATCTAGAAAACATAACTAATATGACTATAAATATGACAAGCATGAGTGATTATTAACCTATAATTCTTATCAACCTAAATAACTTAAAGACTAAGGCTTCACATTATAAAAATAAACAGTCTGTAAACAGATGTACAGTATAGGGCCAATGACCTCGAAGCTGTGCCAACATACAAAAATATCTTAATCAGAGGTAGAAATTCATAGTGCAATATGACAATAATATCCTTAATATGTATCAATATACAAAGTATCCTAAACAGAGGTAGAACATATATATACATATATATAGTATGACAAAATAATTTTAAATTTGTATCAATATATGAAATATTTCAAACAGGAGTAGGAACATATGTACAATATACAAATATAGTTTTGTATTTATAAAAATATACAAATTATCTTCAATAGGAATAGAAAAATACTTTTACATTTGTATCAATATATAAGAATCCATACCAATTCAATTATCTAAAGCTAGTAGTTACTGATTTAGTTTACAAATAGATACAATAATCTACCTTATTATCCTATCCTACCTATTCCCCCTATTTCTCTTCCAAAAGAGAATCTTGACTCTAAACTTTATTATTCTACCCCCAACCCTATTACAACTTATAGCCAACCCATAACAGATGACAATTATCCATAACCCTGAGAAAACAAGACCTTCTGGGAGAGGGGCATCATTTTCTTGAAATTGCTTCCTGCTGTCTAGGGGGCAATGACCTGTAAGAAAACTAAAACAATGGTTAAGTCTCATTAGGACTAGCTGTAACATTTGTAGCCAGTCTCAGAGTAATGCGTAAAGCTTATCTGAAGTTCTGGCTAGAGGTGTAAGCTGATGGATTGTCTTAGTTGCATTGGAACTGTACTGAACAGTTTGTAGTCCAGAGCTGATCTTTGAGTTATATTTATTGGCTCAATGCAATCATAATGAACCAGGTAGAATCGTTGTGGGGCCCCATCTTCCTTCTGGAGACTTCAGAGATCACTGTTCTGAAAATTTATTATTCACTGTGGAAAACTTAAATATTATTAATATCAAAATGGAAAATTTTTAAGATAGCAGTATATCTAAAGAAAGGTTCAAAAGAATCAAGAATAAGTATGGAGAGAAATAGAATTTTGACAACAGTAGTCCCTAGATTTTTGGTTTTCTTCTGTCCCACACCAGGTGGCTCTTCTAACATGAGACAGATTCTCAATATTTTTTTTAACAACATTTTTGGATTTAGAGAAGGAGAGAGACATGCTCCAACTCCAAAGCCAGCTTTGATTTTTAATTGAGTTGGGACTACAACTTTTCTGAGAAGTAAAGAGATACATATGGTTAGGCAGTGAAATTTTACTCTGCAGAGAATATTAGTCGCAAAAGGTCTGATTTTTCTTTGCTTGTAAATTTTTTCTGGATAGCCTTCCCTTCTTCTTTAGACATCTAGATGTCCCAGATCTTTTGACTTCTTGAAGATGGGTATTTCTATTATCCTATAAAGACAAAAACAGAACCCTGCCCCGAACCTTGTTTGGTGAGTTTTCCTTACAATTGTCACATTGCCATCATTTCTCCTTATCAAGAGGTTTCTTGGTATCCACAGCTTTTCTTCTCCTGTGGAAACAAAAGTGAAACTCCTTCTCCAATGTAGCACATATCTTGGTTTCCATTCTGAGGTCAACACATCTTTAAAGTACACAATCTGATTTAACTCAGTAGTTTTTTTCTATTATGCAATGTCTCTATGTAGCTGTTGTTCATTTCTCATCAGCATTAAGAAAATTCAAGATTAATAATGCATTATGCAATCTGTCTCTGGGGGTTTTGGTTCCCCTTTTCTGTTTATTAAATATTTCCTTTAATGTGTGACTGGATCTTTCTACAACTGCTTGCCCTGTAGGATTGTGTGGTATACCTGTAATATGCTTTATATTATAATGTGCAAAAGACTGTTGAATTTTAATGAAGACATATGCTACAGCATTGTTAGTCTTAATTTGTACAGGTATACTCATGATGACCATGACTTCTAATAGGAGTGTAATTACAGAATCAGCCTTTTCAGAACTCAAAGCAGTTGCCCATTGAAATCCTAAAAATGTATCTATTATATGGTGTACGTATTTTAATTTTCCAAATTCTGCAAAATGAATCACATTCATTTGCCAAATTTCATTTCTATATATACCTTCAGGATTACTTCCTGCTGGTAATGGAGTTTTGTTATAGAAGGAACAAGTAGGACATTTTTTTTTTTTACAATTTCCTTGGCTTGTTACCAAGTGATGGAGAAATCCTTTTCTAAACCTTTGCTGTTGACATTGTGTTTTTTATAAAATTCTGAGGCCTCTAGAACACTTCCTATTAATAATCAATCAATTTCATCATTACCTTGTGCTAATGGCAGACCTGTTTGGGATCTAATATCTATCTATCTATCTATCTATCTATCTATCTATCTATCTATCTATCTAGGATGATGCCTATTTCTGATTATTTCCTGTAATTTTATAAATACTGAAGTCAATTCTGTTTTATCAGGGACAAATTCAGTGGTTTCAATATGTAAAACAACTCTGCCTACTGAGAGTCAGTAACTATATTGAGAGATTCTGTAAAGTCCATTACTACTATAATGGACTTTTGAACAGAATCATAAGGGCTTTGAACTACTTTGCTTAAGCTTCCTGCCTTTCCTGATTTATTTGCATCAGTATAGAATGTAGGGACTCCAGAGATTGGTATTCTCCATACAATGTGAGGAAGGACCCAAGTAGGTTTTTTTTTTTTTTTTTTTTTTTTTATGAATTTGATTCTCTCACTTTTGGGATAATTGTTGTTAATCTCTCCCCCAAAATTACTGCAACCTCTTTGCCAATATTCATTTTCTGCCCATAAAGAGGAAATTTTCTCATTAGTTAAAGGTACTACAAATTTTGCTGGTTTTATTCCTGTCAATTGACAAAGTCTTAATTTTTCTTTTAAAATCAAATCAGAAATCTTTCCCAAATATGCCTTTAATTTCTTACTCTGTTTATGTGGTAGAAATATCTATTTCAATATAACATCTTCCCTCCATATCAAAATTCCTGTAGAGGATTGCCTAAAAGGTAATATAACCAGAATGTGGTTAAGCTCTGAATTTACACAATTCACATGTGCCTTTCATATTTTCTTTTCCACTAAAGCCAATTCTCTCTCAGATTCAGCTAATAATTCTCTTGGACTATTTCAGTCCTTTTCACCATCCAAGATTTTGAAGAAATTACTCAGTTCATGATTTTTTATCCCAATAGTGGACCATAAATTGGAAATGTCTCCTAGCAATTTTTGAAAGTCATTAAGAATCCACAGTTGATCTCTCTTGATTTATACCTTTTGGGGTTGAAATTTTTGTAGACCTATTTTATATACTAATTAATTAAAAGAATCTTCTCTTTGTTTTTTTTCAGGAGCAATTTGTTTTTTTTTATTTTTTATTTTATAATTAGTTTAATTTTACATATCAGCCACAGATTCCCCTGTCCTCCCTCCTCCCCCCCAGCCTCTCCCCCCAATTCTACCCCCATTCCGACCTCCTCCAAGGCAAGGTCTCCCCTGGGGATTCAGCTCGGCCTGGTAGATTCAGTTGAGGCAGGTCCAATCCCCTTCTCCCTACACCAAGGCTGAGCAAAATGTCTCAGCATAGGCCCTAGGTTCCAGAAAGCCAGCTCATGAACTAAGAACAGGTCCTGGTCCCACTGCCTGGAGGTCTCCTAAGTAGTTCAAGCTAATCAACTGTCTCACTTATCCAGAGGGCCTGATCCAGTTCCATGGGGGCTCCTCAGCTATTGGTTCATAGTTCAAGTTTTTCCACTAGTTTGGCTATTTGTCCCTGTGCTTTTTCCAATCATGGTCTCAATATCTCTTGCTCATATAATCCCTCCTCTCTCTAACTGATTGAACTCCTGGAGCTCCACGTGGGGATTGGCTGTGGATCTCTGTATCTGCTTCCATCAGTTACTTGATAAGAGTTTTATCATGACAGTTAGGGTGTTCATCAGATCACCAGAGTAGGTCAGTTCAGGCTTTCTCTCGACCATTGCCAGTAGTCTATTATGAAGTTATCTTTGTGGATTTCTGGGGACCTCTCTAGCACTCTGCTTCTTCCTATTTCATGGGGTCTTCATTTATCATGGTATCTCTTTCCTTGTTCTCCCACTCTGTTCCTGATCCAGCTGGGACCTCCCACTCCCCTAAGCTCTCTTTCCCCTGACCCTTGCCCTCCATTACTCCCCACTCATGTCCAGGTTGCTCATTTATATCTCATCCATTTCTCTGTCATTGGGTGATCCCTGTGTCTTTCTTAGGGTCCTCTTTACTAGGTAGCCTCCCTGGAGTTGTGAGTTGCAGTCTGGTAATCCTTTGCTTAACATCTAGTATCCACTTATGAGTGAGTACATACCATGTTTGTCTTTCTGAGTCTGGGTTACCTCACTCAGGATGATTTTTTCTAGTTCCACTCATTTGCCTGCAAACCTAATGATGTCATTGTTTTTCTCTGCTGAGTAATACTCCATTGTGTATATGTACCACATTTAATAAAGAAAAAAATTAAAGACTTCTTAGAGATTGATGAAAATGAATACACCACATACCCAAACTTCTGAGACACTATGAAAGCAGTGCTAAGAGGAAAATTCATAGTACTAAATGCCCACATAAAGAAGTTGGAGAAATCTCACACTAGTGACTTAACAGCACACCTTAAAGCACTAGAACGAGAAGAAGCAAAGTCACCCAGGAAGAATAGATGCCAGGAAATAATCAAATTTAGAGCTGAAATCAATAAAATAGAAACAAAGAGAACAATACAAAGATTCAGGAGCAATTTGTAATCCCCAGCGAGGTGAAACTTTCTTTACTTCTTCAAACATTTTTTCCCAAAGTATCTACATTGAATCAGCTAATAACATATCATCCATATTGGTAAATTACAGATTTTGGAAACTGTATACAAATTATTTCCAATGGTTTTTGCACAAAATATTGGCACAGTGTGGGGCTATTTAACATTCCCTGTGGGAGAACCTTCCTTTGATATCTCTTAACTGGCTGAGATTATTTTAAGTAGGTACTGTGAAGGTAAATTTTTCCCTATCCTTTTCTTGTAGAGGTATAGTGAAGAAACAATCTTTTTAAGTCAATAATGATAATAGGCCATTCTTTAGGTAACAGAGAGGGCAAGGGCATCCCATTCTTTAAGGAGCCCATTGGCTGAATTACTTTATCTATGGCTTTCAGCTCTGTCAGCATTCTGTTTTCCAGATTTCTTTTTAATAGCAAATACAGTAGAATTCCAAGGGCTGGTTGATTCTTCAATATGTTGAGCATTTAGCTGCTCCTGAAGCAGCTGTTGTAAGGCCTATAGTTTCTCTGATGTCACAGGCCACTGGCCAACCCAGATAGGTTTGCCAGTTAGTCATTTTAAGGGTAGAGCCTTTGGTACCTCTGAGAGTTAAACAGCTATTGTTCCCTGTTTTTGTATAGCCTGAATAGTTGGTGACTGTTTTTTATAGTGTTTTATAATATTATTCACAGAAACATGAATTTGCTTATGATCTGCTTCTGAGATTCTGAGGAATATTAATCTGGGTATTCCATTGCTGTAACAGATCATGACCTCATAGATTCACTGCTACATTAGCAACATATGGCCTCAGCCTTCCTCTCTGTCCTCCTGGCTCTATGTATTCAACCCATCTTGTGCTTTGTTTTATCTGAGATAGAGTTCCAATCCATAGGAACTGAACATCTATCTCCTGAAGAGGCCAATTCAGATGCCATGATTCTGGTGTAATTATAGTCACATCCACTCCTGTGTCCAGCAAGCCTTCAGTTATAATGTTATTTATTCATACTTTTAGCTTTGGTCTTTGTTCATTTATGAAAGTCTGCCAAAATATTCATTTTATGATTTTTCTTGGAATTTTTTATTCATTTTTCAAAGCTGTTCTATCATCCAGTACAGTATGATTTTGATTAGACAGAAAAGGGGAAGTGCTGTGGGATGGTCTTTCTCTATGCTGTGAATATGTGTTGCTACCATTGGTTAATAAAGAAGCTGCTATGGCCTATGGCAAGACAGGTTATAGCCAGGTGGGAAATCCAAGCAGAGGGATAGGGAGAAGAAGGATGGAATCAGGGCAGATACCAACCAGTCACCCAAGAAACAAGATACCAGGAGACCAGTAACACCACTGCCATGCAGCATGATATAGATTAATAGAAATGGGTTAATTTAAGATGTAAGAGTTAGCTAGCAATAAGCCTGAGCCACAGACCAAACAGTTTGTAATTAATACAAAGCCTCTGAGTAACTATGTTATAAAAATGGCTGCTGCCCGGGTGGGACTGGGTGGGACCAAGAAACTTCAGTCTCCATATTACCATTTATAACTTTGTCAATCACAGTCCCAAGCCACATTTTCGTATTAAGACAATCATTGATCCAAACTAGATAATAGCTTAGTTTGGCAAATCTATTGTTTATCTTATCACAACAAACAATTAATTATTAATTAAAATTTAGCTACTAGTTTTGTAAAAGAAGAACATTAGTAGAAGAGCAAACATTTATTTTGTATTTACAATGGATCAAGTATTGTCTGATGTTCTGTCATTTAATTCTTATAACAATAACAGAACAGAGCAGCTGGTTGACCTCCCAGTAGTAAGGAAGCAATTATTTCCTCTATCTATTTGGTTAATATTTTTAGAGCAATATTGTTCAGTACAAGTAACTCCTAGTCACATATGTTATTTCAATTAAAGTTAATTAAAATTTGGCAAGGAAGATGGATCTGTGAGTAAAGGTCCTTAACTACCAAGCTTGATGAGTTGAGTTCAAACCCTAGGACCCACAAGGTAGAGGGAGAGAATGGACTCTCACAGTTTATCCTCTGACCTCTGAGTGTGTGCCATGGCATGGGCAGACCCACACACATACACACATGTACACATGCACAGAAATAAACTCATGAATAATGCAATTAAATAAATTCCAAAAGCAAACAACACTATTTTAGAACTCAACAAAATAAAAATTGAGTTCCTTGGTTGCTCTAGCTGCATTCTGACTGCTGAATAGCTAAAGATGGCTAGCAGCTACCATATTTTACAGGTCAGATATAGAACATTGCCAGGACCACAAAGATTTATGTTAAATACTGGTGGTCTAGAAAGATCTAGCAAATCTTTCAGGGAACTCAGGACACTTAGAATTAGATGACAACTATAACACCATCATGATCAATCTCTTCATTATTTATAATTGAAAAACTATTTGCCAAAATGAGCAAACAGTTTAAGAACAGGGTATATAAATGAAAGTCCCAGGACATATACCTTGCAACTTTACTGAGTCCACATTCTCCTATGTCATACCTGCTTCCACTAAGAAGGAGAACAGTGAGGACACTGTTCTGACCTCAGCCTTGGCCACAAGCACTTCTATTACTAGAAATTCAAGGTGCTTTTAAAGACATGGCTATGAGAAGACCCAGCTCTGGAGGTATGTTCTCCAAGTAGTGCTTTTCTCTTGGACACAAAAAGTCATTTCTCAGGTGAGAGTGAAAAATAGGTGCCTTGGGTTGTGAGGCAGATTGAGAGATGGAAGAAAGAAAATCAAGTCCTTACTTCAAGGTTTGGGGAAAGTTTAAAGGTTTGGAGGAAATATCTTAACATGGGGATCTCATCCACTATGATGTGAGAGAGAAAGTAAATCACTGGAACCCAGTGAGTGTGTTACCCACAGTATAAGCCTTTATAAAACTTCTTAAAATTACACAATGCAGAACAATGGCTACTCCTTCCTTGTGGTCATCTCACTGTGATGTCTCTGGAGTACTGTTGCTTTGATTTGCTAAATGGATGTCTGCTTAAATTGTGTCTCTCAGCTGAGTTTTTTACTTCAAGAAGACAAGAACTCTTTGTGTTATCACTGTCATATGTGGTATTAATTCAATCTCAACAATATAACTTACAAGAAGTGCTTTGTGCAGTACTATTCTTTAAATCAACTGACAGACAAAGAAAATGTATTTACACAGTCTGTTGTTACATATATATATCTGTAATAGCCTCCCAGACCTTAGCATGACTGATGCCATGTTAAAGGCACCATTTTGACCTTAAAATCCAACATATAAGCTTCAATACCTGCCAGAACAGGAACAAAAACCTAGTCCATAGTTACAGGAAAGTCCTTGAGTTAAAAGATCTTAACAGTACTAGCCTTGCTTTTTGGCTTTTGTAGTTCCACTTCTTGCTAACTAAAGTATGCCAACCAGAATGTACTTTTGTGCATAAAGGACAAAGAGCTATAAGTCTCAGGGCTGCATAATTTGGGAAGCTTCCCTATGCATCCACCTGCTGACAATAAAGACTTTTACTTTGGCTTTAAGAGTGTCTGTGTGGCAGTCTCTGATAGGCTTAGTTCACAATATTCTGGAGATATCTAGAGACCGAGTCACCAGGACATGGTGGGAAGTTGTCTTAGATCCTTTCTGGAATGATAGCACAGAAAAGATCAATTTCTAGGGGTGCACACTATGAGACATTCCTGGGCCCTACCAACTTCTTCTGCGTCTAGTTCTAATGCCCCAGAGGCTTCTGATACTTCTGTCCTAAAATATGAAATTACAAGAAGTTGCCTAAATTTGTCACCTATGGAAGTAAGTCTGTTTATGGCACCTTCTGAATAGGATACTTAGTAAAGACTGGGCATAGCCCTGGTGTCTGGGATCCACATGAGATGTCACTGGACCCTCTCGTTTTAAGTCTCTGTGTGGCCACTTCTGGTTGTCTTTACTTCTTGTTTGTCTCTGTGTGTTTGTGTGTTTCTATCAGTTCTGTTGGTTGGGGAAATAGATCTAAAATGGAAGGGGGAGTAAGCACTCCCAAGACACCATTGAAGTCATGTGAAAGCACTTCAAAGAGTTTTGAGAATGAATCTGTCTAGAGTTTAATATTTTGGATACTGTCTTGGAGCAACTCTAGATACTTATCCTACTCCCATCTCTCTTGACAGGAGTGTTTTTAAAATCATTTTTATTAATTAATCAATTAATTATTTTTCCCAAACTAATCATGGTTTTCCCTCCTGTAGCTTGAATGTTAAACGGTCTTTTAATAAAACACCTGGAACCAGATATTGGTGTAAATGCTGAAAGATCAGAGACAAAGGAACAAGCCACAGCCAACACCTCTTACCTCACCAACTCTTCAACCTGAAAAAGCCTCAGTTCATGTCTCCCCATGCCTTATACACCTTTCTCTACCCAGCCATCACTTCCTGGGATTAAAGGTGTGTGTGCTTCCCAAGCAAAGGCATAAGATCTTAAGTGCTAGGATTAAAGGTGTGTGCTACCACTGCCTGGCTCTGTGTTTAATCTAGTGGCTTGTTCTGTTCTCTGATCTTCAGGCAAATTTTATTAGGGCACACAATATATCACCACACTCTCTCTCCCTCACCTCTTCCAAACCCCTCCCCCTAATCTCCCCTCTCTCTCCCATATACTCCCTCTCCCTTCCCTTCAGAAAAGTGAAGGCCTTCCATGTTTATTAGCCAGCCATGAGATATCAAGTCGCAGCAAGACTTGGCACCTCCTCTCCTATTAAGGTTGCATGAGGCAACCCAGCAGGAAGGAAGGGTCCCAAGAGCAGGCAACCAAGTCAAGACAGCCTCTGTTCCCTCTGCCCAGAGTCCCACAAGAAGACCAAGCCATAGTACTGCAATATATGTGTAGAAGGCCAAGATCAGTCCCATGCAAGCTCTCTGGTTGGCGGTTCAGTCTCTGTGAGCCCCCATGAGCCCAGGTCAGTTGACTCCTGTGGTGTCCTTGTCCCTATGGCTCTCATAATCCTTCCTCCCCATCTTCTACAGGATTTCCTGAGGTCCACCTAATGTTTGGCTGTGGATCTCTGTATCTGTTTCTATCAGTTGCTTTACGAAGCCTCTCTGATGACAATTGGACTCCTAGTAATGGGAGATACAGAACCTAAACCAAACATCTCCTGTAACCAGGAAAGACTTCCAGTGGAGGGATTGGGACCCCAACCCAGCCATATAATCTTAGACCTACAATTTACAAAATATATTGGGACAAAGGTGGTGCAGAAATTATGGGAATGGTCAACCAAAGACTGATCTAGCTTGAGACCCATACAATGAGAGGGAGCCCACCCCTGGTAATGCCTGGAGGGCCAGAACCCAGAGGATGGACAGCCCAGAGACCTAGGATAGAACCAAATATGACTGGTAAAAAAGAAAAAAAAAGTCAATGAAATGATTCCTAATGACATTGTGCTGTACTTGTAGATTGTTGCCTAGGAAGAATTGCTTCTAATTTACTGCTTTTTTTCTTTGTTCATATGCTTATTGACATTCATGGATTAATTCAATGACATATATTCCACACCCGACCCCACAAGTTTGTCTTCCAACATTTCTGTTTAAAAGGAACAGAATTAGGATTATGCTTTGTTTCTCTGACTCTCTTACCCCCCAGTTTCAACTAGTTTCCCTGGTAGAGCCTTTACCTGGTTTTCTCTACTGGTATTACACATATCTGTTAGCCCCTGATATTTTTGATTTCCCTAATATTTAAAAGAAAATACTCTAGAGCATATACTGTTCCATAGTCTGGTCTAGTCTTGGCCATTTTGCACATAGAGTCTACGAAGCTTGTTATAACCACAAAGACAGCTCCTGTCAGCCACCTCTTCCCCCATTCTCTTTTATGAACTTCACCCATCAAGGAACTCCTGAATGATCAGATGGCATGGCTTCTAGAGTTGTATTTTCTAGAGAAAATGAGGAAACTCTGAATGAAATTCACTGGAAAGACATTTAAAGGAGGGATTCTTTAGTTGTGGTATAGGTGGAGTGTGAATATGGTTCTATTTAAGAGTGCAGAGACAAGCTGGGAGGGAGGGAATCCCTCTGTAGATATAAATTAGTAGCAAGCATGCTCAGATTTGCAATTGCTTTGGGCTTTCTGAGTGAATTCAAGTGTGGGAGGCATAGGAATATCCTGCTTAGGAATATCGAGGGTGCTGTTTCTGTTGCCTTTCTTCTCCATGTGAACTTGGACTTACAGACAGAGAATCTTATTGATAGGAGATCCTGATGCCAGGAGGAACTCCCTGGGAATTGCTGAGCTCATCAATCACTTGGAGAGTTCGTAGGACTGAGCTGTGATTCAGTATGTAGCTAAGCTTCTGATTCGAGATGTTCCTCATGCATCCTGCTGCTTTGCAGCTATAATTTATGCCAAGTGAGCCTTTGGGATGAAGTAGAAGAAATCTGGAGTCAGGATTCACAGATTTATGGTATCTGGAATAGGTGGAATGAAAATGTAGTTTTTTTTACATTGTTTCTCTTCTGACCATTGCCACTAGGAGTGTCACTGTAAGTCATTCACAGAAGAGGTGGCTTTGGCATCTTGGGGGCTTTGACTATCTATCCTTAATCTTCTTGGTGGGTGGTTTGCCAATGGCTGACTTTTTCTGGTAAGCACTGAGGGTACAAATTAGGCAACCAGGTAGCTTTGTATGTGTTCTTCTGCTACCTTGCACCAATGATTTACAGCAATATATTTAAAAGCATTTCTGCCAGTAAACACTTTGTAAGATTGCTGAGAATGACCATTTTTATGAGTCCCATTTTACAGATGAGAAAACTAAAAATCAGAGTAACTGGAAGTCTTTCATAGGTCTTGCTCAGGTCTATATTAGCAAATAGGCAGTGTAGCTCCCATGACAGCAGTGTTGGCTGGTATACCACATTTGCTATGCAGAAGCTTGTGGGGGAGGGACACTGGTGAGACAATAAAAGTCAAATGTGAGGCAAAAATACTTTAATACTTAGCTCTCTATCTATGTCTGTCTGTCTATCTATCTATCTTCTATCTATATCTACTTATCTGTCATCTATTTATGAAGAGTGTTTGGGGAAGTATTTGCATATGCTAGTATTTTATTTTCTAGCTTAAAAAGATTTATTAACTTTATGTGTATGAATATTTTACCTGCATGTGTATATGTGCACCATGTATATGACTGGTGCCCACAGAGATCTGAAGTTGGAACTAGATCCCCTGGAACTGGAGTTACAGATGGTTGTGAGCTCTTAATGTGGGTGCTGGGAACCAAACCCAGAGTCCAATAAAGATCAACAAGTGCTCTCCAGCCTCTAGTGTTGTATTTTTAAGTTTTAACGTTTCTGTCAGTTGGAGCATAACATTTAGTAGACAGACAATTCTACTAAGGATGCTGTACTTGTCATCAGTATCAAAAACATATTTTTCTAATTACATATTTACAAGCATAATTTAATGTCAAAAGGAAGTTGACAGAAAATTAGAAAATTTGTTTTGCTATGATTCTCAGATACATCATAAGAAAGCATAATCACTGCATACAGGTTGACGTTCTTTATAACATTTCTACTGTTTTATTATTCACCTTTGAATAAAACAATTCTGTTACACTTCTCTACATTTTATTGTTGACAGGTAACTTAAAGTCTGTTGTATATGGCATAATGACTTTATTTGCATCTTTCTAAGGAAAATGAATTACTATTATTTTCCACAGAACAATCACATTTGGGATGTTTTAGAATGAAGTATTTGTTCCATACCATCTGCCCAAGTTTCTTATTGAAACTACTTTGAACAGAGAGCTCTTTGCATATGCTGCTGCTAGTCATTTCTTCTATGCACTAGACTTATGAGTGAGTTAGCAACTTGATTCTGGAGATTGTAATCCTGCCTGTGGTGGATGCTGGGATGTATTGTCCAGAGCCCTGCTTAGGAACAAAGTTTCTCTTAACCTCACTGTGTGTGGGTGTGTTCATGGTTGTCAAGCTGTCAGCCTTCTAGGACTGTCTTGGCTGAAGAGCAGCATCTCATCTGATCTCATGTGCCTTTCTCAAGGTCTTCTCCCCCAAATGAACTGACAGTCTGATCAGCTTACTCAACTGGGGATCATCCAGAGGGCAGTTTCCTCTCCCAGATCTCCTCTGAGGCAGGCTGAGGTTTCTACTGAGTCTGCACTGGCTGCTCAACTTCTCCAAATTCTATTCTCTTTATCATGAGTTGATTCCCAACAAATTTTCTTACAACGGTTGCATACTAACCTCTATTTCAGAGTCAACTTTCTGGCAAGATTAATTTGTGATATTGACAAATATTTAAAATATGCTATGCCTAAGTTCTCGACGTATTTTATGGTGCGTTTACTAGCCAGACCTTGGCATCTCATTTTACCTTCAAGCTGGAGGTCTGGAAGTTTTCCTGGACTCTTTTACACTATTATTCTCTTTGGTTGTCAGTCACATTGATTATTTCAAATTCATTCAAAATGTTTCCTCTTCCCTCCATTCCCTCTGCTGTTGTGGATTAAATATCCATTCTCACTTGACAGGGGCACCAGCCTTAAAATTTACTAGTGGATTGCTTAACTGTTATTGACTTATCAGTGAGCTACTACACAACCTTGACATTCACTGTTTCCATTATTGTAAAGACTCCTTACAGCAAATGCCTTGAACTCCCTGCCCAAGGGTTTTCCTTATAGTTTGTGCCAAAGACAGACATGTGATACTGAAGAGTTAGCCATCTCAGGGTTTGCCTTCACCCTTGATAGAGAAATAATAAGATGGGTGTTTCCTACATAGTCTCCTGAAAGTCCCTGGGAATTAGAACTCATAAGTTTCTGAACAACACTCTTTGTTAACACACATCTCATCCTCTTTACTGCTTCCTCTCCGTATACATACTCCTTGGTATTGTTGCCCATGCAAAGTAGATTCCTAGAGCATTGTCTAAGCCTAGGTTTCTTTAGAAACAGACCCTAAGACAGAGATTTGAGTGCAGGAAGAGTTAGCTGATAAAATATAAATATGATGATTTCATCATCCTGTTTAAAAATTTAGGTGCTAAAGGATAAATCTCAGTGTCCTTCACAAGATATCCAAGGTCGCTCATGATTTATGGAAGGATCTTTTCTGGTCTATTGAACTGGCAGATCAGGGTCACAACCTTCTTAATAATCCCAGTCCCCTCTCTTTCAGATAGAAGATAAGGCCTCAAGCTTCCAAGGCTCACTGGACCCGACAAAAAGTGTAGGACACCCCTGAGAGCTCTGAGATTAGTTCAAACATGATTTCACTGGCCAAGAAATAGTCACCTCTGTTCTAGACACAGAAAAATCTGAGTTTCTCAGTTCAGTTCCATGATAAACAACCCCGCTCTCATCTGCTGGACTGAGGTGGGAACGAAAGTATCTCATTAGTTTTCTACCACTAAGCATTTCTTACATAATGAAGACTAATGAAATTCCAGAGCTCACATAGAAACAAGCATTTCTTGTTTGTGCCTTTAACTTGGCCCCTGGGGTACAAATAGAAATGAAAGCCAGAGCTAAATTTATTAGATTTGAAAACAAGGCCAAGTGAGAAAAGCTGGAGAGGTATTCGGGCCAGGAAAAGTGGTGAGAAACCGAAAGGATGAATTTGAAGGTAAGCTTAAAATTCACAAATTCCTTACCCATGTTTGTTGAGCCTGTCTGTAACTGTGTGCATACTTTGAAGTGTTTCTTATTCACACAGATACACACACACACACACACACACACACACACAGACACACACACTACTGATTTTAGAATGATTATTTAAACTGTAGGCCCAGGTTTAAATACTGTTCTTCTAGGGATCACATCCTTATCCTACATTCTGTTTTCCAGTATGTGCTAGAGATTTGTCCACAAATATCACAACAATGTGTAATCAGAAGGTTTTTCTGGTCCTGCCTGGCCCTGAGGTCTCACAGCTACTTATGAAATAATCATTCAGAGGCTTAATATTGTTTACAAACTGTATGGCCCATGGCAGATTTCTTGCTAGCTAGCTCTTATAGTTTAACTCAACCCGTAACTATTAATCTATGCATCACCACGTGTTCCATGGCTTTATCTGCATCCCATTACATGTTGTTACTAGGATGGAAGGCTGGCATCTCATTCACTCTGCATTTCTCTTCCCTGTATCTCTCCTTGGATTTCCTGCCTGCCTGTAAGCTGCCTTGCTATAGGCCAAAGCAGCATATTTACTAAACAATGGGAACAACATATATTCACAGTGTGCAGAAAGACATCCCCCAGCAACAATGTGTAACTGTTCAAGTTTTCTCTCTCACTTCACTTCAAGAATGACCAAATCTACGTTGTTCACCTCTGTATTGTTAGTGCCTATCCTTGTGCCTGACACACAATGTGTTTAAATATGTGTTCAAAAAATGAATACTCAAAAAGTTGCATTGAGCTCATATCTGACTTCCATTTCTTCTTTATTTACAATGCAGCATACTTTTAACATATTAGAATGTAGCAGGAGTCTTAAAAGTTCTTATTAATAAAATCAAACCTGAGCCAGGTATTGGAGTGAAATGGAAGATCAGAGAACCAGAACAAGCCACAGCTACCTCACCTCGCTGGATCCTCAGCTGGTCTTGTTTCCTCAGACTGGAGGTCTCTGAGTCTTCATCCAGAATGGGTCTCAGCTGAACTGCTGCCCAAAAGCCTGAATACTTAACCAGGCCAAATGCTTAACCAGGCCAAAATGCTCCTAGTTTCTGGTCTCCACACCTTATATATCTTTCTGCTTTCTACCACCACTCCCGGGGATTAAAGGCTCGCTTTCTGGGATTAAAGGCATGAGTCACCATGCTTGGCTGTATCCTTGAACACATGGATTTCTGCCTCTGGAATACTAGGATTAAAAGCTTGAGTGCCACCATTTTCTAGCCTTTGTATCTAGTGGCTGTTCTGTCTCTGACCCCAGATGAGTTTATTAGGGTGTACAATATTTTGGGGAACACAATACCACCACATTAGAACTAGGGAGAAAACTTTTCCTAGACACTTCCTTTCAAGGAAGGCCATTGCTGGACTGGGGGGTACACCTGCGGTGTATGCCTGTGCATCAATGAGCAAGTATATGCCTGCCATCTCCAACCTCTTTAGCCTTGATCTCTTAGTGAGTTCTGTTGGAGAACAGTGGAAGCCACACAAACAAAAGTATCTCCAATAGGACCTGTGACTGAGGGGTTGGACAAACCCTAGATTTTTATTTAAAAACCTTCATTTTTATAGTTGCTTTTGACAAGAGATAAAGGGAATTTTGGTAACATAACAAAACAAAACAAACAAAAAACTTGCTCCCGATGTCTATCTCTAATATGCCCTAAATCTCTCTTTCATCTCCCCAAATTATGTTTCTCACTGATAGAAAAGTCTGGAAAAATAGCTAGGGAATAGACTGACAGTCATCCAAGGAAGTGGTGTGTATCCTTAAATTTCTGAAATGATGAGTCCTGATCATATCATACTTCTTTCTTTTCATGACTATGATTATGGTTGTGTTCCTGGTTTCCTCCTCACCCATGATCTCAAGGATTTCACACTATATTACCTTATTTTTCTTGATGCTTTCATGATCTAGTACCCAGAGTACAACAAACACTCTCTCCTACCTGTATCTATCCCTTTGCAAAAATTACTTAGAGGCTTCTCATTAATGGGAGAAAACACAACTTTCCAATTCTTTGAAACCAGGTTGACTTCTAACTTGCTGCATTCCTCAGCCCAAATGAGAGACAATTCCTGAATGAGAGCTTCCAGAAGCCTTGCATGTTTTACTTTCATTTTCATCAAATTAGCCTGTGTGTGTTTTTATAGCACTATGGGGAGAGCTGGATACCACTGAGATAATGCAAGAAAGATCTGAAGCCATCCTGAATGAGGTGAAGGCCAGTTGATTCCCAAATTAGTGAGAGCGCCAAGCCAAGATTAACAGAACTTCCCACTCAAACCACAGCTAGCTTTCTAATGTTCATAAATCTACCAGGAATAGGAAAAATGTCCCTACTATCTATAAGTAAATAAAAAGCATGAAATATGATACTTTTAAGCTAGTGTGTTAGGGGTGGCTTATCACACAGTGGTAGCTTACTGATACTATGCTCAAAATGTTTTACATTAAAACCACCATTTGTGAATGAACATATCTTTCTGTCTTTGGCAGATGGGTTTAATGAGAAACTGTCTTAATTTCTTTATGATAAAATTAGCATAGTAGTGAATAATCTAGCTTAAAATAAAGAACTAATCAATATAAAAATTACCTTTAAAAAGCAAATATAAATATTATCTTTGAAGTATATTAGCTAAGAAAACAATATGAAAAAAAATCCACATAGAAAATCACTGAAAACTATGTATTTTTTTCATGAATAAAAAATTTTGATGTGCCCAAAGAGAGGATAGTAAAAAACCCAAAAGCCAATTTTATTCAAAATGCTTTTCTAGTAGTCCTTTGTTGTTATGCTAATTAAACTTGATTCATAAATAAAACATCAAACTGAGAAGTAATTGGCAAATATGGTCTATTAAGGAACTCTTAGGTGTCATAACTTTGCCCAGTTGGCTAAGTTCTTAATTCTGTATGGTTCTCTGCCAGGCCACAGGGTTTACTATTACGTTAAAGTAACAAGCATTTACCAAAGAAGCCTGATTTAGTTATATCTTCATGCACCTCTAAGCAAATCATCTTGAGATCTCCCTGAACATTAAAGATCTCGGAGCTCCTTAAATTAGAACTTCATATTTTATGTGAGTGGGTCACAATGCTAATCTAGCCAGGAATGTAAAAAAAAAAAAAAATTTAGAGCCTCACATTTGAAAGCAGTTACAGAAGAAAACATTATTCCACTTTAATCAGAACCTGAGCTAAGGTAAAGGAGGTACCATTATTTCCTCTTCTATGCCTGGATAAATCAGTTTTGTGCAACTCTAATTAGGATGAGCCATAGAGAAACTCAGTAAACAGGCCAGGAATTGATCTCATGCCCAATTCTGTTTCCACTGGACTAGGGTAATACAAGGATTAAGTGTGTGACGGGCTGCCCTGCTCATGTTAGAATTTAAGGAAGAGGTCAAAATTTGAGTGGTGCAAAAAGGCAACCTCACAGGCAGGAAAAACTAAAGTGTGCTTTTCCAGCTTTTATTCATCACTTATAACACCACCTCAGATGTCATGCATGTGTGTTTTCTCCCATGCAAAGCAATTTATTGACAGATACTATGTTGATGGTGTGTTTTATAATCCAATCCCATACAAGTCAATCTGATGATATTGAGTCCAGTTAAGTGCAATGTGGTACCAGCTAGTTCACTTCAGCACAGTCCAGTTGTGAAATTGTTTTTGGAGAAAGTCCCAGATACCACTAAGATACCCCTAACTTCTCATGCCGACCAGCAGTGCATTGTCATACTTCTGACCAACTAGCTGGGAAGTGGGCATTTCAGTGTTCTTTCTTCAGGTTTTATTACTTGAGAAGAATGAATCATATAACTCAGGGGAAATAAAACTACTTGTATCTCTAGTTAAGGAAGTAAAGATGAACATAGATGGCAGACAGATGAAGGATGAATAAGGGTAGGTCAAAGAGCTCACAGCACAGGAGCATCTGCCTCACTGGAGTTGGGACATGCCATTCTCTCAGCACATGATGATGTGTGATGTGTTCCCTAGCCAGGAAACTTTGTGAATTCCATCATTCTGGGGTTTTATGAAGACTTCACTTCACAATTATAATTGATTGCATCATTGTCCATTGTTGATCACCCAACCTCAGCCCCTCTCCTGTCTCCAGCAGTTGAGCTGTGGGAAAGTTAGGTCTAGTCATGGCTTTCAATGATCAGCCTGCTTCCTGAAGCTGTCTAGGGTCCTCTAGCCACTATTCTTATTAGTATGCAAAAGACACTAATCACTCCAAAGATTCCAAGAAACCAGGACACAGAAAAAAATAGATATTTCTGTAGTGCTATACATACAACTCCCCTAGACAGGTATAGTTTTGTCCAGTCCAATTAGTCTTGATCCTTGCTCAAGTGTGTTGCTGGCCAAAAATATAATAATAATGGAGCATGTAATTAATAAGGCAAGCTTTCTGAGCAGAAGGCACTGTTAGCTTTCTTAGAAGATCATTCTCATGGAAGGGATTATGAATAAATCTTTTACTTCATGCAGTTCTATCAGTTTAAACATACTTTCATATCTGTTCTCATTTTAAATAAACTTCTTTATTGAGCTATAACTTATGTGTCGTAAAATAACTCATCTAGAGTGTGTAATTTAGATTTTTTTGTGTGTATTTTCACAATTGTGAGATCATTACCACAAGCTAAGTTTAAAGTATTTCATTCTCCTAAAAATAAACAGTATATCAGATTTCAAATTCTATTCTCAGTAGGAGAATATTTGAAATCTTGGTTTTGCTGTTGGGGACAGTATTTCTGCTAGCATCAGAGTACAAGTTTTTTTTTTCTTTTCATTTCTCTAGACTCTAGAGAAATAGGCACATATGGTGTGTGCCTAGGAGTGAAATTCATGGATGATGTGGTAACTCTACTTAACATTCTTTAATGTTAACTACAAAACTCTTTGAAATTGTTACAATGTGTGGTGATATTGTGTCCCCAATATATTGTGCACCCTAATAAACTTATCTGGGGTGAGAGAACAGAACAGCCATTAGATAGACATAGAGGTCAGAAAATGGTGACACACACACTTTTAATTCTATGACTTGGAAGGCAGAGATCCATCTGGATCTCTGTGAGTTCAAGGCCATACTGGAAACAGCCTGGTATGGTGACACATATTTTTAATCTCAGGAAGTGATGGCAGGAAGCAGAAAGGTATATAAGGCATGAGGACCAGGAACTAGAGGCTTTTTAGCAGCAGTTCAGCTGAGGTCCATTCAGATGAGGATTCAGAGGCATTCAGTCTAAGGAAACAGGATCAGCTGAGAAGTTGGCAAGGTGTGTTAGCTGTGGTTTGTTCTGCTTCTCTGATCTTTCAGAATTCACCTCAATATCTAAGCTCCTGAGTTTTTTTTTTAATTAATAAGACCATTTAAGATTCGTGTTTCATGAAGGCTCTGCTTTCTCCACATGTTCATGTGAAGTGATAACTTTTTGAGTTTTTTTTTTCATTTCTGCAATGGCTAAAGGTTAAAGGTATTCAGTGTTCTTTCATGTGCTGAGTGCTATTTGTAGATCATCTTTAGAGAAATTTCTACCCACACCCTTTGCCCATTTTCAGATTGTGCTACTTATCCTTTTATTATTGAGTTGTGCTGTGGATATTGTTCTGTATAAATAAAACACTGATTGGCCAGTGGCCAGGCAGGAAGTATAGGCAGGACAAGGAGAGAGGAGAATTCTGGGAAGCGGAAGGCTGAGGGAGACACTGCCAGCTGCCGCCATGACAAACAGCATGTGAAGATGCTGGTAAGCCACGAGCCATGTGGCAAGGTATAGATTTCTAGAAATGGATTAATTTAAGGTATAAGAATAGTTAGCAAGAAGCCTGCCACAGCCATACAGTTTGTAAGCAATAGAAGTCTCTGTGTTTACTTGGTTGGGTCTGAGCACCTTTGCTAGTACAAAAAAAAAAAGAGATTTCTGGGCTACACGCTGCTTTGATGCCTTTATTAATAGCACCAAAAGAGATTTCTGGGCTACACGCTGCTTTGGTGCCTTTATTAATAGCACCAACAGTCAACAGTGAATGAGAGACTAACACCTCCTCTTTGTTCACTCTGGGCCTCAGCTAAGAAGTGTGAACGTGAGCTACACTATTGCTTTTATACTGGAGGTCACACCTGGCCTTGGGCTTCAAGTAGCAAGTAGATTCAGATATCCACGTAGTGGCATTTGCCATCATGGAGACACCTTCCCCTTTCTTCAAAATTTTCTGTAAGGGAAGGGAGCACCTGTGGATGGGCTGAAAACGTCTGAAGGCATGGAGAAGATCCTGGAACACCCAGTGCCTGAGGGGGCTCCTAAGTGCTCAGAGTCACTGGACACCAGAGTGCTGGAATAGGCACTCTGTGGGCAACCAAGGCAAACCATTCTCACAGATGACTTTGCATTGTCTTTTTCCTGAGTGGTGTCTGCGTCAGTGTTAGAGTTGGGACTGGCGGGTGACAAAGATTTGTCCTGACTGTGGGCAAGGCAGGAAAACTCTAGCTACAAATGGCACCCAACGTGGGGCAAGAGTTTCCACCTAAAACCTGAGAAAAGATTCTAAAACAGAGCTAAAAACAGCTTCCTAATTGTCTCTCTCAAATGAGTGGCAGCTGCTGGTTTGAGCTACTATGACGGGTTCCAGGCGTGTGCGCTCGACCTGCAGTATGGCGGGAATGAGGCCTCTTCAAGTGGCACATTAAGCTGTGTGGTGGATTTAACCTTTGCTAGTACAAAAAAAAAAAGAGATTTCTGGGCTACACGCTGCTTTGATAGAAGCATAGACCCACTATTTCTGAGAGTTGATGGCTCCCAGAGCTGGCAGAAAACGTACCACCGCCATGTTGGGAAGCTGAAGTGGGCGGAGCCAGCAGGCACAGTGCCAGCACCGTTTCAGGCTTAGAAGGCTGCAGTTTAAAGCAATAGGCTCAAGCTAATATAAAAAATAAGCCACGTAAAGATGGCTACCACACAGAGAATCTGGGTTATGTTCTCTTTGATATTCGTAACTGAAGAAAAACATTTGATTGCAAAAGCTAAAGATACCTTGACTTTAAAATTTGGATCTAACGATATGTTGCTTCGGAAAGGAGGCTCTGCTTTGGTTCCACAGAAAGCCAGAGGCTATGGATTTGTTCCAGATTAAGATACATCAGGTTTGACCAGCCAAGACCCCCTGAAAGGTCTCCGATGACACCATGGCCCAGATGATCCAACATCCAGAATGGTTTCAAGGCAACTGGCTCAGATGATACACCCTCATGGACTACTCCATAATCCTAAAATTTTCTTTGTGTCCCCATAAGATACAACGCCCCCTCCAGTAGGAAGTAGTAAGAGAAGCTACGCCCAAATTCTCAAATTATATGTAATTTTACTATGTTAAGGTTAAAACCTTCCTTTTTGAAAAAAAAAAGAAAAGGGAAGTGCTGTGGATATTGTTCTGTATAAATAAAACACTGATTGGCCAGTGGCCAGGCAGGAAGTATAGGCAGGACAAGGAGAGAGGAGAATTCTGGGAAGCGGAAGGCTGAGGGAGACACTGCCAGCTGCCGCCATGACAAACAGCATGTGAAGATGCTGGTAAGCCACGAGCCATGTGGCAAGGTATAGATTTCTAGAAATGGATTAATTTAAGGTATAAGAATAGTTAGCAAGAAGCCTGCCACAGCCATACAGTTTGTAAGCAATAGAAGTCTCTGTGTTTACTTGGTTGGGTCTGAGCAGCTGTGGGACTGGCGGGTGACAAAGATTTGTCCTGACTGTGGGCAAGGCAGGAAAACTCTAGCTACAGAGTTGTAAAATGCTTTTTATGCACTTTATGCCTGTTTGTCAGATGCACGGTTTTCAAATGTCTCTTTCATTATGTGCATTGACTTTCCACTCTTTTGACAAGATCCTTTGTAGCATGTAAGCATTCTACTTTGGTAAGGTGCTCTGTTGGCTTTATATGTTTTAACCTGTTGTTTGTGCTGTGCTGTTTTTGCCTTCTGATATAATTTCTATCACTACCTACCTAAGGTCACATAGATTTACTCCTAAGGTATTTTCTGTGAGATGACTTATAGTTTCAGCTTTTGCATTTAGGTCATGGATGCATTTGAGATCTTTTTTATGGTAGAAGGTAAGGTTGTAACTTCACTTTTTTTGTGTGAGTATCTATTTGTTGGTATATCACTGGTTGAAATAATTACACTTTTCCTGCTGTATTGCCTTGCCACTCTGGATAGCCAAGCGACAGCAACTATAAGTGTTTAATTTTTAATTCTGGTCTCTATTCAGTTCTGTTTTTCTATATGTCTGTCTCTTTTAGCCCAGTGTCATACTGACTTGATTTCTGTAGATTAGTTCAATATATGAAATTAGGAATTAAAAGTCTTCAAACTTGGCTCTTTTAGGATTTTTAGACTGTTTTTGAACCCCCTGAATTTGGTTAAGAATTTCAGAATCTGTTTACCAATTTTTGACAAAAAGAAAAGTCAAGTTAAAATTTTGATGAGGATTGTGTTGGACAAGATTAATGTGAGGAATATTGCCGTTTTAGACAGTATGTTTTCAATCATGAACATTTTCAATCTGTGAACATGAAAAGCTTCCTCCTTTACTCACATTTCTCTTAATTTCTTTCCATATTTTGCAATTTTCAGTGGAACTGAACTGGTCTAAATTTGAGAATCTATAATACTTTGGAAAAATTCTATTGATTTGGAGATAAAGGACAGGATTCAATTTATTTAACGCTGGGCATGCCTCCAGTCTGTAAGAAGCTCTATTGACATTTTTGGGTCTTTGAGGCTACCCTCCTCCCCATCTGCTGTGAAGCTACCACAGCTTGGGATTGCTTTGTTTCTCCCACAAAATTATGAAATTATAAGGGACCTAGACTCCTGTTTGTCAGGCATGCTCGGTGAGACAGATGTCAAATTTTCAACTAATCACTCACAAGTTTTATTAAGATGCTTCCACAGTGCAGTTTATACGAATAAATGCAAAGAATAGTTTAGACTTGCCATTGTTTGGTAAATCTTTACTCTTATTCATCCAAGTTAGACTTCCCTATCTTACATCTGTGACTAGTCCATACCCTAATTAAAGCTCTCTCATATCACTGAGGTAATAGTGGTCTGATTAATATTTGCATAGATCTTTAGGAAAAGGATAAAAATACCTACACTGTAGCAAGCAATTATGCAGGAACATGCACTTCTTAAAGACCAAATTTATTGGAAGGCAGGCTTCTGCCAAGAAAACTCTGTGTGGTACTGTGGGATTTGGTCACAGCAAGAGAAAAACAAAGTCATCTTAGAAATACCAGTATCTAGCAGTAATCCTGGAGTCCTTCATTCTTGAGGAGGAATTTTGCAGCTCTGGCTCCATCAATGAAGATCAGAATGTGCTCTTCAGATATATATGAATCTTTCTATCTCTCCTTCCATGTGTGTGTTTGTGTGTGTGTGTGTGTGTGTGTGTGTGTGTGTGTGTGTGTGTGTTATGGTAAATGTTGATATTTAATTTGATCAAAATAAATAAAACATTTGGTATCTCACACTGGGAAATAAGGAAAATATTGCATATGGTGGGTGCTTAATAAGTTAATGTAGTTAAGTTATACATTCTTAAAAAGAGGTTAATATTCTCAGGTTTTATTTGGAAAATGGTATTTAATGAGTAGTAAAATTTAATCAAGTTTGTAATAATCCAATATTCTTGCTCATTTCTGATGAAGTTTCTGGTTAAAATGTTATGATGAGTGATTCTTAAACTCTCCCAGGAGAGTTATCCTTCCTTCCATCTCTCTCTCTCTCTCTCTCTCTCTCTCTCTCTCTCTCTCTCTCTCTCTCTGCCTATCTGTCTGTCTGTCTATCTATCTTAGAGCAATCAAATAAAGAGAGGCCATACATATCCACAAATGTGAAATGTAGGTTTGAGTTGGGAGAAATTAACAATAGACAAGGAATTCTGTTGATTGTTAGATTTTTTTCCACACTGATCATAATCAAAGTGTCAGTAATGAGGAACACAAGATGACTTCCCAGGGTCCGTCTGGTTGTAGTTCTGTAGGCTTGGAGGGCTGCTTCTGACACAACATTCTCAGTATTCCTGGAATTTCTATTTTTTTTTTATAGATTAGAGCTTTCCATTGTGAAGTATTTCATCTTGTTACTTACACACAAACAATGCTGACTCAACATGCAAAAGGTCACATTTAAAAGATTAAGAATACCTCCAGATAAGATGAACATTCATTTTGAACAGAGAATTTGTCAAATAGATTATTTACTATAATATATGTGTCTATTCTTTTGACAAATGACAAGCCAAAGTGGATAGCAGTACTCTTAATTCTACTGTATAAAATGAACCAGATCATTACAATGAAATCATTGTGATATCAGGATTCTTTAATTAAAAAATTATTTATTTATTTATTTATTTATTTATTTATTTATTTATTTATTTATTTATTTTACATCCTGGCCATAGTTTCTCCTCCTACCTTTCCTCCCAATCCCTTCCTCCTATCCTCCCCTCAGGATTATTTTTATTGGGACTGATAAACACAAAATGTCAATATTACAACAGTTATTTCAATGAAGTATTTTGGGACTTTGGGAATGTATATACTACAAGGATTCATTCATCTATTAGCATGGAAAAAATAAAGTAAAACACATTTAGATTTTGGGGATTGTGTAAGTTTTGGACTTCATATGAGTAAGATGTGTTGGGAGAACAAAACCCTGGAATAATAAAGAAGAAAGGAGATGACTCATCTGGAAGTGAGGGACCTTCAGACTATGATGCAGGTCTGACACCTGTGAAAGGAGACAGGGCACACAGAGCTTATAATGAAATGTGACTCCCAGAAGTACTTGGCCAATTTCAGCAGACCCTAAAAGGCACCAGAAGTCCTTTGGGTTAAAAATAAATGAACTTTGAGGCTACAATAGGTAAGCTTGAAATGTTATGGTAAATAGTCTTTCATTATATATTTCACATCTTAAATGTTCCCTGTGTAATAGACATTTAATAAGAGCAGTTGCACAACTGGGATCATTAATGAAAGTAGGTGTTCAAGCAGCTGCCTGAGCTTCTCATGTCATTATGTGTGTGCTTTTACTGGGTAAGGCTTGTGTATTGTTGAATGATTTCTTGGCTTTCTTGGGCGGAAGTAGGCCAGTTTTGTATAGGCACAGCTTCCCTAAATCTGACCTTTTGTTTTTTATTTTGCATCTCTTGATGTAATCTGGGATGGCCATAGGCACAGGCTGGCACTCTCAGGAGTACACAGTTAGAGTGTGACTGGGAGATGCAGGAGACTCAATGTCAGGCAAAACAAAAAAGAAGTTGGTTAATAATGTCGCTTGTTTTGACTGCAGGATGAACAGCTCCAAAAGTTGCATGTGTTAAATATTGTTGTGGGATATTTGTACACTGTGTGAATATGTATTGCTGTGATTGGTGTAATAAAAAGCTGAACAACCAATAGCAGAAGGTATAGGTGGGACTTCTGGACAGAGAGAGAATTCTGGGAATAAGAAAGGTCACCAGACAGATTCAGAGGAAGTAGGATGTGCGGTATGGAGATGAGGTAATGAATCACGTGCCAAAATGTAGATTAAAAAATATGGGTTGATTTAAGTTATAAGAACTAGTTAGAAACAAGCCTAAACTAAGGATGAGCACTAATAATAATAGGTCTCTGTATCATTATTTGTGAGCTGATAGCCCAAAGAAAAATCCGACTACAAAATATGAGTTGTCTGTGGCTCTAGCTAACTTCTCTTATGTTGTCTGTATCTACTTCTTTCATTCTTTCATCCCTACACCCTCCTCTTGGGGATCAGATTTCTTTATTAATCTTCTGTCAGGATAATGCAGGTTCAATCTTGAAGAAAAGACAACCCTGTTTAATGACAGCAGATTTTTAACTTATATGCCTAGTACTATATTGTTATGGGTGTTGTCTTTACGAAATATTGTATATTTGGAAAAATAGAGCATTGTCAACACACACATACACACCCACACCCACACACCCCCACACATATACACATATACGCACACTTGCAACTCTACAATTGTACTTCTCTGTAACTTTTAAAATTGCATTTGCTCATAGATTTACTTTAGCAATGTGTGGGTAGAAAGGCAAAACACCAGATACAGCTTTCATCAGGCCTTGAAAGAAAGCCTTTCTGTATTTATTCCCTCTTGCCATGGTAGTTATGAAGTACTGAGAAATATATTTATCAACCTAGAGTCTTGACAAAGACCCTGGAGGTAGGAACTGAAGCAGTCCCATGGCAGAATGCTGCTTACTGACTTGTTCTCTGTGCCTGCTTTCTTATGTAATCAAGAACCACCTACCCAGGGATGGCACAGTGGGATGGACCCTCCTACATCAATCACTAATCAAGACAATACACCATAGACTTGCCTACAGGCCAGTCTTATAGAAGCACGTTCTCAAGTAAGATTCCCTCTTCTCAGATATCCTGAAGTTTTTGTCCAGTTGAGAAAAACCAATCAGCACATCAGTGTTTCTTGGTATGAAGGCACACAACTGGCAGTTCTTGGTATCTTACAGAGCAATTGTGGGGAATTTTGTATTACTTATATAATGTATTATGGAGATGTGATGCTTAGATTAATTACAAACCATTATATAAATGATATAAAACATACCCTATTAACACTTAGCTGACAGCAGTAAATTTAATATAAAATGGATTACATTTAAGAACACAATGATGAAGAATTTAATCTGCAAAAATAAATGGCAATTTGTCTTTATTATTATTCTATCCACATTTGGACATTTGCAATTCCACAACAGTACAAAAGCAATTAGTGCTAGCTCCTGTGGATGTAGGAAGTGGCTGATGCAATTGCTAGTTCCTGTGGATGTAGGAAGTAGCTGATGCAATCTGCTTATAAATAGAAGGGTTGGTTGAGGCTCATGGTTTTAGAGGTCTCCATGTATGATTACCTCCTTTGCTTTTAGGGTGAGACAGCACTTTTTTCTTTTTCTTTATTCTTCTATCATACAATGCATTCTGACCCCAGTCTCCCTTCCTTCCCCTCCTCCTCACCCACCTCCCCCAGATCCACTGCTCCTGTTTCCCTTCAGAAAAGAGCAGACTTTCCAGTGATGTCAACTGAACACATCATAATAAGATGCAATAAGACTAGGCATAAATCAAGGCTGGACATGTTGAAGAAAAGGGTCCCATGAGCAGGAAAAAAAAAAAGAGACAGCACTTTGTGTGGAGGCATGTGGCAGAGTCAAGCGGCTCTTTTCACCCCCAGGAAAAAAAAAGACAACAGGAAATGGGTTGGACTTTCACTATTTCTCCATGAGCATATCCCAAATGATTGGCAGACCTCCCAACAGACCACTTCGTCTCACAACCTTCCAATAGTGCCAATCTGCGTGGCCAGTGTTTAATTTATGGGTCATCAGGAAACATTCCAAATCTAAGTTATAGAACAATTCACTAATAAATTGAAGCAAATTAAGTAATGATAAAATAAGAACAAGTGCTGTAACTCAAAATAATGTTGAATATTTAAGTACTGGATACTATCATACTTCAAAGAATATGAAAAATGAGTATGTAGTTAAAAATATGAGTTGACCTGTGTGGTGATTTTTACATAAACAGCCGGGAACTAGGGAGAAGAGTCTGAATATTGATTTTATTTGACAGAATCACAGAGAAAACTTTTGAGATTGTTATGAATTTCTATTAAAGCTTTAACATGTTTTTTTCTCAACAATGTAGAATGACTAACCTGGCAAAATAAAATGTGTGCTTTTTCCCCCCAAGAATAACATAAAACAACACTTTAAAGTACAAAATTTATTAACTGACCCCAAAGCAGAAGAGCCTGAAGCGTCAGAAACATCACCCAGAGTTACAGTACTTATGGGAAATATGAATGCAATGCACAGGGCTGAGAAGCTTGTAAAAACATCCACAAAGTGGGCACAAGCTCCTACAGACAGAAAAGCTACAGGCACAATTTTTTTTATTAAGAAGATATATTGGGCATTGTGGAGAAGCAGTTATGTCACATGCCTGCTGGCAAATAATCTGCTTTTATACTTGGACAAAACCAATTCAGTATATATGCAGCACTGTGAGGAAGAAGCCCCAAACATAGCTTTATCACTAACAATCTCATTCTTGAGCTGTGGTACCAAAGAGATATCTTCCCAATAACAACCGAGTAGGAAAAAGTGTATGAGGTTAGTATTGACAGTCTGCCAAGCATGGGAACAACAATGAACTTCATGCCACAACGATGCTGTGGCCCAAGTCTAAAGATGTTGATGGTGCATTCAAAACAGGATAATTCAAGGAGGGCTTATTCATTAAGAAGCTATTTAAAATATATTGTGGGAATATGAGAAGAATATTGCATCATTCCAGGGCAGAGGAGGGGCCAGGTCATTACAATACATTTACCTTATGTGTTGATCCTGCAGGCTTCTATAATGATTGTATGGACACTGCTCACACAGAACTAATAGGTGTTTGGCTATATCAGACCCCTCTCATGCAAAGTCCTGTGTGATTTCTTTCTCATCTTTGCTTCCAAAAATGTCTATGGTACAATGACTCTGACCTGCTTTGTACCAGGTCAGATTGTCCACCCAACCTTGCATAGCCTGTCTCTGGCTTCTGCCTTGGAGATACTTCTGTTAACACTGACTAGCTTGGTGAGCTCTGTTTTCTGTGAGCTAAATAATTACAAGACAGGGAAACAGGTCACAACAAAATAAAAGTGGAGTTTATTGGTAAGTGCTGTTAAAGACTCCCTGAACAGAGGGCCCCTAGGACCTGGAACTGTTGTGTCTACAGGGAGCTGGGTTAAGTACTGGTATTCCTTCAACTGGCTGACTCCCCATTCTCTTCTATTAGTCTTAAGTTGTCCTTGCATCTCTTCTGTTGGAGACTTTGGGCCCCTGTTTCTCCATGTGCATGGAAGTAACTATATTAGTATCTCTGCCTTGGTGCATACCCGCAGAAGCAGTTACAATAAGGTCTTTTTTTATCTTGGTGCACAGGTATGAAAGCACTTGTTGATTGGCTGGGATTAGCCTGACATCCCTCTATTTTCTTTGTGGTATAATGGGGAAAGAGAAATTCACTGCAGGTGAGAAGTAACCTACTTTTATGGGGAAATGGAAGACAAAAACTCAGAAAGGGATCATTATACTAGAAGCCCATAGCCTCAGCCTCAGTGCCATTAGCATGGGATCCTGTGATAGCTTAGGAGATATTCATATAATAAATTCAGAAGTATGAGTGGATTGATGCCTCCATCAAATGAAAGATAAAAGCCAATGGGTAAGTGCTTTTTTATATCTTGGAGTAGCTGTTCCCACAGGTACTTCACCCACTCCATGGATGTTCCCACAATACTTAACATTAACTCCTTATAGAAGTTGTCTACTCTATAACCCGTTCTTGTATTGACTTTCCTTCTTTTCTTATGTCAGCACAGTCAGAGATAACAACTTTCTCTAAGAAGAAAGCAGTTCTTCCTAAGTCCTATGTCAAAGTGCCTGGATCCATGAAGGGTCATCAATGCTGCTGAAAGACATATTACAACTTAGGGAAGCATAATTTTTCCCATCTAGGCTTAGATTTCCACACATAAAATTGGAGTGGTGCTGCACATGGAAGGACTCCAAGCCTAGATGAGGCAATCTAAACATGTATGTAGGCAGCATTGAACGATTTAATGGGTACCGTGACTGTTGTGTGCACCTGAAGATCATTATCTCTCACAGTTCAGGGTGTCCTCACTGACGCTCCTCAGATTTCCAGGATAGTAGTGTTGGTTTTAAAAGTACTCCTGAGCTAAGTACATTTTTTTTTTTTTTTTTGCATAAGACAAACAGGAGTTGGTGCTCTAGTATTTTATGGAGTTGGGCTAACAAGCTCTTCAGCTACTCTCTAGGTCACTCCTATAGGAGCCAACCTGCTTTTCTTCTTCCCTGGGAGCCCTTAGTGCCTTGTGTTTTTCTAAACACAGTGACTTGGCAAAGCGGATAATTTAGGGTTTTCAATCATGTCTTCCTCCTTTGCTCATCTTTTTATGAAACTCTTGTTAACTTTAGATGTGTGGCAGCCTTGTCTCATGTTTTCTGTATAAGGTGTTGTATCAGTTACTTTCCTATTGCTGGACTGAACAATTTAAATAAAGAGGAGTTTATTTTTAACTCATAGTCCCAACAACGCAGGAAAGTCATGGTGGCAAGACCTTGAAGAAGCTGGTCACAATGAATTTGCACTCAAAATATTAGACAATGGTAAACACTGACACTTAGCTCAGCTCACTTCTCCTTTTTCTTCAGGGTGGGAGTGAATATCCAGCCCATTGAATGGTGTTGCTAGCATTTAAGGTGGGTCTTTCTACCCCCATTAACTTAACCTAGAATCTCCCTCACTGTAGTGTGTAGCTGTTCTACCTTTGACCTGGAAGTACTACCCCTAGTAAGGCTTCTGGTAACTGCCACGCCTACCTATGACCTGCCCGTGGGGTGGGGCTGAGATGGGAGCCCTTAAGACCCAAGATCTGGACGTGCAGGTCCTCTTGGTTCCTGGTGATCCTGGATACTGGATGGCAGATCAAGTCAGAGTTCTCCAGAGAACCCTGCTGGACTGTACCTCACCTCTCCTGGGTCCTGTAACCAGCCCCTTTACTGACTGTAAGTCACCCCAAAATAAATCTCCTCTTAAACTGCATGGAGTTGCCTTGATAAATCCCCACATTACCTCACAGACATGCTCTAAGGCCTGTGTCTATACTGATACTAAATCCCATTAACGTGACAATCAATAGATGATAACAGCCATAGGTATAAACACATTTGAACATTAAAAAAATTCAATTTTAGAAGATAATATTTTTAACCTAGTTTCCTCTGGGGAAATAATTTAGATTGAAATAGAAGGACCTGTAAAGATTAGACATTTTATTTGGAATATTGTAGACATATTTACTTTAAACATAACCAATTATTTTGTTTATTATGTTCATCTGATAGTCTTAATAGATACATTGGAAATCTTGTCTTTACTCTGTACTATTTTCTTTCTAGCTTTCTTTTGGTAAAATTCAATTTTTCCTCCATGATAATTTAAAAATAAAGACATTTAAAATTATTTTTACAGTAAAGTCTGTGCAATATATAATTGAGTGTATTGATATTTTCCTCTTGAGAGGAAACCGAAGATAATAAAATTATCTTCTCTGTATTTTTTATACTTCTAAACTTGATTTAAGTTTTTTTATTATTGCTGATATTTTTCTATGTGTTATTATCCATAACTTGTTTTGAATTTCATCTTTCTCTGTTTTTTTTTTTCTGTGTCAACTATTTGAGTTTATCTCACAGTTCCACAGTGGAAGGGTCTTTAGTTCTTCTGTGTCTGAATGTCTGTCCTGTCCTTTCACCTGGGTAGAACTTCAGCTGTGCTGAGATTTTATGTGTTTTTTATTTTCCTTAATATTGTGATGGTTAAAGTTTATTTCCTCCATGTCTTACATATATTGATAAGCTGTTTTGTCACTCTACAAAATGCATGAGACAGTACACATGCACACACATACATAGAAAAATTAAAATAATCTATAGACTATTATAAGTACAAATGAAGTACAGTTTTTTGTTGTACTGATTTCTTTTTATTTGTTTTACTAAATTCTTGTTTAAAATTACCTAGAAGTGAAGAGAAACGTTAATCTTGACATTGGAAATTCATATGTAACCTTGTGTTTTAGACGAAGTTTCAATTTTTAGAAAAGCTTTATGTTCACATCCAGACTGAGTGGTACACACAGATTTCTCACATATCCCCCTCCCTATACATGTGTAGTTGTCTATGTCATCAGCATTGTCCAACAGACAGATGCATTATTAAAACGGATGTGTGTTCAAAAAAAGCCGGGCGGTGGTGGTGCACATCTTTAATCTCAGCACTTGGGAGGCAGAGGCAGGTGGATCTTTGTGAGTTCGAGGCCAGCCTGGTCTACAGAGCGAGATCCAGGAAAGGCGCAAAGCTACACAGAGAAACCTTGTCTCGAAAAATCAAAAAAACAAAACAAAACAAAACAAAACAAAACAAAAACTGATGTGTCTACTTTGACAGCTTATTCTTACCCAAAGTCCAGCACATGTGTCAGTGATTGCCTTTGGTGTTGCTCACTTTATATGTTTGCATAACTTTCAACAATATGAATTTACATCATTCTATCAACATAAGGGTCATTGTCTTAACTCTGTGCTCTACCTATCCATCAGCCCCCATGCTTGGCGATTAGTAAATTCACCTTCTTTATACTTTGTCCTTTTTTAGAATGTTTTATACTTATAGTCAAACATTGTTTACAAACTGGTTGTTTCACTCAGCTGTAAAGGCATTTTCTAAATTAGTGATTGATGGTGAGGTCCCAAGCCCATTGTGGGTGGTTCTATCCCTGGGTAGTGGTCCTGGGTTAGCAGGTTGAGCAAGCCATGTAGAATAAGCCAGTAAGCCGCACCCCTTCATGGTATCTGCATCAGCTCCTGCCTCCTGCCCTGTTTGAGTTCGTGTCCTGACTTCCTTTAGTGCTAAACAGTAATATGGAAGTGTAAGCCAAATAAACCCTTTCCTCCTCAGCTTGCTTTTTGGTCATGGTATTTCATCACAGCAATAGAAACCGTAATTAAGACATCATTCATGTACTGAAGGACATCTTGGCCATTTCCAAGTTTGAAAGTTATGAGCATAGCTGTTATAAGTGGCATATGGGTTTTTGTACAAAAATTCCTGTGATTAAATATTAAGATGCACAGTTATCTGGAATAAGAGTCTGCTTAGTCTTCCAAGGCAGAATCCCTGCTCCAACACAATGCAGCAGTCTGTGTCTCACTGGCATAGAGTCCCTTTTGCTCCTCACCTGTGGAAGCATTTGGTGTTGTCCTTGTTCCAGACTTTGCCATTTGAATATATCTGTAGTTGTATTTTATGTTATTGTAATTCCTATTTCTCTAATGACTTAATTTGTGGAACATCTTTTCATGTGCTTATATCTCATTTGTTTGTTTTGTTTGATGAAGATGAAGTATCTGCTAATGTCTTTGACCTCCCTCTTAATTTTCTAATTCAGTTTAAAGTCTTTTTTGATATCAGAAATGTGTTATACAAATATGTTCTTCCAGTTTTCTAATTTGTTCTTTAATTCTTATTGTATTGTCTTTTATGGAGCAAAATTTTAGAATTTTGCGAAAAGTCTAGTTTATCAAGGTTCATGACTTTGGTAGTAAATCCAGAGTGAGCTGGATTTTATTATATATTACATTGTAGAAGTTTTATAATTTCACATTGACATCTGTGATTCAATTTGAATTTTTGTCAACAGTGTAAGGTTTTGTCCAGATTAATTTCTTTGTATATGAATGTTTATTTGTTGTATTACTGGGAATTGGAACATCTGTCTTTGCTCTGCGTTATTGCCTTTGGTCCATTGTTTGAGATAAATTGACTATATTCACATGGGTCTATCTCAGTGTTCTCTACTCTGTTACCTTGGTTGATTTGTCTTCTCTTTCGCTAGCACCATGTAGTATTAATTGTTATAGTTTTATGATGAGTGTTGATATTGGGTACTATCTGCCTTCCAACCTCATTTCTCTCTTCATATCTGTATTTTTATGTATGGTTCAGTTCCTTAGAACTTTGTTACTCATATGCTGGGGGGTTTGAATGTTCTTGTGCACATTTTCTATATTTCTTTAGACAGTTCTTTGGGTAAGTTTATAAGATTCATTCAGTGTTGGATCATTTTACATTTGAAATTTATGTCATATATGTGTATGACTCTCAACTAGACTCAGAGAATCCATATTAGTCAGGGTTCCCTACAGTAACAGAACTTATGGAATGAATATCTCTCTCCATATATATATATATATATATATATATACATATATATGCATACACACACATATATACATATACATATATGAATTTTAGAAGATAAGTTATTAGAATGACTTACAGGCTAATCCAACAATGGCTAGCTATGAATGGAAAGTCTGAAAGTCCAGTAGTTGCTCAGTCCATGAGGCTGGATGTCTCAGCTGGTCTTCAGTATACACTGGAATCCCAAACAGACAAAAAGCAAAAGTTTTTTTCTTCCATGTTTTTATATAGCAGAGGTTCTCAACCTTCCTAACACTTTGACCCTTTAATACAGTTCCTCATGTTGTGGTGACCCCCAACCATAACATTATTTTCATGGCTACTTCATAACTGTAATTTTTCTACTGTTGTAAGTCATAATATACATATCTGTGTTTTCTGATGGTCTTAGATAACCCCTCTGAAAGGGTCATTCAACCCCCAAAGGGGTAGCGACTACAGGTTGAGAACCGCTGTCATACAGGCTTCCAGCAAAAAGCATGGCTCAGATTAGATCTAGATTAAAGATGTGGATTAATGGTATGTTTTTCTGCCTCAAAGATCAGGATTAGAGGGAGTCCACTCAAAGACAGGGAAGAGGAATTATATGAGCAAGGGGAGGAGGGTCAAGATTATGATGGAGAAATCTACAGAGACAACTAAACAAAGCTCAAAGGAACTCACTAACTTTAGACTGACAGCTGTGGAATCTGCATGGGGTCAGACTAGACCCTCTGTGTGGTGATATATTGTGTACCCCAATATATTGTGTACCCTAATAAACTTATCTGGGGATCAGAGGTCAGAGCTAGCCACAGATTAGACATAGAGGCCAGACAGTGGTGGCACACACCCTTAATCCTATAACTCTGGAGGGAGAGATCTGTCCGGATCTCTGTGAGTTTAAGACCACACTGGAAACAGAGCCAGGCAGTGGTGGCACACACCTTTAATCCCAGGACTTGAGATCTCATTGTAGCATGAATCTTAGAGGGTCTTATTAATAAAAGCAAACCTGAGGCTAGTTATTGGGGTGAATGCTGGAAGATCAGAGAAGCAGAACAAGCCACAGCTACCTCACCTTGCCAATTCCTCAGCTGATCCTGTTTTCTCAGACTGGATGCCTCTGAGTTCTCATCCATAATGAATCTCAGCTGAACTGCTGCTAGAAGCCTGAAAGCTTACCCAGCCAAATACTTCTAGTTTCTGGTCTTCACGCCTTATGTATCTTTCTCTTTCTGCCGTCACTCCCTGGGATTAAAGGCTCGCTTTCTGGGATTAAAGGCGTGATTCACCATGCTGGCTGTTTCCAGTGTGGCCTTGAAGTCACAAAGATCGAGGGATTTCTGTCTCTGGAATGCTAGGATTAAAGGTGTGAGTGCCACGATTTTCTAGCCTCTGTATCTAGTGGCTGTCTGTTCTCTGGCCCCAGATAAATTTATTAGAGTGCACAATATTTTGGGGAACACAATACTACCACATCTCATGTCTTTGCTTGGGAAGGACATATGCCTTTAATCCCAGGAAGTAATATGGCAGGACAGAGAAAGATATATAAGACATGAGGAAACAGGGATTCACTTTCTTTCTGTGGAGGATTTCATAGAGGTAAGGCTTGCTCTCTGTCTCTCTGATCTTTCAGCTTTTGCCCCAATATCTGGCTCTGGGTTTTTTATTAATATGACCATTTAGCAATTCATGTTACACCTCTGCATATGGAGACAGTTGTGTAGCTGGGTCTGTTTGAGGCGGCCCTGGCAGTGTGATAAGGATCTATCCCCGGTGCATGAGCTGGCTTTCTGGATCCCATTACCTATGGTCAGATACCTTGATGCAGTGGGGAGGGGCTTGGTCCTGCCTCAACTGAATGTACCAGGCTTAGCTGTACCCCCATGGGAGAATTTACCCTGTTGGAGGAGGGGATGAGGGGTAGGGATGGGGCAGAGAGGGGGTGGGGGTAGGGAGAGCAGGAGGAGGGACCAGAGGGGGATCTGTGGTTGGTATGTAAAATGAATAAAAAAAAAAAAAGAAGTAGATCTTCCCACTTGAACTTAAGCAGAAATCCCTCACAGATGTGTCCTTCATTTTTGGGTTTTAGTTAACTTCAGATGTAGTTGACAACCAAGAATAGCCATCACAGAAGCCTATCAAGGTCATTTGCAAGACAAATCAACAACTGGTAATGAGGCCTCACTAGATGTCACAAAAATTCCTGAAATTCAAGTTGAAGTACACAGTAAGACATGGATAGAGCCAATACTTGTTTTAAATTATATCTGTTCATAGTTTTGTAAGGTTTTACATTGAATTCTTGCTAAAGTATATCTAAGTATGGTCTTTTAATTTTATTCAGAATTTTAGGGATCATTTTAAATTCCATAGAAAGTTTCTCATCTTAGGAAAATTTGGTTCTGTTATTTTGTTATTTTTTTACTATTGTTCCTGATGATCTGTACTTGTTGAAATGGGAAACAAAAAAACGGATGCCTAATTTTCTCCCTCACATTGGCATTCACATTGGCTTGCATTCAGGGAGACCTTATCAGGGACGTCTTCTATGTCATCGGTTCTATTATCTGCAGGGTGAATGTTATTCTTTTCTCCTTTTGATGCAGATTCAAATTATTCTATTGCATTTTAAGTTTTTTCTCATCTTACCTATTGTATTTCTAATGACTTTTTGTTCCCATTCTTTGGGAGCCACAGGTTCATGCCTTTTAGTGGAGAATACAAGTTTGGTTTTTTGTTTTTTTTTTTCCTAAAATAACTTTCCAAGTGTTGTAGAAAGTCTTTTTTTTTTTTTTTTTTTTTTTTTTTTTACAAAGTTTACTTCTCTGGGGTGTTGTAATGATATGTACATTTGCATTATGATTTTCAATGGCTAGAGAGAGGAAGGTCTAAAGAAATGTTATTCTAGCTACAGATACATTTAAATGTGCTGTGCAGGCTGTATGCAGCCCTGCTCACACCTACTTGTCAGATTCTTATAACCTCCCTACCCAATTATGAGTGTCTTGGGATTGGTCTCTACCTTACGTCTGTAGTCATGGAAGTGATTTAATTCCACAGGCTTCTGGGGGTGGTTTTATATTCAGACAAATTACAGAAGAAAATAGAATAAAAAAGTGAGGCTCATCACTTTGTGATTTGGTTGTACCAGTTCCATTTTATAATTTGTTATTTTTGTAGTGTTACTGTCTTTACATAGTTATATAAAGATGTTTTAAGAAAATTCTTTTCTACAATGTAGGGGTTATAGGAAAACATGGTGGATTCTGTCTGAAATAGACTTCTCATTGGTTCATTGAGATAAACTATCTCGGGGACTTCTAGAAACCAGCAGGACTTCCTTATTCTTGCTTTAAACATCTATTTACTCATTGTTCTTCTCAATTACCACATAGAAAGGTTCTATCATTACCATAATAGTTCCTCTAAGATGTGAGTCTGACCATTTTTACTTTATAAGCCTGTACTGAAGACTTTCTATAAGCAAGGGCTCAACCTCTTATCCACACAGTTAATGTCTTGAGAATATCAACAGAATGTTTTCATGCTGTATATTTTCTTTATGTTTTATGAATACCGTTTTATTTACTTTTCTTTTTCATAATTTTTTTTATTAGAATATATGCTCTGGTCTAGTTTGCTGAAAACCCACTTGGCATTAGTGGGTGTTTTCAACTACTAATATCATTGTTCCATGCAGAATTCCTTCTACTTTCTCTACCTTATGAATTTTGTATATTCTTAGCACATATTCAAACACCAGTTTTAGAGGTAGATGTTTGAGCCCCTGTGGCTCTTCTTATATTTTTCATGCTCTTTATGCCATCAGTTGACTTTTGGCTAAAGATTGAATTTTTCAACTTTACCAGTATGTTTTTTTTTATCATATTTGGTTAGCATTATTACATTCTATAGGTTTTTTTTTAATTCTAGTCGATGCTTTTGTACTTTGGTTTCAACTATACATTGGAAAGTTTTAGAGTCTTCACCTAACACATAGGTCACATAGGTCAAAGGTCTGCAGTCTATGACTCAGTGTAGTCATTCTTTTCATATATTGCCATCCATGAATTAATATGTTTCTTTTTTCAGTTAGTAAAGTAGCATTTTCTTTCAAGTAAATATAAAACTTTCTTATCCATGGTGTCATGGAAGGGCTCAGGAAATCAAGATCAATAGTTCTCAGTTGCTGTACAAATGTTCAATGCCCATTTGGATCTATAGATAAAATGTAGGTAAAGTTGCCTCAGTATACTCTAGCCAAAACTAAAAACACATCAATAAGCAACTTAATACAAGTCTGAGGATCCTAAGTTACTAGTAAGCAAGACACCTAAATGACATAGTTAACTTTCAAAATAAAATAGCTTTCTGCATTTGCTGTTAGGAATTTCAAGTATAGCTCACTACTTTGTGCCAATTAACAACCCATGGATTGGGAATAATAGCTCATCTGCTTCAATGCCATAAATTGGCCTCCAAATATTTTACAGAGCTATCATTCTTTAATTATAGCAACTACAGAAGTTGTTTTGCCAAACAGGATAAAAGTAAATTAAGTTTGTAAAGATCACATTAACTTGTGGAGAGGATCCAGAGCAGATGCTGGCAGAGCCATATTAAGACTGCAGAGACATCCCAAATCTCACAGCAATGTGAAGATTGCAGAGACAGTGCATGAAACAAGTCAGGCTAACAATAAAATAGGTTTGCACAAGTCTTTTCTAGACCCACAGTCCATGAACACACTGTGCTTGAGCCATCTTTGCTGAGTAAGTCACTGATTTCCTTTCTCCCCTTCCCTAAACCTCGGTCACCTGCAAAGCCATCCGCCTCACTCCAGACTTGTGGCTTTGAACCCTCTTCATTCATGAGTCCCCTTTGCCTGGCCTAGATATAGATCCATGATTTGGGAGCCATCTTTCCTTGGTCTAATTAAACAACACATCTATTACCTTTACCTGCACATCTCTTACACAACCCTTTTCTAAGGATGGGCAAATTATTACATCAGACACATAACTAAAGAAAGAAGTTCATATACCCAGGTCAAATCACAAAAACAAAAACAATATGAATGGCCCAAACAGCATCTTTCCCATTAAACCCTTGTGTCCTATAGAACTGTTCTTTAATGAGAGCTACGTAGATGAGCCCCAGAACACAGAATTTAAAATGACAATTGTGGTGGTTTGAATGAAAATGACCCTCAAAGGGAGTGGCACTAATGGGAAGTGTGGCTTTGCTGGAGTAGTTGTGGCCTTGTTGGAAGAAGTGTGTCACTGTGGGGGTGGGATTTGAGGTCTCATATGTGCTCAAGATACTGCCCAGTGAGACAGACCACTTCCTGCTGCCTACAAGATGTAGGACTCTCAGCTACTTCTCCAGCACCATGTTTGCCTCCATGCCCTCATGTCCCACCATGATGATAATGGACTGAACCTCTGAACTGTAAGCAAGCCACCCCAATTAAATCTTTTCCTTTATAATAATGCCATGGTTGGGTGTCTCTTCATAGCAATTGAAACCTAACCAAGACAACTTTCCTATACTCTATCAAAGACTTCAAGTAATTTAAAGAAGACATGAGCAAATACTTCATTGAATTCCAAAAAGGTAACAAAAAACACTTGAATGATGTCCAAGAAAATACAAATATACACCTAAATGAAATAATGAAGATAATTCAGAATTTGAAAATATTCAATAAAACAATAGAAGCATTGAAGAGAATGTACTCCAAAATGAAGACAGAATTGAAAAACTAAACATCCCAACAAGAAAACCCAGGGGAAAGCCTTTCAAACAGATGAATCAAGCAGAAGAGAGAATAACAGGAATCCAAGGTTAAGTAGAGGATCTAGATGAATAAACAAAGAAAATGAAAACAATTAAAAAGCATGTGACAGGAGCATACAAGAAAAGAAAGACAACACCAAAAGACCAAATCTTTGAGTTATAGGAATAAATGATGGAGAAAAATTCCAAGTAGATGGCAAAGAACAGATCTTTAACAGTATCATAGAAGTAAACTTCCCCAAACTAAGGCAAGACATACCCATATAGATACAAGAAGTATACAGAATCTCAACAAGACAAGACCAAAAAAGAAACAATTCATAGCATATCACACTCAAAAACTATATATTCAGAACATAGAAAAAAATATTGAAAGCTGCAAGAGACATAAAACACAAGGAAAATCCATCAGAACAAAACCTGAATTCTCAGTGGAAACTCAGAAAGCTGGAAAAGCCTGGGACAATACATTCCAAGTTCTAAAAGACCACAACTGCCAAACTAGATTACCGTACCCAGCAAAACTATCTGCTGTAGTTGAAGGAGAAAGAAAAACTTTCCATAATCCAAATAACCTAAAAATGCTTATACTACAAAACCCAAAGCAAAAATGCTAAACAGAATGCTGGAAGAAATATTCCAAACTGACAAGAGGAGTAAGTACAGCCAAGAGACTCTAGAATGAAAACAAATGAAGCCATACCTTAATGAAAAACAAAGTACAATTAAGAACACAAGCAAGCAATAAACATCAAAATGACTGTAGTCTACACACACCTTTTAATAATAACTCTAAACATTAATGGCTTCAACTCTCCAATCAAAAGACAGGGGCTGAATGAATTAAGAAGCAAAATCCATCTATCCGTTGTCTACAACAAACTCTTCTTAGCTTGAGCAATAGGCACCTTCTTAAAATAAATGATGGAAAGAAGTATTTTAAACAAATGGGATCAAGAAACAAGCACGCATTAGCATCCTAGTATCTGACAAAATAGACTTTAAACCACAACTAATCAGTAGAGACAAAGAAAGGCACTTCATTCTAATAAAGGGATCAATTAATTAGGAAAATACTGCAATATCAAACATATATGTACAGAAACTCTGATACAGTCAACTTCTTAAAAAGCATACTAATGGAATTAAAAATACATATTAACACAAACCTAATAATAGCAGATAATTTCAGTATCCCATTTTCCCAACAAATATGTTATCAGGAGAAAAAATAAACAGAGAAACCTCAGGATTAAATGGCATCTTACATCAAATAGATCAAACAAATATCTGTAGAAGATACTGCCTGAATTCTGAAGTATAAACATTCTACTCAGCATCACATGGAAGTTTCTCTAAAACAGACTACATGCTGGGACACAAAACACACCTTAAAAATACAGAAAACTTGAAATAATCCTATGTACTTTGTCTGACAAATAAGCAATAAACCTTAAAATTGACAACAATCAAAACTCTAACAAGTGTGTAAATTCATAGAGATGAAATGAATCATTACTGAATGATGATTTGGTCAAAGAAGAGATAAACTAAGCAAAGAGATGAAAGACTTCCACATTTCAAACTTCAAATCTGTGGAAAGAGATTGATAGGGACACTAGAAAATGGAAATACATCCTATGTTCATGGATTGATAGAAGGAAAAGTGAAGCAGGGTTGGTAGAAGACAGTGTCAGAACAGGATACATCTCAACCTCACAGGAAGCTTCAGAGCTTCAGAGAAAAAAATTTTCTCTTAAATGTAAAATTGCATACTACCACAATCTTCGTCCATTATTGATTGGGTCCATCCTGAGAAGAATATGACATTCCACACCAATCATGTGAAAAAGTCAATACTAGGGGCTTGTCAGTCAGACAGAGCTCTCACAGCTGGGTAAAAAACACTCCATGAAATAGTAAATGATTCATGTATCTCTGCTTCTATTGTAATAACCAAGAATGCCAGGCATCTCCTCCAAATACAGCAATCTGGCAGCTTGCATTGATGGTACACAAAGCTTGGTGTTGAGAACCAGTTCCAAAACACTCTTTTGAACCTTGAAATACTGTTCTGTCTACAGTTAACCTCCACAGATTCAGACTTTATTCTCCTATTCTCAAACCAAGATGTGTAATATTGATTAATGTGTAGGAAGTTATTTCAAAATACAGAGTGCACTTATCAGTCTCCATTTTGAGAATAACTATCCATGGAATTTTAGGGCAAGTTTTCCTATTGAACTGTGACTCTTTCCCCAATAAGGAATTTTGATTTGGAAAACTGAACTATAAAATAGGAACATATATGATGACACTGTTATACGTAGGGTGTGAACTTGTATGTTCTATGATTAAAACAAAAATACTCAAAACACGTTTTTGACATAGCCATAGATAAATTTTGGTACTGTGTTGTTTAGAGAATTCTTTCCTATTTCTCCAGCTAGTCCATGAATGCTCTCAGATGAGAAAACTCTCCTGTAAGGTGTTGCTTAGAAAAAAGATCAAGAAGATGTAGACAGAATCTTTGAACAAGTGTCTCACACTAAATCTTAGAAAGACCCTGAGTGAGCCAGGATAATTTTTACTCTCTCAGTTTCCATTGAACCAGCCTTTGGGAATTATTAAGACAGAATAAGTAGAGAATCATTGCCTTATGTCAGCTATCATACACATATCTCACTCTGAGGAAGGATTTTGGCCCAAATTTCTTCTGTTTAGGACCAACCAGTCTGGTCATCCTATCCCAGTGATAAAGGCAGAGGCCAGTAGCAGTCAGAGAAAACCAGAGGAACAGTTTCAATAAATCATACATCACACTGGGAACAGTGCAAGGTGAGCATCAGGAAGACATATATTTGATTGGGTTCATTTTCTTCTGAGGTTCATTATAGGAAGAAAGAAGTCAGAGCATGGGTGTCCTTTCTGTGGCTCCCACATCTTTCCTCAGGGTACACTAATAGTGCTCAACTGTCAGAACCTTTTGCTTCCTCCCGCTTGTGCCTGCCTCCATCTACATTCTTCAGATTTCCCCAACAGATCTTCCAGATGAGCAACCTTCTATGACTTTTCTTGACCAACAGTCAAAGTGCCATGCATGATCATTTTTCTAGGCCTCATTTTCCTTTCCTTTTCTATGAGACCCTGGATTTGTGCCTCCCAAAGGAGTTCTTAGAGCTCTCAGACTAAGCAGGAAAGAGCAATCAGAAATTGAAGGCTAACACAGAAGTCTGAGAAACTGGTAAGACTAGTTCAAGTTGTTAGTTGGGAAGGTTGGACCTGTCTACCAGCTGAGAAGACCCAAGTGAACTCATAATTTTTTTAAAGTTTGTTAAATAGGAAGGAAATTGTGGTCAGTGATGGGAGAAGATAGGTATTGGCTGTCTATAGTTGTTGAAAATTTGGATATTTCCCCCTAACTTAGCATACCCCCAAAGCAAGCAGCCTATTAAGTATTTTTAGACTTAAATGGATTGTGTTGCTATTTTTCATAAAATTTCAGATCATATTAAAAATATGGGTCAGACTCAAGGTTTTAGCAAACTTCCTACAGAAGTATACAGCTTTCAACTTACAATTTGTATCCTCTGGCAATTATACTTTCATATAGTTAGTTCCTTTCTACATTATGCTAGAACTTGTCTTTGTGATCAGTTGAATATGGCAGAAGGCATAGTATACAACTGCCAAGAGTGCATTCTGTTGGATGGGTTGTTTAAGGGGAAGCCAGATGATATTTTGCGACAGTGCTTTGGTGTGGTCTGTAGTCGAAGTCTCTTTCTAATAATCAAGTCATTGATAGTGAGCTTAGCTGCAATTTCTTCTTCTTCCTTAAGTCTTCAGCTCACTGGAATCCTGGGCTGGCTCAATGGCAAACTTATAGATGATCCTGCACCAGCCTGGTTACCTCTCTGACCTCTCCTACATTAATGACCCTTACAAAGAACAAAATATATTGTTTTATGCTGTTATGCAGAAACTTGATCTGTAGCAATAATTGGTACACTGCGTGACCTCCTGGCAGGTGGTCTGTTTTCAACTTTTACTTTCATCTTGCCAAAAGTCATCCTGATGAGAGATGGAGAGATGGCTCCAGTTAAGAGTGTTTGATCCTCTTGTAGAATACCAGAGTCCAGTTCCCAGCTCCCACATTGGACAGCTTACAGCCACCTATAACTCCAGGAATATAACACCTCCTTCTGGCTTCTGTGGATACCTGCACACACGCACATGCACGCGCGCGCGCACACACACACACACACACACACACACACACACACACACAATCTTTAAAAAAACTTCCTACTTTGTAGCCTGAACTGGTCATTTCCTGTGACCAGGCACAAGACTTCAGTAGAAGGACTAGGACACCAACCCAGACACAGAACCTTTGACTTACAGTCTGTCCTGCCTATGGGATGTGATGGGGTAAGGGTGGCACAGAGATTGTGGGAGTGGCCAAGCAATGACTGGTCTAGCCTGAGACCCATGCCATGAGAGTGAGGCCACCCCTGACACTGACTAGAGTGCCAGGACCCAGAGACTGGTTGGCCCAGAGACCTAGGATAGGGCCAAACGAACCAAACATTCCGGAGAAAAACATGTCAACTCAATGATGCCTAGTGATACCCTGCTATCCTCATAGACAGGTGTTGGCTGTCATCAGAGAGGCTTCATCCAGCAAGTGGTAGAAACAGATGCAGAGACCCACAATCAAACATTAGGCTGTGCTTAGGAATCTTGCTGAAGAGAGGGAGGAAGAAGTGTAGGAGCCAGAGAGTTCAAGGATATCACGAGAAAACCCAAAGAGTCAACCAACCTGGGCTCATAGGACCTCACATCATCTGAATCAAAATTCAAGCAGCCTGCATGGGACTGACCTATGTCCTCTGCATATATGTGACAGTTGTGTAGCTTGGTCTTCTTGTGGGACTCCTAACAGGGGGAGCAGAGGCTGTCTCTGACTCTTTTATTGGCCTTTGGAACCTCATTTCTCATATTGGGTTGTCTTGCCCAGTCTTAATAGAAGGTAAGGTGCTTAGTCTTACTACAATTTGGTATGCTGTGTTTTGCTGATATCCATGGGAGGTCTGCCATTTCCTGAATAGAAACAGAGGAGGAGTGGATGGTGGGGGGAGGCAGAGGGGAGGTGCAGGGTGGGGGACTGGAAGGGGAGAAGAGAGCAGAAACTGTGGTCAGGATGTAAAATAAATGAATGAATGAATTAAAAAATCTTCCTACCAAAACCCTCCTTGTGCCAGCAGTTCTAGATAAATGAGCCAGCTGCAGGAAAAATTTCTCAGTGTTTGAGGAGCTTCCAAACACCACCAAGGAAACAACTGTTCAATCCATTTGCAGTTTGCCTTTCTGCCAACCAGTGAAAATCCATTCTTGAGTCTGTGGCCCATGGCTATCAAATGAAGGCAACTATTCATCATATTCTCTTCTTTCACATGAAAATTTCTAACTGGCAAGAACCACGATCTCAGTGAAGTCACAGTTATTGATGGTTACATTTTCTCATTGATTACTGGTTGCTTCGATGATTCTACAGAACATGGGTCTTTATTAAAAGAAACAAATTTCCCCTCTGCCGCGTACAACCACAAATCAAGTGAAAGTACTGAAGGTGAGCATCACCCTGGAGTCATATGTGAGCTCTGCATGAATTATGATACTTGTCTTCTATTTCTGCATAGCAAGTTAATATGCATAAAGTGAGACAAATTTATTATCATGCAGCTGTATGGCTTAGGCACAGGTTTTCTCTGTCTGAAATCAAAGTATTGGTGAGATCTCTTCTCCTATCTGAGTCTTGGGGTTCTCTTCAAAAGCTCCTTCTGTTGGTGGACCTCAGCTATTCAGTTCTAAGAGGCTGCTTGCTCCCCTCTACCATATGGCCCTCTCTATACGATGGGAGTTTGTTTCTTTATGGCTTCAAGGAAAGTATCTCTCCTCCTTTGCATTTCTCAGGTCCTTCCCTTTCTTATCTCTAGGTCTTGGAAAGTCCTCATTGATTAGACAAGCATAACCAGAAATTTACCCTATTGATGAACTCAAAATGCCTTACCAGGAACCTTAATTATATTTCTAAAATCCTGTCATCAGTGCCAATAACGTAACTTAATTAAGGGAGTAAAATCCTATTATTAAAAAATATTCTCCCCATAACAAGGGATAAGTAAGAAGTTGATAATCCTAGACTATGCTTCCCAATGCTTTCTTCACTATCTTAAGTTATGAATAACCAGCAGTCTGATATTTACACATGTCCCTGTTGTTACCAATGTTTCACTCTTTAAGTGATACAAATAAAGACGTTCTGAGGTGGCCATAGTATTCCACACTGCCCAAATGGTGGGGATGTACAATATGAGATGGGGTTGGTAGTGTCCATGAACTATTATCTCTGGGGTGACTTGTTAATAACCCTTATCAAGATCTAAAGGGAGTACTGGCCAGGGCCTGAGCAGGAAAGACCTTGGAAAACAGGTGGTTTTACTTACTGAAGAATGTGTTGGTGTAGAAGAAGAAACTCTTTGCATTTAGTAATAAGAGTATCTTTATCTCTAACTTACAAAATTTCAAATCTAATTATAAGTAATCAGTTATTGAAAGATTTTTTTCCCTAATAGGGTGTTCTAGCTGAATTTCTGTTACTGTGATAAATATCATGATTAAACACAACTTGGTGGGGAAAGGGCTTATTCTGTCTTACACCTCCAGGGACATAATCTTTCATTGATGGATCCAGGGGCAAGAACTCAGGGCATGAGCTAGAAGCAGAAACATAGAGGAACGCTGCTGACTAGCTTGCTTCTTCAGGCTTATTCAGATACCTTTCTTATACAACCAAGGTCCTCTTGCCTAGGGATGATGTCACCTACAGTGAGCCAGGTTCTCCTAAATCAATCAGCAATTAAGACAACACCTCACAGACGTGCCCAGGTTGGCTTTCATGAAATTAAGTAGTAGAACTTACTTATTTCCAAATGAGACTCTTTATAATGAACCTTAGACCATTTGTTATGGCATCTTACATAAATGATAAATGCTGTTGTTAATGTTGCTGTGGGATAAAACTGATACTTAGATTTAGCATGGTGCTATGCTGTATTGTAAATACGAAGATGTAAGTAAGTAACTGTTGAGTTTCTTTTGTGTTGTTGTGACAGAAATACTATGACAAAAGCAACTCAAGTGTTTATCTCACCGTTTAAGGTACAGTCCATCATGGTAAAAAAAATTAAAGCAGCAGAAGCCCCAAGCAGCTAGTTATATTAACAAATGCAAACACAGTAGCATTTGGTTTGCTTTCTTCACTTTATACAGTACAGACTTTACTACCTAGGGAATGGCGTCACTCACAGAGGTCCTATCTCCCAGGTGATTCTATACTGTGTCAAGTTGATAATCCGCACTAACCACAGCAGTAACTGTGTCAGTTAACACATTACAGTTGTCATATTAAGAAATGAAAACATGGACACATGCTCAACTATGTTCATAGCAGCACTATCCATAATAGCCAAAACCTGGAAACAACCTAGATGTCCCTCAGCCAAAGAATAGATAAAGAAAATGTGGTACACATACACAATGGAGTACTATTCAGCAGTGAAAAACAATGACATCATGAAATTTGCACGCAAATAGATGGACCTAGAAAATACATTCCTGAGTGAGGTAACCCAGACTCAGAAGGAAAAAGATGGTATGTACTCACTCATAAGTGGATACTAGTTGTAAAGCAAAAGATAACCAGACTACAACCTGCAGCTCTAGAGAAGCTAGCTAACAAGGAGGACACAAAGAGGGACGAATGGATCACCCTGGGAAGGGGAAATATATGAGACCTCCATGAGTAAACTGGGCATGAGGGGTGGGCAATGGAGGGTAGGGAATGGGGGATGAGAACATAAGGGAACAGGATGGTCGAGCTGGAGCAGAGATGGAGTGGGAGAGCAATGAAAGAGATACCATGATAGAGGGAGACATCATGGGGATAGAGAGAAACTGGGTGCTGGGGAAGTTCCCAGGAGTCCACATGGATGACCCCAGCTTGGACTGCTAGTAATAGTGGAGAGGGTGCCTGAGCTGACTTGCCCTAGTGGTCAGATCAGTGACTGTTATCATGGAGCCTTTCTCCAGTGACTGATGGAAGCAGATGCAGGGATCCACAACCATGGATCTGGCCAAGCTCCAGGAGTCCAGTTGAAGAGAGAGAGAGGAAGGATTCTATGAACAACGGGCATCAAAATAATGATGGGGAAACCCACAGAGACAACCAAACCAAACTAGTGGGAACTCATGAAATTTAGATCAACAGCTATGAAGCCTGCATGAGACTGGACTAAGCCCTCTGCATAGTGAGACAGTGGTGTAGCTTGATCTGCTTAAGGGGCCCCTGTCATAGGATCAGAATCCATCCCTGCTGCATTAGCAGGCCTTTTGGAGCCCACTTCTATGATGGGACGGACACCTTGCATAGCCTAGAGACAGGGGGAGGGGCTTGGACCTGCCTCTACTAAATGTACCTCCCCATGGGAGGCCTTACTTTCTTGTAGGAGGGAATGGGGGGTAGGTTGGGAGAGGGATGCTGGAGGGCAGGAGGAGTGAAGAGGGGGATTTTTGGTATTTAAATGAATAAAATTTGTTTTTCTTAATTAAAAAATGAAAACAAAGCACTTTTTCTTGGATTAATCTCACAAAAAGTGGGCCCAAATTTGAATTCTCCACTTTTCTCCTTGTGCCTTCTGTCCATCTGTAGTATGCTTACTGGTCTGTTTGTTGTCTGTATGTCTTATATCTTATCAATTTGTCTCTGTTATCTGAGTTGTACTCGTGTGTCTGTTGAGCCTTCGAATCCGTGGCTGTCCCTAACAAGGGACTTTTCTCTGTAGTTATTGAACAGCACAGAAAAATGCTATGAGAAAAGAATGTGGGATACTTCTCCTTAACAGAGTTTTACAAGGAAATAAATTTTACTGACCTCCAACTGACTAAGAATAGCAAACAACATAGCAAATGGACATTATCAACCTATATCCACGTTGCCTGCAACATTTATGGCATATAGTTGCTGTAGTAGGCTGCTTCCAACCTGTTGGCTGATTCAGCAAATGGTTAGCAGGACCCACACATATACACATACATTACTCTTGGTCAAGGCTTGGGAGGGTACATAACTTATGACTTAAGTTATGAATTAACTTAGGTTGTAAAAGGTGATTGCATAGGAAATCCAAGGCATAATAAGATTGGTTACATTGTTCTCTTTAAAGGCAGCTTAAATAGGCTGAGTACACAGTAGGATAACAGGTTAAGTGTGTAGTGTTAAATGATCTCAAGTGGTTTTATTAACTTTGCTGTGAGCTCAGCCAAAAGTTCAGTCTTTTGTAGGTCAAAAGGTATTTTCATAAAAATGTATCACTACAAGTGATAAAGTTTCCCAAAGTGACTACTCATGCCACATGGGTAGCATGTAGCTACTGGAAGCTCACTTGAGCCACATTGAAGGATCAGTTCTGTTATTTTAAGATAAGGGAGCCATACTTCATAAAACAGTGAAGTTCTAGACAGATGTGAAACAATCATTTTCAAATTACACGTTTAGTTCATTCAAATTATTTGAGAAATCATTTGTACATGGATGACCAGTTAGAACCCAACACGTCTCCACTATGTCATGACACTTGCTTTTTCTTGACTGGAAGCCACATAAGTTGGTTACAGAGGTTAATACTCAAACTCAGAATAGAAATGACTTATTTCGAGATATCTATGAAATATAAAAGCAATGAAATTTTGCACTTGGTGATATAATGAAGAGTATGAATCTAATTTTAATGCACGACTAGTAATTTTATCCTGACTATTTTTAGAGAAGTCTTAGGCCCACAGAAAAGCACAGAAGGCACTGAGCTATCTCCTACTGCTTGCTGTGCTGAATATGTTTCTCCAGTTACCAACACCCCCCAGTGGAGGGTATATTTGTTACAATCACTGACCCTACACTGAGACATTATTATCACTCAAAGACCATAGTTTATTTCAGGGTCCACTCATGGTGTTGAGCAACTCATACATTTTGTGTGATATCTTGCCCTCTGCCGAACTGTACTTTACACAGAGTTAATTCACGTTGCTAACAATCCTTTGTATTCTGCCAGCTCATGATGGATATTTACCTGCCTCCATTGTTCTCCTTTATCAGACTACCATTTAGCTGGAGTCACATCACATACTTTCTTAGGGCTGGATTCTTCTACTTAGTACTCATGATAGTTAGTGTTGTCGACTTTATAGGCTTCGGTATTTCCTGGAGTCGGTCTTCCAGGGACACATATGAGGGATTATTTAGCTGTTGGGCATGCTTGTAAAAGCTTCTGATGGTTAGGTTAAAAGTGGGAGACCTGCACTAAAAATTGGTGGCACCATTTTCTGAGCTCAGTTCTGTACTGTAAAAGAAGATGGAAGTGGGTGTGAGCACAACCACTTGTCACTCCCCACTTCCTGATTGTGGGTGTGATGTAAGCAGCTTCTTCAAGCTCCATATGTCTTGATGTCTCTGCCACAGTGTGTTGTACTATTGCACCGTGAGTCAAAATAAACCTTTTCTGCTTTAAGTTGATTTTTTTCACAATAACAGGAAAAGAAACCAAGATTGTGATGCTCATTTTTATTTCTGCTATAGCTTTTCATGTCTTGATAGCCTATTTCTTATAGTTATAAACCATATTCTAGTGTCTAAATATTCAAGGTTTATATACTACAGTGCACCTTGTCTCCTTTTGTCTGTTAGGAATAAAGCTTGCATATATCACTTTAAGTAGATTTTTGCATAAAAAGGCTTTTAAAATTAAATATTAAGAAGTGTGATTGCTGGGCATATGGCAAAATTATCTTTAAGTTGGTAACCAATCACCAAACTATCTTCTGAAGTGGCCATATCATTATATGTCTTCACTGGTAATGGAGAAGAGTTTGTTGGTCCACATCTTTGCATTTAGGGATGTAAAGAGTAGTGTGGTGCCTTGCAGTTCTAATTTGTGTTTCCTGATAGCTTATGATATAGAAAATCTTTTCTTGTGCTTGTTTGCCATATTTCTATCTTCAGCTGTATTATTAGATAAAGCACATTTTAAAAATCAGTTTGCTGATTGCTGAATTTTAATAATTCTTTACATATTTTAAATGACAATACTTTATTGGAAATGCTTTCTGCAAATATTGTCTTCCATTTAGAGGCTTGCCTTTTTAGCTTCCTGAATGTGTCTTTCACGGAACAGGAATTTTACATTTAAATGAAGTCCATCTTATTAATTCTTCTTTTCATGGCTTGTGCCTTTGGTGTGGTATAGAAAAAATGTTACTAAACCTAAGGTCATCTAGTTCTTCTCCATCGTTATCCTCTAGGAGTTTTATGCCTTTGAATTTTAAATGTAGACTTTTCTTCCACTCTGAGGAAAGTTTTGTGACATGCACAAGGGATGTGGAGCGACTGTTGATTTTGCGTATCTAGTTGTTGTAGCACCACTTATTGTAAAACTTTCTTTGCTCCATTGTGTTGTCCTTGCACCTTCATCAAAGATCAATTGAAATACTCATTGATTTTCAGCTGTCAATTCTGGTCCATTGATTGCTTTGTCTGTTCTCTCTTAAGTGCCATATTGTCACTGTTACTGAAGATTTACATTGAGTCAGAAGCTGAGTAGCATAGACCTTACAACTTTGTTCTTCATTAATATTATATCATTTATTTTGGATCATATACCTTACATATTAACTTCATAGTCAGTTGTCAATAATCACATAATAATGGCTGGCATTTTGATTGAGAATGTATCAAATAAAATTAGTTTGAAAGAACTGGGGCATTGTGGCAACATTGAATTTCAAAGTCCATTAACACAGAATATCCTTTTAATTTTTTTTTGAGACAGGGCTTCTCCATGTAGTTTTGGTGCTTGTTCTGGATCTCACTCTGTAGACCAGGCTAGCTTTGAACTCACAGAGATCCACCTGGCTCTGCCACCCAAGTGCTGGGATTAAAGGCATGCACCACCACTGCCTGGCTCTTTCATTCTTTTTGATATCTTTTAACATGGTTTTACTGTTTACCTCGTATGTATTTGTACCTATGAATTTCTGAGATGTGCTAATGTAAGTGGTATTATATTTGAATTTTAGTTTCCAATTGTTCATTGCTAGTGTTAGGAAGCAGTTGACTTTATCTATTTGCTCAGTATCTCACACACTTACCATAATGACTTACTTTCTTTGCCTATATAAATAATAATGCTAGATATAAACAAAGACAGTTTTATCTCCCCATTTCTATTTGGTATACCTTTTACCTATTTATCTGTTTAATTGCATGTAAAAAGGATTTATAATATGATATTGGAAGGTAATGGGGAGAGAAAAAGGTCTAGAGAAGAAAATAAGTAGAAGACCATTTCCACTGAGATCAGTGGGTAGACTTTGCTATTGGGATGTAAGTCTATATACATTCTGCAGTTTGGAAGATGGTGATATGTCTTATTTTATACTTTAATACGTATTCTGGTGCCATCAATTAAGTGAAGATTTAGTCATAGAATAAGAAAAGAAATCTTTGACAACTATATATATGAAAGAGAATTGGTGTCTAGAATATAAAAAGAATATACAAAGCACTCTACCCACAAATAATACCAATGAAACAAACTAACCAAGCGTGTGATATCTCCTCATGAATTGTTGGTTAGGGAGACCCTGAAGTCCTCCAAACAGCACAAGCTCTTGCCACTCCTCTTGTTTGCCCTCCAGAAGCAGATGAGAAGACACTACTGCTGAAGAAGACACCGCACACCTTGGTTGCATGGAATAGAGAAATCAGGCTGGAGCTGGACTGGAATCTCTCTTTCTGCTGGCTGGATTTCAAACAATTGAAAGGTGCTCTTCAGGATGCTGGGGGAGAAAGGCAAAAATGGTTTTCCTCAGCTGGGCACCCTATGAACTACAATACCAACCTGCTAGGCGGGATGAATTCTCTGCTGGAAGAGTGACAGAGCTGTAATGGGTGCAACCAACTGCTCTTTGTTTGGGTATGAGGTTTGTTTTATAGAACAGAATCCATGCTTGCCCTGTAGATATTCAAAAGCCCATATCTGGGCAGGTGATATGCCCTAGTGGAGAAACTAACTACTGTTGATCAACTAAATTGAGATGGCATTAAATTGCCCTTTAAACATTGGTGTATATTCTCACTAACAAATGCTATTCCTAGCAGTAATAAGAGAAGCTTTCCATTGCAATGAATGGTTGAGATTACAGGCTTTTGGCTCTCAGGGGATGAGAATAAGGGACCTTGAGTGTTCATCCCACAGTGTAGAAGAGGATGTGGAAAGACAGTAAGAACTGGAAGACAAGAAGGGTTACTAAATGCCAATTCCTGAGCTTGACACAGCCACTGTAATCACAACTTCAGTATGGCTGCACTTGTCTGCATTGAGCCTGTCAAGAGTCAGTGGTGACTGAGGAAGAGACTCACAGAGACCAAACTCTCCACAATGAACACTTGGCTACTGATACATTCTGAGGGAGTCAGAGTCATTGTCTTAGGCTCTTCCACTGATGAGTCCACCAAGCTCCACTGGACAGTTCAAAACCAACAATCGAACACATGACCCTGGGCAAACTCATTGTTGTCACAAAACAAACAGCATGACAGGAACATGGGAAAAGGATCTGTGGAGAGAAAGGGAGTGGTTGACAGGGACAAAAGGAAGACTGGGATTGAGAGTAACAAGTGTGAGATTTAGAATAACCAAAATTATTGCATGCTGTCTGTCTATCTATCTATCTATCTATCTATCTATCTATCTATCTATCTATCTATCTATCTATCTATAATCTATCATCTATCTGTGTATCTATGTGCCTATCTATCTGTCATCTGTTATATATCAATTCAAACAGCTAATTAATAAAGAAAAGAATCATTGGAAATAAAATTATTGTCTGTTACATGTATTGGTTTCTTAGTCCTGTTGGTTAAAATGCTTTAGGTACACACAGGCAGAGTTGATAGTAATGAGAATCCCTATTGTCTAGTAAACACACACACATACACACACACACACACACACACACACACACACGCAGAGAGAGAGAGAGAGAGAGAGAGAGAGAGAGAGAGAGAGAGAGAGAGAGAGAGAGAGAGAGAGATTTCAGTTCCCTTTTTAAGCTTCAAGATAATTATAAGTTCCTGTCCAAGTTATGAATCCAGTTATTTCTCCCAGGAGTTATACATTCTTTACATGGGAAGCATCTTGTTACTACAGACAGCAAAGAAGATGTTTATAGTGGAAACCAGCAGCATTCCATCCAGGTCCCCTTGGATTCATTTTGCTACTTTAGTGAGCCCCTCTTAGAGGTGATGAGATGCTACACAAAGCCTGTGCCTGCAGCTCTTGTTCACAGAACTATCATTTTTTTTAATGCTCAAATGCAGACACAGACAGCTGGAAACACCTGGAAATTTACTCCCTGGCTTCTGGGCATTCTCTGCTTAGTGAATAGAGTCTAAGTTGCCCCTCAAGGTGTGGCCAGGGTGAGGCAGGAGACCTAGACTTGCGTTTTCTTTCAGCCTTCGGTGTTTCGTGAATTGGCTTCTTTTCTTTCCTGGTTTGTTTATTCCACTTCTTTACTCATTGCTCCTGGGAGCATTTTCTTAATAAATTGTGTGTATATGACTTCCTGTTTCAGGGTCTGCTTCTGGAAAACATGGCCTAAAGACTTTGGGAAAACTCCTATGTACTCCTGGAAGAAAGCACATATAGGAATTTAAAATTTTCCATAATTCAATAGATCACCTGTCAGTAATGCTAAAATCAGGACCCATGGCTGCACATAAAAGACAGAGAATATTTCACTTGAAAGCATAATAAATATCTGTGCAGGCTTTGGTTCTTGTAAACTGATTACAGTAAATAAAATTTGTAAACATAAAAGGGCTAATCCTAAGATATAAAATACTAAACTCCTGAGATCTAGCCAGTGAAATCTGAAACTGGACCCCTTCTGAGGACATGTAATTTAGGGGCTATTTAAAAATATAAGTTTAATCTGGAGATGTTCCAAGAATAAGGGGGACACAGATGTTCCGCAGTCTGTCTTTCCTTTTGTTAACCTTACACTTCTGGGATTGGTAATATTATACAAAGGACTCAAGAACTGGCTCCCTCAGCGGCTACAAAGAGGCAAGATAATAAAGCTTCCAATAGTGCAAGAGGCTAACTCTGAACAGGAGAAATGTACCCCATAGGGAGCCTATGCAAACACTGTTCAAATGTGCATGTTCCCTATACAAACCTTCCTGAGAAATTTGTGTTACCCTTGCCAAAACACCCACTCCTTCATGACCCTTATTGGTGATGGTGGCACAGAGACCTGTGGTATTGGATCTTGACTTGTTTCTCTTTGCTTTATCCCCTCCCCCATTTTTATTACCATGGCCTTGTGCTTTCAATAATATATCATATCTTATATGGTTAAATTCTGCTTTCTAGAGATGCAAACTAAGATATTGATTGATTATTTTCTTGGAGGCAATCACAAGTACTCAAAAGCAGTTCTTAGAAAAATGCTGAAGGGAAAATGATTGAGTATAGAACTGTATATCAAAATTACTTAAGTATGAAGGTAGCATAGATCATTTTAGATACAGGATTGGTTTATTCCATGCTTCTCAAATTCTGAAGGATGTGCATGAATATCATTATTTCTCAGACTCCAGGAACAATAGTAAAAGAAAAAAATCAAACTTAATGCCTAAATACTTGTGGCTAATATGATTATAAAAGTTAATGTCTTTTTTCAGGGACTTAAAGTTCTTGTCATATAGGTCCTTCACTTGCTTCGTTAGTGTTACCCCAAGGTATTTTATGTCATTTGTGGCTATTGTAAAGGGTGATGTATCTCTGATTTCCTTCTCAGCTTCTTTGTCTATTCTATATAGGAGGGCTACTGATTTTTTTGAGTTGATCTTGTATCCTGCTATGTTGCTGAAGGTGTTTATAAGCTGTATCAGTTCCTTGGTGGAATCTTTGGGGTTGCTCAAGTATACTATCATGTCATCTGCAAATAGGGAAAGCTTGACTTCTTCCTTTCCAATTTGTATCCCCTTATGTTGTCTTATTGCTCTGGCTAGAACTTCAAGTACTATATTGAATAAGTATGGGGAGAGCAGACAGCCTTGCCTCATTCCTGATTTTAGTGGAATTGCTTTGAGTTTCTCTATATTTAATTTGATGTTGGCTGTTGGCTTGCTGTAAATTGCCTTTATTATGTTTAGGTATGTTCCCTGTATTCCTGATCGCTCCAAGACCTTTATCATGAAGGGGTGTTGGATTTTGTCAAATGCCTTTTCTTCATCTAGTGAGATGATCATGTGGTTTTTTTCTTTCAGTTTGTTTATATCGTGTTTTACATTGACGGACTTTCATATGTTGAACCACCCTTGCATCCCTGGGATAAAGCCTACTTGATCATGGTGGATAGCCAAAAGAATCCTGTACAATAACACAACCTCTGGAGGCATCACAATCCCTGACTTCAAGCTCTACTATAGAGCTACAGTAATAAAAACAGCTTGGTACTGGCACAAAAACTGACATGTGGACCAATGGAATTGAATTGAAGACCCTGACATTAATCCGCACACCTATGAACATATAATTTTTGACAACACACCTATGAACATATAATTTTTGACAAAGAAGCCAAAAATGCACAATGGAAAAAAGAAAGCATCTTCAACAAATGGTGCTGGCATAACTGGATATCAACATGCAGAAGGCTGCAAATAGATCCTAATGTGATTATGTGAATACTATGCTGTTTGTGTGATGGATCTTGGTATCAAGTGGATTTGAGGACAAATCTCCATAGAAACCAAAGGAAACTTATGCATTTATATACATATCTATGTATCTATATGGATACATAGGTGAGTGAACCACTATAGATATGACAAAAAAATGAAATCAGCCTAAATGTCCACCAACAGATCAATCTTGAAATAGATCACATAATGTTCATTCTATAGCATTTCATGTAATTAATAACTCTGCAGAGATATGTATACTAAATGGGAATTTGTATACACATGCATATACACATATTCAAATTTATTATAACTTTTGGCTTAGAAAATGAAGCTGGAAGATTCATACTTTTTTCAAGGCTGTGCAACATTGTGCAGCTCTTATTATGTTTAATCCCTAAGCCTCTAGCTTACAAATATTTCAGGAAAACCCAGAGGGAGTTTTATAACCAAATATTTAGAAACTTGAAATTTACAATCAGTATTTTTAAGGTGATAATTTTTAGAGGCAATGCTCATTACTAGAAACTAAAGTTGTGGCTTGTATGGAATGAAAAGTAGAATAGAAGCTAGTTATGGTTAAATACAAAGGACTTGAAGAGCAGGGCAGCAACATTCAGTTCATAGAGTTAAAGTAGTTCTGATGTTCTACAGCACAGCAGAGTAGCAGTAGCTACAATTAATTACACATTTCAAAGTAGATGTAGGAGAAGCATTTGGTACTTTCTAACACACAGAAATGATTGAAGGCACAGAAATATTTACATCCTGATCTGATCAATATGCACTGTATAGGAGTTTGATGGCTAATCTTGGTTGTCAACTTGACTGAGTCTGAAGTCAACTGTGAGACAAGCCTTTGGGTAGAACTGTGAGAGGTTTTCCTGAACAGGCTAATTAAAATAGGAAAACCACCCAAAATCTGGGTGGCGCCTTCTGCCAGCTGACTGGTTAGAAGAAGGTCCAAGTGGAAAGCATTTGCTTTTTACCTATTTGCATTCGAGTCTCCCTGGCATGTTCATCCACCCTGCTGCTGCTTCTGCAGCTGCCACCACTTCCGCCATCTTTTTGTAGCATCAGAACCAGCTTCTCCAGCCTTCCAACCTGGACTGAACACTAGGACTCTTCAGAAATCCTTCAGCACTAAAGGAACTGCGGAGGCTCCAGTGTGAGGACAATCAAGTTTGGACTTCTCAGACTGTATTATGTAAGCTAAGCTAATAAATCCTACTTTACTATATATTTATTCTTTTGGTTGTGTTCATCTAGAGAGCCCCAATACCTGAATTGAATGATAATTATGTACTTCATAAATGAGTATGTGTTATATCCACTAAAATATTAAAAAAATTATATCAACAAAGAGCTACCTCCAGCTTCAGTCTAAGTGCTCTGCTATTGGTTGAATTATGTCCCCCAAGGCTATATGTTGCCTGTGAATGTGCTCTTCTGGGAATAAGACTGTCACAGGCATCATTAATTTGGATGATTTCATAGGAGAGAAGGATGATTCCTTAATCCTAATAGCATCACACACACACACTACTATGCAGTGCCTATGTAGTTAATTTCAATGTGTTATTAAACTGAGGATTAGCTTGGTGTATACACATGTTGGCTCAGTGTTTGAAAGGCATGATTATTCCATATTACATAAAAATCAAGCACTCTAGTAGGCACAATTCAAGTAGTTATTCAATAATTATTTTTAATCATGTCAGAGTTCAAAAATACCCAACTGTGCTTGAGGACAAGTACAATAGAAAAGTATTAAAGTTAAGTATAGATGGGTCTGACCATGTGGACATCAGCACTGTGAAGCCAAGTGCCCAGAGCAAGTGCCGTTATGCTCAAGACAGAGGGAATACAGGGCAGAAACTGGCTTACTCTCTCTGTGTGATTTAGCTGGGGGATTCATCAAGAGTTGGCTGGGGAAGAAAGCCAATAAGAAAGTCCCAAAGCATTTACATGAGGTTCTTTTGAAAAGTGGAGGGGGCTGCCACCATTCATCTAGTCCATGAGTGAGTCCTTCAAACTCCACCCTCAGATGGGTCCTAAGCCTGGCCGTTTCCTGACCTGCATACTGATATACTTATGGCTGCTACAACTTGACCACCAGTGCTGGACTGATTTCAGTGATATGTTACCTGGTCTCTTCCTTACACCTCATTCCAGTGGTCCATTTTGATTGTATCAGGGTTATTCTTTAAAGTATGTTGCTTCTCAAAACACCTGAATGATGGTCCATTCTCCAAGGCAATCTGGAGCCTGTATAATGGCCTGCAAGCCATTTTTGCTCTCACCTATTGCCTTTGTCTTCCTCCACTGTAGCTAGAATTTTCCTGCCTGACCCACGGTCAGGGCAAATCTCTCACCCGCCAGTCCCACAGCCTCTCAGACCCGACCAAGTAAACACAGAGACTTATATTGGTTACAAACTGTATGGCCGTGGCAGGCTTCTTGCTAACTGTTCTTACAGCTTAAATTAATCGATTTCTATAAATCTATACCTTGCCACATGGCTCGTGGCTTACCGGGATGCGGCTTGTCATGGTGGCGGGTGGCAGTGTCTTTCTCACCCAGCTTCCTGTTCTCTCAATTCTCCTCTCTGTTAGTCCCGCCTATACTTCCTGCCTGGCCACTGGCCAATCAGTGATTTATTTATTGACCAATCAGCAACACATTTGACATACAGACCATCCCACAGCACTCCACCCTACTCCAGCCATGCAATCTGTTGTGCTGTGGATCCACCAAGAATCCTGACCTTTGCTGGCCCTGTCTGCAGTGCTCTACTGACATACATGATTTGCTCACTGTCAGTATTTCGTGTCATCTCAGTGTAAATGCCAGTGTTTCCCTTTTCCTTGTTCTTTGCCTGTTTCACCCATATTTTCTCTATAAAACTTCACCATATGACAAGCTTTCATTTACTTCATTACTTTAAGTGCCAAGAGACTTAGGACCTTTCCTTAGTAAAGGCCCCTATAAAAGATTTATTAGGCAACTTCTGCACTCAGATACTAATTGTTCTGTTAATGGGAAGGAGCAGAATGAGGCTGACAGGGACAATCTTCACGGGCAGAAAGGACTGCACAACACAGGAAGCAACTTGGTTTATTGGAGAAGCTAAGACAAGGTGACTTTGGAAGAGGTGCACAACATACCTAGCACTTCCCAGGACTGAAAGTTAGCCATTAGGGAGAGAGTTTCCTCGCAGATCGATTTCTTTATGTCCCAAATATGTGGTATTTTCAGCAAATAGGGACTTACCATCTAGTTCTGATTTGCAACCAAGAACAATAGTGATAGATAGCCTGCGTTGTTGTGTGTGGCTCTGGGACATCCTTGACTAATAACTCATGAGGAGCCACGTGTGCACCTTGATTTAATAACCCATATTTTCTAAGAATATTATTGTGTATTCATGCAGGATATCTTTGTTCAAATGCTTTGGTGTTTTTAAATGTCTTTATTAGCTTATGAAATAGTGAGATTTAATAAGGCTTCTTCATATTTTCTGAGTTTGGTTAACTTACCTGCTACCCTGCCTTTTCCCTCCCCTACTTCCCCTATTCACACATAAACCTTTCACTCCTAGTATTCACACTTCTACATTCATTAATTACATGTGTGTTCTCCTTTCCCCTTTTATTCTGTTTTTCCTACTTGGGTTACAAGATCATGGGTTTCCACGTAGCTTCTGCATGCATACTTCAGTTCAGTTAACTGTAACCTTCCTCCTCTCTTCCCCATCTCCATCATCCCACTACCTGCTTGAAACTTTCTGTTCCTAGTATTCCTCCTCTCTACTTTCATGACCTATCAAGCAGGACATGCCTACTGGTGCACTACTGGCAGACTGTTGATGGGGTAACCAACTGATCTCTTGATTGGATTTGAGGCCTGCTCCACAGGAGAGTAATTCATGCCTAATACTCAAACCCCAAGGTTAGAGAAGCCATGGATCCCAGAGGAGAACCTTTTAATATTGTTGTGCTAATTTGTCATGTTGTCAAACCTTCTTCCAAGTATTTATGTTTATGTCCACAGATTTGTGCTGCTCTCAACTTTGGTCAGAAAGCTTCCTGTTGCAGATGGTAATGGTTAATGCAGAGACTCATAATTGCTAAAAAAAAAAAAGCTGAGAAAAAGAGGTTTTGAGTGCTCAGCCATAGATACGTTTATGTCAATTAGCCTCTTGTGACTCACAAAACAACACAGAACAGGGGGCCAAAAGGATGTGAGAGTTGGAAGATGGGAAGAATACTGGGACAGGCTGGCCTCTGGATATCACATGACTGTCACATACATGGATTTATGGCAGCTGTGGTGACCCACACAAGACCTCCACAAGATCAAGAACATTAAAAAGTTCTACAATGGAGTAGGGAGGGTCTACTTATACACAATCCATAGTTGAGGAGTTAATGGCAATTGATGGCTGCTGACACAGGGAGAGCCACTTTTCTTTGTGATGGAGGTAGCCATTGGTAGGTTTCCCATCAGATGATCCCCCCCATATGCATATGGACAGTACTAACTGGACTTACTGCATTATAATAATAATAAAAAGACATGACTTTGGGAAGAAGTCTGGGGAGTATGTGGTGGGGAAATTGGGAGGAGAAGGTGGTGAATGAATCTGAGAAAGATAGATTGTACATATGTATGAGGTTTAAAAAATCTTTCTCATCCCATCTCTAGTAGGTCTTGGCTATGGGGCACGTGAAGTTTACATCTCTGTAATTTGTAACAATGTCAATATTCAGTAAACCATCAGTACGCGCAGATTTTAAATCGAATACAGAAAACACAGGAGTGGGAGAGGTGCCTCTGACACTGAATCCTTAAGGCTTTTTAGTATGTTCTGTGGGGAGTTGTAATTCTCCCTGTTCAGACTGAAGCAGATTCTGATCATTAGGACTCTGCTCCTCATAGTAGGAAGAAGTTTTGCGATAAGTTACATTCATTGGAGTTCCCATGGATCTTTATGAACAAGCTCTCTAAGCCCTCAGTAGCTACTCTCCCAACTTTTTAAAGGACACAGAAACCAGATAAGTTGAATCTGCAGTGACAATGGAGATCCTGTCAAGGTTCTGCCGGATCAATGTTGTTAGTCCCTGGAATCTTCCAGAATAACCTTTTTATCACTCTACTTTTGAGCCATCAGGCAACTGTATGTTTAAAGGATGACTTTAATGCCTTTTATAGAATTTTAGCTCCTTTGCTCTTCTTTGTGAACAACATTTTAGTCAAAATGTACTTGAGCCCCGATTGCTTGGTGAGAAATAGGTCAGTGCAAGTCATGTTTAACATTCTTCTTGGCTCCCCTTTGGGATAGAATCTGCCTTCAGACTATTTTTCACAGAGAATAAGGATTAGGGTCTCTTTATCAATGTTGTCCATATCCCCATTCCGTACACTTTATTATCACTGCTAGAGGTGCCTCTCACAAGCTGAGTTGTAGAGCTGTTAAAAAAAAAATCAAGTTCCCCAAAGCCAGGGAAAATTGAAATGTCACTCTTTACAAGGAGTTTTAGGAGGGAGACTAAGCATTTACCTCAGTACAGACCATCCATTCTATGGCCTAGTTTAGAAACTTTCAAAATCAATTTTTTAAATCTTTGCTTTATAGCTTTCAGATCCCCTCAGCATCATCCGTTTTTATTATGAAATTGTGTTGGCCGAGCAACCAGGCTGAGGTGGGGTGGGCTTGTGCCTGTAGGATGGAGAGGCTAGCGTGGATATGTTGTGTGGGCGCTGCCCGTCCAGCACCTTACTTGGGCTGGCTGCTGGCCTCAGCCTAGCCCACAGCATTAAGCCTGCCTGCTGTTTGCCAGACATTTCCTTTGTGCTCTCTGCTCTAATAACCCTCCTCAAGGCCAAATTAGATTTATATGGGAGGGCAAGTCAGCTAGAGGCTTCAGAATGACTATGCTAATTAGTAACCAAAATATAAACAGCAACTCCACATGGATGCATTAAACAAGCCTATTCTCCATAGCAAATCAAATTAAGAGAAATCCCATTATCTTGCTCAAGGTTTCTGCATTTTTATCCCCTGGCCACCTGTTTTAGTGTTGAAGTAAAATGAACATACAGAGATGTTTCCTTATAGGTGTGGTTCTAAACTACAGCTTTCCCTCCCTACTCCAAATTATAGTATTACCAAGATATTATTGACAATTATACCAAATTGATTTTTAAAATCCACAATATATTTAAATGACCTTCTAAAGCCCATTATACTGGCTATAGTATAAACCAGTTTCCACAAAGTATTCTGAATGCCTCTCAGAAAAGCTTCATGGGTCCTATAAGTGTTGATGTTTGCAAATACCTGCTACAAGAAGTGAGTAAAGTACATATCTCACCCATTGTGGTAGTTTGAATGTAATCAGCCCTCATAAGCTCATAGGGAGTGGCACTATTAGGAGGCATGATTTTGTTGGAGAGGAAGTATCTCAGTGTGGAGATGGGCTTTGAGGTTTCCTATGCTCAGGACACTGCCTAGTGTCTTAGTAGACCTATTGTTGCCTACAGGATGTAGGACTCTCAGCCACTACTCCAATCAGTATCCGTGCCATGACGATGGCATAATGGACTGAACCTCTAAAACTGTAAGTGAGCCCCTCCATGAAATGTTTTCCTTTTAAGAGTTGCCGTGAGTGATCATGGTGTCTGTTTACAGCAAAAGAAACCCCAAGACACCCATCCATCTTCAACTTTGTACCTTTAACTTCGTGCAGTTAGGCAGGGGCGTGGGAAACAGAAGTAGACGGCTTTTTAAAAATGAGCTTGTATGAGTGTCTGGGAAATTTCAGAAACTCAACATTGGAGCTGATGAAGCAGCTAGAATGAGAAGTCTCTTTTGTCACCCACAGGTAGCTGAGCAGGTAACAGGAAGAGGTTTGCAGTGCAGATTTGCTTAGGGGCTTGACAAGGAGGACAGGTCTCCCACAGTCACATTAGAGACTGATCTCTAGTTGCCATACTCCTCTTCTTCTGTATAAAGCAAACTTAATGGGCAAGTGTGCCATGACTGTATGGAGTGGACATTGACAGCCACGCTCTCTCAACTTCCATTAAGAACAGTGATCTTCTTCACTCATAGCGTTCTACATTAGCACCGTGTGCTTGGTGCACAGCTGACCATCACAAACTAACTGGCTGTCAGGAAAAGATATACTGCAGGAAGCCAAGCCCCAAGTCAGCAGGCATGTGTGGGCTTTGGGGCAGTGAGAACAGGGTTTTCTTGGGGTTGAGCCCTTGTGGAAACAAACGCAAGTGCAATACCTTTCTACTTGATCATGAATGCAGCATATCATGGTCCCGTTAACTCCATTTCTTTTGGTTAAGGATCCTTAATTCATTTTCTTTCCCCAGCAACAAAGTTACATCCTGTATTTGCAAGCAAACAGTAAACCAGGAAGGAAGACCTGAAAAGAAAGTAGAGGGCAAGCACTGTGGCAGCTAGTAAGTACCCTGGACATGGGGATTATGTAGGGATGGACATTTCTCACTTCCACACCATATGCCCTGCATCTGTTTGTGTTAACTGCCATGACTCTTATTTGAGCTCTTCTTTCTTAAGTAAATGTTAAGTTTGTTCAGAGAGGATCAAGAGGAAGGAGTCGGGGAGAGGGATTTTAGATTACAAGATGGCTTGCCTTACTGGTGGAAAATGGGAGCACTCAGCACTCACCTGTCTACCTTCTCACACATCAGGAAGGATCATAGCACTTTTTGCTTCCTTTTTTTTGTTCTTTTCTTATTTTAAGTTGCACTCTCCTTGACAAATTTGATTTGTTCCTCTGAGGCCTCTGTTGGACTAAGACTTGAACTTGATGCCATCTTTTTTTTTTTTTTCGACGCCCAAACTGGTTGTAGCAAGAAACCTGCTGACACCTTAGGAAGAATTCCAGTACCTTTGATAGCTGATGACCTTAGATGTTTAATCAGGCCAGTTATTTTTACCATCTCCTCAGGTGGTAATTGATCACCCAGGTTTGAGAATCCTTATTCCCCCCATGTCTCATCTCAGTAATTTCCTCTCCTTCTACCCCTCCTCCAACCTGCTCTTGCCTGTAAATCCCTGTTGCCTTTACTATACTTGAATCTGAGCCCCATTCCTTTCCCCAACTGAAACTCAGCACATGTTGATAGGGCCATGAGTAAAGTCTTACTGTTTTTACAGTAAAGAATTGCTATCTTCTGATAAGGAAAAAAGTAGCTGACTGAATGAAATTTCTGATTGACATCTTAGACCAAGACCAAATGACTAATATAGCTATTATCTACTAGCTTGCTATTATCTACATAATTACAAAGCTTCTAAAGGAATCTCAAAAAGAATAATGCTATTTTCTCTAGATATCATTACTTCCAAAATTAAAATTAAAATCACTAGCAAGTGTATAAAAATCATATCATTCCCCTTTATACCAAGACTTGTAAGTGAAATTCACTAGAGTCTGTTTAAGGGGTATCAGGGATTTATTAAGATATGAAATGGGGAAATACACTTGTGAATACAGGATATGGAAAATCCAGTTGCAAAGTCCTTGGAAAGCTGGGGACTGACTGCATGTTACTTCACACCGCCTGACCTGGTCTTCACCACCAAGAGGGAGTGCACCACTTGTCTCCCTCTGCTCTTTTTTTTTTTTTTTTTTTTTTTTTTTTTTTTGGTTTTTCGAGACAGGGTTTCTCTGTGTAGCTTTGCGCCTTTCCTGGAACTCACTTGGTAGCCCAGGCTGGCCTCGAACTCACAGAGATCCACCTAGCTCTGCCTCCTGAGTGTTGGGATTAAAGGTGTGTACCACCACCACTCGGCTCTGCTCTTAAAGGGTCACATATGCAGAGAGAAAGCCACATCCTGGGGTTTGTACCTCCAAAACCATTGGTGGAACAAATTTCCACAACAAACATTCTCTACCCTGCACTCCTCCATCTTACCTTTAGTTTAAAGTTAAGCACATAATCAGACCCATATTTGATCTTATGTTGTCCAATACGAGACATTTGTGTGTCCTGGGCAAATCAAGGTATACTGCTATTTAAAGAGTGTAAGGCTTTGTTGTAAGAGGTGTATCTAAGTTAAATGAGAAGAATGCTACTTGATAGAAGGATTTGTGTAAAAAAAAAAGAAAGTAATATTTTAAAATTGTTCTTTCCAGTGGTAGAGACAGTAACGTCCTTAATATGCTGGGCACAGAGCCATTGGATAAAGGCTTGGCGATGCACAGTAGATATTCTTCTTTCAATTTTATCAGTTTGCAAAATTCATGAGGTTAATAAGTATTAAAATTCTCATTACTATACTGTCTCCAATAGGGATGTAGCTTGAGGGTGTAATAAACGGCTCCTATTGTTGAAACTCCATCAAAAAGCAAGACCACACTTACCCTACATTATAAAAACTCTATCTCTCTGCATACAAGTTTTGCATATGAGGGTTTTGAAAGCTCACAATTCAAACACTGGAGCTCATTGACTTTACATATAAAGTTATAGCAGGTGGCTATTAGATTGTGAAAGAGAGTCACTGTCAGCAAACTACAATTGATCTAGTCGTAGATATAAAGAGCAATTATATCAAATAACCACATTTCTCTCTGTCTCTTTTTAAAATATTGGATGCCATTCCCAAAGCAATGCTAGTTTCAAGTGCTTGCATAGAGTCACTGTTATCCCTCCTGTCTATAAGATCTATAAATCAATATTGATAGATTACAAGGGTTCCATTTTCATTTAGGGAGAAGGAAAGATGTGTCTCTTGCATTCACCTGCACAGTTCCAACTAAGTCCTCTTCCTAGATTTTTCTGCTTCAGATCCTGTCAGCTCACCAGGAAGCTCTGTCAGTCTCAGCTAGCTATCAACCACCTGATTTTCCTTCTCAAATGTCATTCTGTGTTAGTAAGTCAAGACAAATCATTATTAGAGAGTTATTTGTGCACACTTAACTGTGAAACAGGATAGACTAGGGGAAGTCAGGCAAAACTATTCAGAGCATTTATATAGAGTGAGGTACTTGCTCATGAGCCTTATTTAGAGGGATGAGATCCAGAGAACATGATGCTTCCTAGCTACAGCCTTTTGCTTCTAAGGATCTACTCCTCTCTGAATAGACAGGGCTCCATCTGTGAGGTGAGAGTTAGGCTCTGACCCCAGGTAATGAACAGTGGCTTGTCTCAACCAGCCATGAGCCCATTTCCTCAGATTAATGTAAGTGCACAAAGGAAGAGGGAGGCTGTGACTCAGTTTCAGCAACGAAGCTGGGGAGAAATGCTAGCCGTTTCATTGAAAGTTTCTCAGCAGAGGAACCACAGTCGTCTCCTACCCCATTTCTTCTGCCTGGAATGCAAACAAGCTGTCTAGGAGCCACCTACTTTCACAAATTGAGAGCCTGTGGGCAAAATCCAATGCTTTAAAGAGACATAAGTAAAAAGCCAGAGATCATCAATGATGGGTTCACCTCTACAGTCCTCATATGAGAAAAATAACCCTCCACTCGTAAAGTATTCTTGACTTGATTCTCTTGAAACAGGAAGGCCTCCTGGGTAATGAGGTAGCTGGCAGGCAGCATTCTCAGGCTGTGTTTTGTTCTTCATGGCGAGAACAGTGTTTTTATAACTAGAATCTAAAGCTTTTTACTGTAGTTGGGTGCCAGACTGCCCTGCATCTGTCACATCCACATCGTCAGACCCTCAGAGGGCCTTGTGCTTATGAGCTGCTGTGATTGTATTATATACTGATTGTATATCCATCACTAAAGGGAGAAAGCGACTCTCCACAGAAACTTCACAGATTTCTGTGACTGAAGGGAGAGTAAGCCTGTGCTTTCCAGGTTTGCAGCAGTCCATTGTAATGTTACACAGGGCTGTGTTGCTTCCCCTCTGGCGGCTTGCATTATACACCACGTTCCTTTCCAAAGGAACATGTCTAATTACCTTTCCAAGGAATAACAGGCATGGAATACATGAATCTCAAAACAATATGTAAACGGGAAACCTCATATGTATTTTTTGAACAGAATTTATTGATTTCTCATTAGGTATGAATATTGAAATACTCTGAACACTTCAGACTTCAACAATGCACTAAATTATTTGGCCACTCTGGGTTTAAGTAGAGAGAGGTCTAGGATTTTGTCTTTCCTTTAGTCCTGTCACTTGAGGCTCTGACTAAAATGACACAGATATGGGGGAGAATTTGGAAAGCTCCTAACCATTAGGAGACAAAGAAGTGGCCTATGCCTATCATGACTTTTCCTGGAGATATTTAGAGAAATGCCTATTTGCCCCAGCGAGAGGGTACCAACAGACCAAAGAGAGGACTCCAAGTTCTGCTTGGTGAATAAACGTTTCATGGGTAACTTACAGGAAGATTGCAGATTCAAAGACAGTGACACCACTGGGAAGTCTCTTGGACAACTGTATCAAAGAAGTGTCAACCCACAGCATGGGCTACGCATGGAAAGCCATGCCATGGGAGTGGGGTTTTTTTTGGCGTATTTCTGGTTGTTACAGTTTGGAAAAGTTCCATCCTAATGGATTGCTAAACTCATATGTAATTTCAGGGAGAGGGGGGCCTGGTGTTTAGAAGGGTGTTGTAAAGCCTGCTGAAGCTGTCTCCTCTCTCCTCCCACAGGGATGATAACAGGCCTTGTTTCAGTTCTTCTGAGAGTCTTGTGGGTATAGCCACAGTTGCTTTAATTCAAGGTGGCAATGGCTACATCCAACCCCGAGGAAAGGGCACACCTGTGGGCAGTGGCATCCTCACTTGTCTCCCTACAAAAGCTGTTTTTACCATGTGGATATGTTGGTTGACTACTCAAATAATACACAAAAATATGAAATTTCAAGCATTCCTGTCTGCAGCCCCACCACAAAGAGGTAATAGCTTAACATTGTCTATTGTTTACCTCATAACTTTAGAGATGATAAATCAAGAAATAAAAGAATGGGTATTAGGACAGGATTTATTGTATCTGCTGGAAAAGATGAATTTGCTAAATTTACCCAGGCTCTTTCATCTCCTATGAAATCTGTTAATTATAGTTACAGAAAAGATTGTAAATGTCAAAGCTTGATTTAAAAATAAATTATAACTAAGTCTTCCATGCTTTGGTTTATAGATCCAACACACAGATAATGAATGGCATTTATCATATTATGTAAATGTTCTCTTAAAACCAATTAATATGAATGGATTCTTACTAAAGTAGTCAATCCTAGATTATTGAAATACTACTGCTTGGAGGAGAGTTTTCCAAGTGGTAAGGTAGAACACCCCGTTAACATCTTTTTACCTAGCTCTTGTGGCTTCTCTCATCTCCTTCTTCCATGACCCTTTTGCTTAGAGGTGGGGTGTCTCCTGCAGCTGGATCCAGAGAATGCTGCATATTCATTTCTTGTTTCTCTTTGTCATGTCTATCTTCTAATTCTCTTATTAACCCCATTTGGACATTCAAGCTTGTTCATCCTATGAACTCACTTCTTGAATCTGTCTTAACCATTTTGATGCTTACACATGAAGGAATGTCTTAATTTTTTTTTTTTTTTTTGGTTTTTCGAGACAGGGTTTCTCTGTGTAGCTTTGCGCCTTTCCTGGAACTCACTTGGTAGCCCAGGCTGGCCTCGAACTCACAGAGATCCGCCTGGCTCTGCCTCCCGAGTGCTGGGATTAAAGGCATGCACCACCACCACCCGGCATGTCTTAAATTTTTATTCACAACTAACGTTGAGGCATCTAACACACAGATAATTATACAAAACAAATCGTGATGGATAAACATTATCAAAATATCTAAGGAAAGCAGTCATAATTTGCAAATTGTAAGACATTGTAGTTTTCAGTGAATTTTATATTACTCACCCTTCTCAGTCCCTGGGGGATTCTTGCAATCAGAACATCATAAATTAAAATTAATTATAAAACATTAATCAAAGCAAAGTTTTCATGGAATTAGGCCAACTTGTGTTAAAAGATTTTTGAAAAAAAAATTCCTTTCTCTGACCCTCTCTGGCAGTCTCTAGGGAAAACATTAACTCTGAACTGAGTTATCTGGAATTTACTTGTGCACAGGAACATAATGTTTCCTTCTTCTTCTTGATTCACCAGGTAGGATATTAGATCTATTGTTGACTGGCCTTATTCCATTTTCTCCACAGATATTCAACATAATCTTCATAACTTACCTTTTGTTAAATAAAGCTAGCATTTTCAATATGACTACAGGACACTGTTCTCTGATGAACTACACAGTACTATGTTCAAGACACTTCTTGTACAATGGCTGGGTTTGTATTTTTAAGATTTTTATCTTTAATTTTATTTATATATGTGTATATGTGTGTCTGTATCTTTGTGAAGTCATATCATGTGTGTGCAAGTGCTCTCTGAAACCAGAAGAGGGCATTGAGTCCCCTGGAAGTAGAGTCATAGGCAGTTGTGAGCCACCAGATGTGGGTACTCAGGAAGAGCAGGAAGTGCTCTAAACCATTGAGCCATCTGCCTAGCCCCATATGTATCTGTTTTTAAAAAAAAATTCAAAAGAGCAATGAAATACCAATTTGATATTTTTCTAAACGCCAAGAATGAAAATCTCTCAGTGTCGTCTGTTTCTAGTAACATCCGCTGGCAGCTCCTTTTTCTCCAGTACCAGGCAGCATAGATTACTCTCTGGGCATGACTTATCACTCATTTGGGACTTTCTCTGCTCTCCAATATTCAGGTCTTCCTCCCTGGACCATATATCTTATTATTGTTGTCATCATTGTTTATAACCCTGGATTGATGGACTGCATATTCTGGAAGTATCTGAGGAAAGGGGTCTGTGAGGTGTATTTTAGTGACAGGTTTGAAAATTTCTTTTCCAATCTGGGTTTTTCTGCACATATATTTGTGAATATGTATTTGTGATTATGTATGTATGTGAAATATATATATATATATATATATATATATATATATATATATATATATATATATTGCACAGATGTAGTATAAGGGTAAGGGAAGGAGAATATCCTTTCTTTAGAATCTTGAGGGTATTGCTCTGTTCCCTTCAGATGTCTAGTGCTGATGTTTCAAAGACCTTCTGATTCTCATTCTATTTTTTTTGGTAACTTGTTTGTCCCTTCTGGAAAATTATAGTGCCTTAATTGTTTCTGTGGTCTCTGTTCTTTAGTGATGCAGTGTTCAAGTTTCTCTATTTTATAGGCAAAGTTTCAAAGGAAAGATAAGTTTATGCATTTTTTCTTTTAGTATAATAAGAAATGACTACTTTCTGGATGGAATACATTAAAATGATGCACATATATAAAGAGTGTGCATGAGATCAACACTACACTTATATTAAGCATGTGTATTGGCTTAATGCTGTGTTTATTGTGTACAATCTGGAATGTGTTTACAAGTTACTCCACTTTAATATTATAATAAAGTTATTATTAGTTATTCATTAAGATGAAAAATCATGTCCCATCACATTCCATTTCAAAGAACTAGGTTGGGAAGTAAGAAATTTTAAATGTGATTAAAAATAGAATAATTTTAGTAGCAAATTTATATTAGATCAATGTTGTTAAATAGTATAATTTTATTGATTTTTTAAAATAGGTATATTAATTTGTATAATTGCATAGGAAATTTTCATTTCAGGACCTGACAAGTGACATGTAGTAATGGCATAGGAATGTTGTCACCAAATCCTAAGTCAATAAACAAAAATCTCCTGACATTTATATTCACTATATGAGGAGGGTGTTTACATACAAAGTCTCAGTCTGTTGTATGCATCATATCTAGATCTAATCCAGACATAAATATATTTATGAATTAGTTAATTCTGGGTTACTTTTTATCTGTCCTGGTGGGGTCCATGAAATTTGAGAAGCATGTAATTTTTAGTACTTCCAAAAACCGTTCTTCAAATTTGTTTATGTAGACTGACTCAGAATAGGCAACAGGAGAGGTAGGCTAACAGTTCTGTCTTATCCTATTCCTCCTTTAAGCAGCAGTTTCTTCGTTTGCGACAAGGGGCGTGTGTAGAAGAAAGAGGGCTGAGGTACAGGAAGGGCAGCAGCCCCTTCAGGGATTTCCTGTTTCCTTAGAAAGAGACAGAAACCGTTTCCTGACACAGCATGTCCACTACAGTTCCCACAGATGGCCTGGCAGTGCATGCAGTCTGTCTTTGTGAGACTGAGAAATACCACCAGCAGGACATAGGGGACACGGGCCCACTCCGGAAAAGATCAATGCTGGTGTGAAGGACTTGGTTCTTGAAAAAGGACCAAGATGGACCATGGATGCTTGTCTTCTACAAACACATCCGAGCTGACTTCTGAAAAATTTACCTGTGGATTCAAGAATTTAGACAAAAATCTTGACTGTTCCCCAAAGAGAACTCCCAGGGAATGATCTGTCGTCATCATAATGCTTTGTCAAAGGAAAAGAGACACTAACAAGAACGGCAAAGGTAGACACCCTCTGAGTGAAACACACGCCATTTGAAAAGGAAAGGAAACCTGCCTATCACCTGCTGCAGTGACCTCGGTTCGCTTCCGTGTATAGAAGGTGAGGGCTTCTGGCGCAGAGAGCGCTGGCTGTAAGGATTCCTCCGGATTGGCTGTGCTGCAGAGCGCTAACGGCTAATGTGATGGAGCAGCGAGCAGCCTTCTTTTCATCTTGCTACTGTTTGCCAGAGTGCGGTGTAATCTATTCCAGGCATCTGCAACTAGAGGCAAAACATGCCAATTATTTTTATTGATCTAAATCCTTCATAGGTGGGACACCTTGCCAGGGCAGCATATGGAAATTTAGATAAGGAAATGATTGCAGAGACATGGAAACGGCTTTGCTATTTGGAAAAGGATGTGTAGTCCTTAAAAAAATAAATAAATAAAGAGAAAAAGAGGCACTTGGTATTCCAGAGCCTAAGAGCACCAAAGACAAATTATGCAGTCTCTGCAATGGAAATTGATTACTAAGCCTTCCATGAGTCACATGCCTTAGGAATTAAGCACTCCAATCTATTATTGTCAGTGTCCCAATGGGTCAACCAGGCTGTGAATGGGAATTTGCATTAAATTGATTTGCGTGTTTTTTTCTTGAACTAACATCACTCAATCAAGAGCCACATTCAGACAGAGTGAGATAAGTCTGAATTTGATTTGGAAAAGTGAAGGAGGAAGGGATTAGCAGGCAGAATTTAAAAGCGCCAGAAAGCTGGCACTCTAGGCTGGTCTGGGAAAACCAGGTGAGCAGATTCTGTGCCATACATAGCACAGACAAACAAGGCAAATTTGTTTTCCATCTCTGTAGCATGTCAAGACCGTCGTGATCCCAAAGCTCACCCATTAATGCTGAAGGCTTCTCATAGGATTCTAGATATGATTCAGAAATGACAAAAACATTTGTCATCTACCAGGGTCAAGTGTCCACATTTCTGGTGTACATTAACTATGTACATTAACAATGATATTTTGGATTCAGGAAAGTCACTCACTCTGCATGAAGAAGCTCTTTTTATGTAAAAAGAGTCTGTGTAGGTCTAACAGGCCATGATTCTGTAAGTAGGAAATATATCCTAGATCAGATCTCACCAGCTGACAGCTTCTGCAAGCTGGCATTCGTAATGCACCCTAGCTGCATCCTGAAGGTTCTCATAACACACTCATAACCAATGGGTTAGGAAAGGCATGAGTTCCAAGGGCTTATAGTGGGTTTTAAAGTTACTAGATGGATTTTGATAGGTATTAAGAATTGATAATAATTGATGTTTGAGGCACTCATTGACGGTCAAAAAGATTCTATTCTACTAACAAATTATGAATAAGGCAAATGAGTATTCATTTATAATTAACCATGCACACATATAAGCCAACAAGAATTCATATAACTTGCTTCAAAGAGGAATGGGAATTAATTATTTTATTTAGTTCTTTACAGAAGGAAAAAGATGGTAAATTCTCATTAAGCCTAAATTTTAATGTGTTCTAGTTAAATATTTCAGTTCAAGCTTCATTCCTTCAACTTCTAACAAAACATCTTAACTTTGAAGTATTATTCTATTGTTTGGAGTTGGTTCAAGGATATGGAGATGACCGTGAGTGACAAGTGTTACCTGTATTAACTATTAGGAAGAAAAGTTAGAAAATGCATGAGTTAACTAGTTTACTGACCAAACAGGACTTGTAGGAGTAGTGATTTGGTCTCTTATGAGCGTTAGAGTCTCTTTTCCCATCCTGTCTGTTCCTGGGGTTGCCATGGCAACTTCGAAGGTGTCCTCACTCTTGATTACTGCCTGCCACAAGTCTTAAGGTATCTTGGAATTTAGGTGTCAGCACTGCCACCTGTCCCTTACATGACTGTCATTGAAAGACACAGCAATCAGACTGTGTCTTTAATCATGCTGTGACTTAGTATTCCCAGGGTATGCATCTTTAGATGTTTTAAGCTGTGTCTTTTCTGGGCTTAAAAGTGCTTCCTTAAGAGATCAATATTTTTATCTTAAAAGTTACTTAGTCCCTTGAACTTCTCTCTTAAGCAGAAGTTGGAGAAGTTTTGGAGACAAGCTGTTTGCACAGGATATGCTCTCTGTTTGAAAATGTTGCCATTTGAGCGTACTGCAGTCAACAATTTTCCTCCATGTGAATTAGAATTGTTCAATCAAACTCCACTCAACTTGAACCATAGGTTCTGTTGTTGAATTTTTGTTTGAACCATAAACATCCTTATTAAAACCTTGAAAATCCAATATTCCAGTAATAAAAAATTACTGTATTATAATGCTATTGTGAATATACAGTATATACTGAGGCCCAGGATGATAAAAATTAGGTAGAAATTGATAAAAATAAACCAAGCATCTATTTTTTCAAGGATATAGTGTAGGCAACTTTGAAAGAGTATTAAATTTTATATTAACCTCACGTGTGAAATGCATAGCAAAGATCCAGGAGACAAAGCTGGAGGGAAGGTTGTATGTTTCCAGCATTAAGGGGAGATGACCTTGAACTGTCAAGTGTTCCATGGGGCTGAGGTGTGGTTTTTAGGATACTAGGAGTGTGCAGATTTGGTGTACAAGGTGGGAAATGGAATATTGTCAAGTGGTAAGGATCCAAAGATTGAAGGATGGGTGCGGAAATCTGTACTTCTGTAAAGCTTCAATAAAAAAAAAAAAAAAATGGGAAGTTTTGAATAGGGAAAAATGTGGGCTCACATTTCCTGGGCCATTAGGGGGCATCAGCTGAATGTATGATGTTTATCTAAAGCACCCCCCCCCCCCGCTTCTTTCACTCACTTTCTGACCCTGGAGAGAAGATTAAACAGCTGGTCAGTGTTTATACAGATGTCATGGTTGAGTTTCCAGCTGTACAGACATGACCTTCAAAGAGGAGAGACACTGAAAACACTAGCTTAGTTTTGTGATTCTCTTTACTTAATGGTAAGATGCTACAGTGTGCTGCCTGTGCAAACCCATGATGTTTACAAATGGAGAAATCCATGTTTATACTTCTACCTTAACCTCATGCAAGCCAAAGTATCCAATAATAAATCCAAATCCTATAATAGAAAAATCAATACATGGTTATGGTCTCAGTTCTAAAAGAAGTGGACCCAGATCTCCATGGTAGGCATTAAGTTGGCTACAATAAGTGTTAAATTATCCAGTGCTTTTCCTGCTGATGTGTTTGTATCCTTTTATTTTTTACCATGCCTTTCTCAATGTAGGGCTTTAGTGAGCCTCACAAGTGGCTAACTGAGTCCCGCAAAGTCCTCAGTAGGACACTTTTGTAAATGCAACCCCATATCTTCCTTTTGATCTATTTCTACTGCCATGTCTGAGACTTATTTCTGTCTTTGCTATGCCCTAGATACAAGGAGACCAAAGCACCTGTGAACCAACTGTAGCTTGAGATTCCATGGAACTCCAACTACTCTGTAAAAGAGTAAGTCTGTACAATAAGACCTTCCCAGCTGCTAATGTACAAGGACGTGTAGAAAAATGAAACATGAGTTACCAAGTTAGGGTAAGTGGCTGTGATTTGAGCTATGACTTAGCTGAGATCTTGATAGCCCTATAGCCATCCACAGAGATCTGTTTGGCTTTCACAGGATGGGAGGGCGAATTAATTAGGAAGACTTAAAATCTTTCTGACGTCCACTGTGACCCTTCTAAAGATAAAATGTTTTTTGATTTGCTACTTTAGTGGGGAGGAGGCATGTTGTTGTTTGTTTTTGCTTTTTTGGGGGGGCCCGCCACACGGCTCCCAAATAAATCACACACGGAGGCTTTTCTTATTTATGAATGCCCGGCCTTAGCTTGGCTTATTAAGAGCCAGCTTTTCTTCACTTTAAATTAACCCATCTATCTTTTGCCTCTAGGCTTTTACCCTTTTCTGTTTCTGTATGTCATTTTTACTCTGTTGTTGGTTGTGAGGCTGGATGGCTCGCCCCTGGAGTCCTCCTCCTTCTCTAGCTTCTTCTTTCTTCCTCACCGATTTCTCCTTTTATATATTCTCTCTTCCTGCCAGCCCCACATATTCTTTCTCCTACCTCACTTTTGGCCATTCATTTTTTTTTATTTATTTATTTTATAATTTGATTTAATTTTGCATATCAGCCACGGATTCCCCTGCCCTCCCTCTTCTCGTGCCCCCCCTCCCCAGCGCACCCCCCATTCCCATCTCCTCCAGGGCAATGACTCCCCTGGGGATTCAGCTCAACCTGGTAGATTCAATCCAGGCAGGTCCAGTCCCCTCCTCCCAGGCTGAGCAAAGTGTCCCTGCATAGGCCCCAGGTTCCAAACAGCCAGCTCATGCACTAAGGACAGGTCCCGGTCCCACTGTCTGGGGGCCTCCCACACAGTTCAAGCTCATCAACTGTCTCACTTATCCAGAGGGCCTGATCCAGTTCCATGGGGGTTCCTCAGCTATTGGTTCATAGTTCATGTGTTTCCACTAGTTTGGCTATTTGCCCCTGTGCTTTTTCCAATCATGGTCTCAATATCTCTTGCTCATATAATCTCTCCTCTCTCACTGATTGAACTCCTGGAGCTCCACCTGGGGCTTGGCCGTGGATCTCTGCATCTGCTTCCATCAGTCATTGGATGAGATTTCTAGCATGACAGTTAGGGTGTTTGACCATCCTATCACCAGAGTAGGTCAGTTCCGGCTTTCTCTCGACCATTGCCAGTAGTCTATTGTGGAGGTATCTTTGTGGATTTCCGGGGACCTCTCTAGCACTTTGCTTCTTCCTATTCCCATGGGGTCTTCATTTACCATGGTCTCTTTTTCCTTGTTCTCCCTCTCTGTTCTTGATCCAGCTGGGATCTCCTGCTCTCCTAAGCTCTCTTTCCCTCGACCCTTCCCCTTCATTACCCCCTCCCCCCATGTCCAGTTTGCTCATGTAGATCTCATCCATTTCTCTGTCATTGGGTGATCCCTGTGTCTTTCTTAGGGTCCTATTTTCTAGGTAGCCTTCCTGGAGTTGTGAGTTGCAGTCTAGTCATCCTTTGTTTTACATCTAGTATCTGCCTGTGAGTGAGTACATACTATGTTTGTCTTTCTGAGTCTGGGTTACCTCACTCAGAATGATTTTTTTCTAGATCCATCCATTTGTCTGCAAACCTCATGATGTCATTGTTTTTCTCTGCTGAGTAGTACTCCATTGTGTATATGTACCACATTTTATTTATCCATTTTTCAGTTGAAGGGCATCTAGGTTGTTTCCATGTTCTGGCTATTACAAACAATGCTGATATGAACATATCTGAGCATGTGCCCTTGTGGTATGATTGAGCATTCCTTGGGTATATGCCCAAGAGTGGTATAGCTGGGTCTTGGGGGAGATTGATTCCCAATTTTCTAAGAAAGCACCATATTGATTTCTAAAGTGGCTGTACAAGCTTGCATTCCCACCAACAGTGGAGGAGAGTTCCCCTTGCTCCACATCCTCTCCAGCATAAGCTGTCTTCAGTGTTTTTGATTTTAGCCATTCTGACGGGTATAAGGTGGTATCTCAGAGTTTTTTTGATTTGTATTTCCCTGATGATTAAGGATGTTGAGCAATTCTTTAAATGTCTTTCAGCCATTTGAGCTTCTTCTGTTGAGAATTCTCTGTTTAGCTCTATAGCCCATTTTTTAATTGGACTGTTGGGCATTTCGATGTCTAATTTCTTGAGTTCTTTATATATTCTTGTAGCTATAGTTTTCCTGCCTGGCCCACAGTCAGGACAAATCTCTGTCACCTGCCAGTCCCACAGCCACTCAGACCTGACCAAGTAAACACAGAGACTTATATTGGTTACAAACTGTATGGCCGTGGCAGGCTTCTTGCTAACTTTTCTTACAGTTTAAATTAATCCATTTCTATTAATCTATACCCTGCCACGTGGCTTGTGGCTTACCGGCATCTTCACATGCTGTTTCTCATCGTGGCAGCTGGCAGTGTCTCTCTGACTCAGCCTTCCACTTCCCAGCTTTATTCTCCTCCTTGTCCCGCCTACACTTCCTGCCTAGCCAATGGCCAATCAGTGTTTTATTTATTGACTAATTAGCAACACATTTGCCATACAGAACATCCTACAGCATATTCTGGATATCAGCCCTCTGTCAGATGTGGGGTTGGTGAAGACCTTTTCCCATTCTGTAGGCTGTCGCATTGCCTTGTTGACTGTATCCTTTGCTCTACAAAAGCTTCTCAGTTTTAAGAGGTCCCATTGATTGATTGTTTCTCTCAGTGTCTATGCTACTGGTGTTATATTTAGGAAGTGATCTCCTATGCCAATGAGTTCAAGACATGTTGGAGAAGAATACCAACTCAAAGGCACAGAAAATATATTCAACAAGATCATTTAGTTTTTTATTAGACCATCAGGTGTTTTGGACAGACACAGTAACACACTTTAAAACAATATTCTACCACAGAGGCACCTTTAGTAGCTTCCAGTCAGCTTATAGGATTATACTTTTCATAGGAGAGACCATGACTCTATTAGGAAAGTTGTGCTATGTGCTAAGAATCCCAATTCTATCCATGATATCTGGAGGGGGAAATCAGGTCTGCAGAATGGGATGACTATATTAGGCACTGTTTTCCTCATTGCAATGAGTACCCATGGGACACATTTTAAAGAAAGGATTTCTTTTGGCCCACAGTTTCAGTCTAGGGTTGACTGAGTTCATTTCTTGGAGCCTGAGATGAAGCAGAGTATCATAGCAGCTGGAATGTGGTAGAGTGGAGCTATTCATTTTATGGTAGTCAGGAAGCAGAGAGAGGGAGGGAGATAAGGGGATAAGGACAAAGTATAATCCTCAAGGACAGGATCCTGGTGACTTATATCCTCCAATAGAACCTACCTCCTAGAGTTTCTATCTTCTCTGAAACACTGCACATTATTGGTGTCCAAGTCTTCAACAAATGAGCCCTTCATATTCCAAGTATGATACTGACCTGCTGTAGTATAGACTAGTCAGGATTCTGCCATTATCTGACCTCCTATGGCTCAGCTGTGACAGAGGACTCCCCTGATGCTTTGTGTTTTCAGGTTTCATTATCAATCCATTTTGTCAAAAATCCTCAAAATCTTTGGGAGTGAATTCTTTCCTAATGAATATTTTCCTCAGAGATGCCCAGAGGATACTCTGGGGAAGGAGCTATTACACTGTACACTTACTTAGGCTTCCAGAGCCCTCCAGTTTTTGACAGTCAGCTAAGTTTCAATAGATGGGGATAAAAGCCATTTAGGTTTAGAAACTACACAGTGGATCACAACTTTTTAATGGAGACTTTTTAAGTCTCCCTGAGACTTGCCGTTCATCATTTATTTCCTTTGCTGGTACAACTTGAGAGGCACCCGTTGGTTACTTGTCTACTTCACTCCTGGGTCGACACATGCCATGAACACTTTTTGTAGTGTCCTGTATGTTAGGTACCATTGTTTGTCCTTCAGTTTTGTTATTATCAGTGACACATTTTGATTGTTAATTAATTTAGGAAGAACTAGCACACTGTAGATGGTACCATTTCAGGGAGTAGACCCTGAACTGTGTATGAGTGAAGAAAGCTAGATGATAACGAGCAAGCAAGGATCCCTTGTTTATTTCCTCCCTGCTCTTGATGTGGATGCAATGCCCTAAGTTCCTGCCTTGAGTTCCCTGCAGCTGTGGACTACAACCTCAGGTCATGAGCCAATAAGCTCATGCTTTTTAACAGAATATTTCATCATAGCAACATAAATGAAACCAGGACAAAGGGTAATGACCATATAAGAGAAACTAATGTTTCTATTTCCTCAAATATTTATCACTGCTATACATTGAGACCCTTCAGTTATTTTGAAATATATAATAAATTGTAATAGACTGTAGTTATCCTTCTTTACATCTTAAATATGAGATGAAGAGTTCATTATGGTTAGCTCAGGAGTTGTCTGGCACTCTTGATCCCACAACATCACAATCCAGTCCAGTGTACACTCTCTTGACTCCTGCCCCATATTCTAGCTGTACCCTGCAGCTTCTCATTGGCATAGACCTTTTTCTTGAGCAAGACATCCTCAGCAAGACTATGTTGTCATCTTTAATAACTGGTATAAGATTCTGTACTTCTACAAATTTTCCAGCAAAAATAACTCCTCTGGGCTAGCCCATAAGCCATGCTCACAAATGCTGTCAAATTATCTCATTTGAGGGACTCTATGAGAAGTAAAAGAGATGTCAGCCTTTGCTTCATTATTAGCCTTTTATGGTTCTGAGGTCTTGTCTACAGTTCTTGGAGACAAGAAGGAGGTTGGTTTCCAGCCCCCTCCCCATTTTTAGCACCCAGAACCCTATATACAGTGACTTGCTCTTGGCATTTATGTCTGTCAGGGCCTGGAACAAAGCAGTTTTTTCTGGTGATCACCATTTCTATGATATTTCGTATTTCCTAAGCTACATGCTGACTGATAGATTGGATTAAAAAGCCTTAATATTTCTACATAGAAATTTGTATGCTTCATAAAAGAAAATCCCTGCATAATCTTGTTAAAATAGTTTAAACATATTTACTTTAGGATCTCCAGATGGTTTTCTTGGTCAGTGTTTTTGTTTCTTCTGCAAAGGAGAAGCCTATATTTATGGTTATTTATGCAGTGAGTCTATAAACATACAGATTAAACATTCTCTCTTTGATTTCTATAAAATGTGCATAAGCATTCTCAAGCATACAATTTGGTGTGGTATTAGTTACATGTCTTGTCATTGTGTCATTACACCTTTCGGATACATTGTTCCAGCTCATCATGGTGGGAAATTCATAAAGTCAGGAAACTGAGGCAGCTGATCTCACTACATCCATGTTTAACAAGTCTTGGAGGATGAACACTAGCACTAATTTTTTCTTCTATTCAGTTTGAAGCCCTAGTCCATGGAATGGCTCTGCCAATCATCAGGGCAGGCCTTCTTACCTTAATTGACTGAATCTAGATAACCTTCACAGACATGTCTGGAAGTATGTCTCCTAGGTGACTCTACATCCTGTTAAATTGACAATCAATATTAATCATACAAGTAATTATATTTAAGTTTGAATTTTGAGTGTAAACCTCATTTTTCTTGTTGCAAACCATTCATTAACAGTCTTAGAGAAGAGCTGGTAGGATTGCTTAGTGGATAAAGACAAAGCATTTGTCGCCAAGCCTGACAACCTTAGTTTAACCACTACAGCCCACACAGTGGAAGGGGAGGACTGACTCATGCTGTTCTCTGACCTCCACCTGTGCTCTGTGGCATGCATGCAAACTCTTGCTAAATGAATCAATAAATAAAATTTTAATTAAAAATTGAGACTAAAAAGTAAGTTATCAGGAAAGGACTTTTTTTTTAAAGCAGAAATGAGTGGAAGAGAATTTCTCTTCATTGGCTTGTTTCTTTGTTTCTAAGTCTTCTTCAAAACCATGAACAAAAAGGCACAAAAGCAAGCTAGTGGGATGCACATGATTTTTAACACCCTATAGGCTATAACGCTTAGTTTATTCATAAATATTTCAGCATGTGCTTCCAAGGTTGATTTATTAGATTTGTTTCAAAATAACATGGCACTGGGGAAGTAGACAGAATATAGATGAAATAGAAGTGGCTTTGAGTTAATAAATGAAGCTGCATTTTAAGTACATGGGTTCATTAAGTATGAGAGTTGGCAAATAACATAGGCTATTTTACATTTATTGTAGAAAGTATCATTGATCTCTTACTTAATTTTAAATGTATTGCTGTCAGTTTGGCATAGCGATTATTTGGGATTCTCTGTCTCATACATATGTTGTTGAGGGAGGCAGACTAGAAGAAGTAAAGAGGACAAATATCAATTTTTTTTCTTATCTGTAAGTTTCTTCCAGTTATCTTTATTAAAAATTATTAATGGTTCAAATTTTCCCTTTATTTACTGATCAATTTACCAATTTGAGAAAAAAACTGTAACACAAAGGAGAAATTGACAAATGTTATGTGTTAATAAGATCTGAAAGGACTTACTTTATTTTGAGATCATATTATATGCATACAAATCAAAGTATGTTTTCCATTAATAAAAGTTATTGTCAAGGATAAATAATACATATTGATATAGGAATACTCAGTACTAAATGACTATTTTAACATCAACTATAGCCAGGATTTTTAGAAAATATTTAGATTCTCAGTATTTAAAGCTATATTTAATTATTATGATTGGTAATTCTACCATCCCATGAGTTTTATGACCTTTTTTTCACCCCTAATTATTGTCATGGCTTCTTGGATTGGTTGAATCTTCTAATCCCTTTTCTTTCAACTAGTCTGGGATTTAGTGATCATATTTCTAGGATTTCAGTGCTCTCCTTTATTTGTTAACATGAATATTGACTTAGAGGGAGATTGATGTTAGTCTTTGTATTGATTAGGTGGAGGATAAAGATGGGACGGATTCTAAATGCCTCTTCCTTCAAGTCCCATGTTCTTCTGATGCTTTAGCCTTATTGTTTAGATTCTTGATTAGATACTTCTCACTCTAAGCTGCAGATCCTTTCAGTTTTGCCTGTATTTTTTAATGTTATTTTTAATGATTTATTCATTTTTATTTTATGTGCACTGGTGTTTTGCCTGCACATTTGTCTGTGTGAGGGTGTCGAAATACTTGAAGCTGGGGTTACAGACAGTTCTGAGCTGCCATGTGGGTGCTGGGAATTGAACCTGGGTCCTCTGGAAGAGCAGCCAGTGCTCTTAACTGCTGAGCCATTTATCCAGTCCTGGTTTTGCCTATATTTTATCAGCTATAGATGCCACAGCTACTCTGTGTGGGCTATGACCAACTTGACCCAGATGCCACTTGACAGCTCCTTGCTTGGTATTCTGTATCTCTTGCTTCCTACTTTGATCCTTTTTTGTAGTCCTTATATCCATCCTGGAAGAAAACAGAGCCAACACAATTCGAAGCTTTGCTCATTCCCATTAGGCTAATATGTCATGCTGTCACCTGATTTTCCCTACAACTCATTTTAAATTCTTAGATGCATTTTGTATGACTATTGGGGGAATTTTTATAGGCTTAAGCAATCAGTCATGTTTTTACTTCCTTGTTTGCCTTTTGTTTATAAAAAGATATCACTACCCAATCAGGTCATATAAGGCAAACAGTTATTTTCCGTATTTTCCATTTTGTCCCTCCTATCACCCACTCCTTTTCTCTAGAACTATCCTCTTCAATAAAACAGTGATGTGCAAGTGTTCCCTCTCTGGCTCTCTGAAAATTAAAGGCTAGATTCCAGGTATCTGAAATGGGGTTTTGGGCTCCTCAAGGCTGTCCATAAGGGCCGTCGCTCCTGTAGCCCTGTCTAGTAACCTCAAGCAAACCTTCAGATATATCTAGACTATGATGGACAGTTTCTAGGCTTCCTGACAATATGCGAGTTCTGTACCTACATCTCTTTATGTATCTACCACTGGGCTTATTCTAGTGCCCCCAGATGCTTAAACCCCTATGCTCAGTAGTCTAGACATGCTCAGAAAATATTCTTAGAAAAAACTTCAATCAATGAAGAATGAGAGTTGATAGACAAAGCCTTCACCTTCATGGACACATATTCTGCAAGGGTTGCTAAAGCATGATGGATCTTTGGTTAACAAAAGGAAGAAAGAGTGGAGATTCATGATCAGAGTCCCACATTTCTTTTTCTTTCTTTTTGAAATTATCCAAAGGTCTTTTTTTTTATTAAGAGATTTTTCTATTCATTTTACATATCAACCATGGATTTCTCTCCTCCCTCCTCCCACCCCCTAGCCTTCCCCTCTCAACCCATTCCCACCTCCTCCAAGACAAGGTCTCCCCTGGGGAGTCAGCCCAGTCTGGTACATTCAGTTAAGGCAGGTCCAATCCCCTCCTCCCTGCACCAAGGCTGTGCAAAGTGTCTCAGCATAGGCCCTAGGTTCCAAAAGGCTGGCTCGTGCACTAAGGACAGGTCCCGGTCTCACTGCTTGGGGGCCCCTTAAACAGTTCAAGCTCATCAACTGTCTCACTTATCCAGAGGGCCTGGTCCAGTTCCATGGGAGAACCCCACATTTCTTACTCCAGCCCTTCTGCCAGATGTGTAAGGCCACTAGTCTTTTTTGCATAGGTTTAATTTTCTCTACTTTATGGTTCCCTAAGGGGAGCCTTCGGTTTCTATGGCATTACAGAATGGGCTGCTCAAAGGGACTCACTGCTGGAAGCTCAGAAGAGACATCCCAATAGATTTAGCATGGGCCCCCCAATTTAGAGCCCCCCATTTCTGAATTGCCAAAGAGTAGTAGCCTTACACATCTGGCAGAAGTGCTGGAGTGAGAAGTGACTCTGGAGCTGTGTGTAGGTGGCACCTCCAGGCCAGAGAGTTTCCTGTTTGGATATTTAACAATTTGAAACAGGAGTTGGAGCTTTTCCACAAGGAACTATTGTACTTTGTCTTTAAATAAATTATGTTAGAACAGCTTGACAGTCGAAGAACAATTGTGAAGATATTGTAGAATGTTCTCATTGCTCTTAAATCCATTTTCCCTAATAGCATCCCACATTATCTCAGATCTGTTTGTTTCAGTTAATGAACAAATTCTGATACATTAACATCAGCTAAAGTCCGTGCTTTACTCAGAGTTCCTTAGTTTCTATCTACTGCTCTTTTGCTATTTGGATTCTGACAAAAATTACCACTTTGTATTTTGTTTTCCTACCTCCTTTGGCATCTCTTGTCTAGGACACTTTCTCAGAATTTCCTCACTTTCAGCAAGTTTCACAGGTTTTAGGAGTACCAATCAGATACTTTTAAGAATGTTCTTAAGTAAGCGACGTGTAATATTTAATACGAACTTTTGACTGGATTGGTGGGTTTCAGGGGGAAGATGGCGGAAATAACGGGTGGTTTTCATCCTGTCACTCACATGATGCACATTGTCAGTATAACTCATTGTTGTGGATGTTCACTTTGAGCACGTGGCTAAATTGTGTTTGTTCTGTTTCTCCAATTCACAGTTACAATTTTCTCTTAGTTTTTGACTTTAGGGAAAAGGGATCTAAGACACTTACTCATTTAGAGACCTTATCATAAAATCGGCTACTTCCAATCATACATGCTCTAATGAGAAACAGTTTATAACACATTTTGCTCCCATTGATTCAGGTGTTATCCTCACTCTTATAAACAAGACAATAACGCCCAGAAAGTTGAGTCTGTTTGCTTACAGTGCTAACTAGGAAACAATAGGAGCAGAGAGCACCACCTTTGAAGGCAGTGCCTTTTCTTTTATACTACTGGAGAGCTGACTCAGAAGCCCAACACACAAGCAATCCATCTTACTAGTCAGCTGTAATTCAGCAGTTCCTCTCACAGTTTTGCCTTGCCTTTTAAAGTGACACCCTTGTTGACTGAGATTTGTAGGAAACCAATGTTTTAGCACATTCAGTTTTTAAATTCTGAGATCAGTTGTTTGTCTTAAGATAATGGAGGACCCTGGTAATTCTCAGCACTCACTAGAATGTCATTTCTAAGTCTGCAGAGAAAAAGCTCCCCAATGGTCAGTCATCTTCTATGTGTCCATAATCTTTAGTAAATCTGCACAAGATAATACCCCAGCTGACCTTTTACTTTCAGAAAATATTTTCCGCCAGTTCTGCAAGAGGTACAGGGGCTATAGATGGGAAATTACACTTTTCTACATGCCTTCTGCTATAGACCCTAAAGCTAAAGCCCAGAGGATCAAATAAGCTAATAGCATTTGAAAAGATTCATCTTATCAACTGTGCAAGCATTCTAAGTGTATCACAATAAAAAATATAATTCATAGGTTCTTGGGTCTCCAATTACAGAAGACTCAATGGGGATATAAAGAAGACAGGTCATGTTATTTCTGCCCCCCTCTTCTTACTGATATTAATGCGGCCATTTTTCCTGCCCAGAAATCATGTACTTACTTATCTATCTCACTCAATAACTTATTCCCCTCTATAATGGGTTATTCTTCATAGGGCATTTCTCTTGGCAGTAAGTGTCCTTCTTAAGTCTTCGGTATTTTGTTTGGGGAATGAAAGGAATGACTACGTGGCCCCAGCTTCCTTCCGTTTTTCCTTTACATTTTTCTTTTACCTACAGCCAGACAACTCTAGCCATTTCTCAGAATTCTTTGAATATTTGCAGCCTTGCTCCTGCTTACACTAACATCACACTTGTTTCCCGTTCAATTCTGTTCCCTCTCCATGGGTTGAGAGTCCTTCCTCTGTAGTCTTTCTTCAAGTGGTCTTTCTCTTTATTCCAGAACTACACAAAAGTGGTTATATAGTTTATAATTAAATACCACTAACAAACACACTTATTCTGATCTTCCATCCCTACATCTCTAGACTAATTAGAAAAGAGAGATCCAACTTTGCTATCACAAGAAAATATCAGAAACAATGCCTTTTGCCAACTCTCCTCACAAAGAAATGTATAGAATTACAAAGGGTAGATCTGAACTCAGCATATCAGTGCATGCCTCTAATACTAGCACTTGGGAGGCTAAAGCAGGGGGGCAGGAAGGGATCAAATTTAAGGCCATTCTAGGTTAGTTAGTGAGACCTTGTGCCTAATAAAAAATATTACCTAAAGGCCAATGAGTTCCTCAAGAGCAACTGTTTAAAGAACTAACTAATCATTTTCTACTCTGAATAAATATAATAATGATTATATTCTCTGCCTATTAAAACACACACGGAAACATAAATATTACAGCCCCAATCAAGATAATGAGATTATTTCTTTAATGTTAATAAGATTCATTTATGCTTCAGCTACTTTCAGCTATCCATGTATTCACATATGTTTATACTGATGTAATAACTTTGTTTCAAGCCATAAGTTCAACTTTTTGGAAAAGTGAAAATAAATTTTCCTGCAGGTCTGTGTTGGGCATGGTTGGCAGAAACCAATATTCTGCTGCTCAGATATTCCCTACAGAGTATAGGACTGAGTCCCAAGCTGCCAAGAACTCTGTGGTGACAGATCATTTAGTCATTGACCTTCTTTTTCCTTTAAAAATTATTTAATACTTTTTCTATGTGCACTCTATTTTAATCATATTCTTTCCTCTCTTCCAACTCCTCCCAGATTCTCCCCACCTCCCTACCCACCCAAATCCCCTCTCAAAAGTTCAAAACAAACAAATAAACAAAAAAATCCAATAAAACAAAAATTACCAAATCAAAACAAAATACACACACACACACACACACACACACACACACACACACACAAATGGAGTCTGTTCTGTGTTTGCCAACTACTCCTGAACTTAGGGCCTGTCCTAGAGTGTGGTTGATGTACTTAATGTCATCAGCCCTCTTAAAGGATTCTTCTAGGGCAGAGAGCAGTTGTTTCTACATTCATTGCAGGATGGAGTGCACCCAATAAACCATTGTTCCAGGAGTAACAAGTCCCAGACTGCTTGTCCCAGCTCTAGGCATGTCTGAACTATATTGTGTCTGTAGATCTGTCTTCCCACAATCTTGACAGATATATTCCTTTGGACAGCAAGAAGTCTACTCTGCTAGGTCCCATTTGCTTCCTTTCTCTTCTGCATCTGAGGACCCCAAAGCCCTCTCCAATAACTTTCCTGCCTGTTAATTTCCATCAAAAAAATCTGCTTGTTGCAGACTGGTTCCTAGAAAACAGAGCACAGGGGGAGTAACACAATGAGTATTGTGATATCTCCCTTTGGATAAAATTATTACCTTCTCTAATAAAAATGAAAGCCTTTTATCTAACGGAGTAGGATACTGGGAGAGAGAGAGACACACACACACAACCTGAATATCCCTCTCGACATGAGTACTATCTGAAGAATACTAAATCAAAACCTGCCAGATCCAAATGGGCATTAACACATAGCATCTACCTCATGTCAGGTAGCACAGTGGTCACACTCATGTTCCTTCTTCATCTCACATTTAACCCACCCACTTACAAACAATATGAATTCTTTATTGAGAACTTAAGTGTCAAAGATATGTCTGATCCAAAGAAGTCTGTCTAGCAGAGATACGTAGATCAGTCATGCTCCCAGAAATTGATTGCAAGAAGGCTGCATGCATGGAGAGCAAGGACAGTATAGCAATGTTTGAAAGCATGCTCAGAGAGTGGAGCCAGGAGTCAAGATGGGGCTATATGTATTCTCTGCTTCCATAACTGCACAGTTGTGGGTGGTAAAGAGGTGAACTGATCTTTTGTACTTTTCTATGGATGAACGGTATGATTTGCTTTAAGTTCCTTAAAGGGTCCTAGTAGGCAGCAGAGAAGCAAGCAAATGGAACCTAACTGGTATCTGTGCTCTAAGCAGCCCTCAGAGCCTTCAGGGGAAGGTGATCTGGTTCATGATTGAACTCTTACCCTGTCCATTGCAGAAACTTGTTTACATGACCAGAGAGGAAGAATGGAAAGCAGTGTTAGAGACAGTCAAGAACAGCATTTGTTAAACTCCTTGATGTCTAAAGTAGCCATCATCTTTCCATCACTGAATAGCAAGGACCGCTTAAGGAAGAGGGAGTTTAGCCTTAAAGTCCAAGGCAGTGATACACCTTTGTGATTCTATGAACTCTTGGGAGGAGATGAAATGCAGATGTCACCTGAGGGTTCAGCAAATAGGATGAGGGAAGCTAGCCATCTCTGACACATCTTCAAGAAGTAAAAGCCATGTAGTCATAGGCATCTTGCATACCCTCTTCCCTCAGGCTGAAGCACTAATGGAAATGTCAACCTATGTAAAAGCCCCGAAGAATGTTGTACATTTTTACATGCTGGAATATGTCAGGGCTTCATTCTATTTCATCCAGGAAGATCCATGCACTCATTATTATTTTTTAATGTGGAATTAAATAGACTTTTCAAGATTCTTGTTTTGTATTTCTTTTAACCTCCAAACTAAAGTGCCTAGTGTTATTTGTTTATTTGTTTGTTTGTTTATTTATTTATTTATTTATTTATTTTGAAGTACTGTGGATTCAAGCTATGCATGGCCTTGGTAGTATTCTATCTAGTTAAGTATTCTGTCACTGAGCTATATCCTCAGCTAAACTCTTTTGACTTTTTAAAATAAGAACTGTAGCTATGGATACATGATTTCATCAAATCATAAAATGCCTTTCTCCATCTGTATGAAGATGGTACACCCATATACACTGGTTATTATATGTAAAGTGACTACACCCATCCATACAGCCTTATTCTTTTAGTCTGCTAGTGTGTTAAATTACATCAATTTTCAAATTGTGTATAAACTTTTTATTGCTGAAATGAATTCAAGTTTGTCATGATACATTTCAAATATATATACATATATATCAGTATTCATTACTTATTTTAACTGTAGTTTATCAATTTATAAACAATAAAGACCTTGGCAGCAGTATTCTTACACTTATTTTTTGTATTATTCACAATACTATAATCACATTGTAACAGTATTTGTAAAACTGAAAAGAAAAGGGACCCAAGTCTAGTCCTCATATGCCCTCTAGATTTGACAAGCTTATATATCAAATAAATAATTGTTGAATTTCAGAAAGGAATTTAAGCTAACAAATGACATACTATGTCTCATTGGTTCAGAACCTGGCAGTCAATAGAGATTCAGTGAAGGCAAGGAGTGGGGGCAGGCTTTCTCTAAGAATGTGCTAGTTTGTAATATGACACACACTTAATTTGGAAGTCTCAACTTGATAGCAGCCTTCCCAGGGGAGGAGTGGCCCCATCAACCATGTGACTCCTTCTCTGATTGCTCGGGGTGTCGTAGATTCTTTACACTCACATCTCTCATTCCTCTTAATTAGTTCTCCTTCTTCATTTTTCCTAATTGACACTAAACACCATTAAGTCAGGAATGATGTAGTGTCTCTCTAGCATACATCCTAAATGGCACACACCCTTTGTCACTTTGAACATATAAGGCTTCATTTCCTGTGATTTTTCACTGAATGTGACACTTTTGGGAAAATGTGAACTTACTGGAACAGTAAGGAGGGAGAGAGTGGTCTGTGACCTGGCTACATTCAGAAGAGAACAAGTTAGATGGATGAAGTGCAGGCTAGACATCAGGTGACAGGTAAGAAGCTCTCAATTCTTATGGGCAACGCAGTGCTTATCTTTCTACGTTTGAGCAGTTTTATTTGGAATAGTGTCCAGAAGGTGTACCCAGACTACATCAAGTGGTTACATGATCATTACCACCATGTGGTCATGACTGTTTTTATGTGTTAAGAACAAACCAAATAACTGGCACTTTTTTTAGCTGTTTCCTTAGAATTGGACATGACCATTGTTACCTTGAGTCCTAGCAGGTGTGATCACTCACAGCAGGCCGTCTCAAGACCTGATTTATTACAGAGGAAAGATCATAAGATCCTCATAGGCCCTCCCATTTCCCCAAGATTATGTCAGAGGTACGAAATTGTCTGGGTGGGACTCTTCAGCCACCATGCAGCTTTGCCTAAGTTGTTCATGTTGGGGTCAGACTGCCAGTGTTTCACCTGCCTCATTCACTCATGCTCCAGGAACTCATTGGTTCACATTGGGCATCCTTTCTTGATCTGTGAGAGGCCTCTCTACCTGGGGTGATTTAAGGTTTACACATGTCTCCCCAGAAAAAGTCAAGTGATGTAAACAGTCATTTCTGGGATGTCTGTGAGAGTGGGTCTAGAAAGAATTAACATCTGAGTTGATAGACTGAATAAGAATCTGCCCTTTCAATGTGAGTGAGCACCACCCAGTCTCCCAGGTCCCAAGAGAAACAGAAAGACTAAAGATGGGAAATTTCACTCTGCGTCTTCATTCATGCCTGAACAGCAGAACTCACTTTCTACTCACACTCTGGGGCCAGCTTCCCCACGGTGTTGTGGGCCTTGGGCTGAGCTGCACTTCCAGATCTCCTCTTTTTCAGGCCTTTGGATACAGACAGACTTACACTACTACTTTCCTGTTCTTTCTCTTCCACATGGCCTGTGAAGGGACTTCTCTGACTCTGGGATGGTGTGACCCCTTTCTCACAAAAAAGCACATATCTGTATCTCTAGGGTAGATAGATATCACATATCTATCAACATTATTTCTGTTTCTCTGGAGAATTCTGGGTCATGCACACATTTTATTTATCCATCTACCTGTTGATAAACACTTAGATTATTTCCATATTTTTAGCTCTTGTGAATTTTACCATTGTGACTATAGGACTATGGGACAGCAAATGTCTTGATCTTAAGTCATTTGGATGAACACCACAATGTGGTGCTAGTGATAGATCATGTATATGTTTTAGTTTTAATTTATAAACACTCTCCATACTGTTTTAATAGTGATTATAAAAATTCACATTCTCATTAACACTCTACAATATACCTACCTCAGTCTGTTTCCTACATTTATTTTGTTTTCTGCCAATATCATAGCATGTATGCAGTAATAGTTCATTAGGAATTTTTAATTTCCTGATGGCTAGTAGTGCTTTAAGTTTTTTCATATTCTGGCAGGCCATTTGCATGGAGTTCCTTATACTTTGAGAATGGTAGTCCCTTATGGGGCATAAAAAGTATTTTCTATCATTCTGTAGGTTGTCTCTTTTTAAAGTATTTTATACTATAATATAAAGTTACATTACCTCCCCCTTGCTTTTCTGCTAGTGGCTATGTCAGAGGAGCAGCAGGTGGCAATTGACTTTAGGGGATCAACCCACCAGGAAGCAAAGTTCAAATGAGTGAATCTCCGATAGACAAGGCCCCCCAAGAGCCTCAGTCCCAGAATGTTTCTTTCTATTGCCGTATCTTTGCATATTTGCCACTGCAAGTTTTTTTTCTGGTATCTGGCATGGTGTAAATGGGTGTGGTGAGATTCCCACTGTCCTTAATGTAGTATGATTATCTTATGGAAAAATCTTATTCTACTGGACATTTTTACCTGTGAATTATTAAGAAGATGATTTCCTCCTAAGCTATACTGTTTAACTAAAGCAATGATTTTATATAATAATAGTGTTAGTTTAAATAGAATTTTGATGACTGAGGGATTATGATAGAGGTTAGCTTAGCGGGAAAATTAATATAGGTAAAAAGAAAAATGTGATGTTGCCCTGACCCCTGATAAATCAGAGGCTGCAGAGGATAGAAAATATGACCAAGGAAATGTCCCACAGTTAGTTTCTTTTGAGAGTCCTATAGAGTGTGGCTTAGGTTAATGATTGAAAGAAACAACGGAGTCCCAGAAGCCCAGCTAGCTCAAGTTCTTTCCATCTTAATGTTGAGAGATGTGTTTACAAGTTTTGGTGTGCACCGTAGCTAAAAACAAAGCCTTAAATATGACTTGAGGTTAGGTTAAGATGTTTAGTTAATGGTTTGAGGTTAAAAAAAATCTTGGAAAACAATTGAAAGTCATATTTTTAATCACTGAGTGAGGGACTCGTTGAGGTCAAGAAACAAGATTAATGACAGCCTGGCTATTGCTGGCTGATGTACCTTTCTTGCTAGGATGGGTTGGTGATCAAGGGTGATGATTAATTCCTTGAACCCATTTCTGCCCTCAGCTTCCTGATTTTAAAAAGCTCTTGATGAGTGGGTATGCACCCTGAGGATTTAAAATAGAGCTGACTGGTTGTTTTTCATATATAAAAGTTTAGATTTGTGATTCTTCTAAGATTTCTTATGATTATCTTTTGAGATAAATAATAAAAAGAATCTCCTTTCTTTGTAACCTCAAAAGGCAGTCTACCAGTAGAGGAACTGGCTGAGAAAAAGACCTTGCTTTCTTACACTCTGTTAATCTACAACAAGTTGGTTGCTTGGGTATGAATGGATGTGGGTTCTTGGTACAACTTGTTTTTTTTTTTAACCTGTAATACATAAAATGTTTAATCATACAAGGGATATAGAAAACATGCTGTCTTTTACTTGTATCATTGTAATCATTCACTTGAAAAAATAGAATGTAACCATATTGTAATTTTTATATTACTTGAAAGATTTTCCTGGGATATACAGGCTGTAAGGGAAAAAAATCAAGTTAGTCAGAAGGAAATCATCAAGAAAAACAGAAGGGATACATCTGTATAGAGGTAAGAGAAAAAATAAAAAGAGCAGAGAGAGAACAGGGAAACACCTGAAGAGTGTGTGTGTGTGTTTCTTCTCTTTTTCCAGTCCCAGAGTGTTAAGTTTAGGCCCCCTTGTTGGTTCTGGAGAATTAAGTTTTACGCCCTCAGATAGAAAAGCCAAGATGAGTGATTAGTTTGCTGACTCCGTGGCTCCCTCTCAAACCCTGAGCTGCTGGAGGCTGGTCCTATGGCCACAATACTTTTCCTCCTTCCAAACTCTCTCATGCACCCCTATCCCCGTCCTACTCTCTTTCAAAGTCATGGCTGCTTTTCCTCTAATTGTTATATGTGTTCCTAAATATATAAATAACACATGCTCAGTCTGTATAATGTTACTTGCATTTATATGCTTTTTGGGCTGACAGTTTGATACTGAATTACCAGTTGGTCTGCTCTTCTATGGGGAAGTTGATTTCTCCTGTTCTCAACATTACTTAGATGACTGTGGTTTTTAATCTAGGGTGAGTGAAGTCATGGATCTTGGAGGATAACCTACAACTGCCACTTTACTAAACCAGAATACTTCCTATCTGTATTCTAAATATTTGTCCTGACACTAACAGATAAGTGTAATTCTCACTCCTCATCAAGGCAATGTCTCTTTGCACCAGATGGAGATAATTACAGAAACCCACAACCAATCAAAATACAGAGTTGTAGAGCTCAGTCCCAGATGATACATCGACAACCCAACTCCTGTATCTATGGCTCAGGTATCATTGAGGAAGAGGTGGCAGACAGATTGTAAGAGCCAGAGGAACAGGGAGTTTGTTGTAAGATTGTGACTACTAGGAATATTAAGTCTCAACCACATGACTGCCTTAACATGAGCTGGTAGAGACAACATCAATAGACATGCCAAAGTAGATGGAGAAAGTCCAGGAGGCTTCAAATTCACACAGAGAACTACAGGCAACTAAGTATACCCAAATTAACTACTTTTTTGTTGTTTTGATAAAACACCATATCCAAGGCAACTTATACAAGGAAGGGTTTATTTTGAGTTTGAGGTTCTTGGAGGTAGAGTTCTTGATGGTGGAACAAAGGCATGGTGGCTGGAGTACCAGCTGTTTATGGATGGGGATATCCCTAGGTAGGTGGGCCTGGGTGTGGTGATATATTGTGCACCCTAATAAATTTGCCTGAAGATCAGAGGACAGAGCCGGCCACTATATTAAACATAGAAGCCAGGCAGTGGTGGCACACACCTTTAATCCTAGCACTCAGGAGGCAGAGATCTGTCTGGATCTCTGTGAGTTCAAAGCCACCCTGGACTACATGAGATTGACTCAGTCTAGGAGAGAAACAGAGCCAGACAGTGGTGGCACACACCTTTAATCCCAGCATTTGAGATCTCATGCCTTTTCTTGGGAAGTACACATGCCTTTAATCCCAGGAAGTAACATGGCAGGGCAGAGAAAGGTATTACAAGGCATGAGGAAACAGGAACTAAAGTCTTTTGGCTAAGGAAAGCTTTTCAGGTTAAGGAGTCCTAGAGATAAGAGGTGGCTTGTTCCTTTGTCTCTCTGATCTTTCAGCATTCACCCCAATATCAGGCTTCAGGTTTTTTTTTTTTTAATAAAAAGATCATTTAACAGTTTGTGTTACATTTGGCATCCAACTTGTGGGGCACAAATTCATGAAAAAAGCCACTTGCCTGTGGCCTTGCAGTCCCCAGCTCAGGCCCCAGCTACATGTAGTCAGAATCTCCACCTTTCCTGGGCCAGACTCCCTAACTTGCTGGCTAAGTTTTTGTTGCAGCCTCTCTGCAGCAAACTCCATAGGCTTTTGGGCCCCCCAAACCCTAAGAGTTAGCCATTTTTCACACATTTTCCCTGTGAGATGGCTGGATCTTTCCCTTCTTTCCTCTCCTGGTGGGTTTTGGCTTTTCTTGAGCCCCTCTTTGGGCTGCTGCCACACTGTCATCTGAATCGTCATTGTCAGCAAATTTGGTGAGTCAATTGGGATTTCTTAAAAGGAGAAAGTTAAATGAGAATTTTTCTCCCACATTAAAAAATGAGAAACATTTTTAAAATGGAGGGTGTTTGGTCTCTGTTTGATAACATATTAGACAGTCTGAAAATGGAGCAATTAAATGGGAGGATAATTAATGTTAATGGGATAGATGTAATGTCAATTATAAATATTATTTGATTATTTTTGTTTTATCACTAAAAAAGTTGGTTAATATGAGTACCAAGATAAAAGTTTTAGAAAACTTTGTTAAATCAGGTCATAGAGATATTCAGACCCAGACAGTGGAATTTAAAGAACCAATTTCAGCATTTCATTATAAGGTTACAGAGAAACAGTCTAAGGCTTTCAAACAGCCAACTTTAATCTATCCAGTAACCTTACAGGAACTACCCAGTGATAGATAACCTCAAGGCTATGTAAGAGCTGACTGGACTCCTGTGCAAATGTTAGATTTGAGGAGATTCAAAGAAGCAAAAGTCTCATATGGCATCCACTCATCTTTCATGAAGCAGATGTTAAATTTGTGGTCAACTTGTAATAGAATTATCCATCAAGACTGGAGAGATTTGGTTACAGCAGTCTTAGAGGCTGGTCCCCAATTACAATGGAGGACCTGATGGAAGGATGAGGCTAAGACCATTGAACAATAAAGTGGGGCTAGAGGTCTTGAAATCTCCCAAGATCAACTTCTTGGGGAAGGCGATTATGTTGATATACAAAGATAATCTTTATATGATGACCACACCCTCACTTTATGCCACATGGTAGGCTTGAATGCTTGGGACAGAATTGAAGAAGTATGAAAGAAAACTGAGTCATTTACAAAAGTTATACAAGGCACAAAAGAAACCTTCACTGATTTCTTAAAAAGATTGACTTCAGCAGTAAATAGAATGATACCAAATTCAGAAGCTAGACAGATAATAATTGAATCTCTGGCTTTTTAAAATGCTAATGCACAATTTAAAATTGTAATTAGACCATTAAAGGCAAGACCAGCACCCTTGGAGGAATGGATCCAAGATACAATAAATATTGAATCTCATGATAATGATGCTGTTTGGATAGGAGAGGTGATTTCCAGAGGTTTGAAGAAAAATAGTAATGTTATATGTTTCAACTGTGGTAAACAAGGTCACCTAATGGGCAGGCTTCTGGGAATCTGGTGCCTGTGGTGTGATGCCTTGTGCAGCCTTGGTGCAGTGGGAAGGGACTTAGACCTGCCTAGGCTCAATGTGATGGGCTCTGCTGACTCCTGATGGGAGACCTTGATTTGGGGGATGTGGGGATGTGGGGTGGCTTGGGAGAGAGGGCTCAGGGGTGGGAGGAAGGAGGAGATGGGATCTGTGGGTGGTATGTGGAGTGAGTAGAAAATTTCTTAATAAAGAAAAATAAAAAAAAAAACAAACAACTTTAAACAGGGAGTTCCCAGAAATAATTTTTTTTTCAAGGAATAATCCCACAGAATGCCCCTCTCCTCTGGATTATGCAGAGGGTATGCCAAAGGCAGATATTGGACTAAGGAATGTAGATCAACAAGGGACAGACAAGGTAATCTCTTGCCTTTGCAGTTGTAAAACTCTCTGAGGGGCCTCTTGCAGGCCCCCATGTCAAATTTGGTTCAGTTATTTCCTGTCATTGTAGAAAAAGCTCCTTGTCAGAGCAATTAAATAGCCTACTGCCTAGTCTAAGAAACCACACTGCTGTGAATGATAGAACAGCAATACAAGAGAGAACAAAAAATCAGGAGAAACTATAAATCAAAATTGATAAAGATTTGATTGGGAACCTCCCCAAAGTTAGGGTTGGGGAAGTGTTTTGTTTTTGTCTTTAGGAGAATGAAGGCATCCAGCTAAGGAATCTGAAAACCACTAGACAAATGAGACATCTGAAGAAAAAGGACAAATTATCTAGAAAAAATGTTCCACAAAAAAGATTTTCTGCAGTGAACCAAGACCACACCTAATAGCAACTTTTGAAGTCTCCAAAAAGATGATGGGACCCGACAGTGATGATTCTATCAGGACAATGATAATGCTGCTAAGCTGACAAACATCACCCAAAGATCAGCTTTGGGTTACAAACTGCTCAGGACAATATGGAGATGGCTAGCTGAGATGATCCAGCCTCACAGTCTATTTGAGCAAGGACTTGAGATAAGCCCTGCACTTTTGCATTATGCAGAGACTGGACAACAAATGCTATAGCTACCTCTCCCAGGACTTGACAATTAACCTAAAAATTTTCTTTTCAGGCTCCCCTAAAGATTCCTTCACCCCTAGACAGCAGGAAGTAATTTTAAGAACATGATACCCACATTCCCAAGAGGAGTACTTTCTCTGAATTTGTCAAATGTTTATGGACTGGACACTTGCTAATGTAATTCTTGACTATATATATTGTATATACTTATTGTACTTATTTTATATACTTTTTCTTATATTAGTCATAACCTTCTTTTATTATTTTAGACAAAAAGGGGGAAATGTGGTGATATATTGTATACCCTAATAAATTTGCCTGAGGATCAGAGAACAGAACTAGCCACTAGATTAAACATAGAGCCAGGCAGTGGTGGCACACACTTTTAATTCTAGCATTCACAAGGCAGAGATCTATCTGGATCTCTGTGAGTTCAAAGCCACCCTGGACTATATGAGATGGACTCATTCTAGGAGAGAAACAGAGCCAGACAGTGGTGGCTCATACCTTTAATCCCAATACATGGCAGTCATGTGCCTTTAATTCCAGCACCAGGAAAATTGAGACAGGAAATTATATGGGTGGGCCAAGAAAGGTATATAAGGTGTAGAGAGACAAGAACTAAAGCTTTTTGACTGAGGAAGCTCATTCAGCCAGGGGCCTATCTGCTAAAGTCTTTCAGGCTAAAAATTCAGTAGAGGTAAGAACTTTAGGGGCTGGCTGCTCTGCTTCTCTGATCTTTCAGCATTTACTCCAATATCTCTGTTTTTTTTTTTTTTATAAGACCATTTAGCGATTTGTGTTACACCTGGGCTGTATAAGAATGGTAGCTGGATGTGAGTCTAAGAAAAAGCCAATAAGTGGCATTCTTCATGGGTTCTGCACTGATTGATTTCTTGCCCTAACTTCCCTAAATGATGGGCCCTAACCCATAAAATGAAATAAGACTTGTCTTGCTCCTGATTTTAGTGGAATTGCTTTGAGTTTCTCTCCATTTACTTTGATGTTGGCTGTGGGCTTGATGTAAATTGCCTTTATTATGTTTAGGTATGTTCATTGTATTCCTGATCTCTCCAGGACCTTTATCATAAAGGGGTGTTGGATATTGTCAAAGGCTTTTTCAGCATCTAATGAGATGATTATGTGTTTTTTTTCTTTCAGTTTGTTTATATGGTGCATTACATTGACAGATTTTCGTATGTTGAACCATCCTTGCATTGCTGGACTGAAGCCTACTTGGCCATGGTGGATAATTTTTTTGATGTATTCTTGGATTAGGTTTGCCAGTATTTTATTGAGTATTTTTGCATCAATGTTCATGAAGGAGATTGGTCTGTAATTCTCTTTCGTTGTTGCATCTTTGTGTGGTTTGAGTATCAGGGTAAGTGTAGCCTCATAAAAAGAGTTTGATAATGTTCCTTCTGTTTCTATTGTGTGGAACAATTTGAAGAGTATTGGTATTAGCTCTTTTTTGAAAATCTGGTAGAATTCTGCAATGAAACCATCTGTTTCTGGGTTCTTTTGGTAGGGAGACTTTTAATGACTGTTTCATGAAGTAAACCCTCTCTTCACCTAGTTGCCCTTGGTTATGGTGTTGATAGTGTTTATCACAGCACTAGAAATCAAAATAGAGCATTATTCAAGCTCATTCAACAAGGCTAGCATTAACTGATACCAAAGCCAAAAAAGACATTACAGGGAAAAAAAAAACATGGGCCGTTATCTCTGATAAATACAGATTCAAAAAATCCTCAGAAATACTAGAAAACTGAATTTAAGAGCACATGAAAAGTAATATAAGCTGTGATTAGGTGAGGTTTATCCTCAGGATGCAGGAGTGATTCAATATACATAAATAAATGTGATACATTAACAGAATGCAAGAAAAACTTGCATGATCATTACAGTAGATGCAGGAAAAGCACTTGACAAAATTCAACATCCTTTTATCATAAAAACTCTCACCCAATTATGCACAGAGGAAAAGTATAAAAAAGCAGTTCTTGAACATAATAATGACCATTCATGATAAGGGCATTCCATGGCTAATACTCAACAGTAAAAAAATGAAAGTTTTTTTCCTGAAATCAGGACCACCGTTTCTTTCAAATATAGTGCTGGTAGTGCTGGCTAGGAAGTTGAAGCAAGTAAAAGACATGACAAGTATGTGGTGGTTTGAATGGGATGCCGTTTCCATAGCCCAGGCATTTGAATACTTGGTCCCCAGTTGGTGGCTGTTTAGGGAGACTTTGCTGAAGGAACTCTGACACTTGGGGTGGAAATTGAAATTTCAAGGACTCACACCAGTTACAATTTGTTCTCTCTGCTTCCTGTTTATATTTCAAGATTCGAGCCCTCAGATCTCAGCTGGTACTCTAGCTACCATGCCTTTGATTGCACAATCATGGACTCTGTCCTCTAGAACCTCAAACTCATAGATGAATCTCTGTGAGTTCAAAGCCTGCCTGGTTTGCATAATGAGTTCCAGGACAGTCAGGTCTACATAGAGAGACCCTGTCTCAAAACAAATAAACAAACAAAACAAAGCAAAACAAAACATCCAAAAAGAAAAAAGAAAAACTATTATTATTATTACTTCTTTAATAATTATTATTAAAATCCAGTGATGAATTACCATATTCTGAGATTTTCTTTGAGGGATTTTGATTACTGATTTAATTTACTTACTTCAGGTTGTATTTTCCATAGTGATTCCTTGGTAGGTTGTTTAATTTTAAGAATTAAGCATTTCTTTGAGGTGATCCATCTTATTGGTATGAAATTGTTCTATTTGATCTTTATAGTTTGTGATGTTGATAGAGTTGAATTTCCCCCTCTTTCATTTACAGTTTTATTTGTGTCTCTTTTTCTTAGGCTAAAAAATAAGACGTTTTGTTCATCTTAAATAAAAACCAGTCTTAGTCTGATTATTTATATTATTTTTCTAGTACCTACATGGATCTTGATCATTTCTGACTTTCTGATGGATGAATTAGGGCTTTTTTTCTTTGTTGAAGTGTATCATTAGGTTGTTAACTTGAAATCTTTCTTATTCCCTAATTTGGCATTTTTTCCCACAAATTTCTGCTTTGAATGCATCCCATACATTTCAGTAAGTTGTGTGTTTGTTTTAGATCTTTTAAAGACTCTTTTAAATCTTTTTCATTTTCCTTTGCCTTACAAGTTGTTCCAAGGTGTTTATTTCTATGTATTTGTGACTTTTTCCAGTTGTGCTGCTATTACTGATAACTGATTTTATACTATCATAGTTAAAAAATACCTGTTATGTTTTTGACATTGCGAAATTTGATAAGAATTATTTTCTGAGTGAATATGATCTCTGCTTATGAATGCACTGTTTACAGTGTGCACAATCTGTATTCTGCTACTGTTAGGTGGGATGTTGTGCCTATCTCTTGGGTCTCTTTGTGTAGTCACATTAAAACTTACCCATGTTGCTATATTTACACATTATTCCTCCTTATTGCTAAATAGTATTCATTTATGAATACATCATAATCAATATATTCATTTATCTATTGATGGACATTTGGATTATTTCCAGAGTTGAGTTTTATGACAAAACTGATAGAAACCTTCAGGTAGAAGTCTTTTTACAGAAACATGTTCTTACTTTGTTTGGATAATTGGGGATTGGGTGACTGGATTAGAGAGTGGATATTCAACTTTTCAATTAAACTTCTCAGAGGCAGTATATGAGAGTGAAATTTGCTCCTTGCCTTGGTCAGCACTGGAGGACAATAGCATTGTATAATACATTTGGGCTCAGTTCAAAATATACTATTTGTGGTGATATTGTGTTCCCCAAAATATTATACACCCTAATAAACTTATCTGGGGTCAGAGAACAGAACAGCCACTAGATATAGAGGCCAGAAAATGGTGGTACACATGCCTTTAATCCTAGCATTCCAGAGGTAGAGATCTGCCTGGATCTCTGTGAGTTCAAGGCCACACTGGAAACAGCCAGGCGTGGTAACAAGAGCCTTTAATCCCAGGAAGTAATGGCAGAAAGCAGAAAGGTATATAAGGTGTGAAAACCAGGAACTAGCCTGGTTAAGCTTTCAGGCTTTTGAGAAGCAGTTCAGCTGAGATCTATTTGGATGAGAACTCAAAGGCTTCCAGCCTGAGGAAACAGGATCAGCTGAGGAATTGGCAAGGTGAGGTGGCTGTGGCTTGGTCTATCTCTCTGATCTTTCAACATTCACCCCAAAACCTGGCCCCAGGTTTGTTGTTATTAATAAGACCTTCTAAGATTCATGCTACAACTGTTCCCATTTTTTAATGTTGGACAAGCTGAGCACTAATTATGTCTTGCTTGGTTAGAAATAACCTAGTACAACACTGATAAGACAAATGGTTACTTTTTCTAGGTTTTATGTAGAGAAGGACGCAGTTTGAGAGAGGGATGGAACCAAATTGTCCCTCAGGGTAAAATGTTTAGTAATATCACCAAAAACAAGGTTTGAAGTAAATCTTCAGCTGCACATTACATAGAAAGCAGGGAGTTATTTTAAGGGCTCTTAGGAGGACGTAGAGCAGGGAGGTGTTATACTGCAAGGAGGTAAAGGTACCTTGGTATTTCCAAATTAGGTTAAAGGACACTATGTGCTCTGTGGTTTGGGCTGCGACAAGTGCCTAGAAAGCCCACACAATGATATGCTTGGTTAATATACGTGTCAGTGCTCAGGCTGTCTCTAATCAGGCAGAAGAGGGCTGCATTTGTGTTTGTCTTGATTTCATTCCTCTCATTTGTGGGGTGGGTGCCTGGAAGGCCTGTTTCTAGAAAGGAAAGTTCCCATCTATGTGACATCATGACTTTTCCTACTGTGATTAACGTTCCATTCTCTCCAGCCTCTTGTTCTATGCTAGGAGCTAATTTTTGAAGGCATCTAATTACCAACTGAAGATAATATGAACTAATTTTAGAGCCCCAGACACTCTCCATAAACTCTACAATGAAATAGTTTCCCCCATTGAGTTTTCTGACTTTTCCTAGATGACATGAATCTATTCACTATCCATAGGGCACCAACAACATATCAAAGAAACAGGTTCACCCAAGTCTATCTGAATAGAGCAATGGTTTTACTGTGGCAGGAATATTGGTAAGGAGTTAGACACAACATGGATGATTCAAACTGCAGCTGCATAGATGAAAAGGCAAAGACAGCATGGGTTACAACTCAGGGACTCTGCAATCCTGGAGTTCTTCACACAGCCTGCAGACAACTCTAGTGGTCAGAATCTCTTTCCACAGCAAGTGTTACTGCTTATGTAACCTTGGAGATGGACCTAGTGATTCTTGTTTTAGGAACTTCCTGAGACTTGTGAGTTTTGATTACTTCCTGAGTCTTAATAAACTACTTTCCAGGATGAAATGCTTCAATTTTGAAGGGGGGTAATTGCTACATCACTGGCTGCCCAGTCATTGATTAGAAGATCTAAAGCTGCTAGCATCACAGGCCAGACGTTCAAAGAGCACATTTCTGCACTTAAAACTGGTAGCCTTTTGTACCAGTTTATTGTTCAGATGAAAGTCAAGTTACAAATATACAGCCATAAATATTTGAAGAAGTTATTTTGCTTCCTTTTTGTAAGGATGCATGCATACTATAGCAACTGGTGTTTCAGTTTGGGGACATCAAGCACCACCTGACTACTAAATCCTTAGATAGACTATTAATAGCTCATGCATATATCTTGAAAGCACTCTTCTTTTGCTTTCTAAGTCTCCAGCATGCCACCTTTTACACAACCTAGCTCTGTTGACATGAGTATAATGAATGGTTCACTAAGTTCTTCACATATCCATATGGCTCTACTCTCTTTTGATTATATTTTGGCAGTGAAAATGTGTTGTCATACCTTATAAGTTCATGTTGCTATCTATTCCATGCGAATGACATTTCACCCAGGGCTGTGTTTTATATCCTTTCATGGGTTTGATAGAACAAAAGCACAGCCAATACGGACTGGCTGCGTATAATTTACCAGTTAGTCTGTTCTAGCAAAGATATACTCTCCAGCACAGCAAGCACAGTTATGGTTTCTGCTTGGCTAAGTTTTCAGCACTCTACAGTCATTTTGGAGATCCATCCTTTGCAGGATATAATGAGGCAGGCCATAATCTACCATGGCAACTCAGGAAATCCAGCTTTGCTCAGCATGGGTCATCATCTTCCTGTGGCTTCTAAGTGCCATGTTAGCACTAAGATTGCCCTATTGCCTAGGATTGGAGGAGGAAATGCTGTCAAGTCCCGAGTACCTCAATCAATCAGCTACTGCTTATTAAATCTTGTTATCTAGTTTTCTTGTTCAAGAATTCTCAGAACCTAATCCTACAGGATATCTTTGGAAAGCTAATTTTCACAACACCTTATGCTTAACCTCTCCTCTCTGCTTCAGAAATTACAGCTTTGTTGAAGGGGTATGTTAGTCAGGGCTCTCTAGGGGATCACAAGCAATATAAGTTATATTAAATGAGAATCTATTAGGTGGCTTTCACTATGTAGTCTGGGGGTTATTGAACAATGGCTGTCATAACACTGGGGAGGATGGGAATCAGTGCCTGTTTAGTTCACAAACTTGGATGCTCAGGAGTCTCCTCTAGTGCTGATGGCTTCGGGGGGATTGTGAATCATGGTGTTCAGTCCAGACAGGAAGGCTAAAGAAGATGGGTTTTGATGTCAGTAAAGAATGATGACAGCAGTTGCAGCTGCAGCAACAGGGTAGATGAACTCACCAGTATGCTACGAAGACAAGCAGGCCAAAAGAACCAAAGTCTCTGCCTTGGATGTCCTTTTACCTGGGAAACCTCTAGAAGGATCTACCCACATTTAGCACTGATCTTCCCACTTCAAGTTCCTTAATCCCTTACACATGCACTGATCCTTGTCCCTTAGTTGGTGCTGGGTGGAGTCAAGCTGACAGCTAGAGAGAGATTAACCCTCACAGTGCAGCAACTCTCATTTTGTGTTAGGGGAAACTTCTGATGACAGTTTCTACACACTACATGGAGATGATTATTGGGTGCTGATCCACACTTGGAGTGAGGACCCACTCCAAACAGAGGGTGCACTAGGTCTGAGGGCTTGTGGAAGTCTACAGAACCACAATTTTCAGGAACATTCACTCAGATATGCCTATTCTGTGTGGCAAGTTTCAGTCTTTTCCTAGCCAGGGCCCTAAATTTAATGTAATTGACTTGCCTTGGTTCAACAACCTAGAGATCCATTCTTCTTAGAGGTTCAACAACTACCAGATTCCCAGCTTGTTTCACTATAGTGATCACTGCCCTCCCCCCGACACACACTGTGGGAGGATAGTATACAAAGCATTTTCCTGCTCCCTCAATGAGACTTTAACCATTTGTCAACCTCCCTTATGTTCTTACAAGTTTTCTGTTGAGTATATCATGTTATTTTTCGAGTACATGTATGCAATTCTAAAAATAAGGAGGAAAATGCACACAAATACAAAATCCAGAATCATACCAGCAGCCACAAAACCATTCTCTCAATGGTTGATATTTAATGAGTGGTTAGAGTAAAATCCTTGGTGATACAGCTTCGGTCTTATACCAAGGACTATCCATGTTCTACATTCCATTGAGGATAAGGTCATGTTTACCAATCTAGCAAAAAATATAAAGCCAAAGAAACCCAAAACTGTGATCTATTTTCAAAGCTCTATCTTACCTTCTACATTCTCAGAGTTCTACCATAACCAACTCTCTAGGTTCTGGTCTTCTGAAAGGAGGAATCAAAGGAAAAAACAATGTGGGGACAAGCAACTTCCCAGGATGCAGCTCTAAGAATGTCTTTCTTCACTGCAAGAATGAGATTGGCACTGTCTGGAGCACTCAGGTGCAGAAAGCAGAACTATCTCAGTCAGTAATCAGTGCTCCTGTTGCTTCCCAGAAAGCACTTGGCCTTCTCTTGACCACTACAGAGGATCCAAAGGAATTGCTTACATGGTGCAAATTATTTCTTGGAGGGAGGTTAGCATTTTCCTTAATGCTGTTATATGCCCTACTCTACCAAACCAATAGAAAACTCCAGTGAATCAATGCTCCCAGAGGAGATGGATGACTACTTAATTAGTAAGCCATCTCAGCTCTGCTCTTTTCAAGAATATTCAAGAGTAACAAAGACATTCTCTGGAGCTTAAAGTCATGGTTTTCTATCTAAACTCCTGAGTGAATGAATAAAGAAAATGGCTGTTGGTCCTCCATATCACATCACAAAATTCATTCTAAGTGGATTTTAGACATAAAATACAAGGAGAAAAATATCCTAAGAGGAAAATAAAAGAATTGGAAGATGTACACACTTATTTATGTGAAATACACAAATTTAATTAACAGATAGAATATGCTATCCTAATACTAATACATAATATGCATGAAGTTTATGAATTAAATATTAAGTAGTACAAGTCCTAATTATGAAGAAATGAGTATGTACCACTGATATTCAGGGAAAGCAATACTTAGATATTGATAGAAAAAAAATTCAATGAAATTGAGACTGGAATTTTGTTTGAGGACTAAAAGAACTCATTCCATTCAAGCATGGATTGATGACAAAATACCTGTTCACACATGTTTTAATCACATTTCTCAAAACCTATGAGCAGAAGACTTTGACTAGAAAACCTAAGAAACACGAAGGAAAGACAGACAGGGAGCACTGTTTTAGAAACAGTATTTTCTCCTGGATGTCACACAGGCATTCTTTGCTTTATATAGGATTCTTGGTTGCAATCTTTTTATCTCATAACAAAACAGGAAGATATTATATCAGAATTCATACATACCCACCAACACCACATATTTCGTATGTCTGAGAAAAATATTTGATAATAATCCTCAAACCACTGAGCAGGATGGGAAAGATGCATACAGGAAGCAATAGTGAATAATGAATTGTAACACATTTAAATGTAAATAGCTCACAGGTCATTTGAAAGAAAATGAATGGCCAATGAGGACAAACTAAAACTATAATTGCTATTGACTGTGTACTGAGTCACATAAGGCAAATCTAGAAGCCACCAGAACGTCAGAAGAGGGAGGGTAAAGTAAAACCAGTCAGTGGGAAGAAAGAACAAAGGAAATAAAAACTGTTCCATGGACCTTATTGAGTGTGAGAACCATCTGTTTGTTGTTATTATTTTTTTTCTGTAGAAGCAATTGTTTGACTGTGAGAATAAAGGAATATCAAATATTACTGGATTGGTAAAACAAATAATGGGTAGTAAATTATAATACCAAAAAAGTGCCGAGGAAAGGAACAGAAAGACTACAGAGTAAAGCTGAAGAAACCACTGACCCATTCTATTAAATACGCTAGACTCAGTTGTTTTGTACTGAATTAAGAAAGTGAAACCCATTTATATACCTTTTACAAGACATTCTTAAACCAAACAACTAAGGTCAAAATACAGGCATGCAGAGACTTGATGCACATAAAGTTTTTGCTCAATGCAGCATTATTTTCAGATTCACAGCAGCATTGTTTTCAGTAGCCAAGCTTTGGAATCAACCTAAGTGTCAACTGATGGGGAAACAGGTACAGAAAATGTGCAGTTGTCTGCATTTGTGTTTATGTCTCACACACTCAGTGTTGCTTAGCCTTAATGAGAAGGAAATTTTGGTATTATTTCAACAAGGATTAGTTTGGAGAATGTTCTGCAAAATGAAATAAGCCAGGCACAGAACAACAAATACTGCATTATGTCGCTTACCGTGGACTCTGTAATAAAGTCAAAGCCACAGGAACAGAGGGTAGCATGGTGGCTGCCAGGCAATGGGTGGGAGAATGGGAAAGGTTTGCTACATGGTATATCTTTTAGTGATGTAGAATGAAAATATTCAGGATGTCTAATGCCCAGAATGGACTCATAGATTATGATAGTGCAGAATACTCAGAATTTATTGTGAGATTAGATCATGAATGTTCTCACTGCACAGAAATGTAAGTATATGAGGTTATGGAAATTCGAATGAGCTAGATGCTGGTAGTTATTTCACAATATATTTAAAGAAAATAGCACATTGTATACTTTAAAATATGAAAATTTATTTGTCTACTCTATTTCAGTAAAGCTGGATATATGACTGGATCATACAGCATGATCATAAACCCAGACATCTACATTGTAAAATACATACATATAAAACAAAAGATTGTTATGAATGGAAGTATTTGATGCAAATGTTTACAAATAAAGACTTCATTATGCCTGCCATAGATGAACAGATCTAGATTATAGTACAGACACAGAAATGAATTTTTAAAGGATATTGCATAATGGTTGGAGATGTGACTCAGTGGTAGAATACCTACTTACAACCTGTGAGAACCTGGCTTTGAGCTTCCTATCAGAAGAAAGAAAGAAAGAAAAAAAGAAAGAAAGAAAGAAAGAGCGAACGAACAAAAGAAAGGAAGGAAGGAAGGAAGAAAGATGTACCAAACAATGAGTTATCTATGCCATGGAGACTTTGTCTCACACTGAAATATTTTATTCTCCATTGTGTGCCACGCTAAGACATACCCCAGTAATTTTTACACTGTTTACGTTGATTCAAAGATGTTGTGAAAGAAATAATGTGCCTATGTGTTCTTGGGAGGGAATTCTCCACACTTCTTTGATTCTATGCTTTAATATAATGCTTGGAAAGTTATTGAGATGTTAATGAACAAAAATTGAGGACTTCATAATAACTTGAACTCATGAAATTAGAGAGGGGGTTTTAGATTGTGCGGGGAAAATTTGAATACACAGTCATTGTATTAGTTGTTTTCCTCATTGTTATGATCAAATACCTGGCATGAAGCAAGTTGAGGAAAGAATAGTTTCTTCTGGGATACAGTTCTTCAGAATGACTGAGGCATGATGGAGACCATGGTGGCAGGAGCACCCAGGACTTCTCACATCTGCATGTGTGATTCAGGTTTGAAACACTTGTTTCTGGGTCCTCTATCCAATTAAGAGTCTCTAACTTGACTGCAGAAGTCCACAGCTAGGTTGGTCCCTACATGATCTGTGAAAGATATACAACCAAAACAGCAGTCCTTAGAGATAAAAAAGTTACTACGTTTTTTTGCAATAAACAAAACAAAAACAAGGATTCCACCTAACCTTGAGAACTGTGAACCTAAAAGGGGAAAACATGCATAGAAAGGCTGACTCAAAAATACCTGTTTAGTACCTAGAGATTGGGAATGAGAATGGAGTATTCAAAGACAAGAGGCAGAGAGAGACATTGCTCTATTTCTATTTTACATGAATAAAATGGTGTCATTGGACCGTACAACAGTAGGTGCTACAAGGATCAGTGAGCAATAAACTAGTATGTGAGGGACTCCAGAAGATGAGAGGCTGCACATTGTGACTCTGTTACCTGCATTTTGGAAAATTCCTTTTGTTGAAAACCCCATCATGTTTATTAGAATCTGAAGGTGTCTTTTATGGAATGACTCAAAAGCTTATAAAAAAAACCCTGAATCATACATTTGTTGCAATTTTATTTTTTTTAAAAAATATAACACTGTATTGTATCACACACAATTCTAGAGAAAATGAGACATGTCCAAATTGCTAAAGTGACATGGATATAATTGTCTGTAATTGGTCTACACTCTGATTAAAGAAGAGTCTGGAAGGCATAACTTGGCTTATATTTCTTTTTTTTTGTGATTACATTGTGAGTGGCAATTGTTGGCTAGTGAAGAGGATACTATATCTATAGCCAGTTAGCCGAGGACTAAGAGAATGGTAGTGAGGATGCTTGGTAGCTTGCACTTCTTGTTCATAGTGAGGAAGTAATGCTGAGACCTATGCACACATCCAGATAAGCTCAGTGCAGCAGCTGTGGTGTTGAGAGCCTTACCCAACCACCTGTGAGAGGCCAAGATCACATATTCACATGTTTTGGCCTTCAGTTCTATTTATACATGCTGATTTACCCATCTTCCTGCCTGTCAGGCTTTAACCCATGACAAATGCAGGTAAAATACGATATACTATAGATGAAGTGGCGCTTATTTGATTGGTAGACTCAGGAGATTAAATTCAAATAAGTATGCAAGCACATCTCCAGCTTCATACAAGAGAACTGAGCTGACCTTGCCATGTTCAATTAGACAGTATAATACGCAACAAAGGCAATTGTTTCTGGCCTGAACCCATTTTGAGCTCATCTGCATCTGTCCTACCAAAGGAAAAGAGCCACATAGGAAATGCATATCATTCTAGGTGAAGGCACATCCATGGCCAAGAAGGAGTGGTAACCTTATAATCTTGATCTTTATAGGAATGCGGAGTGTCTGAGACAGGTTGATCTCCATTCTTGTGACCTAAATGTAGCTTTCATTCCACTTGAAATATCTGGATCTAGCTGGTGTCTTTCCTTACTATAAGATCTTCACACAAGTGAACAGCCATGACCCCAGCCCTTCCTACACACTACAGATGTTCTAGTCTTCCTCAGTGCATAGCAATGCCCTATATTACTATATATTATTATATGGACATTCCTGAATTGTTTTCTGATCATCATTTGGTACTGTCAAACTTCCCTCACTTTTTACAGGCAGCCTTAATGTCTGCTGGCTCTACAGACACCCCTGTTTTATCCTTGACCTAGTAAATGAGCAGAGACAGAGATGTTAAGCAAACTGGAAAAAGATGATCTTTGGCTCTCATAGAGAATGCATCCTCTGGAAAGACCTGAAAATGATAACTGTCCCCATGTTTATGTAAATATACACCTGAATGAACTTTTCCCCCATTTGAAGTGATGGAAAGTCTCCTTGTTATGGTTTGCCAAGACAGGGATAGCTATAAACTAGGTATGAGTGAGAAACTACAGAGACTGAATTGTCACCTGGAGGTCAGCGCTGGTTAGGGGCATTGGTGCTTAAGAACACAGTAATAGCTTCGAAGCAGAGCTCAGGTAAAATATACTGTAGGTAGACAATAGTGATCTGGGGAAGGACAGGGGAAGCTTGTCAAAGTATTTGAGGAATGAGTGGAGCTTTGATAATAAAAAGTAGCAAGTGGCACAAGGTCAAATTCCATGATGCTCATTTTGTGTATAGGATTGGATATGGCTCTCCTGTAATTCCAAGGTATCTACCTTGATAGCTCAGGGGCGACTACAAAGCACTGTGCTGTACTATTTTCAGATTCACCATCTCAGGATCAAATTTTTTTCATGAGCAATGAAAATACAACCGCAGGATGAATTGAAATCATTTGAATTTCTGTTAGTTCTAAGATGGTGGTGGAAAGTTATAAAGGAAATGAAGTCATTGGCAATAGTGAGATATCATAGAAAGGTGCATCTTCAGCAAAATAGACCTTGTAGTCCGGGAGGGAGAAAATAGCTCAAATGACAGAATTAGTGTGAGAAATGTTCACCCAGTTTAAAAGAAAGCAAGCTCACTCTGTAATCTCTTCTCTTGTTTTCCTTCTGGCTGTCTCAATGCTCTGTGGTCTTATCCATGGCTAAGGCTCTCCCTTGACAAGGGACAAGTTTTAAACAGCTTCCAAGGTGAAACGAAATTTTGAAACAAAATTTTGTCTTTCATTAACTCTCTATTACAGACACAGATGACATGATATCTCCTTCTATTCATCACCACAGCTTGGGCTCTGCCTTTGTCCTGTGGAATCCTGTGTTCACACCCCATGAAAAATTTGAGTGATAATGGCATTAAGATGAAGTAGAAAGCATTAATCTCCAGATCCAAATTTAATTTGAATTCCCAACTCACTCATGGTCACTTAATGGATATAGCTTAATACTGAGCAATTTCATCAAACCAAAATAGCACGCATCTTTGAGAGGAATATCAGAGACAATGAAGCCAGTTCATAACATCAGGGCTGAACTTCAAAAGGCACACTAATTCTGCTAAGCAAAGAACCCCAGGTCTTACAGTTTTGATGGAGCTTGTCGAACATGTGGACACAGGGCCAGGACAGCAATATTTTGGGAACCTGGGCACAGTTCAGAAGACTCTGGTGCTCAGTGTCCTCTTCTGCCCCAAGTCAAAAGACCCCAGAGACTTTGCTCTTTCCTGTTAAACACAGTTCTCACACTTCTGCCCTGAGGAAGGGTTTCAGAGACTCTGGTCATTTTTTGAGAATTTGCTCACTCTCAGCCAACCGTTTCAGTGTACTCTGTGCTCAGAGCTGATGGTCATCCTGTGGGAGAGTGATGTACCAAATATGGTAGGCTTGTTCCAGGAGGCCAAGGAGAGCAAAGTCAGTCACAAACATCAGCTATGGTTACCACAAAAGGCCTCCCTCCTCCTTCCTCTCTTCTCTCTCCCTCCTCCTCCCTACCCCTCTTTCCCCCTCCCTCCCTCCTTCCTTCCCCCTCCTTCTTCTCTCTCTTCTTCCTTCCCTTTCTCCCTCCCCTTTCCTCCCCGCCAACCTCTTACTCTTACTCTTATGCTTCCGCTTGATCTTGAGACCAAGTCCACAAACAATTGCTTGCATCCAAGCCCCATTACCAGGCTTTTATTTTAATGCCTCTAAGTAAGACAGCCCTCCTTACGTCTCCATGCTGTCACCATCCTGCTTTCTTGAGAATTTACCTAATGATGAATCAGTACAATTACGCCAGGCCTCTCTCACTCTCTAACCTGAATAGCTCCTTTCTCCCGGCTTCCTGATCACTTTGCCTATTTTCAGTTTTAGTGACTCAATTCAATTTTAAAAGTCCCAGCTGAAATTTAGTGCTGAGGCACAGAAAAGGTTCTGAACAAAAGATACTTTAGTAATAACAGGCAAGTATTAACTACTTTTCAGTGCTCCTGCCTCATGCTGTTGATACTCAGTCTGTCAATGAAGAGCAGCATGTGACTCACTTGCAGTTCAGTCATGAAGACCATGTTCATCTCTCACCAAGCTTTATCTTTTCAACTAATTTCTGCCTTCCATTGGCTTTCTACGTTTACTAATCTGCTCCTTTCTCTGCTCAGTATAACTGGAAGTCTATACCCAGAGTGGTTGAAGGCATAGTTGTTGATAAACCAAATGTTTCCCACTTTAATCCTAATTAATGAAGTTGAGTCAAGCACTCTTGTTAACTCATCATGATAGACTTCAAAATAATTCCCACAGAGGGACTTGCTGCCACCCAGGAAATCACAGCTTTTAACTAAACTGGAAAACTGTTTAATCTGCGGTCATTGGATGTCTCTGATGAAGACAAATACCAGCTTACATTTCTACCATATTCATGAACTTCTTCAATTCTGAAATTGTTTTCAAAAATGTTTTGCATCATCACAGGACAAGAAGGTTTATTAAGGCAACTTTAAACTTCTTTCTCACTAGGGATGCTATTGTGTTAAAACAAACAGACCACCTTCACATGGATTACAAAATCTGTATTGACACTATGTCATGCACACAGAGGTCAAAGAACAACTTGTGGGTGCCAGTTCCCTTGTTCCATGATGTGGGTCCTGGGGATTGAATGCTGTTAGTCAGGCTTGTTTGGCAAGAGCCCTTCCCAGCTAAGTCATCTCACTAGCCCTATATAGCTACTTAATCAGTTTGGTATCGGTTTGTATTATTGGGAGTTCAACTTCATTCTTTTGCAAGTACATATCCAGTTGGCCAAGCAACATTTGTTGATAGCATTGCTCTTTTCCCATTGAATGACCTTGGCACATTTATTGAAAAACATGTAACTGTGGGTATAAGGATATGTTTCTGGGCTCTCTAGACCTTTTCCATTGTCTTCTAGACTTATTCCATCTGTCTTCACACTAAAAATCAAGGGATATATATATATATATATATATATAACATCTGAACTAATATAAGGAATCAGGGAATGTCTGTCATTCAAATTTTTCTTTTTCCAACATTGTTTTAGCTGTTCAGGGCCCTTTAAGATTCCATGTGAATTTTAGGATTTATTTCCCTGATTTTGTAAATTATGTCTTTGGGGGTTATAACAAATTTAACTTGATAGTTTATCACTTTAGATAGTTGTTTGGTCTTAGTGAGGTGCTGAGCTGAATAACCCTCCAGGCCAGAAGTTTATTAATGCTTACAGTGGCACCATGATATAGTTTCAGCCCCTATTCTCATCTCTTCTAAGATGAAACAAGGTGTCTTCTTTTAAAGGTTTGAAGGGAAGGAGAGGTCTTGCACCACAAGGAAGCAAGTTTAGTGAATAAGGGACTTCTTTTACGTGACACGTTTTCTTTAGATAGGTAAGTTGGGCCCGGTAATGAGTGGCCCATGCTTCTTGATAGTAATAGAGAAGTGGCACGTGTATGACTAATGCTAGGTGATAGGGGTTACTCTTTCTCTGGAGAACAATGGAGCTTGTGTGACAAGTTTTTCCTAGGGAGACATAACACACACACACACACACACACACACACACACACACACACACACACACACCTATTCATCCTAGAAATGGAACACACACAGACCAAAATAACAAATGTATCAATGTCTAACTTGGTGAACCAAGGAATTTTAATTCTGGTTACTTAACAGGAGTATGACAAGGAACAGGAGGAGTCAAGAGGAACTGCATCACTGAAAAGCCCACCCTGACACAGTTGATGACTAGAAGCTGAGACCCTGGATTTCTTTGCACAGCATTCAGGCAGCTGACAGTCTTAATATCCCTCTTTTCTGCCGTTCTCATGGTCAGAGTCTCTCAACAGAAGTTGTTTACTCATTTTTATATCCCTGTAGTACAGGGGACTCAGAATTCAAACAGTCCATGTTTTCTCTTATATACAGATGTTAGATTTTAAGCTTTAGATGTGATCCAAGTAGATCCACATAACCACAGAGGTTAGGAACTTCAAATGGGACCACAGTAGAGGAAAGGGTCTTCCAAGGAAGGGGAATAGAACATGGTTTTATAAAGGGATAAAAGGTAGAACTAGAATAGCATTAAATGGGGAGGGGGTAAAAGGGTAGGGTAAAAGAGGGAATGTGAGGAGAGGCAACTAACACTAAAAGCCTTTTGAAAAGCCATATGAAAACCTACTGCTTTAGAAGCCTCCTAAAATAGATAAGAGGGATATAAATGGAGTTACCATATAAAGAGAGAGATAATATCCCAACTAGATAATGTAAAACCCCAGTACCAGGAATGGACTCTTGTTTTTAACAAAATATCAGTCATTCGATTTTACCAATAAAGACTCGAGAGCCAGATGCTGGAGTGAAAGCCTGCTAGCTCAGACAGGCAGAGAAGCACCCAGCTGACTTTCCTCCTCCGCTGATGTCCTTGAAAATTCTCTCTTCTCCTAAGCTGTCCCAAACAAAAACCTCAAAATGAATGTCCCTCCCTTCTACTTCCTGTGTGTCTTTCTATCCGTCCTCCTGACTCCCTCTTACTCCATGGCTTTTTCTTTTTTTTTCTTTTTTTTTTTTTTTTGTTTTTTTGAGACAGGGTTTCTCTGTGTAGCTTTGAGCCTTTCCTGGGACTCACTTGGTAGCCCAGGCTGGCCTCGAACTCACAGAGATCCGCCTGGCTCTGCCTCCCGAGTGCTGGGATTAAAGGCGCGCGCCACCACCACCCGGCGGCTTTTTCTTAATAATCCTATGTTCACTTCCTCTCAGCTGGTTGCTTGCTCTGTCTCTTGACGTATGGTTGACTTTATTTAATCCTGTTTACAATATTTAATCAGAAAGCTCTTGGATTAAAGGTATGTGCTAGAGCTGAGCCACAACACATCTAGAAACAGTTTTTTTTTTCCTGTAAATAACACAATTTCAGTGTTCACAGCGTGATCAAATATACTGCAACAATGGACTACATCTTTTTAAGTCATTGATCCCAGGGTTCCAGTAGACCCCCTAAACACTACAGACAATTGTCCAAGGCTATTGGTTACCCTCCACAACTTGAGGGTAAGGCTCTACTGCTGAACATACCATTTATGTCATCAAACATGGACAAGTTAAGCTTGTCCCTACTGACTGTCACTAATAGTGCTGTAAGGTACTAAACATGCTACTCCAGGAGAAAAGTAATCATCATCCTGCTACAAATAACCTAGAGCAGAATTTCTCAACTTGTGGGTCACGACCCAACTTGGGATCAAACAACTCTTTAAAAGGAGTCACCTAAAACCATCAGAAAACACAAGTATCTGCATTAAAATTAATAACCATAGTAAAATTATAGTTATGAAGTAGCAATAAAACACGATTTTATAGTTTGGGGTCACCACAAAGTGAGGGACTACATTAAAGGGTTTCAGTATTAGGAATGTTGAGAACCACAGCTCTAGAAGGAAACCTACTACTATTATTCTGTTACGTGAACATAGCAATTAAAATGACACCTAATGACATTTTGCTATACACATAGGTATTTCCTCCACTGAAGTTTTGAATCCTTGAAGTCATCCTTGATGGGTGGAACCAACTGCTTCCATATACCTTAGTATTTATAGTCTGACCTCCCATAAATCATGAGTGTTATTTTTGGGTGTGTTAACATGTGTTCAGGTAGTGTGTGAGTGCATGTGTATGTGTGTATATACATGCATGCATGTATAAGGAGGCCAGAGGTCAATGTTAGGTGTCTTCTTCTATTGATCTCTACATTATTTTTGGAAATATGCTTTCTTAGTAAACTTGGATAGGCTGGCAGACTGGCAAGCTTGGGGCATCCACCTGTTTGCAGCCCTCTAGCATTGGTAATCACCTACTGACAGAGCCATCTCGCCAGCCCAAGCATTGGTACCAATATCAGGAATAGTGAATCATTTCCAGGGGTATTCAACTTACTTTCCCCAGATTCACTAGAGGAATCACTGTCTACATGGTAGCCACGGCCTTGTGAAATGTATTTGTTAAATACAGATTTGAAAATCAAAACTGCTTAATAGATCTGTGGGTTATAAAATGAATGTTAACATACATTAAAATATTAATTCTGTTGTACATATCCACTGTAATTCTTGGTTACTGAGGACATTGCCAATGAATAATATTTTTGAGAACTTTTTATTTCTCCTCTGAGCGATGGAACTCAACAGTGGGCTGAAAATAGTGACTAATGTGTGCTGTAAACACTTGTGCTGTCACCCTTTTCTTTTCATTTATAATACACCGGTAGAGTGTATTTTGTATAATTTAGAAGAGTAGGTTTTTCACAGTGGCAACTGAGCCTTGGCATCAACTGGCAGCAGTAGCCTTAGTGAGAGAGTTGGCTTTTTTTTTAACCCAGACCCAGACTTCTTTCTAACTAAGGAAGTTGGAGATGGCATCTCTTTCTAATATAAGGCTTTTTCCCCTATTCTGAACATGTTTTTATGTGTAGCCGTCTTTATTAATTATCTGAGATACTCTGGGTAACTTGCCTCAGATTCTGTGTCAATACCTGCTGCTTCACATTGCACTTTTATGTCCCACACAGCTTCTTTCCTTACATCTCATGAAGACATTTCTGCTAGCATCAAAGCTCTCTTCTGAAGTTTCCTTACCTCCAGACTTGATGCTTCTGCCTGCTTTGATTTTTATGCAGGCTACCAAACGAAACTTTCTGCATGTCAGCTGTTGGGCTACTGTGCTTTCTAAGCTTTTGTGTGTTCGCTCAATTAATGCTCTAATTCCCTTTGATAACTGTTACAAAATGAATGTTTGGTGCTAGAGGTCTACCTTTTGGGCAGTTTGGCTTTGAGTGTGTCTCCCTCACTAGCTTTTATCATTCTGAGCATTGGTTTAACGTGAGAGGGATGGGACTCTTTCTCTTATTTGAACACTTCCAGGTCATTACAAGGTTATTAATTGGACTAATTTTAATTGCGTTCTCAGGAAACAAGGAGGCCAAAAGAGAATGAGAGTTCCAAGAGAATAGCTTCCTGAAGGCAAAGTCAAAAGATATGCATTTAGCAGTCAAGTTTATTAACCCTTCATGAAACTCCAAAAAGCTTACACTGTTACCATCAAGGTTCACTGATCACAAATCACTTCAACAAATATCACAGTATTCTTGCTTATAGTTTTTCCAGAATTACAAAAGTGTGGCAGGACCTAAAGTGAGTTCATGCCTTAGGAAGAAAAAAAATGTTGATGACTATTGATCTACAAACAGTAAAGCATCACAAAGCCTGATACAGTGACATAGGTTTCCACAAGTCTTTCTCATCACTTAGATTTATCCTGAAGTACTTTGTGGCATTGCTGCTTCCTTTTCTAGAAATGGGCTCAGCTTTGTGCATTTGCTTTTTTCTTGTTCTGCATCTTTACCAAGTATGTTTATGTGCTTTTTGTTGTTGATTATTTTTGTTTGCCTTGTTGAGTCTTGAAGATATAATACATGAAGGGTTTGCCATTCGTAACTATATTATCACTTCCATAGAGATCCTAAGCCAACTTTGAGAACTGCAAACCCCTCATTCGCTTTCCTCAGCCAGCACATGCCCACTCACAAAGTGCTCATTGTCTTCAAACTCTTCTGCAGACATCTCCTGCCACAGCAGTAAGTGCACTCTCCATTGACTCATTGGTGACTGGTTTTGTTGAACCTTGGTTACTGTTGTCAACTTGATAGAATCTAGAATCACAAGCGAGATGTTCCTCTGGACATTCCTGCGGGAAATGCTCTTGATTTTATTAATTGAGGTGGGAAGATCTCCCACACTGTATTCTACTATTCCCTTGCTGGGATCCTCAACTGTGCATATGGAGAAAGGGAGCCAAGCAGGAACATGAAACCATCCCTCTGTGTTTCCTAATTGTGGATATGATGTGGCCAGCTCGTTCAAGCTCCTGCTGCCACATCTTACCTCCCAGCCTATGATGGATTGTACCTTGAACTCTAAGGTAAAATAAATCTTCCCTCTCTTAAGCTATTTCTGTCAGAATATTTTATGACAGCTAAATGAGGAGAGAATGAAGTTACCTTCCTTCTTTAGGCCAGATACGAACCTTCAAGTTTCTGTAGTCACTACCAGCAAATATTCCAGGAATTTATTTTATTATTTTCATTTTGTTTGTTTCTTACCAACAAATATCAATATTCTAAGACAAGTGAATTTTGTTCTGTACTTACAAAGAGTTTTTCCACTCTAGTTATTTTTAAAACATATTTCCTTTATTATTTATTTTTAATTCCTTTACATCAAGAGGAGGAAGGGTCCACTCTTTCATCCCTCCAACTACCCCCATGTCTTTCCTGTACTTTCAAATTTATGGCCTCTTTATCTTTAATTATTGTTACATATATGAAAAAATACATAAATACAACCCGCTGAGTCTACATAGTATCAACTGTATGTATATGTTTTAGAGCCAACCATGTGATATTGGATAACCAATTAGGGGGCTCATTTCTGAGGAGGACTAATTCTCCCTTTCTCAGAAGTCATTAATTGCCTGTAGCTCTTCATCTAGGGGTGGGGCCCTATGAGGCTTCTGCTGTGCATGTTGGTATGTCAACTGGTATTTGCATAGTTCAGGTCTTATTTAGGCAGCCATATTGTTGGGATTTTATAAGTGTAGCTTCCCTTTAACATAGAGAAGACACACGTTCACAGTGGATTTCCTGGCTCTTCACAGCCTTCCCACTCTTTCCCTAATGTTGCCCAAGCCAGTAAGGCATTAGGATTGTACTGCAGATATATCACCTGGGAGTAGGCACTCCATGGTCAGTTGTTCTTTTCTATTTGACCAGTTGTGGCTTTATGTGATGGCGCCTGCTGCAATAAGAAACTTCTTTGATCAGGAGTGAGAGTTATGAGCTTAAGTATTTAGAATGCAGTTAGGAATTATGTTGGTTTAGGAAAATGGCAGTAGTACATTCTCCTCTAAGCTCTATGACCTCCCTCTGCTGGTGTAGTTACAGTACCAGGTATTATTTCCCTTCTGTTGAGCTGGCACAGTTTCCCTTCTAATAGGCATTAACAACTTCTATTAGACAGCTGTTAAGAGCCATAGACCATCTAACAAAAAGTCCCAGGAATAGGAAAGAAAAATCTCTTTTTGAGGTTTTGGTCAGAGGGAATCCAAGCAACTCCCAAAACAATATCAGCTATTGCTGTTGCCCTTGGTTGTTGCCTCCTAGAGGTTTGAGGTAAAATCCATACAGCTGAGGCCATCGCTTACTTTAGACACAGGACTCAGAGGAATTGAGCTGGATCTGACCTAAAAGCTTCATCCCTATGGACTAGCTTTATAGTACTATTTTCCCTTCTGTTCAGTTGGCATGATTTCCATTCTCTAAAAAAGTTAATATTGTCAAACCATTGGGAATTTGTCTATTAATCAGGAAGACAGAGCTCCAATTTTACTCACCTTATATTGTTAGCCTGTTGTCATGATTTCTACCCATTCAGAGATCTTTGTGTTTTTAAAGTAGAACATTAAAGACTATTTTTTTTACTGAGTTCATTCTGAGGCTCTTTTCTTTTGTAATTGTAAGCAGAAGATGAAACTCTCCTTATTCCAAGAGATGTACAAAGTTCCCCTCCAATACAAGCCAGCATGATCCCATTCTGAGGATGTCCTGACTCTCCTTGTCACCAGCCACAGCCATACAGAAGAGTGAGAACATAAAATAGCAGCTGGGAGCTCTTCTCTCTGGGCACAATCTCCAGCCCTGTCAGGAGAGCTGCACTGGGATGTTCTGTGGACCCTCTGACAAGAAGCAAGGATCTGTATAGGAGAAAAGTGGCTTGTGCTACCTTGGGAGTGCGCAGGGCTGGAGGTAGAGAGGATGCATGTCTGGATTGAGGGATGAGTGTCTGAAGTCATCCCTCATGTCTAACTGGCTAATACCAGGTGGGAGTAGGGGTACAGCATGAAGGCCATAAGTTGTATTTGATAAAATACATCAATCTGGTTGGCTTGCACTGAGGTTTGTGGTAGAAGAAGTTTTTAAGCAGTCTCAGATTAAATTTTCTTTTATATCGGGTACACTTGTGCCTATTTATTTTATATTTTGAAATCTGTAGTCCTGATCATCACACGGAGACTGACCTTCATAGGGTAACCCAGTTCCTTGACATAGAGAACAACCTGATGGGCCTCATGCTTTCCATATGCAAGATAACCAAATCTAAACTCACAGCCACAGCCGCCTCCACTATTGGGCTTACTGGATTCTCACAATCAGGCCCCAATCTCTTATTCTTCTCTAGTTACCACATCCAGACATGCTAAGCAGATAGAATTGCTTCCACACTCATTTTAGAGCCTGTAGAAATTATTCAACCTAGCTGTATTTCCACACATCTTCTCTTGCTTCCCATCAAAAAATACATAGGCCATTTCCTAGGATTTTTCCTTACTCCCCCTTGCTTCAAGGTGATGGAGTTTGCCACCTTGGGCCTCTACTTGGAATTCATTCTTGTTGGTGACTTCTAACACCAAAGTTTCATCCCCAAATTTGTCTATGTTTAGAGTTCTCCCCCAAACTAAGTGACAGGACAGGTTCTGAACTGATTGGAAGGTCCAGTAGTCTTGGTGCTTTCTTCCAGCTTCTCCTGTAGCTACTGAGTACCTTGGAAGTGTTTTCCTCCCCCTCCCTCCACACTTTCTCAGATAACTTTTGGTCTTTAACCTATACTACTGAGGCCACCCCAAGTGTCATCCTTATGTTTTTTTCTTCTTTATGGGGCTCCACGGTGTTTGTACCTTCCTCTAGCTTCTACTGCCTGAGTCTATTCACATACACATACATAGCTTTATCTCCTTCCATTTTCATGTGTGTATGTGGTTTGTGGTATGTACTTGTGTATGTATGTTTGCATGTGTGTGAAAACACATAGATGTAGATGCCTATGCCCATAGATGTGTCATACACATGGAAGACTGAGGTTGATTTCTGGAATCATCTTCATCCACACAAAAAAGGCACTTCAGGCTCATCACTGCCTCTGTGTTAAAGAGGAGCATGTCTAGGTTGCCATGAAGACATTATGCTGCTGCAATCATGGAGTCCCTGTTTCCTTTTCTTTCTGGGAAGAAACCAGAAAAGCTCTTCAGAAGACCAAAAGATCCAGCTGCACAAAGATTTGGGGCCAATCCATGGGTACAATTAAGCTGACCTAGACTTGCCTTGAGGAAAAATAGACTAGAGTGGTGGATAGAAATCTCCTTGTTATCAATTAACTCAACTTTCCCTATTTTATTCTACTAAATTCATTTAGTCCTCTCTGCTTAATGCTTTTTTAGGTTTGTCTACATGTTCATTACATAGTTTGTTTACACGTTTTTAAGTTATTTTTGAATATATTATAGCGATTATCTTTTAAGACACCTGAAATTTTTCTGTAGTTTACAAAGACTTCTCTATGACAAAATATATAGTAAAAGCATCAATTCTTTTTAAACCTTTTCTGTTTGTTTTCTGCTTTCAAATCCTGCTTTTGCCTCCCAAGTTCTGGGATTAGAGACATGTGTCATCACACCTGGTTCATGTGGTGCTGGTAGGAACCCAGGGCTTTGTAGGTATTAGGCAAACACTCTGTCAGGTGATCTACAGCCCCAGCCCTAATTTCTTCTTATTGATAGTTGATATCCTTTGTATTTTTGAAGAATTTGATAAAATATTTACTTTTCATGTTCATTTGTATTATTCACATTGTCTTACTAATACTGGGTTTGAAATTGTTTTATTTATCAGATCAGCATTCTTCTTCAACAGAAGATATGAAGTAATTTAGAGTGTATAAATTTTGGGTAGGGCATTTCAGGACTATTATGTGAAGTATTTGTAGTGAGAGACATTCAAGAGCTTTAAAAGTGACTTAAACAGGGATCAATTCTCTTCCATTTGAAAGCATCCTCTCACAGGAGTTTCAGATAGAGCTGTGTAGAAAAACACTGAATGACATAAAATAGCATACCTTTCACTAATTCTGTGGTTGTTAATATTGCATGTCTAATATTGCTACCCGTCAATGCCATCAGTTGTAGGTTGGAAGAGGGAAGACAGATGGGATGTGAGAAAATTTCGCCAACAGAGATTAACACAGGAATCTGAAATCTGGAGTATTAGCGGAGCCAAGGCAATCCCATTTTAGCTGGGGGGATTTTAAATAAAATCCTTTCACTCCGAAGACCGTAAAGTTGAAGTGCTTTCAATTGAAAGATTAGTAGACAGTGTAGGGAAAGATCATGTCTACATTTCTTGAGGCACAGAAAACAGGAGAGAATGACAAGCCAGGGAACGGGGACAGTTTGGTTATTTAGATTTGAGCTGAACCACAGTCACAGCCAAAGTCTTCATACTGACTAATCAAAAGCAGCCTTAGGCATCAGCATCCTGTGTCTCAAACTACTAAGGCCTTCATGCGGATGTGGCATATTTTCCCGGGCGTGGTGTTGCTTATGCACTCAGCAAAAGTGACATGTTACAAAACAAAGGCCGCTGGAAGACTCTCGTACCTTTTCAGCTTTACTGTGATATAATTGGCAAAAGCATATATATTCAAGGTAAAATGTAGTATTTTAATGTGTGTAAACACTGTCAAATGATTAAGATTAAGCTAATTAGCACATATGTCATATCGTATATGCACTATTTTTTTGTGTGTGCGTGTGTGATAAGAACACTGAAGATCTAGTCTTTTATCAAATTTCAGGAATACAAAATTATTAACTATATCACCATGTTGTGCAGTATATCTCCAGGACTTACTCATGACTTCAAATTTGCACTCCCCTCATTTTTCGTAACTCCCAGCCGAGATCACCACTTGTCTACTCTCTGTTTTGTGGGTTTGATACTTCAAAATCCTTATATAAGACAGCCACTGCAGTGGTTAATATTGGCCATCAAACTTAATATACATTGGAAGAGGGAACTTCAATAGAAGAATTGCTTCTATCAGACTGGCCTGTGAGGCCATTTTCTTGATTACTAATTGATGTAGGAGGACCAAGCCCACCATAGGAGGCACCATGCCTAGATGGCTATATAAGGCCTTGGCTGTATAAGAAAAGTCAGTAAGCAACATTCTTAAATTGATTTCTGCCTTGGCTTCCCTGAATGATGAACTGTAACCTCTAAAGTGAAATAAACCTTTTTTTTTTCCTTCCTTGATTTTAGGCATGGTGTTTTATAGCAACTGAAAGGAAACTAGGACTTTCATGGAACCCCGTGCTTTCTGTGCCTGGCTTATTTCATTTAACATAATGTCCTCTGGATCCAGCCATGTAAAATGGCGTCTAAGTTTCCTTCTTCTTATAAATACTGAATAATTTAGTCAGTTTTCTGTACACACGCACAATACTATCATCAATCTTCATATTGTTAACTGAACAAGGAGGTACAGACAGATATCTCTTTAAGATCTTGATTTGAATTAATTTTCTATTTGCTCAGAAGTAGATTGATAGACCATATAGCAGTTCTACCTTTGGATGAGGAACTTCCCTACTGATTCTCATAGTGGCCTGACTCATTTTTATAGTCTCAGCCACAGTGCATACAGGTTCCAATTTATTCACAGACTCACAAAATGCCACTTGCAGTCTTTTCTTTATTTTGATAATAGCTATTGTAACAGGAATTAAATTGTTTCCTCATTGTGTTTTTACTTATATTTCCTTTCTAATTAGCAATGTCAAATACTTTTCCACACATGTGTTGTCCATCTGCATACCTTGTTTGGGTAGGCAACTTTAATCTCACTTTTACTTATGCTTATTGCTGTCAGTAGACCACCATGAAATTGATTTTTTAATGAAACTTGAATCACTGTATGAAATATTTCTAAATTCAAGTTTTACATGTAGCCAACTTCATGTGCTTTGTCTCAGTAGGCTAGAGCCTCTGCAGTTGATGATGTTGTCCGTAAATAGCCATAAAGTATTCATTCAGATACAAAAGGATAGTATTGTCCTCATGAGTCCTCAGAAATATCTCCAATGTGAAAATCTGTGGGCTTGTTGGTTCTTTAACAGACACTATACCCCCATGACATTTATATTAATCAGAACACTGTCTGTTCATTTACACATCTGCAGAGATAATCATGGGTCTCTTGTCATATCTTTCAGTCCACTTAATTTCATTTATTGCATATAGCTGTGGGTGCTTGGGCTTACCCTTTGTCAGCTGTGCACACTATTCAAGGAAGAAGTCACGCATCTTTCCATTTTGTGTTCCTGGACATTAATGAAATCAAACAGTCTTGCCATTTGCTTGATGCAAGAATAGCTCAGAAGCACACAGTTAAGAACCTGGAGGTGAAATTTTGGTTAATTAGAAATATAAATCATTGGATAAATTCTCTTGTCTCTAACAGTCAAGCTATATTGAGGTGTTTTCCATCAATTTCAGAAGATTCTGCTCATATAAAATATCTCATTGATCATCTCATTGACCACTTCTGAAACCCACTCTTACACTGGCTTTTCCTCATCACTTCTCAATCTTTTATTAAGGTATCAAGTCCAAGATGAAATACTGTTTTCAAATACCTATCTCGGCCTATAGCTTAAAGTTAGCTATATGAGATCAGTTTACACAGAAATGTCACTAGAAAGCAGAAACTTGGGACCACTTGATGATCAAATATTCCAGCATTTAGATTCACTCCTTTGTGCTCTAGGATGAAATAGTGAAGAGAACAGCAAACCCATCATTTGAATGGGTGATGACAGTATGCTTCCTGTTTTAGTTTACTGATGTTTATAAGTCTTTAAAAAATGTAACAAACAGACCTTTGTCACTAAACTATATAGACAAGATAGCCTTGAACTTCCATATTACTTTGTGTCCTTAAAATAGGTATGTATTTAATCACACAGAATTATCTACAGGGATACACCATGTGGGAAAAGTATAACTAAGTCATGAGTTTAAAAGCCTCATCCTGAGAGACCTGGATCTAGAAAGAACATCACCCATCAAGCTAGAAATCAGGAATGTATGATAATTCCTGATAAATCTGAGTGAAAAATCTGCTTCCCATCCTGATTAGAAAGAAGTTGCCATTTGTCCCATCTCTGATTACATGGCAACAATCAATTAATAAATATTCATTCACAGTTTTATCATGATAAAAATGTATATAGTTAATTATAATCATCCAGTTTGAGGGCACATGGGAAGCATAGGTCTTGGATGTCAGGAATTCTAAAATTTGTTGGTCTCAGAGAAAATCTGTTGAGAAATCATTAAGAATCTATTGTCTACTTCTGAAGCACTACTACTACTATGACCAAAATCTAATTTAAAACTATCAGGATTTTAGTCTTGCTCAATATAAGATATAAATATATACAATTACAGAGGTTTAATAGTACAATTTATTCATCTATGATAAAGTCTGCTTATATTCTTTTTGCAAAGAACTGTTCCTAGTTAAATGAAGCTGCATTCAAATAAAATGGTCCACTTGAATGCTTCTAATGATTCAGGACTTTGTAGGTATTTGGCTTTTAATAGAACTGGATTCCCGTGACAGAATCTTCAGGGCTGTGGAAATGAAATCATCCTTGGACCAGCTGAAAGTGGTTTCTGTGACATCAAGAAACATGGAGAGTAGAATAACACAATTTCTGGAGCAAGGGTCTAATATATCAGCACGCTCTAGAAAGAATAAAGCTGGCCTTCTAGTGGCTTAGTAGCTGAGAATAAGGACGTTACAATATCCCCTCATCCATGCACGTAGCCACATAGCTGGTACCTAGCTACAACTGAAGCAGGCTTTGTTATTGTTATTTCCAATTAACGGAATGGATATTTTACAACACTTCCATAAGAATAAAAATGAAATCCTACAAGCTAGAATATCATTAAGAAGAATTTAACAAGCCTTTAACACAAACAGAGGATTTCAGATTTTATGTGCTGAGGCAAGGGCATGTGTAATTCTTTTGTTCAAGCAGCCAAAACAGCAGCAAGGAATAAAAGTATGAATTGAATTCTGCTGGATTGGCAGTTGTCCATGATTCCTTATTTGTGAAGAAGTTTGTGTAAACCCTCAGATGCTTTTGCACCATTTTCAATCAAGGAACAACATTCTGTCAGGCCATTGTATTTTTTCTATAACAGTACACTCTTAAATGAAATTACTAAATTTTGTAGAAAATGTGAAGCTCTTCTGTCCAGCCCAGAGAGGGAGAACAGACAGAGATTTCTGCTTCAGAACACAGTGAAACTAGAATGAGTTAATGCAGAAAGCTATGCTCAGAGAGAGCATAGGCATAGCTAGTACATTGTCCATGTTGAAGTGTGTGGGTACCACTTGGACTTTCAGATGTGTCTTCACAGTGTTACAGAATCCTCTGAGTTCAGAGCACATACTAGCTATCAGTGAGCTTTTCGGGGTGAGAATCACCAGGAGCTTAGTGTGTGTGTGTGTGTGTGTGTGTGTGTGTGTGTGTGTGTGTGTGTGACAATCCTTGGTACATGAAAAGAGTTAGAGTTGAGATTCCTCTTCCTCTAACTTTTGGAGCCATTGTGAGCAACAAAATAGACCAAAGAAAATGGGTGCATATCAGTATGAAGCTTAATCTTGGTTGGTGGCATGTGCCAGTGTGGCCAGAGCACAAGAGGTGACACCTGCTTGCCAGTTGCTCATAAATTTGCCAGTCTTTCATCAGAAACATGATTAGTGTTGAATGGAAAGAACGGAAGCACTCTGCTTGATATGCCTGGGATGTAGCTCACAGTGATGTGTAGAGTGTAAGACAGGCTGTCTGTGCTGAATCTCCACTCTATCCAAAAGGAAAGCTCAGAATGCTGTTTTACGAAGGGTGAGAAATGCTCATTCATAATGTCGAATATTTTTTAAAGTTGTTGTTTTCAAATGACTTCTCACTGATTATCAGCATCTGAGGATGCCCAAGTTTACGACTTCAAAGTTAAGATTTTGATACACAGGTTGGGGAGAGGCTTAGTGGGAAAATGCTTACTATGCAACCATGGTGACTTAAAAGCCAGGTGTGTGGTGTGTTCCTGAAACCCCAGCAGATCTTCAGAACTTGGTGGCCAACCAGTCTAGCTGAAAAGATGGGTAATAGCTTCTGTGAGAGACTCTGTGCCAAAATGAAATTGAGTCCCAGTGTAGTTCCAAATCCATGGTCACATAGATGGCCAGGTGGGTCAGTGGCTCAATGGGTCACAAAACAAAACAAAAGCACAGGAATGTGGGAAAAAGATTTGTAGATGGGGTAGGGGAGTTACCAGGCATGGGGGCGGAGATAAAAGAGCTTGGTAAGCAAGGGTAATTAGAATGCATTATGTATACTTATAAAATCCTTAAGTATAAATTTTAATCAACTAAAAATTAATAAATTAGAGGGCCTGTGCCCTCCCTGCTTTGTAGAAGGTCTTTTTCTCTGTTTGCCTTGGTGTGTGTGTGTGTGTGTGTGTGTGTGTGTATCCTCACCACTAATAAAGCCTTTCCTTACTGGCTCATTTTATTAGTTGTATCTGAGAATTCATACCCTCTCCTACCCACTCTGCAGAATTTTTCTGCCTTTTCCTTCTTTAACTGGCAGAGAGAATAAATCCCATCAAGAATCATAAATGGTAATACTTTGAGGACCTCATCACAGGTTCCTTCTGAGGATTTACTGACTAATCAACAAAGAAGGTCAGACCTTGAGAGGACAGAAAGATGTGACTCTTGAGCTGCCAGCACCTTCTCTCTCTCCTGGAGCAGGGCAGATAATTTTACATTTTTCTCTCTAACAAGGAAGGTCCTCATGATACCTCTCCTAACTCAAATGTGTATCATAACAAGGGAAACTGGTGACTGAGGACCTGTGAACAGAACTAAACTGCACTATTAACCTGGAGTCTGACTCCACAGTGATGTTACCTCTCATGGGTCAGGGTAGAGCCAGGGTAGAGAGAGACATCCACTCTTGTTTCAAGCTAAAATTAGATGATGGATAAATGTCTTCTCTTCCCCTCTCTAGAGGCAAAGAGAGAGACCTCACACTGACTCTCACTACTTTAACAGCAATGTATAGACCCAGCTTATTTGAGCTGAGACCATGGAATTTCTTTAATTAATTGATTACTTAATTAAATTAATTTATTTATTTACTTTTTTGGTCTCCTTGCCTAGGCCACAGATACCATCCCATCCTTTAGTCATATGAACAGAACGTAAAGTGTGTGCCTATTTGAAAAAGGTGGTGTAACAGTCCACATTTAATCTGTGAGATGTGTGGATCCCATATGGACCTGTGCCCTGATTGGCAGATGGGATTACTTTCCTATGGAGCTGAACTCACCATGAGCAGAAAGCAACCATGTGGTTACTGCCATATTGGCTAATGACCTTATTAAACTAGAGGAAATCATGTGACTTGGTTGCCATCTTTGATAGTGATAATATAAGAGGGCAAATGCCTGGTGACTTCACCTCCATTTTGGTTACTGTAATCACATGACATTAAAGAAAATGGAAGCACCTTCACAACTTCCTGTTTCCACTGATCCCTTGGGAACTACTACACCCTGTTTGTTTTTTGTTTGTTTCTTAATCAGACTAAGGAGGTAACATCAGACCTCTAAGCTGTTTTTTGTTTGTTTGTTTATTTGTTTGATTTTTGTTTTTAATTTTTAGTTTTTTATTTTGTTTTAATTTTTGTCACATTTTTCTATATGATATATTTACTGGTCCCCAGAGGAGACTTAAAAACTTCAGGAGGAACAAACAGATCCCAACAAATTCTGATGTTAAATAAAAAAAAAATCATCTCTAAGAACTTGTGCTCATAGAAAATGAATTCTTGGGGACTCTGACCTCCAAGAATTTCAAAAGCCTTACATCTCTGATTTTTTTCTTTTTTGTTCAAAGGAAGGACAAAAGAAAAGCCCTTGTTTTTTGTAGGAGGGAGGCTAAGTTTTTCAGGCTGTAATCTCCATTTTCAGACACACACTCACTCATCCACCCAAACATGCACATACATATACCAAACAAACTGATTGCGAGTATACAGTTACAAGCAGTGTGTCACCCCAAGCCTAGTCAGAAATGATCTCAAATTAGACACTGGTAAAAGGCAGATATCTCTGTCATCTTGGTTATGAGGGTAGACTATCACATACCCATGACCTTATAAAATTTAAAGAGGGCAAAAAATCAAATGTTCTTTCCCTTACATCACTCTAAAAGAAAAAAAAAATATTTTGTCTTGTCAGTCTCTGTTCCCAAAGCAAGACCCAGCATATAAGATGTATTTAGACAACTCTATAGAGGTGATAAGGAGTACAGGTGCTTTGGGTCCTAGACAGTTGTCATGGGACTCATCAGAAAGTTTCCTGTCTGTTATAAGAAACTGAGTTGAATTTTATAGAGAAGTAAATTCCTCTTATGTAAATGCTATATTGGCAAATTATCTTATGCTATTTAATCACCAAGAAGCTTGCTCTAGAGATGGCTCTCAGTCTCAAGAATTTTTAATCTCAAAATGACCCCCAAAGTCCCTGTTCTAGACCATGCTGGCCTCTTAACTCATTGACAATGGAAAGGTGAACAAAACAGCCTTCAAAGTGAAAACATTGTGTTCTTGAGGACAGCTAATGGGTAAACTACTTACAACATTGGTTACTATTATTTATTTCATGATACAGAGATGTCTACAGTTACAGCTGTAACATGAATCTTAAAAGGCCTTATAATAAAAAACCCAGAGCCAGATATTGGGGTGAAAGCCAAAAGATCAGAGAAGCAGAACGGCCAGCCACTAGCTTCCCTCTATGAACTCCTCAGCTTCAAGAGAGTGAGTTCCTGTTTCCTCGTGCCTTATATACCTTTCTCTGCCCAGCCATGTCACTTCATTGGATTAAAGGCATGTGTGCTTCCCAGTACTGGAATTAAAGATGTGTACCACCACTGCCTGGCTCTGTTTCCAGTGTGACCTTGAACTCACAGAGATCCAGATGGATCTCTGCCTCAAGATCGATAGGATTAAGGGTGTGTGCCACCACTGTCTGGCCTCTATGTCTAATCTAGTGGCTGGCTCTGTCCTCCAATCCCCAGGCAAGTTTACTAGGGTACACAACATATCACCACATAAAGCAGGCAGTGGAATGCCCAATCATAGAGAGGACGTTTTGCCTCAAAGTCTCCCAACCAGTAACTCCAATATAATAATAGGGATTCCTTAGTTTATTTCTAGGGGAGATTGTAAACATAGTTTGGAGGATGTTTTGCTGTGCACCTGATGTTTCTCATTGTCTATTACTTTCATTCATCTAAAACCAAAACAGGGTTATGGTAAATTATTTTCTAGACTATAAAAACCATAAAAGCCCCCCAAGGATATTCTCCTCACCTTCTGATGATTAGAAGAGTCAGCAGTTCTTTTTATGGGGCCCCACCAGAGAAACCTTGACAGATTTCAGGGTGGGTCTACAGGAAGAAAAGATGATTTTTCTGGCCATTTGCTATACATTGATCTCTCTTAGTTAAAGCAAGGGAAAGAAGTGATTTCTATGATTTAAAACTATAATTACAGGAGTAACATATAAGGATCGGTGGCTCTGTGCTTTCTTTTCTACCTTTTCTTGTTTGCAGAGGATATTTCTTCAAGTCAAGGTCATTTTGATTATGTGCCAAAATGTTTGCTACAAGTTAACTGTTTTTATGTGCACAGATAATCCTAATTTGTTATGTTATTCTATATACGCAGTTTGGATTCAACTTTGCTGTATTCAGGAGGTTTTACAAAGTACTATCTTCCCAGCCATTCAACTGCCATCTTTGCAAATGCAGCTGTGCCTGTTTGCTCAAAACCCAGCACACATGAGCTTGCAGACAATAAAGGTTCCTTTGTAGAAGGAGGAAATAGACAGGGTCATTGTATGTTCATGATGAGTATCCAGACACTTCTCCCAGATAGCACGCAAGTCTCCCTTAATTGCACATGCCTTATTGGTCTTAGGGAAGAATTAGGATATATAGGCTAAAAATGCTAAGGAAACAAGGCTCCACTTATGTAGCTGTGGGAGAGCCACACTTATTACCAGGTAAAGACTTTCCAGTGTGGCTGCTCCCAGGATTCTCCTGTTGGTAGCTCCTCACCTATGCCCTGTAAATAAGTCTTACAAGCTCATTGGTCTCCCAGGGTGAGCTTTGGTCAAAACAAACCTTTGGTTTATCACTTTGACCTTTTAAGGAGAAGATAGACATTGCTTAATACCTCTCCCTACCCAAGAAATCCTCATAACAGTTAGTAAATTTGTTTATTTGTGTGACTATGTCTCATAGCATTTAAAGACATAGTAAGATGTTGGAATGTGAACACCTCTTCATGATAAAAGTCTTAGAGAGATCAGGGATACAAGGAACACACCTAAACATAATAAAAGCAATATACAGCAAGTCTATAGCCAACATCAAATTAAATGGAGAGAAACTTAAAGCAATTGCACCTAAATCAGGAAAAAGACTAGGCTGTCCACTCTTTCCATATCTATTCAATATAGTTCTTGAAATTTTACCTAGAACAATAAGACAACTAAAGGAGATCAAGGGGGTACAAACTAGGAATAAATTTAAAAGAATCACTATTTGCAGATGATATGATAGTATACATAAGCAACCCCCAAAATTTGACCAAACATCTTTAGCAAAGTGGCTGGATATAAAATAAGCTAAAAAAATCAGTAGCCATGCTACCCTCCTATATATAAATGATAAATGGACTGAGAAAGAAATTAGGGAAGCAACATCCTTCACAATAGCCACAAATAATATAAAATACCTTGCTGTAACTAACCAAGCAAGTGAAAGACATGTATCGCAAGAACTTCAAGTCTTTGAAGAAAGAAATTAAAGAAGATAACAGAAGGTGAAGTGGGGAATATCCTTGAACACACTGGCACAGGAGACTACTTCCTGAACAGAACACCAATCATGCAGGCACTACAATCAACAATTAATAAATGGGACTCCAGGATACTGAAAGTCTTCTGTAAGACAAAGGACACTGTCAAAAGGAAAAAAAAAAACCAGCAGTCTACAGAATAGGAAAAGATCTTCCAACTCCACATCTGCCAGAGTGCTGATTTTTAAAATATACAAAGATCTCAAGAAACTAGACACAAATCTAAACAGAATTCTCAACAGAGGAATCTCAAATTGTGGAGAAACACCTAAAGAAATGCTTAATATCCTTAGCCAAAAGGGAAATGCAAATCAAAACAACTCAGATTCCATCTTACACCCAACAGAATGGCTAAGACCAAAACAGTTGTGTGGCTTGATGTGTTTGTGGGGCTCCTGGCAGTGAGACCAGGACTTATCTCAGGCACGTGAACTGGCTTATTAGAACCCATTCTCTATGGTGGAGTGCCTTGATCAGCCTTGATGCTATGGAGAGGTGCTTGGTCCTGCCCCAACTTGGTATGCCAGCCTGTGTTGACTCCCCAAGGGAGGCCTTACCCCCTATGAGAAATGATGGGGGGGTTGAGAAGGAAGGGAGAGGGAACTATGGATGGTATGTAAAATGAAATGAAATTTAAATAAAAAAGTTCTTTAAAAAAGCACAAGTTACAGCCCATATTAGAGAGGATGTGGAGCAAGGGGAATACTGCTCTATTGCTTGTGAAAGTGAACACTTTTACAGCCACTTTGGAAATCAATTTGGCAGCTTCTCAGAAAATTGAGAATTGGACCTAACTCAATACCCAGCTATACCACTCTTTGGCATATACCCAAGGATGCTCTACCATACCACAAGGACACTTGATCAACTATATTAGGTGGACCTGGGGGAATCCTGTAGAAGAGGGGGGAGAAAAGGATATGGGAGCCAGTGGGGCTAAGGACACCACAGGAAAACCCACAGAGTCAACTGACCTGGGCTCATAGGGACTAACAGAGACTGAAATGCCATCTGGAAAGTTTGCATGGGACTGACCTAGGCCTTCTGTACATATGTTATAGTTGGGTAGCTTGGTCTTCCTATGGGACTCCTAACAGTGGGAACAGGGGCTGTCTTTGACTCTGTTATCTGCTTTTGGGACCCTTTCCTCGTACCTTACTGACTTGTCCAGCCAGAATAGGAGAGGAGGTGCCTAGTCTTCCAGCAACTTGATAAGTAATGGCTGGCTGATACACAACAGAGACTTGGCCTTTTCTGAAGGAAAAGAAAGAGGAATGGATGGGGGTGGAAAGAGGAGAGGTTTAAGGGAAGGACTAGATAGAGAGGAGGAAGGAAGGAAAAACTGTGATCAGGATGCAAAAGATTAATTAATAAAAAATTTAAAAAGTAAAACAAAAATGATGTTGGAATGTAAAAATAAAAACATCTTTATTAAAAGAGAACTTGTGTATAATGATTGAAATGACTGGAATTTTCCTTTTGCAAAGTGGGATGAGAGTCTAAGTAAGTTATTAAAGGTTTATAAAAGATGAGACTTAGATAGGCAATGGCTTAAGAACTTGTGTCTAATTAAGGATTACTTTAACGTGCTTAATTTCTGTTCAAGCTTTTAATTAAAAATACCAAACTGGTACAACTGACTCTCTGAGTGTTTAATAACAGTACTTAGAGGCCTATACTGATGATATGAATGTGTTAAAAGGGAAAGTATTTTTTCTTCTTGCTCTACAAAGGTCAACTAAGTCCCAGGGGCTTGTAGGACATCTCTCAATGTTACTATAACTATTAGAAGTCACCTGTTCTCTTGCTCAAGGATGTCATGGAGATGCCTCTAAGGGGACTTTAACCAGTGTCCAGCCTACCATATAGTTGGATTAACTGGCAAGTGAAAGACTAAAGAATCTAGAAGTCCCTCCCAAGCCCAAGTGACCCCTGAGGACCAGATCTTTGACTGGCCTTGACAGTAAAAGTTTTTAAAAAGTAATTAATTTTGGTCATCTACATAGTCTTAAACACCCATCAGGAAAGTATAGCCAGGCTTAAAATGATTAGTATGTTTAAAAGTCTAAGGTACTACAATCCTCAATCATATGAAGAAAAATAAATCATAATATCAGATGTTATTTGGACAACTATTCCTCATTAATTATTCATATCTATATATCTATATATCTCTATCTCTGTATCTATTTCTGTATCTATCTATCTATCTATCTATCTATCTATCTATCTATCTATCTATCTATCTATCTATTCATACATACACACACACACACACACACACACACACACACTGTAGAGCCTGAAAAAAACCCACAAAAAACAAAAACAAACCTTACAAAAAATAGAACAAAACAAAACAACAAACAACAAAACCAGGCCTATCTTCTTAAATGTCAAGGACAAATCTAAATAAACAAACAAACAAACAAACTGTACTTACCAAATATAGAACGCTATCTCTTTCTGGAACAGTAATTATTATAGGTATAATGTGTCTCTTTCCACCATAAGCACCCATGTTACCTGACTAAAGGAGGCTACCAGATACTCTAGTTGTCAAACTCAGAGATTTGGGGAAATTATTCAGGGCATGTGAGCAGTGTGCCTGGGACATTGCTGGACAATCTTACAAAAAAGTAAAAAATCCTTTGACTCATCACCTGTTGTGTGTGTTTTTTCGTGTAAGAAGAGGCTGGTTGCCTCTTCTCAAGGCCACAGTGTCAGAATACTGACTCTGTCTAGCTAGCCAGAAGTTTTGGAATACTGCAGTGTTTGGAATAAAATTTGCTTCTGGTTAATAGATTTTGGTGGTCTGGTCCCCATTATTTGCCCAACCTCAGAACCCAACATTTTGGGGACTTGTCCAGGATGATGCAATTCTGGGAAGACTCCAGATATAGGTCAGGACCTTAGCTCATTTCAACTCAAACCACTTTATTCTACTGGTTGTGGCTGATCAGTAAGTTTTTTCTCTGGTCTCTGTATCTGGTGTCTGGACAAACTGGGGCTCAATAGAGAACAGGTGGATGTGCTGCTGACCTCTGGACCAGAGAGGAATAAGGGATGCCTCGAACCTTCCTCTGGCTGTTGGGTCATTCATTTGTGGCTCTTCAAGACTGGTTTGGAACCACATGGCCCATCACACAGCATTCTTCCATTCATGTCTGCTGGATTTTCATCTCCTCATTTTCATTTACTCGTTGTCTTGTTTATTATTAGTCTCCATGTTGAACTTGCTTGTGAATTATTTCCCACCATGGGCCAAACTTATAAACCTAAGACCCCTTGGACCTTGTCCTTTCTCATTTTCAGGACTTCAGAAACACAGCAGCAATCTCTGCCACCTGTGTGAGACCACATGGCTTAGGGTTCTTTGTTCATTAGATGGCCAGCCTTCAAAGTTGGATGGCCTCCTGAAGATTCCTTCAATCTTAAACTTATACTTAGGGTCTGGGATGTCATTTTTAGTCATCTGAACCATCCAGACCAGATCTCCTGTATCATGGCTTGGAGCTATTACCTGGTAAACCCACATCCTGGTTAAAATCCCTCATTCTTCCCTCAGAGAATGAGACTGCCATTCTTCCCATTCAACCGAAGAATCAAAAGGAAAGCCTAGCTGGTCTGATACTCCTGTAGTCTTGCCTTCTTCTAGTCCTGAACTGGATGACTCTCCTCCTCCTCCCTATAACCCCTGACACCAAAGACAAGTGGGGAACTCCTCTCTGATGGGGAATAGAATGACTATTAACTCTTCTACTGCCTCACCTTCTCCTAGATCCTCTGCTCCCTCCTGGAATCCTCCTCCTCCCCCTCTCCCTCTCACCATTCATCTCCTGAGCCAAGCCTGCTTCACACTCACTTGGGAAAACTGCGAATTGCAGCCTCCACTGCTCCCTTATTCTGGGGCCACCTGATGCAGATGACAGCCCTTGCCTCGCCTATTTTCACTTTGCTACCAGTGACCTATACAACCTCAAGCTCCAAACTCCCTCTTTTACTGAAAACCCACAAGTGCTAATAGCTCTTCTTGACACTGTTTTGTTCACCCATCATCCCTCTTGGAATGATTGTTAATAACTCCTTGCACTTCTATTTACTACTGAGGACAGAGATAGAATCCTGAGAGATTGCCACAAGTTGGCCCCAGGGCAAGACAGTCACCTCATGGATGATGAGATAATTATTAATACTTCATTCCCCACTTCCCTGTCTGATGAGGGATGGGACTACAACACAGCTGAAGGTAGGGTGTTGTTAGAATCTTAGGTGGTTTTTTCATAAAAAATCCTAGAGCCAGATATTGAGGTAAAAGCTGAAAGATCATAGAAGCAGAGCAAGCCACAGCCAACCTCACCTCACCAACTCCTCAGCTGATCCTGTTTCCTCAGACTGAAAGCCTCTGAGTCCTCACCCAAAAGGATTTCAGCTGAACTGCTTTAGTTCCTGTTTCCTAATGACTTATATACCTTTTTCTGCCTTACCATCACTTCCTTGGATCAAAGGTATATGTGCTTCCAAATACTGGGATTAAAGGTGTGTGCCACCACTGCCTGGCTGTTTCAAGTGTGGCCTTGAACTCACAGAGATCCAGATGGACTTCTGTATGGTGATATTTTATTTGTACTGAAATGTGATTTTATTTGTATGTTAATAAATAAAGTTGCCTGGGGGTCAGAGCTAATAGCAAGCCATAGCAAGAGCCAGGCAGTGGTGGCGCATACCTTTAATCCCGATCACATGACAGGCAGATCTCTGTGTGTTCAAGGATACAGCCAGCATGGAGACCCAAGCCTTTAATCTCAATACCAACCATAGAAGACCTGGAGGTCTGTATAGACAGGCAGACGCGAGGTGGTCATGTGGTTGGGTTTACAACCAATGAGAAGGCAGAACAGAAAGTCAATAAAAAGACAGATATACAGGAAGTAGGTCGCTTGCTGAGGGGAAGGACAGCAGTGGCAGGAAGGATAAGAAGGCGGTTTTAAGTCTTAGCTCTTAGCTACTGCTCTGACTTCTTGGGCTTTTAACTCTGCATTTAGCTCTGTGTTTCTTATTTAATAAGACTGTTACATCTACACTTCTGCCTCCCTAGTGATAGGATTAAGGGTGTGTGCCACCACTGTCTGGCCTCTGTGTTTAATCTAGTGTCTGGCTCTGTCCTCCAATCCCTAGGCAAGTTTATTAGGGTACACAGTGTATCTCCACAGGACAGCCTTGCATACATGGACCACAAAATGAACTGTGGGCTCGAGAAGGAAAATGTTACACATTCCTTCGTGATTATCCAGGAATAACCCTTCCCTGTCTTGGGAAAAGCCTTATTGACTATGGAGTACACCCAAATTCATTTCACTGGGAAGGGGATGACAATCTCTCCATGTCCTGAGGTCTATGCCTTATGTCTGGGTATACACAAAATTAAAGATAACCCTTAAGAAAGAATACAAGGCAAAGATTTAAAAAGTACATGAGAACTAAAATGGCTGATTCTCATCCCCTTGGCCCTGCTCTTAAGCTTTCATTAGTCCTCTAATGATTCTATTCCAAGTCTAAGCATATATTATAAGCATAACTACAGAAGACAGAATAGATAAGAGGAACAGTGTTTCTGAAACAGAGGAGTCTTTAGAAGTAAGAAGGTAGGTGGTGGGGGAGCTGTCTAGATCCCGAAGAACAGGGCAGAATTTGGAGAAATTCATTTACTTATCTGATGCTTTTTGTGGGTACTTAATCACCACCCTACCTGACCCCTGCTTTCTACCTTTCCCTCATCTTTGGAAGGATTATACATCGTGCTAGACTGTATAGAATTCAACTGTAAAAGAGTACCGTTGGGTATCAGAGTCATCTTGAGTTTTGTCATCCATTCCATAATGCTTAGCATGTCCTCCATAGTAAGAATCAGGCCTGAGTATGAACTGTTCATCTTTTGTAAGAAACAGAATCCAAGTTATAATTTGGAAGACTGTGTGTTCAAATCTAGAGTGTACATTTGACAAAAATGACACTAACATATTCTTCCTAAAAATTAGGTGAAATTCCCAAAGCCATAATTACTAGAAATGGTGTTGAAGTATCAACAACAATCTGAGTAGTTGTCAGTCCTGTTGACTGATTCCTGAAGTGTACATTGTAGCACTCAAGAAGTGACATGGGCTAGAGATTCCTTTTACTGGGGTGGAGAGATACTAGAAGAGCCCGAGGGCTAATTAGGGCATGGAGAAGCATTGGAGGGATGTGAAGATTCTGGAGACAGAGAAGAGGTTCATGTGAGACACTCTTAGTTCAGATAAAGGCCTTGGTTCTTTATTCCCCATTGTGGTCTGATTGGGAAATGTCTCACTGAGGTTTATGTGTTTGAACACTTGGTTTCAAGCTGGTGGCACTGTTTGGGAGGTTTTGAACCTTTTACGGGGGTGAATATTTCCTGGGGTTAAGACTTGAGATTTTTATAGTCTGGCTCTACTTCCTGTTTTTGTCTTTGCTTACTGGCTGTTTGTTGAGATCAGACTGTGCTCTGTTCAAGTTACTCCAAATGTATGTATGTATGTAACAGTGGTTTCCCAGGCTCTGGCTTGCACAGAGAGACTCCATTTTACAAGCAGTCTTTGACTCCCTTTTGAGGATGGAAGATGATCCCATGCTTGGGTGGACAGGTGAATCACCCCATCTGTCCAGCCCCACTTGTGCAGCATAGATTGATAAATGACTTCTTACTGGAAGTAGAATGGGTGTCATTGATGTATTTATCAGGGGAAATGGATGGTACATGGACACGCAGTGTATTAAAATCACATCAGGGAAACAGAACAGGCCCAAGAACTTATCACAAACACCAGACCAAGGAAAAAATGAGACTCTTTACAGGCACATCATTAAGAGCCACACCACATGCTTAGTACTGGGATGCTGACAGTCCCCACCAAGCTGTCATCTGTCACCCAGTGTGTGCCCTCACCAACCTATCATCTCAACCCTATGATCCACAGAAGCCTGACTCTAGAGAGAAAGCTGCTTTCCTCCAGCTCCTTTGGGTTTCTTATCTTATCAAAACAGACTTTATTTACATTTCTATGAGCTCACCTCAGAAACTTCTTAAAACTCTGCAGAAGCCTCTTTAACCATCTGTACCATCACACACACACACACACACACACACACACACACACACACACACCACTTTTCTGATTAGTGTCACCTTACACAGGTGAATCCATGAATGTTAATCTGTGTTTATTTCTGTGTCATCAGATTTTGGTTCATGAGGAGACATATGTAGAGGAGATTTACTATGTGTTGTGTGATATAAGAGTGAGTATTAGTAATTAAGATTAAAATAAAAGAACTCATGTTTATCTCAGTCAGGTAACAGACAAAAATCTTGTCAACTGTGGAGTCAGAAAGATCTTTTTGTGTGTGTGTGTGAATGAAAAACTCAAGAAGGCCAAAATTTAAGAGCCATGGAGCTGAGACCATTCTCTAGGGAGCCTGTTCCTTGGTCCCATAAACTAATTGTTTTGCTTCTGTTTTCTTCCAGGAAGCCTTCATTCTAGATGTAACAATGACTGAGCCTTCTCACTCTCATAAAGCATCATCTCGAACGTTATTCAGGACAGATCTAGTGAGACAATGGGTGAAAAGGCTACAGGACTCTCAAAGGCTATGGGCTCTCTTCCCAAGCAAAATGCACATGCACAAGTGCTAGCACACACTTCGTGTGACTTAGAGGATGCTCTATTACTCACCTTTTGGAGATCGGGGCAAGACTTTGCTTTTGAAGACCTCAATCTTTGGGAGTGTGGCACGAGATTGATATATTTGTATGGAGAACCATTGGGTGGATGGTAGGAGTTACCTAACTGAGTCAATGTTAAAGAGGTGGCTCCTTGGGACTAGGCAGGACTGGAGAAAATTCCAGCTACCCAGAAGGAAAAAAGAGACTGAGTTCACACTGTTTTCATTTTGAGGTGGCTAAAAAGCTCAGATGATTGTACAAAAAGACCATTTGAAGCTAAAAATAGCACTTTATTCACAAATGTACAGTTCTGTTAAAATTAATTCCAGGACTGATGAAGTCTCTTTCTTAAGATGGAAATCTCAGCTGCTTTAGGAAAGCATCTTCCTTAGCAAATTGCCAATGGGGACCTAGTCCACCTCCCAAGTTTCCTTATCCATAAAGACTGGTGTAGGAGAAGGCACAACTCCTCCTGGAACTTTTGACCCCGTACTTATCTCTGAACTAAATTAGACAGTCTGGGCTTGGACAAAGATCTCTCAGGCCTCTGGCAATGCACAATCTCTGCAATGACCCAGCTTCCTCATCCTATGAGCTTGGAGTGTCTGGTATCTATAGACAAATTTTCTGAGCACTCTGCGTGTACACAGGTGATCCCGTAGACTTGATCTGTGTTTATTTCTGCTCTACCCGGTTTTTGGTTCATGATGTTTTCTCCTCTCTTCCTCCCTAGCTACTCCCTTGGCCTGCTCTCAAGGCACTCGACCACTTCCTTCAGATGAGGCTGTTGTGTCACTGGGAAAGCACTGTTTTCAACAGCTTTTAACTCCCTCCCCTCTCCTCTCAGGTGGTCCTAATGCTGGGCCCCTTCCATGGTAAAGCTGTTTCCATGTTCTTCTCTTCCTTTCTGTGTTTGTCCTTGTTTTCCTTCTTTGCTAGTCTCTAACAAAATAGATTAATCACAGCAGGCTTTATTATTCCACCAAGGACTTTTTTTTTTTAAAATCTTTTCTGGTGCTTTTTCCTATAAGTTTTCACTGCTCCCTCAACCACGTATTAAGTCAGCACTTGTTACATATTTTTATTCCAGCATATCAGTTCTGTCTCCCACAGCTTGCAGAATCATTCCCTCACATTAGTCAGTTCACTTCTTGCCAGCCCACTGTCTTTCCCTGATTCTGAGAATGTATCCTTACAGGGCTATAGGCCATGTAGTCCTCTCACATACAAATTATCCCCTGTACAAAGAGCCACCTTTAAGTAGTGTGGGGTAGGAAATTTGCATTGGTGCTTTTAATTCCCTGGGTGATTTTGATATATAGCTGAGGTCAAGAACTACCTCCCCCTCCTGTTGGAGATAGAGAGTGAGTGTGTTGAGATCATCACATCTAGGCAGCTCTAATGCACTCCATCAAATATTGGTGACCCTTGCCCCAAACTCCCTGCTGCTTAAAAGTTATTGATCACTCTCATCATATGGCCAGGATGTATTTCTTAAGTTAATTGAACCTACAACTGGAAAAAGGTTTTCAAATTCCCCCTGGCTGATGGTATTTACTGTAAGAGCATCCTTGAACTCTCAGACGTTCTGGAGGAAGGTTAGCTATTTCAGCATGTGGCACAGTGGGAATGAGGACTGTGAATTTCAAAACCTCCTACGGTGTTGTCATATGGGACTGGAATTTTATGGAAACCACATATAACATTTACATTCTTTATGTGATTTGAAAAGCTCTCAAGACTGGAAATTCTATTGCTAGTGGCATGATTTAATCTTCACACAAATAAATGACTACTTTGAATCTTTGGGATGGAACACTATGTGACAAATTTTATTAGTCTTTTTGCAAGCTTGAATATGACATTGACCACTTATTAACTTTCTGGGTTAACATCCATAGAAATTATTTTACGATTTCTGGAGGGTATACAATTTTACTTGACAGTTTTCTTAATAACAAAGTACAAGGTGTTGATTTGGTTGATTTAGATACATTCATTGTGCTTTGGAAGTTTTTAGTATGTACACACACACACACACACACACACACACACACACAGAGAGAGAGAGAGAGAGAGAGAGAGAGAGAGAGAGAGAGAGAGAGAGAGAGAGAGAGAATATATTTTATTTGGATGGTATGTTTTTCTTCCATGTGAACTTGGAAAATAAATTCAATTGCATATCAGTGAAGTGACCCCAAAAGTAATTGGCAAACAAACCTGAATAGAAATTTCTTCAAAGAGAAATACAAATGCTGCGCAAACACATGATAGTGTGCTCAACAAGACTGTTCAGGGAGATGGAAGGTAAAACTTCAATGGGACATTATTTTAAATCTATAGCAAGTGTTGGGGTATGGAAAAAGAGAACCCTTATACATTGCTGGCAGAAGCCTCAATTAGCATTTTGGCACAACTTGACAAGCTTGTGAAATTTACATATAAATCTGAATATTTACTTATTCTTTGCAGTTACCAAAAAAAAAAAGTGAGAAGATTAGCATTGTACATAAGAAAGCATATCATTAGTGTTGGTAAAGGTAAGACCAATCATATAGGTTAGATATCTCAGAAAGATTTAATTATAAGCTGACAGTCTGAAACTAAAGTGGTACTCATGGCCAGAAGATAAATAATGGGTTTTCAGTGTAGAGCATGAAAAGAAAGACAGTTATGGATCATAAAGAACAAACCAGAAAACAACAAAATAAAACTGGATTCATTTTCAGCAGCACTTTTTGCAAAAGTGACATTGTGGTAAGATATGGGTATATATCATTTAGATGAGAAATGAAATCTGAGAGGTTGGAAAAGTGTGGTGGGTAATTTTGCCTAGAGAATAGTGGAGTCTGGCTGTGTCTGTAAAGGCCTTTTTACAAGGAGGAGAAAGACAAACCTATTTGGCAGCACCATTACACATCCTGGAGACTTGAGTGAAATAAAGGTGGGAAAAGGAGACACACAAAAGATACATACATAGATAAATAAATAAATATAATTAAAAAATAATTTTATTAGTCTTACTTATTGTCAGGTAGTCCAATTGGGCAGAAAGATGTTCACTTGAATACTTACTATGAGGCTGGCAGTAATAAATTTAATAAATAAAATAAAGTGAAATAAACCTTTAAAATAAAGAGAAAGAAAAAGAAAATGCAGCTGAGTATAAAGTTGGAATAGAAATATCAAATTCTCCAAAAGGACATCTTTCATTGACGGTAAAGGGGCTGATCCTCCTTCTATTCCTATATTATCTAGATATTTGGAACATTATAAAAATTTATCATATACAATACAGTTTGAAGAAGTAGACTCTGACCTTATAAAATGTATTCCTAAGTAAGATTGTTTTCTGTTATTAACCCATATTACTGCATGCTCACTGTGATACAACCGTGTACACATCCACAATGTAGTGGACAAATCCAGCTGATCTTTTTGTGCACCATCCCCAGTGTCCACTAGTCACTGCCCCTCCCCCCATGTCCAGTAGACACTGCCCCTCTCCCTTGTCCTCTTACTTTAACTTCTAGATATAGAAAAGAACCTTCAGCATCTGTATTCCTGTGTATAGCTCACCTCCCTTGATACGATGCCCTCCAACTTCATCTCAAATCACTGCAGAAGAGAGGATATCAGGCCCCTTTATAGATGAGCAATTTTCTGTTGTGTGCCTAATCTACATTTTCTTTATGTATTCGTTTGTTGATGGGCACCTAGGCTGATTCTATATCTTTTTGTTCCCTACTTCCTCACCCCTGATTCCATATGTTAGGTATGACAAAAAGCCATCACAAACTAGGCTTGCTAGTACCCCAAATCATGCTTCCAGTGAGTCATAAAGGGCAACTCTAAAGTTTTATCAGCTCTTCAGACGTGATTTATGAAAGACATATCCTGGGACAGGGCAGTTAGTGATATATATCTATATCTATATCTATCTATCTATCTATCTATCTATCTATCTATCTATCTATCTATCGTCTATCTATCTATCTATCTATCTATCCATCCCCTTTCTGCAAACACTCTTCTATGAGATTCCATTATTAACAAATAAAAAGCATGTGAGCCCTCAGATATTTGTGATGTGGAGTGTTAAATCCACAGAACACATGCCACATGCAAGAAGTATAAATAATTGCACCTGACACCATCAAGTGACTAAGTGTTCTCCAAGAATGGTGCCAGACTGATAGATTCTGATAGATCTTACTGCTTCCAGGTTGGATACTCAGAGGTGACAATGTTCAGAATATCTTTCCTTGATGGAATACACACTGAGGAAGCCAAGAATAACCCTTATTTTTACTACCTTTACCATTCTGTCCATGGACCCAGTGTGTAAGCCCTGGAGTAAGTGATCAAAGCTGTGTGGTGTGACGTCTGTTGATCCTTTGTACTTTTTCTACATTGACTGGTGATCAGCAACCCCAAAATGTGTACTCACACCCCATGCTTCCTCATATTGACCTTCCTATCTCCAGAAATTATAGTCTTTGCTCTTTCTAGCATTCTCTCTTTAGATCCTCACACTTGGATAATCTTCTGAGTGAAGCTGCAGTCTGATTTTTTTTTTTTGCAATACAATTCAGTTCTACATATCAGCCACAGATTCCCTTGTTCTCCCCCCTCCCCCCCCTCACCTTCCCCCCAGCCCACCCCCTATTCCAATCTCCTCCAGGGCAAAGCCTTCCCCACAGACTGAGATCAACCTGGTGGACTCAGTCCAGGTAGGTCCAGTCCCCTCCTCCCAGGCCGAGCCAAGGGACCCTGCATAGGCCCCAGGTTTCAAACAGCCAACTCATGCAATGAGCACAGGACCCGGTGCCGCTGCCTGGATGCCTCCCAAACAGATCAGGCCAATCAACTGTCTCACCCACTCAGAGGGCCTGATCCAGTTGGTGACCCCTCAGCCATTGGTTCATATTTCATGTGTTTCCGTTTGTTTGGCTATTTGTCTCTGTGCTTTATCCGACCTTGGTCTCAACAATTCTCTCTCATATAAACCCTCCTCATTCTCGCTAATTGGACTCCCAGAGATCCACCTGGGGCCTAGTCATGGATCTCTGCATCCAGATCCCTCAGTAGTTGGATGAGGTTTCTAGCACGACAATTAGGGTGTTTGGCCATCCCATCACCAGAGTAGGTCAGTTCGGACTGTCTCTCGACCATTGCCAGCAGTCTGTTGTGGGGGTATCTTTGTGGATTTCTGTGGGCCTCTCTAGCACTTTGTTTCTTCCTATTTTCATGTGGTCTTCATTTACCATGGTCTCCTATTCCTTGTTCTCCCTCTCTGTTGTTGATCCAGCTGGGATCTCCCACTCACCCAAGCTCTCTTTCCCTCGACCCTCGCCCTTCACTACCCCCACTCATGTCCAGGCTGTTCATGTAGATCTCATTCCATTTCTCTGTCATTGGACGATCCCTGTGTCTTTCTTGGGGTCCTGTTTTCCAGGTAGCCTGCCTGGTGATGTGAGTAGCAGTCCAGTCATCCTTGTTCCACATCTAGTATCCTGTTATGAGTGAGTACATACCATGTTTGTCTTTCTGAGTCTGGGATACCTCACTCAGGATGATTTTTTCTAGATCCATCCATTTGTCTGCAAACCTCATGATGTCATTGTTTTTCTCTGCTGAGTAGTATTCCATTGTGTATATGTACCACATTTTGTTTATCCATTCTTCAGTTGAAGGGCATCTAGGTTGTTTCCATGTTCTGGCTATTACAAACAACGCTGATATGAACATAGCTGAACAAGTGCTCTTGTGGTGTGATTGAGCATTCCTTGGGTATATGCCCAAGAGTGGTATAGCTGGATCTTGGGGGAGATGGATTCCCAATTTTCTAAGAAATCGCCATATTGATTTCCAAAGTGGTTGTACAAGCTTGCATTCCCACCAGCAGTGGAGGAGAGTTCCCCTAGCTCCACATCCTCTCCAGCATAAGGTGTCTTCAGTGTTTTTGATCTTAGCCATTCTGACAGGCATAAGGTGGTATCTCAGAGTTGTTTTGATTTGCATTTCCCTGATGATTAGGGATGTTGAGCAGTTCCTTAAATGTCTTTCAGCCATTTGAGTTTCCTCTGTTGAGAATTCTCTGTTTAGTTCTATAGCCCATTTCTTAATTGGACTGTTGGGCATTTTGATGTCTAATTTCTTGAGTTCCTTATATATTCTGGATATCAGTCCTCTGTCAGATGTGGGATTGGTGAAGATCTTTTCCCATTCTGTAGGCTGTCGCTTTGCTTTGTTGACCGTATCCTTTGCTCTACAAAAGCTTCTCAGTTTCAAGAGGTCCCATTGATTGATTGTTTCTCTCAGTGTCTGTGCTACTGGTGTTCTATTTAGAAAGTGATTTTGACTAATACCAGTAGATAGAGCCATATCATCATCGATGGACCTGAGGTATGCTCTTTCCTTGTGTATCTACTAGCCACAAGTAAAACTCAATGGCACTATAAATGTCAGCTAAGTAATTGCTCCAGCAATGAAAGTGAAGGACACCTGTATCTGGGTGTTGTTTAAATTTCTCTTTGAGATACATGAATAGATGGCTGTTCACCATTAATAGGTCACCAATGGCAGACCAAATAAGAGATTCTACCCAGGTTCAGCATGGAGTACCAATGGGATTAATTTGGGTTACAGGAACATGAATGAGGAGCTGCTTGCAGGAGTGTGGGCAGCTGATCTCTTCCTCTCCATGATTCTTAGCTTCTCACCTATCTTTGGAGCAGAGAGTTCACAAGAAACCTTTCCTATAGTCTCATACTGTGACTGATTTGCCACTCATCTCTCCAAAGTACCATTTGAACTCTTTGTAGAGCACCTTGTCTGTCCCATATGTCTTCTGGTGCCTCTATGATATCAATGGGTCAATCTTGTGAGACTCTTTATCTGGGTAATTGGTAACCAGTTGTTCTGATTTCAAGAGAAAGCACTGTGTCTGGAAGATGCTATTCCACAACCTCAGAGCACCTCTTTTAATAACATTGGCTTCCCTAGAACTCTGAATATCCTGTTGTGAATATGTGATGGGCTGTTATTCAATATTAATACATTCCAGACGTAAAAGTGCCGAGATTGTGACAAATACTTGGCAGATGGTCACTCAGTGTTTGTGTGGGCTACACTGAAAATTGGCAGCCTTCTACTGCGCTTGACATGAGTTAAAAGAACATCCCATGTGTGGTAAATACTCTGTCAAAGAAGAAAGAAAGTCTTCAAAATGTAGAAGACTTTCATAGTAGGTACAAGTTGCAATAATTTATGTTGAAGCAATGTCTGAGTATGTCTCAAGCCTCTGGATTACATGTCATCTCAGGGTCTATGAAAGGTAGACATTTAAGGTGCCGTTAAAGATGTAAAAGATTTGTTAGGGTGACACTAGTGTAGGTATGGTCCGCAGGCTGTGATACATCTGTGATACTTGGGACACCAGAAGAGAATGGGCATTAGGCAGGACTCTAAGACCGAGGCACATACCTAGAAAGCTTTGTCTTGACTTGAGGTTATGACTCAAAGTAACCTATGGGAGCAGTCAGAGTACACTGTGTAGGAGTGTTTTGGCACCTGTGCTTCCATAGTGCTCAGTGACTACCTAGGGACAATGTGGGGGAGCATGGCCTTAGCTCAGATGTGCTGGTGGGACAAACAATAAGGTTGTAGCTGAGATATTAGTCCACTGGGCTACCTAAAGTCAGATCTCTTAAAGGAGATCAGAATGGCATACTCAAATTACTTTAAAAAAACTTTTACACATTCATCAATCTCCTTGAATCTCTTAGAAATTACTTTCTATCGTCTTGTTTGCTTGGACCTTAGCAGATCACATAATGTATATGCCATTACAATGCTGCTAGGACTTATTTTGTGTGCCATCAATATTCAGGGCTTTTGTAATGACCTGAAAAGTACTGAGGTTATTTAATTCCCCTTGTTTTACATTGCAGTGGAAAGGAGGAGGGAAAAGACAGTGAAAAAATATTTTTATTTAATTCCAGTTTATACAACATAATTTTGAGTCTCCTTTCAGATGGATATCAAAATGAATGCATTGAGGAAATCAGTAGCTCCTAAAAACGAAAGGAACTGCTCTAGCAAAGACGCTTTTTTCAGTACAGCATCTATAATTAGGGTGATCATTTGTTAAATTTGCTACAGTCTATCACCATCTGCCATACCAGTCTGTTTGGTGCAGGGCCATACTAATAAATTAAGCAGGATATGATACAGACCACCATCCTGATATCCTTTAATTCTTCAAGCTACAGGTGGACTGTGATATGGAGGTATATACTTTAGTATGTTTACAAGAGAGGTGAAATTTCAATTACTTCAATCCAGCCCATTTTGTTATAAAGGCTCTTGACCTACACACTGGGAAATGAACTAGAGGTTATTCTTAGTTCCAAAGTTATATTTATCTCATTCAGGGACAGGGGAAGTGAACATAGAGTGATGATCCAGTAGGATCACTGTGTGGTAAACATAAATACACCGAGCCCAGAATACTATTTAATCACATATTTTTTTATTCTACATCCATCTAATTGAACAAGGCTTAGCATTGTGGGACCTCTGGTGTCCTTATATCTTGTGTGTTGTGATCACTAGCCCTCAGAAGAAAAGAACATTCTGTTTATCCACTGTTTCATGAGTAAGTGGGTCTAGGTCCTTTTGAGTATAGTTTGGTGGGATGTTTTCTACATATGTATTCCCCCTTCATTAGTGAGCTCTGCACTTGAGAACCGGTGAAAATATGGAAAATGGGTTTATTTTACATTATATCAATTGATACCAACCTTCTGTATTCTATTTCAAAACTTTTAAATTTGCATGAATCAGTGAATACTATGATCAGACTTCTCACAGCTTTTCTCCTGTAGATTTTGTAGTCTCTTAGCCGTAAGGAAGATCCTTGAGAGTCAGGACCCCCTAGTGGCCACATCATTCATACATCTCATCAATGTAATGACCACCTTTCCCCCTGATTATTAAGGTCATAATATGGACTGTGCTGTTCCAGATACAAGTGATCAGTTGTCTCCCTGTGTTGGGCCCTCCCTCGTGCTTTATTGAGCACATTGTTCTCTGGGTCCTTCTAGTACCCACAGTCAGCTGGCGATGTTTTTGTTTTCTATGGTTGCTTCATTTTACCTGATATTTTTGCTCCTTCTTTTATATCCTAATGCAAATCTGTATCTTTTGCTTCATTTAAAAATACCCCTTAATGAAATCTATGAAAAACACGAACAAAGAGTGAAAGGGAATGAATAAAATAGTTCTGGACCTGAAAGTGAAAATATAATCAATAAAGAAAACCCAAACTGTGGGAAATCTGGAAATTAAAAAATTCAGGAACTCCAGTAGGAACCTCATACGTAAGTCTCATCAACAGAATACAAGAGATGGAAAAGAGAATCCCAGGCACTGAAGCTCTGATAGAAGAAATGAATATCTCAGTCAAAGAAAATATTAAACCTAAAAAATCCTGGCACAAAACATCCTGGAAATCTAGGACAGTATAAAAGATCAAATATAATAATAATAATAATAATAATAATAATAATAATAAACAACTCAGGTCAAAGACAGAAAATACTCTAAACAAAATTCTAGATAAAAACTTCCTTAACCTAAAAAAAGAGAAGCCTATCAAGGTATAAGAAGCATATAGAACACCAAGTAGGATGAACCAGAAAAGAAATTCCCCTTGGCACATAATAATCAAAACACTGAAAGTACAGAACAAAGAAAGAATATTAAAGACTATAAGGGGGAAAAACCTAGTGACATATAAAAGCAGACCTATTCAACAAAACACTTCTCAATGGAGACTCCAAATGACAGAAGGGCCTAGTCAGTTGTTATACAAACTCTAAGGGACCACAGATGCCACCCCAAAATACCATACCCAGAAAAACTCTCGATTACAATAGATGGAGAAAATAAGATACATTTCATAGAAAAAAATTTAATCAATATTTATCTACAAATCTAGCCCTATAGAAGGCATTAGAAGGGAAGAGTCCAATCTAGAGGTTAAACATGTTTAGGAAAACACAAAGAATAAATAATTCCAGATCAGAAAATCAAAAGGGGAACACACAAACCACCACCACCACCACCACCACCACCACCACCACCACAACAACAACAACAACAGCAACAACAATAATAACCAATAACTAAACAACAGGAATCAGCAAACACTGCTCATTGATGTCTATCAACATCAATGGTCTCAGTTCTTCCAATAAAAAGAAACATGCTAATAGAATTGACCAGAAAACAGGATCCATTCTTCTGCTGTTTCTGATAAATACACCTTAACATCAAGAATAGACATCAACTCAGGGTAGAAGAATGGAAAAACACATTCCAAAAAAAATAATTAAGAAACAAGCAGGTAAATCCATTTTAATATCTGACAAAATAGACTTCAAACCAAAATTAATTAGAAGAGACAGGGCAGGACACTGCATACTCATCAAAGGAAATATCTACCAAGTGGATATTTCGAGACTTTTTTTCCATGTTGATATGTTTTTTTTAAATTTTATTTCATTTTTCTTTATTAAGAAATTTTCTACTCAGTCCACATACTATCCACAGATTCCCCCTTCTCCCTCCTCCCACTCCCTAGCCCTCTTTCACAAGCCACCCCACATCCCCACATCCCTCAAATTGAGGTCTCCCATGGGGAGTCAGCAGAGCCCAGCACACTGAGCTTAGGCAGGTCCAAGCCCCTTCCCACTGCACCAAGGCTGTGCAAGGCGTCACACCTCAGGCACCCAATTCCCAGAAGCCTGTCCATAGACCAGGGACAGATCCCGATCCCCCTGCCTGGGTGCCCCCCAAACAGTTCGAGCCAAACAACCATCTTCCGTATCTAGAGGGCCTAGTATCAATGCACAAAATGCAAGGGAACAGAAGTTCATAAAAGAAACATTACTACAGCTTAAATCATGTACTGACCCTAACATGCTAACAGTGGGTGACTTCAGTACCCCACTTTCTCTAATAAATAGATCATCCAGACAAAAATGAAACAGAGGAATGCTTAAGTAACTCATGTTATAAACCAAATGGCCCTAACAGATGTTTATAGAACATTTTGTCTAAACACAAAAGAATATATCTTCTCAGAACCTCATGGAACTTTCTTCAAAATTGATCACATTCTTGAACACAAATCAAGTATCAATATATACAATAAAATAAAGTAACACCATACATCCTGTCTCATCGCCATGGATTAAAGCTGGATATCAATAACAGAAACAACAGAAAATTTACAGACAACTGAAACTAAACATCTTACTACTAGATGAGAAATTGGTCAAGACAGAAATTAAGAAAGAAATTAAAGATTTTCTAGAATTGAATGAAAATGAATATACAACATAACCAAACTTATGGGACACAATGAAGGGGGTTAAAAGAGGCAAATTCATACCAATACGTGCCTATATAAAAAGTTTGGAAATATCTCATACTAGTAACTTAACAGTACACTGAAAACTCTAGAACAAAAAGAAGATATCATACCCTAAAGGAATAGATGGTAAGAATCAAACTCAGGGCTAAAATCAATAAAATAGAAACAAGCAAACAAACAAAAACCAATACAAAGAATCAAGAAACAAAGAGTTGGTTCTTTGAGAAAACCAGTAAGTTTGACACACCCTTATCCAAATTAATTAAAAGGCAGGGTGAGAATATCCAAATTAACAAAATTAGAGAAGAAAGGGGGGCATGCAACAACAGATATTGAGGAAATCCAGAGATTCATAAAAACATACTTTAAAAGCTGTAGTCCACCAAATTGGAAAATCTAAATAGATTATTTTCTTTGTATATACCACTTACCAAAGTTAAATAAAGAACAGACAAGCAATTTAAACTGATGTGTAACCCCTAGTGAAATAGAAACTGTAGTTGAAAGTCTACCAACAAAACAAGACAAACAAACAAAACCCACCAGGGCCAGATAGATGATTTTAGGGTAGAATTCTACCAGACATTCAAAGAAGAGTTAATTCCAATATTCTTCAAATTATTCCACAAAATAAAAACAAAAGGAACATTGTCCAACTTGTTTTACAATACCATAGCTGCCCTATTATCCCAACTACATAAAGACCCAGCAAAGAAAGAGAATTACAGACCAATTTTCCTTATGAACATAGATGCAAAAATATTCAATAAAATATTTGCAAATTGAATCCAAGAGCACATAAAAAAGATCATCCACCACGATAAAGTAAGCTTTATCCCAAAGAAAAACCACATGGTCATCTCATTAAATCCATAAAATCCATTAAATCTACTGCTGCCCTGAGGCCCAGCCTCCTATAGTGCAGGGCTTGATGGGGATCCAAGGGAGTCAGTGAACTAAGACTTTTTTATCTGAGGGATAAAAAGGATGAGTTCCTTCTGACTTCTTTTTTTTTATTCTTCCATTTCTTTATTTTCCCTCTACATCTTTCCTGGTGTTTTCCTTCCCTCATTCTTGATGTTCTCCTCTAACTAACTTTATTTTTTCCTTACAGCCTATATACCCCAGCAAAATATTTCAAACAATATAAAAATTACAATTTGGTTACCCCTACTTTTCAAGTGAATGATTACAATGAATACAAGTAAAAAACAGTATGCTTTCCATATTTACATGATTAAATATTTTATGTATTACAGGTAAAAAGCAAGTTGTCAGCAGGAACCTACATACATTCATGTCCAAGCAAGTAGTTATAGATTAACAGAGTATGAGCAAGCAAGGTATTTTTCTCAGCCAGTTCTCTTGCTGGCACACTGCATTTTGCAGTTACAAAGAAAGGACCAATTATTTTGTTATTTATCTCAAAAGGTAATCTTACACAAAAATCTTAGAAAAATCATAAATCTAAATGTTTGTATAAGAAAAGGAACAATTTTTTATATCAGGAAGTTGAGGGCAGAAATGGGTACAAGTAATTAATCATCATCTTTAATCACCAACCAATCCTAGCAAGAACGGCATGTCAGCTAATAATAATTGGTCTGCTTCATTTTGTTCCCTGACCTTAACGAGTCCCTCATTCAGCTACATGCCTTTCTAAAATTTTAGATTGTCTTCTTGGATTTTTCACCTCAAAGCTATTTGACAAAAACATCTTTGTCTAACTTTAAGTTATTTTCAAAGCTTTGTTTCAGCTATGATACACTCTGAAACCTGTGAATACATTTCCCAACATTGAGATTAATAGAACATAAGCTAGCTGGGCTACTGGGACTCATTTTTTTTTCGTAAGCATTAACCTAAGCTATAGTCTATACAGCTCCTCAATAGAAACTCATGTGTTTTAGCTGTTTGTCACTTCCTTGTATTTAAACTAACATTATTATTATCAATTGAACAGTACATCTTGAGAAGAAATCATCTTCATAATAATCCATAGGTAAAAATACCCAGTAAAACGGGATATTTCCATGAGATGATCATACTGCATAAAGGGCAGTGGGGATCTCCCCATGCCCATTCACACCATACCAGATGCCAAAGACAAACGGTAGTGGCAAAGATGCAAAGGCACAGAAGTAGCAAGAAACATTCTAGGGCTGAGGTTCTCAGGGTCTTGCTTATCCGAGATTCATCCATCAGGGTTTTGTTTCCTGGTGGGCCAATTCCCTGAAGTCAATTGCCATCTGCTCCTCTGACATGGCCACAGGCAAGGCTTTGACAAAATCCAACACTCATTAATGATAAAAGTCCTAGAGAGACTAGGGATACAAGGGATGTCACTCAACATAATAAAGACAGTTTACAGCAAGCTCATAGCCAACATCAATTTTAAATGGAGAGAAACTCAAAGCAATTTCATTAAAATTAGGAACAAGACAAGGTTGCCCATTCTTTCCATACCTCTTTAATATAGTACTCGAAGCCTTAGGCTCAGTAAGACAATTGAAGAAGATCAAGGGGATACACATAGGAGAGGAAGAGGTCAAAGTATTTTTATTTGCTGGTGATATGATAGTATATATACGTGACCCTAAAAATTCCACTGGGAAACTCCTGCAGCTGATAAACACTTTCAGGAAAGTAGCTGGATACAAAATCAGCTCGCAAAATTAATAGCCTTCCTATATACCAATATACAAGTAGTCTGAGAAAGAAATCAGAGAAACTTCACTTTTCACAATAGCCTCAAATAATATAAAAATTTTGTATGATAAAACCTTAAAACATTGAAGAAAGAAGTTGAAGAAGGTATCAGAAGATGGAAAGATTTCCAATGCTCATAGATTAGTAGTGTTAGTATAGTATCTTATCAAAAGCAACCTACAGGTTCAATGCAATCTCCATCAAACTTCTAACATAGATCTTGAAAGGACAATTTTCAACTTCATGTGTAAAAACAAAAAAACCTAGGATAGCTAAAACAATCCTGAATAGTAAAAGAACTGCTAGAGGTATCACCATTCCTCATTGTAAGTTGTACTTTAAACCTACATTAAACAAAACAAAACACCACAACATTTTTTGTGGTATTGGCACAAAAAAAATGACACACTGGTCAATGGAATCAAGTTGAAGACCAAGACATAAATCCACACACACATGAACGCCTAATGTTTGGTAATGAAGCCAGAAATATGCATTGAAAAAAAAAGAGCATCTTCGACAAATAGTGATGGTCAAACTGGACAGCTTCATGTAGAAGAATCCAAATAGATCCATACTTTTCACCCTACACAAACTCAACTTCAGATGGATCAAAGACTTTAACATAATATCAGATTTATTGACCCTTATAGAAGAGAAACTGGGGAATAGCCTTGAATTCATTGGCATTGGAAAAGACTTTCTGAACAGAATACCATTAGCACAGGCACTAAGATCAACAATTAGTAAACAGGACCCCATGAAGCTGGAAAGCTTCTGTATGGCAAAGGATGCCATCATTTGGACAAAGCAGTAGCCTATACAATGGGAAAAGATTTTTACCACCTCCACATCCAACAGAAGGCTAATGTCCAAAATCTATAAAGAACCAAACAACAACAACAACAACAAATAACCCTATTAAAAATGGAGTACAGATATAAACAGAAGTCTCAAAAGGGGAAACTCAAATGATTGAGAAACACTTAAAGAAATATCCAGCATCCCTAGTCATTAGAGAAACAGAAACCAAAACTACTTTGAGATTTCATCTTACACCTGTAAGAATGGCTAAGATCAAACAAGTGAAGCTCTTTCAGGTGATGATGTGGAGAAAGCAGAACACTCATCTATTTCTGGTGGGATATCCTGAGTGAGGTATCCCAGACCTAGAAAGACAAATATGGTCTATATTCACTGTGGATATTAGCTATTTAAATCAATTATAACTAAGCTATAACCCATAGACCCACAGAGGTTAGGCATAGGGTAAGGAATACATACATACATACATACATACATACATACATACATACATACATATACATATGTGTGTGTGTGTGTTTGTGTGTGTGTGTGTGTGTGTGTGTCTGTGTGTGTGTAGATTGATCTCCCTAGAGAAGGGAAATAGAATGGGTGGTTATGGAAGGATGGGGGTGACTGAAATTTGAGGATCAAGTGAGAAGGGGAGGGAATAGGGAATGAGGGAGAGAATATAGGTAGAGATAGTTAAAATTAAGGGACAGTTGAGGGGTAGTATGGAAACTAATACAGTACGAGCTTCCTAACATATATACATATATGAAGGTGGTCTAAATGAAATTGCCAAATAATGGGGGAGACAGAGAATCAACTGGCCATCTCTTGTCACCAAATGAAGCTCCCAGTACCAGGACTAGATTACATTTAATTGAGCTTTGGACAAAGGGGGCCCATGGGGACCCCCCAAGAACCCAGGATTTTGCCAAGACTATAGGCTACTCTCCACAAACTGACTACAAGGCTCCATTCCTGAAGACAACACCTATACAACTCATTGAATACAGAGAAGTTGAGCTGGGTGCCTACATGGAGCCTTCACTCTTATATGCTAGCATCTCTGGTATAGGAAGGTACTCTGCAAGAAGAAATGTAAACATATTTTATCTACAATGGTGTCTTTCCTGCAAGATATGGTAGGACAGTGGTGGCACAAAGCTTGTGGGATTTGACTTAAGATCCACTCCAAAAAATTCAACTCATACCTGATACTGCTTATGTTACCAAGAAACTAAGACTAGATAATATGGTGATATTTTATTTGTACTAAAATGTTATTTGTATGTTAATAAATAAAGTTGCCCGGGGGTCAGAGCTATTAGCAAGCCATAGGAAAGCAGGGCAGTGGTGGCGTATACTTGTAATCCCAGCACTTGGTAGGCAGAGCTGGGTAAGTGTCTGTGTGTTCAAGGATACAGCCATTATTGAACACACATGCCTTTAATCTCAATACCAAGCAAGGAAAACCTGGAGGCCTATACAGACAGGCTGTGACGAGGCGGTCATGTGGTTGGGTTTACAACCAATGAGAAGGCAGAACAGGAACACTATATAAAGACTTTAACACAGGGGTAGCTAGTTCGGAGAGGTAGGACCACTGCAGGAGGAAGGGTAAGGTTTTAGCTCTTAGCTCTGACCTCTTGGCTTTCTTCTTTGCATTGGTTCTGTGTTTCTTATTTAATAAGAAGGATGGTTACATCTACAAGATAACCCAGGGACCTAGGGTAAAACCAAATACTACTGTTCAAAAAATAGAATAAAACAAAACAAAATGAAAAAGTTTTAATAAAATAACCTCTAATGATATTCTGCTATACTTATAGATCAGTTCCTTGCTCACTTGCTCAGCCCTCATCAGAGAAGCTAACTCCTATAGCAGTTGGGAACAAATACAGAGACCCACAGCCATACCTGCAGAGAGTGAGTGACCTTGGAACACTCAGCCCTGAATGGGCTATCTCCATCAAATCCCTACTCTTAGGGCTCCTGGAACCTTGCAGAAGAGCAGGTGGAAAGAATATAAGAGCCAGAGGGGATGGAGGACACTAAGAAAACAAGGCCCTCTAAATCACCAGGATCCATGCACATACGAACTCACAGAGAGTGAGGCATCACGCACAGAGCCTCAATGGGTCTGCACCAGATGGGATCCTAGAGCTGAAAGGAGAAGTGGATTCATGTCCCCATCCCTAACACAGGGGCAGTCTCCAATGGATATCCACCTGCAAATGAAAGTTAGTTTTCTCCAAGAGATGCTCACTGAAGAAACAAAGTACTCTTAAGGATAGGCTGCATGCCCAAATGCAGATGATCAATGGAAAGGGAACTCAACAGCATGTTTCAAGACTCTTTGTCTTATAATGTCATGTCAGGGCTTTTCTTTCTCCTCCTCCTCCTCCTTCTACGTTTTCTTCATGAAATTCTATCTTATTTTTATTACACACACACACACACACACACACACACACACACACATCTTTTTCTTCTTAATTTTTACTCTACAGGCCCTTTGTGTATATATTATAGCTTCCAGTTTAGTGGTTTTGGGGGGAGTTTCTGAATGTATGAATGAGCAGGTCCCTGCATCTATATCTGTCTCTTGTGCTTTTTCTTGGACTCCTTTTCTTATGTTTGTTTGTTTTGTGCTATTCCAATGTGTTAGTCTTTGTTTTATCTAATTATATTTTATTATTATCCCTTAGAGACCTGTTTGTTTTCTAATAAGAGACAGAAATAGGGTGGATCTGGATGGAAGGGGATGTGAGGAGGAACTGAGAGGAGTAGAGGCCAGGGAAACTATAATCAGAATATATCATGTGAGAAAAAAAATCTATTTTCAATAAAAGAGAAAAGTATGACAGTAGTTCTCTAGTACTTTGATCTTAAGACCTCTTTGTAACCTTATCAGAGAATTCTGAAGAACTTTCACTTCTATCTAGATGCCAATATATACCGTATTAAAAATTAAACTGGGTGTGGTAGTTATCTCACAGGGAGAGGCACTACAGGGGGTGTGGTTTTGTTGGAGTAGGTGTGGCCTTATTGGAGGATGTGCGTCACCACTGTGGGGGCAGGCTTTGAGGTTTCCTATGCTCAGGATACTGCCCGGTGTCTCAGTCAACTTCCTGTTGCCTGCAAGATTTAGTACTCTCAGCTCCAGCACCACATCTGCTTGCATGCCACCATGCTCTCTGTCATCATAATGGACTGAACCTCTGAAACTGTAAGTGAGCCACATGTTTTCTTTATAAAAGTTTTGCTGTGGTCATGGTGTCTCTTCACAGCAATAGAAAACCTAACTAAAAACTGGGTGGTGGTAGCACATGCTTTAATCCTAACACTCAGGAGGCAGAGCCAGGCAGATGGGATCTCTGTGAGTTTGAGACCAGCCTGGTCTATAGATTGAGATCCAAGACAGACACCAAAACTACACAGAGAAACCCTGTCTCAAAAACAAAAAAACAACAACAAACACACAAACAAAAACTAAGACACTGTTTTAATTGGTATTAAAATAACAAAATCCCACTACAGACCAATGTGTAATATATGTTAATCAAGTGTAACATATGCTTAAACACTAGTGAGAACAGGTATGCTGTGTAAGCATTCTTCAAACGTGACTCAGTGGAAGGTTGGTATCCTTTCTGTTTAGGAATTCACCTGAAATACATGTCATTTTGATGGAAGTGTATGCAGAAAATCCAGCTTCACAAAACAAGTAGTTGGAAAGGTATCTTTTCAGGCAGTTGTGGCCATTCTTTAACACTGTACTGAAACTTGGCAAGTGGAATCCCTGTAGTAGAGCTGTAGTAGGAGAGCTGAAGTAAATTCTAGGAATTTATGTCACATTAAAACCCAGTACTATCTATCAGTCAGTTCTGCAGCCACCTACAGTCTTTTTTTTTCCTTTTAGACAAATACTTTATTTTAAAATACATTGTTTGGAGTATATTAGGGAAAGATAACATCAGATCGTGTATTGAAATTTGACTATAAAATATTTCTTTGTTTTTTAAATTGAAAATAAATTCTTTTAAACCATAAGGTGATGGCCATGTAGAGCACTTCAGCACACTGAGTGAAGCAGAACTTTCAAATGTTAATGCAGTTCCCCTGTTGGTATTTACTCAGTCATATTATTTGGATTAAGATACATAAGCTCACTGTAGAAAGTATTTCAATATTGGGATGTGATCAAACTCAAAGTCTAGAAGACAAACCCATCACAATTTCATTTTTAATTAAAACCTCAAGTTATTACTAGGAAAAACATTGTCATTTTTTTTCTTTCCTTGAAATGGAGAGCTCACTTTGTTGACTTTTGAGAAAACAATTGTCACACAGCTAAGTCCGTAAAGCTCCCATCTGTCTTTGGGTTGTTACTTTAAGGAAAAATTTGTTTCACTAAAAGGTCATGTTCAGCTTTAAAGGAAATGATTTCAGAAGGAATTTTCCTTGTGGTAACTTCTGTATATTGTAAAACTTAATGAACATTTTCTAATTTCTCATAAAATATTAAAAAGGAATGTATCCAAAGATCAGTTTTAGCAGTTAATAATTTTGACTGCTTTGCTAACAATACCTATATGAAAACTGTCTCCAAAAATTAGCATGGAAAAATATTAGCACAGCTTGGTATTACTGCCTTAATCTTTTGGTAAAGTAAAATATACACCATCGTCTTGGTACTATTAGTAAACAGAATTAGGTAAAATAAACAAATATATCTCCAAAGGCAAAATTTATTTTGGAAACAGTTGGCCTTGGTGGAATCTCAGCAAGGCTGTCTGGGATCTGTAAGGATCTGGAGATGTTGATTGAGGAAGCTGTTGTGGAAACATTTCAAAATAGCTAAGGTTCCACAATGTGTATAGTCAGAACTGGCTCCAGTAAGCTAGACATAGTCAATGGCAATGACACTGAAGTTGTCTAGTCACATTGAGTTTTATTTAATTATTTCCTATTGGAGAGAGCAAAGTCATCTGGTGACTCTAAGCATTAGGCTTTTTTTTTTTTGTATTTTTTTGTATTTTTGAGACTGGGTTTCTCTGTGTAGCTTTGGAGCCTTTCCTGAAACTCACTCTCTAGCACAGGCTGGCCTCGAACTCACAGAGATCCATCTGCCTCCTGAGTGCTGGAATTAAAGGTGTGCACCACCACCTCTCAGCTAGCATTCGACTTTTTAATACCTTCTGAGCAGAGGAAGTCTGCTTGCTCTTCTCAAGCAAAGAGCATGGGGTCTTCTTCTGACCCAGATGCCTTGGAGCATTCTAGAGGCTCCCTTACAAACACCTCCTTTCTGTAGTTCATGTTCCCCATTTTCCTTATCCAAACCCTAAATTCAGTATAGGATGCCAACCATAGCAATTAGTTCAAGTTCTTCTTAACTCTGCCATCCTCATGGTTGAACATATACCCTGATTTCCAGCAGTTTCTGCCTTCTGGCTGAAGATGAGTCTTCAGAATGCAGTAAGGGCCTACCATCTTTCACAGCATTCTCTAGGAAAATATTGGGTGATATGGCCTGTTTTTTAGATTAAAAAGAAGCTGAACTAATTTAAGCTGTTTATTCTCTTTCTCATAAGCATGTGCTGGAACTGTGTGTAGCTGTTGTTTCTTCTCAGTCCACTGTAGGGAACCTCTCAACATGATATCATGCTGTACATATTCATCATGATCTCTCTTTAGCAATGGAAAATTTTGTTAACTGCCAGATAATGCTACTGTTATAGATTTCTCCAATGGTCTGCTTTCTAGGAAATTCCAGTTACTCCAGAAACCCAACCTGAACCACAAATTTGAGTGAAAATATTAACATGTGAGGTAAACTATGAGTAGAGAAATGAAACAAGAAAAGAAATAAAGCCAATAAAATACATGTAGCAAGTGGACTATTAACATTGGCAGTGCACTCATGCCCACTGTCATGATGAGGATGAAGAAATTGATACTTTCACTTCATTGCCCGAACGTTTCACCTCAGTGAAGACGTCAAAAATATAAAGTTATAGTTCATGTGTTTCCATTCGTTTGGCTATTTGTCCCTGTGCTTTATCCAACCTTGGTCTCAACAATTCTCGCTCATATAAACCCTCTTCTTTCTCGCTAATTGGACTCCCAGAGCTCCACCCGGGCCTAGCCATGGATCTCTGCATCCAGATCCCTCAGTCTTTGGATGGGGTTTCTAGCATGACAATTGGGGTGTTTGGCCATCCTATCACCAGAGTAGGTCAGTTTTGGCTGTCTCTCGACCATTGCCAGCAGTCTGTTGTGGAGGTATCTTTGTGGATTTCTGTGGGCCTCTCTAGCACTTCTGGATCAGGCCCTCTGAATGGGTGAGACAGTTGATTGGCTTGATCTGTTTGGGAGGCATCCAGGCAGTGGGACTGGGTCCTGTGCTCATTGCATGAGTTGGCTGTTTGAAACCTGGGGCTTATGCAGGGTCCCTTGGCTCGGCCTGGGAGGAAGGGACTGGACCTGCCTGGACTGAGTCTACCAGGTTGATCTCAGTCCTCGGTAGAGGCTTTGCCCTGGAGGAGGTGGGAATGGGGGGTGAGCTGGGCGGAAGGTGAGGGGGGTAGGAGGGGGGAGAACAAGGGAATCGGTGGCTGATATGTAGAACTGAATTGTATTGCAAAATTTAAAAAAAAACCATAAAAAAGAACCACAGTTCAGAAACAAAAAAAAGACTTGTAAAACAGCACTGTGCAGTTGCACCACAGTCAAAAAATGCTGTGGATACATTTATGACTTTGACGTTTTGAAATTCATTCCACTGAAAACAGACCAATATTTAAATAAATTTAGCAGTGTTTACTTACTAATATATATATATATATATATATATATATATATATATATATATATATATATATATATATATATATATAAAGTTATGACAATATTAAAACCAATAAGAAAAAAATGCCAACTCACATACAAAAGAAAGTGGGATATCTACCCATTTAGAATATCTTCAGATACCAGGCAGAATTACTTCATGTATTTCATCAGAAATCCTAAATGCCAGAAAAGCATTAAAGGATATATTTCTGTTCCTGAAAGTAACTTATTATCTACCAGGACTGCTACACCCAGAAAAGCTATTGAGAATGGATGAAGAAATAAGTCTTTTGACAGAAACACAAATTAAGGCAATTCATGACAAGCAACGAAGCACTGTGGAAAATTCATAGAGGCATATTACTTAGTGAGGAAGAAGAAAGCCATTCTTTTGAGAACCCATGAGAACACAAGAAAGACTGTATCCCACAGATAAAAGTCAGATGAACAATGAAGATGTCTGTTGCACAGGGCTATCTTCCAAGGGAAATGCCACCATCTTCAGAAGTTCCGCCCTATCTGTTTACAAAAGGTCATCATAGCAGAGCTTGTTGACCTGTGATGTTTCCTACCAGATGATGAGATGGGAAGAATCATGAGACCCTTATCTAAATATCCTCCTTGTTACACAAAAGGAAGTCTGAGAACTAGAAGTATTAATATTAGATGAGAGCTTACTAGAATCAGAGTCTTAGAAATTGCTGCAATACTGCTGAATAGGAACCACTGTTTTCATGGGATCCTCAACCCATGTCTATGTGGTAGTTGTCAATGAGGCTCAGAGCTAGGCTCAGCCTCCGTAGTTAGAGATACTTTCCTTTTCTGTGAATGTAACTGGATAAGCAGCTAGCTTCCATAAACCACAATGTAGATGAGGCAATGAAGTATCTTAGATGATAATTATCACTGAATGTGAAACACACCTAGGATGGTTCATATGTTGATCTCTCACTTAGCGTCTTGATTGCTAGTGACATTTTCTCCCACTAATATTTCCTTTGTGTGATTTGTTTACGTTTGCCTCACATGACTACTTGGCAAAATATTGCTAATGTATTGTTAAAGTAAAAAAAATGGATTTTAATTTGCTCAGTCATTTGCTAAGCATACAATGAGCAGCTGAGACAGGGCATACAAAGACGAACCTGTACTTGAGTAACACATAATGGAGAATGAACACACTGTTTAGGTAGAAACCCTGCCAGTGCCATATACTCAAGGAGTCTGGGATGATTAGATGGAAGCCCTACCTCTCTCTCTCCCTAGACCCTGCCTCTAAGAAAGCCTGCCAAGATCCAGCCCCTCCCCAGGGTTGTTTAAGACCACACCTGCAGTTTACTTAAGACTTTGTCCATACTTGCAACATGCTCTCATGCTCTCTCCTCTGCCTTTCCAAGAGTCACCGGGAGTTGCTCTGCTCTGCTCATTAAACCTGGACGTAATAATTAGGCCTGATCTGACTTATTACATTGGAAGTGTTACTCACTATCAGGGGATTGAAACTTTTCATACACCATCATATACTTTAATGACAGGGAGTCAAAGTTCTTGCACTGAAAAGCATCAGGGAAGGACAGTCATCAAGAGGAAGATCATCAAGAGGAAGATAGGATGGCAGAGGGAGGTGGAAATCCATGCTGCTGGACTTTAACTGAGCCAGACAAAGAGTGAGGAGGAGAAGGAGGAGCCTGAGGAGCCAGGTGGGGCATTTCAATCCCATGCTAAGAATCTTGTAGAGTGACACCAAAGGTTTTTAAACAGGGGAGAACTTCAACATTTTACCATTGCTGTGGAACACTGGCTGTGGAGTAGAGGAATGGGGAGGCGTGTGGGAACAAAAGGCCTGATGTCAGAGAGACCAGCGGAGACTCTGTACTTTTGCTGGTAAAAGGTGTGTCTAAAGGTATATGTCATTAGGCAATCCTGGCTTCACAGCCAGATTACAGGGAAAAGTAGAGCGAATCTTGCCTGAAGCCACCTTTCCACTGTTTCTACAGTCTTCTTCATGTCATGCTCCACTTTTGAGAAGAATATTGCAATATTTAAGTGTTTCAATTTTTACTATCTTTCTATTACACCATAAGAAATTAAATAGCCAAACCCTGTATTACACTAGCATCCTGAATGGATATCAAATATCATTCACCCCATATGCCGTCAGTATTGATACTTTTGATGTTTCAGGCTTCCAGACAACCTTGGAATAGTGTTGGGGTCTTATTCCAGGAGAAAAACAAATGTCTCTCCATTTCTCCATATTAAATTTATGCTGTAGACACAGCAGCCTCAGAACAGGGCTGCAATTTCAAGCTTCACATTTTCCTGGAAACTCAATGTACACCTGCAAAAAACTGCCTGTGGACAAGATGAAAATTACACGCTGAAGAAATCTTTCCACCAGGATGGACTGGTCTTCTACTCCTTTCCCCGAACCCCAATTCATGTCTTAAGCATCGTTCCTTTCACACTGCTGACTCACTCTTCTCTCTGATCTTAGCCCAGTGGGACCTGGGAGGTTGGAGGAAGATGTCTATTTTTCCTCTAGCTTTATAGTATGTCAGAAAAGAAAAAGGTTTAGGTGAGAGTTAATTGAAGGAAGTGCAAGTTGTCTGTAAGCAGAGTTAATTCACCACGTCTTGGCATGCTGAGAGACTCACTAGGCTTGTGGTCTGTCTTTATCTGAGTAATAACCCACTCATGCCTAGAACTGGCAGGGGGTAAGAATCAGCTGGAGAGATTCCCATTGGATGGCTCATCCTGCCACCAAGTAACCAAGTGTTTTTTTTTTTTTTTTTCTTTTTTCTGCAAGTCAGTACATCACCTCTCATCCAGAACATCGGAGCCTCCTGCAGGGAACGGGAGCATTTGGATTTTTAACAAACACTTGTTGGTTCCTGTTCTATACAGAATGCAGTTTATGCCATTGGGGGTGATAGCATTTGCTTTCTATATTTTCTCCAGTTCTATCCTGGAAAGATCCCTGTCTCAAGAAACACTGATTGAGTCCATAGCAAGTTCGAAAAGGTCAGTATGGAAAGGGAAGCCTGAGGTTACACAGTACAAGCAGTCTCTGGACTGGAGTTCCCTCTGCAACAGATGGGTTGAACTCAAGTTTTTTGCACACTTGAATGCTGAAGGGTGGGGATGTGCCTCCTTGGTAAGGGGTATAAGGGATCATCTGCCTTCTCAGATACCCTATAATTGTGTTACTCTTATAATATCACTTCCTGTCATAGCTTTTTGCATAACATAATAGATTCTCTGTCTTACACTAGTCCCCTTAATATACTATGAGATAGATTTGTGTGTGTGTGTGTGTGTGTGTGTGTGTGTGTGATAACATCTTTCTTCTGGTTTGAAAGTCCCTCAGTTTCTCATCAGTTATAATATGATTTCAAAGTCTCTCACTCTCCTGGTTAGTTTTACTGGATTCAAAGTTGTGTTTCTTCCTCATAAGGAGTGGGATCTAGCATTGAAGATTACTCTCAGGTATGCCTAACTTATAAGGGGCAGAACAGAATGAGCTTTGGAAACTATGTATTTTGATGCTTTAATTTTGTTATTTTTGAAGCAAGAAAAAACATAATGTTGCATAGGAATAGGATTATATGGTGAAACAAATGAAATTCCTTATTATATGAAAGCATTCACCTTGTGTCCTGGTTAGTTTTATGTCAACATTAATACAATCTAGAATTGTCTGAGAAGAAGGAGCCTCAAATGAGAAAATGCTTCCATTATGCTGTAGGCAAGCCTGTAGGGCATTTCTTGATTAGTAATTGATGTGAGAGGGCACAGTTTATTGTGGGTAGGGGTCACTCATAGGCTGGTGGTCCTAGGTTCTGCAAGAAATGAGGATATACAAGCAATGAGGAGCAAGTTATTAAACAGCACCCCTCCATGAATTTTGTATTATGATATGGCTACAGGCCTATTAGGACTAGGGAGTAGAATGTGGTATTTTAAATGAGAATGACCCCCATAGGCTCATATATTTGAATTCTTGGTCCCCATTTAGTGGAACTATTTGGAAACGATTAGGAGATGTGGGCTTGTAGGAAGAGGTGTGTCACTGGGATAGGCTTTAAGATTTTAAAAGCTCATGTCATTCACAATTAGTTCTCTCTCTCTCTCTCTCTCTCTCTCTCTCTCTCTCTCTCTCTCTCTCTCTCTCTCTTCTCTCTGTTTTCTATTTGTGGATCAATAGGAATGTAAGCTCTCAGCTACCGCTCTAGAACTATGCCTGACTGCCTGCAGCCATGCTTCCCACCATGATGGCCATGGACTATAAGCCTTGAAGTAAACCTCCAGTTAAATGCTTTTTTAAAATAAATTGCTTTGGTCATGGTGTCTCTTTACCATGATATAAATGTAACTAAGTTCTGTGCCAACCTTATAGTTATGATTAAAATTTATAAAGCACTGTGTCAAAAAATACTTTTTTTTCACTTCCTTTACTAGAATACTGGGAAAATATAACTAAATGTTCTGGTCCATAAAACAAGTTTCAATAAATTAAAAAAATATTCAAATTATGTCAACTCTATTCTCTGACTATAAAGAAACTTACAAGTTAATATTAAAGAAGTTAATACAAAACTATTTGAAAATTAAGTATAACTCTTCTAAATATCTGAGTTCAGATAAAAAATTAAAGGAGCAATTAGAAAATATTTTGAATGAAAAGTGAGGCCATCTCCAGCTACAAGATACCTAAGAAGTACAGAGATTTATAGCACTAAATGCCTTTATAAAAAAGGGAAATGTGATCAAGTCAACAACTTTAGTTTGTACCTGAACAAAATAGAGGAGAAAATGAAACAGTCATGAAAAAGAAAGGAAATAGTCATAGGAAGAGTACAGATTAATGAAATAAAAAGCAAAAACAGAACAGGCAGTAACTGACAAATGAACAGAACCAATACAACACTAACTCTCTAGCAACACATAGCAGAAAAGACAGAAGGAGAGGGTGGTGGAGAGAGGGAGAGGACACCAGTATTGAGACTGAGAGTAAAGGTTTCATAGACTTGAAAGAAACAGTAAAGGGAGACTATGACTATGTAGGTGCCAAGAAACTAACTCATTTTAGTGAAGCTGATTTCACAGAAGGTATGGTGGTTTGAATAGGAATGGTTCCCATTGATTTATGTGTTTGAATGCTTGGCCCATAGGGAGTGGCACTATTAGGTGTGGCCTTGTTAGAAGAAGTATGTCACTGTAAGGCAAGCTTTGAGGTATCACATGCTCAAACCATGTCCAGTGTGGTACACAGTCTCTTTTTGCTGCCTTTGGATCAAGATGTGGAACTCTCAACTCTTTCTCCAGTACCATGTCTGCCTGCAGGATGCCATGCTTTCTACCATGATGATAATAGACTAAACTTCTGAAACTGTAAGCTAGCCCCGATGAAATGTTTTCTTTTATTAGAGTTGTTGTGGTCGTGGTGTTTTTTCATAACACCAGAAATCCTAAGACAGAAGTACAAACTATTAAAGGAGATTTATAACAAAATAGATTCCTTGAGGGCTGGGGATGTAGTTCAGTGGTAGAGTACTTTCCTACTATACAGGGCCCTGAGTTTTATATCTAACACCACAGAAATAGGAAGAAAAGATAGGAGGGTGTATTATTTGTATAGGCTGATATATACATGTATGTATGACAATAACTGAATTTATAACTAAACATTTACTACCAGGTTCCAACCATTTACTAATGAATTCAACAGACACTTCAGGAAGAACTGGTATAAAATCTATACCAACTATTGCACAAAGCTGAAGAGGACAGCAAGTTACTTATTCCTGAGAGTCAACAAGACCCATAGCTTTAAAAGAAGAGGACGATATTGCACAAAAAGGAAACCATGAACCATATCTGTTGTGAAGATAAATGCAAATTTTATTAAGCATGCTTTAGCAAATACAATCCTGTAATACACAAAATAATAATACATCATAATTAAAAAGGCTTTATCTCTAAAATGCAAGGTTGTTTCATCATTCAGAAATGAATCAAGAGAACTTTTATTTCTGGCTCTGACATTTTCATTACTGTCCTTTTGACTAGGAAAAGCTGAACAAACTGAAAAATCAATGGCTTTTCTTGGACTCTTCAGAAAGCTGAGATCTCAGGGCAAACTGCTTCCTTGGTATCTGGAGAGACAGGTGAATACTGAGGATGATAGCTGAGACCAGCCTAAGTGGGACAGAGGCAGCTGGTGCCAGGAACTGATAGGAACATTGAAAATAGTAACACTGAAGGGTGCTGGAAGCTGAAAGTCATCTTGCTTCAGAATGGGGTTCTTCAGGGGAGCTCGGCCCAGGGATTTTAAGTGGAGGTACTAGTGAAGAAAAAAAAAAAAAAAAAAAACAAAAAAAACAAAAAAAACCTGTTTCGGCTAGAGGAGGGAAACGGGAGAACTTTTGAAATGTGACTAAAACATTCTGCATAAAGGTCATATCCACAAAGGAAAAGACATTACCAGAGTCTTACTGGAGATGAGGATATGGGCATTCCTCAGCTCCAGTTTCCTTAGTCTTTAATATATATTTGAAGAGAGAGAATGTGTGTGTGCGCACGTGCGTGCACTGGTGTGTGGCATGCACACCTGTTTTTGTGCCTGAGCATACGTGTGCAGGTACTCATGAAGACTAGAGAGGATTTCTAGTCCTCTGGAGCTGGAGTTATGGCTAGTTGTGAGATGTCCAATGTGGGTGATAAGTACTGAGCTCCCATCCTTTGGAAAGGCAAGCAGTAAGTTGCTGTGGGATGTTCTGTATGGCAAATGTGTTGCTGATTGGTCAATAAATAAATCACTGATTGGCCATTGGCTAGGCAGGAAGAATAGGTGGGACAAGGAGGAGAATAAAGCTGGGAAGTGGAAGGCTGAGTCAGAGAGACACTGCCAGTCGCCATGATGACAAACAGCATGTGAAGATGCCGGTAAGTCACGAGACATGTGGCAAGGTATAGATTAATGGAAATGGATTAATTTAAGCTGTAAGAACAGTTAGCAAGAAGCCTGCCACGGCCATACAGTTTGTAAGCAATATAAGTCTCTGTGTTTACTTGGTTGGGTCTGAGTGGCTGTGGGACTGGAGGGTGAGAGAGATTTGTCCTGACTGTGGGCCAGGCAGGAAAACTCCAGTTACAGTAAGTGCTCTTAACCACTGAATCATTGAGATAGTCCCCTCATTACCTGTTATATTTTACCTAAGGGAAAAAAGAGAAAAGATGAGAAGTACTTGTGAAGGTCAGATCCAATGGCACAGGCCATCTTGCTCCTGACTACACTTCTCCTTCTTCACGTGACCTCCAGTGTATTAGCACTAGATTCAGCTCATGGAACAAGCACCAGGCTCAACTTCTACTTCAGAAGAGTTTTCATGGAAATCTAAAGACAGAAGGGGAGGTCAAGGATCCTAGCACCAAGACCACAGCAAAAGCTAGACAAGGTCTAGGTCAGATTAACCTAACACCTGATGCTAAAGGTCCATTCACCTTTCCACACACAATGACAAAGTATGCTAACAGGCAGCATAAACACGGTGTGAGGAAACTTCAAATTAGCAAAGATTTTGACATCATCTGACAGAATCATAAAAAATAATCATAACCAATATGATAAGAACTCTAAAGAAGAGCATAGCTTGTACTATTATGTGGGCAATGTAAACAGAGGTAAAAAGACAGAAAGAATCAAAAGACATTCTAGAAATGAAAGCTTTTGATAGGTCCTCAGTAACTGGGCATGGTGACAGAAAAATATCAATGATCTTGAAGACAGCCAAGGCAACTCAAGTTTAGAAAACACAAAGAAGCATCAAACTCAAGCATCCAACACATGGACATGAAACTTGAAGAAGCTTAAGATAAAGAAAATCCTCTAACTACAGAGGAGCAAAGGAGAGCAGACAACCTAGACAAGCAGAAGTCACCCCCAGCAGCACCATGTCTCACAAGCAAAAGAGCAACAAACACATCATGGGCCATCAAAACCACGGAATTTGCTGTAGACAGAGCTCTCTGCAGGGTCAGCATAAAGAGAGAAGAACATGTGAGAAAGAATAAATGAAATTAAACAATTTGTTTTTTTTCTTACTCTAATTTTTCTAAGACATAGATATTCAAGTAAATAATGGTAGCGATGTATTGGATAATTATAGCTTGTGGATAAGTGGAATGTATGACAGCATTCAAAGGAGAGTCACCTGGTTTGGGGGATGGCCCAGGAAAGGAACTGTGTTTCCCATGACAGGACCACACAAGCTCTAACTGGTGACAGCTTGGCAGGACTTCTGTGGGTGAAGCTTTAGTCCAGAGACTGTGGGTATCTCTACCTGGGAAAGAAGGTGTGGATAGGGGTTGGGGGCAGGGAAACTGTAAGCAAACTTGTCTGCCTAGACATTGTCAGTTGTAGCCAGCTAAGAGTCTCTGGGCCAGAGTCCTCAAAAGAGCCCCATAGCTTGAGTTCTTACAACCACAAGGCTCTATTTTGTCAACAGTTGGCAAACATGGGGTGAAGTGTCACGCAATATGCAAAGCAAGTTTCTTTAAATAGCTAAAAATCTACTTGTTTGCAGTATTTATTAAGTAATTGGATGTGTGTTTTTGACCCTGGTGGGCTTTTGAGCAGATGGGTCTCAGCATGCAGCAAACAGTCTGAAGACCAATATGCAAATGCTGCCTTTGACTCACTTATATCACAGTGAGGGATGGAAAGGAGAACTGGCAGGATCTTTGTTGTAATGCACTCATACCATCTTTGAAGCTGTGTGGTGTTATTGAGTGGACTTAAATAATTTATAAATGTATACAGCGAACGGCAGCAAATCGTAATGAAGCAGGCTTTATATCAGCATCACTAATAAAAACACATAATAGACATGCTGGGATATTAGAAAAATAAGTCCTTAGAAGAATACGTTCAATTAAAACCAGGAAATGCAGGAGAGGATGAAAGGCAGAAAGATGGAAGGGTGTGTCTGTTACTATTGTGTTGCTGAGAGCAAATATTCATTGTGGGTCACAATTCAGTGAGTTAAATTCTCCATGTCCAGGAGTGCCTGCTGGAGGGTCAGTTCACACCCTCAGAGAGAGAGAGAGAGAGAGAGAGAGAGAGAGAGAGAGAGAGAGAGAGACAGAGAGACAGAGAGACAGAGTGACAGAGACAGAGAGACAGAGAGAGAGATCTTTAGATACAATCTTCAAAAGACATCTTATAACCTACTTTCTTCAACTAGGTCCCTCTTCCCAAAGTTCCCAAAGCCCTTGCAAACAGCAACATAGGCTGGGAAGCAAATACTCAAACACATGAGCCCATGGGGGACATTCCATGTTCACTCTACAACAGAGCACAAGGAATAGAAAACAGTTACAGATACTGTACCACCACATTAATAAGCACTGCAAATGTAAGCAGTCTCTAGCACACAGGTTTGGACCATAATTTTGAATAATGAATTCCTGAATATGAAAATACCAAAAGACCCGAAGCCTTACTGTCTATAACCTCTAAATACTCAAATCCTGAAAATATGATTCTGATAAAGTTAATCAAGTATTCTTGATATTTATTTACATGTTAATGTGATATTTATTTTAGAAGCATAAAAACATGACAGGACACTGCATAGACTGTTTTAGACAATAAAATAAGTAATCTGAACACCTACATTTTTTCAAGAATAAACAAAAGCTCACATGTGCTAAGGAGTAATATGGGTGTAAGTGCTTTCAAACGGATGAAATGTATTTACAGAGAAATAGGTCAAAGTGCAACAGACAACCACATGTTACTGTGCTTAGAGACCGTGGTACCTAATTTAGAACTGCAGTCCGCTGAGCAGCCCACCCTGTGAACAAAGTGCTCACCACCAATTGACCACATCTGATTTAGCTGACTGCCAATAACTGAGATCTTAAGAAATTTTATCTTTCATAAATATAGACATTGAAAAAGGACATCTATTCACTTCCTGAGGGAGTTTATGATCTTTACACACACAAACAAATACATGCGCACCGATAAACTTCTCGATCATGCACCCTTACGGAGTCTAACTTTCAAAAATTGAATGAAATTAATTAGAATATTTTAACAATTCCTATGTGATTTATACCTCAGCATTGGGAGTGATTCCAAGACAAAAATACAGCTTATAAACTGGAAGTGTAAACAAGCTGAAAAAGGGACAAAAAAGGAGAAAATACTTTTTTGAAAGTATCAATATAACAAAAAAATGACATAAAAATCATTACAGAGCTAGATTATGAATAATTTCATGGAGACAATCTATAAGAGCTGCCTGTCTTTCATGACCATTGACTACATTTTGAAGTCTTGCATCATGATGAATAGCTGTTTTCTCTTTTAGGCATGACTCGTTGCAGAGAATGCATTTACATTCATTTTCTGCCAGGTGTGGCCCTTCCTGGAACTCTTCTATAATTTGCTACACAGCAACGTTAGCATTTCCTACGAGAGTTTTCCATCTTACGTGTTATGTTTCCACATTGGTGTTGGTCTACGGAAATCCGTTGCCATGCACTAATATCTAGGCTACAGATTTAATGGGAACAGTACCTGTGATTGAAATGCAGTACTGTTGAGTGTCTCCTTGTTGCAGTGTGCACACAAGTAGTTTTGAAGCAGTCAGCAACTTGACCAACTTTCTCAGAAACGTTAGCCTTTTAAAAATATTTAGCTACTCTTCTAAACTTTTTGTGTTTAAACTCATTTGTTTAATATTTTAACTCATTGTTTCATATTTTAAGCGGATACATAAAAAATAAAAATTATACTCATGAATAGGTTTCCATGTTTTGATATACACAAGCCCTGTATATAAAATGTATGTGGTATTACAATTATGTTAGACATACTGCTATCTTTTCAAACAGCTACCATGCCTTTATGAAAATATTGGATGTACCTTCTTCCACCTCTGTGAAAATCACATTACATAATTGGCATTTATAGTTAACAACTGTTCAGTGCCACACCAAATATTCTTATTAATACTTAGACTCTATAAACGCAATACTCACAATAATCCTTAATCGTGGCTCCCTCCTCCTTATGTCCCACACATCTGAATCTGAAAATCATCTTTCTACTTTGTCTGTCTTTTTTCGTGAGGCAGGGTTTCTCTGTATAACAGCCCTGGTTGTCCTGGAACTTGCTCTGTAGACCAGGCTGAACTCACAGATATCCTCCTACCTCTGCCTCCCGAGTGATGGAAAATTAAAGGAATGTACCACCACTGTCTGGCTCCTCATTCTACTCTTAGTTTTTAGCTATATCAACTTTATTATTTTCCACATATGACTGAAATAATGCAGGACTTGTCTTTCTATGCTGTACTCTGTCCATGTCCCAAGAACTTGAGTAAGGCTGAATACAGAGATAATGAACTTATTTGTTTGGCGGAGGACATTTCCAAAAACGATAACATTTAGTCTGTGGCATGTCTACTAATTTTTTTTTTAATCTCACTCAACTCTATATCGAGAATGAGCAAAATGTGGAAGATATGAGAACTATGTAGCTTGATGATGGGAGGATTGTAAGCACATTTAGTTTTGCAGACAAGGTAAGTTTGAGAGCAGATATGACTTGGGATATTTGTACTTTGTGTGAAAATGTATTGCTGTGATTGGTGTAACAAAAAGCTGAATGGTTAATAGCTAGGCAGGAGGTATAGGCAGAACTTCAGGGCAGAGAGAACTCTGGGAAGAAGAAGGCAGAGTCGCCAGCCAGACATGGATGAAGCAGCATAGGCAGTACAGTGAGATGAGGTAACAAGCCACGTGACAGAATTAAATAAATAGGTTAATTTAAGTTACAAGTGCTAGTGGGACAAGCCTAAGCTAAAGCTGGGCTTTCATAATTAATAATAAGTATTGTTATTTGGGAGCTGGTGGTACAGAAAAAGAATCCCTACATATGACTGTTAAAGAGATTAGCACCACCTTTAATCCCAGCACTCGGGAGGCAGAGCCAGGCGGATCTCTGTGAGTTCGAGGCCAGCCTGGGCTACCAAGTGAGTTCCAGGAAAGGTGCAAAGCTACACAGAGAAACCTTGTCTCGAAAAACCAAAAAAAAAAAAAAAAAAAAAAAAAAGAGATTAGCACCACTGAGGAGAAATCTGGTGTTCGGCACTGGAACTGCATAGGAAAGATGTTCTGAGGGGAAGAACCCAACTGTCAAGGCAATTCACTTCAGAGTAGAGAGCATCATTTGAGAATGCTATTGAAGAGATTTTCTGTTCCTGCGAGCAGCTGCCTAGGAAAGTGTTTGCCCATGTGAGCAGCTGCCTAGGGAAGTGTTTGCCCAAGCTCACTACGCAGAGGCTACTACAGATGTGAATCGAAGGGTACAGATACCAAGCAAGCAGTAGACCTTGGCAACATCATCCATGTACAGCAAGCATGAAAGATGCAAGATTGAGAGTGTTATAGTTTGTTTTCTGTATTGCTGTCATGAAAACACAGACCAGAAGCAACTGGGGGAAGAGTGAGTTTATTTTAACTTACAGGTGTTAGCCTACCATCAAGGGAAACCAAGGGTTGAATTCAAGGTATGAGCTTGGAGGTAGGAACCAAAGCAGTAGCCAAAGAGGAATGCTGTTGACTGGCTCAATTCCAGAGTCATCATCAGCTACCTTTCCTGTATGGGGCCATTGGAATATTTAATATGAACATTAGGAATATCCTGCTTTGGGTTTTGACCTTGTCCTTTATTCACAGACCTCACCAATCAGTCTCTCACTTAAAAAAAAAAGATCCTGTAGTTATGTGTCTCATAGGACTGGGTAATGTTAAGAAAAGGTAATTCAGCAGCAGCATCTTCATCTCCCTGCTCTTGTTCCCTTTTGCTTCCCTTTGGTGGTATAGTCTGTCACGGAAAGGAAGGCATGAAGGCAGGAGCACGAAGCAGTCAGTCACATCACATCTACAGTCAGGAAGCAGAATATAGTTGCAGATCAATGGCTGCTGATGTACAGCTCATTTTCTCTTTTGCATTCAGCTGGGAACCCAAGACCAAAGCATAGTGATACCCACATTTTGGATGGGTCTTCCCACTTCAGTTCATTTAAACTAGACTCTCCCTCATAGAAATGCAGAGAGGTTTGTCTCCTAGATGGTTCTGTAGTCTGTCTAGGTGGCAATCATTGTTAACCATCAAAACACAAACTTTAGGTTTAGCAACTATATAGATGTATGGCCATTAATCAGATTAAGTAATTGATAATTGGCTGTGGCATGTTCAAATCATATGTGATAACCTAATCCAGTGAAGAGTGGGGGGATGAGTATAAAATGCATTTGAAAATATAATCCACTTGGGATTATAATCAGTACATGGGACACTATCTGCTGTGCCTAGTTAGAGTCATAGTTTATCAACAAAGGCACAAGTCCCAGAAGACCTTTGTTAGCTGGAGAAAGAGGACAGTATAGGACAACCTGACTCCCTAGGAAGAACAGACTTTTCTGTAAGACTTGATATTGAGTGCATGCCATACTCTGGAGTTGCTCTCCTGTAGCCATTAGTCCTTGAAACAAAATGACAGCATCTTCATAACAGGAACAAGAATGGGGGTGTGTGCATTCTGTCACTAGGGTAACCTTAAAAGTGGAAATAAAACTGAACAGTGGTAAAGGAGATGTGTTTGCATTTCACAAAGAATTCTACGCTTCCCATGGGTCCCCTAAACTCAGGAAAGATCTTCAGAGGAAAAAAAAACACATTTTTTTTTCTAGTACAAAGTGTATAAATTATAACTTAAATCAAATGGAGTAAGGAAGACAAGGTCACTTAAAAGTACTTTGGTGATTAAACAGTTTGTATTAAATCCAAACCATGACAGATTTGTCTAACTGAAATCCCAAATATTTTTTTCTGTCAAAATTTTATTCAAAGATAATATTTAAGAATATATTTTGTAGTCGCATTCATTGTGCATTCTACTAGATACTAGAAGAAGAGAAAAGAAGTGATTTGACTGTGTAGTTCAGGCCCTATGTTTCCCGTATGAGGAGACAGGACTAGAGGTCAAGCTATGATTGGCATGTGAGAAAGATTAGTCTGGCAGTGTGGACAGGACATTGAGGCCAGAAGAGGCAGAGTCTGGTCAAGGAGCACCAGAAAAGGAAGCAAGCAGCTAAGACAAGCAATGGTCTTGGAAACAGACTCCAAAGCTGGAGGATATCACAGGATATGGGCCAGTGCCTACAGATAAGAAGGCCACTAACATGTTGTGGGAGTTTTGCCCATGATGCAGAAAAGGGTTTGGCACTGAGAGTTCATTTGGAATGTAAGAGAGTACTGAGACAAGATTGAGTTATTCTAAAGACCTGATCAACCATCACTGGATCACTCAGTTCTTCCTTTTCTGATTTGTAAAAAGCAACATGTTGTGGCTGTCACTTTCCTTTGGGGGCATTTTTGATTTTAGCATTCTCAGAGGCCTTGAGATAACCAGAGTTGGAAGGTGTGTTGGTATAGTAGTCCACAACCTGAGACTTGATTCCTGCCTTTGATACTGACCAGACAAATGATCTTCATCAAATTACAAGACTTTATAGAGTTTGCTTGTTTTTGTTGTTGTTGTTTATTTGTTTCTACAATGGAGATGACAGCATCATCTTATTCCAAGGAGTTGCCATGTGAATAATTCATGAAAGAATCCAAGCACAGAATGTGTCTTCAACAAGTTAGTGTGTATTTTAATGTCAGATTTGCCTCACAAAAGTACCTTTTTTGAGACTATGTTCTAGTTTTGTTCTCTTAAGAGGTATTCTGACTCATTTACTGAATATTAAACTTAAAAGTTTTACTCTGAGAGGGATGCACCATCTATAATTCCTAGGGGCTGTAACTACATCCTTTTCCACAGAAGGCTGGTCTATTCCTAGGCTTTGGAATATATATTATCTACTCAGCAGCATAGATGCTAGTTCTTCTCCTCTAACAACTGACTTTAGGAGCTCAGAGAATGTAAAAAATAAAATAAAACTCCAAACACAACAACAAAAACAAGGCAGAAACTGCTTCTCAGTGACACACAGCTAAATTCTCACAGAATAAACCCCTGGGATAAGAAAAAAAAAATCTCTGGACTATCAAACATTAACAAGAGGTTTATTGTTGTATCTTTGTATCTGTACACCAGCCATGACATTTGGAAAACAGGAAACTTTATTAGAAGGTTAATTTGCTGATTATCCTAAAATACAACCCACATTTTCAGTTTCCTTGCCTCTTTCTCCTTCATCTTAAGGATGCAATCTAAATAGATACTGAGAATTCAGACACTAACAATATCTGTGAATACCACAGAAGAAAATTATTGGGTTATGAGAGCCTGAAGATATCATTTAAATGATAATTCACAGGTTTGGTGAAGTATTAAATTAAGGCTCTAAAGTATTCGACTATTATCTATCTTTTCCATTTTTAAAGAGGAAATCAGAGCCATAAACTTTCTCACTGTGATGATTTAGTGATTCTAGATGTAGAGATTATATTTACTATATTGATTAGAACATTTTAAATTTGTGAGGTATGTGCATGATTGCTTTGTTGTTTGAGTTAGTACCTGGGTTAAACCCCTGGCCTCCCTGTATTTTCATTTGAGGTGGCCAATAATTATTGGTTGGGTGTTTGGAAACCATGGTTATCATCATGCAATAAACTTGAGTTAAGTTTCAGTAACAAGGGGAAGCATACTTCAAGCTGTTGGAGTGTATGGGGACAACTTTAAACTTCATCCTAACACAAGCTTTAACTGAGATGGGTCCCTCACAATAGGCTCCTCTAACCCAATGGAGAGCAATCTCTGCTAAAAAGGAATTTTCAGGTAGGGTCTTCAGGACTGTGTTTGATTTTGTGTACCCATAACTAGAGAATTAAAGCTGTTTCTATGACTTCAGATGAATCATACAACTTCTTTGAACTTAGTATCTATTATGTATACTATAATATGAGAACAAAAACCCTCTCTACAGATACAAAATTTAAACTGTGGAAACTATGACTCTGGAGATCAAAAAAAAAGGAGGCAGGTTCTGAAGTGGCATTGACACTAGATGAAGGAAATGGCATGATGTGAGTTTCCTGTCTTTTGCTACTGTTAGCCCAAGTGTGGGTTGTAATGAACATGTATCATTAAACTAAACATATATCAGGAAACTAAAAGGACTATTGAAGCTTGGTCTCTCTAGTACCAATAACTAACGGACAGAATTGGAGTAAACAGTCATTAGAAAGATGTTCTGAAAAAAAGAGCCAGAGAAGGTCATGAGGATGTTCTGAGTATGCAGTACAAACTGCATTCAGCTTGCTAGGGGCCAGCTACTAATAGAACTGCTATGGTATTTCATTAATCAGAAGAGAACTTTAGTGTGAGTCAGACCAACATTCCTATTAAAGTGATAACAAAAAAATCTAGATAATCTTTGCAGGAACATACCACAATCCAGACTCTCTACAATAGCAATCATGATATCTAGGTACAAAACAAAATTTTAAAATAAGAAAAATGACACATATTTTGAAGTAAGAAAGTAGACAATAAAGACTTAGGCCATTATATCTAACAGTTGAGAGGCTAGAATTTGTTGACAAGAACTTTAAAGCAGTCATGGCTATGCTTACTGATGTAAAGAGTAGAAACCCATAAATATTAGAAATATATAACATGAATGTATCATCCCAGACAGTCTAGAACTAATTTTTTCAATGTTTTCTGTGTAGAGACAGTTTTGTTCCTCCTAGGGTTTGCAGTCTGACAGTAGAATAATTGATGAGTTATAATGCCACTTAAGCCATACTTTCTGTTAAATAAATATGATTCCAAGAGGAGGGAGTAAAGTTGAATAAATACACACATATCAAAATATCCCTGCCTTGTACAGCATGGATACAATTGAATTAAGGCCGGCAATGCTGACCTAAGCAGAATTTTTACAGACATTGTCCACAGACGCAACTAATTGATTAAGCCAGGTCCTGACACATATTAGGTCCTCCTCAGCCTCTCCTCTTCTTCATCCTCCTCTTCCTCACTACAATAACTGATAATAATGTTTGGGTGGCTTGTACATTTTGTTATAAAGTTTGGGACAAGTATTCACGTACTGAGGGATCATTCAGAATGGGCATATGTTCACATGAACATTTTCTTTTTGCAGGCAGACATAGATTAAATTGTGCACACTCACCACTATCTCTTCCTAGTCATCTCTCAGTAGCAATCAATTTTGCAAAAGGAAAGCAAGCTTTAGGTTCCATGAAAGCAACATTAAGCATCAGGGACTATCAGAGCATTCTGGAGGCTGTCTTTTCCTGAAGCCTCTCTCAAGAACCAGTTTCTTGGTGACAATTAGCAACTGGAGTACACCCAGCTTCACATTTCAGTGTTCCTTCCTAGTTAGAATGACAGCCATGTGAACATGTAGCTATGTAACTGTGAGAAGAATAGATCTAATTTCCTCAATGTCACTGCAATATCACCTTTCAGGAGTAACAGCACTGAATGATTGCACATATCATTTGGTAATTGTGTTTTTATCCATCCCACACTGGGAGCTGATTTTTAAAAGTGGACATGCAATTAGATTATAAATGAACACACATCAGATGACAGCAATATGTCAGCATTAACCCAGCTACATTTTTAACTACTGTTAGTGACAGTATTTGTGGCTTGTCAACATTCATCAGTGATGAACAGTCAGGGACACAGAACTTAGCCTCTAATAATAAAAAAAAAGAGAAAAATTATTGAGAATTTCTGAACTCTAGGAGAATGACCTTCCCAAACCAAGAGATTTGCTAACTATTGGATGTGACTTAAACATCTAACAGTGATAGAGGATAAAGAAATGTCCAGCGTTGCTGTGAGACGCTACTCTGAGAGAGGCAGAGGGAACTGTATTGCCAGAGGAGAGCCTGTCATTCTGGGAAAAATGGGCTCTCCAAAGTGCAAATTAGTCATGTCCTATATTGCTGGAAATAGTTCAGGTTAGGAGTGGAAATTTATAAAGCCATCTGCATTTAAACAGCAGTTTCGAAAAGTAAAATATATAGAGTTGGTGAGGATGGGATGAGAAGTTATGGCTGGAACTACTCCTGTATACTACTGAACTCTATCGTGTAATAATACATTTTAATAAATACAATTATTTGGTGTCCAGTTGAAGTATTATCATAGTAACTAGAGGCAAATTTGTAGAGCAGTTCTCTTCCTTGGACTTGGTTGGGAGCAATCTCAGGACATTTAAATGGGGGTACTTTTTCACATGGGAATGTGGTGAAATATAATTCTGATTTTCCTATCCAATGACGCATTACTTAGCAACTACACTCCTCCTCATTATAATGGAGTGTGTACTCCATAGAATGGAAATGTCTGTCAATAGCTCCCTTCTCATTTCCAACACTGTTAATGAAGACTGATCAAATGTGCTGTCCTTAGATAAGATTTTGCCAAACACCAAAGTCTGTATCATATCTTATAGGTTTTTATGAGGTCTGCTTGAAAGGTCTAAACATCTGTCTGTGACTGCATCCCATATGGAAAGTGGATGCTTTTACTTATTAAATAAGAATGTTGTACTGGCTAGTTTTATGTCAACTTGACATGAGCTAGAGCTATTTGGGAAGAAGAAACCTCAGCTGAGAAATTTTTCCTACTAGAATGGCCTGTGGGCAAGTCTGTATTCCATTTTCTTGATTGATGATTGATGTGGGAGGGCCCAGCTCACTGCGGGCATTGCTGCACCAGGGCTAGTTGTCCTGGGTTCTATAAAAAAAAAAAGCAGACTGAGCAAGCCATGGGGAGAAAGCGAGTAACCAGTGTGCCTCCATGGCCTTTGGTCCAGGTTTTGCTTTTAGGTTCTTGCCCTGAGCTTCTTGCCTGGCTTCCCCCAGTGATGGACTTAAAGCTGAAAGGTGAAATGAACCCTTTCCTCCTCAAATTACTTTTGGTCATGGTGTTTTATCATAGCAGTAGAAACCTAAGTAAGACAAATGTCTTGCTCTTCCCACAGGTACATGTTCTACAGTCCTAGAGTATGTAAGAAACAGCCTTTCTGTTATTAAGAGATCTGCATTAAAAGACCATATCCAGGAAGAATAGAGAATGAAGCCTAGGAAGAACATACACCCAGATCACATGGGCAGAGATCCCAGAAGAATACAAAAATTAAAGCAGAAAATGGTAGTTTACAGAAGTGGTAAAATGAAATGGCTGATGCAGAATTTGAAATAAAAGCTTGAAGCTTTAGACACCCCAGAAGTAAGTGCAATGAGTCAAGGCACTTATTTCACTTCTGAGCACTCTTTCCTCCATATTAACCTGCTTTAGAAGTCAAAGTCTGCACTACAATTGATTGTATCAATAATTGAAAAGTAGTAAGAGCCAGAGGATCAGGATATTTGCTTTGAGACTTTGGTGTCTTTGTAGACAAGCTGCACCCGTGAAATTTCAACAATAGGGCATCCTAAACTAGACCCAAATGATGAAATCAATTCACATATCAACATGGACAGGGGAAACACCATAAGTCCCCATTTGTAGATGAAGAACAACAGGCAATTGATGATTGCTAAGAGAGGGAGAATCAGTCCCCTAAGTAGTTATCCAATACCAACTGGTTAGACCCATATATATGTATATACTGTAGAGGAAAGGCTAAGAAGTAAGGGAGGGAAACAGTGGGAAGGGGAGGAGGATATGGTAACATTGGATTGAAGATGATCAAAGTATATTATAAACATAGATGAAATGTCATAATATAACCTATTAGTTTATACAATTAATAAACACTAAGAAAAATAAAAAGAATGATATTTACACGATAGACTGCTTATCTTTAGATAAAAGATTGCATTAGGGGTTGGGGATTTAGCTCAGTGGTAGAGTGCTTGCCTAGCAAGCGCAAGGCCCTGGGTTCGGTCCTCAGCTCTGGAAAAAAAAATATTGCATTAATTTTTTTATGTATGTGTTAGACACAAAATAGAGGCTTAATAAATACTTACAAAGTCTTCTTTCAAATCAGATTATGATTTGTAAGGTACCAAGGCTATGACCTAATTTCTTTTTTAGCATAAATTATGATGTGAGTCCTTTCTACCTCCTAACGTTATACCAAGTTGACATACACTTTAGCCAATTAGCACCAATTAAAATTAAATTTTTTCTGTTTCCTAAATGTCTCAAACTAGTCTTGTATTCACTGTATTTTCTTTACCACAACTCCCATTTTCTTTTTCTCTTAATATAGATAAGACTGTTTTTGTTAGTTTGTTCTTATCTTCAGTTTGCAGCTTAAATAACACTTCTTCAGAAAGGCTTCCAGACTATGCAATGTAAGGTATACCCTCTGTCACTCTCTTTTGTAGCATTCACGTTTTACTCCTTTAGAATGATCAAACATACATATTTGCCTGATACTAAGAGCCTTTCTGGAACAGATATTTTTCAATGTGAAAACTTGAACAGTAATGGACACAATAGTTTGGTCAGTGCCCCTACTGATAGAACTTATCAACTTTTTTATATTTACTTATTTTATATTTACCAATATTTTTTGTGTTCACTTCTGGGATATCTGTCTCCCTATTAAGCCACTATTAAGCCACATAGGGGTGAGGTTGTGGTTTCCTTTTTGCTCACATTGTATATCCTCTACCTTATTAAGGTATGCATTATACCTTCTGGGTACACATTAAACATTAAAAGAATGAATACAGCAAACTAGGTGCTGGGAACCAAAACAAGAAATTTATATTTGGACCTAGCAATACAGGCATACAGAGTTGAAGTTGTGGGATGTAGAGAGCTTTTTGAATTCTAAGGAAGTATGAGAGCCGTCAGGCTTTGTTCCTGTCTATAGGTAATAGAGAGAGAAGACACACCAGGAAAGAGCCTAAAGATCAGAGACCTCAGAATAAGGCTCCTTCTAAGTATATTTTACTTTTATTTAAAGACTGAGGGAGCATTTAAAGGTCATTCTACTGGACATGGATGAATGGTTTGTAAAGTCACAATGGTCATCTAACTTATCTAGTTAAAGATAATCTTCAGAAATGCATACTTACTAATCCAATTAGATGAAGTGATTTATACAAGAAGCTAGAGACTAATTAATGCTTAGATACTTAGCATGGATAAAACATACTCACTTATCATCCATCCATACAAATAGCCAATGATTTAGTTATAATATTATATATGAAAGGTATAGGAGAACCATGGCTATGGATATCTTATTATTTGCTCCAGCAAGTATACTCCTAAATATTCAAAAGTTAAAAGTTCATTATACAAAAGAAAATATTGAATGGAAGAAAGAAAATGAGAGGCCGGAGTGAAATGCAGCCTCTAAGTTTACAACATACCTATCTGACTTTGGTTCTTTCTGCAGAGCTCTGGATGTTAATGAGTATTTGGTAAGGCTGTAAGAAACATCAAACATCCTCTGGGTTACTGATATGCAAAGTTTATCCCATGGAAAACAAGATGTTCATGAAAATGGTCCTCAGGTCAAGTCCATTGGGACAATGCTGTGTCATAGTTGGGAACTCAAAATTCATGTGCTGAAGAGGATTGCTGAGGGATTTATTTACCGTTTTCCTATCCTGTACCTTCTCGTATCCCTCATTGAAATAGATCCTATGTTCAGCATCTCAGGGTTGTATAAGCTTAAAAGGAGAAATAAACTACAAAGGATAGTTGATAGTTATTGACCAGATGTGATAGGAAACTAAATTCCCTGTGAATTCCTGGAGGTTAAAGATGATAAAACTAGGTTATGTTAGACACTGTAGAGTCTAGAGGTCTCAGAAGAAAGCAAACCATTGCCCTGCTTCCAAAGTAGATATGATGAAATGGTAAGACCTCAAAAGAAGGAATGGATCTGATGTGTCCAGGGAAATGAAACCATCCATTAACCACCTTGTAAGGTTTCTTGTGCAAGTATTTATGAAGTATTTATACTTCATGATAGAGTATTTATGAAGACCAGATGTTGGCCAACTCTAGCCGGTAAGACAATCTAGCTCACTGTCTGTGTTTTGTGTATTCCATATCCAAAGTTCCCTTCTACATTTTTAAATGTTTTTTTTAAAAGAAAACATTAATTTATTATCAATTACACATGCATACCTTTGCAATGTAATGATAGCTCTGAGTAGTGATAAAGAAGTGTAGTTTCAATAGAGTCAAAGTGGCCTACAAAGTTTAATTATTTTCCATTTTCCCTCTTACAGATAGATAAAACTTACTCTTTTTAATATAGAGAGTCTTAGAAATAAATATTGTGGGCAGATGACTAAGGATAAACTGGCCCAACCTCTACCTTAAACCTGTCTAGAACTACATCCTCAGCATGACTGAACAGAACACTGATGAATTTTGTAAGATGGAGTAAGGAAAGAATAATTTATCTTTTTTTAAGAAATTATTTTTGGCTTCATGTGTCTGGGCATTCTGCTTGCATGTGTACCTTTGCATCAACTGTTGCCTCATGCCTGTGGAGGCCAGAAGTGGGCCATTGGATCCCTTGGAGCTGGAGTTACAGATGGTTGTGAACTGCCATGTGAGTGCTAGGAATTGAAGCAAGGTCCTGAGCAGCTCTTAACCACTGAGCCATCTCTCCAGCACCATTAATACACCAACATTTCTGACTAAGATTTGTATCACTTTGTCATATCAAGATGAACAAAGCTCTGGAAATTACTGCTGTAAATAGCCATCCTTGGTGTTTTCCAAGTTATTTATACATAACAAATTTATTAGAGAGACTTATATCTTATGAAAACACTTTTATAAAGAATAAAGTTTTAGAATGCTGTTTGACCTAACTTCTTCCTTTCACAGGCAGGAAGTCTAGGAACTGGTTGAGGTAATATAATTAGTTCACAGTAGACCTTAGAACTTCTAACTCCAATGCTTCCTATGAAATTCTTTTAAGCCTCTACAAATCATTTGATTTAATCAATCAAAAGCCTATCAAAGTCAGGTCTTTGAAAGATGCAGTAGGGACTTCTGGAGTAATTTGCCTAAGCTTATGACTGGCTAATCAAAACCAGGTAGATTTTCTGTGAAACACATCAAAATTCAATGACAGTAGGATTTAAAGTGATTCCATATTTCTGGTCTGTTTTAGAACAACAACAACAAAACCCATTTTGCGTAAATTGATCAGTCAACCCAATGTGGAGCAAAGTTCTGCTGAACATTACCTTGTATTGAATTTTGACAGCACTGACCATCTGTTTCCATGTTGGGCCAGTTCCTGTTGTGTCTAGAGAAGAGTCCAAAATAATTTCTGAAAGTGAATGAAAAACTTTTTTTAAAGTGAGAGGAAAATTAAATTTTCTGATCAGACAGAAAAGTGTATACTACTGAAGCTCCACCTGCAAAGCTGTCCTCTGCTGAAATTGAAAAATTGGTTACTTTCATCCCTTTCAGACTGTCAATTCCAGAAGATGGGAGTAGTCACACAAGCACATCAATTTCAGACCCAGAAGCTTGTCTCCTTTGAAACTGACAGAAACTAAAATGACAGAAAGCCAGAGTACCAGCTTCTGCAGAAGCTTTCAAGAGGTGGCTGATATTGACTGGATTCTTTAACAGGCCTGGTGCTCTGGGACTGTGCTGCTGCTGAACGGATGCTCTGGTGCTACACTAAATTTCTGTCCCTTGGATCCCCAAATGAAGGGTGTTTCAGAGGGACCACACACCCTCAAGCTCAGGTCTTAGAGTCAACTGCAGCCTGGAGGTAATCTGGCAAGCAGAAAGTGCGATGCTGTCTGAATTAGACATGAGAGCTCTGGGGCTACTACTAAGCAGGCTATGAATCATTTAACTCCCTTGGGATTTTGGTAAGTTCTAAAGTGTTTCTAACAGTGTTTATTGGTACTACTTAATACCCACAGCACAGTGACTAAGCCCCATGCAGCTAGCATTCTCTATAAATTATCATACTGAAGTATTTTTTAAAAAATCTACATTATATCTAGTTTTCAAAGGGAAAAGAAAATGACAGAGAGTTTAATGAATGTTTCTGGTGTTAACAGGATTAATAAGAGCTCACTCACAGACTCCTTAAGACTGAATAAGGTTACATGGAGTCATTCTGGAAACAATTGTGTTTTAGTTGCTTTCTTGTTGCTTTTGTGTTGATAATGTATCTCAACAAAAACAACTTGGGGTGAAAGGGTTTATTTTGACTACTAGTTCCTGAAAGATACAGTTCATCATGGTGGGGAAGATATGGCAGTAGGCAGGAAGGCATGAGGGAAGGAACAGGAAGCAGAATGCTCACATTGTATCTAAATCCAGGAAGCAGAGAGTGAACAGGAACTGTTTCTGGGCTGCAAGACCTCAAGGCCCACCCCCAGTGACTCACTTCCTTCAGTAAGGTTTTACCTTCTAAATAGTCTATAACTTTCACAAACCATGCCACCATTTGGGGACCAAGTGTTCAAACACATGTGTATCAGGGAGCATTTCACATTCAAGCCACATCATAAGGTGTTTGAACTTTATGTGTCACTGTTGTTGACCATAATAATTCTAGAAGAACCTGTAATATTTGCTATTTTACTTTCACTTTTTGCAGTGTTATGATTGTATTGTGTAATCCTGTATAGTCAAAATGTCTTTTGGGTTCAAGTAGGACTTCGAATGAAAGAGCAAACTGATCCAAGTGAAAGTTCTCTTATTCTAAACTGTGGTCATTTTTTGTAAACATTGGGATAAGAACCAAAAGACTTATCCAGAGGGCCTGGTCCAGTTCCATGGGTACTCCTCAGCTATTGGTTCACAGTTCATGTGTTTCCACTAGTTTGACTATTTGTCCCTGTGCTTTTTCCAATCATGGTCTCAATATCTCTTGCTCATATAATCCTCACATACCCATATATATGATTTATATATAGAACTTTTTTGTTTCACATATTTATAACTTTCTCATTACATATATATATATATATATATATATATATATATATATATATATATATATAGTGTGTGTGTGTGTGTGTGTGTGTGTGTGTGTGTGTGTGTGTGTGTTAGGATGTTTATGAAGCAGGTTTCCATATGTTTTTCAAAAGGACTTTAGTTTTAGTGTTTCCTTCCTTCATTCCCTCCTTTACTTGACCCTCCAACTACTTCTCCATTTAATCCTCCTAATCTAGTTTCCCCTTTATCTCGTTATAAGACAATGTTCTATTTCTCCTTCCTTGGAAGATCTCCTCCTTCCACTTTGTCCCTGACTAGCTACTGAACCTCTGGGGATATTCTGAATGAAACACGTATATCTAAAGTTTAAAAGCTAACATCCTCATGTAAGAGAATAGATGCAATGTTTGTCTTTCTGGACCTGGGATACCTCACTCAGGATGATTATATCTAGCTCTATCCATTATCCTGTGAATTTCATAATTTCATTTTTGTAACCACTGTGAATACACTGTATTTTCATTATCAATTCATCTGTTGATGGACATCTAAGCTGTTTGCAATTTCTGACCATTATGACTACAGCTGCAATGAACATGGGTGAGCAAGTATCTCTCTATTAAGATGTAGAGTCTTTTGGGTATATCCCAAAGAATTGTATAGGCAGATCTTATGGTAGATCTATTTTCAGCTTTTTGAGGAACCTCTACATTTATTTCCATAGTGTTTATACCAGTCTGTATGCCTCCCAATGATGAAGAAGTATTACTCTTTTCCTGCATTCTCACCAGCATCTGCTGTCATCTGATTTATTAATCTTGGCCATTCTGACTGGGGAGAGACAACATCTCAATGCAGTTTTCATTTGAATTTTCCTGATAGATAAGGATGCTGAACATTTAAAAAGTGTTTCTCAGCCACCCCCACATCTGATAGAGGACTGATCTCGAAAATATATAAACAACTCAAGAAAAGAGTCACCAAAATAATGGACAATCCAATTAAAAGTGGGCTATAGAGCTAAACAGAGAATTCTCAAAGTAAGAATTTCAAATGGCCGAAAGACATTTAAGGAATTGCTCAGCATCTTTAGTCATGAGGGAGATGCAAATAAAAACAACTCTGAGATACCATCTTACACCTGTCAGAATGGCTAAGATCAAAAGCACTGAAGATAGTTTATGTTGGAGAGGATATGAAGCAAGGGGAACACTTCTCCACTGTTAGTGGGAGTGTAAACTTGTACAGCCACTTTGGAAATCAGCGTGGTGATTTCTCAGAAAACTGGAAATCAATCTTCCTCAAGACCCAGCTATAACTCTCTTGGGCACATACCTAAGGAATGCTCAATAATACCACAGGGACACATGCTCAGCTATGTTCATAGCAGCTTATTCCTAATAGCCAGAACCTGGAAACAACCTAGATGCCCCTCAACTGAAGAATGGATTAAGAAAACATTTGTATTTCATCTTTTGAGAACTCTTTAGTTCTGTGACCCTTTTATTAATTATAATGTTTATTTTCTTGATGTTCAGTTTTTGTATATTCTAGATACTATACCTCTGTCTGATGTACCCAGTGCAGAATTTTTTTAGGCATCACAGAAAATGTGAGGTTTCTACAGAGGATTCTACCATTGGGAAAAAAAAAACTAACTCTTATATCAAAGGGAATGAGTCTATTCATTCTGAAAACAAAATATGAGTGGCTATAGCCTGGGAATGGGGATTCAGTTTTTTTAAATAAATAAAATTCTGCAACGTGGAAGTGGTCCCATAGATTTTTATAGGCATACGCACACACAGAAGTCCCAAGTCAAGGAATTTTATAATACATTGGTGGGAACACCAGGTAGGTGTGTTGTTGCAGCAAAGCCGGAGCCATTCTGTCATGTGTTTCTGATATTATTTGGTGTCATTCTTCCACTTTGGTTTGGCAGAAGCTAACAATCTGTCAATACTTTCCAAAGGTTTTACCTGAGAATTAAAAGACCATTAGGTCAGACAGAGATAGTTGAGGCATAGCTATTAAGGGCACTAAGGACAGCCCAAGATAACCTGCCAATTCCCAGTGCTCCACACTGACAGCTTTATCAAACAACAACCTTGTATAATTTTTAACATAGACATATTTTTGTTGTTGTTGTTGTTTGTTTTCTTTTGAAACTTGAGCTCACCATTCTAAAGAAGACGGAAATGAACAGAGAGATGCTGAGGGCTACTTCCCACATTTTGGATCTTTCTCTTGGTCCTCTCCCCTCTTTTTGTTATATAGCATCTTCTTCCTTCCATTATCTGCCCCACATATTTGTTTTGAATCTGTAGATATGCATGTGGGGTGTGTGGTGTTGGGGAGGGTGATATTTTGTTTGGTCTCTAACAAATAAAGCTTGCCTGGATTTCAGAGTGTGGAGCTAGATACTAGAGGTCTGGTGGTGGTGGTGGTGGTGGTGGTGCATGCCTTTAATCACAGTGCTTGGGAGGCAGAGGCAGGCAGATCTTTGAGTTTGAGGCCAGCCTGGTAACGGAGTTAGTTACAGGACAGCCAGAGCTTTGCAGAGAAACTCTGTCTTGGAAAACATAAACAAAACAAAACAAAAACAAAAACAAAAGGACCACGACTAGTCACTCACTACTGTTTCCTCCTTCCAAGTGCTAGGATTAAAGGTATGTGTTTCCTAGGTACTGGGATCAAAGGCATGAGATTCCAAGTGCTGAGATTAAATGTGTGTGTGACCACTGCCTGGCCTCTAGTGGCTAGCTGCACACTCTGATTTCTAGGCAAGCTTTACTTGTTAGAGCACAAACAAAATATCACCACAAGTGTGTGTAGGCTAGAGGTCAATGTCAGGTAGTTTCCTTGATTGCTTTCCACTTCATTTACAGAAACAGGGGCTCTTTCTCATGATGAACCCAGAACTCTGCAATTTTCTTCCTTTGAACAGCCAACTGGATGGAGGGAACCCCCTGTCTAGGCTTCCTTAGTGATGGTCTTACTGGTGGCTTCCATACCTGCTTGACTCTTATACGGATGCTAGAGATCAGAATTCTGGTTTTCATACTTCCATAGTGAGTGCTTTATCTACTGAGCCATCTCTCCAACCTGTTTGCTCCAAAGATATACTGACCTTCTACCCTGTGACTAATATTTTGCTAAATGCTAAAGATTCAACAAGGACAGAACATGTCCTTTGCTTAGGTCAGGGGATGAAGACAGCTAGAATTGACTCCTGAACCTGTTAACATGAATGAACACGTGCTTGATTTCCAAAGCTTTAACAGAAATGTCAACTTATCTTAACCCTCCATCCTCAAGTGATTACACATAGTGAGTGAAATAGCTAGCCTGAGGTTTTAAGTTTAGGTGAAAAAAAGGAGGAAAAGAAATCAAACTGGCCATTTCTTCATTCAGTGTCTTGGTTGTCTTCACAGCTAAAATTAGTGAATGGAATGGAAGTTTGATTCATTAAACAAAGATATAGAAAGAACAAATCTTAGCAACCTTGTAAACTCTTTAAAATGATTTGATTTTTTTAGTTTGTGTGTGTGTGTGTGTGTGTGTGTGTGTGTGTGTGTGTGTGTGTGTTGGTGTGAACACATTTGAGTGCAGGTACCACAAAGGTCAGAGGAAGGCACCAGATCCTCTGGAATTGGAAGAGTCATGAGCTCCTCTAGTTGGGTGCTGGGAGATGAACTCACATTGCAGGAACATCCAGTGCTCTTAACTGCTGAGCCATCTCTCCAGCCCACAAACATAATTTTAAACTCTACTTTTATTTGAAACTAATTTGATATTTCACAGTGTTCTAGTTTGCATCTTTGTTGCTGTGATAAAGACAATGGCCCACAAGCAACTTGGAGAAGAAAGAGTTTATTTCATCTTACAGCTTATAGCCCTTTATGAATGGAAGTCTGAGTGGGAACTCAAGTCAGGCACTGAAGCAGAGACCATGAAGAGAACACTGTTAATGGCTTGCTCTCCATGCCTTTCTCAGCCTACTTTCTTGTATAACAAAGAACTGCCTGCCCAGAGGTGGCACTGCCCACACTAGACTGGGCCCTCCCACCTCCATCATTAATCAAGAATATACCCTCAAAGACTTGACTACAGGGCAATCTTATGGGGACATTTTCTCAATGGAAGTTACTTATTCCCAGACGACTTTGCAAAAAGTTGACAAAAAATTAACCAGCACAAGCTGGTTAATATTAGAGAAGTGGTGGGCAAAGGAACTCAACACAGTAGGTAAAGGAGGAAGAGGAAAAGGAGGAGAAGGGGAGAGGAGGACAAGAAGGATGAAGAAGAGGGGGAAAGTAGGGGAAGAAGGAGGAGAGAGGGGAAACAAAATGAAAGCAAAAAGGAACAGGAAAAGGAAGGGCATGAGCTGAGCCAGGAAGGGAAGCAGCTGGCAGGTGACAAAGCCCCAGAGTCCAGGGCTTGCTGTCCTGGATGCCTTGCTGTCTAAGCTGGCCCATTGATTCCGGTGTCTAATTCACGGTCTGGCATGTTTCCTTCTAGAGCAGAGGGAGGACTATATTCCCATGGCCTTTCTGAGACTCTTCGTTCAAGAGCTAATTTGTTACCTTGAGAATTATCTTCATCAGCGTTGTCCTCTTCCATCCCCCACATGGAGACCCTGTGGCCCTTGGTTGTCTTAATGTATTCACAGCATCTGTAGCCAAATAATTTATTCATAGACTGAAATCACATATCCCAGTGTGGGGTAGAGAAATATTTACTTGGTCATTCACATTCTGTTAAGCCAAGGAATTATAGGCAGCGCCAGTCACAGCTGTGTTTGCCCATACAACTTTTGGAGTTGTATACTGTAAGCCATTTTATCAAAAAGCCACGGGTAGCAGCCTGTGAAGACGTACAGGGAATCATCTAATGGACAGAAAGTACCTGCTCCGACACATTAATTCCCTTCGCTGTCAGCCTGCATCATTGTAGAGCACGCATGATGGGAAGCAAGGTCCCGTCACACCACAGCACCTGCTGCTCTCCAGCTGCCGAGTGCAATGGCTCCTTTGATTGCCCGTTTTTCAGCCTAATGGCTTATTCCTTTTCTCTATGTAAAGTTTTTTTTTGTGTGTGTGTTATTTATTATGATTTTAATAGTCATTTAACAATGTTCTCATTTCTGTCAGGCAAACCGAGTATATTGATAAAAGAATAGCATTATAAATAGTATTCTAATCCCTGTCCAAATTGAGATCACTCCAAAAGCTGCATTTCAGGGTTTAGTCTGATAAAGTTGTCATGGCGATAATGTCTCCTGAGAGTAACAGAGCCATGTGCATGTCTGATGAAAGGAAATAGCTCAGATGGTACACAAACTGGTAAATATTGAACTTGGGGACTATTATACTGGCCATTTTTTTGTTCCAGTCTTGTTTTTGGTTTGGTGTTTTTGCTGTGTGGTGCTATGCTTGCTTGCTTGGTTATTGGAAATAGCCTGATGATTCACCCCCACCCCCATTTTTAATCTCATTCAAAGATTCATATTGTTAAAATCCTTTGGAATAGATATTGGCAGTGCTCCCAAACCAGCCTTTGGATTCTGTCTGAAGCTGTGTTGATTTGGCTGGACTATTCAGAGTAGTGGATCATTATTACATATTGAACATCTGTCAAAATGGCACTAACAATTATCAGATACATTCTCTTTGATGAAGATTTAAATTTGAGCACTTGAGAAAAATTTTCTACAAATCTAAGTCAATAGTACCATTTTACTCAAGTTGAGAAACAAAATGAGAGCCTTTAATTAATGTGCGGGAAATGGCAGGCAGGATGTACTCGAGTAGTTTAAATGAGGAAAGTCACTGTTTCCTGAAAGGTCAGTCAGAGCCAAGCCAATTCCATAAGTCTTAGGCTGAAGGGAAAGCCAGAGTGTATTCTGAGGGAGGAGTGACCACTAGCACTAACCGGAGCCTGGTGTGCTCTTTGTTAGTGCTGTGATAGTTATTTCTAGGAGGGAATGCATATGATCTATATCTTCATGTGTGACATTGGATTAATTGGTAAAGGGTAACTGCAGGATCCTGGGCTACATGGTAAGAGCAGCTCATAATTCCCAAAGAGTAAATAAAAGTACACATTAAAAAAGAATATCATGAACTATGGGAATGAAAATAAAGATAGTCTGGGGAAACCTGGGAAAAAAGTATTAGGACATACTTCAGAAAACTCTTCATTTGTGGGGTTACCTGAGATAATAACTACATTCAGGGAGGTAACCTGTAATAGTCAGCCTATGTAAGCCAGGGGTCATCAGTGTCCACACCATGCCAGTTACATGCTGGGACCCTTTAATACAACCTTTTGTTGTGGCGACCCCCCAGTCTCAAAGTTATTGTTGTTGCTACTTCATAACTATAACGTTGCTACTGTTATGAATCACAATGTAAATATCTGATATGCAAGATACCTGATATGTGACTTCTGTAAAAGGGTCATTTGACCCCCAAAGGGGTTGAGACCCATAGGTTGAGAACTTGTAGCTTAGAGAAGAAACTTGGAAGACAACACCACGCCTATGAACACATGAGTGCTGACTGTAGCTGAGATTTTTCTGAAACCATCACACTCTGAAGCCAGAGTATATAAGACAAAAGAATGTTAAAATGGCACCAAACATGGAAATCTTAGTACAAACAAATGGCCTTATCTTCCTCTCTGCAAACATCTTAATTTTTAGATGCTATATTTTTAGACAGTGTGCTAAATGCTGTAAGAGATAGAAAGAAATGTTCTTACATGTCTATAAGGGGAGCTGAGAATTACACAAAGAAAACACAAATAGAAACACACATGCACACACACACACACATACACACAAATGGGGGGGAGAATTCAAGGAACTAAGTAAAGGAGAGAGCAAACTGAAGTCCTGTGTATTCAGCTTGGCCTGGCTGGTTCTTAATAGTCTTAGAGTAGAGGGACCAATATTAATGACCTGTCCCATAGGTTTTAACAATCTAAGTAGCATCTGGTCCAGACTAGAGGCAAGAAGACATGATTAAGTAAAAACCTAATGGAAAGTCAAAGACTAAAAAGAGATGTGATTAAAATTTAAACATTTTTAAGTGAAATGTGTGAGTGCAAGCTATTTTATCAAATAACAGAGAAATAGTGGTTATGGGAAGCACACCTTGAACAACACAACAAACATCAGCATCCTGTAGTCAAAAGTTTTCTCCTGTCCTGCCTGGCCCTGTGGTCCTGCAGCCATTTATAAAATAATCACTCAGAGGCTTAATATTATTTACAAACTGTATGACCTATGGCAGAACTCTTGCTAGCTAGCTTTAATATCTTAAATTAACCTATTTCTATTAATCTATAAGTTGCCACATGGCCATGGCTTACCAGTACTTTCACATCTTGCTTCTCATCAATAATCTTGGGCTCCAGGCTAAGCTTTCCCAAACCAAAATGATAAAGGGTCAAATGGGAGAACTTCCTCTGCTGTTTCCAGATTGGATCATAGTGTGCAAACACAATTCTGATCTGCTTGCATGTTGTTCCTTAAGCGGCAGGCTGGCGTCTCTCTCCAGACTCTGCCTTTCTCCTTCTTTTCTATCTCCTTGGATTTCCCGCCTGTCTCTAAGCTGCCTTGCCATAGGCCAAAGCAGCTTATTTATTAACCAATTAGAACAACATATATTCACAGCGTACAGAAAGACGTCCCTCAGCAGCATCCCCCCTAAATAAAAATGAAGGAAGGAAGTGGGAAGAGAAGATGGGAAATGGGGAGTCAGGGAGGGAAATGAGAATGTTGTTTTCTATTTGTAACTATCTTTATGGATTTACATACTTAGTTGGCACGGAATGGTTATATCATAGGTCCCCTTGCTATAAAAGGATTTGCATAAATTTATCATGCCAAATTCATATGTGCTACTAAAAGAATCCAAATTATAAAGAACAAGAATATTCTAGCGCTACAAGAATGATGTTACATTTATTTTTAAAAATATTTCATCTCATCTGTGAAGAAAGAGCATATGCATATGATAACTATTCCAGGGGTGGTTACACACTAAAGGAGACAGTGGATACCAAAGACTCCATAAGCTTACCAAGAAAACACATGTCCCTTGACAGTGATACTGCAAATGACAATTTTATCTTCTCACTGAATAATATCTATTGTCTCTTTCCCTCCCTGCTAAATTCCTCTCAGGCATATAAGAATGCTTTAGTGAGGAATAGAAAGTGTGCAAAACAGAAACCCATGAGGTTATCACACCTGGCCCCACAGCAGCACACCATTCTCCTTTAACTCATCCATACCCTTTCCTCTGCAGTGACTCAGGCATGAAGTCAGTATAAGTCACACTCTGTGTTATAAATAAACTTGGAGCCTGGCGGTGGTGGCGCACGCCTTTAATCCCAGCACTCGGGAGGCAGAGCCAGGCGGATCTCTGTGAGTTCAAGGCCAGCCTGAGCTACCAAGTGAGTTCCAGGAAAGGTGCAAAGCTACACAGAGAAACCCTGTCTCAAAAAACCAAAAAAAAAAAAAAAGTATAAATAAACTTGGTAATTAAGAAGGCCATACAAAATATTTTCCCTCTATTCTGCCTAATGTTAAAGGTAACATACTTGTGTATGACAGTTTGAGGAGGCTATATCTTACATCACAATGTTAAAACATGCAAAAAAAATAAAACAGCAGAGAATAGGTAATCTCTAATGGACAAAGACACGGATGAGTCCAGGGCAGTACCACAGCAAAGGTCTGCTGGCTGGACAGCTTTAGGTTTTTTTTTTTTTTTTTTTTTTTTTTTTTTTTTTTTTTTTTTTTGATGCTTAACTGAAAGTGAACCTTTGACTCTGCTTCCCTTGGGTGACCGAAGAGTGAAAGAAGGCAGGTGCTTCCAGCAGTGCACAGGGTCATCCAGAACCCACAGGTGCATTTCTGTATTAATTACTTAAGTGAATGGCTAAGGACTTCTCACATTTTGGCTGTGCTCTATATTCTTCATTGGAAGTGTGGAAGAGGAGAAAATGTGTCTCTGAAGCCCTATGCTCTCCTCTGGTGTGCTGTATTGATCTAGGACCAGCACCTTGGTGAACTGTTGGCTTGACACTGAGCAGACTATCACTATCAACTTATCTATTGAATTATTAATTGCACTCATACCCATATATCATGCACACACACAGTAATTATAAAAGAAAAGCATGACAAGAACCTTAGAATATTGTTTTAATTAAGAAAAAGGAAGAGATGTCTCAGTGGGTAAAGGCCTTGGTTGCCCAAGACAACTTCAGTTCAACCCACAGAACCCCTATAAATGTGGGAGGAGAGAACTGACTCTGTAAGGCTGCCCCTCTGACCATTGCATGTGCACTGTAATATCGGTCACTCACAAACACATATTTACACACAACAATAACAAAAATATTTATAAATCATCAACTAGGAATATTGTATAGCTGCCTTGGTGGGGGTTTTATAGCAATTTATCTGTTTCTTTAGTTTCAGAAGGTAGTTGCATGGAGTTGTTTTAGCTGTCCACCACTATGACTTAAACCTTCGTGAGGATTTCTTTATATTGTTGGGATTATTTGGACTTATTAAATCTTAGAACCTATTTGTTTAAACTTTCTGCAAACTTTTAATCACTTATCCTTCAACTTTCTCTGATTTCTATCTGAAAGTTCAACTTGACATTTGTCAGCACTTTTTACTCTGTCTTCATTATTTCTTTATCTTTCCTCAAAATTTCCTTCTGTCATTCTAAATAACTCATTCAGATTGAAATTTCATTTGACTGACATTTTTCATCATCTGTACCTGATCAACGAATCTTCACATTGTTTTTCTTTCAGTGATTATGTTTTATTTGTAATAATGTGACTTTACTTTTACACTTTAAAAATTATCCCTTTTTCTTTCTGGTGTGTGTGTGTGTGTGTGTGTGTGTGTGTGTGTGTGTGTGTATGTATGGTGTGACTATTGTATTGGTGTGGTCAGAGGACAACTTGCAGCAATCTATTCTCTGTCTGTCTGTCTGTCTGTCATCTATCTATTTGTCAAGTAGGTTCTGGTGATCAGACTCTGGTAGTCAGGATTGTTGGCAAGCCAGGATTGTTGAGCCAACTTGCCAGACACTTCACACCTTCACAGCTACTTGTTTGATTCTTTTTTGTTTGTTTGTTTCTTGAGGCAGAATACCTCTGCATAGCCCCGGCTGTCTTGGAACTTGCTCTGTAGACCAGGCTGACCTCAAACTAAGAGCTCCACCTGCCTCTGCCTCCTGAGTGCTGGGATTAAAGGCTTGTGCCACCATGCCCTGTTTGTTTGTTTGATTCTTATAATAATTCTTTATTCCTCATTCTCAATTTCAAACTTCCTTCACTTTTAGATGTGTTCTCTGTTTCTGTCTCTCTCTCTGTCTCTGTCTCTCCCTGTCTCTCTCTGTCTCTGTCTCTCTCTGTCTCTCTCTCTCTCTCTCTCTCTCAGAAAGAGGGATTCTGATGCTTGATGCTTCTGGTTTCTGGCTGGCAGTTTTGCAGGATGTGTTGTGATATTTGACTCATTTGACTTGGGGTGTGTATTTCCTGGAACTTTATTTGTGGGAATTATGTAAGGACCAGTTTGTAACATAATCTTAAAGGGTCTTATTAATAAAAAACATAGGAGCCAGATATTGAGGTGAATGGTGAAAGATTAGAGAAACAGAATAAGCCACAGTTAACCTCACCTCACTAATTCCTCAGCTGATCTCGTTTCCTCAAACTGGAAGCCTCTGTGTCCTCATCTGAATGGATCTCGGCTGAACTGCTGCTAAAAGCCTAAAAGCTTAACAAGGCTCTAGTTCCTGGTCCTCATGCCTTATATACCTTTCTGCTTCCTGCCATCACTTCCTGGAATTAAACGTGTGTGTCACTGCCTGACTGTTTCCAGTGTGGCTTTGAACTCACAGAGATCCGCTGGATCTCTGCCTCTGGAATGCTAGGATTAAAGGTGTGTGTGTGTGTGTGTGTGTGTGTGTGTGTGTGTGTGTGTGTGTGTGTGTGCCACCATTTTCTGGCTTCTATGTTTATCTAGTTAGTGGCTGTTCTGTTCTCTGACCCCAGATAAGTTTATTAGGGTGCACAATACATTGGGGGACACAATATCACCACACCAGTTTGATGCTGAGTGTTTCCAGAGAAGATTTGTCTTGGCTTCTGATCTTGGCTAGGACATTTCTAACCTACAGATTAAATAACTCGGGTTTCTCAGCTTGGGGATTTTCTAACTAGAAATATTTGTGAAAACTGTGGTTACATATTCTCAAGGGAAATTTGTTTGCTCACTGTCTTGTTACTCTCCACTCCAGCACAGTGAGAAAGTCGGCTTTTTACCTAAATACTGTGATAAGAAAGTATGGACCTTTGGGGCTTCGAGTTTAATGTTGGGGTTTCCCTTTTATTTTTCTCAAGTGTATTTGGGCTTTATTGTCTCTCTCCCTGGTGGAATGGCCTTAGGCAGCTGTCAAATCAGAATCTCCAGGTCACCAGGATTTGACAGATGCCAATAGAAACCAAGGCTGGCCTGTTTGGCTGGCTGACTTTGTTTTGGTATCTGAATGACTAAAAATAAAGTAGAATGTTTAGCCATTTTATTCATTTCAGTGGGGTCATTATGAGAAGAGCTAAGGTACCCTACACACTGTCGGAGTCAGAAGTCAAATCAGTAGTCAGCTTTTTAAAGTCACTTCATATTATATCAAAATAACTGTATTTAATATCAGCAAACGTAATTGCAGTAGCAAATAAAAGCACCCACCCATTCCTTCAGAGTCAGGCACCAAAAGTTACCATCCTGATTTGTCTATTATCTTATTTAAAACTTTTTAATTTTTTAATTTTTTATTTTTTTGCTGGGCTGGAACGATGGCTGCACAGATAAGGGTGACATGTCTAGATGGGCCACCTGATGTGGCTCCCTGAGACCCTAGAAGGAAAGAACAGACTCCAAAAGTTGTTCTCTGACCTCTGCTCACAGTTTTCATGGCAGGCTTGTGCCCTCCACTCCCCACTCTGTTACACACACATCTACACACCATAAATAAATAAAAGTGTGATAAAGGTTAAAGTATAATAGTCCCTATAAACTTTCTTGGAGCTTTTTTACGCATGTCAAGTTCAAAGGGTCATATTAATTTACATTATTATCAATAAGAATGGCAGTGTTTTGTAGCATGAATTTTAAAGGTCTTATTGATAAAATCAAACTTGGAGCCAGGTATTGGGGTGAATGCTGGAAGATCAGAGAAGCAGAACAAGCCATAGCCATCTCACCTCGCCAATTCCTCACCTGATCCTGTATCCTCAGACTGGAAGTCCTCATCCAAATGGATCTCAGCTGAACTGCTTCTAAAAGCCTAAAAGCTTAACAAGGCTCTAGGTCCTGGTCCTCACACCTTATATACCTTTCTGCTTCCTGCCATCACTTCCTGGGATTAAAATTGTGTGTCACCATGCCTGGCTGTTCCAGTGTAACACTGAACTCACAGAGATCTGGATGTGTGTGCCACCATTTTCTGGCCTCTATATCTAGTGGCTGTTCTGTTATCTGACCCCAGATAAGTTTATTAGGGTGCACAATATATTGGGGAACACAATATCACCACAGTGCTTTGCTTATCGTTACCGCTAATTTCTTATATTTTTCAATTTGGGAGTGGAGTTGTCTTTAAAAGCAAAAGTACTCTGTGTATCTTAAAGTCATTTGTGATAAGACGTTAAAGTTTCAGAAATTCCATTTTCCAACTTTGCCTGCTTATACATATAATTATGGTGTTGGAAGCTTTGATGGTTGTGGTAACTCAATTTGACAGGATATAGAATCATCTGGTACATGGGCCTTTGGGCATGCCTGTAGGGGATATCTTGATTATGTTGTTTGATGTGGGAATACCCATATTTTAAAAATATGTTTTGACAATTCTTTGAGGATTTCATATATGCATACAATGCACTTTTTTATGATTTTTTTGAGACAGGGTTTCTCTGTGTAGTTTTGGGTCCTATCCTGGATCTCACTCTGTAGAACAAGCTGGCCTCAAACTCACAGAGATCTGCCTGGCTCTGCCTCCTGAGTGCTGGGATTAAAGGAGTGTGCCACCGCCACCTGGCATACAATGCATTTTTGTTTTATTTATCCCCACCATTCCCCCTAACTTCTCATCATCTAGCTCTCATTCCTCCAACCCTCTTTTACAAATGACCATTTTTTAAAATTTATTAGCTCACTTAGTTCAATTTGTGTAGCCCATATACACATGAGTACAGTGCCATAAACTAGCACGTGGTTGACATACCAGGGGGTCATACCCTTAAAGATAACTGAAGGGAAGGCCCATGTTAGTTGTGATCAGGACCATTCCTGGATAGGAAAGCCTGAGCTGTATAAAAATGAAGGAAGAAGGGAAGCTGAGCAGAAGCTTGAGTTCATGGGTCTCTGCTTTCTGGTTTGTGGAAGTGGTATGACCAGGTATAGCCAAATGCTTTGAAAGCCTGCTGCCCTTATCTCCCTCCTGTGATGGACTACAGCTCTTATTTGTGAGCTAAAACAAGCTCTATTCCCTTAAGTTGTTTGTGTTCAGGGTGGTTTTTATTTACAGTAGTTTTATCTATTTATGTGTATGGGTGTTTTGCCTGCATGTGTGTCTGTGTACCACATGTGGGTCTGGTGTCCATGGGGACCAGAAGTTGGATCCTCTGGGACTGGAGTTATAGATGATTAAGATCTGCTGTGTAGGTGGCAGGAACTGAACCTGGGTCTTTTGGAAGAGCATCCAGTGCTCTGAAACACGGAGCCATCTCTCCAGCCCTTGTTAAGGTTTTTGATCACAGCAACAGAACCAAAGCTAACACAGGGAGTTTTATGTACTGAGTTGATGATCAAAGGTGTCAACTTGACAATCGGTGAGTATTTGGTTCTTGACTCTTGCTCTGTCCCTTTTCTCTCCCTGTCTAACTCCCCTCTTAACATCATCATTTTAGGAAATCTTTCCATTTGTGGAATACATCTTACATTGACAATGTCTTCTGGAGCATGGGGATAATTTCCAGTATCCCTACATCAATCCTGCTTAATTTCCTTTCATTTATTCATCCTGGGAATAAATCAATGAATTAATTGTTTTAGTTCTTGACTCTTCCCTTTAACAGAAAAGGAAAACTCTCATTTTCAAAAGCTCTTTTGAATCATTGGGGGAGCGGGGAATGCATTGTTTTTGTTATCTGTAAAATCAAAACACTTTGGGTGCATAGACACAAGTCTCAGGGAATAAACACCGAGCAATCAATCAATACCCTGATTTTTTTGTTTTTTCATAGAACAGCTACACTTCTCCTTCTTAGTGTAAGCTTTATTCCCATGGCAGCAAGTCTGTGCTGCAGCAGGGCAAGGTTGTTGCTGTACTGTCTGCTCCATTAGCACTTATAGTCTCAGCTTTCCAACAGCTTGGTCCACCTAACATCACCTCAAAACTGTCTGCTTGAAACTCAAAGTTAGTTTTCTGCTCAGGTGCCTATCTTTGCCCCATCTCTCACATGACTGGCAGCTTTGAAAGTAATCCCCTCCAGCTGAAGTCCTTATGGAGACCTCTGAGGGAGTGCCATCCTGTGGTGGGGACTTTTGACTTCCCTGAGTTGACTGGTTTCAAATTAACAACTGCTTGCCTAGGTTTGCCTTCTTTGTGTCTACCTGAAGTGGGGGAGTCAGTCTGAAGGGTGATACATGAGTTTGCAGCAGGTAACAAGAGGGCTGCTATGATGCCTAGAACTATTCTTTGAAATATTTGCTATTTTCTATTTAAATTGTTTTTCTTTTTCAGAATACCCTAAAGGGTTTCCTATTGATATTAGGTATGTAGGAAGTGGAAGGCTGCCTGAAGGTAGGCCTTCATGATGCAGCTTGCATGAGCCTTTCTTTCATGAGAGGTCCATTTACAGTGACGTGGATATTTTGCAGTCACCTGTGCTCTAAAAATGCAGATGCTCTGGAGACAGAAAAAGTCCTCAGAAGCAACTGAAATCCTTTAGAGAAAAGTTAAATTGCTTTCTGGAACAGTATTTACTTCACATTCAGGTGGACAAAATCAAATGTTAAAACACAGGAACTGGGGCTGGAGAGATGGCAAAGTTGGTAAGATGCTTGCCAAGTAAACATGAAGATCTGAGACCCTAATACCCATGTAAAAAAGCCTGTGTGGCTGTACCTGAAAGTAGGTGGAAGACAACCCCTGGTATCACTGGTTAACTAGCCTAAGTGAATCCGTGAGTGGTAGATTTAGGGAATACTAGACATTGAAACTGGTTGACCTCAATGCCAGTCTAGCACAGAATAATGGTGCTTTAGCTCCACTAGACCTAGTCTCTTTCCAATACTGTAAATGTTTTCCCTGAAAGAAGAAGAGTGATTGAAAAAAATACAATCAATTACCTCATCACCACTACACAAGTATCAATGTAAAAATACACAGAACACAAAAATTCAGAGCAATGCGATTCCTTCAGAAAGTATTAATGACACAGTAATATTCTCCAATGTGACCAAACTAGATGAAATCCCAACAATGAATTTCAAAAAATGATCATGCTTTAAAAAAATCAAGGAGGGCACAAATTAAAACAAAATAAAACAAAAACAAAAACAAACCCTGAACAAGCCAAATCCTAAACTAGTAGATTGGAAGAAATCATAAAATAAGAGCAGTAATTAATGAAATGGAAACAAAGAAAAGAATAAAAAGAATCAATGAAATAAATCCTGATTTGGAAAACTAAATAAGATTGACAAACTCTTCACTAAACTTACAGAGAGAGAGAGAGAGAGAGAGAGAGAGAGAGAGAGAGAGAGAGAGAGAGAATACTTAAGCTCACAAAATTCATGATGAAAAAAAGATACCAGTGACACTCTGGAAATCATAAGGACATACCTATTCCACTATATTGAAAACTCTGTAAAAAATTGGATATATTCTATGTGTGTATGAATGAATAAGTCAAGATGAGATCAATAATTTGAACAGATCTATAACAAGTAACAAGATTGAAGTTGAATGAAATTCTCCTTTTTGTAAGAAGTTCAGTTGGATATACTGCTGAACTATATTAGACTTTTAAAGGTAAACTAACATTAATCCTTTCCGAATTATTCCATAAAATAGAAATGAAAGATATTAAACTATTTCTACAAAGCTTTACCCTGGCATCCAAACAAGTTGAAAAACAAGACAATAAAGAAAAATTATAGATTAAACTTCCGAATGAACATAGACACAAAAGTTTGTCATATAATGTTTCCAAGCTAAACTCAAACAAGAGAACAGTCGCCATCTTCAGAGCAGTCTTTCACATAGTTCCCAGGGGATGGCAACAGTCCCTGAACCAGATGTCACTACCTCTGAGTCTCAGTCTTGGGTTGTTGTGAAACAATCTTAATTAACCTGGACAAACATTTAATGCTTCATAGGGACAGAAGGAAAGGAGGAAAAAAAGAGAAGGGGGTGGTTAGATGAGAGAGAAAAGGAAACAATGGGAGGCAGAATGTAGATAGCAGAGTACCTTACAGATAAAATGGATGGATGGTGAATCCATTGCTTGTTATTCCACTATCACTTTGGGCAAGATATTCAGTGTTTTCAGATTTTCTTTCCACCTTGAATTGTTCTATTTTTCAACTTGGGCATCCTTCTGTGGACAGAGGAAGGGGATAGCGTGATTGTGAGAACCACTCAACTTTCCAAACTGTGTCAGTGACATCAGTATATAGCCCTCATCTCAAAAAAATTTAATTACAGTAATGCTAATAGTCACTGAAAACAACAACAAAGAACACATCGAAAAGTTCATTAACCATGATCAACTTGACTTAACACAAGAGTTAAAGGATTGTTTCAATATATACAAATTAATAAATATAATGTGTCACAAATGTGGACTCAAAGAGAAGAGCCAAATGATTGTCACAGTGGATACAGGAAAGGCTTTTGACAATGTCAAAGAAGCCTTCATGATAAATCACTGAGAAGATTATGAATAAAAAGAAGATAACTCATTTTTTAAAAAAAGTCTGCACATCAAACATCCACATCAATGTCGTAACGAATGGAAAAAGACCCAAGCTTTCATGCTGAAATCAGGAACAAGGCAAAGATGTCCACTTTCTCCATTCTTACAGTGACTGAAACCTTAAGACAAGAGGAAAATGGGACAGAAATAAAAAGGAAAAGAAGTCAGAGTATTCTTTCTTTGCAGATCATATGATTCCCTATATAAGATACCCCAAAGACTCCAGAAAACTCTTATCAGAGTTAATAGATTTTTCAACAAATTTGTAGGACACAAAATAAATACATAAAAATGATAGCTGTCTTAATTAGGGTTACTATTATGGTGAAGAAACACTATGACAAAAGAAACTTGAGGAAGAAAGGACTTATTTGGCTTATGATTCTGTATCACTGGTCATCATTGAAGGACATCAGGACAAGAACTCAAGCAGGGCAAGAACCTGGAGGCAGGAGCTGATGAAGAGGCCATGGAGAGGTGCTGTCTACTGGCTTGTTTTACATGGCTTTACACAACTTGCCTTTCTTATAGAACCTTGGACCACCAGCCTATGGGTGACCCAACCCACAAAGGACTAGGTTGTAGCCATAAGTTTTCTCAGATCCCGCCCGGCCCCACAGTCCCGAGTTCCTTCAGTCCTGCCCGGCCTTGTGGTCCCTCAGCTGCTTATAAAATAATCATTCAGAGGCTTATATTAATTATGTCCCACAGCCGCTTGGTCCCAAGTAAACACACAGAGGCTTTTATTACTTGCAAACTGTATAGCTTATGGCTAAGAATCCTTGCTAGCTAGCTCTTTCATGTTATATTAACCCATTTCTATTAATCTATGCATTGCCACGTGGTTGTGGCATTACCGATCTGTTGGCATGTTGTTCCTTGGGTGTCAGGCTGGCATCTCTCTAGACTCCACTTTTCTCTTTCCTATCTCTCTCCTTGGATTTCCTGCCTGCCTCTAAGCTGCCTTGCCATAGGCCAAAGCAGCTTATTTATTAACCCATGGGAACAACATATATACACAGCATACAGAAATACATCCCCCAGCATTTTCCCTTTTCTATCTAATCAAAAAGGAAGGTTTTAACTTTAATATAGTAAAATTGTATATAACAAACAGTTATCAAGCAATAATTTTAGTTATAATATCTAGTCTATTTGTATTTAACAAAGCTAAAGAAAATATTTTATCATCTATCCTATATTTGTGAGTCTAAAGTTTTATATCTAATTTATCTTTTATCATAACCAAGGAGAATTATAACTAATTATTTAGTTTTCAACTACATCAAGGACCCTAGAAGGATATAATATTACCAAGTAAAACAGGAAGTGTATTGTAAGCAACTTCCACACGAGTCTACTAAATGGGTAATAGAATTTATTAAGATATAAATTGAGGAAATACACTCACAATTACAGAACAGAGTAGACAGCAGAAGTCATCCTCTGATCTAACTGGGAGTGAATCCACCTTACAGGCAGGAGCAGGGAGTAGGAGCCTGTGATCCTTCTCCAACTCCTTATAAGAGGTCACGTACAATAGCCGTATAGCCCAAAGTCATGGGCGGAGCAAATACCACTACACTAGTTCCTCCCATATCAATCACTAATTAAAAAAAAATACACTACAGGGTTTCCTGCAGCCCTAAATTATGGAGGCATTTTCTCAATTGAGTCCCTCTTCTCAGATGACTATAGCTTGTGTCAAGTTGGCATAAAACTAGCCAGCACAACAGCATTTCTCTGCACCATTAACAACAATTACCAATAAACACAAAGATGTTTTAACTTCACTATTCATCAAAGACATACAAATCAAAATTATGTGGAGATTCCACCTCATCCTAGTCAGGATGGTAGCCAATGCGAAAACAACAGCAAGCATGCAGCATGCAAAACAAAAGGAATGATTATAAACTGCTAGTATTAGTGTAAACCAATCTAGACAACTCAGTATGGAGGTCCCCCAAGTCTAAAAATACTAATTAATTCTCCATTGCTAAGATATTTGCACATCATTGTTTATTATACTGCCATTCACAATAGTTAAGTTGTGGAAACAACCTAGCTGTCCATCCACAAAATCATGTGTATTAATTAATTACTTTCTGTCACTGTGATAAAACATGAGGACTAAAAACAACTTAAGGAAGAAAGAATTCATTTTGGATTATGGTTCTGAACAGGGACTCCATAAGGATGAGGAAGGCATGGCAGCAGGTGCTGGGAGCAGGAAGCTGGCTGATCACATTTTGTCGTCCGGGAAGCCAAGAAAGCAAATGGGAAAGGCTGTAAAATCTCAAAGTCTTCTTTGTGGATGTACTTCCAGCACAACTGCAACTCTTAAAGGCTCTATGACCTTCCCAAACAGCACCACTAACTGAGAACTAAGTATTGAAATACTTGAAGCTGTGGGGGCAGGCATTACAACTCATTTAAACTGCCACAGCAGGGATAAAGAAAATGTCACACACACACACACACACACACACACACACACACACACGCATGCACACATGGTGGGAGTTTTTTTTCAGCCACAAAGTAGAATCAAATTGATAAATTTTCAGGAAAATGAATGCAACTGGAGATAACCATATTAAATGGATTAATCCAGTCTCAAAAAGATGAATAGCAGAATTTTCTCTCATTTGTCATTCCGGGATTTTTATATCAATATATAACATTATGTATGTGTATATGACCTGGAAGTAGAGTTGAAACTGTATAAAGGAACAGAGGCACTAATAGAAAGAGGAAGGAAAACAAAGAGGATAGTATGGAGATTTGGAGTGAAAAATGCTTAATGTATGACATGCATGTGTGTATAATGTCCTTATTTACATGATATCATGAATACATAAAATGAAATTCTAAAAATTATAATAAAATTCAATATATACAAAGAAGTATGATCAAAATACATTATATGCATACACAAAAAAGCCACAACTAACCCATTATTCTATACAATGAGTGTTTAAAACCAAGAAAAGGAAGTACTTGGTTGTAACTGAACAGTAACTGATACTAATTAGCCAGTTATCCTTTTAAAAGTCATCTGAAGTTTGAAACATCAGTAGAAGCTTGTTTTATTTGCTGAAGTCTGTTGCTCCTTAATCTTAGGTATTTGCTGTCTTTTGATTGTTATAATATATGAAGGTTATTGCTTCACATTACTCCCTGGGAAAATGGCAAGTCCCAGTAACAAATTCCAGCATTAGTAATCAAAAACACAGAGGCTTCCCAGGTCCCAGTTCACCTCTGAGTGATAGAATCTGGCCTGTGGCTCCTACAGTTGTGCTGTTAACTAGACAGATTAAGAGAGACCACTGGATTTCTAACTTGATTCATGTTGGCCAATTTCCATCTCTTTTTCCCCAACATTATAGATAATCATCACTTTTTGTAATTTTTATTTAATTTTGTATTAAATTTGTATATAACATGGAGGAAAGTAATTCAGATTTTAACATGTTTCCTATAGGAAAACTCATAGTTAGAGGAAAAGAATCTGTTATGTTTCAAACCCTGGACAAAGAGTTAATGTGCCTATTTAACATATGAGAGCAGACCTGGCCACCAGGTTCTCCCAGCATCCCTCAGTTCCTACCTATGACAGAGTATGGATCACAGCATACCCCACCCTCTATGCTGAACTGTTGAGCACAAGACCTGGCCTGCTTTTCTACCAGAGATTCTTCCCTATATAATCCAGACATTTTGGTTACCTATCCCTCTTGTACCTTTGACCTCCTGCACTTGACCAGACTGAGCTGCCTCCGACTGTGTTCTCCCATATATCTACAACAAACTTTCTCTTCCAACATACCTAGGAGCAGTTGTGTCCTTTCCTTTCCTTTTTTTATTTCTGGTTTTCATTCAGTATTGGCTCAAGACACCCCAAGACCAAGTTCTCAACACAAAGGAGATTTATTTGCCCCAGAGGGACAAAGGGCAGGTGCTGTGGGATGTTCTGTATGGCAAATGTGTTGCTGATTAGTCAATAAATAAAACACTGATTGGCCATTGGCTAGGCAGGAAGTGTAGGCGGGACAAGGAGGAGAATAAAGCTGGGAAGTGGAAGGCTGAGAGAGACACTGCCAGCCTCCATGATGACAAACAGCATGTGAAGATGCCGGTAAGCCATGAGCCATGTGGCAAGGTATAGATTTATAGAAATGGGTTAATTTAAGCTGTAAGAACAGTTAGCAAGAAGCCTGCCACGGCCATACAGTTTGTAACCAATATAAGTCTCTGTGTTTACTTGGTCGGGTCTGAGTGGCTGTGGGACTGGCAGGTGAGAGAGATTTGTCCTGACTGTGGGCCAGGCAGGAAAACTCTAGCTACAAATGGCGTCCAACGTGGTGGCAAGAGTTTCCACCTAAAAACTGAGAAAAAAGATTCTAAAACGGAGCTAAAAACAGCTTCCTAATTGTCTCTCTCAAATGAGCGGCAGCTGTGGGTTTGAGCTACTGGCGGGTTCCTAGCGTGCATGTTCGATCTGCAGCCATATGGTGGGAATGAGGCCTCTGCAAATGGCACATTAAGCTGCATGGTGGATTTAGCCTTTGCTAGTACAAAACAAAAAAAGAGGTTTTTGGGCTACATGCTGCTTGGATAAAAGCATAGACCCACCATAGCTCCCAGAGCTGGTGGTAAACTACCACCGCCATGTTGGGAAGCTGAGGTGGGCGGAGCCAGCAGCCACAGCTGCTGTAGTTTAAAGCAATAGCTTCACAATAAGACAGATTCAGATGTAATAGTTTACAATGTGTGTAAAATATACGTAGGCTTGAAAGAGACAAAAAAGGTGATACATACAGTTATATAAACAAATACATAGTTTTAAAAAAAAGTCTTTAAAGAGACAGTAAAATTAATATATAAAATAAGCCACGTAAAGATGAATATTACACAGAGAATCTGGATTGTGTTGTCTTTGGGATTTTTAACTGCAGAAAAACATTTGATTGTAAAAGCTGTTGAGTTATGCCAAAATGTATATTTTAAAGGTACCTTGACTTCAAAATTTGGATGTAAGGATATGTTGCTTTGGAAAGGAGACTCTGCTTTTGTTCCCACAGAAAGCCAGAGGCTATGGATTTGTTCCAGATTAAGATACATCAGGTTTGACCAGCCAAGACCCCCTGAAAGGTCTCCGATGACACTATGGCCCAGATGATCCAACATCCAGAATGGTTTCAAGGCAACTGGCTCAGACGATACACCCTCATGGACTATTCCATAATTCTAAAATTTTCTTTGTATCCCCATAAGATACAGCGCTCCCCTCCAGCAGGAAGTAGTAAGAGAAGCTACGCCCAAATTCCCAAATTATATGTAATTTTACTTTGTTAAGGTTAAAACCTTCTTTCTTGAAAAAAAAGGGGGAAGTGCTGTGGGATGTTCTGTATGGCAAATGTGTTGCTGATTAGTCAATAAATAAAACACTGGCCATTGGCTAGGCAGGAAGTGTAGGCGGGACAAGGAGGAAAATAAAGCTGGGAAGTGGAAGGCTGAGAGAGACATTGCCAGCTGCCACGATGACAAACAGCATGTGAAGATGCCGGTAAGCCACAAGCCATGTGGCAAGGTAAAGATTTATAGAAATCGATTAATTTAAGCTGTAAGAACAGTTAGCAAGAAGCCTGCCACAGCCATACAGTTTGTAACCAATATAAGTGTCTGTGTTTACTTGGTCGGGTCTGAGTGGCTGTGGGACTGGCAGGTGAGAGAGATTTGTCCTGACTGTGGGCCAGGCAGGAAAACTCTAGCTACAGGCAGGTGATACAGGATATTTGATTGAGACTGTTAATAAAATTAAGCTTGGATCAAGTTGTGGAGCCGGTTGATAAGAATTAGCCATATAGCGTACAGAGGATCCAGGGACAAGGATAGAGAGGCACCGGAAGGAGTAGAGAGGGACTTAGAGATTTATGGTCTTTTTGGTCTGGGGCATGTGGAGAGGGAGGAGCTTGCTGAGTCTCTGGTAAAAAAAGGGAAGGTCAGTTGGTCATTCCTTCTCTGTTCCTTTGCTCTATCAGGTTTTCTTCCCAGTATCCGACTTCCGAGTCTTTTTGGTAATAGAATAACTTTCATAAAAACAACACTTGGCATCCAGCTCATAGCATGAAATCATGTGTCAGTTTCTGAAATTACCACTTCTACTGCCACAGACACTCCTCAGGTGGCTTCTCCCATTACTATCCTCTCACATCCTCCCCAGGGATTCTTGGTTTCTCCTGCCATGGTCTCCCTGCTTCTGCTCCCTGGGCCTCTGTTGCATGCACCCACTGCACAACACCAATGGCACATGCTCAGACTCTTGCAGTCACTACTCCTCTACATGTACATCTGGGATACTCTGTTCATGCATGCTTCTGTGGCTGCTACAGCTGCCACCTCTGTCGTTGCAGCTGCTGCTGCTGTAGACAAACTGAAAAGTCTGCAGATTTGATAAGACACCTGGGAAGCCTAAAGAAAACTCTTTCCCATGTTAAGAATGGGAACTATCACAATGCAGGGAGGGAGTTAGAACTCTGTATAGGGCAACTATGGATGGCTTGAAAATGGAAAATATAAATGAAGGGATAACTAACTTAGGTGGGGTTGACATAATGTCATTTATTATTACTGTCAGTAATTCATATTTCATCCTTCAAAAACTGGTTTGATAACTATGACAAATATGAAAAATTGACTGATAAGATATAAGACTTAGAAAAGCTTACTATTGATAAGATACAAGCCTCAGAAATAACTACTAGTGAAAATAAGAAAAATGCTCAGATACAGACAGAGGAATTTAGACCAGAACCTACTGCACCACTGCATGATGAAACTAAAGAGGGGCAGCCCAAAGTTAATAGAAAATCAACCTCAGCTTATCCAGTTACTATACAAGAATAATCAGCAGATGATAGGCACCCCCAAGATTATGCAGAGGTTAGATGGAATACTATAGAAATGTTAGGTTTTAGTAGATATAAGGAAGTGGTCATCTCATATGGTATACATTGAACCTATGTAGATCAGATGTTAAATTCCTGGGCAACTCACAACAGAATTATTCCACAAGACTAGGAAGATTTAGCTACAACAATATTGGAAGCTGGTCCTCAGTTACAATGGAGAACATAAAGCAAGAATTTGGCAAACTTCTAAAAATGATCAAAGGCAAAAGCTGAAAATATGAATAATTGGCATTGTAATTGAAGGTTTAGTAGACAGAGGCACAGATGAAACAATAATTCTACCAAAATCTTGGCATCCTGATTGGCCTTTTCAGGAGCTAAATATTCAGCTTCTAGGGACTGGAACTTTATCTCAGATAAAACATAGTATAAGGTAGGTTTCGTGCATAGAGCCAGAAGGACAGATGGGAAATTAAAGCCATATGTGGCTAATATTGCAATGAATTTATAGGGACATGATTTTATAGCAACGAAAAACACAGATTAACATTCTTTCACTCTCATAAACAAATCATAAAACAAAGAATTCTTCTGAGAGAAATGTTAGAAAGTATTATCAAGAACAGTCACAGACCAATCAGGTTATACACAAGCAGGACACAACAGTTATTGGTTTTTCAAAGGTACCGAAAGCCCTACCTTTAAAATGGTTAACTTACAAACCTGTATATGTGGAACAGTGGTCTTTGACATCACAAAAATGACAGGCATTGGAACAGTTGAAATGGGAACAGATAAATATTTAACATATTGAAGAACTGACCAGTCCTTGGAATTCTCTTATATTTGTTATTAAAAAGAAATCTAGAAAATGGAGAATAATATCATATCTAAGAGCTATTAATAAGATGATCAATCCAATGGGCCTCTTAAAGCCTGTAATTGCCTTACCTTCTTTATTACCTAAAGGATGGTCTATTATAGTGAGTGAATTAAAAGACTGTCCTTTTGTTATACCTTTACAGGAACAGGATAAAGAAAAATTCATCTTCACAGTACCTGCTTATAATAATTCTTAGCCTGTTAAAAGGTCCCATTGGAAAGTTCTTCCATAGGAATGTTAAATAGCCAGTTTGTGTCAATATTTTAAACAACAGCCATTGAAAATAATTCGTAAACAGTTTCCTCAATCCATAATTTACCATTATATGGATCTTATCTTACTAGCTGATTCAGATGCAGATACCTTAGAAAAAATGTTTGATGAAATAAAGTGAATTTTGTCTTGTTGGTGATTACAAATTGCTCCTGAAAAAATACAAAGAGGAGATTCTATGAATTACCTAGGATATAAGATTGGTTTACAGAAAATTCAGCCACAGAAACTACAAATCAGAAGAGATCAATTACAATTCCTTAATGATTTTCAAAAACTGCTAGGAGATATTAACTAGCTATGGCCCACAATTGGATTAACAATTCAAGAGCTAAGTAATTTATTTCAAACATTACAAGGTGATAAGGACTTAAATCATCCAAGAAGATTATGAGCTGAGGCTGGGAGAGCATTGGCTTTGGTAGAAAGGAAACTACAGGATGCACACGTGGATTGCTTAGATCCAGAGCCTGATTATATCCTAGCTATTCAACTACTTTCTTCTCATTCTGCTACAGGAATTCTTATGCAGAGAGAAGATAATATCTTAGAATCAGTATTTTCATCACACAGAGTAAAAAATAAAAGAACTATGTAGAAAATATTTCTAAACTGATTCTGAAGGGTAATTTGAGATTTCATCAATTAGTAGGAATAGACCCAGGAAAAATTGTGATATCTTTTAATAATGTTGAAAATGCCTCATTTATGGACAGACAATGAACAGTGACCAAAGAATTTGCAGTAATTTCTGGGAGAGATTAGCAACAAATATCCCAAAAGTAAGAGGCTTGATTTTATAAAAAGAACTAATTGGATTTCCCTTCATATAATAAAGAGGACACAAATTTCTGGTGCCCTTTCATTCTATACTGATGCAAATAAATCAGGGAAGGTAAGTTATAAGTCAGGAAAAATAACTAAAGTGGCTCAAAACCCCTAAGATTCAGTTCAAAATTAGAATTATATGGTATTATTAGATTTTCTAGAAACTCTTAATATATTTACTGACTCAATATGCAGAAAGAGTTGTTTCTACATATTGAGATCTCTGAACTTATTCCAGATGACTCAGAATTAACTTTGTTATTCATTCAACTACAACAAGTAATCAGAAATAGAAATCATCCATTGTATATAATATATGTCAGATCCCATACAGGTCTACCAGGCCCTCTATCACAAGATAATGATGAAACTGATCAGCTATTTATAGGAAATATGCTTGAAGCATCAGAATTTCATAAGAAGCACTGTGTTAATAGCAAAGGTTTGAAGAAAAAATTTTCTATCACTTGGCAATAAGTCAAGAAACTTTGTGCCTTAACAAAGTTATAACCTGCCAAGAAAGAAACTCTCCAAAATTAGGGTTGGGACAGGGTTTTGTTTTCATCTTTCTAGGAGAATGAAAGCATCCAACTAAGGAATCTAAAGACCACTGGACAAATGAGATATCTGAAGAAGGATGAATCATCCAGAGAAAAATGCCTTAAGAAAAAGAGTAAATTGGCCCAATGGTATAGCATACCTCCAACAGGGTAGAATTTCACAAATCTTCCCAAATGCTTGTTTTTGTTTCTCTGTACAAACATAAAAGGCAAATGGTCTTTTTGTGGTCCCAATTCAATAAAAAATTAACCTGCTTTAGAGTTGGAGCATGGCTCTTTCCTTCCCTAAACCCAAGCATGCTTTTTAAAGGAAAATCCAAAATGTCTGTCTCATATCAGAAGAGCCATCTGGTATGGGACAGAAGAAAATCAAAATTAAGGGACTATTCTACTATCACTAATCTCATAATCCTTTAGTTTTATTTTGATTCTTTAAACTTTTCTTACAGCATAAATATTATCTCATAATTTAAAAGATTACATATGTGTGTATAAACTTTCAATCATGGTATTAATGGTTATATAGAGTTCTAATTAATCTTGAAATAAGCTTCATCTAGCTTCTTGTTTGGGTTTTCAGCCTTGAGTCTGAAGTAGGTAACTAGGAACTAAGTTTTTGTACCCTGGATGTATTTAACAGATTGTAGTCATTTAATCTCTCAGAGATCTGGTGCATATGACACTTAAAATGTCTAAGTTTTCTACAGTGAACTGTGACCATTCCTGACAGTGACTTTTGAAGTCTCTACAAAGATGATGGAGCCATGCAATGACAAATCCTCCTGAACTGTGATAACACCAGTAAGCTGACAAACACTATCCAAAAAATCAGCTTCAGACTACAAAGTGTTCAGGACAACTTCCAAGCGGTTAGCTAAAATGGTCCAGCCTAATATACACTACTCTAGCCAGGACTTCAGATAAGCCCTGTACTTGTCCATCACACAGACTTGATAACAAATGATACAGTTAGCTCTCCCAGGACTTGACCACTTTCCCAATTTTCTCAGGGTTCCCTAAAGGTATTGTTATCCCCAGACAACAGGAAGTAATTTTGAGAACATGACACTCACATTCCTGAGAGGTGGGATGCATGAATCTTGGACTTTTGGTAGATTATGCATGTTTGTCATTGTTTAGAGTTAGTGGCAAGTTGTTATTGGTGATAGTAAGGGAGGAAATTAAACAAAGGTTAAATTAGTATTTCTTTCTCTTTTCTTCTTTCCTCTATCTTTCTTTCTCTTCTAAATAGTGTTGAAAAATGGGGATGGGAAATGAACAGAAAGAAAAAGGGGAACATAGGAATGATAGAATGAAAGGTTAGATTATTGAACATACTTTTAGACTAAAAAACAACTACTAGTGTCAAATATTTTACAATGGTATGGACTTATGTATATTGATACAAACTTAAGGTTATTTTTGTTACAACATGCTATAAGATATTGTACCCATGCAACTCATTTAAAATTGTAATGTAAAGTTCTAGTCCTTGAAAGCTACTGTTACAAACTGTTTAGGAAAATTAAGATAACAATCAAACTTGTAGTAAGGGTTTAGATGTAGATAGAAATAAGCTTTATGTAGTCTCATGTATTTCAGATAGCTAGACAATTTTCAAACATTTCAGAGATCTACAAAATATGGCATTTAAGATGATTTAATAGCATAAGGCTTTTCATGACAGTGAGACACATCTGTTCCTGGCAGCACCAATCTACTTAAAAAAAGGATGGTGGGCATTGAAGAACCTCCATGTGGAGTTTGTTTTCATTTTGCAAAATTAGCCACTGGGCAAGAATCTGCCATTGCCTTGACTGCTGACAATATGCTGTACAAATTGGTCAAGCAGGACACAAAAGAAGGTGACTGCTGAACCTTGCCAAGAAAAGGTAGGACAATCCTTCAAAATTTCTGCTTTACATTAAAGTCTGTCAAACATTATATGCCCACAGGCCAAAGATGGATGCTCCAACATTGCAGAAGAACCTTGGGTGACTGTCCAGACAGCCAACTGTCTCTGTCACTTCTCTAGTTTTGGAAGTTGTTTGTTCTGCACTTCCTGTTTACTCAGTGATGTTTTATTTACCATTCCTGGGTCTTTGATGGGGTTGAAGACTTGATAGTTATAGTTACTTATTTTCTTTGTTACAAAATTCAGAAAAGAAACTCACAAAAGAGATGTAAAGAGTATAAGGTTGAGAGACATGAAAGCTAAAGTTGTTTATCTAAGAAAATGTTTTAAGGTATAAAAAGATATTTTTAGGTTGGTAATACAACTTATGATAGAAAGTGGTTTAGGTATAAAACTTTGGATTCACCATGATAAAATAGATAATAAAGTATTTTCTCCAAATTTGCCAAATACAAATGGACTGGACATTTTAGTTGTAATTTTTACTTGATAATTGTTCTTTTGTATATATTTACTGTGTTAGAGTTAAAACCTTTCCTTTTTATTTAGACAATATCTAATAATTATTTTTATTGTTTATAGTTTTACTGTGTTAAAACCTTTCATTTTTATTTAGACAAAATGGGGAAATGCTGCAGGATATTTGATCACACTGTGAAATTCTGATACTATATTAATAAAATTAACCTTGGGTCATGGGGCAGAGCCAATAATTACTTGACAAGAGTTAGCCATAGAGAGTATGGAGGACGCAGGGACATAGATAGAGAGGCACAGTAAGGAATAGGGAGGGACTTAGTGGTTTTTTTGATCTGGGACATGTGGAGAGAGATGAACTTGCTGCGTCTCTGGTAAAAAAAAAAAAAGGGAGGGTCATCTGGTCATTTCTCCTCTGTTTCTTTGATCTATCAGGTTTTCACCCCAATATCTGACTTCTGAGTCTTTATTGGTAATATAACAACTTAGATAAAAACAACAGGCAGGGAATAAGAGACAAAGTCGGGAGACAGAGGACAAGGGAGAAGGGGAAGGAAATAAGGGAGAGAGGGAAAGGGTATTTGGAGGCACAAAGGACTACCTCTGGATAGAGAGGGGACAGATGTGGCAATAGGCAAATGGCAGCTTATAAAGGTAAAAGGAGAAACCCTGTGTTAGGATGAGGTGTTTAATTTTGATTGGACATGTTAGTTGGGGTGGCGAAAGGGGGCTTTTGATTGCTGGACTTTAATAGTTTGCTAACTGGACCTTGGTAGTCAGTCTCAGGAGGAGGAAGTGGCCAAATAAGGGAGTAAACCTTGGTGGCTAGCTTTAGAAATGTAATCTAATCGTTTTTAGAAAGGTAGAGGGAATGGGGGAGAAGGGCAGGAGTTTCTAGAGCCATGTTGGCCTTGATGCGCCTGGATAGAGTCCCTTCATGTAGAATACTCCCCTTAGAGCCATGAAGGGAACTTTTAGACCAACCCAACAAAATCCCACCTCTGGTCCTTTGTAGCTGTGTGAGCTGGAGATGTTTCTTTCTTTGTAAATGAGAGAGGTCTCTCAAGTATCCTGTCACTGTCCTGTGTGCAGAAACATGGTTGCTGTCACACTTATCAGAAAATCCTGTTCATAGGATACTCTATGCTGGGAGCAATTTAAGATACTTTGTTTTACAACGGTCATTATGATATTAATTATCATTCTCAAAATTTTTATCTTTTTTGGGGCATTTGGAAAAACTTGTATTTCTAACTTATAAAAAAGGCCTTGAGGTCACAGGTTCTTCCCATTTTTTTTTTTTTATATTCCAAAGCAATGAACACCACACCTAGAATATTCTGATTAAAACTGATCCAACTTCAAAGGCCGTCAAGCTTGCGGGGTGAGTTAGTAAAAAGACCTGCTTCTAGGAGCCAAAGGGAAGCATTTGAAGACAGAATACACAGTTACAACCCTGTGCCCTTCAGTGATAATTTATTTTACAAAAATGTATTTTATCTTAATTGTCAGAAAACTACAAGATCCTAGTTTTGCCTCTGTCCTCCAGAGTTTAGTCTCACTATTAAAGTCAGAAAGGTCTTTTAAAAATATTAAATTAGATCTTGTTATTCCTACTTTAAAGTCTTCCAGGGATTTTCTTGTACTTTGGATAAAAATTCAATGTCTTAATGAAAATTCGATGTGACAAGGATGCCTGGTAATTCTGTACTCACCCCCCCTCCCCCGTGTGTTGTGTTATGGACAAGATTCTCCAAAGGATTCTACGACTGGGGTCACCCTGGTTGCAAGTAGCTGCAGAGCTGGTTCCTTTCCCTTCAAATGGCATCATTATAGACCATCACCGATCATACCACGTGGCCAAACCTTTCTCCTGCCCCATCACCTCACTTTGCTTTTAGGACTTATTTTCCCTGTGATGTTTATCACCTGCTAATGAACTATACATCTTAATAATTTATCTTAAATTTGTCCTTGCCTGGAAGCTTTGTAGAGGCAGAGGCTTGCTTAGGTTTGTTAATGAATAGCATCTTAGCTCTGGAGAACCATGTCTGAAGCACAGAAGGCACTGGATGTTATTTTCTGAATTAATAAAACACATTCATGAATGTGTTTTATTAAAGCCTAAGCAACACGAAATGCTCACACTCATAAATAAAGGGTTTGTGAAATGACTGAGGCCTAAAGCCAGCGTTCCAAGGTTTGTTTGCCATACTTCTCAAGCACTGCTCAGCAAGCTGCTCTTCTCAGATTGTGGGCAATGACGACATTGGATTTTACCCTTTTCTCTTTAATAGGGAGAAATTACCAACAGAAATGCTGGTCTTCTATGTCCTGCTGTGGCATACAATGGGATTGGCAGCAAATATCACACAGAAGATGGAGATAAAGAGTTAAGAACTCCAGATTGGACCAACCCTCCTTCTTTGGTTTGCAAGGGGGTCTACCTGTCTTCTGTCTGTGATTGCTGCCTCCTATAAGACCCACAGTTACTCACTGACATTATCCAAGTTCCCAAGAAAACCACTCCATCAGCTGAGGTAACTTCTGGATGTGAAATGGGTTCCTGCTCTGGATTTTGCAACTTTTTTTCTTCTTGGAGAAATGATCCCAAATCATAGACTAATGTGCTCCTTAGCCCTAATCTATGCATTTATGGGAAATTATTTTAGGTTCAAGAAATAAGGCGCTGATCAGGTCTACATCACTGAGTTCTCTTACCTGCTGGGTATAAGGAGACATGGGGATCCTTGGATTTGCTCACGAACCCAGCTCTCCTTTCACCACCCTTATAGACATGAAAGCCATGACACTTTGGGTGTTGCTTCCTTCATTCTCAAACCTTTATGAGCCCCACAATTCCTTCTTACACCCTGCTTCCAGGATGCTTTATAGGCTAGGCTGCTTCTTTCTATCTTTTTAAATTAAAATGCCTTGGGTTTGGTTCCCAGGTGCCACAATATTAAAGGAGGAACCAAGAAAACAGAAGTGAAGATGGGAGAGTATAAATTGATGTCAGTGACATCTCATGATGACTCTTGCATTTAGGGATCAGGCGCAGTCTTTTTTCCTTTGTGAAAGCTTTCTTTCTTCTTCTTTTTTTTAATTCTTCCAAAAATGCTAATGAGACAAGTTTCAAGAAATTGACAGTAATGGAAAACGTGAACGTTTCAATGATAACTAAAAAGAAGGAAATTATTTCACTCATCTTAATCTTGCTGAGGAGGAGAGAAAAAAAAATGTAAGACAGCTGGCAGTTGAAGCCTTAGGATTCCCAACCCTCTTCTTTGTTCTCCCAAATGAACAAGGATTAAGCTTCTTCCACTAGAAAGGCAGTCTAAGTCCAGGATGACTTTTCAAACTGAAACCTTAAGGGGCTTTTAAAACTAAAGCTGCCAGCAAGGTCGCTCCCCATAGGATAATGATGTGATCATGGGGCAAGACAGGGAGGAGGGGGAGCCACATGGCTAGGTTAAGTTCTCAGCTGTGTCTCAGCAATGTCAGCTGCAAACACTGGACTCTTGTCTCTCTGCAGGTCATAGGGTACACTTCTTCTCCCATGTGGGCATCCTCTGTATATCACCCGATGAAGTGATAGCATACACCTACCTTCATTGACAGATAGTTGGTTGTCCCCTGCACCTTAGAAAACTAAATCCTGGCCACTGTGGTTGCATTGCATTGGGAGCTTGTCAACTAGAGGAAGGCTCACCTGTCATCACACTCTTAGAAAATAGCTTGAGTGACATTGTATGCCTTTGAACTTCCTGCCTCTTTGTTCAGTTTTAACACATACTGTGTATTTTCAGACTGCTTTGATATTGCTATCTGTGAGTTGCCAAATGCCTGTTTTGAATCCCTGAATATTCCATACATCTGCACATAATGTTTTCTACTGTGGCACATAAATAAGAGGCAGGAGCAGTGGCTGGCTCTGACTGGAGCAGTGAGTGGCAGCATGGAAGTGGATTCTGGAGACCAAGAAACGAGGGAAGGAAAAATCAGGTTAATAGTTTTGAAGGCTGATTGACAGGGAAGATGGGGAGGAGCTACAGAACCAAGCAAATTCAAATTCAAAGGCAGGTCAGAACAAGAGAATGTGATAGCAGACCATGGAAGTCCTGCCAGATGTTTGCCACAGCTGAATGTGCAGCCCTTTCCAAGGAGGATGGAAGGATGTAAGAGTGGAAGTGTTACCATTTCTAGGATGGTGTCAGTGTTCCTTGTCTCCTGCCTTATACATCCTTGCTGGATGGAACTTCTTCCCCATTTGTCCATACTTACTCCTCTTGCTGAAGTTCAGTCACTACACTTGTTCCTTTGAACACTTAAACACTTTCATGAAGGAAGAGTGAGAATGAGGAAGACACTTAAATAAATTCCATTCAGTTTTATAGATGGCATATTTTTCATGCTACCTGGGAAAACGTCAAAGTAGAGAGCTAACACTATGGGTCATGATAACCTTTCTTTAGTGGCTTTACTGGGAACAGAAAATGGGTGTTGTGTTATATGTTGTTGAAATCTGTCCTTTTCTGATCCCACAAAAGTGATTTAAGAGTGAATTACATGTAGTCCAAAATTTATAGAATGGAAATGATTATTCCAGAATCCCCACTGTTCCTGTGATCCCCACTAGCTCTTCCCAAGCTGCATGTGTCCCCTGGGGCACCTTGGCCTGCTGTGATAGTCCAGAGAACTACCTGCTAAGGTTTTGTTTGATGGAAGGAAGGAAGGAAGGAAGGAAGGAAGAAAGGAAAGAAGGAAGGAAAGAAGGAGAAAGGAAGAAAGGAAGAAGCAGTTGGTTAAAGTGCTAAAGAGCATTTGCTTTGTGGACACAGCTCTACAGGATGGGTCTACAAATAGCTCTTTGCAGTTGCTCCATGTGGCCTGTTTCAGCACTGGGTGTCCTTATGGTTACAGACAGTCATACAAATTACCAGTTCTGGTGGAGGTGTTATGGCTTCTAAAATATGATGAAATTCCACTAAAGAATATTCAGTTTTCAAGATGGTGCAGTTGCACGTTCTGAACATGCATCCTGTTCTCTGTAAGAGGTTACTTGGCTGGGAGACAGATGGAAGCCGCTGGGCTGGAGGAGACTGGAGCCCATTGGACTCCAATCTTAACACTTTCCAATTTAGATGCTCATGGTATTCATGATGGAAAGAGGTAGAGTGAAAGTAGGGACTAAGGAGTTCCATTCAAGGACTGCATGAGTGTTTCCTGAAGAATAGCTGCAGTATCAGAAAGATGTATGACTGAATTATGAATTCTGAAGAATAAAAAAAGTTTGCCTGTTATTCATTGCAAAGTGAGAGTTTTACATTTGTGACCCACAGATCTTCATGGAAATTATGAGTTTTGGGTGTCTTTATTTATTCAGAGAATTATATTGCTTTAATTATGGGTTATAGAGTCAAACTGGATGGGTTGGAATAGTATCTCTGATCTTAACTAGGCAAGTTGCTTGAGTCTTCTGTCCTTTCCATCAACTGAGTAGGGAAGGCAGTGGTACCCAACTCACTGAGTTAGGGTGCTAATGATATAGTTCATAGGAACCCTTTCTAATAGTCCTGGTCAAGCAGATGGCATTGCAATTACAACTCTAACCAGATAAAGTTCAGGGTTATTTCTCTAGAGTTTGATGATGCAGGGTGTTAATGGTGAACTTCTGTAATATCATCAATTAATAATTTAACAAATTAGGATGAAAATGATAGAAATGACACAGTGCCTTAGAGTTTGCAGTTTTCTGTATGTTTTCCCCAAATTGATTTCCAGTCATTTTGAGAAGACTCTCATCCTTTTTGTCTTTTTGTAGATGAAGCAATTTGGCTCAGGGAGAGGAGGTGATGGTTCAAGGTTGCACAGGGACTTAGCAGCAGCACAGAGGCCTGCTCCAATTCCTACATCAATGCACACACCTTCCACACACAAGAGATAAACATTCTTATAATTAGGCTATTGGCATATTATAAATAGTGTAACTAATTTATCAGGGAAAAGCCAAGGGATCTCAAAACAACACTGTGGGTCCCTGAAGCATGATCAACTGAGCCTGTATGTGACTACTATTCAATCACTGTTCGCATTTGCTCTCCAGTCACTCATTAGCTGCAGATTTCAAGACATGTTTTGCACAGAGCCAAGCCGATATAGGCAGCTGCCTGGAGGGCTTCTGGAAATGCTTGCTTAGAAGCTGCATTCAAAGAAATGTAAATGGTGGACAAGACAAACTATAGAGTTAAAGGACTTATTTATGTTGTCAGGACCTGAGTGTGCAGTCACCAAGTCTTGTGCAGATTGCTTTGGCCCAGCCCAGAACTTGACTTAGGGGATGGTTTGGAAACCCTATTGTCATCTAAAGGATTTACTCAGTGCTCCCCAAAGCATTCCACATTTCCTTTTTGCTATTTTTCTTTATTAGGCAATTCAAGAGACGTTTTCTAAGCCATCAGTGGTTTGAATGCTGACTACCACTTTTCAGATCAGCTTCAAATTTTTACCTTCCTAGCTAGAGACCATATTTACAGTACCTGCTTCTGCCTCCCCCTGCTTGGAAAACTGCTTTTCTATATGACTTGAGCTGTATTTAGCTTTAACTGTTGCACATTTTCATTTCATAGACATACTTAGTTCTTCCTGCAGAACCATCTTTTTCCCCCGTGAGCCAGGAACATATTCTCTCTTCCTTCTATTCCTCACAGAACCTCAAATTATACACCACAATGATTAGAAGCACCACATACATGATTAATTAATTATCTATTAAAAGATTAATTGCACATACATAGCAACTATGCACCTGGTTTAAATTAGAAAACCAAGACACCTCATTCAGCAAAAACAAAGTTTAAAAAAAATTAAAAAGCACCTATACTGGGTAGCATTTTTTTCTTTTTAACTTTTTACTGCTTCTTCTGGTATTCTAAATCTGAATCCCACTTCTTGTTTGAGGACCTCCAGGTAGCCAGGATATGTAGCCCTCCAGTTTTCCTGCAGCCACTCAGACCCAAATGAACACACAGAGGCTTATATTAATTAGGAACTATATGCCCTAATGGGCATACAGTCTTCTTGCTAGCTAGCTTTTACATGTTAAATTAACCCATTTCTATAAATGTATACTTTGCCACGTGGCTTGTGGCTTATTGGTATCGTCACATCTTGCTTCTCATGGTGGCGGCTGGCAGTATCTCCATTCAGCAGCATGTAGCCCAGAAAGCTCATTTTTTTTTTGTACTAGAAAAAGCTATATCCACCACCATGCACCATGCTGCATGGCTTTCAGATGCCACTTTTTACAGTGGCAGGAATCCGCCATGCTGCACTCAAGCCCATATACCATGAACTCTCCATACTGTAGCTCAATTCTGCATGCCATGGCATTGAGGGTTCTTATTCCTTTATTGTTGCCATTCTGGGCTACACGCTGCTGGATGGAGACATTGCCAGCTGCCACAACGAGAAACAAGATGTAAAGTACTGGTAAGCCACAAGCCACATGGCAAAGTATAGATTTATAGAAATGGGTCAATTTAAGATGTAAAAGCTAGCTAGCAAGAAGCCTGAGCCATTAGGACACACAGTTTATAATTAATACAAGCCTCTTTGTGTTCATTTGGGTCTGAGCAGCTGCGGGACCAGGAAAACATCCAACTACATTTGGTGTACCAACGTGGGGCTCTCAAATTTCCATAAGGCCTAAAAGAGTTTAAAAGGGGCTTCTAAACACACAATAATGGAGCCAAAAACAGCTTTCTACTTCATGTCTTATGTGGGTCAAGATATAGAGATGTCAGCCCCCCATCCAGGGAGGAGCATGTAATGGCTGGCACATAGGTAAAGCCATGGAACACATGGCAACATATAGATTAACAGAAACGGGCTGAGTTTAAATGTAAGAGCTAGTCAGTGGTAGGCCTGAGCTAATGGCTGAGCAGTTTTAATTAATATAAGTTTCTGAGTGATTAATTTATAAGCAGCTGTGGGGTCCATGGGGCTGGGCAGAACTAGAGAAAACTTCCAGCTACAAGGATACAAGGTGGATATGTGAGATACTGTTGGGTGGTGCTTCTACCTAATAAATAATAACATAAGTGATAAATTACCTTGTAATATCTACTTCCCAGGATGATTGTTCAAAAGGAAAACTACAGGAGAGGACAGAAAAGGAAATGCTATTGTCACTCTTCTTTCATATCCTTCCTGGAGAAGTTTCTGGTGGGTATGTTATGATGAAGAAGAATGAAGCCAAGCTGATTGGGAGGAGGGTAGAGTCCTACTGGAAGTCCAAATAGCAAGGAACAGAACTCATGCAATGGAAAACCTGGTCCGCATAAAGAGCAATCCATAAAAGATGAGCTTTCTTCTGACCAGAATGGGCACAAGGGGAAGCAGAGGCATAAGGTGGACTGTTAACAATGAAAAGAAGCAGCGACTGGGCAATAACTGATTGTTGTGCTGGGCAGAGGGAAGCTTTGTTTCTCTAAGTCACTAAAACATTGACAGAAAGCCTCTAACAGAACCACAAGCCATATTCCTAGAATAGAGTCTGGCCTTCAAGTCTGCTGGGACTGCTTTCTTCTTATTTTCTTAGAGTTTACCTGCTATGTGAATAGGGACTTTTTTCTATGTCTCAGTTCCTGCCTGGCCTGGGCCATTGTGAGTGTGAGTGTGAGTGTTTTTTTGTTTTTTTTTTTTTTGTTTTTTTTGTTTTTGTGTGTGTGTGTGTGTGTGTGTGTGTGTGTGTGTGTGTGCGTGCGCATGTTTATCTACATGCACAATATAATGCCATAGTTTCATTTGCTATTAAGAATATAATCCCCCCAAAACTTACTATTGGAGATTACTTATGTGATTCATAATGTATGGGGCTGGCTCAGTGGGCAAATTGCTTCCTGAATAATCATGAAGACATTGGGTACCTAGAACCCAGATAAAAGCCAAGCATGGGGGCCTGCCTATAATCTCAGCTCTTGGGAGCCAGAGACAAGGGGCTCTGAGGCAAGCTTGTTACTTAGAGGAGGTGCAGTTGGCTAACTCTGGGTTCAGCAAGAGATCCTGGTTCCATGAGGTGTGTGTTGGTTGCTTATTGGTAGTGACAACAGAGATATTCGTACTGAAAATATCACAGCTTGAGAAATGTAAGCTGTCACATCATAGAGACATCTGATACTTTCACTGATTCTTCATTAGTCTGACACACAGCACAGAAGACAGGGGTTGGCTGTGGTGAAAGGTGGACGGCATGAAAAGACACAGGAGGGCAATAGCATACAGTAGACAGAAATGTAGAGAAATGCAGATCATTGAATTTCAGATTTGGAAAAGAAGCGGACTCTGAGACTAGAAGTTAGATAAAATGGCAGAAGAGGGGACAACACAGTGGGGCTATAAGCAAAGGAGAAAAGTAAAACTTCAGTGACATCCATGGGTGTACAGTCAGGCACTTTGCAAAAATATAGCTTGAGATAGGATATCCAGCATCTGCATGGAAAGTAGATTCTATTGAAGAGACCCTGCACTTCCCACATCATTCACTGGTGCTATGGTGGGGTTATCTTGAGAGATATCTTATAGTCAAATATTTTAGTCATAGGAAGCAGAATCCTGTGACTCTTTATGCTACCAAACCCCCAATCTTATCCCATCTCCAATAGCTAAGGAAACAATTATACTGAGAATCACTGTAGGCTCAGGAATCTATTTCTGGTGTGGACATTACTGGGGACATTTGTCTGAAAAATGGAAAGTTTAGGCAGTGCTGAAGGTGGAAATTGAGGATATACAAATAGGAACTGCAACACAAGCTCTGTAAAGAGGTGATAAGTATCTGGGTGAAGAGGTGTGCAGCCAAATTACTTACAAAGGCAGAGTTACTACCATTATACCACTCCCCCATAGAAACTAGGAAAAAAAAACTTCCTAAAAGACAGAAAAGAGCAAATGTATTTCAAACCCCAAGGATAAGTAACTGACAACTAAAATTATTTTATATGGAAAAGTTATCCTTTAACATATATAAGCAAAGACCTTCTAGGAAAAGCACAAAATAAAATCAGGAATGACATAAAAGTGTTTATGCTCTTACTCAATCTAGTCACAAGTGTGTACAACCTGTAGCTTGCAGACATATGACTGAACATAGGTATGAATATGATGTAGCCCCAGATCATAAACATAATTAAAATATTATAAGATGTTGAAAAGTGCTTTTAGTAGCTCAAACTCCCAAGTGTAAACTTTGTCGATGCCAAGGTAGTATCATACTATCAAAATGTTGGATACTCCTGAACAGTGCTTGAAGTCTTAGTTAAAGCAACAAGACAAGAAAAAGAAATACAGAGTATGCAAATGTGAAAGGAAAAAGTAAAATTATCACTGCTATAAAATGACATAATTCTATACTTAAATGACAATACACTATAGAAGACCTTATCACCTGATAAGCACTTTTAGCATAAACAAGACACAAAACCAACATACAAACATCAGTGGTTTTTCTACACACCAGTCATGAATTCTGTAGCCAGAGACTTTTCTCTGTCCCACTTGGTCTCACAACAGCTTATAAAATAATCACTCAGGCTTAATATTAATTACAAACTTTTTGGCCTATGGCTCAGGCTTACTACTAGCTAGTTCTTACATCTTAAATTAACCCAATCTATGTAAGCTAGTAGCTTACTGGAACTTTCACATCTTGTTTCTTGGGCAGCTGGCTGGCTTCTTCCTGACTCCGCCCTCTTCTCCCTGTATCTCTGCTTGGATTTTCTGCCTGGCTATATCCTACCTTGCTATAGGCCAAAGCAGCTTCTTTATTAACCAATGGTAATAAAACATATTCATGGCATAGAGAAAGAGATCCCACAGCAGACAGAACTCACTAAAACAGATGTTAGAAAAACAATTCTGTTCATAACAGCATCAAAAGAAAAATAGGGGGAAACAAAATAAGACAAACAAAAAATAAAACTTACAACTTGGGAGGCTGAAATAAGGAAGGTTGCTGTGAGTTTGAGGTATCCTTTGGTACTTAGGGTGACCATGTCTCTAAAAACAAATGAGCAAATGAAGATACCACTGGAACAATGGCTATTTGGGGGAAGGGAAGAATGTTTATTCACTGTTGGTAGGAATGTAAATTAGTCCAGCTGCTATAGAAACCAATGTAGATGTTCTTCACAAAAGTAAAAATAGAACTACAGCATAAACCAACTCTTGGGTGTATAGCCAAAAGAGCTTTCTATTGACATAGCTGCACTCCTGTATTTATCCTGCCATAATTTTAAATTGCCAAGTTATGGAATCAGTCTAAATGCTGAAGGGATGAAAATATCTGTTTTTAAACAGCTAAATATTTAATATTTTTATTTGTAAAAGTCTGCCATTATAATATTTAGAAATTAAAGTGGTTGAATTCAAATGAATTTACCATATAAACGTATGTTTGAAAATGTCTGAGTGGACCTTTTACTTGTGCCTTCCAACTCATGTTTCTGCCTCAGGGTTGCTCTACAAATGGATCTTGGTCTATAATAAACCATGGCAGGTTGACCGAAGAGGCTCCCAAACCTGTGTACTATTCTTATAGATAATTCTAGCTCTAATTTGGCACTGTGGTCTAAATGTGTAGGACCTTCCAAATCTGTTTAAATCATTGTCCCTCTCAAATTATGGTATCTATGGCTGGGGCTTTTCAGAAATGATCAAATACAATAATAGAGTCCTTGTTTGCACAATGAATACCCTTATAAGGGGAACCTCAGGGAGCTAACTAGTTCCTTCTAGCACAGAAAGGCACAGATTCCCTTTATAAATTAGGCAAGTGGCCTTTATCAGCCACCGCTTCTGCCAATGCCTTGACCTTGGATGTGCCGACCCCCACGGCTGGAAATGAACTTCTCTTCTTTGTAAGCCTCTTAGTCTATGGAAGTTTAGAGGGCCCAAAAGTCTCGGGCACCTAACCTGGCACATAGACAGGTCTCAGTCACAGTTATTCTTGGGAATAGGGGTTTCTGTGGCTCAGGGAAGAGAGAGGTGAGTGTCTTGCTGGAAATTCTTCTTTTACTCTGCAGTAAGAGCTTGTTCTTAATATTTAATACACTCCACTTCCAAAGGTACATGTTTAGTCCAATGCAATCATAAAATTGCAAAACCTGGGAGCTTGAGGAATGGCTTGGGGGTTAGAGCATTTGCTGTTCTTCCAGATGAACATAGTTCAATTCCCAGCAACCCCATCAGCAACCCACAACTGCCAGTAGCTGCAGCTCCAGGGCATCCAAGACACTCTTCTGTAGTATTCAGGCATCTCACTCATGTGCATACCTACCCCTACATGCATACACACACAATAAAAAATAAAAACAACAAAATAAATCTTTAAACAGCATAGATCAGTCAAAGCACCTATAAACAAAAAGAAGTAGAGTAAGAGGAAAATGATTTTACTCAGAGTACCCAGAAAAGCAAACCATTTAAAAAGTGTGAGGTCTGGAGGATGGTCTCAATCTGTGGTCTCTCCTAATGATTTAACATGGTTGCAGGAAAGGGGAAGTCTTCCTGTCAAGTAACTACAGGTTATCCAGCCCAAGAAACCAACAGTAACACACACACACACACACACACACACACACACACACACACACACACACAGTCAAAATGTAGGAAGTATAGGTGTAGGTAGTCATTGTAAATATTTTGTGAAGAAGTAGCCACAGAATTGTGAGAGATGCATACTCTACTCTTGTTGGTCCAGCTGGTCCAGCCTCAGCTCCACAAGCACCAAGAATAAGGTACTGCTTACTCAAGACTCCAGTACCTCTCTGTGGTGGTTTGAATGAAAATGGCCACCATGGACTCATAAGGAGTGGCACTATTAGGACGTGTGGCCTTGTTGAAGGAAGTGTGTCACTGGGGGTGGGCTTTGAGGTTTCAAGTGCTCAAGATAGGCCTGGTGACACACTTCCTCCAATAAGGCCACACCCACTCCCACAAGCTAAACATTATCTACACAGGCAAAATAGAGGAATGTCTTTTGGTATATAAGTCATGCTGTATACCAAAAGACTTAGCTGACTCTCCCCATTTTACATCAAGATATCCCACCACTACAACATGCTTATTATAGACATTCCAGGAAACTTGGCCGCCAACCTGGGTTATCCTCCACTTGCTGAATTGTGCATCAGGGTCTTTGCTAGTGAATTACATTAAGGAAGAGACTGCAAAATAGATAAAGCTTACTCCCAATGTAATCTCCCTCTTCCCATACATATGAAACGAATGCATTGTTTTTTCTTTTTCAACGAGTTTATGGCAAAATACTGCAGAAAGCTAGCTAGGGAGAAAAATAAACAAAACAAACAAACAAACAAAAACCAATAAACTGTACTGCCAAAGTAAATGGTTCATGGAGTCCTGAAGTGAAAAGCACAGAGCTAGCCAGCCTTAACCCATCAGATATGACTTGATTTTGCCTTAAGACTTGATTCTATTGTGCCCTTCCCTCTGCCATGCACTGCTGAAGCTGTGGGGTGTTGGCTCTCCTGCCTGCCAATCAGACATCTTTGTCTGCTGTTTAGTTGTTTGGGGACCTTCATCGGGGTTGCAAAGTCAGTGTGAAGATCTGAACACCTAAGATGTGAAGAGGCTTGAGGAAAGAGGCCTCCACTCAGTGGAGATGTATAAATAGCATGCATGTGTGTGGCTCGGCCATGTAAGGATACCCATACATAGCATGCATGCTTGTGCATAGTAAGGACAGAGCAAGGAAACTGCAATTTCCCTATTTTCTTCTTCCTGGACTTTGGCCTACTCAGGTTGCCCTTGGGGCCACCCAGCACTGTCCACTACTATGCCTGTTGTACATTCTAAGAACTTCAAATTGTGCTTCTATACAACTGCCATTTCTTCTGTGCCCTTAAAAATATCACTCAGTTTTATTCACATGTTAAGTGACATGTGGGGACTGTGACTTTGAATCATCTCTCATCTACTGGAAGAAAATATGTGGATTCTTAAATGATGGGACCAATAATAATACCTAGCACTTACTATCTATTGGGCATTCTACTGAGCATTTTATCTATGAGGTAGGTTTTATTTTTAATCTTCGTTTTACAAAGATCAGAAAAAGTGTCTGGGAGCAACTAGTAATTGCAGAGTAAGATTTCAGCATGAGATGTTGATGTTCAACACTGGTTCTTATCACACTTATGGGAAGCCCAAGTCCTCCTCTGAAGTTGTTTGTTCCATCATGCCCAATCTTTATATCAGCCTGGCAACCTCCTGTCTATACATCTACTACCTAACTACTTAACTTCATTTTGTTAATATCTCAGTCAACACAGCACACAGATATACTTTTTAAAGTGCCTCAATAGTAAGATTTTTCATCTGTACAATGGGATTACAATACATTTCATCTCCTGTGAATCTTAGAAGGAGTAAGAAACAAAATATATGTAGATACCTTTGCAGAGTCCTTAGTAGAATTGTTAACAAAAATAACATGGAAATAATATTAGTCATAATTAGTGAATATGAACAGTGGAACATAAACAGCTAAATAGCTTGGCATGAGGAATACCATTAGTAACCTGGAGGCTTGCTGATAGAGCTGGTAGTCAAGAATATTTAGAACACAGTTTGCTCTCTCAGTTCCCTGTAGACCTCTATCACCTGTTCACATAGCTGTGTCTACCCCACCTTTCTGTTTCTGGTTGGCAGTCATTTTGTTTTCTTAGTTCATTTGAACAATAGAGATAAGTCATATTCCTCACCACATCATTCTTTGGCTCATCTCGTGCTCATCAGCACTATTAGACTTGAAGTAGTATTGTACAGTCCAGAGAAGGAAGCTGAGAAGGCTTATAAGAGTTCACAGATGGCTAACTCATCAGAGGAGGGCAGCAAGAGAGGGCAGGAGAGAGTCCAAGTGCAGGGAAGGGAGTTGTGAAAGATGCTTAGCTGGATGGCTGGGGAATGCAGACACCTGGGTTCTCCAGTTGACAGCCTGCTAATGGTGTCTGCAATGTCCAGATTCCATGAAAGTGCACGTCTCTCTCTTCAACTCTCATCTTTCTCATCCTATTCAGAGGCAGCAGCAGCAGCAGCAGCAGCAGCAGCAGCAGCAGCAGCAGCACTTTCTCTCCTTGGTCCCTTCTTCTGTGTACCAGTAGGCTGCACTCAAAATACTATCATTTTCCTTTTAATGTTCTCCACCTCAACGACCTAGGTTGTCTCTCATCTTACTGCTATTTCTGCATGGGCCAGAAAAGGCTGTGGATAACACTTTGCACACTTGTGCACAGTGGGTATTCAGTAAACATTCACCACAATGAGATATATTCCCACCCAGAAAGAACATCCCATGTGGGCGTGGGAGAGGCCACCACAGACAAGATTTAGGGTAAAGCCTTGTGGAGCAGGACTGAGCAAAATAGAGTGCTGTGTTCCACTTGCTCTGGAAAGGGCATCCCGGGCAATGCTCTACCTGACTTTAAATACTGTGTGTTGCTAGAAGGGGTCTAGAATAAGGCAGGTTTTGCCTGAGCAGAGCCTTGTTTTCACCTTAAAAATACTAGGCAACCTTTTCATGTGAAGAAGGAAAAAAATGACATTGCTTCATATAGAATATTAAGGCTTAAGAGATTTTTTAAAAATAGATTTTTCTTATTCACATGCATACAGCTGTTCACACAGTCCTAGGTAGCTTGAATGCAAGAAGAACTCAGAATAACAGAGTAAAAATCGGATGCAATGCAAGTTAATTATGCAAATTAAAATTGCAAGTTTGAAGTTGCTAGAGATCTTCCAGCTGAGGAGAGTAAACACAATTGGGAAGAAAAGGTAGTGTGAAGTCACGTAGAGAATGGAAAGGAGCCTGTGTGTTGCAAGAAACAAGAAGCACAAAGGAGTCTGGCTTTGGAGTAAGGGATGTGAGGTGAGCATCTGTGACGGGGAAGACGCAGAGTCAACGGAGCCATCAAGGGATACCTAGCAGAACTTGGGTTTTATTTCCAAGGATTGCACTAGCTACTTAGGGGAAATACACCTGGCACATATTTACAGAACACCTACTGTGTGCAGGTATTATCCTCAGCCTTTTCTGGGCCACACAGAAATAGAAGAAAGATGAGAGACAGTCTAGGTCAGAGAGGTGGAGAACTCAACCTACCATGTTGAAGCAAAGAAAATGATGGTATGCTGAGTGTAACCTACTAGTATACTAGTACACAAAAGAAGGGACCAAGCAGAGTGTGTGTGTATGTGTGTGTATGTGTGTGTGTGTACGCACACACACGTGTGCATGCTACTGAATAGGATGAGAAAGATCAGAGTTGAGGAGAGAGACATGAGTTTTCATGGAATCTGGACATGGCAGATGCAGCATTAGCAGGACAAAGCCACCTGGAGAACAAGACTGTATGAACAAGCCAGTTGAAAAACGTAGCTGTGTGACTTTTACTCTTGGCTCTGCTTGTCTTACCCACCCAAACTTCCAACATCTGGGTCTGCTCCATAGAAGCAGCTGACTGAGGAGAGGAATGTATGATTTGTAGAGCATGAGGTTGAGGGAGACTTCTTCCTTGAGTGGACAGGGTGGAGAGGCAGCATCTAGCTAAGGCTGTTGGTCCTCTGTCTATCAGCATGACGAGTTAATGCTAAGCACAGAGGTAGTCCGAATAGCGCAGGGGAAGAGGGTCAGCCTGAGGTTGAAGAACTGACCCACAAGCACTGGACACCAAGCAAGAGCTCTTTTTGTTCAGGGTTTTCCTGCGGATGGTTCCTGAAAACTGATTGTGAAGTTCTTTACAAATTACAGTGTGTTGTTCAACATTGTCTGTAGTATGACCAGCTTGTAGTTCCCAGCTTCCTTAAGTTTTACAGTCCACCAAAGGCACTCTTCTTATTCATTGGAATCACCAGGAATGCTGCTGAAGTACCAGCAATTAGGACCACCCTCAGTCATCTTTTTATTCGGCTGAACTAGAGTGGGGCCCAGGGAACAAGATCTCTTGAAATCCTTCCGGCTAGGCTGCAGGCGCTGGTTAGCCAAATGGGCTTCTCTTTGATCTTTAAAGCATGCCCCAGAGTTTCCCTCCTTTGCACTTTTGTGAATTTCAAGGTTAGAAGCAAAACTCTGTTAGGGCTGTTCTCCTTCTGTATTTGAAAGAAAACAGTAAAAAGGGTGGTAGATGTCCAGCTGACCGGGCTAGTTTGATCTGCTGACTCCCCAAAGGTGTTCCTTCCTCCAGGTTCATCAGGATCAACCAAAGGCACATGTGAATATTGTGCTGACAGATGCCACGAGAGGGCAGCAGAGAGCTAGCAAGCTTTTCTCTGCAGGGCAGAGAAATCTGGTGGGGCTGGAGAATCCTTGGCAGATGCAGGAGGAGATGCTTGAACCTTTATGGGAAGCAAAGGATGTAGGTGTCTTTGCTCCATAAATATCTGAAATCAGAGTCATTATTCAGACTAGAAACTGAGATCAGTGGGGGATTGAACAGGGAGGTTTTTTTGACAGGAGCAACGGACATACGCTCTGAGATACCTAAAACAAATAGCAAGCCGGTTTGTGGGGTGAACATGGGTGTTATACTCATGAGACCCACACCCTGGAGAGTCTTTTATCTAGACTCAAACCCAAATATAGAGGAAAATTCTTTATCCAAAAGCTGAGCAAGTCTTTGCAACCTAGGGAAGTATGTGAACAGGGTACAGAAGGAAGCAGGTGAGAGCCAGGGGAATCTTGGGAGCCGCTGACATCACTGAACAAGAGTCCCTGTAATGCTAGTGCCCTCACCATCAAGCAAAGGTCTTAGAAGTCCAAGGCAAACACAGGTTGGTATGTGGTTTGAGGCATACAGTCCTTAGCAGATAAGCCAAGGGCCAGAAATGTAAAGCACAGACTCAGAGACAGTAGCATCACACCCAGAGACAGTATTTCAAAGAAAGTTGGCAAAAGTTTGAGAATCCCACACTCCTTTGCTGTTGGTAGTGCTGATTTGATGGTACTTTAGACTGACATTTCCAGAATGTTCTCTGGCATCTTGCTACTTTAGGTGTGGGTGCAGACCTACGCCTCTACCTCACTTGGGAGCTTATTACAGTGTTGAATCTTGTGTCCTGCCTCAGACCTACAGAATCAGAATTTGCATTTTAACAAGATCCCCAGGTGATTCATATGCATATTATGCATATTAAGGTTTGAAAAATTCTAGGCTAGCATCTAGTCCAGATAGGATCTGATATCACTGGTGTTACAGAAGATTAATAAGGACACCTTGGAATGAGGAAACGAAGGGAGAGAGATGTGTTTGAGTGACATTAAGTGGGTAGGTTACTAAGATGTATATTTGGTGTGGGAGGTTGTGGTTGTTATATTCTATTTCGTTTCTTGTAGTTGCATACAAAATCGATGAACTAACGTCTTTTTTTCAGAGAGCCATAGGAGGGAAAGCTGTGTCCTGTTTCAGTTTGAAGGAGCATGTGGATCAAACTTGAAGTTACCAAACCAACAGACAAAAACAAAACAAACAAGACTCTTGGAAGGTTGTCATTGTTGTGTGCTGATCTGCATCTCCCAAAACTAGATTGGTTGTTCATATATGTTTATATAAACATATACACATTTTTAATGAATTTATTTTTCACACAGTGTATTCTGATCATGCTTTTCCCCTCCCTCAACTCTTCCTCCTGGATCCTCACCATCTTCCCACTCATCCAATTTCATCTCTCTCTCTCTCTCAAAAAAGAATGTCTCTCATAGATGCATGTGTTTGCATAGATTTGGTCCTCAGCTAGTGGTGCAGTTTGGAGAGTTGTAGAATGTTTAGGAGGTGGAACCTTAATGGAAGAGGTAAGTCACTGGGAGTGGGCTTTGAGGTTTTATAGCCTGGTACCATTTCCTGTTCACTCTTTGCTTCCTGACTATGGACACAGTGTGAGACCAGCTGGCCTCCTGATCCTGTAGCAAGGCCCTCCCTGCCACAATGACTATATCCTGGCTCATTCCTCTATCTTTGAGGTCAGTGGTTTGGGATCTTACTTCAGACATGCAATGTCAAATATCCCTTTTTCTATAAGAATATCCGTGTTCATACATGAAGCTGTCCCTACTTCAAAAGTTCAGTTCTGTCATGTTTGGCAAAACCATTTTTCCCATGAAAGACTACACTCACAGGTTCCAAAGATAAGGACATTGTTTAGCCTATCATAAGTTTTAAAGTATAATGCTAATTAGCAGATTATAAAATATACTTTCCCACTGATTAAAGGAGTACAATTTTGGGGCTGGAGCAATGGCTCATTGGTTAAGAACCAGTAATGTTCTTCCAGAGAACCTGAGTTGAGTTTTCATTTAGTTCCCAGCACCCACTCCAGGTAGCTCATACCCACCTGTAATTTCAGCTCCAGGGGATTCAGCTTCCTCTTCTGGCCTCTGTGAGCACTACACTCACTTGCACACCTCATATGTAGGTAAAGTTTTGCTAATGGTATAACTATGGGATATTTTGGCTCTTGAAACAACTTAGACATGATCTAGTTGACCCTTGTCTGCTTATATAAAAGATTGAATCTCAAAAGACAAGAACATGCCCAGAGTCACACTTTGGCTTATTATTTAATCAATGAAAATTTATAGGACAGTTACCATCTACCAGGGTTACAAAATAGAATAAGGCGAGACAGAAGGAAATCAAGGATGGTGACCATAAATTTAAGGGGTAAGTACCCCAGTATTTATACTGGAAACCAGGTTTCCTGAATTCAGTCACTAATGCTCTGTAAGTTATAGAGGAGGTTTATAAGCCTAGTGCTATTAATCCGTTGTTGATAGAGCAGAAAGAACATTGTGTACACATGCAGATTTTAAAAAAGAAATTCAGACTCTCTGATTTTCAAGCCAGGAATAAGTTTGCTTGCTTCTCTAGAGGAAAGCTCTCCTATGGTTACACGGCAACCCATGGCCAGCCAAACCCTCTGGGGAGCAGCATAGAGGCAGCAAGCCAGTTCCATGTGCTCCCTTGGGTATCCTCGGGAGATGTATTGGAGTTGATGAATGGGACTGCAGGCAGGTTGAAGGGAGCGCTTCTCTCACATGGAGCACCAATTTGCCTGAGCTGGAAGAACTGAATTGTCTGCTCCCTCAAAGGGTTTGAGGCTGAACAAATGATGCCATTAACTCTCTCCATTTGCATCCATATGTATCTTTGACCATATGTCTGACAACCTGATGTCTGCTACTGCATGTCAAACACAGTCAAAATCATTTCTTTGCAGCTCTCAGAATAATATGTTTGGGTACATGATCCTGGTGACAAAGAGCTGTAAAGCTCTGAGTCATCTTTCTTATGTTAATTAAAGTCATAATCCCGTTGTCTCAAGCTTAAATGAGGAATATGCATATATTTCAAAATACTTCAGAAATAAAGCAATTCTTTAGGGCTTGTTTTTCTAAGCTCAATGGAAATTAAAAAAAAATCTTTTCACAGTAGCAAAAAGACATGCAGATAGCTTCTCAGAATCATTAGGAAGACATGAAAATGCAAGTTATTTACCTTTGTCTGGGGGTGAACAATGCAGGCTCCCCTGTTTTTATTTTGGGGGGAATGGAATATTGGCTATTTAGCCTGCTTACTACTATCACTGGAAGGTCTTTTTCCAGGAAGCAAACTGGCTGGCCTCTTCTTAGCACAGATGAAAACCTTGGTGGCTTGCTGGTGCTGGGTTCTGCAGATGTTGGTTAAATACAGGACTGAAGCATGAGGAGGAGGAAGAGGATCTGGACCTCCATCCTGGTGTAAATGCTTTGAATGTGTCCTTTTCAGTATGGCTTTTCTCTAGCTACCTCATCCCATTCACAATTTGTCCCCACTACCAGGTGACCTTCAATCAGTACCATAAAGTATGGACATACTCGGTTTCCTACTCTCACCTAGTCTGTTATCTTGTCACAAACTATCCCCACACCTTCTTGGGCTCCTTTGCTTTCATTTTAATTGCCTGCTTTTTAAGTCAATCCCAGTAGAGTTTGCTAGTTACGATCTCTTCTCCCTGTTATAGAAATCCAAACTCTCCAGGAGGCCTTGTACACTTCCCTAAGTAAGAGAAGCCTCAAAAGTTAAAACAACATGGAAAAGAAAATCTCAACATATTACCAATCCATGGAAACTCAAAGAAAAATCAACCAGAAGATCAAATTTCAGAATATTAATGCTAGCTGTCGCTGTCACTAGGTGATGATTGAGTGTTATTCACTCTAGTTTTCAAATGTATTGCTAGCAGAAATATGGAAGCAGGAGGAAAAGAATCTATGTTGTCAGTGAGAGTATTGTGTCTTACCTCTGCATAACTACAGGGCAGAATGTGGAAAGACAAACCCCAGGGCCCTCTTGGTCATTGCAATGAGTTGGGATCAGATAGGTACAGACAAGAAGTTTCATGGATTAAAGTGAACTTGATTTGGTAAATAAGATGCCCCAAGGCCAGCCCCAACTAAGGTTACCATGTATTAATGCACACAGATGGCTAAATGGATCCTCTGTCACCTTTTAGACTAATTACATTTGATTAAGGGCTTCCTTAAAAGCTACTCTTTCACAGTGAATTTTAAATGACCACTGGCTTCCATTGACTGATGCTGAAGGGTCACCCTATGAATTGATTAGGCAATGCAGCATTGTGCCTTTGGGATTCCAGTTGTGCCAGACCCCTGGAACCCTGCTCCATAAATCAGTGGGCAGGGATGGTGTTTACAATATTCTGTTGCTATAGGCTCCCTGTGTGAGGTAGTCACCATTTATTCTACACCAATTGGTGAATTCACTGCTTGTCTGTTTTTTCTTACATTTCTCATATGTGTCTTTCTTAGCCATGAGGACATTTCCTCTCTTGTGTTTATTCTAAAGGATATCATCTTGTATTTTTATGCCTATGTAATGATATGGCAGGAGAGGGTGGAGATGACCAAAAAATCAAATGGGCTCATTTATTAGATGAGAATGGATGTCTTCAGGGTGTTATAGTTGTAGATGGGTTGAATTATTAGAAATGCAAATTAAAATGAGAGTTCAGTATCATGTGAAGTCTCTAGCAAGTGAATCAGAATTTTGTTTTTGAATTATTTTTGAAAAAACTTATTTCAGAATCTTTTAGCGTAAAATGTTTCATATGTGTGTATATATGCATATATGCACATATCTGTTCTAAATTATTTCAAAAGTAAATATAAGCTTCAGTCTAATAAGGATGAAATAAAGACAGTCTTTTTGTGAAGAGAGAAAGGGAGGGAGGGAGAGAGAGAGAGAGGAGAGAGAGACTGTGGTATGTATTTTAAGTAAATTCGCACAGTATACCCAGGCTTCCCTCAAGTTCTCCACCTTTTTACCTTAGCATCCCTGTAGCGGTGGGTGTCTGTGCTTTATCCCTGAAGCACCACCCATAGTAGGCAGCAGGTAACTGCTAGGTACCTGCCACCCCTTCCCACCTCCCCAGCATGGCCGAGGGGGGACCCCTTAAGACCTAAAATGCGTATGTGCTCATCTCTTGGCTACCTCGTGGTCTTGGATGCTGGATGCTGGTGCTGCAGATCAAGGCAGAGTTCTCCAGAGGAGACAGGGGGACACCGCCCCTCCCCTCCTGGACCCTGCAACCAACTCCCTTATGCTTATTGTGAGTTAACCCAGAATAAATCCCTTTTGAATATCAGACAGGCTCCGAGGAATTGTCTCATTACATCCCAAGTGCTAGATTATAGATGTGCCCTGTCCTGTTCACCTGGTGTGTTAGATCTTAATCCAGGTTTAGTCTTTGTCTCTCTAGAGCTTTAGATCTTGCTGTTCTCACCTGTACAGCCCAGGAAGATCAGAGCAGAGAAAGCAAGTGACACAACGTTCAAGCTCATGGGAACAGCAGTGTGACTAATGAATCCCGAAGGAAGATGGGTTGAAGGAAAGACTGTGCACCCAATGAGTGTGTTCTTCAGGAAGAAGACAACTCAAGGTCTCTTCATCAGGAGAAGAGAACTGTCTTAGGCTTAGAAAGACAATCAGTTCCTTGCTTGTTGTTTGGATGTTGGCTTCTCCACAAAGCAGCTACATGACCTTTGAAGCATGCTCTGCATTTTCCAGGGGCAGACTAACTTGCAGCAGTCTGCTCCTCAAACACTGTTACTAGAATCAATAAGCTAATAAATGTAAAAAGCTTAGAACCATGCCTGACTCGTCGCATGCAATAAATGCTAGCTCTTATTACTTTTGTGCCCTTTATCTTTAACTGACATTTTGTCAAAACTTTCTTTAGAAAGGTCAGCTGTTGGTATTAGGAATTTTCTCTCAAAGCTGCACTGTGTCACTCCCCTCCCATCTGCCCTGCGTTTATTGTTGCTATCCAGGTCTTGCTTCCCATTTTGAGATTTCCACTATGGTTTTCCAAATATTCCAAGCATGATATTTTTCAAAACCTCAAACAATCTCTTGCTACTAAAACAATAATTATGGAAAACATTTACCACATTTGAAGCACCATACCATGTTATCTGTGGATTAATATTTTACATGGATTCTTGCATCTACTTCTCACTGCATATACCATATAAAACAAATACATGTAATTTGGATTAATGATAGTGTCCTGATACAAAGTAAATATGATGAGACAGAAGTTAAAAATTCAGACAAAATGAGATAATAAAAAGATAAGAAATAAAATAGAACGAAAGATTAAGGAATTTGAAGTAATTGAGCAGTGTTGACTGAGAGGACATTGAGAAGACAATGTGTAATGGTGTAATGAGCACTTGACAATGAAGAACATGAAGAAGTGTATTGGTGTTTTGGCAGACACTGACCACTTAGAAAATGGCTGAGTCAGGGCAAAGTCAGGGGACTGACGTTCAAGCTGGCTTTTAACATCTCCCACTACATGTACAACTGGCCACCAAATTGTCCACTACCTTTGCTTTCCTTTAGCCAAATAGGAGCTCCCACCTCAATGCAGGACTGGTAACTCACCAGAAATTTTGTCATGGGCTTATCAACAACTTGATGAGATTCATCATCAAAAGGACAATTCTTTCCAACAGTCAGATTAGCTATGTTCACAAATGGCTTTTCTAGGACTGGTTCTTGCTGATGGGCTTCCCTGTGGTTTATCTGCAAGCTGTCTCTTTTCAATATCAATGGTTTCACATATAGGATAGGAATGAATCTCACATGTTTAAGTCTCCATTGGAAATTAGAACATCTTAGGAACAGGACCATCAGGGCAGAGTGTTTCTTGGCTGCTCTACACCTCTACTCCCATGTTTAAGAATTATTCTGTTGTTTGGTTCGAATTATTTGGGGGGCACCCAGGCAGGGGGATCGGGATCTGTCCCTGGTGCATGGGCAGGCTTCTGGGAATCCAGTGCCTTGTTGTGTGATGCGTTGCGAAGTCTTGGTGCAGTGGGGCGGTGCTTGGACCTGCCTAGGCTCAGTGTGCTGGGCTCTGCTGACTCTCCATGGGAGACCTTGATTTGGGGGATGTGGGGATGCAGAGTGGCTTGGGAGAGAGGGCTGGGGTGGGAGGAGGGAGGAGGGGGGATCTGTGGGTGGTATGTGGAGTGTGTAGAAAATTTCTTACTAAAGAAAAATGAAAAAAAAAGAATTATTCTGTTTATTTCCAAGTGTAGTCTCGTTACTGTGTTGGAAAGAATTTGTGAACCTGCAGTTAGAATTAATGGCTGGAACTGTGCTGTTCAAACTTTGTCAAGTATCTGAAGAAGCCCGGGTACTAGAAATGATAGCATTCTTCCCAAGGACACAGGCTTCAGGGTTCCGTACCCTTATGTGTTTGCCAGGGTCCTCTCACTCTTGACAGTGGATGATGAAGTGACTGGTAGGATGTGTAGAGGGAAGCCTGGCAGAGTGAATGCTCCAAGCTGACAGGCCAGACTGTCCCCAGGCCTAACTCTGAGGGCTGTAGTCTTGTGTCCTTCTGTGAAGAGTGTCCTTTTACTGAATCCATCAGCCTTAATCTACTTTCTTAGTGTCCTCTTTCAGTTGGCTTATGCACTTTAAACATCTTTAATCTTTTCTGTTTTATTATCTTTTCTACTATATCTTATCTCGTCTGAATTTTTAGTTTGCTCTTTCATCTTGTTGATTTTGTAGCATGTTATCACCTTTTATCTAAATTGTATGGATTTTCTTTGTCTGTGGCTTTCAGTTTTATTTGTACTTTGTCTTTACTGGCAGAAGAATAGGTGGGTAGCTGAGGGCAGGGACTGAACTAGCCCAGAATCAACATGGGCAGGCTTCTTTGTTCTCTTGAACATATCATCAAATATCCTTCAAGTTTTCCACTGTATGGTTGTTTTTTTCTTTTTTCTTTCCAAAAATGAAATTTCAACTTAGGATGTATTAATTTACTTTTATTACATCATCTGTGAACTTCATTTTTTCTTACTTTACCCTCTCTCCCGTATAATATTTATTTCTGATACAAGTCTGGGTTTGGAGTCAGAATGGTGCTATCTCCCATGATATAGCTCAAAGTTTAATTGCTTCCCAATTAAAATCTATAGTATATGTTTTTTTTTTCCTGCTAGATATTGAGTAGGACTTTTACACCAAGCATGGGTTATTAGGAGGAACCCAGGTGATATAGCCTCTGACGCCATGTTTGATAGTCCTCTGATTTCTTGAGTGTTCTTTATTCCTCTCCAAGGGTCTCTGCCTCAAGACAAAATGCACTGCCAATCTCAGTGCACTGTGCTAAGGGGAAAACTCTTCCTCAGGTGTCTCTGCTTGAGTTTCTCCTCTCACTCAGGCTCAGGCTCATGATCTCTTCTTTAGTTATTATGGTAATACACGTGTGTGTGTGTGTGTGTGTGTGTGTGTGTGTGTGTGTGTGCATGTGAGTGTGTGTGTGTCCATGTCTCTGTGTGTGTCCTTCAGTGTTTGCTGTTACTTATGTGTACATGTCAAATGCAGTGTTTGTTGTTGCTTATGTGTACACGTTTAGGGCTGGCCATGTGGGATTGGCTAACCTATCAGAGGCTTGTCCCTGGAGAAAAATGATTCTTCCTCTCTCAGCAGGAGTTGATTGACTGGAGCACTTACTCATCCAGCTTTTCTTGAGACACATTCCTCTTCTCCAGTGTCTGAAATGTTCCCCATCATCTGTGGAACCAAATCTCAACTTCTCAGCATAGGAGTCAAAGACGCTGGGTTGTCCTCATCACTTTCCTACAAAGGCGTCTCTTTCACTAGATGAGGCAGCCAAATGGACTGGTCTTCTCTGCTGATGGCTCAGATATTCCCATGGCTGTTTCTGTGTCCATATTCCTTGTGGGTCCCTTTAAATGCAGTCCTTCTCCATTGTAAGTGTCTACAATCCATCGTCTTGAAATTCATCTTGCTACCTTTGACTTCCTGCATGGGAATAACTAGCATTTCATGATCTTCCCTTTAGAAACCCTATGTGTGGAACAAAGTTAGGCTTTGGTTTAGATGGGCCAGCCTTCAAACGCAAACTCTGCTGCTTCACATTTGACCTGAGGTAAGATATTTAGCTTTTCCTTTCTCTGAAGCACTGGTAATGAGACTCGGGGCTTCTCATATGCAGACAAGTGCTCTATCACTTAGCCACACAGCCAGCCCTTACTTTTGAAACTCTGTTTTGAATCTCTAAGATGAAGGTAACACAGCCTGTTTCAAGGTTAGTGTCAAGGACACACCAGGAAGTCTGAAATACAGGAAGTCTGTAGCTCTGACATTTCTTAAAAACCTCAGGGAAAAAAAATCCATGAGGCTATGGTTTAGAATTTAAAGAGAAACAAGAAAGGGAGGGACTTCAGTCATGACAGTAAAGGAAACACACACACACACACACACACACACACACACACACACACACAAGCACGCACATGTGCACACGCACACACAGACAGAGAGACACAGATACAGGCAGGCAGACAGACACACACACACACACAGAGACACAGACATACACATACCCACACACCCACACCCACCCACCCACACACACACAGACACACACACAGACACAGATGTACACATACACATACTGACACACAGACACAGACACACACACACACACACACACATACACACACACACACACACACACAGATATACATACACGGAGGTGGGAGAGGGAGCGATATAAAGCTTCAACTCCCAACTCTCACTCTTGATACCCATGGATTTTCTTGTGTTTCTGTCTGCATTTCAAGGCATTTTAATACAAGGAACTAGTCTGCTTTGTGTTGTGTCTGAGAAATGCTGACATTATCCATTATCTTAGTTAGACTGTCAGAGATGGGAGCGATAAAGGCATGAGGCATGCTCTTCAGCAGCCTGAGGACCACAGTCCAGTCCAAACGAGGACTGAACTTGAAGACAAGACTTTCAGGACTAGTCAGTGTAAACCAGAAATGGAGTTTAAATTTATTTATTTATTTATTTATTTATTTATTTATTTATTTATTTATTTATTTATTTGTGTGTGTAGGTCAGAGGACAACACCTTGGTCTTGGTTTTCTCCCAATACCTTGTGGGATCTGGGATTAGACCCGGGTTGTCAGGTCCATGCCTACACACTTCAACTCACTGAATCATCTCACAGCCTCACATTTTAATACAGGCTTAAGTATGAGGGTTAAGAGAAAGACAGTGTCTCGGAAAAAAAGTAAGACAAGACATGGCTGAAAGCACAGACGTGGGCTTCTCTTTACAGTACTCTTATCTAGGATTTTGATGGTTTTGATGCTATTATCTTTGAAGTTTGGCTAAGGATCCCAGTGAGACTACCAGGCAGCTCAGAGGTATCTAACGGGATGGTAAATCTGTAGATTCCAGGGATTCAGAGGCAGGCTCCCCACTGCAAACAAAGTTAACAATTTTGTTTGAGACTCTCAGAAATTATCTGAAGGGATGAAGAATGCCCTAATTGAGGTCATATACGTTCATATAGTAACCCTGGTTTTCACTGTGACTTCAAAACAAAATAGACGGACTTAAAAGGAATATTATTTCTGTGCCAGCAGCTTTTCCAGCAAATGTTGTTTCTTGTGCTGAAGTTCTTATTCCTCCACTGGTGATAGGCTTCATGCAGACCTCATGTGAGGGGCTTTTTGACCTTCTCATGTCCCCCAAAATTTCCTTGCCTTTCAATCCTGCCACAGGACCATCTTGAAAACAAATCAGTTTTCATCATTATCATTTTATAATTGCAATTTATTTGCATCTGCTGTACTTTCAAACTATAAATATATCAATAATATTAAGATAAGCTGGATAAGGTGGTATATCCTCCCAACACTTGGGAGGCTGAGGCAGGAGGACGTCAAGTTTGAGGTCAGCTGAAGCTACACACGGAATCCTTATCTCAAAACCAACAACAAAATTCCCGTAAAATGTTATGTTAAAGCAGCCTTGGAAGCATGCTAAGTAAGTAAGCGATTTTAACACGTGCAGGGAATTGAGAAAAGGATGCTTCCTGACGTGGATAAAGAAGACACCGGTTAACAGCAGGCTGTGAAATAGACACATTTACTATCATAAGGAAATAAGGATAATTTTTACCTGATTATGCCAGTTTTAGCATGGGAGCTGTGTCATCAAAGGGATCCAGCAGCAAGGCGCAAATTGAGGAACTGAGCCCTCCCAGCCTGCACAGCTGCCAGGAGCTGGGAAGGCCCAGGGAAGATTGGAGTTGCATTTCAAGTAAAGACTATTTTTACCACAAAATCACACCTCTCTCTGATCTGTCCATGTTACTGCCACTTGAGTAAACAAATTGGAAGGGACAGCAGCAGACTTTGAAAACCATTTGTTCCTTGCTGGACACATTAAAGAAGTGCAGATTTCCTTAGTTTTCTCTTGTGGGATATGGAGAACCAGACAGACTCCCAACTTCCTTAGCAAAAAGAACAGAGGAACAGGGGGGCTGAGAGAAGAGAGACATGGGCACAGTGGCATAATGTTACAGGCAGTGGCTTTGTGGGGAAGTCTGGCACATGAAATGTTGCTTCAATACAATATGTATGCTTTATGTGTATATATATGTGTATACTATATTTATGCTATATTATATGTATGTAGAGAGAATGCAGAGTAATTTAATGAAAGCTATTTATATACATATGAATATGATGATATAATTTTCGTTTTATAGTAATCTTAAATACTTAAAACACTTTACAAAGCAGATATTATTTTGACTTCAGTGATATAGAAACTGTAGCTCAGGGTGGTTTGTTGTCTTAATTAGGCCAGTTTTAAGACACAGACCAGGAAAGGGTCACTGTTCTGAGATCACTTTGATGGCACTTTACAGTACATGAAAACATCCAGATTTAAACTCTGTGAATTTTACTGCTAACATATTTTCAGAAATGCTTTTCTTACTTCCACATTTATGTTTAATTACCATGATGTGAGTTGGGTTATTGAACTGATTGTTTCTCAATTGCATATGTTGACTGAAACTATACTATTTTTAATTTTTGTTTTTCATACGAGTCTAGTTCATGTAAAAGGTAAAGTCACCAGGCTGCCCTTTGCACTGGATGACAGAAACACCCAAAGGGTCCAGTCCTGTTTTTAGTTGGGCTTCTGAGGCAGAGTTTTCAATGGGCTCAAATGTGGTCAAAATAATGACAAGCAATGCAGCAGTTGGCCGTGTGGTATGCTGTGCTGAATTTTAAGGACTGAGATGGGAAGTCTTGGAGTGTTGCCTCTGGTTATGCACTGTGCTAGCTCAGCAGTGCCTTGCTGGTGCTAGATGAAAACACCCATAAATCTGTAGCCAGGCAAGTGCTGAAAGGGCCAGGATGGGGCAGGCAGGGGCAGGCAAGGGAGATGCATGAAGAGTCAGGAGAGCAGCCAAGACTCCTGGGAAGAAACAAGCTGGCCTGTGGGACCCGGGAAGACAGCGCAGCTGTGTGTGCCGTGTCTCTGCATCTTTGTGTCCTCTGAGTGACAGAGTGGACAGGCGCCTCTGGATTCAAAGCCTGCTGTTTTATCTGTGTCCCTAGCTTTACGCAAATTGTTTTTGAGTGAGTCACACCCTTCATACACATACCGATGAAGGTAACATATGATATATACTTCAAAATTGAATAATTCATTCTTTTTAGGTTTGGTGTCATTAATTTTAATGTTTGTCTCTGATAGAACAAACATCCTTCATCTTCATTATACTGAAAGGCAGTTCTTCCAAACGCTCTCAAAAACCCGTATCCATTTATGTTTTCAATTTACTTTGTGCTATTTTTCAAAAAGTCAGGTCAAGACCTAATTTCTAAAGCAATCTTAACAGTGTTTTATTGTTCACCGGTGACTTATATGATTAAGGAATCCATCAGGATTTTCTTTGTTGTTGTTCTTTCTATAGTCTCGGTGCCAATATCTCATTCTCTGTGGTTTGCAGTTCAGCATCTTGAATAAAATTTCCTGACAAGGAATGGGTGTTATACTTTAGCAAATGGCAGCTCCCTTCCAACAGCGACATAATTTCTTAAAATTTGTGCTTTCTTATTGTGAACTTCAATCATTTAAATACCAACGGCACTCAAACCTTTGCCATATACCATCTCCCTGAGATATAAGGTGCTGTAGTTTCTTTCAGCCAAAGCAGTGGGACCCAAATGCTCAGTCCCAACAGTTTATCAAATCATAAATGGAGCTGAGAAGTTGATAGAGGAGATATTAAGTTACCAAGCAGGTGCTTTGTTAGGACCATTACAGAAGTCACTAGATGGAAGAAAGGAAGATAGAACGTGGCAGGGCCATAGATTCCTCTGCTTTAGATGCCAAGAAAGAGCAACTCAGTTCGAGACACATGAAATGAAAATCTTTTTAAATCCCCAGTTTATTGGCTCCCACAGGCTTGGCTTCAGGTTTAGGAAAGAAGGTGCTTGAAAGGACAGGAAATGGGCAAAGAAAACAGAGTTCTCCTTAAAATAAATAGCATCATCTAGGGATGCTGGTGACACCAGGACTGGTAGAATAAGAAATGACTGTAGCACTTCTCTTGGTAGAGTTCACACCCTAAAGCAACACTGATTTAGAAAAGCCGAGAATGTTTGCCCAGAGAGCAGACAGCTGTGGTGGGTGGGTTGAGCAGAACATAAGACCTATATAATACATCCAGAGTCTTTCCCAGCTGTCGTTTTAGATCATATAATGTAATAACCAAGATGCTTATGAAATATGAAAACTAAAATATTTCGAAGTTCCTGTGAATGAAAAATAGACTGTATAATTTTAAATCAACAGTTTAGTACCAGAACTGACATTCATGGGAATAGTTGTTGGTTTGAAATAATTAAATACTTATGATAGAAAGCCCAAGGAGAAAGGCTGAGTGTTAAACCTATCTATCAGCAATTAAAATTTTGTTATGCATTTTAAAATACATTTTAGATGACATAGATTAGGAAGGATGACCCCTAATGTGTAAGATATTGTTGTGGGAACTCGATCTGGATCTGTTCAGCCAATGGCTTTGGGATAACGAGCCCCAGGGTGTGGTTTTGTCCTCTTTGCCCTTGGGCAGAATGACAGGATAGAAGCAGCTGTATGGGCAGTGGCATCTACCTTGTTCTGCACTCGTGAGTCTGTATTTCCATTGCACCCCTTCATAAATTACTAAATAGACTTTTGTGGGTTCACACTTAAAGATATCTTTCAAATAAAAAATAAATTGGAAAAAATATTTAGCATTTAAATACAAGTCTAGTTACTTACATAAGGATATTCATTAGAAAATCAGGTAGCTGATGTGACTATTTATTAGAAGCCAGAAAAATATAATTAGTGGAAAAATACAACCAGTGAAATATGAAGCAGTGGAAATGTTTCTGGAATTAAATTTTTAAAAAGAGATTCGGGCACCAGTGAGATGGCCCAATGGGTAAAGGTATCTACTTTGCCTACTGTGAAGACTGATTAACCTGAGGATCAAGCTCCAGGAACCTTATGGTAGTTGGGAGAAAACTAAGTCCACAGGCTGTATCCTGACCTCTATATGCACACTCTAGCATGAGTGTGCCTCCCTATCATGCACAAAATAAAATAATAAATAAATAAATATAAAAATTTTGTAAGTGGTTTAGGGTATCTAAATGGCTAGAAAAAAAGATGGCCATATGATTCTATAACTTTTATTCAGAGTGCAGAAAACTTCCTATTATTTTCTGAGAAGAAAAATTTTTTTTCTTTCTTGGACATTGGTTTGAGCTACGTTTTTTTTTTTTCTTTTTTTTTTTTTTGGTTTTTCAAGACAGGGTTTCTCTGTGTAGCTTTGTGCCTTTCCTGGAACTCACTTGGTAGCCCAGGCTGGCCTCGAACTCACAGAGATCCACCTGGCTCTGCCTCCCAAGTGCTGGGATTAAAGGCGTGCGCCACCACCGCCCGGCTCTTGAGCTACGTTTCTTGACTGCATCTTTCCCAGCAGTGATAGAGTGAGGTATAGGCAAATACCACTGACTACACAAACATGATAAATGCAATGCTAATTTATACAAAAGAAAAAGGAACCTGCAGCTTCTTCTCATCACTCCCAGCCTCAGTATTGCCTATGACCCGTGTGAGAAGTAAGCCTTTTCTGGTAAAGAACTAAACATGTGTCTGAAGTGAGCTCCAGTGAGGGCAAATATTTGGGGCACCTGAGAACTTGTGCACTGTTCAATCAAGTGAGCCCACTGTTCAAGGGAAGTGTGTGTACAGCGGTATGCCCACTGCTTCAGTGGCCATTGAAGTCCGGAAACTTCACTTCTATTTCCACATATTGTGCAGAGGGCAAGTGGACAACCAAGAAGACACGTAGCTGTACCAGCACAATTGCTCACTGTCATTGTCGCATCCTCATACCCCTCTGCTGTTACTCATACTTGACTAGCCATCTCCCTAGACAAGATAAAGTCTTTGTTATGTGTTTGGAGATGTTAGAACTTCTATTAGCAGTCTAGCACTTAATTGCTGAGATCTTAGCTACTATTAAAATATCTTACAGGAAATAGAAGAGAAGGAAGAAGTGGTTACCATGTACACAAAGTTGATGCAAAAACAAGGAGTTCTTAAAGAGCAGTTGTTATTTATGTCACTGGTGACACGGTCACAGCTTTATTTTAAAAGTCTTCCAGTGCTCCTTCCATGTTCCTTTTATTCTCAACAAGTACCTCAGCGCACGGTGGTTGCTTTTCTGGCTGGGTGACCTGAGATTTCATTCCATCCAGTAAAGTGTAAGTCGTTAGCAGTCTACTCATGGATGGATTGTTGTAATTCCCTATTACCTTTTATCATAGCAAATGTGTTATTACCATGCTGTATGGTTCATTGCCAAAGGCAACTGTCGAATTTTCCCCTTCAAAGTCAACATCAATCAGTTGGCTGACAAGGTAACCCCTATCTTTGCTTATTGATTCATTGGTGAGAGGAACCCAAAGTGGCCTTAGAGTACTATCAGATTTCAGTTTTAATGAAAATATGTGGTTTCTGTGGAAGTCATCCTCCCTCAAGAGCTACAGTCTCTAGAGCACACAGACCTGGGGGGTTTGGGTGAAGTTGCTTTGCTTACTCAACTCCAAGGATGAGAAGAGCCACTGCACTGTACCCCTCAATTTCTAGAGGAATATTGAAGTGAGTGTCAACATATCACTCTTTAATATGTACATTTTTAACTTTATGGAGTTATTATGTATATATTGAAGTGAATTGACTTTACTGTACATTTTCATGAGATTTTCCAGACATATACACCTCCTTACATTCAAATACATAAATATTTCCCACCACTTTCATTTCCTGAGATGTTCTCTCATGCCTCTTTCCTGCCAACTCCTTTGACCCTTGACCCAGAACACCAATCAACTTTATGTCGACATAGATTACAGCTGCATTTTCTATAATTTGTTAGAAATAGATCATAGATTATTTATTGTCTTCTATCTGGCCTTTCCCATTGAGGATCATTTATCAAAGCTAATTGTCCATGGTCTTTGTGCTACATCCAAAGTCCATTTTCATGTCAGTACTTTTCTGTGGTCACACACATAGTATTGTCTTTTTTTCACTTCATTGTCTTCTTTGAATGTGCTTATTTTATCTCAATATAGGAAAAGTTCTCATTTAATATCAGTAAATATGTAGAGTTGGGAATTCTGAGTCATGAGTTCATTTAATTTTATAAGAAACTGACAATTTCTTTCGAAAGTAGTGTGTTAATTTGCATTCCTGCAAAAGTCAAGAGCATCCCTGTTGTTCTCTCTCTCTACCAGACTTGTTATTGAGTCTTCCTCATTTTACACATCACAGTGGGTAAACAGTATATGATCACTGAGGTTCAATTTTACATTTCTTGTCATTGACCATATGACTGTATCTCCTTGGGCTTGTCATTTGAGTATTTTTCTTTTGAAGTACTCGTTAAACTATTTTGCACATTTTAAATTTTCTTGCTTTCCTTTTAAAATTAAAATGTTTTTTATTTATTCTTTTCTCATACAATACACCCTGACCACAGTTTCCACTCTTCCAAAGTCAACCCCTGTCATCATTTCCTGTAGATTCACTCCTCCTCCATTTCCATTCAGGAAAGAGCCAGTCTCCAGGGATATCAACTGAACATGGCATATCACGTTACAATAAGACTAGGAACAAAGCCTCATGTCAAGGCTGGACGAGTTTCCTTTCTTACTGAGGTCAAAAGGTTCACCCATTTTACATACCAGCCCATTGTCATATATATGGACTGTGACACTTACTCCACTTTTTGTGTTTGTTTTATTTTCTCCAAAAAAGGTGCTCATTATAACTGTTATACATCTTGTTGCTGGGGGAAATGCATAAAAGGGACTTAAAGCAGGAAGTGTCTGTCTTGGTTCACAGTTGGAGGGGAGACAGTCCCTTATGGCCAGGGAGATGAGGCAGCTGGAGTGTGAAGTGGTTCCTCATGAAGCATCTGGAGTCAGAAAGCAGAGAGGGAGTGCTGCTGCTCACTTCACTCTCTCCTGTATGTAAAACTGAGACCCCAGCCCAGAAGATGTTGCCACTCATGTTCATAGTGAATCTTCCTTCTTCATTGAAGCCTCCTGGAAACATGCAGTCACAGCCATAGGTGTTTTAGTTGGACATCCCACCCGGTTGTGTTCTGGCATCATTTGTTGAAAAAATTTTCCTCTCATTGCTTTGCCTATTACTAACAGCTAGCCCCAACATGATTATCTCTACAGTAAGTATCTTCTACTTTAGTTCTGAACTTAGTGCATCTGTGAATTTAAAGTCCACCTCTTCTAGGCAAAATGCAGTTAAAACCAGTCCAATAACACTTGTTTTTTAATTTGAATATTTAATGTGACAAAATAAAAATATCATCTAACATAAAAATTTAAAAATCAAACATTAAAGAACTTAGGTATGAATTGAATTGTAAAGTCTGTAAAATAAGGGCTATAAGCTATTGTTGAGAAAAATACAACTATGGAAATAAGTAGAAAAATATATACCATGTTCATCTAATAAAATTCAGTAGAAATCAGGTGCCTGTGTGTGTGTATGTGCATTTGTGTATGTGAGTATGTGATTATGAATGTGAGTGTGTGTGAGCAAACAATTTCAATATAGAAATTTTTTACCTCATTGTTTTTGTTAGGGTTATTATTGTTGTGATGAAACGCCATGAGCAAAAGCAACTTGGAAAAGAAAGGGTCCATTTGGCTTACACTTCCATATCACTGTTCATCATCAAAGGAAGTCAGGACAGGAACTCAATTAGGGCAGGAACTTGAAGGCAGGAGCTGCTGTGGAAGCCATGGAGGTGTGCTACCTAATGGCTTGCTCCATATGGTTTGCTCTTCCTGCTTTCCTATAGAACCCAGGACCACCAGGGTCCTTCTAAAATTTCACAAGCCAGGCCTCCATTGTCTAGATTGTCCTCAATATTCTTATCTTCCAAGTGTCTAAAGAACAGCCCACTGAACTCTTAACACTCAATGGATTTTCTAGCCCAAGGTTTCAAATTCCAAAACAATTGGTCAGGTCTGTCACAGCAATACCCAGCTACCCTGATACCAAATTCTGTCATAGTTGAGGTTAGTATTGCAGTGAAAATACACCATAACCGAAACCAACTTGGACAAGTGTAGCATGAATCTTAACAGTTTTTATTAATAAAATCAAACCTGAAGCAAGGTATTGGGGTGAACACTGGAAGATCAGAGAAGCAAAACAAACCACAGGCACCTCACCTCAGTAGTTACTCAGCTGATCCTGTTTCCCCAGACTGGAAGCCTCTGTGTCCTCATCCGAATGGGTCTCAGCTGAACTGCTGCTCAAAAGCCTAAAAGCTTAACCAGCCCTATTTCCTTGTCCTCATGCCTTAAATACCTTTCTGCTTTCTGCCCTCACTTCCTGGGATTAAAGTTGTGAGTAACCATGCCTGGCTGTTTCCAGTGTGGCCTTGAACTCACAGAGATCCAGACGGATTTCTGCCTCTGGAATGCTAGGATTAAGGGCGTGTGGGCCACCATTTTCTGGCCTCTATGTCTGTCTAGTGGCTGTTCTGTTCTCTGACCCCAGATAAATTTATTAGAGTGCACAATATTTTGGGGAACACAATATCACCACAGCCAGGAAAGGGTTTATTTGATTACACTCTCATAGAAACAATATCCCACTATTACATGGCCGGTATGTAGTGGCTTAGAAATCTGGACACTAGTTTGTCAGACTTGTAGGCTCATGTTATTTCCAGTGCATGACACAACATTTCAGCATCTCCCTCTTATTTCTAATATTGCCTGCTTATATCTTGTTGAGTGAAATATGGAGCTGAATCAGTTGGTTTGGGCCGAATACATTGGCCTTGGCCAAACTCCTTCCAAAGGCCATATGCTTTCAGCTAAGTAGGAGTAATGACAATCTCAAGTCTACATTATACTCTAAGCTTTTTATATGAGCCTTTGGCAGGATCCCAGCCCCTACGGAATCATTGATGAGGAAATTAAGAATCACACCAGCAGACACGAGAAATTAGGTAATATGTGTAACTTGAGCACATTATGATAAGTCTGCTTCCATACAGAACAGTGTCAGCCTTCCGAGCAGGTTTGGCTAATAGATTAAAATGGCTGGATGAGCTGAGGAAATGGCCTCCAACTGTGAAACTTATATGGAGGGATGTAAGCGAAACAGTAACACAAGTGACAGTTCTAAAACTGAGAAGGGAAACAGAAGAAAATTGAACCTCACAACAAAACATAGGAGTGGATGAGCTGAGCCAATGTGAGATTGAGGAGACATTCCAGGTAATGGTTCATATCTCTGATACCAAATCGATTCTGAAAGGTAGAATGAAGGACTTAGTTGCACGGGGAGAAGCATGTGATTTCTATGGAAATAAGGTGACAGTCCTTCATTTTCTACCCTCAAAGTAGTATCTGACTCATTCGTAAGAACTTCTGCAAGATTTGAGCACAAGGAACTGCTTCCAACTGTCCCTGAGTTCTGAATGTACGGTTTATGGAGAACGATCCATTATAAGATGTCTATAAAAGGAGGACTGCATTGAGCTACTCTGAGATCTATAGTGGTGAAACTATTATATAAGGCTTCAGGCAGTCTAACCTCAATAAAGTGTAAAAAAGCATTTTTAAGTCTTTATTATTTGCTCATGTGCTACTGTTCAGGTATGAGTACCCCTAGAAGGCGGGTGTCCCCCATATGTTAGCTCATCATTCTAGCTGCTTCAATCTTGGGTCAATCCCACATGAGCAGGAGATTTCAGAAGCATGGTGGGAGGAGGAGCTAGGCATGGAGGCATTAGTGCAGATCCCTCTAATGGGTATGATATCACTCTACTACTGCTACACTGTCAGGCAACTTTCATGGCCGTGCTTGGATTCATGTTAGGACTCTATCCTATGTGTCTGTGGGCTCTGCTAGCTCCTGCCATACAGAAATACAGGAGGAATTCTGGGTCACTGGTGAAGAAATCGATATTAATGGTCACTCTTTGTGCTTCCTTCTCCTTAACGAGTGAAGAAGTCCTGACACCTATAGCAAAGGAGAAAAATACACAACTAAAATGAGACTTCCTGCGAACTCTGATCTCTAAGTGCGAAAACATAATTGTGATTTTTGCCTTCATTTATGTAAAGTCTCTGTAAAGTTCTATACACACAGAAAGTATGATTGGTAGCCTGTAACTATCTCAGAGTATAAGGGAGGAGGTGGGCAAGCCTAAAGAATGCAGTAAAAGCTGATCAATCTGATAGCCTACGGACTGGAAAGCTTTATTACTTCCCTACTCATACGGGACAATAATGATGATAATCTCAAGACTCTGAAAAACCCTAAAGTGCTTTATGAATCATTAATAGATGATTAAATTATTTTCAGTATAGTTTAGGTTTGAGGCTGTTATTGGATTTTAAGGCTAGACAATTGGCTATTCATGCATGATATACATTATATATTGTTAGTAACTTGAACTGTAATGAGAAGCCATACACCATCCTCTGATTATTTGTAAATGAAATTAGAGTAACAGATAAACATTTGCTTGCAGAAACATCTGCACAAGCATCACTTATGCATATTGAGCAACCATCATGATTTGTACTGGGAGGGAGAGGGAAGCAGCTAAGTAGGGGCCCATGAAAAGTGGGCATCCAAAAAGATAGGTACAGGTTGCAGAAAGCGCGAAGGTGATTTTGTGCACAGGAGATGTGGGAGTGGAGGAGGCCTCTCAGTAAAAGAGATTTTGTGTGTGTGTGTGTGTGTGTGTGTGTGTGTGTGTGTGAAGAAAATAAAAACCCAGAAATAGATTGTCTTAAAACTTACCATGACAAGCTATTTTTATAGTTCAAAATACAAATTTGGGTATCTTTGGGTTCTCAAAAGGCTTGGAAATACATGCATTGAGTCTATATGCAAGGCAGGGTGGGTTAAGAAACTTCAGAATTGTTGTACCATACAGAGGTGGATGCCCAAGATCTGACCCTATACAGAGGCATCTTAAAGATGCTGCAAAAATGAGAAACAAGGTGGCTTTCAGTCTTCAGTCTAAGCCACTCACCTTTCACTATTCCAGTGAACTTATCCATTGTGACTCCCATAGAGTATCAGAAAAAGTACATCAATTAGTGATAAAGACTGTACTCTTGAGAATGCCTAAGTATGAATGCCAATGTGTGACTCTAAACAAATGTGACTTTAGCTGTCAGATCTGAAAATTGAAAGAACCATGTAAACTAAACCAATGGTGATATTATGCATATTAAATGAACTAATGATTTAAGGCATTTATAATACTACCCGCATGCACTAGGTACTCAATAAATGATACTTGCTTCATATCTACTATGACTTATTCCCCCCCAGAAGAATATAGGTGAATCTATCTGTATTTTGTCCATCTTCATTTAATAAGGAAGAGAGCCCTCAGACTCACATGCCTGAGGACATGGCCTGAATCTCTCTTAAGCTATATTTTCATTTGGTTCTCCTGTTGACTATATCTCCAGTATGCTCTGCAGTGTGTGTCCACATTGTTCTTCACATATTACATGGCAGATATATTCACATGTGAATATTTTATCTGAATGAACACTCAATAAAGGCTATGTAGGAATTTGATTTTGAGTATGGCATGAAGGTCATGAACTCCAGAAGAATGCAACTGAAGAGGAAAATGTAGCATGAAAGTCAGGCTTAGTTGTTGACATTACTTGAGAGCTGCTTTCCTTTATTCACAAAGCACAAAGCTTGGAGAAAGCAGATTGTCCTACACTGATCCTTTATTGCTTTTGAACATCCTCTAACCTCACCTATTTTGCCCTCCCTGCCTTACACCAAAACAGAACAATATTGTATCAAAAAAAAGAAGAAGAAGAAGAAGAAGACAGCTAGCTCTCTCTCTCTCTCTCTTTCACGAAGCAAACTGAACATCCCTTGGCTTTTATCCCATTGAAAAGGAGAGGTGACATACTCTGGAAAGATGCCTGAATGAGGCAGTCACTTTATTTTATAGGAGAAGAAGTGGGGTAGGCAGTGATAGATGTGATAAAAAAATGTCTGAAAGAAGAGAATATCCAGGTAACAGAAGTGACAGGTAATGAGGGTTCAAGGCAGTGGAAGTCATAGAAAGGGATGAACATTACTTGCATAGTCGCTAAACAAAAAAATGTCAACAAGCCAAGGCTGTCAAAGATACAATCAAAGTATGTAATTGATGACATAGAAGCATGACTATTAACACTTATTTTAAGGGTAGATAGAATAAAATATAAAAGATAAGAGCTGCAAGTGAATGAGACTGTAGAGACTGTATATAAAAATATAACAGGATTTTAGCCAAAAATAATTCCTAAATTAAGCTTCTTTTTAATGGTCAGTCATCTAACTAGCTGGATTTTTATTTAATGTTTTTTTTTTTAATCTGCTCTGTTATTCAACTTCTAGAAACACAGGATTTTCCTTTTTAAAGACTGATTTTCTCTTTTTTAAAAAGTGAATGCTAGCAGGAACTGGTGCTCTACGCACATGGAAATACACTATAACTGAAATAGAGGAGCAGGAAGTATAGCCCCTGCCATCAGACATAGAGCTCTTTGCAGAAGAGACACAGATGTGTGGCACTGTTCCTAGGCAGATGTGAATAAACATCTACTCAGTCCAGACAGGAACTGATGACAAAGACAGACCAAAGTACAGATAGCACCGAAGTCCAACATTGTGAAACAATGTGTTTTATTTTGGTTACTTACAGGAGTGTGAGTGATGGATTTCCTACAGGAATATGGGTGAGCAGAAATGACTCAAAGACAGCTGTGTCACTAAGGACCCACCCCTACATGGATGATGGCTCACAGAAGCTGGACCCTGGAGCACACCATGTAGTCTGCAGGCAGTCCCATAGATTAGAGAATGTTCTTTCCAGGTGACTCAGGCTGATTCTCCTCTGGTCAGCTTTACTGATCTGAGTCTTGTAGGAAGCTTGTTTGGTCTCTCTTTGCTTCCTCTGGGATGCTGGGATAGTCTGAGAACTTCCTCTCAGTAGTGTTTACTGTGCAAATACGCCTGGGGAGGCAGGAGGTTAGTGAATCTGGTGAGTTTCAGGGACTTCCTGAAGCTATTTTGATTTGTTTACTTCCTGTCCTAAAGGAGGTTTGGGCATTATTTTCTTGTAGAACTTCTTGTTGTTTCACCTCCCTGTAAACAACCCATCTTAAGAAGTTTTCCCTCTGAGATGGAAGGACTTTATGGAAGGGTTTAATCGCTGAGGAAACTGCACAAAAATAGGACCAATGGGACATAAAAGCAGAGGGTTAGAGCATGTTCAGTGGCCTCCAAGGGCCTCAGTTCAAGAGTGTATGCTTTGTTGTCTTCTAGTCTGTTATATGATGGATGGCAACTGAAGTCTTATTCTCCTTTTGATCTTCATTTTCTAAATTAAAATACAATTACATCATTTCCCCCTTCATTTTCCTTCCTCCAAACCTCCTTGCTCCCTCTCAAATTCAAGGTTTCTTTTTCTTTCATTGCTATTGCTACATGTATCTATAAACACATAAATGTGTACATAGAATCTACTGAATCTGTTTGTTCTAATTTATTCTTAATGCAGCAGGGTTTTGATAAATTTCTCAATAAAAAACGAAACTTAAGGCAAAATATCCCAAACAAGTAAGTAACATATGTGGTGAAATTTGGTAAAATGTTCATTCCTAAGTATCTGAAAATAACTTGAAGTTCAGAAATTCAAAGAAGTTTTTATTACCTAGAAATCTCTTCTCCCTCAGAATTCTCTAGAATCTGTTAATGTATGAGGGCACATGTGTCATCTTTGTTGTCCTTCTTTTCATGTTCAGAATTACAACCAAAGCTCACACATGAAGATAACTGCGGGTATGTGCATATATGCTACGCTCCTGTCAAGAATGCTCACTGTGAAGGGGAAGCTAGGCAGGTGAAGGTTTTTGTTTTTCCAATGTCACAAAATCAAATGAAATGCTTTATGTGTGAAAATAAAGTTCAGAAGCTTAAATTTGCCAGTCCAATCCATCAGCAAATGTCTGTGGACCTACCACTAGCACATCTAGACACTAGACATGACAATGGGCAATAGTCTCCACTTACCACCAATTGACTTATAAAGGAGCCATTACAATGGCTCTAAATGGGAACATTATAAACTTAAAAGATAAGTAATGTACAGTAGAATAACTGGGAAACCAAAGTAGGAGGGAAGTGAACTTAACTGGGAAAAACCAGCAGTGGCCCCACAGAGAAGACTGCATTTAAGAAGGGCTCCAGGGAAAAGAGCCCAGAAAAAGAAACAGCAGGATGGAAAGAAATCTAGCAGATTGGGAAAAAATAGTGGAAAATTATACACTTGATAAAAGGTTGATATCTAAAACCTAATGAGTAACTAAACTTCATACCAAGAAAACAAATGACAAAATTAAAAAGGGGCAAATAATCAGAACAGCCATTTCTCCTAAGAAGACATAGGAAAGACCACCATACACACGAATGTCAATGCTGCTAATTATCAGGGGGAATGCCAATGAAAACCATAAGGAGACATCATCTCCCAAGGCCTAGAAAGGTGAGTCTCCAAAGCATATGTTGTCCAAGGTGGAGAGAAAAGACTTCCAGAGGCACTGTTAGTCAAAGTGTAAATTAGTGACAGCGTTGAAAACAGTTTGGAGATCTTTAAATACTTCAACATGGAACTACCATGTATCCAGCAATCCCACTTCTAAGAATATAGCCAAAGATTATGAACCGGTTTGGGCATGCTGGCACATACCTGCAATCCCAGTCCTTGGAGGCAGGAGAAGCACCACAATGCCAGTCAGCCAGTCTTTGCAGCGGTGTCTAGGCTAGACATGGCTACAGAGGGAGACTCTCACAAAAACAAACCAAAACAAACAAAAAGGGAAAGGAAAAGGAAGAGAAAAATTACTCCATGTTTTGAAGAAATGTATTCACTTTTATAATTAATGTACTCTTCACAACAGCCACGTGAATGTGTGTATGTGTGTGTGTGTGTGTGTGTGTGTGTATGTAAGATAGCATGTGGACACTGACTAGTGAATATATATGTATTCATATATATATATATATGAATACATATATATGAATGTTATTTATTCTGAAAAAAAAAGTTCTGTTTTTTGTAACAGCAGTTGTAGGACTGGAGGGCATTATGATGAGTGAAATAAGCCAAACATTAATGACAGATATTGTTTTGTCTCCCTTACACCTGCAACCTAAAATGTTCCTTCTATACAAACAGAGAGTGACAACTAGAGCTTGTTTTGAATGGAGGAAGGATGCCATTTGTTGCTTTCCTGTCTGGAGTGAGTAGATGCTTGTTCACATTTCCTCAGGGAGACTGTCTCAGTATTCTAGCAGACAAGCCTCTGGGCATAAATGACGGTATTGCGATAGGAAAAACCACATTAACTATAGTTGGCATCATTCCATGGGTTGTGGTCTTGACCTGAGTGGAAAGGAAAAGTGAGCTGAACACTAGTATTTATCACTCTTGGCTTTCTGACTGTGGATACAAACATGGCCAGCTTTCTCAGTCCCTTCTGTTATAAATTCCTTCCTGTAGCAGAATGTACCTCCAAACACTGAGCTGAAATACACCTTTCCTTCCTTCAGCTGCTTTTTTCCAGGGCATTTTATTACGGCATCAGGAAAAAAGAACTAATTCTGAGCACTCAGTTACTCTTCACTGAGTTCTTTCATACAGATTGGAATGAGGGCAGGAGCAACAGCTCAGAAGTAACATGCACTTGCTACTCATTTAGAGGACCAGCTTTGCTTCTCAGCACCCTCATAGAGGCTCACAACCACCTGTAACTCCACTGCCAGGGAATCTGACACCCTTTTCTGGACTCTGTGACCACTAGGCACATAGGTAGTGTAGATACTCACACAGACACATAAAATAATTAAATTATTTATTAAAAGACTGAAATTAAATATATGTTTCCAAGGGAATGTTTATGGAAACCCATGAAAGAATTTCTTGGGTATAACTTTAATGATGTTAGAAATCAACATAAAGAAATTTGGTTTGTGTCCAAATCAGGAGAGAGACTCCTATTAAAATCCCGTATAATTTCTGCTATGAGTCTGTTTCTCTTGAGAATCAACCTGAGATACCTTCAGTAAGTGGGCGGGGCTTCTCAGGAGAGAGACTTAATTGCAATCAGGAACTTTTGTGGGCCTTCCTGCTCAGGAGAGGAGAGGAAAAGGCCTGCACATCTCACTGTTCTTCAAGATTCAGTATGGAGCCTGAAGTGAACGAGGTGTGGAGGGAGATGGTGCAGTGTTGAGGATGCCATCTTGGTGGTGTCCACACAAAAAGGAGCCTCAGAAGAGAGAGAAAACATTTCTCAAATGAAATTCCTCAGGCAGGGGCCACGCTCAGGGGTGGGTCTTCATCCTGCCTGCCTGCTTTTCCATCTCATGCAAACCCAGGTATTCAGCAAGAACTTGGCACCCACATCTTTTCCCTCCAGCCTCAGGTGAGGGCTTACTGCAGACATGCCGTGGACATTGTTTTCTTAGTGTCTTTCACAAGGACAGCCAGTCATTTGAGGTCATGAGTTCTGCATTCCTTACCCCCAAGACCAATCCTTTCAGGAGGAGTTCCTAAAAGCAAAGACAGCTTTGTTGCAACTTTTTTTTTTTCTTTTATAAAGCACTATAAGGAAAGGAACATTATTGCTGACTTTTGGATCTAAATATATGCTACATTTTTGAATGGAAATTGATGACAATTCTATTTTGAGCTGAGAATTCATTTCCGGGCCCTACAAAAGTGACACTTTTGGATTCACTTTATATGGAACCAAAGACATTGTCCTTAGTATTTGCAAGCTGTTTCTTTGTATTCACAGCCTGATGAAAATGACTTGGAAGCCAGGAAATGTGAGAAGAATTCCCCTCACTATCATTGACTCCATGCAAGACTTGGGAAATCATTTTAAATTTTCAGAGCTTGCTTTCTCCACCTGTGAAGTAGGGTAAGCAAGTGTATTAATTTGCTGCTCACACTTTAAGCAATCTCTCCCTGGGGAGACATCTCCAACAAAGTGGCCAGTGTGTAGAAAATTTGGTCTTATGTAAACTCAAGTTTCAGAGGCATTTAAACACTTTAAGGAACATTTATAGGTGTTTGTTAAAAAAAAATAATAAACTGTCTTTTCCACTTTTAAATCAGTCCATGTTAAGAACAATGGGCTCTAGCATGTGATAGTAACCATGATGTTACTTTAGCATTAAGTAATGTGGCTCCTTCTCAGAGCCAATGTATCTGTGTTTCTGAAATACTGATACCTATGGTTAGTTCCAGGTTATAATCCACCTTTTTTTCTGGATGGTTTTCTGTTTCAGAAGGTCACATAATAACTAGACCATTTAAAAAACAGGATTTCTACCAGGGATAGGCAGTTCTGCAGAACAAAACCAGATACAGGCCCCCCAGCGAGACTGTTTAGTAGGCAAACGTGTTTGTGACCAACTGACTTGAGTTCAGTTCTCAGAACCCACATAAAGAAGGAGAGAACTGACTCTTGCAAGTTGTCCTCTGACCTTCACATATGCACCTTGGTATATGCACACATAGAAAAAAATCTGATAAAACATGTACATTCAAAGGTACTTTAGGATCTCCATATTTTTTTTTTAATTTCAAAATGAGCTATTCCACATGTTCTTTAAATAGAAAGCTAATCATTTCAGTCATCTAAAAATTCCCATGTTTGTACAATTGTAAAGAACGCATCTGTCATAAAGACAAGACATGCTCTGCTCTCCAGTCATGGAGTGAAAACATTTCAGATTGCTGGCCAGATCCTCAGGAACAGGAGGGGTGCTTTACATGCATTGTGTGGCTCTGCCTCTTCCAAGTAACCCTTTATTATAAAGATGCCCAGTGTGTGAAAGAAAAGCCTGTGGTTATTTCTGCAATTGTACAGTAGCAATTACCTATTGAATCCAAAGAGGTTTATTTCTGTACACTCTCATTTCATGATAATCAGATTTGGACACGTGACTGATTACGCTATTCTGCAAACCCTTTAGCTGTGTTACTAGGTGGGAGTTGTGGCCATCCTTGGCTTTACCTAAACCATGGTGGCAAACTGCTTCAAGAGATTTCTTCCCTCCCAAAGCGACTCACAGAGTAGTTGACAGCCGTTTTAAATACAAAAACAGCTCAGTGGGTGCTCACCTGGAGGTGCTCTTGGAGTTTGAGTTTAATAGAAAAACTTTGCAGGTGTTATGATGGCCTACTATGTGTTAGAATTACTGTTTTAATTTCTTAAATGCCTTCCTGAATTAGGATGAATGTCCCTGGGTCTGGGTGTAGCTCAGTCTTCGTGTGAGGCCCTGGGTTCAATCCTTAGCTCTGAAAACAAACAGATACTAGAATTAATGTCTCCATATGATTGTACTTTATACTGTATTTCCAGCACTGGTATTTTAAATCTGAACTTCAGGCTCCCTGTGGACACATTTCCTACTCATGACGTGTGAAGCTGGTGCATTGCCTATTAACTTCTATTTAGTCCAAGATACCAACACTGTGCTTGTGTGTTTAGTTTTTCTATTTATAACCCTACCCAGAATAATTTGTCATTAAGGCCAGCAACCAAGTGTTTAGACCACTTAGTAGTTCATATTGTTGAGTATAGAACATCATTCAGCAGGAAGATTTAGAATATGTACGTAAGCACAGATGAAGGGACCCCAGTCTCAGAGACTCTAAGAAGGGAGCGTGGTATAGACATAGAAGTGGATAGGGTAGAAAGGGGAAAAATACCATCGCCCCAAAAAGTCAATTAGCAAAACCAAAATAAAAAGGGAAGGGTAAAAGCCAGGCATGGTGACGTGCACCTGCCATCCCATTATGAAGGAAGCCGAAGGACACAGACTGCAGATTCAAGGTCAGACTGGATTGCACAGCAAGACCTTGAAGACAACAAGAGACGAGGCTGCAGCAATCACTGGGTAGGAGAAGTGCTTGCTGTGACAGCTTGAGGGCCCGAGCTTGATCCCCAGCACCCATGTGAAAACCAGATGTGGTGACATGTGTGTAATCCAGGGCTGGGAGCCAGAGAAAGGAAGGAGGAAGTTGAGTCTCACTGACCAGCCAGTCTAGCCAATTCAGCAAAAGACTCTTTCTCAAAAAATAATGTGAAACACAGTTGAGGAAGACATTTGAAGTTGACTATTGGCCCCCAACTGTGTGCACATATGGGAACACACACACACACACACACACACACACACACACACACACACACATACACGTGTATAGTCACACGTGCACTTTCATGCATATATGCCACATACAAGTATATACATCACATACACAAGTAAATTTTTAAAAAGGTGGAGAACAATGGAAGGACACCCACAAACCAACCTCTCTAGCCTCTACATATGCACTCATGGGCATGTACATATCACATATGCATGTGTGCATGGGCACACACATGCACACACACACACACACACAGAGAGAGAGAGAGAGAGAGAGAGAGAGAGAGAGAGCAGAAAATAAAAAGTTAGTTTTTATAAGCTTTATTCCTGTAACCTCTTATATGTGTTTATAGTTTGGACAAAAATTCAACAATTAAAAATTGAGTTTCTTATGAAAAATAGCTATCACCTTTTATAGTAGGGGTCACTTCAAAATTCTAATTCAGTGTACACAGGAAATGATAAACTGAAACTTCAAAAAGCATCCATTAAAAATCCTGTGGGGTTGAACAGTTCTTACTCTCCTGTATCCCGCACATGATAGAGGTATCACTTTAGGCAGTAACTAAAGACTATTTAAGTCTGAGCCGTCCGTCATGCCTTCAAAGCAGGATGCTCATGTAATAACCTTACCCTGTCATGATTCTGCCAGCCACTCTTCCTGTTAGTCCTGTTGCAGAAAGTGGGGTCAATAACAGATTGAGTTAAGTAAACTGGAAAGATTCTTGGTAGGTTAAATCAAGTAGCATTTGGCCAAACCTCTCAGCAATGGAGTTTCCGGAGCTTGCCCAGGTCAACAGGCAGTCCTAGGGAGATTCTTCTTTTCTTTCCTTCTCAAAGATGAGTCTCCAATGTCACTCCCTTGCCCTGTGACTAAGAGAAAGCACTTATCACATCGAATTACTGAAAACAAAAATTGACATTGGCCAACGGAAATTATGATTAAAATTGCAAAAAGCTTCTGTGTAAATAGTGCCAGCCTTTCAAGGGACCAATCCGGAGAGGCCAGACACATCATGATTTGGATTTGATGAGTAATTTTCCTAGGCCGTGTGGCACCAAAAATATCATCCAAAACAGACCTTCCTCTGATGTCCACTTAGGCCTAATGGTTGAATCATGGCTCATAAGTTTATCTGTGATACCAGTCCCAGCAGACAGTTCATTAGCAGATTCTGCAGGCTGTGGGGCTGTCATCTGTGGTTATAGCGATTGTCTGTTTTAAATACCACAGCTGTTGGTGTTTTTATTTATTTATTCATGATTTCATTCCTGCCTCGCCCACATTTCTGACGCTCAAAGGCAGGCTATTTTCCTTTTCTCTTTGAATTGTGAAAGGCCGCTGTGACAGCCTCTAGCCTGGGCTGTGGAGTGTCACACAGGGTCCCATGGTGTTGAACAAAAAGCCATGTCTTCCTTAGTCAGGCAGAGCTCTTTATGAGAGCAGACCCTGCTGTTGGGCCCTTTCTCCGGCAGTGAGTGGCAGCCGTGAATGAGATCCTATCAGGGCTCTGTGCCAGTAAGACCCTTCTTCATGTGTTTCTTGGGCATGAGAGTAGAAGCCCTATGAGAAATGCAAATGCCCAGGCCTCGACTCTGCTCCACAGCAAGGCAGCACTGTGAATAGACATAGGAAGCACTGTCATGGGCAGTTTCTAAATTCAGCTGAGGAGAGAGTTTGCTCACAATGCATAGCATCTTCATTGAGTTGGAGGGGGATGAGATTGCATTGAGCAGATGACATTATTTCATTTGTCTTCAGAAGGCATGGTGACTCAGGGCAGATATAGGATATAAAAATAAAATCCAAGGCTGAGGCAAACATTCCTCGTCTCCTGACATCCGATTCAGTTCCATCATGGGCCTTGTGGTTTTGTAATTTCAGCATAATCTGGAATTAGGTGGGGGCTGTTGCTGCTGCTAGAGAGCTGATTTGGGAAACCTGGACATGTCCTGACTACCAAAATCCTGCTCTTCTCACCCGAGGAAATATACCCGGTTCCCAATATTCCCCGAGTGAATAAAACAGTGCCCTTCCTGAAAGGATGGGAGAGGGGCGATGTCTTATACTTTATACTTTAAGCTCATGCCCTGTACTTGAGGTCATATGGTGAAAACTCCAACTCACTTTGAAAAGTAAATAGCTAATCTCAGTTGTTTCCTATGAGAGTGCTTAGAGCCATGGCAAGAAAGGGGAAAATGTACAAGAATGATGGCTCAGGAAATAAAGTTGCTTGCCGCGCCAGCCTGGTCCTGTGAGCTCCATCCCTAGAGCCTATGTAAAGGTGGAAGGAGAGGAACCGACTCCACAAAGTTGTCCCCTGACCTCGGCAGTTGTACCATTGAATGCGCATCCCTACTCGCGTCAATGAAGAAGAGAAATTAGTCATGTCTCACTCGTTTCTTAGTTTCTCCAGAATTGATCTACCAGTTGCTTATACTGGTCAGAGAATGCCGTACTCTGTGGAGACACCAGTCCCTGTCCCTGCCAACAACACCTTTTGCCTCCTCTACTCTTTAATGAGCACATTGGTCAAGTAGCAGTGAGAGGCAAGATGCTAGTTAATGGGGGCTGCTGAGACTCTGGAGGATTGTAATTTTACTGACACTTTGCTAATATCTTTCTCAAAACAACAGAATGATAGCATTATAAGTAGTGACAAAGCCACATGCCTTTCCTAGACACCGATCCTGAAATTAGGTTGAAATCAGATGACAATATACAAGTGAGGTGCCCTTCACAACATCTGTGATAAACCAGTTAAACATCAGCAACACTTTTTTTTTTATATATATTACTTATTGCCTTGCAGATTCTGTCCCCTTTCAAAGTTCTAGGAGATTATAGGCCACATGTTGATGTGGTAATCTAAAGCCAAAACAGTCTCATTGTTGCCATCATAGAAATGTAAAACACACACACACACACACACACACACACACACACACACACACACACCACTCACACAGATACACATATACACACAGACACACAGATACACACACACACATATATATGTATACACACATACACACACACATACACACACACACACACACACACACACACACACAAAAGCACCACTCACACAGATGTACATATATACTCATATAGGCACACATGCATATACATACACAAAGACAGATACATGCACACACATCCATATACACACACATACTGACAAACATATGTAATCATACAGATAAACACACATCCATGTGATTGATATATTGTGCACCCCAATAAACTTATCTGGGGGTCAGAGAACAGAACAGCCACTATATTAAACATAGGTTTAGGCAGTGGTAGCACATGCCTTTAGTCCTAGCAATCAAAGCCACACTGAAAACAGCCAGGCATGGTGACACACACCTTTAATCTCAGGAAGTAATGGCAGGAAGTAGAAAGGTATATAAGGCATGAAGACCAGGAGCTACAGGCTTTTTAAGCTTTTAGCAGCAGTTCAGCTGAAATAAATTTGGATGAGGACACAGAGGCTTCCAGTTTGAGGAAACATCAGTCGAGGAATTGGCTAGGTGAGATTGGCTGTGGCTTGTTCTGTTTCTCTGATCTTTCAGTGTTCATCCCAATACCTGGCTCCAGGTTTGTTTTTATTAAAAGACCCTTTAAGATTTGTGTTACACATACATATATATATATATATATATATATATATATATATATATATATATACATACACATACACAGATAGACACTCATGAATACATTGACCCATATACACACATGGACACATGGAAAAACATATATAATAATACTCATAAACACATAGCACATGTATTCACACGGGTATACATATATATACACGCTAATGCACATTACACTCAGAGATGCATGTGTACATACAGACACACACACAAGCATTTATTCAATAAACAGGGACACACACTTATACACACATCATAAATGTAACAAGTGTGGGTGTCGTTTTACTCAGAAATGATTGTTAAGCTTTTGACACTCAATGCTGCTTGCCTACCAATGAATTATGGACAATGTTTATACATTCAAACTATTTGTTGAATCTATTATCTAATTTTGCTGGCTTCACTGTAATATATTCAGTCTCTAATTTTAATCATGGAAACATCACGGCAACCATTCCTTAAAGATCTCTGCATTCACTGCAAACACCACAAAGCCTGGTATTCACAAGGCAACCAAAGTGAGCTCTGAAAACTGAGGCCAAACAAACAACTCTGGCTCAATGTTCTGCTGGGACTCTGCATTTGCTAGAGGAAAACTCTCTGTCAAGGTTCACCAGGATCCTTGTAGCCTGGCTGTCCCTGCTGCATCCACGGCTTTGTCTTCACGTTGCTGTAGTGACCTTGATCTCTGCATTGACCTTAGGATGTGCCAAGCAGTGTTCCATCTTAGGGTCAGCAGCCCATTTCCCTGCTTACAATTCTTTGCAGTCAGATTCTGCTTGGCCTAAATCATGAGTTATTTTAAGTTATGGTCAAATTACTCCTCACATAACCACATTGGTTAACGTTGGAGCCCCTCCCCACTTTCGACCCCTCTTCTTCCGACTCTGCCCTTCTTTTCAGTCTCATCGCAGACCACTGTAATCTACTATAATTAGAAGGTAAATTCTATGAGAACAAACATTCAGTCTCTTACTGATTTCACAACTTATGGGTAGTGCTCAGAAATCCTTGCTAAATAAGCAAATGTTTATCATGTGCCAAAACCTATTATGTTCCTCAAAGTGCCAAGACATGCATACTTTCTTACAGTTTAGGCAAAGAAATATGCAGTTAACAGGAAGATAAAACCAGGACATAAACAAACATGGAAATTCCCACAAAAACACAATTGAGTAGAATTTAGTAATTATTTTGTATGTGGCATTTCATGACCTGCTTTGCACTGTCATATTTCTGCCATTACAGGCACCATAACGCAGCTCACTATGTGTAACACGAATTTCTAAATGGTCTTATTAAATAAAAAAACTTGGGGGAGCCACGTATTGGGGTGAATTCTGAAAGGTCAGAGAGACAGAATAAGCCACAGCTAACCTCATCTCACCAACTTCTCAGCCAATCCTGTTTCCTCAAACTGGAAGCCTCTGAGTCCTCATCCGAATGGAACTCAGCTGAACTGCTGCTAAAAGCCAAAAAAACCTTTAGTACCTGGTCCTCATGCCTTATATACCTTTCTGCTTCCTTCCATCACTTCCTGGGATTAAAGGTGTGTGTCTTTCCCAAGCAAAGACATGAGATCTCAAGTGCTGAGATTAAAGGTGTGTGCCACCACACCTGGCTCTGTTCCTAATGTGGCCTTGAACTCACAAAGATCCAGACGGATCTCGGCCTCCCAAGTGATAGGATTAAAAGTGTGTGTGCCATCATTTTCTGGCCTCCATGTCTAATCTAGTGCCTGTTCTGTTCTCTAACCCTCTGATAAGTTTATTAGGATACACAATATATCAACCACAACTATGTCATGTGTATTGTTATCTCTTAGGAACATCTGAATTTCCTATGTCCCACATCCAATGGATGATGGGCCGCTGTTTGATGGTGTGATGGTTTCCAGGGGATATTCCTATATACTTTTCTCTTCTATGTCTCATTATAACCTTCAAAATTCAGGTATATGTTTCCCTGTTTTGACCCTGAGCAATAAAGTCTAAGGTAAATTTTGCAAATCCAGGCAGAGATTCTGAGAGACTGTTGGATGCGGCTGCTGTCAATACCAGCTTGCAGCCTCACGCTTACTTTTCCTTCCTTCAATTTCAGTGCGGCACTTTGGGCCATTCTTTCAGAGCAAGGTCACATCCTGCAATAGTTTCTAAGAGTGGCAAAAGCTGACCTTGTCCCAGGCTTCCCAGTGGTGCACCATGCCCGCTCCATGCCCACCCCAAAAATCTTCACGGAGCTTTTGTTTCTTTACTGTGCAGTTCGCTGCCCTGAGGACATTGCACCACTTCCTTCAATTCATGGACATTTATCCTTTAGGAATTATGTAGCAGGCCAGGCCCACACATCTGCCAGAAATGTAAAGATGGAATTGGTCACCTAGAAGGGGTGCCAGTGTCAATCTTTAGCCACTGTGGGGTGTCTGTGCATATTCACAGATGTGTTTCATTTCAAATAAATGTTCAATTTAGAATAGAGTTAGATTTATTTGGAAGAATGACTCATAGGCTTAAAAGTTGTCCTAAACTATTTCCCCAATATTAATCTTGCTTTTTGATGCTGACATTAGACCCAGGTTCTTCAACCTGGTAAGCATAGATTCTATCAGGAAGCTACATCCCCAGCCTAACATTTTACATTATAGAGTTCGTATAATTGATATTCAGTTCTGTCTCTCTTCACTATGCCCCTTTCCCTTTCTTCTGTTCCAGGACTCAAGGCTACCTTAGTTGTCATGTCTCCACTGGCTCAGCTTAGCTGGGACATCCTTGTTTTCTCAAACTATGACAGTTTTGAGAAAACTGCTCAGAAACTTTAGTGAATACCTACCTGGTTTTTGTATGTTTAAGTGATGATTAGACTGAGGCTATGGGTTTGGGGCAAGAAGACCCAGGAGGTAAAATGCTCTTGGCATCATATGTCAAATGCATGGCTATTATCCTGCCTTCCTGCTGGTATTTACCTTCACTGCCTCAGTGGGGTTTTGTGTGCAGTTTAAGTCACTGTAATCCACTGATATTTTTAACCTATTCCTGACCAAATGGACCATGCAGCCATTTTCTTGTACCTTCTGTTTTGAGATTGGGTTAGCCAGGAAACCACACAAGCAGAACCGATGTTGTCTGTGTATTTGCACTCAGTCAATGGGGAACTGGGAAGGTCCTGGTGGGATGGGGAACATGTTGCTTATTGTAACTGCTTTGTGTGTGTCTGCTTATCAGAACGTCATTGAAAGAGTCACTTGTGCTGCGCTCTGTGTCTCCATGTCCATTCTTCAGGTTTTGGCCTTTATTTTCTACACTTAGGAGTGAACCACCAAATGTTGCTCATAATTGTGGTTTCAGGGCCAACTACTTGGTACTAGATGAACAAATGGCTCATCCCTGGGGAGACTGATGCTCCCTCTTTAGGCAGTCATTAATTGCCTGTAGTTCTCCATGTAGTGGTGGGGTCTTGTGAGCTATCCACATTTCCACTATCCACATTAGTATGTCAACTGTTGCCATTGTTCATATCTTGTTTAGATGACCACACTGTTGAGGTTTCAAGGGTGAAGTTTCCCTGTCATACATAGAAGACACACTCTTGCAGCAGACTGGCTCTTATACAATATTTCTTCCTCCTTTCCATGATGTTCCCTGAGCCTTAGGTGGAGGGTTTGTGTTGTAAGTGTATCAGTTGGGGCTGGGAACCCCGTGGTGAGTTGTTCTCTACATTTTGACTAGTTGTGGCTCTATGATGGTCTCTTGCTGCAAAAGGACACTTCTTTAATGAAGGATGAAAAACCCCACTCCTCAGCAGGCACAGGGATAAATGTTTAGAATGCAATTACAAATTATTCTGGTTTAGGGAAGTGGCAAGAGAAGGTTCTCCTTTAGGTTCCATGACCTCCCCAGCTAGCAGTAGGCTAGGTTTACAGTACCAGGCATGAATTCCCTCCTACTGGGTGGACCTTGGGTCTAATTAGAAAGCTGTTGGTTTATTAACAAACCTTATTTTGGAACACATGGACAGAACTTAAATATGAGCTGAAGTGATTTTTTTTTCCAGGCAGTTTCTGATTCGTGTGATTGAATGCCCTAGACTACAAGGGAATGTAATTAATAACACATTCCCTCTCTTTCAAATCAACCTCTGAGAGGAAGGCTCTGGAACTCCTAGAGATTTTTTCAATATGGTTTGTATTGCTCTGATTTTCCTTTCCAGGGTGATTCATTTTAAGCACATTATGGAACTAAGAAATAGCAAATTTGGGTGCTATCCAGAGAAAATGAGAGAATAAGAACAATGTGATCAGAAGGCTGAATAGGAAGAACTGTCCTCATTGGATCTTTTGAGCGTGTGGGAGGCTGAAGAGACATAGTGAAAATTCCTACCTGTATATGTAAAACTATGGGACAGTTAACTATGTGTGGTTGACTTCAGCTTTCACCAAGGAAAAGGCACATGTAAGTGAGTGCATCTTGATTCAGTCATTAAGAGGATGTAATAGTCAATAAGATACTTGCAATTTGTTATCAGCTCCAGGATGGACCATAGACAAGAGAGAAGAGCCACATAGATTGCTAGCAAAGGACCCTGAAATGGATGGAATCACAGAATTGGCAGTGTGTAGACAGGAAGAGATCTCTACTGTTCAGCCATGAATTTTTAGTTAGCACCACAGTCAGCAATGAGGATGCCATCTCTCCATGCTAAACAAATTTCCTGATGCTGAGCCTCATACCACCTTACTTAATTCTTTAAAATTGCTTTGGGAGTTATAGCCATTGTCCTTTCTGTTATTCTATGCTGGTGCCCAAGTAATTTGCTCCTCATTATTGTACAGTAACAGGAGTGATTGGAGACCCTTCACTGAGCTTCTGAAGATGGCATCCATAAACTCAGCACAGTGCCTTCAGCTTATGCAATATACACACAAACAATTTGTGTCTGTCATTACACTAATTTAGATTTAAGGTTCTTCCTCTGCCATAATATGTTGGTTTTTTGGTGTGTGGAGAGTACTTTGGGCTCCTTTTGGTCACTGGATCAACGATTTACTATTTGGAAAATTAATGTCTTGAATGGGTACTATGTTATAATTTCAAGTTGTTAGGCTACAGAGAAATGAAAATTGTAGTAATAGTATTTATTACTTAGTCTTTCCTCCAAATCTAGAATGTTCTAATATATGGATAAATAATGGTAATGAAAATATGTTTTCTTTCTCCCAGAGAACTACCTAGGTATTTCTGTCAGGGCAGGTTTTCTTACTGCGGATTCCAACCAAAACTTCTCCATTCCTGTACCCTTCTTGGGTCTTGCTTCGATTTCATTCCTCTTTCAATGTTTTTGTGTAAATTATTTCCTGGATTGTTCTTTTGAAGCATTAGAGTGCAATGCTTTGTGCTTTCACTCACCAAAAAGCACTTGCCTGCCTCCCTCCTGTGTTTGAGTGCACTCTTTCTCTGAGACTCTATTTTATCAGCTGTGAAATCAACATAAATAAAATACTGGTACTGAAACATTAGAGGAAGTAACACAGCAGATCTACCATGATTAGCGTATATTGAAACTAAGCATTTCTAGGAAAAACAGCCAAGTTTTAAAATGAAATCACCCTTTTCAACTCTGCCACAATATTTTTTCCTTTAATAAACATTTGCTAAGCATGTACTGTGTTGCAAACCCTGAGCATAATGAAATACAACAGATTATCTGGAATAAAGAAAAATAATGATAAATGGAAAGTTGTGGCTCCCTGCATCCATTGAGTTTACAGTGAATTAAGATAAACCATTGATTTAATAAAAGCTTTTCAAAGAAAAGACACGTTCTGGTTTTAGGTACGTGAAAACATGTACCTTGCAAAAATGCTGTGTAATGTTTGTCCCACACTAAATTGTAAGAATGCTTAATTTCTGAAGCTAATCATGTTGGATTTTTTTTTGGCTTTCACTGCTCCTGTCTCTAGAGACTGTTTCTCATTAATTGTCTCATGGGCTGCATTCAGCCTTGAAGTCCCCTTGCTTCAACTCTAGCATTGCTTATGTGGTAGACTTTGCCTGAAATTGAAGGGGGAAGAGGTAAGGTCTAGTGACCAAGTCAGTTTCATATAGTTGCGTAATCACCAGGCCATATGTTCAGTCAGATCCTAGGAGTTACCAGGATAGTTCGAAGGATCATTTTTGGCTACACTTTGCAAACATGAACAGAGATGGAACTGATCATGCCTCCCCCCTTTTGCTACTTTCTTTCTGTCCTCTCTCTCAGGATGGTAAGCTTCTCCAAAGCTTCTATTCGTATCTCTCATTGTTTTCACAAAATGATTCCTTCATTTCTTTTATGTATTTTCTTACCATGGTGATTAAATTCAGAGTTGAAGGAATGTTAGGGTTGTCCTAAGGGAAGGTGAGACATAAAAAGACCATGAATTTGTATTTACATCTTATGGATTTCATTCATGATCTCAGGATTGTCATGCTGCTCTCAGCTCATGCTGGGCAACCTGTTGATTAAGCAGGCTGGGACAACTACATGTTCTCCTTGATCACCTCTCCATAAGGTTGACAAGTGGATCTGCTTGGCTCCTCCAATACAGACATTGAGGCTAATTCTGAGCTTCAGCAGAGCTAACAGCAAGCCTATAAAGCTACTGTAATTTTACTTTACTTCTGGTTCTCTATGTATTTGAGCCACACTTTCCTGCAAACACTTGTATAGTAACCCCAGGACCACTGCTTGAGTTCTGCCAAGTCAGTTCCCTAAGAATTTGCAGGACATTTATGGCTAACATCTTAGCCATGATACTCAAATAGTAAGTATGCAAAATGCAGGAATGAGTGTTGATATTGTAATTAGCCTCATAGCAGGGGTCTGGAGAGATGGCTCAGAGGTTAAGAACATTGGCTGCTCTTTCAGAGGACCCAGGGTTCAATTCCCAACACCCACATGGTAGCTCACAACCGCTTGTAACTCCCCTTCCAAGGGATCCAATACCCTTTTCTCGCTTTCCTGGATACTGCATGCACATGATGCACATATATAATACAGGCAAACACTCATACACATAAAATAAAAATAAGCAAATCCTTAAAAAGAGAGAGAGAGAAAACAGCCTTAGCTTGCTCAGATCATTTGCACTTGAAATTAGTAGTACGGTATCTTGAAACTTCACTTGTGTTTACTAATATTTAGTGTGGATATTTTTAAAAAATTGGGAGACCAGCATAATGGTTTAATTTATTTTATTAGAATACTGCATGTTGGGGGAACGGAGCTGATAGGTCTGGCACAAGATATATTAGAGATGTCTTACTTCTTCATACTCATCTCATACACCTTTGTAAGTCCATGTAAGCAGGAAAGTTGCAAAGTACATAGGAATTTAGGACAATGATTTTTGTGGATCTAAATTGTGACTTGATTGTTCAGTTACCTGAGGCTACATAGTCATTGATCTATATCTTTTGATAACGTCATTTTAGAGTTTCTGGGACTATCTGAGTTTAGAATGGTATACTGTCATGGCAATTTTCAGAAGCCTGCTTAGTGCTGGATTCCATGATTGACTGGCTATGCTTTTGAGACTATTGTCTGTGTAAATTTCAATAACTGTTTTATTTTAAACATGAAGTCCTTTTAAAAGTCCAGAGGACATTGGAGAAAGGATGTGTGACTTAGACTCAGAGTCAAGATTTATTCAGAAACAAAACCTTTTATGTGGATTTATGAAATAACATCTGAAGTTTAGGATTATTTTAAACTGTAAAAACTGTGAAGTTGCTCTGTTTCACCTGTTAAATATTTGAGACACTTAGCAATTCGTATCAAAGAAAGGTAGGTTCGAGGATAGTCAAGTGCTTAATGTGGAGCAGGTGCCAGCTCTTCTGCAGTGGCTTCCCTGACTTGCTGCCCAGTGTTCCAGTGCTTATTCAGGGTTCAGAAGAGGCTTAATGGAGCTGTGTACATCTCACTGCTAGACATTTCCCGTGTTCCTCTTGGCCACAGGAGTTGTAGTTAATCACCCCTCTGATTGTGTCGCTATATACTGTGCAACACACCCAGCCACAGCATCTGTGGTATTATGGAGAACAATTGCTATTTCCTCCAAGTTTTGGGTTTGCCAAGCAAATAAATACAATTTCTTTCTTCTCACAGGCTATGTCTGCAATTCAGATAAAATTCCAACAGTTAATAGTGATACTTCCACAGTGATCTAATGGTCCAAATAAATGGGAATAATTATAGCCGTAGTTATACTGAGACTATTATAGGAATGTAAACTTTTCTCCATTTATGATTTTTATAAGTAGAACAATAAAAATTGCATGCTCAAATGAAAAATTGTAATCAAGAACCAATCAGCGATGAACAACAATACTGATTGTTCGAGAAAGCTAGAAGAAAAAAAAAACTCCACTAAGTATAATTGAACATCCTTTCTTGTAATTTCAATGTTAATAATCACTGCTTAAGATAATTCTGGTTTTACTTCTGATATTTGGTGAGATAATTAATCCTCAAAAATTCTTAGAGTTAAAAGCCACATTGTGAAGGCAATGCTTTAACACTTTAAGGCTTCCTCATGATTTTCTTATTCTTAATCATCTCACTGTGCAAGTTAATATTCAACTAGATTTTGTGTCTTGTTTCTGGGAGCAGGGGCGGTCTGTGCAGATATCCTAGCTCTTATCCACCAGTTGTGGTAAAGTATCAACAGGAAGCCACAGTACTCTACAGTGACATTCTCTGTACTTTGAACAGTTGTCAGTCTCCACACTAACTGATGCTTACTGCAAAAAATGAAGCTTTTATGATGAGGATTGAGAGCTGCACTAATCTATTGCTATAAAGATAAATGCAAAGGCAACTTAACACTATGTCCATCTGGCAAAATAATAGTGGTCGGTCCTCCACTCGGGCTTCTGACCTCCCCAACCATGAGTTACTGGATGGGTTTCAGAGAACACAGTAGAAGAGGTGACAGAAAGTTTGTTAGAGCCAGAAGTTGGAAGGACTGCTTGTGAGTCAGGGTCTTCTGGACATGAAGAGGTGGTATTGTACAGGGTACAGTACAGTACGGAAAAGCACTGATGTCAAATTGCCTTGGATTAGGTTCCAAGTCCATCATTTTTGAGTTGTATAACCTCAGAAAAGTTGTTGTCTGTTTCTTGTAAAGTAGTGATCACCAAAGCTTAATTGATTGTGTCATAGTAATCCATTAAGTGATACAGACAAAACACTTGTAATATACACCTGCTGGTTAGTCAACACCAGTGAATATTAGCTTTTTGTATTATTCCTCAGTGTTCTACAGTAAACACAGAACCGTTGTTTTAGATGGGTAGATGATTAGATCAACAAGCTGGAGATCCAAGGTGTAGTTTGAAATATGAAGGTCAGGAGGATTGAGAAATAGGAAGCACAGATTTTTAGTCTAAGACCAAAGCATCGAAAATTCAACACCCTAATTAGAAAGGACCCAAGAGGAAGAATTCTCTCCTTCTTCTTGGGATCTTAGTATTGTTGTTGTATTTTGCCCTTCAGATGGTTGATTACTTCCCACACTTATAGGGGAATATTCTGTGTTCATTTTATCAATTTCAATGTTAATTTCATCTAAAACTACCCGTACAAACACTCAAGACCAAATTCAGTCAACTATCTTAGCACTCTATGGCTCAGTCAAATGATAGATGAGATTATCCATATTCTTTCTAAATTTATAATATGTATTACATGATATGATATCTTATTACATATACATATGTAATGGATAAAATTTATTATACACACACTTTATTATAACATGAACTACTTGGCATCTAAAACCAACTAATACATGCATAATCAATTTACATTTTTTTGTTTATAAAAAATGTCATATTCAAACTCCAAGTAAACAGTAATATATTGAAGCTGTTCTTTCTGCATTAAGTTTCATCTCCATCACTAATGGCTGTGTACTATTGGAATTAACTAATTTATCTATGCAATGAGGAAAATAACAGCTATCACATTAGATTGTTGTGAGGATTAGAGAAAATAATACCTACCTGGTTGTTGTCATCTAATAAGCATTTTATAGTATTTTAGAATGCAGTAATAATCGTATTAAAATAATTCTGTCATGATTGTTTTGAATTCAGGGTCTAATTTCCTTTTCTAATGAAATGTGTCTGCTACTCTCCTACTCTTTTTTACAGATTTACTTTTATTTTAAATATTGTGTTATGAATAAGGAAGAGAAGATTACTTAATACTTGATGATGTATTAACACAAATGAAAGCCAAATGTTATCATGGCATATAGTAGGAACACTCAATTTTCCAGTAATTTGAACAAAAAAGAGCAATGTATGTATAAGTGAATCACCCCTAGGCGTGCACTAGATAAGGCATAACACACTCAATAGACTGTATATTTGTGTGTGGGAATGTGCACATGAGTGAGTGCAAGTGCTTGTGGAGGCCAGAAGAGGGCGTCACGGTCCCTTGAGTTGGAGTTACAGTTTGTTGTAAACCACCTGATATGGGTGCTGGTAACTGAACTCTGGTTTTCTGCAAGAGCAGTATGCACTTTAATTGTCGAGCCATCTCCAGCCCTAACTTTACAGCTTTAACTGGATTCATACACTTCTATATGGTCTTTAATATAGCCTAAAATTGAAATTCTGAGAGTAAGTGATTCTCAATCTTAATGGTTTTAAATATTCTTGACTATGCTGCTTTAATCATCACTATCATCTTTATCATCATAACTATCACCACCATCCATAATACCACCACCAGCATGATCATGATCATTACCACTATCACCATCATCATTATTATAGGCAATACATTGTAAATTCTGTTTGTTAAATGGATACATGAATCAGAAATGAAATCATATTTTCTGCATATTCAAAAAGAGTAAAATAACATATCAACCAATATACTGAACGTCTGGATTTGATTTTATTTAGTTCATATTAATATTATTGCATATTAATTACCTAAGACTAATAAGAGAAAGAAGATTGCTTAATACTTAATGATGTATTAATGTAAAATAAGTCTTCTCATGGTATATATGTATATATCTTTTTCTATGAGTTCAAATAAAGAAGAGTAATGTATAAGTGAATCATTCCAAGGCACACACTAGATAAGGATAAGACACACAGCAGGCTGACACAATAACTAATATCATCCTTTGTTTTGAATGGAGACACATTTTCAACAAATACAGAATCCATCACATTCTCACTAACTTTTGGTGATTTGAATTATATAAGTTGAATATTTGAATTTATTTTGTGAATCAATTTTGGAAATTTATCATAAGATAATAAGCATAAAAATATATTAAGATAGAGTTTACATATATAAATATTTAAGAACCATACTAATAAAATAATTTTGAACTAGGACTTTACAAGAATCATTTTTCTTTCCTAAAAAGATAATGTCTTACTCAAAGGTGTATGAGTACCCTATGACCCAAGCACTTATTCAGTAGAACTTCTGAGAAGGAACAGCTTGTTAGTGTGTGGATTTGGGTGTCTGTGCCATTAGAAACATCACAGCAATATGCCAAAGACCAATACATCAAAGTTAATCTCTAATGCAGGCTGCAGTCCAGCTGGTACACTCTGCTGCTGTGAGTGGTGAACTCTATTTTTAGTACTAATTTATTTGGCATGCAGATGGAGAACTTTCATGGGAACAACAATATGACTCATGTCCTGAGCTGCCCAATTTTTCTAAGAGCTACCATGTGAGGGTGCCCATTTTCTGGCCTAAGACAGTTGGTAATTGCCTGTTCCCCTTTCTCCCTTCTACATTTGTGAGAACTCTTTTGAATAAATAATGAGTAGCCTTTTTTTCTTACCCACACAACTAAGTCTCATAATTAGAATTTGCTACTTCTTTTAATACATTCAATTATCTGCTGATTCAAGCATCTTTAGGTCAGATGCATTAGAAAACAGCTAATTATGCCCTTTCCCATGGGTAAGAAAATCTTTAAATTTAATTAAAAGACCTTAACTCAACTCCTTCACATTAGGGTCTACTTCCCAATGGATTTTTTACAGGGTGACTTAAAGAGCCAAACTCAATATTAAAATTAGCAACAGTTATTATGTGTTTCTTATTTAAAATAGAAACATTGTGGTTAATGAGTACTTCTGCTCCTGTTTTGTTTTCTCTCAATCATACCCTTCTACTCATTTTCTTTTCAAAATTATTTTCTGAGATTATAATATAGTCACATTATTTCCCCTCCCCTTTCCTCCCTCCAAGCTTTCCCATACAACTGCCCTTTCTCTCTTTCACATTCCTGGCCTCTTTTTCTCATTCTTAAAAGCACAGATCAATGAGAAAGCTTGCTTTCCAGTTTTAAATGTGCTTACTTTTTATATTGCATTTCAATAAATATTCTAATAAAGTATCTGAGCTGTGCCTTCTTCAGACTCACCTGTCTCTTTGATACACTAACTAAGATGGACAAAGGTGGCAGAAAGAAAAGAGACAATCAAGGAAAGAGACAGATGTTAAATTTTACCTCTGGATCATGTAGGTTCAAACACACAGGGTGTTCTAGCTCTCATGAGAGAAAGCCACAAAAATAATTTTCTATTTCCCCCTTCTAAATTGGAATAATGGAATAAAGCTAGCTTTCATGACTTAATATCTTCCAGGAAAGCATGAAAGCCAAGGCAAATCATGTATTTTTTCTTTTGTTTTAGGAGTTTCACTCTTAATATTAATTTTTTAGAATTTTTTTAAATTAAAAGCTGGACTTGCGTAAATAGAGAAATCTGGACCTTGAAAGAGAGGAAACTACATGGAAAGAAACAGCTTTGTTCCTCTTAGGTGAGTTCCCACCTCACCCACTCTCTCCATGTGCCACCACATCCTTTCCTCATACCCCAACTCTCTTCATTTCCTTCTCTTCTTCACTTCTTTTATGCTTCTCATACTTATTTTTCTTGTTTGGTTAAGTATGTTTAGAAGATGATCGGTTACATCTATAACATACCAACTCCTCAAGACATCTGTGCGAAGCCAACCCTAGCCAATGTCCTTTTGCTAACTTAAATCAGTCATTGGGGAATAATTAACAACACCAATTGTTGTTACTGCTTCCTCAAGTAGGCCAATAGGAACCATTTTGAATGGAGGAATGACATTAGGAAAGTGATCGTTAGGAAGCTGTTTCTGTTAATATTGGGCAGGAAGACGGAGAAGGCAGCACCTGTGATAACCTGTACATCAACTATGGAGACAACTATAACTGTGGTAACATGTAAGGATACGGATTAACCAGTGATGGACTGGGTATCTAAAATTATGTCAGAGAACTGTTTTAGGTTTCATTATGGATTAGTGATGAAAATGGAAGTCTGAGTGGATGCTGATGAGTGAATTGGGTAGAAGGTAATTTCAACTTTGGTCTATTGCCATTCGTGTTATGAAGCTATTTCTAGGTGTAAATGAACAAATAGGTGGCATTTTTGGAAAGCTAATTAAATTGAGCAATAAAAAAAATACAAAAACCACCTTAAGAGCCCCCTGAAGTCTTGCTATTAATTTCTCTGAAGTGGGTTTACCTGCTTTTTGTGATCAGAAAATAATAACCTCAAAATGTGCTGACCTTTAAATCTTTGTCTATTTTCTTGGGCATGTGGATGAATATGGGCACCCAGAAGATTTACGAAAACTTCAAGATTTTATTAGATAAAGTTTGCGGATGCATGTTTGGAGGGGAAGACACAAGAGCAATAAATGCTAAATGTTACAGAAAAGACACAAGGGAAGGGGAGTATGTCAACGTGTGCTTCAACAGTGGGTAGGCTATTGTGACCAGACAGAGCAAATATGATGGTGGCAGATGAGGGCAGATGAGGGTCCTTTGGGATAGACATAGAAATGTCTGGTGATTTACTGTTGCTTCATTTTTACTTGTTAGCTATCACCTTTTGAGAGGAATAATTGTGTGTGATGATACAGCTACCTCGTGTATGCTCCAATAGCCTCTGCAGAGTTCAAATAAAATACAACTCTTCCTCACTCCAACCATGGTAGAGGACTCTTTGAGTCAATTAAAATGGGAATCTTGCTCTCATGATACCATATAAATGCTGATCAAGGAGTTAGTTACATTTCATTGCTTTCTGTGTGTGTGCTTGGGGGTGTGGAACAGAGACAGGACAGACAGGCAGGCAGGCAGAGAGAGAGAGAGAGAGAGAGAGAGAGAGAGAGAGAGAGAGAGAGAGAGAGAGAGAGAGAGAGAAGAATAAACTTGCAATGGATGTCCAAAAAGGGTTGATTTCCTGAATAGGATGAGACATTGTCATGTTTTTCAACATAAAGTTAGAAATCCCAGAAGTTCAACCTTAGAGGTGAAGGCACTGCTGTAGTTAGAAAGAGAGAAAGCCCTGTGATGCAGGCTGGCTTGCTGAGGTCCGGCAATGGAAGACCTGATTTCTACTATTGCAGGTGAATTCTATAATCAGAAAGACACAGGAGGGGACACCCTACTGTGTTTCTGGGATTTAGTCAAAACCATTATTTTTTATGGAAAATAGGGAGGAATTCTAGGAACTAGGACAAGGACTGGGGTATTTTATCAATAGTTAAGAGTTTTGGACTTAGAGTCTGAGAATGATGGATATAAAGAAAGAAGAAAAAAAGACCCAACAATCCAGAGTTTCTTTTCTAAAAGTGTGAATAGAGAACCTAAAGAACATAAATGTATAGGGCAAATTGGTGGCCTGATTACTTATTTCTCCTAGATTGTGGTTGGAATCCAGAGATTTGCTCGCATTCTGCAGCTCATCAGAATTAAAAAGAAAAGAGACAGGACCTATACCCCAAGAGTGTAGTCATTTAGGACAAAGAATATTTGCTCCTAAGGTGTTTTCAAAGATCTGGATGTGATCTGCATCATAAAGGGAAGGTGGGTCAGTGACCCAGAAGACCCAGAGCCTGGTTAATTTACTGCAGAGTATAATGGAGTTGGTGCTATTCTGACAGTTAAGCCAGGCTCAGAAAGCCCATATTGCAAAGGAAATGTGAGATTGGAGAATTCAGACATATATGAGTTGACTGCTTCTGTCTGTTAAAGGGTGTGAGAGCAGGAGCCAAGGAAGGAGACACATTTCTCATTGTTCCTTTCTGAATCCTTATGGCTGAGCCCACCATCTGGAACTAATTCATTCTCTCTCTCTCTCTCTCTCTCTCTCTCTCTCTCTCTCTCTCTCTCTCTCTCTCTCTCCATTCAGTAACCGTAGAATAATTTAATGCTAGATATTTTGAGTGAGGCATATTGGGGGAACCCTTGATAAGATGAGGAACAGCTATGGAAGAAAGCCTCCATGACACTGTGTAATTCCCAATGTTTGAGGCCAATTACTATTCTTCACACAGCTGTTAGAGCTCAGTGTCCTTTGGCTTACCACAAGGTCAAGGAGTTTCAACTTCAGCATCAGTATTTTGACCTAAAATCTTTTCTGATTCTTAACCATCATGTCTCCAGAAAGGCAATGTCCTCAAAAGTTTTGGTGAATATAAGGAGAAGAAATGAGAAATGAGAAATCTAAGCTGATCAGATTGCATCAGCCAGTTTGTGCATCCCTCTTACTACTGCTGCTGGTGGTGGTGGTGGTGATCTGCACATTTATTCATTCTTCATTCTCTAGCTGGGAGTTAGGTGAGACCAGAGCAGGGAGTGGATGGTGTCAACTTTATTGTTTTCCCCCAGATACTTGGCATGTTTTCTCATTCCTTTCAATAAATTCTAAGAATTTTGTCATATTTCAAGTTAATTTATGATTCAAAAGATTTTACAATTGGTTCTACTTTATTGAGTTAAGTTTATTCATGGAAATTTGTAGCAATCTAACAGTGTTCCAGCCTATACAACACGGAAGAGAAACAAAGATGAAATAAACATATTCCCTCACTAGGATTCCAAGGACATGTTTTTCACTTAAAGGTTATATAGCAAATGACATACTAAATGTATTTTTGTGAGCTAAATATTAAGACAGAAGTGATAAACTACCTAGAAATGTGTAGAATAAGTTACCACACCAGAAAATGTAATAGTTGAGTTGGGTATAGAAAACCACTATTTTGTTAGGTAAAGAAGGGGTATAAGGCATTAAAAAGAATAGCAAGGGGGTATGAGATAGTGTAATAGTTTAAAATAAAATGTCAAGGATCTCAGTGAAGATATGTACAATTACATATTCAGAGAAGAATGGTAGAAGAAAATGTTTGAAAAGAAGCCCAGTTCCAGATGAAGAAGGTCCTTAGTTTTCATGCTAAAAGTTAAACAATAGTGACTTTTTTCTTAGTTAGTGTTTGGTTTCTTTGTATTTTTCACTCTCAAGTGTGTACATGATACAAAACATCAACAGCATTTTAATTCATCTCATTGGAAGGAGAATAACCTTTCATCCTGGCTGTAGTAACTTCCAGAGAGAAATTTTCTCATTCCCTAATAGGATTAATTTTGCACGTCCTTTCCACTGGAAATGAATATTTCACATTTTATCTCTTAAGTTTTCTGGAAAGAAAAGATAAATCTGATCATGAATTTTAAAAAGATGAATTTTGTTTTTATATAGCACACTCTGGCAGAAAATATCAAGATGAATTGAGGGCAAGGTACATTTCTCTTTTCCTCTTTTGCAGTATTTTAATACAGTCATAATTTTATCATCATTTTATACCACTATACCATGTTGGCTTCTGATTTTTGACCTGGTCATTTTTCTCATGTTATCTTCCCTGACTTTGTAGAGACAGGCTTTCCCCAACCCTTAATTTCCAGATCCAGGATTTTCCTCTTCAGTCTCTACAATTCCTGGCTCATCCATAAAATGTGTCTGATCAGATACTCCAAACAAAAGGTTTAAGACAAAATACGAGGATGTGATGTATTGAGAGTTCTCAGCAAGACTGAGTCAGACAGCAGGGAAGCATTGCAGCACCAAGAAAGAGGACAAGTCAAGTCCCAGTACCATCTTGGTCCTGGGCAGCTCTCTGAAGTGCAAATTCCTTCTCTAATTTGTCTTACTACTGTGCCACAAAGCTGAGCTTTCAGACTGTCTCGTGGCTCTACCACTGGCTCTTGCTTTCTCCCAGGAGGGAGATTTTGGCAGTGCCAACTGCTGCGTGCACCAGTTTCTCTGTGTCTGCAGGCAAAGCAGCTCAAGTATCACATGGCTCAAGGCCAGTCCTGCGGAGATGGTTGCAGATGGAGTCCAGAAGGAGCAGAGCACAGACTAACTTTGGATATAGACACAGATGATGTATATTCAAGGGGATCTGGATGATTCAACTACCATGTCTAACAGAATACAGTATTCTTCTGGGTGTGCTTTCTAAGACTCCCTGGTGGGCTTAGTAGGTGAAGGCACTTGCTACCAAGTCTGACTACCTGGGTGTGGTCCTAACACCCACATATTTGAAGAAGAGAACCTACTCCTGTGAATTGTTCTCTGGACACACATGCTCTATGGAACGCATGTGAGTGCGCGCACGCGTGCACACACATACACACACACACACACACACACACACACTCACACACACACTCTGTAATAAGCTTAAAATTCTCTGTGAATTATTTCCTGTGGCAGTCAGGGTGTGAATCATATTTCTTTTATGTATCTGTTATGAATTACTCTCCCGAGTAATGTGCTGGAAACTGGCCCAAGAAGCACATCTGAGAATGTGTAGGAGAAAATGGACAACTGTCCAGGAGGCCACTGTGGACTTTTACCTTCTTTCATTTTGTTGTGGACAGAAGTAACTGAAGTAAGAGGGTTTCTTGAAGAATTATGCTGGGAAACTGGTAAACTAAATCTCTCTGTATGTCCAAAATGATACCATTTATTGCTCTGAGGACTTTGGATCTGAACTTAATACATGTATACATAGATTTCCTCCCGTGTGTACATCATTTTATTTTTTTCTGAAGGAAAATGAAAATTTGGAAAATAGCGTGCTGTTTATGTATATAATTTTCCCTCAAATTATTGAAACAAAGACAATGGCTTGTTTCTGTGACCTGAGGAGCAAATAGCTGATCAGGAACATCCAGGTGTTTGCTGTTCAGTGACTTCCATACTATCTTCGAACTAATTTTTTTTCATACTGATGCTCTATGCTATAGAGATTTGAAGTACTGGCGTCTTAGTCCTTGTTCAAACATTTTTGGTTGAATTACTGAAGGGGAGCTCCTGGGACCATCTGATATCCCATGTTAAATCTGCTTATCAATCATCAAATTTAAAAGAAGAGGAAGTCTTGCACACCAATGTGATGCTTCGTAACTTTTAGTTTCGGTGTTTCCTTCTCTGTTATGAACATGCATTCTCTCGTAAGTTTATGTGTTTAACTCAAGGAAATAAGAGTATCAGAAACAAGCCAAAAGTATTAAAAATACCTTCCTCCCTCCTCCCTCCTCCCTCCTCCCTCCCTGGGCAGTACAATAGAACCAACCCTGTTGGCAGATATGTGGGTGATCTAGCCCCAAGGTTGTGAGCACAAGAGAACACAATTACTCATCTGTTTTGTGGTTGTAAGGATGGCAGAGAGATGACCTTCCCCTCCCCAGCCATCCATGCATGAAGCAAGTGAGAAAGCTGTCCCTGATGTCATAAGAGCAGGAGAGCTGTCCCTGTCCCCTCAACAGCTGCTACACTTGGGAGAGCAGGCCCTGCACCTGACCTAGGCAGCACAATAGAGCTAACCCCCTTGACAGAGGTGTGGGGGTGGGTGAGCCAGCTCCGAAGTTGTGAGTGTGGGAGAGCCATCCCCACTACTTGTCTACCATGCAGACAAGTGTGGGTGGGGGAGAGATGCCCCATTTACCCCTCTCCCCTTACTGCCTATGACAGATGAGCTCATTGACCCTCTCCCTTATCAATTGCAGTATTCAGGAAAGCAAGCCTTGCTCCTCACATAGGCAGCACAATAGAGCTGACCCTGCTGGCAGAGGTGTAGGGAGTACCCTTGAGGGTGTGAGAATGGGAATAGCTGTCCATATCCCCCTCATCTGCCATTTGGTGATGAGAGCTAGAAAAAGATGCCCTCCCCCTTGCCTCTGCCACCTGTGGTGGGTGAGGGAGCTGACTCTCCCCCTTACCAGCTGCAGCACTCAGGAAAGTGGACCCTGCACCTTGCCTGGGCAGCACAGTAGAGCTGACACTCTTGATGGAGGTGTGGGTGAGCCAGCCCTGCTGTTTTGACATGAGACTGCTGTCCCCATTACTCATCTGTCATGTGGCAGCATGGGGAGAGATGCCCCCTTCTCCAGCATCCATCAATGCCTGAGGCAGGTGGAAGAGCTGGCTCTGAGGTCATAAGATCGGGAGAGATGTCCCTACCCCATATCAGCTGCAGCAATCGGGAGAGTGGCCCCTATACCTCACCTAGGCAGCACAGTTGAGTTGGCTCTGAAGGTGTAGGTGTAGGAGAGCTGACCCTGAGGGTGTGAAAGTGGGAGGACTGGCCCCTGCCTCTTGCTCATCACAGCAAGGGATGAACTAGCCAGGGCAGTGCTGGAGAGTTCCCCCTGGTGTTGAAGACAGGGAAAAGTTGACAGGCTGACCAGCCCTGGGACTACCCAGGCCCAGAACCAGGGTTATATGTTGGCTCACCCCAACATCCACCTCGTCTGTGATCTGCTGGAGCACCGCGGGGACAAGGGCTCAGTCCTGCAGACCCAGGGCTACAGGATTTTCAAGATACAGGGCAACAATGGGATGTCCAGGAAGAGTCCCAGTGAGGCCTCAGTGTTTATTGTGTAACAGAGACCAGAGGCTTCAAACTAAACCAATAGTTCTTTGTGATGAACACCTGCATGTAAAAATATATGGATAAAGTGGCTTATTGGGTGGGTCACTGTGTCACACTACAGCTTCCATGATGAGAGTTCCTCTTCCTTTCTTCCCCCTTTTTTCTCTTAAATTTTATTTTGTTTTATTTTGGAGTGGGGGAGATGGGTGGGATTGAGAGGCATGATGTGAAAGACACAAAGAGTAAATGAAAAGAAAGTTAAAAACATATGAGATTTCAACTAAGTTTTCCACAGAATTCTCAGTAGCTTAGAGGAAATTGTTGCTTCTTTATTCAATAGATCTTAGAGCTTTCAGTGTAAGCAAAATTCATGGGACTTAGAGGACGGCATAGGTGCCTTCTCTACAAGCATGAGGATCTAAGGTAGGATCCCCAGAATCCATGTTAAAGCTTGGTAGAGGAAAGTAACGAACCTCAGTGCTTGGGGAATGGAGACAGGCCGATCCCTGGAGATCATTGGTCAGTTGATCTAGCCAATTGACAAGCTCAAGGTTCAGTGAGAGATCCTATCTCAAGGAATGGGGTAGATGATAACCAAGGAAGACTACCTGGTATTTATCCACACATGCAACATGTGTTCACTTGCACCCAGACTTGAACATGTATATCACACAAGTGTGCATTTACAGTCAGAGAGACACACGATCCTAAAGGTACCAGTAAAAGGGCTCTTTAGGACCTGAGACCATATTTGAAATATATAATATAACAGTAATCACAACAATCATCTTGGCACCAAACAGGGAAAAAACACAGGCAAAAGGGTTGTTAATTTTATCTTTGTGGTACAAGTCTAACATTAGATATTAGGAAGAAGTAGCAATCCACTGTGACTCCTCAGATTATGAGCATTATATGAATAAAATGAACAAAGCAATCTGAGTGATTTCCAGATAAACTCTCTGATTGCCATCCTTCCTATAGCGTTAAAGATCCAGTGCAATTGAACCTTCCCATATTGGATGAAAGGAAAGGAGGGCCACTCTGGATTGGTGTCTGCTACCAACTACCTGATCACTCAGCATGGAAATATGTAGCTGCCATCTGACAGGTGAAGTCCATCATGTTGAGCTACACAGGATTCATCCTTGATATCAATGCCACTTTGCTTTGAGCCTTGTCAGCAGTATTAAAGGACAATGGGAGCTAAAGAATCAATAGTTGCAAAGAGAGTCATCCTGTCCGCCTGAATGTCTACTCTTCTCTACCAAGAAGGCTTTTGGCCGACTGTTCATATTGGAACCACGTTTATCTGCTGCTAGCCTACGTTGAGATGTCCATCTATGTTCTGCAAAACCTCCCTGACACAAGTTTGTTTGGCTATGTCATCTCTGGATACCAAGCATTCCCAGAGTCCAAATTTCCTTCAAGGAAAATTAAACAATCAGATTTCATTCAATATTCATCCTTATAAGGAGAAATATTTATTTATCCTTTAAGGATAGGCTAGTTGCTTCATTTATTATGAAATAGGCTCTTATTATCAATTCCTGCAAGGTTAGCTTCAGCTATAAGTGCCATTGTGTTCAGGGTCACAACTACTGCTGCAGAGCCCATGTTCAATGACTGGATGTGAAAAAATATAAAGGCTTGGCCTCTTTGGTCCAAAACTGGACAACACTGACAAATAGGTTCATAAGTTCCTTATGGGATTCATCAAATCTTGTCATCGTCTATCATCACCCCATTGCCTTCTCTGCTCAGTGTTGTCTTCCTCTTCCTCTCTCATATATAAATTTCCAATAAATATTCATTATAAACTCCATCTTAGTAATACTTGTGGACAACCAAACCTGTGATGCAATGTGTAAATCAGGCTGGAATATTTTTCTCAATCAACTTCTCTAGAAATTCATCTACAGGTAAAACTTAAAGGAGCCCTGACCACAGGCAAGACTACTTGTACTGGGACAAAGCCTTTAGCTTATGCAAAGTAATTTTGATTTCAGATTTGTCTCAGCCAGGTCTTCTTTGTATCACTTTTATATGATGATGACAATGATTTTACTTTAGACTAGTGTATAGTTTATACTTAGTTTACAATGATTGCTTAGAACCATACCAATCAATTCAAGGGCAAGTGGTGTTTAGTTGTAAGAGTAAGAGCTGCCTCAAAAACAAATCTAGTTCTTTTTCCATGTTGACTCTTGAGCTTAGTGGATCTTTTATGAAGCTCTTGTGAATATTACCCCTTATTTCAGATATAGCCAAGCCTTCCAAAGACGTAAATAAAACCAATCTGCTCTATCAGAGAAGATCAAGTTCTACTTGCATAAAATCTTGTAAAGCAAAGCATTCCTTAAATATCAAAAGAAACCTAGGTGAAGGTGATCATTATTCATGACTAGACCTTTCTTAGGGTAGCACTTTGACATAGAATGAATGCTAGATGTGGTCACAGAAAAACATAAATGGACAAAGAGGCCAATGGCAGGCAGCTCTTCTGAGCTGGCTTGCAATGGAGGATGATTCAGGAAGGAACTCTGTAGCTGCAACATTTCCAACTGGAAGTGTGGCTTGAGTTCAAGTGATGGACTTAGAGAAGAAGACAGAGAATCTTAGCTGAGGAGTAGCATTGCCTGAACAATCAGGTAGAAATTCGATCAAGGTGGGGAAGCAATGATCAGAGTGGAAAATTCAAGGCTCATTTGTAGTACTTAATGCTTTGAAATCAGCCTTGAGTCTCATCCGATGTCCAACCATTTTGTGTTATCTGGGGGAAAAATACAACCTTCTAAGGTATGGGTATTTTAGTAATAATGGAAGAGGCCCTGGAAAGAATTTACAATGGGTATAAATGAATACTTTTGTTCAGGCCTAATCAATTGTATTTAGATATAATTGTGGCAATATCACAGATTCTTCAAACAGAAAAAGAAGTTGAAAGGACCCTTACACCATCACACATATACCACCCACAGCAATCCATGGAGAAGTATTTGAAAGAAAGTTGTGTGTACCTCCAATACCTTACAGTGAGTCACAGGGTTAAGAATGAAGGCTCTGTACTCAATGCTCCAGAATTAACTCTGATCAAGTTACTTAACCTTTCTGAACTCCAGTTTCTTTGTGAGTACCATGAAGAAAATACATCTCCAGCTAGTGAAGTTCTTGTGGGTACAAAGACGGAGCTCATAAAGTGACCAACGAATTGTGGTTGTAGGAAAATGACTCAATGATGATCTATTTTTTGCTATTATGCTGCCCTCTAAATATCAGAGAATCATAGTGTAAGAGGATAGTGGGCTCCTTTTGATTCTTTCCTTAGTCATCTTCCTCATGAGCTTGACATTCTCATTTCTTCCCATGACTCAGGATAACGGCAAGCCATGTCTAAGTGCACGTTATGATTATGGAGCTAATAGAAACTCCATTCTCTATGCCATCAAATCATTACATTTATGTATGGATTTAACACTGCTAAATCCTGAATGATGGCTAATGTCTACAGCAGAGAAGAACCATTAGTAAATTTGTGAGTTTGAATACCACTTAGCTTTATTGACAGAAATAATCAGTGAGAGTGTAAGTAATTGATTCAAATTAATGCAATGGATGTCAGATGTATTGGGGCTATCTTGGCCAGACAGCCATGCATGTGCACTACCCAACTCTGCTACTTACTGGGAACCAGGAAGCATGATGGACAGAAAAAGAGGGTAGTGATTTCTCTTTCATTGCTTCTCTGTTTTCCAGAGTCAGTTTTGTAAATAACTAGCTTTGGGATATTATTAATGGCTCTTATGTGAAAATGGGCTCTATGGTTAATGAGATTCATAAAATATGGTTTGCTTTTCTACAATGTTAAGCAGAATTACTTACTGAAAACTGCTTAGACACTATTTAATTATTTATAGTTGAAATCCAAAGGGCTAGAACAGTGCTGTCCAATAGAAATGTTGCCTGACTCATATGTCCATTAAGATTTTCCCAGAAGTCACACTAACTAATAGACACATTTACTTTAATGATGATGTGTCTTAACATATCAAAATATTATAATTTTAATTTATAATCAGCATAAAAATTGTGACATTTTACATTTTCTTCCACAATGTGTCCAAAGTTCAGTGTGTATTGTAAGCTTGCAGAATCTCAATTTCAACTGTGGATGTTTCATGTGGTTGGTTCTAGGAAGGAAGAGTGGCTATTGCATATCAGGGCAAAGGTAGACTGCATTATTCTTCCAACTATATTGCTTTTCTTGGGGATGAATGAATGGATTATATTCTGTATAGTTTGTGAAGTGATTATATTTGAAGGAGAGGTATGCAAGTGGAAGAAGGTATGGAAATTGCTTTGAAGTTGTGACTTGAGCAAGTATGATGCTTGTATGACCATTGTTGTGGATATTAATAACATCACACATGTATCTCATGTCTACCAGTGTGCAGGAGCAGAATGACACTCAGCTGGATTGAAGATGGGAGAGCACTAAGAAGCTAGATTTGCAAGACTAGCAAGAAATAGGAAGGAGTAGATACTACTTGGAGCAAGAGAGTGATGAGCCATTGAACTGTCTCCATGCAGAGTCTTGCTACTATGACACAAGGGGCCTAAGCAGTTCTCTCTAAATTTAGTCATTAGCACAACTGAAAGGAAAACAAGAAATGAAAGGATTCAGCTCTCAGAGTTCTCTATCCTGAGTCACTCCTCAGCATTTCTATGAAGTGTAATAGATGAGGCTTGTTGGAAAGGTATTTTGTGCTTTGCATCTTTGACTTAGCTTAGATTTAACTCTTAGGGATATCTTTGCTTTCATCATGGAGGGGTGTAGCCCCAGCTATTTCCCCCAAACCCTACAGTATCTCCATGACTGTCTTGACCCTCAGTTGCATCTTCCTGGAGAAAGTGAGTTCAGTGTTTACCTCTCCAAGCAAATGAAGCACTCATGGGGTTTCAAGACCACAGAGGATTCATTGGCAAAGGCTGAAACAGGTTTACACACTATATAGGTTTCTAATGCAAATATTTCTCTGTTGCAAACTTTGAAATTCAGCAAGGCAAAATCCTTTTCACAACATTTGCACAAGGGCCTTGGGCTTAAAGTTGAAGAGGGGAGAAAGAGAGACAGGGTGAGCAGAAATGTAATATATATATATAATTGTACTGCTATGGATAGCAACACTGATAGCACTAGATTTAATTATTCTTTCATCTAGCCTTATTTCACTCTTGAAGATCAATATGCTTGTTCTCATCTTAAGCAGCAATGATTGCTACAATCTAAACACAAATTTAATCATGTGCTGCCATCCCAGTGTTTATAGACTCTGTCAAAGACATAGCCTATTATAATTATTTTCTCAATCATTCAACATGAAAGAAACACTCCAGGCAACAATAAAACCCAATTTAATCACTGGAAACAATATCAATTCAACAAATGGATCTTATTAGATGGCCATTTAGAAAAAAAAAAGAAAGCTCATTTTCCAATATTTTAATTTTCTGCTAAATTTCAAATTGTGTTTACATAAGAAAATTGAGCTATTGGCATATTTTATATGAATATTTAAGTGAAAAAGTGTCATGAAGACTGTTATTAAAACTGATTCCCAATGCAGCATATGCAAATTTCTGTCAAAAATCAAGATTAGTTTATTAATTTAATTTCTAAAAATACAACTGTGTATTACTGCTAGAAATGAGTGCAGAACACAAATATGAATAAAAGTAAATATATTAAAATGTTAGGAGATAAGCAATTGTTAGAAAGTTAACAATGTCGGCACCTACCAACAGTCCTTTAAATCTAAAAGTTTTGAGATGAATCTAAGGTAGACTACTAACTAAGATATTGTTGAGGGAAAAACCCCACCCACAACGGCACTTCTCACTTTGTTTCACAGTGTGATTTTGCGGTACAAATAGTGGCAAACTTGGATGTATTTGTATCTGTCACAAAACCGGGACTTGAGAGATGACTCCGGAGTTAACAGGACTCTCTGCCCTTACAGAAGATACAGGTTGGTTTCCAGCACACATGGTCACTGGCAACCATTCATAACTTCTGTTCTAGGGTATCCAGTGTCTTCTTCTGACTTCTAAGGGATGCACTAGGCATGCACATTGCACATTGTACATGCACTAGGCATGCACATTGTACATCTACATAAATTCAGACAAAATTCTCATACACACAAAATAAAACAAATAAATCATAAAAAGAAAACACAGCAGTTATCCAATCTTACATAAAAATCACATTCAGTAATGTTATGTTTTTGATGGGAATTGGTAGTATATTTTTGTGTGTACATGTGTGTTTGTGTGTGTCTACTTGTTTGCTTTTTTATGTAAAGGTGAAGTTATGTTTGTATGAAGGTGAGTTCAGTTATGATTTTTTATTTATAAATAAAGTGAATAAATGTCTCGAGGAAAAACAAACATGTTTGGTAAGAATAGAAACCGATAATGTAATATCAAGAATACTGTTTCTAAAATGATTTTAAATTCCTATAAATTCATGATAAAGTTAGGTACAATTGAGTTCCTTTCTAAAGAAGTGATGAAAAGATTCCATATTAAAATGACCTCAGAAGGAGCTATAAAGAATGTAGGATACTGAACCTCTGCTATGTACACCAGGCAAAGTTGCTCTCTCCTCCTGTAGCTGCCTCAGCAGTCAGTTGACAGGCTCCTGTGCAGTAAGAAACTTTTTAATTTATGAGACATCACTTGTCAATTGTGGGTCTTAATCTTCTGTGCTTTCAGGCTGTTATTCAGAACATTACCTGGGATATATCCAAAGTATACTCCCTACTCTTTCCTTTAGAAATTTCAGAGTTTCAAGTCTGACATTGGGGTCTTTGACCTACTTGGACTTAAATTTTTGTGTAGAGTGAAAGAGAAGGATGTTGTGTTATTCCAATATGTAATTATATTGGGTTTTACCGGCACTGTTTGTTGAAGATGTTGTCTTTTCAAAATCTGTATCTCTGGCATCTTCATCAAAAAGAGGCAGCTGTAGGTGCATGAGCTTATACCTGGGTCCTCAGTTTCTGCTCAGTTGATCAGCATGTCTGTTTCTGTACCAGTATCACATTTTTTAAATTATTACAGCTCTGTCATACAGCTTGAAATCAGGAGTGTTGATATCCCCAGAATTGAATCCATCTGTCCGTCCATCCATCCATCCATCTATCCATCCATCCATCCATCCACCCATCCATCCATCTACTTATTTCTTTATTTATTGGTTTTAATGGGTATTTTATGCTTCCACATGAATTTTCAGATTTTTATTTCAGTTCCTGTGAAAATTTTCTTGGGAATTTTGATTGGAATTGCATTGCATCTCTAGATTGATTTTAGTACAGTGGTCATTTTCACTAAATTGATCGTACCAATTCACGAGCATGGGAAGTTTTTCCATCTTCTGTTGTCTTCTTCAGTTTCTTTCCGCAGTGTTTTAAAGAAAGTCATCTTTCACTTCCTTGGTTAGGTTTACTTCATTTTTGTTTGTTTTGGAGGCTATAAGTCATTAAGTCATTGGCTACTGCTGATCCTAAAACATTCAGTACCACAAACATACACTTATCAAGCAACATGCTGTTTTCAACATTCATGACTATCTTGTTGTAAGGATCACTTTTGAAATCCAACGCAAGTAAGGCTTGATGTTACATTGTTCCCTTGAAGACAGGCTGGGTACACAGCAGGACATTATTTTTAAGTCTTGAGTGACATAAAGTTGTATTATTAACTCAACTGTGACAAAAGTTTTAGTACTTTTGAATGTAAGAGGTATTTTTGTAAAATTATATACATACATACACATATAAATACAACAATAATACTAAAGAAGAGATTGTAAATCTGAGAGTGGGAGTATGAGAGACATTGAAGGAGAGTGGGGGGAACAGGTGTGATGTCCCTGCAGTGTTCATGAATGATGTTCTCAAAAAATATTAAAACAAAACAATTAATATCTTGGAAATTCCAGAACATATCCTCCCCTACAAAAAAGGAAAAAATATAAAAGCATTCTGTTTAACAAAGCCAATTGTGAGCCCGAAGAACCGTTCAACTATTCTTAGATTCTATCTGCTAGGTCCTATGTCCTTAAATTATTATGCCTCTCTGAGAGTATCACACACACACACACACACACACACACACACACACACACACACACACCATATGCACATTAACACACTCACACACACTCTACTGACACACACACTCACATGTACACACACACACACATACACACATGCTCGTTCACTGACACACATAGACACAGAACACAGTTGAAAATATGCAGAGAACTGATACAAGTAGATTCTATAGTGATTGAATTAAAGCTTTCTACTGACCAAAGTTAGATTTTTTTTGAGAGTGATTGTGAAACAAGATTTATCACTAATATTTGATGTCCTTGCTCTTACTGATTTTTTCCATCTTTTTTTTTGTCTTTGAAAATATTTTAGCGTTCAAAGAACATTCTGAATCCCCTGCACACTCTTCTCAGGTGTGGCAGTTATATATCACTGCATCTTGAGAGGGTTGTCTTCCAGACTCATTCATTATGTGCTTGTGCCACTTTGTGAATTTTAAATCATTTTAATCTCTGGAATTGTGTCTATCATTTCATTCCAGAAAATAAGAAAAAAGTTTGCTTCTAGGATGAGCAAGAAACCATTTCTTCAGTTTGAAAGTCTACAAATGTATAACATAGAAAATATATCCACCTGTAAATTTCTGTTCATGGATGATGCACACAGGTTTAAAAAAGAGATTGTGACTCTAACCCAATACTACATAAGGTAGAAATATCTTGCCCTTTATTTTTCCCTTTTTTTATCCTATTAAAAACATACCTGGATATATTTGACAAAGGATGACCCCAAATTCAGTAGAAACTACTAGCTGGTGCTTCATATTAGATATTCTGATAATCATATTTTATTGTTAATATTCAAGCTTTCCCCACTATTTCGATATAAATTAGAAAAAAATAGGGGCTGTCAAGATGGATCAGTGAGTAACGTTTATACCAGTGCTGATGATGAACACTCAGTTCCCAAGATCCAAATGATAAAAAGGGAAAAGTGACCACATACACACACACACACACACACACACACACACACACACACACACGCACATACACTACAACCCTTCAAGTATATGTGCTATTAATGAGGGTTAAGTCTGGTGGAATGCTTCTTATTTATTTAACGTTTCACTTTTGATGAGGGAAAGATCTGAATTTCAGCATTTGCTGGTTCTGTAAAGAGAGTACTAGCCCCATGCCTGATTTCCAATTCCCAGTGAGATAGTGGAGCAGATTCATGGCTGCATGACTTTATCAAACATTCCACAACAACTGATTACACACGAATAACCTCAGAAGCATAGATTGCAGGTGTGTAGGTCACTGGACAATTTTGTGGGAGTCGATTCTCTGCTTTCCATCATATGGGTCCTGGGTATTCAACTCAGGTCATTAGGCTTGGCGGCAAATGCTTTTATCCATTGAGCTATCTTTTTGGCCCTTTTAACATCACTTGCTGTCTGAGAAAATATTGAGAGAGCTAATCAGTCTCTCTCAAACTCCAACTATTTTTCTTTCATTATTTGTTTTTCAAAATGTGACATAAACACAAAAATAAGACTATAAAATAAAAATGTTTTTCTCCTAGCCCAGAGCCCAGGACCTTCTTTCAGGGGAATATTTTCTCACTAACTTCTTCCAGCTTCATGTTCTCATTAAAGAAATGTCCAGTTCAGCTGGGCGGTGGTGGCGCACGCCTTTAATCCCAGCACTCGGGAGGCAGAGGCAGGCGGATCTCTGTGAGTTCGAGGCCAGCCTGGGCTACCAAGTGAGTTTCAGGAAAGGTGCAAAGCTACACAGAGAAACCCTGTCTCCAAAAACCAAAAAAAAAAAAAAAAAAAAAAAAAAAAAAAGAAAGAAAGAAAGAAAAAGAAATGTACAGTTCATACTCATACATATGCAAGAATAGTCTGTACCTTGGTTTCACATAAAGCTCTGTTCTAGGCATAAACCAACATTTATTTCAACAGTCTCATGTTGAAAATTCAGGTTCTTAGTACTGCTTTTTGTGAGACTTACCAAACAGTTTTGCAAATAGATTAGAGTGCGTATGTGAAGTGATACCAGTACAACAATTTCATGAAAGGAAACTCACTGGATCAATACTTCCTTCATTCATACTATGAAGAACTATTCTGTGAATTTAGTGCAATGAAGTAGTTGGTACAGAGTCCAACAAGGGAACCTTAGGCGTCATTAGGGAGGCTTATGGTTCTCAACACCTTCAAGCAGAGAAAGGTCCAGCAACATCAGGGTGATACTGAAATGGAGATACAGGTGCTGGCTGTTGGGAGAACACATACTTTGTGGCTGTTTTTAGGAAAATAAGAAAGGAGATGGAGGGAGTGTGCCACTACATGACTTTCTCCCCCTCAAACAGTAAACGCAGATACAACAGGAAATGGTCTTCCTAAACCCAGTTATCAGGTTCTAATTATTGATATTATTCACATAATCGCATTACTATTTGTCGGCTCAAGGATCCGTTTCATTCGTCACAGAAAAATCGGTGTGGCTGATGTCATCTTCACTTGATTACTCTGGTGTGTTTTATGAAAGTGTTTAAAGCAAAAGAAGATAATTCCTTAAGTTATTTATTACTGAATTCAGAGCATTAAATGACCCCCTTTGATGGGTAAAAACCAGTAGACTGGAAACTAGCTTATGCTTTCCCATAACCACAGTCGAAGCCTTTGGCACTGGAGCTGATGTATTGATTCTGTTGTGTTGTTCACACCAGAACAGGGCTTCACAAATCCCACTTTTTAATTTTTTTTCCTATCTCTTTAGTAGGAGAAATGCTTCTTCCCTACTGAGTGCTTCAAGTTTCCACATTGAAGAAAGGCTGCAGACTTACTCTGGCTTTCCAGTTTTACATGTTGGATTGCTTTCCTTGCATCTCCTTAGTGTTCAATGACTGAGAGGTTCTGAAAACCAGGGCACTCTGTGTCCTCCTCCTGGAGTAATCATGCAAGGCAAAGAAACCATGGAAATTAATTACTTAGGTTTCTCCCCTCTCTCATTTCATGAAAATAAACTCAAATGATACTTCTATGGTCTTCCATATTGAAGTTCTCCAGTCACTCCACAGTGAGCCTAGGCAGAGGCGAAGCATCTTCCTGGCTGCCCCACCATGATGTACAGTGTGCCCACTTCCCTCTGCACTTCCAGGGCCTCAACAGAACATCATAATCCAGTTCTAGTTTATGAGCCTGTTAACAAGTTGCTCCTGTTGTGATGCTATTAAAGACATTTTGTGAATGTGTTTGTGTTAACTAATTGGGTACTTCACAGTAAAATCCAGTGAAAGCAGGGAGATGTTGCAGGCAGAACCTGGAGGGAGCAGGTTGGGGGGCTGGTGTGTTGCGGGCAGAGAGGCAGTCTGAGCTGCAGTGATCTCTTTCCTTCTTCCCACCGAATTTGAACTTCTCTCAAACCCTCTGTAACATTTCTGTCTCCCATTCTCCCACTCCCATAACCATGACCAAACAAAAAGAATGTCTTTCACCTAAGCTAAAGTTACTTATTCAAATAGTAAATGATTCAGAGTTCCGAATCTTAGGCCTTCTCAGAAATGTGCGTGCTGATGTCTTTCCAGCTGAAACAGTATACATAAGTTTTCTAGGCCTGACTCTAATACATCCTACCTGTTCCATGCAATGGTGCTGGAGAAATACCATGGCCTTGACCCTCCCTTGTGTTTTGTTTTTCCTTTGTGAGGCAGTGGACCAGGGGACAGGAACATTATTCTCTTCAGAACCTGAGTTCCCACCAACTCTACTCAACAGAACTGCCTAGTGCCTCTTCCTCTAGATTTCTCCTCTGCATTTTCAATTTTTCAGGCCCTTTGACAACTCTGCCTGCACATGACCAGCGGGTCCATCTACACTGATTAGTCCAAAAAAATGTGTGGAGTGAGTAGTCTCCACACCCCTCTTCCACATTACTCTCACCCTCTGCTTGCTCACTCTTCATCCCTTTCTACCTACCCTGTCTCCACCTCTTTGTTTCCCTATGAGACCAACAGGCTAGTTTTACTATCTTGTTTCCCCACGTTTAATAGTTTAGAATCTAGCTCCATGGCCCACTTTATTTTGATTGTGTTCATCTAAGACACTAATGATTTTTTGCATTATGAGCAATAGAGACTCCCTGTTGACCCCTAGCAGTGTTCATCATAACCAATTCCAGAGTATCTGACATTCTACCTGTATTCTGGAACGCAGATCTCCTCTCAGTTGTCTTCCGGCTTCTGTGGTAAGTTTCCCATTGTTCATTGTTGTCTCTTTTTCCTATCATCAAAATCCTGATATTCTTCATGATATATCCTGGCATTTTATCGTGACACTCTTTGCTGAAGGTCCAGTTATCATTCATATAATGATCACTCCAAGATTTATATTCCCAGATTTGAATTTTCTCACACACAACCAATACACATTTAACTGCCTGCTGGATACCATCCTCAGCATAATCCCAAATTCAACATCACAAAACTGTCTTTTTTCTATCAACCATCAAATTTGATTAAGCTACAGCTGTGCATGAGGACACCACACACACATACACACACACACACACACACACACACACACACACACACACACACAGAGTTTTGTGTTTGATTCCTGTGTGTGATAATGATCTGATGAATAAGGCTATTCTAGGTGACTTTCTTCACTCTTCTGCCCCACCACCTGTCCTAGTTTAGATAGTTAGGAATGCCCCAGATCTACCTTCTGGGTCCTTTCACATGTCTCAGTCCACACTGATACCACTCAACCCTGGTTGTACAGAACTCATTGCCTGTGTGATTTTTTTCTCTGCTAGAGAAATTTCTATAAAATTTACATCTAAACGTTCTCAGCTTAAAATCCATCAGCTGCCTCTGTGATTCTCTGACTGTAGCACAGACTCAGAAAAGTCTCTGAGACTCGGAACACTTGGCCTTATCATCCAGCCCCCTTTTCTTGGCACTCCCCGGTTGTGTTTCCTGCTCACTACTGTCTTGCTGCTTTCACACTGCATGGAAACTCTTTCCATTTGCCAGCTCATCTCCCAACATTTACAGGTCATTGTTTCTGCTAGGACCTTTTCCTGACCACGCTGTGAGTGATGAGTTTGTTATCTTTTCCAATGTCATAGTATGCTGGCCTTCCTTTTTCCAAGCTATTGCTTTTGGGGGCTGGTGAACTCACCTGCTTCATTCTCAGTGCTGTCAGCCTCTAAAGCAGACGCTGTATGCCTTGTCTTGTGTTTGTTACCCTAGTACCTGATACAGCGCTTGGCATAGAATAGGCTTTCCATAACAACTTGCTGAATAAATGCCTCCTAACTCGAAGCCTCAGCCCTGTCCTATTTCCTGTAATTCAGCTGCATGCTGAGCCTTCCTAATTGTTTCTAGCTAGTACCTTCATTTCAATACACTGCAGACTGAGCTCAACTTCCTCCAAGTCTCCAGACTTTCTTGTCTCTCCATGGCAACACTATTGTTCCAATCCCTGGGGCTCCAAACCCTGGCATCCTCTCTGACTCTTCTCCCTCCTCTACCAGGCGTATCCAATGAGCTGTCAAATCTGTGGATTCTGCTTTCACAAGCAGAATCATTTGCTTCTTTATTACTCCTCCTGCCATAACCCCAAAGTAGAAGATTTGTTATATTTTAACTAGCTGATGAAAATACTAACTCTCGTGAGTTGGTTGCCAATATCACCCTAATATAGCCCATTATTAATCTCTGAAATGTACAGGTTTAATTGTATCATTTCCTTCTTGAGAACCTTCAAAGACTCCCTATTCTCTATTTAGTTAAAAATCATATAATCTAACAGTTAAGGATTTCATTTACATATTGTCCTAATCTATCTGTTTGTGGTTAACTCCTCCTGTTTTTGAGAATGTGATGTTTCAGCCCAGTAGCACTATGTTCAAGCATTAACTATGTCCATGGTGTTGTCAGCAAATGGGCTGGCCCTCTGCCTCCTCCTTCTTATGTGGAAATCCCTCTCATGTGTCTAGAACATCAGAGACCATCAACCTTTCCAACTTTGCCAGAGGAAATACGATGTCTCCTACTTTGTTGCTCTCACAGAGTTCTCAGCAGTATCACATCCCTGGTCAGCTTTGGCTCTTTGTTGTGATCATGTGACCTTTCCTTTTGATAAGTTTATTGATGTGACAAGTGATAGATGGCTTACTTACTTCTTAGGAATCAATCCATCTTGGCACTGATCATCAACTTGTCTTAAGATTAGCAGAAAACTGCCCAAGTGTCAAGAGATGGAGACAGGGAACAAGGTATACGAGCTAGAATCACAAATGCACAGCATGCAGCTGAATGACATGAAATAGAGCTAAGATGCTGGGCGCGCCTATGTGCACGTGCGTGCACACACACACACACACACACACACACACACACACACACACACCTCATGGTGTGCGCCAACTCAGATACTCAATGTCTACCTGCAGACACACAGAGGCACTTGGCTCTGCATTCCTGCCCTCTTTGCATATGCTTTCTCAGGAAACAGACACAGCAATCATGGTGTCTCTTTTACATTCCCATAGCATTTCAGATACATATTTATTCCACTTCACATTCATTGCCCTGGCATAACTAAAACCAGAGGTGCTGCAGGGTTAGTAACTTGTTCTTCTTCCTGTGTAAGGCTCTCTCTCAGAACTCTGCACTCAGTGAAGAGGCCGCTCCCAGCTATCAGCTGTGACTTTGTTCCTCAGGGGTTCAGGCAACCACTGGGCAGCTTTGGAAAGTTCTGCCCTTTCCAGGTAGGATTCATATTCACATTTTTAGATTAAGCTGCCAGCCCCTCTGGGTCTTCAGAATGATAGGGGTTGGTCTTGGTCTGAATAAAAGGAGCTTCATGCCTGACTTGTTCCCCTGGGAGAACAAACACAGCCATGTTTACCCTCACCAGGGCACATTTCAAAGCTGAAAAAGGACTGGGCATATTCATCCCTTTCCTGTTTAGAGTAATGGGCAGCCCAGCTGGGGTGGTTACTGGACTCACAAAGAAACAGGCAAACTTTTGGCAAGTCACTGGGAGGCTTAGCAACAAAATTCACTTCCCCATCTCCTTTCCCATCCCTTCAGAATGAAGCTTGCCTCCAAACAGCATGAAACCCCTGGGAACTTCTTGCACCCTTTCAACAAATCAGCTGGATGAAGGGCAATGCAGTCTCCTTTGCCCTCCAAAGTCAGTGCCAGCTCCGGCTAGGCAGCAGTGCTAATGTCATAAAAGGAACTATTTACCCCAGGTTCCCTCCCAGACTCCAGTCAGTCTCACTGATGCTTCAAGTAGCATCAAAGAGGGTGTGTGTACTGTGTTTCATTGCTCTTCAGCAAATATCTTTTTGATGGCCTGTGTGTGGAAATGTGCCCACTTAGAAATGGCTGTCTCTTGCCAAAAAGAAAAGCTCGATGCGAATGAAAGAACTTTTCCTTCCCTTTTAGTAATTTTTATTTTAGTGGTGGTGCAGGGAGTAAATGAAGATCAGCTCTGCCCAGTTATAAACTGGTTCTGCTGACTCTTAACCATCAAAGTCTGTTAATTAAGATGGAAAGTGCCACATTACATGTGGCTCAGAAGAAAAAAAATCATAAATAAAAACACACACACCACACACACAATATACACACACCACACACACATAGTACATACACACAGTACACACCTAACACACACAACACATACAATATACACACAACATACATACAACATGTACACAATACACACATAACACCCAACACACACACACACACACACACACACACACACACACACACACACACTGTTCTGTCCATTTGAAAAATTGTGTCTGTTAGCTCTATATTGGCCTGTCACTTCTTCTGACTTGGATCAGAGCTGCAAGGCTGCAGGCAAATTGAGACCCAGAGACACATTATTGCCAGAAGGAGAGAAGCCACCTAGCTGTGCTGCCTCTTTTTTTTTCCCTCCAAAGGAGAGGGCCTGTGACTCTGCTCAGAGAAAATGAATCACAAGGTCAAAGGTCAGAGGTTATTAGTCTATAAAGTTTTATGACCTATTGCAGATAATTACTGCTCTAGAATAGAGAAGCTGGAGAGAGAGAGCGCCCTGGTCTTGCTCCTTCTTCTCTCTCTCAGTTTTATTCCTTGCTGCTGTGCTCAATCTGCAAACACTGCCTCCTCAGCATTTCCATTATTCACTCTTCCCCATCTCATTCATTTTTACCACCATTTCCCCTGCCTCTTGTTTACCCTAGTGATGTTATTACTGGTTTATATCAGCTCTCGTTCCACTGCAGAAACTATTAGTGAAGACTGGCTTATTGAGAAAAGCCTTCTTCCTTGAAGAAATGCTGAATTAATTGTAGAGATCAACCCTTCATGTTCTTGTAAGTTTTTATATTAAGGTTATAGCTTAATTCCCTTTATTTTTGTTTCTACATTTTAATTTGGCTCTTAGAGAAACACAGAGCAAAGAGGAATAATATCTTCTCCACATTCATTTTTCTCTATTTTATTCAAAAATTTAAAAATTATATGGATTTTGTTTAAAGCCTCTTCTATGTTTCTCAACAAATGTAAGAATAAAATGAATGCCAATACAGGCATCTGAGTTATTTAGAAGATGTATTTCTGAATATTAATGGAAAGATGTCCATTTTGGTTTTTAAGCACCACAAAGATGAAATAGAGCAATTAACTTATTAGACTTCCAACATATTCTGAAAGGCACAAATGAATAGTATAGAACACAACTAAAGGGTTAGAAGAAGACATTGCAGAATGTATTTGGGGTGAGTCATCGCTCATCCAAACCCATCAAACAGACCTCTCATTACTCTGACATATCAAGAATGTGGAGCACTGGATGTAGCTCTGTGCCAGTGTAGAGCTGTTTCTCATCCACCACAGTTCTGACACAGGTGAGAGTTCCTTCTGTGTGTGTCAGTGAGTCAATGTCTGAAGGGAATTGTGAAGGACCATGATGACCAAGCTCTGAGTGACTCTCACTGATACCTGTTGTGTATCACATTCAAACCTGCTGCATTCTGCCCCTGGGTTTCATGTAAGCCATGCTTTCTCACACAGCTCTGTCCAAGCAGAACATAGCCTTTGCCACCCACCCTTTGCCTCCTTGATCCTTTTAGTGTTCCATTTAGAAGGCCTCCCTCAGGAGTTGGGTGAAAAGCTAGAACTCATACAATGTGTCAAACACACTGGAGTGGCCTGTTGGTCTGTTCTGTGCCTGTTGCTACATTCACAGCTTCTTAATGGTGAAGATGGTCTCTCACTTGTCTCTATTCCAGGGTCTACCCTGGAGCTGGGGCAAAGTGGACCCTCAATGAATGTAACTGATTTGTAACCTAGCAGCAATAGTGAGTGGACATGGAGATAGAAAAGTAAAGGTGAGAGGAGATGCACTTAAAAAAACATAAGGACATAAAGTATACTTCTTTGGAATCTCTGATCTTTTATTTTAATGTTTTAAAATGAAATTTAAATACATCACTTTCCTCTCTTCCTTTGCCCGGTCCCAGCTACCCTCATTCAAACCCCCTCATGCCCCACCCCTCAAGTTGATAGTCCTCTTTTTTTTTGTTATTATGGTGAATTATAATCTTACCAAAATGTTGCACTAGTTTTGATTCTAGTCTCCTCCTGTATGAATCATCTGTTTGGACGTCTGCTGTTCTAGAGAACGAAGGTAAAGAATAAGGTTGTCTGAGGAAGTTTGTTCAGTTTGTATACCAGTGACCAGAAGGCGTGTATGCGTTGTCCTGGCTGTAATGGGAGATGGTTTAGTAAATTGTGCCTCCCCACTTCTTGGAATATGCTCCGTACTCTCCTCCAGCGCCTCCCTTCTTCTGTGACCATGTCTATGATTTTACCGACACTCTAAGAACATCTTCTTAAATACTACTTCAATTTTTCGCACACTGTGCCTTCTTCTCCTCCTACTTCTTTTCTTATTCATCTGGTATAATCTGAATAGCCAAGAATCAGTTCAGTTCCTTTTCGGCATGTATATTAATCTAAGACTTTTAATGTAATCTAAGCCCAACACCTTCTCAACAGCTGAGACATGGCTACCTATGCTCCCCAGCCAGCATGAGGTCGACTGTTCAAATGGCTATTTCATTGTCTCCTTGGATATTTTCACACCGGAGGAAAATTGCCTGTATAAGCTTGTTTTGTCTTACTGTTTCTTGCAAGCACACTTCTCTACTGTGGCTACTGTCACAAATATTATTCCTGATTTTTACCTTTCTCAGCCAAATTATCTTAGCCCTTTAGACATTTCAATGCCTTGAACAGATGCTCTACAGTATTATTTGATGACTGGACACAGTTTTCAGAAATTGTTGATGGGAGTGGGTGGAAACAGAGTATTATACATTATAAAGCTTTCTTTCATATGCAGCATACTTGATAGCATGAGCACTTGGACAAATGGGCAGATGAATGCAACTAATATTCTTATTTCCGTCTCAGCTAGAGAGAAAGGAGAGCAGAATGACAGCTAAAATGCACAAGCTGCTGGTAACTCAAATCCTCCTCATGCCAGACGGTGCCAGAGGGAAGCTACGGTTTTCTTGATGAGAGCCATCACCTTTAACTTAAAAAAAAAATCATTATTTGTTAGTGTGTGTGTGTGTGTGTGTGTGTGTGTGTGTGTATGTGCACATACCTGCACATGTGTTTATATGTACATGCTACAGTGTATGTATGCTCAGAGGACAATGTTGTGGAGTAGGTTCTCTCCTTCCACCTTATGTGGGCTCCAGGGATAGAAATGAAATCACCAGACTTGAGCAACAAATGCCTTTACCTGCTAAACTATTTCCCCGCACAGCCTTTGACTGTTGCTAGCCAATCATGGTTCCCTCTCTTTCCCTCTCTCCTCAGCATCCACAGACACAGTAGGTTCTTCTCACTCACTTCACAGCTGCCGTAGGTGGTTTGCTATTTCCAGGTATTATATGTTCTTCTCATTGGTCTCTTGGAAAGGAGACTGTACTTTTGATTTGCTAATATTTTCAAGACTACTGGTAGCCATGCATGCTACCATAAAATCCTGTAGTAGCACTCATTACACTAAAATATCTTTTATTTATTGATTGTTTGTCCAACATACATAGCAGGCACACCCAATTGCTAGGGTGTCTTATATATCTCTGATCCAAGCTGTGTGCAGAGCATATGTTCACTAAACATTTCTTTTTTTATCAAGAAATTTTTTTATTCATTTTACATACCAATCACAGATCCCCTTCTCATCCTTCCTCCCACTTCTCCCCAGCCTTCTCCCCCAACCCACCCATCCCTTCCTCTGAAAAGGTAAGGCCTCCCCAGGGGAGTCAGCAAAGCCTGGTATATTCAGATGAGGCAGGTCCAAGCCCCTCCCCACTGCATCAAGGCTGTGCAAGGTGTCCCACCATAGATGATGGGCTCAAAAAAGCCAGCTCATGCACCATGGATGGATTCTGATCCCACTGCCAGGGGCCCTTTAAACAGACAGAGCTACACGACTGTCTCACTTACCCAGAGGGCCTAGTCCAGTCCCAAGTATGCTCCACAGCATCATGAAATTTGCAGGCAAATGGATGGAACTAGAAAATATTATCCTGAGTGAAGTAACCCAGACTCAGAAAGACAGACTTGGTATGTACCTACTCATAAATGGATACTAGATGTAAAGCAAAGGGTAACCAGACTACAACCCACAGCTCCAGAGAAGTTAGCTAACAAGGAGGACCCTAAGAGAGACACATAGATTGCCCTGGGAAGGGGCAATAGATGAGATCTCCTGAATAAACTGGGGGTAACAGGGGGGGGGGCAATAGAAGGTAGAGGATGGGGGATGAGAACATAAGGGAACGAATGGGATGGTTGAGCTGAAACAGGGACAGAGTGGGATAGCAGTAAAAGAGATATCTTGATAGAGGGAGACATCATGGGTATAGGGAGAAACTTGGCTAGGGAAGTTCCCAGGAATCCACAAAGATGATCCCAGCTTAGACTACTAGCAATAGCGCAGAGGGTGCCTAAGCTGGCCTACCTTGGTAATCAGATTGGTGAATACCCTAACTGTCATCGTAGAGCCTTCATCCGGTAACATTTCTTGAGCATATGCCCAATTAAGACCACCATGCTCAAACCTACTTAGTCACTTAAAGTAAGTCTTTGTATTTCCTAAAGTTGCATGGGGTAAAGGCTACACGTTTTATGAGTGGAAATGTCTGCTACGTCTGGCGCACATGAAATATTTTCTCATTTAATCATTTCAAGAAAGTAATGAGCTGTTGTTTTATTTGCTACCATTTGCTGATCGTTAATCTTTCTGACACACACTATGCCCTTTCTCTTTTTTTATTAACATATATTAATTATACAGAACAATGGGTTTCATTACGCTAGTTTCATACTTGAATATAATGTACGTTAATCATACCCCTTGTTATTGTTTGAAAGTGAGGCTCGTGTGTTTGACTACTTGGAACAAGCAGTTTGGGGAAACTGGAAACACTGAGACGTTTGTTCTAGAAGATAGAGCAGGTCACTGGCCTGGAGGCAGGAATTGAATGGAAGGGTTAAAGGTTACACCCACTTCCAGTTCCTGTTTGCAGTCTCCTCTTTCTGATCGGCCAAAGTCCAAGGGAGTAGCAGCTTCCAGCTCCCTCTGCCACTGCCTCAGCCTCTCCTGGCCCTACAGCCGGCTGCCTGTTGTGACAGACTGAACTCTTTTCAAAACTATGAGCCAGCACATACCCTTCCTCCCTTGAGCTGCTTTAGGGCGTTTGTCACAACAGCCAGATAGCTAACTGGCTCTTCCCTCCATCATCTTCTCTCCATCTCCTCTGTCCTGCTGTTTCGCTTCCTGTTTCCTGTTCTCTGTTAGTTCCCCCTTGTCCTGTCATCTCTCCTTCTCTAAATATCCATTGCACACATGAAAGAAAATGTGATATTTGTCTTCCTGAATCTGCCTAATATTGCTTAATATGATGAATTTCACCCATGTCCCCACAAATGGCATAATTTAGTTTTTCCTTGCGGTTGAATAGTGTTCCGTTGTATGAATAGACCCGGGTTTCTTTATTCGCCTGAGTTGATTCCATGATTTGGCTAGTATGAGTAATTCTGCAAAAACATGGCACGCATCACTGTTGCGTATCCATATGCATAGTCTGATGCCAATGTATCTGGGTTTGTGCCCGGGACCATTATATCTGGATTATATGAAAGCTCTATTTTAAGCTTTCTGGGAACCTCTATGCTGATTTTTATAGTGTCAACATTAATTCACTTTCCCACCAACAGTCTAGAAGTTTCTTTTCTATTCCCTCCCATCCTCTATTCCTTACTCCACCAGTATTTGTTCAACTTTCTACCCTTCATTCCACCAGCATTTGTTGTTCGTTTTATTGGTAGCCATTCTGCTATCAATCTTGATACAGATTTTAAAACTTTTTGCTTATTCTCTGTTGCACATGCCTTTTGCATGTTTGCGGATGCAAGTGTACCAAGGCTTCTGTGTGTCAATCGAGCATGGCTAGCAGGAGTTGGTTCACTCCTTTTGGTATGTGGGTCCAGTGGTTTGAACTGAGGTCATTGGATTTGGCAGTAAGTGCCTGAATCTGCCCTACCATCCTCCTAATCCTCAATGAAGTTTGATTCAACTTTCCTTCATGACTAAGGATGTTAAACAGTTTTATGTGTGTTTACTGGGCATTTGCACTTCTTTTGAAAACTGTCAGTTCCATTCAAGTGTGCATTTATTGACCAGACTATTTGTTCTTTTGTCGTTGGATTTTTGAGTTATTTTTATTCTGGATTTTAATCCATTGTCATATGAATATTTGTCTGTGCACTGTGTTTTACAGTAGTATTTTATCATTTAATATTTTCCATATGCCCTATTACTCTCTCTCTCTCTCTCTCTCTCTCTCTCTCTCTCTCTCTCTCTGCTCTCTTTCTCTCCCTCCATCACTCACTCATTCACTCTTTTTCTCTTATTTGCTTTAAGATTTGAAATAGGGCCTCTCTCTGTAGCCCAGGCTGACATAAAGCTCACTAAATAGGCCATAACCCCCACCCAGTCATGGCAATCATTATTCATCATAGAGTAATCTTTAAAAAATGAGATAATAGGTGTTGTTTCTTTAAGGGGGCTCTTACCTGAATCCATACCTAATCCTTCATCCTTTAGCATCACAACTAGGAAAGAAAGTAGTTGGTAAGTTTAAGTAGTTGGTAAGTTTGTGATTTCACCACTTTGCTTATTTTTTCTTTATTACTTGGATCAAATGTTCTTCTTTGTGTGTCTTACATTTAACTCTTTTCTAGGCCAAATAAATCATTTTTTACTAGGAATAAAGAGACCTTCCTGATTTTCTGGCTCTGGACTGAATAAAAGTATATTCCTTTTACTAAGAACTTTTGACCAATTAGCTGTGATTAATTCAATTAATTGCTTAAGTCAGTTAATCAGCTCTATAAAATTGTATTTCAGAGAGCTTGACTAACTTCATCTCAGGACCTCTCCTAAAAGCTTTTACTAAAAAGTACCTGGATCTGATTGTTACTACAAATTTCAAGACTGTTTCAGTATCATGTGGAAGCTTCTCCCAGAGAAAAGCAGAAGAGTCTCGGCAGCAGCACCATTTGGGGCAGCATCAAATTGTATTTGGACTTAAGCTATGGTACACTAACTCTGTTGTATATGCAGTGACATTTAAAATATCAACACATTACCATGTGCACTAAAGCCCCACCCCCGCAACTCTCTCTCTCTCTCTCTCTGTGTGTGTGTGTGTGTGTGTGTGTGTATGTGTGTATGTGTGTATGTATGTATGTATGTATGTGTCTAGGAGTGGGTATGGCATGAATGGGACACTATGGGGAAGACACAGAAGAAAGAAGACTGAAAATACTATTTTAATGCTCTTCTCCATGCTATGATGGAATGATATTGAGGCTCTCCCTCAAGAAAGACATAACAGTACTAAGGCAGAAACTAAGTGAGTAGAAGAGAACACCTCAAAGTTGTCATGCTAGTAAAACCAGATCCTAAGATGACAAGAAACCTGGATATCATCCAATGCAATCTTGTATTTCATAGAGCCTACCTTCTGCTTCCACAGTCACCATTGAATATCATAGTCTTCATTATTTTGTTTTGCTATGATAAGACAGCATGACCAAGGCTACTTATAAAGGAGGATTACAGTTCCATAGGGTTAGAGTCCTTGGTTATTATGATAACGATCATGCCAGCAGGTAGACATGGCACTGGAACAGTAGCTTAGAGTTTACATTCTTATCTGCATGTAGGAGATGGGGGCGGGGGGAACTCTGGGAATGGGATTTTGAAACCTTAAAGCCCACTTGAGTGACACACCTCTTCTAAAAAGGCCATACCTTCTAATACTTCCCAAACAGTTTCATAAAATAGGGAATAAGATTTCAAATATATTAAGCTATAGGATCCATTCTTATTTAAATCACCACAATCTTATATCTTTGAAAGGCTAGATTAGAAAAACATTATTATTACCCTTGCAAAGATGAAAATATACAGAGGAATAATGAATGCCATTAATATGGGAGGGAAACAGGTAGGGTAAACACAGATTGCCATCTAGTAGCAGACTATCAAACTAAATGATATACTGTGCAACTAAGAGATGTATGGATGTATGCAGCATTGAGGTTGGCAGGCTGAAATGTGAATTGACCTTCTTCTCATGAGTGCTGGCATCTACTCTGGGCTTCATTGTTATCTAGCTGTTCAGCAATTAGCTATATGTATATATTAACTGTAAGGTGACTAGAGAGGACTAAATGATCCATATTTCTTTCCAGCAACAAATTGTATGATCCTAAAGAAAGTATTTATTTTTGATAATGATCACCTGTGGAATTGTGTGACCCTAAAATAGTACTAATGATGAGAAGGAAAGAAACTGCTTGGGCAGTTGAGATAGGGACCCCCATTCTCACCCCAAAGCTAGAAATATCCTTGATTTTTGTCATAGTTCGAGGCCAAAGATGCCAGAGCAGGTCTCTGGTTTTGCTCTGGTTTCTTGTTATCTTTTACTTCTTTCACACAATCTTGATTACCATCTCTTTCTTGAAGCTAAACCTGAGGAAGTAAAACTGAAGGTACCTGGGCACATGGTGGGTAGGCTGACTGGACTGGTCAACTCACCTTCCTATGCGACATCCCAGTTTCTACCATAAGGTCTATGAAGAGCCCCTGAGACAGTCAGCTTGATAGCAACACATTGCCTGGGACCCATTCTTGCTGTACTGGAGCTTTTCCTGTCTTCTTCCTTTCTTACTACTACCTATAATTCTGTAATAAATTCTGATCAAAACTCATCCTTTGTGATCTCTTAATTTCATTCTTTGAATTCATGAGGCAAGGACCCAGAAAGGCTCTTTGTTGTAATGGCGGTAATGGTCACAGCTTTGTCCAGCACTTTAGCTGGCTGAGCTATGCACATCAGAGATGAGAAAGCCTTCATAGTTCTCAGGGCCTCCCACTTTTTCCCATTTTACTGACATGGTTCTGAATTCAGTATCACATTCTCTTCTACTAAAGATTATGTCTTTGTCTGCTTCAAAGTTCCACTTTGAAGTTCTATGTCTGTTTTGCAGTTTTCTTTAAAAGATCAACTTGCTGATTCCAGGTCTCTCCCACAGGTTTCTTGTTGGTTTTGTAAAGTGTTAATATCTACAGGAAAAATGTCATGGCTGTTACAGATCTATGACAGATCTGCACTGCACATGGGTATCCAACTGAATGAACGGGTGGGAGTTGTAGGTAGTTTACCTTGGTGCAGATACACTCACTTGAATGGAGGTATGCCTTCTTTTTTAATTAACTCTCTGCTATAATATGGGATTACTGTTTTCTGAGAAGTGGGCCTCACCTGTACATCCTCTGCTCTGAAATGATATGAACTATATTAACTGTATGAATGATGATTCCTATGCCAAAAATGTGTGACAGAATCAATTATGAAAGACTCTTTCTTTCGCATAGAAAGAGGTGCTACATTTCAGTTTCTCTTAAGAAGCAGAACATTGCAAAATCCTTGGATTAAACTTTTGCATCCCCCTGCTTTGTTGAAATAATAGTATGTTATCATGGGAGGACACATTTTTAAATAAAGTTTATTGAACAAAACATTCCTAGGGCTAACTTGTACCGAATCCACACAGAATCGCCTCAAAAAAATAAAAGAATTGCACATACTGCACTAGGCCTTAGTACACACAGTAGAGCCAGAGTCTGGCTCAAACTCTTTCTATTGATGCCATGCCTGGCAAGCAAGGGATGTCAAGTTGTTTCATTTTCTCATGTCCCTTCTCTCATGAATAGTTCTACAGACTTTTCTGCAGATACTCAGTGACCTATTTGTGGCTTGTAGTGCAGGTGTGGTGTACTAGTCTGCTCTAAAATCCTGTGGACAAAGCAATTAGTCTGAGCTGCCTTCTAAATCAAGTCAGACTGAAATCAGGTCAACAGGTTCCCAGAGCTCTCCCCTAAAATGTATGATGGCCCTGTTAATACCAGGGTTTGCAGAGACCCTGGACATCTGCGTGCATGATTCATTAATAGGGAGTCTCATTTGCAGTCCCAAAAGCAGTGCAACAGAGCAATGGCAATAACTCTTTGCTTCCCCCACAAAGACCGCAAGTGCTGACAACTACCAGTGTCCCAGCACAGATAAGTACTCTTCCCTCTGGCCCATAGAAACGTGCCCAGGGGAGAGTGGACAATGCCAACCACAATGATGCCATCCTGTCTTGTATCCCAGCTCCCCTGCGTACTCCCATGTAGACATTTCTGCAGATATTCAGTGACCTATTTGTGGCTTATAGTGCAGGTGTGGTGTAGTAGCCTGCCCTAAAATCCTATGAACAATGCAATTAGTTTGAGTTTCTTTCTAAATCGAGTCAGACTGAAGTCAAGCGGACCAATATGAGAGTCTGTGGCTGTGATCCTCCTGTCTTCTTTGAAATGTCCAGCTCAAGAGTAGGTAGTACCCCTGAACATGCAATTACTTTGGCATTCTTTGCTCTTCTACTAGGTACTCACATCACTGACCACTTCTGAGTTTGGGACTATGCTGCCAGTCTCATTTCTACAAGACTCCAAATAGCATATGCACTCCACTAGTTTCTAGCCCTGCTCTGTAGCAGAGATGCCAGCATTCCAAGTTGTGTTTACACACGTTTAATTTTGCATGAACATTTTATTGCTGTGATTCCAGATACTATCTTTATTTATTAGATTCTAAGAACCATGCCAACATTTTCCCTTCTCTTTAGCTGCCTCCTTGTTCTTCAACCTAAACTAGGACACCAACAAGAAGAGATGAAAGGGTGGGTACAGGCACACTCTCACTCTCACTATTTAGCCATAGTAAGAAAAAGCAGAGAAAAGGTTCCCCCAGGTCTAAGGAGACAAGAAACAAATCCTCTCCAAAATACATGAGGAATTCTTGACTGGAGAGGAAAGACCCTAAGGACCAACAATATTTTTCCCCATGAACTTGGCAAGCATCTTTTCCCATACTTCTCCCTCTCCTAAGACCTGTTTTGTTTAGGCTATTGCAAATTGTTACCTAAAATCATTAGGTTTATATTTTAAGCTTTAATTTACTTGAGAGCTACACTAAAATACAATATTGAGCTTCTTCCAAACACTGAAGGGGATATCATTACAGTGCTGGGAGGGTCAGCTGTTTTAACCAATATCCTGGCTGAGCCATTAGCTAGGATGTGGACTTGGAGAAGTGGCAAATCCTTCATAGGCCTCAGTTTGCTCATCTGTAAAATGAGAGGAGTGGATCAGACTTGCTCTGTGGTCCTTATTCCCATAAGAGGCTGGAATTCTGTATACTAACTGCAAATGACTCTTACCTGGGTGAGAAAGTCAGTGGTCCAAAACAGGGTTGATTCAAGGACTACTTTTTGGTCTTTTCTCTTCTCAATTAAGATGGAAATAGTATTCATTGGTCTGGGCCTTGGGGGCTACTTGCTTGAACTCAACTCTCTGGAAAGTTGAGATGCATTAATTGTCTATCTTCTATGTCTAAATGTGTTTCAAAATTTATTGGGGATTTTATACTGTTCTTAGGAGACTGAGTAGTGGGTATGAACACAAAAGAAGGTCTTATTTAGCAATGAAGCACAGCATGCTCTCTGGAGGACTCAGACTAAAAAGATCTCAGTTCTGCTTAGGTCTCTGGTAATCTACTGGGGGGTGGGAAAAATATACCCAGGCAAGATAGACATTTCTGACCCATTAAACTAAGCCAAGGTGGGCTTACACATCTCGCTCAGTAGGATGATGTCTGTTAAATGGTACTGCCTGTGCTTATCAGTACCCCACACAGCTGCAGTTACCACAAGGTTCTTTTATGTTTTGGGCTTGCTATTTGTTTTAAAAATATTAAATCTGGATGAATTCAGTGTTGTAATACCATTTATTTTTCATAAATATGTGCTATCAGATGAAGCAAAAGTTAACAGCATCAATGTTCTGTTTTTAAAGCAAAGCAAAAGTCCATGGACAGAAGTCACACAAGCCTAACTAACTCCTTATAAACCTCTATTGCAAAGGGTGACAAGACTTTGGCTTCACTTCTTCAATGGCCGTATCAGGGGGATAAGTGTCATAATTTCATTTCTTGTGAAAACTATTCAGAAAACCATTCACACAGAATTATAGCTTCTATTAAAAATGTGTATTCTTTTCCAAAGCCTTTTTCCTGCCTTGTTTTGAAATGAAACAATTGAGAGTTCTATTAGCACATTGGGAAAGAATTATTATCCTTGTCAACATCCTTAGGGGACCTGATTAATATAAAGACTGCTTCTTCCTGGCTAATGATAATACAGGCTGCAAAAGCCTTCCCTGAACAGTTGTGTAATTCAAGCCCTTTGTATCTGGTATGTCTGACAGAGTGGTCAATAGTTCCTTCTGAAGAAAGCAATTCAATCATAAAGCAACCTCTAAGGAAATTCTCAAAGCTGATAAGTAGGCTAGACTCAAAACAGCACATTCACCAGTGGTTCTTCTGCTTCAAAAGAGAGGTTGAATTCCAAAACACTTGGAACTCCTAAGTGGAGCCTGTTCAAGGGAATCTGGAGTCTGAATGATGGGGATGGGTCATGCAGTGCAGCTCAGTGAGATACCACAGGTGAACAACAAACATCTTAGATAGCACAAGTGTTGCCTGGGAAACAAGGTTCCTCTCTCTGGGTTTAAGTATTGTTAGTAAAACAACTTATAAACCCACCCAGAAGCAAAGCCAAAGACAATTTTATTAAAGTTTGATTGACAACAACAGTTGAGGAAACAAGCAGTGTATCTTGGCAGCTGCCCAGAAGAGGAAGATAGAGAAGGAGGGAGAGAGAGAACCATACTCTTTGATTGAGCTAGGCTGGCATGCTCAGCAATGGAGAATAGCAAGCACCCACATGGGAGATGGGAGAGAGGTCTTCAGAGAAAGAGTGAGGCCGCTAAGACCATGGGTGAAAGTATACCGAGGTTTTGACCAACATCTGAAAGGAAAAGATAGAAGGAAGGAAAAGGAAAAGTTACACTTTTCTGAGTAACTGAGAAAAGTAGGAAGGCTCCACAGTGCTGTGTGATGGAAGCCCTGTAACCTTCTACACCAACAGTAGGGGTTCTGAGAAAGACAAACACATCATCTCATTAAGGGGATAATTATTCTTCCCATCTTCTTATTGTGTTTTTAGGTGAATAAGCTTTCCCTAGGGTTTGTCCTTTGGCGAGGTGATTAACAAGTCTAACTGAATTAACTCTTAAGGAAAGAAGAAATGGTAAATAATATTCTAATCTTTGAAGCAAATCAGAACCATCATATCTCCATCAAGGCAAAAATTAGATTCCATTCTTTTGACCAAGAGTTCTTGTGTCATGGGTCACAATGGTCTTCAACACTACTATAACAGTTATTACTTAAGAGACGTTGAAATCATTTAGGAGATGGGATGAAACTGGGGGATACATACAACCCATTTCCATCATAAGAATTCAGAGATCCAGTTTCAGAGCTGTTAACAAAAAAGGATTCATGTCTGGACTGGGGTTCCAGTTACACTCTTGGGAATGGCTCCTAGCAGGTCCTCTGACTTAGGACAGGAGAGATGAGATGAAGCAGCTCCTTCCTAACATTCCTGGCTTCTGGTCAAGGCCAACAATGGGATTGTTCCCTTTCAGTTCTCTGCTCTTAAATGGCCAATTTCTATCTCCCACCCTTATCACAAGCAAACACTGAAGGCTGTCATATGCAGAACACTTAACATATGTTAGCTAATTTTCTAGGTTCCTCATATGTATTAACTGATTTAGCCTTTATTCATATGTGGTAGGATAGTTCAGAGAACTAAAAAGTGTATGGTAGTTTTAACTACTCTTTATTTTATTCTTGATCTTTAATTTCCTACTTCATTTAGAAAAATTGACTTTAGTTGCTGTTGACCTTCCATCTTTTGACGAATCTGTCCAATATTTCCAGTATTGAAAAGCTGGCTTCACATTTCCTTTGTGCTAAGGAAATGAAAAAAGATTTGGAAGGTTTCCTCAAGGGCAAGTGAATGAGCCTCATGGTTTAATCACAAAGCTTCTTAGTGAGGCCAGTTGTGCCAGTGCCTTTTCTTTATCAGATTTCCATTATGGTTGCTTTGTTTCAGAATGGCTCTCATAGATTTGGTGTCTACTGTGGGCAGAATTGGACCCTTGTCCCTTGGAATTCACTTGTTCCAATTCTAACTCCCATAAGCAAATGTGGTTGCAACTAAGAGATGGGGCCTTTGAAGAGGTAATTAAACTAAATGAACTAATAATAGTCTGTCCTACCTATATCAAAATATTTAGAGACAGAGCCTTTGAAGAGGTAAATAAGGTTAAATGTAGTCCCAGTAGTGTACTCTACCCTGTGACTGAATTTGGAGATAAGGCCCAAAGGGAAGTGGATTAAGTTTAAATGAAGCCATTAAAGGTGCCTTAATCAAATCTGAGTGGTGCTTTTTGAAGAAGAAATTTGGATACAAAGGAGACATCTGGGGTGCAAACCCCCAAAAGGATGGCCTTGAGATGGACAACAAGGGAGAGGACACAGGTCTCACAACAATCAATCCTGTCATCTTCTTGATTTTTGGATTCACCACCTCTGGAACAGTGAGAAAACAATCTTCTTCTGTGTAAGATGAGACACTGTGGTGTCTGTCATGGTAGCCATGACAAACCAAAATAAAAGGGCAGCAGAGGAAACAGGTTTTTAAAAATTTGTGTTACATTTAAGTCTTTCATCTATCTATCTACCTATCTACCTATCTTTCTACCTATCTATATCTGTCTATCTGTCTGTCTATCTATTCATCTATCATCTATCATCTATCTATCTATCTATTTATCTATCATCTATCTATGTATCTATCTATGTATCTATCTATCTATCTATCTATCTATCTATCTATCTATCATCTATCTGCTGTGTGTGTGTGTGTGTGTGTGTGTGTTCATGGGTGCATGTGCACAGACATCAGAGGACAGCTCAATTTTCTCCCTCCAGGTGAAGTATGAGGATTAAACCCTCATGGTTGGCAGCAAGTACCTTTAGCTGCTGCAATATCTTGCCGGTCCTTTCATAGGTTTTGATAAGCCTTAAAGACACATGTTGAAATTGTCAAACACGGATTCAGACTTTACTCCTGCAAGTAATTTAGCCCTAGTTACTTGAAATGGGAATATAATCTTAAACGGTGTCCTCAAATGGGATGGGAAGTTTTGCAGAGCCCAAGGGTGTCATGGTCGTATTCCCTAATCTTGAATTATATTGTGCATTATCGCATCCCCTGGACAGGCAGACCATCTGATACAGCCAGTGCACAGGATTTTTAATAGTACTTCTTTCCCTGGCAGAGATACCCAGTCTTTACTTTTCAGTATACAAACGTTGCTGTGGATGATTGATTGATAAATAAAAATGCTGATTGGCCAGTAGCCAGACAGGAAGTATAGGCGGGACAAAGAGAGAGAGAGAGAAAGAAAAGAAAGAAAGGAAGAAAGAAAGAAAGAAAGAAAGAAAGAAAGAAAGAAAGAAAGAAAGAAAGAAAGAAGAAAGCAAGCGCCACGTGTTCTGGCTTGAGCTGAGTCGAGCCTGGGCTTTGGCTTCCTTAAGCAGCTGGATGGTAGCTCCGGTAGGGCCTGAGTTGTTTGTAGCACTGGCTTTTTTTTTTTTTTTTTTCTTTTAAGCCTGAGCCGCTTGAGTTGTCAATCTGGCTGCAAGTAGCTCCAGCTGCAGGTAACCACTTGTAGCTACAGGCAGTCAGGCCTGGTGCCTAGGCCGAGCTGGGCCGAGGCAGGAAGCCGGCAGCTGAGGCAGGAAACCGGCAGCTGAGGCAGGAAATGGGCGGGCCACCAAGCCGAGCCAAGTGGTTTTTAATGAATTCTTGCCATGTGGAATTATTGTTGTTGTGGGGCCCCATCTTCTTCCTGGAGACTTTAGTGGATGTCAGGCCTGGCCGTGATTTCCTGCAGAAAACTGATAAGAGACTCTAACACAAAGACATGTATAGGCAGCTAATTGAAGCTTTTTTTTCTAGAATTAGTTAGTACTCTATATGACCATTAATATCTTAACAAAGTTTAAAATGGATATATATATATTAATCTTGTAAATTTTGATATAAAATTCATACTTTAAGAAAAGTTTAAAGAATCAGAATAGAATCAAAGAATTGAGATTAGTAGTAATGGAATAGTCCCTTAATTAATTTGGTTTTTCTCCTGTCCTATATCAGAAGATGGCTCTTTCTTCTGGCATGATACAGGGAGTTTGCATTTTCCTTTTTACAACATGCTTAAGAAAGTAGCCAGGCAGGAAGTATAGGCGGGACAAGCAGATTGGAGAATTCTGGGAAGTGGAAGGCTGAGGCAGAGGAGACGCTGCCAGCTGCCGCCTTGAGTACCAACATGTAAGATACTGGTAAGCCATGAGCCGTGTGGCAAAGTATAGATCAATAGAAATGGGTTAATTTAAGATAGAAGGACTAGATAACAAGAAGCCTGCCACAGCCATATAGTTTGTAAGCAATATAAGTCTCTGTGTGTTTACTCGGTTGGGTCTGAACAGCTGCAGGACTGGTGGGTGAGAGAAATTTGTCCTGACCATGGGCCAGGCAGAACTGGAGAAAACTCCAGCTACAAAACATCAATAATTTAAGAGTATACCAACACCAAACAGCTATTAAATAGCAACTATATGTTACATATCTATGCTGGGCTTGGGTACTAGGAAAAGGCCCTGGGAGGCTTAGCACTTTCTTTAGGGAGTACAAAGCCCTGAAAGCTGAGATGTGTCTGGTTACATTATTATGCTAGGTGCTCCTTATGCTTACTGGGGGAAAAGGCAATTTGTAAATGTTATCTTAACAAAAAAAAAAAAAAAACAACAACTTTCAATAAGCTTTTATGACAGAGCCTTGATTAAAAACTCCAGAAAGATAAAAGCATATGCTATCATTTTAAACACAGATGTCTCCTGCAGGAGAGATATGGTCAATTTCATGTTCACACACACACATACATGTTCAAGTAAAGATCTCCTGGACACAGCCTGTGGTTATACTTTGAGGACTTTAATCACTTTCAACATTGAGAAATATTTTCTTACACAGCCGATCTTAATGTGCAGTGTAGCAGTTTATCTATTTCTTCTTTTCTCCACATTCTCAGCAAGCAGGGAGAACAGCTGGTTGCAATCCGTTTTATGCAAGTCTTCCACATAATAGAGGACTTAAAACTGGAGATAGGTCATGGCTGCCAATTAAAATAACAGGCTTGAATCCATGTAGCCTTGATTCTTCTCACTCTTACCCCAGGGAAGATAGCATTTGGCAGGATTTCACACATCGACAAGATCTACTTTTTTTCTAACAAAAGTTGTTCTCATTAGCTTTATCCTAATTTTTTTCAAAACTTTTAGATTAAAATATAGAGAAGAACCAATGCAATTTATTTTGTTTATGGTTGAGGAAAGTAACAAAAAAGAGAAAACCAAGCCCTTCTTACTTCCCCACGTGGCTTGTATTGTGTTAAATACTCATTAACCATGTTTTGTTAAATAATTGTTACCACTGATCTCAGAGTTGCTAGCCTTTGGATAAAAAATAAATGCTGCTTTTGCTTTTAGTGGATTAATATGGTTACATTCCATAGGCAATAATCACTAAAGTTAAATTAAATTTAAACCTATTTGAACGCCTTACACAACAACTTGAAACAAATAGAAACTAGACAGGAGCCTGCATTTTCCAGATGAACAGTGATGGTGAAATTTGACATTCTGTGTCCATTTGCCTTTTAAGAATTCAAAAATAGAAGAAAGGTGGGTTTGTACATGTTTGAGTAATATTTTTGGTTTATAAGAGAAGTAGGAGGACTGGAATGATAGCTCAATGGCTAAAATATTTGCCATGCCAACATATGAACATAAGTTTGATTCCCAGAACCCACATGCAAAGCTAGGCATGGTGGTTAGTCGGTGCCTATAATCTTAGTGCTGAAGAGGTAGAGACAAGTATTTTTTTTCTTGCTGTGCAGTTGGCCTAGTCTACTTGGTGAATTCCAGACCTTTGAGAGACTCTGTCTCAAAAAACCCAAGGAACAATACTGGAGGCTACCCTCTGCCTCTTTTCCCACCTGTATGCCCCCCTCCAGACCTCACCCTGCTCCTGCCTCCACCATATACACAGATATACTTCACCAGAGGTGTACACTCCCTACCTAGAACACATCCCATACATAAGTAAAAGAGCAGACAGAATTCTTGGAATGGGGAATCTTATAAAAAGGACAAGGACAGCAAGTCCCCAATTAAGTGGACAAGATTTACTCAGACTCTTAGATGACCACTATGTTATTTCTTTTTCAGTGGAGACTTTCTAAGACTAAAGGAAGGTGGCAGGAAGATGGTGCAATTCCTGGGTGGGTTGTCCAGCAGTCAGTGCAGAGTGAATGGGTTGTCCACCTGTCAGTGCAGAGCAGGTGGGTTGTCCAGCAGTCAGTGCAGAGAGGGTGGGTTGTCCAGGAGTCAGCGCAGAGCATGGAGAGCTTGTCAACTCAGCAAGTTAACTACCTAATAAGATTTTAACATTTTCCACACATAAGCATGACAGAATCCAGAATCTTTACATTAATAATGCCGTGTGTTCCCATTATAACTATTATGTATATAAACAAAAGAAAATGTGACCCATGTTTTGGAAACTCTTAATCATTGGAAAATAACCTCAAGGTTACTATCAAATGCTGCCATGAGTGGACAAATATTTCAAATTAGTTTTGAAAACTATGTTTACAGTTTGAAAAGAAAGCACATGTGTAGTAAATGGACAGGTGGAGTGTCACAGCACAGAGATGTTCATACAAAAGAGCAAAGTGGGAATTTAAAATCCCCAGACTATCATAACCAAATTAAAAAATCACTATAGATTCTTAAAATACATTCTTTGGATAGTAGAAGAAGCAGATGAGGCTGAAGACAGATCAGTGGAAATTATGCAACAAACGAAGCAAGAAGGGATCTGACCTTGCAGAGAATCTGAGTTCACTTCCAAGGACCCATACCAGGTGATTCACAACCACATGTAACTTCAGTTCCAGAGGCTCTGACTCCCTTCTCAGGCCTCCATGGGTGCTGTACTCATATATGCGCTTACCCACATGCAGACAAACACAAATAACATAATTTCAAAAGTAAATAAAATCTTTCAAAATCTTTCTTTAAAAAAAAAAGTATTAAAGATAAAAAAAATTGAGTGGCAGTTCAGAGATCTGTGATAACAAGTCCAGCAAGCATCAAATTTCAGTCCCAGAAGACATGGAAGAGGTAAATGAACAGAGAAAGAACAAAATGAACTGAGAAACTAGTAGCTGAAAACTCCTCAAGATTTCTCAGGAAACCAATTTAGGATCAGAGATGATTATGAACAGCTGGAAATATAAATACAATGAAAATCACATACAGTCTTATGCATCTTAGTCAAATCATAAAATCCAAAGACAAGAAAGTGCCTTTCTCTCAAATTAGAAGAAACTACAAAATGAAGACAATGCCTCATTAGTCAAAACTGAGAACCAGAGAAAATTGAAGGTTTTTTTAAAGTGCTAAGAGAAACAGAGGAAAGTTGGGAGATAGCACATGCCTGAAATCTCACCCCCGCACTCAGGAAGTCGAGGCCGGAGGGTCATTGAGTGTTTTAAATCTATTGTGTGCTACATAGTGAGGCCCCATCTTAATAAAGGTGGGTGCATGGCTCAAATGAAGGCATTCAAGGTAAAAGATAATGGCACAAGAAGGAGCAGTGTCCACGACAGAGACTATTACTCTAAAGCACACATGTGAATACGTGTGAAAAATGCTGTACATATCTTCATTTCAGAGACCTAGATTTCTACATCTGTACATGTTTCTTAAAGGACAGAGGATTTAAAGCAAAATACATAGTGCTGTATAAAACAGTTTATGACATTTTTATGCAATAGATAATTTTACTTACTAAGTAGAATAACACAAAATCTTGAAGCAGAGAAATAAATGGAGCCTGACAGTTGTAAGATTCCGTTTCTGTGTGTGTGTGTGTGTGTGTGAGAGAGAGAGAGAGAGAGAGAGAGAGAGAGAGAGAGAGAGAGAGAGAGAGAGAGAGAGATTTTATTTTTAAAAAAAGTACTACTTACAGCCTACTAAATATCCCTTCTAAGTTTGGGATTCAAACATAGATAGCTATTTTTGATGTGTGTGTGTGTGTGTGTGTGTGTGTGTGTGTGTGTGTGAGAGAGAGAGAGAGAGAGAGAGAGAGAGAGAGAGAGAGAGAGAGGAAGAGAGAGAGAGAAAGATTTTATTTTTAAAAAAGTACTACTTACAGCCTACTAAATATCCCTTCTAAGTTTGGGATTCAAACATAGATAGCTATTTTTGATGTGTGTGTGTGTGTGTGTGTGTGTGTGTGTGTGTGTGTGTGTGTGAGAGAGAGAGAGAGAGAGAGAGAGAGAGAGAGAGAGAGAGAGAGAGATTTATTTTATAAAAAGTACTACTTACAGCCTACTAAATATTCCTCTAAGTTTGGGATTCAAACATAGTTAGCTATTTTTCCATTTCTAGTCAGTATTTTATTGGAAGACTCAATCAATGCAGTAGCTGAGGGAAAAGGAAATATAACTAACACAGATTGGGATGGGACACAGAGAAGCTTCACTTCAGGAGGGGAGGCCACAAAGACCTAAGGACAAGGGAAGTGCTCCTCAGGCTGCTGGGAGGCCCCAGGCTCTTTGCAAACACCAGCACACAGTGAACACCTGGCCCCTGCAGAGCTGAACAAGCATTTGCAATGTAAGTCTTAAGTTCTTTCAAATATTTAGGAATGAGTTTTGGAAAGTCACTGTAAAAACTCCATTTTTAAAATTTGAAAAATTTCTGAAAGTAATGGAGAGGGTCTTTTTTTCTTTTAAATCTTGAAAATTCCAAAATTTTAAATGTGTATTTTACCAAAGCTAAGTTATTAGGTGTCCTATCAAAGAGTAAAAAAGACTCTCCCCCATTTCTTCCTTTATTTTTTTGTTTTACTATCTGAGGGAGGGTAACCCTTTTGTAGTGCAGGCTAGACTTCAATTCACAAATTCTCTTGCCTCACTGTTCAGGCTAGAAGGTATGCTTTGGTAGAAATGATAAGATTACAATAAAACTTTATCATGTGTAATAATTATATGTAAAAGTTCACAAATATTAAACAATCTATGTTTGCCCAATTCTCAGTTTGTTCTTAGTTACTGTTACTACTTCTACCACTGTTATCAAGTTCATTGCGATAGCACTACATTCTCAGGCATGTAGATGCACAAGCCAGAGGAGGAGGAAAGTCAACCGGTAAGTTAATTTTAAATCAGTGTATCAAGTAATTTCAGGGAGGAAACAATAGTCTTCTCAGTAAGTGGTAATACAACCACTGAAAACCCATGTGGATACAAGGACTCTAAGCTCACATTACACATGAAATTAATATGTAAAAGATCATATGCTTAAAAAATCAAAAAAGCTTTAGCAGAAAGATACAAGAATATTATTATTCATGTGAAAAGTTAAGAGAATGAAGAGAAGTCAAAGTGTTAAAGAAAACTACTTAAAAGCAGATAGCTCCCATTAGCCCAATTTGAGCATTACTCAATGTATACATGTTTTGAAATACTGCAAGGCTAAATTTATTCACCATTTAAATTATATACCCATGTGTAGCCATAAATCACGTTAGATAAAGGACTTACATCAGAATGTAGTCAGAATCTTCATAAATATAGGCAGATAGAAGGCATGAACGTCATTCATAAAATTATTCATCATGGTTAATTATTACGGAAATGCAGGTTAAGATGATTTATCCCAGCCAAACAGTTAGAATATAAATGACTAAGGACGCTGACAATGGAAAAAGAGTGTCTGGAATGCTCATACATTCCTGAGAAGAGTATGAAATTGTACAAGATCTGACAAAATAGTGGCAACTTCTATTAAGGTACAAATCTTTGACACAGTTTTATACTCCTAGGAATAGGCCAAAGAAAAAGAAAGTTTATTTTCATAAAGAAGACTTGACTCCAAATATACTTAGCAGCTCAAATCAAAATTGACTTCAAATGAAAACAATGCAAATGTTCACTTGTAAGAAAGTGGATGAGCTGGTGATCATATAGCCAAAGTGGATTGCTACTCAGCATTAGCAAGGGATGACCTGTTGATTCCATCAGCAACACTGATGAGTCTTATGGAGAGTATGCACACAGAAGGAAGCTAGACATGAATAATGCTGGTAATGTCTCATTTATGTGTTTCATTCCAAAGGGTCCTATTTGTGACATGCCATCTCTGTTTATTCAGAAAGCTGTCCTTTCCTCTTGACTTTTCTCTCAGGAAAAATTAGTCTAAGACAGTAAGTCGCGAGACTGGTTGCACTGTTTGGGATGGAGGTAAGGTGAGCAATGGATGCAATAAGACTTCCATGAGAGACAGGAATGTTCTGTATTATGATGGAGGTACTGTTTGCAGACACCCCAGTTCTAGGTGTATTTTAGCATTGTATTGTACATATATGTCCATCCATTTTAGTGTAGGTGAATTTTACATCAACAAAATAAAGTAAAATATTATTACCAATCTTACTGCTGACACTCAGGTGGTAGATAGAGAATGGCTGAGTAGAGATAATGCAAACCTGTTAGCATGCTGATTTGGTAGATTCTGGGTTCTGGGAAGATCTATGAGCTCTCAGTGTACCATTTTTCTAATGTTTCATAAGTAAATTGTCTATTGTAAGATGTTAAATTAATTCAATGTGTGATGCAGACAGTATTGGGATGACTATTGAAATATAGATTTGTGCAGTAATCATTAAGGGCTTAAATCTATATCAGATTTCATCTAAAACAATTAAATGTAATGGATCAAATGAATAAAAATATCAGTTGATCAATTGGAACACATCAATAAGAAAAACAACACAGTGGAACATTTTAAAAACTTGGATACGTCACCAAAATATACAGATGGGAAATTAAGCATACAGAAAAGTACTCATTTCTGTTTGTCATTACAGAAATGTAAATTAAAGTACAAAGAGATGTCATTTACATTTTAATATCAGTACCAATTGTTAAAATGGAAAAGGGTGATGATATGTGCTTAAAAGCGGGACCAGCAGGTTGGGAATAAAATATTAAACATACTCTCACCAAAGTACCCAGAAATCCACTGCTAGGGATATACACAAAGGAAATAAAACCAAATGTGTATATAAAAACATGTTAAAAAGTTTTCACAACCATTTTGTTCATGATAATAAAACATGGAAATTCCCTTCCAAATCTGAGAATACGTACATGGTGGAATGCAGCTTAGCAATAAAAATAAGCTGACACTGATACATCATAGAGGAACCTCAAAGGCATTGTTTTAAGTAAAATCCAGAAAAATACACAACTTTATCCTTCTGTGAAATGTAAGGGAAAACACAGACCTGGGAAACAGATTGGTGGCTGTAAGGCTTCATTGAGTCAAAAGAGCAATTGACAGCAAAGAGCATGTGAGAATTTGTTGAGATGACAAAAAATTTGACTCATGATTGTGGTAGAGATGACTTCTTTATACATACGAAAAGTCTTCGTTCATTTGAAATCAGACGTATTTAAAAGACAGTTGGCAAATGTAATTTAAATGGGATTTGGGAGTGTGCTTTCACATACTCAGAGTCTGTCTTGTGTGGGAAGTTGAATTTTGTTTCTGATAAGATGGAAGTTGTCTCCATAGAAAATGAAATAGTTCACCAGTATCAAACGCAAGATGCAGCATGGAGCCAGGTGTGTGCTTTGGACAGCCAAATGTCACGACATGCTTTGACTCCGGCCTGTGACTCAGTCATCATTTGAAACTCTCCCACTGCAGTTGTCAGGGAACTCGGTCTACATAGCTTCCTATACAATACTCTTCCCACAGACGCTTCCTTCCAAACACAAAGTTCTTCTCCAAGCAATTGTGACACAGTATCATTTCCTTCTGTTCTTCTGAGGCAGTTGTCAATATGTGAACTGGGATTAACTGAGCACAGAAACCCTGTGACAACTTTGAGAAACAAGTGAAGCTAAAAAGCTACTCATTTGTCTAGTGGTGGTATCGATCTATTCTCAAGGCTTTCATTTTCATTTCATTGGTTTTCAATTGTTCTTCAGGATGAAAAATTCAAAATACATCTTAGTAGCATCTCTAGAAATTCAAGATGTGATTAATCTCCCTTATTCTTTAATCTTCGTCTTCCTTGTTCTGCATTCTTATTCCTTTTCTTTCCTTTTAAAGTTTATTTTGATTGACAAAATGGCATGTATTTATGGCACACAGCATTATGTTTTGCTGTATGTGTCCAATTTGAAAAAGGAAGTCAAGCAAACTAGCATATACTACCTCACACACTTGTTATTTGTTTTGATGGTGAGGTTTACTCTCAGTAGTATCCAAGTCTATAATGTATCATTAACAGCCATCACCATATTATGCAATAGATCTCACTTGTTACTCCTGTCAAAATGTAATTTTGCATCCTTTCCCAACATTTCCCTTCTTTAAGCCCCTGTTTATTTTAATACAAGCCTTAGGAGCAAATAAGATAATGGGCATTTGTTGGCTTTTAGTCCAGCTTTGTTTGCAAAGAGGCTTCCAGTTCCCAGAATGTTGCTAGTTGTCTAGCAGCTTCTAACTCTAGATACAATTAGGATTCCTTGGCAGCAGCTCAGAAAGGACTGACACAGTATCTAGGCTTGTGGTTCTCAACCTTCCTAATGCTGCAACCCTTTAGTACAGTTCCTCAGGTTGTGTGACCCCAACTATAAAATTACTTTTGTTGCTACTTCACAACTGTAATTTTGCTACTATTATGAAATCTAATGTAAATACTTATGTTTTCAGATGGTCTTGGGTGACCCATGTGAAAGGGTCATTGGACCCCCAAAGGGATCCCAACTCACAGGTCAAGAACCACTGGTGTGGGAAGCCAGCTCTCACCTTTTTAAAGGGTTCCTATGAGGAGGAGAGAGGAATAAGAAATGTTTTAGGTAGAAAGATAGCAGGGATGAGACAGACAGAAATACAGGATAGCTTCAGGAGGACCTGGGTCAATACCAATGGCCCTTTCTATCTCTTCAAAAGCACCTTTTATAACAATGTCAAGGCGCAGGGCAAAAGGCCTCCACCTTGCTAAATCAAAGCATACTGCACAGCCAAGTGCAGACCCTTCCAAACACCTGGTAACCATGCACGTGGTCAAGCCATGTCCTTATGCAGCCCTGCTGGGTAAAGTAAGCTCAGATCTCACTAGGAAACCTCTTTGGGTTCCAACATACTGGTCTAGGGTAAACTTCTACTAAGTTCAATGTCAAAGTTACTGTCCTGGGATCTTGCTCAGGGATATGTCCTGGCAACAGATATCTATAGGATTCAGCAAGTATACAGATGTGTCCGTGTGAGGCTGGGGGTTGCTGAAAGGAAGTAAAGTGACATAACACTAGCGAGGTATTGTCTTCATATATTTCAGATGGTACTTGGCCAGGTTCATCAACCATGTTTTTGAAATCTGACTCTTATGGACACATCAGCATTTAAGAAGGAAGTCTCTCATCCTGTCATGAGTCCCATCATTCTGCATCTAGTGAGGGTAGTCTATGACTGCTATGAATATGTTAAAGGAAGGACACACCAAAGACAAGCAGGCTTCTGCTTATGGTAACGAACTAGAATAAATCAGCTAATTGCTGGTTATGCAGATATAAGGAACTTCAAATTCGAGAGAAATTTAGAAGTCAACATTTAAAGGTCTTAGAGCCTTACATAGTGTGGAAATTAAACCAGTGAGCAATTGTCTGGAAGGCAGCTCCTTTCATTGTGTCATTAAAAAAAAAGGCAGAGAAATCTTTTGACTAGATTGGGGTCAGTTAAAGGAGTACTAGATTGCAAGAACACCCATGTAACTTCAACAGGAGGCTTAAACTGTTCTGGGAATTTTGTGTTTTTGTTTATTGCATTTAATCATCTCTATGGCTACATTTTAACTTTTGATACTCACCTACTTGCTTGACTTCCCAGACTAGCGATCCTATTTATACCTAACTTCATTCTGTCCTCTGACTGTCACTGCTCCCTCTAAACTAAGTGATTTTGCACATGGCCTCTCCTTCCTGCATTCTCTCTTCTCTAGGCCTCCTTACTTGGCTCAGTGCTCTTCATCTACCAGGGTACCACTTAGTCATCTGTTCCCCTGCAAGCTGGAGCTGCACTTATGATGCTCTCTGCTTGCACTCTCTGGAACTAAGGCAGGTACTTCTCTGGTATATTTCTGCCTCCTCTATCATGGCATTAAAATTGGACCCTAGTTGTTTCTTTTCATTAAGAACAAAGCTCAAATACTGTAACAAAAAATTGAATATATAACAGGATTGAATATTTTAAAGATTTTTTTTTATTAAGTTCAAAACAAATCCAACTGTTGTATGATATTTTATTTGTGTTCTGACAAAAAAAGCTTGCCTGGAGTTCAGAGGGTGGAGCTAGCCACTAGTTAACCATAGAGGCCAGGCAGTGGTGGCACACACCTTTAAACTCAGCACTTAGGAGGAGGAAGCAGGAAGATCAGGAGTTCAAGGCCATCCTGGGCTACAGGAGATTGATCCAGAGAGACAGAGCTGGGAGGTGGTCACTCATGCCTTTAATCTCAGCACTAGGGAGGTGGAGACAGGAACATAAGACAGGTGGAGATAGGATCTCGACCCTGTTCAGTCTGAGGATTTGTAAGGACAGGATCACTCCCATTTGGTCTGAGATTTCATAGAGGTAGGAAGTTTCTGATGGCTGGCTGCTCTGCTTCTCTGATCTTTCAGCTTTCACCCTGACATCTGACTCTGGGTTTTTATTGATTAAGACTAATTAGGATCTTGCATCAACTAACCATGCAAAGGCACTCCCAATCTTCATACTTTATATTGCTGCGCATATCTTCATGTACAGAAATTTTAATTTAAAACAATATATGTAACTGTCTAAAATATGTGGAAGAATAAAAATATGGATAGATAACTGTATTATTTCCATCGATGTGCATAAATGGGCAAAGTCTACATAAACACAGAAAAGCATATACACATGTATAGGAGAATAGAACACTAAGACGTTCCAAGAACTAGTAAATGGAGATCAAAATGGAACCCTGTTGCTGGAAAGAAAAATGTTTTGTATATAGTGTTTAAACACCTTGGAATTAGATAGTTATAGTTAGTTGAAGATTAGATGGTTATAGTTTTCCTTGTTAAGAATTTCAGAAAAGAAACTAACCAAAGAGGTGTGAAGTGTATACATTTGAAAAGACACTATAAGATAGTTCTCTGTTAGTAATGTAAGTTAGGATAGAAAGTGATTCAGGTACATTACTTACCAAAATAGAATAGATAATGGAATATTTTCTTTGATTTTGCCAAATATAAATAGACTAGATATTGCAACTATAATTCTTCCTTGATAATTGTTTTGTTATATGTAATTTTACTATGTTAAAATTAAAACTTTCTTTTTTGAAAAAAAGAAAAGGGGAAGTGCTTGGGATGTCTTTCTGTATGCTGTGAATGTGTTGCTCTGATTGATTGATAAATAAAATGCTGATTGGCCAGTAGCCAGGCAGGAAGTATAGTATAGGTAGGACAAGAGAGAGGAGAATTCTGCGAAGAGGAAAGCTGAGTCAGGAGTCACCAGTCAGACACAGAGGAAGCATGATGTAAAGATACCAGTAAGCTACAAGCCATGTGCAAAGTATAGATTTATAGAAATGGCTTAGTTTAAGTTGTAATATTTAGCTAGCAAGAATCCTGAGCCACAGCCATACAGTTTATAAGTAATATAAGTCTCTGTGTGTTTACTTGGGTCTATGAGGCAGCAGGAGCTGGGTGGACACAGGAAAACTTCAACTACAGAGAACACTAAGAAGTTCCAAGAACTAGTAAATGGAGATCAAAATGGAACCCTGTTGCTGGAAAGATAAGTGTTTTGTATATAACATTTAAACACCTTGGAATCAGCTGGGTGCCTTTAGTCCTAGCATTTAGGAGGCAGAGGCAGAGGCAGGTGGATCTCTGAGTTCCAGGCCAACCAGACCTACAAAGCAAGTTCCAGGGCTAAACAGAGAAAACCTGTCTCAAAAAACTACCTACCTACCTACCTACCTACTTACCTACACACACCACATACATACATACATACATACGTACGTACATACATACATACATACATACATACATACATACATACATACATACTCTAGGCTTGAATTATATTACCTGGATGAAGAAGAGACAAACTGAAAAATTTTTGCCCCTTTATAATTAATATTATGTGAAGCTATAAAAGTAGACAACCAAAACTAATTTCAGGTTTATAAAATAGGGTAATGTTTAATATCATATGAGCGCAAATGGAGTTTATGTACCTGCCTATGATTGTTTTTTTTTAGATAGGGTCATATGCAGTCTAAGTTGACCTGCAACTTGATAGGTAGCGAAAGATGAACTGAAATCTCCGATGCTTCTACTTCCACCTTTCAAGTGCTGGGGTGATAGGTCCACACCACCACACCCAGCTATGTTATTATTTAGAACAATTTTACACAAAAGTTATTCAAGTTTGAGTCTGTAAGACAAATGAGACTAGAAAGATAGTTATTCTTCAAGATTTTAAAACCCACCATGATTCAGAATGAATCAAGTGCAGCAGGCACGTGCATGTAGAGACTAGCAGTGAGGGGGCACACATGGGTTCTCTACACAAATCAAGTACTGGAGTATGTACAAAGACAAGTTACAGATACCATAGAAAGTCCTTTCTAAATAGATGTTGGGTAACCAATAGCAGAGAAGGAAGAAGTCCTTTCTCCTCCCTGGAGCTGTAGTACTATATATTGGGAAAGATTGTTAGAGTTCATCTGATCCAACCTTCCTAGAGACTTTCATTTCTTGAAACAGCACAGTTAAGTGTTTCTCTTACTTGTGACTATCTCAGAGGACACAGCCTCTCTGGAAACAACCTGTTCCCAATTGCACAATGCCATTCAGAATAGGAGAATGTTTTCTGTTATTATACCTTCTGAAGCACCCATGGGTTAGTTTTAAGATTGCCACTCTGATCAAGCCAAAACACAAGCACTCCTTCAATGACAGCTTTGAGTTACTATTTCAAATCTAGAATGAATTTCCAGTGTGTATTTCTATGGAACAGAAAATATAAGACGACAATCAAAACCTTTTGAACTAGATGTGAATAGAAGTTTAATTTCTTTTTATTTGCCAAATTACAGAAAATTACAATTTAGCTTACCCAGATGTATGTTGTTTTGAAACTAGAGTTACCCTCTTTTAAAAGTATCAAATCATTTCTTGCCTCTTGAGTCTGACACCGGTCATCACAATCTATCTGCTTTTGTTCTTGCATCTTGGAATGTGAGAAGTGGGTGGTCACTTTGATAATATCTGATATTCAGTGCTTGCTGCATTTTCCTTTCAAAGACATAGTGATATATTACACTATGGTAGGCTGCCAGTTCAGGCTAGTGTTGAAGAAAGGGAGCAGCTATAAGAACTGCAGGACTTGAAGCTATTTCTGTTGACTTTGTATTTTCCACAATCATACAACATGCACTAATCACACCAAGCTAGCCTTTTCACCCTTCCTCACTGCTTCCCACTTCTAGAAATCAGCACTCTTCTTTCAGGAACTTGCCCTTCTTTCCTTCCTTCCTCCCTCCCTTCGTCCCTCCCTCCCTCCCTCCCTTCCTTCCTTCTTTCCCCCTCTCCCTTCCTTCTTCTTTCCTTTTTGCAGACAAAAGCACCTGTTAGTACAAGGTTAAGAAAATAACAATTATAAAATAATGAAATATTTGGAATAGTAACAGACCTAGTTTTACAGCTCAGCCTAGAAAGTCACTATGAATATAATCATAATTATCTGAGTTGGTTTCATTCAGCCCTAAGGTCTTTGTCTACAACAGGAAGAGTTCTGAGTCTCCAGGCTTGTGGAGCTAACAGAATGATTCACTTCATCTGCCTTCACGTAGAATAATTCCCAGCTATTGCTTTTTCTGCTTTTGAATAGTTAGAACTTTCTTTGAGCTCTGGATGATCTATTCTGCCTCCTGCTCTTTCCCACAGAGTCATTGCTCAGGACACTCTGGAACCCCACATATGGCCAGCAGCATTTTCCTCCTGATGGGTGATTAGAAAGCCAGTGCTTCCCAGCAGTATTGATGCCTTCAGTTAAGAGCTTTGTTGTTTTATCCTTGTTCCTCAGAACAATAAAGGTACCTACGAGGAATTCAATACTTTCAAGGCTCAGGTTAATCTATCACCAGTGAGTGAGGATGCTTTGCTTCTAAAGGTAATGATGAGCTTCACATGAGATAGGCCTGCCACTATTGTCCATTAGAACCATTAGAAAAGAAAAGCCCAAGATACTGATCAGATGCTAAAATCTTTTCTGGGTTTGGGCAAACAAAAACAACAGAACCCCTAAACAACTCATTTAAACACCCATGCAGTTGGCTGGGAATGTAGTTCAGTTGGCAGAATGCTGACCTAGTACAAGCTGGTAATACATATAAATAATCTCTGAACTCTGGATATAGAGGCAGAAGGATCAGGAGTTCAAGATCATCCTCTGTTGCATAGAAGTTTGAGACCAGACTGGGCTACATGAAACACCATGTCAAGATATAAAAAAAGAAATATCCATACACTCAATGATGCACTCATTAGTGTATTTATCCAAACTTATAAGACACCTCTAGTCTAAGATGTATGTGACAGTATTAATGAAGGAATTACAGTATGATATAACAAATATAGTAAAGTGTATAAATAAATAACAGGAGTAACTAAACAGAGGGATGCCTGCTCTTTGGGTTTAGAATAGAAATGTTCCAAGAAGATGCAAAACATGAAAAGAGAAAATAGGTTTCTAGATGAAAAATAATTCAGATGTGAAGAGCATGGAGGTGAAAAGGCTAAAGGCTGAGATCACACAACTTATTATGAAAATGTCCATAGGTGGCTATTTCAAAAGCTGTACATAAAAGGACATTGTTAAAATAGCTTATTAGGAAGTGTGCTGTGGAAAATAAGAACAAAATAAGAAAATTCTTAGAATTTTCTAACTGTGTTACCCACGAAGAATATAAGCAAGGATTCTGACCTCTAGTAGCTAGACTAACACACTTGATTCATTTGCATATAAGATGATGGGCTGCTTCTGTGAAAGAGTATAACTTAAAGCCCATTTTGTCAGGAGCAGAGTGAAGATTTGGTGGTACACTAGTGATGATGGTGTAGCTTCTCTGACATGGAGAGGAGAGAGTTTTAGAGTAAAATAGGAGGACAAAAATCTTATAAAAAAAAAACTTCCTCAGAAGGATATTTGTGAAGACATTGAACCTAGACTTGAAAGGGCCACAGAATTCATCTGGTAACATTAAGGCAATTTCATTTTGCAAGGACCATATACTTCTTTGTATAATAGAAAGTTATGTAGGAAATTTTCAGCCTAGAATGTTACCACATCTATAACCTTCATTGAATGAGTTGATTTCATTTAGCCCTAGGGTCTTTAACTATAACATGAGAATCATATTGAGTTGGTAGGCCTGATGACTTTTTACATGAAGAACTTACATTTGTGTACTGTCTATGCTTTGCTAAATTAATGAATAATTTTAAGCATGATAAAGTTTCCATTTCATAAATATTACCTTGATCACATTGCAGAAGATGAATTTCAGGGTGAGAGGCAGGAGGCAAATAAATTAGTTAGGAAGTTGTTGTAATATTTCTAGGGAGAGATAATGAGGGATTAAAATGAGAAGAACCATTGGGAATAAAAGGAGATGATGAGGTTGTCTAATAAAAGCCCCTGTAACAGCAAACATAATAGAGAAAATACAGATGCATTGAGTCTAATGCTGAAATATGCCATGCATATCTGCTGTCACTGCAACTTTCTAACATAGCCTAAACTTCTGGCTAATTTAGTGATGGAAAAACAGTAGTGTGTGTAGAGATTGGAAGGGATAAGACTGTTTTTACACGTGTTATAAGGAGATACATGAACACACACACACACACACACACGAACAAGTAAAGCTAAAAATACAGTCTAAAAATATGTCCAGTGCAAGGCTACTTTAAAAAATCAACATAAAAAGATGTCCATTCTGTCAAATAGGTGTACCAAAGGTTCTTTCCACTCAAAGAATCTCCTCATGCAAAGCCCTCTCCTTTTTCCTACTGGACATGACAAACTTTAGTTGTCAGCTTTGTTATGGTATAAGTTTGAAAGTTACAGACCAATGTGCATGTAAGACCAAAGTAGAATCCTTTGTTTTTGGCCGGTAACAAAGATGGGCTAGTGCCTCAGAAAGACTCTTGGTGCCCAAGCTTGAGGGTACAGCATTTTCAAATGCAAAAGACCACACAGACCACAATTACACCTACCTTAGATGAGGATCAGAGTGACCTCAGCGTTGGCAGAACATACTAGCCATATTAGGCACAACATGACAATTAATTTTGATTTATACCTTTATCAGTTATTTTAGTTTATGTTCAGTTTGGGCAAACATTGATTATTTTAGTTAATACATCTGGATCATGGGTGGGTCATAGACAATACCAAATGTGTTGCCAAGGCAAATGTGGCTGTTGTTGGAGTGCAGGATTGAGAAGTATTAAGCAGACACAAAATCGAGTCAGGAAAAGATGGCATCCCCTTAGTCACTTCAACTTGACTGGATTGAATAATCCAGTGGAGATCTTTGGAGATCGGCAACCTCATCTCTATGTATGTCTGGCAGTTATTTCCAGAGATAATTAGACTATGACTGTCATGTTTCTCACTCTAATAATCAATGGTTTAATCTATTGATGGACTCAAAATTAAGAAAAACTGGTAAGAAATAAGCCAAGCTAAGCTGGGCATTTATAATTAAGAATACACCTCAATGTGTGATTTATTTGGGAGCAGGGTGGAGGGCCCCCCAAATAACAAAGAGCTAAGAGTGAAACAAACAACAATAGAGTATCAGAGGAGAAATGAAATTCACAGTGAATATAAACTGTAACAAGGTTGAGTACATTTCCACAGAATTTCCAGTGGAGCAGAAATGAGGAAAAAATCCAAGCATATGTGATCCAACATACACATATATATATGATCATTCAGGGAGAGAGAAATCTGTGGGTTAAAGGTGAGGTTTTTAAATTGAGAAGTAAGAGAGTGCTCACCATAAAGCCTTTACCATTAGAACACACAGGCAGTTTTTATGAGTTTATTAAATTTTAATCAAGTCATCTTCACACATCTGACCACCATAGAGGGTGCATATGCTATCTGAAATGCAGAATGATTAAAATTGAGGATGTTTTGGATTTTGTAACAATTTTTTATTCACAATAACACATCAAGGGTAGGACCCAAATTTAAACACAAGTTTTCCTCATGTTTTACATGAATCTTATGTTTACAGCTTGAAAGTATGTGTGGTGGTTTGAATAGGAATGGCCCCCATAGATTCATATGTTTGAATGTTTGGCCCATAGAGAGTGGCACTATTAGATATGGCTTTGTTGGAGGCAGTGCGTCACTTTGGGAGCAGGCTTTGAGGTCTCATATGCTCAAGCTATGCCCAGTGTGACACACCATTTCCTGTTGCCTGTGGATTGGATCAAGACATAGAACTCTCAGCTCCTCCTCCAGCACCATGTCTGCCTACATGCTGCCATGTCCTACCATGATGATAATGGACTACATGCCTCTGAAACTGAAAGCCAGGCCCAATTAAATGTTTTCCTTTGTAAGAGTTGCCGTGGTCATGGTGTCTCTTCACAGCAATAAAATCCCTAACTATAACAGACACTAAAGACACAAGCAAGTATTCATACGAAGTGACAAAGGTGAGATTCACTGCAATAGAAACCCTAACTAAGACGGTATGTTTATACAATGTTTTTAGAGACCCTGTAACTTGTAGTCACATGTCTCATTTGGGACTTTTGTATAAGGAATGCTCACCCATATCCATGACCTGAAGTGATATGGAATATGGGTTCTTCTTTCTCTCTCTCTCTCTCTCTCTCTCTCTCTCTCTCTCTCTCTCTCTCTCTCTCTTTCATGATTTAAATGCTGTGGGTCTGTCTGTTGCCTAAGCTTCAGGTTGGAGGCTCTGATAAAGTAAGTCCATGGAAGTAAGCAGTGCCTAGGAGACCAGAGCCCTGGCAAAGGTTGACATTACTTCTGGTGACATTCCAGCTGGGGCCCATTATTTCACTATCACCTGCAATCTGCTTAGTGCAGCAGGACAGAAGAGTGGGTCCTGGAGACAGGGAGTTCTTTGGAACTGATGCAGAGAGACGATGTTGTATCTAAAGGAAAAACTGTAACTACTTTTCCTCTTGTCCCTTTCTTCCTCCTCCCTCCCTCCTTTTTATTTCCTTCCCATTTCTCTTGCTTTTATTTTCTTTTAACTTCCGGAAACTTTTGTAACAGTTTCACATATTAAAAAATACTCTAAGTTTTCCTAATTCACTGTGCATGTCTCAGGGTTCATTTCCTCCTTGCAATCTGCCCTTTATCCTCTCCAGCTTTAACTTGCACATGATTTACATCGTGTTTCTCCATCACTACCTTCTTTCTTCTCGGCTTCTTATAAACAACCATCCTAAACAATGACAATTATCCATAACCCATTGAATGAACAAAAACCATCCACCCTACCTCTTGGGAATGTGGGTGTCATGTTCTTAAAATTACTTCCTTTTGTTTGGGGGGCAAAGGTATCTTTAGGGAATCCTGAAAAGAAAAAAAATGGGTTAATTGTCAAAGTAATGGGGGAGTTAGCTATATCATTTGTCCAGTCTCTGCATAATGGGCAAGTGCAAGGCTTGTCTCAAGTCCTTGTTCATGTAGTCTGTGAAGCTGGATCATCTCAACTAGCCATCTTGAAATTGTCCTGAGCAGTTTGTAGTCCAAAGCTGATCTTTGGGTAGTGTTTATCAGCTTAATGGCATTAACATTGTCCTAATCAAATCATCATTGTGAGGTCCCATCCTCTTTTTGGAGACTTCAAAGTCGCTGTAGGCATGGTCATGGTTCCCTGCAGAAATTTTTTTTTGTGTGCCTACTCTGTGGTTTCGAGCAATATCAATTGTATCTGTCACACAATTGTGTCTCACACCCAGTTGCAAGTTTGCAATACAATAGATTCCATTCTTCTTCACTAAGATATTCTTTGATTTCAAGTCTCGGTGAGCTGGCTTTCCTTGGGTATCAACAATCTCCATGTGAAGATGTGCAAGATTGCTTGCTATGGACAGAGCGAGTTTGACCATCCCTTCCACTGTAACAGTGGACCAAACACAGCTGAGTCCATCTGTCATTGTCTTTGTTGTCTGCTGCTATAAATCCTAGAATGTTTTCATGGTATAACATCACAGTCTGATAAATGTCTGCCTTTTGGAACCATGAACATTCTTCCGTAGAAGAGAATATCTTCACAGCAATTTCTTCTCCCTGCCACTTGCCTTGCCAAACTTCTTCAAACTGACCTTTGCCAGTGCTTTCTTGTAACATGATGGTACTGGCAATTGTTCTCTGAACAATCAGCAATAAACCAGTCATCTCACATAGTGATGTCATTGCCACCAATGGCATGATGAGAAGCAGCTGGCAGTTTGGAGCAGCAGCTGCCACTTCCATGCTCCTGCCAACACCGTTTGTGGCTTGACCTTGGCCACAGCTTCTCCTCAGCAAGCCTCCCAGGCTGGCCTTGAACTTGGGATCTTCCTGCCTCTGCCTCCTTCACCAAATTCTATCAGCATGTGCCACCATGCCTGGCTCTGTTCACAGTGTGGCCTTGAACTCACAGAGATCCAGATGGATTTCTTCCTCCCAAGTGATAAGATTAAGGGTATGTGCCACCACTGTCTGGCCTCTATGTCTAATCAAGTGGCTGACTCTGTCCTCTGATCCCCAGATAAGTGTTATTTGTTAGACCACAAATAAAATATCACCACCATTCTACAATTTTAATTTTATGGTCTTCATCTCCATGAACCAACCAGAAAAAGAATTTTGAGTTGTATCAAGGACTACATGGAATCTTTGATATACAATTCACTTTTCTAATAGTTTCTGACTCTTGAGGAAGGAACCAGGAAAGTTAAATTTTTTCTTTCTCTTCGCACTTTACTTTTGTATTTTCATTCTCATTCTCTGTGGACAACATAGATTGCTCAACTACTTAAGAGCTTTCTTCTTTCCCCAGCTCTGGAAGTCCAGATGTCATCATCTGCAGTCAAAGAGAGAATGATACTCAGTGAATGAATTTGGATAGCTCTGCTCTGAAGGGTGGCAGGGCACAGAGCAGTAGCTACAGAACCACTCCTTGAACCAGAGGTGGTGTTACTGAGTATATGAGATATTGAGTAAATTGTCTGGCAGCTTAGACTTATATTCCCTAGATCAGGATGATGCTGTTTGTCTATCACACCAGGTATGTGTGAGTCTTAAATGTGGCTATCCACATAAAGCTTCTGATGATATACTGTTAAGCATTCAGCAGTGACAGCTGCTACTAACTGTTCAACCTCCAAGGAAGTTGCTGTCTCTTCCCTTTCTAACCACAGTGATGCAAATCTAAAGCTGATGAGTGGGATTTGGACTGTCACAAAGAAAAGGAGACATGGAATAGGTCGACTGAGTTAACTGCTCCTCTAAGCCTTCAAATCCATTGGAAAGCTTTGTCTAAACATCATTCCTTCTTTGCCTAGAGTCTGCACTTTGGATATACCTGAAATAGCATGTTTATTGTTTTTTTTTAAAATCAGTTGTTTTTTTCATTAAGCTAGTAGTATTTAATCTTGCTGCTGTAAGTAAATATTTTATTCTACAATTCTTCCACATTAATTCTGTGACATCATTCACATTGCTGAGTATGTGGACTGTATTTAGCACTACTGGTTCAGAATTCTGCTCTGATTTCATTGCTCCTGCCCGTTGGGGCCTTGCTGTATTGATTGATTATTTTTCTTGCTTTTGGTGCACACATTATGCTTTTGTGCTTGCCTTGTAGCATTTTATGGATTAGAGCACAGTTTGAAATTTCCACTGTGGGATAGTAGATTTTGCTGTGTTCTTTCAGGTAGTTCTAATGTGTTCTGAAACACTGTTACTAGGACTCTTCTGAGCCCTTCCAACCTTGCTTGAAGCACTGTGCATGAAGCTGCAAAGCAGGCCTTCTTTACAGCTTAATTAGCCTCACTTCTGGGGTGAGGTTTCCTGAAGACTATGTGAAGCCTCTTCTACTAGGAATCCTTCCCTGCTGGGCTGTCTAAATGTGGCACGTTCACATGTGCACAAGAATTTTGAAACTGTCCAGTTAGATGCGTTTTCATGGTTTTTCTAAGAACTCAGGTAGTTTTCACTTCATAGTATCTATCTATCTATCTATCTATCTATCTATCTATCTATCTATCTATATATATATCATAGGCATTCAAAGACTGAATGCTGGGTCATTTCTGCAGCTTCTGCCTACCTTCCATGGAGCCATTTTCTCTACCCATCACATATTAAGCCTACCTGGTTCCCACAACTCCAATCTTGCATTCACAAGTGGGAAATATTGCAAAGCTCGGTTTGATGCCCTTTCTTCTTGCACTGTACTCCTGAAACTGTTCTAGGTGGAAAGCTGTAGAGCTGAGTCTCTCTCATTTGCTTCCCTGTTACTGAGGATCATGTTCATGTTCCCTCTTGTTCAACGTCTGGGAACAAGTGTTGTGTGTTTTGTCTAGGTTCTTAGACACATTTTATGCAATTTCTATGGGGGTTTGTTTCCAAAGGAGCTGACTCAAAGATGTACTCGGACCCACAAGATATGGATTAGTAACGCTTCTCATCACTGCCTGTAAAAGGCAAAAGTCAAAATAATGTCCAAACAGACAAGTGAACTCATAGAGGCTCCAAGCGAGGCTTCATTAAGTTCTCCAGGCTCCAGAGAAGCTAGCTAACAAGAAGGACCCAGAGAGGGATGCATGGATTGCCCTGGGAAGGGGAAATAGATGAGATCTCCATGAGTAAACTGGGGATGGGAGGGGTAATGGAGGGTAGGGGATGGGAAATAGAACATAAGGGAATGGGATGGTTGAGCTGGAACAGGGATGGTTGAGCTGGAACAGGGATGGTTGATCTGGAACAGGGATGGAGTGGGAGAGCAATGAAAAAGATACCGTGGTACAGGGAGACATCATGGGGATAGGGAGAAATTGGGTGCTAGGGAAGTTCCCTGGAATTCACAAGGATGACCCCAGCTTAGACTACTAGTAATAGTGAAGAGGTTGCCTGAACTGGCTTACTCCAGTAATCAGATTGGTAAATACCCTTACTGTCATCATAGAGCCTTTCTGCAAGTAACTGATGGAAACAGATGCAGAGATCCACAGCCAAACACTAGGCCAAGCTCTAGGAGTCCAGCCGAAGAGAGATAAGAGGGATTCTATGAGCAAGGGGCATCAAGATCATGATGGGGCAATCTACAGAGACGACCAAACTAGTGGGAATTCATGAAATTTAGACCAATGCCTGTGGAACCTCCATGGGACTGGACTAGACCCTCTACATAAGCGAGACAGTTGTGTAGCTTGATCGTCTTAAGGGGTTCCCTGGCAGTAGGATCAGAATCCATTCCTGGTGCATGAGCTGGCTTTTTGGAGCCCATTAGTTATGGTGGGACATCTCACACAGCCTTGAGGCAGGGAAAGGGGCTTGGACCTACCTCTACTGAGTGTACCAGGCTCTACTGACTCCTCATGGGAGGCCTTACCTTCTTGTAGGAAGAAATGATGGGTGTTTGTGGGGGGGGGAGGGGCTGGAAGGTCAGGAGGAGGAAAGAGGGGGATCTGTGATTGGCATGTAAAATGAATAAAAAATTTCTTAATAAAAAAAGAAAAAAAAATTCCATGGGCACAGGAAGATACAGTGGCATTTCAGGTCAGTTCTGCAGCACTGGGCCAGGAGGCCAGGCCTCAGTTGTCTTTCTCGTCAGAAGAGTACCTCTGGAAAGTGGTGTGAAGTACCACGGAGCAGTTGTCTCCATGTGAGGCAGCCTTCAGAGAGCTGCTGGGGGTTATTGCTCCAGATTTCCACTTTTGTTAATGTAACTTGGATACTTTTCTACCTCACGATTAGGATATATCGGCTTTGAGTTTCAGGCCCAGAGCATCAAATTCTCGAGAAAGGTTTTGATGTTGTTATTATCCTTGCAGTTAGAGACAAATTAGAGAAAACCATACATCTTTATTTTCTCTTTGTGCTGAACATTTCTAGTTTCTAGCTCTTTTTGGAGTATGTGAGCATTATATATGAGTCATTGCACTACATATAGTTTCTCACTAAGGCTCATGGGGGCTGTTTCCCTTTTTTTTTTTTTGAGGCAACAAAATTGTGAATTACCTTTCCTCTTAATAAGTAATACATTCTCAAATTTATAACAAAATGTAACTTTATTGCTTATGTATAATTTGACAAAGATTAAGGACCTATCTTTGATACTGATCTTTAAAAATTAATGGTCAGGATAATTTCTATAGAATGCTATCCCCCATTTTCCTTTTCTTCCAGATTCATGGGTAGGATGGAGAGAGAGAGCTTGTATGAAAAGGAGTAGTTTGTAATTTGGGGCTGTCACCTCTGCCCTCAGTTACATGTTTCATAGAACTGCAAGGGAGCCTGGGAACTCCGGGTGACATGAATATGGTTGTGAATCAGTAGTCTCTGTCATAACTTGAAATAATGACACTTCAGAACAATTCTAGTGTTGTCCAAAGTATAAACATTGTATTTTCTAGTCTCTTCTTTTTCATATTTATGAGCTCTATTAATCATTCCAGTGGTTGCTCAAAAGAACTATAGGTATTACATTCTTGGAGGGCTTTTAGGTTGCTGGTTTACCATATCATACAGAATAGAAGTCCAAATTTTCTAACCTACCAAGAATATCTTCTGAGCAATATTGATGTTTTTAAGCATGTAGCACAGTTCTCTACACATGAGAAGTAATTAGTAAACATAGGCTAAGTTGAGAAATAGTGAGTAGTAAAGCTCTGCCTAAACCCCTATGCAAGATCTCACAGTGGCTGAGTTGCAAAGCCTGATGAGAGAGTGCCCTTTGTAGGTTACTAGAGTATTTTGCTTAGCAGATGGATACATCTATCACTATGAAAATGAGGTCCTCAGTGCTAGAAGGATTTGCAGTCCTTTCAAGTTTGAAGCTCTATGACATCATTATTTTGACTCAGAAGGCTTTGTAGTTATTCATTTTGCTGGTATCCCATGGTTTCATGTGGGGTTAGTGCCTGTGAGTCTTCAGTTTCCTATCTCACTTTGCCCTTTACTTGAAGGTCAAAGCACATGAAACTTGGTGTTCTATGCCCTCTGGCTGCAATTACCCAGGATCCAGTCTCATATCTGCCAATATCTTTTGCTAGAAAGAACATGTCAAAATTTCACCCAAGCTTATTTCAAAACTGAGTACTGAGAGCCTTATGAAAGGTACACATTAGAAGTATGAAATCTAAAATGACTTGTCCTACTCTACCTACTTTGTACTCATGGAATGATGCGGTCAGTATTTACAGGCCCCAAAGAACCAGGTTGGGTGACAGCACCTGTAGAATACCTTTCTTTTTCATTGTAGCTTCATTTCCTAATGTTAGGGCAGATGAGTGCACATTCCCTCTGCTGCTGGCAGGTGTCATTACCCAGGTTCAACTGTGTTTCCCTGTAATTTACTTCTTCAGTTCTTCTTGAAGTAAATACCATTCATAGTTTCATGTAGCTCCCATAGGTCTGAGGTGCATAAAATATAAGCCTGAGTCTTCAACTACAGACTGATCTGTGGATATTGCAGGCAGCAGATTCATACAACCAAGCCACGGGACTCAGGGCAAACCTTGAGAATAACCTTGGACAATTCTATTAACCTATTTTGACCTCAGCTTCTTTATCGGTACAATGCACATGTTAACCTATATCATCCTTCGACTGTGACATTCTAGGATTCTTGTACTTATTGATGTTTCCATTAATAGCTACTGAATTTAGTTGTGAAAAAGAGCTTTACCTTATATGTATACTCATGCTGTTTTGGTCCACTAATTATTACTTTGTTTATGTATGTATAAAGAATTTAGATATTTATGTACAGTTATGAGCCCAATCAGTCCAATTTGGGACCATGCCATATTAAGGGAAATACAATATGGAAATAACTATAATATTCACTCTAACATTCCCACAGCAATGTTTCTTAACACCTCCACTCTCTTCATTTCTGTCTTAATAAACCCTTGAAATATGCTCTTCCTCACTGCAGAAGACTTCTAGCCTGTATACTGCCATTATTACTAATACTTTCACCCTTTAATTTTATCCATTTCTCATTTTTTAGAGATTCTTATTACCCTTCTCAGCTCCCTGAGAAGTACAGCTTGTCTTCTATTCCAAGACTTTTTCTTGTCTTCCATCCTCTACCACCAACCAGTCCTGGAAAAGAGGATAAAGAGCAGTGAGGGGACAGTGACTGCCTCTCTGTCTGCCACCATGCTCCTTAGATGATGTTTTGTGAGTGGTTACAAAAGGGTAGAGACAAAATTTCATGGTGATTATGGTGAGCAACACAAACATATCTTTATGTGTGTTGGTGAGATACAGAGGAAACCAAAGGATAAATTTTCCAACTACAATCCATTCTCTTCTCTATGAGTTCATCAACATTTAGGTGATCATGGATCCTTGGAATGGCAAGGTGGGTACTCTGCCCTTATTACTAAAGAGGCTTAAGAGATTTCCATGTGAATTCTAGAATAACTTTAAGATAATCAAATATTTATTTGTCTACTTTGAGCAATAATTTCGCTAAAGATCAATACAAAAACAAATTATTTATGAAGTAGAAAGTTCCAGGGGCAGCCCAATCTTTCTTGAAAGAGTCTTAAATGGTTTACTAATTTCTGACCAACTTTGTTCCTATCTAGTGTCAGTGTCTGCAAGTAGGATTATGTTACTGAATCATGTGAATTAATCACTCAAAAATTTAACCCTTTGAAAGGTCACAGGTTGTATCATTTGGGAACCAAGTAGCTACTAATACACATACAGAAGTTTGCTGTCATGGGCAAAATATCTCGAGGGTTTGAAGCTGATTGTACTGTTCTGTAAGATTGGGAGAGCAGAGATGGCATGTCTATAATTAATCTGATTGTTGCTTAATGTTTTCACACCATGACCACAAGATGGCTGTTGTAGCCTGAGCTTTAATTCTACATTCAAGCAACAAGAATGAGGAGGATAAAAGGTGATGATACAAAATGTGTTCTTTTTCTGTACATTGGGTAGGGGCATAGACACTAACAAAAATTACCTCCAAATAACCTTACCTTGCCTGGCACTTACTGCTGCCCCAGAAGGTAGGCTGTTGGATAAGAATAAATCCTATAGCTGTCTGTAATGGTAGCTAGAAAATGAAAAGAGGTTTGATTTTTGAGAACGTGATCCACTCTGTAAAGACTATGGGTTTAAAATTACTGGGGCTTCTGTCAAAGAAATCAGGCAAAGGCTCTGGTTAAACCAATGCCCAACTTTCTGCTTTAGTCCTTGAGGAAGTGTCCAATAATCTAGAAGGACTATTCTGTATTTATAAAGGTTTCTTAGCAAATGTTGATCTATAGTTGGAGTTTACTTTAGGCTGCCAGCTCACAACATGGAGACTTCTTACTAATTATAAAATCTCAGCCTTTAGCTTAAGCTTGTCTCAACTAGCTGTTATAACTTAAATTAACCCATTTATATTAATCTATGTTCTCTCATGAGGCTGGTTACCTCATCTACATACTGTCCATCCTGTTTCCTCCATGTCGTGTCCGATTGGTGACTTGGCCTTACTTCTCCCCAGAGTTTTCTCTCTGTCTAGAAGTTCCAACTATACCCCCTGCCTAGCCATTGACCATTCAGCTTTTTAATTACATCAATCACAACAATATATCTTCACACAGTGTACAAATATTCTACCACATTTACTCCTTTTTGTCTAAATCAAAAGGAAATGTTTTAATTCTAATAGAGTAAAACTATATACAATAAGAACAATTATCAAGTAAGAATTATGTTTACAGTGTCCATTCCATTTGTATTTAGCAAATTTGGAGAAATTACTTTATTATCTGTCCTGTCTTGCTGAGTCTAAAGTTTTATACCTAAACCATTTTTATCATAACATGTATTACCATCCTGAAAATATCTTTTTAGACCTTAAAATATTTTCTTAGATAAAAAACTTAAGCTTTTATGTCTCTCAAACATATCCACTTTATACCTCTTTTGTGAGTTTCTTGTCTGGATTTGGTACCAAGGAAAACTGTAATATAACTATATACTCTTCAACTTCATCAAAGACCCAAGAAAGATATAATATTACCTGGGTAAACAGGAAGTACAGAACAAGCGACTTCCAAAACTATATAAATGACAGAAAGCCTGACCACCTGGACAGTCATCCAAAGTTCTTCTGTAATGTTGGGACATCCATCTTTGGCCTACAGGCCTAGAATATCTGGCAGACTTTTCTGTAAAGCGGGAAGTTTGAAGGACTGTCCTACCTTGCCTTGGCAAAGTTTGGTTGTCACCTTCTTTTGTATCCTGCTCATCCAGCTTGAACAGCATACTGTCAGCAATTGAGGCAAGGACAGTTTCTTGCCCAGATGGCTAGCTTTGCCACATTGAAAGCAAACTCCATATGGAGGTTCTTGGATGGTCATCATTCTTTTTGAAGTAGATTGGTGCTGCCAGGAGCAGATGTGTCTCACTGTTATGAAAAGCATTGTTATTAAAGCATCTTAAATGCCACATTCTGTATATTCCTGAAGTGTTTGAAGACCATCTATAAATCTAAAAAATATCTGTTTGACCTTGAAAACATGCCTACATAACTACAAGTTTGATTGTTATAGATTACTACTTGCTTACATTTCTTAGTTATCCTAAACAGGTTGTAATAATAACTTTCAAGGACTAGAAACTTACATTACATTATTAAATGAGCTACATATGTACAATACCTTAAACAACAGTTGAAACATAAATACAGTATATTTAAAAAAACCCTTAAAATTGTATCAATATACAAAGGTCTATACCAATGTAAAATATTTAAGACTAGTAGTTTTGTTTGTTTGTTTGTTTGTTTGTTTTGGTTTTTTGAGACAGGGTTTCTCTGTGTAGTTTTGGTGCCTGTTGTGGATTTCACTATGTAGACCAGGCTGGCCACAAACTCACACAGATCCACCTGGCTCTGCCTCCTGAATGCTGGGATTAAAGGTATGTGCCATCACTGCCTGGCTAGTAGTTTTTTTTTTTTTTTAGTTTAAAATTAGACTCAATAAATAATCTACCCTTTCATCCTATCATTTCTTTATCCCCCTGTTTTTTTTTTCAGAAAGAGATTGCTTTAATCTAACCTATTTTATTTAGTTTTTTTTCCTTGACCATGATCAGTAACAACTTGCAACTAACCCCCTAAATGATGACAAACATTCATAACCCATAGAAATGACCAAAAACCACCCACCCCACCTCTTTGGAATGTAGGCATTGTGTTTTCTAGGCTGGTTTCTGTTGTTTCATGACAATGGCATCTTTAGAAGACCTGGAAAAATGGAGATAATGTTCAAGTGCTGGGAGATCTAGCTGTATTCTTATTTTGTTTAGTCTCTGTGTGGTGGGAAAGTATAGAGCTTATTTGAAGTCCTGGCTGGAGTAGTCTGTGAGGCTGGACATCTCAGCTAGCAGCTTTGAAGTTGTTCTGGATGTAGAATTTCGAGGAAACTGTAACAGATATTCTGAGAGGCTGTACCACCTGGCCTACTTGTCTTTGTTGGTGTCTGGTTCTTTTTTCCTGAAAATACACAAACTTAAAGGTAACATATATCTGCATTAACAAAAGTATGGAAAGTGAGGTGTGTACAAGTCAGCTAAAGATGATATTTTGTTTTATATTTGAACAGGTAAAAGGTATCTGTTAACTTTATAAGTACATTTGGACTACAAAAACAAGCAGTAATATAAATCCCTTTCCATGTTATATGAAAGGATGGCATGTGATAATGTCATGAGGACTCTGTACCCAACAAGATTTATCATGTCTCATCCAGTCTCAGAGCTGTTCCCATGCTGAGGGATCAGCATATACATTACCTGTCCTGTAGTCTTTCTTGACTTTTTTCTTCATGTCTGTAACCAAGATCCTCAGAAAGTCTCCTCCAGTCAAATCTGATCTTTATTAATTTTGAAGGAATCCATAGCTTTTTGTTTCCTGTGGAAACAAAAGCACAACCTCTTCCCCAACACAACACATTTCCAAACTTCCATTCTGAAGTCAACATCCCTAAAGTATATAAGCTTGTTTAATTCAGCCATTCCTTTCATAATCCAATATCTCTCAGCAGCTGTCATTTTCTGTTTATTAGCATTTTAAAAGTTCAAAATTAACAAAACAATGTATGAGGTCCAAACTCCCTGTGTTATAATATTTTAAATTTTTCATAGCTTAATATTTTATATTACTTTATTCACTCTTTAAAGACTTTATTATTTTTAAACTATTTGTTTTTTTTCTGTGACTGTCTATACCCATTTTCTTTTCTTTCTTCAACAGCTAAGGACCCCTTTAATTATATTGTACCCTTTTAGAAGTTTTTTTGTGTTTGGATCTGGCTTATTTTATATCAGTAGGCACACACTTGGCAGTGTTCTCTGACTGTGGGAGACAAATCTTAAAACATTTCATACCACATAGAAATCTCTAAGACATATGCCAGGAACCACATGTTTTTGGGCAAACTGGATGTTATTTAAATCATTATAATTACAGATTCTAATGCACTTTAGGTTTTGTTTTTCAATAATTATAACACTTTTATTTACAAAAACAATTAAAACAACTAATTAAATAATTAAACATCTGATTAAGCAATTAAACAGCTAATTAAACAATTAAAGTTTCTAGTACTTTTTAAATGTATGGTACTGCATAAAACATTTTCCTCCTAAGAGGCACCAAACAAAATTTACATAAATATCTAGATTCACTCCTTTTTCCATGGGTGATGCAAACTCTCCAGGCTCTTGCAGGAATTTTTTTTTCTTTCCACTTGCTGGAATACATGTAGGTTCGTGCAGCTTCTTATCACCTGAGGTCCTTTTGGGTGGATATTTATGAGGTGTTCTCTTTGTATCTTCAGCTGAAGAGTGGAACAGATTTGTCTCTGGTTCCAGAGAACCTTCATTATTGTCGTCGGTTATCCAGTCTCTCACCACTGGTAGCAGAAACTCTTTATTCTTCATTTTCACTCGTGGATTGAGGACATTGTGCACTCTAAGGCAATTGAAAAGTCCACAGTGCAGAATGACTTTTTTGTCCATTTCATTGTTTTACTCAGAATGGATTAACATGAAAAGAATTGATCCACATGGTCAGTGCCTTTCATGTGAGCATTGTATTCCTTGATTCAGGTAGGTCTTATGATGTTCTCTCCCATTTTCTATTTTTTTTTTCCTGTTGTCAAGACAGAAATGTCATGGATCATTGATATCTTTCAGACAACCTGCTTATCTTTCCACACTAGGAGAAGAATACCACTTTTTCTTGATGTTTTCACTTTCAGATTTGGTAGTAAATCTCTACTCTCCCTAATAGCTCCACAGACTCTAGTTTTGTTCTCCACCAGCAATTCAGTGGTAGATGAAGCACTGTAATAATTATCCTGGTGACTATGGTTCCATATGCCAAGATAGGGTTCAAGGACTGAAAGAACAGTTTCTTGCAATTTCTTTCCTTTAGCAGTGTATATCTCCATATTGCAGATATAACCGATGTCACTCTCACTCACCATTTGAGCAAATAAATCATATTTTGTTATTTTCACTGGGTTGTATGTGTGAAATTTTAAGTGGTGGTGTACGCTTGTAATCCCAGCACTTGGTAGGCAGAGCTAGGTAAGTCTCTGTGTTTCAGGGATACAGCCAGTATTGGATACACCTGCCTTTAATTTCAATACCAATCATAGAAAACCTGGAGGCCTATACAGACCGGCCGTTACAAGGTGTTCATGTGGTTGGGTTTACAACCAATGAGAAGGCAGAAGAGGAACTCTACATAAAGACTCTATATAACACAGGGTTAGCTCTGGTTCAGAGAGGTAGGACCACCGCAGGAGGAAGGGTAAGGTTTTAGCTCTTAGCTCTGACCTCTTGACTTTCTTCTTTGCATTGGTTCTGTGTTTTTTATTTAATAAGAAAGTTAGTTACATCTACAACATAGTGTATAAATACCCCACAACATTGATGAAATGGTTTTCATTATGTAGGAACAGGAAGGAGACAGAAGAAAAAGATAATTGTCCAGAACACTGGAACAGGTATTGTCCACTTTTTCTGGTGATCCCAAAGTTTACACTTATTCTTCTCTGTAGAATGTGTCATAGCAGGATTGTTTGTAATAGCCAGAACCTGGAAACAACCTAGATGTCCTTCAACTGAAGAATGGATTAATAAAATGTGGTTCGTATACACAATGGAGTACTATTCAGCAGAGAAAAACAATGACATCACGAGGTTTGCAAGCAAATGGATGGATTTAGAAAAAATCATCCTGAGTGAGGTAACCCAGACTCAGAAAGACAAACATGGTATGCACTCACTCATAGGAGGATACTAGATGTAAAACAAAGGATGACTAGACTGCTACTCACAACTCCAGGGAGGCTACCTAGAAAACAGGACCCTAAGAAAGACACAGGGATCACCCAGTCACAGAGAAATGGATGAGATCTACATGAGCAAACTGGACGTGACAGGAGGGTAATGAAGGGCAAGGGTTGAGGGAAAGAGAGCTTAGGGGAGTGGGAGAGCCCAACTGGATCAAGAACAGAGAGGGAGAACAAGGAAAAAGAGACCATGATAAATAAGACCCCATGGGAATAGGAAGAAGCAAAGTGCTAGAGAGGTCCCCAGAAATCTACAAAGATACCTCCACAATAGACTACTGGCAATGGTTGAGAGAAAGCCCGAACTGACCTACTCTGTTGATAGGATGTCCAAACACCCTAACTGTCATGCTAGAATTCTCATCCAATGACTGATGGAAGCGGATACAGAGATCCACGGCCAGGCCCCAGGTGGAGCTCCAGGAATCCAATCAGCAAGAAAGAGGAGGGATTGCATGAGTAAGAATTGTTGAGACCAAGATTGGAAAAAGCACAGGGACAAATAGCCAAACTAGTGGAAACACATTATGAACCAATAGCTGAGGAGCCCCCAACTGGATCAGGCCCTCTAGATAAGTGAGACAGTTGATAGCTTGAACTGTTTGGGAGGCACCCAGGAAGTGGGACCGGGACCTGTCCTTAGTGCATGAGCTGGCTGTTTGGAACCTGAGGCCAATGCACGGACACTTTGGTAAGCCTGGGAGGAGGGGACTGGACCTGCCTGGACTGAGTCTACCAGGTTGAGCTGAATCCCCAAGGGAGTCCTTGCCCTGGAGGAGATGGGATTGGGGGTGGGCCGGGGGGAGGGGGGCAGAAGGAGGGAGGACAGGGGAATTCGTGGCTGACATGTAAAATTAATTCAAATTATAAAATTAAAAAAATAAAAAAATAAAGAAGAAAGAGAATATATGGATTAAATATTAAGCTGTGATGGGAAAGAGGGATGAGAAAGAGAAAAGTAGTGGGCATATTAACCAAAACTAAGACTGTATTAAAAGTTTTATGGAAAAAAAATCACTAACTTGTGTGGCGTAATTCCATCTAAACTATATATAATTAAAAAAAAATCTCTTTCCCTGTGGCTTTTTCAAGCATCCCATCTTAGTTTCTGTGACAAAATTCCATGACCAAGTCAACTTAGAGAAGAGTTTACTGGGGGCTGACAGTTTCATAGGCTGAATCCATGACCATCAGGAAGCATGGCAGCCAATGGCAATATAAAACAGCAATAGCAGAGAGCTCATGTCTTGATCAACAAGCACAAGTATCAGACAAAGAGCACTAACTTTTGAAACTTCAAAGCCTACCACCAGTGACATACCTCCTATAAGGCTATTCCTACTAAGAATCCCAACAGTCCCATCATCTGGGGACAAAGTATAAAAGGATATGAACATATGGGAATGATTCTTATTTACACTACTGCACATCTTTAGTGTGTTTATCTCCCTTCCCTGTATTGTCCTTCTTCCCCAGTCAAGCTCATTCTTCTATCATTTCCTCCCTCTTCATCCCTGGCATCCATCTCCTACTACTCCTGCACTAAGTGTGGTGATATTGTGTCCCCCAATATATTGTGCATCCTAATAAACTTATCTGGGGTCAGAGAACAGAAAACAAAGAATGTGTCATTCACCAGTTCTACTTTAAGACCTAAATATTCAGTGTTATTAGTCAGAGTTCCTTAGCACCAGCGCCTTTGGTTTGCAAAGATAAATGAAGTACTGAATACATAATTACCATAGAACATGGCAGATACAATTATATGCACAACAATACCCCATGGTCAGTATGCACATATGAGAACATTTTTCTTTCTTAGAGGAAATATGTTTTCTAGAATGCTAGAAAACTGGATGCACTAGTGTATTCAGAAAGACATGCAGATTGAGTTTGCATTATACCATCCCTTGCTGTAGATGTGGTCTTGTCACTCACCTTCACATTTGTCTAAAAACTATAAAAGGCTCATAATAGAGATATTCCTTTAAATGTAAGAAGTATACTATTGTTTTTTAGGTAGAGTGCACATTTCAAGTGTATAAAGAGCATTGGTGAATAACAAAACAGAGATTTCAGATCTGCTATGGCATGAGCTAGTGTAGCAGCCCACGGTGACTCCATCTTGTGTCCTAAATCCATCTTGACTCAAGGTCAGAGAATTAAAGCTTGTCTTTGCTCTTCAAGGCTCAATAACAGGATGATTGGTCAAAGGTATGGCTACTAGATGTTTTGCTCTTCAAGGCCAAATAACAGGCTATTTGGCCAAAGGTATGGTTACTAGATGTTTTGAGAATTAGGAGGTATTTAGCTTGTTTGTTCATTGAACCATGGTAAGGAAGTCTTTTGCCCTCATCCCTGCTTTGGGAATAAAAAGGCTGTGTGAAATAAGCTAGAGGCTGCTGTGGTATTGATTCAGAGCCCTCCCGAACCTATCCTTAGTCTCTGTATTTCTTTTATGTCTCTGTTTTTCCTATCTTTTTTTCTCAATCCTCACTCCCTTATTGAGGAGTGTTTGACAGGTCAGGCAGAACCCAACAGGCTAGATTGCCATTGTGCACATGATTTGTTGTGTGAATGGTGCCACTGCTGTTTGATGACCCCAGCAAGAACTCTGAGGTTAGAGAGTACTATGGTGAAACAGATTGCAGAAATCCAGCTCTGTGTTCCATCTCTTTTTCATTAAAGCATTTTACTGTGAAGAGTTAAACACTGAGGCTGTCTCACTGTATTGTAGATGCTTGTGTGTACCTCTTTCCCATCTTTAGCTTATAGGCATGCAGGCTTCATACATAAGACTGATGGGGCAGAAGCCTGTGGCTGTGTCTTCTCTCCCCAGGAGTGATTCTTCCAGTCACACACCTACAGAGTTGTGCAGGAAAGGACCACACTAATGTGTAACAAATCATCCTATGGGGAAGACTGTAGAAAACATCTTATGAACTAAAAGAACCCATTGTACCAGCCTCAACTAGTATACAAAATGAGCTAAAAAAGAAAATAAAAGACAAAAAAGTGGATATTAAAGGAGGTACCTGATAACGTACTGACAGCATGTTTATTGGTAATTATCCAGCAAAATCCTGGTAGGCATTGGTGTCCCTGCACACCTTATTGGAATGTTAGAAGAAGTCTATTTGGAAAACATTGAACTGAGAATGTGTCTGCAGAGATATAGTTCTAAACCCTAACAAGCAATCCATCATAGGGAAGTAATTTTTGAGATCTAAGGCTGCAGTGTACAAAATAATATTTACTGAATCCCAGCAAAATGATCATGTCCTTCCTATGTGGTTTCTCCTGCTAATAAAGGAACAGCCTATCTCTGCAGGATTGACTTCAGCACATATAAAGCTATGGATTTGGAGTAGAAACAACTAGGAAAAATGCATGAACATGGGCTTTAGCCAAGGGAGGCTAAAAGCCTGTGGGAATAGCACAAGATCAGGAGCCTAACCAAGCAGAAAGTAACAATCTTTATTATAAGGCATAGAGCAATCACAAATTGAAAGGCATGAGCTGTATCAATCAGCCATAGATACAGAAGGAAAAGGAGCTACACAGAAGGATGTCATGTGGAAAATGTTCTGTGAGCTTCTTAAGGAAACACAGAGCAGAAAGCATGGTGCAGAACTGACATCCTGTGGGTTAATTCTTGCTGTCAGGTTACAGTGTCTTGATTTGCAGCGATTGTCAAAAACACGATAGTCACTGGAATTCATGCCCACCCTTGCACTGTGAACATGGCGCCTCTACGAGGAACATCACTGACAGGAGATACAAGAGCTGCTGGTTGCTGCCATGTGCTGAATTTATATCATGGTGGGAAGTTTCTGACATTGTTGTGTAGCTGTTTCCTCCAAATTGAAACATCCCCTCCTGGGCATAAAACTAAGCTCATAAGATTCATGAAGTAACCAAAACTTAAATGATTCATAGGCCCCCCCACTCAAGATTATAAAAGTGATAAACAATTGCTGGAGGACTTGAAGGACTCTTCCAAAAGCTAAGAAAGAATTCTTGTCCAAAGGCTTTTTGATGATACAGCTGCCTTTGAGTTATAATGGTCCTGCAAGTAACCCCAATAACATCATTGGTTCACTAAGCTAGGCTTGGTAGAATTATTCTTTCATTGTTTTTGGTCCCCCATTTGGAGTAGATGTTTTTCATGTCTCTACAGAAAACGTCATACAACAGTGATCCAACCAGTGACGTCTGAGGCTTTGCCAATAATTACATGCCTGGCTAAATATCTGTCTATTCTCTTCGTTTCATTGAAAATGCTAAAGCACAGGCAGATAGAGTACCTAGAAAGGGTGCCACAAGAACATTATTCTGTAGCTCACTTTTCTGCCTGAGGCCAGTGTTATCACTGTGAAGAAAAGTGCAAAAGGTTACTGGACTAAATTTTTAGTATCATTGTCAAAGACATAAGAAAAGTTCATGCATTGAACTAGTAAACAACTATATTGTCCTAAAATACAGTATCTGAAAATAAACATATTGATCAGTTTATGTGTCACTCTGGACTTTGATTTTAACAGCTCAGCATAGCCTAGCTGTAGTCAATTAGCCACTCAGTAACATGTGGGTCCCATAGTGGAGTCCTGCAGGCATATAAAAGACACTCCTCTGCGGGCATGGTTCTGTAATATGGCCTTCTGATTAGATTAGAGGTCTCTTTTCAATTGAAATGTTATTGGGAATCCGAATTGCTTATCCAAATCCAAGTGGTCAGTCCTATATGCATACAAGTAACACTGAATGGACACAGTAGGTTGTATTCATGTATTTATTGATGTGTGTGTGTGTGTGTGTGTGTGTGTGCGCGCGCGCGCATGTGCGTGCATGCATGCACATGTGTAAAAATGATATTTAAATAGAAAGGGAACATGAATTTGAGAGGGAGTAGGGGAGCACGGAAGTGTTGAATGTTGGAAGGTGTAGAGAGAACCAGGAAATGATGTAATTATATTTTAAATTAAAGTAAAATAAAACAGGAAAAGAAAATCAAAATATATAAAAAGAAGTATTGATTTTGATTTTTTTTTAACTTCTTACTTTAAAACAATTACAGATGCATAGGGATTTGTAAAAACTAGTACAGTATGTCTTATGTGCCTACCTATCCACAAAAGTAATTTTGTACATAAAATTCTTGTACAGCACCAAATTTCAACAATAGGAAATTGGCATCAGTAGAATCTATATGTGTTCTTTTTTTATATATAAATATATTTTTAATTGAAATAGAATTGCATCCTCTCCTGGGTAAACTGGAAGTGGGGTAGAAAGGAAGGGATGGGGGATGGGAATAGTAGGAACTGAGATGATCTGGTGGGGGGCGTGGAGTGGGAGAGCAATGAAAGGGATATCTTGGTAGAGGGAACCATTAGGGGGTTAGGGAGAAACCTGGTGCTAGGGAAATCCCCAGGAATCCACAAGGATGACACCAACTAAGACTCCTAGCAATAATGGAGAGGGTGCTTGAACTTACTTTCCCCTATAATCAGATTAGTGACTTCCTTAATTGTCATCATAGAACTGCTGGAAGCAGATACAGTGATCCCCAACCAAGCACTGGGCTGAGTGCCTAGACTTCAACTGAAGAGAGGGAGGAGGGATCATAGGAGCAAGTGAGGTCAAGATCATGATGAGGAAAACCACAGAGACAGCAGACCCAAGCTGGTGGGAGCTCATGGACTCTGGCCTGTCAGCTGGTGAACATGCATGGGATAGAACCAGGCCCTCTGAATGTGGGTGACAGTTATGTGGCTAGATCTTTTGGGGAGCCCTAGGCAATGGGATCAGAACTTATCCCAGGTGCATGAAATGGCTTTTTGGAGTACATTCCCTAGGATGGGATACCTTGCTCAGCCTTGACATGGGGGTAGGGGCTTGGTCCTGCCTCAATTTAGTGCGCTAGACTTTGTTGACTCCTCAAGGGAGGCTTTACCCTCTCTGAGGAGTGGATTCAGGGTGGACTGGGGGGAAAGTAGGGGGGGCGTGGGAGAAAGGGAGGGAAGGGAAACTGGAGATTTATTATGCCTTGTGCTGGTGTTTTTGTTTATTTATGGTTATTGTGGGGAACACTGTCAGCCCAAGTGGACTAACTTCTTTTAAGATAGTTGGATGCATACACATTCATATGTATTGTGTATAATTTTAGGTAACTATAAAATAATATGATTCTTTGAGGCTTTGTCAAATGACCTTGTGTTATTTGTCCCTGTCCCCCTTTTCCCTATATTTACCTTCCTCCCTTTTCATTGTAATATCTTAGTGAAACTTCGTAAAAGTTGCCTTGAGTAAAATAAAAAACTCTTTCAATATCACTGGAAATATAACGAGGAGGGTTTTTCATTTTGGTTGCTTAGATTTTTCAATACTCTGATGTATAATCTAGTGTCTTCATAATATCCCTTAGCTCATCAAATGAAGTTCTATGTTGGAAAAAGATTCTCCTTTGGTAATGATGGATATAAGCCCAAATTTGAAAAATTTCATTCATAACTTTTTTTCATTTCATTCATGCTTTTTTTTTGGGGGGGGCGCTGACATGTAACCTGATTGGATCAGCATTTCAGATCGGACAGCTCTCCTGAAATTATCAGATGCCTAGGTCTCTTCTTTAAGTGATTTACATGAGTGAACATCATTATCATCATGGTCAACCAATCAGTGACTTCCCCAGCATCTGAGCTAGGAGCTTACTTCATGGTGAGCTGAGTAATGAACCAGGGCCATTAATACAAATGGTTTTCTCCACACTCTTTCGTTTCCTTCTATTATTAATACTTGAGTGGGGGTGTTTTCATCTTGTGCTTTTACAAAACATTATAAAAAAAGTAAACAGAAATTAGTCCTTTGCTGTGTGGTAACTACAAAATGATTCACACAAAATCAACTTAACTATAAATATATTTAGAAACTAGAAGAGACCACACAGTAATAGCTTTCATGTTAGAGATAGGGCCTTGACCAGAATATGCCATGTATTATGTCTAAACATATTCTGTGGTGTATATATTACAACTTTAACAAATGAAAAAATTGAAGCTTGAAGAAATGAAGTTGTCCTTTCTTACTGTCAGTTCTTACTTACGAATTAATAAAGGTTTTAATTCTCTTGAATAGTCAACCTATTCTGACTGCTAGATAGCGAATCATTGTAGGACACGACACACGTCATTCTAGAGAGGTGAGAGGGTCTGCCTAAGGCACACATGTGTGTTAATCTGACTTTTTATCACTGTGACAAACAGGGAAGGGCTGGTAGATTTATTTTTATCTCAGGGGATCATAGGTTTCACTCCATGATGAGCTTGCTCCATGACTGTACAATTATGGTAAAGAAGGACAGAACAAAGCCAGGAAGTAAAGGGTGGGGTGGTAATAAAGCATCTTTTAGGCATGTCCCCAATAATTTAGTTCCTCCAATTAGGCTCTTTCCTCTGTTGTTTAATCACCTCCTTGTAGGCCATCAGATTATAAATTCACTAGTGGATAAATTCACTGATTATGTAAGAGTCTTCATGAACCAGTTATTGGTCAATAATTGGATCCACCAGCTGGGGACAAAAAAAAAACAAAAAACAAAAAACAAAACAAACAAACAAACAAACAAAAAAAACCAACCTTCAAGTCATGTGACTTTTCAGGGACATTTCACATCTAAGCCCTAAAATCTGGGTTCTGCTCATTAGGGGAAATGTAGCGCCAATTCTGTAATTTTAATTTTAATAATTTTATATTCTCTTTTTGTGTATTAATTTTTATTTGAAAATTTCATTAATTGAAAAGTATGTCTATTCTAATTACTCACTCCTCACCTTTTCTTATCTCCCTCCCATCCCCAGAAACATCCCACACTTCTACCAGTTCCTATCCCAGATTCTTAAGTTTTGGATTTGTTTCATGACTCTTCTCGTTTAACCAAGGCTTTCTGTGTACTCAGATTGGAACCATCCATTCACCAGGGTCACCAGTGGACAAACAGCTGAAGGCAATGATTCTGCTTCTCCCTGAATACATTAGCAGTAAACAGTTTATGTGGGAGAAAGAGGGAATCCTGGGATCCTTCTGTGTAAGCCTTTGACTGTTGACTACTCCATTCCTTTGTAGACCCAGTGTAGGTTACTGAAGCCATTTCAAGTAATGACTGTGGTGGCTGTGTCTTGCCCAGGAGATGACATTTTGCCTCCTTTCTCCCTATCTCCCAGCTCTTACTTTTTAAATATCACTTCTTCTACAATGTTCTCGGAAAATTTGATGGGATGATGATAATGATGACGGTGATGATGATGATGATGAGTGTGTATGTGATATTTAGGGCTAGACACTCTTCCAAATATATATATTTTTTCCATTTTCATTCATTTACTTGAAAATTTTGTAATTTCATTTATCTAAAACTGAAAAAAAATTCCACAGTATATTCATGTTTTTTTTTAATCACTGTTCTGAAGCCAGACTTTAATTTCATATTCTTCTTTTCCTAACATTCAAATCATCCTCACTTGTATTTATTATTCTCTTTCTAAATGTTACACGTAATCAACAGTGAAGAGGGATTTTACTCAACATTCACATTTCCCTTAGATGGAATGAATCCTACAGATGTTCTGTAGCAAGGGATGCTTGTTTCTTCATTTTTACAGGGCTTCTCATCTTTTGAGTTAAGTCACCATAAGTGTTGACTAGGGAAGACATGCTTCTTTGCTCTGCAATAAGCTCGTAGTTCCTGCATTTTCAATGTTGTATAAGGCAGTGTGAGTGTAGGCGGAGGTGTCTGAATCATTAAGGATTATTCTTTGTTTTATGAGAGGAAGATACAGGATTCATGGGGCCTGAAGCTTATACAGTTTGGTCATAATTTTTAAGAAACACAACAAAACAAAGCTGTAAGATTTTGAAAACACAAATCTACTTCTTACCATGTCTTAGGAAGATATGGCCTGGGCAGAGGAAGAGCTAGGAAGCTAACATGTTTGTAGCTACAAAGTACAAGCTCAACTTCTTTGTCGAGTATTGCTGATCTATTGAAGTGATAGAGGAAACAAAGCATGGAACAAATTCAACATCTGTTTCAGAATCACATAAAATGTGAGAATTCTAGGGAACTTGGGGTGGGTGATCAAAAATATCAGGGAAGGTAATAGCCAGACTTAATCAATGTTACCTGGCATTTAACCAAAACTTTATAAGTGGTTATTGACTGAAAAATATGTACAGAGAGCTTTCACAGTTCTATTATTTGGTTCTAATGTGTCAATTAATTTTGTATTGGTAAATTTTGTAAGTTCAAATCAGACCCTTCCTTTCTAAGTTTCCATTTTTCTATCTTAAATATGAAACTAGAGTTTCAACACTGTTTTCATTCTCAATAGTCCATTTATCTAGTTAGCCAGAGGAATATCAAAAGCTGCATCCATATGTGGCCAGGCAACCCTGGTAAGAGCTTGTGGTAAGCTGTGAAATGTGTCTGTTCTAGGCAAAATGCTTGCCCAGGAAAAAAAAATATAAGCTTTAAGAGACTCACACATGCTCTTTGTTTATAATGTATTTTTGAGACCATAATCTGAGACTTTGCAAATGTGAAAAAGAGAAAAAAAACACTGAGTATTTGAAAGTCAGCAGGCTCTAGTATGTTCTCATAAAAATTCCTAGTCACCGTCACATCCAGTGAGTGGCTTTTCCCATCATAAGGAACCAGTAGTCAGGTTCTTGACAATTTGCATCAATCCAGGAGATTTATGATGGGCTTTTTGCACCATCTACCATCCATATTCCAGTCATTGCAGGGCAGATAGGCACCCAGGAAAGTGGGTGAGGATGCCATTTGGAAAGGAGCCGCACTGTGCACTTGAGATAGTGGGAACACACAGAATATAGGCAGGAAGACTCTATCAAAAGAGCACTAAGGAAGCCAAGTATGTAGGAGAATTTTATAAACTAGAGGAAACTCTCTTACCTCTCAGCTAATCTCTGCCTCTTTCTTTTGGAGATCACCTATAAAGAACTTCTCTGAGATAGGCTAATGCTTGCTGCTACACATTTATGTATATGAATAAAAATGCATTAGAGACACAGTAACAAGATTTGTGCACTCTTCTTATTTGAGAGTGGAATCAAAGAGGGAGAAATTCCTATTATAAGGTTATAATTTAATCTTCGCTGTAGTTTGTCCTATACAATAATCAATATCCTTACTTAGACACTGATTAGTCATAGCAACACAACTCTTTGAAGTTGGTGTTATCGGCGGGGACAGCCTTGATCTCTGGAGGCATCCATCTCACTTAATTCACAATGAGACTGCCTTCTGTCTTTATTAGGAAAGCTTAATTTAGATCACTGAGAATTTACCAGGGAAGGCAGCCCTGTGTTAGATTTGCACCTGAACACATGACAGATGACCTGTCATGTCTGTCTTTGTGTATCTGCAACCCTGAGAACCAGCAATGCCTTCATCTTCAGCCCTGGGACAGACAAATGTGCAATTAGTTAAGCTGCTTCTGCTTTTGGTGAGGATCCGAGTTCCCTCCTTGCCACTTCTTTAACTTCCATTTCCTCTGATATGTTATCTGTTGGGTTATCCCAACAAAACTATACTTGAGGCTTGGAAGATTTCTTAAGGTCTGTGTTTCACTAAGAGCTTCTAGGCTATTTCTTCACCTTGGGTATTTGAGTAACATGCCCCACCCCAAGAGGATTAAAAAAATCAACATCTAAATCTTACATATTAACTGAAATGATTTGTATATTGATGTTATTTAAGTATTTATGAACATAGACCCCCGCCTGCTTTTAACTATTGTACAGGATTATAGCCAGCACAAATTGGCATATGTTGTATTAAGTATTCCTGGGGAGACATGAATGTATTTCTACTCACTCTACATAAGGAACCAGCAATAAACTAAAGTAAGAATTCTCCCAAAGTCCGACTTGGCAAACCCGTGCTTTTATTGTCATTGCACACAGGAGCAGATGACTCAGTGGCAGCTGCACCATACCATCACAAACGCCGCAAAGCGCAGATGGAAGATAACTAAAGAAATCTGCAACCCTAGTGCGCCTTGCACAACTTGCAAGCAGCTCAACAGGTCTGAGAGTCTCCACATAAACTCCTTTGTGCTTCAATAACCACAAGGAGAATACCTTGTCAATTTGCCAAAGCTTTGAGCTATGTTTACTGCCTGAGTCTCCTAGGTTTCCCTTCTCCCCACAAGAAGAGCTATTTAAATTCAGAAGAAGTTGCTACACAGCCCTCCACCTCTTCCTCTGGCTCTTACACTCTGTCTTCCTCCCCTTCTGCAATGTTTGCTGAGCCCTGTGTGTATGTGGCAGGAGGGGGTGGCATACTATAGATTTCCAGCTCTGCTTCAGCATTGAAACACCACCACAGTGACAGTCTCTTGCTTTCAGGACCTTCACCAGTGTTTATGAATCTCTGTGGCGTATCATCTATTGAAAAACGCAAGTTTCCTTCCCTGACTGGTTGCAGCTGACAGCTAGAGTGATCAATGAGTACAAGCGCAGATGTTTGGAACGCACTTTGATCTGCACATCTATTGAACAAAACAATAGCAGTTGCTTACCCAGTGGGGCCTATGACTTCTCCAGGCTTTGGTTTTCGTCCTGGCTTGTAGATAGTATCAGACATAAATTCTTTCCTATGCAGCAGGCCTTAACTCAAATTGGAAAGCTGTTGGTTGTGTGGACAATATCCATGTCATTATTGTACAAGCATGTACATCTTAGATGCCACGTTAGTAGTGCATAATGCAATATATACAGCTGGGCAGGACAGTTGATGATAATTCTCTTGCAGCAGCCTAAATAGCACTTTCTAGTACTATGAAAGCCAGTCAGAAAAGAAGATGCTTCCAGGCTTAGTTGGAGCATTATTTCTCCATGTCCTATAACCAGAGCACAGTGTCTGCAGCAATAGGGTCTTATTTTTATAGTATAGAACCGACAGCAATGGCAATAGTCTTTATGTCTTATCTTATGAGGCATCAGGGAACTCTGGTTAACAACCCAGGGTGGTATACCACCCTTGGTACCAGGATTTTCATTCAACCATTTTATGGCTTATAGAAGTGTCCCTTCCCACTTAGGCCTTCTATATTTAAATTCTTTAGCTACTATGTAATTAATCCATTCTTTCCTTCAGTTAACTCAGCCCCAGTTCAGTTGTAAGGTAGCAAAAAATATCATTGCACATGATTGTCTTTAGTTCAGTTCTTCAGAGCAGTGCCACAAAATGACTGCTCCTGCTGCTGACAATTGTCTGTGTGTGCCATATATACTGAGTTGGGCGAGACTCACATGTCACTTACTAACATTAAAATTTTTTGTAAGAGCCTGTGGCAGTGTTCACACAGGTGAGGCCGTATTTGCATGCCTCACTCTTGGGCATGGGCCCTATATAGTCTACTTACCAGCCTCTTATGGATCAGGTTGACTTTTCCCATCACAGCATCCATGCACTCAGGCCAGAGTCAGAAGCAGGCTTACCATGATTGTAGAACATATAGGACCCTGAGCTATTATACAGGAAAGTTGGTTAGCTATTTTTCATCCTGTATTAGCTTCTTTAGGACCAGATTTTCCATGAACCCTGTGAGTAGCCTCCCACCTAAGAGCTGATGACCATGCCTTGGTAAGGTGATCTGCATTCTGATCTCTGGGTGACTCCATGCACTCACATTGTGGGCTGTCAAATGGAGAACCACTAGAGGTTCTGATTCATGTTGAATTGTTATGTATTGCCCTCCACAGTTGCTGTTCCCTCAGTGACCAAGCTGGTATTTGTTGGTTTTTCTTTTCCCAATGGTCATCTATGAATTCGAACTTTTGAATACAGGGCAACTCTTGATAAAGACTGTCATAGACCAAGGCTGGTGAGTTCTATTATCCACAGTGCTCTTCAGGGAGACCATGAGCTGGTCTTGTTCCTTCTCGGGCCAGCTGAAAGGTGTGTGTGCCCATTCATATTGACTCATCTGCCCATTTCCTGTTTGTTGCTTCTCTTTTCAAGTCATACAAGGGACAGGTAACTCATGTGAGGTGAAGTATGAAAATCCATTAACACCCCCAGGAGCTACAAGAATATCTGCAACTCTTTACAGGCACAAGCTGTTGTAGGGTATTGCATCCATCTTTTCAGACTATAATACTCCCATAACTTTACAGCTGTGCCTGGCTCTTGCATTGCCTGTGAATTTGTATCAGATCTTTGTTCATTTAGGAGCACCTGCACATCTTCCATGTGCTTTTTAAAATCTATAAACCACTGAGATGTTAACATTATGGTATCAGTGTGTTTTATTTATTTATTTTTTAAGTTTGAAAACAAACTGAAACTTGGAGCGATTCCACTCAAAGCAATAGCTGTTTGGGTGGTTGGTTCTACAAGGTTTTCCCACTGCATACCACTATCATGCTTTATTTTGTTGCTTTCTTTTCCCTCTGAGTGCTGGCAGGGAAAGGTTTTTTTTTTTTTTTTTGTGAGCCAAGATCTTACTATGTAGTATAGGCTGGTGTTAAATTCAGAATTTAGATCCTCCAGCCTTAGCATTGTATGTTTTTGATATTTTTTATCAAAAAATAGCTGGCTATTCATGTGTGGATTCATTTCTGTGTCTTCTATTCTGTTCCACTGGCCTATGTGTCTACACTTATAGTAGAAACATATGGCTATTTTCACTATTGTTCTGTTGGTCAGGTATTGTGACCTAGCATTTTTTTTTCTGCTTAGGTTGGCTTTGGTATCCAGGGTCTCTTGTGTTTGTATATGAATTTTAGGATTTTTTTATTCCTCTATAATGTCATTCTTGCGTTGACTAGATACATCACTTTTGGTGATATAGTTAATTTCACAGGAACACAGGAGGTCTTTCTATCTTCTAGCATCTTCAGTCTCTTAAAATTTTCATTGTAGATTATTGTATACCATCCCATTAAACAACTTTAAATTTTGTGACATATGGGAGGAAGTTTTACTAGATTTAGAAAATGTGTTAGTTTCCTTCTTTTGTTGTTTTATACAAGTACACACATCATTGATGTTATCTCCAATATTGCTTGTCTGTAGCAACCATCTCTCCAGTCACTTATTCATTGACTAGTTAATTAAAACTAGTTATTTATGTGGTAAGCCTGCCAAGTTAAGCACATGTAGAGCACATACATTTCCAAAAGATAAAAGAATGTTCAAAGTCACTTTCCTCTTGTTTTTTTTTTGTTTGTTTGTTTGTTTTTAATGCTTAGGATTCTTGGTTTAAAATTACTCTCCATGTTTAATGTGATAATACTTATAAATAGATGTTTTCACAAGCATGACTTAAATAGACTGACTTACATCCTCATTGGCAGTTGTGAATTCCATTAGGAAAGAAGGTATTGGTGCATGCCTTTAATCCCAGCACTCGGGAGGCAGAGGCAGGCGGATCTCTGTGAGTTCGAGGCCAGCCTGGGCTACCAAGTGAGTTCCAGGAAAGGCACAAAGCTACACAGAGAAACCCTGTCTCAAAAAACCAAAAAAAAAAAAAAAAAAAAAAAAAAAAAAAAAAAGAAAAGAAAAGAAAGAAGGTATATTTCTGCTGCTTCCGATGTAGCCTGCCATTCCATATGACTGCTGGGTCATGATATCCACCTCAATGTTGCATAGCTCTTTCTATCGTAAACACATTTCCTTCCTTCTGGAAGTAGTCCTTCTGCTTCTTTTGCCGACCTCGTGTAGTAGTTTGAATGAAAATGGCCCCCATAGTCACATATGTTTGAATATTTCATCCATAAGTTGGTGTAATTGTTTGGGAAGGATTAGGATGTGTGGTCTTTTTGGAGGAGGTGTGTCACTGGGGGTCCACTTTGAGATGGAAAAAGCTCATGCCATTCCCAGTGTTTGCTCTCTTTCTACCTCCTACTTGTGGTTCAAGATATCAGCTGTTCCTGCCTCTCTGTCTTTGCTCTGTTGTCCTGGATTCTATCTTTTTAAAACTGTAAGCCCCAAATTAAACACTTAAAAAAATAAGTTGCCTTGCCTTGGTCATTGTGTTTTATCACAGCAATAGAGACACCTGGGGAATTTCTTATTTTGAAAGCCCAGCTCAGATGTCTTTTCTTCCAGAAAGTTTTCCCTTTTCTTGCTCTGCGTCACAAGGGCTTTTCCAAGTGCTTTGGCTGGTAGGATGATCTCACTGGACAATTATTTGTTTCATTATATACCTACTCATCAGGGAGCAGGAGTTCATCTTATTACTTCTTCTTAGCATTTAGAATGTAGGGCTGAATTGCTTTAGATTAGTTTTCTTGTCCTCTAGACAGCTTGCCTTTGTATTGTCATGACCACTGACTGGAATCAGAAGAAACTACCGGATATCCAATGATGGTCTGAGTAAGTGTATTTGTCATTATATTTTTAATTATGGGGATTTTAAGAACTGATGCAGCTGAAGAAAGAATTACGTATAAAGATATCAAGTGCCACTGAAAGGATTCTGGGGAAAAGCTTCCTTAGCACATACAGTTGTTATTTCCCATTGTGAGTTAAATCTCACACACACACACACACACACACACACACACACACACACACACACACTTTACTCTATAGGGTACAATGAATCTCTCCTAGGCTTTCCTGATTCTACTTCCACAATCCTTTAGAGATTTTAACCTGAATTTCAGCCATCATGACTGTTATTGACATTGTATAAAATGGTGAGAAAGGAATCTCAGAGTAGACTTGAAGCCAGTATTTTGTGCATGTCCTTGGGGAAATGAACCACAAAATGCACTTCTTTGCCTCCAGAAGGATGACAAATTCTTGTCAGCAAAGGGAAGCAAAGCTGCCTTTGGCTTTCCTTTTCTTCTTCTGGTGTTTACTTCTTAGGGAACCATTACTGAGTCATGGCTGTGATTCTCTAACTGCATCTGCCTCATACTCTCCCTTAAGTGCCAAGTCAATGCCAAATATTGTGATTAGTTGTTATACTTCCACCATTTTTTGATTGTTTTAGTATGACTTTGTATGCTTAAAAGAGATGTAATGTACAAGATACAGCAACGGATAGAAGAGCATAGGTAGCAACATGGGGAGTAAGGGTAAGAGTAGAAGCTGTAGACTATCTTAACAGATTTACAGTTATGACTGATGTGCTGTACCTCAATTAACTTGTGTTAGATGAGGAAAAACAGGAGGGAGATAAAGAGGAGGAGAAAGGACAGAACTGTTTGATTTTAGTCCAGAATTATAAAACCTGAGATTGGAACAAGACCCAGGCTCCTGGGACCCCCCCCCCCCCCCCGTGGAATTGACTGACTCATCAGATTGTGAAAAACAGTATTAAATATTGGATCTCAAATAACTTTTAGGAGTGAGATGTGTGTATGGTGTGTGTGTGTGTGTGTGTGTGTGTGTGTGTGTGTGTGTGTGTGCTTGTGAGTGCTCAAGCACATGCATGTGCACACTTGCACATGGAGGCTAGAAATCAATGTCAAATATCTGTTTTTATTGTTCTCTACCTCTTTAATTGATTCGGGGGTCTCTCACTAATTCTGGAACTTGTTATTATAATGAGATTGGCTTGTTAATGAGCCTCAGGAATTTTCCTGTCTCCATGTCCCCAGTGCTGGGATTACAAACATGATCCTCATATTTGTCCAGCAAAAACTTTACTGAATGATCATTCTCCTTAGTTCCCTAGAAATTAGATTTTCATAGACTGAAGGCCACCATAGTAGAAATATTTATGCCATGGATTTGGGAACTCTTCTATAAACCAGGGATTTATGACTCTTCAGAAGAGTTCATTCTTGCCAAGAATTTGCCAGCTCACCCTTTGGAATAAGTTAAATTTGGGTGACTGAAAAGATGAATCCAGGACCAGGAAGTCTATAAGGATTCTCTCTTTTATGTTTTTGTGCCTACTAAATATTCTATTGGTTTCCACTTGTGTAATTGGTTATGTCTTTTCCACATCTATTTAATTGTCAGCTAGGTACTGGAAGGATAAAATAACTCACTAAAAATAAGTATTTTGGACAAAGTTTAAGTCTGTTGAACAGAAAGAGAAAAGGTTAGCACAATGAACAGTGTCGATTTCTATTAGCTTGAAGAATCCAGAGAAGAGAGCTATTAGCAGACCTTGAAGACCTAACAGTTGTTCATAGGGCGACAGTACTAGGACTTCTGACCTTTAGAGGAAAGATCCAGATAGTTTAAGCAAACCCCCTTAAGTCAGGAAATAATGGTGTCATTCTCTCCTTGAGGACCTACTCCCTCTCCCTATGGTCCAAACCCAACAGCAAGGCACAGAGGGCTGCAGAGCTGCTGCCATCAGAGTAGCTTGATCGTAGCCTAACAAAGAGAAGGGAAGAGTGGAGAATCTGTGGGTATAATCTGAAGATCTTGAGCACAGAATCCACGTGTGTTTTACGTGTATGTGAAGCACTAAACACATCAACCCTTGGAAAATGCCCTTGTTGATTCATTTCAGAAGAAGCATCAGTTAACGTAGGCTCTTCCATTAAGGCCTGTTATTTGAGTGTCTTGTCATGGGGAGATGCAGCGCACACACACACACACACACACACACACACACACACACACATGCACACACAGAGAGAGAGAGAGAGAGAGAGAGGAGAGAGAGAGAGAGAGAGAGAGAGAGAGGGAGAGAGAGAGAGAGAGAGGAGAAGAGGGAGCAAGAGAGGAGGGAGAGAAAGGAAGGGAGGAAGGGACTGGGAGAGGAAGAGGGAGAGAGAGAAAAGGGAGGGAGGGGAAGAGGAAGGGGAGAGAGAGAGAGATACTCCTTGTACTCATTTAGGCCACAACAATGAGGACATTACCACTTTACAGATGCAAAAGCTGGCTCAGCCACCTTAAGTATCCAAGGTTGTGTAGTCAGCAGTGAAGTTGTGTCTTGACTCCTAGACAGTGTAATATCAAATAATGTAGATGTAACAATATTTTATAATGTTCCAATTGCAACACCAATATAACTTATGAAAATATTTTGAAGATATATACATACTATTTCATTTCACATAATTCCATTAATGAAGTTCATGTGTATGTATGCATACACATATATAATTTACATTTGGTGTTTTAGTGTGGGCTTTCCATTCATGTTCATTGATGTGTTTATCTTTTCCTTAAGAGGAGTACTTTTTTTTTCTGCAGGCTAGATAGCAAAATTAGAAACTTATTGTCTGTCTTTGGGGAAATAATAAATATAGATTTTCAAGATGGTGGCATAATTTATTCATTTGTAGAGATTAGGAGAGATTTTGCTCATTGAATTCTTGGGTAAGCTTTTGACTGCCTGCCTGCCAATATAGATTGCATTTTGCAAGTCTTGTTAGATGTTCTCTTTGATTTGGAATTGATTGATTTCCTGGAAGCAAGGCTGTGGGAGACTTAGTGAGTGTGAAATGTTGAGTATTGAAGGCACTTAAAATATTGATATGAAATAGATCTCCTGGCTGGATATCATTTTTCTTGTTAGTGGACTGAATTAATTAGCTTAAAAACTTAAGCATAATAGATATAAAATTGCTAGCATTTAACTGATCATAAACTATATTCTGGCAGATTTGTTGCTTGCTTGGAAATTCTAGAAATATTTAAGATATAGTGATATTTTAAAGACTTTAGTAATTTATGACAATCACATGACCACATGCTATTGTAGAAAATACTGGATTAAAAGATGGTGGGTAGAAGTTTGAAGTTTAAATAACCACAAAAAAATTCAAGAGCCAACTATCTCCTGTAAGGAAAATTAAAAATTTAAACAAGTTGATGAACCAAAAACAAACAAATAAACAAAAACACAAGCAGAAAGGAAAACAAAATTCTAGAGTTAGAAGGCTGACACTGCCCACCCTGAACAGCATGGGAGTCTTTGCAGTGGTGAATTGTGGGAGGCAACAGAGGCTGTGGTTTGGCTTGATGCACAAGAAACTTTCACCAGTGATGGAAAAAAAAATCATGTACTATTCACTAAGTGTCTATATTTAAACTCCATTACAGCAATATATTATTCTATATGATGACAGAAAACAGAGAATCTATTCAAATAACATAAAATGTTTAGGGATTTTTTTAAAGGATGGGCAAGGGGAGTTATAAGAAACAATAAATTTGGGTGAAACATTGAGGAACTGTTAGGATTCTCACAGAATGGAGTTGTTCCCACCTCTCATTTGAGGAGATCTTAGCAGTGGGGAAGTTGGACATCCTGGGAAATAGAGACATTCCTAACCATTGGCAGAGAAAAACCATCATCACTAAATTGGCTTCTCTATTCTTGCTCTGACATATTGCAGCTGATGTTTAAGAGGAAAAATAATTTCTCATATTTAGAATGGACTCCTGCATCAAAGGATTAATAAGAGAAGTTCAGTTTACTAATCTGTGTATTTTCATGTTTGCATGAGAAATTGTGGTAGGAATGAATAGTTAGTGAAGAGGACATATTCAGTTCCACCCTGCAAAGAATCTTCAAAGGGAAGAGAAAAAAAGAGAGGAGGGGATGAAGAGGGAGGGGGCAAGAACTGAAGATCTCCAGGTATGGTAACTTTCAGGAAGGCAATTAAGTGGCAGAAGCACTGTTCAGTACAACTTGTTGGTTCTTTTTACAGGTCTATAAAGACCAAAAGTTGCCACAGCACATTTGTTAATCCTGGTGTGGGACAGAACAATACCTTGTGATGGCCTTTTGGCATGTAAATGAGTTCTGGTTTGAAGTGAACAGAGACAGAGCTAAAAGATTTCCTTGATTGTCTATTCTCAACGCCTGTTGTGGGTTCTCTTCCAGTCAACATATGAGTGAAATCAAGTGATACTTCCTTTCTGCATTTGGCCTTTTTTGTTCTGTAGAAAAATGTCTGGTGTTCGTGTTTTATTTGATTTTATTTTGAGAAATGACTGCATTTAAGTTGATTTATTTATGGTTTTGTATTGAGTTTTTTCATTATATATTATTAATATGAGCTCCCTTGTTAGAGCCATAATTTGGAAACCTTTTCTTCCATTCTGCTCTCTCTCCACTGGGATGGTTGTTCCCTTTGTTATACATAAGAATCTGATGATATTCTACTATACTCATAGATTGATGCCTAGCCCAACTGTCATCAGAGAGGCTTTACTCAGAAACAGATGGAAACAAACACAAAGACCCACAGCCAAACTTTAGATGGAGCTCAGAGAATCCTGTGGAAGAGGGAGAGGAAGGATTGTAGGACCCAGTAGTTTCAGGAGCACCACAAGAAAACCCACAGAACAAACTAATCTGGGCTCATAGGGGCTCACAGAGACTATACCAACAATCAGAGAACCTGCATGGGACTGACCCAGGTCCTCTGCACATATGTTGTGTAAACTTGGTCTTTGTGTGACACTCCTAAAAGTGACTGTGTTGTCTGCTTTTGGGAGCCATTCATCTTATGGATTGCCTCATCTAGCTTTAATAGGAGAAGAAGTGCCTAGTCTCACTGCAATGTAACATATTATAGCCAGCTAATATCCATGGGAGACCTGCCTGTATCTGAAGAGAAACAGTGGGAGAGGAGTGAATGGGGCTGGGGGAGGCAGGCTGGGAAGAGGGGAGGGAGGAGAAACTTTGAGTTTGATGTAATGCCATTTGTGTATTTTTAATTCTTTTCCTGATTTTTTTGGGTCTTGTACAAAAACAAATCCTTACATACTCCAACATAATGACATATCACCCCTATGATTTCTTCTAATATTTCATAGCCCTAATTCAGATTTTAATTTATGTTATGTTTACTTTTTATAATTGGTGAGAATTGGGAGTTCTAGTTGCCTTATTCTGTACATGGACCTCTCAGAACCATTTATTGGGAGATCTGGGATTAATTTCTTAACAATGTAAATATTGCTTGTTTAATTTCAGATTGATAGTGGTTTTCTTTATACGAAGGGACTTTATTTTCCATTTTTCTTTATTGTACTGATGCTCATTTGATATTTTGTTATTATTCTCAGGTCATTTCCACTGTGGGTTTATATTTCCTAATTGGGCAATGAAGATGGGGGTATACTTTATATTTTTTAGACAAAAATATTGAACTAAAGCAGAAACTGATTCTGTTGCTGGTGTTCAGCACTAATTTACTACAAGTGGCCACCCATAGAGTGGAAGGGTCAGACATGATGCTCTCATTTGCATAATGAGAGGCACTTTCCTTTCCGACGCACTTTTTCCCTCTGATTCTGCAAGTGCTAGAGCTTCATAAACACACCATAAACATTTGTAAAATAAGTACACAAACTTTAAGTTACTCCCAATCCTGTCTATTCTAGTCTCAATAAGAACAGCTTATTTTTTATGGTCTACACATGAGTACTGTGGAAGTGTGTGTGTGGAAGAGGTGTCTATACTCATAGTGTGTGAGGTATAATAACTGTACCTTGTCTTTAAATACCTACCACTCACCAATTTCACATATGGGAACCCTTGTCATAAAATGAGTTATAAAACCAGCTTGCAGAGTCTTATTTTGTTTTCTGATTTTTGTGATCCTACTTCTGTTTTTATCATGGTGCTCATCGATTCTCACAGCTAATGCTTAGCAAATCCTTCTTTAGATGCAGAACACATTTGGCTCAGCTTCTAAATTCACATTTCCACGAAGGAACACTTTCTTCATGAAAGAAAGTTTCCTCAGATTGCAGTTCTCTTCTCTGGATTGTCTGTGATTTCTTCATCATTGCCATCTCCCTTCATGACCAGGAAGCATTTCCTATGTCTTTCTGGTGTAAATGGCAGTAGTCCAAATTCTGTCCTCAGGAGAAATGGCAACAGCTGGCTATTATTTTCTGTATTATAATCTTTCATACGTTTGAAAACTATTTCCAGAGTCTAAGATCATTAACTTTAAAAGAGCTTCAAATATTGGACAAGATCAATTGCTGCACAAGACAGGATGAGAGGGTTGATATAGAAGATGTAATGGAAAGAAGAAATTGTGTGTGTGTGTGTGTGTGTGTGTGTGTGTGTGTGTGTGTGTGTGTGTATGTGTTCCCAGCTGGAGACCCCTGTCTCCTATAATGCAGCAGGCAAGCACAGAAGAAAATGAGCTGTCAGTCTCCTGGTACACATCATTTGTCATGAGGCCTTTTACATCTTCACAGACAGGAGCACCTCTGTTAGTATGCAGAGCTTGTTATGGGACCAGTGGTCTCTGTGCACACTCAGTGCACTCTGCTCTTGTCAGTTAATGTAGCTGAGAACAGTTGTACTGGAGGATTGCAATTTTTGCTTCTGCTCTTGACAGTTGAAATTAAAATCAAATACCGGGCTATAGATGTCTATAAAGATATATTGCTGTTCCCAAGCTCCCAAGTAGTAGGGGGTGAGTTTACAGTGCTCTTTCGATAGACATTGTTTGCATGTAAAATCTCACGGACGAGCCATAGCATAGTGATGGTACATGGTGGAGTTTTCACATGGGAACTGGATAAAGATTCCAGTCTGAAAAAAATACGCACTTGCCTTCCACACCTCACTGCATACTGCAGGGAATGGGCATTTAGTACACTCACTAGCATACCAGTACACAGTGGTATTGCTGTTGGTGGAACAGTCTATCAAAATGCCAAAGGCCAGTTTTGTAAGATCTCCTTTGAATATGAGAGACTCTGCACAACCTCTCTGCACAAGCTTTTAAAATCATCCTTTTTTTTTCAGGTTTATTTAATAGAACTCCAAACAATATATTTCTTTTGTCTATTTTATGATCATTTCTTCCCACATCTCCTTTCTCTTAGATTTTGAAAATATCTCCCTATATGAAATTGTACTTGATTTTCGTGTTCTCAGTCTGGGGAATTCAATTAAACCCATCTGAGGTGAGAAAAGCTGAGGCCTTTAAGGACAAACTAAATACTAAGACTAAAAACATCCTGTTGGGATTAAGGGTTTGAGTGGTACTCAGAAATTTATAATTAATTAAAATTTTGTGTTTATTTTATGTGTATGGATATTTTACTTACATGCATTTTGTATGCCTGGTGCCCACAGAGGCCAAAAGAGGGTTTTGGATCCCCTAGAACTGGAGTTACAGATGGTTGTTGATGTGGGTGCTGGGCCTTGAATCTAGGTCCTCTGGAAGGACAGCCAGTGCTCTTAATCACTGAACCATTTCTCCAGCCTCTAATTTGATCATTTTTGTGATAGTCATTCCTCTTTTTTTCCTTCCTTCCTTCCTTCCTTTCTTTCTTTCTTTCTTTCTTTCTTTCTTTCTTTCTTTCTTTCTTTCTTTCTTTCTTTCTTTCTTTCTTTCTTTCTTTCTTTTTTCTTCTTCCCATCCCAGAAGCACTGACTAACATTCTCTGTACAGAATGCTTGAACTAAATAAAACTGACTGATTTTCCAAACCCCAATATTTTCTACTAATCCTTCACTGTTCCTTTAATTGGGATCATTTGGCATGAAGTCTAGATTTTTCTGGAACTTGCCCAGTGTCAGAAAGATTTTCCTGTATCTCCCCAAAATAAATGCGAATATTTTATAGCATGCCACTTATTCAGGTGCTAGAAAAACAAGGTCATTCATGTATATGTATTTGTATATCATGTCGTGTATGTCACCCATGTATGATGTGCATGGAAACATATACACATTCTCTCTCTCTCTCTCTCTCTCTCTCTCTCTCTCTCTCTCTATATATATATATATATATATATATATATATATATATATATATATTTTAAATAGTAAGAACTAACTATGCATTTACATATATGTCTATGTGTCTATGCATAGTTAGTTCCTACTATTCATGTTTGTGCACTAAGTTTCTCTGGTCCTGCCCAGTCCCAATTTCAGGATGAATCTCACTCACCCACTTCCTGCAGCTGCTTGGTCCCAAGTAAACACAGAGGCTTATATTAATTATGAACTGGATGGCCTATGGCTCAGGCTTCTTGCTAGCTAGTTATTATAACTTAATTATTTCATCTCTATTAATCTATAAGTTGTCATGTGGCTGTGGCATTACTGGTCTGCTGACATCTTGCTGTTTCCTTAAGTGGTAGATGGCGACTCTCTTTCTGCCTCTGACTTTTTTATTCCTGTCTCTCTCTTGGATTTTCCCATCTAGCTCCATCCTACCCTGCCATAGGTCAATGCAGCTTTATTTATTAGCCAATGAGAGTAACACATTCACAGCACACAGAAAGACATCCCACAGAACTTCCCCTTTTCTGAATAATCAACAAGGAAGGTTTTAACTTTAACATAGTAAAATTACATATAATAGAACAGTTATCAAGCAAGAATTAGTTACAATATCTAGTCTATTTGTATTTTGCAAAATTAAAGAAAATACCCTACCATCTATCTTATTCTGTGAGTCTAAATTTTTATTTCTAATTTATCTTTTATCATAACCAAGGAAAATTCTAACTATATGTAGTCTTCAACTACATCAAAGATCCCAGAAGTATATACTATTACCTAAGTAAACAAGAAGTGCTTTGTAAGCAACTTCCAAAAATCTAGAATGACATTTATAATCATCCCCCTTTAAATAAAAATAAACATTTATAAACAATACTTTGGGAATTTGAGTGTAGCTTCTCATACTACTTCCTGCTGTTTGGGAGCACTAGCAATCTTATGGGGATCCTGAGAAAATTAAGAGTTATTGTTAAATCTTAGCTGTAGCAGTCTGTAAGGATGGATCATCTCAGCCAGTTGCTTGGAAGCTGATTTTGGATAGTAAGCCTCTGTGTGTTTACTTAGGTCTGAGCGGCTGCAGGGCCCCGGGTAACGAAGATTTGTCTGGACCACAGAGGGCCAGGCCTGCAGGACTGGGGAAAACTTCCGGCTACAAATGGTACTCTTATGTGGTGGCAAGAGTTTCCACCTAAAACCTGAAAGAACTTGAAAAAAGATTCTAAACGGAGCTAAAAACAGCTTCTTAAATGTGTCTCTCAGGCAAGCTGTGAGCTACACTATGGCATGTTTGTGGCATGTGGGCTTGAGCTACAGCATGGCAGGTTCTGGCTGAGGTACACAGAGGTTTCTCCAAGCCATACAGCACACTGTGTGGAGGATTTGGCTTTTGCTAGTACAGACCAAAGGAAAAAAAAAAAGGTTTCTGGGCTACATGCTACTTCTTGGAGACATAGACACACTGCTTCCTGGAGTTGGTGGTAAGTGTACCTCTGCCATGTTGGGAAGCTGAGGCAGGAGGCGTCAGCAGCCAAGGCTGCTGTGTTGGTCCTAGCTATGCAGTTTAGCTGTTTATAAATCTCTCCTGGTCAGAGAAGGATCATGGATTCACAATAAGACAAATTCAGATAGAATAAAACTCTAAGTGGTTTACAGTATGTGTAAAAATGTATGTAGGCTTGGAAGAGAGAGAAAAAGGGGGATAGACAGTTATATAAAGAAATTGTTTTAAAAAAATAAAGTCTTTAAAGGGACAGTAAAAGTGATATAAAAATAAGCCACATAAAGATGGAAATTACACAGAGAGTCTGGATAATATTGTCTTTGGGATTTTTAACTGCAGAAAGACATTTGATTATAAAGGCTGCTGAGTTAAATCTATCTATCTATCTATCTATCTATCTATCTATCTATCTATCTATCTCTATATATATTAAGGTATCTTGACTTCAAAATTTGTGTCTAAGGGTATATTGCTTTAGAAAATAGGTTCTGCTTTTGTTTCCACAGAAGATGAGAACCTGTGGATTGCTTTCAGGCTAATATGGTTTCATCAGCCAAGACACCCTGAAAAGTCTCTGATGACACCATGGCCCAGATGATCTAACATCCAAAATCAGCTTCAAAGACACTGGCTGAGATGATCCATCCTCACAGACTGCTACAGCCAAGATTTAACTATAATTCTTAATTTTCTCAGGATCCCCATAAGATTACCAGCACACCAAACCAGCAGGAAGTAGTATGAGAAGTTACACCCAAATTCCTAAAATATTGTTTATAAATGTTTATTTTTATCTAGAGGGGGTTGATTATAAAATTCAATCTCTTTCTAAAAAGGAAAAGGGCATAGTACAGATATGATAGGATAAAAGAGTAGATTATTGAATCTGTTTTTAAAGAGCAACAACTTGTTTAAAATGTTTTACATTGCTACAGATTTTACTTTATTGATACAAATTTATAGTTAATTTTGTTACACTGTATGTATATTTCTATTCTTGTTTAAGATATTGTGCTTGTGCAGCTCATTTGAAATTGTAAGTATAATTAAGAAATACAGGTTAATAGTCATCTAGGATAATCACACTTACAGTCATGTTAGTTAAGTTTTCTAGGTATACATAGATATATTTCAGTTAGGTAGGTAATCTTCAAACACTTCAAAGACCTACAGAAAATGGCATTTAAATGTTTTAGACTTTTTGGATAATCAGACACATCTGCTCCTGGCAGCATTGATTACTTTAAAGAGGATGATGGGCATAGAAGAAACGTCATGTGAAGTTTGCTTTCTTTATGACAAAAGTTAGCCATTTGGTCAAGAAACTGTTCTTGCCTGGACTGCTTGACAAATGTTGTATCTATTGGACATACAAGACCCATGAAAAAATGACCACTAAATTTTACCAAAACAAGGCCAGATGGTCCTTCAGATTCTTGCTTCACAGAGGAGACATTCTACAGGACACAGGGAAAACTGGCTGAGAGACTCTAGGCCTATAGGCTGAAGATTGGATGCCCCAATGTTGCAGAATAACCTTGGGTGACTGTCCAGGCAATTAGCTATTTCTGTCATAACTCACATTTTTTGGAAGTCACTTGTTTGCACCTCCTGTTTAACTAGGTAATATTATTTTCTTCTCAGGTTTCTGAGGGAGTTGAAGATTAGATAGTTATAGTTATAGTTTTACTTGTTAACAATTTCAGAAAATAAACTCACTAAAGAAGTATAAAGTGTATAAGTTTGAAAGACATCAAAAGACAGTTTTCAGTTGGTAATACAAGTTAGGATAGAAAATGAATTAGGTACATTTTGAACTCACCATAATAGGATATATAATGGAATATTTTCACTGAATTTGTCAAATGCAAATGAACTAGACATTGTTGATGTATTTATTGCCTGTTTATATTGTATATAGTTTTTCTTAAATTAGTTATACCTTTTTTATTTTAGACAAAAAGGGGAAATGTGGTGATATTTTATTTGTGTAACCCAATAAGGCTTATCTGAGGATCAGAGGAAAAAGCCAGCCACTATATTAAACAAAAAGTCAGGTAATGGTTGCACATGCCTTTAATCCTAGTATTTGGGAGGCAGAGATTCATCTGGATCTCTGTGAGTTCAAGACCACAGTGAGAACAGAACCAGGCATGGTGGCACACGCCTTTAATTCCCAGAAGTAGTTAACCATAGAGTTCTGGAGGTCTGTACAGACAAGAAGTGATGTAATTGGGTGGAGAGAGGAGGTAAGAGGGCAGGGACAAAAAGGCATATAGGAGTGCGTATACAGGAAGTAGATATCTCTAGAGGCTGAGGAGTTGGTGAGGTGAGATTGGCTGTGGCTTGCCCTATTCCTCAGATCTCAGTTTTCACCCCAATATCTTGCTCTGGGTTTTTATTAATAAGACCTTTTAAGATTTGTCTTACACATTTTCATTTTGCTCTTTAAAAAAATCACACAGAACTCCTGCTTCTGGAGAAACTATAGGGTGAAATTCTAGTGAACACCTTATCACAATATACTTGCCAACAGATGAATGCATAGCCTTGTTTTTATATGCATTCTGTTTAAGGACATTTCATTCTGTATATATCACAGATTCATTGATTCTGAGCTCACAGTCAGTGGCAAAGTTACTCAGAGTTGATCAGAGGTAGGCCTATACATCATCTTTCCTTCATGACTCACTGCCATCTTCCTGTGCTTTGAACCACTAAACAACATCTCAGTTCTTTGAGAGTCAGAATAAACCTGCAAACAACATAAACATGCACACGTTATGGAGGACAGGGAAGGGTACTTGTCTGTAGTATGAAAGCTAAAACAATACAGCACACCACTGCTGTTTTTAATACCAGTAAGGAATATGAATGCCAGGTTATTCAAGTGTTTCTTTCTTCTGTGTTTGTCTTCCACTGATTGATTACAAAAATCTTTGAATATTGAGATAATGGTTACACACATATAATGAGGATAGGTGTGTGTGTGTGTGTGTGTGTGTGTGTGTGTGTATGATTTATTTATGTTGATTACAGAAAAGAAATTTTTAAAAATTAGCTTTGTAAATTTAAAATTGAAATTAGAAATTTTCCTAATATCCCCCAAAACATGACTATTTACCATTACTGAATAAGGACACAGATTTTTAGAATGGTGAAAGAAGCCTCCAGTCTGCAGTAGGTGATGCAGTGTTTGCACTGATTTGATGCTCATGAAAGTCTTTGTATTTACTCTTCATTGATATGGGGGTAACCAAATCACAGAGATGAATTACTAAAATCACACATGAGGGACAGTTTGATAAGGATTTCTGGAGGATGGGAAGAACAGTTGTCAAAGAATGAAAAAGTTTCGCAGTTGTCATCCAGAATAGATTCTCCACAGTGATCCCAAATTGCTGGCCTGTGAAACCAATCAGAAAAGAGGCTCCTGGCACTCCATGCCTGTTCATCAGGCCTTTTTGCTAGCATAATAAATGATTAGCAGGGATTTCAGGTCCTTAGGAGAGTAAGTACACAGGCTTTTGCCTATCACAGCCTGTTAAAACTCATATTTGCCTGTGATATTAGCACAGCACAGCCTGTCCCATAGGAGGCTTTCTTCTCAGCTTGCTCAGCAGCTTTCTAGGGGCAGAAATAGTGATGCATCCTCAGAATTGTAAACATCTGTCATCTGACTTCCAACAGCAATGACCTTAAATAGCTTGTCTGTGGGCTCCTCTGTTACTTTATGATCAGCAGGTATTTCACTACCACCAACCTCTAACATTTTAATGTCTTACATTTTATTATATGTCTGTGACAAATCTATTAGATATTCATAGCTGTCTTCACTTCTCAGTCCATCGTGATAGATAGCTCCTTGTTTTGTGATGAGGGTAACACTTGCTGGCTTTTTTTTTTTTACTGTGGACCCACTCTTCCAATGTGTCATCTAGATCTTCACTGTTAGATTCACATAGTTTCCCTAGTTTTCATTATCTTCTCTTCATCACTTTTGGCAAAGAAAATGGGTGGCTCACTTTTCTTCTTCCTCAAGTCATAGGCCATGGCCATCTCAACACTTCTGGAAGATGTTCACACTTGTGTGCCATTGTCCTGTGCTATTGACTAACAATTCTTTATTAACTTTCTTATCATTGTTATCTGTAGGGATAGCTGCAGGGTGTGTAACATTTTCCATAATATTGTTGCATCACAGAGCAGAAAAAAGAAAAATAACAGAGTAATAAATTCATGTTTTAGCCCCTCACAGGCCATTGCATAGAGTCTGTATTGGTGTTTTGCATCATCATATACCATTTTATTATCCTTGTGGTTAGGCTTGCATAAGGCAATCTGTGCATTCTGAAAAGGAAGTATATACTGAAGCAGAACAAGTCTTGCAAGACACTTCTCTCCCTAAAGATGCTAACTCTGCTGTGATTTGCACACCTTGAATTTGACTCCAATCATCAAGGGGTGTAGGCATGATGGAATTTTCTACCTGTGACATCACACTGATGTTCAAAAGCTTTAGATTTTTGAAGTTGTAGGATTCAGGATGTGAGGATTACATATTAGTAAAAAATAGCAACCATCAAAAAAAATGAGCCCCAAATCAGAAATGATTTATTTACACACATTAGAAATGATTTATCTACATTGAGGTACATATTTGGGGACAATGTCTGGAAATCTATAGCTTATCAGGTATGACAATTTTGATACAATTATACCTTGTACAGCCCTCTAGTGAGCTCTAGAATGTTTGTAAGCCATTTCACTAGTGTATCACTGATACACAACAAAGTGAACATGTTTAAAGTGCATTTTCTCTTAAGTTTGGATGTATACAAATAACTGTAAAGTCATCATTGCAAAAAAGAATTGAACCCATGTCCCATAGCTCACCATGGTGTGTGTTTTCTCAACTCCTAATGTGCAGTCTGTCTGATTGAGTTTTGTAGCTATGCAGCAGCTGCCCCTTTTCTCTGCCTTCTGTTACTCAGAATAGTTATTTTACAATACTCAGAAACACTGCTATATTTTCTCTCTCCCTCTCAATCTCTCTCTCTCTCTCTCTCTCTCTCTCTCTCTCTCTCTCTCTCTCTCTCTCTCTCTCTGTAGCGATGCAATGCTCATTTTCATTGTAGGATAATGTATCAGGTTATGGAGACACTACAGTTTGCTCATCTACTTACAAAGTTGGCATTTGTCTTCTTTTAAGTTTTGAGCTACTATAAGTAAAGCTGCTGTGAGAGTTTGAGCAGCAGCCATTTGTGGTTTCAGTTGTTTTGGATAAATGTTAAGAGATGCAGTGATGAGGTCACACAAAAGACATGTGGAGCTTTCCTAAGAAGCTGCCACACTGTCTAGTCCCATCAACAGGATTCTTGTGTTCCACCTTCTTTACATCCTTACTACGACTTAACACAATCTCTCCTTTTAAATATAAGGCATTCTAATAATATGTTCAAGTATAACACTGTAGCCTTAAATTATATTTTCCTAATGACTGAATATGGTGAAAATCTTTCACATGCTTGCTTGTAATCTATAGATTTTCTTTTCTAATGTGTTCTTTCAAATACTTTGCTCAATTTATTACATCATATTAATGTTTCGTATTTTTATAGTCCATTCTGGGTCTGAGTATTCTGTGTGTGCTTGAATGTATGTGTTCCCCTTGTTGAGCTCTATTTTATAGCAAGGTTTTGTTTCTTCAATTTCCATAGTTCTTGAATAAAATTGGTTTTACCACTCTACTGTCCAGTTTTGGCATTTCTTTGACACTGGATTTGGAAAACTGATTTTAGTTATCTTTTATATAAACGAATATGTAGATGGCAATGAACACATAGACCCATAACTGGTCAAAATGCAGAGAATGAGTGATTGTGGAGTTCTCAGCCTTACATGGGACATCTATACCACACCCTTCTTCCCAAGGATCAAGGAGCATGATGGAGGAAAGGTGAAAAGACAGTAAGAGTCAGAGTTCTATTTTGCTTTGATGTTTGTTGTTTATTTATTTTTGTTCTTAGTTTGTGTATTTTGATATTTGGGTTTTGTTTTTGTTGTTTTCTCATTGTTTTGTTTTGTTTTAGAGATAGAAATAGATAGATAGATGTGGTGGTATTTTACTTGTACTGAAATGTGATTTTAATTGTATGTTAATAAATAAAGTTGCCTGGGGGTCAGAGCTATTAGAGCCATAGCAAGAGCATGGCGGTGGTGGTGCACGCCTTTAATCCCAATCCCAACCATAGAAGAACTGGAAGTCTGTACATACAGGCAGTGACGAGGCAGTCACATGTTTGGGTTTACAACCAATGAGAAGGCAGAACAGAAAGGCTATAAAGACAAACACACAGGAAGTAGCTTTCTTTCGGAGAGCTCTCTTGACTGAAGAGGATCGCTGAAGCAGGAAGGGTGAGGCTCTTAGCTCTGACCTCTTGGCTTTCTTCTCTGAATCGTCTCTGTGTTTCTTATTTAATAAGACGGTTGGTTACATCTACAGATAGATGGATAGATAGATAGATAGATAGATAGATGGATAGATAGAACAGGAAGTTGAGTGGGGAGGATTTGAGAGGAATTGGGGGAGGAGAAATATATTAAAATATATTATATGAAAACTTTTAAATTAAAATTAAGAAAAAAATATCAGAGGTGGATGACTACAGGGAAGCCATGCTTTCCAGACACACAGGGTCATTGCACAGATGATCTCACAGCAGTCATGACAGCGTGCATAAGACCTATGTGAGCTCAAGTCAGACAAATTCTGAGCGTGGAGGGGGAAAGTGGGCATGAAGTCCCACTCTCACCCGAGGAGCTTTCAGCAACTGTCACTGCTAGAAGAAGACTCAGCTTTCCTTAGATGTGGCCCCTGGTAGATCAAATGCACTCAAGTGTATGGCCAATCATATAGGAGCATACGTACAGCACAAACTTGACATGATGAGCTTTAAAAACTGAGGACCCAAAGTTGGGTGAGTAGGAAAAGGGGTGGATCTGGGAGGAGTTGGGGGATATGGGTTGAACATGATCAAAATGCCTTGTATGATGAAACTTGTTTTGAAAAGATATAAAGTAATTTGTTTCCTTATGGCATTTTCATAGAAACTTTGTCTTGATAATCCTTTCTGATTCCAACTGCCCTGTGTACTCCAGACTTGTGCCCTTCTGCTCCCAGTTGTCCCTTTTGACCTGATGCTACAAAGTACTCCATTACTTTTCCCCTCTCCTTTTACTCCCTTTCTCTTTTTTCTCCTCTTTCTACTTTTGTAACTTATAGGTGCACTCAAACTACATATACTTACATATGTAACAAGTAGCATCTTGGTTTCACTTACCAGAGAGCACATGTCATATATGTTTTTCCACGTCTTGGTTGTTACAGTATAATAATTTCCAGATGCATCCATTTTTTCTGCAAATTTCATAAATTTGTTTTTCTTGATGGCTAAATAAAATTCCATTGTGTATATTTCTGTATTTTCATTATGCATTCATCTATTGTGGGATATAGAGGCCAATTGCATTTCCTTGCTCTTGTGAAAAGAGCAGAAATAAACGTGGAAGTGGCAGCATTTCTATTGCATTTAGAGTCCTTGCATTATATGTGAGGTAAACATTTAAGTTGATTTGGCTTAGATACTTTTTCCATGCATGCATGAGTTTATAGAAAATGTGCTACTCTCTCTTAGTACAGTATCTTTTTTTTTTTTTTTTTTCCGAGACAGGGTTTCTCTGTGTAGCTTTGCGCCTTTCCTGGGACTCACTTGGTAGCCCAGGCTGGCCTCGAACTCACAGAGATCCGCCTGGCTCTGCCTCCCGAGTGCTGGGATTAAAGGCGTGCACCACCACCGCCCGGCTTTAGTACAGTATCTTAATAAACTGTGTGTATTTAATAAGTACCACATGACATCTTCATACAGATGTACAGAGGGAATTGATCACCATCACAGACGAACTAAAATATTCACTCCCTTACATTTGCCCTTTTTGTATAGGATGAGTCCATTGAAAATTACTCTCAGAACTCATTGTAATTGTGTAACACAATATTATAAATTATAGTCACTATGCTGTCCATTATTAACTCCATGACAGTCTTACTCATGCTACATAACTGTGACCATTTCACGTCATTTGAACATTATCACCCCCTTTCTTCACCTCCTTCATCTTTGGTAACTGTGTTCTATGTTCTACGTATATATCCTCTACTCTTTAATATTCTATATATTAGTGAGTTCATGCAGTGTTTTTCAAAATGTGTCTTCCAAGGTCATCTATTTTGATACAAACGATAGGATTTTTTAAAGGTTGAACAACATCTTTCTATGTCTGAATGAATGAATTTCCTCCTCCATTCATCATATATAGACATTTAAGTGCTTTCCATATGTAGGTTATTATGAACATGCTGCAATAGCCATGGAGTTATTTATAATTCTTTGAGAAACCAGTTTCATTTCCTTCAGATGCATACCCAGAGGTAGGACTTATAATGGTTCCTTCTGTAACTTCCGAAGAAATTTCCCTCCTGTTCCCATAGTTGCTACCAGCCCTACCAACAGCACACAAATGTACTTTTCACCCCATACTCATTATCTTTTATCTGTTTGGGAATCACCATTCTAACAGATGTGAGGCCACATCTCTTTGTGGCTTTGATTTGAATTTCTGTGATTAGTGATATTGAACATGTTTTCATATATCTGCTCACCATCTGTATATCTTCTTTGATATATATATATATATATATATGATTCACAAATCACGTCGTTAATGTTTTACTATTGGGTTGTATGAGTTGCTAATGTATTTTGGATATTAGCTCCATTTAAGAATACATGGTTTGCAAATATTTCCACCAATTAATAAATGTCTTATTGTTTTGTTGCATTTGTTTCTGTGAAGCTTTTTTGTTTAATGCAATTCTGTTTTTCTGTTTTAACTGTCATTTTTAGTTGTCTCAGCTTTTGGAGTAATAAAAAAATATACTGTGAAGACCAATACAAAAACATGAAATTTATGTTCTATATTTAAGTATTTAATCCATTCTGAGTTGATTTTTTTTTTGGTTGTCTCTGAGTTCATTTTTTGCTTGGCTAAGAGATTCTAGGGCCAAGAAGGATCTGTCATCATGAGCGGGACTAACACCTTCATAAGAGTTGGAGTCAAGTCTCCTTTCCATGGCTTTGATTTTATTGTCCTCACTGTGCCTTCCACCATTTGATGGTATTGAATCACAAGAAGGCTCTCTCTGGATGGTGTCATATTGATCTCGAACATCTAAGTCTCTGGAACTGTTAGTAAGTTTATGGTTATTATAACATTACTCTGGGTTCACTCATCTGGTAAAGCATTGCAAATGGACTAAGGTGGGTATTATAACCAAGAGATGATTGCTTGCTCCCAAGATCCTGAAGATTCAAGTTTGTGTTTTATTTGAATAAATCTATGCTTTCACATTTTATATTTCAGTCTGGTTCACTAGGTTAAATTTTTACATAGTGTGCTGTGAAAGGTCTGAATTCATTCTTCCACTACAGGCTATTCAGTACTCCCTGAGCAATTCTTTGCAAATGTTTCTGGAATCAGTTTGCTGTTATTTGTTGAAGATTAGTACACCTGTATTCATAGGAGATATGATGTCCTATAGTTTTCTTTTCTTGTTGTAATGTCTTTAACTGTTTGATATTATGGAAATAATAACCCAATATAATGAGCTTGGAAGCATTCCCATCCCTTCTACATTTTTCAAGAGCTTTTGAAAGATTTATATTAATTCTTCTTCCACTGTTAGCTGGAATTCATCAGTGAAGCCCACCTGGGCCTGGGCTATTCTGATGAGAAGTATTTTAAATTACTAATTCAATCATTTTTACTTGTTATATGTATTCCAATTTTCTGTTTTACTTGAGTCACATTCAGTAGTCTTTGTCTCTCTATGAATTTTGAGTTTCATTTATATAACCTAATTTGTTGGCATACAATGTAAGTAATTCTCATAATCTTTTTTACTTCTACAAACTTGGCAGCGTTACTCTCGATTTCATTTCTCATTTTAGTATTTCATTATTTTCTCAGTCTAGCTAAAGAGTCTTCAATTGTGCTGCTCATTTCAAAGAACCAACTTTTGGCTTCATTGACTTTATCATTTTTCTATTCTGTTTTTCACATATTTCCCTGCTTCTCTGACACTGACAAGGTTTCCCATTTTCTTCTCCCAAACAGTCTTCATGTATTTTAGTGTTCAACTGGACACTAAGGACTGTGCTAGCCTCTGTGATACATCATGGTGACCAAAACCAGACAGGAGTCTCAGACAGTGTACTTTGTTATTTAAATAGAAAGCAACCAGATTATCAGACCGAGATATGTTTATTTAAAACTCAGTACATGTTTAAGGATTGTATTTCTAAAAGAATATATGAACAAATATTTCTTGATATAGTGTGAGTAAAGGATTTGTGACAATGGAAATAAAGAGATAGGAATCAATCAAAAGCAAGTCCCTGTATTCAGTGGTTCTCAACCTTCCTAATGTTGCAACCCTTTAATACAGTTCCTCATGTTGTGGGACCCCAAAACATAAAATTATTTTCATTACTACTTCATATTGCAATTTTGCTACAGTTATGAGAGAACATGTACTGTTTTGGTTTAGATTTAATGTTTGATTTTTTTTATTTTAGCACATGTAAACATATAAAAGAAAGAAAGAGAATCAAATAATTTACAATAATTCCCACAGGCCATTTTTGTAGGCACTTGACCTCTGGATAGACACAGAGACAAAGCTCAGTGTGTGCTGCATGAAGGGTGAAATTTGGATTTGTGAAATGTGATGAGGTGTGGAGAAAAGCTGAAAGATCAGAAGAATTTATAGTGTAGCTAAGGATATCATTGAAATAATGTACAGTAAGAAAATGGAAAACATGATGGACCCATGGGGGTGGAAGTTGGCAGAGAAGTCAGGAGTCAGTGGGTTGCATTTTACCTACCTGTACCCAGGGCATTTTTGAAAATCCAGAAATAAGATCCCTTTGTTTGAAGTTTGAACTTCATCGGTTTAGTCCTCATAAAAATATAGCTGATGTCAACACCATGCTTGTTCTCAATCACTAGATCCTGACTCAGCAGTGTGTCTTGAGGTGGCAGAGTAATCTCAATGCATGAAACCTGCAGAGTTCTGTGCTTTTAAATTCCATTATATTTAAAACTAATAAATCTATCCAAAATTAAGATTTATTTATTTTATTCTCTTTCTTTCTTTTATCTATTTTCATGTACTTAAAATAAAAATTTAAACATTGAATCTAAACCAAAATACTACATTTCTCTCATATGTATACACACACACACACACACACACACACACACACACACACATTCTTAAAAACTTTAGACTTTGTGCTTAAGTTAGAGTATGTGCAGAAGCCAGGAAGGTAGAAAGTGCCCACTGGGGATGAGAAGAAAGAAATGAAGGGAAAGGAATAGTGGAACAGGGAGGTATAAAGGAGGAGACAGAATAAGGTAGGGAGGAGGATGGGAGGACAAGGCAGTGGATAGGTTGGGGAAAGGCAAAACTAAAACTATTTGTCTTTAAAAAGCCATATGGAAACCTATTGTCTAATGTACTTCCTAAGTGTGTGTGTGTGTGTGTGTGTGTGTGTGTGTGTGTGTGTGTGTGTGTGTTTCTAAAGAGTATAATTGGAGTTACCCTACATGGAAGGATAATGTTCTCTCCAGAAGCCATAGATTATCAAACAAGAAGCCTAGTGCCAGACGTAAGATTTCTCCTTTCAAGTTTTTACTTGGGGTATCCCAGAAACCTTTCTCCTTTAATCTAGGCTATCATCATTTCTCTTGGTTTCCTGAAAGAACTTGTCAAACCCTATTATTAAAGACATTACATTGTTTGATCACACAACATGAGGAGATCGACCTGGTTCTGACCTGGAAAAATTTTCCCTGCTAGCTAGATTAAATATCTATGTAGAATATTGAAAGAGAAAAGCCACCAACAGTTTTACTCAGCTATGAGCCCTGTGAACTACATAATGATTGGGCCAGCAAGATATACCTAATATTGCAATGGCAAGAAGGTCAGGGGTTATAGTCTGCCACTACCCTTGCCATCTTGAGTCTGGGACCCTAACTAGGTACTATGAGGGAATAAATGAAGGGCAGACACACAGACAGTACAAAAAAAGCTGGTGACAGGTGGGCTGTGGAGGTTCTGATGGAGCCACACCTACTACTAGAACATTAACCAGAAACCTCAGCATGTTTATTATGTACAGCATGGGGGGGGATTAGTTAGTCTCATTAGGAGCTCTTTGTAGGCAATTCTGGGCTGTAGACATCTGAGAAGAAGAAGATGCAGTTGATAGTTTATGCATGCACTGATCAATCATTCATAAACAGTTGGACTTGGAAGAAGGCTCTGACAGTTCTGAGCCCAATCACATGAGGAAAGGATTTGCAAATTTCCCTTGGGTCTGATGCCTTGGTTCTTGTCATAGCCATGCCTGTTATCAATACACATTTACTCAGGACTTCACTCAATTAGGGCTTATTCCACTTCTTATGGCATTCAACAGATTTTCTTTTATTGGATTGAAGGCTTCCTCTAAGGAGGGAACTCATGTCTGTTACTATAAACCTGACCAAGAAATGATAACACAGAAGGCTTTAAGCCCCAGTCTAGAACCTTATACTATCATTTTGTTAATTAGATGTAGTATCACACTGCCTTCTAAATAGTTTTCCTTATTCTATAGGTTAGTGCAGCTTTCACTTCTAATCAGAGAAACTTCTTTTTGCAACTAATAATGCTTAATATAGAGACCTACAGCTGGCCAAGCACAGAATAAATGACTGTGGAGTATTAGAGGCTAAATGCAACATCTATATCACATTCTCTCTACCGAGGGCTAATTGAATATCTTGAAAGATAGACCAGAAAATTTATAAGAGCCAGGACATGGGATGGACTCTTGTGAAAGTGTCTTCTAGATACATCAGGCTATTACACCAATGAACTAAGAACAGCTGTGATTACCTGCACAAGATCTGTACAATATTAAGACAGTTAGCATTTCAGTATGGATGATGGAAGTCTCATGATGCCCAGGCAGCTCCCAGCTCAGAAACTATTGGAAGCTGATGGTTGCTGGGGGAGAGAGAGTCAATTTTCTTCAGGGGTGTGGCCTGTGGTTGGGTACTCATACTCCTGTGAATGGCCCTATTCTCATACTCATGGAGATGACGACACTAATTGGACACATTGGGCAATTTGAAAAGAATAAGAAGGCATGAACTTTTCAGAGGCATGTGTGATAGAAGGGTCCAGAGAGGGGAAGTAGGAAGCAGTGAATGAGGAGTGGTTTAGTATCAAAACACATTGTATACATGGTGAAATTCTCAAAGAATAAATAAATAAATGAACCTTTTAATAGCTTAATTGTTGGCAAGTATTAATGGTGAGGGAGCATAAGTACTGAAAACTTGATACTAAGGAATAACAGTACAACTCTGCCAGTACAACCTCAAGGCACACATGTTTTTAACCTTGGAGGCCCATCTCTCATGACGGGAACCAGAGAGGGATCTCAGGCAGAGTGGCCATGAAAGAAAAAAAAACTTCACGATTTTGTGATTATCCTGTTCTGAGAATTCCCTTTGATACCTCATACCCATGTGAGGCACTCAGTTTGATGTGTAATCAAAGCCATTTTTTTTTGCACTTAGGGAAGGGGCTATAAATGATTCTGGCCTTTAATGAAATATTATGAGTTGAAAGGACAATGGAAATGTCCCTTTAAAATTTGCATCTCTTTGTTAATAAATCGAGGAGTTCCCACAGCTCTGTGCCAGACTCCATTTGTTCAAATGTTGGATTGAAGTTCCAGGTGAGATGGACAGCTGCCAAACTTGCCTTTCAGAAAGCTGCCTTTGGGAACATAGTACTTCATTATCATCGGTGTTGCACTATTCTGCACTGAGGAGTGGATAAAACAATGAGAGATCAGACTAAGGCATCTATTTCAAGGTCTATTTTCTCCTTAGCCAGTGGAGAACCTTCCAACTGCCTCCTCCATCTGCTCTTCCTCAAGGGCACAAAAAGGGAGCCAGTTGGCCTGAACTAAAGTCTTCCACCTGTTTCTTTTTTCACAAAACTAAATCTGTAAACTATTCAGTCTCTAAGATGTGCATCTAAGACCAAGCTGTTAGCTTTCCTTGAATCAGGGTCTTCTTTTGTTGGTTAGAGAACTTTGCTATTTGTTTGAAGTTTAAGAGACCCTACCAGTCCTTACAGCCACAAACTAGCCACTAACTGAGGACACCTAGTTCCTTTCTCATAACCTCCTTGAACTCCAGTCCCTGAGACCTGAAGGACCAAAGTTAAACTCTTCAGGATCAAGTCCCTTTTCTTCTGTGAAGCATGCAGCTTCCTCTTAAAGCCATTTTTGAAAAGACCTAACAGTCTTCAGAATTTGGCTTGGATATCAAATAGCTTTTGTTAAGAAACACTTTGAACTGATTATAAACAAAAACACATTTCAAATAATAGAAGAAATTCCTTTGGAAAAATATATATTGAATTTTTTCCAAGGCAAAATAATTAAAAATGTATTGAGGTTATTGGAAATACTGAAGGTAAGTGTTCTCTTTTCTGGCTTCTTTTGGAAAGAAGTGGAAGGTATCTGAGGGCGTTGAGAAGATATTGAATTGTCTTTTGTCATGAACCAGGATAATCTGTTAATGTCTTTCTTATCTCAGGAATAGAAATAAAGTACAGGAAGCCAGTGCTCTACAAATAGGGTTGTATTAATTAACTGCCATACAATTGGCCTTTTGAAACAAGTTTTTGTAGGAACATGCAGGATTAAGAGAATGGAATAATGAAATTCCAGACACTGTGCCAGGCACAGAAGAGGCCAGCCTGAGTCAAGGTCTTCATCCCGTTCTCCTGAACATGCTTCACCTCTCATGTTTGTCTTCCATGGCTGGGGACAGAACTTTTGCCTTTCTTTTCCTTGTTACAGGGAATGGGATTTAGAACAGAAGAGTCTTTACATGTTTTCTGTCAGGACTATTTAGTCTCATAGTAAAGGGTAGTTTCTCAGTAGAATCATTTTCTGACACCTATCAACTATGAGTCTTGCTTTCTCTTTGTTTCTTTTCCAAAGGACTTGCCCTTCTGCCTCACTAACTTTTCTTAGAATCAATGGTTTAACTTCATCTTGTCTAATTTTTTCAGTATGATTAAAGTGTTAACTGAGGTGTCGTTGTACACTAGTGTCTCAGCTGATTTCTGTCACTACTGTAGGGAGTATCTTGCTTCATTTTTTTCTTGATCTCCTGTACTGCACTTTTTTGTCTTTGTTTTTGTTTTTGGGTTTTTTTTTTTTTTTTGAGACAAGGTTTCTCTGTGTAGTTTTGGTGCCTGTCCTGGAACTTGCTCTGTAGACCAGGCTGGCCTCAAACTCATTCTGCCTCCCAAGTGCTTGGATTAAAGGCATGTGCCACCACTGCCCGGCCTGTACTGCACTTTTTGTAGGAACCAGTTATCAGTTAGACATTTGCAACTTGGAGTACAGAGATTCATGTTCCTGGGAGCAATGGTCCTGAAATGGAGACTAAGGGCTTTTTGATAACTGCTTTGATCAGTTCTGAGGTCAACGATGCTACAGTGATGGATCTGGTCATATAGAGTTCTGTGGTTACCATTGGTTTTTATACATTATGGAATGCTGAAGGCAACCAACTTCATGGAAAGCAAGGCATTTATACATATTTTGGAAAGGCCTAGTACGTAATGCAGCTAATACAGCCTTCTGAATTGGTGGGAAGTTAGCTCATGGTTGGCTTTGGTCTTCAGATAAGATGCAAGAACAGTTTGTTTTGCATAACACCTGTGGTTCATTTCAATTTGCCCCCTCTCCCTCAGTTTCTTGCATACAAAATCCTGGGTTTTACTGTGGCAGTTTCACATACGCATAGCCTGTATGTTGTTCATGTTTCCCTTTATATCAAGAAGCAAAAAACTACTGACACAGACATGTCCCAAGTACAAATGAGTGCAAAGCTTCACTTAGTACAGGGTTTATGTCTATAGATGTGATTTGTAGCTGGAGTTTTCCTGGCCCACAGTCAGGACAAATCTCTCTCACCTGCCAGTCCCACAGCTGCTCAGACCCGACCAAGTAAACACAGAGACTTATATTGGTTACAAACTGTATGGCCGAGGCAGGCTTCTTGTTAACTGTTCTTTTATCTTAAATTAATCCATTTCCATTAATCTATACCTTGCCACATGGCTCGTGGCTTACCGGCATCTTCACATGCTGTTTCTCATCATGGCGGCTGGCAGTGTCTCTCCCACCCAGCTTCCTGTTCTCTCAATTCTCCTCTCTGTTAGTCCCGCCTATACTTCCTGCCTGGCCACTGGCCAATCAGTGATTTATTTATTGACTAATCAGCAACACATTTGACATACAGACCATCCCACAGCAGTGATTCTTGGATATCAACTTCATGATGACTTTACTTCCATTTTGTAAACTCAAAAAGAGTCATGGTAGGAGTGTGGTGGGTGGGGAGGCAAGGTTCTACATTATATAAAACACTCTGCTTTCATTGTCTTCCTATAGAGGGGAGTTTCCATTACTAATGAAAAGATGGGACCTATAGATTTTACTTTGTATTCCCTATCATACCTTTAAATTTTTATTTTGAGGGATATAATCTCTTTTTACTTCTAGATGAAAACTTGGGCCTGTGATATTTGTGTTCCTATATAAATTAAACAAGCAAATGATTAAACAAACTAAAGACTGATTGCCTTTTAGCCATAAAAATGTCATCACTCATAAACTAAAGAACTGTGTGTGGGTCCTCTAAGAACTACATTTTAAATGGCTTCATGTTAGGTGGCTGGCTTGAAGGCACTTAGAGTCTGTAAAGGCAGGGGTGAGAAACATTTGTAAAGGCAGGGGTGAGAAACATTTTATTTCTCCACAGTCTTCACATTCATGTTCTTTATTTTTTTTCTGCTGGAGATGTGAGTGACAAGCCAGTCTTACTAGTCAGTGATATATATGTGACCTTGTATGACCTTGTGGGTAGATAGGCGTTTCTTTTGTGGGCATTTATGTCCATCATTCCTGAAATTGTCATGAGGAGCCAGATGTATCTCTGTCCTGTTTTCTCTTGTAACTGCTCACTTAGTCCCTGGCAGTCAGGAGCAAGGTCTTGTTCTCAAGGCCCATATTTACTGCAGTCAAAAGTATACTGCATTTTCTCTCAGCGCCAGACCTGAACCTGGCTTCTGGACGTTGCTGCAGTGCTGAGGTGCTCATGATGATCTCAGTGCAGCATTAATCAGATTCTCCTGCCCTGCTAGCAGTCTGCAGGAATTTTGCCTTCTAGATTTGGGATCAAATCCAAGGTCTTCTCTACTAGAACTTTGTCAAGTAAGCATCAGGCACTGGGTAAACTGTCTTGTGCCTTCAGTGGCTACAGCACACCACACCCTGAGACATCTTCTCGTGGGATGCTATTTAACGTTTCCATCAGGAAGGAAGCTCACTGTTTTACTGTTTGCCCTTGTAGATTCACATCAGAGTATTAACTGACAAGCTTGCACAAAGGTCATCTGTCACTCCAGAGATAGATAACATTTATAATTTACTATTTATTAGTAATTAAGGTTCAGACAATGGTGTGGAATGCAACCTAATTTTCTTTCTGAAATTTGAAGTCTAATTCTGGCATTTGTTCCCCATTCCACCTCATGTGTGTATGTGCCTGTGTGTGTGTGTGTGTGTGTGTGTGTGTGTGTGTGTGTGTGTGAGAGAGAGAGAGAGAGAGAGAGAGAGAGAGAGAGAGAGAGAGAGAGAGAGAGAACATCCTGGACCTACTTACCTACTTTGTTATTAGACTGTTGTACTCATTAATAAGTTTACTAGATCATCAACAGATTCATGTTATATTTTTTTGTAAGAGTTAGTGTTTAGAACATGTTAGCCCGGTGCCTTGACAGCCCCTCCTTTGGATTGAAATTATAAGGTAGAGCCTTACCTCTCCACCCAATCCTCCCACTCTGTTCCCCGATTGCATTAATCTAGTGGGGGAAGGGAAGGACCAGGATTTCTGGAGGAGATTTTGGGTTATTTCCTTAGATGCTCAGCAGATGCAAAGCTCGCCTTTTGCTCAGGTTTCACTTACAGATAAACTATTGCATTGACACCTCAGACAATCAGAGACAAAATAAGTTACCCTCCAGCATCCTCTTTTACTGGTATGAAAATAAAAGAACAAACTGATGGAGGAAACAAAGCAGACACAGCCACCTTTGATCTTTGACTTTCTTGTAGAAAATCACATTTTCACATTTAAGGTGTTTTCCTATTATGGCTCACTTTCTGGTCTCAGTGTGCATGCACCGGCAGCATTCTTTGAAGTTCTTATTTTCACAGTAGTTACACCCGGGAACTTCTGAAAGAGGTCAGTGTAGATTGCCCTGGGTACTATTATCTGTGAAGCCGAAAAGGGTTTGATGCTAATGTAGAGCAGGTACAAATCACAGGGTAGCCAACTGTAAAGATTTTTAAAAGTGGCTTAATTCCAAAGATTATCTTCTTACATATAATATAATGGTAGTTTTATAATAACATACAATAACATGGTAGTTTTGTTTAAGAAGTATATTCAGAACACCAGACTCTCTACATAAAACCAATATTCAAAAATATTTCCTGAAATATTTTATGAATCATCAAATAGGAAACCATGGCCTGACTGGGCCTATGTGCATTTCAGTGAAATACCCTGCTCAACCAGCTTCATGATCAATTATGGAGGTGAGTTTCTGACACAATGAAGGTCCCGGGATCTCACCCACCTTGGGCACATCTATGCTGACCTCATCATTTCCAAAGCATTAAACACCTAGTGTTAACATGCATTGAGCAAGGAAAGCCCACCATGGACGTTGTTAAGTTTGCTTAATCAGCACTTATAAATAGTTCTACTCTGTGCCCAAGCTTTGCTAAACAAGAAGCAAACAAAAAGATGAGTGGAATACAGTTCCTTATGCACCTCCTAGATGTATAAGGAAATGGTTTTTTGGGGGGTTCCTGTAATTGTTAGCCTGGAGGCAGGAAAGAGCTCTCTCTCTCTCTCTCTCTCTCTCTCTCTCTCTCTCTCTCTCTCTCTCTCTCTCACTCTCAAGCAGGGGTTAAAAAAGAAATTAAATAAAATCTTTAATTGCAAGCATTGTAATCTTGAGTTGGCAATGATTACACTGTTGCATTGGGGAGAAAATATCAAATACAAAGTGATCCTCAACCTCTCACTACATGTCTGTTCCTAGTCATCTAGGTAACGCTGAAAATGCAAGTTGTATAGACACTTTATAGAGAATTCATCGTGCCAAAACTGACAGAGGGCAGCAGAGAACTTACAGGCTGTCCTCTGGCCGATTCAAAAAGGAATTCATTGCGGCCACTCCTTTGCAGCCAGCTGGGGAAATGTCACCAAATATAGAAAACTCCAGAAGGAATGACAAGCCTTTCCTGTGATTCTCTCAGCCTAAACCAAAAGGAGACGGCTGCATTGTGACTGCTGTAGGTAATGAGACTCTGTGCGATTATTGTAAATAGGCTATATAATTAACGCTGTACAGTTCACTGAGCATTTTGTGTTGTTTTTATGAATTTGGAGTAGGTTCCAACGGCGAAACAAAACAGTCACTCTCCCTGAATCAGGCAAACTCTTTTGGCTTCAGAAACTGCCTCCAAATGCATTGACTATCAATTACTTCTAAAGACAAATGTTAAAAGGAATTAACACATTAGCTACAAGGAAAGGCATTTCCCAGAATAGAGTGGCTACCAGGTGCTGGGAGGTACCATTCACCCTCAAATTACATATTACCTCTATTATCTCATCTAATTTGCATAAGATAGCTACTAATACCTTCTGTCATACAGAAGAAACTGAATTGTAGAAAGGGGCCTTGACAAATACCTGTAGACAGTATGTTCTATTTGAACTAGGGTCTGTATCATTCAAAAATTTTGATTTTCTGAATTATACTATCCTTTCCCACTATTTCCCACTGTGTATAGAAGCATACATTGTGAAATTTTTTTCCTTTCAAGGTTCTTTTTGGGGTGATGTTTGCTGTGACCTTTAATAAAAACACATGTATCCAGTAAGAAGAGACAGGCAAAGGCAAGCACTACCAAATGAAGTACATGTTGATATTATATATTATTAATGGATGAGAATTGGGAGCCATCCATCACTTTGTATTTGTATTTTCAAAGGTGAACTCATAAATATCCAAAAGTTTTTGTTTGCTTTTGGCGAAGACTAAAAACACAGGGACTAAAACGGAATATGAATATCCCAGATTTTAAAGAGACAGAACGAAGGGGAACGGCCAGTGTCTGCAAAGGAAGGCGCACAGACCTCTGCACCTGGAAGCAAAGGCAATTCCAGCCCTCAAACTGCAGCAGTGCACTTTTTGTCTTCAAAACCAAGACAGCACTTTGCAGAGAGCGAAAGCTGAGCAGATAGGCCAAGATTCTGACCTGCCTCTTCCTGTGTCAGCCATAGTTTAAAAGGATGTAACAGGGAGAGGCAGGTGCCAATGCTTCAGCGTTAAGGCATTTCCTTTTCTTTGGCATAAAGGTTAAAGTAAGAAGTTTGCCTCTGCTACAGAAGCTTTGCTTCCTCAAGATATTTTCTCCTCTGATCCCAGGTACCTAGGTAGCAGCCAATACCAGCACAGCTCTCTACCAGCAGGTGGGAAATAAATAGTGACATGGCCACAGCAGGATGGCCATGGCTTCAGTTAAGAGCAAGCTCAGGACTTAGTCATTCTGCCTCAAGGATGATGGGAAGTGGAACTCTAGTAGACTATCCTGTGATCAGCTCACTGGAGGAAGATGTTCATCGATGGACTTAAGGACCTTAAATCTCAACTCCCTAATGGCTCTTCATACTGTCCTCTTTGCTCTATTTCTGCAGGACTGCAAACAGAACAATGGAATAATATTTACCCTGAATTAAAAGGCAGCCATCTTTGCAAAATGTGCTATTATCAAGATACTTTGTACAGGAGGCTGTGAATTTCTCCAATTTAAACAGATGATAAGGAAGAAAACATTGGAAGCTCCATTTTAGTTTCTACATCTCTGTTGGAAAGCCTTGCTGGTCAGAGGTTGTGGTCTATTATGGCCTGGCAGCTTTTTCCAAAGCTTCAAGATATGTGGACTCCCTCTCCCAACCCCCAAGGGAGACTTCCTGCTCTCTACCTGCCCCAACTGAAGGAATGTTCCTGGGCCAGGAGGACTGACCTTGTCTGAAAGCTATCTCTAAGCCTGAATGCTTGGTTTATCTCTAGGGTGACCCTTGGCACAGTTTCCTGCTAGAAGCCTTCCCGCTGCAACACATGTGGTCACTAAGGCTTGTACTAGGAGCTCTGCTACAGGACCCTGCTGCTACATACAAAGCCTTATGATAGAAGCATGCCACTTAATGCAAATTAGGGTTTGTCACCAGGCTCCCCAATCCTATATATTTCCTATACTCTGGAATACAGCTGAGCTGATTCACCGAAGTCATCTCCCAGAGGGCTTTCTCCATCATACCTACAGCCCTGTGAACCCTGTTCCTTGCTTTTGCTCCCTTCACCCTCATAGAACAATGCAGCAACCATCCCAAGGAAGAAGAACCACACATCTCCATTAATGTAACCTTCACTTTCTTCCATCTTGGGAAACTGGACCTTGTTCAAGCTAGTCTTAATATCTCTTGATTCATATCTTTATGTTCCAAGCCTATCTCTACCCTCAATAGGCTTTTGAAATATAAATGACATCTCAATGAATGCTATTTATTAACACTGGAAATAATGCACGTCAATCCCCTAGCCAGCATTCTACACTTGTTGTTTCATGGAATATTAACTCAACACCATCTCTGGATAACACACACAATGTCTCTACCTGAAAACCCTTGATTAGAAATTAAAAGTGCTTCAAGGTAAATACTACATGCTCTCACTCTCAGGCAGGAGCTATGGTAAAGAGGAGAGGAACAAGGAGAATTGTGGCCAGTAGAGGATAGGATGGGAGTGGGGGAACAAAGGAGTCTCTATGGTTCTATAGTACAATATGGTAATTATATTTAGAGACAATTTTTTTTATATTTTTGGTGAATAGAGGGCAAGAATTTAAAGTTTCTCAACACAAAGAAATCATGCATGTATAAAGAGATATAAATGATAGTTACTTTGGTTTGATAATTATACATTGTATCACATATTAAATTCAACACTGTAAACCCAAAATATATAAAATTAAAACTACAATAATTTTTAAGTAAAAATAAAAATATGTCTATGGTCCAAAGAATATCTTCCACTCCTTTGGGGCAAGATGATGAAGGGCCTTAGAAGGTAGAGGAATTGAGGACTTGGCTAGGGACCTTATAAGGAGGGTGAGGGACATTTGAACTTTCTGTTCACCAGTTTGAAAGGAAAATCAGGACTGGGTTTTACCTCACTGATAGAGTACTTAACTAGCATGCATGCACTGTGTTCCACCCTTAGCACCACAAAAGTAAAAGAAAACAAAAAGAAATTACCATCATTTAATATTATAAAGAATGCTGTTGATATGCCAATGTGTCTTTCCTTCTTCATAAATATCTGTTACCTCTTGGCTGGGAGTTTCAATTTCCTGCTATGAATAATGATTGCAATGGTTGATCTTCAATGTCAACTTTACTGCATTTAGGCTCACCATGGAAACACATCTACTGGTGTGTCCAGAAATAGTAACTAACTATGGATGGAAGGCCTACATGAGTGGTACCATTACATGGGCTAAAGTACCAGCTGAGCACCAACATCTCCATCTCCCTTCTCCCTGCCTGTGGGTGCACGTGACCAGCACTGATACCTATGACACAATGTCTTCTTTCCTCCATGTGGACTATATAGTAAGTTAAACATTATGAGACAAAGCAAGCTCTTCCTCTATTGAATTGATTTTGTCAGGTATTTGGTCGCAATCATAGGAAAAGTAATTGATACAATGAGACAGAAAATTTGTAGAGCTATGACAACAATAACATAATGAGTATGCTGGTTGATACCTGCACATAACGGATATAATGACTTTTTAAAAAGAATATGTTTATTAATTTTTTGAGAATTTTGTACAATGTTTTTTGAACAGGTTCATCCGCTCACCATTTCTTTACATATCTACCCCTAGTTCCCTTCTTACCATTCTTTATGTTGTCCCTCTCTTGTACTTTTTCTAGAACATTGAGTCTAATTTTGACTACCCAAATACTCTTGGATATGGAGCCTATTTCAAAGAAACAACTCTTTGTTTTATTGATCATTTTTATTGTTTTTTTCCCATTTCTATTTCATTAATTTCAGCATTGAAATTAATTCTATTTCTTCTGTTGTTTTGGGATATTATTTGTTCCTGTTTCTACAATGCTTTCAGGTGCATTATTAAGTTATTAGAATGAGATATCACTTACTACTGTAAATTTTTCTGAGGATTTCATTTATTGTGTCCTCTAGATTTTGGTATGTTCCTTTTCACTCAATTATAAGGACTTTTAGATTTCCTTCTTGATTTATCCCGTGACCCAATTCTTTCAGTAATATGTTGTTCAATTTCCATAAGCTCATGTACTATTTTTAGTTTCTATTGCCATGGATATCTAGCTTTATTCTTTTGTGGTCAGATATAATTCATGATCTGATTTAAAGTTTTCCCATATTTATCAGTATTTTTGTGTATCCTAATATGTGGTTTATTTTCTAGAAAGTCTATGAGCTGCTGAGAGGAGTGTATATCTTTAGTGTTAGAGTGAAATGTTCTGTAGCTGTATGTCAGGTCCATTTCATTTATTATATCATTTAACTTTAGAATTTGTCTATTTCAATTTTTCCCTGATAGTCCTTTGGTGAGAGTTGGGTATTAAAATCACTCATTATTGATGTGTTGTTTTAAACTAATAATATTTCTTTTATGAAATTAGATACTCTTCTGCTTGTTACATATATGTTTAGGATTATAATATAATTTCTTGACTTTTTCCTTTGGTAAGTATAACGTGACCCTCCTTACCTCCTCTGTTTAATTTTTGTTTTAAGTCTGTTTTGTCAGATATTAGAATTTCTACAACTGCTTACTCCTTAGTTTTATTTGCTTGAAGTATTTTTCCTATTCTTTTACACTAAAGTGGTGTTTATTGTTGGTTATGAAGTACTTTTTTGTTTGTTTTTGAAGAAAAAAATATAGATCCTGTTTTCTGATTCCATCTATCAGTCTACGTCTCTTTATTGGACAGCTGAAATCATTAGCATTTAGTTATCATTGAAAAATGTGTATTATTTCCTGTCATTTTATTGATTTTGTGATATATGATTAAACCTCTTTGTATTCAGTTTTTTGGAATTATTCATTATGTCAGTGTGTATTCTTGCATGTGTTTAACCTTCTCTTCATACCAAAGAATTGCTTCTAATATACTCTGAACATCAGACTTAAATTGGTCATAAAACCTGTTTTTGTCACAGAAAGTTTTTCTTTCCTTTTATCACAACTGATTGTTTTGCTGGGTATAACAGTCAGGATTAGCATATGTGGTATTGCAGAAGTTGTATCACATTATTCTAGACTCTTTGTGCTTTCAAAATCTCCATTGAAAAGTCAAGTATTACTCTGATGAATTTGTCTTTATATGTGACTTTGTCCTTCTCTTTTCTGGATTTCAATATCCATTCTTTGTTACGTATTTTTAATGTTTTGATTATTATGTGATATGGTGAGTTTATGCCTTTGAACCTGATAGGCATCATTTTCCTTAGATTAGGGATATTTTATTTGATGATATTCTTGAAATACTTTGTGTGCCTTTGGCATGGGTCTCTTATCTGCCTTCTGTACTTATTATTTGTAGGTTTGACTTTTTATAGTGTTCCAGAGTTCCTGCGTGTTCTGTTCCTGGGTTCCTTTTTACATTTAATATTTTGTTTGACTGAGTAATCTAAACCCTATACTCTGTATTAAGTTCCATTCCACTTAATACAATATATTAATGAGGATTTCCTCTGAGCTTTTTATTGATTTGCTGAATTTTTCATTTTAATTTTTATGTAAGTTTGTCATTATTCAGAGAATCTATCTCTTTGTGAAACTATATTTTCATATCTTAAATTGTTTTCATTATTTCATTCAACTGTTTGTAATTTTGAGGTCTTCATTCTGGCATTTATTCATACCCTCTTTGAGTTCCTTGAATATGTTTGTAATTTATTTTTTTGAACTCATTATCTTGTACATCAGCTAAGTTGTGTTTCTCAGGAAGAATTATGATGAGAGTACTAATTGTAGCATGAGACATATTGTCTTGTTTATTCATACTATTTGTGGTTTTGTGATAGGACATAGTAGCATTTGTCATATGGATATCAGATCTCACCTTTGTTGTATGGACATTTGGATCTTTATTTGATGTTACCCCAACTTTTCAAGTTGTGAACCAACAGAATTGTGTTTGGGGTTCAGTTTGAGGGAAACTGTTTTTACATACAAATGAGGTGTCAGGCATGGTTCCAGCTCAGCTAGGTATAGGTACTACTTTTGAGTTTAGTTATAACATTTCTGTACAGTTGGAAGAGTCACACTGCCAATCTTCAGGAGTCTGTGAAGAACTCACTGTTTTCTTCAGGTGGCCCTTGTGTGACAGGGCCTGTGGTCACATGGGAAGTGGATAATATTCACTGGAGGCGGGACTTCAGAATATCTCCACCTTTCTCAAGGTGTGTGGAGTACAGGCTAGGTTAAACTTCTTACCTGGGGTCAAGATTTCAGGATGAGAGGCCCTTTCAAGGCAGCACAGTAGGTGGGGTGGCGGGTGAGCACTCTGGAAAGGATGCTTTTTATAGAAAGTGTGTGTCTAAGCAGATAACACAAGGGTTCGCCAATGTATAAAAGAATGATAAATGGACAACTTTCCAGTGGTTTTCAGGAAACTCAGACTTTTAGATGACTTGAGATTTCAGGCAACATTGCCCATACTCAGCACATGTTCACATTCTTCTCCAGATATGGATGCTTTTCTATTTTCTCTCATTCCTGGCCTGGCTTTCTAAGCTAGATCAGCTTTATTGCTGTAAGAAATGTGGGCTTGCAAGCATTCTGATTTCCTCCAACTTTTATGTTTCCTCTGGTGTCCCTTTCCTGCATGCCTGGAATAGGACATGTTCAGTGATATGAAATATGCTGTCTGACAATGTGATCAATAGAGTGAAAACCTGCCTCACGATGCCCTGAGACTCACATCTCATATTCATAAAGGTAGTTATTACTTTGGGTGCTGCTCCGATGTTGAGCCTCTCCATTTTTATTAATTGCATCTCTCAGTCACACTATGATGGAAAGGAACTGCTGCTTTATGAGATTTCTCATTTTGCCAATGTTGTGATGTTTTGGTCTCTGAATGGGGCAAAAAGAGTATTTCACAAAAGCAACATTTGCTGTTTGTCTCATACAATCAAATTCTTGGAATTGACTCCAGAGGTGATGTTTTGAGGGGAAATGGGATATATTGGTCATAAACGTCTTTGCCATTTGTTGAAATTGGAGTTCGATTTGGAGATGAAATCTGATAAAGTAAACAGCCTGCTGAACTGGAGTTACAAGACAAGCGTTATTGCCTGCATACTCACACTGGTTCCTGGGAAGCTTTGGCAAGAAGCACCATCTTTTCTGGGGAGCAGAATATTTGTGTGAAAATGTTAGTAACTGTGCCTACTCTTTGTATGTGGCAGAGAACTCTGCACCAGTGTGTGCAGCCTAACCAATCACTCACTTATTCACTGGCCTTGGCTTAATGATCAGCTGCCACAGCCTTGGAACTTTTAAGGATTTTTTAACCAAGAGTTTCATAATTTACTTTGAAAAAAACTAGTTCTGATTATTGAATGTTATTTATAATTTAAAAATCCTATGCATATGTGTATCTGTGTGTGTGTGTGTGTGTGTGTGTGTGTGTGTGTGCAAACATAGATACACATATAGATTGTCATACTGTAAAGTCCATTTTTTGGTAATGTGAATTTATAATGCATCCAGTGTTTTCAAGGGGACATTTACTTCAGATTCTACTTAAAAAATCTACTCAAAATTTATTAGAGTATTTGCAGTTGAAAAGTTTTTCTAATTTTGTAGGATACTGCTATCATTTTTTTATGAAAAAATTTTCAGAGAAATGAACTCATAAACTTTAATCAAACACTGTTTGTGCCATGGTCAAATCATTTTTTGTTTATTATTTTTAGCAGTTTTAAAAGACTGTGCATTTTATATAGAAAATGTCTTCTATCACCTAAAGTTCCTGAGTGGCTGACAGCTGTCAGGAAGCATCCTAGACATAAGCCAACTCAGAAATGCCTAGCAGAAAAACGGCCACCATGGAGTCTGTCATCATGAGCTGTAATTAATCACCTTTCTTCTAGAAACACTTTATTGGGAATGATTAATCAGTGACAGTCACAGCATGGGTGGAGGAGGGGCATGAACTATAATTAGCCAGGTTAGCTGTTGAAAAACATTTCCACTTTACACTTCTCTTTATGTTTCTTTTGGTCTGCCATTTTGAACAAAACCATTGGAAATTATTATTTCTCAGTAGCCAGAAATTATTTTGCTGGTATCTTAATGATGGTGAAGAGAAAGGGTATGAGGATGTTATTTACCAAGTGCTTGCCTTGTATAGGCAGAGTACCTCACCAGTGCTACCCTGTAACATTATTTTCATTTGTTTAACTGGCAAGTCACAAGATTCATACATTTAAGATGTCATTGGAAGACAATTTCCACTTATTTATATGTATCCCATCTTCATATTTTTTTTTGGATGTGAAAATGGTATCTTACTGGGAAAGGTATAGGTATTCTTAGAATACAAAGTTGTGTAGTAGTTAGCGTTCTGAAAAACAAAAAGCATATTAACATAGAAAGGGTGGATTTTGTCTCAGGATTTCAGAGGGTTCTTCCATCATGGTGAGGAGATTCACATTCAATTCACAACATGATGGACAAGGAGAGGAGAAACTAGTACGTACTGGTTTCTTTGTTTGTTTGTTTGTTTCCCTTTTTACACTGTATGGGCTCTCAGCCCATGGATGATACCACCCACATGCAGGGTGAGACCTTTCTCCGTGAATCGTCTCTAGAAGTGCCTTCAAAGCCACACCCAACGGTATTCACTATAGATCCCACTATGCAAATGGATTAAAAGAATATTTAGAAGTGGTGAAATAATTTGTGTGATTGGCAGAAGAACTTGACTTTAGTACCTAGGATTTTAAAATAACTGTGTTCTATTTGGAGATGAGGTCTGATGACATATTCAGAGTAGGAGTGGAGGTGTAGACTCAAGGTGTCCTCTGAGAATTCACGGAGACCTCCAGAAGAGCTTTATCTGGTCACACTTTGATCTCCTTCACTATAACAGAACAGTATAGAAAGATCCCTACACTGGGTGGGAAAGTGAGAAAAGAAATCACATTTAAGCTTATACTTGAGTGATATGAGTACCTAACTTAAAATGCAGAATTTGGCCTTAACCAATCCCTTGGCAGCAGAAGCTGTGAACTAAAGAGAATATATATGAGGAGGTTCTATGCTGAAAACTGTATTTATGCCTAGTCATACACGAGGGGAATTAAAAAATTAAGGTTAAGGTAAACATTAGAAATAGAAGTTTAGAAGAGTAAATATCCTGGATTTGAGCTCAGTGGATTCAGGAGTTGGAATCTGTAAATGGGTAGACAGTTGCAGCATCAGGTACTCTTCGGGGATGTTTGCTTCCTTTCATGTCATGTTTTGTGCATACTCCATCAGGATTTAGGCTCTGACTAGTAAACTTTCATGACATAAGTCATATTGGAAATCTTTTCCAAATAACACCCTGGTTTCATGTATTATGGAATTTTATTATCTATCCATTGTGTAAATGATAGCACTGAAACTGAAAAGAACTCTTTCTTCAAGTCATATGAACTGAAATTTGTGACCATTCTCCAGGATGCTACTCTGTGAGCATGAATAAGGGCACTGCCTGCTCCATTAGGGTGGAGGAATAGAGAGGATGCTATTGCTCAGGCCTAGAGTGGAGATATATGTTTGCCTGCTCCAGATGGGTGGAGAGACAGAGAAGACACCACCACTTAGGACTGGAGTAGAGATATTGGATTTCATCTTTTACTTTTCCATCTTTTTTATTTTTGAAAAATTTATTTATTTATTTATTTATTTATTTATTTATTTATTTATTTATTTTTCCGGTTTTTCGAGGCAGGGTTTCTCTGTGTAGTTTTGCGCCTTTCCTGGAACTCACTTGGTAGCCCAGGCTGGCCTCGAACTCACAGAGATCCGCCTGGCTCTGCCTCCCGAGTGCTGGGATTAAAGGCGTGCGCCACCACCACCCGGCAAAAAATTTATTTTTATTTTATGTGGATAAATGTTTGCGTACATGTATGCCTGTGCACCACATTTATGCCTGGTGCTCACAGAGGCCAGAAGAGTATATAGGATCCCCTGGGACTGGAGTAACAGTCAATTATTAACCATCCTGTGGGTGCTGGGAACTAAACTCAGATCTTCTATAAGAGCAGCTGGTGCTCTTAAGCACTGAGCTCTCTCTCCAGCCCCATGGAACTCTTAACATTTTAAAAAGAAATTCTGAGTAATGTTTTGACTGCAAAGCATTATTTCTCAACCTTTGCTTTGTCATTGTCCCAATTTAGTATTTTCTCCATTGGCAGAGTGTAGTGGGTCACTGTTCCAGCTTTGACCTGAAAGTACTACCCTCATTGAGGCTTTAGGGTACTGTCACACCTACCTATGGCCTGCCCCTGAGGCAGGGCCCAGATGAGAGCCCTTAAGACCCGAGATCCACATGTGCCAGCTCTCTTGGTTCCTGGTGATCCTGGATGCTGGATGTAGACAGAGCAGAGTTCTCCAGAGAACATCACTGGACTGCACTTCACCTCTCCTGAATCCTGTAACCTACCCCTTGTTGTAAGTTACCCCAAAATAAACCTCCCTTGTAACTACATGGAGTTTTCTTTAAAAAATCCCCCAATATCAGAGAGAATAGGAGGCTAAGACTTCTTCCCAATGATAACATTTATCCCTTGAAAACAAAAGTCAGGAAGGGCAATGGTGAGCACAGTTTCTGCCTTGTGTTCAGATTAGCAAAAGGACACACAGCCAACCCAGGGCACAATGAATTCTTTTATAAAGGATTTTTTTGTGAAATTATGGATATTTGATGCTTTGCAACTTTCCATTTGCTTTCTTTGGGGGTATTGAAAAGTACCTAATTTTAAACTCTAAAAAAAGTATTTATGAATGTGATTTTAGAAATAGAAAACTTGAACTACATTATGAAGAGGCTATTTACTTCTCTGATGACAGAATGTTAATATAAGTCAGTGATATGCATCACGTGAGAAACCATTAAAGCAAATCTATGAAAGCCAATGCCTTGAAGGAATAATGGAAATTAAAAGAAAATATTTATAGTAAAAACATTATAAAAGATCAATGTAATTACTTTTAAAATATTTTAAGCATTGATTTAAAAATTTATTTATTTACTACTGGGAAAGAGTAATTAGTGTTTGATTCCTCAGGCAGAGTAAACTCTATTGTTACCGAGAATATTTTAAAATCTAATGAAGGAATGGGCCCTGGAATCCTTCCATCAAAGTGATTAAATTAGTTTTGTTTTACATATTAGATCAGACAGTAACATCAGAGAAGTTTAGGGCATTGTTTTCATTCTGAGGAGACTTTTATGCTTGTTTTTGAGTTATTTTCTGATGGCCTTAGATGTTGTGTCAATAACAGTCTCCTAGACATTCAGCATCCTCACAGCAGGCTTAAGGGAAGGTGTGGGAGTCATCCTCGCCACCACTCGGGAAACAGTTTCTCAGATAGTAGACAGCATATTTAGTAGCAATGAGAAAGGACAATGGGAACCTAACAAGTAAAGTCTCTTTATAGTCTATGTTTTGTTTTCTTTTAAATTTATTAAGGCCCTCTATAAAAAGATAATAAACAACCTGAGATAAGCCAAAGAGAGGATGAGAGAGAGGGCAATCCATCAGACAGAGTTCCTGAGTAGGAAAACTTAAAGTTTGAAAAGAAAGTTCCAAGTAGGGATACCTTTGTGTATTTCACAAACAAAGTTAGGATTCCTAGAGCCAGTGAGATTTGTGGGGTGTGGACAGAGGCCCTTTGAACCCTGTTGGCCATAATGTGATAGACTCAAGAGCTCTTGTTTGGACCCGTGTGTGATCTCTGACTGATTTCATTAGTGTTAGTTAAAAGAGTTTCCTTTAAGATTCCTAAAGGATAAGAGAGCCTGATGAGATGGGTCAGTGAGCAAAGTGCTTCCTGTGTAAGCAGGAGGACATGACTTCAGATGCCCAATATCCATGTAAAATCCAGGCAAAGAAGTATACCTAATACCAGTGCTGAGATTAGCCATGGGCAGGTATCTGGGCAATACACACAGCAAGGGCAACTGAGTCAGTGGACTCCAGGTTTAGTGAGATTTTCTGTCCCAAAAGTAAGATGAGAAGTGATAGAGGAAGATGCTGGAAGTTGACCTCTGGCCTCCACATGCATAGGTGAGGGCAAACTGCACACACATATGTAAACACATTCATGTGCAACCAATACACATATACTACAAACAGAAATAAAATCCCAAGGAACATGACTCGCAAAGTTTACAACCCCAGCTTGTCCCTTGTCCCTTGTCTCCTTGACAATAATGATTCCTACAGCTTTCCTGCTTTTCTTCCTCTGTCCAAAATTGAGCCTCCTTCAGCTTTAACTGGAAGCCTTTTGTAGTTAGTTATTCTACCCTTATTTCATGCATATATCAATTTTACCCTTTTAAGACTTTCTTAAAATGAAATAACTAATTTATTAACAATTGCTGAGAATTCTTTTGACAAAGAAGCAGAGTCAAACCATCTCTCCTTGACTGGACTGCTTTAGGGATCTAGTAACCAATAGGATCAAAGCAGAGGTGACTGTCTGAAATTCAGAGCATGCCATAATAAGCCTTGAAACTTCTGCCTGAACCTCTTGACACATTTCCTTTTGTACTCTAAGCATCCCTGTAAGAAATATGAGTACCTAGCTGAAAAAAGGGAAGAGAGAATCTCAGACCAAAGGGAGGTGATTCGAAGTGAGTACATCAACTGTGTGAATCATCATTTGGGGCACTCAGATCTGTGGTCTAAGACTATATGGTGATTCCCACAACCTGCAAGACTGGAAATTCAATTTGGGATTAAAGAAGAGGTCAAGAATAGGCAAGCAAAAAGGAAACTGCACTTGGAAGAACAGATATGGAGCTTAGCAAGTAGTAGTTACTCAAGAATTAAATGGAGAGTTCAAGAGAGCTGCAAAGAAGACGGAAGCTAAAAATCAGCTGCTACCTTCTCCTCACTTCTTTTACTGGCACCTCTACTCTTCACTCAATAACCTCACGGTAAGCAACAGCAGAAGAACAAGAATTAAACAAATTGTCTTAAAAAAAATCTCCTAGCAAATGCCACCTCCATTGCGCAATTTGAGCTGTGATAAGTTGGTGATATGTAGTATTTACTTACCTGCTTCCTCTGTCATCTAATTTTGGCTACAGTGAAATGGAATTTATGCCTGTTGAGGAGAAGGGAACACTTGAATCAGGTAGATCCCTAACATTATTCGGAGAAAAAAAGAACCTCTTTCTAAGGAAAGCAGTATGAGTGTTCAGTAATGACATGTGGCTAATGAACTAACACTTAGACACTAACATTATCTAGAAGAAGAGTCACATGGTATTTTCTGTACCCAGAGATTGAGAAATACTTGAGTAAGAAGACAATCGTGTCGTGGAGAAGAGCTATAATGGCTATTTTACGTGAAAGGCTGCTAAAACTTGGAGCTGGAACAGGCACTGGGCACAGGGGGGTGGACTCACACAGGGGAATCAATGCAATGTCATGGACTAAAGTAACAGAACAAGCAATTAGTAAATGACTTGGTGTATAGTTTTGAAAAATCTGAAAAGTGACAGAGACCCAACTACCGCCATGATCATAGAAAACACTCCACCTCTCATCTTATTCCTCATTTGAGTCAGTTCAAAGATTCCTTTTAAGGTGCATAAGTTTTCTGTTTAACTAATAGTCATATTACCTCTTAAAATTTTGTGTAATTAACTCATATTAGTGCTTAATTTATATGAACATCCTATTTAAATTTTATCTCTAATTTTCTTCAAGCAAGATTCATGTTTTATGCTGCTCATTTCAAACACTTTCTTGCTCAACAATGAGAACACGACATGCATCTGTAACTGCTTTATTACACTGATTGAATACAAAGACTAAACAGGATGTTGATATTCTTGCCAACATTGTCATCAATCAGAAATCCTCTTCTTATCCCCTGGATAATATCACTGTAAGATAATGATCTCTGTTTTCCATTCATTTTTGGATATTCTAGTATTCCCTACTTGTAATTCTATGTATAAGTAGTATGAAATAACCATATAAATAAACAGACACATATGTTTTAATCACTCCTCACCGCCTCTAATAACAAACAAATCAATAAGGAGAGAAAATAAAACCTATTACTCATGCCTATAGCTTGCCAAGAAAAGATCAAATACTATAAACTTGAATTTACATGAAAACGTGGTAATAAATACCTGAAACCAGTAGAAACAAATCCAAGCCCAACTAAAAAATAATAACAAAAAAACCCCTGAAGATTCAATTTGACACAAAAAAAGTTAGGAGTTTCAAACTCAGTGTAGAAATATAAGAGAATTTAGGAGTGGAAAAGAAGGGTAACTGAATCAAAGGAATGAAGGAGCAGAGAAAACAGAACTGTGATTAATGGATAGAAGTGCTATTTATTAATCACTGTAAAGGAGGAGAAACGAAAGGAGCCACTGGCACGGGGTGTCAACACATAGATCAGCCCCTAATTCTTAAATAACTACTGAACCACCCTCTTCTTATCATCCCAGGATAAATAAAAGGTGGAAGTAAAAATGACCTCATCTGATATTTCATCAGCTCCCCAATGCAGGATGAATGCGACTTAAAAATTTGTTAAGTTATCTTATCCTAAGATAAACATTTCCCCCATATATTTAAAGATAATTTTTACACAACACATTTTTAAATGTTTTTTATTTTGTTGAGAATTTCATACATGTATACAAAATATTTTTATATTTACCCCCTCCTCTTTTTAACTTTCACATCCCCCACCCAACTCCATGTCTTTTTCCTTTTATTTTTAAATACCCACTGAGTCTAATAAGCACTGACCATGTGCATATGGGTGAAGAGACATCCCCTAGACCAATGTTTCTTAACCTTCCTAATGCTGTGACCTCTTAATATAGTTTCTTATGTTGTGGTGACACTGAATCCTAAAATTATTTTCATCACGACTTCATAACTCTAATTTTGCTACTGTTATAAATCAGAATATGATACTTTATTTGTGCTGAAATGTGATATTTTATTTGTATGTTAATAAATAAAGTTTGCCTGGAGATCAGAGGTCAGCGAGACATAAACAGAAGTCAGGCAGTGGTAGCACACACCCTTAATCCTATCACATGGCAGGCAGAGTCTCTGTGTGTTAAAGGACACAGCCGAGCATGGTGACATGAGCCTTTAATCCCAGTACCAACCACAGATACCTGGAGGTCTATATATACAGGCAGTGATGAGGAAGTCATGTGGCTGGGCTTAGAGCCAATAAGAAGGTAGAACAGGAAGGCAATAAAAACACAGGTCAGACACGAAGAAACTCTCTCTGTGAAAGCTACTGCGTGGTGGTAAGCTAAGGCTAGCCGTGGCTATTCACTCTGATCTCCTTTGTTTATTACCTCTGTATTTGGCTCTGTGTTTCTTATTTAATAAGACCTTTTAAGATTCATGTTACATCTGGCGCCCAACTTCTCGGGTGCAAATTCACTAAAAAGCTACTTGCCTTTGTCCTTGCAGGCCCCAGCTCAGACCTGAGCTACACCTTGCTGGTTGTGGTGGCACATGCTGGTAGGATTTGCTGAAGGAGGCAGAGGCAGGAGGATTCTGAGTTTGAGGCCAGCCTGGGAGGCTTGTTAAGGAGAAGCTGTGGCCGGGCCGAGCCACAAATGGTGGCAGTGAGACCATGGAGGCAGTGGCTGCTGCTCCGAGTTGCTGGGTGCTTCTCATTGTGTTGGTGACTAAGGTGATGCTGCTACCTGGGATGAAGAGTTTACTGCTGCTTGTTCAGAGAAGAATTGTCAGGACCATTGTGTTATAAGAAAGCATCGGCAAAAGTCAGTTTGGAAAAGTTTGGCAAGACAAATGGTGGGTAGAAATTGCTGTGAAGATTTTCTCTTCTAGGGAAGAACATTCAAGGTTCCGAGAGAAAAATATTTATCAGACTTGATTGCTCCAATCCAATCCACAGAGGAGGCACAAAAAAAAATCTGCAGGATACCATGACCATACCTAACAGCAACTTTGAAAATCTTCAAAAGAATGATGGGACCCCACAACGATGATTCCACTTGGACTATGGTTAGAGCCATTAAGCTGATTAACACCACAGAAAGATCTACTTTGGACTACAAAATGCTCAGGACAATTTCGAGATGGCTAGCTGAGATGATCCAGATTCACAGACAACTCGAGCAAGGACTTGAGACAAGCCCTACATTTTCCCATTATGCAGAGATTGGACAACAAATGATACAGCTATCTCCCCCAGGACTTGACAATTAACCCAAAAATTTTCTTTTCAGTATTCCCTAAAAATGTCTTCACCCCCAGAAAGCAGGAACTAATTTTAAAAGAAAATGACATCCCATTCCCAAGACGTGGGGTGGGTGGTTTTTGGTCATTCATTGGCTTATGGATAATTGTCATTGTTTATAATGGTTGGTTACAAGTTGTTAATTTAATGGTAAAAAAAAAAGCTAAACAAAGGAGATTAGATTCAGTGTTCTTGTTTAAAAAAATGAAAAATAAAAAAGAGGATATAGAGAAGGGTAGATCATTGAATCTATTTTGAAAAACGGGAAGATATAGAAATGATAAAATAAAAGGTAGATTTTTGGATCTACTCAGAAAAAAAAGAGAATATGGATATGATAAGATAAAAAAAAGGACATTATTGAATCTACTTTTAAAAAGGAACTACTTGTTTTAAATAGGATAGGTAATGAAAATTTTTTTATCTGAATTTGTCAAATGTTAATGGACTGGACATTATTATATACTAATGGAGGTTTTTTGTCTGAATCTGTCAAATGTTAATGGACTAGACATTATTAATGTAATTCTTGACTGTATATATTGTATATACTTATTGGATATAGTTTTTATGTATTAGTTATAAGCTTTTTTAATTTTAGACAAAAAGGGGAAATGTGATATTGTGTTCTCCAATATATTGTGCACCCTAATAAACTTATTTGAGGTCAGAGAACAGAACAGCCAGTAGATGTAGAGGCAGAAAATGGTGGCACACACACCTTTAATTCTAGCATTCTAAAAGGCAGAGATCCATCCAGATCTCTTCGAGTTCAAAGCCACACTGGAAATAGCCAGACATGGTGAAACATGCCTTTAATCCCAAGAAGAAGGAAGCAGAAAGGTATATAAGGCGTGAGGACCAGGAACTAGAGACCAGTTTAAGCTTTTAGGCTTTTGAGCATCAGTTCAGCTGAGATCCATTCAGATGAGGACTCAGAAGCTTCCAGTTTGAGAAAACAAGATCAGCAGAGGAATTGGCAAGGTGAGGTTGGCTGTGGCTGGTTCTCTTTCTCTGATCTTTCAGCGTTCACCCCAGTACCTGGCTCTGGGTTTGGTTTTATTAATGAGACCTTTTAAGATTCACACTACATCAATGTAAATACCTGATATGTAGATGGTCTTAAGCAAACCCGCTGAAAGAGTTGTTTGATTCCCAAAGGGGTCATGACCCACAGATTGAGAACAGTTGCCCTAGAGCATGGCTAACCTACCAGAAGACATACCCTGAAGAAAAATTACAGTTCTTCCTCTAGCAGTCATCAACTGCCAAGAATGACTTGGGTATGGCTAGATCCTTATGTGGTTCTCCCTCATTCATACTGGAATATTGACTGGTTTGATTTGTGCAGGTCTTGTAGAGACATCTATAGCTATGGGGTGATCATGGGTGCTATAGTCCTGTCATTCCCAGAAGACACTGTTTAACAGCAGTCCTCCCCTATATCTAGTTCTTATAGTCTTGTGCATACTATTTCCTGAGACTTGTAGGGAGGATGTGTGATATAGATGTCCAATTTATACCTCATCGCTTCAAAGACACTTATTCTCTGCACTTTGAGCAGAGCTGGGGTTCTGTTTAACCTCTATGCATTGCAAACAGGAAACTTCAATGACTGAGCTGCACTAATCTGTAGGTAAAAGGATAGTATTTATTAGGCAATTTGATACTATGTTCATTCAGCAAAATAATAGTAGTATTACTCTCCCAGGGTCTAAGGCCTCTCAAGTCCATGTTCCACTTAAAAATTGGCTTGTTGGTTTTCTTGATTAATTTTTTGAGTTCTTTATATGTTCTAAATCTTAATCTTCTGCCAGATGTATCACTGGCAAATAATTTATAGAGCTGAAGAGGTAAGTGAAACTATGAAGTCTGTAGGAGAATTATGGAGCTTGAAAATTTAGTGAAGTAACCCACATTAAGAAAACAAACAAACACATGTCTTTTCTCATATACAGATTCTAGCCCCTAAATTTTATGTATGTGCATTTAAGTGGGTGTCAGTGTAAAATGAAAAACCCAGAAAGGGGCTCATGTTAGGAGAGAGAATTAGGCTTTAATGGAATTGTAGTAAAACTTGTGATACAAAAGTAAAGGGAAATCCTTGTGTGGTAAAGTCCACGGGGGAATGGGATAGGGGGAGGAGGAAAGGAGGTCAAGATAGTACTAATTAAAACTACAGCTGTGTGAAAAGCCAGAACATCCCAATAAGGGGTATGCTGATCGAACTAAGATAAATTATAAAATGGCTTAATCAGAAATACTCTACGTGGACAGATAAAGCTGTTCCCAGAAATCATAAGTTGTGAAATAAAAATCTCAGTACCATGGGTGGGCTACTTGTTCATAAAGTGATCAGTTAAGGAAGACTTTGAGGTTCCTAAAATAGTACAGGCATTTGGCATGCATACTGGTTGTCCACATGGTATCTCTGTATTGTTGAAGACACCACACACTTTCATTTCAGACACAGAGAAAACAAGCTGGAACTGGAATGGTAGTTTCTTCCCTACTGGCTGGTTCTCATCAAGACAGAGGTTGCTATGCAGATTTCTATGGAATAATGGTCATCAAAAGTCTTACTCAGCTGTGGATTCTGAAGGCTACACTAATGGCTGGCAGAGCAAGATGTGCTCATCAGTTTAATAGTGGCACATCAGTAATGGGAACAACCAACTGGTCTTGGATTAAATTTGAGACTTACTCCACGAGAGAGAATCCACATCTGATACTTTAACCTAGTCAAAATCTCATGATTGGGGAGGTAAGAGGCCATAATGAAAAAGCTACTCCTATTTCCTTTCTGTTTTTTGTTTGTTTGTTTTGCTAAACGAACATGATGGTCCCATCAACTTATCCTTTAATTAATTGCATTCATACTCGTAGTTCAATGCTACCATCAGCTTTGTTTAGAGAAGTTCTTTTTTTGCAGTGGTCAGTGGTAACTACAGAGACTTGTAACTGGTCAACTGTCAAGTACTTTGACCAGTTTTGGGTCTCTGTAGGTACCTCCTGATCTGTGATTATCTCCTTCCTAAGCTCAGGAAATATCACAGAAGAATGCCTGGAAAGACTGTAAAAATGGCTGGAAAGATTGTATGACCTGGAGGAGGGAGTGGAGAGATGTAGAACACTCTCTATGGAACAGGACATTACTGATGAATTCTTGACTTCATAGAAGCTAGGGATTACAGGTACAAGACCTGTAAAAGATTTGCTTTATAAATATCATATCATGGGAGGGAGGTGTGAGTCATTTTTCCAAAGACCCATCGGCAGATAATGATGGCTACTGGAGAAGGACTCATGAAGTCTCATAACTCCCTGAGGATTTGCAGACAGTTAATAGTCATTGGGGGAAGGAGAGACATCCACATCCATGGTGTAGCCACTGGTGTGGTGCCTACAGTGTTGTAAACAATTTTACTCAGAACCCTCTAAGTCATCCTAATGATAGCATTAGATCATCAAAATAAATGAAGATGAAGGTAGAAGAGGAAATAGGTGGAAAAGGGAAAGGAATCAGCAGGAGCAGGAAGAGAACAAGAGATGTAATAAGGAGAGAGTACGATGACAATACATTACATATATGTTGTGTATTGTTTTATGTATATAGTATATACATATGTATGTATTTGTATACATAATGCGTACATACACACATATATGAGAAAGTGTCATAATGAAACCAATTTTATGTACAACTGACTTACAAAAAATAGGTGAAATATTCTATGTTCTGTTTCTTAGGTCGGGGATTAAATTTCAGCACATATTTAAACCATATTGAAGCCATGAATAGCATACATTGAAAACTATAAAAATATTACCTGGCAAAAATTAAAGAGGACCTAAATAAATGAAGACTTTTTTACCATGTTTATGAATCAAAAGACAATGATGTTAAAGATGTCAACTTCCCCCATGAAGAGATCTTTAGATTCAAAGCAACATCAGTGAAAACCACAGCTGACCTTGGTAAAAACTGACAGGATGATTCAGAAATTAAAGAGAAAATAAAAAGCAATAGTGAAAGAGAAAATTTGGGAAACACAAAGTTCAACAAATTTCAAAGGTTTTTGATAGAAACAGTACATAAAAACAACCAAAGAAACTTAGAAATGGGTAATTATATAAAATAAACGACTCTCTAAGCTTAATTTGTAAAGTGTTAGGTTGGCCAAAGTATATACAGAAACTGAAAAACTGCAAAACCAAGCATATTAAAAAATACCAATGTGAGACTAAGATTTTTCAGATGAAACCACAAAAGTGAGAACTATAAAGTTACAAAAAATAAAGTTTATCAGCCTTTTAAAATTGTGATATTCATAAAAGATAAAGTATAAGATTAAAAAGGAATGTACAAAAACATTCCATAAAAATTAATAAGGTCATATCACTAAATAAAGAGAGTACTATCTTCCTATTAAACTGGGGAAACTTCCAGATGGGAAAGTGATGAAGTTATGGAATGGCTAGTAAGCACATTAATCATTTACCTCCATTAGCTTTTAGAGACTGTGTGTAGCATATATGTATTAGAATAGCTAGATCTAAAAAGACTGAACATGCCTACTCTACAAAAGATGAGGAAAAACAAAAATTCTTGCTTATTACTATTGTCAAAACTAGTGATGTTAAGAACAGAAACTATGTAATAATTATTTTGATATTACTATAGTCATATATGAACAACATATTATCTGTCCTTGGGATGTACAAATGTAACTTCAGCAATACATGCAAAAGCAAAATATGCAAAGTGGAACACCTTTATGATTTTGAAAACGTCTAACGAAAATGAAAAGAGTTGGAACATATTAAAATAAATTGAAAGCAGCTAAAATAACTTTTCTTTTTCAAAAAGCACCACTAAAGGGGGAATAATATGAAGTAAATATAAGAAAATGTAATATAACCAGTGAGGAATTTTCACATAAAACATGCCAAAATATCTTACAAGACAATAAGAAATAAACAACTATTACAAATTAGCTAAAGGGGCTGAGAGATAGTTCAGTGGTTAAGAGCATGTACTGATTTTTCAGAGGACCTGACTTCAGCTCCCAGAACCCATATTTAGAGGTTTAAAATTGCTTATACCTCCATCTCCAGAGGTATCTCACATTTTTGACCTTCATAAATATCCATACACATGCACATACATTGAGGCAGACAAACACAATGCCCCATAATTTAAAAAAATATATATATCTTTTGGGCTAGAGAGATGTTATACTTCGATGTGGGTTAAGGAGTTTGGGGGAATTTTTGTTGGGACTATTGTTTTGGAGCTTCATGGGATGTGTGAACAGTCCTATCAAGATATGTTTAGTTGAGAAAATTAATCAATCTGGACACTTACAACTCCTACATGCCCCTGTGTATATGATGCAGTCTGATTACATGTCCATGAAAATGAAAACTAGAAGGAAGCCAGAGTCCTAACTAAATCAAAACCCATTGTTCTGAGCAATGGCAGCTCAGCTCAAATCCTGGAATAATAACTTCCTATTCCATGCTCTACAGATACACTTAGAGGCCCTAATCCTGTATTCTGCTCTTCTATGCATGAAAACAGCAGTCTGGCATGCCATCAAGTTAGAATTTAAGCTATTTAAAGTTAGAACAACTCATTACAGTATTTTTCATAAAAATCACTTTGAATGTTCTGGCTCAGAGACTAATTGGAAAAGAACATTATTTACCATCTCTTATGAAAAATGAGGAAAATAAGTAAGATTAACTGTTTTGCAGTGAGTGTTTTGGCCACATTTAGATTCCATGGGGTCAAAGCGAGCACAGGGAGAGTTGGATTTTAAGCAGGCACTGACTCTATCAGTTTGTTAGACTTCCTTAATAAAGCAACAGAGGAATAACACACACCATGGAAATTCCTAACATTAGTGGAGGCTAGCCACCCAAGGTCAAAGTGTGAATAGATATTTTTTTTTTTTGAGAAACCAGGTTTCATCTTAATTTAATGATTTCTGTCCTTATCCCTATGTGGACACAGTCATCTCTGTATGTACATCTGCATTTTCATCTGAACATCTAGTTATATTGGCTGGGTGCTCACACTAATGACTTCATGTGACCTTAGTTACCTCTTTAAAGATCTCCCCCTCAAAATACAATTGCATTTTCTTTTATAAAAATAGATTTCTTTTTCATACAATATGTTCTGATTACTGTCTCCCTCTCACAACTCCTCTGAGGTCCTCCCATGCCCGTAATCTAAATCTACACCCTACCTGTTTCTTCTTAGAAAACAAACAAGCATCTAGAGAAAAATAATAAAACAAAATAAGATAAAAACAAAGACAGACAAATATGCATAGGACAAAACAAATAAACAGATGAAAAAGAGCCAAAGGAAAACCACAAGAAAATTATATAGTCACAAAGACACGTATGTTCGCACACACAGTGTCCCCATAAAAACAGAAAACTAGAAACCATAGTATATACGTAAAGGACATTTCATGTTGAAAAATGACCTGACAAAACTGTGAGGCAAAGAACCTCCAAAGATGCCACTAATTTCATTTTGAGGTGGCCATTTACTGCTGGTCATGAGTGGTTTGTATCCCCAGTGAGACTCGGTTGAGAAAACTAATTTTTCTTTTGTGAATTGTTAACAATTGGAGATAATTTCTGGCCTATTGTTGGAGGCATGTATCCACTTCTCCTTTTGACTCTAGGTCCCCATCTGGTACAGACCCATGTAGGCCCTGTACATGCTGTCACAGTCAAAGTTCCTATGTGCTTGGGTCCTGCTGTGTTTAGAGGGCCTTGTTTTCTTGATATACTCCTTCCACTCTGACTCTTACAATATTTCCTCCTCCTCTTCTGCAAGGTTCTCTGAGTCCTGAATAGAGGAATTTTGATAGAGACATCCATTTTAGGACTGAGTATTCCAAGGTCTCTCACTCTCTGCTCATTGTCTGGCTATGGATTTCTGCTTTGCATTTTCAAATATGGGGTTAGACTTCAGCATATAAGTGTTAAAGGGGAGAGAATTAAGTGTATAAAACCATCTAATTTGAAGATTAGCAGTCCTTTATTTTCTACTTTAAGAATTCTTTAAAAATAAGCTCTACGTCATTGTTAACAGCAGCCAGTTTTGTGTGGCCAGTTGATTCTAGACTTCCATTCCTCCTTCTAACATCTAGAATTTGAATGATCATCATTTCACTTAACTTTCCAGTTTTGCTTCTGGGTGTGTTTAAGCAGCATAAACCTGGATTATGAGACACAAGGGAAAGTGTAAACCCAAGATAACATTTCACATGTTCTGAGAAAAGCAGAGAGAAATGATGGAAAGTCAAGGAAATTGTAATAAAGAAGCTTAAAACAGCTGTAAATAGCCCTGATAACAGCCCATTGTTGACTTAACTTTGGAACTGCTTACTTGAAACCATCACTGCCTTATCTTCCTCCCCTCCACCCAAAGTCCAGTCACTTTACTGTAGATGAAAATAAAACATAGTCCCCACATTATTTTCCAGCATAAAAAAATTACACATAAATATGTTGATGTTAAAATCTGCCTGTGAATTGCTTATAGCTGTTGCATTGCCTTCTTACCTTTGTTTCGGTCTTGCTCCCCAGCTGTTACTTTCAGACCAGTGGGCACTGGCAAGCTGACATGGGAGCTTTCTGATCCCTGGTCTTGTCCAGTGTCACAAAATGAACAGAGCAGTCCTGGATTTTAGCTTTGTGCACTGGAGCAAGCAAGTCTCACACCAGCAGACACTGGGACCAAGACGCCTATCTCCAGGTTCCATCACCTGTAAACAAATAGATCGGTATTCCTTTCCATTTTAAATACTGAAGTAGTCTTAAAACCCCTATCTTCCATGAACTCAACAAGTTCTGTAAGAACCCTTATGGAATATTATTGTATTCATTATGTCCTTTGACAAGACACACACCTAGTGGCCTTTAATTTTCCTGTCAGGGTTTTCTTCTATTAAACTTGTGAAAAATCACCTCCTACACCAGGTGCTAAATAAAACTCATGCCACACTTTAAGAAATATCCCTACCACTTTCTTTTAAGATCCACAGATCTGTTACAAATGCCATAGAAATATGGATTCTGTTTTTGAGATAGACCTCTACTTCTTTGGGTGTTCCTAATTTCTTTGCAGAGCTTTATCCATACTCAATTTTGTATTGAAGGTCAGAACCAAGGTAATTGCTTCCAAATTTTATTTTGCTTCAAGTATATTCCATCTGATATGAATTGACTGGATGGCATCTTCTGCTTCTTGGGGACTACCGATGCTCTTCCGCTCATTCACTCTATCAATTACTAGGTCTGATTTTGAAATGCAGGCAGACAGATTTTGACATTAAAATTTAAAAATAAAGAAGCTTCCACTATGTTCTATATTTTTTTTATTTTCAAAATCATGTCTAGAAATATGAAGAAAAATGACACATAAATAAACCCATGGTGAAGTTTGTCAGGCTGTTTATTCTAATGTAATGGTTACCAACATATTTTAGATTGTTGGTGCCAGGTGGGGCCATTTGATAAGAGGGGAGTTGCCAATGCCTGTTCATGACAATCTTTCAGTTATCTTTTACATCTTTATAGCTCCCTATGAACTTTATCCCCAACACATCAAAACCAAGTTTTTATTGAGGTTAACAATTGATCATGTAACTATAATAAAACCTGTTGTTTTAGGAGGCATTTCTGCAATGTACTTTGCAATAGAGAAGCAACAATGTGGTGGAGAATTATATATATCACAACTAGGAGCAATTAAAACTTTACCTATATGGTGGTTTAATCTGAGACCACAGTGCAGGCTACAGAATGGGAAGGAAGTAAATCTGATCTGTATCTTAAATTGAAGGAAAAGAGGTTTAGTTCTTTGTAGCTTCTCCTCCCCCAGACCCCAATCAATCAGTGGCTTCCAGCCACTCAAAAGAGGAATGCAACCTCATCAAAGGCAACTTCTTAATGTTGGGAGTAATCCTCGGGGACTGAAAAGACTTGTATTCACAGATGGTGGGAAAAGGAGCTAGTTTTCTCTAGAGAGGTAAGAAGGACAGAGGCTTCTTGCTTCCCGAGGTAGTGTGTTCCACTTGGGAAATATGCCTGCAGTTTCTGGCTCACTCTTGTTTTCTGAGTTAGCAAAAATACCACCAAACACTGATGGGGGATGCATTTCTGTATACTGTGAATATGTGTTGCTCTAATTGTTTGATAAATAAAGCTGCATTGGCCTATGGCAAGGAAGCTTAGAGGCAGGTGAGAAATCCAAGCAGGTATACAGAGAGAAGAAAGGAGAGGCAGAGAGAGGCCAACCTACTGCCCAAGGAGCAACATGCCAGCAAACCAGTAAAGCCATGGAACATGTGGCAAAACATAGATTAATAGAAATGGGTTTAAGATATAAGAGCTAGCTAGCAAGAGGCCTGCCATAAGCCCTACAGTTTGCAAATAATATTAAGCCTCTGAGTGGTTATTTTATAAATGGCTGTTGGACTGTGGGGCCAGGTGGGACCAGAGAAAGCTTTTAACTACAACACGCGCGCGCGTGCACACACACCCCCACACACCCCTGGTTTACTCTTGTTTTCTAGATTAGAAAAATACCACCACCACACACACACACACACACACACACACACACACACCTGGTTTACTCTTGTTTTCTAGATTAGCAAAAATACCACCAAACACACACAGACACACACACACGCACCCCTGGTTTACTCTTGTTTTCTAGATTAGAAAAATACCACCAAACACACACACACACACACACACACACACACACACACACACCTGGTTTACTCTTGTTTTCTAGATTAGCAAAAATACCACCAAACACACACACACACACACACACCTGGTTTACTCTTGTTTTCTAGATTAGCAAAAATACCACCAAACACACACACACACACACACACACACACACACACACACACACACCACACACACACACCAGATCCTCAAAAACATTTCAATGTATTTCCTACACCACCCTTTCTAGATTCCACTCACACTGGGTCAGCATCTCTCCTAGTCCAAATGGCTTGTTGCATGTGTCCATTCAGATCCTAACACTGATGGATATGGAACATAAGATAACACACCCTTCTCGGGCTATAGTTGCTATGATTATTCATGTACCATTAAATCTAAATATGAAAACAAGAAGTTCTATAGTGTCTCACCTTGATCTACTCATATTCTTATTAACTCCCAAAGACCAGGAACAATTATCCCTAATGGCAGTGAATGCCATCTTGGATCAATTCTAGGGAAACAATATTGATACTCAAAGCTTTCCATTCAGTCTACCAAGAACAGAACACTTAGTTTACGGTGATTGTTATGTCCTGAAGACAGTATCATATACTATCAGGATATCATCTCACCTGATGCATGATTAATGTCCTTAAGAGGCTCTTTATATGACCTCTCAATAGGATAACTATATTCAATTACAATATGTAAGAATTTCAACTATAATATATAAGAACCCATGAACACTTTACCACCTTACTACCTCCTATGATATAATATACAACTCTTTGTTTGAGGCATAGCTTCTATGACGTGTATACATGCAATATTCTATAAGCCTTTGGAAGCTGTACTGGTTGGGTCTTGAGAGCAGAAAAATAGGTCTATGGCCCTAAATATTGCTGTAGAATGGTCTTTCTATATGCTATGAATATGTGTTGCTATGATTGGTTAATAAAAAAGCTGCACTGGCCTACGGCGAGTCAGGTAATAGCCAGGAGAGAAATCCAAGAGAGAGGCAGGAAGAAGAAAGGCAGAGGCAGAAGAGATGCCAGCCTGCTGCACAAGGAGCAACATTAGGAGAAAGGGGTCCCAAAAGCAGGCAACGGAAGTCACCCCCTGCTTCCACTGTTAGGAGTCCCACAAGAACACCAAGCTACGCAACTGTAACATATGTGCAGAGGGCCTAGGTCAGTCCCATAAAGGCTCCCTGGTTGTTGGTTCAGTCTCTGTGAACCTCTGTGAGCCCAGGTTAGTTGTTTCGTGGGATTTCATGTGGTGCCCTTGGCCCCTCTGACTCCTATAATCCTTCCTTCCCCTCTTTCACAAAATTCCTCAAGCTCTGCCTAATGCTTGATTGCGGGTCTCTGTATCTGTTTCTATCGGTTGCTAGATGAAGCCTCTCTGATGACCATTGGGCTAAGCATCAATCTATGATTATAGCAGAGTATCATTGGGAATCATTTCATTGACTTTCACAGGACACCAAAGTTAGTTTTTTAACTTAGCTGTTGTGAACAGTGTTGCAGCAAATGCTGAGGGTCAAGTATCTCTGTGATGCATTGACATCGTGTCTTTTGGATAAGTATCCAAGACTGGGACAGTGGGATTTTTCTGAGGAACATCTATGTTAGCATGTATAGTGGCTGGAATGACTTATAGTATTTTCAGCATTGATAAGGATGCTCACTGTTTGCATCTGTATCAGTAATTATTTGTTGTTATTTTCATGATTGTAATTATGACTGAGGGTAGGTGGAATCTCAACAAAGTCTTGATATGCCTTTCTCTAACGTCTAGTGAGGTTTTCCATATAGTTAATTGGTATTTGTATTTCATCTTTGGAAACTTATCTATTCATTCTATTAGCCCACATATTGGTTTGATTGTTTGATTTCTTATTCAGTTTCTTGTTCTTCATATATACTAGATGTCATTTCCCTTTCATAGGCTGTGTCCTTATGCAATTATGTTGCCATTGCTGCACAGAAGCTTTTTAATTTGTCCCATTTCTCAACCATTGGCTTTATTTACTTAGCAACTTTCTTTGGTGACATGATTCCTGGTAGGTGGGTCACACTCAAGGGAAAGCCCCACTCCAAAAAGTAGTTTAGCAACACTTACTAGACCCAATGTGGAAAAAATAAGAAAACTCCAACTTGGATGGAGTTTGGAGGGAGAAAGAGGTGATGAGGATGGATATTTGAGGAGTTGGGAGAGGAGTGTGAATAAGACCAAAATACAGCATATGAAACTCACAAATAATAGAATATTATTTGAAAAGAAACTCTCTGCATATACCTATAGCTTATATTTTCCCTCTAGTGGCTTAAACGATTCAGCTCTTATACTGAGGTCTCTGATCCCTTTGGAATTGATTTAAGTGCAGGATAATAGTTAGGTATTTATTGTTATTCTCCCATACGATGATTTCCAGCTTTTCCAGAACCATTTAGTGAAGAGACTGATTTTTCTAATTGTGTAGCTTGCATGCAGCATTTTTGTCAAATATCGGTAGGTATAGATGCGTAAGTTCATATGTGGATCTGTGTATCTTCTATTCCACTGATTCATGTGTCTATTTTTGTGCCAATACCATGTTTGTTATTGTAACTCTGTAGTATAAGTTGAAATCATATGTGGAGATACTCCCAGAATTATTCTTTTTGCTTTGGATATCCAAGGTTTCTGTCCTTCCTTATAATTTAAAAAATCCTATGTGAATAATGGGGAAGACCTAATAAGGATTACATTGAAACTGTAGTGACTTTATTAAGATGCCTATATTTACAATATCAACTCTCCCAATCTGTGATCACAGGAGTTCTTCTTTTTGCTCAGTGTTTTAAAGTTTTCATTGTACAGTGACTGAATGTGCTTGGTTAGCGTTACTCAAAACTGCTTCCTGTACTTGCAGCAATGGTGGAGGCTTTCTTTCCGTGATTTCTTTCTCAGCATGGTTTTTAGTTGTCATGAAGGAAGACCACTGGTTTTTGTATTGTTAATTTTGTTATGGCACCTTGTTGAAGTGTTCATCAGTTACATGATGCTTTGACAGCTTCCTTTCTCATTTGTTTCCCTTTGTTTACTTATCTTATTCCCACTAATACTTCAATAATTGTATTGAACTAGAGTGGTTGATGAACACGTTTGTCTTACTTTTGAGTTTGGTGGAAGTGGTTTGAGCTTTGTCCCATTTACCATGATATTGGCTATAGCTTTGTCATATACAGCTTTTATTATGTTGAGATAGGTTTCTTTTATTCTCAGTCTCAGCTGATCTTTTGTCATGAAGAGATGGTGGAAAATTTCAAGTCTTCATTACATTTACAGAGATGATCACATGATTTCTCTTTTGAGCCCATTCATTCAATATATTAAACATAGTGTGTTTACATATATGTTAAATCATACCAGCAACTCAAGGTCTATGAGCTCTGCAACCATAGGCTGATGGCTTGGTTCACAGAACCATGCGTATTTATTTTTCATGCAATCTGATTATTGTTAAAAGTGAGACAATGAAATCTTGAACACTATTTTGTTGCTACATGTGTCTACTTTCAGATCTGTTAGTATTAGCTATTTATCTTCAGATGTACTGATGTTGGCTGGCTGCAGATGTATTTGCAATGCTATAACCTGTGACTGAGTTAAGCTCCTTGTCATCATATAATATCCTTTTTGCCCCTATGTTATCATGAATGGCTTATTAAATGTTTTAATTTTTCATAGTCAATTTAAAAGAATTAACAACAGTTACTTCATTAAATCACAATCTAGCTTCCAGTACTATAATACTGATTTACATGTACCTGCAAGAGTGTTTCCAATTGTTATCTCCTATCTTTTGTGTTATTTTTGCAATTAGTTTTATCTTTACTAATGTTGTAAGCATATGACTTAGCTACTACTTCTGTTTAGATGGAAAGTTACCCTCAATAAATGTTTACTGTAATTATTTTTATTTTAGCCACTTCTCCTGGCCCTCATTCCTTCATATAGACCCAAGTTTCTGGGAATAATATTCTTTCTACATAAAAAACCTGTGTTCATATTTTGCAAAGTACAGGCTTGCTTTGGATAAATTGTTTTGGCCTTGTGTTTTTTTCTGAAGTGATATTTGTTTCTTCCTTTCTAAAGCATAGCTAGTTTGTTTCTTCTAGATGGTCTTCGAGGATGCTAGAATTTGCGTTTTCAGCATTTGTTGTTGTCATTCAGCTCTTCGACTTGTAACGAGAACTGTCGTTTTTGGTAGAGCTACTTTTCCACTGTTTGCACCAGATGGATTCTTCCTGTCTTTTTCTAAAGCCTCCAAAGGTCTTCTTCTCCATAGCACTTAGAATATAATGTGTAAGTCAAGTTTTTCTCATTTGCTTAGCTAAGTGATTTTTTTACTGCCATCTTTATTTTGAAACCCCTGATTATTTGTAGGACCATTACTAGCAACTATATCTTGAAATGCTTCTTATTTTTTATTCCTTTTCTCTTTCATTTCTGTGAGTCTCTCTCTTTCTCTCTCTCTTTGTGTATGAGAATGGGGGGAGAGAGGGAGAACAAGAGAGTGAGAAAGAGAGAAAGCCAGAAGACAACAGCCTTGGAAGTCACCTTCAGAAATCTGTATTGTGCCTATGAAAAGGAACTCATTAGCCTGAAGCTTACCAACTAGGCTAGACTAGTTGACAAGTGAGTCTCTTTGCAAATTGTAAAGCAAGCTCTTTACAAATTGAGACACCTCCCCAGCTCCTCTTCTCTGCCTTTAGTATTTTTTTACTTTTTTAAAATTTTATAATTTGATTTAATTTTACATATCAGCCACAGATTCCTCTGTCTTCCCTCCTCCCGCCCCCCTCCCGTCCTCCCCCCAGCCCACCCCCCATTCCCTTCTCCTCCAGGGCAAGTACTCCCCTGGGGATTCGGCTCAACCTGGTAGATTCAGTCCAGGCAGGTCCAGTCCCCTCCTCCCAGGCTGAGCAAAGTGTCCCTGCATAGGCCCCAGGTTCCGAACAGCCAGCTCATGCACTAAGGACAGGTCCAGGTCCCACTGCCTGGGTGCCTCCCAAACAGTTCAAGCTAATCGACTCTCCCACTTATCCAGAGGGCCTGATCCAGTTGTGGGCTCCTCAGCTATTGGTTAATAGTTCATGTGTTTCTACTAGTTTGGCTATTTGTCCCTGTGCTTTTTCCAATCTTGGTCTCAACAATTCTCACTCATACAATTCCCTCCTCTTTCTTGCCAACTGGATTCCTGGAGCTCCACCTGGGGCCTGGCCGTGGATCTCTGCATCTGCTTCCATCAGTCATTGGATGAGATTTCTAGCACGACAGTTAGGGGGTTTGGCCATCCTATCACCAGAGTAGGTCAGTTCGGGCTTTCTCTCGACCATTGGCAGTCGTCTATTGTGGAGGTATCTTGTTGGATTTCTGGGGACCTCTCTAGCACTTTGCTTCTTCCTATTCCCATGGTGTCTTCATTTATCATGGTCTCTTTTTCCTTGTTCTCCCTCTCTGTTCTTGATCCAGCTGGGATCTCCCGCTCCCCTAAGCTCTCTTTTCCCCGACCCTCGCCCTTCATTACCACCACCCCCCCCACATCCAGTTTGCTCATGTAGATCTCATCCATTTCTCTGTCATTGGGCGATCCCTGTGACTTTCTTAGCGTCCTGTTTTCTAGGTAGCCTCCCTGCAGTTGTGAGTAGCAGTCTAGTCATCCTTTGTTTTACATCTAGTATCCTCCTATGAGTGAGTGCATACCATGTTTGTCTTTCTGAGTCTGGGTTACCTCACTCAGGATGATTTTTTTCTAAATCCATCCATTTGCCTGCAAACCTCATGATGTCATTGTTTTTTTCTGCTGAGTAGTACTCCATTGTGTATATATACCACATTTTATTTATCCATTCTTCAATTGAAGGGCGTCTAGAGGGCTGATATACAGAATATATAAAGAACTCAAGAAATTAGACATCAAAATGCCCAACAGTCCAATTAAGAAATGGGCTATAGAGCTAAACAGAGAATTCTCAACCGAGGAAGCTCAAATGGTTAAAAGACATTTAAGGAAATGCTCAACATCCCTAATCATCAGGGAAATGCAAATCCAAACAACTCTGAGAAACCACCTTACACCTGTCAGAATGGTTAAGATCAAAAACACTGAAGACAGCTTATGCTGGAGACGATGTGGAGCTAGGGGAACTATCCTCCACTGTTGGTGAGAATGCAAGCTTGTACAGCCACTTTGGAAATCAATACGGCACTTTCTTAGAAAATTGGGAATCAATCTCCCCCAAGACCCAGCTATACCACTCTTGGGCATATACCCAAGGAATGCTCAATCATACCACAAGGGCACATGTTCAGCTATGTTCATAGCAGCATTGTTTGTAATAGCCAGAACCTGGAAAAAACCTAGCTGCCTTTAGTATTTTGATTGTAGGAGAAAATGCAGGTATGACTGGGTGACCAACCTACTTGGCAAACTGCACTCCTAATGAGAATCATGACACACCACGTTCCTGAAGTCAGAACACTGAACTCTGACATGGTGTGAGCAGCTGGTAGCTGGCATGCAGACAAGTCAGCACTCTCCAGTCTCCTTTAATATGCTTCTTCTGCAAAGAGACCTTAGTGGTAAAAGTGTTCACTATCCAATCCAAGGTAATGTGCTAACAAATCACAGTTGATAGGCTTCCACTTTACAGGTGCTCATGTGCAATAAAGCAGACACTGTTCCCTGAAACCATCTCCAGCACAGTTATCTCTGCTCCCTTTACTGACCAACAGGCATTACTGTCTTGTTGGGTGATGCCCCAGTAAGGATGGCATTGAATGCTTGTATATTACATTATTTGTAAACATAAAGGCCCATAACTTTGGAAGCTCTCTTGCTTTCTCATTACTTTTTAAATATTTAAATAAAATATATTTTAACTGAGCTATCAATCAAGCTCACTGATTAGTCTTTTCTTGGCTGTGTACATTCATTTTATTTATTTTTGGATTTCTGAGACAGAATCTCCTGCAGCCCAGGCTAGCTTCAGACTCACTATGTAGCCAAAGATGACCATGAGCTTGCCTCTTTGTCTTTCTGATTCTATATTTGTCTCTATCTTGCTCGCTCTCTCTCTCTCTCTCTCTCTCTCTCTCTCTCTCTCTCTCTCTGTGTGTGTGTGTGTGTGTGAGAGAGAGAGAGAGAGAGAGAGAGAGAGAGAGAAACAGAAAGAGAGAAACACAGAGAAACAGAGAGAAAGACAGACAGAGACAGAGAGACAGAGAAAGAGAGAACACATGTATGTGTAGGTATGCATGCTTCTTTGTGCATGAAGTACAAATGAAGGCATAAGATTCCTTGGAGTTAGAATTATAGTTTGTATAATTGTTAGCTAGTTACTCATACAAACTAACTCACCTTCCCAACTTCCAGCTTTGAACTTCATCCTCTTACCTTTAACTCCCAAATACCAGGATTACAGGCATGTGCCATCATGCCCAGCTCTGTATGTGTTGATTAGAGTGCTGAAGGACTACTTCAAGTCCACTTAAAAATTTACCTCAACACTTTCATTCAGCTTTTTAAACAATTTTCTTCATTGAAATTCTTCATTGCTCATCTATGCTATTATCTTTCTAACTGGGTTTTTTATCTTGATTTTTGAGAACTTCATAATGAATATACTGTACTTATATCATTTCTAATCCATCATTTTTTCTATTCTCAAAATCCTCCCTCCCTCTCTCTCTCTCTCTCTCTCTCTCTCTCTCTCTCTCTCTCTATATATATATATATATATATATGTGTGTGTGTGTGTGTGTGTGTGTGTGTGTGTGTGTATGGTATATGTATGTGTGTATATATATGTGTATATATGTATGTATATACACACATATATATACACACACACATATATGTATGTATATACATAAGTATACATATACACACATATATATACACACAAACATATATGTATGTATATACATAAGTATACATATGTGTATTTGAATATATATGCATATACACTTGTATACACACATACATGTTCATTTGGTGCTACCCATATGTGTGTGGATTTAGAGCTGACCGCTGAGGCTTGGACAGCCTATCAGTGGTTTGTCCCTAAAGAAAACCGACTTGCACACCTTCAGCAGTTATTGACTACCCTTAGCTCTTCAAATGTAGGTTGGGCATTGTGAACCTTTCTTCAGTTATGTCGGCATGTCAACTTGCGTGGCCTTGTTTGGGCAACCGTATTGCTAAAGATTCCTGAGTACAACATCCCTGTCAGGTCCAGAAGAACTGTATTACAGCATTCTTCCAGGTTCTCTTGGTCCTAAATTTTTTTCACCCTCTCTTCCACTATGTTCCCTGAGCCTTGGGTGTAGGGATTATGTTATAGATTTCCAGTTTATAGCTAGGCACTCCAAAGTCATTTATTCTCCACATTCTGGCCAGTTGTGGATTTTCTTTCATAAAATCTGTCTCCTGTAAAAAGAAACTTCTTTGATGAGGTGTGAAAGCTACACTTATCTGTGAGTATTAGGATATGTATTCAGGAGATTTTTTGGAACCTATACTAATTTAGCAAAATGGGAGTAGTAGGTTCTCCTCTAGGGTCTGTGACTACTATAGCTGTGGATCCTTAGCTAGGTTTACAGTACCAGGTGTGAGTTCCCTCCTAGTAAGTGTACCTTAAGTCTACTCAGAAAGCTGTTAGTTACCAAGCTATTGGTCCACTATTGCACCACTGGGCACATCTGGTCAGGCCTTTCATTATTGTAGCTAACAGGATTTGCAGCTGAGTAGGACTGTAGATAACTTTTCCCCTTTGGCACATTTCATGGCACTTTCTGATGTTGTAAGAGCTAATTCTCAGGGAGGATGTTTCCAGGTTAGTACCAGCCTAGTTTCTCCAAATCCTGTGACCAAGGTGTATGGTATTGTGGTTGATATGTTGTGCACCCCAATAAACTTATTTGAGGGTCAGAGAATGGAATAGCCACTATATTAAACATTGAGTTTAGGCAGTGGTAGCACACAACTTTAATCTTAGCACTTGCGATCTCATATCTCACTTTGGAAAGACGCATGCCTTTAATTTCAGGAAGTGAGGGCCGGAAACAGAAGGGTATATACGGTGTGAGGACCAGGAACTAGACGCTTTTTAGCTTTTAGGCTTTTAAGCAGCAGTACAGCAGAGATCCATTCCAAATGAGGACTCAGAGGCTTCCAATTTGAGGAAACAGGATCGGCTGAGAAGTTGGCAAAGTGAGGTTAGCTGTGGCTTGTTCTGCTTCTCTGATCTTTCAGAATTTACCCCAATACCTGGCCCTGAGGTGTGTTTTTTTTTTTTAAATAAGACCTTTTAAGATTCATGTTACATGATGTCTTCAGTATTAGGATTTTACACTTAGTTTCTCTCAGGCAATGAAGAGCGGCTGAAATAGTTTGTATTATTTTGATAGTCTCTTGGACAAATGCCCACCCATGACCAATAACTTGAAAAGAAGCATCCCTTGCCCGACACTAGGATTTTGCTAAATTTCTATGACCATTGGGGGAAGAATTATCCCTATATTTGGAGTAACTCCAATTAATCTTCCTGTGTGTGTCTTTAAAATATATCACAATCATTTACATTTTCGTGTTTCAGTTAGTTTCAATATCTAGTTAGTCTCTGGGTTTTGTTCTCTTAATTAGTTACTCTCTTGCTATTGTTTTTCTTTGTTCTCATTTCATTTAATGATTCTCATAGTTTTGTTTCAAGGTTGAGACTGAGGTACGTCATTTTTATGTCGGAAATTAGATACATCTTTTCTTCTGTCGAGAGACATTGTAGATTGAGCCAAGACAGTGAGAGTTTGAACTAAGCCAGTGTAGTAATTATTTGTTTCATTACTATGACAAAATAACTGACAAAAGCAACTTTCAGAAGGAAGGAAGAAAGGTAGGATGGATGGGTTGGTAATCAGGTTGCTATTTTGATGGTGTATTACTTCATGGCAGAGAAGCTGTGGTGGCAAGAATGTGAAGTAGTTGAACACATTATAACCCCAGTCAGGAAGCAGAGAAAGAATGAGATGGTAGTACTGAACTTGCTTACTCCTGTAAGAGTACAGCCCAGTACTCTTACCATGAAATGGTGCTACCACAGTTAAGCTGGCCTTCCCACCTGTTATTAACCTAATCAATATATCCCTCACAGGCATGCTCAGAGGTTTGTCCCTTAGGTGAATCTTAGATCCTATCAAGTTGACAGTGTTACTCAACGCAATTTGGATTTGTGGCATCTTAACTTCCTCTCACTGTTTGGTGTGGACAATTATTTGTAGAGAATTTTCCTATATTTATGCTCCATCTTCAGCCTCAGTTTCCCCTATGCTCTGGCACCTCAAGTAGGATCTCTCTTCTTGCCCCGAGAGCAATAGAAATGTATTGATCTTCCCTCATTATCTGCTCATTGACCATCATGATAAATATATTCTCGGACCGACAGCTTCTCAATATTCTTGCTCCTCCTGTAGCAATGATTCCCTGATGCCACGATTTACAAATCCCAGAATATTCTTCCACCAGTAGGTCACGATGGCTTTGAGCACCCTGCACCACCATTCAACCACACTTCCCCTCCCGAAGTCTAACACTAGAATATAACAGAACTACTTTGCCAACCTCTTCGCTCTTAATTTTTTTATTGCAAACTGCCATAGGCTTATTCCATAATTTTCATTTTTCTTAAATATAATAGTGTAGTTGAAGAAGTTATCTCCTTTTTTCTGCATCACATCTGTTTCAGAAATCATTATAGCTCAGGTTTCTTCATGACATAAATTGCCTTGCTTTGATTCCATCACTTTCTCCATCACATCCTTTCCCTGTCAGTATGATGACAGCTATATTTAGAAGCAGAATTGTCAGGCCACCTTTGCTTATCTAGCTGCATGTCTCGTGCACGTGTTTCTGAGCTTCAGTTTCCACACAGATGTCCCCCTTTTCTTGGCAGTTTGCCTTCCCTGTTTCTTTCCTCATCTGCATGAAAAGATCCAAAAAAATTTTTCCTTAGTGTTTTAAAAAGTAATGGAGTATTTTATTTTTCCTTGGTGTTTGTTTTTGTCTTCCTCACAACCAGCAATCATGGAACAACCTTAAAAACCACTTTAAATAAGATTATCTTTTATTCTTGCTTTACATGTCTGGCTTGGAGTACAGGTCAGCTATTGTTATCCAAAAGCCTCAGGGGCAAAATCAGCTTCCCTCTGGAGTCCCTACAAGCCACGGTAATGGACCAAATACCGGTGCCATCGTGCAGGGTGAGTCTCTGCCTGTGCAGATCTGCAGAACTGATTATGATGTGTATATGTTCACTCTTCTGACTTAGTGATACAGTACACTGATGTCTCTATATTATTTTATGTACAGTTGGATGAAATGTAATTTCAGAATTGTGTATAGAAGATGGAAAAAGAAAGGAAGGAAATGATGGGCCTACAAACCATTATTTCCTTTTCATCAAAATGAACAAACAAAACCCAATTTGCCCAAATTCACATTTTCATTCCACATGTACCCATGCCCATATTTGAGGATAGTTTCCAAGAGCTTTTATGAATCTACTTGTGTCTTTTCAACTAATGCAGAAAGAAGAATTGCTTTGATGAGTTACAAAAGCTGCAATAAGGAATTTGGGGATGTAAGCACATCAGGGGCATTCTTACAGAAAGACATTAAAACACACATGAGATATTTCATCTGTTTTCAGGGCCTGAGAAGGCCTCCTGTCTTTTCAAATTCTACAGCTAAGTTTCCTCAAGTGTCAGTTATAGATACACATGCTCAATGAAATATCACAGCTTTCTCTCTGGGATGACGCCATTAGAACCAGTACACAGGATGACAAAGGACAGGCCAGTCAGGTTGTCTCCCCTTAGCTCCTGTGCTGGCACCCAGTTTTTTCTCAGATTTTGTTTAAGTGAGCGAAGATGAATTTGAAAATGTTGTTTTCCCACTGTCTTAGTTTCTTTTCCTGGTGCTGTGGCCAGGGAAATGTTTTATTCTTGCTCAGAGTTTTCGGTTACAGAGACACTCGTTGTGGGAGGCCTTAATGGCAGATCAAGTTATCAGGTCATATGGCATCTGGAGTCAAGAAGCAAAGAGAGACCTTTCCTGGTGTGCATCTACCACTATCCTTTTAATTTGGTTGTGCACTCAGCTAAGAAATGGTGTTGTCCTCTTCAATGGAACTGAGAAAAATCCCTCTCAGGAATGCCCATGGGTCAATCTAATTCAGACAATCTCTCATATTCCAGGTGTTCCCAGATCCTGCCAGACTGATAACTGACATGAACCATCACAGACAGCAAGAGTGAAGTATGGTTCACTCTTAGCACACAAGTCATAGAACCAAGCTCTGTGTGCTCTCCTCTTTGCTCTGATACAAACCTCTGTAAAGTCAACATATTCTTATCTCTATAATAAAGGTGGATATAAAGATTTCCTGACCTCTTAAATGTTTTATAAGGATTAAATGAAATACACACATCCACTTCCTTAAGCAGCTCTGGATCCTTACTAAGCACTCATTTAATGTTAGCCCTTAGTATTTTTATCTGCATGAAGGAATATGGACATTGTCTGGCACCAGCTTCTTTGAGAGAATATACTTCTCTTTCTGGTAGGAGGCTGTATGGAGGAGAAAGCAGAGGCAAGGAACAGCAGGATATGCCTTATACAGTGAAAGATATTAGTAGATATTGATTTGGTTTAGGATAATAGGTGAACATATCCATGTATATATGTATATATTCATATTTTTAGTTTTTCTGATAATTTCACATGTGTATTCATTTGTGTGTAAATACATCTGAAGTAGTACTGAGGTCAGGCTGTACCTTCTTCTGTGTTACTGCATACTGTGTGTGAAAGTGTGGTTTCTATGTCTGTGTCTTGTCCTGAGACACCCTCATTTTGTAAGCAGTGTTTGACTCAGTCTTGACTAAAGAGCCTGTTTCTGCTACCTTGGTGGGCACATGAATGGTGTCATCTTCCTGGTATCACCCACGAGGCACATACTGATAATTACCTTATTCCTGAAAGTAGAAAGGATGCCACTATAATTTTAAATTTTTATGAGACTTTCATAAGTGATCTCAGAATTCCAATTTATAGCCAGCTCATATAAGAGTGCATGTTATGGGAAACAGAGCCCAAAGCTCTGAAGGTAAAATTGAATATAGCCCTGACCTCTGCAGACTCCACTGTGTGAGGTCAGAACTGCCACCACAATCCCAGTCAAATGTCCCTTCATGCAGTTCTTAATGATTCTGAGTCTTCCCAGTCTCTCAGGATCTCAGTTAGAGAAGGGAGGTATGATTAGGCTGTCATTTTGCTGAGTGTATTTGATCTATTGTTTGTTTCCAATAAGGATGCAAAAATTTCTTTTCCAACTCCTACCTTCTGAGGATGTCAGGGGCTCAAGGGGCTCTGATGCCCCTCTGGGAAACAAACACTCTGTCAATCATGTAGTCTGAGGTTAAAATCATAATGTCAAATACAGAATATTTTCTATATGACACTGATTAGATCAAAGTTTCATAAATAGTTGCAGTCAGAGAAAACTTACAGTATCATTAATTAGGCTCTGTGAAATATGAATCTAGAGGTATTATCTGGACATGGAAAATATGACACAGCAAGCTAGGAGAAGCATGGTCTACTCAGCTCACTTCCCCTAACCACACTGTCTGTAAGAGGGTGAGGGATCAATCTGATCTAGGGAAATAACACCATCTCATGTACCCTGTAACACAGAGAACCAATGGGAATACACTTAGGTATTAAGTAGGAGATGCTGTAAGGACTGAGTTTGCTAAAGAAAGTCTGAGAAGATATATGATATTACAGCTGGACTTCAAAGGCAGAATGAACTGGATGTGAGAGAGTCCACACTTGCTGTTGATCACAGATGTACAAAGCATCATATTGACATAAAGCCTTACTTGGGTGACTTGCAACCTGAGGACATAGTCAATTTTTATCTCATATCCTTCATGGTATATTGAGACACTGGCATTTGAAGAACTTAAGAACTCTGGGTTACCTCAGAATGGTATTTTCTAGTTCCATCCATTTGCCTGCAAATTGTGTGATGTCATTGTTTTTCTCTGCTGAGTAGTACTCCATTGTGTATATGTACCATATTATCTTAATCCATTCTTCAGTTGAGGGGCATCTAGGTTGCTTCCAGGTTCTGGCTATAACGAATAATGCTGCTATGAACATAGTTGAGCATGTGTCCCTGTGGTATGATTGAGCATTCCTTGGGTATATGCCCAAGAGTGGTATAGCTGTGTCTTGAGGAAGATTGATTCTCAAATTTCTGAGAAATCATCACACTGATTTCCAAAGTGGCTGTACAAGTTTCCACTCCTGAGTAAGGTAACCCAGACTCAGAAGGACAAACATAGTATGTACCCACTCATAAGTGGATACTAGATATAAACCAAAGGATAACCAGACAACAACCCACAACTCCAGAGAAGCTAGCTAACAAGGAAGACCCAAAGAGGGATTCATGGATCACCCTGGGAAGGGTAAATAGATGAGATCTCCATGAGTAAACTGGGGATGAGGGGTGGGCAATGGAGGGTAGGGGCACGGGGATGAGAACATAAGGGAATGGGATGGTTGAGCTGAAACAGAGATGGAGTGGGAAAGCAATGAAAGAAATACTATGATGGAGATACCATGGGGATAGAGAGAAACCGAGTGCTAGAGAAGTTGCCAGGAATCCCCAAGGATGACTCTAGCTTGGACTACTAGAAGAGGGTGCCTAGGATGAACTACTAAGAGAGGGTACCTGAAGTGGACTGGCTTGCCTCAGTGATCAGATTGGTGAACACCCTAACTGTCATCACAGAGCTTTTCTCCAATGACTGATAGAAGCAGATGCAGAGATTCACAGCCAAACATCAGGCAGAGCTCCAGGAGTCCAGTCAAAGAGAGAGAAGAGGGATTCTATGAGCAAGTGCATCAGGATAATGATAGGGAAACCTGCAGAGACAACCAAACCAAACTAGTGGGATCTCATGAAAGTTGGATCAATGGCTGTGGAGTCTGCATGGGACTGGACTAGGTCCTCTGCATAGGGAGACAATTGTGTAGCTTGATTTGCTTGTGAGGCCCTCTGGCAGTAGGATCAGAATCCATCCCTGGTGCATGTGGGGGCTTTTGGGGGCCCACTGCCCATGATGGGACACCTGGTGAAGCCTTGAGGCAGGGGGAAGGGCTTGGACTTGCCTCTACTGGATGTGCTTCCCCTTGGGAGGCCTTGCCTTTCTGTGGGTGGGAATGGGGGATGGGTTTGGAGGGGGAGGCTGGGGAGGGCAGGAGGAGGGAAGAGGGGGATCTTTGATTGGTATATAAAATGAATGAAAATAATTATAATTAGAATAAAAGTTAATAAAAAATATATATAAAGAACTCTGGCCTCCCATGGTGAGCTCAGTTTTTTTTCTCATATCTTGATGTCTGGATTAATATAAAGTGGTACAGCTCTATTGGGTACAGTGTGAAGAATATAAGGAGAAAGATAACATCTCTAGGAAGCAAAGTAGACAGGTGTCTGGCAAAGAACAGCTCCCTTATGTCTTCTCTCCCTGTACTAGTCCAAGCCAGCAGCCTCTGATGGAGTAAACAGCATTTGCTTCCCACAAACAGCAGAGGGTGTCAAGTTCACCCCAGAGTGGAAAAGCCATTGGGTCAAAGAGACAAGCTGTGGTGATATTTTATTTGTGCTCTAACAAATAAAGCTTGTCTGGGGATCAAAGAAAAAAGCCAGCCACTATATTAAACATAGAAATCAAGCAGTGGTAGCACATGCCTTTAATCCTAGCATTCAGGAGGCAAAGATTTATCTGGATCTTTGTGAGTTCAAGGCTACACTGGGAACTGAGCCAAGCGTGTGTAGCCATGCCTTTAATCTTAGCACTAGTTAATCATAGAGGTCTGGAGGTCTATACAGACAGACAGGAAGTGATAGAGCTGGGCAGAAAGAGGAAGTGATATAGCTGGGTGGAGAGAGAAAGTAAGATGGCAGGGCACAGAAAAGTATATAGGCATGAGTACACAGGAAGTAGCTCTCTCTTGGGCTGAGTATTCCTAGCAGTAAGAACTTGTAGCTGGCTTGTTCTATCCCTCTGATCTTTCAGCTTTCACCCCAATATCTGGCTCCAGGTTTTTTATTAATAAGACCTTTTAAAATTTGTGTTACAACAGGCGAGCAGATGCCTAAGGAAGGAAGAAGAGAATGGAGGCTACATCACATGGATCCAGTAATTTGCTGTAAGAATAAATGTCTCCTTAGGCAAGAAGAGTGAAGTTTATTGATTTTATATTAGTCGATGGTAAGAACAATGATTAAGAATGAGAAGAAAACACCCTGTTCCCTGAAGGGGACTTGAAATGAGACTCCCAACATTGCAGGCTCTTAGATGAGCATAGATAATGATCTCTATATTTTATTCTCAGTGTCATATAAGCAATGAGAGTTGCCTTCTGGAGCTGAAGCAAGATTCACTGTTTTCTGTAGAAAAGATTGTATCAATGTGTAGCAGGCACACGAGTCTTTCAAAAGTGGAAGAGTTGATTTCCCCTCGGGCTTCCTATTGGCTTGAATCTTTGATAGTGCCTGAAAGCCAAGTTTTGGTCCCACAATCATCCATAAGCAGCTCAGCCTCAGAGGACTGCTGTGACGACCTTTATGAAAAGCCAAATGTGTCTCTAGCAATCCTCCAAGGCCATATGATCAGCAGGTGGGAACCCAGGGTAGAATAAAGAGACCATTTGACTGATGCCTATATTTATTACACAAGAAAAGATGGCATGCCCACTTAGGGAGACTTCATGAAAACATGAAAACATCCTCATTGTTCTAATTTAAAGTACACCAGCTGGGCAGATAAATCATTATGTGAAGTGCATCAGAATATTTTAAAGAAATGAGGCACAGCTAGGTATGCTTCCATTCATAAAATCTCTTCTTTGTGTTCATGTGTGCTGCGTGCTCACAACACACACACACGCACACACACACACACACACACAGAGAGAGAGAGAGAGAGAGAGAGAGAGAGAGAGAGAGAGAGAAAGAGAGAGAAAGAGAGAGAAAGAGAGAGAGAGAATGCTAAATTTGCTATAATTAATTATCTTCTGTAGAGAAAGCTCCATTTATTTGGGATGCCACTAAGCAAGTGAAATACAAATTACAAGCGACATTGATATGATCATAATCGCTCTTTCCTGGCTCCCAGAAATATTCTCTGAGCGGAACCTGCATTTCTACAGATGGCAAGGAAAAAAATTGAAGCCTGCAGAACACACCATTATTCCTGAGAGACTTTCAGTTCATTAGTTGAGGCAGCCAAGTCTTCAGGAGCCACATCTGATCAGCAAATGGGAAATGAGCAAGAGTATAAATTCCCAGCAAACCAAATCATTAACATTTGCTGCCTGCATCCCAGAAACATAGTAAATCAAATGTGTCATCATTTATCAAGACAAAATATCATTACTAATTGGGATTAATTTGCTGCTGTGGGATTGCTGACCTTTGCTGAAAGAAAATAAAACTGCTCGTTAGCTGTCTTCATTTAATTTTCCTTGAAGGAAAGAGGGGGAAAGGCAGTCTGTCTTGGGGAGGGAGGTGAGGTGGGTGTTATTGTCTAAACAGCTTCACATTCTAAAGTCCTAAGATGCTGAGAGAGCCTGCTGATATGTACCCTTGTCAATGCAGGTTCAGGATTTTGAGTACCTGTCCTGGGATGACAGTACCCCTGGCTGTCATTGTCTGTGATTTAGTAGTCTTTAAAAATAATGACTAAGAAAACAAGACTCAAAATCATCATGAGCAAAGCTAGTGTGAATTCACAGAGACTGAGACAGCAAGCACAGGGCCTGCACAAGTCTGCACCAGCTCCTCTGCATATATATTATGGCTTCCTCTTTAGTATTGTTATGGGACTTCTGACTGTGTAAATGTGTGGCTCTCTGATTCTTGTGCCTTCTCTTGGGCTTTTCTTACTGTTAGTTTGCCTTATCCAAATCTGAAGTGATAGTTTTTGTTTTACTTTATTATATACTTTTTATACTTAAAAATGAAATTAATGAATGAAAACCTAGCCAGTAGGGTTTAACAACTGAACTGTCATTTCTACCTGCTGGGAGACCAAAAAATCAACTTTCTCCAATAGAATGACAGTGGGTATATCAACCCCTCCAGGACAGGCCTTGTATTCAGGAGTAGTTGGTCAACACATAACAGACTTCACACTTTGTGTATGTGTGCTTTTATTTTGTTACAGTTTGGTGTTTGTTTGTTTTTCTTTTGGGAAGTGGTTTTATTTTGTTCTCTTGATTTTGGGGGCCTTTTGTTATATTGGGTATTGGGTTTCTTTTTTTTTTAGAAAGAACTTAAAGTTGGGTGGTTAGGGAAGGGGAGGGGAACTGAACGGACTTGGGGGAAGGGTAAGAATATGAAATTAAAAAAATAATGGAAAAATTACTACTAACAAAAGAATGACTAGAAAACATTCAGTACTAAGCCACCATGGCCAGCTAAAACACAACATGTATTAGTCACTGGACTAGTGTTGTCAGGGGGGAAAGGCACTTAAATCTTGCCCCTTTGACAAATGCTTCACTCGTATTTCCCAATTATTGTTCAGTAATGTTCAAAGTCCACTGATTTACCTACCATAAGGACTGAAACAAAGAAGAGGAAATACATCCCAGGAAACAAACCCAACAAGCAGTGGATCTCTGATTCCAGCTTAGAACACTTCTACTTGGTTCTGCCATCTGTGTTCATTATTCGATGTCTCCTTTAGCTACTACTATAGATGAGCCATGCTGTCAAGCAGTGTAGGATGTCATGGGGCTATGAAGACACTCTCATATGTCTGAAGTATTAGGTGCTAGGTAGTGGCTCATTAAATGTAAGTGTGAGGCTGAGTTAATCCACAACACTGAGAAATGAATGATGTAAAACAAAACTTTAAATGATTCACTTAAGAGTTCAACCGAGAGCTGAGTCATCACACTTTCCTGTCAGTGCTGGCCACTGCCCAAGAGACATCAAAGAGATCTCTGGACCACAAGATAGAAGGAGGTAGGCAAGAACATGATGCAGGTCAGCACAAATCTTCAGTCTCTTGTTAGACTTCCTTGGGGATTCTCCAGTCTCTGATTCCCCAGAGCCTTGTGTGTTTTCTCTTCAAGATGAGATGGTGTTTGGAGAGATGGCAGTATATTAATGTTCATATTGAAGCATTCGAACATATTTTTCTCCTCTTAATTACAAAAAAAGAATTCTTCACAATATTTGTGGTCTGTGGATGTGCTTGTCAAACATTCTTTTAAAAAGATGTGTGAAGAGGCACACTGCGGGTAGGTATGAGGATTGAGTCAGGGGTGATCCAAACCAGGCCAACTACCTTAAATCCCATGTGAGTGAATTATCAGTTGAAGTTTACCAAGATATGGCATTTTACAATCTAGTGTAACACAGAGAACTGAATCTATGAGTCCTAGAGACTCTTGGGAAAGGTGCTGATGAATGAGCTCTTGTAATAAGGAAAGGCTGTGAATCAACGCCATGGCAGTGTAGGACACAGGTAATCTCCAAAGAACTGTGGAGTAGGAGAGATTAAGAGTCTCAGGGCCTTGGCTTCTCTGTTCCTGCAAGGCAAGTCCAAGGGCAGCTTACCTTTGGCAAATGAGTCCAGGGCTTTGAGCTGTTTACTAGAAAATCACTTTTTGTACTTGAATTTTCTTTCTGCTCAAGATGGGTTCATCACTGATTTCTTTTGTTCCTACAAAAATCTGATTTTTAATCGTGCCATTAGAATTTTCCGGTGGCCATTCCCAGTCTCAGCAAGTTGTCTCCTTCGTGACACCTTAGTTCTTGCTGACTGTTTTTTAATGTTTATTTACCCTTTGTGATTCCACTGTGGGACAAAGAAGGACTTTAGGAGTTTTATTTGACAAGGACAAAATCTGTATGTCCACTTACCCAAGATAACATTATACAAGCATATTAATTTCTAGTAAAAATTATACAAATCCAGATATTAATCTTTCACAAACAAATAGAGAGAAACACTTTAGCCAGAGATACAGTCTGTAGTAATGTCAATTGTATTACTTGCTCCTTCTAGGACCCACAAGTTTCAATGAACAACATTACAATAACTGGTTTGGGTTCCTAGAGTTCTACAGTCAATATTATAAAGTAAGCATTATATAAATGGAAGGAAATGCAAAGTATCATCTAAAAGTCCACAGTATGTTCTAAGGTCAGAGCAGATACAGTTTTACTAAATCCTTTAACAGTACAAATATTAGATACACTTTCAAATTTTTATTGGCTATACATTTTTAGTGCAGTATTGTTAGTTCCCTAAGAACTGGGAAATAGCTTTTAGTCACAGGGGCCTTCCGGTAGGTGAAAGGATACCTATCAGTGCTGGTTGTTCAGCAAAGAGTCATGAGCCATGGTTACCAGAGTTAGAATGGGCTTTATTAGAGAGAAGAGGGGATAGAACAGGAGAAGCCAGGTCTGGCAGAGAGGAGAGGCACAGAGAGAGGGAGAGCAAGAGAGGGGAGAGAGAGCGAGAGAGAGGAGAGAGAGAGAGAGAGAGAGAGAGAGAGAGAGAGAGAGAGAGAGAGAGAGAGAGAGAGAGAGAGAGAGAGCAGGGGAACATGCACCTGCGCACAGCCCACACACAGAGGTCATGCGGTCACGTCCTTGCATCTGCATGACCGCATAACCATGGGGCATGGGGCATGCAGAACATATGACCTGGAAATGCCTAGGCAGAGATGACTAAGTGTCCTGCCAGGCATGCACAACCATGAGACATGGTTGGAATTCCTATCAGTAGGGCCAATTGGAGACAACACATAGGCTAAAGGTCAGTTTTACTTTGAGAGAATAGACAAAAGGTGTTGACCTCATAGTATACAGAACAAAGAAGTTGTTTTGACAGGGGGTTATGTGAACTACTTGCCTCTGCATTGCAACTCCATTCACAGTCCTTTATGAGTTAATCCTCCCATTCTCACATTTATGCCACAACAAAGGTAGTGGGTCTTGAGTTCTGTTCTAGGCCTAGAAAACCTTTTGCCTAGACATGTGCTTGGCCTCTATTAGACTAAAGGAAGCATGTCTTCACACTTAAGGCTTTCAAGAATTCAGGAAATACTCTTTTTTTTTTTTTTTTTTTTTTTTTTTGCAGCCAAATGGATGAGCCTGGAAGTTTAAGAGAAGTAAGCCAGGCACAGAAAGATAAGTCCTGTGTATTCTGATTCATATATAGATGCTGTTCCTAGGAAGGGTAGAGCAGAGGGGAGGGTGTGGGAGGTTGGATAATGATTACCAAAATCCACTTAGATGGGCGAAGTAACTTCTAATGTTCCTTGGATAGTGAAGTGGCTAAAGTTTCCAACAGGTTACTGTATATTTTGGAAGAACTAGAAGAAAGAGAGGAGTTCAAAGACCCCATACATAAATGATATGTATAAAGACAAGGAAAAACTCATTTCCTTCATTTGATATACTCATGTGTGTTGGTTAAACGGCGGCACTTGTGGCTGGCTGACGCCCATGGTGGCCATACCAATGGATGTTGCAGTGGCAGAAGAATCACGAGCCATGATTATGAGCCTTTCTAAAGCTTTATTGGGAGAGAGAGAGAGAGAGAGAGAGAGAGAGAGAGAGAGAGAGAGAGAGAGAGAGACCTCGTGGAGGGGGGAGAATACAGAAGGAGAGAGTGCGGAAAGAGAGGCACAGAGAGGTCACGCCCACTTTTCAGGCTGGGATGCTGTAGCAGGCTGGTGATATAATTAAGGATATAATCCTTACAAAGTACATATATAACTACATATGTAGGTTTATTGTATGTATATATAATATATATAGGATATATAAATGTATTTTGAATTACCACACAGAAAACTATAACTATGTATGGTTCCATGCCAATTAATAATAAATGCATAAACAAAAGGAATTTAATACTTCTTGACTCTGAAGTTTTTAGGTTTCTTGGAATAAGAATATTGCCCAGGGACATATTTTGTTTTGCTTTGCTTAAGTTTGAGTTTTCCCCCTGTGATCCCATCTAAAAAAACAGAAACAAAAACAAAACAGAACAACACTAAAAGTGTATGAGCCCTTCCTCCCCAGAACCAAAATTTTGAAGGTCAATAACTAATTCTACATATACCTAGTTCCCACAGGACCCCAAATCCTTTCCAAGTATGTGTTCTTTAAGATAAAGGGAAATGCAGTTGAGATATGGCTTTATTCCATTGTGATATGATAAATACAGGAAATTATTTTAATATTCCTATTTCTGTTGAAGCTTGCTTTATGTCGTAATAGTATGTGATCAGTTTTGGAAAAAGTTCCATGCATTGCTCAGAGGAATGTATTTGATTTATTTATTTTGTTTGTTTGTTTGTTTGGGTGGTGACATTTCCATGTCTGTTGGGTCCATTTGATCTATAGTTTCATTTAACTCCACTGTTTCCATTTATTTTTTGTCCAGATGACCTGTCTATTGATGATAGCAAGGTATGAAAACCTCCCATTATTCCTATGTTGGGGTTAGTCTGTCGTTTCACATATAATAGTATTTGTTTTATGAAACTCACATGTGTTCAGCACATATATGTTTAGAATAGTAATAGCCTCTCAATGGACTGTTCCCTTAATGAGTATGTAGTAACCTTTATCTCGTCTGTCTGGTTTTAATTTGAAGTCTGTTTATTTTTGTAAAAAAAAAAGGAAAGACAGACACAAAGAAAGAACACAGACAGGGTGTAAAGGCACTTGTGAACATCACAAAGAATGGCTCCTGTGCATGTTTATGCGAGCAGGTCCTCTGCTATCTCCTTTTTCACACTGCTCTGGGACAAGTGGAGCATGGCATTTCTCCCTATCATGCAGTATCTCCTCTCCATCCGTGCTAAGGATAAGTGTGTTCAGTCTGTGATTGATCTAGGACTCACTATGTCACCTGAAAGTCTTGGAATTGTGGAAACCACCCTGCTTCAGCTTCTGTAGTAGTTTTTATCAGCTTGACACAAAGCTAGACACACCAGAGAAGAGTGAATCTCCACCGAGGAATTCCCTCTATCCCGACAGTCTGTGAGCATGTCTGTGGGGTGTATTCTTAATTGCTGATTGATGTGGGAGGACATAGACCACTGGGCAGATAAGACTGATAACCAAACAACCCAAGGGGAGCAAGCCAAAAAGCACATCACTCCTTGGCCTATGCTTCATTTCCTGCCTCGAGGCTTCTGTCTTGAGTTCTCCTGCCTTGGCTTCTATACATCATGGACTATAAATGGTAAGACAAATAAAATCTTTCTTTCACAAGTTGGTTTTGTTCAGGGATTTATCACAGCAGTAGAAATCAAACCAGAAAGGCCTCCCAAGTGATAGGATACTAGGTACCAATCACTAAGTTTGATATTGCAGGTTATGTAAACCCTGTGATACTCATCCTAGCCATTTTACTATAAAACATCTTTTCAAGTACCGAGGGAACATTTCTATACATTCTTTGCAATGTGTTTATTAAGGTCCTATACCTCTTTTTAATTGGTTATTTGGGTATTTTTGTTGTTACTTTCCTTATATATCTTGCATAGCACTCTTTATTAGACAACTGTTATTTTAAATAGTTTTTCTCATTTTGAAGATTTCCTTTTTACTTTGTTGATTAATTTCTTTACTATAAAATGGCTTTTTTAGTTTGATATAGTACCATTTGTCTGTTTTAAATATTGTTGCCTTTGTTTTGAGGATCTTATCCAAAATCAGTCAAGAAATTAGTTTCTCTTTTATTCATTTTATGTTATTTTATTTTTGACAGTTACAAACATGTATAGAGAGTATTGGGATCATATTTATACCATCACCTTTGTATTCTTTTCCACTCTTGCTGACACTTCTCTTCCCAACTAGATCACAACTTACCCTTATGTTGTGTGTGTGTGTGTGTGTGTGTGTGTGTGTGTGTGCGTGTGTTATGCAGGTAGTCACATCTGTGTATTATTTATTGCTATGCCATATCCAGAAAATAGTGTTCCATTAAACTCCTCATTAACATCAAGCTCTTCAGTCTTGGTACCAACTCTTTTGTGACATCCCTTAGGCCTTTGGAGGGTGTAATATGTATGCCTCATTTGAAGAGAAACACTGAAAAAGTCACTTATTTTCAGTACTTTGACCAGTTGTGAGTCTTCTTTTAACCATTACTCTCTATAAAAAGAAGCTTCTCTGACCCAGACTGAGAGCAACACCAGTTTACAGGTATATAGATCAATGGTTAGGATGCAATTTGGACATATTCATTTAGAAAAAAAAAAACCAAAACAGTAGTTCATTATTCCCTAGTGCCTGTAGCCTTCCCAATAATAGGATTTTGATAAAGTTTAAAAGCATTGATACTTATGTGTTCATTTTCAGCAGGGGAAGACCCAAATGCCAAGCAGAAAGTGGCTGGTTACTCCTATAACAGTCATGCCCCTATTGTACCAATGGACTCATTTTTCCTGGCACAGCAGAAGTTTAGCACACAGGACCTTAGCTGGGAGAGTTCATTGATGATTTTTCTCCTAATAGTTTTCACAGCATTTTCCAGCACTGTGACTGATAACCAGTGGAAAGAGAGTTTGCAACTCAGTTCCAGTTTGATTCCTCTAAGCCCTGTATCCAATGTGTATGATATTTTCAGCAGTAAGGTCTTACCATCCAGTTCTGATGAGTGAGCACAGTAATAATATCATATATTATTTGGAGATCCACGGAAGGCTCTCTGGTCAACAACTCATATGGAAGTACCCCACATCTGACACTGAAATTTTGATTAAAATAAAAATTTAATAAGTTTATACAGTGGTAGGTTTACATAAAATTTCCCTATAGATTCTTAGACTAAGGTAACTCCCCCAACCTCTATCATTCCTGATCCTTCCATTCCATCTCATGTAAACTGTTCCCAGTTTTCCTCCTCCACTATACTTTAATGCCATATATGCTTTTCTTGCTCCTCCCCAAGCCACATCTCATGGATAATTTTTTTTCTTCATAGTAGAGACTGAAGGGTCACTTACGTGTGATCATATTGTATGCAAATAAGACTAGTTTGATTTCTTCCTTTTCTACTTACATCCCTTTATTAGTTTCTTTTTTCTTTTTGCACTAGCTAAGACTCAGGGTACCATATTGAATAATTAGTAGAGGAAATAGATGCCATATCTTCCTGATGATTTTAAAGGAAATGCTTCACGTTTTTTTCCCACTTAGATAATGTTGGTTGTGGGTTTGTCAAATATACCCTTTAATATATTAATCTGTGTCCTCTTTATCCTTAATCTCTCTAAATATTTTTATCATAAAGAGATATTGGTAATTTTTCAAAGGCCTTTCTGAGTTTATTGAGATGTGTGATTTCATGTCTCAAAGGTATTTAGTGCTGAATAACATTTAATAATTTATGTGTGTTAAACTGTCCCTCCATCTCTGGAATGAAACCAATCTAATCTTGGTGGATGATAGGTTCTTGAATTTTGTTTGTTTCATTTTTACTGTGAATTTTGGCATGAATGCTTATCAGGAAATTTGGTCTATGGTTGTTTTTCATCTCTCCTTGTGTATTTGTGTCTGGTATCATTTCAATGCTGAAATTGTGGGAAGAAACTGAAGCTTTCCCTTCCTTTCTATTTTCTAAAAATTACTTTAAATGTATATGTGTTTTACTTGAATGTGTCTCTGTGACTCTGTGTGTGTCCAGTGCTTGCAGAGGCTAGAAGAAGACACTGGAATCTCTGGAACTTCAGGCATAGCCAGATGTGAGCTCCCATGTGAGTGCTGGGAATTGAACATGTGTCCTCTTAAAGATCATCAAGTGCTCTTAACTGATGAGCTACCTCTCCACTCCACCCCTGCCCCTACTCTTTTTTTCTTTGGTGGAATAATTTGAGAATTATTTGCTGTACATTGTTCTTTAAAGACGTGGTACATTTCTACAGAGAATCCATCTAGACCTTAGGGTTTCTATTTTAAGTCAGAATATTTTAAATTATTGCTGCAACCTCACTGTTGTAGGTTGAGTGTAAATTGTCTGGTTCATTTTGATTTTCCTTTGGTATGTTGTATGCATAAAAAATTCATTCATTTTTTCAGATACCCAATATGCTAAGATATAGATTTTTATGGTATATCTTTAAATTTTTCTGAATTTAATTTGTATCTGTTGTAATATTTCATTTTTTTGTCTCTAATCTTACTAATTTCATTCTTTATGTTCCCTCCTTCTTTTGTCTGACTCGAATAAGGGTTTATTAATTTTATTTATCTTTTCAAGAGGCCAACTTTTAATTTGATTGATTCTTTTTATTGTTTCCTTTTGATGGCTTGTTTTATGATTTCTTTTTGTCTACTATGTTTTGGATTGGTTCTTATTTGTCTAAGGACCTGAGGCACATTATTAACTTATGTATGTGACATAGCTCCAATTCTGCAAGACAGACCTTTACAGTTATAAAGTTCTCTCATAGGGCTGCCTTCACAATATTCAAAAGGATTCATTATGACTGTTTCATTTTCAATCAATTATAGAAACTTTTTTATTTCCTTCTTGATTTCTTCTGGGATCCACTCGTCATTCCGTAGTGTGTTGTTTAATCTCAATGAGTTTATGTATTTTCATTTCATGTGCTACTGCTATTTCTAGATTCATTTCACTCTGATACAATAGAATTCAAGATGATATTTAAATTTTGCTGTATTTGCTGCCTTGTGTACCAGTATGTGACCTATTTTAGAAAAGGTCACCTGGGCTTCTAAGAAGAATATGCATTCTGTCATATTTTAATATAAACTTCTGTAGATGTCTAAGTCAGTGTGTTCTGTGATGTTATTTAATTCTTTCTTCTCTGTTTTCAGTCTGGATGATCTGTCTATTGGTGAAGGTGGGATATTGAAGTCACTCACTGGTATTGTGTTGGCACTAATCTGTGACTTTATCTCGTTCTCTTTGTTTTAAAAATTAGGAGCACCTTTATTTGGTACATATATGTTTAGAACTGAGTACATATATGCTTAGAATTGTAATGTCCTCTTGATGGATTGTGTCCTTAATCAGTATGAAGAGCCTTTCTTTGTCTGTTTGTTGCCATTAGTTTTAGTTTGAAGACTATTTTGTCTTAGGGTAGGATTATGGTGGTAGCATATGCTTGTTTCCTGGTTCCATTTGCTTGGGATATCTTTGCCTATTACTCTATTAGTATTCATTTTGATGGTAAGATGTGTATCTTGGAAGCAACAAAAAGAGACATCCTATTTTCTGATCCAACCTGCTATTTTGTGTCTTTTGACTGGGGACTTGAGGGCTAGCTATAGTCCCCATGATCCAGTAGTACTCTGGAGATATGTGGGTGGAGATGGTTGTAGGTCTTATTCTCTGATCTCCCACTGGTTTTGTAGGAATTCACCATGGGTCCTGGCTAGTGATTCTGACTTTACACTGAGTTGTTCACAGTTTTATGTCCTCTATTGTTTTTATGGTTACTACAGTTTAAGATCTTGTACCCTGCCGGGCGGTGGTGGCGCACGCCTTTAATCCCAGCACTCGGGAGGCAGAGCCAGGCGGATCTCTGTAAGTTCGAGGCCAGCCTGGGCTACCAAGTGAGTTCCAGGAAAGGCGCAAAACTACACAGAGAAACCCTGTCTCGAAAAACCAAAAAAAAAAAAAAAAAAAAAGATCTTGTACCCTGATCCATTGTACCTACTAATCTATTTTGAGTAAACTTTTTATGTGGTATAAAAAATCATTTAAGTTCATTCTTTTGCATATGTTCATACAGTTTTCCCCATACTATTGGAGAACTTTTATTGTGTCTCTTAGCACACTTTATCAAAGTTAACTTTGTCAAAGTTAATTCTACATATAAGCATGAATTTATTTCTGAGCTCTCTTTTATTCTTCCACTGATCTTCATACTAACACTGTAGTATTTTGATTATTGGCATTGTTTACAGTAGTAAATAAAAACACAAATCTAATAGAAGATGGAAACAAACCAGAACCCTCTACCCCTCCCCCAAAATTCCAAAGGATTGTTGAGAAAGCTTGACAATCTCTGGTGGTAATTTACCTCTTCTACAGTATCCCACTCCCCAACAGCATTAGGGTTAGTCATATACCATACTATAGTTTATAACACTCTGGGGTACTTGTTGACAAGGGAAAGTACTCATTGTTCCATTGCTCTGTAGATGATCATTTCCTTCCTCATCATGTAACTCATAGATCATAATTCTCTTTTGTCTGACGTGGAAAAGAATAGTACATGACCATCTTTGCGTATGCATATGCGTACAAATGTATTCTGTACCTTAAAATAGATGTTACATGCTATGGACAATTATTCTATTAGCTTGCAAAGTCAACTCATTGGAGACCATGATGTTAACAATGTTTTCTGATATTTGTTATTTTTATATCATGAATGACATATTGTTCTTGGAATCTATAAAGCTGCAAGAAATTCCTGTTGATGATTTGAGCTGTATATTGTAAATTCTGTTGGCTAAGGTCGATCCACTCAAAACCCAGGGAGAGAAGAAAGTTAATCTCAACATAACCCCTTACTTACTCTGAGACTCCCCATGTATCTGCAATGAATGTTAGTAAAATCTGGTAGGTGGGTGGGGCATATTCTCCATTGAACAGTTTATCATTGTCTCGTGTAACCAATCACATCTTTACTTCATTCTTTCTCCCTCTTTAAGGTAATGATCCTTGAGCTCATAACACCTCCTGCCTCAAGGTAATAATCCTTAAATTCCTATTTTCTTTTGATTTGCTCACTTTTCCACTATGTGTTCTCTTTAAAACAGCATGGTACTCTTTGTTCTATTGCTTGTGTTTCTATCTTGGATTCTCTTTCTATTTAGCATAATTGAAAGTTAAAAAGGGTATTGGTGATTGGGTAAGTTCTATATACTTCAATACTTCTGTTTAGATTTGAGAACTATTTCTTCTCCCAAACCATGTTTCTGCTTTGCCTCTGGGATAACCCACAGGATACTGATACACTGATGAGAAGAGATTGAGCTGCCACTCAAACACGCCTACCACCACACCCCCTTCCTGCAGCTCAAGGATGAAATGACATTATTTATTGTGTTTTGCAATAACACTCCAGATTTAGCTCCAGAGGGCTGAACTTTATCTAAACAAGTTCTTTTGTCCCAAGTTCATGTTTATGGTAGCATAAAAATCCTGTAAAAGCAACAAGAAGGTGGTAAATGATATCTCTGAAATATCATAGGGGAATCTTGGCAGCAATGAAATGTGCTCAGTCTTCCAAGCAGATATAAAGCCGTCCCTCACAGGGACAGACAGGTTTACAGTGTTACTGATGCTGATTAGGCTTGGGATGAGGGCTTCTCACAGAGAATCACAGAACACTTCATGGAGCAATCCCTTAAGACGCAGAAGTCTAGAAACAAACCCTGACCTACATTTTCCTTGTTTCTTTTCCTCCTTTAGGTGCTTGGTGAGTTCAATTACCATCAATATGTTAACAGAGTTTGTAAACTAATGATCCAAGAATTAGAATTGGCATAAGAAGAGTTTGTGTAGAAAATAATTTCATTTTATATAAAACTTATTTCTCATTTGACTTTTTTTTTGATAATAGGAATGCCAGGAAATCCTAAGCCAATATTCCCATAAAACAACAGCTGTTGCACAACAGCTTCATAATTTTGATGAACTCTTGACTAATTCTCCATAATGCTACAATATCTTAATTTATTCCATTTCATCCATTTGAGTAATGGAGTTGAACTCTGATAATACTATTTCTGCCTAAAATTGTATGAAAATTAAGCACTTATGGTTGATATTTTACAAACTAGTTGTATCAGTCTCTGTAGTAAATGAGGATAGCCCACTGATCATGGTAATAAATCCTGATCCAGAGTTTATTAGGTCTCTAATAACTTGGAAAATAATAAGATGAATGCTTCCTCAACTATGGATCTGAACATGGTAAACCTGGTTGTTAGGCTATTATCCCATGTGCTGTAACTGCAAGGTGGGAGGCTGAATGTCAAACACGCCATAGAAGATCTGAGTCTCACTCTTACCCAGGAAAGCTGGTGAGATCTGGCCAAAGGTACAATTCTATTAAACCAGGCTTTTATTTTATCTTGAGCTTTATTATGCCAGCATGGCTAATGCTTTTCTTATTATGAAACCTCTCTAATAAGGGTAAATGGTAATACCTACAGAGGTTGCTTTATTGTACAGGATTGTTTTCTAGCCAAACTTCTCACTTACATTTCCTAGTTTTGAAAACATGTTCCTCCCAGGCTATTCTTACTAAAGTAAGTACTCTGTCTGCCTTGGGTAAACATGGTCTGTACCCTTGAATTAGTCACTTGGTCAATATTTGAATATCCTTAAGTATCCTATGATAACAGTAGTTTTACAGGTTTTTTTTTTTGGGGGGGGGGAGATATTGCTAACACAGCAAACCTGCTACATGGTTTAAGGGTGTCTTTGGGAGGGAGACTGAGTCACTAAGAAGTAACTGCTATTCACCTGAAAACATGCTGAATTTCTTCCAAGTGCAATGTAACCAAATTTTACATGACTTTAAATTTCCAAATCAGTTTTAACATTCTATGAATACAGGACCAATGCTGTCACAGTGATATTCTGTTATTGAATATCCAAAGTTATTGTCACAGTCAGATGGCTAAAATTTCTAGGTTTGTGTCTCTTTTTTTTTTTTTTTCTGGAGCTGAGGACCGAACCCAGGGCCTTGTGCTTGCTAGGCAAGCACTCTACCACTGAGCTAAATCCCCAACCCAGGCTTGTGTCTCTTATCTTGTATCATACCAGAGGTGACACTACTCCCAATTCCTACAACTTTAAAGCCCAAGAGTAGAAATCAATATTCTAAAATATAATATGCAATCCTGGGGGTCTCCAGCATGCTAGTAGAGTATGAAAAGTGCAATTGGAACCTATGGATGACCTGTCACTGCTCATGGCACTGTGAGTTGTTCCTTCCATAAAAAACTGGCTGTGAAAACCATGCGGGCATTATCTTAATATTCTTCTGGGAAAACCTCTATAACATCTACTTGATTTTATTTTGTTTTGCTTTATTTTGTTTTGCTCCTCCACCTCCCTCCTCTCCCTCCTCTTCTTCCTCCTCCTCTTCTTCTTCTGCATATAAATAAAGCTGAATTCTAAACATTCTTCAAATTGCTTTTAAAATATTCTCCTATAGGATACCAAGTTATTGTTGATATTTCATGTTGGATGTTTGGGGAATGTAGATGGGTTTAAATAACTATTATTTGCGTGGGGGGGATTGTTGAACGCAAATATTCAAATATTCCTGGAATGAGAAAAGACTGTTTAACACGCAAATAAATAGCCCACAGGGAATTCAAGAGATAAATTTTCACAGTAGTTTTACTTTCTTTGTCTTGAAAATAGTCTCATCTTGGACAGTTAGTCTCTAGTCTCTAGGAGGCACCTGAAGGTTAGCCTTCTGAAGAGATTAGTTAAATCTGAAGGGAGAAAGAGGTACCGTGTCTTTGCAGTGTGACTATAAAATGATTTTCTAAATTTTATTCTTGAAACTGGTAAAAGACATTATTATTATATTTATTTCAAATGTTTAATGAATTTATATAGTTGTTTCAATTTACCTTGAATGTTTAAAACAATCAAAATTAAATTATTTACAAGTCAGAAACTACAGAACATAAACAAACTCATGGAAATGGAAAAAACACACTATGGAATGATGAATGGGTCATTGAAGAAATCAATCAATAAATATATCCCTACCACTGCATGCAAATGAAAATACAATAAATCCTATGTGGTACAATAAAACAGAAATAAGAATGAGGTTTATAACTACAAAAACTTGCATATATTCAGAGAAAGCTAAAATAAATAACTTAATAATAACAGTAGGGTTTTGAAAAAAAACTAAGCCCAAAATCAGTAATTAGAAAATTAATTAATCAAGATCAAGGCAGAAATTAATGAAATGGAATCATATAAATAAAAACCTTATAAAAATAAATTAGTAAAACAAAGACTTGGTTCTTTGAAAAGAAAAGCAAAACCAAAAAGCCCTGTCAAATATCAAAAGAAAAGGCAGCTTCTTCAAGATTGTGGAGAACATGACAAGACCAATAGATTCTGTGTTCATGGGCCCATTGTTGCAATGTTGGTTGTGAAATGAATTCAATAGGCAGAAGCAAAGCTATATGAAATATCATGTTGGTGGATAAAGCATTCTGTAAGTAAGATGATTACATGCAAGAAAGGAAAATCCATAATCAGAATAAGTTTCTATTCCAATAAGGGCAAACCATTGTCCTTTCCTCAAAGAAATTGGTCTAACGTGTCAACCTGTCACCAGATTCTTGGCTGACCTCTCTAAAGAAGGTGTCACATCTGGAACTCAGTGTTGGTCTCTGCTGCTGGCTGATCTGACACCAAACTCTGGCTGTAGGCATGCCAGCCTTGGTGAGTGGAAGTTCATATCATTAAGACAGTGCATAGCCTCCATCTCTGCCACCTTTGGGTAATGACAGGGATAGCTAAAAAAAAAAAAAAAAGTTGACTGTTCACAAAACAAGTCATCCAATCTACTTGATTACTGAACAACTCCTCTGCTAAAGTCACTTTTTGATAAATATTTACATGAGGTACAAGTATTTTTACATCATGTTTGCCCATTTAGAGAGATCTATCCACATACTTCTTCCCCAAATGTCTTTTTCACCCTTCCCCAAATGTCTTTTTCACCAACTTTCCAGTCCTACTTCTTCCAAACCCCTGACCACCCACCCAGCCAATCCATTGGCTAGAACCCATGATTCAGTAGACATTTGGCCACTTCTCCTTCCCAGTAAAATTCACAACCATGTTAACTTCACAAAGTTCTTCCCATTGTGAAGATTTCTCTTCTCCAGTGTCTTTCAAGGTTGTCTCAGAAAGAGGTGATGATGCAACTGTCCAATCCTGTGTGGTTTCTGCATACTATGCAGAACTATCAGCAAATCAGACCTCAGTATTCTCTTCTTCAGCCAAAAGCTAGTAGGGCATAGCACATGAGACCATATGTACATACTTGGGAACAGAAGGCATTATAACAGGAAGAGAAACCACAGGCATTTGGGTAACTTCTTCATGTAACTTGCTTGGTCCTGATCATACATACCTCACTTCCATTTGACTATGGATTGCTGCTGTGCACATCTAAATTTATGGGTTGTTGGGTCAGATCATACCCAGCTCATAATGGGCAGCTCAGGCCACATGGTAAATTGGTAACCCATTTTCAAGTGTTCGGTTTTCACTAATGTTCAGTAACAGGCCAAGAACTGCTGTTCAAAGAGAAACTAGTTGTCTGCAGGTGGTTTTAGATGATGATAGAACTTGACCCCCAAATTCCAAGGGTCTCCTCTGTGATTCACTTGTAGAAGGCTACTAAAGACTCCAGACAGTGTCCCTATCTGCTACTGATACCTGAAGTACAATCAGGTCTGCTGAATCATATGATCCAAGTGGCAGAGCAACCTTTACCAAAACCTGAATGTCTGAAAGAGCCTTCACTTCCAGTTCCCACTCAGAGCTAGCAGCTTTCTTGATTACTTGTTAAGTGTGGTAAAGTGAGAACTGTATTTCCCTCCAAAATTCCAATAAGCCCACCAAGTGTTGTGCTTCTGTCTTGGTGGTGGGAGGAGCCATGTGTAACAAATTATTCTTCACTTTAGAAAGAATATCACTGTATGCCCCACACCAAGAAATTTCACCAAATATGATGTTATTGAATTTTCATTGGATTTATTTCCCATTTTTAGATGGAAGTAGTGAAGCAGTGTGATATTTTGTGTAAGCGACAGATGATCAAGATCCCTTTAATCTAAGTTATGAGATAGGGGTGGAGGGCTAATATACTCTTGGGTAAAGCCATATAATACTGGCCTTGCCAACTGAAAGGAAATTGCTTTTGGGGGTCTTTATGTATAGTTATCAAGAAGTAAAGCATTTACTATATCAATAGCTGTATACCATGTATCAGGAGATGTGTTAACTTGCTCAATTAAGGACACCACCTCTTGTACAGGAGCTTCAATCAGAGTTGCTATTTGATTAAGTTTGCAATAGTCTATTTTCATTCTCCGTGATTAGTGTGTCTTCTGCACAGTCCAGATAGGAGATTTAAAGGGAGATGTTGTGAGAAATACCACTCCTTTGTATTTCAAATCATTGATGGTTGCTCTAATTTCTGTAATTCCTCCAGGGATGGGGTGTTGTTTGGAATTCACTATTTCCCTGGTGGAGGCAACTCCAATAACTTCTATTTGACTTTACTATCACAATTGCCCTCATTCTACAGGTCAGAGAACCAGTATGGGAATTCTGCCAACTTCTCAGTATACCTATTCCAAGTATATACATTCTAGAACTAGGGAAATAATCACAAGATGAGATCTGAGAACCACTGGACCCAGTATTACCTGAACTCCATAAGCCCCTACTTTAATTGGAAAGCCACAATCCTTCTTGGGGGATCTCCTGGAATTAGTATCAATTCAAAGCCATTATCTAATAGGCCCCAGGAAGTGTTTTCTTTCTTCTTTTTTCTCCAGTGTTCATTTACCCTAGTCAGAAGACCATAGGTCCCTCTGGGGGAACTGTAGGGGAAAGCCCAAAATTAAAATTCTTGGGTATTTTAGCCAGGTTCTTTCTCAGTGGAACCTGGCCTTCTCTTCTTTCAGAGGATACTGGTTCTGCAAACTGGCTCAAGTCTGAAAATTGGCAGATGGTCCAAGATTCCCTATTGCTTTGAGGCAATGTAGCCCTTTCCTCATTTGTTCTAAAATGTTTTCTGCTTATACAGACCAAACCAAAATATAGTAGGCTTCTCATCTATTTCATTCCTGGAATCACCATGATTGATTACAAAAGGTCCATGTGAGCCATGCCATCATAAATATCACTTTGCCTGTGCTGTCCATACAAGTCAGGCCATTATAGAAATCACTCTGCCTGTGTTGTCCATTATGGTAACTACTCTCCCCCTGTCTTTGATGATTCACTACTGCCACCTGGTCCCTACCACTCCAGGGCCCAATTACACCCCTCACATTTAATTAATCCAATTGTGCAGCAGCATCTCCAACCCTAAAAACTGACTGACCCAGGAGATCTGTAATACAGCCCTTCAAATGGCGTCCCTCTCACCATTTTCCCATATGGCATCACCGAAGGGCATGTCTTCTGGGCCCTCTCATTGATGAAAACGAGGCTTTACACAGCTCCAGCACTGAAACTCCCTTGAGCTTTAAAATCCCTTTATCAGGCATCTCCAGTTCTTTTTCAGGAGGCCATCTTTTAACAAATGCTTCAGTCAATCAATCCAACAAGGAGTGACACCTTTTTAAAAACTATGTGAGTATCCATATTAAGCTTAGAGTCTCAACACAGAGCGCCTATATTGATAAACTCAGCCTGATCGAGTTTTTTTTTAATATTTGTTTTATTTTTTGATGTAATAATATAATTCCATCATTTGCCCCTTCCCTTTCCTCCCCTACTTCATACATTTTATATTTCTTCCACCAGTACTCCACATCCTTAAAATTCATTCCCATACATATTCCTCAGACTTTGGCATGAATGAATTAGTAAAAACATTAAGCTCTTTAGTGGTGTAGTGCAGCTCCTCCTGGACTACACTTTATCTCTCACCTGGAGAAGCCTGCTTAGCCTTGAGTCTACTAATAGATCCATAGGCAGTGGTGGGTACTTAGGGACATCAGTGTTTCCTTGCCTGGCATCTCCTTCAGGGAAGGTCACTGTTTGGCAGATATTGTAGTTTTAATTCTCTCAGACAAGGGTAGAGAGAGTAATACTGCTGGGGGTGGGTATGTATCTAATAAGGACAGAAAGCCTACTGCTGGGGGTGGGTATGTATCTAATAAGGATAGAAAGACTACTGATGGGGGTGGGTATGTATCTAATAAGGATAGAAAGACTACTGATGGGGGTGGGTATGTATCTAATAAGGATAGAAAGACTACTGATGGGGGTGGGTATGTATCTAATAAGGACAGAAAGACTACTGCTGGGGGTGGGTATGTATCTAATAAGGACAGAAAGCCTACTGCTGGGGGTGGGTATGTATCTAATAAGGACAGAAAGACTACTAATGGGGGTGGGTATGTATCTAATAAGGATAGAAAGACTACTGATGGGGGTGGGTATGTATCTAATAAGGACAGAAAGACTACTGATGGGGGTGGGTATGTATCTAATAAGGACAGAAAGACTACTGATGGGGGTGGGTATGTATCTAATAAGGACAGAAAGAGTACTGATGGGGGTGGGTATGTATCTAATAAGGACAGAAAGACTATTTATTCAGGTGAGATTAAACCCTCAGAATTTAAGGAATCATAGTCCTCAGCCTTATTAGGGTTCTATCACACATCTCTATCCCAAGATAGAGGATCTCACTCCTTACCAATCAGCACCCTTATTTAATCTTGAACACTCTTCAAGGATGGAACATGAATTTTTGCTGTAGGTCAGCCAATCTTGGAGTTGGGTTTGATTTTCCACAACTTGAGCTCTATGGCTTCTAAAAAGAAGATTGTCTTTGGGTGGGGCACACTTAGAAATCTTTATGCTGTTTATGTGCATCTGGAGGAAGCTATTTAATTTTTTCATTGAGCTCAGACTTTCCCTTCTCAGTTTATCCAGAGCAGTAGTTCTCAACCTATGGGTTGTGACCCCTTGAGGGTCGAACAACTTTTTCACAAGGGTTGCATATCATATATTCCGCATATCAGATGCATTATAATTTATTACAGTTATGAAGTAACAACAAAACTAATTTTATGGTTAGATTACCACAATATAAGGGAATGTACTAAAGGGTTGAAATACTAAGAAGGTTGAGAACCACTGATCTAGAACTTCTAGAAGCATACAGAATGTAAGGCTTTCTATTTCTCATATATTTATCTCTTGATTTATCTCTTGACATCTTTGATCTTTCTTCTTGATGAATTTCTACCATTACATATATGCTTGTGATAATTCTCACAACACTAAACTAATTTATCTGTTTGTCAGTCAACAAAAGAGCTCCCTATTGTCACAATGTATAGGGATATCAGTATGTCCTTCTTAGAGGCAGTAGCAGTATTGATTCATAGCACAAAATTGCTACTAAAGATGCTCATATACACTGGTATGATACATGTTTAGCTGAAGAGTGTTAGTTGGTATGTGGCACATTGCCAAGTCCCAGGAGAAAGACAAGTGATATATGATGAAAAACTCTTCTGATCCTTATTTCCCAGACTTTAAGATGACACCCACATTACTATGTGTGCATCTTACTCTTGTGATGCTGCATAAGTCTGCTGAGCTGCACTTGACTCCAGACCCTACATGAAGATGGCAGGAAAGAAGTGATTTCACAGAGTTGTCCTCTGGCATCTACAGGTATGTTGTCATACATGCATGCCCCCTGAACACAATAAATAAAATTTATAAAAAACAGCTAGGTAAATCTGAATTATAATGGCAGAGAGACACTATTACCTACCCACTAGTGCAACTGAAATCATAGACAGTTTTTGGAAACCCAAATAATAGATCTAAGTCAACCTTAAAAAATGTGGTGATTACACAAAAAGCATATGCTTACCAGCTCTCACATCCTATTGATTTTTCCAGGAGAAAATGAAACATATGTCAAAGACATATCCTAGTATTCATAAAATCTTTATTTCCATTGGCTGAACACTGGAAGAAAACTCAAATATGCATGATGTGAATGGAAAGATGAATTGTGTATCCACACAGTAGAGGATAATTCAGCAGCAGAACCAGAGTGAATTAATAACACAATGAACATCTTTATTTTAAGGGAAGATGATAGATACAGAAGAGTACACTGTAATACCATCCATATAAATTTGTATAAAATGTAAACCTACCTGACTAGATCAGAGGTGGTCAGGAACAGGGGAAAAGGGAGTGTCTTGGTTACTGTTCTGTTGCTTGGAAGAGACACCATGACCAAGGTGCTTATAAAAAAAGTAATAATAACATTTGTTTGGAGGCTTGCTTACGGTTTCATAGGGTTGTTCATGTCCATCATGGTAGGGAGAAGCATTGTGGCAGGCAGGCAAGCAGTAGAACAGTAGCTAAGAGCTCACATTCATCTCATCTAGAAGTTGCAGGCATAGACAATGAAAAAGAGCATAAGAGCGAGAGTGGAGAGCACACTGGGCCTTTGAACCTCAATGCCCAACCTCTGTGACACACCTCCTCCAACAAGACAACACCTCCTAATCTTTATAAAACAGCCCACTTTTTTGGAACCAAATATTCAAATATATGAGCCTGTAGTGGCCATTTTTGTTTAAATCACCATAAGGAGCATAATAGAAGGATGTATTCTTGAGATGGTTGTGTTCTGTGCAGTTCTCCGTATCTAAGTTAGTCCTCAATAAAGTTCATAAGAGAAAATAAAATCAGTGGATGTTGGCTCAGTGAGTGACTAACTGGACTAAATATCCTAGAGCAAAGAATAATCCGTAAAGTTGGTGGCAACTAATACCAGTCCCTGAGAGCTGACTATGTACATCCTTTCCTAACTCTACAGACCATGCACAGTAAGGGATATCCTTGGTAGGTTGAAGTCAGAAAGGACAGTACTCTCTGAACAATGCAAATATGTGTTTATCACCATATAATCTGTTCATAAACATTTATCAGTACCTACTTTGAATTCAATGAAACACATGGTCACATGTTTTCTGACTTCTAAAGTTATGTAATGAAAGTAAACACTGTATAAGATATTTAAATGCTATAAAGTCTAGAATCTTTCTAAAATGATTTTTTTCTAATTTGATTCTCTGTCTGTGCTGGTTGTTTTGGGGGGTTTTGTTTTGCTTTATTTGTTTTGTCAAGTTGATACAAGCCAGGATTATCTGGGAAAAGGGAATTTCAATTGAAAAAAATGTTTCCTCTATCAGATTGACCTGTAGGCAAATCTGTAAGGGAAATGTCTTAATTAAATTAATGGTTGTTATGGGAGATCTATGCCCACTGTGGGTTGTGTCTCCGCTGGGCAGATAGTCTGGATTGCATAAGAAAACAGGCTGAACAAGTTGTATAGAGAAAGCCATTAAGTAGCATTCCTCCTCAGTTTTTGCTTCAGTTCCTTCCTCCAGGTTCTTTTCATAACATCCCTGGGTGTTGTATTGGGTTTGGGATATATAAATCAAATACATTTCCTCCAAGTTAACCTGGTCATGATGTTTTATCTCAGCAATGTCTAAGATACTTTTCAAGTCTGAACTAGACAGATAGAGCAAAGATTAACATTAAGTGTAAGTTCTAGGTGAGTTAGTAAAATTGAGGAGAGCCCATTCAAAGAGAAATGTTCATTGGTCAATGGTGAACTGAGTATGAATGATGCTCTATAACAAAACTCAGGCATTTTGTGGTGTAATGGCACATGGGTGATCTCTGTATGTCCATGTGGTCAGACCTTGTTTATCTTGTTTATATGTCCATATTCATCTTAACATAACACACTCTAAGGCAGACTAACCAGACAATTAGGAAGATTGGAGGATTAGAGATTTTTGGATGTGGTATGGGGGGTTAAGGTGACAGCCCTGTACATAACTGGTTAGTTAGACCAAGTTCCAATTATTTTGTTCTAGTGAAAATTACATGAAAGAGGGAAATCAAGCAAAAGTTGCCTTATAGCTGAGCTTTTGTATAAGTAAATAGGGGATTAGGAAACGTAACATAAAAGATATATCCAGTCTAGAACATTTGAATTCAAGATACAGAATCCAAGTTGATGACATTAAGATATGCTGTTCTGTTTTTGCTTTATAAGATGATGGTGTTGACTTGAATCATTATTAAGAATTATACTTGTACTCTCTAGATGCTTCTCATATTGACAACTGCATAGAGTTTTCTTCAGCTGATTTAGCTTTGTTCATGTGTGGTGCTGGAGATCCAACATAGAACCTCCTGGATCATAGGCAAGCACTGTATCAGTAAGGCTCATTCCCTTCCAATGATCTTAGAACAGGGCAGAGTCTGAGTCTATGAACCTGGGAAAGGACTCGAAGCCCTGAGGCTCCATTAATACTGAGAAAAGGGAACTTCAGTGCACTCACTCATGAGACTGGGATTAGAGCATGGTGTGTTTGCCTGAGGGGTTGACTTTGTTATAGAGGAAGGGCAATTGTGCCATTATTAAAATAGCCTTCTTAGAAGATGAATATTGAACTATCCTTTACTTATCAATGGCTAAATTAAAGCAACTCTCATTATGGATTGATACATTATCCCAGCCTCAGTATTATTAGCTCATAGATTAAAACAATATATTAAAGGGTAGCTTTCAAGGAATGATAAACTTGCATACCTGTGGAGCTCAAGCTGTGGTATTATCAACAATATCATTAAAAGTAGAAGTAATATTTCATTAGTACTAAGGATGATGACAATATTATAATAATAAGATAGCAAAACTTCTTCCAAATTTTTACTCCTATTTGGTGAAATATAATCATTTTCAGCTTTTTTTCTACCAGTCTCAGATAATTGGATTTCATACTTTTGAAAATCAATCATATTTTTCAGTCATTTAAATAAATGACAGACATAATTATGTTGGTCATTGATTAACTTGAATTAGGTCCTTCCATGGTCCTTTTCTTCATTGTCTCGTCACTGTTTGCCTTCAAGGTATATGGAAATAACACAGAAAAAGCTCTGAAATGAACTCTGTTTAGCAGATTTCCTTTAATATCCAGCTGGGGGAAAATATCAAGCAAGCATCAGAACAACAAGAAGCCTTTTAAAATTATCAGGATTTCAAGAAATTAATCAAACCTGACATACCCTGTCACAGAAACTGCTGGAGTATCTACACCACCCAAATGAAGGGTATTAGTAGGAAGGAAGGAGCACGACTACATTTCTCAAATTGGGCCGAGGTGCCCTGGAAATTCACAACAAAGTCATAAGATGCCATGGAATATCCTAGTCACTAAGAGTGTAGTATGACTCTGGTCACCACTTGAGTTGCTACAGTGTTAGGACTTATGTAATTAATGCATAGTCCTGTTAATATATTTTGTGTTAGAATACCACATGAAAAATTAATGTGAGACAGGGGGCCTCACAAAAGGGGAACACTTAGAAATACTTGATCTAGCTGGTGGATTTAATGGGAGGCAAAGGCAAAACAAATCTTTGGGATGAAAATGTGTAAAGAGTTTCATGATGCCTAAGGCTCCACAAGTCTACAGATCTGCCAGGGAAAACTGAGTAGATCTGAAGAATTGGGAAGTGACTTCATCAGATGAGAAAGAGAAAATGGCCAAAAGTCTATGGCTAGCTAAATGTGGTGGCATAAACCCTTAACCTCAGCACTGTAGAGGCATAGATCTCTGATTTTGAGGCCAGCCTGCTCTACATATAGTAAGTTCCAGGCTAGCCAGGGCTACCTAGTGAGACCCTATCTCAAATAACAAGGACAACCAAACTACAGCTGAGGTGATAAGAGGTCTTAGGAAAAAAATCTATTCCTGTCGTTTTGTTAAACAGGCATGTCCTCAGACTTCCTTCTCAAGGACTGTGCTTATACCTGTGAACTAGTGCTACTCACAGCCTTGGTCAGAAAAGTCTCTTATTATAGAGGTCAGTGGTTAAAGCAAAGACTCATAAATGGCCGAAGTGTTGAGAAGTGACCTTGAGTGTCCATCCCTAACTGGGGTCTGATATTAACCACTTGAGGACGAAGAGAACATTACAAAAGAAAGGCTTATCTACTTACTGTAAGAGTCAGAGGATGAGGAAGGAAGCTATGAAACACCACCTTCTGGAAATGATGTGGCCTTCCAAAAAGATGAGACCATCTACATAATACACACACACACACACACACACACACACACTCACACAGCATGAAAATAGGAGAGGCCTAGATATTTTGCTAGAAGGAAGGAAGGAGTCAACAGGATTAGTAAGAGATGGCAAAGGGATGCATAGGATCACAGTTCACTGTGTGAAACTGTCAAAATTTTAAAAAATCAACAAAAACTAGAAAATGGGAGAAAATATTATTAAGAGAAGCAATGTATACCATGGAAAATTCATATTTTAACTTATGCTCCATACATAGAAAAAGACAAAACAGTCAAGGCAGTTTCCAATATAGCAATGTTTAAAAAAATGGAGAGGGAAAATTACCATAGTAATACATATGCGTCTTTTTTGATAATTCTTTTTATAGTGCAAAATAAGGCAAACACTGAAATATCTTCAAATGTTTAGTCTATCTTGAGAGAATGTGGGAGATGGTATCTCTGTAAAATGTTCTGTATGTGTGTATGGAAAAAAGTGACTGAATAATTTTATGTTTGTAAAATCAAAAAGATATAATAAAACTAAAGGGACTAATAAGAAAATAATATTATAACATGGCAAAAGAATTAATTATAATATGGAATGTACTTTTGAGAAACTGGTAATTGGAAATAAACATTTTATCCATACCCATTTATCTATCATCTATCTATGTACCTATCTGATTTATGGAATTATGTGATTTTGAAAATGAGGAATATGACTCTTATGAAAACCTACTTTGATTAAATCACTCTAAAATTCATTTTTCAGACACTTGGTCTATGTATATTTACTTGTGTTTTAGGCACAACATCCGTCTCTTCCATGGTAACTTATGTGGTGTCACCACAGTGCAATCAGAAAATGAATGGATTAGAACATTGGGTCTTTTTTCAGAAGATTTTGAAATATAAAGAAATGCACTAGAATATGGTAACTTTTGAAGAAAAAAAGCAAAGCCATTCTACCCAACCTCAATAAGTTCGTTGTCTTCATTTATATAGATATTTTCTTTTGAAAGTAATGTACAATAAAATTGCCCTTTACTGTAATAGTTCTGGGTTTCCGTCTATACATGGATTCAAGTTCAAAATCTCTACAGTTTAAAGATGGCTGCATGATTTCAGATTTGACATCACCAGTGACGTAACTGTTATTCTCTTAAGGTTAATGTCAACTCTCAACTGATTCTCTTCCTGCTTTCCTTTGCCTCAGTCTGAACCCTGAGCAGTTTGATTACAGTGTGATGGATATGGCTATTCTTGGGTTTCAGCTGTGAAGATTTAATCACCTCTTCAACAGTTCTTATGTTTTATCAAATTGGAGAAATTCTTAGTCAAAAATTTATTACATTCTGACTTTTGAATGTGGTTTATGAGCCTTTGATTCTTACTTAAATTCTGAGAAGAACACAATGTTTTTCTCTGTAACAGGTCTACTAGAGTTCAGGTCACAAGCTCTGCGCAGCTAGGGGCCTTCTGTGGAGTATGGTTTCAGTGTTCTCTTCATTTGGCTCTGGGGTCAGTGTGGATCTAACTTTTGATTCACTTCCCACATTTTGCGAGTTTTGCGGGTACACAGTGAAGGCAAACCTAGAAGCTCATGTATGAAGACTTTCTCTACCATCGTTTGTTTACTTTGGAACTTTCTTTGGGTTCCATGGCCCGTCAGTTATGGCAGTGCTTATTTTGAAAGTATATCTAAGTCTGTCTGTTCTGACTTTCCTATGGTGTTGGAAGCACAAACGTCCTTGCACTCCCAGATAAGCACTAAGGAAACCAGGAATGTTAAGTAGGCAGAATTATCTCTTCAAAGGAAGAGATGTGTAATGTCAGGAGGCTGGGAATAGAGGTGGTTAATAGCCTAGGTGATCTCTACACTATCTGTAGGACCAGGCCATACTGTAGTGGGTAGCCATTTCAGCTTTGATCTGGAAGTTCCAACCCCCATTGAGGCTTCGGTAATTGTCACGCCTACAAGGTGTAGCTGAGAGAGGACCCTGAAGACCGGCTCTCTTGGTTCCTGGACCCTGGAGGCAGACTGAGCAGAGTTCTCCAGAGAACACCACTGGACTGTGCCACACCTTTCCCAGACCCTGTTACCTATCCCTTCACTTTTAAGTTACCCCACAAAATAAACCTCCCTTTTAACTACATGGAGTTGTCTTAATAATTTCACCAATACCCTACCTGGATCCCCTAAGCTCCCACAGACAAGACTAGAGATGGCTAATAGTCTAGGTGACCCCTGTGCTATCTGTACAGCCAGGGAGGGGCTCCCCCACCCTGTCACATACAGGACTGGAAATGGTTAAGAGACAAGGTAACTTCTGAGCTATTGGTATGACTGAGACCATACCAGATCCTCCACTAGGCCCTTAAAATAACACATTTCACCTACCTATGGAACTGATCTTCATGGTTTAATTATGCCTCATTGTGCACATGGGATTGTGTTATACCAAGAAGCTTTTTTTTTTCTAAATTGCACTTAAATATGCCTAAAATAAACTGCCTGGTGTCAGACTCTCAAAGTTTGAACCAACACTGGCTACTGAGTTGTGTTGAACCAAATTTCCTTCTTGCCTCATGCAGATCATTGCTCTGCTGGCCCTGGTATTTGCAGATTCCCCACAGTTTCATTTATTGGTTTCGCATGAAGTAGTAGGAGAGGGAAGATGAGGAAAGAGAGAAAAAGGGATAAAAATATGAAAATACTGATGAATTGATTTCTGACGTTTTTGGTATATGAGAGCATATCTTATGGTCAGAAGTAAAATATACGTTGCATGTTGAACACCTTCCTCAGATGTTTGGATGCCATTGGATCCTAGATGCTACCAAGGTTGGTTATAGGAAACCATTTTTCTTTGCTTGAGTATGAAATAGAATATTCTAGAACTATGTCTATTCATGTATCTTGCTACTTTTTAGTTTCTTACAGCCTTAAGACTAGGCTGGGGGAATACTTTGGAGAAAAAGGGATGAATTTACATGTGGTTTAGGAGTCCTTCAGATGCTGCTATTCTATATTAATTCCAATATGTCTGCTACAACCAACTGTTGTTTATCATCCAAGTTATTCATATAACTGTCCAAGCTTTGTGTATGCACACCCCAAGATACAAAGATGGTGTTCCACAAGAACCGCTCATGCTGTGATCTCAAGTATTTAACTCTAGTGTCCCTCAAATTACAAATGCATTCATTCCCATGACACAGGCTTCTTTCTTTCTACCGAGTACACTGTCCTTCTGTATACAGGGAATAATTTTGTCTTATAACTTACAAAGAAGCATGCTCAACACACACACACACACACACACACACACACACACACACACACACACCATGGATGTTAGTGCTAAATGAAAGTGCTCCTTCTACCTCTTCTCTGGTCCAGCTAACTGAATAGCATATGCATTCTGACCCTGGTTTTTCACTGGACAGGCATAATACTTGTTCAGTTGGAGTGATATTTATGCAAAAAGTATGTCAGTTTGACACAAATTAGAGTCACCTAGGAGGAAGGTAATTCAGTTGAGGAAAACTTCCATAAGGTTGTCCTATAGGTTTATCTGTGTGGCATTTTCTTGAATGTTGATTGATGCAGGGAGGTTCCAGCTCACATTGAGTATGCCATTCCATGGCAAGCAGTCTTGGGAGGTATGAAAAAGGTAGCTGAACATGAGCCTATAAGAAATCCAGTAAGCAGCATTCCTACAAGATATCTGCTTCAGATCCTGCCTCCAGGTTCCTTCCTTGAGCTCTTTCCCAGACTTCTTTTGGTGATGGACTCTAAGTTATAATATGTAATGTTTTAGGTCATGGTGTTTATTGCGGTAATGGAGAATCTAACTAAGACAACATCTTATTTCAATTAACAGCTTATTCATAGTAGGCAATTTTTATTTTAATTTCTTAAAATTTTAAGTTTATAATATAATTACACCATTCCTCACTTCCTTTTCCTCCCTACAACTTCTCCCATGTGCCCTGACTCAATCTCTTCCAAACTCACGGTCTCTTTTTAAAAATATTAGTACACACACACACACACACACACACACACACACACACACCATGCATATTCCTAAATGTATAAAACAACCTGCTGAGTCTGTATAATGTGACTATTACTTCTATGTGTACATTTTTGAGGAACAGTAGACAGTGGAGGTACAAAGGTAAGAACAGAACAACAGTGAGACAGAAGAGGCAGGCTTCACTGTCTCCATTTATATGAGAAGAGAAGGCATGACAACAATCAGTTAGTCACTGTGTATGAATCTCATCTTATAGATGAGAAAACTAGCACCACAGAAATTTTGTTGCCTTCTCATGTGTTTTATCTGACATCAGAAGAAAAAAATGTATACCACTGATGAGTCTTTTCACAGAATTCAGTCACTGTCTAGAACTTGCATAGATTAGACCCAGCAGAGTACAGAAAGCCATTTCCAGGATACTGGCTTCTAATTTTTCTCATTGTCTTTTTTGCAGACCATTGCAAAGCTGAAGCACACTGTGATGAATCCCATCATTCTCTCCATATTGCTATGATTTGCTGGGTTTTCTAGATTCCCTAAGGAAAACCTGAGTTTCTATATGCTCATCTACAAACTTAAGGAGAGGTGCTGAAGATTGTGGGCCTTCGGTTTACAGTGAATAGCAGAGAGCCTAGGCTATAGATTTAAGCCTGAGAGGACTTGACTGGGGAAGCTTGGTGAGTTAAAATGCTCCTTTGATTTTTGCTATGTCACCCAGTGTTTTTTAGATTGGGTATCAAATATCTTGTAGGACTTGCCTAATGTATGTGTTACATATATCCCCCTGTTCTAAGAACTAGGAAGTAGTGAAGACAGGAAGAAATAGCTAACAGCCTTTTGATAAACTTAGTGTACAAGTAAGCCTACATTATGGAGAAAGTATAGTCACTAACACTCACATGCTTTTCATTTCCTCTTCTTAATGTTTAAAGTTAATGGAAGATTACTGATAACACTAACATTCTCCAGGCTATATTTTGACATGATGGGAAGCCAGCCTATTGTGTTCTTTCAGTCCTTTTGGTAACCCCGGGAGACAGTTGGGACATGCTTTACCATCTCCATTCCCATGGGAAGAAACTATAATACTGTGGTTCAACATTACATAACAGTGGTGTGGTAAAACAAGAATCAGACAAAATAAAGGATAGTTCCTTTTATTCATGACCTCCTAACTTCTCATCCACCATCAGCTTTCCACTGCTACAAATTTAGAGCACACACGCACATGGAAGTCACTGTCCAATTACGGGCTTTGCAATTTCTACCAGCAGCACTTTCATGGCTCTTGCCTAGTCTGCTCCCTATGTCTCAGTAGTCCCCCCTGCTCTCCCTTGATGTAGCAGGTTTCCTCTGTAAATTTTATGCACAATGTTTCTTATAGATTGATCCTAAGGCCTCTTTATAACATGTTAATTCTGAGCTACTCCCATTGTCTATCCTAGAATAAAGGAAGGCATATTGACTTATTATAATGTTAGTTTCCACTTTTCTATATGTTAGAGCATCCATTTTTTCTTATCTAGATAGTCTCCCAGCACAGGATTAATTGTTCATATTTACATTTTTTTCTTATTTGGGAGGAAGGTGATGGAATTGAACCTAATATCTCCTTTGTGCTAAGAAAGAGCTCCACCACTGAGCTCTATTCCCAGCTATTTTTTTTTGTTTATTGTTTTAATTTCTCAAAAATTATTTACTGAGAACCTAATACTTGACAGGCACCCATATGAGTTTTAGAATGAAATAGACCAGAGATTTAAAAATAAAGTATTGCCATTGTGGAATTTACAGTTGATGGACAGCACCAATATTACATCAATAAGACTTTATATACAATATCACACCAGAGTGTCCTAAAACCCATGAACGGAATTGCTGCATTTGGAAGTGGTGATGGTTGTGCTGTGTTGCAGAGGGTGGGGTGAGGTCATAGAAGGAAAGCACAGAGAAACTCATTATTTATAAAGGGACCCCGAGTGGCCCTGTGTGAAGAATTGCTTCACCAAAGAGAGAGAGAGATAATTAGATAAATAAAACTTGTGGTTTTCTTACCTCTTTCCCTTATGAAATATATATTTGAGGTAAGTCATTTACTTTTTCTTTTGGTTAAAAACTTAGGTGATTTATGAAGAAGCTTTCATATTTATCATTTTATAGATGATCTTATAAATGATAGGCAAAGGCAGAGGGATAAATAAAGAATAGAGATATCACAGGTCATATATTATCATGAGTTGTACTTTAACTCACAGATTCTTTTATTTTCAACCACTTTTTATAAATATTTTGAAATTCCAATTGCCAAGGATTGTGCTAGTTGAAAGAATGCAGAGGTGAAGAATGCCAAGGCTTTGCAGCTCTGACTTCACAGACTGGTGATCTTATTGCTTTTGGTTATTTATTCTTCCCATACCCACACACAATGAGTGCATAGCAGAACTACCAAATTTTAGTGTCTACCATGGTATCATTTTGCCGTATTTGTCACCTTTGGCTATCATCTATGAAGTATCACCAAATCTTCCAGCCAACTGTGCTCTGAGTACTTCTAAGAAAGGAAAGGGGTAGGGAGAATTGAAGCTTATTTATACAGATTCTGAAAGAAAGTAGAGAAGGTAAGGGAGAAGCTCTCTATACTCTTTCTTGATACTCTCTAGAAATTCCATGTAAGCCTGACCCTAGTACTTAAAGATGGTGTACATAAATCCTCCAAGTCACCATATCTCCTGGAAGAAGACCCTCTTAAGGCTCTGCAAAGACAGAGGTTATATGAGGAGCTATCCAAGTGCAAGTGAGGGATTTGTGAGATGGCCCATCTCAGGGAAATAATTTGTGGTACACAGTTCATGTTTTATGGCACACCTTTAATTTAATACTAGATAATCAAATTTTGTTATGTTTATCAACAAGATATTGACAGAGGTTAGAAGAAATGGACTTTAAGAATGTCTAGCATCAGGAATAGTTCTCAAAAGTAGCATGCTAAAGGAAAGAAATATGAAGCCAAAGACTGCAATTCTGGAGAGCTCCATCCCTGTGGCTATGGGAAAGCTTGAGAGACAGAAAAATCAGACAGTCTTATTTATTATTTCATCTACAAGGATTGTAGGAGTAAGAGGGGTCAAAGACACCACAGGAAAATGGCCCACAGAATCAACTAACCAGGGATCAGGAAGCCTGTATGGATCTACCCTAGGTCCTCTGCAGACCCATACAGCTGTCTATCATCCAGGCGGGAATCCAAGACAGGAACTGACGTAGATGCCATGGAGGAGTGCTGTTTACTGGCTTGCTTATTACAGCTCATTCAGCCAGCTTTTTTATAGCACTCTGGATCACCATTCCAGGGGTGGCACTGCCTATAGTGAGCTGGGTCCTTCATCAATCAAGAAAATGCATTACAGGCTTGCCTACAGGTCAATCAGACATTTGCTGTTATTCTCTGTAAGTTCATTGAACTGCTTGTTTGTTTCTTATTTGAATTCCTTGAAGTCTTTGATGGATTTGTGCACATTATATTTTGAGTTTTGTGTCCTAGAGTTCATCTGGATAATTCTCACTGGAGAACAATTTTTCAGACTGGTGAGTTTGAGAGGAGATGATATTATTGTCTTGGTTTTTCATATTGTTTGTGGGTATGTAGACTTCTGTTATTGGTGTGTGTCTGATGTGATTCTAGGCTACCTACTTTGAGTAGAAATTTGGATTTGTCTTTGTTTTTGCAGCTTGATTGATTACATATATCAGGTATGAGGAGTAGTAGGTAGGTCAGCCCTTCAATATTCAGTATTAATATTAAATTGAAGGAATAAGAGTGATTCCAAGTCAGTGGTAAAGAAGAAAGCATGCAAATGGGACAAATGGCTGGATGTCCTTGGACTGTATGCAAGCTTTTCCACTTAAGCTCTGCTTTGTGTGACAATGATGTAGGTAAGCTGTGGACGTCAATACTCAGCAGACTTGTCCAGCATATAGGCTGTGACACCCTGGTTATGGTTGAGAGCTCAGGATGGTGCAGGCAAATGAAATTTCAGTGACTTAGGGAGTACAAATGTGCATACCTGGAGGTTGGATATGGAGTGGTTACACTGAAGTCCAGTGGATTCACCAGATTGGGGTAGCACATAGAATGAGCTGAGCCTGCGGGTGAAAAATAGTATAGGGTAGGCCTCTGGTCTATGAATATAGCAGAGTATCATTAGAAATCATTTCACTGACTTTTTTGCCAGTCATGTTTGATTCTATCCTGGGTCTCTGGGCTGTTCAGACTCTAGTTCCTGGCCTATCAGGTGTGGGCTCCATCTTGTCGTCATCAGATAAGTTTCATCCAGCAACTGATGGGAGCAAATGCAGAGACCCACAGCCAAACATTAAGCTAAGCTCAAGGAATTCTGCACCAGAGGGCAAGGAAGGATAGTAGGAGCAAGAGGGGTCAAGGACACCACAAGAAAATGGCCCACAGAATCAACTAACCAGGGCTCATAGGGACTTACAGAGACTGAACTGACAACCAGAAAGCCTGTATGGGTCTGCCCTAGGTCCTCTGAATATATATTATGGTTATGTAGCTTGGTTTTCTTAAGGGACTACTAACAGTAGGAGAAGGGACTGTCTCTGAATCTTGTGCCTGCTTTTGGTACCCTTTTCCTCCTACTGGATTGCCTCTTTCAAACTTAATATGAGGTTATGTGCCTAGTCTTCTTACAACTTGATATGCCGTATTTGTTTAATATTCTTGGGAGTCCTGCCCTTTTCTGAAAGGAAAGGAGGAGGAGTAGATCTGGGAGAGAGGGGAGGTGGAGGGCATCACTGGGAGGAGAGGAGGAAGGGGAAACTGTGATTGGGATGTAATCTATGAGAGAAGAATTTAAAAGAAAGAATAGTACAGGCAGGTTAGTATTTGTCAGATTCACTAGACTGAATGAGTACACAGGATATTACGCATCCTAGTTCTGGAGGTTAGATACAGCATGGATGGGCTTGGGTCAGTTTGTTCAGATTTTACTGGCTCACAGTTGTGCACCTTGGGCTGTGTCTAGGAGCTAGAGAGTGTACAGGTGGTCTATACAATCCACGGAACTCACCAGATTGGCCTGGAGCACAGCCAGGCTGGGTCTGGAGTTTCTATATGGTACAGGTAGGCTAGATTCAGGCAGTCAACAGATTGAGGAAGCATGCAAGCTGTGGGACCAGGGCGATATATAGAGACTAGGAATGGCAACAGACTGGGCCAGTACCTAAGCTGTGTAGGCTGTGCTAGCTCTAGGAGCTAGAGAGCATGCATGTGGGCTAGTTTTCAGGGAACTCACCAGACTAGAACAGATCCCAGGACTGGTGACTTAGCTGGTCTTGGAGGCTGAATGTGGCACTGGTAGGCAATGGTCAAGCCAGCTCACCAGAGTGGACCAGCTTTTTTATTTGCTTGATTTTGTTGTTGTTGTTTTGGTTTTTTTTTATCATTATGGTATAATTCAAGAAACTAGAATCCTTCTATATTATATTAAGCAAGGTCAGCCAGCTGACTGAAAGAGAAGGAAAAGGAAAGCCAAGAAGAAGCAATGATATTCTAGCCTATGCCTCTTCCAACTGCATGGCTGCACATGATCTGCTCTTTTTTTTCTCTGTCTCATTATCCTGTTCACAAAATGAAAGACTAAATGACCTCTATGTCCACTTAACATTTGTACCATTTTAATTTTGTAATATATTAGGGCAACAGTTCTTATGTTCAGTGGTATTTGACTTTTAACTTCTGGCCACAGAGAAAGCTAACTATGTCACTCCTGGCCTATAAGATGGAGTCCCAAGAAAAATTTTAGCCACTGATGTGTAAGGTAAAGGGAGGTGTGTCTTTGCCTGGCTGACATATTTGGTGGTTAAAGCAAAATTGTTACTGTTTACCTCTCAGCCTCATCAGTTAAGGAGATTGTAAGTACTAAATGGTGAGGTCATAGGATAGTGGATTGTAGGTGCTAAATGATAAGGTTATAGGGTAGTTGAAATCTTCTTAGATTGCATTTCTGTCTCACAGCATAGAAGACAAATGTCCAGCATGACTTCACCTGTACCTACTTAACCATCTTTTGCATAAACATCCTAATGTGACAACAAAGATGTCAGACATTGAAGGACTTTTAGAATACCTCAAAACAGTTTTCCATAGTCTATTTTCACCATTTCCACAAATAACTGCCAAGTGAACAATAGGGACCTTTTCATTTCTCCCCTGTTGAGGCCGCGCTTATATTTTCTGCCTTAAGTAATCTGTCCAGATATGTCTTCATTAGGGTTTCTATTGCTATGAAGAGGCACCATGACCATGACAACTCTTAGAAAGAAAAATATTTAATTGGGGCTGGCTTATAGTTCAGAAGTTTAATCCATTTGTCATCATAGAGAAAAGCATAGTGGCATGTAGACAGACATGGTACTGGAGAGGTAGCTGAAACTTCTACATCCAGATCAGCAGGCAGCAAGAAGAGAGAAACACTGGGCCCAGCTTGAGCATTTGAAACCTCAAAGCCTCCCTCCCCTCTACCCACTTCCCCCGTGACACACTTCCTCCATCAAGGCCACCCCTACTCCTACAAGGTCACATCTCCTAATAATGCTACTTCCTATGAGTCTCTGGGGGGCATTTTCATTCAAATCACCACAAAGTGGCTATCAAAACCTTTCAGATAACTGTTGTTTTCTCCCTTTCTTCTCTGTAGTAGCATGGGAACCTAACACTACTCTTCAGTGTTTAAATTTCTCACATACAGCTTTAATCATCCAGTCTTCTAAGGAATGGCAACACCAGCTCTTAGTTCCAGGGAAACCGTGGTCCTCCACAGCTGTTTTTTGTAGGTTTCTTGTCTCTGTTGTATCCTATTCACCTCTGAAACATCAATGTCTTGTTCTCTGGGATTCTTTTTTTCTTTATATGAGCCTCTGATATTGTGTCCCCCAATATATTGTGCACCCTAATAAACTTATCTGCGGTCAGAGAACAGAGCAGTCACTAGATAGACATAGAGGCCAGAAAATGGTGGTACACACATCTTCAATCCTAGCCTTCTGGAGGCAGAGACCCATCTGGATCTCTGTTGAGTTCAAAGCCACACTGGAAACAACCAGGCATGGTGACACACACCTTTAATCCCAGAACTTGAGATTTCATGTCTTGCTTGGGAAAGACACATGCCTTTAATCCCATGAAGTTATGGCAGGAAGCAAAAAGGTATATCAAGGCTCGAGGACCAGGAACTAGAAGCTCTGTTAAGCTTTTAGGTTTTTAGCAGCAGTTCAGCTGAGATCCATTTGAATGAGGACACAGAGGCTTCCAGTTTGAGGAAACATAATCAGCTGAGGAATTGGCAACGTGAGGTTGGCTCTGGCTTGTTCTGTTTGTCTGATCTTTCAGCATTCACCCCAATATCTGGCTCCTGAGTTGTTTGTTAATAAGACCCTTTAAAATTTGTGCTACAAGCCTCCTAAGGTCTGTCTTTTCCAAGCATCTAAGTATTTTCAAGCCTCACATACTGCATTCACAAAACATTTGATTTTAACAGATCAGTAGAATTGTCTCATTAGTTCTCTTTCACCCTCCTTTCTTATTTTATCAGCTCCTCACACTGTTAAATTCCTGCTTCAGCTTTGAGAGAACTCATTTTTTCTATTCTATTGTGATTTGATTTTCTTCCAGTCAGCATCTACCAGAAATAGATCAATATCAAAATAATCATATTTTCTTGAGATTATTGTTTTAGTGGAATGCAACTAGATAAATGCACAACTGTGGGTCTAGTTATTCACATTATGGTCAAGGGACACAAAAGAACAGAATCTTTGCTTTTGGAGTTGTGGGTTTATTGAATTGTTAGTTAAATTTCAGAATCTTCCTGAATGTGTTTATTATATTGTTAGAGCCATCTTAGAATTCTGGTAGAGTTGATTTAAAGCATTTAATATTCTGAGCACACTGATTGAGGGTTTTATTTTAAATGTATTAATGCAGTCATAAATGAGAAACTAAAAATATAGCTACTATAACTCTCTGGGCCCAGACATCTAATGAACTAACAATTAATGGGGAACAAATTCTTATCACAAATCTTTGTTCATAACTGCAAAGTTGGTTTATGGTCTGTTGATTGGCTGAAGGAAGTTAATTGAAATTAATTATATAGAGACAATTTGCCAACTGTGGAAAGTAAATGTAAAAGAATAAGCATCTGTGTCTGAAGTCAGCGTGTCTCCTGGCATTGTTGAAATCCTGGGACTTCTGTATCCTGACTACATAACATCCTCATTGTGCCAGTGCTTGCAGAAGAATATGGACAAGCATTTCTATTTTTACAGGCAGAAGAACCAAATTGCAATTTTTTTTTTACACCTAAAATGGCACTGTCCATTTTAGACTCTGGTCTCTTCCCTCAAAGCACTGATTAAATACAAATAATATCCATTCACAAGCCAGGTGGTGGTGGCACATGCCTTTAATCTCAGCACTTGGAACGCAGAGGCAGGTAGATCTCTGTGAGTTAGTGGCCAGCCTAGTCTACAGAGTGAGTTCCGGAACAGTCAGGGCTACACAGAGAAACCATGTCTCAGAAAAAGAAAAGAATATCCATTCATCCATTCACCATTCAATTTATAAATTTCTTTACTACAGGTAGACAGCAGGCTTCAGATAACAGGATTAAGACACTTTAAGATGCTATCTGTGTAATGCTTAAAATCCATCAGGAAGGCAGGCACATAAAAATGCTAAGGCAATATAAGAGTATTCACTGATAAGTGCTAAAAAAGCACAATGAGATGACTAATTTCTGGAAAGCCATGAAGATGCCACACAGTAGGTCACACTCACACTTCACTTAGATGTTTAAGATTGTTTCTCTAGACCCAGGTGGTAGGGAAACTGATGCCAGTGTATAACACTGTGTCCTCTCTCTGTGTCTCTGTCTGTCTGTCTCTGTCTCTGTCTCTGTCTCTGTCTCTCTCTCTCTCTCTCTCACACACACACACACACACACACACACATACACAGAGAGAGAGAGACTGAGAGGAGGGGAGTGGGAAAGAGAGAAACATAATGGTAATTGACATAGTTATTGAACTTATTAGTAAATAAATGGCTGCTAATATTAAGGAATATAGTTGGGAGGCTTGCCTCTCCTTGGGCTGTGAAAATCAATTCTGCTTGGCAACTTCTCAGGTTTCTGACCTTGCCCTACGGGGCTACTGAGTAGGGTCTCCACACCATAGTGGGAAGCTGGAGAGCAAATCATCAATGGATTAGATGAGGCAAGGATCTGAAGCTTCCATTTTATGGAGTGATAGCTGAGACCTAACAAGGGCTACACATTTTCCTATGACACAATAATAGAAGCAGCATAGATGTTCTGCCAACTATCAGCAACGTTCGCTGTGATAGAATAACAACACATAGGTCTCTGCAGGGTGTTAGGAAGACTTGAGTTTTAAAAACTGATCCTTAGATATCACAAAAGATGTTCTGCTCTGTTTTCATTCTGTTTTGTACTTCTTCCAAACACCTTATTGGAGGAGGGAATGGGGGGGCAGACTGTCGGGGGGGGGGCGCTGGAGGGGCTGAAGGAGGGAAGAGAGGAGGATCTGTGGTTGGTATGTAAAATGAATAAAAAATTCCTTAATAAAAAATCTCAATGTTCCAAATTATTGATTTAACTTAGAATCTCTTTTCATATTCCTTGGGTAAAAGCAGCCATTAAATATCAATTACTCATATCGTCCCCAGTAGGAAAGTATATGAGAAGCTTTCTCTACCTTAAATGTTGATGTAAATCAGGAAATGAAAGATTAAGATCTCTAAATTGAATGTCCTTGAGATGTTGCTGCTTCTTAGAGCAGCTTTTAACTGTTTTGTTTCCTTAATGCTAAGTATGGAGGCTTTTATCTCATGTTTCTTCTTGGCGGATGTAGGGTACGGACTATAGGCTAAAATATAGGTATATGTAGATATGTATGTATCAATTTATATATATATATATATATATATATATATATATATATATGAGAGCAAGAAAGCAGGAAGGAAGGAAAGAGAGAAAGAAGGAAGTAGAAAGAAAGATTAGCAATTCCCCTTTAACTATGTGAGGTCATCTCTTATATCATATCTAGTTTTATAGGGTAGGTCCTAGGAATCTAATCTAGCTATAGATGCCAGTAAGGCATCTGTGTCATGAAAATGGAAGGCTTTATTCATGACTGAAGTAGAATCCTTGGAAGCCAAAACCAAACATGCCAAGCACATAACTAAATGAGTCTTCACAGGGTTAGGATAGACAAACATGTCAAGGCCACAGCTAAGGACAAGGGAAGTCAGAGTGAGTTCAGCCACACTCACAGTGATTTCCCAAGATGACCCTGATCCCTGCTCTGGACAGGGAGGAAGATGGGAATGCTGATTATATTATGCCAATGTGCTTGAAGGTGACAGTGTAGGCTATGAGGAGATTTTTGTTCCTTTTTGCGGAAACATTAAAATCTGTGGAATTTTACATGGAAAACAGTTTTCCCATGGAAAATTTTCTCTGTAATTCTTCAGTTTAAGGATACTTAAATAGAATTTTAGCATCTTCATTTTTTTTTCTTTTAATTCAGAGAGAGCTGTCCTAGTGCACGGCCATGAAATCCCAGACCATGGTAAAACAGGATTTTGCAACTACATTAAACACTCCCAGGAGATGTTGACTGAATTAGCAAGTCAGGATTCAGAAACAGGGGTACTGAAATGAAACCTTGGCTTGAATAAATATAAAACAAAAAATGAAATATAAATATGTATGTATAGAAAGATTTCTATGTTTCATGAAAGAGATATTTTTCTGATTATATAAAAGTGTGAGAGAGATTCTTAAAGGTGAAAGAATAATTTGCTGGGAATTTCAGAAGGAATTCTAACCAATAATCAAGTTTTTTTAAGATACACAAAGTAAGAGAGGATGCTGGTAATTCCAGTGCACAAGGTGCTTTAGGTATGAAAAGATTATGGGGAAAGGGCTGTGGTTTCATGACCATGGGTTCCTCTGCAATTGTTAGATTCCCTCACTTAATTTATTCTTTGAATCAAATAAGTCAGAGGATTAGAGGTGCTGACTGTTTTCTCAGTGTTTTTCTAGACTGTCTGATAGTCTTTACGTAAAAAATTCAAAAATTAATAGGGATATCAGTAAGTGTGTATTTTACTAGGATACATCTCCTGGGTTTAAAAGGGAAATAGTGAAATGAAGACAAGAATGCTACAGATTTCAGATGCTACTTCATTCAGTGCTATATAGCACAGAAATTAACACCCCATCTTGAATCTTACGCTGACTTAAGAATAGCCTGATAGGCTACAGCCCACCTTAAGAATCACCATGTGCTTAGTGGGACAGAGGCCCTGAATTACAGTCTGCAGTCTGCAGGTTTTGTCCCACTGTCCTTTGCCAGAAGTTATTCATACACAATTGAATGGCTTGAGAGATGGATGATCAACACAAAAATGTGCCACTTGAGTTTTCTCCAGAATTTCCTTCAGCTACTATTAATATTTGTGTTGCCTTCAAAAACATGTTTCATCTTGGCTCCACTTTCTGTGAATTGAACAATAAAATGAAAGGATGGTCTTTCAACAGTTAGCCTTAAAGCACTAATCCACTGGGAAAATATTTATTTGTCCATGTTCAGACATAGAAACACTGTGTGTTCCTGTGTATGTGTGTGTTTGTGTGTGTGTGTGTGTGTGTGTTTGTGTGCGTGTATGTAGATGTACTATGCCTCCAAGTTATGTAAATTCTTCCTTATCTGTGGTACTTTTAAATGTTTAACCTCAGTTTGAATTCTAAGATGAAGTATTTATAAACACATACATACACACACAAAATGTGTATATACATGTATATATGTATTTATATTTTGCTGTGGGATAGCTTTCTGTATGCTGTGACTATGTGTTGCTCTGATTGGTTAATAAATAAAACAGTGATCGGCCAGTAGCCAGGCAGGAAGCAGACGAGGAGAATTTTGGGAAGAGGAAGGGCCGAGTCAGGAGTTGCCAGTCAGACACAGAGAAAGCAAGATGTCAAGGCAGAACTGAGAAAAGGTAACAAGCCACATGGCTAAACATAGATAAGAATTATGGGTTAATTTAAGTGTAAGAGCTAGTCAGTAATAAGCCTGAGCTAATGGCCAAGAAGTTATAATTAATAAAAGCTTCTGAGTGATTATTTTATAAGTGGGCCACAGGACTACTACAAATGGTGCCTAGACGTGGTGGCAAGAGTTTCCACCTAAAACCTAAGAGAGCTTAAGAAGAGATTATAAATGTAGCTAACCGCACCTTCCTAGTTCATGTTGCTCATGACAGGGCTAGGTACAGTGACATGTTCCCTGAATGTGGCAGGTTTGCGGCATGCAGGCTGGAGCTACTGCATGGCGAATTCCTGCCAAGTTACACAGAGGTTTCTCCAAGCCGTACAGCACACTGTGTGGTAGATTTAGCTTTTGATAGTACAGACAAAAAAAAATGATTTCTGGGCTACACATTGCTTTGATGAAGGCATAGACCCACTACTTCCAAGAGTTGGTGCTGCCTTTGGCTCCCAGAGCTGGAGGTATATGTACCAAGACCATATTGGGAAGCTGAAGTGGGGCAGAGTCAGCAGCCAAGGCTGCCACTTCAGTACTATCTACTGCAGTTTAAAGCAATGGATTCACAGTAAAACCGATTCAGATGGAATAAGACTTTAAATGGTTTACAGTGTGTGTAAAAATGTATGTAGGTTTGGAAGAGAGAGAGAAATGAATGTAGACAGTTATATAAAGAAATAGTTTTTTTTTTTTAAAAAAAGTCTTTAAAGAGACAGTAAAAGTAATATAAAATTAAGCCATGTAAAGATGGATATTACACAGATAATACACAGAGAATCTGGATTGTATTGTCTGGGATTTTTAATTGCAGAGAGACATTTGATTGTAAAGGATGCTGAGTTAAATCAATATGTGCATTTTAAAGGTATCTTGATTTCAAAATTTGTGTCTAAGGATACGCTGCTTTGGAAAAGAGGTTCTGCTTTGGATTCCACAGAAGATGAGAACCTGTGGATTGCTTTCAGACTAATATGGTTTGATCAAGGAAGACTCCCTGAGAGGTCTCCAGATGTTCCAACATCCAGATCAGCTTCAAGGCAGCTGGCTCAGACAATGCAGCCTCACAGACTACTCCAGTCAGAACTTGATCATAATTCTTAATTTTCTCAGGATCCCCATAAGATTGCCAGCACCCTCACACAGCAAGAAGTAGCATGAGAAGCTATGCCCAAATTCCCAAAATATTGTTTATAAATGTTTATTTTTATTTAAAGGGGATTGACTATAAATGCAATCTCTTTCTAAAGAAGTAAAGGGGATAGTATAGATATGATAGAATAAAAAGGTAGATTATTGAATCTAATTTTAAAGAGTAACAACTTGTTTAAGATATTTTACATTGCTATGAATTTTAGTTTATTGATACAAATTTAAAGTTAGTTTTGTTATACTGTATGTATATTTCTACTCTTGTTTAAGGTATTATGTTTGTGCAGCTCATTTGAAATTGTAATGTATAATTAAGAAATACAGATTAATAATTAGTTTTCTATGATAGTCAAACTTATAGTCATGTTAGGTAAGTTTTCTAGATATACATAGATATATTTCTATTAGGTAGGTAATCTTCAAACACTTCAAAGACCTACAGAATATGGCATTTAAAATGTTTTAAAAACTTAGACTTTCCTGGACAATGAGTCACATCTAGTCCTGGCACCACCGATTTACTTCAAAGAGGAAGATGGGCATCAAAAACACTTCATATGGAGTTTATTTTCTTCTTGGCAAAAATAGCCATTTGGGCAAGAAATTGTTCTTGCCTGGACTGCTTGACAAAATATTATATCGACTGGACATGCAGGACTTATAAGAAGGTGACCACTGAACTTTGCAAGGCGAGATGGTCCTTCAGGTTCCTGCTTCACAGAGGAGACTGCCAGATATTCTACATACTACAGAGAGAAGCAACTGAGAGACTCTAGGCCCATAGGCTGAAGATGGATGCCCCAACATTTCAGAGGAACTTTGGATGATTGTCCAGGCAGGCAGCTGTCTCTATCATTTCCAGAATTTTGAAGGTTGCTTACAATGCATTTCCTGTTTACTTAGGTAATATTATATCCTTCTGGAGACTTTGATGTAGTTGAAGACTAGATAGTTATAATTTTCATTGGTTATGATAAAAGATAAATTAGATATTAAACTTTAGACTCACAAATATAGGATAGATGATAAAATATATTCTTTAATTTTGCCAAATACAAAGACTAGATATTGTAACTGTAATTCTTGCTTGATAACTGTTCTATTATATGCAATTTTACTATGTTAAAGTTAAAGCCTTCCTTTTTGATTAGACAGAAAAGGGGAAGTGCTGTAGGATGTCATTCTGTATGCTGTGAATGTGTTGCTCTGATTGGTTAATAAATAAAAAGCTGATTGGCCAGTAGCCAGGCAGGAAGTATAGGTGGGCAAACAGATGAGGAGAATTCTGAGAAGAGGAAGGGCTGAGTCAGGAGTCACCAACCAGACACAGAGGAAGCAAGATGTCAAGGCAGAACTGAGAAAAGGTAACAAGCCACATGGCTAAACATAGATAAAAAATTATGTGTTAATTTAAGTATAAGAGCTAGTCAATAATAATCATGAGTTAATGGCCAAGCAGTTATAATAATATAAGCTTCTGAGTGATTATTTTATAAGCAGGCTGTGGGACCTGAGAAACCTTCCTACTACAATATTTGTATGTCTCATATGGCTTTTTTTCACATTAGACATAATGACGTAAACTGAATTGTCACCCGTATTGAAGAGTTTCCTGTGAAAATCCAGCAAGCAGGATTTGAAGAAGTGTCCTCTATTGCTCTTCTCAGAGAATGACAAAGCTGGGGTGCAGATCTTTTACAAATGTTTACATAATAGTATTAATGCATAAAATGTAGATTACGGTCACCATAACTGTGACTCTGTGTGGCCTTGTCAATTTGAGCTACAATTCTAACATTATTAAAAGGTACCTTTTGTATTTCATTAAGAGCTAAGCAATTAAGACTGAATTTTTGATGTGCCATAATTGTCATAGTTGACATTGTTCTGATGATGATGCTCATTGATCATTCATAATGCAACTGCACAGGCCCTGAATTGAGTGAAAATCAACACATCTCCTTACTTTACATGCAGGAAAGCACTGTGCTTCCAGCCTGATAATCTGTGTTAACAGTTTAATCTTCACCTGTCAGAATTTGGAGGTTTAGTGTTCATCTGTTTTCTTATTACTAGTTTCTCAATTCTCATGGAATGTTGGTGAGAAACAAACCAATACCATGGAAGGGTCAGAATGGGGGAGGGGAGCTTTTAGCCTCACTGATATTAAGTCTGTTTAAGGTATGTTTTGAAAAAGAAATGACACTTGGTCCTAGGACAGACTACAGATAGTGAACAACTGGATTTCATTCAGGAAATGAGAATAAACAGATACCTGGTTATTGGTCTCAATTTCCTGCTCACACACCCTTTCTGATCACTGCCACCAGAAACTTTTTTTTCTCTCATACCATTTCCTATTTTTTTAAAATTTTTATTTTGCAATACAATTCAGTTCTACATATCAGCCACAGATTCCCCTGTTCTCCCTGCTCTGGCCCCCCTCACCTTCCCCTCAGCCCACCCCCCATTCCCACCTCCTCCAGGGCAAAGCCTTCCCCTCGGACTGAGATCAACCTGGTAGACTCAGTTCAGGCAGGTCCAGTCCCCTCCTCCCAGGCCGAGCCAAGCAACCCTGCATAGGCCCCAGGTTACAAATAGCCAACTCATGCAATGAGCACAGGACCCAGTCCCACTGCCTGGATGCCTCCCAAACAGACCAAGCCAATCTCACACACTACTCAGATGCCTATCTCAACTTCTGTATTTCAAGTTTTAAATACAGCAATTACAATGATTATATCTTATGTAAGCTTCTCTAAATTTGAATTGTAATTTCTTGGATTTCCTTTATTGTATGGTTTAGAGTTAAATTGAGCCATGATGAACTTTGTGTAACATCTGGGGGGAAAATGGGAAGTAGTGAGTGCTACTGTCTGAAGGTTATGGTGTGGAAGGCACTGCTGATGCTCACACACTGTCACTGGGGTGGCCTTTCACTTGATGGGTCACTTGGGCCAGGAACTCTTGCAGGTCCTTCTGAACTTCAGCTCCTTCAAGTCATAGGCTGGGCATGTGTATGCATAGCTTAACAGTAATGTTCTTCTCCAATGGGCCAGAGCAACACAGTCAGGTAGAAACTATGAAAGAAAGCCAGTGGGTAGCTGAAAGGTTGCTTCTTTCAAGTTCAGAGCTAGATGTCTCCAGGAGTCTTGAAAAGAATAATAACATCTTCCCAAACATAAGGAGAAAAGGTGTCTTATTTATGAGTCAATCAAAAGAAAACAGAGCTTCTAATGACTATGAAGCTCACAGTATCTATACTTCAATTGAGTCATCAGGACAAACTTCACAGAAGATTTTAATGCTGTCTAGACTGTAGTTAACAATGTTCAAGTTTATGGAGGGCAAAGGTAAAGGTCTCAGCAAGAGCCACCAGGGAGCTACCTACAGAGACTTATTTTTTATGTACTTACTGCTCATTGGTCATACTGATCAAGAGAAAGGCAGCAAGTTACCAACCTGGATTTCCTGAACTAGCATGATGTATTTGTTGTATTCCCAGAGTAATAACTTGGGTGGAAAATGTGGTTTTCTTATTATTTATTTTCTACAAAATGATTATGAGACTTTATAGGCATATTTATCTTCTATGGTGCTTTCCCACACGTGTTGTTAGTATGTTGCGTTTCCTATGAATTCTGTTTAGTGGTACATACTTCGGGAAATTCTGGTGTCATAAGTAAGTGTCGTCTTTGATTTCAAAGACATCCCACTCTATTGACAGCTGGTACAGTGAAACATGATCAATGCAAATAAATAAAGCCTGAAAGCCTTAGAAATGGACTTTGAAAGAGAGAAATGTGCTGAGGGATCTTCATTTGCCATTGAGATGCATCCATACACTTCCCTTCCATTCTGAGCCCCATGGCATTGATGGTGTGGTGGCCATTGTTTGGGCTTCCTTGACTGCCTGGTTTCATTTAGAACCATTCAACAAATGACCCCAGTAAGATACCAGGGAATATAAAAACGGATGTTCAGAATATGATTTCTGCCTACACCTCCCTCCCTGAGCAGGGAGGATTTTGTCTGTTGCTGCTCTGTTCTGTTGAAGCTGTGGAGCCCATCCAGAAGTTCCCCCTGCCCCAACATCTGTATCTCTGTGAGGATGTGAGTCCTTCTAGCACATCAGGTATAGGACTGATGATAACTTTACTTGTTTTGAGTCTCTGTGTGTTTTACCATCTGCTCTTGCCCACACCTCTGTATTATTAAATTAATTTTAGTTGACTTTTGAATACATAATCAATATTGTACCAGGGCTCTGAGGGACAAGAAAAACTAATACTGTTGGGTATTGATTATGTCCAAAACACTGTAATACACATTATTTCATTTGATTATTATATCAACCTCCCTTTGTGTAATTAAAAAAACAAATGAAATTAGCACTCAGAAGGGTTTAGTAGCTTATCTGAAGTTACATTCCTAAAATCAGTACACCTGAGACTGGAGCCCATCCATTCAAAAATCTATACACTCTTTATTACACAACATCATTTACAAAAATTGGAAATAGGCAGAAATATGTAAACTAGACCTGCAGCAATTTTTTGTTTAATGATGAGTCAATGAAGTAATGAAGCAAGCTGGCACTGGACTCCACTGCAGAGCCAGCTGCCCTGAGCATGGAGACGGGAGGACGATGCCTGAGATGAGGAACCAGAGGTCTTTTCCAGAACCACTTCCCCAACAATTCTACTATGAAAATAAAAATGACACAGTTACACCCAGTACATACTGAATTTTAAAGCTCAGACTCTGCTGCAATGGAAGACACCTGAGTTCTTCTAGAGCTGTGTGTGGTGGGAGGCTCAGCTTGAACTAGTTCAGTATTCTTGGGTCCCTTTAAATGACAATTAAGAAGAAGGGCAATAGCAATCATACCTCCTGTGTGCAGCACTGTGCAAGGGGCAGAGAGGGAGAGTGGCAGTGGTGGGGACAACTAAAGCTTCTTGCTGTGTTTCTACTCTAATTTTAGAGAATCACAGCTTACATAGTACTGCCAACACAGCTGTTACAGAAGGTCAAGTCTTGCATGTATTTGATAAAATTCCACATAGAAAATAATAGTAATAGTTCCTCCATTCATTGAAGTGTTTCTTGTGTGTGAAATCCCTTGTGCTCAGACTCTTTATGAAATCTTAGTATCTGTGAAAAAGCAAGTAAGGTGGGTTCCATGCTTAATTAGCAAAGTGTATGTGTGTGTGTGTGTGTGTGTGTGTGGTATGTGTGTAACAGAACCCAGAAACCCAGAAAGCAAGTAATTTGAAGAACTTCTAAAACTAAAAGAGTGTCTAGGCCAACAGAATGTTCTTTGTAGGCAAACATGGATGTGAGTTTCCTCAAAGAGCTGACCTTAGTTTTAGAGATAAAGCAATATGTGCAAAGGAAAGATGGGTGACTCGAATTTTACATAATTTACCCAGGAACTGCACTTTTTAACATCTCAAGGAGGATGGGCAGAGAGCATGTGGATGGATTGCATGCTGAGTGTGGGAGACCCTGGGTTCAGTCTCTAAGGAGGTTCAATCACTAAGGTGAAGGAGACACACAGAACAATTTTCTTCAGTATAATCAATATGGTCTGTTAATTCTCACTGGATTTTTTTTTTGCATTTAAAGCATACTATTTTCCCTTGGGTTTTAATGCTGAACATTATTATTTATTATTATTATTATTAACTATTATTCTTCCTAACAAAAGTGAATGTAACAGTGAAGATTGCCTGTGGCCTGGTATCTCACAGATTTAAAATTGTCAATTAAACTATATAAACAGTGTAGCTGTGACATCTGAATTTTGCAATGAAACTGACAGGTAGAATGTGGACATTAAGTCAAAGAAAACCAGTATTTCTAAGGTCTGTGGCTGATCTGTGCAACTCCAGGTACTGATACTAATTTTCTCTGTGAGGCCACCATCTCTGGTACTGTGTTGCTATGAACTGCTCTTTAGTTCTTCTTTTATGAGCCTATCTTCTGGTATCAGGGTTTGGGGACACACAGCAAGGCCTTGTCCCCAAACTAGCTTGATCTGATGAATCAAGAGCAGTATGACAGCTATGGGGGACCCAGAGTAGATTTTTGTTGTTACATTACCAAGTGTTGTAAAATTTGGAGACCAAACTTGTTATCCTAGACATGTGAATAAACAGTGAGGTATGAATAATAGAATAATAGAGGATAGAGTCAGATAATTCAACTTTAAGCAAAGCTCTGCTCTTCTTTTGATAGTGGATCTGAGACAAAGCACTCTATGCTCTTGAATGACATATCCTTATGTATGTGATACTGTACTGATGCCATCTATCTCCCTGGTAGTCATAATAATCAGTGAAGTAAGAGATAAGGACATGGTTAGTGATCATTGCATTTGTTTCTTACAGTCAAGAATCCTGGAGTCTTACCATCTTTCCCCTTAAAACAGTTCAACAGTATATAAAATATTTTGAACTCTTTTTACAAATATATAGCAAAGGGCTGGTAATCATAAAAACACAAAACTTGAAACTATGTAAAGAAAAAATCAAAATTCATATTATACCCATTTTTGAAAAATTTTTTTATAACAATGTATCTAACAGAAACAACTTCAGAAAGGGATTCTGACTCACAGTTTCAGAGGGCTTTAGTCCATCATGGTAGGAAAGGCATCACAGTAGAACTCAGTTCACGGCAGCAAGAGTGTGATGGAGCTGTATGGTGGACCACAAATCAGAGAATGGGATGTGAGCCAAATGCCCAGACGAACTTCAAAGGCTTACAGCCCATGACCTATTTCTGTCAGCTCTATCCAAGATGCTAAAGATTCCATAGCCTTCTAAATTGCACTGTCAATTTTAGAACATGTGTTCAAAATGTGAATCTGTTGAGGGATGATTTGGATCCAAGTCCTAGCAATACCAAATATAAGTGAATTTAACATCAGGCTTTCACGACTTTATGGAAGGCTCACTGAAAAGCCCAGGGCCAGACTCAGGGAGGACATCTAATAGACTTCCTGACATTGATATTGGGCTAAATCTTCCAAGAGCCCTGCCACAGCCAATCTAGAAACAAGGCAGAGTGCCTCTATACCTAGAAAACTAGGAAATATCCTTGCTCAAAAATGATTTTTTTGTAGAACGAAAAATAATTTTCTCTGGAAATCTATAATTGTCACTAACTTTCAAATAGGTTCGTATAAACAGCTTATGCTGTTTTACTGGATTAAGACATGAAAATTTAGATTTTAACTATTTTTATAGCAGCAGTGGTCTAGTCATGTGGAATAAACACATGCCAGCCATTTCAGGAGGAACCAATCTTAGTTTTATCTCGAAGGAACTTAAGGTGATAAGCAAGCATCTTTGTATGGTAGCTGGTAGTGATGGTGGAGAATGCGATTCACATGGCTAAAAGCCAGGAGACACAAAAGTGATAAGAATAGGGCTATCAACTGGTCGACTATGGAGATTAGTACACAGGATGTTAAATATTTTGAAGTATTTCATAATACTTTATTTAAAAACAAATAGTTATGATAAACATAGCATGAAACCCATTATTTTTTATAGTAACTTGAAAAAATTAACAAATGTATAAAATATATATGTAGGATGTACTTGAAAGTACACAATGAAAAAAATGAGTTTTTTTCCTACCTGTTGTGGATTAACCTGCATTACTTCTCATCTATAAAGGTAAATAGAAATGCATATATATATATATATATATATATATTATTTAACTATTATTATAGTGATTATTGGTTGTCAACTTGCCTACATCTGGAATTTGCTAAAACCCAAGGGACTGGGTATACCTGTGAGAGATCGTTATCAATTGAATTATTTGAAGAGGGAAGACCCGCCCAAAATCCAGATCTTTTGAGGAGTGAATATCCGCTTTAACTCTGGGCCATACCTTATAGTGGAAGCTTACATGAAAGATACTGAAGAACAAAGTGCTTGCTCTTTGCCTACTTGCTCTCAACCTCACTGGCAAGTTCATTTTGCTGATATTAGAGCCTACTTCTTTGGGACGTATACCAAAGATCATCTGAACCAACCAGTCTCCTGGACTGAATAACTGCTAGATTCTTGGACCATAACCTGTAAACCACTCTAATAAATCCTATATATATATATACATATATATATATATATAGATAGATAGATAGATAGATAGATAGATAGATAGATAGATAGATAGGCAGGTAGGCAGGTAGGTAGGTAGGTAGGTAGGTAGGTAGGTAGGTAGGTTGGTAGATAGGTAGTCAAGAGAGAGATTCATTCTATCAGTTCTATTTCTCTTGAGAACCCCAACTAATACAATTATGCAAAGGAGCAAACCTCTGACAGAGGCCATTCTGCAGAACCCAAAAGCTTGGGACCATCACACTGGGCTGAAGAGACAAAACTTCAGTGTTATACTAGATCACAAAGAGCAACTTCACTGAAGAAATAGAACTTCAGAGGAAGGAGCATGCATTTAGCCATGAGTCCCTCTTAGCATCTACGGCTATGCTGGGCATGTAATAAAATGAAGCAGTAGAAGGCAGAGAAAAGTCTTTCCTCATGTATGTGTACACATGTATCAGATTTCCCTACATGTATCTACATAATTCTGTTATTTTTCTTTTTGAACTTTTAGTCCAGTGTTTTGAGTTTCCAAATGTGAAAACACTTTCAATCCTCCATAAGACCATGCTTGGATTATGGTTTTCCTATTATAAAATTTTTTTCGCTTTCATTTCATTAGAGACTTGGTGAGACCTCTCTTACTAGAGAAACACGGATTGTGATGGCTGATCATGAGCTTGTTTGATTCCAGGATCAATGCAATACTGATCCTGTGCAGTGTCACAGGGTTCTCTGCTGTCATCTAGAGCTTGTACACTGTTGATGTTATTTGTTATTTAAATGTTCAGGAGAATTCACCAGTGAAATATTCCAGGCAAACTACTTTACAGCACACATTAGTTGTCCTTAGTAGGTATAAGGTGATTCAGGATATGTAATTTTCTTGAATAAATTGAAGTTATCTGTGTCATTTGAGAACTCTTTCCGTTTCATCTAAATTGTTAAATTTATGAGCATAAAACTTTCAATTATATGCCATTATTATCTTTTTGATTTGCAGAGTTTTCAATGATGTCTTCCTATCAGTCTTGATATTAATAATTCATGTCCTCTTCCTTCTTTATAATCAGGTTGAATGGCCTTTGGGTTAATTTGAGTCTCTATCTTGTCTTTGTCTCTCTATGTCTCTGTCTTTCTTATTTCATTTGTTTCTGCTCTGGCTATGTTTTCCTCTTACTTCTTATTTTTATTCACATTTTTCTTTACTTTTCAGGTTCTTATAGTGATATATATTACTGATATGAAATATTCTTGCTAACTAATTTAAGTATTAGCCACTATAATGTTTTTTGAAAGTGGTTTTGAAGCTGAATCTTCCAAAATTAATGTTATTGGGTTTGTTTTATTGCATTTCAGAAGTTTTATAACTGTACCCTTAAGACATTTAACACATACTTTCCTTAAAACTGTATTGTTTTGTGTTGTATCTGATTTACAAATGCTTTAGAGATTTTCTACATATCTTTTCTGTAATCAGTTTCTAGTATAATTTTATAATTATGTATACATTTTATGTATATGGTTTCATTTTTTTAATGGGCAGGACTTGCTAGCTGATTCAGAATTTGTTTATACTTGTTGAATATTCCATGTAAAGTCATAAAAACACAAATTCTACAATTATTATGAGGTTTGTTTGTGTTTTGAACATCATCTGGTTGAAAGTGTTACCTGAGTTTTCAACATCTCTCTTGATTTTCTGTTAATTATCTTGTAATTATTGAAAAGGATATTGAAATCTCCAATCATAATTGTGAATTTCAACTCCCTTGAACTATTCAGTTGGGTTTAGTTTTGTGCATATTGGAGCTCTGTCTGTCATTAAATGTATACACACCTAGAAATTCTGGGTTCATAGTGTTGGCTTGTTTGTTTGAAAAGAATGTTACTTTTAAGATATGAACCTATGTTTTGTAAAGACTCTACACCTTTTACTCTCTCCATGTATGTTACTTTGACTGATTTAAAGATTTATCTCTCTAATTTCTTGTCTTCAGCCATCAGAGTATTGTGTATTAGTGTATTTGTTGTTTGTGTGTGTTTGTGTGTGTGTGCATGTGTGTGTAGGTGTGTTTTTCCTGTGAGTTTCTGAAAATCTTGGTTATGTAGAATTTTCTTCCTTATTAAATTCTGAAAAATCAATTGGTCATTGTTTTTTTTAAATATCTTTACTTTTTTGGTGTCAGGGATATTTTGTCTGCATGTATATCTCTGTACCGTATGTGTGTGGCACCTCTGGAGACCAGAAGAGGGCATCAAATCCTCTGAGAATGGAGTTGTAGAGACTATGAGCCACAACATGAATTCTGGAAATTGAACCCGGGTCCTCTGGAAGAGCAATCAGTGCTCTTGACCACTGAGCCATCTCTCCAGTCCTGGTATTTATTTCTTAAAATATCTCTTCTCTTGTATAGGCATTTTCTTTAACTTTATTTACACATACCTTAGATTATTTGGTACTATGTCACAGCTTTGAGTAGTCTTTTTCATTATATTCACTTGTGTTTTAGTTTAGGGGACTTCTACTGATCTCTTTTCAAATCCAACAGATCTTTTAATCAAACACATCCAGTCTTCTCAATAGTGAAAGAATCCTTTATCTTTGATATTACTTTTGGATTTTCATTTCCATTTTTATAATTTCTGACTCCTGAGATATTGCACCTTTAACACATGTTGCTACCTCTTCCAGGAGGGAAAATAGATTAATCATCTTGCATGTGTGTGTGTGTGCGTGTGTGCGTGTGTGTGTGTGTGTGTGTGTGTGTGTGTGTGTGTGTATGATTTACATTTCTGTGCACGAATGCCCATGCCCATGTTCCCATCTGTGGAGACTAAAGGAAGACTTCGAGTATTCTTCTGTGCCACTTATTCTTCTGTAACGCTTTGGAGTTCATTCTTTCAAGACAGGGGTCTCTTGATGAACTTGAAGCTTTCTGAGACATATATATATATATATATATATATGTGTGTGTGTGTGTGTGTGTGTGTGTATGCGTGTGTGCGTGTGCGTGTGTGTGTGTGTGTGTGTGTGTGTGTGTGTGTGTGTTGTTTTTCTCACTTTCTCCTTTGTTCTTTATTATTTTTGAGTCAGGTCTCTAAACATGACTTGCCTGGAACTTGCTATGTAGTCAAGGATTACCTTGAATTTCTTATCTTCTAGCTTCCACCTCTGGCATACTGGGATTATAATCCTATGCCAACACATCCTGTTCATGAGGTACTGAGGAGTTGAATCCCAGCTGTTAATCATGCTAGACAGGCACTGTTTCAACTAAGATACAGCCATAGCTCTACTTTCTCTCTTGAGAGTCTATTTTCTCTTTTTATTCTTTCTCTTCTATGATATATTTATATGTCTATATTGCTATTAATATGAAATGATTTGCATGGTATGTAAAAGAATATTAGTGTCTGAGGTAAAATATATTTACATATGGAAATGGCCCATTTGTAGTTTTATGTACTGGGTGGATTTGAGTTAATGTAACAGGGTGTTATAATTTTATAAGCATCATAAGCATTCATGCATGGCAATGTTGAAAGACTGCTCTCTTTGTTCTGACAGTGCATCCCATGAAACTAAATTGTTTCTGTTTCATCTCAGCTGTGTTCCCATATGTGCATTAGTGAGCACCCTCTCTCTTACGTGCTGGCCCTGCATAATACTCCAGCTAGTGCCGTGCTTCTGCTGGCAGTGTTCTCTGGTTTCCCACTTCAGTCGCAGTGTTTGACCATTCCTGGGCTACTGTGTCTGTGTCTTATGGGTTGGGTTTTCTAATATTCTTGCCCTTCTTCTCATGCCTTTCTATCTCTCTTGTATCTCTGTGGGTCTTGTTCTTGAAAGCATCTCCTGACCATTATAGCAGACAGGCCTGAGCTTTCCAACAGCTTTGATTCTGAGCTCAGCTGAGTTTGTTGCTGCTCAGTCAGAAGCAAAAATAAAATAAAATAAAATGTTCTCTGTTCTCTTCACCGCTAAGCAATTTGCCTTTGTCAGTGACTTGATGGTGAAAGAGTCTTCTGTGCTTCTCTTATTTCAGGATCAAAATATCTTCACAGCTGTGTTCCCGTGTCAGCCATTTACATCCAAAAGGGTTCTACAACACAAGATGTTGTCTTTGGACCATATTCCCAATATTTTTTTGTGAGTATCCTGAAAAATAAATGGGAAAGACCTTATGGGGAGCAAGTCTTGCATAAGTTGCACTCAGGGCTGCCAAACTGTCATGCCATCCCACACTCTACTTTGAAGGTTTATTCATCTACCTATCAGTGTTTCTGCTCTTCTTCTTGTGGTGACTCAAACTTCCTCTTTTCATTCTCTGCTGAAGGCAAATGAATAGTCATGCACCATGTCTTCTCAGAGGGAATTGCCAATCTTTGAGAGTCAATTCACTTCTTATCTACCTAGTAATGGACTCTGAAAATGTTATGATTTTATGAATTATCCAACTTTTCCTGATTGGAAAGAGGTCAGTTTTCCACAATCTAGACAGAAGAGAAACTCATTGATGTTTTTCATATTGCTTTGGTAGATGGTGTATCCTTTAGTGCTTCCTGTGAAATATAGTCTTTTGATGGCTTTTCTGATGTCACATGGTGTATTCCCTAGAGCTTGGCATTTTGTCTGTTCTTGGAATTCTTTTGCCCACTGTATTCTGTTATTCTTCTTCTTCTTACCATTTCCAGATCAGTTTTAGTGAATCATCAATTTCTATCCAAGGAAAATGCTGGGAGAACTACAAGCTCTCCCTTCTCTGACTTTATATTTAACTGTCCTGTGATGAAGACTTTGCCCCCATGTTCACCGGCTTTGCAGATGCCATAAATTCATGCTTTTTGGGGTATAGTCTCATTATTTCTATATGAAGAAACAGCATAAGCATATCTCCAGCCAGTTACACTGCAACCTGAACCCTAGTTGAAATCATTGAGTAGACATAGAGGCAGAATTGAGAGTTCACATCGGGTCTCTTGTGAAGTAAAGGCCATATAAGTGTCAAACAGGAAATTTCATTGATATAAAATTTTGGCCAACTTCTTTAGTCTAACCTATTTCAGGGAGAGCATGGGAATTTGAGATTTCCAGCCATTTTAAACAAGGTGTCTTTATATCATGTATCCAAATTGACCTGGACACTGCTGCTTATTTTAGAGCCCTATCTTGACTGAAATGTCAACTTACTTTGTAGATTGTCTCTTCTGATTAAGTCCTAGGCCCAGCCATCATATCCCTCTGTTCTACCATTGCTTGTATAACAGCTTTTAGGTTAATTATATTCAGACTTGTATTAGTTTTTCAAAGGCTAGCATCTTTCTAATGTCCAGTAGTACCCCAATATTACTCAGTTCCTGGGTTTATCATACTGGTGAATCCCTTCCTTTTCAAAGATACTCCATTCCCTGGGATAACTGATGAAACCATTAACACAATGGGACAATACCTTATGCCAGTGGGCATCTTGTCTCTACCTAAAGCAACTGATATGATTCTCAGCAAGTCAGGAAGTGTGTGATCCACAAGCACAGTCTTGTCTATCTCCAGTTTTTACAGGATTTGCTTAGTACCAACTATTATAGTTTGGTTTCTCTGATAAGCATCAGTTAGTTTATTTGGGAGTCTTTGAGGGATCCATACCCTGGCGAGTAAAAGTAAAGAAAAATGGAATACAGGAAAAAATTTAGTTGCACTGTAGTCTATATCAAAAGACACAGATGTTCTGTATGCATGAATGGTTGTGGATGTTCAAGACAGAATAGACTTCTGGATGAATACACTCATGCTTGTGAAGATCATTGGAGGTGAATATCCATGGGAAAGAGATATAACATTAGCCACGGTGACTCTCTTCAAGTAAGGAAATGTCACAGGAGGAGAGTCTACTTGCTGCAATCCCAGTAGATGAAGTATATATGTCCTGAATTCATGACAGAGGTCTTAGAAGACTATTGAGCTTAAGGAATTCAAAGAAACCACAATTACAGCCATACTGATAAGATAAAAAGAGAATGAGAATAGTTTAAAATGGCTGAGGAGAAAAGACAACAAATAAACAACAATAAGCTATGCATATGCCTTTTGGTAACATACATTAAAACCCATTTATAACATTAACTTTAGAACAAAAGGAAATGACAACAATCAAGAATATGATTCAATGGAAAACATTCCTAAATTATGAAAGCAGTACAATGACAATTAAAGACAGCAATTAAAAATTAAGAGAGATATTTGTTCCCCAAAACTTCAGAGATAACTGAACTCAAGAGAAACCTCAACTCATAGATCATCTAAATAGTTAAATAACTATTAGATATAGGGCCTCATGCCTATCCTGTCCCACTAGCATAGTGAGTTTTTATTCAGGGGTTCAGGAAATAAATTTAATGTTGTCTCTATGTAAGATATAATGCATTCTCTGTGTTTCTAGACTGACCGGTTGTTGCTCAACCTCCGAGTTGCGTAAGGGGGGTTGATATACATGAGTACTAGGCTCATAAGGAGCTTTCATAACAAGAAAAAATGAACAGGAGCTGGTGACACTGCCAAGGAATGGTGTGTCTCAGTTATGTGGTAGCTCTACTTCTATCCTTTTGAGGGATTTGCACGTGGATTTCCAGAGTGACTGTACCCATTTGCTGTCGTACCAACAGTGAACTAGACTCCCCCTTTCCCATCCTTGCCAGCATTTCTCATCCACTGTTTCCTTAATCTCAGTCATTCAGACTGGGGCACCATGGGATCTCAGCATGGACTTATTTGTACTTCTCTGACTGTTAAGATAGTTGGACATTTTAAAATCCACATTTAGTAGTCATTTTCAATGAAACCTTTATTATAAAGAACTTGCACATTAAAAATAACAACATATTTAAATGAACGAGATCCCAATTCTTTTTTTCGAGACAAGGTTTCTCTGTATAACTTTGCGCCTTTCCTGGAACCTGCTTTGTAGACCAGGCTGGCCTCGAACTCACAGAGATCCACCTGCCTCTGTCTCCCAAGTGCTGGGATTAAAGGCATGTGCCACCACCGCCTGGCCAGAACCCAAATTTATACATCTTAATGAAATTCTATAGTAGAAATTTTTAGAACTCTGTTCAGATCCAACACCCTTTAAAAAAAATTAGTCATTTGCCTTTTTAAATTTTTTTTATTTTTTTCTTTAATTCTTTGTATTCTACTGGATTTATAACTTGTACCTTAGTTACTTTTGTATTTCTGTGAAGAGACACAGTGACCAAGGCAACTTATAAAAGAAAGCGTTTAATTCTGGGCTTAATTTATAGTTTGAGAGAATGAGTATATGACCATTATGGCAGGGAGTATGGCAGCAGGCAGGCAGGCAGGCAGGCAGGCATGGCGTTAGATCAATAGTTGAGAGTTTACACCTTACCTGAAAGTTGCAGGCAAGATACTGGGAATGATCTGGGCTTTTGAAATCTTAAATCCCACCCTTCAGTCACAACCTCCTCCAAAAAGGCTACACCTTCTAATCCTTCCACCAACTGAGAAACAGGCACTCAAATATATAAGCCTGTGAGGTCATTCTCATAAAACACACCACAGTAACATAGAAACTTCTAGTTTTGAGTGGGATTCTGGGAAGTAATGTTCTCCATAAAAGGACCAGTCTGGGGAATTATCAGTCTATTCCTCAGGGTCCCATCCATCCAGTAGTAGTAACGATGTTGTACCTGTCAGTACATTGTTAGATGGAAATGGAGTAGCTGAATTTGAGTATGAACACATGGTAGCATAAAGATTTGATTGAGCAGTATAAGCAAGTAGCTGTGATAAGCATACTCGTGTTAATATCATTTGCACACTGTATGCTGTAGCATATAGGGATGTAGTTTCTTCTAAGGTGACTATTTTTATTTTCCAGACTGGATATCTACTTAACACCAATGTCTGTGCACAACTCTTCTACCACAGTGGTAAGAATGACTCAGCTTCAAAATCCAGTTTTATAGTTGGGTTTCTTTGTCATTACATATATTGGTTGCAGTCTGACTGCTCTTCAATAAGGGACTGAGATTTATTTGTATAATATTTGACAGGTCAATAAAGCATTATGTATTTATGAGGCACCAACAGCTGTTGAAGGGAGATGGGGAAACAGGGTTGGTAATTCTGCCAGTCTGAAGGCAGCTATGGTTCACGGGTGACTTGTCAAAGTGTCCCAAGATTGGACCCCAGTAGCCAGATGCTCACCCTCTAATTCACTACATCATTGGTGTAGTCAGCATGTAAAAGGCTGCACCTGTCTGCTTCAACCCTCTGGCATTGAGGCATTTCTCTGAAAGTTAGGAACATACTCCTGACCTGGGGCCACAGATGCTAGACAAACATCCCAACCATGGAGCTACACCTTAGACCCCCTGTCTTTCTATTTTGTCTTAGTCTAAGGATTTTTATTTTATTTTATTTATGTGTGTAGGTATATGTAAGAGTATGCCCTGTGTGTGGGTACTCATGTAGGCTAGAATAGGGTAATGGGTCCTCTGGAGTTGGAATTACAGGTGGTTGTGAGTCATCCTATGTGAGTCCTGGGAATCAAACTCATGTTCTCTGGAAGAGTGTCATCATATGCTTTTAACCACTCAGCCATCTCATGAACCCCAAAGCTGTAATCCAGGCTGGTCTGAACTCATGATTCTTCAGTCTCTTTCTTCTCTTCATCATATCACACTGGCATGTGCCACCCCAAACTGGCCTTTTATTTTTAAAATATATTTAATTTATTCAGTTTGCACCATGTCTGTTCTTAGATGGAACCTGGAGATTACATTTGCATGTTGAGCAGAACAGATAACAAAATGTTGGAAACCCAGAGTGGGGAGCACAGATGCAAGACTGGGCAACTGATAATCATATAGAAAAGGAATTTATTCTATCAACCTCATTTAACTTGTTCAAATTATCATTTCTTTTCACCTCATATCTGAATGTATCAACATTGACTATGACAAATAGAATAAGAAAGCACAGGGTGTCCCTAGGTAGGCCTGCCCCACAGGTGAGCTGCCCTACAGATGAGATTAGGCTTAAAATAACAGTTTATACGTGAGACAGATTCAAGACTAGAGTGGAAGTTCTGTTTCATAAACTATTTTCTCACTCATCAAATACATTTAAAACTGTTGAGACAGAAAGGTAACTAGGGACGGCTGGCAGCCCCTCTGCTTTTCTGTGTTTGATATATGATGCTTGGGTTTCAATGCGTGCTTGCCCAAGTTTCTTTCTGAGTATATTTTGTAGGGGGGAGGTAAAGTCCTGGGTGAATGTGTGTTGTTGACATGAGCACGGCCATGTCAAGAATGCTAATACTCCAGACCCATGGAAATGACAACGCCTTCCCTGGGTCAGGCTCGGGGAAATGACAAAGCCTTCTCCTGGTTTAAATATGAATCTTGACATGCATATGTGGAAAACATCCACCTTAGGGTCCTCTTCCCTGATGTTTACAGACTGAGACTTCTGCACCTACAAAGACTTCCACTGAGAAGAGGTAACCCTCTTCCCCATGCTGTATATAATGAACTTGCTGAACTTGGGGGTAGCTGTAGTATGTGTCCATCAAAGTGAGTACAACTCATCTACTCACAACTTCTCTATGTGTGTCCTTTCTTCAGTAGCTCATTACATTTCCATGTTCTTTCAGTCAGGTTTTGAGGACCAAGCCAGGTTTGAAGAGGCAACATTACATTTTTTATTATTGTCCCGTGGGAGCACATGTTTAATTACATAATGGAAATCAGAAGAAAACAAATGTTTCTTCTCTGTCACCTTTTCCCTCAGCCAAGGGATTTATTGCTAATAAAATAATTTTTCATGCAATCAACAAATTGAGGGTGTGATCTGGTTTACATATTATGTGACATGGAAAACCAAGGATGATCAAGTGTGAAACCATTTCATTAATAGAACCTTCACTGTATTAGCAGAGGTGGAAGATGGATATAAATGAATAAAACATGAAATTCTATGTATGAATTCTGAAATGACAGAGTGATGCCAAAGTTCAGACAAAGGAAGGGTCACCTCCAATATGTATGAAATACCTGATAAGGCAGAAAACTCAACATTGTAAACAGGAAAAACAGTGCATTCTAGACAGAAGCAAAAATCAAAAGGAAGAAAAGGCAAAATCATTAGGCTCATGGCTGGTCCAGATGGCCTGCAGCCTGGGTGAGTGACAGGAAAACCTGCATTGTTGGTGACATGGTTTGAACTCCTAAAAGCTCTGTGTCTAACCAAACGACTTAGAACTTCATTATTCAGAAAACAAATGTACTCTCTGCACTTTATGAAAGGATATAAGTACTTGATATTATAAAGATTAATTTGATTTCATGGGATTGGAGAATGTAGAAGTTTGTAAACTGATTGCAAGAGTATTTAATAGTTCAATCAGAAAGAAAGATGAATGGCCTAGACTATTTATATATAATATTACAATTATTTAACTAAGGTCATTTGATGTAGGAACTAGACAAGAATTTCAAAGAATTTAAATCTCAGATGTGGGAACTAGACAAGAATTTCAAAGAATTTAAATCTCAGATTTAGGAGGAAGATGACAACAGAAGAGTATTTCTAGAAAAGCTGAAGGTGGAATAGTTTTAACACACTGGGGAGGTGGTACACATGGAGGGAGAGGATAGCTTCATTGGGGAGGTGGTACACACTGAGGGATAGCCTCATCATAAGGTAGGAAAGCAGTTTACTGCATTGGAGCTCAGTTTCAATGTTCAGAGAAGGCTGAGAGTTTGTTGTTAATCACGGAATGCAAAAAATACTGGAAGGAAGATCATGATAAATTGACTCTTTAGATCTGTGCTGTTTTAAAATGTTCTGGGGAATAGTATTCCTTTATGTCCAGTGATTTCTCAGAACATCAGTGGAATGTGTCAACAAGTTCTAGAGGGCATTTCAGAGTTTGGACAAAGGTTTAAGCACCCAGTTTTACCTCAGAGGACTTTCCATGCGGTATGGTGGTGACCAAGAGCCTGGAGAAGCTGTGGTCACATTTTGGGGACACAGATGGGGTACATACAGATGAGTTCCAAAAGCTCTTAGGGTAGATGGGAATACTTTTCAGGACATGTGGATTGCCAGTAATACAGGTATATTATTGATCTTCGAGAATGGGGGTGGGGCGCCATCGTTAAAACGACCATGCTAACAGCTATGTTTGTGGACATTTTGAATAGTGAAGAACAGAGCCATTCTCTTTTTCTGTGGAGCTGCCCTTTTTGCTCCCATCAGATTCCAAGAACTGATTTCAAACGCTCGGCATGCCTCATGTCTCATTGATGGGAAAAATTAGGTTCAGAATGGAATTTTAAAGAATTTGTGATTGGTTTTAAATTTGGACAAAATGTACATATATCCCCAGGAAAGCTATGCACAGCTTTTCATCCAGGGTGAATAATTATGCCTAAGACTGATTGCTTAAATACACAGCTCATGATTATGAATTAAATCACCTGCTTTGCTCTACAAATACCTTGCTCTGCATGGATTAAAGAAAGTAAAACTTGATTGCAGATGCTGGAAATTTTAGGTTTTGAAATTTTTCAGTGGATCTCAAAATATATCACTCACAGCTTATACCATTCTTGTTGTAGAAGTGATTTTTAAGCTGCAACTGAAAATGATATATTGGTTATACTGGATTTCACAGTGGAGAGAAGTTTTAGAAGCTGGGCCCCTATAAAGTAAATGGGCATTTCTATTTGTGTATCCTCTTGTTCACATACTTGTTCAAGACGCAGTCATGTGTGCCAAGGAGGCCTGCTTGTCTAGTCTAACGGATTCCAGCAAGCCCTAGATTCCAATAGTCTCGGTCATAAGCCCGTCTAGGTGCCTGAAATCCTGCCTTTATTACTTTCCCTCTGATTTGGGCTTTGTTGCTTATTAAAATGCACATGTTCCCGAGGAGAATAATCTATGACACTATAATCCATCAAAGCAGTGTAGTGCGAACATGCTTGTCAGTTCTGCTTCAAAGTGACAGCTTGGCAAACATGGGTTTACTTTCCTGTGCTGACGGCAACATCGTCTTTTGCATCTTTTTACCCCTAACTAGATTAGACCTTCTGTGTAGGCACAAGTGTTGCCTTAGAACTGCATAAGATCATTTCATGTGGACTCACATTCAATATTTGGGCAACCCATTTACTCTTCCTGGATTTCGTAGAGACTTGGGGAAAGCAAGCTTCCTAAGATCACAGTACTTAAGTGGGAAGAATCAAGGTGGAAACAGAAATCCCAGATCAAAAATAATTTAAAGACATCAGATTACAAAGCACTTCAGAATAGCAGCAAAGATGACCACTTCTCTTAGTCTTTATGTTCATCAGACAAAGCAGTGTTTTAAATTAAAAATTATACTTCTTTATTTGCTGACATTGATACTTACACAAAGAAACAGCTAACAGTTAAGTACCTACAAGTTCTCTACAAAGGCAAACAGTGATGCCTTACCTGCCACCTGACTCAATTGCCACCAGTCTTGCTTCTTAATCTTAAAGGGGAGGTATAAGGGAGAACACTAGTCACAGGGTTCGTTCAGATTCTCCACTGCATAACTGAGGACAACACTGGCTGGTTTGCTCTGGGAAGCTAGAGAGTAGAGATAAGAGTTGGAGAGAAAATTATCAGAACCAGAATGTTGACTTACAAACATACTTGGGAAAGGGATTTTGAGCATTTTGTAGTCATAAGACGTTACTAGGTTAAAACTAAATCTTGTTCCTCGTTTATATCTATGTATTACAAACTAGTGTTTCTCATAGTTTTGACAATCCTATTGGGTGACTAGTTACCACATCTTAATACAATTTTTTAAAAAAACTTTTGAAATAATTACAGTAAAAAACAATTTATTCAAAAGAAACCAATACTAATTTCATATGCATTATTATAAATATATGAGTCAGGGGTAGATAATGTGACCAAGGATGAGTACAAAGTCGATTTGATTTCTGTTAAGTAAAAACATTGATTTTTTTTTTGAGGGAAGAATTAATAACTATTTTCAGCTTTCTATTCTGTGGACATTCAACGCAGCTTATACCCTTAAAATCTTAGGCAATAACTCATATAGTGGGTGGAAGGCTATTTTGGGGGCACATCAAGTGTAAAATAAGAAGTACATCAAACTATGAAGTTTGGATTCAAATGTTTCAACCTGGCGGAAGAAATAGGTTTTCTAACCTCTTCTCTTATTCAATTATTTATTTTTAGGTTTTAGCTCAAGGACAATTTTATTATCTTTTTTTTTTTTTTTGGTTTTTCGAGACAGGGTTTCTCTGTGTAGCTTTGCGCCTTTCCTGGGACTCACTTGGTAGCCCAGGCTGGCCTCGAACTCACAGAGATCCGCCTGGCTCTGCCTCCCAAGTGCTGGGATTAAAGGCGTGCGCCACCACCGCCCAGCTAATTTTATTATCTTTTAAAAGAAAAACAACCCAGGATAGGCAAGCTGTAAATCTCAGCAGTAGCCCAGAAGTGGAAGAGTGGAGAGAAGGAAAAACCGCCATTTTTCTTGAGGTATGCAGACATGGAGGTCAGACCTGAGGTGGTAGCAGGTGACATGGCTGGGGGAAAGGCTTCCTGGAGAGTGAAGCACAGTTTTAGGGAAAACACATTAGGAACAGAGAAAATAAAAGGGAAGAAATACTTTTCTGAGCAATTCAGAAAAAAACGGCAGACTTAAGAAGCAACATGGCTATGCTCTATAAGAAACTGCATTAGGGGGCAGGAATTCTGGGGAGGAAAAGTACATTATCACACTGAAGGAGTAATTATTCCACCTATCTCTTCAGCATGGCTCAAGGTGAGCTGGTCTTCCTAGGGGTATGCCTTTCTTCCTGAGTGATGGTCTGTTGGTTAGGTCATGGATCTGCTTAACTGGATCTAGACTAAGTTTTTAATAATTATTCTCAAGAATAATATATTATTTCATTTTATGGTTACAGGTGTTTTGCCAGCATGTATGCCTGTGTAGCGTATACGTGCCTGGTACCCACAGAGGCCAGAAAGGAACAGCTGTTCTTCCTGGAACCAGAGTAGTAGATGCTTGTAAACAGCCATGTGGTTCTGGAAATTAAACCCAGGACAGTTGCTTTTAACTGCTGATCCAACTCCCCAGACCCTATATTAACTTTTAATGAACAATGGTATGTTCACACCTAGAGGTAGATCCCAATATGTACTATAATATTCCCCTTCTGAATAGGAGATGGGCTGCTATTGGGAATAGATACAAACCATTTTCAGAATGACAATATATAGTCCCAGTTCCAAAGCTGTTGTCCAGAAAGAATGAAAGTCTGCACTGGAGTTCTTGTTCCCACCTTTATGTGTAGCCTTAGGTAAGGGTAGAATTTATTCTTTTATATGAAAAATAAACAACTCAAGAATCTGTTGTCGAATATATGTCCAATGGATGGAAATGAAGACTAAGGAAACAGTTGAACCTTTTATGAAGAAGCCATTAATGTCAAAATTTAAACTTTCCAAGAAATCCTCAAACTTTATTCTCAACTTAGAAACAATTGTCAAATTATTCTTGGGTATTCAGATCAGACTGTGCTAGTTGTTGAGTATATCTAGGTCATTGACATTATGCAAACTGTCTTTAGTAGTACGATCAGTGTAAGCGAAGTGTTTTTTTTTTTTAAGTTTGTTGTATCAAGGTGTCAAGTCTTCCCTCTCTGAGAACAAAGGAAGCTGGCAGAGAAGCACTGAAGGATTATAGAGACTACACAGCATAATGAAAATATGGACTCTCCTTAGCTGTGATTTTACTATCCTCAATACACTGGCTGTTTCTGGAAATGTGATTAATACCAAAATTCCTTCATATATGTATGTACTTAAATTTCAATTACTTCAAATTTAATTTTGTAGTTGCAGGGGGCTCATTTCAAGTGACTGACAGCCACATATGTCTAGGGACATTGCATTGGATAGGATGGACATGACCCCTTCCTATTACCCCAGAGTTCTTTAGCTCTCTTCTCTTGCAGGACAATAAGTCAAGGAATATTATTGATCATCACCTCGTTTCTTTTCAATGAATGATGTCAATTCAATGAATACAGATAGCCTTTTTGTATATGCCCTCTTTTGTTGGGGGTGGGAGGGATTGTTGCTGTTGTTGTTTTACACATAGCTAATGATCTTATGCCACATTCTACTGTCTATATTGCACCTCAGAAGATAACCATTCCTCCAACATGAATAAAAATCACTCTTCTGCATTCCCATGTGTTTGATGGAAATTCAGTGAAGTTCTTTTTGACATTATTCTGCCTACTTGCCCTTCATATATATTGAAATCTGACACTCCAAATATTAGTAATTCTGTTTAATTACAGGGGATCTCTGTCCTTGCTTACACAGACACAGACACAGGGAGCAAACACCATCCATACTCTGCTCATACTACACTCAATGGGTCGAAGCTCTGTGTTCTTGTACATTTGTGAGATCATTGTCGTCTAACAGTACCATCTTAAAAAAAAAACATTTTACCAATAAAAAAGAAGTTTTCTTCTGGGCATACTATTTGTCTTTGATGTTGACTTTACAATCTTTTCAATAGTAGCATTTGTTTTTACTACTTGTTTAATTTTGAATAGTATTTCTTTAATTTGTTCTCTGGTCTTTCTTTAGTGACTTAAAAGAACAACTTATTGTGGTGGTTTGAATGAAAATGATCCCTCAAGGCTCATAACTGTTTGAGAGGAATGAAGAGTTGTGTCCTTGTTGGAAGAGGTGTGTCATGGGGGTTGACTGTGAAGTTCCAAAAGCCCATGCCAATTCCCTGTTGACTCTCTCTCTCTCCCTCCCTCCCTCTCTGTCTCTGTCTGTCTGTCTGTCTCTCTCCCCCTTTCCTCTCTCCCTCCTACTTGCAGATCAGAATGTAAGTTCCCAGCTACTTCTCCAGCACCACATCTGCCTGCTTATGCCATGCTCCCTGCCATCCTAGTCATGGACTCTAATCCTTGGAAACCATTAGCCCCCAAATCAAATGCTTCCTTTTATAAGTCACCTTCATCATGGTGCTTTGTCAAGGCAATGGAAAAGTAACTAAGACATTTATCAAGTATATACACTTCTAAAAAGATTTTTAGAAAATATACATTGGGGAAATTATTGGGAAATCATATAGTCAGCGTATGTTCATGTGGCTGATATACACTGTGATGTTGCCATTTGGTATATATATATTCATGACATATATTCATGACATGCACTGTCCTATACAGAGGGGATTTGCATGTAACTCTTTCACGCGTAACATTTCTTTAAGAATTTAAGCGTCATTTAAAAAATCTCTCTAAAGCTCCTTCTATCGTTCCTAACCCCCTACAGCAGTTTTCCATCTCCTAACACTGTTACACAGGAACATCAATGGCTTTGCTGTACTGTATAAACCGAGGCCTTGGAGACAGCTGGGGCTTGTGAGGCTCCTCTCCCCACACTAAAGCCTCCAGCTCTTCTGTGTCTCCTTTTAAGCTTGCAGCCTTCTCCCTTGTGGACCAGCTCACTTCACTTGAGTTTCCACAGAGCCTGCTGCTTCAACTCCTGGATTCCCACCCTGCTGTTTTACGTTTTATCCCCACTCCACAATCATGTCCTTTAAATTAGTGTTTCTAATTTTTTTTCCTTTCCTTTTTTTTTTTTTTTTTTTTTGGCAAGAGGCAGATATTTATACAAGTGCCGTGTAACACTACATCAGTTTCTAAGTGGTGGCTGCTGCATTTTCTGTGAAGTAAAATGGCAGGTGTCGAAAAATGCCTCTTTGACAGCTGTTTCCCGGCATGCTCTGCTCTTCCCGGTTGTAGTCCTCAGCTGTGTTGGCGAGGGGGTGGGGGGGTGGGGTGGGGGTGGGGGTGTCTAAGGAAACCCAACACTTGATTTCTGCTTATGAGACACAGTGTTGATGGTTGGGGTGGGGGTGGGGTTGTCCTTTTCTGTATCATAGCATGCCAAATATGAAAAATCAATAGTATGTAGTGTGTGTTTTAAAACATATTTTCTGTAATCATGAGTTTCTTGACTTTTTTTTCATTTCAGAACTGCCCCTGTTCCTGCAGTCAGAGTCCAACTTAGGGATGTTTTGTGCTGGAAGGCCTGCGGTGTGGAGTGATCCTTCCTCTGTTTTTGCTGAGGATTGTCTAATTTAGAGAACTGACTTACAAGCTGAGAGAGATGTAGGGAGTGACAAGTTCCCCTCACGTTTTCCCACTGCATAAAAAGAAGCCTTGCTGAGCATTGGCTGCTGTGGTGCTGTGGTGTGTCTTGTAGTATTTAGTTTATACTCGGCTTTGGGAACACAGCTGTCTTGGGATCTTTTCAGTGAGACTAAACTCAGATTATAATGCATCTGACATGCTCCTTTCCTTTTTCTCTCTTTGAAATACATACTTGTAGAGTTTTTTTTTTTTTTTTTTTTTACTCTGTGGGAGCCTGCCACCCGGCTCTCAAATAAATACATGGAGACTTATTCTTACTTATGAATGCTGGGCTTCAGCTTGGCTTCTTTCTAGCCAGTTTTTCTAACTTTAATTATCCCATTTTTCCATTTCTCTTTAACTACATTTTGCCTCTGGGCTTTTCACCTTTCTTTATTCTATATATCTTTCCCTCTCACTGCATGGCTGGCTATGTGCCTGGGTGGCTGTCCTCTGGCATCCTCTTCTCCTTTTCTTGTTCCTCCCCTCCTCTCTTCATTTTCCTTCTATTTTTTTCTCTCTGTCCACCAGCCAGGCCTATTTTGCTCTCCTCCCTAGCTATTGGCTGTTGTGCTCTTTATCAAACCAATTAGGTGTTTTGCAACATAAAAGAATGCAACACATCATTGCACCGTTAAATATTCCACAGGATAAATGAATTTAACACATGTTAAACTAATATTCCACAACACATAGCCATTTGAGCAATCAGTTCTGCACCCCCAGGCTTTGTTGAAAGCCTATTACTGCCGCTATGCAAAGAGCTTGGATCAGGATTGGAACCACAAGTGGAAGCTGCTACTGCAGTTCCTCTGGTCTGTAAATGGAGGCAGAGCTTTCTGTCCTGTACACCCTGATTAAACCTGGCAGTCACTTAATCCCAAATCACCACTCACAGGCTTATTAATTATAAATGCTTGGCCCATGGCTTAGGCTTATTACTGGCTAGCTCTCACATTTAAATTACCCCATATTTCTTATCTATGCTTTGTCACATGGATCATGGCTTGTTACCTCATTTTCTACAGGTCTTGCTTCCTCAGCACCTGGCTGGTGACTCCTGACTCCTCCCTTCTTCATCTCTGTCTTCAGTTTGATTGTACCACCTGACCTTATTCTGCCTTGCCATTGGCCAAACAGCTTTATTATCAACCAATGAGAGCAACACATATTCACAGCATACAGAAGGACATTTCACAGCATTGGTCCCTTGATCCAGATCAACAAGGGAAATCTACTCAAGGAGGATTGGGTGAGAGCACGTGTGTGTGTGTGTGTGTGTGTGTGTGTGTGTGTGTGTGTGTGTGTGTATGCCCTTGTGTGGAAAGAACATACATCTGCCTCAAGTCACTGTGCAGATCTCATGCTGGACTACACTGCTTTTGCTGGGCAGGGAGAAGATGTTCAACCTTCATCGATGGTCTGTTCCTCATGACAGTCTTTCCAGACACAAGGGAAAGGGTCACAGTTGATATCAAACACACTGATAAGGTATCAGAACAGATGTATCTAGAAGTCAGGCTTCTCTGAGAATACATACATAGAAATTTGAGTTATTTGTGTCTACCCAAAATGATGAGAGGCACGATTTTAACTTAGAAATACTTACACATCTGTCTGTACTACATTTTTTGTCCATAGAATAATCCCTAATATGCTATTTTCTAAGTGCACTGCTAAAGATTTTGGCTTTACTTGTTACTCTCTTGAGATTGGAGGAGGAAACCAATTGACCCTGTTTTGTAGAGTTGATCAGTACAACAAACGTAACTGACATGTGGTCCAGCACCTTCTTAGGTCAACACCTCATCTTCCAGTGAATAGGACCTACTGTGATTTTTCCAGAGGTATTTGATTAGCCAGCTTTTCTCAAAATTCATTTAAAGAAGGGAAGGTTTGGATTATATTAAAGGATATTTGTAATTCACTTGCAAAGATATTGCACATTCCCACTGATAGGTGGAGTTGCTAGTTATTTCAAATTCTCTGTACATTTTCTGTAGCCCCAACTATTTTTCTTTCATTGATATGTGATAGAACTGTAAATAACAACATAATTTCAAAACTAATAGGTAAGCTTTAATCCTTATCTAGCAGTGGCCAGTGATTGGAAGCTTTGTGGACACAGTTCTTCAGTAAATAGCAATAATCATCAAGGGCACACATGACCACTAAGCAGATGAGGCTGAGCACTAGGCTCCATGACAATTAGAATAGTACTGTGTGTCTATGTCTTGAATCATTGGTCACGATTACAATCCAGAAGACCTGTGTCAGCTTCTGAGGACATCGAAACCCAAGTCATCTTTAGTCCTGTAGCCTTTTTTTTGTTTTATTTTTTAAGATTTATTTATTTGTTTGTTTGTGCGTGTGTGCATGTGTGTGCACACATGTGTGTGTGTGTGTGCGTGTGCGTGTGCGTGTGCGTGTGTGTGTGTGTGTGTGTGTGTGTGTGTGCCTGCCTATATATGTGTAGGTGCACATGCCACAGTACTATTTTGGAAGCCAGAGGACAACTGTCCGGAGTCAGTTCTCTCTTTCCACCTTGTTAAGGCAGGGTCTCTCTTATTTCTTCCACCAAGCAGCATACAGTCACGGTAGCTGGCCACAAGTGTCCATGCAATTCTCCTATCTAGCCTTACATCTTGCTATAGAAGTGCTGGAATTACAGATATGGGCCATTGCATCCTAGCCTTGATATGGGTTCCAGGATGTACACAGCAAGTGCTTGTACCCACAGAATTTTCTCCACTGACCGCCCCTCCTGTAGTCCTTATTTCAAATGCCCACCATTAATGCCATTCTTCTGGGTTCATTAATTTCAGCTGTTTCTATGAATATTTTACTCATGTAACAGTTCTGAATTTGCAAATCCCTCAAAGGTTATAGTTTTGTTCAAGCCCAGTCCCTGTGACCCACTTAAGCTGCTGGTAGATAAATCATTGTAAGTCTTTAAAGACATATGTTCTGTATAGTAATTAACTTCAAAAGATTAAAATTTTTAATGAGAGACATAATTCCATGCCTCTTATTAAGAACTAAGTATTCAAATTTATACATACAAATGTAACTATTCATAATATTTATACGTAAAATAGAAAAACTAAAAGGATTTTGAAAAGTACACATGAAGTTTCGTACATTGTGTTTATCTCAATTATACATTCATGCCATCTTACAATTTTCCCCATTATTTTATATCCTCTAAAGTTTTCAGTTTGAAAGATACCCACAAGAAGTTAAAACTGATGTTCTATCTTTCTATTTAACATAATATTCCTGGTTCTCTTCTCAAAACGTTAGGGAAACACTCACATCAATATTCTGAAATCTCAAATCAATGCTGAACTATTTTTCTATAATCAGAATCAACTGAATTGAAATAAATAAAATTTTCATGAATCCCAGCTGTATTACTCCTCTTCTGCTCTTGTGCTGACTGTATTTTTCTGATCAAAGAATATTTTGTCTACTTTACTGTTTGTTATTCTATTTAGCTTTGTATTTAATATACTTTTTTCTTTGCAGCTCAAATGTGGTAGTTTTTTCCTCCTTAATTTTGAATGGTAACCAAGTAAACATCTGTAAGCAATGTCTAAGTATTTAGATAATCTATTAAATTACATTTTCTTTTTATTAAGTGAAGTAAATTGATATAACCAGCACAATGACCCAAATTTTGAAAAAAAAAAATGGTCCACAACCCTAAATACAACTTCTAACACTTGGATCCAAAATCCTCATAAGCCATCTTCCTTAATGGTAGTGATGTGACAATGATGATGATGGGGAGGGAGTGAGAAAGAGGAGGGACATGAGGCAGAGGAAGAAAAGGAAGAGGAGGAGAAGGACCATTGGTAATAACAAAGTACATAGAGCTTGCTATGTGCCAGGGTGTTTGATAGCACTCACATGGTAATTCATGCAATGCCCACAGATACACTGTGAAAACACTCTCCTACCCACAGATGAAGTGCCTGAATCCCGAAGAGGGCTACAGAATGCCATGTGGATATGAAGTGCACACTAGCTTTACACTCTTGTACCAGCCACTCCTCAGTAAGCCAGACTGGCATTCCTGGAAGTTCTCCTGAACAATCTAGCCACACAAGCCACTGAGGGACAACAACTTTCCTAACAGGGAGACAGAGGCATCCACACTGTTAACTAATAAACAGTAAACCATCTAAACACAGGTATATGGATTAGATAGCTGTTATCTCTTCTCAGGGCATTCTCACCCCTTCCCATGCAGTATCTGAGTCCTCCTGGGAGCACTTGGTTCACTTTCCTCAACTGTGCAGAAGATCTAGATGCTCCCCTTCTTTGCTTTTTGACCAGCTTTCATATCCACCCAGGCATGTAGTCATGACCCACCTTCTGCAGAACAGCCATCATATAACCAGAGAAATACTGTCATGTGATGATTACACATTGCATTTCCATGCAGCTCTGCAGCCATCGTAGTATAATTTTAATGGCTCATTAAATTACCTCTTGCTGCTGCTACATAATTAATAAGCTTTTCTTTTATTGCTGAATATTTTGATAGTTTTCATTATTCCATGTGTTTATACAGTACTAAGACAAACACTTGTTGATTTGAGCTTTATTTCTGTTGAATTATTTCTTTAAAATAAAATCCCCAAAGTTATATTACAGGGTCAAAGTATATGAATATCTTTATGGTGCACTGATTGCCAATGACTTATACTCATTAATAGAGCTCTCTGCTGTGCATAAGTTAACAGCCATACCAAAACGTTGTCAACATGATTTCTATTTGTTTGCTATATAGAAAGATGAAAAATTTTTACATAATTATTCTCTTTGCTTTAAAGCTTAAGAGATCCATCTATTTCCAAAAATAAAATACTAGCTTACATTTCTCTTTGAATGAAAAACTTGAATATTTACTTCTTCCATACATACAGCATGCATTTTGGAGTTTAGAGTTGATATTTGGTGTTGAGATAAGTTTTAGTGTTCCAAATTCTCCACAACAATGTTTTGCAAAGGGCAGTCTTGGGAAGAAAGGAGAAGTAGACATTTTAGTTTCTGGGCAAAACAGCATGAAGAACATTCACAGGAGCTGCAGGAAAGGAGGGCAGGGCACCAGCCTCACTGTCTGGCTTTCCTTGCCAGTCCTACTAAAATCATCAGGCATGAATCTTGAGGTCCTCCCTGTGATGTAGGAACTAGACTGATGCATTGGATTGCTTCAAAATAATTTTAAGTAGTGAACCAAGGATCTTTCTTTCCCTGTAGTGTGAACATTTTCAGCTAAAACATGTAAAGGAAGGAAATGCTATTCAAAACAATGAATTAAGCATAATTATAGACTTAAAGGAAAAGAGAATTTGAATATTTTTTTTCTTTTCCTAAGGGTGTTGAAAATAAACCAAACTAAAAATAACTAAATTAAAATAGCATAATTTTAATTAACACAAAAAAGCAGGATGGTGAATTTTTTTACTGACACTGAAAATGTGAGGAGTCAAGTCTTACTTCCCCAACATCTGGAAGCTCAGAAAGAAATGAGAGTTTGGGTCCCAGAGCTTGAGAGACATGGTTCTCTGCCATGGCCAACACCAATAAGTACCCCCTTTCCTGGCTCAATACCTGGAGCATGGAGTTTGCACTGGCCAGAGATAGTGGTTATCATAGGCCATGAAACTTGCAGTGTCCTCCTTTCCTCACCCTCTTGTTTCTAATGTTAATTTAATTTTTTATTTTATAATTAATTTAATTTTACATATCAGCTACGGATTCCCCTGTCTTCCCTCCTCCCACCCCCAGCCTTACCCCTTTAATCCTCCCCCCATTCCCACCTCCTCCAAGGCAAGGTCTCCCCTGAGAATTCAGCTCGGCTTGGTAGATTCAGACCTCTTGTTATCTAGTTCTTCTATCTTAAATTAACCCATTTCTATAAATCTATACCTTGCCATGTGGCTCGTGGCTTACTGGCATCTTCACATGTTGCTTGTCATGGTGGCGGCTAACAGTGTCTCTCTGACTCAGCCTTCCTGTTCCCAGACAGGTCCAGTCTTCTCCTCCCTACACCAAGGCTGAGCAAAATGTCTCAGCATAGGCCCTAGGTACCAGAAAGCCAGCTCATGCACTAAGGACAGGTCCTGGTCCCACTGACAGGCGGCCTCCTAAATAGTGCAAGCTAATCATCTGTTTGGCCTGATCCAGTTCCATGGGGGCTCTTCAGCTATTGGTTCACAGTTCATGTGTTTCCACTAGTTTGGCTATTTGTCCCTGTGCCTTTTCCAATCATGGTCTCAATATCTCTTGCTCATATAATCCCTCCTCTCTCTCTTGCTGATTAGACTCCTGGAGCTCCACCTGGGGCTTGGCCATGGATCTCTGCATCTGTTTCCATCAGTCACTGGATGAGAGTTCTATTATGACAGTTAGGGTGTTCGGCCATCAGATCACCAGAGTAGTTCAGCTTGGGCTTTCTCTCGACCACTGTCAGTAGTCTATTGTGGAGGTATCTTTGTGGATTTCTGGGGACCTCTCTAGCACTTTGCTTCTTCCTGTTCCCATGGGGTCTTCATTTATCATGGTGTCTCTTTCCTTGTTCTTCCACTCTGTTCCTGATCCAATTTTTTAAATTTAATATAGTGTTGTTAACTATGTGTAGCTAGAGTTTTTTTGGTCCTGCCTGGCCCATAGTCAGGAAAAATCTCTCTCTCCCGCCAGTCCCACAGCTGCTCAGACCCAACTGAGTAAACACACAGAGACTTATATTGCTTACAAACTGTATGGCTGCAGCAGGCCTCTTGTTATCTAGTTCTTCTATCTTAAATTAACCCATTTCTATAAATCTATACCTTGCCATGTGGCTCATGGCTTACTGGCATCTTCACATGTTGCTTGTCATGGTGGCGGCTAACAGTATCTCTCTGACTCAGCCTTCCTGTTCCCAGAATTCTCTTCTCTGCTTGTCCCATCTATACTTCCCTCCTGGCTACTGGCCAATCAGCATTTTATTTATACAGAGTGATATCCACAGCAACTATGTAAGGATTTCTTGGTTGATATTAGCTAGAGACAGAACTCTCTTTCTCTTTCAAGTAAAGTAAACATGGTAAATCACAAAGAAAGCTCTATATATTCAAGATTATATATATATATATATGTATGTATATATATATATATATATACATATATATATATTCTTGATTTATAGCCACAAATTCACAGAACATAAACACCAACCAAAACACAAATTGGTTAAATTGGTAACAACTTTACACTCACCACAGCTGTTATGAAAAGGAGGGAGCAGGGTAAAATAACAGTTAGGATATCTGAAAAAGTCATAAGAAATCACAATATTAACTATCTGCCAAAATATCTATAACACATATAAGTCAGATATATTCATATCTGAATGTATATATAATTTTCCTATCTGGGCTGACGATGCACACCCCAGGAACCATAGACCATCTAAGAAAAACCCCAACATCAGGAAAGAGAAGCTTCTTTTGATTATTAGTCAGGTTGTCCAAGAGACTCCCCAAACACTATAGGCTGTTACTATTGTCCTTTGCTGTCATCAAGATGGAAGGTAAGTCCCTATTGCTGAAGACACCATAGAACTAAGTTTCAGAGCCTAGAAGCCCCTGACCTGGAATGGACTTGAGTGCCTTCTTCCTGAGGACTGTCTTTCATGGTACTAGAAGGCTCCATTCAAACTTTCAAATGATAGAAACAACCAGTAGTCCTACATAGTAAGAACACCTATAAACCATCACAACAAACAGCATAGTATGATAACCATAAAGGGGTAGTAGTGGTACACATACTTTGGAGTTAAGGAACAACTCTCTAATTGGATATAAGTACTTCTCAACAAGAGGGAAATCATATATCTTGGGGGAGGCCCCACAGCAGCTACTTTACTAAACCAGCATCAAACCCTAACTACATTCTAACTACGTATGCTTTTGCCCATGGATAAGTATAGTCCTCACTTTGTGTCAAGGAAATTTCTCTTTGCAACAGACAGAGGCCACTACAGAAAAACATAACCAAACATAATTCAGAGGCCTTGAGACCATTCCCAACTCTAACACAATTCTTACAACTAAAGCTCAGGTATCACTGTGGTAGAAGGAGCAGAAAGAGTTTAAGAGCTAGAAGAACAGGGGTTCTTCTCAGATTGTGTCTCCTAGGAATATGAGAAACTGTACTCATGAAGTCTTACCAACATGGCTGCCTAAACAGGACCTGAACAAAGTTGATGTCAACAGACATGCTATCATGTACAAGGGAAAGATCAAAAGTCCTCAGCCTCAGACAAAGAACTGCAGGTCACTAAGGAATTCTGAGAGCAGATGAGTCTCGCCCGTGGACTAGCATATCAATTGGTTGTCTAATGTCAAACAACCCTGAAAACATATGTATAAGTAACATTATACAGACTGATCAGGTTGTATTTATGTACGTGTGTGTGTGTGTGTGTGTGTGTGTGTATGTGTGTGTGTGGTGTGTAAAACAATTAAAGAAAAAGAGGCCATGAATTTGAAAGACAGCAAAGGGAAGTGGAATACATGGGAAGATATAGAGCAGGGAAAGGCCAGGGAGAAGGGTGAGATGATGTAATTATAATCTTAAAGCATAAAAAATTATTTTACAAATCTTGATTAAAAAGTGGAGTGCATGAGAGGAGCTGGACAAGAAGGGGAAATGGAATAATATAAAGACAATACTAATGTATGAAATTCTAAAAAAGATTAAAAAATAATAAAAAGTCAGTCCACAAGGAGCTGCTTGCACAAGTACATGTGCAGGTCCATGTAGCACCTGACTCTGATTTGCACAAGGCAAGGGGAAGTACTAGAGAGTCCCAGATCATGGGGACGCTAGACTTCTCAGTGCTCACTGATCTTCACTGGGTGCTCCCCTTTGCCCATTTCCCTTTTTCCCATTTGCCCTTCTTGAAATCTCATTCTTTCTCCTCTGGTTCTCTCTGGAGTTAACTTTTCACTATTGACAAATCTGTTTTTCTTATAGCATCTCTTTATCTTGAAATTGTACCATGGCATAAGGCCAAAAAATAACACTCATAAGTAAAAATAGAGATAAACAAAAATTTATTGAGTACATTGTTACAAGTTAAGCAATTTATATGTTTTTATTTCAGCATTCCACAGAATTACCCAGCATCCCCTGAGTTCTGTGGAACGAAAGTTGAAATTCATGTTGCTCACCAAAAACCTAAGATTCTGAGAGTTTTCATTAACTTGAACAAAGTTACACTGTTAATTTATCTTTTAATTATTTTTATTGTTAAAGAAATACACAGAAATATATCTTTAATGCTATTCTCTTTATATTTTTATTTATTCCTTGTGAATTTCATAAATGTACACAATGCATTTAAATTATATCTACACCTACACCCCATTTCATTTCCTGCTAGATACCCTTCATGTTTCTTTCTCAACTTTATGTCCCCCTCATCCTTTCCTGTTTGTGTTCTTTTGTAGTAACACAGTGAGTCCAAAATTAGTGTTACCCAAACACACAAAGGTGTGAAGCCGTCCACTGGATCATGGACAATTTACCTACCAGGGTATACACTCCTGGAGAAAATGTATTCTCCCCAACTCTGCCCGCCAGCAGCCAACAACTGGCAATAACTGAGCAGCTAGGAGTAGAGCCTCTTGAAGCCTTTTCCTCTCTCTGCTGTATGCAGGCTGGCTTGACCTTACCATCCTCTGCTGTATACTTGAATTCTCCGATGAAGCTGAAGAAATCTGATGGACAAGTAGGTTATTGGTGCCAAATCTGAAGGATGGATTATGAACCAAGAAATGGAATTTTCAAGCTTCCTGTCTCGTCTCCAGAATCCCAGGGTTACTCTTCTAATTTGCCACACTTCAAATGTTTAATATTAAATCTGTTTTAACATAGAGCCTATGTCTGAAAGCTTTACCCGGCTTTGAGTCATGACTGCTTCTACGGACTATCCCTTCTAGTCCCTTCTGTCCTTCCCCCAACCCTGCCAACACAGGTCCTTGCCTTCTCAATTCCGCATTAGCTTCACATCCAAAGTTCTGTTAGAGCCATTGTCGGGGAGAGTGGCATATCTGCTTCACGGATCCCTTAGTGCAGTGGTTCTCAACCCATGGGTCACGACCCCATTAGGGCATTGAGCTACCCCCTCACAGGGACCACATATCAGATATCCTGCACATCAGATATTTACATTACAATTCATAACAGTAGCAAAATTACAATTATGAAGTAGCAATGAAAATAATTTTATGGTTGGGGTCACCACAACATGAGGAACTGTACTAAAGTGCCTCAGCATTAGGAAGGCTGAGAACCATTGTCTTAGTTACTTCCACCTAGCAAATTATGTAGACTATGGCCGTGATACCAGGTTGGTTGAGTTATTGTCTCAGTATTGGATTGTTTAGCTGAATGAGCTTGGGCAAATTAGTTATATTAAAAAATTAAATGTAAACATACTTCATGTAGGCTGAGTGGTCTTGACTATCAAACGATAAGAGTCCTTGAATGCTGTTTTAGATAGTAAGCTATAGGGCATCAATTATATGTCACTTCTTCATTGCATTTAACATGGTATTGTAGAAGTCTTATTAATATAAGTCAAAATTTAATAATTTTTCCTGAATAAATGGTTATAGTTAGGAGGACACTATACTCAAAACCTTTCTTTTCTCTTTGAACTCTTACCTGGCTTTCATCACTATCAATCCAATGAAATATGTATTATGAAAATCATTTGTGACAGTTAATTACTACATCCAGCTTTCCTCTTCTTTAACATGCATGCCACTTCTCCATTTCCTAAGGCTCTTACAGTCCTGCCAATTGCATGAGAGCCTGGGGAGGTGAGGAAGGGACTATTTATATCCTCACCCACATGTCTGCTGATCCTCACTGCAGAAACATCTCAGCTAGGCTCTCACTTCCCCTCACGTGCTCTGCCAGGCATTGGATTCTGGCTTTCCTACCTTGTGTGGCACTCTAGACAGAGTTCTGCTCACTCAGTTTGCACCTCGTACCTGTTCTTATTCTAATTCCAATTTCTCCTTGAACACTTTGGTTTGAGTTCCCGTTTAAAATGCAAATCATGTTATGATACTGATCTTACACCTTGGCAACTCATTCCCTTTAGTCTTAAGCAAAGCCTGTGTCTGGCCAGGTGGAGCTTTCCTCCCAGTTTAGGTCAAGTTTTACATCCTTCCAGTTTTCTCCTGCTTCTGGAGATCTGGCTGCACTGGTTTCCTCTAGGTTCATTTACAATTCTTTTTCCCATTGGCTGTAGAGTACATGGAGGCTCTTTGAATGTTTACTATGCCTTTTCAAGTCACAACCATTTGACCCTCATAGGCTAAGGAAGAAAGACAGATAGGGAAGGTCTGTTTTCCTTGCCAAGGGCTAAATCATTTCTATACTCGATTATATAATCTCTGTCTCTCTCTGTCTCTCTCTCTGTCTCTCTCTCTGTCTCTGTCTCTGTCTCTCTCTCTCTCTCTGTGTGTGTGTGTGTGTGTGTGTGTGTGTGTGTGTGTGTGTGAATCCCTCTCTTTGAATCTCTCCTATGAAGCATTCCCCTTCTTTATAGCACTTATTATAGCCTCAGTTTTATGTACATTTGTTGTGTTTTTAAATTATGTCTATACTGTAATGAATTTCTAAATGGTCTTATTAAATAAGAAACATATATCCAAACATAGGGGTGAAAGCCTTAGAGATCAAGTAGTGAGAGACATCAGCTAGCCTTAACTCACCATGCAGCCATAGCTTCCCGAGAGAGATGCTTCCTATCTACCCAGGCTTTTATTGCCTTGCTGTTCTGCCCTCTCATTGGCTCTTAGCCCAGCTAGCTCACTTCCTTGTTACTGCCTGTCTGTACAGACTTCCAGGTCTCTATGGTTGGTACTGGGATTAAAGGCCTGTGTCACCATGCTTGGCTGTTCCCTAGTGTGTCCTTGAACACAAAGAGACCCTGCCTGCCATGTGATTGGATTAAGGGCATGTACTACCACTGCCTGACTTCTGTGTTTACTTAAAAGTGGCTGGCTATATCCTCTAATCTCCAGGCAAACTTTATTTATTAACATACAAATAAAATATCACCCCATTTCCCCTTTTTTGCCTAATAAAAATAAAAAAGAATAAAAAAGTTGTAACTAATATAAGAAAAATTATATACAATAAGTACAATAACTATATACAATATATACAAGCAATAAATACATCAACAATGTCAAGTCCATTTGTATTTGATAAATTCAGAGAAAATATTCCATTATCTATCCTATTTTGGCAAGTCCAAAATGTACCTAATTTATTTTTTATCCTAACTTGTATTATCAACAGAACACTATCCTATGATGTCTTTCAAATTTATACACTTAACACCTCTTAATGAGTTTCTTTTTTGAAATTTATTAACAAGGAAAACTATAAGTACAACTATCTAATCTTAAACTCCCTCAGAGACTCAAGAAAGAAATAATATTACCTAGTAAAACAGAAAGGGCAAACAAGTGACTTCCAAAAAAAATGTGAGTTGACAGAAACAGCCAGCTGCCTGGACGGTCACCCAAAGTTTCTCCACAATGTTGGAGCATCATCTTCAGCCTACAGGCTTAGTATATCTGACAGACTCATTTGTGAAGCAGGATGTATACAAGGCCTACGGCCCAACCTCATATTCGGTACGAGTATTCCATGTACCAGATGAACCTGAATTCTACCAGTGTCCTTTCATGGTTCAGGATTTTAAATTCTGGAAATTGCTGGTATTTTTAAAATTCAGCTGCCCATTATTCTCAGCTTGTAGGTGGCTTCATATCCTTTATTAAAATTCAGACTACCATTGAGAGGTTAGACTCTGTCAGCCTAGTTACTCCTTCAAGAGTAACTATTTCAGCTACTATTCCACTGCACACCAGTAGCCATCGGTCCACTGCCTGTTCAGCTGCCTTCAAAGAAAGGGGCACTGTACCTTTTCTGGATTGCAAAGCCACTTCAGTGATGGTGCCATATTGTCTTGGCCTCAGAGGATGCCTGCTGCTAAAGCCAAAACCACACTTGTCTTGGCAAGGATCGGTAGTCCTTTGTTTTGTGTTTTTTGTCCATTTTGGATAGCATACTGTCAGCAGTTGATGGGAGGGCACATTGTTGCCCAGTGGCTAACTTTTGCCACAGTGAAAGTTAACTCCATATGCAGTTTCTTCAATGCCCATATCTTCTCTGAAGTAGTTTGGTGCTGCCAGGAGCTGACATATTGCAGTCATAAAAAAAAGAAAAAAAATTCTAAGCTATTAAAACATTTTAAATGCCATATTCTGTAGATCTCTGAAGGGTGTGAAGATGACCTGTCTTTCTAAATTATCTCTGTTTAACCTTGAAAACACCTAATGTGACTACAAGTTTGACTGTACTGTCTAACTCCTAACATTCATTTTTTATATCCTAATAATTGGTAATAATAACATTCAAGGATTAGCAAATTGCATTACATTGTTAAATAAACTGTATAAGTACACTATCCTGAGTATGATTAGAAATATAGTACAGCATTTTCTAACAATATCAATCTCAATATATATATATATATAATTTATATACAATATATAAAAATCCAATCCAATGTAAAGTATTTAAGACTAGTAGTTGTCTTTTAAAAGTAGACTCAATAATCTACCTTTTTATCTATATCATATCTATATTCTCTCTTTTTTTCTTTTCAGAGTAGATTCAATAATCTTACCCTTTATTCTATCATTTCTGTATCTCTCTTTTTTTTTTCAAACAAGAATCTTAAATCTAATCTCCTTTGTTTAGCCCTTTTCTTGATCATTAAACTACAAGTTCCATGAGGGTACCAGTGGCTCTGATCTGTCTCACTCCTGCGGACTGCACCAAACAAATGTATCTGGCACATTTTCAATGAACTCGAGATAATTCTTTAAATGAATTTGTGTAACTGAAGGAATTATTCTATGAGCATAAAGATTGTTTCTACACACTTACATTTATTTGCTGTCATTTTAATGGCTTCAATTATTTGTCACTGTATAGATTTTTTCAAGGCTCTTTACCTGCTCACTAATTATCCTGTGTATCTTTTTATTTGTGTATCTGCTTATTTAGATATATCCATTTATTATCTTTAACTGCACCCATGGGTAAGCATAATGGTCCTCTTTGACCTCCCCAACCCAGTGGATGGTTCCTATCAGTATCTCTACAATGTCCCTTATGTTTCCTTTATTGTTTTGTTTACCACTATCATGTTTACATGTGTTCTATGTGGGAATTGAGTAAAATGCAATGATTCAAAGCTAAAACTATTAGCACTAGTAATATGTAAACTGATGAACTGAGCAGAATAAATTAAGGACCTCAAACGCATCAAGGAGGGCTGTATAACTTAATAATCCTTCTAGGTCAGGTGGATACTGGTCCTCATGTGAGGGTTTGGGAGAAGAGACAGGTATTATTAGACCTTGCTCAGAACTATCAGCATACACAGAAGCAGAAAGCTTCGTGAAAACAGTTCCTTTCCTCTCCTGGGTCAAGTCCAACCCTTCCTTCATGAAGGTGTTTTTAATGGTAATCACATACATCATTTCTCTCTGTCTGCCTCTGTTTTAGTAATCTCATTCTTTATAATTCCCTGGCTGTGGAAATTATCCATCTAAATTTTCCTCACATAAATGTTGCTTGATGAAAAAAAGTGCAGAGCAGATTATGTCCCTTAATAATACCATTAATCTTCTGTGATGATAGTGGTGATGATTGCTGCTCACTTTATCTAAGGTAAAAATGTGTGTGTGTGTGTGTGTGTGTGTGTGTGTGTGTGTGTGTGTGTGTGTGTGATTTAGAGCTGGGGAAGAACAGGACAGCTGAATAAGAATGCTAGATTGGAGAAACATATCAGCACTGATTATTCCTGATTATTTCAATCCTCTACATGAGGTTAATGCATTAGGAAACATATGACTTTCAGATTTTAATATTTGATTTCTGAATTGCTAAAGAATAATGTGCAGATGTTATTCTGTTCCCTGTTTATGAAGCAGAAACAATTCCAAAAGTGTGAGGATTGTTGGCACAAAAGCCTTGTGTTTGGCTCCAATTTCTCCTCAGGTTGCTACCTCCTAGGCAGCAGGAATGGAAGCACACTCTTCAGACGTGAGCATCCATCATTTTCAGTTTCCAAAACTTCTCTGCACCCACCTCATTCCAGCCTTTTCTGTTTCTATTAACCAGGCGACTAATTATAAAGTCGTGCATACAGACAATGAATTAAAGGCTTGTAGATAAGAACTGTTGCTGCTTTTTCTGTTGACATTTCAGCACCACTTGGGAAGCAGGAGCAGGAAGGATTTCGCCTCATAAAATTCCATTTTCGCTTCCATACATACTAAATACTGCTCTCTGTCATGGCTTGAGAGTGGCTTGAGCAGCAGCCACTGAAAGTGCTATCTGCACTCTCAACTAGGCAGGAAAGGAGTTTTCTTAACTTTTGTGTGTTCAGCAATTTATTATCTCAGTCATTTGGACTCAACTGAAATCTGGATTGATCTGTTTTTATAAGCCTTAATTATTGACTTTGTTTAACATTTGTCTCAGTCAGCTACTTTATTTTCAGTTCCCATGACTATTAGTTTTATATTATGAACATTTTCTTTAAATTTATTTAAAAAAGTGAATCACCTTTTGTAAGAGATTTTATATTATGTGTTTGTATGTCTGTGTTGTGTTTTTGTGTATGTATAAGGGAGAAGGGGTCGAGGTGCTTTTAATGAGAACTGGATGAATTTGGAAAGTAAAATCTGTCATTGAATATACAAATTGATGTGGGTTTCTGTTTCTATGGCTTTACTAGTGGTGCATGTCTGTAGAAATGTATTTTGCTAAGGTTCTCAGTTCTCCCTATTCATACGACTTATGCAGACCCCAAAACGGGTAATGATGGATCATAATGAGAGACAGAAGGAAAGTCAGACAGAGAAGCAGCTGGAGATGAGAAGTGATGGAGGTGCACCAATCCTCAAAGTGCTAAGGCATTTTAATCACTGCAGACCGGGCCAGAAGTGCCAGCACCTTCAGAGACTAATAGCTGTGATCCTTTGCAAAAGAAAATTGGGCTTGTGACATCCTGAATAGGGAAAAATGACACCTCCTGTTTTCAGGTACAAATGAGACACTTAGGCAGCCCAGAGCAGGTGGCCCTGCAGGGATTCCCTCCCTGGTGGAAAAGATCAGCTCCTGTCATTGCTTGCTAGGTCCTAGAGTCAGTCTTCTTTAGATTCATGAAAAACTCATGAAGAGAGAAGAGCCTGAACATGCCACCAGGAACAATTGAAATGGAGGGTTTCTGGCTAAAGTCATTTAATAATGTTTCTTCATAAACTTTTACATTTTCAGTGTTAAAATGATGGAAGCAGAAAGATAGAACTGTGATATGGGATACCACCTTATCTCAGGCCCACACTTTCAGCCTAGACAAAGATATTGCTTCTTACATTTTTTTTCTTTCCCTAGGTGAAATGGAAAATTCCATCAGAGTGCATCAGCCTTCTGGGCTTTTGTGGTATCATTTTGGTGGCACTGAAAAGTAAATAAGTAAATGTTATTGATTTACATGACTTCAAGGAAACATGATAATTCTAAAAATAACACCTCAACTAACTTAATTACTTGAGACTCTTATTGGCTCTCTAACTTACTAGGAAGTACCCACTGTGACAACTTGGGAATCAATTTCATGGAAGAAACAAAGGGCCATGTAATGATCTTCAACTACCAGATTTGTGCTTGTGTGTGAGTGTGTGTGAGTGTGCATATGCCCACATATCTTTGTACACACATATGGTGGTATTTCATTTGTGCTGAAATGTGATTTTATTTGTATGTTAATAAATAAAATTGCCTAGAGATCAGAGGTAAAAGCGAGCCATTAAGCAGAAGTCCGGCAGTGGTAGCACATGCCTTTAATCTGATCACATGGCAGGCAGAGTCTTTGTGTAGTCAAGGACACAGCCAAGCATGGTGACCCAAGTCTTTAATCCCAGTACCAACCATAGTAGACAAGCAGTGACAAGGAAGTCATATGGCTGTGCTTAAAGCCAATGAGAAGGCAGAACAGGAAAGCAATAAAAGACAAGTCACACAGGGAGAAGCTCTCTCTCAGAGGAAGGAAGGCAGCTAGTGGTAAGCTAAAGGTAGTCTTGGCTCTTTGCTAGTGCTCTGATCTCTTGGGGTTTTAACTCTGTATTTGGCTCTATGTTTCTTATTTAATAAGACCGTTTAAAATTTCATCTACACACACACATGTGGTGACAATGTTAAGTCAAAGACTAGGTTACTTTGTAACTGTGAGTAACTGATGAAAAGACATAAGGTCTTTTAGATTAGCAGCGTAAGAAACCGGGTGCCCTGAAACTCATGAAGAAGCATGTACACTAAGGAAAGAGCGGGTACGCCTGTCACTGTTCCTCAGTCCCTGTGTCCACAATCACACAGCTGGAAGCCTCGGTGAAGGAAAACTTCTGAGCAGATCCCTCTAAAGGTCCAGGCCTTTGAGTGGGTCCCCTCAGCCACCACCCAACCCATGTCATTTTTTCCCCTAACTGTCCACATGTATGCCCTGTCTGGAAGATTCCACTGGTTGTGGGACCGGAAGTTATCTGAAAGCAGTGAGTGGTGTGGGTGGGAGTGTAGTTAGGAGGTGGTGGTAACAGGGATGTCTAGCCTTGTGCTTGGATTTACATGGGTCATCCAAAGGAACAGTGACACAAAGAGCAGCACATCACTGTAGATGAACAGTCTTGTTAAATAAGCAACACAGAGCCAATGCAGAAGAAAGCCCAAGAGGTCAGAGCTAAAAACCTTACCTTTCACTGCTGCTGTTGTCCTCTTCAGCAAGAGACCTGCTTCCTGTCTGTTTGTCTTTTTTATAGACTTTCTACTCTGCCTTCTCATTGGTTATAACCCCAACCACATGACCTCCTCATCACTGCCTGTCTGTACAGACCTCCAGGTCTTCTATGGTTGGTATTGAGATTAAAGGCATGTGTCTCCGTGCTGGCTGTATCCTTGAACACACAGAGATCTGCCTAGCTCTGCCTCCCAAGAGCTGGGATTAAAGGCATGTACCACCACCGCCCAGCTTCTGCGATGGCTTGCTATTAACTATGACCCCCAGGCAACTTTATTTATTGTCCAATTTATTAACATAGAAATAAAATCACATTTCAGTACAATTAAAATATCACCATACATCACCACTTGTAGTCACCTGTTCTGTAATTCATAAAGACCTTCTGTGATTCTCCTGTGCGTTTGCAGGGAGACTTCACAATGCAAAGTCTGTGCTAAAATGCTTCTGTGGGATCAAGTGAAAGCAAGATGGCACCTGAAGTCAGATTTTGATCAGCGTTTTGTCTCCTAATCTAATTTCTCCCTTTCCCTTACGGTTCCATCCACAACTGTTTTCTAAATAAATTATTTAAATAGGAAGCAAGCCACAAATTCTACTTCTGAGGGAGACAAACTCAAAATAACTAGTTACAAGCAACACAAAAACTCCTAAATGACATTTGACACTTCAGTATGTTTCTTTTGCTCACTAACCATTGAACAAAAACCTTAAGAATTTCATATTTCTAACTATCAGCCAACAGCCACACTCTGCTGTGGTACCACCTGTCTTAGGTCAGGCTTTTTGAAATTATTAGAATATTTATCATTTTTCAGTTGGATAATTTTATAGACATTAACTAGACATTGAAAAATTGAAGTATTCATCATAAAGAGAATCTTAATATTAACACAAAATGGAAGTCAAGATGAGGCCTTTAGAGTTTTCTAAATTGTGAGTGTATGGGAGCAGGATGTGATCATCTACGGAGAGAAAGGATGTAAGTCAGGACAAGTGTAGACAGCTTGAAACAGCATTGGACATTCTGTCTCAAGGAAGAAGAAAATTAAGAATTTCATGAGATCATCCAGTCTTAAATCCTCTGACAATACAATGTTTTATGATATAATCTTTAAAAAACAAAACAAGAGCAAAAATTTTGTGTTGGGGGGCTAAAGAGAGTTCTCAGCCACTGAAGTGTTGGCTGTATCATCATGATGTCCTGAGCTACCCAGAACCCATGTGAAAACAGTTGGCCATAGTACAGCATGCTTGCTATAAATCTTCAGTGCTGGGGAGGTAAATATATATGATTTTCTGGGGCTCTCTGGCCATCCGTTTAGTTGATTAAGTAAGCTCTAAAACAGTGAGAGATACTTTCTCAACAAACAAAGTGGACAGCTCCTGAGGAACAACACTAGAGGTTGGAATCTGGCCTCCACTTGAATGTGGACACATGTGTGCTGCATGGATGACAGTTATGACCATTTTCTGGCTCCACCCAAAGGGCTAATGAGTTAGATAATCAGGACCATTCAGAGTCAGGGTCTAAATTCAGATTTCAAACTCTGAAAAGACCCCCAAGTGGTAACTCATACTCAGATTCCATGTGCTTTGTGAAATCTACCTTACCTCACCAGAGTTTAGCTTCCTTACCTAAAAAAACATTCAGATATGATAGTCTTTACATTGTAAAAATGGTATGGAAATAAAACCGAATAAGTTCATATGCAGCAATACCTCATAAGCATACAGATGATAGTTCCTCCCAGATGACAATGGCTATCTAACATTGTTCACAGAGCTCTCTGGGAAATTCTATATATTTTTAATAAGCAAAGGCAAAAGACTAGAAAACAAGCAAATAACATTTGAATGTACAGGAAAAGAAGAATGTTTCTCTATTACATAACCAATGCTTTCCACCCTTGTTTAAATTCCCAAGGACTGGGCTGCAAATGTGAATCTGCATGGTGTATTTTCTTTCCAATATTTCAGACTGGGAAAGGGAGAAGGCTGTTAAGAAAAGATTCTTCCTTATGTTGAGCCAGAAAATTAAAGCAGAATCTGTATGTTCTACCAGTAATCCTCCCACAGAAGGATGATGTTTCTATAAGCTATTGATTTGGCAGAAAATAATTTTCAATGATGGATAGCAACATTCAGGACTTAACTTTTTGTTTGTTTTTTTGAGACAAGGATATTACTATGCAGCCCAGGATGGCCTCAAAGCCATGAACTTCCTGCCTCAGCTTCCCAAGTGCTAGGATTAAAGGTGTGTGCCACCACATCCTGACTCTGGCCATAAATATTTTAGAAAGTGAATTGTTCATGGAGTACATCATTCAATGACCTAACATAGGAGACTAAAGGATATCCATATTAAGGTAACCCCCCAAAAAATGATGGAAGAAGTGGGTGCTCTCAAAGCAGAAACTGAAGGAGCCATGGCAATGAGCCTCAGGGACCACACACCAGCTATGTGCATCACTCTCTTTCTTCCTCCAGCTTAAACTCTTATTCCCCAAGTTCTGGAAAAACTGACAACCTATACCTTGCAACTACAGAACTCATGTTATTGTTCTTTTCATAAAAGAGACAAGTCATCCAAGGGCATGCCTCCTTTTTAAAGGACAGCATGGAAGACCAAATGCCAGACTGTCTTGGTGTAAGACAAAGCAAAGATGAAGGTCTTCTCCACCTACAGAGTTCTTTGTAGAAATACCTAAGACCTTGGTCCACACCTGCACTGTAGTGAGCCTTCTTCTGACACTCCTAGTTCCATTACCTCAGCAGAGGAGTTGATGCTGAGAACATCCTCCCCAAACCTCACTGTTCAAATCTCAGTTTCAACTTCCAGGAAGCTTAACCTGGGACATCAGCCCTAATTGAAAAAAAAAAAAACAAAAACAAAAAACAAAAAAAAAATGAAACATGCAAAACAGCATGAAGTCAGTTGAGTGCCATCATCTTGGTAGGTTCTGGAAGTTCATAGGGTATGTTGAAAACATAGGAAGTTTAAGTAAATTTGCTATGGCAGGTATGAGCAACCACTGGAACTTCAGTATTCAAGCTCTGTGTTTTAGTGTAAAGGTGATGGGACCTAAATTTAGAAATACATGTGGATGGAGAGACGGCTCAGCAGTTAAAAGCACTTGTTTTTGCAAAGGATGTGAATTCAGTCCCAAGCAGCCACCTAGCAGCTCACAACCGTGCTTTCTGATGGCACCAAACAATAAGAAAACAAAACAAAACAAAACAAAGCCCCAGGTGGATCTCTGGGAGTCCAATTAGCGAGAATGAGGAGGGTTTATATGAGAGAGAATTGTTGAGATCAAGGTCGGATAAAGCACAGAGACGAATAGCCAAACGAATGGAAACACATGAACTATGACCCAATGGCTGAGGGGTCACCAACTTGATCAGGCCCTCTGAATGGGTGAGACAGTTGATTGACTTGATCTGTTTGGGAGGCATCCAGGCAGTGGGACCGGGTCCTGTGCTCATTGCATGAGTTGGCTGTTTGAAACCTGGGGCCTATGCAGGGTCCCTTGGCTCGGCCTGGGAGGAGGGGACTGGACCTACCTGGACTGAGTCCACCAGGTTGATCTCAGTCTGTGGGGAAGGCTTTGCCCTGGAGGAGATTGGAATGGGGGGCGGGCTAGGGGGAAGGTGAGGGGGGCGGGAGGGGGGAGAACAAGGGAATCTGTGGCTGATATGTAGAACTGAATTGTATTGCAAAATAAAAATTAAAAAAAAAAAACCCAAAAAACAAAAAAATCCACAGACCTAAACCCTACAATGGAAAACAGACCTAATGTTTACTGATCAGAGTTGGAGATAAAAGCATTTCCTTCAGTAGTTTCTGATTGCCCAGAACAATTTTTCTAACTTCCATCTTTCACTGTTTAGCAATGACTTAGCCTTCTGAGTTTTGGAGGCAACATCTATGTACTTCCCCTGTGGTACTTACCTTAAATCTGTGTTTAATTCCCTCCAAGTCATTCTCTTTGTCCTTTATTGTGAACAAGTATGCCAATGATTGATTGTAATTGTGCTTAACTAGTTTCTCCTGATCAATAATTATAAATGCCAAGCTTAAATAAGGATGTGAAATTCTCTTTTCGACTCTTCCTTGGTCTAGGTCCTCTTTTCACTCTTGATTATTGTTTGCAATACCATAATTCTAACGGAATGGTCATATTATGGTATGATATCAGAGTCCTAAAGCAATGACAGAATGGTGTGTTAAAGACTGGCTCTCTGCAAAAGTAAAGCATAATAATTACTAAATAATGAATAAAGAATTATACAGCAACATCAAGTCTACATCCTTTTATCTCTTGTCTGTTCTTAAGTTTCAACCTCAATAACATAGCATAGATCTTGAGTTTGTCATGGAATCAGACAACAATTATTTCTTCCCCATTTTTCTCATATTTGGATCATGCTACTTCTATATTCAGAATGGTTCTTTGGCCAATATCAATTCATGATATTCTGAAACAAATATCCACCTGTAGAGTAAGTCCTTCCTTCAAAGTTCAAAGTCATGGGAAGCATACAAGAAAGCAAAAAATGTGTTCAAAAGGAGGAGAAAGAGGGGTGAGGGACTGAGTGACCACAGTGCTAAATTATGAATGTCATTACAAAACATCAATTAAAAAGGCAATCATACACATATTGCATGTGGACATGACACATATTTCTTTGTGCTCAGTATGGAAAATGTGCACAACTCATGTATAATTTTTCTTCTGAATGCTAAAGATCTGGTAGGGATTGATAGGCTCTTTCTGTGACAATAGCTGTAAGATCAAATGTCCATGTACTGTCACATATAACTAGTCCAGCTGCTTATGCATTCTCTTGAATCAGGGGATTTCTGAAACAGTGAGGAACATCCACTGAAAGTGACCTTTACCTATGGAGATCATCTTGTTTACTGAACTCATTAGCACATACTTACATTAATTGAACTTTTACCTTGTATTAGACACTTCAAATGTTGTAACTTCCATCATCTCCACTAACTCTTTGAAAAAAACATCATTATTTCTGTTTCACAGAGAGAAGGGATCAGGGGCTCAGAAGCATGGTGATGCCAGGGCAAAGTCACATTGATGTTAAATGTCAGAGTTAACACTTGCATTCACAGCAACTGGTTCTACAGCATATTAATTTAAAACAAACAAACAAAACACCACTGCACTACGAAGGTAAGGATATAAGTAAAGGTTTCCTAGTAAACAAAGGCCAGGGTGCAATCAGGGAACAATCTGAGTCCTCATTTCTAACCTGGGAAGGTCAACAGATACTGCTTTACTAACAGACCTGATATCTCCCCACACATTGATCATCCATCAAACAAGACAGTTTCCCTAGTTGAGCATTATCTCTAGCACTTGGACAGAGCCTGGGATAAAGGAATACTTGTTGCTTACATGTATAATGAAATGCTTAAGCTAAAACAAATTCAGTATGAGATCTGTAAACCCTACCACACACTTAGCATTTTTTTGTGCTTTTTTTTGTATAGCATTCACACTACTCTTGCAGAATTATGTTTTGTCTCAGAAGAATTCTTATTGTAAGGTGAAAACAGCATAGCAGAAGTCAATGTTCATTGAATGATTTCCAAATGAGGTCTTTGACACTGAAGCAACAGCTTGAGAGAAAAGCATTTTTGATATTCAAGAAATGAAGTCCCAGTCTAAGTGATTTTCCTATAATACTGAGTCTCAAAAGGCCCTTTCAGAACTGAGCTGTGGTGAAAGTCTTCAGAAGGAGAAAAAAGTGAAAAGAACAACGTGAAGAGAGAACCATAAAAGTAGATGGCAAGAGCCTGCTCTGTTTCAACATATGTGCAATTAGAATTCAGCCTGAAATAAAATCTGAAGTCAGGAAGGTAGGAAGTACTTATGAGTGAAAGCAGGGAGGAAGGGAGAGAAGGACAGGGAGGATATTCAAAGAGACTAATGGAGGCTGAGATGTCTGAGGTATTTCTTGTGAGCATCAGAAGCACCAATACTGTGTGAAGATGCCATAATCCCTCAGAGTCCTGTGCGACACAGTTTTAAAAATCCTCACATATATACACAGTGGAGAAACTGAAGAACATCAAACACAGACAGGAAATTCCGAAAAGCAGCCAAAAGGGAAACTATTACATTGACAGCTGAGATCTCCACAGTAACACTGGGAACCCAAGGAAGCAGCTGAAAGGATGTCTCCAATGTGTTCAGAAAAAAAATATCTGTCAAGTTAGAACCCAAAATTCAGCAAGGGATTACAAAAAGTCCAAATGGCATCATTCTTATCCACAGATATATAGGATATCTTCAAGGGAAGTAAAGGGTACACTGGAAATGAGGAGTGAGAAGCTATACCCCAAACACATTAGTATGTGGACCAACGCAACACACCAGGACAGTAGGAACCTATAATGCAATAGTCTTCAGTGCTTAATTTGGAGCTTCAATGTCACATGTATACATTTGGTCTTATCATCATTATCTGCATCTCCTCTCCCTGCTGTTGCATGTCCCATTCTTAGTGGATTGTGGAACAATTTGTCCCAGTGACATTCTGTTGATCTTAAGAGGACATCAGAGCATGAAAGAAATGAGGGCTGTACTCACTTGATTTATAGGGAAGTGTAGAGTATCATGCCTTCCCTTGTTTTTCATAGCTTGAGGCTACCTCTAAGTTCTAGGGACACCTACCTTTTTTGTAACTATTTCTCCATCTCTAAAACCTTCACAATTGGAAGAAATTTTTCTCATACCATATCTCTGGTCCTTCCCCTTGTTCTTTTATGAATTTGTGAACACACTAAATCTGTCTGGATACTTTAATCTCTATCACAAGGTCAGCTAATTAGCCACCTGCTTTTCATTCATCAAACTATTTTAAATTTACTACATACTAAATATTGTATATCCATACAGAATTTAGTATGAAAATAAGTCTTGCTAGCACATTAGTTTTTAAGCCATAAAAACAACAGTGAAAAAAGTAACCCCAAAATAGGAAAGCAGCCAAAAATGTACATGCTACTTTTGTTCTAAAGGTAAGGCGTGATTTATGTTATGGTTCAGAAATTCCTCTCTTAGGTATTTTATCCAAGAGAAAAGAAAGATATGTTTACAACAGCTTTATGTATGGCAGCCAAAATCTAGAAGCAACCCAAATGTTCATAAATAAAAATGTAAACAAATTACAATGTAATCAGGCAAGACTGCCCATGTTCTCAGCAGCTTGGATAAATCCCAAGTCATTATGTTGAATCAAAGGCATCACACAAATAGACACAAGAAAACCCACATATTATAATATGACTCCTTTTCATAAAGTCCTATGACAGATGTCACAATAATGAAAGAAAAGAACATTTCATTGTTAGAGTGCTTTTGTAGCAGGTATAAGGTTCCAAATTGGTCCTCAGCTCCCAGATGATGGTGATGAGGAGTGGAGGACAAGGGGGAAGATAATGAATAATAGAAATCAGAATTCCTTGAGTTTGGGGAAGGAATGGAACTTACTGGAAATGGGCATTAGGAAACTTCTGAGATGTTTGGCTGCTGGTTACACAGACCCACAGAAGTGACAGAACACATTAAACTTAAGAATTTTGCAGATTAAATGATCAAACAAAGCCCCCTGCTGACTCCTCAGAAGTCAGAAGCATCTGAATAACTCCAAATTCCTGCACTCATTGTTCAAATCCCAGGCCTTGTGAACTTGTTTCCAGGCATTTGGAATTTTAGTGAGTTTACTTCTGGGTGTCAACAAAAATCCGTTTCATTTTAGAAGGGAAAATAAATTACTCATGTTTTATATTGACCAAAAACATAAACAGGTTCAGAGAACCAATGCCCCTGACTTTCCCCATTGGCCAATGTTTAAATATGCCTTCACAAAATTAATAACCCAAAATGACAACCTTCCTCACAGGAGAGAGGAGATTATTCACCCTTATTACCTTTAAGAAGACGTGTAGCTATTTCCTATTCATCAGAATGAAATAAGACCAAACAATAATCACCCATTTCATGATAATGTCTGACCTTGGAAGTGATATCATCAAATAAATGAATGCTACAATAGTGAGAAATAGTCAATTATTATTTTTTCAACCTTGTTTTTTACATTCAATTTTCCCTCATAAAAATTTAAATTAAATCACCCTTACTTACTCCAAATACATCTGTGCAAAGCTCATACAAATTAGATATGGAATACAAATGTATACAAGGTAGGCCATCTTAAACTCATAGCAAAACTTGCTGAACTTCAATTACAAGTAACTTGGCTACTGTATCATAACATACATGTATTTTCTGCACTGAATCTTTTATATAAGGCATTCTAATAAGTTAAACAATTGAAATGTCACATTATTCTAAACTAAAATTGCAGCACAATCTTGCTTGTTTTGTTCAAAGTATGTGCCAAGTTTGAAGATTGCTCCTCTAATTCCAAAATAGTATTTTCCAAATAGAAAATTTCCAAAATATTCCTAGCTTTTTCTAATTTTGGTTTTGTGTTTTGTTACTTTTTAAAAATTCTTAATATTATTTGGATCCATAAATTTAGTTTTGAAATTTGGAGTAACTTATAAAAATAGTTACTAATTTACCAATGAAATATTTAAAAAGACAACCATCTTGGGGTGTCAATTTCCCTGCATGTGTCAGAACACAAACCAAGTAAGCAGCCGGCATCAGCACTGACTGATGAATGGGACTTTTCCTACTTTAGTCTGGGATAAAACAAGCAAACCCAAGGTCCTCAGTGAGGTATCATTGTATCTGTTTATGTTATTTTTCAGTGGTGTTTTGTGCAGTGGGCTGGATTCCCATTCCTACTATAACATATAAATTAGGTGATACTGACTTTAAAAACATTTAAAAAGCCATTCTTAGATTGAGGGATTACTGCTTGTTTTGCCAGAGGGATGATACTGGGTCTCAGCATCGGCTGGGGACTTTTGTTTCTGCTGCTTCCTAACATAATGCCCTTTTCAAACCTTTCTGCTTCTGCACACATCATGGTTGGTACTCTCAGACTCATGTCTTGTTATAAAGGATTGGTTTTCTCTCAGGAGAAAATCAGTTACAATTTGTACATATTAGAAAATCTTATCTATTTGATTCTAGTGTTAGCACAATCTTCCTCAGGATTTGAAACAGTTTCAAAATATTAATTCATGGACATTATATATTCAACTTGGTTAATTAAATTTGTTCTAACTCATATCCCCCTTTTTATTTTACCGTTCTAAATGACATTTACTTAGTTTTATCAGGAAAGGTCACATATTTTCTAAATTCCTAGGTAAACCAAATCTGACTTCATTCTTACTTGTCCTTTTTAGAATCCCATTAGTTCCTTGGCACCCCAGGATTATTGCACTCACCATTGTGCCTGATGCTCTCAGGTATCACTACCATGGCTCTATAACATGAAAATCAAACATTGTCTCTGCTTAAAAGCAGTCCTCACTTGATGACAGGACAGCATAAGATTTAGTTTGAAAATCCCTGGGATTCAGCCTTCATAATTCCCAGCATCCCCATGCTATAGTCTTAATAAAGAAAATATATTAAGAGCTGCAAAGGAAAAAGGCCAAGTAACATATAAATGCAGATCCATCAAAATAACACCTGACTTCTCAATGGAGACTTTGAAAGCCAGGAAGTATTGGACAGATGTTATGCAGACACTAAGAGACCATGGATGCCAGCCCAGACTATTATACCCAGCAAAACTCTCAATCACCTAAGCCAGGCAGTGGTGGCAGACACCTTTAAATCCTAGCACTCAGAAGGCAGAGGCAGGTGGATATCTGTGAGTTTGAGGCCAGCCTGGTCTACAGAGCAAGTTCTAAAGCTACACAGAGAAACCTTGTCTTGAAAAAACAAAAAACAAAAACAAAAAAACCCTCTCAATAGCCATAGATGTAGTAAACAAAATATTCAATGATAAAACCAGATTTGAACAATACCTATCCACAAATCTAGCCCCATAGAAAGCACTGGAAGGAAAAATCCAACCCAAGGAAGTTCAATACACCCATGAAAACACAGGTGATAGATAATCCCACACCAACAAATACCAAAGGAAAAAAACACACAACACTATAACCAAAAATTAACAGGAATTAATAATTACTGATCACTAATATCCTTTAATATCAATGGACTAAATTCGCCTATAAAAAGACAGACGCTAACAGAATGGTTACAAAAACAGAATCCATCCTTCTGCTACACACAAGAAACACATCTCAACTTCAAAGACAGACAGTACCTCAGAGTAAATGGCTGAGAAAAGTCTTTCCAGTCAAATGGACTTAAGAAGCAAGCTGGTGTAGCTACTCTAATATCTAAAAAAAATAGACTTTAAACTAAAGTTAACCAAAAGAGATGGAGAAGGACATTACATATTCATTACAGGAAAAATCCATTAAGATTGTCTCAATTCTGAACATTTATGCCCCAAATATAAGGGCACCAACATATGTAAAAGAAACATTACTAAAGCTTAAATTGCACATCAAACCCCACACACTAATAGTGGGAGACTTCAACTTCTCACTCTCACCAATGGACAAGTCTGCCAGATAGAAACTTAACTGAGAAATAAGGGAACTAACAGAATTAAGACTCAAATGGACTTAATAGATATCTACAGAACATTCCACTCAAAAACAAGAGAATATATCTTCTTCTCAGCACCCCATGGAACTTTCTCTAAAATTGACCACATACTTGGCCACAAAGCAAATCTCAACAAATACAAAAAAATGGAATAACCTCCTATATTTTATCAGACCACCATGCCTTAAAGTTAGAATTAAACAACACAAATTACAAAAAGCCTACAAACTCATGAAAACTGAAAAACGCCAAATTAAATCATCACTGAGTCAAGGAAGAAATAAAGAAAGAAATTAAAGACTTCCTAGAATTCAGTGAAAATGAACATACAGTAACCCAAACTTATGGGACACTATGAAAGTACTAAGAGGAAAGTTCATAGCACTACATAAAAAAGTTGGAGTAATCTCACACTAGTGACTTAACAGCACATCTGAAAGCTCTAGAAGAAAAAGAAGCAAACTCATCCATGTGGAGTAGATGCCAGGAAATAATCAAATTGAGGGCTGAAATCAATAAAATAGAAACAAATAGAATAGTACAAAGAATCAATAAAACAAAGAGTTATTTCTTTGAGAAAACCAACAAGATAGACAAATCCTTATTCAAACTAACTAAAAGGCAGAGAGAGAATATCCAAATTAACAAAATCAGAAATGAAAAGGGAGACATAAAAACAGACAATGAGAAAATCCAAAGAATCATCAGGTCATACTTCAAAAACCTGTACTCCACAAAATTGGAAAATCTAAAAGAAATTGACAATTTTCTGGATAGGCACCATATACCCAAATTAAATCAAGACCAGATAAAAATTTAAATAGACCAATAACTCCTAAGGAAATAGAAACAGTCATTAAAAGTCTCCCAAAAAAGGAAAGCCCAGGACCAGATGGTTTCAGTGCAGAATTCTGCCAGATTTTCAAAGAAGAGCTAAAACCAATACTCTTCAAATTGTTCTATACAATAGAAACAGAAGGAACATTACCAAACTCTTTTTATGAGGCTACAGTTACTCTGATAGCCAAACCACAAAAAGATGGAACAAAGAAAGAGAATTACAGACCAATCTCCCTTATGAACACTGATGCAAAAATACTCAATAAAATATTGGCAAACAGAATCCAATAACACATAAAAAAATTCATCCGTCATGATCAAGTAGGCCTCATCCCAGAGAAGCAAGGTGGTGCAACGTATGAAAATCTGTCCATGTAATCCATCATATAAACAAACTGAAAGAAAAAAAAAAACATGATCATCTTATTAGATGCTGAAAAAGCCTTTGATAAAATCCAATACCTTTTCATGATGAAGTTCCCGGAGAGATCAGGAATACAAAGAACAAACCTAAACATAATAAAGGCAATTTACAGCAAGCTGACAGCCAACATCAAAGTAAATGGAGAGAAACTCCAAGCGATTTGACTAAAATCAAGAACAAGACAAGGCTGTCCATTCTCCAATATCTATTCAGTATTGTACTAGAAGTTCTAGCTAGAGCAATAAGACAACAAAAGGATATCATGGGGAAACAAATTAGAAAGGAAGAATTCAAACTTTCACTATTTGCAGATGATATGAGTCTACATAAGTGACCCCAAAAATTCTACCAGGGAACTCCTACAGCTGATAAACACCTTGAGTAATGAGGCAGGATATAAGATTAGCTCAAAAAAATCAGTAGCCCTCCTATACACAAATGATAAATGGGCCAAGAAAGAAGTCAAAGAAACATCACCCATTACAATATCCACAAATAATATAAAATACCTTGGGGAAACTCTAACCAAACAAGTGAAAGAACTGTATGTCAAGAACTTTTAAGTCCTTGAAGAAAGAAATTGAAAAAGATAACAGAAAATGGAAAGACATCCCATCCTTATGGGTAGGTAGAACCAATATAATAAAACTGGCCAACTTACCAAAGGCAATCTACAGATTCAATGTAATCCCCAGCAAAATCACAACACAATTATTCACAGACCTTGAAAGAACAATACTGAACTTCATATGGAAAAACAGAAAACCTAGGATATCTAAAACAATTCTTTACAATACAGCAACTTCTGGAGGCATCACCATCCCTGATTTCAAGCTCTACTATAGAGCTATAGTAATAAAAATAGCCTGGTATTGGCATAAAAACCAACATGTGAACCAATGGAATGGAATTGATGACCCGGATATTAACCCACACACCTATGAACACCTGATTTTTGACAATGAAGTCAAAACTGTACAATGGAAAAAAGAAAGCATGTAGTGGCATAACTGGATGTCAACATGTAGAAGATTGCAAATAGATCCATATCTATCACTATGCACAAAACTCAAATCCAAGTGGATCAAAGACCTCAACATAAATCCAGTTACACTGAACCTGATAGAGGAGAAAGTAGGAAGTAGCCTAGAATGCATTGGCCCAGGAGATCACTTCCTAAATATAACACCACTAGCATAGACACTGAGAGCAACAATTAATAAATGGGATCTCTTGAAACTGAGAAACTGCTGTAAGGCAAAGGACATGGTAAATAAGACAAAACAACAGACTACAGAATGGGAAAAGATCTTCACCAACCCTACACTGGACAGAGGGCTGATCTCCAAAATACATAAAGAATTCAAGAAACTAGACAGTAAAATACCAAAAAATCCAATTAAAGAATGGGCTACAGATCTAAACAGAAAATTCTCAACAGAAGAATTCCAAATGGCTGAAAAACATTTAAAAAATTGCTCACCATTCTTAGTCATCAGGGAAATGCAAATCAGAACGTCTCTGAGATACCTTCTTACATCTGTCAGAATGGCTAAAATCGAAAACACTTACGTTGGAGAGGATGTGGAACAAGGGGAACACTCCTCCACTGTTGGTGGTAGTGCAAACTTATACAGCCACTTTGGAAATCAGTATGGTGGTTTCTCAGATTGGGAATAAATCTACTTCAAGACCCAATGATACCACTCTTGGGCACATATCCATGGGATGCTCAATCTCACCACAAGGACACTTGCTCAACTATGTTCATAGCAGTACCATTCGTAATAGCCAGAACCTGGAAGTAACCTAGATGCCCCTCAACCGAAGACTGGATAAAGAAAATGTGGTACATATACACAATGAAGTACTACTCAGCAGAGAAAAACAATGACATCATGAAATTTACAGGCAAATGGATGGAACTAGAAAATATCACCCTGAGTGAGGTAACCCAGACTCAGAAAGACAAACATGGTATGTATTCACTCATATGTGGATACTAGATGTAAAGCAAAGGACAATCAAACTACAACCCACAGCTCCAGAGTAGCTAGGGAATGAGGAGGATCGTAAGAGGGATGTAAGGATCACCTTGGGAAGGGGAAACAGAGGAGATCCCAATGAGTAAACTGGAGATGAGGGGGACAATAGAGAGTAGGGGATGGGGGATGAGAACATGAGGGAATGGGAGAATCGAGTTAGGGAAGGGATGGAGCAGGAGAGCAATGAAAAAGATATCTTGATTGAGGGAGACATTTTGGGGTAAGGGAGAAACCTAGTGCTAGAGAAATTCCCAGGAACCTACAAGGAGGACTCCAGATTAGACTACTAGCAACATTGGTGAGGGTGCCTAAACTGGCCTACCCTGGTAATCAGATTGGTGAATATCCTAATTGTCATCATAAAGCCTTCACCCAGTAACTGATGAAAGTAGATGCAGAGATCCAAAATCATGCACCAGGCCAAGCTCTGAGAATCCAGGTGAAGAGAGAGAAGAGGGATTACATTAGCAAGGGGAGACAAGATCATGATGGGAAAATCTACATAGACAACTGAGCCAAGCTCGTAGGAACTCAAGAATTTTAGACTGACAGCTGTGGAACCTGCATGGGACAAGACTAGACCCTCTGCATGCGGGAGACAGTTGTGTAGTGGGGTCTATTTGAGGGGCCTGTGGCAATGTGATCAGCATCTATCCCTGGTGCATGATTTGGCTTTTTGGATCCTATTATCTATGGCTGCTCACCTCAATAATGTGGGGAGGGTCTTGGTCCTGCATCAACTGAATGTACCAGGCTTAGCTGCCCCCACCATGGGAGAACTTACCATGTTGGAGGAAAGAATAAGGGGGGGGGAGGGGCAGGGCAGGAGAGATGAGAGGGGGATCTGTGGTTGGTATGTAAAATGAATAAAAAAAAGAGAAAAATTACTTTAGTACAAGAAATGGTGTGCATATGTATTTTTTTTGTGTGTGTATTTCTGTTCAAGCATGTCAGTTAAAAATTATCAAAGATAATTCTGTAATACTTTAAAACATGGAAACCTCCTTTGTTCAGGAGGTGTGCTTGTTGTTTATCAATAACTAAATGAGTGCTTACTTTATCCCAGGCACCACAAACACAGAGACATTGTAAGATTATACAATATATATATATATATGTATATATATGTATATATATATATATATACTTATACATATATACCATTACATACACATATCAGACATCATAGCTCATGCCTGTAATAATAGCAGAATAGCACTTAAAAGGCTCATTAGGAGGAATCTAAGTTGGAGGCCAGCTGGAGAAATGATGTCTAAACTACACAGAGACATCTATTACATACATAATTACACAATGTATTCTGCAAGCGACTGGCATATTTCCTTCCTGGTTCATTATAGTTTTGGGGGAAGAGATTGTAGGCCTGCTTCTATAAGCAAGTTTTTACCACATTGAATTGGTCCAAGGATCATGCTCAATTTTCCATTCATGCAGTCCTTCTCTTGTGTGCAGTTCTTTTAACAACTCATTCAGGACCACAAGTTCATATCCAGTACTGACTCCTCACCTGAAATATATTTTTGAATTCTGCCTAGAGATTATTCAGTTTCCCTCTGGATAGGTAACATGTCCCTTATGACTTAAAAACAATTTTTATTATAATTTTAGAAGCAATAGAAAGAAGGTGGCAGGAAATAGAAAAAGACATATCATTCCACCTGTGACCATTCTATACATATCTCTATGCTTAAAAACATATAATTTAGAAAATTATATTTGTTTCCCTATTTTGAAATCCCATCAGCTAAAGGCTAAAGTTTTCACACTGGGGAGTTAAATTTAAAAATGTGCTTCATGAGCACTGTTTCTTGCTTGCCATAGTCATGATAAGTAATTGAAATGCATATGATTCTATCCTGCCAAGAATTTATAAGCAAGTTGTAAAAACAAATAAAAAGAAAAACAGCGGATTGCATAAGCACAAACAAGATTGTGTGTTATAAACAAGTGTATATGCTTTGGGAGAAATGAAGTTGACAGGAGAACTCATGACATGTGACCATGACAGATCTTCAAGGGCATGTTATGAGCACAAAGCATAGCAAAGGCACCAGCATTCTAGAGAAACTGCATTATCAAAAGCTTTGGCACAGCAGTCTTCTTTTTTTTATTAAGAATTTTTTTATTCATTTTACATACCAACCACAGATCCCCCTCTCATCCCTCATGCCCTGCTCCCCCACCCCAGCCTTCCCTCTCAGCCCATCCCCTACCCCTTCTTCCAAAAAAGTAAGGCCTCCCATGGGGAGTTAGCAAAGCCTGGTACATTCAGTTGAGGTAGGTCCAAACCCCTTCTCCTGGCATCGAGGCTGTGCGAAGTGTCCCACCATAGGTAATAGGCTCCAAAAAGCCAGATCATGCACCACGGATAGATCTTATTCCCACTACCAGAGGCTCCTTAAACAGACCAAGTTACACAACTGTCTTGCTTATGTAGAGGGCCTAGTCCAATCCCATGTAGGCTCCACAGCTGTTGGTCTAAAGCTGATGAATACTCTGTCATCATAGAGCCTTCATTTAGTAACTGATGGAAACAGATGCAGAGATCCAAAGCCAAGCACCAGGCTGAGCTCCAGAAGTCCAGTCAAAGGGAGGGAAAAGGGATTCTATGAGCAAGAGGCATTAAGATTGTGATGGGGAAATTTACAGACACAACCGAACCAAACAGTCTTCTTTATATCCTCCAGCTCATATTATTTCAAAGCAGTATTAAAAGGTTCAGAAAATAATAATGATCTCCTGTCCTCTGGAATGAATGGGGTGCTTATTGGTATTATATTCTCCTAAAACAATACTCTATACAACCCAATAGTGTGGTGGTATTGTGTTCCCCAAAATATTGTGCATGATAATAAACTTATCTGGAGCCACAGACAGAACAGCCACAATATTAAACATAGAGGATAGGCAGTAGTAGCACATGCCTTTAATCCTAGCATTCCAGAGGCAGAAATCCATGTGTTCAAGGATACAGCCAAGCATGGTGACTCATGCCTTTAATCCCAGAAAGCAAGCCTTTAATCCCAGGGAGTGGTGGTAGAAAGCAGAAAGGTATATAAGGCGTGAGGACCAGAACCTAGAAGCATTTGGCTGGTTAAGCTTTTAGGCTTTTGAGCAGCACAGTTCAGCTGAGAGCCATTCAGATATGAGGACACAGAGGCTTCCAGTCTGGGGAAACAAGATCAGCTGAGAAGTTGGCCAGGTGAAGTTAGCTTTGGCTTGTTCTGTCTCTCTGATCTTCCAGTGTTTACTCCAATACTTGGCTCCAGGTTTGTTTTATTAATAAAGACTCTTTAAGATTCATGCTACAAATAACCCCATGTAAAAGAGAACCTAGGACACAGAAACAGGTCACGACACTAAAGTGGGAATCTGAAGGGCCAGACTAGTATGCAAAATTTCTGTGCTTCCTACTAACTGGCTCACAATGCCATAATAGGAAGGCTCTGGATTTCTCAGAGGCAGCTGAGAGTGTTGAAAAGAAGTAATTTTGCTTCATTCCTTGGATATGCATATGTAATTCAGACATACAGTGCCCACCTCCCTGCCTCATGTGTTGAAGGCTTGGCCTCCAACACAGTCCTCACTGTGACTGTGGGAAGTGATTGGCTGGTGAAGGTTATGGTCAAATCAATGGACCAATCCACTCAAGGTGTCATAATTTGATGGCATTATCATTCATTGATGCAAATGAGGGAACTGGTTCCTTTAAAACACATACCTGGTCATTGACGGCTTGTTGACAAGTGTCATGACACAGGCAGCTTTCCTCCACTGTGCCTTCCACAATGACACTTCTGCTTTGCCACATGCTTAAGAATAATGAAGCCTGTTAACATAGTCTAAAGCTCCTGAAACTACCAGCCAAAATAAATCTTTGCTCCTTTAAATTGTTCATGTCTGTTTTTTGTTGTTGTTGTTACAACAGTGAGATACCCCTTTAGGGTAGCATCATTTGTTTTTCTTTAAATTTATTTTATAATTTAATTTAATTTTACATATCAGCCACAGATTCCCCTGTCCTCCCTCCTCCAGCCCCTCCCTCCCCCCAGGCCACCCCCATTCCCATCTCCTCCAGGGCAAGGACTCCCATGAGGATTCAGCTCAGCCTGGTAGATTCAATCGAGGCAGGTCTAGTCCCCTCCTCCCTTCGCCCAGGCTGAGCAAAGTGTGGCCCTCTGGATAAACGAGACAGTTGATTAACTTGAACGGTTTGGGAGGACCCCAGGCCATGGGACCAGGACCTGTCCTTAGTGCATGAGCTGGCTGTTTGGAACCTGGGGCCTATACATCATTTGTTTTAAAGCAAGAAAATAGTATGAACCATTTACTCAACTATAGAAAAAATGAGTGTGGTCGTACAATAAGGTACAAGCCTCTTTATGAGCAGGTAGCCTTCTGACAGGCTGGTGTATGATAGCAAGATAGAGAACTGGTGGTTTAAGAAAAGACTTTGTTAAAACCACAGCAGGGAAGAGTTGAATCAATACAAGTATTTGGAATGGAAAGATGGGAAGGTCAACTCCAAATCTAGAATGCATTTATTATTTCTTCCTATTTTATAATTTTTAAAAAGCTCTAGTAATTGGACTTAGAGGGTTATTAATTTAAAAGAATGGATGACATGCTGCTGTGAGGAAGATGGAGTAGGAGACACGAGGGGGAGTTGGAGGGAGGTCATAGTTGATGGAAATGATGAAAATACGTTGTATACATGCACAAAAATATAAATAATAAATTAAACACATATTTATATAAAATCTGGGAAAACTTACAAAAGCTACAATGCTATTCCTTCTCTTAAAAGGATCTGGAAATTCTTACCCTAGACTATATCCACTGATATCAAAAGGCCTTTGCTTTGGCATTTTTCTTCTAATAATTTCTAAAGGATTCACACCTTTCTTATAACTATTGATGGTTTGAGTCTCAGGACAAGATGAAGGTGGCTGGCCTTGAAAACAAGTCTGTTTGGGCCCTCCAACTCTAATATATGTCTTCAAATCCCTGTCCTTAAAGCCTCTCTTTCCCCCATGTACTTCTCTACTCTCTATTGTCAAATGTAATTTCAAAGAACGTCAGAGGAACTGTGATGGATACTATTCATTTTTCTTAAACTCCCAAGATGTCTTAAAATAAATAAATATTTTTTGAGTAGGACTTGTAAAAACTAGCTAATTTCATTGATTATATAAGTTGATAACCAGACTAGACCAATAAGGCTATATCTAGGATATATTAGCTTTCTTGAAAAACTTTGCAAAAATTTTAAAATTATGGCAAGGGGATGGAGACATGGCTCAGAAATTGTATGTTTGTTGCTTTTGCAGGGAACCCAAGTTCAGGTCTCAGCGTCTATGTTAGGCAACTCACAACCTCCAATAACTCCAGCTTCAGGAGATCCAAAGTCTTCTTCTGGCCTCACTGAACACTTATTCTCATGTAGCAGATGTGGATGTTTGTGCACACACACACACACACACACACACACACACATATATATGTATACACACACACACACATAACAATTATGCATATCTTGTCCACTTTTTAATTTTATAATAGTTTACTGCAATGGAAAGTCCTCACAGTTAAAGTCAAATATATATATATATATATATATATTTGTGTGTGTGTGTGTGTGTGTGTGTGTGTGTGTGTGTGGTATGTGTGTGTGTGCGTGTGTGTAACATAATTTTCCCTGTATGTACACATGAATAAGTATTTAACGATAGCTTCTTCCTGTAGTATTGAACCTAGGGCTTTGTACATGGTAAGCAAGCGCTCCCCTGCTCCCCTGTGAAGGTACATCCACAGACATCTTTTCCCCTTTTAATATGATACAAAGTCTTGCTAAGTTACCTAGGTGGGCCTTGAACTTTGAATCTTCTAGTTCTCTGGAAGCTGAGATCGCAAGTCTGTAACATAAGCCCAGCTACATATGTTTAAAATCATGGAAGATAATAGGTTATGATAATTTGAACTGTTTCTCCCTTTAGAAAAGAAGTATCCTATAGCTGAGGATGATAGGCTCTTTGTTTTGCTTGCTTTTTAAATATGTATATTATTTTATTGAAATTAACTTTTCACACAATATATTGTGATCACAGTTTCACCTCGCCCAACTTCTCCCAGATCCTCCCCACCTTAATAAACTTAATGGTATCATATTACAAATGTATTAAAAATATGCTCAAGTTTTCTTTTAAAAGGGGGGAGCTTTGAAATTCAAATAAATGTTTACTTTTAGAGATATAAAATTTAAATACTATGAAAAATTCAGTAGCACCTTTATATTAAGAATTTTAATTGGCTTGCTACTTTGAGAATGGGGATTCTTTGAAGTCACTAGTATTTGCTCAGCCCTCATGTATTCAGTGATTATGAATGGACTCCTACAAGCAAAACACAGTAAACACGTGTCTACCATTAATTGTTGCTTATGTAGTTTTTGCTTCTAATACTAAACATAATAGTGAATTAGACAACACCTGTACTTTATTATAATATGAAATTCTATTTACCATTAATTTCCTAGGAGCAGGCAGTGTGCAGACCAATATTTCATTGTGTTTGGAAGTCTAAACTCTGATGGTCTGTGAAGAAAATGATTTACTGTACAAATTCACATCATTCTGTGAGAAGGTGGGGTTGTGTATCTGGGCAGAAAGATGGGAGTTAGGGTGATAGTATTCAACACAGTTTTTCCCATGTGTTTTAAACTGCAACATAAGGGAAATAAATACTGGGCACAATTCTTTCTGGGAAATGATAAGGGGACTCAATTCCACATACAGCACTTTTCTTGAAGCAGAATTTAAAAGTCCTGAGGTAGACAAAACAGGAGAGATGTGGAGGGAATATAAACAAGGCAGCACTTGGTTTTATAAAATGATCTCTAAGAGGGAAAATGCAGTTCTGTGTCCACAAATAGAGGCTAAGGACCATCTATGCATGGCTGTGTCTCCTGTTTCCTAAGAGAAAGAATGATACACCAGAAAGCTGACAATAGATGTGTTGAGCAATTCTGCATTTTTGTCTTGAAACTAACATCTCAAATAAACGAAAATTCTGCTCTTATAAAAGCAACTGCACAAAGCTAAATTCGAAAGATCATTGTTTTCTATTCCTTTGCTGACCCTGCTGTTGCTTTTAATTAAATACTTCTCCTGCCTCCCCTATCATTTGCCTTTATGGTTAAGAATTCTGAATAGGTAACACCTTCAGAGCTCCTACTGACACTTATTTATAAAGTATCAATAGCAAAATTTTGATGGGGCTTGAGTGTAAATAAAAGCAATAGTGATCACTGTAATGAAGAGAAAAAATCTATACTACTCACAGGGTATATTATCATATTGAAGTCTTCTTCTTGCTACAGCCTAGACAGTGTAAGTTGGGTCTATTATGATATCCTGAAAGCAAACTGCACTTGCATGGAATATAAATATCTCATATATGGCCCCCAAGGACACGGAATGGTCAAATGGTCAAATGGTAATAGACAGTCTCAGCTGTTTTCCAGAACTCCGGTTTCTGAACATGTAAGGTCATGAATGAGTCAGTTAATTCCATGCCTGTTTTCTCTGAATCTAGATATTTAGAAACTGGAGCATTTAAAGAAAATACTGTCTTACCATTTTATTTTCCTTTAATTCTGGTTGGAATTTTACCATGAAGATACTCTCTCCTACTCCTACGAGGTTGAGACTTTGTGGAAATGCAGATATCAACACAACTAGTTAAGGCTGTAGTTTAGTAAAGAATCTGCAAGATTATGTGTTCACTTATGTGCATGTGTGTGCATGCACATGCCCAATTATCTAATAAACATGACTAAAACATTGAATGCTTATAAGAATTTTGTTTCATTGATATCATGTGTACCCTGCCTGAGCTCAAGTACTTCTGGCCATCCTAGTGTGACTTGCAAAAATGATCACACTTAATAAGTTCTAACACTTTCCCATGACTTAGGAATCTTTACAAAGCACTTTCCACACTGTCTTCCTTAAGATCTGTAACGGCCCATGAACGGGATGCTATTCTTAGCAATCCAATTTCACAGACCAGGAATGGAGGCATAGCGAACTTCAATGATATACTCCAAGTCCCAAAGCTAGTGTGTAGGTGAAATTAGAATTTGAATCCAGCTATGATTGCTAACACTATAACTTTCTGTCTCTCTAATCCTTCAGTGCTTCAGTATTTAGATCTTCAGTGTAGTCCTTGGCTGACCTCTCTTCTATCCCTCCCACCTCCCTCCTTCTTTTCGACCCTCACTCCTTTTATCTCTCCTCTCTGTTTCCTTCCTTCTTTCTTTCCCTTTCTTCTTTTCTTCTTCCTTCCCCACTATTCATAAACATACATATTTTTTATAAATGTATTTAAGTGTATATGTATGTGCGTCAATATATAATAACTGGCAAAAATTTCCCCTAAAAAAAGAAAAAGTTTTGCGTGTTTATAGAGCTCTCTGGTAAGCTTCTGCAATGTTTCAGGGTGTAAAAACTGTTTTGCATAAAACAAAGGAAAAATCTTTAATTATCTTTAAGAATTTTGATATCAATAAAGAAAAGAAGATTGAAGAGAGAAAACTTGAGAGATAAACTAGTAAGGCTTGGAACTACCCAAGATCTATAATATCAATGCCATGACAGGCTCCTTTCAAAATGTGAACATAAATAACATCTACAAGTGAAGTACTCTGAGGCCCAAACAAGTCAATGTCTGTGAGGTTGAGAACATAAAATTTGCTTAGTCCACAGGGATGGGTGCCTCAGCTATCTCAGCCTGGTGCCACAAACCTGGAAGATGGCTGGAGGGCCACTGGCCTTCAGTGAACAATGTAAGCCTGGAAACACGGGTTATGATATTAGTGAATGAACTGGCAATAACAGCAGCAGAATTATCCCTTCTGCTTTGCTGTTTTCATTATGACTGCTACCAGTAGGAGTTACCTACATTTGGGCTGTATCTTTTTATATCAGTTAAGACAAATTGAAACAATTCCCCAGTCGAGGGTCTCTGCTCAGGTGATTTTAATTTATGGCACATTGAACTTTAATAACAAGTCACAGATAGTATCTACAAAATTCATGCTTGAGAACCACAATTGAGTTACAAAAAAAAAGTAAGTCACAAAACAATCTCTCAATATTTAAAGTATGTTTAGAAGTTTGTATTGGGTACATTCCTAGTTATTCTCAAGGCCATGCACTCCACATGCTCTGGTTCCACACCCTGCCTTAGATCATCCCTGGAGAAAGGGCAGTTAATCTCCTTGGAAAACATAAGATTTTTGAAGCAAGTTGTGAATTTACTTTCTGTCACCACAGTTTATCCAATTGAGATTTTAGGGTGTAATGGGTCTGTATGTTTAAATTTTCTAAGCTGAGATTCACCATGGTAACAGATATGCGTCTGGAAGAACAGCTAGCCATCAGCTGTCACAATGGTGACCCTTTGGTTCCCAATCTGCAGCTAGAAATGACGTGCATGTCATTCTAGATATTTAAAAGCCAAAGAACTTTATAGCGCAGTGTGACAATTCAGTTTACAATGAATACCACTGAATTTAGATTCTCATGAACCTTCTAGAAAGACTTGAGAGCTAGGTAATTTTGCAAGCACAGCACTTTTTTATGGTTATGAGAATGCTCTACAATCTGAAATTCTTTCAACTTAAATTGCACTTCAAAGTTTCATTCATATACAGTAAAAATGATACAGCTAAATTTTCAACAAGGAATGAATTATTCATTAATTCAGATAATGGCATTAGTGCTCAACCAAGAAGCTATAATATTAGCATAAAGATTTCCTTGTGCCACATTAATTGTTAAAATTGAAAACAAACAGAAAAGAGCTAGAGTCAGAGATCTTTTCTGTTAAATAAACTGAAATCTTTTATGGCAACCTTTATATGAGACTTTTAGTCATGTCAGCTAGGGGCTTATAAACTTCCTGATATAATCTATTAATGATACTGCAAGAAATAGTTTTTTTTTTTTTTTACAAGCATTGCAATTGTTTGACAATTAAGTTGTTTTGATGGTATTGTTTAAGTTATGCCAATGGAATATTTGGTGAAAACAAATTTGTGCATTTGTGTATCATTCAGCACAAGGAAATTATGCCATCATGGGAATAAATGCTCCTTATTCTCAGTACTTTCTAGAACATTACTGAAACATTATCCTTGAAAGTTGCTGATTTGTAAGTGATGGCTTATAAACACATTGATTGAACTTTATAGAGGAAAGGATATCAAATAGTGATTTGCTCAATAAATATATCCTGATTGAAGAATACAAAATGCATCACTGATTCCAACATCATGATTTAATACTTAATCGGTATGAAGTAAAACTAACTAGACAGTGTTAGATAAATGCGGTCTAAAGAAATCACAATTTATTTGGTGGAAAGAACAATAAAAAGAAAATGGTTCCTGGGGGAGAATAACACAATGGCTTAGACATGAAGCACTTGGATGCCAGAGCAATGGGTCAGGAGAGGCATAGAAGAGATACTAAGAAATGGAAAGAACATGACAAACCCAAATAGGCTTGTAAGAACAGGGTTCATTTCTTCTTCTTCTTCTTCTTCTTCTTCTTCTTCTTCTTCTTCTTCTTCTTCTTCTTCTTCTTCTTCTTCTTCTTCTCCTCCTCCTCCTCCTCCTCCTCCTCCTCCTCCTCCTCCTCCTCCTTCTCCTCCTCCTCCTCCTCCCTCTCCTCCTCCTCCTCCTCCTCCTTCTTCTTCTTCTTCTTTCTGTTTTTCTTTTATTTTGAGACAGGGTTTTTCTGTGTAGCTTTGGAGCCTGTCCTGGATCTCACTCTGTAGACCAGGCTGGCCTCAAACTCACAAAGATCTGCCTGGCTCTGCCTCCCAAGTGCTGGGATTACAGGTTTGCATCACCACCTGCATCACCACCGCCCAGCCAGGGTTCACTTCCTACTACTTAATTTTGGAAGCAGCATCCTATCACTATACAGTACTATATTTTTGAGGAGTGTGCTAATGAGACATACACTCACAAAGCAGCTTCACAGAGCTGTGAATGTGGGGAGATGGGGATCATCAGTGTCCTAGATAGACGGTGTATCACACATTAGTTTTGCAAGTTAGCATTGTGCTACATCAGATATCCTCAGTTAAAATGGTAAGATAAAAGAGGAGGTAAATGTAGATGATTCGATATGTAGCTGGAGAGCTTCTCTCCAGGTCCCACCAAGACCCCGCAGTTCTACAACCCACATATAAAATAATCACTCAGATGCTTATATTACTTATAAACTGTATGGCTGTGGTAGGCTTCTTGTTATCTACTTGTTCTACTTATATTAACCCATTTCTATCAATCTATATGCTGCCAAGTGGCTCGTGGCTTACTGCTACCTTACATCTCGCTTGTCATGGCAGCGGCTGACAGGTCTCTCTCCCTCCCTTCCTGTTTCCTCAATTCTTCTCTCTGTTAGTCCTGCCTATACTTCGATGGGTTATAAAAATGTAAAAAAAAAAAAAAAAAAAAAAAAAAAAAAAAAAAAAAAAGGCCTGGCAGCTTGTGAAGTCTTTGGAAAATCCAGTCTCACAAGCTGTGTTACTGTAACTCCAGAAGTGATATAAAAATAAAGGGAAGAGCAGGGTACAAGTGATCTGAGGAAGAAAATGGGAAAAATGAGGGATGCCTCTAATTAGAGATGGAGAGGAATTTAAATTCAGAAGGAAGAAGGAATGAAGGTAAATAACAGAAAGCATGTCTGAAAAAGTTACAAGGAATCATATTATTAACTATATACCTGAAAATAATGATAATACACATGAGCCTGTGTCTAATTATGCATACGTTGTTTAAATTTAAAAAAAAAAATCCTTTTTGGCTGACAATGCTTCCTCCAAGACCCAGATACCATCAAACAAAACTCCAATACCAGGCATGAGAAACCCTCTTTTGGGTTTTGGTCAGTGTTGTCTAGGAGACTTCCAAAGTATTACGGCCTATTGCTCTAGTTGCTCCCAAGAGGTAGACGGTAAGTCCCTATAGTTGAAGACACCATGCATTTAGACACAGTGTATAGAAGCCCATGGGCTGGAACTGACCTGAATGTCTCTTCTCTGAGGAAGATCTTTCATGATATCAGAAGGCCCCATGCAAGCTTCCAAAGGTGGGAAATAAGCAACAGTGCTACTCAGCTGTGATGTCTATGAAGGACATCAACAACTAACAAGTCACACTAGCCTTGAGGGTGGAGTAGTGGCACACATACCTTGATGGTAACCAAGGTCTTTCTAATTGAGCTGAAGATCTGCACAACAAGAAGGAAACCACACCTGGTATGAAAAACACCGCCAACTGACGAAGTCGTGGAGCTTGGAGGAGAACCTACTGCTGTGGGATGTTCTGTATGGCAAATGTGTTGCTCTGATTGGTTAGTAAATAAAACACTGATTGGCCAGTAGTCAGGCAGGAGGAAGTATACGGACAAGGAGGAGACTTTTGGGAAGTGGAAGGCTGAGAAGGAGACACAGCCAGCCACCGCCATGACAAGCAGCATGTGAAGACGCCGGTAAGCCACGAGCCACATGGCAAGGTATAGATTTATGGAAATGGATTAATTTAAGATATAAGAACAGTTAGCAAGAAGCCTGGTATGGCCATACAGTTTGTACGCAATATAAGTCTCTGTGTTTACTTGGTTGGGTCTGAGCGGCTGTGGGATTGGCGGGTGAGAGAGATTTGTCCTGACTGTGGGCAAGCAGAAAAACTCTAGCTACAACCTACAACTACCACTTTACTAAGCGGACAAAATCTTTAATTGCATTCTAAATATTTATGCTTCTACCCATAGGTAAGTGTGTTCTCACCTCTTGTCAAGGAAACTTCTCTTTGCCACAGATGGAGACCCTTCAGAAAACCACAACAAATCAAAATACAGAGGTGTGGAGCCAAGTCCCATGAGATACATTTAAACTCCTGCACCCAAGGCTCAGGAAACATTGCAGAAGAACAGGCAGAAAGAATATAAGAGCCAGAGAATCAGGGAGTTTTCTTTGAGCTTGTGTCTCCTACTAAATCAGAAGCTACACCCATGAAGTCTCACCAACATGACTGTCTTAACATGAGCTGAACAAGGACAACACTAGTAGACATGCCAAAGTGGATGGGGAAAGACCATGAGGCCTCAGTCCCTAACGAAGAACTACAGACAACTAAGAACTGCTCAAAGCAGAAGATACAGTCTTCCGTTAGGGAAGAGCACATCAATTACTTATCTAATAATAAATGGTTAGTCCTAAAATTTACATACAAGTAATATTATATAGACTGAGCAGGTTGTATTTATGCATTTAAGAATATATATTATGCATTTATTTCATATGTGTGTATGTATATAACAGTTAATGAAAAAAGTAGCTGTAAATTTAATAAAAAGCAAGGAAGGGTATATGGGGGGGTTGAAAGGGAGACATTATGTGATTATATTATAATCTCAAAAAAAGAAATAATTAAAAATAAACAATATTAAAGAAAAGTGATAATACTTTTAAATCTTTGAAGCTGAAAGGCAAAAGGAAACACAAGGCTATACACCATAGGTGTTCTCCCTAGCTTTAACAATTCATTGGAAGGTTTCCCTCCCACTCTGAAGTTATTTATTTTATTACAGAAAATTGTTCATCTTTATGAAAGAGCTATGTGATGAGTATAAAGGGCCAGTGTATATTAGGATTCTGGTGACTGTATTTCTGGATCGGGCCTTAATTCTTATCTGCTGAGTATTACCACTTTAAACAAATTGTTTACCATTTTTACACCCATTTGTTTTGCAAATGTACAATGAATAGAACAATGCAGAATGATTAGATGTCTAAATGCAATTGGGCAGCCCCAAATCTGTAGGATCTCAGAGGAGCAGAAAGATGTTGACCACTGGTGAGACAGACAAGCTTGAGAAGTATAGAAAAGATGGAGCCCAGGTGCTCTAGGAATTGGGGGACAGAGCCAACTAAGCATTAGAAAGAAGACAGATGGCCTTGCCAAGCTGAGTGGTGTGGTTTTGTCATGATACCAAAGAGAACTAATTCCTCAAGTCTTTTGCCAGCTTGGGTTGAGAGTGAGAATACTGATTTGTAAGTGATGGGGTTTTCTAGAATTAGATTTGGCAAGAAAAAGGAAATTGGAGATCAAGGAAACATGGTAATTTAGGGTGTTAATGAGTAAGAAAATGTCCCTTGAGAAAGATCTTCCCAATTGTTTGAAAAGAGATATTTCTAAAGCTACCAAGTGGCACTGTTGGCTGAGTTCTTCCAGAAAATACTCTGTGTGTAACCACACATCTGCTCTCTCTCCATTTATCGCTCTAACAATGGTGGATTACTTAGATTACACTGATTTAAATAATCTAAGAAACTGAAAAATCACTTGGCTAAATTAGATCACAGGCTAAATTAGGAGTTTTATTGTTAGTGCATTATATAACTCCTTGGTAGTTTCACTGTAGGTATATATAGATCCACATATATGAGCCACTCACCATCTAAGAATGATCATTTATGTTTAAGAAAAACATATCTGATAAAAATAATACTAAGAACCTCCAGTTTTTAGTTTAATATCTCTCTTTAAAATATTTTACTAAATTTTAGAGAATTTTATATTTTATATTTTTAGTTTGATTATATTCATCCTCTCCTTCAACTCTTCCTAAATCCACACCCTCTTCTACACCAACCCAACTTTGTGCCCAAATTTTTTTGTTTACACCCATCTGGTCCAATTTGTGCTGCCCATATATTCCTGGATATGTGGTAATCCACTGGAGCATTGTCAATCTACCAGGGACACTTCAGGAAAACCAACTCTCTCTCTTCCAGAAACCTTCGCTGGCTGTACATCTGATGGGGTTTAAGAATATGAAAAAAATTTAATATAAAAATTTATAAAAAATATAAAAAAAGAATATCTAGAATATACCAATATCTCAAAACCTAAATCATAAGAGATTAAGTAACCTAATCAAATGAATAATAAGATGAATACCCAATTCTCAAAAATGTAAGAAATAAAACCTTCAGTCTCATTAGTCTTCATATAAAGGTAAATTAAAAATTTATTGAAGTTGTATCTATCTTCAATCAGAATGGTAATCAATTATAATAATAACAAAATTGTAGACAACTGAAACATGATATACTGTTATTGGGAATATAAACTAGTACAAGTAGTGTGGAAATAATTATTAGGGTTACAAAAAATATACTAAATATAGGTCTACCGTATGACCCAGCTATATCACTCCTGTGTACTTAACACAAAAGTCTTCAGTCAATACATCACTGTTTTTCTTGCACAATAGTATTTATTATTCCCAGTAGCTAAGTTATAGAACCAACTTGAGTGCTCAGCAATGGAGGAATGGATAAAAAGGATGTTCTCTATATATATAAAATGGAAATTTTCAAGGAATGTTGGTGTGTATGGCCTATGTATTGTGGAGGTGGATGCCAGTCATCCTCAGTAGAAGAAAGATAACAAATTGGGAATGATGCGTTGAAAATTAGAGATGTCCAGGATTTCTTTGGGTGCCTAGGGCTTTTTGTGCTTCCATATGATTTTCAGAATATTTTTCCTATTTCTGTAAAGATAGAACAGGTATTTTAATGAGGATTGTGCTGAATCTATAGATTGTCTATAGTATGGCCATTTTCAGTATATTAATTCTTCCAATCCATAAGCATAGGAAGTGATTCCATGATCTATACTCTTTCTTCTTTGTCTTAAAGGTGTTGTTTCTAAAGATCTTCCCTTTCCTTGGCTAGGTTTATTCCAAGATATTTTATATTCCTGAGGCAAATATGAATGGAATTAATTCTCCAATGTTTTTCTATACATAGTTATTGTTAGTATGTAGTGAATACTGCAGATTTTTGTGTTACTTTTGTTTCCTGTTGCTTTGCTGAAACTGTATATCAGATGTAAGAGTTTTCTGGTGGAGTCTTCATACTCTCTTAATGCATAATCCTGTCATCACAAACAAGGATATTTTGACTTCTTCATTTCTTATCTACACCTTTTTTTTTACTTCTACATTTTTTTTTACTGCTTTCACTAATCTCTGCATCTTTGGAATGAATCCAATTTGAACCAAAGAAACTCGAAGAAAAGTTAGCTCAGTTGACAGTTGTTAGTTGTCAGAGTTTAAATTTCACCACTCCAAACCCTTTTATTTATTTCTTTTGAGAAATCTGTTTTTCTGAAAGTCTTGTATTTGTATGTGTTTTGTTTCCCCCACTTACAGTTCTCAATATGCTTTCTTCGCTGTTTATTTATTGTTTTGGCTACAGATTAATGTGGTGAGATTATCTCCTGGTATGGTCAGTTCAAGGTTGTTATTGTCTCCTCTGCTTGGCCTGGCACTTTTTTCCCTAGGTTTGGGAACTTTTCTATTGAGATTTTATTGAAAATGTTTTCTGTGGTTGTGGTATCCAATTCTCCTTCATTGTCCATGATTGGCAGATTTGGGGTTTTCTTATGTCCCATATAGTACAAATTTCTGTTTATGCCTTATAATTAGTTTCCTTTTGTCCCCTTTTGGATGCTCTAATTCTCTTGTCTTGTCTTCAAACCTGATATTCTGTCTACACTTTATCCACCCTATTGATGAGAATCTCCATGGAGCCTTTCAATTGAATTGTTAATTTCTCATTTTTGACATTTCAGAGCTTTTTTTTCAATTGTTTCTATCTCTTTACTGAATTCCACTTTCATATTCTGCATTGTCTTCCTCATTTAGTTCAGCTAATTGTTTCTGTTCCTGCAGAGTCCATTCAGTCTGGTGTGTACCGTGTTTTATTTCTTTAAGCATTTTTATACTTTTTTAAAAAAAATTCTTTAGGATTAAATCTAATTACTCAACAGAGGTCATTTTTTTCGTGATTATCAGTTTTTTCACGAGGCATAGTATCTTGTTTTTGCACTGATGCTTGCTTTTCTGGGGTTAGGCAATTGACTGGATTATTTTTTTAATTATCATTATTCTTCCTGCTAAAATGCTTATAATATTCAAGAGAGACTTGAGAAATCAATCTGAAGGTTTCTCAAGTACCTGAACATAAAAGTACATTTGACTCAGCTATGTATAAAGAATTCTATAAATTATATATAATTTATATATAAAGAATTCTATAAATTATGTCCTGTAGATTCATGTTCATTAAAATACTATTCTACAATAGGTAGGAAATGAAGGAAGCTTAGATGTCCATCAAGTGATGGATGAATAATGAAGGTGTGATACATATACAGTGGAATGTTATCAACTATAACAAAAATGAAACTACTCAGTTTGCAGGAAAATGGATAGAACCGAAAAATTATTCTAAAATTAAACGTATTTTCTCTCAGATGGGAAATTATAAATAAATTCCATAACTATTATATATGAAAGGATCAAATTCTGTTTTAGTTATATTTAATGAGTATGAATGGGGAAAATGGAGAGAGAGGGAGTGAGGGAGGAAGAGAGAAGATTTCAGGGTATGTGGACAGAGGGACTGTGACATATATAAAAGACAGAAAGGCTAGACCCAACAGTACACGGCAATCAGTACATATTCTTGCTCGCCCTCTGGTGCCCTTTGTTACAGACATGGTGAGTAAGTCACTCTGCTGCTATTGCTGCCACTGGAGTCAGGACAACACAAGGAAGCAGGCCTGCTCTAACTTGCAACTCTGATGTTATTCTGGAGTAAGTTTTTCTTTTTCTTTTTTTAAACAGGATTCAGTTGGCTTTATATATTTGAAAAATAGGCTTTTATTTTTTATCAAACCAACAGTTTATTTAATTAACCAAAAATAGTCCATTAAAGTATAAGATAATTTCTTTCAAATTAAATTTCCTGTAGCATTATTGAATCCAAGAAGATAGAAATGTATCAGTAAAAATAACTTTAGGAATAGGAATTGTTTATGCCAAATTCATGCTTGATAAATCATTTCTACAATTTTTTTTATCTTCAAGAATACATGAGACAACTTCGTACATTATTTTGGTTTTGAAGTAGTTGTCATTGTGGTAGGACCCATGATGGATAATCTAGGTCTCGCTTCTGGAATAAAGAATTATTTCTGCCTGTGCTGGGAATGCTGCCAAAGAATGCCCCTACCATACCCAACCCCCACTCCAGCTCCTCCGTACCCTGTGACTGCCATGGCTGAAGACAGCCACCTCTCAAGAAAAAGCTGAATTGCCTTCCAATTTTCCTATACAGCTCAGGTAAGATTTGCACTTACCATCACCACCAATGTCGTAAAGAAACAGCCCTTGAATGAGTCAACAGAAACAATCCATCCTTAGCCTGGCGAATGCAGAGCAGCATCTTAGTAACAATGCAATCACTACCAAATAAATGATATTAGGGAACCACAGAAGCAAAAAACGTCATCTCATAGTTTCTTGAAGTAACAATAGTGCTGCCGCTTTCTCCCAGGAAGGGTAGGAATGGAGGATTTAAAAACAATGGAGAACAGCACACTTAGCAATAAGACAAATACAGTACGGCAACACTTAAAGAGAAATAGTTGGAATATGGAAACAATGATATGTTACCACCTGGACAATAACCAAGTGTATCAGCAACCCTTCTGCTATTCTAAATCTTAATTTTTAACTAAAGATTTTTCTATTTCTTTTATTCAATTTTTCATTTATTTTACACACTGGCCATAGTTTCCCCTCCCTCCTTTCTTCCCACTTTGCCCGCCCCCATCCCATCTACCCCTCTCCCTATCCACTCCTCCTCCATCTCCATTCAGAAAGGAGAAAGTCTCCCATGGGAGTCAACAAAACAAGGCATATCAAGTTGAGGTAGGACCAAGCTCCTCCCCCTGCATCAAGGCTGGATGAGGCAACCCAGCATGATAAATAGATTCCCAATAGCCAGCTCAAGTGCCTGGGACAGGTCCCGATCCCACTGCTAGGAGCCCTACAAACAGGCGAAGCTACATAACTGTCACACACATGCAGAGGGCCTAGGTCTGTCCCAAGCAGGCTCCCTAACTGTTGGTGCAGAGTCCATGAGCTCCCATGAACTCAGGCCAGCTATCTCTGTGGGTTGCCCTGTCATGACCTTGTCCCCTGTAGCTCATACAATCTCTCCTTCCTCTCTTCAACAGGACTCCTGGAGCTCCGCCCAGTACTTGGCTGTGGATCTCTGCATCTGCTTTCATCAGTTACTGAGTAAAGGCTCTATGATGACAATTAGGGTAGTCACCAATCTGATTACAGGAGAAGGCCAGTTCAGGCACCCTCTATACTGTTGCTAGGAGTCTTAGCTGGGCTCATCCTTATAGATTCCTGGGAGTATCCCTGGCATCAGGTTTCTCCCTAATGCCAAAGTACCCCCACCCATCGAGACATCTCTTTCATTAATCTCCCCCTCTATCCTGTCCCCAACCCACCAAATGCGATCCCTTATGTTGTTTTCCTCCACCCTTCCCACCCCCAACACCCCCAGTTTACCTAAAAGATCTCTTCTATTTCCCCTTCCCAGGGGAATCTGTGTGTCCCTCTTTGTGCCCTCCTTTTTACCTAGACCCTTTGGGGCTGTGGATTGTAGCCTGGTTATCCCTTACTTTACAGCTAATATCCACTTATGAGTAAGTACTTACCATGCTTGTCTCTCTGGGTCTCGGTTACTTCACTTAGGATGATTTTTCTTTCTAGTTACATCCCTTTGCCTTCAAATTTCTTGATGTTGTTGTTTTTAACAGCTGAATAATACTCCATTGTGTAAATGTACCACATTTTCTTTATCCATTCTTCCATTGAGGGGCACCTAAGTTCTTTCCAGGTTTTGGCTATTATGAGTAATGCTGCTTTGAACATAGTTGAGCAATTATCCTTGTGGTATGATTGAGCATCCCTTGGGTATAGGCTAAGATTGATATAGCTGGGTTTTGAGGTAGATTGAGTCCCACTTTTCTAAGAGACCACCATTATTAATTTCCAAAGTGACTGTACAAGTTTGCACTCCTACCAACAGTGGAGAAGTGTTCTCCCTGCTCCACATCCTCTCCAGCACAGGCTGTCATAAGTGTTTTTGATCTTAGCCATACTGACAGGTATAAGATGGTATCTCAGGGTTGTTTTGATTTGTATTTCGCTGATGGCTAAAGATGTTCAACAATTCTTTAAGTATATCTTGGCTACTTGAGATTCTTATGTTGAGAATTCTCTGTTTAAATCTATACTTTATTATTTTATTGGATTATTTGGCATTTTGTTTTCTTGGTAGGTACCACATACAAAATTCAAATCAAGACCAGATAAATAATTTAAATAGACCTATAACCTCTAAAGAAATAGAATCAGTCATTAAAAGTCTCCCAACCAAAAATAGCCCAGGCCAGATGGTTTCAGCACAGAATTCTACTAGACTTTCAAAGAAGAGCTAACACCAATACTCCTCAAATTGTTCCACTTAATAAAAACAGAAGGAACACTGCCAAATTCTTTTTATGAGGCTACAGTTACCCTGATACCCTAACCACACAAAGACGCAACAAAGAAAGAGAACTACAGACCAATATCCCTCATGAACAATGATGTAAAAATATTCAATAAAATACTGGCTAATCAAATACAACAACACATCAAAAAATCATCCACCATGATCAATTATGCTTCACCTCAGGAATGCAGGGATGATTTCACATCCAAAAATCAGTAAATACAGTGCACCATATAAACGAACTGAAAGATAAAAATACATGATCATCTCATTAGATGCTGAAAAAGCTATTTTAACTCTTCACTGAATACCACTTTGAGTGACATGAACTTGCTAACTTTGTAATCTATTCAAAATCACTTATAGACCAAGGTCTCATCTTAAAATTCCAGAAGTATCCTCAACTCTACAAGGGCTATGAAGATCTAACCTTCCTAGCTATCTCAGGGTACTTGTGAAAGCTCTTGCAACCCCAGAGTTCTCTGTAAACTTAGCTCAAGCATCTACTGCAATTCCATAACAACGCAATTCTCCAGAGCCCAGCCTGCTCTCTTCTCCCCCCTCTTCAGGTGTTGACCACACTAGCATTTATTTTCTCATGAACATTTCTGGTGTAATTCCTGAGACAGCCAACCAGTGACCCCCATCAAGTCCTGTCAAACATAAATCTATATAAAACTAATTTTTTTCACATTTCTCATGATTCAATTTGAGAGTACTTATATGGCTTAAGAATTATGGACATATGGTGAACTTTCATCCACTGAGATGATCCTATAATGAAAAGCCTTTGGTAGCTTACTTAAAAGTAAACGTTCTCTATGAAAACAGTTTCCCACCTCTCTTTTCCATTATGGCAATTACATACTATTTTCTTTACCATTTTGCCCTTCTGTTTTTCTGGCTGAATTTGAAATATTATGAATTTCTCCATCCTATCTAGGAGAACATAAACTCAAATCATCAGCAGCCTGCTGGGATGTAATGGAGGTCATCTAATGAGAAAACTCCCTGCTCTATATTCTCATTGAATATCCTGCTTTCACCATCAACTCCCCTGCAGCTTGAGGAATTCCTTGAGTGAATGAAGCAAGAAAATTTGAAGAAAGAACTACATTTTTAGAAAACATAAGAGAGAAAAATATATGGTCTTTTAAAGAAGCATAATACTAACAAAATTTCAAAGAAGATATATCATTAGAGATATTGTAAATAGTAGAAAAGAAAAGAAAAAGCTTTATGCATAAAAGTCTTAGATGGTTATAAATGAACAACTCAACTTATACAAATAATTCAAAATAAGAAACAAAACAATAATGTCATAACTTTTAAAGAAATTAAACTTATGTTTGAAAACCTTTTTTTGAGAAAAGAAACAACCCTCTTACTCTGCTTAGCTCTAATGAGGACAAAGTTCTATAAATTATGGTAAAAATAAGGTCAATATTTTTGATTGTGAGCCTAGCCTTTAATGGCTGAGGTATCCCTTTCCACCACCGCCTGGCTAAAAATAAGGTCAATATACAATAACTACTTTCTGCATCCAGAATAACATTTATGCCAAAACTTCTTGTGGATAACAGTGGAAAAAAAGAAGGAAAGAAAAGAAAAAGAAAATTCACCCACAGACTGAATTTGCTTACTCTATGACACAATTATGAAAGGTATTCAATTTCAAAGTCACAAACAGACTCAATTAAAAAACAAAACAAACAAACAAAATACCTAGAAATGCATAACAAAGTTACCATCTAAATATCAGGTAAATAAAGTTGACATGAACAGAAGAAATGTAAATAGGGAAATGTATCAAATAGACATCATATTGCATATTGTAGCAGGTGCAATAACATCCCCTGAAAAGTGGGAGACAAAAGATGGAAAGCATAGAGCACTGAAAAATTTGGATGTTAAAGGCTTAACATATTAAGCTTTTCCCCTGAAACAATCTGAAACAGTGGAGTTAGAAAGAAAGGCAAACAAAAATAGCCAGTCATTGCTCCTGTTGGGATCCACTCTGTTAAAAAATAGTGACTGAACAAAGAAAAATATAAAACAAGACACCTTTAAAATGCCTTGGTGGAAACATCTGTTAGACAGGTAAAGGCAAACAGTCAAGTCAGATGTAAGCTTAGATGTTACCTGATGTCATCCTTAGCTTTGGATTGGTGGAGGCTAGCCTGTACATTCTAAAAGGATTTACTCAATAGTCCCAAGGATGTTAAGTTATACACAGAATTAGTCAGTAAATGGCTATTGGGGAACTAAAGATAGCCCAAGGTAATTTGGCAGTAGACTGGAACATTCCAACTTTCCACTACAATTAAAATTCTAATCAATCATCAGCTTTGTAGAGTGTTTAATATAGGTGAGAAAGCACCCCACCTAAAGTCTTCAGTTAACAATATCCGTTAACAAAATCTATTTATATGTGTACTAAATAGAAATCAATAAGAATGTATGCTGGACCCAGTGCCACTGCCTGGATGCCTCCCAAACAGATCAGGCCAATCAACTGTCTCACCCACTCAGAGGGCCTGATCCAGTTGGTGACCCCTCAGCCATTGGTTCATATTTCATGTGTTTCCGTTTGTTTGACTATTTGTCTCTGTGCTTTATCCGACCTTGGTCTCAACAATTCTCTCTCATATAAACCCTCCTCATTCTCGCTAATTGGACTCCCAGAGATCCACCTGGGGCCTAGTCATGGATCTCTGCATCCAGATCCCTCAGTAGTTGGATGAGGTTTCTAGCACGACAATTAGGGTGCTCATTGCATGAGTCGGCTGTTTGAAACCTGGGGCCTATGCAGGGTCGCTTGGCTCGGCCTGGGAGGAAGGGACTGGACCTACCTGGACTGAGTCCACCAGGTTGATCTCAGTCTGTGGGGAAGGCTTTGCCCTGGAGGAGATTGGAATGGGGGGCGGGCTGGGGGGAAGGTGAGGGGGGCGGGAGGGGGGAGAACAAGGGAATCTGTGCCTGTATGTAGAACTTAATTGTATTGCAAAATAAAAATTAAAAAAAATAAAAAAAAAGAATGTATGCTGGGTGGTCCCTTAACATACATCCCCAAGAAAAAAGAATGAGCACTATAAAAATTGTCATGGTAACTCCCAAATGAATGGAAATAATCTAATTTCAGTTCATATCAAGGTGGATACATAAAGAGGTTAAAACAAATAATGTAATAGGATGCATCAACTGAAATAAGAGAAAAGAGCTGCAGAAACAAAATGAATGAACCTCACAAACATGATGAAGTGTTTTACCACAAGGATTATAGCACGAGCACCATCATTCTTGTGATAACATGGAATATGAGGAAAGTTTAGTGGAGATGGCTCAGCAGTTAAAATTATAAACTGCTCTTGTAGAGAACTTAAGTTACCTTCTTAGCTAAGATCCAAGTTAGGTGGGTTACCACCACCTCAAATTCCAGAGAAATTATCGCCCTCTTCTGACATCCATGGGTACCTGCATTCATGTGCTCTTACACACACACACACACACACACACACACACACACACACACACACACAATTAAGCTATAAAAACGCATCTTTAAAGAGTGTAGTTCTTGAAATACATACTTATGCCTCAAGAACAAAAAGGAATGGGTATCATGCAAATCAAAATATTGATAGGATGCTCACCTGAGGCAAGGAGACAAAATAGTGACTGAGTGGAGGTATGAGATGAAATATTAATATCATCACTGAGATATGTCTCATCAACTTGAAAAATCCCAGTTCAAGGTATAACAGAAACCACAGCTGCCCTGTGCTGTACCTTCCTCACCCACATTGAAGGCACCCTTTCCCTGCCATCTTCAATACTAAGTGCTGCTGACACTATGCAACTACAAGGGCTTCCAGAAAGCCCATGAGAATTAAATAAGGCTTTCTTCCTTGATTGTCAGTTTAATTCAAGAATAATCTATTATCACATTGCTGGGATATCTTCAATAAGTGTGGGGGCTGAAATCACCTGGACAATAGTTGTTTTAAAGAGCTGAAATTCATTATTTGTTTTCATTTCCTACCATGGCAGAAACCATTCTGAATGTTTAAGTCCACGGACAGATAAGCATCATAGCCTATGTGGCTAATTCTGCGTCTTTGTGGCAAAGCTCTGGTGGTTCTGAGTAAGTGTAATGTTGACTTTGGCAAAAAGCATGCTGGAAATTCAGATAGTTTATTCCTCCAGACCACTCAAAACCGGTTGTGCTATGCAGTCACTTTTAAAGCATTTTGTTAGGAAAACTTCCAACATGCAAGTAAGTGAGTTGGAAGTATTTTATACTGAACGTTCATCCTAAACTGTATATTGCTATGAACATTTTCTCTGACTTGCTTTAATCACATAGATATTTACCTATTTGTATATTTATCAACCATCAGTCAGTTGAATAACATGATAACTGTTTTGAACAGCCCAGTGATTTAATCACAAAGTAAAAATCTCAATGCAACAGGCATCCGAGAAATCAGTTTAAAAAAACAAAAAACAAAAACAAAAAAAAAAAAAAAAAAAAAACATAACCTCATGTCTAGCTCCTGAATAAAAAGTAAATGGTCTGCAAAGGGGAGCTTTTCCTTTAAATGTGGTCTTTTAAGGAAATTATCTGGTAGTCTGCCTTTCCTCACTTCATTTTATTAATTTGCCTATAAATTTTCACAGTGAGTTTAAGTAGACTTCATAGGGTTTCTAGCATGTTCTCTAACATACATTAGAAATCCTGAACACTGAAATCCTAGAAGACTGACTATTTTTATAATCAAAAATACAGGAGGCTGTCAGTAAACAAGTTAGATCCAAGTCTCGGGGGGAGCTCGCTAATGGAAGGGTTCCGAATGTGGGCAATTTGAAGCTTGCATTTGCCATTATCTGGTGAAACAGTTTGCATTAAACCTAATACAAACTAATGCTCATCCATGTATGCTTTTTCCTGAATTCCCTCCAGATCTGATTGCAGAAAACAACCCAGTGCAAAGGCTTCTCTCTCTTCTGCTGTGCAGCGATTTCACTTCTCATGTTTCTGTCAGAATGAAAATTAGATTCAAAGACAGCTCTGCACCCAACAACTCCGCCAAGGTGTGAAATGCTCAGGTTTCTGTGGCTGTAATGATCATATGCAAAGGCTTTTCAGACAGCCTGTCTTGGAATACAAAGAGACCCTGTTGATGTGCTCTCAGTTCAGCTGTCCCACCGTAATATTCCCGTCCTCTAAAAACCAGTGACGGAAGACCGGCTTCTGGGCATGTGCTTGTCACTTGAGCACCTGGTTTCCAGTGACTGTCAGTAGTTACAGTCTTCCTGGTTAATTTTCTAATTTTCTTGTATTAGAATCATGTTTGACAGGATGTCGAAATCCTAAGCCATCTGTGATTGGCCAGAGAACTAGTTGGACAACTCAAATTAGATTTATAGGAGGCATTTGCTTTTAAAGCTATTTTTGAATGAAAAATTAAATACACAAATAAGTTGAAACAACTTAACTGTGAGAATTCATATATTGGGTGCTGTAAACATCAAGCATCCTAAAAAGGTGTGTGGAAAGGGGTGGAACTCTAATTCTTGTTCTATTGTATCCAAGCATTACTGCTTTATTACTTTGAAGAGTGTCACTGAGAGACTACCACCAAAATAAAAATCCATATGTTAGATGTCATGTTGGCCTTTGACAATCACAGAAGAAAAAGTTACGTTAAACATCAGGAGGAGAAACTACACTTGGCAGTCTTGCTGAGGACCTCACTTTGGTTCCTACCACCCACATGACAGCTCACACCATCTGTAACTCTAGTTCCAGGGTATCCAATGTCCTCTTCTGGATTCCATGGGCATCAGATACATACATAATGCACATATATACAAGCAAACACTCATACATACATATACATTTTTAATTTTTAAAAATGTCAGGAGGATAAATCAAATTTCTGTTATGAATGATAAAATCAATATGCAAAATTGGTTTGTTCCTTCACACCAACAATGAACAACATGGACATTGAATTAATGATGATACCTATTTAAAATAGCATCAAAGATGATAAACACTGTATCTGACTTGCATATTGAAAATTCCCCAAAAACACTGAGAAAGATTAAGAAAGTAAGTAACTAAGGTGCCTCCATTGTTTCTGGATCAAAATTGGTATTGCTGATATAGTAGCTCTGTTCATTCTCTTGTGCTGCTGTAACAATTGGCTATATTGTTCATTATTTTATTTGTATCCTATTATTATATATCTCTAGATTAGAATTAAAATTCTATAAATAAACCAATATAGATATGACCAGTGGCATTTTAATAAGGGCACCAAGAACATCAAAGAGGAGAAAAGAACGTTTTAAGCAAATGTGAAATCGAGCTGGATATCTATATGTAGTGGGATGAGCTTGAACTCTAACCTACATGCCATAAAGCCATTCAGTCTGCATGTGGATGGTGATGATTCCATGATCTTGTGAGCAAAACATAAAGCACTAAAATCCATCAACTGATGGATTATAGATTACCAGATAGAAAATTTGGGTTTTCCTAAGTTCTCCAAGGAAATAGACCTTCTTTCCCTTTCTTTGAATAATGTTGATGGGGCTCGCTTCTACTTTAAATAACTTCCCAAGAAGAAACTACACATATCAAATCTTCACAGGTGAAAGTGCTCTGTTGTGTCTTCTATAGTAGAATAAATGACTGTCTGTGTTTTTTATTCTCTTTAACTATACTCTAATTAATGTAGTGAATAAGACTTCTATATTCACCAATACCTAGCAATAATTAAGTACGAATAAAGGAAGGTATGTAGACAGAGTGGTACAGAGAGAAGGTAATTATAGGTTAAAGACTGAATGTGTATCCCCACCAAACTCGTATTCAAGCCTGAACCCTAGTGTGATGACTTTGGAAGGTGGGGATTTAGAAGGTTATTTAGTCTGGATGAAATGGTATGGAATCTGCCTAGGATGGGGTTAGTACTATTGAAAACAGGAGAAGAGATCAGAACTAAAGTCTAGTAATCCGTCTCTCCCACTTCACCTCTCCCCCACCTCACCTCTCCCCCACTCCACCTCTCCTCTAACTCACCTCTCCCCCACCTCACCTCTCCCCCACTCCACCTCTCCCCTACTCCACCTCTCCCCCAACTCACCTCTCCCCCACTCCACCCCTCCCCCACTTCACCCATCCCCCACTCCACCTCTCCCTCACCTCACCTCTCCCCTACCTCACCTCTCCCCCACTGCACCTCTCCCCCACCTCACCTCTCCCCCACCTCACCTCTCTCCCACTTCACCTGTCCCCCACCTCACCTCTCCCCCACTCCACCTCTCCCCCACCTCACCTCTCCCCCACCTCACCTCTCCCCCACTCCACCTCTCCCCCACCTCACCTCTCCCCCACCTCACCTCTCCCCCACTTCACCTGTCCCCCACCTCACCTCTCCCTCACTGCACCTCTCCCCTACCTCACCTCTCCCCAACTCCACCTCTCCCTGTCCCTCTCCCCCACTCCACCTCTCCCCCACTCCACCTCTCCCCCACTCCACCTCTCCCCAACTCCACCTCTCCCCAACTCCACCTCTCCCTGTCCCTCTCCCCCACTCCACCTCTCCCCCACTCCACCTCTCCCCCACTCCACCTCTCCCCCACTCCACCTCTCCCCAACTCCACCTCTCCCTGTCCCTCTCCCCCACTCCACCTCTCCCCTACTCCACCTCTCCCCCACTCCACCTCTCCCCCACTCCACCTCTCTCCCACTCCACCTCTCCCCCACTCCACCTCTCCCTGTCCCTCTCCCCCACTCTACCTCTCCCCCACTCCACCTCTCCCCCACTCCACCTCTCCCCCACTCCACCTCTCCCTGTCCCTCTCCCCCACTCTACCTCTCCCTCACTTCATCTCCCCCCCCCGCCTCTCTGCCCCTTCACTCATCTTTCCCTCTCCCACTCTATCCTTCCTCTCCCTTTCTCCCATCTCTTCTTTCTGTCTCTGAACAACAGGGGCTTTGTGACCTTTTGTTTTTCTTTTCTTTTTCTTTTAAGTTCTGGCCCTCTAGAGGCCTGGAAAACACAGAGAACAAAAAGAACCTTGCAAAGTTTGTCACATGGTGGCTTCCATCTTGGTGAGGTCACACAGGGGCCTTCACAGACATTCAGTCTGCAGACGCTTGATATTGGAGTTTCCAGGCTCACAAAGAGAAATATACATCTTTTTTGAAAAGAGCCATTCAGTCTATGATTTTTCAACAATAGTCTGATTTGACTAATTTATTGTAAAATAATAAGGGAGATAAATGTGAGAGAAAAGAATGTTGAGAAATAAGAAATATACCTACTTAATTAAAGAATTCTAGATCAGAGAGATTTTTTTTTTCTGAGACAGGGTTTCTCTGTGCAGCTTTGGTGCCCGTCCTGGATCTCACTCTGTAGACCAGACTGGCCTCGAACTCACAGAGATCCGCCTGGCTCTGTCTCCCAAGTGCCGGGATTAAAGGCATGTGTCACCACCGCCCGGCTGATGAGAGAGATTTTTAAATGGAGAGTATTATAATATCATTTTGGTTGTCTGTTTTTTTTTTTAATTGAAAATACTTTGAAACACCAAGTAAATTGTGGATGGATTGGAATAATTATGCTTTGTTGATTAAGTTAGGTTTTGGGATGCAGTTATTTTGCTTCTTTTTAAAAAATGAATCCATTGTAAATATGCTTATTAGATTTTCATCATGGAGAAGTCATGGAGTGAGTTACATTTTCACTATCTGTACTGCGACGTGGCTGTGTATACAACCTATAATATACTCAGGAAACACAATGCAGGTGAAGGAGATTTGCTGAGTTCTCATTCAAAATTTTTTTTTTTTTTTTTTTAGGTTTATTTGTGATGAGCTGGTCTTTCCAAACAACAGTCGAGAGTGAATAACAGGGAAAGACGAAGTGGTTAACAAGGCAGAAAATGAAAAAAAACATGGCGAGCAAGAGGCTGACCGATGGTGAGGGACACATCACAACACTGCCATGTGTGACAAGATGGAGAAATCTCTGCGTAGTTATGCTAATTGAACTTCTTTCTCACAATGAGCCATAGAAGCTGTCACTCAGATGTGTATAGACACTGGGCTTCTTCAGGGATATATGATAATGTAGTCTATCAAAAACAGTGGCAAACAGAGGATTCAATAAATAAATTAGAGAAAATATGTCAGTGAGCTGTTGTAGGAAATCAACAAGTTCTAAATGGACAGTTTACCTGGGTTTGGGCTCATGTGAAGCTGTTTTCTTCCATCAACATGTAATGTTTGGTCTTCCTTCTGGCCTTCTCCCCTTGAGTTCAAAGGTATCCTCTGAAGTTCTGCATGGAACTTTGTTCCTGAATTTGTCTTACATACTCAGCACCAAGGACAAGCGCTTCCTTTTCCTAAGCTGTATTTACTGGAGTGCAACATGTAAATAATTACACTCACGTTAGCAGCAAAGATTTATAGTGATTAAATTAGATGATATCTGTAAAGTGCTTTCCACTGAAACGGCAAGTATCCAACTGAAGGCACAATGAAAAGCAGCTATGAGGTCTTGTAAGCCGAGAGCTGTTTTCTTCAGTTCATCAAAGCTAGTTATGTTCCCACATTGTCAGCACTGGGCACATTTGTGAGAAGCCAAAGCTTTGTTATTTTCTCTGGAGTAACAGCTCTGATCTCTTGAGCTCTATCCAATCTCTTTTTTGTGTTTTATAATTCTGCCTTTGAATTGTTACTGGGTATCTCAATTCTTCCCCTAACTCCCAATATTCAAGTCCTGGATGTAAAGATGGTTGAGTGGTCTAAGGCATCAGCGTTAAGCTCTGCTTCCACATTTTAAAGTCTAAACTATGGCGTTTTAGTTTTTCACAAAGATTTGTGAAAATTATTTCCAAAGTATTAGAAAACTAGACATGTGCCCCAAAGCCCTTTAATGCACCCCTAAAGCTTTATTTGGGGGTGGAAGAAACAGAATATGGAGCTTGAGGGAAGTCCCAAGAAGTCTGTCCAGGAACTGTGGGGCCTGGCTTGTCACCATCCCATAATCCACCTGTCCATAACCATTGCTTTTTAGAAACCTATGTTTCCCCATAGTCCAGTGAATGGGCAAAGAAATCTGTCAATCTTCAGGCGGGGTCTTATAATGTACTAGAAAACGTATGTTGTGTCACATATGAAGATGAGGGCTATTTATCTACATTCCTTCCTAGGGAACGTCTCAAACTTCAATTCATACTCATCTCTTAAGTTTCTTATTGCAGATGCACAATCTTCGTTAATTTGCTCACAAAAGAAAGCCAGATGACTTTAGTTTGAGTAGTTCCTGCCCCTCACTGACAGCCCCTTGCTGAGAGCTAAGCGAGTGCCAGGGTCCCACTTTGAAAGGAAGAAGGCAAAAAATCCCCAAAGATGCAAGCATATGTAACAATCTAAACAACTGATCTATTTTTAAAAATAAAGCACCTTTATTCTTGAGCCTTAATCAGTACTTCACCCCATATTTTGAGCATTCAATTTTAATTCAAACAAGGTAAGATACAGCAATCTTTTCCTTTAGTTAAGGAGCAAAAATGCCACATATTGAAGTCAGTTACTCAAGAGAAATAATGCTCACAATCCAGAGATTGCATACCCTCCTTATGAATTACACACCACCAATGGATTTGTTCTTCTTATCCTTGGGAAATGGCTCACTTCTGCCAAGATTTTAAAAGAAAACTTGAAGAGATCGATTTTCAAGACTTCAGAGAAAAATGTCATTAAGCCCTGAGAAACTTCAGATGCTAGGCAAAGTCCACTAAATGGGAAAAGTTTTCCCTGGAAAGAACCTCATTATAGTTTTTTTAGTGTAGATGCTTCAAGGAAAAGTCTGTATATAGCAAAAACGATCTTGATATTATGGAAGTACATTTCAAATGGGATTCTACCTGTAATGAGATGGGGTTCATGACCTTCGGAAGCGCTAGAAACAGGAGAAAAGGAAAAGCAAAGTCACCCAAGAAAGATGATGAAAGCCAAACTCTAGGGCGCCTCATCATCCAGAAATATTTTCTGATATTAGGAGAATTTGCACTCGTGAGAAAGAGACAGTACAAAGGACATATATGACTTTACATTATTCTCCCCTCTATGCACACCAAGATAGATTTGCAATTATATTTTAATTCAAATAATCCACTATGCAGAATTTTCTCTAAGGATGCCCCCTGGCCTTTGCTGGTTGTTTCACTTTTATAAATTTCTCCCTTACATTGATGTGAAATAGAGACGGTGGAAAATTGACAATTCAAACACCTTTGCTGATATCCATTTATATCCCAAATATCCTTAAGCTTTTACAACCAGGCTTTTATTTTCAACAGTTTAATGCTCCTTTTTTCCAAATGAGACTGATATTTTGAAGAAACTTGTGCATTCTTCATGTGTGTGCATATATGCATTCGTGTCCATGTGTGGGGCTTGTATTCATGTATTTTCACCTTTACCTTGAAGGTCACTTTCTCCCTTCAGAGAGTTACTTTGCTTCACTTAGTCTTTTCTTTCTTCTTCCTCTTGCTTCTTCTCCTGTGGTGCTGGGGATGGGACCCAGAATGTTGTGCTTGCTTCACAGGTGCTCTACCACTGGGCTATGCCTGCAGCTCTGATATGTTTCCTTAAAACTTACAGGATTTCCATTCATCCCTTTGTACACCCTTAAGCAGTTCAGTTTATCCACAAGACTCCCAAATACACATTTCTTACCTCAACACTGCATAGTCTCTCTAAGCTTATTATCCTCAGCTTATTCATTCACTGAATCAGTTTCCATATTGATTAATAATTTGATAAAGATTGAATCCTAGTTTACAATCTGTCATGAAGTAGTTACTACATTCTAGTGCCCCATTTATACACTGACATTTTCTATCCCTAGACTTGAAATCCTTTAGATCTTGATAGTTTTATCGTTTTCTCTTTCTCCTATCATCTATTCATGATTAAGTGTACTTTTACTTTTAAGCATCTCTGATATCTCCCTACTTTTCTGCCTTGATTTTTAAAATTTATAACTAAACCTCTAAATCTCACCAACTCACATTTGAATAATCATAGGTTTTTCCTGGCTGATTTTCTAAGAATTTAGAGTATAGATGACAAATATAATGAGAGCAAAGATGTAGCTAGAGTTTTCCTGCTTTGCCCACAGTCAGGACAAATCTCTCTCACCTGCCAGTCCCACAGCTGCTCAGACCCAACCAAGTAAACACAGAGACTTATATTGCTTACAAACTGTATGGCCATACCAGGCTTCTTGCTAATTGTTCTTACAGCTTAAATTAATCCATTTCTATAAATCTATACCTTGCCACGTGGCTTGTGGCTTACGGGAATCTTCACATACTGTTTGTCATCATGGTGGCTGGCAGTGTCTCTCTGACTCAGCCTTCCACTTCCCAGCTTTATTCTCCTCCTTGTCCCACCTATACTTCCTGCCTGACCACTGGCCAATCAGTGATTTATTTATTGACCAATCAGTAACACACTTGACATACAGACCATCCCACATCACAAAGAAATTGTTGTTAAAAGTAGAAAAAAGGCTGGAATGCATCACAATGTTAAAACACTCATCTGGCATTCATGAGGTCCTGCCTTCAATCACACTCTTCTGCACCCACAAAGGAAAGATAATTACCAAAAATTGTATGATGCCCTTCCCTTCTAACTTTGATGTTTTCTGATATCACTGATATCACCACTCATAGTTTTACTATAGCTGTGATGATATTGTTCTCTGATTTTACTTTATTTTTAAAACCTACCAGGAGCCAAAAGGAAAGATTTCACAATATTTTGAGATGTTGCAAAGTTTTGGTTCCTTCAGAACTTCTTCCTACTGAAACAACTCATGTACTGAGATCAGAGCTTATCTTCAGGAGATTGCAGTGGAGTTCCAGAAGAGAAAGGACTAATATGGACATTTAAGCTGATTTTCAAGTCACTTTGAAGACATTTTCCAATGTAGGATCAGGAAGTGTTAGCTTTAGGATTGGCATGTACAGAAGGGGGACAGTTTTGAAGCAATGAGTCCTAGAAATTGGTGTATAAACTTTACTTTGATGTTTTCCATTAAATATCTGAATCTTTTAATAAATTCATTCATTTGTGATGATTGGTAGTTGACTGCTTTCTTCAAAGAGTCTGTATTTATTTCTAAAGACTTTAACGTATTTATGTAAGGTTTAAAATATAAATGTTTAGGAGAAAATGATGCAGATTGTCTTGATTCCTAGAAACAGCCACATCTCCCTTTCTACAGACTCTCCCTTCCTACAGGAACCTCTTATATTTGACGATTTCATTTTGTAGAAGACTTAATCAAAAGTCACAAGTGTAAATGCCTCAATGCCAGGATCATAGCACCAGTGTGTCAAGTAGTGGCTCTCAAGGTCCACAAAGACTGTAGAAATGAAGGAGCTGGTCCACAGTTTCCTTTTAAAAATAATTTACATCCAAGTTTGAATGTTTTAAGCCTTGTCATAGTCAAACAGAATCTGTCATCAGAGCAGCTTCTACCTGGTTGCCACCATTCAGCACTTTGCCTTATAATCTAGGAAAAGCCAATGTACATATCCTCCAAGAAATCACTGATGGACATGGAATTAATCCATCAATTCTTGCTTACAACAGACAATGCCATTTCTGAAATCTAATCATGAACTAGGACTTTGAGTGTACCTGTCTTAGAGTGTCGAGGAAAGATAGAAAAGACTGTCGGTAACTGTAGTTCTAAGCCTAGAGAAGTCAGAGATGGATGTGCTGTCTGATCCGACTGCTCACAGAAAGCTACATGATGTCTTTGAAACTTGTGACCTTGTGTAAAGGAGTAGGAAGTACTATGATTCATGATGCTGTCTGAAATTGACCTGTCACTCGAAGTTACTTCTTGTCCTTATACCACAGCCATCCTCATGTCCTGGCTGTAGGAAAAGCAATGTGAAGTTGTCTGTCTTCCTACTGTCTTAGAGTTTGCTCTGTTGAACGCACTCTTTACTAACATCCTTTCTGGATATATAAAGTTTGAGTCAGATGGAACTGATTTTTAATTAAAATGAAACCAGAGATTGTTGCAATCCTTCCATTGCAAACAGCCCTAGAAAAAATATAATTCACAGAAAATCAATTGAAAAATAATAACTCTACTTTTCTACATTTAGATAACACACAGATTGTATTTTTCTTTTGAACAATGTGTCTTCAACTGATATATCTTAAATCTACATTAGAAATGTAATTTTGAAGGGGATTTTAGAAGGGATATGTCTAACACGTTAACTCATGGATTATTTAACATACAAATGAAACGTGAATGCTGTAACAGTGGGAGCAACAGACTGATCTCAACATTGAATATACTGTAGGGTCATTTGCTCTATTGGGTCCTTTGCAATTTTGCTTTGCTGAAAGATAGGGTCAATAGACTTCCTCAAATGAAATGTCATGAGTTGAACCTAACTGAATCACAAGCAAAATAGAAAATAGAGTAGGAGGCTATAAATTCTAACCATAACAAGGATTTAGGGGTTATACTGTGAAAACTAATTATTGCTTAAGTATATAGTTTGACCTGGACTTATATTTCTTTTAAGAAGGAAAATGAATCCTTAAATTTGCATCTCAGTGTAATTTTAGAATTACCATCATCTATTATCTCTCATACTCTCATTCCAGACTTATTGATGCTGAATATTTAGGGTGAGTACTCAGGAATTTACATATTTAATTAATGTTGATAGGAGATTCACATTCACAGTGAATTTTCAAACCACTTTATTCAGCTGTTAAGACACTAGTGAAGGGTATCCAATGGTTTTCAGCAAGAAGCTTGTCTGATCTTTTCTAAATAATTAGATATGGGGTTAGGTATAGGAACAATGACTGCCTTTGTAGATGGAGATATTTCACATAGGCATCCCTATGGGAAAGAATCAGAAATATTGGTCACGCTTTCTGCCTCCAAAGTGGTCTCCTTGTTTGATTGTGAGCTATGGGAAGCTGAACACAGCTCAATCATAAAAGTCACTTATATTTCACACAAAAGATGAAAATGTCATATTTTACACAATAGCTATTAAAATAATTTGTAAAGATGTGTGCTCATAGTCAAAGGTTTCTCAGGTCCTGCCCACCCAACAATACCCCTCACCCCCTTCCCTGCCATCCAGACAAATCTCTCTCACCCCAGTCCCTTGGACCAGCCACTTGGACCCAAGTAAATACACAGAGGCTTATATTAATTACAAATTGCATGGCCTATGATAGGCTTCTTGCTAGCTAGCTCTTACAACTTAACCTATATCTATTTATCTGTAAGTTGCCATGTGGCCGTAGCTTATTAGTACTTTCACATCTTGGTTCTCCTCGCAATGCTGGCATCATTCTCACTCTGCCTTTCTTGGCTCCCTGTATCTCTGCCTGGATTTCCCACCTGCTTCTAAGCTGCCTTGCCATAGGCCAATGCAGCTTTATTTATCAACCAATTGGAGCAACATATATTCACAACCTACAGAGAGGCATCCCACAGTATGTGCTTACTTTTTGTTCATGTGTATGTGTATGTCACATGTGTACATATGCTTGTGGAGGCCAGAAGAGGGCATCATATTCCCTGGATCTGGAGTTATAGGTGATGTCAGATGCCCAACTTGAGTGATGGAAACTGAATGCAGGTCTTCTGGAATTACAAGTACTCTTAACTGATGAGCCACCTTTCCAGCCCCAAAAATATTTTTAAAGGATGAAACCATATAAAATACTTTTCTATTGTGATAGGTTAGGAATCTCAGAGTGATCCCTCTCTCCCTCGGTCTTTTTATATTTTCTATCAAAATCCAGCTCATACATTTGTAGTAGCAAGGCATTGCATTGCAAATTCAAATTACCTTGTAATCTTTATCTATGTTAAATGGAAAATTTAAAGTTGAAACATAAGCCTTCAACAAAATCATCCTATGTAAATTCTACCAACATATAACATGCTTTAAAATTTTATATAATGCATTTATTTGCTTCTATGTACCTTTTTAACTTAATGTATTTTTAGGCATTATTGCATTATCATCAAGATACAATAAATGGCACAAAATTTAGGTGGACTTTGGTCAGTTTTGACCTGGTTAATTCACAAAGCTATCCAGATTCAAGATAATGAACATGTCTGTCAACCTGCAATACTTTCATGGGCTGTTGGTAACTCTTCTCTGTGCCAATTACAGGACTAGTTCCATCCCTAAATGCTCACATATGTATGTGTTTTACTAATAGGGATAAATAAATAGCAACTAGAATTTCGCATATACACAATCATATAATATACACTCTATACTCTCTGGTTTCTTTCATTCAAGGTAGTTATTTCGATAGCTTTGCATCATAAATCAGTAGCTCATTCCTTAATATTGGGCAAAAGACACAGCAATTTGTTTAATCATTTGTCTTTCAAAATGTTTGGTGTAATTTCAACTTTTTAAATTGTTATTGCTGTTGTTGTTATTGTAGAGGTACATGTGTGTATGATGAGTGCTTGTGAGTACAGACACAGATGTGTCATGCCATGGTATATGTATGGAGGTGACAGGACAACAATTTTGGAGTTGGTTCTCTTGTTAATCTTTTTTGTTTGTTTTTTTGGAGATAGGGTTTCTCTGTGTAAAAGCCCTGGCTGTTCTAGAACTAACTTTGTAGACCAGGCTGGCCTTGAACTCAAAGAGATTCGCCTGCCTCTGCCTGCTGAGTGCTGGGATTAAAGGCTTGTGCCACCACTCCTGGCTCTTGTTCACTTTGTTGAGGCAGAGTCAATATCAATAGGCATGCTACTCCAAATAGGAGAAAAATCTCACATGGTTGCATGCATAGACAAACAACTACAGGCAATTAATGCCTGCTGAGATGGAAGAATTAGTTTGGCTAAGGTATGAGCACCCTAATTGTTTAGCCAACACAAAATTGTCAGCCCTAAAACAATACACACACAAGCAACAAAAATGGACTGGGGAGATTATATTTATATATTTATGCATATATATCCATATATATATATATGTGTGTGTGTGTGTGTGTGTGTGTAACAATAATAGCTATCTAAGAATATATATGTAAGAAAAATAATCAAAGAAAAAGTGGCAATCGATTTGAGTGGGCAGCAAGAGAGGGATTGGAGAAAAGACACTTGGGAGAAGCTTGAAGGAAAGAAATTGTAAAACAACAAAAACTAAATGATTAAAGACAGATTAAAAATTGTCTCCAGGGTCCACAGACTCCTGAACTAGAACTGACTTGAAATGCATCTGCCCTGACGACTAGGTTTCATGGTACCAGAAAGTTCCATGAAAGTTTCCAAAGGAGGGAAGCATGCACCTATGATGTCTATGAACCAAAAAGAATAGCATGACATGATAAGCCTAAGGGTACAGTAGTGGCACACACATTTTGGTGGTAACAAACAGATCTTTAGTTGGACTTAATATCTGCTCAACAAGAGGGAAATCATATCTGGTACTGGAAACCCAGTCAACTAGTCACGAGTATCAAAGTCATACATGTTCTAAATTCTACATTCTAAATGTTTGCCCTTACATCCAGAGGTAAGTGTAGTACTCACTTTGCATCAACTTCTCTTAGCAACAGATGGAGACCTTTACAGAAAACCACAGCCAATCAAAATACAGAATTGTAAAGCACAATCCCAATCCCTATACCAACAATACAGCTCCAGCAGCTAAGGCACCTAAGGCACAGGGACTATAAGAAGTAGTGGTAGGAAGATGGTAAAAGCCAGAGGAACAAGGATTTAGTTGTGAGATTGTGTCTCCCAGAAATGTTAGAAGCTACACCCATAAAATCTCACCAAAAAGACCAAAAACAAAGTTAGACATGCCAAAGTGTGTAACCAAAGTGTGTAAGGGAAAGCTCACAGGGCTTCAAACCTACACACACACACACACACACACACACACACACACACACACACACACACACAAAACAAACAAACAAACAAACAAACAAACAAACAAAAACCTACAGGAAACGAAAGTATGCTGAGTGTGGAAGAACTAGTCTTTCCTAGGAAAGAACACACAGATTGGTTGTCCAACACCAAATGAACAACCTTGAAAGAATACATTCAAGAAACACTGCGCAGAGTGTTCTTATGCTCTTAGCTGCCCCGCCCCGACACACAAGTGCACACACACCACCACCAATAAACAGAAAAGTGGCCATGAATATGAAAATGAGCAAGGGGGCATATGACAGTGTTTGAAGGGGACAACGGGAAGGAAAAGGGATGTAATTCTAACATCAAAAAAATAAAGTAAATAATTTAAAAAATTGTTTGCCCCATCTTTTAAAAACTTGTAGCAAGTAATAAAATTCTAGAAATTATTTTTATTTTTTCTATTATATAAAGTTTGTTTCAAATAATAAATGACTTATTTTGACTCCTGTCTTCATACCCACAGTCTCTAGTTAGAATTCATGGTATATGTCACACATAAAAGAATATTAGCAAAAATACAAATCCCTTATGTAGTGACTTAGTCTGAATCTAAAACTGCAGTATGGGTTTATGAAGGCAGAAGAACAGGATGATGGATGCATGAAGCCTTCTGGGATGCAGCTTTTTGCTTCCATATCTCTTTAATGAAAGAGAGAGATTTTCCTGAGGAGTTTTTCCAGTCTTGATGAAGTGTTCAGAGATCGTGAGATCTAAGCAGGGGTGCTACAACATAGGTGTGGGTCCTGCTGCTTTGGTTACATGTGTTCATCATCTACACCTTGTAAAAGGAAGCTCTCCTTGTCACCTCCGGTTCCTCATAGCCCCAGGCCACCAGCCTACAAATAACAAAATCACTGGAAAGGTGGTGGGGAGATTACAGACAGGAAAGAAATGTATGAGCCTGTATCTGTGTGATGGGAACACATGAAGGGAGTGGAATGTCTCCTACCACTGTTATGAAAACATAATTTAACAACATAAATTATGTCTGAATGTGTTTTTAAATATTTAAATTTATATACATATTCAGCTTCAGTTTCTACACATATATTTTCAGCCAAAATAGCATTTCATTAAGATTGACAGCAAGTGGGAAACATTCTTATATTTCTTTAAATGAAAAATTTAGTTTTAGTTTATAAAACAATATCTAGAGTTACAAGACTGCCTGAAATAAAAAACTATGAATATTACAACTCTAGAAATAAATGAACTAAAATACTTTTAAATTTTCTACCATATCATACAGTTATATGCGATTTTTTAAAAAATTAATTCAACTTGAGATGAACATATTCAAACTTATTATGAGAAATGTACAAAGAAACCATATCTTATACCCAGTTTCCATCAATGATACGGTCTTCTGGGGCTCCTAAGTTTATGATGGGGTCATGTTAAGATCAATCTATCATAAGTAGGAAATGCTGTAAGCAGAAAAAGCATTAAATACACCTTACTTAGGAAACATCAGCACCAAATGTTCAGTCTGATGAGAATCAATTGTTCCTCCAGTGATCACATTGTTGACTGGCAGTCTTGGCTTACTGCCGCTGCATAGTATCATCAGAGCATTGTACTTCATATCTAGTGAGAGATAAAGATGAAAGTCTAAAACATGATGCCTGGATCCCACTGAAACACATCTTGCTTTTCTATTACTGTAAGGTTGAAAAGTCACTAACTTGAGCTACCATAAGGTTGAAGAGCTTCTGGAGTACCTGATCCCAATAGGTCATTGATGCTTAGAAAGTCGAAATCATAGAGTGTTTTCACCATGCCAGATTCCCTTTCTTGTCCTCTCCTCTCCTCATCTCTCTGTATTCTTGAGTCTGAGCCACCAGTGATCTGTTTTTCCTTTCTGTCATTTCATTACTTCAAGCATGGTATGTAAATCATACAGTGGAGTATGTTGGGATTACCTTTTTCCATCAGTATAACTCCCTGGTGATTCATCCAATTGCTTTGTGTATCAATATATCAGGAATGTGAATAATCTTTGAGATTCGTTCACTGTGTTTTCTTGGTACTTAAAATATTTTAATAATGGATATTTTATTTTATAATCATATATATGATTTTATCATATTAGGACATATTAAAATTGAATATTCATTGGTTTGTAAAAATATGCTAATCAGTTTTTTCCCTAATAGTATTTGTGACATCCCTGTAACAAAGTATTGCTACTACAGGCAAATGACCACAGTAGAAAACATAGAAAACACACACACACATACACACACACACACACACACGTGTATACACGCCTAGTAAAATGTAAACAAACAAAAACAAACTACAGTGGAAAGAGCCAGCTACATCACTTATTTGAATTACTTAGTCCATCCTGGGACCTGAGAAATCCAAAGGATTTGTTTCCCCCGCATTCCTGCATCATTATTTAATATCCCTCTGTGCCTGCTCATATGTGAATCTGTGAAATAATTCTGTGCTGAGATACCAAAGACGAATTCCTGAGGTTGAACAAAAGGATTCACTTGTCTCATGAGAAATTCATTCTTGTTAAGAACTGAAATCTCACTTCCCTTCAGTAATAGAGCAGCCATGAATCACCCGTCTTCTGGTTCGCCCATAATCTAACGCATCATGCCTCAGACAACAACTTGATTTGTCAAGAGACCATCTCTGTAAGGCTGCCAATAGTATTGATGCCCATTGAAGAGGAAATAATTGAGCCCTGGGTGAGCTAATTTCATTTTCTAACAGCTTGTGGTGCATAGTGTAAAATTGGAAACGGGGAAGATGCCAAGAAACTTCACTCTGTCCAAACCTGGAGCAAGGCTCTGGCTTTTCTTTTGCAAGGTAAAGGGTGTTTAGAGACTCAGAACGGTGTCCTTTGAAACACCCCACAGGAAGTTTGTTTCTACACATTAAGCACTACTTAGCTTTCTCCAGGTAAGATATTTTCTTCCAGATTAACTTCAGGAAACCTCAGCGCTTCCATGTGTTATCTGCTTCTATTATGGCTTGAGGACAGAGAAATTGATTCTAAGTTCACTCTACTGCTTGCTGTGAGCAGTTTGTAGCAAAGGTATTTGTCGATTCGGATAATTTCTTATAAGCTTGTTGTTTGCCTGGGAATACATTTTTTACCCAGAAAATGGAAGGAGAAGGAGCCAAATCAGCCATATTTTAAGAACTTTAGGTTGACACCAGTAAGTGCAGTTCAATGGCAATTTTAATCATTCTCATATTGAGGTACGCTCTGAAGTTGCAGGAGGTAAATGTTCTACACAAAAATATAACACCTGCACCCAGTCTTCTCTGCCTGGAATCTTTATTCAGCTTTAACATCAAAACTACTCTTTTCAGAACACAGAGCAATGAACTGAGTATGCATCTTACACATTCTGATTAAAACTATTGTATTAGTTGGGGGGGGGGATAAAGAGCCCAGCAAAGACCATATTTTTTTAGTTAACTTAATTTAAAATTTAAAAATTAATTTTTTATTATTTTTGTGTGTGTGCTTGCTTGTGGAATATTCATATGCATGTAGGTGTGGATATACATGCATCCTCCTATGTACATTAGGTGTCTAGCTCTGTCACTCTTTGCTTCATCCTCTTGAGACATTTTCTCTCACTGACCCTGAGGTTTGTCATTTTTTCCCAGGTAGACTAGCTAGCAATTCCAACAATTGTTTTGTCTCTGCCCTAACCATGGCTGAGGTTATAGTCACATCTGTCTGATACATGGGTGCTGGGATCTGAACTCAAGCCCTTGTGCATGTGTAGAAAATGCTCTTACCCACTGAGCTATCTCCCTAGCCCAGGCTAGTTCACCTTAAGGGACTGTGGGAAACTTACCCAACTAGCAAATATGTGAGATCAGTGGGAAGTGCCTCTCTGAATCCCTAGGATATTTCTGCAGGTGATATACAGGCTACATGTTTCCTGGAAGTTGTGTTTAAATCAGGAAGGAGACCTGTCCTCTGAAGCAGATTTGGATTGTTTAGATTAGAGAGAATCAGAGGCATCAAAATGAACTGTCTTTAACTTGCCATCTGATGTCCCATCAGGGCAATGTTCTGCTCTTGCATCTTCAGGTCCCAGAGTGACCACTGGCACCACGACAGGCTTAGTAAGCAGAGCCAAGTAGATCCAATTTCTTCCTTGAGAAAAATGCAAATGGTGAACTAAGGGTGAAGGTCCCACTTCCCATGGTTGACTATTCTATTTTCCAAGCATCCTGTATCCAAGCAGCACCTGGATACCCAGAGCTTTGGTGCCATGAGATTCTCCCATTCCAAAAGGAAGTTCTATTTCCCAATAAGCAAACATAAGCCATTCTCCCAGTTAGTTTCAGCTGTCAATTCAGACCAGAATTATCTGGAAGCATCTCAACTGGGAGATTGCTTTGATCCGACTGACCTGTGGGCTAGTATATAAGGCATTTTCTTGATTGTTGATTAATGTGGAGGAGGTCCCCACTGTGAGTGGTGCCATCTATGGACAGGGTGGCAGTGGGTTCTATAAGAAGGTAGCTGAGCACAAGCTAGTCAGCAGAACTCCATGATTTCTGCTTTGGTTCCTTCCCTGATTTTTCATAAGGATAAGCTGTCATCTTGAAATAGAATCCAAGGTAAACATTTTCCTCCCCAGGTTGCTTTTGGTCATGGCATTTACCACAGAAACAGAGAAGCAAACTAGGACAGTGTTTTGTTTTGTCCTCTATGGCTGTAAGTTCTGGTTTGACCAAAATTCTCTCCTGTGTGTCACCCAACTTTATAAATAATTTCCCTTTCTCCATAACTTTTGTTTGTTTCTAACCATACCCTCCATGTTGTCTACTGATTCAAAATTTACATATAGAAGGAAACTAAGCAATCTTTTTCTGATACTGATATATATATATATATATATATATATATATATATATATATATATATATCTTCAATATCTGAACCAAAATTATATCAGAACCTTGTTTTCATACTCTAAAAGCAGATAATCACATCACATATATTCCAGACTATTAGCTATTTAAAAATTCAAATTAAGATAATGGTGAGGTATCAACACATACTCTTCCAAATTACTAACATAAAATAAATAAATAAAAGCTTATGAGACTATAGAGAAACTCAATCTGTCACACAGTGCTGGAGTACAAACTGTGTGGTTTCTTATAATAGCCCCCAATTTGTACTCCTGATTGTTTATTCAAATTTAATATCCAAATGAAAAATTTTGCCAGTAAGCTTATATAGAAAAATATTCATTATATTTGCTTAGAATGTATAGAATGAATGGAAAGAGAAAAATATGAAGAACCCAATTTAGATTCTAGAATTAGAAAAATCTAGTCTAGCTTCAACTTGATGTTCCAGACTTAGTTAACTCCCCATGGGAGGCCTTACCTTCTCTGAGGAGTAGATGGGGATAAAGGGGAGGATGGACAACAGCAAGAGGGGAGAGAACTGTGGTTGATATGTAAAATGTGAAAAAAATTAAAAGAAAAATCATTCTTCAAATCACATCACACAAGGGTTGATCTAGCCTTTTCTAAGTTTTTTGTTTTAAATTAAGTCATAATATTAGGCATATGATAAAAGGCTTAATGCTCTCTATTTTGGTAAGACTAAGTTAATGTTGCTTTTTCCTTTTCTCTCTTAAGAATTCTATGTAGAAGCAATTCACTTTGGGATTTACTTGTGAGAAATCATCTCTTGAGCTGTTAGGTAAACACATCACACACTTTGAAATATTTAAAAATACATATATTCCAAGCATACCAATATACCTGATACTAAATAGATATTTAATTAATATTTATATCAATGTCATATATTTCACATAAATACACTGGTTTGAAAAGTACCTCTTACACAGTTTCTAATTAATAACCACTTGCAAATGAAAATTTAGTTTCCTCCAAAGGAGTCTCATTGAGAAAACAAGCTACTTTTAAGGGTAGGCTATATGCCCACCAGTAGATGGTCAACAGAAAATGAACTCAATGGCTTTTTGGAGGTTCCTGTCTCTTAATGTCTTAATGTCATGTCAGAGATCTTCCTTTTTTAAAAAATGTATCTTATTATTTATTTTTATTTTATCTTATTTATACATTTCCTTTTCTCTCTTTTTACCCTGCGGTCTCTTGCATGTAGAGTATGGCTTCAAGTTTTGTGTTTTTATGGTATTCCTAAGCATATGAATGAGTAGATCTTATTATGCCTTCTCCTGGGTTCTTTTCCTTATGTTTGTTTGTTCCTTCCAATTTCAATATGTTAGTTTTTGTTTTATTATATTATGTTATTATTATCCCATAGATGCCTGCTTGTTTTCTAATAAGAGATAGAAAAAGGATAGATCTGGTGGGAGGGGAGGTGGGTAGGACTTAAGAGGAGTAGGGGGAGGGGAAACCATACTCTGGATATATTATGTGAGAAAAAATCTATTTTCAATAAAAGGGAAAAAGAAAGAAAATTACTGCTTTTATTGAATAGACAGAATACTTAGTATTAGGGAATAAAGCTATAAGTAGAATAATAGAAAGTAAGACATATTGAAGAATGACAAGAAACAGCCAATGGAGGAGGAAAGACAGCAGAACCAAAAAAAAATTACAATTACATGAGAGACAGAGGTGGTACTGTGTTCCATGTGTTGTCTTTGCATTTATCTCCACTGCACTTATTCTCTCTTCAACTATATTATTGAATAATATCCTAGGCAGAGAAAATTATAGAATGCATACATAAGTAAGTGGGCCAATGATTTTTCACCAGGTGAGGTAAGCTGTACAACCCCCTGATGGAGAACTACAACCATATCAGAATGCAGCAACTTTCTTTACAACCCCTCAGTCACCAAGCACTCCACGAGACAGCATCTGCCACTCTGACAACACTTTCTTTTTGATCTTTATGTGAGCAGAATTAAATTACAGGCAAAATAAACTCCAGTGATCTTTCTTACCATCTGCCTTCCCCAAACCACCTCCTGTTCAGGTTTTCGTGCATCAGAAGCTCTGGAGTCACCTCTTTCTCCCTCTTCTTAGCCCCTTATTTTATCCACCATCAAGTTCGGGCTGCCACCATCAATACATTTTCCAGGTCCTCCATTGGCTCTTTGCTGCTATTAGCACTAATTTATGAGATCATTAAAGGTTTTTAAAATTATACTTCCAACCAGAATTCTCTACTTTTCTCTATGTTATTTCTTAATATTTTCTCCCTTCTTCTTCCAAGACGGTCTTTCTCAGACACACTCTGGTCAGTCGCTCAACTGGTGAAGAAGAGTCATATTTTTTTTAGTTTCAAAGTACAAAAAGTATTCTCAGTCATTTTAGATTTCTATACAAAGTCTGTGAAGAGCTGCTTCTGGCACAGTGTTCCATGTTTACTCTGCTTATAATTCCCATTGTATGTAGATAGTTAACCAACTTCCAAACACTGTTCACATCCCTCTAAATATTTCTGTTTGATCTGTTCTCTTCTCTGATGCCTTTTTACCTCTTTGCTGGTCTTATTAGAAATCTTTGCAAGTACAAAAATTCAATTAGCATCTTTACTCTCCCCCTCCCTCCCACAGAGACACACTGTTGCTGCGTATGACAACCTTTTTTTTTTTTCATCAATACAGGTCTTAGATATTTCTTTGTGGCCTTTTTAGTACAATGTGTAACTATTCCTTGGCATACCACTTTGCTTCACAGATCCAATTATTTGTTTAATACTCTTCCTACACCTAAAATAAATATCAAACAATAAATAGTTGCTCTACATAAGTTAATGAGCAAGATAATAACAATAGCAAATAAAACTGAAATTGTATTCTCTTAAAGGCATCAAAGACAGAAAGAATGTTTTGTCACACAATGCAATTATAGAAGACTGTGTTTTAAGAGTGGGCAGAATATGGGCAGGTTAAAAGATGACAGAAGTTGTTCTTTCATTATGCACAAGCATGAGTGCTTCTCTGGAGAGGGTATATTTCCTGGACCTCAAATGCCACTCAGATGCTCTTCTTCAGATAACATTCAACAACGGATCCAATCCTGAGCCTCTAAGAGGATGAGAAAACAACTAAGCTACGGACCTAGGCTCACACCTGGATTCTGGGTGCATTTTAATAAACCGAAGTCAGCATTGCTGGGGCTCTAAATAGCTGTGGGTTCCAATTCCTGTTACTTATAATCCATTTGGGTGGGGGTTTGGTCAATTCTTTACATGTTTATTTTTCTCAGTCTGGGAGAAATAACATGTTTTAAAAGTAAATCAAATGATAATGGATAAAAAATAATGTTAATGAAGTTTGTAGCATAATACTTGGTTGAAATCTTAGTGCCTTGGGGATTGTGTCCCTTCTTTGTTCCCCAATACTCTTAGAATATTTTTTTCTACACTGATGACATGTTACAGGAAGCTGGGAGAAGGGAGGGAGGGAACATAGTACTGTGTGCATTGACTCTGTAGCAGATGAGGAGGAAACTGTGACACCTTGCAGGGCTGAGCACAACTATAAATTCTGCCATATGCAGTGTTCTGCTGACTTCTGACATTCTCTGGAGGTCAAAATGGCCTAGATTGCTGACATGGGCATGATAAACACCACATTTCTCTGTCAAAGCTACTAGCTTACTTCACCTGATTTTGCACAGATTCAGAGCAATACAATCATTCCATCTGATTTGTGCTTAGAAGAGATATAGAGAAATGAATGTTTGAAAACAAAGCCACATGCTAAGTCAGCTAGTTTTGATGCTGTTCAGTATTGTACATAAATGAGTCTGTTACTGCCTGCATGGTGTCTGTTCCTTTCTTTCAGCAACATTGTGTGAGCATCTAGTGCAGAAAAGTATCTGACAGTGTGAGAATGCAGCCACCACAGAGCCATGAACTAGAAGGCATTCAGCTGACAAGTGCATCTCTTGTCACTACACATTTTTCTTGACATGATACCAAATGTATTAATTCATTTGACATATATATTTAAAAGTGTACTTTGTGATGGGTACAGTGTTACATACTAAAGAATCAGTGGCAAACAATATAGATGATGTCTATGTTTGTAAAGCTTGAGTCTACTATAACTAATAGACCACTACTTTAAGCAATTATTTTGCATGTTGAGCTAGTGAGAAATGAAGAGAGATGAAAACAAAAAAAAATAATTAGCAAGATATGCATAGACATATGCATGCAAGTATCTTAAAATAAGGATTCAAATGTGTATGGTAGATGGAAAAATATTTATTGACATGGATTAGCTAAAAGTACAGACACAGTAAGGAAGGGATGCCCTTGATTTTGGGGAGCCAAGCAAACTTAAGGGTTTCTTAGAGGCCCCGATGAAAGGATAAAGGGAATGTTAATTCTGTGTCCTTGCCCAGGAGGAGTTAAGGTTTCAGTTCCTGAAAACCTGGCTTTTCCCACTGAAGGGTTATGGTTATCAGTCCTAAAGTATCTGTGTCTAAGATATCCTGTAGTCTCTTGCCAGAATTGTTTGATTTAGCTCTCTGCTGACCTTGGGACCTTTACCTCTAAAAACAGTACATAACATACTATCTGCTGCTCTTCTTCATAAACTTGTTTGTCATACTCCATCACCTCCTGTAAGACCTCCTAGTCTTAAACTTTCTGTCTTCTTTATTTCTCATTCCCAGTACTCCTCTGCAACACCTTGCCATTCAGCATCCTTATTCCTGTGGGTTTGGGTCACTTGCCAGATGATTTGGGTCATGACCAATTATAGATAATGATAGAGAAGATAGATGGAGGAGTCAGACCCAGAATGATATATCAAAGTGATGAGGCAGAGGCAACTGTACTAGTTTTCTGTTGTTCATAACAAGTTATCTCAAACCTGAGCACTAACCATCTGTCTATGCCAGAGAGCATCACACTGCTGTAGTCAGGTTGCTAGCTGACTGCATCCTCAGGAGGCTCAGAACCTCTCCCAAACCCACATGGGTATTGATATAAAGTCATTGTTTGTTGGCTGCAGATCTCGTATATACTGTATCTTCATAGATACCATGAGTCCATCTGACATGACATTTTATCTTCCTTTAAGGAGCTCCTCTGATTAGGTCAGGCCCAATCAATATTTATATGCCTTTTGATGAATTCACAGACAGAAGGTTAGTAATTTAATCACAGGAATAAGATTCCATCATATGTTCTGGCCACAACCAGAGTGGAGTGTAAGATAGTGTTAAGGGCAGGATAACAGAGGTTGGGAACCTTCAAGACTAAATAAAAGGTGATCAGCTGGTATTCCTCTAAACATAGGAACCTCAGAGCTACCCACGTGTGTAACTGTTTGCCTAGTGTGCAGACCTTCAGAATTTACATGTTAGATTTCAGACTTAGGTTTGAATCCTGTCTCCATCTCCGAAGCTTGATGCCCTCAAATCAGATCTAGAGGTCTACATGATGACATGGATAATACATTCACTCACTATGATGTTATTTGCTGTGGACAGTGAGTCAATTATGTTTTTAGGATGGATACTATGTAATTGCTCAGTGATTCCAATGTAAATAGCATTTCTCCAGATACTAGCCTTGATTCTTTTTTTCTTGGGAGAAGAATCTATCAAGTTCAGCTTGTTTGACAACAGCCAGTGCAACATTCATTGAGAATGAACCATGAATAATATGGTCTGATGTGGTAATGGGAATATAAATTAAACAATATTTAAAGGGACCTTCTTTCTGATAAGTAGATCTTTAGAATAACTGAGTCAATCAGATCCTCCATTTACAAAAGCTTGGAGAAAAAAATCCATGTAGCATAAAAACCTTTCTTTTTCTGATGCCCAAGGGAGGAGTAAATGAACTCTTGCTACTGGTGGCTGTTTCCTGAGATTAGAAAATGTACTCAATCTCAGTTTAGCTTGTGATCCTGTCCACTTAAAAGTTTAATATCATTCTCAAAGCAATTTCATCTTTATGCCTATTGTGAACCATGTGATTTCAAACAAGGAAATAAGTTTAAACAAGTAAATTGGTCCCAGACTGAGTATTATATAGGAGGATGAATTTGGCACATGTACTACTGACTCTAATACCTCCTTGATTTCCTTCCTTATCAAAAGTGATTTCTTTTGTGGAACTCTAAGTTTAAATACTCAGAAAGATGGAGTTACAATACAGGATTCAGCTAGGCTGAATATGATGTGGAAATCCAGCTGCAATGCTACAGATATTTTTACAATAATTAATGAGCAAACCCACTGCATTGGATTTCAGCCTCTGGTGTTCAGGTTCTCATATACAGAGCTCTTGAAGGGTGAAGCTGCCTGTAAGTGTGAGATGGATGCTTGTGAAACAGTGCTTTGAGACATGCTATTCTAAAAGATGGCATTATGGCTGTAATTGTTTGCATAAAGGATTCCAGCCCTTGATAGACTACAGTGATGTTGGGGGGTAGTACAGTGATGTTAGGAGACATAGAACAGCTTTTGTTGTTTGTGAGCTCCAGCACTCATTTTGAGACAAAAAATTTGGTGTGACTCAGATAGAAATTTAAGGAAAAAAATTTCTCTTCCTCTGTCTATTGCAGCTCTGAATGCCTGCATTTTATCATTCAGACATAGAGCATCAGAGAATTCCATAATACACAGTAATTACATAATGCAACCAAATAGCACAATAACAGCTCCCTTAGCATGTATTTGTGGGATTACTCATGTCTATATTCAACTGAGAGTGAAAATACCACTCAACTCACACAAAGACTTCTCAGTTTACAAGATGCCAACAAATCCAAGAAAGCTGCAAATGCTTACAAATTACCTATGATTACAAAATGAAAAATTAGCTTATTTCAAAATTGAAGTATTTTACTTTCATGTTATGCTTAGTTTTTTTATTTTTTGTTTTTTGCTTAGTGGGAAAATATCACAAACCTAGAGAATTAAGCAACATAATTTATAAAACATTTGCTGACTTAAATAGTATCAAATTTCCCTACAGCTCGAAAAGGCATGAGCATCAAATGTATCTATATTTTTAATAGTTATTTTATTTCTGTGTATGTACATGAAAGAGTGAATGTGACTTGTGTGTGAATGCCCATTGATGCCAGAAAAGGTCATCAGATACCCCAGAGCTAGTGTTATAGTTGGTAGTAAGCTGCCTGATGTGGGTCCCGGAAACGAAACTCATGTCCTTTGGAAGATCAGAAGACCGGTGCATACTGCTAACCACTGAGCCAAATATCTAGCATTCCAAACTGTATTTAATGTACTAAACCAAGTCCACAGGGAGTCAATGGGAAGAAAATGTTGCCATGCCCATTCCCAATCTCCAGAGGCTACCTTTACTCCTTAACCTCCAAAGGCAGCTATGGATGGTTGGGTGCTCTCATATCAAATCTTCTGCCCATCACTCCAGTGGTTATATGCCATGTAGGCAACACCCACAGCTTCTGAATTAGGTGATGGACTTCTTTTATGGAGAATATTATTTTGTATAACATTTCGCTACTTTATCCCAATTCACACAGCCTCAAAGACTATTAGGATACAGTTAAATAATCTTTCAGTCATTCCAAGTGTTTTCTATAGCAGGAAAGTATGGCACCTTAAAACTTTGTGTGTTGGTTGGAAATGTAGTCATCTTCTCATTGTGGTGACAGTCACTGTGAGAACTCTAGGATCTATACTGCCACTCATTAAGAGTACTAATGGGCTCGTTTAGATGACAGAGCCATGTTGCTTCTTAGAAGTCTGTTTATTATAGCATCCACAAGAGCTTGACCCACCAATGGATCTCAGCCTGCCCCAGAGTAGCTTTTCTCTGCTTAGCAACGCTATGGATGATGTCCAGGTCAGACTTTCAAATCTGAGCTATTTCCCGGGCCACTCATGTCTAAATTGGTGTTCAATGCACTGTCCATGGTCCTGATTTTATCTATCGGACTCCATATGCTTAAGGTTTTCTCTTGGACTCTTGAATTTTCTAGCACAACTGTCCTTAGTGCTCCATTACAAATGACACTTTTTCTCCAGGCAAGCTTCTCTTGACTCTCTCAACCCAAATTAGGTCTCAAGCAAATGTTTTTGTCCACGACATTGTATTCTTCTTTTAAATTATATCCCGAAGTATTTTTTCATTGGTTGTCTTTTCTTTCCAAAGAACTGAGACTTCCCAAAGATAGGAACTGTGTCCACTGAGTTCATCTCTAGCCAGTTGCTTAAAAAAATGTGGATCAGTCTTAAGAAGATGACAAGTGATCGAGTCAACCAGCCAATATCTGCAGTACCTTGGCTCATCACAGCACACCAAAAGAACGGTTCCTCCATATTTGTGACTGAGATACGTTTTGGCTCTGCTTTATGTGCTCTTTGTCTTAATCCCTGTAATGCTTTTCTAATCATCTATGCTTCAGTCCAGGCCTATAGCTCTGTATGAACGTTTTTTTCTCTTTTAACCTGCAGAGGTTAAAGGAAATTCTTCTACCCTTAGGCAGTTCATGACAAAAAAAAATATTGACAAACAATACTGCCTTCTCTCTCACTCATCAATACCTTAACAAATTATCACAAACTTAGTACCTTAGACAACATAAAAATTTTCCTGGGGTAAAAGTCCCAAAACCTATTCCTATGACCTAAAATTCAGGTGATGGTAAACTGTGTTTCCTCTGGAGGTTCTGGAAAGAGTCAGCCTACTTGTCTTTTCCTAGCCATGGAGAATTTCCTGTGTTCCTTGGCTCTTATTTTATTCCAACTCCTAAACTAGCAAAGTACAGGTTGAATGGGTCTTAAATCTAATCCTCTTACTCAACATCTGTGTTTATACTCCATGAGGGATAACACACACAAGTTCTTGACTTGAACTTATATTTTTAAGGAATAAAAAGGCATAACTCTATATATAATACTTGTAATTCTTACAAATTTATCTTAAAGCAAAAATTATTCATACCTGGACAAATTATCTTGTCTGACTTCTAATTTGTTTCTTTCTTTGTACACAATATTTTCATTCAAATTTTAATTGGCCATGAAGTAAGTCATTCAGTAATCACTCAACACCAAAAATGTATAGATATGGTGCTCATTTAAAAATAGGGAGTCTGTGGTACATTTATAATTATGCATAGGCAAAAGTTGAACCATTAGCCTTAAAAATAGTGTTCTTTGTGAGACAGTGAATGCTTTCCATGATATATTGGCAATATGGTTTTAGCATGATGTTATAAGCATATATAATAATGTTATATGACAAAAGTTACATTCTGTAGTTATATTAGGTATTTTCCACTGCTGTGATAAAACACTATGATCAAGGCACACTATAGAAGAAAGAGTTTATTTGTCTTAGTTAATTTTTATTGGTATGATAGATATCATGAGCAAGGAAACTTTTATTGAGCCTCACAGATCCAGAGAATTAGAACCCATGATCATCCTGGAGGGAAGCATGGCAGCAGGCATGCAGGCATTGTGCTAGAGGAAGAGCAGAGAGTATACATCCTGATCCATAAGCTTAAGGCAGAAGAGAGCTAACTGCAATTGGCATGGGTTTTGAAACCTCAAAGTCCACCCCCAGTAACATGCCTTCTCCAACATCCAAATCCTTCCAAAATAGTTCCACCAAGTTGAGACCAAGCCTTCAAATACAGGACCCTATGAGGGCCATTCTTATTCAAATTACCACAGGCTTACTATTTCAGAGACTGAGCCCATAACTGGCAGGAAAGGACAGCAACAAACAGCCAGAGAGGAAGCTTAGAAACCTCATTTTGAAGTACAAACACAAAGCAGACATGAAGTGGGGACAGATACAAACTCTCAAATCCCAGCCTACATGACATACTTCCTCCAGCAAACTCTATTTCCTAAAGGTTCCATAAATTCCCAAGTAGCACTACCAACAGGGGGCCATGTGTTCAACAACACAAACATAGTAGTATAGCTGTGTTTCCAGCACCCTGTGTCTACTATTCTTCATGAATTGCAACCATAATTTGAACAGAGATTCATATTTGACATTATTATCACAGAATCCATGCTGGAAATGTTACAGTGGGTTAAGAGATTCAGAGACTTTCTGTAACCTATTAATATCCAATAACTAGCCGGGCGGTGGTGGCGCACGCCTTTAATCCCAGCACTCGGGAGGCAGAGCCAGGCGGATCTCTGTGAGTTCGAGGCCAGCCTGGGCTACCAAGTGAGTTCCAGGAAAGGCGCAAAACTACACAGAGAAACCCTGCCTCGAAAAACCGGAAAAAAATATCCAATAACTAATAAAGAGTGAACTGAGATTTGAAATAATTTGGTGCTATAATCAAGTGCTTTCCATATCTTCAAATATCTATATGTATTTTTGCATCTTCCTTTTGTTAATGTTATAATATAAAATTGCTCCAGCTTCCAGTTACAGTCAGCTCTCAGCTCAGCCAACTGCATTCTAATTAATGCTCATTGGGTACTGACACTCATCCTGCAGACTCAGAGAGTCTTCAAAGTTCTCCAAAGTCTGTATAGACATGAGAAAACTAAATCCTTATTTTACACCCAAAGGAATCTTGCATCTTAGCAAAACCTATTTTTCTTGAAAAGGTAAGGTAAAGGAAGGCAATAGGAAATACTTCTATTTTAACTGAGCATACATTTAGAGTCAGAAAATAGAGCCTTTCAAAAGAATGGGATCTACAGTGTATGTTGTGTTATGGCTAGCTTTGTAGGAAGAGAGCTCCATCAAGCTTGGAGAACCAAAGAACTGACTTTGAAGCAATGTTACTGAGGTGGCAGAAGAGGCTACTGAGACACAGAGTCCATGAAACTCATATGACGACAAAAGTTCCATTAGGTACCTTGCTTTCCCTTCAGGATTTATGGTTCATTAACTTCAAATATGAAGCTTCCCAAACATCATATATATATATATATATATATATATATATATATATATATATATATAATTAAATATAAATATATACAATTAAAATAATTTTCAAAATGTTTGGACTCATAGCCAACATGGAAATATAAAATGAACATGTGTGATGATTTTACATAATGAAAGTTTCAGGAATAAAAGTTGACAGTACATTTGAGAAGGTAGAGAAATAGAAACATAAAAAAATAAGGAAAAGAATAAAGTGTTACAAGACCAGGAAAAATTCAGTAGGGCACTGGACTAGACCTTTCCACTTGCTATTTCCATGGGTGAGAAATTCTTTATACCTGTATTGGAAAAAAATGTTCGTGCTGACCTCTTTCTTTCTGGTAGAATGTCTCAAAGTGGCATTGACAAGCTGTAGTGGATTATTTTTGGCATTGTGGGGTGTTCAGAAACATCACAGAAAGCAGTACACCTCACTCAAATTATAATAGTCAAACATTTTTCTAGACACTGTATTGTGTCTCCTGAGGGACTAGAAGATACTGTGTTGCAGAATCCAAGTATGGCATGTATCCCAAACTTGTACATGGCAAATTGATCACTGGGCTTTCTTTTAGTTTAGCACAGGGATTGGACTTTTGATTGGCTTTTTTCTTTTGAGAACTGTTTATTCAGTTCATTGGTCTATTTGTTGAGTAGAAGATTTATTTTTAGTTATATAATGTTTGTGATTCTTTACATGTCTTAGGTGTTAACCTACTATTTAGCATACAGTTACCAAAAGTGTTTTCACACTCTGGAGAATGTTTCCATACTCTCTTAATAGTTTCCTTTCTTAATTAGGAGATATTTTCTATTTTAATGTTATTTTATTTTATATATTATAATTAAAATATATTTATATCAATTTGCCTATTTTCTTCCCTCCAGGCCCTCTCATGACTCTTCCTTACAAATCTTTTCCTGTGCCCTCCACTTTCAAACTGATAGCCTCTTCTTTATTTGGTTATGATTGTCACAAGCATGCATACATACACAAACATGCATCAATAGATCGATACAAAGTGTTGATCTTTGTTTTTGTTGTTTGATTATAATATATGGTTTTAAGAATGACCACTTTGTACTGGATAACTACTTAGAGGGCTCATCCCTGGGAGAGGCTAGTTCTCCCTTTCTCAGAAGTCATTGGTTGCCTGTAGTTCTTTGTCTAGGAGTGAAACCATTTCTAGACATTCCCTCATTTTTGAGTTACCATGTTTATTGATATTGGCTAGTTTGGATCTTAATTTTACAGCCATTTTTAGGGGAACTATTTCACAGCAGACATCCTGATATTGTGGCTCTTACAATCTTTTTATCCCTTATTCCACAGTTTTCCCTGAGCAATAGATGTGAAATGTGTTATGTAGATATTTGTGTTGAGGCTGGGCTTCCCATAATCTGTTGATCTTTGTAATTTTAGTTTTCTGTGATGGTCTTCAGATGCTATAAACAGAAGCTTCTTTGATGAGAGGAGGTAGTTACACTTATATGTAGGTAGAAGGATAAGGTATAGAAAGAGTTAAGGCATTATGATATTCTAGTAGAGTTGTGGTAGCAGATTATTTTCTAAGATTCATGATGATCTCACTACTACCAGCGAATTGTTTAGGTTTCTATCATCAAATATTTCCTTCCTGTTGACTGGGCCTTCAAACCAATTAGGTATCTGTTGGTTACATCAGCATGTGAGTTCCACTTGTTGTGCCTTTATGTGCATATTGTTCATTACTGTGGTTCATAGGAGTCACTGCTAGGTAGGATTATCAATTACTTCTCTCTCCTGAGAACCTGCACAGTATTTTCTTGTACTATGGAAAGTAGACTGACGAAAGGAGTCTTTCAGGTTATATCCACCTCAGACAATGTGAGTCCCATGTCCTAAGTATGTGGTGTCTTCAGCAATATGAACTTACCCTCAGGCTCTGAGAGGCAACCATGGGCAATGCTTGGATTACAATGAGCAACCATGTAAGGGGAGATTTCACATGCCCAGTACAGATAGGATATGGTTCTTGTTGGAAGCATTGTCAACCTTAGTGTCATAACTCTGTGTGTGTGTGTGTGTGTGTGTGTGTGTGTATAATATATATATATTATATATATAATATATATACATAAATGTATTTGTATTGTGTATAATTTTAGGTAATTATAAAATAATAAGGTTCCTTGAGGCTTTATTAAACAATCATGGTGTATTTTTACCTCCTCCCTCCTTCTCCTTCAGTACTTACCTCCCTCCTACCCACAAGTGGAACCCCTTCCCATTTTCCATTTCCTGCTTCACATCACCTGTAGCCTGATAGTCTCCTCTCAAACTCTGCCTCAGTCCTTTTACTTCCCTGATTTCTGTGGATAGTCTTTGCTGTATATTCAGATCTGAAGATTTGGAGCTAGGAACCATAAATGAGAGAGAACATGTGGTTGGACTTTCTGGGTCTGAGTTACCTCACTAAATAGAATATTTTCGAAGTCCATTCACTTGCCTCCAAATTCATGTAGCCATTTTTCTTTACAGCTGAATAATATTCCACTATGTACATGTACCACATTTTATTTATTCATTTATCTCTGGAAGGACATTGTGGTGATTTGAATAAGAATGGCCCCCATAGGCACATATAGGTGTGGCTTTGTTGGAGTAGGTATGGCCTTGTTGGAGGAAGTGTGTCGCTGAGGTGAGCTTGGAGGTTTCAAAAGCCCATACCAGGCTCAGTCTGCTCTCATTCTGCTGCCTATGAGTCAGCATGTAGCTCTCGGTACAGTAGTTCTAGCACCTGCCTGTATGCCGCCATGGTCCCTGACATGATGATGATAGACTAAATGTCTGAAACTGTAAGCAAGCTTCAAATTAATATCTTATTTTATAGGAGTTGCCTTAATCATGGTGTCTCTTTACAGCAAAAGAACAATGACCACTTGGACTTAAGTTTTGTGCACAGTGATAGATATGGATCTATTTGCAGCCTTCTACATGTTGATATCCAGTTATGCCAGCACCATTTGTTGAAGATGCTTTCTTTTTTCCATTGTGCACTTTTGGCTTCTTTGTCAAAAATTATATGTTCATAGGTGTGCGGATTAATGTCAGGGTCTTCAATTCGATTCCATTGGTCCACATGTCGGTTTTTATGCCCGTACCAAGCTGTTTTTATTACTGTAGCTCTATAGTAGAGCTTGAAGTCAGGGATCGTGATGCCTCCAGAGGTTGTGTTATTGTACAGGATTCTTTTGGCTATACTAGATGTGGAACAAGGATGACTGGACTGCTACTCACATCACCAGAGAGGCTACCTGGAAAACAGGACCCCAAGAAAGACACGGGGATCGCCCAATGGCAGAGAAATGGAATGAGATCTACATGAACAGCCTGGACATGAGTGGGCGTAGTGAAGGGCGATGGTCAAGGGAAAGAGAGCTTGAGGGAGCGGGAGATCCCAGCTGGATCAACAACAGAGAGGGAGAACAAGGAATAGGAGACCATGGTAAATGAAGACCACATGAGAATAGGAAGAAACAAAGTGCTAGAGAGGCCCACAGAAATCCACAAAGATACTCCCACAACAGACTGCTGGCAATGGTCGAGATACAGCCCGAACTGACCTACTCTGGTGATGGGATGGCCAAACACCCTAATTGTCGTGCTAGAAACCTCATCCAACTACTGAGGGATCTGGATGCAGAGATGCATGGCTAGGCCCCGGGTGGATCTCCGGGAGTCCAATTAGCGAGAATGAGGAGGGTTTATATGAGCGAGAATTGTTGAGACCAAGGTTGGGTAAAGCACAAGGACAAATAGCCAAACGAATGGAAACACATGAACTATGAACCAATGGCTGAGGGGTCACCAACTTGATCAGGCCCTCTGAATGGGTGAGACAGTTGATTGGCTTGATCTGTTTGGGAGGCATCCAGGCAGTGGGACCGGGTCCTGTGCTCATTGCATGAGTTGGCTGTTTGAAACCTGGGGCCTATGCAGGGTCCCTTGGCTTGGCCTGGGAGGAGGGGACTGGACCTACCTGGACTGAGTCTACCAGGTTGATCTCAGTCCGCAGGGGAGGCTTTGCCCTGGAGGAGGTGGGAATGGGGGGTGGGCTGGGGGGAAGGTGAGGGGGGGCGGGAGAGGGGAGAACAAAAGAATCCGTGGCTGATATGTAGAAATGAATTGTATTGCTAAATAAAAATAAAAAAATTAAATAAAAAAATAGAACAATGACTAAGACAGGTGTGTTAGTTGTTTCCATTTTCTAGCTATTATGAATAAAGCAGCAATGAATGCCATTGAGCAAGTATCTATGGAGCAGGACATTGAGTCCTTTGGACATATGCCAAGGTGTGATTACCTGAGTTATATGGTAGACTCATTTCAGGCTTTTAAGGCTTCTCCATATTGATTTCCACAGTGTGTGTAACAATTTGCATTCCCTCCTACAGTGAACGAGAACTCCCTTTCCCCCACAACTTTGTCAGCATTTTGTCAGCAGTTTTGTTGATTGGGGCCATTCTGATTGGGGTAAAACAAAATTTAAAAAGGTGTCTAAAATTTTAGTTTCCTAAATACCAAGGATGATAAATGCTTTTGGAGATATTTCATAGGCAGTGTTATTTCTTCTATTGAGAATTCTATCTTAGATCCCTGATCCATTTTTTTAATTGCATCATTTATTCCCCTGATTTTTTTTTTTTAGTTTTTTATATGCTGTGGGATGTTCTTTCTACACGCTGTGAATATGTGTTGCTACTATTGGTTAATAAAGAAGCTATTTTGGCCTATGATAAGGCAAGACAAGAGCCAGGCAGGAAATCCAAGGGAGATACAGGAAGAAGAGGGCAGATTCAGGACACATACAATCCAGCTACTCAAGGAGCAACAAGATGCCAATAGACCGGTAACTCCATGGCCACATGGCAACTCATAGATGAATAAAAATAGGTTAATTTAAGATGTAATAGCTAGCTAGCAACAAGTCTGAGTCATAAACCAAACAATTTGTAATTAATATTAAGCCTCTGGGTGATTATTTACAAGCAGCTGTGGGATTGGGAACTGGCAGGAGGGACACAGAAAAGGTTCCAGCTACATTTATATACTATGGATAATAATCCTCTGTCAGATGTATAGCTGGCAAAGGTTCTCTCCCATTTTTTTGGATTTCTTCTTCAGTTGATTAATTGTATCCTTAGCTTTATAGAAACCTTTTCATTTTGAGGTTCCCCCTTGTCAATTTCTGGTCTTAATTTTTGAGCAAATGGAGTCCCATTAAGAAAGTCCTTTTCACTGGGCAGTGGTGGCGCACGCCTTTAATCCCAGCACTCGGGAGGCAGAGCCAGGCTGATCTCTGTGAGTTCGAGGCCAGCCTGGGCTACCAAGTGAGTTCCAGGAAAGGCGCAAAGCTACACAGAGAAACCCTGTCTCGAAAAACCAAAAAAAAAAAAAAGTCCTTTTCTACACCTCTATTATATAGTGTACTGTCTATATTTTTTCTAATAGTTTTAGCATTTCAAGTTTCAAATCGAGGTCTTTGATTCACTTGGAACTATTTTTTTTTATGCAGGATGATAGATTTAAGTATAATTTTATTATCCTGTACATGGATATCAAGGAACCACAGCACCATTTATTGAAGACGCTGCCATTCCTCCAAGGTATAATTTTGCATCTCTGTCAATTTCAGAATGATGTAGTTATGAGAACTCGTGCTGGCTCTTCTATTTTATTACATTGACCTATATGTTTGTTTTGTGCCAATATCATCTTGTTTTACTACTATAGCCTTATACTATATCTTGAAATCTGGAATGACAGTATCTCCAAAGTTAAATTATCCCTATTTGTAGATGATATATTATACAGAAGAAACTATAAAAAAAATTCACCAGAAACTTCTAGAAATATTAAACAATTACAGCAAAGCGGTAAGGCACAAAATCAACTCATAAATCAGTAGAATTTCTATACACCAACAACAAATACACAGATAAGAAGACCGTGGGCACACTCCTATTCAGAATAGCATCAAAGACAATAAAATACCTTGGCATAACCTAACCAAGGCAGTTAAAGACCTCTGCAATGAAAACTTCAAATTTCTGAAGAAAGAGATTGATAAGACGCAAGAAAATGAAAAGGCATCCTGTGTTCATGGGCTGGTAGAATTAATATTGTGAGATTGACCATCCTACCAAAATCAATTTACAAAATCAATGCAATCCCAATCAAAATACCCTCAACGTTCTTCTAGAAATGAAAAAAATCTTAAAATTTATGTAGAACCAGATAAGACCCCAGATAGCCTAAGCAATCCAGAGCAAAAAAAAAAAATACTGACTTTTTTCTGTCTAAGATACTTTCTTTAATTCTCTGGAGGTCTTAACTGGAGGTAATTTTGCCCTATTAACTTTTCAACACCAACTCGCTACTGATTTTCTGTTCATCTCTGATTCTCATGTTCTTTCATTAGCTGGGCAGGACAACAAGTATTTGATTATAATTTTTCTGAAAAGTATTCATTTGTCAAAAGATGTTCAATAAATTCTATCACTTTTGATTATGTGGTTTTGTATCATTACTTTGCTTCTATCTTTTATCTAGGTCCTACCCTAGATGTTTGGATCTAAGTATGCTAGTATTAGGCAATGACTGTAATTAAATTCAACGATGGTTGCTCATCTCCCCCTATAGACAGTGCCTTTTCCTACAGAGTAGTGTCTTCACTAATTGCTTTATATAGAGAAAAGATTAATAGCGTACTCTTATCTTTTGTGAAGATTATAATAAAGATACAGTTCAACTATTCCTTTTCTAAAGTTTATGAAAGAAAATGGACTTCATAATTTAGATTTGTTCCAAAGTTTAGAAAGAATTAGTATATATTTTGGAATGTTCAGGTTAGGGTAGCCTTCATGGTCAAATACTCTACTGTTTCTGCAACTGAATAAATGGATAAGGCAAGACTTGTGGTATAGTCATGAAATCACATCCACTTAGAGAATGAGGTAGAGGGATCACAAATTCAAGAACCATCTGGGTTACAGAATGACTTAAAGGCCAGCATGAGCAACTTAATAAGAACTCTTCATCAAAATAAACTGTGAAAGGAGGACTTGGCTTATAACTTAGTGATAGGACATTTGCCCAACATGTGTGACAACTCAGGTTCAAACTACAGCAACACACACACACACACACACACACACACACACACACACACACACACACATTTGCCCAACATGTGTGACAACTCAGGTTCAAACTACAGCAACACACACACACACACACACACACACACACACACACACACACACACACAAATATTGACACATCAAATGAAAATAAAGCATCTAAAAATAGTTACACAGCTGTACAGATAAAACTTTGGCACCAAATACATTAATAATACATGATAAAAAATGGGTTAAAACATTCTTTATTTCAATCTATATACTGTTACTTGTGCATATATTTTTAGGGTTGACCATTTGGTATTGGACAACCCATGTGCTCTTCCCTGGAGAAGACTATTTCTCCCACTCCCAGCATCCTTTAGTCACCTGTAGCTCTTTGTGTAGGGTTGAGGCTTCATGAACTTTGCTCCATCCACTTTAGCATGTCTATTGGTGTCTTCTTTGTTCTGCTTATATTTAGACAGCCATGATGGTGAGACTTCATGGATATAGAATGACTATGTCACCCTTTAAACAGATATACACACATACATGCTATGGAGCATTAAAATTTATAAATTGCAACAGTCTAAGCCTATGCATCCCTTGTAGGGAAACCTCTTGTCATATAAATTGAATATTAAATTATGATTTTAAAATGTATTAGTTTCACATTTGTAGAACTGTCTTGAGGAAATATTCAAGAATGATGAAACTTCAAATGAACACAAATACTCAATAAAGTATTATGCATGAGCATAAAAAATCAGAAGTAAATTAAAAAGTTATTGATAATGAGATATTTAAGCATGATAATCCCAGGTAGTAGCACAGTCCATGCTTAAAATAGCAATAAATCATATTAATACTTACCAAATAATACTTGTATAAAACAAATGATGACTAAAATATTTTGAATTAATTATTCTATCTAGGCAAAAACCTAAATACAGATTATAGAATAAGGGCAAGACTTTCATCTCATATCTGAGTAAATATAATTAGTCAGATATTTCTTTTTATAATTTCCTATGTTTTAGTCATGATTCCTTTATAAAAAAAGACAACCTCCAATTTTCACATGTAAAAATTTCAGGTTTTAAGTACAGGATAGACCATTACATTCCTTTAACTTTGTCTAGGTATTTTCTAGAGAATGTCTTGTTATAACTGACTGGCTCTACTTGGGATTCTAGGCTGCCTTTGTAAGGCTACTTAGTTCCTCCTAAATCTTCCTTAAAAGGGTTCTGTAAGCACAAAAAGCACACTCAGTGTGTGTACTGAAAGCCTGGCAGCTGGTATTACAGCTGTCTTCATGTGCATTTCTCCTTCTGGTACAAGTTCAGGGAAGTCATAACCATGGGAAACTTTCACAAATGCTTTCATTAAATTTTGTATATGAGAAATGTCTACTAAATGATTGACCCAAAGACATACCAACAGGGAGTAATAAATCAGATGGAATATGAGACTTGCCCTTAAGGGACATCACTGAGCAGACTCTTCATTGATGCTGTACTTGTGATTACAAATACATATTTTGTCTGGCACTATACTCATAATTTTCAAGTACTGTGACATCAGTTTATGAGCACTTTATATTCTCCATGGTGCTTCAGGCTTATCTCTCTGGCTGTGTAACCATCAGTGCACTGTGTAATTTCACCTCTCTAAGTCCTTTACTTCTCTCTTTAAAACTATGAAGTGGTTTCCACATTTAGATATTTGGAATGGCAAAGTATTTACATAATATACCTTTCTCTATTCCTTTACTTTGAATTTATTCATATTTTCAGTATCTCATGTACAAAGAACACACTGGGGTCTATTTTTAAATCTAGTCTAAGAAATGCTGCTTTTAAATGGACTGTTTAATGCATTTGTATTTTTTTAAACACAATAGCCTTTTAAGTTATAATGTACATGTATACTGTGCATCCCATAAGTATATACTTAACAAGTATTAGTATAAAGAGGCATAACTATCAATACTGTTTAATCCTGGAAGATTTTTATCATCCCAAAAGGAAACCTTATACCTCCAGCCAAAGGCAGCCAAGAGTGTACCTTCTGTATATAGATTTAGGGTATTTTCCTTTAAATGAAATTACAAGCATGTGACATTTATCATGCTGCAACTATTTTATAGCCTGTATAAATATTTCACTGTTTTTATTGGTGAGTTATATTCCACTATGGATGAACTATATTTTATACATTTATCAGTTTGTTAATATTTGAGGTGTTTCTACTTACTGACCATGCAAAATATGTCTATGAATATCAATGTATTTTATTGTAAATAGATTTTCAACGCATTTATACATCCAGTTATGAAATTGCTACTTCATATGTTAACTCCAAAAATTCAGAGGAACTTAAAACAGTTTTGAATGTGGCTGTATCATTTCACATTTTAATCCACAGCGTCTGAGTGTTTGATGTGTCCACATGCCCATCAGCATTTGCTGTCTGTCTTCTCAACTGTAACTAGTTCAAGGTGTGTGTAGCAGTATTTCAAAGTGGTATTGCTTTGAATTTCCCTGAAGGTGAATGATTTTGAGCACATTTTCATATCCTTATTGGAAATTAACTTACCTTTCTGGAAAAATGTCAATCACATTGACTAACTGCTCTTTTGTCTTGTTATGGTTGAGTTGCAAGTGTTCTTTAATTGTAAACAAGTGGTTCATAGCTCACAAGATTTGCAAGGTCCTATTTGGTGAGTTGTTTTTTGTTGTTTTGTTTTGTTTTCTTGATGTGGTCTTTACAGAAATTCCCAAGATCACAAATATATACTTCCTTTTTTCTTTGAAGAATTTCATAATGTGGAAACAATTTTGCACATATAAACTGTTCATACTGGCCTCTCTATCCCCTGTGTCTCTACTACCACCTACCTCTCTCTCATGTTCATGTAGACTTGTTTTGTTCTATGACCCGCTGAGATTAACCTGACCCATCCCTGTGACCAGGGATTTAGAGCTATCCATTGGAGCCTGCTAGCCTCAGCAGGGAACACAACTAAAGAATACAACTTCTCCCAGATTCTATCAATAGCCGTAGGTGAGTATACATAGAGCTGCATGAATCTCTCCTCCATCTCTGACTGTTGATAAGACTTGGCTTGTGTGGACCTATTGTAGGTTACCTCATTTGTTGTGAGATAATGATTACATAGATTGTATCTGTATCTGAGAATGGCATCTTACAGCCCTTCACTTTATCTCCAGGTTCTCACATACTTCCTGCCTTGACAGCCTGATTTAGAATTTGAATATGGATTGAAGTAGGGTCCTATACTTCATTCCACTTTGCATATATAGTTTTCTTACCAGCATTGTTCAAATAAACATGACTGCCTTCTGAACCACCTGGGTACCTTTGTTAAAAACCAAGATACTAAACTGTGAGCAACTACGTGAAGACTTACATCCTAGTGATCTTCACTGTATCTGGAGAGAGTACTAGAACACTGATTTTTACAGCTTGTGGTTAGCTTTGGAATAATCTGAGAGTATGAGTTATCCAAATTTGTTCTTTCGTCATTGGTTTTATTTCTTTGGAGTCTCTTGCATTTAGTTTTGAAAGTATGGTTCACTCATGTGTTTCTGGAAAAAGAAAGCAGTAGGTGCAATTACTTAGGCTGAGTAATTTATAAACAGTAGAAGCTATTTCTCCCCATACACAAGGTTGAACTCTAAGAAGAAACCAAGAGATTCACATTAGTCTACGCTTGTATTCTATCTCCGATATAACATCTCTTCTCTGTAATCACATGACAAAAGGAGTGGAGATAATAAACAGGCTAAAATACCAGAAGTGTTTCTAGATCTTCTTATAATTAGGACATTGGTCTATGCATGTGGACTCTATCCGCAACCTCATCAACTACTTACTATTAGTTCACTGAGAATCAAGTTTCCACATGAATTTGGAAGCCACAGATAATCATGCCATTGCTGTGGGATGTTCTGTATAGCAAATGTGTTGCTAATTAGTCAATAAATAAAACACTGATTGGCCATTGGCTAGGCAGGAAGTGTAGGCAGGACAAGGAGGAGAATAAAGCTGGGAAGTGGAAGGCTGAGTCAGAGAGACACTGCCAGCCGCCACGATGACAAACAGCTTGTGAAGATGCCGGTAAGCCACGAGCCATGTGGCAAGGTATAGATTAATGGAAATGGATTAATTTAAGCTGTAAGAACAGTTAGCAAGAAGCCTGCCACAGCCATACAGTTTGTAAGCAATATAAGTCTCTGTGTTTACTTGGTCGGGTTTGAGCGGCTGTGGGACTGGCAGGTGAAAGAGATTTGTCCTGACAGTGGGCCAGGCAGGAAAACTCTACCTACATGCCATAGCTCATTTTATTCTGTCTATAAATTAATGACATAAAGGTTACTTGAGACAGATTATGATTTTCACAGAAAATAGCATTTGTAAGCGTCACTACCACTTCACATTCATGGAGCATCAAACTGGCCTTGTGTTTCTAGATTGCCCAGTTTCTAGATATCACAACTGTTAAGAATATCTAAAAATTCGAAGTACAACTGTCCTGCTGCTTGGTGTTTACCTTTCTCAAGGTCTGACTCTGTGTATTTGGTATGTTTGTAATTTGTATTAACTGTTTTTTGATCCTCAAAATTATTTTTGTTATTATTATTACTGTTATTTTTAATGTATTACTTGAGAATTCCATACATGTCTACATTGATCATAGTCATCGCATCTTTCCCTCCATGCCCTGCCACATCTCCTTTCTAATATATTCTTCCTCCCAATTTTATATCCTTTTAAATTTAAATTGTAATTAGTTTATTTTTATTTTATATCCCACTGCATCTAATTAGTATTCCCAATATGCATAGTAGTGTGAGATCACCAATTGAAGTGTGAGCAACCTACCAGTGGCCACATCCTACCCACCCCCAAATGACTCTCCCGCATCTAGCTAGAGCAGCTTCCAATAGTTCCTTAGGAAGGTGTGAGGCTTCCTGAACTCCTCCTCCATCTATGTGGGAATTCCTAGTGGCTTGATCTTAACCAATGTTACTGTGTGATCACGAGTGTGCTACTTTGTCATGCCCAGAAAACATCATTTCATAACTTTTCCCCATCCCCCAGTTCTTAACTTCTTCAGAAGTCACATCAGGTCTTTAATAACCCATCTCCTTCTGAATTTCAGGAAAACACAGTGTTCAAGTTCTGTCTTTGTTCCCAAACTCCAGGCACTGAGTTATTGCTCTTCCAGTTATATCAAAAACCAAATACTGACAAGTTTTATTCTAGCAAATTTATCTTCCACGTTGTTTTACAATTAGCTTAAACTGGCATTATTGTACAATATGGTAATTGGGAATGAAGAGAGTGACATAATAAAACATAATTGAAAGATACTAAGCTAAAAATAAAGAAAAGTATTTAATGGTATTAAAAATAGTGTTAAAATAGTCAAATTAGGAAATCATCCTAGGTGTCCATTGATAAATGATCAGATAATGAAAATAAAGTATGTGGGTCCAATGGAGTATTTTAAGCCATAAAGAATAAAATTATGTCACATGCAAGAAAATGGATGTAACTGGAAAGCAACATGTTAAAATAAAATAAACCAGAGTCAGAAAGACAAATTACACTTGTTTTCTCCCACATACAGAATAAAGATATAAAACTGTAAGAGCTGAAAGCAAATGGGGTACTCTTGGGAAGAGAATGGGAACCAATGGGAGGCAGGCAGGAAGTACAGGAGAGGATAATAGAGAATGAATAAAATCAGTGTGTGTGATATACTTGAATGGGATAGTCATGATGAAATCCATTACTAGATGAACATACGTTTATTAAAACGTACAAGAAAATGATGCCTTCAGGACATGATATGGCTGTTGGACTCATGATCTCACTGCAGCCATGAGATTTGTCTAGATTTGGTGCAGCAATATTTCACCAGAGATGAGGGAGGAATCCATGAGGCCCCACCCCTCCCTCAGGAACTATGGGCAATTACAGCTTGTTGAGAGATGTGGGTGTCAATTTCTTTAGTGATGCAGCCACAGAGAACTTGTCTTTACCAAACTGAATAACCTCTCATCCATCCTTGGGCAAGTGACTCTGAACTCAGTAGGTGGGTCACACACAAATGAAAGACGTGAAAGTGGGAGTGTACTCATGAAAAGGGGGTGCTATAAGGAGGAGAGGTAAGGGAGGGAAATGAGAATGAAAGTGCCTGACATTCATGGTAGAAATTTGTACAACTGTCAAACAATTAAAAAAAGAAAGAAAAACAAATACATCTTTAAAAGGGGGACTGGAAAAATTGCTCAGCAGTTAAGAGCACTATCTGCTTTTCCAAAGGACCAGGGTTTGGTTCTGGCACATACAATAACCATTTGGAATTTCATTTCAAGGAGAATTGACACCCTCCTCTGGCCTCCACAGGTATCAGGCAGGCATGTGGTGTACATATATGCACTCAAAATACACATGCACATAAAATAAATATAAATGAATATTGTTAAATGGAAGAATATTTTTAAAAGAATGAATTTAAAAAGAGGATACAGAAAGGGCAGAGAGATCATAAACTATCAGCCTGGGCTACACAAGTTTTTGTCTTAAAATAAAACAAAACAACAACAAAAAATAAGACAAATGGTAGTTGACAAAAAGAAAATCATCCAAATACTTTATTTAATCTCATTTAATTTAGAAAACATTCAAATCCACAATCCAAAGGTTGGAAAATATATAAGAACAATGACGGTAATTTCAAAAATTAGTTTTACTTTGTTGCTTTTAACTTCTGCACTGTATTCTTCTAATGTATGTGGTATAGATATTATATAGGTGTTTCCCTCAAAGGGTTAATGAACAAGCTATACTAATGAAATGAAAATAAAATATAAACAATGAAATATAAGCAAATAAAGTGAAAGCAAGGGAGATTCTTCAATATCCAACAAACAAAATATAAATCAACCTATTTCAAGTCCCTTTTCAAGATAAGCCCAGGTATTGAGGAGGGGAACCATGGAGAGAGTGGTTGGAAATATGCTGCAGACCTCAGGTGATGCAGTTTGACATCTACACTAAAGTTAGTAGACGGTACTGGGTAGGATGAGTTTTCACCTATACTTCATTGCTAGAACGTTTCAACTGTTCTGAGCCAAATAAGCCTGAGAAACAGCCTTGCCTCCTTTAGGAACAACCTTCTGCTGTCATTTCCACTTGCCATGCTTAGCCATTGACTGGGACAGTGATGGGAAAGTTTGGATCTGGGTAGGGACTATAGACCAACCTAAATTTTCAACAGGATTGTGGCAAATGCATTTCTAAGAACGCCATGTCTTTCCTATGGTGCTAGCCTTCATATTTTTCTCAAAGATGCCCAGAAAATTTCATAATCAAACCTGCCATCTCAGTATCACTTTCATATGGACACATTAAATCACATGTGCCAGAAATGAAAAGACCACATCTGAATCTGGAAGGCAACAGTAAGCAATGACTGTGTAGAGATTGAGTAGAAAGTCACGGTGTGAGAAGTCTTGCCTTGGTGCCTGACTTTCCATTCCTGGTATCATCCTGGTATGATCTGCTATATGTCTTGCTTTACACCCCGTGACATACTTCCTTGTTCTTATAATAAATTCCCCTTTACACATAAGTTAGTTTAAATGGATTTCTGTTGCTTTTTACTGAAACAGTATTCAATCAAATAGACAGAGTCCTGATTAATGGATGTTTTTCAGAATAAATATACCTCGTTCAGGCTTAGCTTTCCTGGAGTCAGCTATTTTCTGAAACACATTTTCCCATTTTTGTTGAACTTTTGTTTAGTTGGCCCTGGCTGGGTTATACTAAGTGATTACAGTGAGGTTGGGAGGCATTGGCAGGACTCACAAATACAGACACCATTCAGTGGAGCTTAGTTGTGAGGCAGAGTAAAGTAAAACAGGAAGGTATAGCTAAGAACTCATTAGTCAGTTAATTTGGGGCACTTAGCAAATAGCCACCAGCTTCAGGTCTCCTTGCTTCGGTGAGGAATTAGATATCTGAGTGTGCTTATAGGACAAACAATTTTCTGTTCAGCAGTGGTGATACTGAAAAGGACACTGTTCTTTAAATGGATCGATTAACAACTGCTGTCTTCTGAAGCTTTTAGGAAAGTTTGCCTGAGTTCCAATGACAGTGTGAGACATAAATATGTATGTCTTTAGTGGGGTCTATGGAGCATGAAGAATAGACACCAAGCCAGGAAGAAAACCAGTGTCCCTCATGCTTACATCTGTGACTACTCTGCCCATTTCCAGAAGACCAGGGTGTCTGATTTCCATGATGGAGAGGGCATTATGCTCTCACCATCGCTAACAAGTCTTTTGCTGGAATGCTGCAGGCAACAGATTGCAGGTCACTGATGACAGTCATATTGACTGGTCAATGCACAATCTAATGCAATCCCACCACCACTGGTGTGTGGAGTCTCATTAGGGTATAGGTGTCTGTCCTTTTCAGTCACATGTCTTGGCTGTCAATGAAGACCACTTGTCTTGACTCAGAAACACTCTTTCCTGCTTCTACACCGACACAGGGCCATAGGGTTCCTCTACTGCAACTCTCGTCTCTCTGGTGCCCCACGTTTGTGTAAACTGTGCGTCTCTTCTTGATAACCGCCTATGAGAAACTGCTTGCATGCCTTACTTATTTTTTAGTGCCCAGAGAATTCATCAATAATTATATATTTTAAGTAATATAATTTAAAACAATTAAATGAGAATTAATTATATTGCTCATCTCTCTGGAAGAAGGAATAAAATCACTTGGACCCTGGGGGTCAGAGGTCAGAGGTACCAGAACAGAAACAAGATCGATTAAATTTGCTCAGTAAGTGAAGGTTTATTTTTAGACATAACTCTTAAAGTCACAGACATTCAGAAAATATTAGAGCAAGGTCTCCATGCACACTGATGATCAGGTGAGAAGGTACTAATTGGTCACAGGATAACTCAGTTTCTTTCTATTGCTTATGGCTTTGAACACACTAATTAATGGAAGTATTTTCAGTCAGAGTTGGATTGGTTCTCCAGACAAGGTAGATCATACCTCACAGATAATTCTCAAAGGGAAGGAGCTGTTTAAATGTCACAGAGAGGAAGTTACACTGAAGCTTTAATAGCTTTTAACACTCAGAATCTGATCACAGTAATTATAGCTGGATAATTCAGCAAATGGAGACCAACTGATACTAAAATTTAAATTAGACACTTGAAAAATGCAAACCTCACATAACTTATTGAATAGAAACCTTTGATAATACTAAAATATCTTGAGTTTTATAAGAAAGAAGGCTAACACAGGGACAAATTTCCTTTATTTAAGACTTAAGTACTTTATGTTATATTTATTATGTTATCCTTGAGAACTGAAATCATAGATCCCACTATTTTTTTCACTCAGGATTTTAACAGGACGTATTCTAGATAATTAAAAATATTTTAAATTATTTATTCACTGACTATATGAGTTTTTAGCATATGGGAATACGATCTACAGTTTAGCAATGCTCCTATCATTTCATATTTGAATTTCTTTCCATTCATTATAAATTATTGAGCTTATGTAAAATTCTGTTTACATTTGTTTATTATAATAACAGTAACACTAGAAACCATGGACATGTTAATGCTTCTTGTCATAACTATTTAACTTTACAGAAAATCTGTCAAAACATATCCCCTTTAAACAGTAACACAGAACTATCACAATTCTGCCACTGGATGCCTTCATTGCTTTGAGAAAATATTTGTATTACAAAGTCATTCTTGATTTTAAAAAGTGATGTTTCACTTCCTTTTTGGCAGATGTTCTAGAAATTAATCAATGAGATACAAAATGCTACAGTGACTCAGATCTTTATTTGAGCAATATTCTTTCTTATGAGTTTCTTCCACTATATAATCTGAGTGATAAGAAGCAAAACCACCAGCTGAAGTGTGGACTCAGCTAGTAAGACCACTTATTGCTCTTGAAGAAGATCTGAGGTCAGTTCACAGCACCGCTGCTGGGTGGCTCAAGGCACCTGTAAATTCAACATCCTGTCCTGGACTTCAAGAGCATTTTATTCATTTGAACATACACATCTATACACACAGAGAACATGGTTAAAAAGTAAATTCTTAAAAATTGAAGAGAAATTGCCCAATCATATGCAGTTACACATTTTCTACTTTTTATAAAACACTAAACATAATAAATATTTGGGAAGGATATTTTTAAATCTTCCTTGTTGTTTTCTCATTGTTTTTTATTCTCTGATAGTTTCATACATGGATATAATGTATTTTAGTCCTTTTCACCCTCGATTATTCTGTCTCACCCCATATTCTCCCAGTGAAACTCTGTTAAAAAATTAAAGAGAAAACTACCTTCTTACTTCCGTGTCCAAGTTTGTGTGTCGTGTGTGTGTGTGTGTGTGTGTGTGTGTGTGTGTATGTGTGTTGTGTGTGTTTGAGAAAGAGGGAGAGAGACAGAGACAAAGAGACAGAGACAGAGACAGAGAGACTGAGTTCAGGTGTGGTTGCCTGAAAGAGTATGAGTAGAATGTTATTTGCCGGACTGTAGATGACACCCATTCCCCCATCACAATTAAACAATCAGTAGTCCCTCAGAGATGAAGTTGGGCCTTCCTAGTGGAGTACTGAGGGACTCAGTCTTGTGTAGATCTTGAGCAGGTAACTTTAGCTGCCATGAATTCATGAGTGCATTGGCCATGTCCTACACAGGAGACACTGTTTCACAGGAATCCTTTCCTACCTTTGGCTCTTATTACCTTTCTTTCCCCTCTTCCATCATGTTCCCCAAGCCTTGCATGGTTGGGGTGCATTACAGGTGTTGGTTGCCCACCAGAATTTAATGATTAAACCCCATTGCTGAAGACACCACACACTTTGTTGCAGGATCTGCAGAGATCAAACTATAGACTGAGCTGGAAGCTTCCTACCTGCTGCCGAGCTTTCACAGTGACAAAAAGATGTATTTGGGCTTCTGGGGGAGGAAGTCATTAAGCTTTATCCATCTGAAAGCCAGAATAATGACCATCCTGGAATGATAAACCCATTTGGTGCAATATTGGCAAGAAGGTCACAGTGGTACCGACAGCTTTCTGGTTTCTGGTTGCTCCACAGGAGGAGATTCATGTCTGGTACTGTACACCTAGCCAAGAACCCATAGGTGTGGACATAGGCCCTGATATTATTTGATACTGTAAATTGACATGGTTTCAAAGTACTTATACTTATTCCCATAGAGTCAGGTAGTTCCTAGACCTAGCCACAGAAGCTGCTTTTGATAGTGACCAGTGGTCAATGCAGAGACTCATAAGTGACTATCAAAAGCAGCTTCTGTGGCTAGATCTAGGAACTCCCTGAATCCATTTTAGAGACATATTTGATCAGTAGAATGCAAGTGCATAGAATATTGAAATCGGGCAAACACCTTCATGGAGAAATGAAAAGACAGTGTACAGAAGGTTCCCTACTTAGTTGAATATTTTAGTAAACCCTGGGAGTAGTTACACTATTGGTGAGTCAGGGCCTCACTATGAATCACAAAGGCATATCCACTCATCATACCAATAGAATCAAACAGAGAAAGATTAACAGTAAAAGTTATCAAGAACCATGTTTTTCTAAACAAACAAACACAAAGCTAGCAAAGGTGCGTTCACATTTTTTTAATCCATATATCAAATACTTTATTCCTGCATTAATATAGAAGGAAAGATCACCTTGCAGATAAAACTAGCACTGTCAAAATGGTATCACTTTATAAATATAAGTTTTCTGTAACTAATTTCCCTGAAATATATTGCTCACTCAATGATGCATACTTATCTAATTGGTTTATCTTTAACATAATATATATTTTAAGAAAATAATTTCAACACAGGAATCCATATCAAAATTTTTAAAAAAAATACAAAAAAAGAGAGAAAGCAGTGACTATAAGCTGAAGAAATAGACTACTAAACTAATTAACAATGCAGTATATAAATGTTTAACATGGCCAAAGTGTTTAACAGTGATCCCTCAAGATTGTAATGAAGCTAAAAAAAAAAAAATTCCTCTCTTAGTGGCATGGGTATGATACTGGTGTAATACAAGCATTTGCCCAAGTGTTTGTTCAGCAGTTTGTAAGAAGCTTCCTGCTGGTAGCTGTATAAAAGTGTGTGACAAACCACAGTGTACAATACATAACACCTGAACTGGCAACTGTGTTAATGTTCCGTTCACTGTGGTTGCAGGCTGAACTCTTTCTGATGCACTGTGTCACACTGGTGATGGCCACATCTCTCTTCTGTCTGTATCTCTTGATTGCATCAAGGTACCAAGTTGACTGAGCGACTCATGACATTTATCCCTCTGTTTGCTATTCTCACATGATGAAATTTCCTATGGATGCATTCTCAGCATGCTGTCCTGTTAAGTGACAGATCACTATATGGCAAGACAACTAGGGTGTTCCAGATTTGTTGCAATTTTCCTTTTAAAAATCTTCTTTATGGCATTTTAAGAACATTGACCATTTTACCTTCACATCTGTTCTTTTTTTTCCATTTTCTGTCAATCTTTGTATCACATTTAGAAAAGAAATATGACCCAATTTTTACTTAAATTTATTAGATGTTTTGTTCATTTTGAGACTTACCCACACCCAGAAGCATAAAGGATGTTCCTATGGTTTTCATAGTGAGAACACTGAGGACCTTTTGGAGTAAAATTCAGGCTAATGTGGACTATCCCTCTCAGGCTGGGTCAGAGATATTGATAATACTTCTGGGAGTTCTTTCTAAACTCCCATTGAGAATGTTACCCCATCTCTGGGCCACTGTTTCTAGAGTTGAGCATACCACTTGGACCTTTATGTAAGTTCCAGAGCAGATGCTGTCATTGACAAGATTTTCAACCCTCTGAGTATTGAGACATTCTTCCCTGTAAGCAGGAGGTGTTCTGCTGGCCATATCTCATCTTATAGTTCTGGAACACTTGCAGCCAGCCAAGAGAGCATGTGGCTCACTGAGGATCCAGGTCTGCCACACAATCCACTCAGCAAGAGTCTTTAAAAATATTTATTAATTTCAAAAATAATTTTTCATTTACTTTATGCAGGAGTATTTTGCTTTCATGTGTGTGCACCATATGTAATGGTTGTGAGACACCATGTGGATGCTGGGAACCAAACTTGTGTCCTCTGCAAGAGCAACAAGTGCTCTTAACTGCTGATCCATCTCTCTAGTGCCTGCAGGAACATTTTAAAAATGCTATGTCCTGATTATTTTTAAATTCAGAGAGCTTTATATTATTTTTTGAAGCCCATCAGTACTTAATAGCACATTGCTCTCACAGAGGATCCAAGATTGGATCACAGCACCTCTGTCAATGAGCCACAAACCCCTGCAACTCCATCTCCAAGAGACCTGACATCTTGCCTCCCAAGTCACCTGTACTTCGATACACATACACACACAGACCACCCCATATACATATAATTACAAATAATCATTAAAGAGAAAAAATACAAAAACTTACTATATAATGAACTTATAGTTGTTCAGTTAATTACCCAATTCTTGATAGCATTTGTTATTACACATTATCCTTTGGTCTATAATGTGACATTAGGTAAATTTTAAAGAGGCATTGAAGAAAAGTAATTCACTATGGACATCTTTCTGAGTTGTCATTTTAGTTGGATAAGAAAGAGCAATCTGGTGTCCCTAGAATTATTTCTGAAACACTTCTAGAAAAACTGAGGTTGTGGTTGTCCCTTTTATGGAGCATTCTAAGCAGCCTTAAAATCTGGATACAATACTAATATCTTTTAAAGCTGGTGGAATATTCTTCAAATAATATTGGTTTGTTGTGTTTACTTTGTTTATCATAGGCTAGTCTATCCTGGTACGATGTAGCCTATCATGGCCTCCAACTTTGACGATTCCTCTGCTTCAGCTTCCTGAGTGCACTAATTAGGAAAATGAGAAACCACACACTGCTATCTTATTGTATCTTTGCTGTGTGAGAGAAAAGACCCACAAGTCTACTTGCACCAGACAGAGAACCCATGATAGAACAAAGTAATGTGACTATCAAAGCCTAACTTGTGAACGCATAAGTTTGTAATCAGAAACAGGAAGGCACAGATGCAGCCACCTCACTGCCAACCCCCTGCCAGAACAGGTGGCGGCCCATGGAAGCTGGAACTAACACTCGTCAAGACTTGCAGACCACTCAACAGGTAAAAGGATCTCTACTCGGCACTGTGGATGATCAGAGTGTCCTCCCCCAGCCATTGTTACTGCTTCTGTAACTGTGCAGAGGGGTCCTCCTGAATATCACAAGTTTCAGCTGTCCAGGAAGTCAAAGTTTGTTTACCTTCTAAGTCTCATGAGTTCTCCCTACCCCTGCTTCGTGAAAAAAAAAAGTTTCATTTCAGAGGAAACTGCTTCACCATATTTTACACTAGTTTTTTCTACCCTTATCTACAAACTAAAAACATCACTTCCACATAAATACAAACACATCTATCATAGGTGAATTAAGTTTTCTCAGGTTGTTGTGTTGTTTTAACTGGAAGAGAGCAAAGCATCAGTTAGTATGGTGTCAAGGAGGCAAGGTTGCATGCATGTGTCACCATCACGGCGGCAACAGTTATTCCTGAGCCCAAAGGCTATAGAAAAAAAAGGGACATGGCCTTCCACCAGCCTGTCAAGACTCCATTGCCTATATCTAATTGAACACTTTGTGATATTTCCAAGTCTTTATTTAGAACTATGAATAAGATGGGAGAATTATTTTTAGTACAAAGAGCTATTTGATAAACAAGACACAAGGAAGAGAAAGCAGGATCTATACAACACAACATCATAAATGTATAAAATACTGCCACAATAAGTCCTTCAAGTTACTGCTATTGATTCTCCACTCTTTATGCCCTTAAACTTCAGAATTGTATCAGGAATATCATCTATGGATGCATATTTACTTAGAAGTCATATACTCAAAAAGCATGTTTTTTTTTTTTGTATTCTATGGGGGCATAGGCATAGATTAACTCAGACCAAATTCCCCAGGGGTTCATCATTTAGGACTGTTCCAAGACAAGTCAAGCCAACAAAATGCATGCATTCATTCACTACGAGAATGGTTCACAAAGATGTGGAGAGAAAGCTGGAGACCACAAAATGGCACTCCTGCAACTGAGTTCCAGTTGGAAGGTCCAAGAACCAGCATTGAACACTGATGTAACCAAGAAAGGAGAGAAGAATGTCCTAGCTCAAATAGGAAGAAAGTCACCATCACTGTAGCTTTTTATTCTGAGTCATGACTGTTGCCCATCCACAAGGGTGAGGTGGCTCTTTCCAGTCTGTTGGCCCAGGCATAAATCTCTTCTGGATACACACAGACATACCTATAAATAGCATGTCTCCAGCTAACTCATCATCTCTTAGCCCAGTCAAGTTGAAACACAAGCAATTTGGATCCAATGGATAAAATAGGCATAAATAAATAAGCACACTAAAAACTACCTGTATTCATGGAGGTACATTTATCTAAGTTTTAAATTGGCCTTAATGATCTCACTCATGACTGTAAGTTTGTGGATCTATGCAAAAGGGTGAGTTCCCTCAGTTTAATGCAGCATCCACAATCCTTGATGGATACTAGTGATACTTGCTTTATCTTATGAGTCTTAAATTAAGCCTTTAAAATAAAACTGTGAAAAATCTTTTGTGATAAGAAAACTTGCTTCATAGGGTTCACTGTTTGATCTAGTTTCTGAAGGAAAATGGGTGTTGTCTTGATGCCAAGGGAGAAAGATGTGAACTTTTATTAGTTATTCCTGAGTAGATATTCCTGAGTCGTGAGTAGGAGGAAATCCTGAATGGGTTGATAGGGAAAACCAATCTCAACACTTTGTTTTATGAGTTTGGAGGATGGAAATTATACTTAGATTTTCAAAGTATCTACCCAGCAATGAGATATAGAAGGCTCTAATTATAGAAAAAAGTCTGATGTAAAGACAAACATTGGAGCACTATCAATAGTCAAACTGGAGCCACAGGAATGACTGAGCTTGCTCAGGAATGGGAGAACGTCCACAGTGGCAAGTATGTCTTCCATGTGTTACACCAACAAGCAGCTACTGTTTGCCAGGATTAAAATTCCAACAGATTTCACTCAAAAAAATATGCATCTTTCTTCCCTGAGAATAGATTATCCACTTGAAGTCAATTCACAGATGTTGAAATTATTGTCTGCATTGTAATGAAAGATTTACTCCCATCTGATTAGCCAGGGAGGTCTTTAAGTATCTCTGGTCTCTGCTATTATGGTCCCTTAAACACTTGCTCATTTCACATGTTTTGAGGTTTCAGTTCTTGCCATGTCTTGAAAACATCAGTGTTTGTAACCTAATCAAAAGAACAGGATCCAAAGACAGTTAGGAGAAAAAAAGACAGAGGAGGATTGATTTCATTGAAGCAGCAAGCAACTTGTATAGCATGATCCCTGAAGGAAAGTGAACAGACAGGTTCATGGGACAATGCCAAGGACATGTGGCCTGGCTTAAAAATGCTAGAACTACTGTCTCTCTGGCTGGCTTAGGAAAGAAAAAGCTTGTGCCATTTAATTGGATTGTTTGTAAACTGAGTTTTTCTTGAAATAATTAAAATCTCAAAAAAATGCAGTAAATTGCATTCATCAACATCTGGTATTAATATCATAAACCATTAGAATGCTTTTAGAATTTTAACGAAGTTGGAAAACAGAGCAAGTGCAACCAAAATATCATGTATTTCAAAATCCAGATAGATAGAAAAGTGTCAGCCAAGTAGAACTATTGATTGCTTTCCTCCCCTGACAGCTTACACAGCACTCGCTGATTACCATGAGAGCTAGTCCTTGGGGGGAGGCTTCCAGGTCAGGTGTAGCTTGATTCCTTCCAGGCCTGTGTCTGAAATGAGTGGTGTCTTCAGCAAGAGGGTGTTTCCTTCAAGTTCTAGGAGGCAACCAAGGGCAATGGCAATAACTTATATTGTTCTAGGAGTCTGTTGGAACTCTCCCAACCCAAAAATTCCAAGTGATGTTTCCAATGAATGGCAGTAAAATTTTTAAGTAGACTGTGGCTTTTGGGAGGAACATGATCACCTCATGTACACTCTCTATATAAATAGGTGTGTTTGTGTGTGTGTGTGTGTGTGTGTGTGTTTGTGTGTGTGTGTGTGTGCATGTGTGTTTAAAGTAAGTTTAGAAAATAATGTCTCCATCCAGCCTTTTAAAATTTATTTTTGAGATTGTAAATATTTTTATTTATTCTATATGTCTTTCACATCATGCCTCCTGATCCTACCCATCTCGTGCCCCACCCCAAAATGAAAAATAAAATAAAATTTAAGAGAAAAAGAGAGGGGGGTAAAGGGGAAAAAAAGGTGAAAATCTCATCATGGAAACTATAATGTGTCACAGTGAGTCACACAGTAAACCCCTTTACCTGTATATTGAGACTGTAATTTAATTACAATGTTTCTCTCTTTCCTTTCTTCCCTCCAAACTCTCCCATACACATTTCCATTCTCTTTAAAATGCATGGTCTTTTTTTTCATTAATCGTTAGGGTGCATATATGTATTTGTATATACATATATAATCATAATTATAACCCTTTGAGTCCATATAATGTTATTTGCATGTATGTATATCTTTTTAAAAACATCCCTAGTGTTATTATCTCTTGTTCCACCCTCTCCCTTTGCATTGTGCTTTTTCTCCTCTCCCTAGTTAGAGCCCCACCTCCAGCTCCCCTTCCTTTCCTCTTCAAAGCATCTGTATCCTGATATTGCCCTCTCTGGAGTTCCATGGCCCCTTTCTCTTTTTCTTGTTTCCACATTTATTTCAAGTTATATGCTAAAGTCCATAGATTCAAAGCTAGGATCCACAAATAAGAGGTCATGCCACATTTGTCTTTCTGAATCAGGGATACACCACTAAATATATTTGCAAGCTCCATACACTGACTGGTAAATTTCACCATTCAGCTTTCTTTTATATCATTCTACAGTGTGAATTTACCACATTCTCATTATTCATTCATCACTTGTAGGATATTTAGGTAGCTTCAATTTCCTAGCTATTGTAAATAGGAAGACAATAAACATAGCTAAGCAAGAATGTGTGGGGTAGGGTGTTAATTCCTTTGGGTTGGGTCATATGCTACATTTATTTTCAGATTTTTCTGGTTTTCATACTCTCACCTGCAGATTCTCAGAAATAAGTGCAGTTGCCACCCCTCATCAACGAAATAATCAAAGAAGCCCCTCTATACAGAAAATGGAGACCATCACAGGAAACTAGACCTGGAAACAATACAGAGAGCAACATATCTTGGGGACCCCAGCCCCAGTGAATACATCTGCATCACAGCTTCTGTATCTATGACTCAAGGACATCGCAGAACAGTGGATGGGAATATTGACAGAGTCAGAACACAAGAAAGACTGCTTGGAAACAGTCTGTCCTGCAAATGGCTGCAGAAATAACACCATATCAATAGAAATATCAAGGTGGACATGCTAATATGGAGGTGGTGAATTTCAAAATGTTCTACCCCTAGACAAAGACTATAGGCAACTGATGACTGCTGGGAGAAGAATTAGTTCTCCCAGGGAAGAGCCCCATTATTGGTTGTCCAGTATGTGTGGTCAACCCTGAAACCTTATACAAACAAACAAAAATGAACTCAGCAGATTATGTGTATACACATCTATATCTGCATTCACACACACATATGCAACAATAATAATCAAAGAAAAAAGAGACTACTACTTGAAAGTGGAAAGAGATGTGGAAAGGATTCAATGGAAGTTTGCTGGAAAGGGCTGGAGGGAGGCATTGGAGGGGGAATCTGATAATTCTATTTTAATAAAAACATATTAAAAGAAATAAAAGATAAAAATATAAAGAAGCATCCTATTTTACCTTCTTCCCAGGTAGTGTCTATGTGAAGAAAATACAAATCTTTATCACTATAATATAAAAGTGACAGATTTGTTTTTAATCAGAAATGAAGGGTTCCACAAAGGTACTTATTTTCTAAATAAAAAAGTTGATTATCAGAAAATGTTAGTATGTTTTGTTCCTTGGTGTTGACATTCATGTAGAATTTATGAATGCTTTAGTGAATGTCTTTAGCTGCTTACAGTGTATGTCTCTTTGCTGTTTTAATTTAGATTTTGTAAATCTTTATCGATCTTGAGATGTACTTCTAGTCCCATATTCCTTGTTAGAGATGAGTTCTGGAGGGTCTTTGATGCTCATTATATAGAAGCAATCCAAAAGTCTTGTTGGGGTAGGGGTATTTAGGGAATTATTCCTGGTTCTTAAGGAGGATTTAGACAAAGTGAGCTGTTTTGTTGTTGTTGTTCTTTTGTTCATTATTTTAGGTTTTGTGGTAGTTTGAATAAGAATAGCCACCATAAGCTCATATATTTGAATGCTTACTTATCAGCAGGTAACATTATTATTTTTTTTTCATTTTAAAAAGTGTTTTAATGATGGGGTTGGAGAAATGACTCAGCAGTTAATAGCATTTGTTGCTCTTGCAAAGACCAGCTATAGATGGAGTTTTCCTGTGTCCTACCTGGCCCAATGTCAGGACAAATCTCTCCTACCCACCAGTCATGCAGCCGCTTGGACCCAAGTAAACACACAGAGGCTTATATTAATTAAAACTGTTCGGCCATTAGCTCAGGCTAACTATTGACTAGCTCTTACACTTAAATTAAACCATAATTCTTATTTATGTTTAGCCACAGGGCTTGGTACTTTTTCTCAGTTCTGCCTTCATATCTTGCTTCCTCTGTGTCTGGCTTGCAACTCCTCATTCAGCCTTCCTTTTCCCAGAATTCTCTTCTCTGCTTATCCCACCTATACTATACTTCCTCCCTGGCTACTGGCCAATCAGCGTTTTATTTATCAACCAAATCAGAGCAACACACATTCACAGCATACAGAACGACATTCCCGTCATTTCCCCTTTTCTTTCTACTTAAAAGGAAGGTTTAAACTTCAACATAGTAAAATTATATATAACAAAACAGTTAGCAAGCAAAAATTACAGTTACAATGTCTAGTCTATTTATATTTGGCAAAATTAAAGAAAATATCATATCTATCCTATATTTGTAAGTCTAACGTTTTCTGCTTATTACAATATAAAGCATATTACAGGTAAACCACATAATCCTACGGGCCAAGCAATTATAGAAAGATCAAACAGAACTCTAAAGGATCTGCTAAATAAACAGAAAGGGGTAACAAAAACCCCCAGAAATAGATTACAAATTGCTCTATTAACTTTAAATTTTCTCAGTGCTAATGAGAAAGAAACAACAGCTACAGACAGACATTAGATAATAGAAAAAACTACAGAATTAAATAAGCCTATATACTTTAAGGGTGTGCTGACCTCAGAATGGAAATCAGGATATGTGTTACATTGGGGATGAGGTTTTGCTTTTGTTTCTAGAGGAGAAGATAAGCTGTGGATAACATCAAAATTGATAAAGGTTCAATTTGAACAAGAGAGACCTCTTAATTAGAAGAGGTGATAGTTCATCAACCAGCATGACCTTCCAATCTAAACTAACTTATACCATCAACAAATGCTTTTTATTTAATCAGATATAACTTGCCAAAAGGGAGCCTCCCCAAAGTTAGTTTTGTGGAAAGGTTTTTGTTTTTGTCTTTCGGAAGAATGAAGGCTAAGGAGTCTGAAGAACACTGGACAACTGAGATGTCTGAAGAAAAAGGAAAAATCATATAGAAAAATGTCACAAGAAAAAGAGTAAATTGGCCTATTGGTATATCATCTAAAAAATTTCATGTTTTACTAAATGTTTGTTTCTGCTCTTCTCTAAAGACACTTAACACAAATGGTCTTTTTGTAAACCCAGTTCAATTAAAAATTAAAGCTGGCTTTGGAATTAGAGAATGGCTCTCTCTTTCTTTAATCCCAAGCATGTTATTAAAAGGAAATGCAAAATCTCTGTATCATGCTAGAAGAAAGAGCCATATTCTGATATGGCACAGAAGAAAACAAAGAAGTTAAGGGACTATTCTATTGCTACTAATCTCAATTCTTTGACTCTATAAACTTTCCTTAAGATATGAATTTTATATCAAAATTTATAAGATTAATATATATATATTTAAACTTTTGTTTTACTAATAGTCATATAGAGTACTAACTAATTCTAGAAAAAAGGCTTCAGTTAGCTGCCTATACATGTTTTTTTGTTCAAGTCACTCAGTTTTCTATAGGGAATCACAACCAGGCCTAACATTGAATTTGAAGTCTCCAGAAAGATAATGGGGTCCCAAACAACGATTCCACTTGGACAATAAAATAATAACACTAAGATGACACACATCACCCAATGATCAGATTTGGACTACAAACTGCAAAGAACAATTTCAAGATGGCTAGCTGAAATGATCCAGTTTCACAGTTTACTTGAACAGGGACTTGAGATAAGCCCTGACCTTTGGCATTATCCAGAGACTGGACAACAAATGATATAACTACCTTTCCTAGAACTTGACAATTAACCCAAAATTTTTCTTTTCAGAATCCCCTAAAGATGCCTTTTCCCACAACCAGCAGAAAGCAATTTTAAGAATACAACGCCCACATTCCTAAAGAGGTGGTATGGGGTGGGTGGTTTTTAGCCTTTCAATGGGTTTTGGGTTTGGGATAATTTTCATTGTTTAGGAGGGTTGGTTACAAGTTGTTGTTGTTAATGGTTAGGGAAAGGGCCAAGCAAAGGAGATTAGATTTAAGGTTCTTGTTTGAAAAAAAAAAAAAGATATATAGAAATGATAGAATAGAGGGCATGACTATGAGACATGTTAGTTCCTGGCATTACCAATCTACTTCAGAGAAGATATGGGCATTGAAGAAACTGCATATAGAGTTAACTGTCATTGTGGCAAAAGTTAGCCACTGGGCAACATAATGCCCTCACATCGACTGCTGACAAACAGGACAAAATGGACAGACAGGACACAAAAGACTAATGATTCTTGCCAAGACAAGTGTGATTGTGGTTTTAGAAACAGGCATCCTCTGAGGCCAGGACAATATGACACCATCGCTGAAGTGGCCTTTGCAATCTGGAAAAGGCACAGTATCCCTTTCTTCAAAGGCAGCTAAATAGGCAGTGGGCTGATGGCTTCTGGTGTGCAATGGAACAGTAGCTGAAACAGTTATTCTTGAAAGAGTAACAAGGCTGATGGAGTCTAACTCTCAATAGTAGACTGAAAGAGATGAAGCCACTCACAAGTCGAGAAGAATGGACAGCCAAATTCCAAAAACACCAACAATTTCCAGAATTTAAAATCCTGAATCATGACAGGACAGCGGAATTCAGGTTTATCTGGTATATGGACTACTCTCACCGAATGTGAGGTCAAACTGTAGGTCTTGTGTACAACCTACTTCACAAATGAGTCTGTCAAATACGCTAAGCCTATAGGCTAAAGATGATGCTATGACATTGCGGAGAAACCTTGGGTGACTCTCCAGGCAGCTGGCTGTTTCTGTCAACTCACAATTTTTTGGAAGCTGCTTGCCTGTACTTCCTGTTTTACTAGGTAATATTATTTCCTTCTTGGGTCTCTGAGGGAGTTGAAGATTAGATAGTTGTAGTTATAGTTATTTGAAGATTATATAGTTATAGTTTTCCTGTTAAGAATTTCAGAAAAGAAACTCACTAAAGTGGTATAAAGTGTATAAATTTGAAAGACATTATAGATAGTTTTCTGTTGGTAATACAAGTTAGGATAAAGAGTGAATCAGGTACATTTTGGACTTATCAAAATAGGATAGATAATGGAATATTTTCTCTGAGTTTTTCAAATGCAAATTGACTAGACATTGTTGAGGTATTTATTGCTTGTTTATATTCTATATAGTTATTGTACTTATTGTATACAGCTTTTCTTATATTAGTTATAACTTTTTTCTTTTTATTAGAATAAAAAGGGGAAATGTGCTGATATTTTATTTGTGCTGAGATGTGATATTCTATTTGTATGTTAATAAATAACGTTTGCCTAGAGATCAGAGGTCATATAGCAAGCCATAAACAGAAGTCAGGCGGTGGTAGCACATCCCCTTAATCCGATCAACCAGCAATCAATTCCAGCACCCACATGGTGGCTCACAACCATCCATAACTCCTGTTCCAGAGAACCCAATGCCCTTTTCTGACTTCCATGGATAATAGACATGCATGAGGTACAAACACACACAGAGACAAAATGTTCATATGCATAAAAAAACTTTCTTTAAAATGATAAAACAGTAGAAATTATAAAGCAGAAAATTAAAGCTTATTTCTCACTGAGCATAGTAGTACACACCTGTAATGCCATCACTTCAAAGGCCTAGATAGAAATAAGGAGTTCAAGACTAGGTTGGACTACATGAAAACTTTCCTCAAGCAAATTATTTTTTTATGTTCAAGAAGGAAGCAAACAGGTGTGGTGGTGGAGAGCCTACACTGAAGGCTAAGGCAGGAAGTCTGCTGGAGCTCAAGTTGAAAGCCAGAAAAGCAAACAAAGTGAGACCCTATTTTCTGAAAGTTAGCTTGTCCACTGCAGTCAGTCCCAAGGTTAAGAAATTCTTAATAATCAATCCAATCTTCATGCCCATGACAACCAATCACTAAATACCTCCTTGTAGTAACCCTACTTTTGAAACTGCAGGCTCCCAGGTACCTCTTCTCCATGACCAAGTAGCATTATTTTAAAAAATATTAGGATATATAGCCTGGTTGGAGGAACTATGTCAATAGTGGGGTCAGCTTTGAGGGTTCAAAAGCCCATGCCAAGTCAGAGTCAGTCTCCCCTGTCCCATCTCTCTTTCTCTACCTACAGATTAGGATTTAGCTCTCAGCTAGTGCTCCTTTGGCATGTGTACTGCCATGCCATGATGATAACAGACCAAGCCTCTGAAATAGTATGAAAGCCCTCATGTAAACATTTTATAAGAGTTCTCTTAGTCAGGGTGTATCTTCACAGCAATGGAGCACTGACTAATAACTTTGAATATTCTGAAATCAGGATATGATCAATCTATGTCACAGTTGTGACAGCTGTGCTGTGGGTTCCAGGGCAAAGCTGAGTTGCTATATTGACAGAGCCCAGACTGTGCAAAGCACCCATTCTCCCCTTCTTTCTTACTAACTTTAAACAATGAACGAATCAATACAATTACCAGAATTCCTTGTAGATGTAGCCCATTCAACACGGCAGTGCTGGCTGCACAACCTTTGAAGGTGAACTCTGTGATCAGAAGGCAACCAGGAAGAAAAGAACAAGAGTTTAACAGAGCTCCTGCCACCACCCATCCCAAAACCACACTGTATCTGCTATACCTCTGTTTTGTCCAATGTGGGAAGAAAAAATCCATCCCTTTGTTGAATGAAGACATTATTTCTTTCTGGTCTTTTTCTAACTGTAAGTAAAAGCCTTCCTACCTAACCCACCAGTGAGAGTTCTGGTATTCTCTGCCCTTGCTTGATTTTGACGCTTTTGGTTCTTAGACTTTAGACATTATCCAGGCATCATAACAACTTACCATTGTCTCACCTTTCAACTGCAGATTGACGAATGGCCCTGATAACTTTGTGTTTACATATCTACATATCTTCTTTTGTGAGGTGCCTGTATAGAATTCTTGCTCATTGTTAAAGTGATTTTTTACTGAAATTTTGAATTTTAAGATTTTTTGTGTGTTTTAGCTATAATTTGGTTCATCAGATACTTTAAATATTTTATCATTTAGTTGTGCGTCTGTGTTTCTGTGTGCATTTAGAAGCATGTGTGTGTGCTACTCCCTGTGGGAGTCAGAAGAGGGCACTGGATACTTTGAAACTGGAATTACAGGCAATTGTAAAATGCCTGACATGGATCTTGGAATTAAAACTTAGGTCTTTTAGAAGAACAGCAAGGACCTTTACCACTGAGCCATCCCTCCAGAAATGTATGCATGCATGTATGTTTGTATATATGGATGCATGCATGTATGTATGTGTATGTAATATACTTTCTACAAGTTACTTCATCCTGGACTTCTCTGTTTATCTCATCAGTGTCTTTTAGAAAGCAAACAATTTTTTAGTAGAGTCCAATTTAGCAATTGTTTTCTTTCAGATGTGGAGTGTAGGGTGTTATATTTAGTTAGTCTAATACCAAGTTACCTGTATTTTTTCTGTGTTATCCTCTAGGACTTGTATAGCTTTATACCTCATATTTTATGCCCCACCCCCAATAAATGTTAAGAAAAGTGTAAGGCTTGTGCTTACATTATTTTCATTTTATCATTCTTTCTTTATATTTTAGCATGTATCTAGTTATTCCAGCACCATTTATTGGAAAAACTACATTTCTCCACTGAACTGACATTGCTCCTTTGTCCAAAATCAATGGGCTTTGTTTGTGTAGATGTATTTCCAAGATCTCTATTTTGTTTCATTGATCTTTTGTCCATTCTTTTGCCAATACAATACTGTCTTAATTACTGTAGCTTTATAAGTCATGGAGTCAGTCAGCATTAGGTCTATGATTTGTATTCTTCATGTTCATACACTCTGGCTACCTTGGTCTTTCACTTGTCCATATGCACTTAGAATAGGGTTATATTAATAACATATTGTTGTGGATTTGATGAGAATGAATTGAATCTCTAAATCAGGTTGGGAAGAATTGTCATCTTGACTATGTAGTTGCTTTCCTGTCTGGATCAAGGAACATTTACTCATTTGTGTAGTCCTCATCCAATGTCTTTCACCAGAGCTTTGCAGTTTTTTTTCTACAGATTTTTTCATTGTTTTGGTTCTAAATACTTTGTTCTTAAGCAAATTCATTTATTTTTTAAAAAATGTAAGTGTTATTGTGCTAACTTCAAATTTCCAGTGTTCATTGCAGAAACATGAAAAATTTATTGAGTTTTGTATATTTATATTTTGTTCTGAAATCTATATGTACTTACAATTTGCAAGAGTTAAGAATATCTGTAACTGTGATAATTTTTCTGTGTTCTACACATATGAACATATCTTTAAAAATCATTTTTCCTTTCATTATTTTTTATGCTTTGGAATAGATGGGACTCAACATAATGTCTATTGAAGTGATGAGACCATTTCCTTGCCATCTCCCTTACTTTAGAAAAAAATTATCTAGCTCCTCACCCTTAAATTGATGTCAGTTGCAGAATTTTATAAATACCATTTATTAAATTGGGGTAAATTCCTACATTCCTAAACTTCCAAGCATTTTTTCTTATTGGTTGGTATGGTTTTCATCAATTTTGGTACATTTATTGATGTTGTAATTTTTTATTATCTTTGATTATTACATTAATTTATTCTTGAATGCTGAAAAAGCCTTATGTACATGAATAACATATACGAATCAAATTTGATAATTACTTTGCTATCATTTAATTCAACATTATTTTATTATCTTGTTAGGTAGTTTAGCATCTGTACTGATGAGAGCTAGTTACCTATAGCCTTGTGTTATTGTAATTCCTGTCCCTTGCTTAGTACTGTATAAATTCTGACCTCATAATCTGATTTAAAAGGAATTCTCTCTGCTTCTTTTTCTAAGAGAGACCAGAAAGGATTGGTGTCCTTCCTTCCTTACATGTTTAGGAGAAATCTCTAGTGAGCCCTACTGCTTTGCATTCTGCAACACTATTAATTATTGATACAGTTTTTCTAATTGATGAGGAGCTAATCAGGTAATTTATTTCCCTGTGTGTAAGTTTTGATATATTGTGCCTTTGAAGATATATTTAGATCCATAGGCAAAATTAATAAGAATATCTTTAATTAAACAGAACCATCAGCCACCTATAACCAATGGACATTTACAGCTACTCCATTTGAAAACAGTAGGAAGAAGTCTTCCCAAGAGCTCATGAAATATTCACTAAGGCAGACTGTATCACAGGCTCTAGATAAGTTTGAAGCTTAATAATAATTGGATTATTATCCACCATATTTAACTCTTTCCTATGGGTTGTATTTAGTCTCTTTTTAAAAATGTTCTTGTTTTTGCCTTCTCTGAACCTTATTTGTGAAATCATTTTCTTTCTTTTCTTAGCTTGGCAACTGAACCTTTTTGAGCATTTGGTTTCTCTAGCATTTGCAGTATATATTTATAGCTAATCCAAATTTAATTTTAAAAACACCATACTTCCTCTCAGGTTGTGGAAGTTCATATTACAAAGAGATCCCAGATTCTCTCTTCCATCCATCACTACAATGCTACTGCTCATCCCTCTTATGCCAAAAGTGTGTGCTCTTTGAGTGCTTCTGAATGGTTACTCTCTCACCCCTCTGGAAACAGTGGGTCCTAGGGATCCTGCAGGGAAACTCAGAGAGGTATATAAAAAGATGTTAACCTGAACCTCTATCACGCCCAACTCTCAGGGTAAATCTTGCATTTGCTGGGGAAGTGATGATAGTGTGAAGAATACAGCCAGTTAGCATGGAAGGTCAAGTCTAGATTATCTACATACTATTTTTCCTCAAAGGTCAATCAATGGTCTACTCACCCTGTATAGATATGCGTGATTGTTTCTCTTAATCTCACAAACATGCTTTATTCTACACCATTAAAAGTTCATTTAACTATGATTACATTTTAGCAACTAAAATTATATCTGGAGTCTCTAGGAATCTAGTGTCTGTTCCTAAAACGTAACTGAAAAGCAAGCTAAAGGCTTTTATCCTGTAATATTAAAGTGAAAAACACACAAATATATCATCTCTCTCCTAAAGCCACTCTGAGTTCCCAGCACTTACCTGCTTGTAAGTTTTTGCTTTCCTCTCCATTTTCAGGCCCACCAGCTTCTCCATCCAAGCTGAACTTCCTCACATTTGTTTATTTCCAGTTTAAATTCGGCAGTTTTTCTGGAGAAACTAAGAAAAAAAAATGCTTGTTTTAAAAATAGTTTGATTAGCTTTTGCTTTTCATGATTGTTTTTCATAGAGGTTGAATAATTAATAATATCTGAGTTATTTTGACATTCAGATGGAAACCAGAAATGTTCATATATTTGTTTTCAATACTCAGCATTAAAAATACATTTCAAAGTCTGGTCAGTTTGCTGAGTGGTTAAGAGCACTAGATGCTCTTCTGGAGGATGTGAGTTTAATTCCCATCACCTACATGGTGACTCACAACTGCCTGAAAATCCAGTTCCAAGAGATCAAATGCCCCCTAAAAACAGAAATTAACATAAGATATCTGTTTTTAAACTGTGATGCTAAATGCAATACCTGTGAATATATGTGATATATATATATATAAATGTTTCTTGCAAAAATTCATGGGAAAATGATGAGTAAAAGGGCAACACCAGAACTGATCAGGAAGCAGGTTTCATGCACAGAAGTACAGCAGGAATGTCTGCAGGGGATTGCTTTCACTTGGTCTATTCTAGAATCTGAATGATGGATGCATGCAAAAGGACTGTTCTAGACCAAACAATCTTCAAACATAAAAGTGTTTTATGTACTCTTCTCTTCCAAATGCCTTTATCTCCGTTACCCATTTTTTCACCTGCTGCCTTTGTAAACTGAAAGTCTCATATTACCACTAGTCCTGATTCTTAATGTCTTAATGGCACTAGCCATTTTAGATTTCATAAGAAGTGAAAATAGGCTACGCTATTTAACGATCTATCTTAAAAGTATCATTTTATGTTTTCTTTTTCTTAGCCATTTTCTCCACTGCAGTTGTGGAGAGTCTGTATCAGCCTCGGTTTTCCTGTGTTTAAGACTCTTATACTTTTGAAATCACATACTTTGGGAATTATATTAATTTTATTGATACCTTGAAATAATAAATTGTGCCTAGTAATATAATGAAGATGGAAACAAGAAAGTATAATTGGGTTTGACTGAGAAATGTAAAAAGGAATATCTCCGACCACTTGTTATGTTTCATAAATCAACATTAAATACTTCTGAATCAAAATAGGTGAATGAGTCAAATCATCCTTCTATCAACTTCCCTATCAAACAGGAAGAGAAATACCACAGATATGAGTTCAATTCAAATGCTGTAACCTGTATTTTAGATAGTTGAGTTCATCAACTATGCATAAAGTTTGCAATGGTTTAACCAAAATAGCTTGGCAATTTGAGATAGTACATCCACATCAAGATTATATTTGTCATGAAATTGTAGATTAAGTAGAGCAAAGGGCCATTTCAGATAAAGATGTCAACATACTCCTTTTTTTTCTTTAAATTTCGATTTATTAATTTTATTTTATGTATATGAATGTTTTGTCTGTGAATACGTGTGTGCATCACATGTATGCCTGGTGCTTAAGGAGGTCACAAGAAGGCTTCACTGCCCATCCCCCAGGATTTGCAGATGGTTGCATACCACAGCGTGGGTGTTGGAAACAAAACTCTGGTCCACTATAAGAGAAACAACTGCCTTTACCTGCTGAGCCATCTCTCCAGTCCCATCCCCTTCCAACATGCTCTTAATATCTCTGCTCATCTTATATCCAACACTCACACACAAAGGATGTGAAACACATACTTGCTTTTCATCTTAAAACTAATCAGAGGCTCTTCATCAGAGTTACTTAGGATTTGCTGTGTGCCTTCTGTGTTTACATGATATGCTATATTAGTATAGTCAACTGTCACATAATGACATTTCAGTCTGTGATGGGCAATGATTCCATGATATGGTAATGATGCTGAGAATTTTCATATCCTAGTGATGTGCTGGCCATTGTAACTTCCTCACATAATGCTTTGCTGATGTGTTAATGGTCATGCTAGTGAAACATATCTACTAAGCTGACAGTCACATACCATATAGCACATAAGGTTATATATAGGATAGTACTTAGCAGTGTTGAAACAATTGTGTTAATTGAATGTCCTGTTATTGTAGTAATCTTTAATTACTCCACTCTTTCTCCATCCACTGATAAAGGAAACACTTACTGTAAAAGTCTAGGTGTTATTACACTGGCAACAATATCATACAGCTTCTGCATATTGTGTCTCTCGATTGTTCCAGTGTTTACCTACAACATCTAGTTTTATGTAAGTACACTCTGATGTTTGTACAATGATAAAATCACAAAATGGCACATTTCTTAGAATGTTTCTCCCTAGTTAAGTACCATGTAATTATATCTTAATTCTGTCTAGAGTGTCCATGGGGTAAATAAATGGATAGTGACAACTTCAGTTGTCATGGAAAGGCAAATCACCTATGTTCTAGGGTCAAATCCATAGAGTTGATAAAGTTGCAACTGAGTTAAATGAATAATTGCCTGGGGCCTGGAGTAATAAAAGATCTTCAAAATAGCATTTACTTGGACAAGAAGAGGAAATCACAGGTGAGAAAACATCAACCATGGTACAAATGGTGGTAGAGATGATATTCAAGGTCTTGATGATGGTTCCAAACCAAAAAGAACTCTCATCATCTCTGGGGCCTGCAGAATGGCAGTTCATAACTGTGCTTGCCAAAGACAACTTCTGTTCCATTCACTTCAATTCCCTTAATCCATGTCTTGATAACTTTGAGAGATGTCAAGGTAACTACTCAGGGACAGAGCCAGTAAACAGGAAAGATAAGGCTGACCATATCTTCTTGCTCATAGAAACTGTTTCTAGCCATGGAACACAGAAACAAGCGTACTTTTGATCAGGTCTAAAGCTTTAATGATTACATGGGAATAGGCATTTTAATTAATAAGTTAAATTGTTTCTGAAACAAAATTGACCTATACTGTCTATTCTTTCTTTGTGAAAAAAGAAAAATCTTACTGCTGCCTCAGGGATGTAGAACTGTATCCTTTGATATGGTTTAAAGGGGACAGTAGGAAGTAGAAGAAAGATTACTTTTATGTTTAAATTCCATAAGTCTTGCTTGATTAATTCCATTATATTTATAGCCCTGAGCAGGTTATACCCTGAGTTCCACATCTGTAAACCTAAGATCACTATTAGAATTTCAAATATTACTGGGAAGAATCATACAGTTTTTGGAAGTTTCATCATGTAAATCATTTAATGCTGTCAGACTTGGTAATAATTAAGTGTTTAGATTCTGCTGGATTTTCCTAGTGTCTATTTGTATCTTTCACTTATGGTGGAGATACATTCAAAAATTATTTCTGGACGTGAATTCAGATGCTACACTCATATTGCTTGAAACAAATATTCCCTGACTATCTACTTTCCACAAAGCATATTAAGCAGCTTTTCCTGGGTCTCTTCATGCACTTAACATCCAACAAAAGTCTGCATAAAATTATTAACATTGACACCAAAATATATTATGCAGCTTGAAGATAGAGGAATTTGTTCAAGTTATGGAGAGAGATGAAAATGAAGTCACACCCCTAATCTTTTTCCTTATCCTGAATAGGGCCATTTTTCCCAATTGTTTAAATGATTAATAACTATTTTAAAGGATATTTTGTCCAAGCCCCCAATAATGAAAAAAAAAAAAAACAGAAAAAAAGATCGACGTATGTTCTGAATAATCACAAGATGAAATAATGTATTTTCTGTGTTCTAAGAAGCCCTTTTACTTAAATAAAAAAATCTTCTTTTTCTCAATAAACCAGATTTCAGAGTCCTCAGTCCCATACATCATACAATGGATGATTAAACAATAAAGGCATAAAGTTTGTGCTTTTAAGAAACTTGTTCTTTTAGTTAAAAAAAATAGACATAACTGGACAAAGTCAGCTAAGTTCAAGTACAAAGATCAGTGACAAGATTATGAGCAATAGGAAGAAGAAACTGAGGAAATATGTGTGAGGCTGAGTTTCAGTGGCAAAGACTTGCAGAAAGTAGCTTTGAGATTGGTTGAGAGCATCAGTGCTCCTGGGCAGCAGAGCACACTAAGACAGAGATGGACATGGATCATTTGAACCAGACACAAGGCTTGTAGTGAGTCTGGATTGTTTCCTCCTTTCTGGACTTATTTAATCTAGGGACACAATGTGGTTTAATTATATATAAAGCATTCTTTATAATCATGGGACAATACAGTTAAATGCTTTCCACTCTAGAGAATAGTGTGACCTTTTATCTAGAGAGAGCCAATCAGTGCTTGAACAATTATACAAATTATATTTTAACTATGAATCATCTGAGAATATTTGTTCCATTTAAGAAAATATATTTCATACTAAAAATGTACCTGAAATAAAATAATTATAATAGTAAGAAAAGTTAATTCATATGTAATCAATAAAATTTTTAAACATTTTTTAATTAAGTGTCTCACTTTTAGGGATTTTTGTTCATAAAGCAAAAGGTACAATTCAAAAATATGTAAACTCTTTCTGCCACATTATTCCCTTTAACCCTTTATAGAAAACTGACCTTGCAGGGTTTTTTGTTGTTATTATTATTGTTGTTTTGAGACACAAAGTTGGGTGTATGGAGAAAGGGGGAGTAGATCTTGGAGGAGTCAGGGTGTGTGAATATGACCAAAACACATTTTATGAAACTTGAAACTCTCAAAGAACTAATGCAAAAATGGAAAATATAAAAATATATAAAATCTAGCCGGGCGGTGGTGGCGCACGCCTTTAATCCCAGCACTCGGGAGGCAGAGCCAGGTGGATCTCTGTGAGTTCGAGGCCAACCTGGACTACCAAGTGAGTTCCAGGAAAGGCGCAAAGCTACACAGAGAAACCCTGTCTCAAAAAAAAAAAAAAAAAAATATATATATATATATATATATATATATATATATATATATATATATATATATAAAATCTGTAGGCCTGACAGGCTCTAGCTTAGCTCTTAGGATATGAATGTGTTAGACATTAGACATGAGAAATTTTATCAAAAATGCTTAGAATGGGACAGGGAGAAAAACAAAAGACAGAAAGAAAAGACCATACTTGGCTCAAAAAACAAAAGGTGCACAGCTCAGTGTGTTCTTTCAGTTACTCTCAGTACCTCAGTCAGTGACGAAAACAGGGATATCAGAGTTGCATGGTCTGTGTTTGCAGTCATGATGACCACTTTGCTAGAAACACACCTACACATATGCAAATAACTCAGGTGTGCATACTTGAAACCCCTGGTTCAGAAGTCTAGCTGTATTTTTCATTAGCTTTACAGCTCAGTGTTAAAGATGATAAAAGGACATGGACCAATCTAATTTTGAACTAGCCTTCACCTGTACCAAGTATTTCAGTTCCTTTCCATGCTTCATTGAAGAACGCATGTTTTAAAGATTGTAATAAATAAACAACAGCCACACATATACTAATAAATACCCGGACTTACTAAAGTAAGCCAGATTGTTTACTACTAAACCAAGGTGGTTTAGAATAAAGGATTGTCACCTACCAACTATGTATCCCTAGGAAAATGTTGTCAAACACAGTTGCATAATAATTTCTCAATAATTTTGTTAAAATTCAGGGTGCTATCCAGCAGGTTAGTAAGAGTTCCTTAGGAGACTTTCACATATGCTTCCAAATGATTCTCAGACTGCTGATATAGGGGTCACAATCCTAGTTGCAAGGTTGAAGACAACTCCATACGATGCTTCACTTTCTAGTTGCTAGGGAAGTTCTCAGCATCCCTATGGCTTCTGTCAATAAGAAGTAAGGATGTGCTCTTTTAGGATGTTCCAGAGGATTTATCTAATGGTCAGTCACAACAATGCTAGGTCACACAGAGAGGTATGCAATAAGTGCTTATTAAGGGCTTTAAAGATCCACACTTGGCTCTGGATTGCAACATTCTAAACTATCCACAGTAAATTCTAATCATCTAAACAGCATTTCAGAAGGTTCAGTGTAAGGTGTGGATTTTTTTCAAAAGCTTTTGTTCATGGCATGAGTAGGTAGCTCTCAAAAGATAAGTAAAAGCATTTGAAATCCTGAGCCATCAGGGACACACAAATTAAAACTATTTTTGATATTCCACCTTACCCCAAGCAGAATAGTAATCATCAAATAAGTAGATAAAAACAAATGCTAGAGAGAGTGTATGATAACTCTTATACATTGCTGGGGGTTGGAAACTATGGCCATTAGAGAAAACAGTATGGAAATTTATCAAAAAATCAAAAATAAAATCTTGCATCTAGCTATGCCACTAATAGACATGGAGATACTTATACCTCCATGTTTATTACTTCATTGTTCACAATAGTGAGAAGTGGGACCAGCCTCAATATCTGTCAACAGATGAATGTGTTACTGGAAATTTTGAGAGTCCTCCCCAAGTTGCTACGTGTTTTGATGGCAATTGGCATCCATTCTTGGGGTCCTTAGTCCCATCAATAAAAGCATGTAAGAACAGACTCAAAGTGAAGCTCAAGGATGATTTTCTTAGAATTGAAACATAAAATCCCAGGGCAGACACACTATAAATCACAGAAGCTAGTCCAAAGAAGAGGAATGCAGCAAGCTGCAAGAATATATTATAGAGATCCAGCTGTATATAATAAGCTCTACCTTGATCAAACAAGGAGTCCTTCAAGAGGAAGCTATTTATCAAGGAATATTTAGTGTTATTTAGCTTTTGTTATGTATCAACTGTCTTCTGCTATGAAATTCTTATGTACCCATGTACTACTAGGCCATATGGCGAACAGTTAAGCTTCTCAGACCTACTGCTGATCCACTAGGTAACACCCCTGCAGAGTCTAGGAGACAGGCAGACTGTAGATGCATAGTTTGTTTCTTATGCAAATGAAGCTCAGACCATCCCTTGCCTTCAGGCCTAGTAGCATTGCAGAGATATTGACTCAGGACAATAGGGCTTTTTGCACAACCAGGTGCAGTAAAGACTGGAGCAGAATTCCTGGGCCAGACAGAGCCCCGTGGCTGGGGAGAAGGGAAGAAGGCAGAGTTTCTCAGAGCCAGGCATAAAGAGCAAGGAAGGAAAGATGGAGGACGAAGGAACAGAGGATGAAGATGAGGTCAAAAGCATAGGAGCTTAGTTAGGACTATGACAGCAGGCCCAGTAGGTACAGAGAGGAGCTGAATGTGAGGATGGAGCTAAAGCTGTAAAGATCAAATTTTGTCTTAGAGAAATTAAGTAAACGGATGAAAGAGCATAGTGTACATAAATTCTTTCCACTCAGGTAACCCCCTACCAGATATAAAGTCTTCCCCAGGACCCTGGGAGGGATTTTCTCAGGGCAGGCCCTTGGGAAAATTCCAATAGAGGAAGATGGGGAAGATAAAGAGAAAAGGGAATGCTACTTGAGTTAGTTACCATGAAAGTCAGCCACATGATGGACTAATAGCCATGTGGCAGAGAGAGGGGGTTTAAAGTGCAGAAAGCCCTGTGAACCAGAAAGACCATACTCAGGCCATGGCCAGCATCCAAGAAAGAAGTAAAAGATACACCTTTCTGAATCAGGACTGAAAAAGATTGACAGACCCCACAGAGCCTCTTGAGGGTCCTGAGGCAGCTGCAATAGTGGAGAACTGAGGGAGGAAAACATAAGTTATCTCATTTAGGGGATAACTATCATCTTTTGCACAGATTAAGGTGAAACTGCCTCCCTGGCAAGTGGTCTCTTGACCATGTGATTGAACTGCACAGCCAGATTAACTCTTAAGAGAGAAGAGATTGTATGTCTCCACCTACATGCATATTTCACTCTTTACTATAACAGAAGATAATGAAAATGTAGAGTAAATATACAACAGATTTTTATTCAGCAGTAAAGAGAAACGAAATTATAAAATTTGCAGGAAAATGGGTGTATATGGAACACATATTAAATGAGGTAACCCAGGCTTAGAAAGCCCCAAATTTTGCAGCATATGTGGACCATGACACGTGTGTGTGTGTGTGTGTGTGTGTGTGTGTGTGTGTGTGTGTGTGGTGTTTGTTTGGGTATGGGTGGATACAGGCTGTGAAACTAAAAAGGCATCCAAAGAATGAGAGAAAAGCTGTTAAAAAATAAGGTGGAGAGCAATAGAACATATACTACATGAAAATGGAAATGAGGCTACTAGGAGTAGAAGAATGCAAGGGGAGGAGAATGGAGGAAGAAGTGTATAAGCACCAACTACCAAGTATTTCTGAATATGATATAATGAAACTCAATGCTTTGTATGATGGTTCAAAATAAATAAACAAATAAATAAAAAAGCATAAACTCCATACTATCATTCTATTAAGTACCCATATCTGTGGTCACTAGATCTTTAATAAACAGTTCTAGCAAAGCAGATAAGTCTTACACATTATTTATCATCTTTAATATGATTTGCTTTCAGGCAAGGGAGCTAATTTTTCCTTCATTGGGGAGTAGCTTTACAGGTAAGCTGACAGTTTCTATAAGGTGTCCCAAGTGATTGTGATTAGTATGCCACAAATATTCTGTCTGTGCAAAAGAGTTAAACAACCAATCAGAGCTTTCTGTGTTTTACTTTGCCCTCATCTTGGGTAATTAGTAAAAAGGGCCTTGAGGAAACCAACTGCCACACAGACAAAAATGCCTTATAAGGCCTGAAATAACAACACAGACTTATAAGGCCTGAAATAACAACACAGACTTGTATCACTGTCAAATCTGCATTTCAAAACCAGCCAAATGCAGCTGTCTGTCAGCCTGTCAGACTCATTCAGCTTGAACCCAGCACTGTTTTCACGCTTTTCACCACAAATTTGGACAGTGACAACTGGAGGGATGGCTTTTTTAACCTAATGAAACTCTTGCCACCCCTGAAAGAGCCCCATCTTCTTAAGTGCTTTCTAAAACAAAGCATACAATGTTCGTGTCACCAATGATGCCATGGCTCATTTATCATGTAACCTCACACCTCTAGGCAGAATGATCCACACAGAGAAGGCAAAGATTCTTCAAGGTTCCCCACCCAACTTCGTTCAAGGTATTTTTAGCTTCTCCATTTCAAAGTAAATCGTTAACTACTATGTTAATAATAATGAATCTCTGACTCCCTTGAGAAACGAACAAATAATGCATTTTGTCATGAGCCTGAATTCATTGGCTTCTCTTTAATATTAATGCCTCTAAATTTGTTTGTTGAGTGTCACTTTTAGCATGCCTTTTAATGAAAAAAAAAACTAAAGAAAGGCTATTAATAATATAATTCATGTATGAAATGTTTAATATTTAACACTATCTCCTATCTGCTCCCCATCTAATGTATTAATATAGACACATCATTATGCTAAAGGAAATGCCTTGTGATGTTAGAAATGTTATGGACCCAAAGGAGCGATGTCTAGTTAATTACCAAAGACGAATCTCCATCTGGTAGGCTCTGTCTTTTCCGGCTCGTTCCCTGATAGGTCTCCAGATGATCCCTAGAATATACTCCTCAAGCACGCAAAGGTTTCTGAGGTTATTACTAGTAATTTTGTTGCACAACGGAAAGAATTTTGTTTAGCGCAATGGAAGTGGCGATGTCATTATTAGTTGATTAGTGTGAACAGTCTATGACAATATGTAGCACCAACTATGACTCCAACTGGTGGCAGCTCATTATTCTGATTGCTATTTGATTTGCAGTGTTATCAACCACAAAGTGAGCGACATGGACCAGGGAAGAAAATCAATAATGTGAGGATTTTTTTTTCTGAGCACACAGTAATGGGAAACATGGTTTCATTGTTAAGAAGAATGAATCTGCAGTAAGTAATTGAGATTTGGGGCTTATTAGAGGCTAGGATTCTAAGAAAACAATGTCTGGAACTTCAGCATGCCTTTAGGATATGTGTCAAGGGATCAGGTTATTCTTGACAAATGAAATTATAACATGAGTAAGCCATTGTGGAAGCTTATCCTTCTTGTTGAGGGAACTCCTAAAAGCGTAACAAGACAACAATGCAAAAGAAAGGGATTATTGTTGTTAAGAGGAATTTGGAGATCCAGTACTGGAAGCATTTCCAATGAAGAAGATAAATATTGGGTAGATAAATGTTATAGGTTTGGGAGTAGCTACACAGAAGCATCATATGTTGAGATAAGACAAAAGTTTTCTGGTAAATTCTGATAGCATACATTAGGAGGTCTTTTTCTTTTGAAGCTTTTTCATTACTTCTGATGAATGACATCACATAATGCAAACTACAGACACTGGGGGAAAAAACCAACAACAGAAATATAGTGATTCAAAGAAAAAAATGAAGTGGATAGGGTTATATAGTTAAATGATTCAAGGTGATTTCATTAAGGTCTGTGGTGGGGATGGAGGCATTGAGACTATTGCATTGGTGAAGAGTCCTGAGCTCACCCTAACTTCTAGCCAGATCTACAGGATTCAATGAGATCCACGCTGCAAAATCCAGATAGTTTGTGAGATGCACACACTATTATAAACATGGGCTTAATAAAAGGTGTTTTTAAAGTTTTTCAACAGTAGCTTAAATGAAAGAACTTTTAGAGAAAAGGAAATTTTCAAAGCAGTTGCTAATCAACATTATCTTTCCTTAATTACTCTCATTGTTTATTTCATCCCAGACTATAAGGATCATGGATTTGGTCTAACATACTTGGAAACATCCAAGGTATTTCTGTGCCAAACTGGAGGAGACTGAGAAAACAGAACACAGTTGGCTCTCCTTGTCTTTCGTTTCCCTACGAACACTGTAAAAATAATGTTGAAAGTCAGAAAAAGAAGGCATTATTTCAGATCTGAAGAAACTATAGTATATAAAGTCATATCATTATTCTGAATTCATGAAAAATTGGATGTATTCAATTGAGCATCCAGGTTAGAAGTAGCTGCATAATCGGATTCTCTGAACTGTTGGAGTTACACCAATAGAATTCAGCTAAGCTTCTTTTCTAACTGATTCATTGGCTTGGCAGTATGAACAGTATGAGTTCTATTCAGAAATAATAATATGGCAGTTAAGGTTCTACTCCTTGTGGGGAGGTGATGCTCCCCTGATGCTATCTGTTTATGCATTGTTGCTATTCCATGACAATTTCATTGCTTTGTCAAAATGTGTTGTTAAGTTAGAACATGGATTTTGAAAAACATAAATAGCCAAATAAAGGAACACAATTATGCTTGGCTTGGTAACATCACAACATTTGCAAATTGAAGTAATGAATGCAGCATGTGCTAGAGGAGCTGAGGAGTAACACACACACACACACACACACACACACACACACACACACACATACAAACACACACAAAACCTGCTTTGTAGCTGAGGATTCAAATGTGATGGGTGATGTTGCTCTGTACGCTGTAAATATGTTGTTCTGATTGGTTGATAAATAAAATGCTGATTGGTCAGTAACCAGGTAGGAAGTATAGTGGGGTAAACAGAGAGGAGAATACTGGGAAGAGGAAGGGCTGAGTCAGGAGTCACCAGCCAGACATAGAGGAAGCAAGATGTGGAGACAGAACTGAGAAAAGGTACCAAGCCACGTGGCTAAACATAAATAAGAATTATGGGCTATTTAAGTGTAAGTGCTAGTTAGTAATAAGTTTGAACTAATGGCCATACAGTTTGTAAACAATATAAGCCTCTGTGTGTTTACTTGAGTCCGAGCAGCTATGGGAGAGAGATTTGTCCTGACTGCGGGCCAGGTGGGACACAGGAAAATATTCAGCTACACCAATGAATGTGGTGGTTAAGGGTGTCTTGTCCATCAAGACATTGAAGACAATTTGGAGAACAGAGCTGAGACAGAATATCCTATAGTAGAACCAGTCTTAAGATGACTAAAAGATTAAAAAAAAACTAAATCAAAGACACTAGAAAGCATCTCTTTACCAGAGGTCACTGACTTGAACTAGACTGTCACTTCTCTAAAAGTGATTGGAATCCCCAAGACTTAATGTCATTAAATACAGATTTCTTCCAAAACGTGAGAAAGATGACAATTCTTGTCTTACTTTTGCCCAAAACAATGTTTGTGTTGACATCTTTAATACTGCCCCTGTTTTTCCTTGTTTCTCTTTTAATGGTAAGGCCAAATTAGTGCAGGTCAGAAAAGAGAACCAATCTACAAGGAATCTCTCTCTGACGGTTCAACAACACAAGGAGCCTCCCTCTGGGTACTAGATTTGCAATGATAACATTGATCTAGTAATTTTAAGAACGTCCTTTGGCCATCAGATGGACATCATATATGGAGGTAAGTCTGTGGCCGGGTATACAACACTGCTTTATAAATGTAGGCAATAATAATCGTAATTGGTAATTGTTATGACTCTTATTATTAGTGATTTTTATTGGCGCACTAAGACAGTAAGCAATTTTTAATGATATCCATTAGTTGAGACTTCAAAGAATCTGGAGAAAATCAGATACAAAATTGATTATTGCCAGAGGTGATCTTTAATAGATTCTAGACTTTAAAGTGGGCAAAGATTAAGTTAGCAAGGACAGAGAGAAGCTTGAGAATTGACTTTTTTAGGAAGGACTAATTAATTTATATGTTTGGAGGGACACAAAAATGCTTTGTAAACATAATTTGAAAACAAATTTCTAAAAATACCTCCTGAAAGGTGGTATAAATAGAAGAAAACACTGAAGAATAGTATAGCAACAAAGCAATAAAAAGCAGAGTGAGAAATAATACGGAGTTTAGAAAAATATCAAAAAATTGAAACATTTGAGTGTGCTAATTGGCTGACAAAATAGGGATTATTTTTAGGTTAGTTTGATTCCTTAAATTTCATAGAAATTCAAGACTAAAGAGTTACTGAGTAATTTTCTCTGGCACCTAGGTTGGACTATGTGTGTCCTTTGTACCTCACATGCTCCTGCAAATATATTTATAACATTATAATAATTTCCTCTCCTGTTAGCATCAGCTAAACAATAAACAATGACCTTCGCTTTCTATTGAGCCACTGAGGACTTCCATCAAAATGCAAATTCTTATCCAGTTATCTGAACAGGGCCTCAGATTCTGCATTCCAGAAAGGTCCTCACAGATGAGGCTGATGCTGTGAGTGTGAGGTTCACCCACTGAGCAGTAAGCTCCAAAGAAAAGGCTACACTCACTTGGGGTGGGTCTTGGAAGTGCCCATGATCATATTGTAGTGCTATGTTAAGTAGATTTGCTCACACCGTACAGATATCCACGAGTGAGTGCATACTATACAAACAAAAAATAAAGATAGGATTCATGCCCTTTATAGGAGTAGCTGTTGAAGAGAAATTACAAATCAGTATTAATTTATGAAATAGTTGGATTTCATCAACATGACGGCATTCATGCTCTTTTGTTTGTTTGTTTTGTTTCGTCCAGACTTCTACAACAGCCTCCTAACTATCAGTTCTTTGGCCTGTTCCAGTATTAAACAGCTCTCTTATGCAAAGTTCTTATCCTAAAGTGTTGCTCTGATCTCAAACCTTCACTTCTTAAAATTTTTCTGGTTCCCACTGAATTAAGACATTTCTAACACAGAATAGAGGCCACCCAGTGTACTGTGTTGTGTAGCCATCCTGAAAAAGTCGTATTTCTGGTGTGTCCTGTGCCCTCTTGTCTCTGGGTTGCTCCCTCCATGCCCATACTCTCCATGCTGTGAGCAGTAATGCTTTGTGTTTATTCTCTTGCGCCACTGTCCTCACTGTGAATTTTCTCCTTTGCATGCTGCAGACACCACATACTTGTAAAACAAATGAGCATAACTATGGTGATATTGTGTCCCCCAATATATTGTGCACTTTAATAAACTTATCTTGGGTCAGAGAACAGAACAGCCACTAGATAGACACAGAGGCCAGAAAATGGTGGCACACACACCTTTAATCTTAGCATTCTGGAGGCAGAGATCCATCCTGATCTCTGTGAGTTCAAAGCCACAGTGGAATCAGCCAGGCATGGTGACATAAGCCTTTAATCCCAGTAAGTGATGGCAGGAAGCAGAAAGGTATATAAGGCATGAAAAACAGGAACTAGAGCTGGCTAAGCTTTTGGCTTTTAGCAGCAGTTCAGCTGAGATCCATTCTGGATGAGGACTCAGAGGCTTCCAGTTTGAGGAAACAAGATTAGCTGAGGAATTGGCAAGGTGAGGTTGGCTGTGACTTGTTCTGATTCTCTGATCTTTCAGCATTCATCCCAATACCTGGCTCTGGGTTTGTTTTTATTAATAAGACCTTTTAAGATTCGTGCTACACATAACAGTGAATATTGAATCATTTCAACCCACAAATAAAAACATTGTTTTTTTTCTTTATAAACTGAAGATAGAACTTAGAGTTTTACACACGCTGGGCAAACACCCAACTCTGGGACTATAGAGTGCTAACTGTGTACCCAGTCTTCTATGTTCTACTTTTTTCTCTTTGAGAAACTGTCCCTCTAAGTTGCTTAGGCTGGCCTTGGTCATGCAATCCTCCTGCTCAGCCTCTTGAAAATCTGGGATTATAGGCCTGTACCATCATGTCCACACTAAAATTTTAAATATAAAAATGTTTATTACAGTAAAAAATAATGAGTTCACATTAAAACTTTTAAATAGAAAAATGTTTATTATAGTAAAAAAATAATGAGTTTCATTATGGAATTTGCATATATTTATGGAATTTTCACATATTTAAGCCACTGAACTTTTCTGATATTCTTTCCTCCATTACTCTCCTCTCTCCTATTGACCCTCACTTCCTCTTGCCAAAAAGGTATCTTCTGCCTTCACATCATATATGCACATCATATACATATATGTGTGTGTGTGCGTGTGTGTGTGTGTGTGTGTGTGTGTGCATATATATGTCAACACACTGCTAAATCTCGATTACACATCAAAGGAAATATGTTGTATTTACTTTTTTCTCTCTCATTTTCTTCTTTTGTCCCTTTTTCCCTTAGGCCTTTCTTCCCCAACATAGCCCCCTTCTACTTTCATTGACTTTTCCGTCTTCATTTTTATGTTCCTAGTGATCTCTACAATCATTTTCTTGTTTACTTTAATGTGCTTTGAATTCCCTGTTTGTGAACTGCACCTGCCACCACTAGTATCACCTTCACAATGTAAGTCGCATCCCGGAAGAATTTTATTTTATCAAGCTGCTGCATGCAGTTTTGCAAACAGACCTCTTTGCAATCTATACTAGAATTAATGAAACTCCACAGGGAAGGCAGAAGGTCGAGCTCTAAGCTCATCATCCACGGATGTTTCTCCAGAATTTAAATCTGTGGGCAAATACCACCTTCTTGTCTATTAGTATGCTTGAAAGAATGAGGGGGAAAAATCACAATCATGCTTGGGAAACCAAATCAATGCAATCATTTCAGTAACACCCACAAAGCAGAAAAGGAAGAGGACATTTCTGCAGTTGCTCCTCTGTTTGTATAATGCATATCTCTTTGGGCCCTTAACAACTGAAATTTGAAGTGTCTGTTTTTATTAATGAAAGACATGGAGTGGCAGACTTGATGAAGGCTGACCTGATGGACACTTCAAATGTCTGGTTGGGTACACGGAAGGAATTGATTCCACAAACGTAATCTGTTCAGAAGATGGTTGTGGTTCCCTACGGTATTATAAAGGAAGTTTTGTTTAAGATAATGAGCCAGGTATTAAGGACCCACATCTCTGAACTGAGTTTAATGGCAGATGAGTTAAACAATATTTTAGAGAAGCAGAAAGAAATTGGTCATAAAGAGGAAGAAATAAGACTTCCTTGCTCTCTTGCCCGTGTTCATTTTAAATAATAACCAAAGATTGTCAAGACAGGGCTGCCCCCGCTGTACACTTGTGCTGAGTGCTGCATGATCGGTGCTCCAATACGACAGTTTGGAAGCAGCTGGAATGAATGGATACGTACTTGGGCTATAAAATATGATCTTGACTTGAGAGAAGTAAGACTTCAGAACGCAGACTATGAGAATAAGGAAAACCCCAAATAACATCTCCAGAGAAGATCGCACTGACTAAACTACGTGTGTTGTAATTACACGCATGCACTTCTACCTTTTGCACGAGGACTGAGGACTTCTTCGAAGCACACAGGGTAACTCTTTTTCTATTTACTTCAACTCCTGTATTCTCCAGACTAAGGGGTGAATCAATAAGAATGACATCTTATTGAAAACTGTGTTAACGGAAGGAAGAGGGTAATATGATCATAATTGGTTGTGAGATGAAATAGAAGTATTTTAACCTGCCCTTTCTATCAGAACCTCACAGTCACCCTTTAAAAAGAAGTAGCCCCTGGTGTCATTTCACAGATGGCATGAGACTAGCAAGATGGGAGGCTAAGCAAGCATATACACATGGTACACTTTAAGTAAATGGATACAAGTTAGAATTTTTTTTTTTTTTAGCCTCCTCACACACTACTTAATAGGGCTACCCCTTTTAAAATGTGCTTGTATCTGTCAGCTATTTTTTTCCACTGTGTGAAGATACCTGCAAAACTGAATCAAATGTGGAGAGATTCATTTGGGCTCCTGGATTCAGAGTTTTCAGCCCATGGTTGACTTGATCCACAGCTTTAGGCCTTAGAAGAAAAGAATGTCATGGCTGTGGTAGCTGCTAGCACAGGAAGCTCCACACATCATGGTGCCCAGGAAGCAAAATGAAAGCAAGTAAATGAATGAGACAGGTTCCATTTTGCTCATACAGGTGCAACTCATACTCCAACAGGTGACTTACATACTCCAGAAAGGACCCACCTCTTAAGGCTTCCACTCAATAGTGACACTAGCTGGGGGCCACACCTTCAACATATGTATCTTTAGGGGAACATCCAGATACAACCTGCTACAATAGTAATGAAAAGTTACTAACTAAATGCAGGATGCAAGTTAGAAATCAGTTCAATCCATACATGTCATTGCATGGTCTAGCCTCTGCCTTTCTGGCAGAGCAAATAATGAAATAACAAATATATTTTCCCAAATAATGGCAATCAAAATTATTATATTTTGCATTTATTATTATGGATCTCATTTATTGATTCAGTTTCTATTTTTTTTCTTTACTATATGCAGAGAGAGATGTTGATTAATCGTGTCTGTCTATGACAGCCCAAATAATCTCATTGCTTTTAAGTTTATTAATATGAACTTCTGGTAAATGGATGTGACTACAGAAAAATGAAGCCTTCAGCCACAGCATTACCCTTCAAAAAAAATTGCCTGCAGTGCCAAAAGGACACTGCTCACCTGAGAGTAACACATTCCCAGCGTAATGATCACACTCTTAAGGCCGGAAACTCAAGTGATGTTTCTGTCATTCTTGTAATTTCAAACTTTCAAATTCTGCCATGCAGGACAACAAATCACATCCCCAATACTGTGTCCTAGAGAAATCATTAGATTATTCTTTCCTTTTGAATCAAGAGGACTCTATTGAGTGCGTCAATGTGAATGGAAATCACAGCAATTGACATTGTCTTCATCAGCTTCTCTAAGAATAGGTCCCAGGGTATTTTCTGAAGAAAAAGTTACTGTGGGACTCGTCAGGCCAAAGTGCTGTCCTGTGACAAAGACTTTTAATTGCCTGTGTGCAAAGTGCAACATGCATATAAAGTAGACGGTGGTCAGGTGTTTAGACCACTTTCAAATAAGGTCACAGCTCACAAAAATAATCAGGAACAGTTCTTTGATGATGTAAAAAGACCCCACAGTCTTCTTCACTGACTGTATTGCATAATGAGGACAAAATTGGTGATGAGAGAAATGTACCTGTCGGGTGCTGAGTGCCTATTTAGTAAGTTAGCTTGGGTACCACAAAAGGTACATGCATGTTGCACTTTGCATATATATGTTTTTATTCTGTGCTCCTGACTATGGTACACAGTTGCCCAACTTGTAAATGCTGGAATCAAACCTCAAGCATCCATGGTTCTTCTTGACAGATGAGCTCACTCCACTCCATGGTAAAGTCAGTCTGTGGCTTAGTAGATGTCTGCTCAAATCTCCTAACTCTTAATGGGCTGTTTTCATTATGTCTCCTTTTTAGATCATTTAAAATCCAAAGTCACAAAGTGCTGCCAATGTCCACCTATTTAATATGTTGAAGAAGCTTCTCTGCTTTGCTTCAACTGGCATCACTTTTTAAGTCTAACTATCGATTTTTTTAAGGCAAGTTGTACCATCAGATCATTTTTTTTTCTTTTCCAGAGAGTGGAATAAAGAGCTGGTACTGTATAAAGACCATATCAAAGGGGACACATAAAAGTTGATATTTTCTTTTTACTATCTGAGAAAAGTGCACAGTGGCAATTAAAGTGCCTGGATCTCTGAGCACAAATCTATTTATTGTGGCTGATAATGGGCACAATGAGAAGATGTGCTCTGCTCCAAGTGTAGAAGAGCCTTTAATAGTATTTTAAGTGAAAACAAACAGTAAGAGGAGGCATGCAGGCGAGTTCCTCTTTGGAGAGGCCTGGGATGTGCAAATCCCATTATTTGTTAATAGGGTTTCTGCTGCTGGCTCCCCCTCATCACTTTGAAACTGTTCTCAGCTTCCACATGCCTCTCAGAAGCTGGTCTCCTGGGCACTTGTCAGCAGGACATCATCTGTTTTGTAGCTCCCCTTTTAACAGTGTAAAAAAGATCACATAGAATGCTGTCAGATGTTTTCAGTCTATATTAAAGGAGTGAAATGTGTATGATGTAATTATGATATATGCTTCGATCCTGTTTCATACATTAATAAAATTTGTATGATAAAATTATGATGTATGATTGCATCTTGTTTTACATTTTCACTACTGTCTTAAAATATCATCTATAAAATGTTTATTTGTACAGCTGTATAAAAACAAAGCTTTATTAGGGGAATCCACACTTTACCAAATCCCAAACTGTCTACTATTCATACATGTTTTTTTTTTATTTGTGTTATTCATCAAAACCCTGTTGGTGGTAAAATTTGATGAGTCTAAGAATGGACAGACTGGCCCAGAGAAAGAGGAAAGGCTACCTGAAAGACATGAGCTGGGAGCATCTGCTTCACACACATTCACAGAGATACAGCTCCTTCCATTGCGAGATGTCAGATGACTGTTCCTAACCTCAGGCAAGACACTCAACAATCTGTAGGCAGTAATGTGGTCCTCATTACTGCCTACTTACTACCCACCTGCAACTCAGTGGGTCTTGATCTAGGCTGTACATTACAATTGCTGCGGAATTTAAAAAACACCTAGTTCTGGACCATGGCAAGACAAAAGTAGTCAGTCTCTGATGTGCAAAACACGTGCCTGCATTTTGAGGATTCTTAGGTAATTCTAGTGAGCAGTCAATACTGAGACTTACTGAGCAAAGTCCCACCTGGCAGCATTGCCAATACAGTCAGTTTCTTCTGTGACTCAAGCAATCATGCATTATGGGGCTAGAGAGATTGTTCAGTAGTCATTAACACCTGGTTGTTCTTGCAGAGGACCCAGGTTCAATTCCCAGCACCCACAGGGCAACTCACAACAATCTGCAACCCCCATGTTAGGGGATCCCATACCCTTTTCTGGCTTCTAGGCACATGTGATGCACAGGCATATGTGTAGGCAAAGCACTCATATCCATAAAATAAAAAATTTAAAACACTAAACCTTAAAAAACAAATCAAATCTCTCAGGAATCCACAAGGATGACCCCACCTTGGTCTGCTGGCAGTGGTCCAGAGGGTTCCTGGACTGGTCTACTCTGGTGAACGGTCTAGCGAATAACCTAGCTGTCATCATAGAGCCTTTGTTTAGTGACTGATGGAGGTAGATGCAGAGATCAGGGAATCCAATTGATAAGAGAGAGGAGGGATTCTGAAGGCAGAGGACATTGAGATCATGATGGGAGGACATGCAGAGATGACCAGCCACACTAGTGGAAGCCCATGAACTGTGGACTGGTGGCTGTGGAGCCCCCATGGGACTGTACTAGGCCCTCTGTATATGGAAGGCGGTTGTTTGGCTCAAACTGTTTGGGGGCTCCCGAGCAGGGGGATGGGGATCCGTCACTGGTGCATGGGCAGGCTTCTGGGAATCCAGTGCCTGTGGTGTGATGCCTTGTGCAGCCTTGGTGCAGTGGGAAGGGGCTCGGACCTGCCCAGGCTCAGTGGCCAGGCTCTGCTGACTCCCCATTGGAGACCTTGATTTGGGGGATGTGAGGTGGCTTGGGAGAGAGGGCTGGAGGGTGAGAGGAGGGAGAAGGTGGGATCTGTGGGTGATATGTGGAGTGAGTAGAAAATTTCTTAATAAAGACAATGAAAAAAATCAAATCTCATGTAATTGAGCCTCAGAACATTGATTGCAAAAAAAAAAATTGACCAAAAAATCAGAAATAATTGAAGTTCAGTGCTTATTCATGTGTTTAAAATTTACGGGGGGGGGGATTTAATACATAGCTTCTTTAACATATGGTCAGAGCATACCTACTCTTGTCTTTGAACTCCCTCAGGCTCCAAACATTTTAAAACACTTAGTGAAATCCTTTCCACCTTCAAACCATTTAGTTTTCTATTTTCTTTCTGTCTCTTTCATTTTCATTCCTCAAAAATTTTCTGCTCATTAGAATCAAATAGCGCCCAAATGGAAACCTTCCTCTTTGGGGGAGGAAGTACCCAATAGAATTTGAACTGGCAATTCTATTTGCCTTGCAGGCTGGAGTGAGAGGCTGTGATTGCCTTTGATTCTTGTCCACCCCAATGGCCTGACTTCTCAACAGGTGTGGTTTGCAGTTCTGTTCCCTCAGAGCGTTCCATATAGAGTTCCCTTCTCAGTCTTCTCTGAGGGTTTCGAAGATTCCAGAGCAAACTCCTTCCTGTTTCAATCTCTCTATCCAGCCGTGGGGACTGGGAAAGTGATGGTTTTCTGGGGAACAAACACAGTCACTAACATTAGCGTGCAACTTGCCAGCACTGGCGCCCCTTCTTTCGCTCTGCGCTCCCAGAAGGAAGCTCTGGTGAGAGGTTGCTCAACCCCGCCACGTTCTGAGAAGCATTTAGTCCAAAGGACTATTTGGTTCTCCACTCTAGTATCCAGAATCAAAGCTTGCCTCTACCCTTCAGAGAAGTCTCAAAGCCTTCTCTCTGCTTTGTACTTGTTTACCTGTCTCAGCCTCTTGGTTGTCTGTTGCATGTTGTCTCTCACATTCTTTACTCCAAAAAATCATATTTTATAAAATAAGAAAAAGGGAGCTGAGGACAATGAACTACTACTCTTTTGCCCTTATTGAAATAAGCCTTTCATTGTGGAATAGCTTTACTTCATAAATTTTTATAGGAACTCTGTCTGGGTTCCCCTGTTCCTAACATCTTTTATCACCATAGTGTTTTGTCCAAACCAAGAAACTGGTATTGAGGTATCATTGTTAAGTAAACTCCAGATTTCTGTAGGAATTCTGTGATTGCTCTGCCGTGACAATCACCTGCCACATGAGGATTACCAGACAGAGAAAACACCTGGTGACATTTATTCTAGACCATGGCCAGCCACAGAAAACAATCCACACACGTATTCTTCCCACTTCTGAAGTGTACCTGACTGGCTGGCTTGACCCCTCACAGCCAACAGAGATGAACAAATGAGTTTGAAGACCAGTTAGAAACTCATCCTTTCAAAACCCAATTATAGTAAAATGTTTGCTGAATCACAAATTATTGTCCCATTATTTCTTCCTTTTAGGGTATAAACTGTAGTCTCTTTTCTTACAATTCCGTATTTACATTTATGAATGAGCAACATTACTTACTGTTATTTCAGGCTTAGTTTTCTCTTCAGCATTAGTAATGTCATTTATGAATTAACAATACTCTGAGTTTGCTGTGTTTTTTAAGGGTTGGTATTTCAATCAGGAAGCTATCTTGTATTATTTTGCACATTTTTTTCATTCATTTTTGTCTTTTCTATTGTATTAATTAAACTTTAATTGTACTATTTATTATTTTCCCCTTGTCTTGAATACCTTTTCCACTTTATTTAATTTCTCACTCAATTCTCCTATATTAGCTTCGATAAAGTATACATTTCAGAGTCTATGCTATGCATAGAAGATAGAGTTAGAGAAGGGCTGATATAGATGCACCTTTTGGGGCTGGGTGTTTCGTAGACACTTACTATCATAGCTTTGACCAGTTATGAGTATCTGCACTGACTGTTGCCCTCTGACAAAAGAGTATTTTCTGACCAAGGTTGAGAGCAGCACAAATCTATGGTTTAAAACAAAAAATATTATATATACATGTACAAATCTATGGTTTAATATATATTATATCTATATATTATATATTATATAATTATATCTATATAATACATACAGAAAGAGTGACATAAATCTATTGATATGAGAGAGAGAGAGAGAGAGAGAGAGAGAGAGAGAGAGAGAGAGAGAGAGAGAAAGAGAGAGAGAGAGAATGACCATTAGGCAAAAAAAAAAAATAGTAAGCTTTCTCCAATGGCCTATGACCTCCACAACCATGCATTTGGCAAGGTCCATACTACCAGACATAAATTATCTTCTATGAGCAAACATCAAATAAAATCAGAAAGTAGTTGATTATCCCCATAACAGCATGCCACTACTGTATCAGTGGGCACACCTTGACTTGTAAGTTGATGTAGTTCTACCTCTGATTAAGACCATTGATGCATTTTCTCCCCTAGGTGGCCTACATTCTACTTCCAAGCACTGGGGAAACTAGCCAGGAAAGAGGAAATTTCTGCCAATTCGAGATTGCTATATACACGTCCTGAAACTAAGTGTGTGGGGCTTCAGCATTAAGTTGGATGTGGAACAAAGAACAATACCATTAGCTTGTTTTGTTTTAGAGATGTCTGTGTTCCTTCTGACCAATAACTCATAGAGAGGTATCTGTAGTAATGTCTCCATTTCCATTTCTCATCTTATTAACTTATGTAATCTCTTTCTTTTTTCGTTAATTTGCTTAAAATTTTTGTTAATATTGTTTTACTTTTCAAAGAACCAACTCTTTACACTGGTTCTTTGTTTGTTTGTTTCATTTTCATTAATTTTTGCTCAAGATTTGTCTATTTCTTTCTAACTATTGTTTTGGTATTTTTCTTGGTTTTCTAAGCTTAATAATTAACATTCATCTGAGTTCTCTCTTTTTTTAACGTAGGCACTTACTACCATAAACTTTTCTGTGAGGACTGCTTTAATTGTGTCTCACAGATTTTGTTGTATATGTATTTCTTTTTATTCAATTCTAGAATTTTTTAACATTTCCTTCTTGATTCATTCAATAAACCAGTTATCATTTAGTAGTACGTTAGTCTTCAGGAACTTGTATACCTTCCCTCCTTTGATGTTGACGTGTATTGTAGTGTTGATGTTCCACTATGGTCATACAGAATACAGGATGTTATTTCAGTTTCTCTGTATTTCTTAAGACTTATTTTGTTTCCTAACGTGTGATCAATTTTGGAGAAAGTCCATGTGCTCTTGAGAAAAATATGTATTCTTTAATATTTGGTTGAAAGATTTGTGTGTGTCTGATAGTTCTATTTGTTTGGTGTTATTTAACTTGAGTGTTTTCCTGTTCAGTCTTTTTTTTTTTTTCCGAGACAGGGTTTCTCTGTGTAGCTTTGTGCCTTTCCTGGAAATAACTCTGCAGCCCAGGCTGGCCTCGAACTCACAGAGATCTGCCTGGCTCGACCTCTTGAGTGCTGGGATTAAAGGCATGTGCCACCACCGACCAGCCTCTCTGTTTTTTTTTTTTTTTTGTTGTTGTTGGTTGTTTTTTTTTTTTTTTTTAGTCTGTCTTTTTCTTTATAAATGATTTATCTGTAGATGATCACAGAGTGTTCAAGTCCTCCGCTATCACTATGTGGTGTTTAATCTGTGATTTCACATTTAGTCACTTTGTTTTTTGAAGATGGATGCACCTATGTTTGGTGCATATGTACTTAGAATTCTAAAATCCTCTTGATGGATTGTCCCCTGAATTAGTATGAAGGGATGTTCATCTCTCCTGACCAGGTTCCATTTCAAGACTTTGTCTCTTATTGGAATGGCTATTCCTGCTTCTTTCTGAGTTCCTTTCACTTGGATATCTTTTTCCCTATGCTGTTACCTAAAGGGGATGTTTGTCTTTAATGGTGAAGTGTGTTTCCTGGAGATACTACAATGATGGATCCTGTATTTTTTTTTTTAATTTCACCTGCTACTCTGTATCTTTTGATTGGAGAATTGAGACAATTAGCATTCTGAGTTATTATTGTAAAAAGGTGTATTAATTCATGTCACTTTGTGGTGCTTTCTTAGACCTCTTATCATTAACTGTCTGTTTATCCCCTATGACTTCTTGAGAGTGCTTATCCCCACTTCAGTTTCTAGTGCTCCTTGAAGTAACCTCTAGAGAGTGGGCTTGGTGGTCATCATTTCTTTATTTCTTCTATTCTTACCATAGGGAGGGGTTTATTTCCCCTTTAATTACAGTAAATTTCTAAATTGTATTACAAATCTTTACTACATGGTCCAATCCCTCTACCTTGACTTCAGCTCCCGACATTCAGTCTTCTAAATGCTCCATACGATTGATGAGACTTTCCTCTGAGGTTTCTATTTGTCTTGCTGATTTTTTTTTCATTTCTAGAACATTTCAATTCTGGTATTTTCCATCATTTCTGTCTTTTAATCAATTCTACTTTTATATCAAGAATTGGGTTCCTAATTTCATTCAGCTATGTGCTTTTATTCCTTTAGAGTGGATTCATGTCTTGTTTTCATTTGTTTGAACAAAATTATAATAACTCTAGAGTTTTTTGTCAGTAAGTTCTTTGAGACCCTTCCCACTAAGGTTGTTTCTATGGATTTAGTGATTTTGGTGAATCCATCTCTTGGTTTAATTTGTTGTTTGTGTGGAGTTAGTTTGTTACATAGGTCTCTGTGTGTGTGTGTCTCTCTGCTATCTCTGTCTTTCTCTCTCTCTCTCTCTCTCTCTCTCTCTCTCTCTCTCTCTCTCACACACACACACACACACACACACACACACACACACACACACACACGCATGCACATTCTTCTTCTTCCAGTTGGAGCCATTCTCGGTGTTCAGGAGGGACTAAGTTGTAACAGGTTTGAGGTATCATTTGCTTCCTTGAGACTTGATATTCTAGGCCACAGGCTCTATCACTAATCACCCTCTGAGTCATCTATTATCAGTTACTATCCAAGGTCAAACTGTTCCCACCATGGCTACCAGCTGGTGGTGTTCTCTAAAACTTAATGCCCCACTCTTGGTCACATATGACTTCCTCTCTGCTTCCTTAGCTTCTGCCACACGTTATGGGACCCTCACCCCATGTGCCTTATGCAGGCTTAGCTCCAGTCTCCTCCCTGCATCCATAGCTTCAACCTGTACTTGTAGAACTCCCTGCACCCATGTGCTTTACCTTATGGTCTCCTCCCTTGGTCTCAGCTTCCACTGTGAGTTGTGGATTCCCTGTGCCTGTGTGCTTTACTTTGGGTCAGACAAACACATATTCTGTGTGAATTTTTAAGCTCTTTTCTTCTCCTGGAATTAAAGTAATCTTCATATATATTAGTTTTTTAATATTATATGTATTAGTGCCCTGGAGTCACTGTAACAATGTAATACAGGCAACATAGCTTGAAATAGAAGAATGCTTTCTTCCATTTTTTGAGTTTAGAAGTACAAACATAATATATCAACAGGGATATGCTCCCTCTGGGACTGAGCAGAGGTGTTCTCTCTTCTTGTCTCCATGGAATCAGTGGTATCCCTGGATGTTGCCTTGATACTGTATCACTGCAGCCTTTCATTTCACCTGATATTTGCTCCTCATGCCTATGTTTGTATTCTAATATTATCCTTTAAGAATGTAACTAATTGTATTAAGGACCCTGAGTGTTCCAGAATGACCACAACTTAACCAATTACATCTGTCGTAAAACCATGTACAAACAAGACCTTACCTTTTAAGGATGAGGTCTTCCATGTGCCTTTTGGAGGAATAAGACTAAATTTTTAATGGCATAAATAAGGACATATTTACCCACATATAGTTTCTTTATGAGAGAAAAAAAAAAACTCATGCAGCCTTAGATTAAATCACTTGGAGAAATTGTTTTATGGTTAAAAATAGGTTCATATTTAAATCTATACTTCCATAAGTACAATTCTGTGTAGCATGATTATTAAAATATAAAAGAAAGTATATATGTGTGATATAACTTTTTTCTTATTTTCTGAATACCTCTGGACTTTTCTTGTGTTCTTAAACTTTCTAGAAATGATAGCCCTGCAGCTGTACATTCCAGGGTTGTGTGCTCTAGACACACTTGACCTTGGTAAGGTTCCTACATCAGAAACTTGGTCTCCAGTTCAGAAATGCTAGCAAGTAGTGGGAGCTCAAAGATGGGAGCACAGTGGGAAGTCACTGAAGGTGACGGGTGTTCTCTTTTGAAGGATGAGCACAGCTTCCGTGGACCCTTGAGCTTGTTCTCACCAAAGCAAGTTACAAAAGAAGACCGACATAGATTCGCTCTCTGCCATCTTGCGTTGCCCTGGTGATCTCTCGCTCTACCACGTTGTCCTTCCATGTTGCCATAAACATTAGTTGAGTCTGGGGTGCTGGCACTGTAGCCAGTGCCGAGAGCAGGCTGGATTTCAGCAGCCTGGAGCTCGAAGGTCCTGCCCCTGGACACTTTGCCCAACTACACAATCACCCTGAATCTGAGCAACAAGAAGATATCTGAAATGAAGAATGGTTCATTTTCTAGATTAAGTTTTCTCAGAAGACATCCAAGATGTACGTTGCCACAGGAGGCTGTGCTGATGTATGCGGTCCATGCTTCTGCAGGAAGCCACAATGATGTCTATGATCCACGTTGCTATTTCGGGTCATATTTGTGTTCATGATCTGTGGTGATATTGTGTTCCCCAAAATACTGTGCACCCTAATAAATTTATCTGGGAACAGAGAACAGAACAGCCACTACACAGACATAGAGGCCGGAAAGTGGTGGTAGCACACGCCTTTAATCCTAGCATTCCAGAAGCAGAGATCCTCCTGGATCTCTGTGAGTTCAAGGCCACACTGGAAACAGCCAGGTGTGGTAACAAGAGCCTTTAATCCCAAGAAGTGATGGCAGGAAGGTATATAAAGCATGAAAACCAGGAACTAGAGCTGGTTAAGCTTTTAGGCTTTGAGCAGCAGTTCAGCTGAGACCCATTCAGATGAGGACACAGAGGCTTCCAGTCTGAGGAAACAGGATCAGCTGAGGAACTGGCGAGGTGAGGTGGCTGTGACTTGTTCTGCTTCTCTGATCTTCCAGCATTCACCCCAATACCTGGCTTCAGGTTTGATTTTATTAATAAGACCTTTTAAGATTCGTGCTACAATGATCCACGCTGCCACCAGCAGCAAAGGGCAGGAAAGCTTCTTTTGCAGTAGTGTCTATGACTTCAGATATTATAACTGAGAATGAGAGATACTGAAGGTTTCTGGGACAACCCCTCCCCCAACATCCCACCCCACAAACCAGAAAAAAACGAAAGAGTCTAGGCAGGAAGTCATTGAAGAGAGTTCTTAAAAAACTGCGATTCTTAAAAAAGATGCTCAAGTGCACCAGAGTGGAGGGGAGGACCTGGAAGGACTAGGAAGTGGGCATGATCGGGGCTCATTATGTGAAGTGCCCAAATAATAAATAAAGCCATTATGTAAAAGTAAAAAAAAAAAAAAAATTACATGCATGCATTAAAAAAAAAAAGAAGCTGGGCGGTGGTGGCGCACGCCTTTAATCCCAGCACTCGGGAGGCAGAGGCAGGCGGATCTCTGTGAGTTCGAGGCCAGCCTGGTCTCTAAAGCGAGTTCCAGGAAAGGCGCAAAGCTACACAGAGAAACCCTGTCTCGAAAAACCAAAAAAAAAAAAAAAAAAAAAGAAGCTGAATTGTAGCTTTTCACAGTTGGTGGCTTCCAGCAGGGAGTGGGGAAGGACTTGGGTTTCTTTAAAGAACTGGCCACTGGGAGTTTGACCATGCTCCAGTGAGTATGTGGGCAACACAAATTAGACCTTTTTTGAGGGGGGGGGGGTGAGGGTGGGAAGGTGGACATGGGAGGAATGGGAAGTGAGTGTAGTCAAGGTGTATTGTACGAAATTCCCAAATAATTCATAAAAATATTTTGCTGGGTGGAAAAAAGGGGAAGGGAAAGGAGAAAAGGAAGGGGAGGGGGGAGAAGAAGCAGAAGCAGCAGCAGCAGATGAAGAAGAGGAGGAGGAGGAGGTGGAGGAGAAATGGGAAGAAGAGGAAGAAGAGGGGGAGAACATATTCCTGGTTTTTTTATGTTTTGTATCTCACATAACTAAATAGTAGATTGTTTTGAAGTTACTTTCTATAGAAGTCAAAAACCAATAAGTGAATAAGAAATAAGGTTAGAGCCGGGCAGTGGTGGTGCACGCCTTTAATCCCAGCACTCAGGAGGTAGAGCCAGGCGGATCTCTGTGAGTTCGAGGCCAGCCTGGACTACCAAGTGAGTCCCAGGAAAGGCGCAAAGCTACACAGAGAAACCCTGTCTCGAAAAAACCAAAAAAAAAAAAAAAAAAAAAAAAAAAAAAGAAATAAGGTTAGAAAGGCAGAGCTTTTCAAACTAAAGAAATGGTGTGCCCAGACAATGATGATAAAACCAGTGGTATGAATAGTTGTTGGGAACATAAAGTTTAAGCAAACAACCTGAGCCCACTGAGCAAATGTAATCACCAAGGGGGTGACTCAGGAAATATTTCTGTCAAGAAAAGAAGGAATCTGAGCCTAATCCAGATGAGTTTAATTATCAATTCAGACAAAGACCACAATTGTCACTCAAAATATATGCTGCCCTATGGGGACAAGCTCCCAGGTCTTCCAGGGAATTCATATATGAAAACACAATGAAAAGGGGACCACAGACTAGGGAGGGTGAGGCAGGAGGAGGAACATAGTTCAAGGCCAGCTTGAGGTGACAGTGAGACAGGACCTCAACAACACAATAGGGGTTGAATTATACCAACCCAGGCTACATGAAGCCCTCTCTCAGAAGGCCATTCCCCAAAAAATGCATATCTGCAGAAATATTTGGTGAAAGATAAAGTATATCAGACCGGGCTACAACGTAGATGCTACAGCTCTATTTCAGAAGATGACCCCCATGCCCAATGATATCTGTGGTAAGATTGGGGAAAGTTAGAATCTGAACTGGAAGATTAAAGTGTTATGGTGGCTTTTGTTTAGTTGTTTGTGAAAATAAGTAAAACGAAATGGTTATGTATTATGGATGAAAAGAAATCAGTTCTGGGGCATCCTTTAAAAATCATGCACAAGAGCCTGTGAAGTGATTCAGTGGATGATACAAGGCTTGCTGAGATGGTGTGATGACCCAAGTAGAACCCCCAGATCCCATGTAAAGGTGTCGAACAAAAAAACAACTCCATCACAAAGTTCTCCTCTGCTCTCCACACGTGCACTGTGACAAGATTGCACCCCCCATCATACCTACACACAACAATGATAAATAAAATTTTTACAAAAAGCACAGAGAACAAAAGGAAGACAGGGGAAATGTTAGTAGTTGAAACCTAATGATGGTTACATGATGTTCACTGTACTATTGTGCTTGTATTTATTTATTTATTAACTTATTTATGATAGGGTTTCATTTAGTTCAGGGTGACTTTGAATTTGGTTTGAACTACATGCTGGTCTAGAACTTGGATTCTCATTCCTCTACAATAATAGGGTTATAAGCATGGAACACCACACCCAGGTTTTTGTGATTCTTGAGACAACCTTGGGCCTTGTTAATACTATGAAAGCCCTCTACCAACTGATCTGAATCCCCAGTCCTGTACTGCTTTGTATGTTTGAAATTTTCTGAAACAAAAAAGAGTCATGGTCAAAAAAGGAAAGAAAAAGTAGTAGTTGACACAGTTAGGGAGTGAGTGCTTTCTGGGGCTGAAACATACTGATGGATAGATAGATAGATAGATAGATAGATAGATAGATAGATAGATAGATAGACAGATAGATAGGCAGACAAAGAGAAAACTGTGTAATACACAGGATTGCTTTCTTTTTTCAAATCTTTGCCTGAAGGCAAATTGCCGAGTATATTGTTTCTCGAACAGCTGTGAGCACCTAGCTTCCATTTACCTAGTGCAGCTCCTTTTCATTCATATGTGGTTTTTCCTGACTTTTTCTATGACTGTTAGTGACAGAAAGCACTGTCTCTTAATGTGAATTCATAGTGACATGGAACTTATTATATATAGTCAGAAAGAGCTTCAGGAGAAATCAAGATTTTTGATTTAAATAATAGAAAAGTAGAGACATTAAAGGTCAGAATAAATGGGTGCAGTTTCTCTCTCTCCCTCCTTTCTCTCTCTTTCTTTCTTTTATCCTCCCTTCCTCTCCCTCTTGCTTTTCTTTTCCTTTTACCTTGCTCTTGCTCTATACAACCCCCTTATCTTGTAGTACAAAATGCAAACACAGTATGACAAAAACATGAATTAGTTAGAAAATTAATGGTTTAGTTTTATTACCTTTACAACCAGTGGGACTCTAGGACTTGGAAGCTGATGTGAAGGTCTCTCAAGAGAGAGAGACCATCATAAGTTACATGAGTAATAAACATTTAATCCACCTGATGAGTGTGTGTGTGTGTGTGTGTGTGTGTGTGTACGAATGTGACATTGTCAGTCTCAACATCCACATAACACTTTATCCCTTCTCTTCAGGGATAATTCAATAACTAAATTTTATATTTAGTTAAGTCTATATTATTACGAGTGATTTGGATATATTTTAAAATAAGCTATACTATATCCAAGTACATAGTTAGTACTAAAGTATATTTTAAAAATTACAATGTTTTCCTTCCATGATACCAATGTTATTCATGGAAATTTCCAACCCTGTGACTCAAAGATAGTTACCATCAATCACTTACCTCTCTGGGAACCACAGGCTGCCTGGTCATGTTTTTGATGTACTGGATATTGTGATGGTTAGCCTTAATTGTCAACTTGACAGGATTTTAAATTACCACATAGACACACCTTTGTTCATGTCTGTGATGAGTTTTCTAGATTATGTTATTAGAGTGGGAAGACCTATATTAAATGTGGGTAGTGCCATTTTATGAGCTGGGACTCTGGTCTGAATAAAAAGGACAAGGCAAACTATACCAGCATTCATTCCTCTGTGCTCCCTAACTGTGAGTACAAAATGATAAGCTGCTTCACAATTCTCATGCTCCTGCCTCCGTTCCTTCCTCATCATGAAGAATTGTACACTCAAACTGTGAGGCAAAATATGCATTTCCTTCTGGAATTTTCTTTTGTCTTTTTTTTTTTGTAACCAAGAGAGGAGTAATACAAGCATATTTGGAGGAAATACATGGTCTACTGAAGATGAATGGTGGGAAGTTGAACTAAAGGAAAACAATATGGTCCAGACTATAATCCTGGGAATAAAATCTTTTAGACTTGGAGGGTTAGGCGACATTATGTTGAGATGACAGATGGAGAAAGGGTGCTAGAAGAAGAGTATGAGATTAAGAAATATGCCAAAAGAACTAAGCTGCAGACTTATCTTAACCAAGCTCCAGTGAAGTGAAGCTAGAGCACAAAGGAACCTATGTATACTGCCCTCACAGCCCAATGCTGAGCTGTGTGAAATCAAATGGAAAGAAAACCTGTAAGTGGACAGGAGAAAACCCCCACACTTCTTTGTGATGTAAGTAATGTGGTAGTATTGTGTTCCCCAAAATATTGTGTACCCTAATAAACTTATCTGGGGTCAGAGAACAGAAAAGCCACTAGATACTTAGGATAGGCAGTGGTAGCACATGCCTTTAATCCTAGCATTCCAGAGGCAGAAATTCATCTGTTCAAGGATACAGCCAAGCATGGTGACTCACACCTTTAATCCCAGAAAGTGAGTCTTTAATCCCGGGGATTGATGGTAGAAAGCAGAAAGGTACATAATGCGTGAGGATCAGAAACTAGAAGCATTTAGCTGGTTAAGCTTTTAGGTTTTGAGCGGCAGTTCAGCTGAGAGCCATCAGATAGGACACAGAGGCTTCCAGTCTGAGGAAACAAGATCAGCTGAGAAGTTGGCCAGGTGAGGTGAGCTGTGGCTTGTTCTGTCTCTCTGATCTTCCAGTGTTCACCCCAATAACTGGCCTCAGATTTGATTTTATTAATAAGAACTGTTAAGATTCCTGCTACAAAGTAATGTCACATTTGTTCCCATTATTAATTTTTCTTTCAATGAAAATATTATCTCTCTTGTTCCCTGTAGATGGTATTAGCAATTACTTTTTATGTCACAGAAAACATTCAGGAAGTCTCTAATTAATTGTAAACACATTCGTGTGTTTCAAGAGTTAAGTCTACTTAGCTGATGTATGTTTCTATAAGATTAACTGTTGCCTTAACATATGACACAAAGGTAAATCACTTTAGGAGTTATCCTATGTTTTCTTGAACATAGGCTTTTAACTTTATCCTCCGTGTTGAACTTCAAATTGTTGCCTTTACATCATGTTACAAAAGATATGTTGCTGGGATGGTGAGATGGCCTGGTCAGTAAAAACATTTCCTGACAAACTCCATCACCCAAATTTAGTTCCAATTCATACAGTGGAAGGAAAGAGTGAACTCCAGAAAGTATGTGCCCCCCCATAAAGTAAATAAATAATTATAAACGAGAAATTAAAAATTTTGCTTTTCACTTCATGCCAAAAATTTTTACATTGTTTCTATAATACTTTTGTAATATTTCATATCATGGTAGCTAATAATCCTATGAATACACAGTTGAAAGAATCTTAAACAATAGTTTTTTTTCCATTTCTCCTTAATATTAGGAGAGTATTTTATATTAAAAATTTTGAAGACATTTTTAGTAATCACGGGCTTAACCAGAAATTTGTATCCAAAGGCTATAAAGAGAACAAGATTGATTGTGTTAATTATTTTTCTGCTAGAAAGGAGATTCATTTTTACTAAGTACCTGCACAAATATCTTCAGAGGCAAGGAAGGGCATATTAGCTTTGCCTATCTTCCTCATCTTAGTAATATCAGCTATAATCTCTTAGTAATATAATCAGTCTCTTGTACATGGATTTTATCTGATGTATAGTAATGTACCCCAGCAAATGAATGTTCTCAGTTCTTGCCAGAAACTTTCTCTTATGGTTTCTCTCAATGAATGAATATTAGAATGCAAGATATATCTTAAACAACGGAGGCTAGAAAGGTGCCTGATTGCCTTATATCTTAAGAAATCATAACGATTATGATAGATTCATGCTTATTTGATATGCTAATAAAATTGACGTTTGTAAAGAAAGAATATTTGGACAAATGATTATTTTCCAAAAATCTAGCTTTTATAAAGCTAATTGTCTAGGTAGTCATTTATTCAGTCAGCAAAAGACCTGCATAACAAGAGATGACTATAGGGATTGAGATGCTTGGATAAAAATATTTAATTTCAAGAGCTTTACAATACAGAAATAAGTAAAATCATCGGTTCCTACTTAGGATATTGAAAGGCAAGATTCTGATTACAAAAGGGAATGTCAGAGGTAAAAATGACAGCACAGCGTCTGGGAAAATTGCTCAGTGGGTAAAGTCTTGCTGCGCAAGAATGAGGACCTCTGTTCAGACCCATAGCACCCGTATAAAAAGCCAGGCAAGGTGACACCTTTATGTAAACTCCACTCCTGTCCTGATATCCCCCTTGAGGTTTCGGGAAAAATGTGCACACTGACGTAACTGTATCTCTTCTGTGATCACTCTGTGACCAGACCATGATCTTACGAAATTAGCCTCTAGACATAAATCAATCGAAATGAAATTGTATGGGAATTGTAATCTTATGGTTTTTGTGGGTTTTTCCTTTAAAAGTACCTATGTGACTGTAGTGCGATGCGACTCTTGCTCTTTGGAGCAGAAGAGCCCGACTGTACAGCTGCATTAATAAAAACCTCTTGCTGTTGCATCAACTGGATCGGAGTCTGGGTTCTTGGGGCGCCCCCTAGAGAAGGTAGTACCCTGGGTCTGGGGTCTATCAGTAGCTGATTCCTTACACAAAGATTTCTACTGAAAAGTGAGTTATACAGAAGTAAAATAGTGATATTACTTAAGAGTATCCTGTCATTTTAATTTTATTATTTATTTATTTATTTATTTATTGTGTACATGTGTGATATGCATGTTTCTGTGTTCATATACACATGTACATGTGGATTCATATTCAATATGTGTATAGAGGCAAGAGGTAATAGTTTTGATCTCTTGTCAGTTTTTCTCCATCTTATATTTTATTTATTAGTCGGTATTTTTAATTAGGGAGTTTTTCTATGTAGTCCTTGCTGGTATGGAACTCACTATGTGGAGCAAGATTGGCTTGCACTCTTCAGAATCAATGGGATGCCATTTGTTTCATAGGTTGACTGGAAGTATGTTTCAATGGTATTCAGGCATAATATCTAATAAAATGCCTTCACTCTGCTCATTGCTACAATTGATGGACAAACAAAAACAGAAACACTAATGAATCCCAAAGACTAGTCTTACTGGAGACTTTACTCTTTAAGAAATTTAGGAATGGGCTCTCATGCTCTAAATTAAGAACACAGGGGTTTTGTTATCAGTGAGAATTTAATGACTTAAGCTACTTAGGTGACTTGAGTGACAGTTTAAGACTACTGTGAGATGCTCAGGGATACAGTAGTATCCAACAGAATTGAAATCCAGACCATACTGTGACTCCATCCTAAAGTTACACAGATATGGGGCTGAGAGAGTGCCTATTATTTGGGAGCCTCATCTAATTGTTTTTAAAGATCCAGTGTTCCAGAGAATTATACAAGGTCTTGGTCTCTAACATTTACAAAAAAAAAAAAAGTCCCTTTCCTCATTACTGAAAAAATAGCAGGGTGTTCAGCTAGTGGTAATGGCGTTCAAATGAGAAAATTCCACTAATAACCTTCTGATGAATGAGAATACATTTTTCCTTCCACGGAAAGGAGTCCTACAATGAAAGGAACTTGACAAAGTCAAAATTATCCCAAGTTCCAAACTTTTGAACTGCTTAAGATGAATAACTCTGAGAGATTCAAAAAAGAAGTCCTTGTTTCCCAGAACAACTGAGGATTTGTAACTGGTTAAAATGCCTTTTATCTTTTTGGACATCCTAAAATCTATGTTTGGAATTACCCTCTTGTGTGTTTCTTTATTTTTTGCAAAGATTTTACTACATAGAAACATTAGCATATTTTAGAAGATTACATGGAGAAGCAAAGCAGTTTCCATGGGAGGAATTTAAATCACTATGCAAAAAAATGCTTTAGGTTTTGAAAAGTAATAATTAGGTCACCCGAGGAAAGAACGTTTGAAAAATGAACATCCTTTAAAAAGTTTTGCTATTTGCAATCTTGTTACAAGCTCTATGTATAATGGTTCCAAAAGGGTGATAGTGTGCACATGAAAAGCTGAGGCTACAATTAATTTTAAATGGTGATTTCTTTTGCGTATGAAGTCCTGGGCTAGATTTGAGAGCCTGCAACCCAGAGTTACAGAGAATCTTCTGCTTGGAAGGCCCCCAGGTGCACTTTAATACCAGATATTACTGCTTCAGCATCCTTTATATCCTCTGAGCAAAGAGCACTGCATTTTTGTTTTGCTTCTCATTGCATAAATCATTTAGCTGATCCTGTTATTAGGCGAATTAAAGTTATCTACGCTACTCCATCAACACAACTCCTCTTTCACAGGGCCCCTCTGTCTCTTCCTCACATCAACAGAACAACTCCTATAAGAAGAAATATTCCCCAAAGTGACAAACTCATGGAGCTCCTCAAAGTTATTAGAGTCAGAAGATTTCTTAAATCCCCATTATTGCTGACGTGAAAAAAATTGATAGGTTCTTGCTTCATGATGGGAGTCCTTGAGAACTTATTGTAAATTGAAGATTAATACAATGATCAGAATGAATGAATTTATTGAAAATTACTAGTGAGTTCACTTCTTATCCAAAAGCATAATAATTTTTTTTTCTTATATTCATGTCATCCATAATCAACTTTTATCATAAGCTGTCTGCACATATCAGCCACTGGGGTACTCATTAACAATGCCTGTTCCTGGGCTTATCCCCTGAATCACTGGTTCAGTAGTTTCAGATGGTGAGACCAGCAGCCTATATTTTAAGTAAATGGTCCCAAGTCAATTTAGATGAAGACCATAATTTTGTATTTTTGTTTATTTAATATATAATGTGTTCTCATGGATTAAATTGGGATTCAAATTGTTCCAAAGACATTATAATGTTTTCCCTTGTAGCAATGCCATCATCTGTTCATCTTTATTTTCTATATTTTGTCTGAATACCAAACATAGCAATTAAAAAACACTAAAAATTGTAAGATAATCCAAAAAAGTAGCTGTATTCAATATAAATGCTCAGGATTGGTATTTTTCATTTATATGATGATCTATCAGCAGATAAAATGATATGAGAAAGTATTGAACTAAAAATTATCCAGGAATTAATTTATGAAAACATTTGTTAAATACATCAAATATTTTAAATTTAAATCACACCAAATGTTATTTAGGGTTATAAAATATTAGTGTGATTTAAACTGCTTAATAGAATCTTCTAAAAGAATCTAAAAATATACTCAGGGATGGTGAGAAGGTTCAGTAGATAAATGTACATTCTACGAAGCCTGATGTCTTGAGTGAAAATACTGGGATCCACAAGAGAAAGGAAGGAAGAAAGGAAAGAAGGAAGAAAGGAAGAGAGGAGAGAATTGAGTGCCCAAACTTGTCCTCTGACATCCCCTATATGTACCATGACATGTGCACACACAAACTAAATTAATTAATTAATTAAATATCAACTCACACAGCAAGAAAATATAGATTAATGCCCTTATTATCCACCCTGGTAGGTATAATGAGAAGGAACTTCATCTGCGTTAAACCCTTGGCATACCTAAGAGGAAGTATCATGTAAATCTACAGTGGAGAACATTCTAAATGCTTGAAGAGCTGAGCACATCTTGATTGACTGTGAGGACAGAGGACTCCTAGAAGCTTGAGCCTAGATTTCACGGACGTTGCCCTGCTTTCCCTCAGTGAACATTTCTTGCTTTATTTACTTTCACTCTAAAATACCACACCACAACTATAACCCCAAATGGTCCAGATCATGAAAAGTTAGGAAATACTGAAAATTCTGGATGTAAACTCTGAATAACTTTACTTCATTTATTCATTTTTCTTTACTTTAGTAATGTATTTGTTGACTATTTGAACTCTAAAAAATTTGAAATCAAAATTTTTATTGTCATATTCAAAATTATGTTAGCTATTCTAGGCATTTTTAATTTTCTCAAAAAAATTGATCAACTTATTTCTTCAAAAATTTCCCTGGGGAGTTTGATTGGCACTCTACTAAATCTAGAGATCATCCTGGAGAAAGTTGGCATCTGCAATATATTAAAATTTCTTCTCAATTGAAATAGCATAACACTTCATTATTAAGGTCATCTTTCATTTCAGTCAACAAAGTTCCATCATTTATGTGCATGTCTATAATTTTTATAAGAACATTTTATAATATTTCAGATTTTTATATTATCTTCTAATTTTATACTTTGAGTTTTCTATTGTTTGTTTTATAATAAAAGAATTAATTTGTATGCCATAAATCACTTAGTTTTGTTAAATATATTTATTAATTCTAGTAATTTTTCATCCTAAAATCTCTAGAACATTAGAGTTAGGAGTCACGATATCTTGAAATTAAGACAATTTTTTTTCTTTTCACAAAGAACAACAGTTATCTTAATAATTCAAGTAAGTGATTCAGAAAGACAAATACAGCATGGTTTCTCTCATTTTTTTTAATTTTATAATTTAATTTAATTTTACATATCAGCCACGGATTCCCTTGTTCTCCCTCCCCCCCCACCTTCCCCCCAGCCCACCCCCCATTCCCATCTCCTCCAGGGCAAAGACTCCTCTGGGGATTGAGTTCAACCTGGTCGATTCAGTCCAGGAAGGTCCAGTCCCCTCCTCCCAGGCTGAGCCAAGTGTCCCTGTATAAGCCCCAGGTTCCAAAAAGCCAGCTCATGCACTGAGAACAGGTCCCAGTCCCAGTGCCTGGATGCCTCCCAAACAGAGCAAACCAATCAACTGTCTCACTTATCCAGAGGGCCTGATCCAGTTGGGGGCTCTTCAGCTATTGGTTCATAGTTCATGTGTTTCCATTCGTTTGGCTATTTGTCCCTGTGCTTTTTCCAATCTTGGTCTCAACAATTCTCGCTCATACAATCCCTCCTCTTTCTCGCCAATTGGACTCCTGGAGCTCCACCTGTGGCCTGGCCATGGATGTCTGCATCAGGTTCCCTCAGTCATTGGATGAGGTTTCTAGCACGACAATTAGGGTGTTTGGCCATCCTATCACCAGAGTAGGTCGGTTCGGGCTGTCTCTCGACCATTGCCAGTAGTCTATTGTGGAGGTATCTTTGTGGATTTCTGTGGACCTCTCTAGCACTTTGCTTCTTCTATTCTCATGTGGTCTTCATTTATCATGGTCTCTTATCCCTTGTTCTCCCTCTCTGTTCTTGATCCAGCTGGGATCTCCCGCTCCCCCAAGCTCTCTTTCCCTCGACCCTTGCCCTTCATTACCCCCACTCACATCCAAGTTGTTCATGTAGATCTCATCCATTTCTCTGTCACTGGGCGTTCCCTGTGTCTTTCATGGGGTCCTGTTTTCTAGGTAGCCTCCCTGGAGTTGTGAGTAGCAGTCTAGTCATCCTTGTTCCACATCTAGTATCCTCCTATGAGTGAGTACATACCAGTTTGTCTTTCTGAGTCTGGGTTACCTCACTCAGGATGATTTTTTCTAGATCCATCCATTTGCCTGCAAACCTTATGATGTCATTGTTTTTCTCTGCTGAGTAGTATTCCATTGTGTATATGTACCACATTTTATTTATGCATTCTTCAGTTGAAGGGCATCTAGGTTGTTTCCAGGTTCTGGCTATGACAAACAATGCTGGTAAGAACTCTCCTCCACTGCTGGTGGGAATGCAAGCTTGTATAACCACTTTGGAAACCAACATGGTACTTTCTTAGAAAATTGGGAATCAATTTTCCCCCAGACCCAGCTATACCACTCTTGGGCATATACCCAAGGAATGCTCAATCATACCACAAGGGCACTTGTTCAGCTATATTCATATCAGCATTGGTTTCTCTCATTTGTGAATGTATACAGGAGAAGCTAGATTATCTGAGGGAAAGAAGAAGATGAAGGGGATGGGGGAAAGTAGGGAAATGTGTCAATATAGTCAGAGAACATGATATATACTTGAAGGAAAATGTTTCTAGGAAACCCTTCACTCAGTACAATAAACTTAGTCAAATAAAAAAGAAAGAAAAGATGTGACAAAATGAAAGGAATGAAGGGAGGGATGGGGATGGAGGGAAGGAGAGAAGGCAAGTAAGGAAGAAAGTAAGCAAGGGAGGAAAGAAGGAAGGGAGGGAGGAAGGACGGAGGGAGGAAGAAGGGAGGGCTGAAGGAAAGATGGAAGGAAGGGAGGAAGAGAAGAAGGGAGGGAATAAGGAAGGAAGGAAGGAAGGGGAAAGAGGATAAATACTCCAGGTTTTTCCTGAGCCTCTGCTGGAGGAGACTTCAAAATTTGCACAATATTAGATTACAAATATTGATGTATGTCTTTTCATTTATTAATTTGCATATTTGAGAAGAAACCAAGCTTGGTTGTTGAATATTATCTTTTGAATGTGTTCTTAAGTTTGACTTCTAAGTATTTTGCTGAGAGGTTTTGCATCTATGTTCACCAGAGAAATTAGTCTATAATTTTTATGTTTTGTTGTATTTTTATTCTGTTTTGATATGAGGGCAATCCTGACTTCATACTTTGTAATGCTCCTTTCCATTTTGTTTTATGAAAAAGTTTACAACCATTGCTATTAAATGTTCCCTAACTGTTTGGTAGAATATAGCTCAGAATCAATCCAGTCCGGGCAATTGTGTGTGTGTGTGTGTGTGTGTGTGTGTGTGTGTGTGTGTGTGTGTGTCTGTGTGTCTGTGTGTCTGTCTGTGTGCGCGCGCGCGCATGTATGCACACATGTGCACACTAGTCATTACTGATTCGATCTCATTGTATGTTATGGATCTATTTAAATTACTTGTGTTTGGGGATTTAATTTAGATAGACCACATGAGTTTAGAAATGTATTCATTTCCTATAGATTTTCCAGCTTTTGGAAGACAAAATTTCAAGCTATTAATTCCTAATGATTCTTAAAATTTAATTAGGATATACAGGATCAACTCTCTTTCAAACTTTGGCTTTATTATTTTAAGTCTTACATTTGTTTTTTGTTGTTAGTTTGGTCAGGGGCTTGTTAATTAATTATCTTAATTTTTTTCAAAGAAACACCACTTTGATCGATTCTATTTTTTCCACCTTTTGTCTCCATCTCATTAATTTTGACTTTGGATTTACTATGTCTTGCTCAGTTAGGGTTTTACTACTTCTTCTTGTTTGAAAGTCTTGAGTTGCATCATTATGTTATTTATTGCAGATGTCTTTCATTCATTAATGTGAGCAGTTACAGCTATAAACTCTTTACTTGGGGCTTCTTTGACTGTGCAGTAGAGGGTTTGTTATGTAGTATTGCTATTTTGTTTGAGCCTATGAAAATTTTAATTTCCTCTTTGATTCTGTCAGTGTTCCACTGTTAATTTGAAAGTATACTGTTTAGTCTTCAGTATTTGTAGCCTGAGATTTTCTTCCTACTGATTTCTGATTGCATTCCACTGTGTTCTAATAAAATGAAAGGAATTATATCAATATTTCTATTTGTAAATGATTGCTTTGTGGCCTATAACATAAATTATAGGGAGGTTCCATGTGTTGCTGAGATGAATGTGCAATCCCCACTTACTGGATGGAATAGTACTAGATATTTGTTAATTCCAGTTGTTAGCTATAATAAAATTTAGCTTTATTGATTTTTGGTTTGTGCAACCTATATAAATATGAGAGTGGGAAGTTGAAGTCTCCCAGTATTATTGGGACATGATTTCTGTGTTGAAACTGAGAGGCTTAATCAGTATATAAATGCTTATGTTTGTTATTTCTTCATGATGAAATGTTCATTTTATTAATATGCAGTGTGTCTTTTATCACTTCCTACACATTTTTGTTTGAAATCTAGTTTATCAGATATTAGAAATAATATGTCATCATTTTATGGCTTCTGTTCAGTTGATTGGTTGGTTTCCACTATTCAGCTCACAGTTTTTTCATGTCTTTGCTATCTCAGTGCATTTCTTGTGGTCAAAAGGGAGTTGGATCTTGTTTTTTAATCCAATTAACTAGTCTGCATCTTTTTAACTTTTTATTTTATATGCATGGTTTATCTGTGTTGTTGCACCCTGTGGATGCCAGGTGCTGCAGAGGCCAGAAAAAGATGGTCCCCCATGAACTGGCATCGGGGACTGTTGCTAGCCACCATGTGTGTACTGGGAATTGAACCCAAGTCCTCTGAAAGAGCAGCCAGTGCCTTTATCTGCTGAGTTATTTCTCTAGTTCTTTGTCTGTACCTTTTTATTGATGATTTGATAAAATTATTATTGAGAGAGGTATGTTATTTCTTACAATTTTGTCATTTAATTTTCTAGTTATTTAGGTTATTGGTAGTTGTCATCCCTCTCCACTGTTAGTACTAAGCATTTGCATGTTTGAGGTGTTGGTCATGATTTATTTCTTCCTGGTATTCTTAATCACACATTTCTTTCCTAGAATTGCATTCTTTCCTGTGTTCCCATGGATGAAACTACCTTCTTCTTCCATGTAGAGTATTCTATCATAATTGTCTGCACTGCTAGTTATCATAAATTGCCCAAATTTGAGCTTGTTTAAAATGTTCTTATTTCTCCATCAAGCTCCAGATATAACTACTTGGTATAGTTATTTTGGTTGACAAATTTCACTTTCAGTAGTTGAAATGTATCATTCTATACTTCTCTGATATTTGGAGTTCCTGATAAAAGTTCTGCTATTATTCTGATATCTCTGCCTTTTTATGAGAATTGGAATTTTTTCTTACAGCATTTAATATTATTTCTTTACTTTGTGCTTTTGATAGCTCACTATGATTTACCTTGAAGTTTTTTTCTGGCCATGCCTATTTGGAATTCTAAATGTTTCCTGTATTTGGATTTCATTTCTTGCTCTTGGTTTGTGACATAATTTCATTTAACAAATTGTCTGTGACTTTATATTTAATCACAACTTTTTATGCTATACCTTGGCTTTTTAGATATAGCATTTGGATTGTAACCCAGATTTTCTGAATATATGATTAATGTTCTTTTTACCCCTAATGAGCATTATTGTTTTGATGTAATTCTCCATCCTTAAAATTCATTCCACTGCTTGGTCTTATATGTTGATGATCCTTTCTGATGTGCCTTTCATTAAGTGATTCTTTCATTTTCAGAATTTCTGTTTTGATTTCCTTGCTAACTTTTAAAAATAATTCTATCAGTGTCTAATTATTTTTCTCTTCAGTAAGTTTCTCGTTTGGGCCTTGAATTGATTTCCTTACTTCACTCATCTGCTTATGCTTATTTGAAACCTTTGTCTGGTTATTGATTCTTTTAAATAGTATTTTAAATAGTATCTGAATTGCTTCTGACATTTAAAGGTCTTTGGTTCCCATTAGTCAGGAGTTATTGGGTTTGAGATCGGCCATCCTGTGTTGTTGTCTCCTCTTTGTGTTTTATTGTTGTGCTTTACACGTATTGGGATAACTGTGTCTTCCATTTTTAACTTTTCCTTTTTCCCACTCTGTTAATTTTGCTTTATTTGTGTCTTCTCAGAGTATTGTCTTCATTACAATTACATAATCTGTTCCCACTTAGAGGGACTTGGCTATAGCGAACTCTCATGGTTTTACCTCTCCTGGTAAGCCTCTGTTATGCCTTTCGGCAAGAGACATTTGTCCAGTTGTGTTCATGCTAAGGTTAAGAGTCAGCAGCACTGGGATACTGATTGTAGAATGTGTAATTTATAGCATTTTTAAAAGGCTAATAGTATCAATATTTACTGAGTTTATATGTTAATTACTATCTATTACAAGAAGCTTCTCTATGAGCACTGAGTAGTGCACTGATTACTATTTATAACAATATGCCATTACGTGCCATTTTATTCTATGTTCATTTAGCAGAATAAAAGCAATAGTTCCATGACTCATCTAGTCTCAGGCTCTTGGTCTCAAGAACAGTGTCAGGTGTGAGCTCCATCCACTGACTTGGCCTTTGGTCCAATCAAAGTGATCGGTTACTCACATAACTTTTATGTCACTACTGTACTAGTGGGTATATTGTTCAGGCGGGTCTCGATGGATCCGAGGTGGGCAAGGTTGATGTTTACTTTTGCTCTATGGTAGCACTATGAATGCTAGCCAGCAGGGATGAAGCTTCTGGTTGGTTACTATCTCAATTTTCTCCATATCCAGTGACACAAGTAAGTGATGTCTTCAGCAATAAGGTGCTTTTGTTTTATTTTCTTTGTTGACTTGCTTGCTTGGTTTGTTCACTAACATTCTCATACCCCACCCTGTCCTCCGTATTTGCTGGCAAAAGCCCAGATCTCTTCTCTCTGAAACTTCTAGTTCCACTCCTGTGACAAGGCTTTTCAGTGCTGAGGCTGAGATGGCTAAAGCACCCTTGGTTACTCCTCAGTTCTCTTTCTGGAAGATATTTGCTAGTGTGCAGAGTAAATGTTGCTTGGCAGGTGAGGAGCCAGTGGAAATGGCTATCCAGAGCTATTGCAATCCTAATCCTGATTTTCTCTGATGAGGGTTGAGTGATTCTCTCACTCCTTCATCTGTATTCTTCCATTCACTCAGACATAGTTTCTAATCTACCATCTCACTCAGAAGTCTATTTTTAATGCCTTAGAAAACATGACTGGTTTTTGTTTCAGAGTGAGTAGAGGGGAATACAAGTTCCCTCATCCCACCTCTGTGCTGGAAGTTTATAGGCTTGATCCTGTACACATAACCACAGCCATTGGGTGTTCTTGTTTGTCACACCTAACACATTTCCCAAGGGCAGCTTTCCACAGCTCGTTCTCTGTCAATGTTTCTTTTGCATCCATCTTTCTCTTTTCTGACTTCAATATAGAATCTCTACTAGAGCATTTTCTAAAATTTTTAAATTCTAACGATTTCTTCCAAATGTCATATGTCTGCCTGACTTTTGTTTTTTATTATTCCGATAGTTCTGAACATTATTTCAACTATTTCGGTATTACAGTTATTTTTTGAATCAATTGTTTATGGAAATTGGCTTCTTTAGTTATGCACATTTTTTGACTTTGTATTGGAAATTTGCTTGTTTTAGTGAGCAATAACTTTTTTTTAGTTTTTTTTTTTTTTTGCATTATATTTAAGTCAAAATTGAAGTTATTTGGTAGAATTTTTTTGTCCCACGATGCACACTTTATGGTCAGGTGTCGTTATTCACTGCTTCAAAACTGAATTACAAGCCGGGCAGTGGTGGCGCATGCCTTTAATCCCAGCACTCGGGCAGGTGGATCTCTGTGAGTTCGAGGCCAGCCTGGACTACAGAGTGAGTTCCAGGACAGGCTCCCAAGCTACACAGAGAAACCCTGTCTTGAAACCCCCCCCCAAAAAAAATACCTTTTACCCTTTGAAGATTTTGTCACTTTAATGTGACCTGGAAATATCTGATGCAAAGATTCACTAGTCATTGCAGGGTGACTTGGGGTTGACACGGAGCGGTGACATGCTGCTTGGTGTTACTAACAGTCAACAGCAGAGAACGGATGGAGACAGAAACCCTGGAGAAGGCTTGTTTGAGGGAAACTTGAAGCTCAAAGGAGCTGTCAACTTCAGCTGTGCTGATGTCAGGTACACCAAATGCATTTGGCAGGGATGCCCAAATCACCTACCATACCTTGTAAAAGCTGTCTCATACGTGGCCCTTTGAGGAAGAAAACAGCCAGCAAACCTATTATCAAACACTGGAGAAGACATGGAGGAGGAACTGTGATGTGCAATTGGCACACACATCTCACAGCTGCAAATTCAAGTTCAATCCACAGCACAGGAAAGTGGCAGCAACAGCAGATCCAAAGCTCTTGGGTTTGCTTCCAACAGTTTACGACATCATTCTAGAAGCTAAATTGTGAGCATCTGCAGCCAAGCAACTATGTTCAATGTATCCTTAACTGCCCTTCACCCAGCACAGGACTTTGAGCTGTTTTCAACAGTGTTCAAAAAGCCATGGTAAGAGGATAGGATTTTTGATCCTCTGTGAATCAATTGTTTTCTATGTCAGTTTATATCAACTATAGAACTAAAATACATTTGAAAAATAATTATTTTATTCTTTAAAATATTAGCACTTTTAAATTGCACAAAATGGTGGGTTTCACTGTACTAATTTCACTTGTACATATTACATACTTTAATCAAATATGTCCTCCCTTTGTTAATCCTCCCTCACCTCCATCCCTGTAACATCCTTCCTCTTCCCTAATAACCCACTTCCACTTCCACATAGTCTCCAGTTACTTTTCTTTAGAGTCTACACATCACAAAATGCTCCCATCAATCATCTGGCACAAAAATTTGATGAATGTCTTTCAAAAGAAGTATAAAACAGTCAATAAATACCTCAAGACAGATTCAACAACTATAGCCAACAAGGAAAGGCAAATAAAAGCTGCACGCAGATTCCATCACATGGCAGCCAGAATGACTATCATCAACAACAACAACAACAAAAACAATAAATGGTGGTGATGGCTGAAGAAATAAATCTTATATTATTGGTGAGAATATAAATCATTGTGTTTTTTCTTTTATCTTCAAGTGTTAAGGTGATCACACTCCTGTTGTTGGACAGTATTGAAGACCCCTTTCTCTTCTAGGATGACAGCAGGAGTAGAGTCAGTGAACTCACACCTGTGAACACCTGACACAGTGTTAGGCAGAATCACTGCTTTGCAGGAATGTCTTCACAGATACTCACAGCTCTGTCCAAAGAGTTACCATGCCCTCAGAATTCCTATGTGTCCCAACCTCTCACAGCGCCCTATGGGTGTATTTTCTCACTGGGAATCACAAATTATCAGTCATCCATCTTTAGACTCTTCTTATTTTTCCATGTTTTATGCCAGCCCAGTGTCTTCCCAGCCGTTTCTCTGCTGTGCCTGTTAGAGTCATGTCTCCTCTAGTATTCTCTGTGCACTTCCTACTTCCTTTTGAGCTTTTGATCCGACTGCCTCAGTGTGCAATGAATCTGCTTTTCAGAAATCTTTCATGCTATGCACAATTTTTAATTTCCAGATTTCCCTGGAAATATTTAAATATCAAGACTACTATCTTTTATGTCAACTCTGAACGTATAGGCTTTGGATCAAATTTGTCCTCTGAGAGGCCCCTACCCCGACCCAGCATGCACTATAGCATTTTTCCCAACTCTCCTGTAATTTTATTGCATTGCAAATGTGTAGGGAATTTATTCTCAGGTGAAAGTGTGCAGAATTCCAAGTGAAGGTGGAGGCTTCTCATCTGATTAGGAAGATTATACAGCATTTCAGAACTCCACATCAAGCTGGGAAATCAGCATCTGAAATGAGGGTTGATTTGTGAATGTTGATTACGTATATAGGATTATAAAATAAAAATTAAAATAAAGAAGTGTGCCATCTCCTACCCAAAAATTCACTTTTATTTCTCTGTTCATCCTTTAATGTTTCTTTCTGCTTTTACATTGGTAATTACAGAACAGATATCAATAGAAGTCTGACATCTTATCAGGAACATTTGCTTGTGTTCCTACATCATGTCCATGATGGTCGTTTAGTGATGGCATGTTATTTGGGGAAATTAATTTTCCTTGTTTAATGGATAACTTGGTGTCATTCAAATTTGGCACTTTTATTATTTATTAACCCGAATATAAAATATTGTTCTCTGAGGGACAATGATGAGATAAGCTTCTAAACCAAGAGCTCTAAAGACTTTAAAGATTGTACAGCTAAATATATGATCTGTACATCGATATTCTCTGTGACACTCTGAAAAAAGTGTCCCAGCGTTTATAGATTCTGCAAAATATGACTCCAAGTCAATGATAAGTACCACTGGAGAATGGCTTAGTGTATACTGAATGTACTTGCAATCTCTATTGTTATTATGGAGATCCAACCCAAAGGTGCCATGTGTTTTGACAGTGTATATCAAAATGAAATGTAACTACTGGTTGAATTATTCTGGTCTCTTTGGAGAAAAATCATGGTAATAATTATGTCAGGGCCCAACTCTGATCCAGACAATTTTAAAATTACCTGCCTTCTCCACGATTATCTGTGTTTCAAGCTAATAAATGCTATTGGCTCTTTCCCCGGAATCCTACATCTGCTTTTGACTTCAGAAGTGTCCAAACATGCCTGCCTACCACACTGCATGAAGACTGCATGGATATGCAATACCAGGAAGCAGTAAACTGAGACTGCTGCTGTTAGAAAGTAGAAAGACTACAGAGCTGAACACCCATGCTCTACTGTCAATCTTATTTTCATTCATATAAAGCAGACCTGCTTATGATTGGATTCCAAGAAGAATTTGTGTAGATTGGAGTGTAATACTGAAACACCATGCAAACAGTAAAAGCTGATTCCAGAAATGCTTTGGGAGGGTGACATTAATTCTCAGAATCTAAGTCCAAGGAAGAGTGTTGGGCTCAAACATGGTGATGGCCGGACCTTCTTATGCCAGCTCCATCTTTCATACACTAATCTCCAGTCCCAGCAGGTGTCTGGTTTCTGCCAAGCATGATGCATTCAAATCCACATGTCATTGCTCAGGCTGAGACATAGCCTGTCTTGTGCCCATTTTCCCATGCAGGGTGACATTATAATTTTACTGCAAGACTTGTTTGGAAGTCAGCAGTTTCTTAAAGCCTTTCTGTATGGCCTGTGTTGAAATGTTTTATGCTTTTCCTTGAGTTTTTTTTTTATATTCTCTCTCTACAGTTCATGGTCTAGTTTGTAGGATGTTTTTCAACTTCCATATTCATTTTCTCAGTTAAATGATGTTTCACAGATATGTTTTATGATTTAAATCCATACTGTGAAGGTAAACACATAGAATTTTCTTTAAAAATTAATTGACATTGATGTCTAAAATGATAATTACTATTTCAGTATGTATTTAAAGAAAAAGAATATCTTCTTGACTCATCATGAGTTCATGGACAAAGCTAAAACTTTTTTTCCCTCTGAACAGTTGAACTAAGATTATTGTATTGACATTTTTATATAGCTCTGAGTGTTTTCAAGACATTGTCACCTGCCTTGTGCACATGCTCCTCAGAGCACCTCTAAAGCTGTGCACTTTGTGTGTGTAAGGGTCTCAGTGAGCACTCTTACCTCAATTTTCACCAGTTTCTCGTGATCAGTTTGTAAGAAGGCTTAAAATCATGCTCATGCCATGGAAGAAGGAGTAATCAAGGTTGGAAATGGTAAGTTGCCATGCTTATGTAGCTGAGAAATTAAAGAGATCAGAACTTCAATGCAGGTGTGTGTGGTACCCAACCGGAGTCCACAAGCTCCAATGTGGTAGCCTGTTGAAGCAGTCACAGTGCTAACTAGGCCCATGTTCCTATCACACACTCTTCACCATTGTGAGTTAGACCTTAAAGGCAGTCTTGGAGCGAGACTATAGATAGCATCTCTCCTATTCCTAGAAACTATTCTTGTCACGATGGTGCCTCCTACCCTGGGATATGGAGTAAGTGACACATACATGTGCCCACAGGACTCCTTTTCAAAGTCTTTCCAGTTCTTACAGACCTCCTATAACAGGCTATGTAATATGCTCTAAAAATTCACAACTTTGAGAAGGCTTAGATTTATATGCAGATGTTACTGGCAGATTTAGGATTTACATTTAATTTAAGAATGTTTAGAAGGCTGGAGAGATGGATCAGCAGTTAAGAGTGAATACTGCTCTTCCAGAGGACTCAAAATTATCTTCTAATACCCGCCTCAGATGGTTCACAAACAACTGTCACAACAGCTGAGGGGCATCTGATACCCTCATCTGGCCTCTGTGAGTTTGGCACACATGTGATATACATGGCATACAGATGTGTACATCCATAAAAATACATTTTTTTTATTCTTTTCACATATATTACATTCTGGCTGCCTTTTTCCTTCCTTCTCCCCTTCCTCAGTCTCTCCCCTCCCTCACCTCTGCTCTCCTCTAGATCCTTCCCAATCTATCTCCCCTCAAAAATAGCAGGCCCACTCAGGAATATCAACCAAACACAGCATAATATGCTACAATAAGACCAGGCATGTACCCTCACACCGAGGCTAGACATGGCCACCCAGCAGGAGGAAAAGGATCCCATAAGCAGGCAAAAGAGTCAGAGACAGCTCCTGCCTCTGGTGTTGTGAATCCCACAAGAACACCAAGCTTTTTGGCCATAACTTAATTTGTAGAGGCCTAGGTCAGACCCCTGTAGGCTCCCTGATCTCAGAGAGCCCCAGTTAGTCCTAGTCAGTTGATTCTGTGGGCCATGTTCTTGTGATGTGCCTGAACCATCTGGTTCCTCCAATCCTTCCTGCTCCTCCTCAGTGGGACTCCCTGAGCTCTGCGTAATGTTTGGCTGTGGGACTCTGAATTTGCTCCCATCAGCTGCTGGATGAAGTCTCTTCAGTCTCTTTGAGGACGATTCTGCTAGGATCCTCTCCTAGAACACTCTACAGGCACAACAAACTGTAGGTCAAGTGGTTTTTTTTTTTTTTTGGCTGGGTTGCTGTCCCAATCACTCCACTTGAGGCCTTGCCTGCTTACATAATATGACCGGTTCAGACTCTATGTCCACTGTTACTAAGAGTTGTTGCTAGGGTTACTCTTGTAGATTCCATAGAGTTTCCATTACATTAGGTTTCAAACTCATCCCCCAAATTCCAGTCATTTCTCCCAGTATTTTCTGCCCCTACCCCACTTGATCCCTCCTGTTCCCAACCCCACCCACCCTAACTCCATCCAGGAAATCTGTTCTGCTTCCCCTTCCTAGGGAGATATTTGCATCCTGCTTTAAGCCCTCCTTGTTACTTAGCCTTTATGACTCTGTCGACCACAGCATAATTATCTTTTACTTTACAACTAATATCCACTTATAAGCGAGTGCATAACAGGTTTGTCTTTCTGGGTCTGGGTTACCTTACTTAGGATAATTTTTTTTTCAAGTTCCATCCATTTGCCTGCAAATTTTACGATGTCTTTGTTTTTAACAGCTGAGTAATATTGTGTAAATGTACCACATTTTCTTTGTCCCCTCTTTAGTTGAGGGGCATCTAGGTTGTTTCCATTTTTTGACTATTATGAATTAGACTTCCATGAATATAGTTGAGCAAGTGCCCTTGTGATATGATGGGGCATTCTTTGGGTACATGCCCAAGCATGGTATAGCTGGGTCTTGAGGTAGACTGAGTCCTAGTTTTCTGAAAAAACAGCCTTGTTGATTTCCAAAGTGGCTGTACAAGTTTGCAGTCACACCAGCAATGCAGAAGTGTTTCCCCTCTTCCACATCATCTACAGCATGCGCTGCCACTGTGCTTTTGATCTTAGCCATTCTGACAGGTGTAAGATGGAATCTCAAAGTTATTTTGATTTACATTTCCCTGATGGCTAAGGGTGTTGAACATTTAAGTGTTTCTCATCCATTTCGGTTTCTTCTGTTGAGAATTCTGTTTAGAACTATACCTTATTTTATAACTGGATTATTAAGTTTGTTGATGTCTAGTTTTTTCAGTTCTTCACATATTTTGGATATTAGCTATCTGTGAGATGTGGGGTTGGTGAAAATATTTTCCCATTCTGTGGGTTTTGTCCCATTGATGGTGTCCTTTGCCTTACAGAAGCTTGCTTTTCAGTTTCATGAGGTCCCATTTATTAATTGTTGATCTTAGTGTCTGCACTATTGGTGTTCTATTCAGGAAGTTGTCTATAGCATGAATCTTAAAAGGTCTTATTAATAAAAACAAACCTGTAGCTGGGTATTGAGGTGAATGCTGGAAGATCAGAGAAGCAGAACAAGCCACAGCCACCTCACCTAGCCAGTTCCTCAGCTGATCCTGTTTCCTCAGACTAGAAGCTTCTGAATCCTCAACCAAATGGATCTCAGCTGAACTCCCGCTCAAAAGCCTAAAAGCTTAACCGACCATAGTTCCTGGTTTTCACACCTTATATACCTTTCTCCTTTCTGCCATCACTTCCTGGGATTAAAAGCGTATGTCACCATGCCTGGCTGTTTCCAGTGTGATATTGAACTCACAGAGATCCAGACAGATCTCTGCCTTTGGAATGCTAGGATTAAAGGTGTGAGTGCCACCGTTTTCTGGCTTCTGTGTCTATCTAGTGGCTGTTCTGTTCTCTGACCCCAGATAAGTTTATTAGGGTGCACAATATTTTGGGGAACACAATATCACCACAGTTTTTTCCTTGCCAATGTGTTCAAGGTTATTCCCCCACTTTCTCTTCAGTCAGGTTCAGTGTATTTGATTTTATGTTGAGGTCTTTGATCCACTTAGACTTAAGTTTTGTGCAGGGTGATAGATATGGATCTATTTGCATTCTTCTACATGCAATATCCAGTTATACCAGTACCATTTGTTGAAGATGCTTTCTTTTTTCCATGGTATAATTTTGGCTTCTTAATTGAAAATTAGGTGTACATATGTGGATTTACGTCTGGGTCTTCAATTTTATTCCATTGGTCCACCTGTCTTTTTATGCCAATATCATGTAGTTTTTATTACTACAGCTCTACAGTGCAGCTTGAAATTAGGAATGGTGATACTTCTAGTAGTTCTTTTCTTGATTAGGATTGTTTTAGCCCTCCTGCCCTTTTTTTCATATGAAGTTGAGTATTGTTCTTTCAAGGTCTGTAAAGAATTGTGTTGGAATTTTGAATAAGATTGCACTGAATCTGTAGATTGCTTTTGGTAGGATGCACATTTTTATTGCTAATCCACTGATCCATGAGCATGGGAGATTTTTCCATCTTCTGATATCTTCAATTTCTTTCTTCAAAGACTTGACATTCTTATCATACAGGTCTTTTACATGCATTAGATGTACCTCAAGATATTTTATATTATTTACGGTTGTTGTGAAACGTGTTGTTTTCCTGGTTTCTTTTACAGTCCATTTGTCATTTGTTTCTAGGATGGCTACTGATTTTTTTTAGTAAATCTTGTATATAACCACCTTGCTGAAGGTGCTTTTCAGCCGTAGAAGTTCGCTGGTAGAATTTTGAGGTTGTTTATTTATACTATCATATCATCTGCAAAGAGCGATGCTTTGATTTCTATCTATCCAATTTATATCCCCTTGATCTCCTCTTGTTCTCTGTTGCTCTAGCTAAAACTTCCAGTACTATATTGAACAGATATGAAGAGAGTGAAGTCTTGTATTGTTCCTGATATTAGTAAAATTTCTTTAAGTTTCTCTCCATTTAATTTTAGATTGGCTATAGGCTTGCTGTATATTGCTTTTATTATGTTTAGGTATGCTCCTAGTATCCCTGATATCTCCAAGATTTTTATCATGAAGGTGTGTTGTGGGGAGGCTACCCACCACCTCCACATTTCCCCAGAGTACTCTTGAGTAGGAGCAGCAGAAATATTAGATAGAAGGATTTAGAGGGTAGAGAATAAGAAAGAAAATACAGGATAGCCTCGAGCGGGCCTAGAACCTATTTCAATGGGCCCCAATTGCCTCCGCCCTAGGGTATTTATAGGAATGCCAAGGGATGGAGCCAAATACCTCCCCCCAGGACAGCCAAGTGCAGACCATCTCAGACACCTGCACTCAGGCCTGTGGTCCAATCATCCTCTCTATGCACACCTGCTGGGTGAAACTACTAGGAAACCTGAAAATGGTCTCCCAGAGGTCCCCCTTTCTTAATATATAAAAAAAAACTCCCCATTAATAGCTTATAGCAATCTCCAATAGCTGTCACACCTCCTAGTATGGGAGTAGAAGATGATAAAGATGGCATTTCTTTTTTGGAATGTGTCTAGGGTGACTACATCAGTCTTAACTGCATCAAGCCCTTTCTAAACCATAAACTCTTAATGCAATTGCAAACCTAAAGACTCCCTTAGCTTCATCACTAACATTAACAGGTTAACATAAATATTGCTATACATAGTTACAATTTTCTCAATCTTGCATCTTAAAGCAAACTCTTAACAGAACAATTTAAATTTCTTGCTAACATAGGAAAAACTTCTGATATATATGTCTTAAACTTAAATTCTTCCTTAACTTCACCAAACCATGGTGCATCAATATCAATAGGTTACACAATCATAATTCCTACAAACCTATTCTCAACCTTACACTTATAATTTCTACAGTCCTACTCTTAACCTACAAACCTACTTTCAATCTACAAACCTACATTCAAACACAGTTTCTTAATAGAACTATACAAAATGTAACATTAATTCATTCAAGTTACACGAAAATATTTTTTAAATTAAATATACTGAGGAATTTTAACTGTCCCTTTTCTTTGTATTTTAAATTAAATCTCAAGCCTAGTTAAAAAAAAAACCCTAAATTTCTTTATTTGAACAGTTTCATTTTTAAGCAGTTCCATTTTTACATAAACAGTTCATAAGTCATCACCGTTGATAGAGTCTATAGGCATAAGTAAATTCAAACTGTCCCATTATAATGAAATCATTACTGTTCATCTCATTTCTTAAGTTCCAAAGTTCAAAAAGAGTTCTGGTATCATTCCTAAAAGTTTCCCTGAGTGCTCATAATCAGGGCCTGGCTTGTCAGCTGCCCTTAAGTCTATTCATAGCTGTCAGAGTCATAATGACTCTGAAGCAAACAGCTCCAAATACGAGAAGTCCCACAACCAATACTTTTCAGTACAATCAAGTCTCTCTTAAACCTCCGCTCCCAGCCACCACTGTGCTCTGCAAGTCTGCAGCCCTCTGCAACTGAGCCGCTCCTGGACCAGGCTAGAGAGCTTCACCTTACATCCACATGGCCTCAGTGCTCCTTCAACTGTCATGAGCTGAACTGTGGCTTTTCCACAGCAATCCTGGCTTTGGGAGGAAAACACATTACCTGCATTGCTGATGGTCCAAGTGCTCAGCAAACCGGGTCCCAGCCGCAGAACCCTGGTTTGGCTGTTCAGTCTGGAGCACTCAGCAGTTCTCGCATGTCTCAGTTGCTTGCCCAGCACTGACACCATTCCGCTCTCAGCCTCCAGAAGCTGTCTGGTCTCCAAAGTTTCCGTTCTCTGTTCATCTTTCCCAAGGTGATACAAACCGCTGGGCTCTCTCTGCTGTTCGCCTTTCTCACGGTGTAGCATCTCAAAGGCTGCAGAATTTTGCTGTTCACCTTTCCCACAGCATGGCATCTCTGCTGGGCTTTCCAAAATGCTGCTTGCATTAGTCTCTCTCACAGCTTAGCGTGTCTACTTCTCACCATGGCTTCCTTTCAGTAGAAGCTTGTAGACCCTCGTGTATCTGCCACCTGTACTGCATTGATACATTGAGGGTCTCAGCTTCCAAGACCCTCTGGCTGCTGGTGCTTGCACTGGCTCTTGGTATCTGCTGCTTGAGAAGCTATGACGCTTCATGGGTTTCAGTCATGGACACCTGGCTGCTATTTTCTGAAGCTGGTAGTCTCTGGAGTTCCTTCTTGTTTTACTGGTGGTTTCTGGAACTGCCAAGTCTGTATGGATAATGTTTTCCCAGGTTGAGAAAATCTACTCTTCATATCCTTATATGTAAAGCCTATATATTCTAAACCTACATTTTTCTGACTAAATCTATGACCTATTTAAACCTACATTCTATAGGACTACTTTATAAACCTTAGCCAAGTCTCATTCAAACCTACATAACAGACTTACCTTCTGTAGGACTACTCTAAGTCCTACTCAAGCCTTTACATTTCTTATTTAAACTTACAGAAACCTTACTTACTTTTCTTAGCAATTGAGAAAGAGATAGAAAGATAGAAATCTTGAAAGAGAAGATTTTTGTACTGCAGCATTGGACATCCTTCCAGTCTGTTTTTTTTTTTTTTCCCTTTTCTCTCAAGGATAAAACCTCTGCCCTATTTAACCTTTCTTTTTTTTTTTTTTTTTTCACTACAACACAACTCCCTTCCACTGGCCAGGCCCACTCCCTCTTTCACCAAGCACTCTGAAATAAATCTAAATATTATTATTATTATTATTCCTTTGTCTTCAGTCCTTGTTTGGGTGCCATTCTGGGGGGTTATCCACTACCCCCACATTTCCCCAGAGTGCTCTTAAGTAGAAGCAGCAGGAAATATTAGATAGAAGAATTTAGAGGGGAGAAATAAAGTTAGAAAATACAGGACAGCCTTGAGCGGGCCTGGAACCTATTCCAATGGGCCCCAATTGTCTCTGCCCTAGGGTATTTATAGGAATGCCAAGGGATGGAGCCAAAGACCTCCCCCCAGGACAGCCAAGTGCAGACCATCTCAGACACCTGCACTCAGGCCTGTGGTCCAATCATTCTCTCTATGCAGACCTGCTGGATAAAGCCACTAGGAAACCTGAAAATGGTCTCCCACAGGGTGTTAGATTTTGTCAAAGGTTTTTTTCAAGCATCTAATGAGCTGATCATGTGGAGTTTTTTTTTTTCTTTCAGTTTGTTTATATGGTGTATTACATTGACAGATTTTTGTATGCTGAACCATCCCTGCATCTCTAGGGATAAAACCAACTTGATCGTGGTAGATGATCTTTTGAATGTGTTCTTAGATTTAGCTTGCAAGTATTTTATTGAGTATTTTTGCCTCAATGTTTATGAGGAAAATTGATCTATAATTCTCTTTCTTTATTGAATCTTTGTGTGGTTTGTGTGTCAGGACGACTGTGGCTTCATAAAATGAATTTGGCAATGTTCCTTCTGTTTTTATTTTGTGGAATAATTTGAGGAGTATTAGTGTTAGGTCTTCTTTGAAAGTGTAGTAGAATTCTGCTCAAAAACTATCTAGCCCTGCATTTTTTATGGTTGGGAGACTATTAATGACTGTTTCTATTTCCTTAAGGGTTACAGGTCTATTTTGATTGTTTATCTAATCTTGATTTAACATTGATAAGTGATATATATCAAAAAAGTTGTCCACTTCTTTTAGATTTTCCAATTTTGTGAAGGTTTTTGATATATAACCTAATGATTCTTTGGATTTCCTTGGTGTCTATTGTTATGTCTCCCTTTTCATTTCTGATTGTTAATTTGGATATTCTTTCTGTGTCTTTTAGTTAATTTTGATAAGGGTTTGTCTATCTTGTTGATTTTCTCAAAGAACCAACTCTTTGTTTCATTGATACTTTGTATTGTTCTTCTTGTTTCTATTTTATTGAATTCGGCCCTCAATTTGACTATTTCCACCCATCTCCCCCTGTTGAGTGTGTTTGCTTCTTTTTGTTCTAGAGCTTTCAGGTGTGCTGTTAAGTTGCTAGTACAAGATCTCTGCCATTTCTTTATGGAGGCACTTAGTAACATGATCTTTCCTCCTAGCACTTCTTTCATGGTGTCCCATTAAGTCTGGGTATGTTATGTATTCATTTTCACTGAATTCTAGGAAGTCTTTAATTTCTTTCTTTATTTCTGCCTTGAGACAGTAGTTGTTCAGTATGAAGTTGTTCAATTTCCACAAGTTTATATGCTTTCTGTTGTTCTATTTCTATTGATATTCAGCTTTAATCCATGGTGATCTGATAGGATTCAATGGGTTATTTTAATTTTCTTGTATCTGTTGCAACTTGATTTGTGACCAAGAACATGGTAAATTTTGGAGAATGTCCTGTGAAGTGCTGAGAAGAAGATATATTCTTTTGTGTTGGGGTGAAATGTTCTGTAGAGACCTATTAGGTCTGTTTGATTCATAATGTCTGTTAGCTCCTTTATTTCTCTGTTTAAGTTTTTGTCTGGATGCCACGTCCTTGGCCAGAATGGGGTATTGAAGTCTCCCACTATTAATGAGTGAGGTTTGATGTTTGATTTGGGCTTTAGTAATGTTTCTTTTACTGTTGCATGAATCCTAAATGGTCTTATAATAAAAACCCAGAGTCAGACATCATGGTGAAAGCTGAAAGATCAGAGAAGCAGAACAAGCCATAGCCACCAGCTCTTACCTGACCAACTCCTCAGCCTGAAAGAACTGAGTTCCTGTCTCCTCCTGCCTTATATTCCTTTTTCTGTCCAGCCATATCACTTCCTGTCTCAACCTTCCTAGTGCTGTAATTAAAGGTGTGTGCTACCACTGCCTGGCTCTGTTTATCTTTTAGATTGGATTAACCTTGTGTAGCCCAATGTAGCCTTGAATTCACAGAAATCCAGACAGATTTCTGCCTCCCAAGTGCTAGGATTAAAGGTGTGTGCCACCACTGCCTGATCTCTATGGATAACTCTGTGGCTAGCTCTGTCCTCTGATCTTCAGATAAACTTTATCCTAGGTTTCAAACAATATATCACCACATTTTACAAATGTGAGTACCCTTGCATTTGGGAAATAGATGTTAAGAATTAAAATGTAATCTTGGTGGATTTTTCCTTGATGAGTATGAAATGTCTTTCTCTATCTCTTTTTAGTAGTTTTTTGTTTGAATTCTATTTTTTTAAATATTATAATGGCTACAGAAGATTGCTTCTTGTGTCCATTTGCTTGGAAAATCCTTTTCCAACCCTTTACTCTGAGGTAATATCTATCTTTGGTTTTGAGTGTGTTTCTTGCATGCATCAGAATGATGGATCTTGATTTCTTATTCTTTCTGTTAGCCTATGTGTTTTTAATTGAGGAATTGGTCGTACTGATATTGAGACATATTAATAACCAATGATTTGCTAATTCCTGTTTTCTGTTATTTTGTTGATAGTGGTTGTGGTGGTAGTGTGTGTGTGTGTGTGTGTTGTGTGTGTGTGTGTGTGTGTGTGTGTGTGTCTTCTTTGGTTTTTGCTTCTATGAAATTATTTGTTACCTTTGTTTTCATGGATGTAGATAACTTCCTTGGGTTGGAGTTTTCCTTTAAGTACCTTCTGTGGGGTTGGATTTTGTGGATAGATAGTGTTTAAATTTGTCTTTGTCATGAAACATCTAATTTTCTACATCTATGTTGATTAAAAGTTTTGCTGGGTAGAGTAGTTCCCTGGTTTCTGTTTCCTCTTTGGTCTTCTGGTCCTCTTGGCCTGGAACTCTGGTGGCTAGCATGACCTCTGATCCACTAGGAAGTCTTTGTCCAATTTTGGGGCTGGTTTTCTGGTGGCTAGTAGACCTGAGGTACAGTAAGAAGGGGGAGGTTGTTGTGGCCCACTAGGTTTACTAGTGGCTGTACCCAGCAGGACTGCATAAGAGGTTGATTGGACTGTGGGCCTGGGTACCAGGTGTTTGTAAGGGTCTATACTTGACTGTAACTAGCAAGGAGGAGGTCTTTTGCTCCACCTCTTGGGATTGTTATAAATAGCCCTTTGGAATAAAGTTCTGGGCTGGTGGATAAGTATCCAGCCGACCTGAGTCTATCCTGTGTTTTCTCTCCCTGCTATTTCTAGCTAAGTCTGTTATTCCCTCATTCTTCAAGAGTCCCTTGGGGTAAATAATGGTGGGGGTTGGTCCCCCACAGGGGTGTTCTTCTGACTAGTGTGGCCTGCACCTGAGCAGTGGAAGTCTGCTGGCCTTGGTGGTAGGGTTGAGATGTGAGTTGGGAGGAGAGATGGGTGTTGGGGATTAGATGGGTCCTTGGGAACCCAATCTATGGAGTGGGCCATGTCAGTTGTGAGGCAAGTCACTCATCTGTTCTTCTGGTTTGTGTGGCCTGCCAAAAAAATATTTTAAAGGGTGTTTTAGCTCCATCTATTTTATAAGATTCCAAGGTTGCACAAACAACAAAAACCAAAAGTAAACAGTCACTACATCATAATATAATTTAAAAGTGAAATGCAGCATAAACTTTTTATACACAAACTTACAAAATAAATTGTTAAAAAGATCTTATCCATCAGAAGTATTAAATCTCAAAGAGAGAGAGAGAGTATATTCATATTATATTGGAAAACCAATAAATGTACAACTGTTTATGTAACAAAAAATTCTAAAATTGATTCATTTACTTGTGACTGCTTTTGTTCTATATCTTATATAAAATATGAAATTCATGTTTAGAGAGTCATTAATCATTTCCGATCTTTGAATCTTTTTGTTTATTTCCATACATAAAATATTAACAAGTACATTTAGGTTTCCTCCTGGGTTGGTAGGCTTGACTAGACATAGTACCACTTTCTGAAAAATATGCAGTTCAAACTTGTGAATGTACAATGTATCAGGGATGCTCATCATCAAATAAGAATACAAAGTATGTTATGAACTTTAAATGCTTTCATGAAATTTTTCTTCAGAATTTAACCTGAAAGTTCACACTGGGCTCAGGGGGAAATGTCTTCCTTTATTCATCTGGTCCTTCAGTAATACACTTACCACATCATCAAGCATCTGATGACTGTTATGGAATAGGGTTAGTGCTAAAAAGGAAAAAATAGTTCTCCCAGGGTATAACTCAAGGCTAAAATTCATTTCAATAGACTCTCTATTTTCAGGAAAGAATGTTGAAGGGTTGCTCAGAGAAACTTCCTCAATGTAATTGTGGACAAAGTAAGATGGAATATGCATTGGTGTGCCCTAACATTATTGTGTTAGTAATAATCAGAAAAAGTCTTCAGAAATGCTAAAGGATTCAAACCCAAAATGGGGCAGAACACTAAGTCCATCTGTCTTCTCTGGTGGTCTCCAGCATCAGTTTCCATGGCTACTAGAGTAGAGAGGAGACAAAGTCTTAGCTGTAAAGAAATCAGTCAGACAGAACCCTCTGTATGCAGCAGGACTCTGAACAGCAGCACCTCAGCCAGTGAAAGCCTCCCTGGAGGGTGAAAATTGAGACAAGATCCCATGCTCACTTTACTTTGAGTGGGGTTATATGAGAATCTCCTCAGAACATTCTGAACATAACCTCATCAATGCACAGACTTAAGGAATGAATTCACAAACCTATTTATCACTTTTTTAAAAATTCAATCTGGTAATTTGAGTTAGTCCTAGGGGAGACTGAGGAGATGACTCAGCAAATGAAGTGCTTGCCCTTTCAAGTGTGAGGACCAAAGTCTTAATGCCCAGAACTCACCTATAAATCTGGCAGGCATGGCAGAGCCTTGTAATGCTCACACGGTGGAGGCAGAAATGGATGATCTCCTGACAAAGCTGAACTTGTGGGAATTGGTATTTCCAGGTCCAATGAGAGACCTTGTTTCAATAAATAGTGATCTAGGAAGATACTCAAGGTCAACTCCAAGACTCCACATACATACAAGTACACAGGTACATACATATGTACAGTCATAAAAAATACAAACACACATACTTGCACACACCATGCACACATACACACACAACAAGAAAAGGTTCCTAGGTGGGATTTTATTCTAGGCTCATGGAAGAAGTAAAGACAAATCTGTCAGACCAGATATAATTACAGCAAATTCAGATGTGAATTTAAAATAAAGACACAGTATATAGAGCATCACTGAGGAAAAAAATATGGTAAGACCTCATAATACTCATGATGCTAGATCTTCATAATCAGAGCATGAAGGCATTGTTTCAATGCTTTTTTAAGAGATAGAAAAGGAATTATGGGAATGCTGAAGGTTTCAAAGTACTATTATCTCCACTGAATAGATCTGGAAAATAATTGCAAAGGAACTCTGTGAGCCACCACATTTGACACAATTGAAGAAATGAGTTAGATATCTTAATGTCCAGAGTCAAGGAGTAAGAATGCAGCCCAGAAACATAAGAAGATAAAAAAAAGTAAAATAGGGAGAATTAAGCAAATGGTGATTTGATATATTAAGTACAAAAAAATGTAATAGAAAAAATAATCAAGAGAAACATATGAGCATACAATGTAAAACTGAAGAGGTACTAATACTTAGATTTGGGAAATTCAGCAAGAGTCAGTGAGAATAAATAACAATAACAAAAATGCATACAGAGAAACATGTAGTAAAACTATATAAAACTCAAGGATGAGGTGCCTTACCCACAGAGGAAATGCGTATTTACAAGAGGAAATCAATGTGATAGATTAAACATTGTTTTTTATTAGACCTCACATACACATTAAGTGATGATAATGATGTAACTTTATTATCACCTGTTCCTTCAAGGCTTTGTAGTTTTTCTAACTCATTTTTCCCATTGTCCCATCCATGTTGATATCCAGTCTCCGTGTTTGATTTAAAAGTCATTGTTTACTTGTGTCTATTGTAGAAGTTACATTCAATAAGAATATGTCAGCTTGAGCTTAGATGTAGTCATGTCTTAAGCTTTGTTGTGCACATGTGATTGAGGTAATCATCACCAGAAAACTTTTTCCCATTGTGCTGTACTTAAATATGCCTAAAATAAATTACCAAGTGCTAGACTCTTGACCTTTGATGCAACACTGGTTCCTGAGTCAATTTAAAATGCCGTCTTATCTCATTTAGATCAACACTCTGCTGTCCTGATGGGTGCAGAGATCCTTGCAATGTATGTCTGCTTATAAGGTTAATAATTATAATAGACACATTTGTGTTTGGTAATATGTACATTCCTGAATAAATGAATCAGTAACATTTCATATAAAATTGAAATATATACTTATGAATGGTATACTTTCTAAAATGACCCAATATACCCACAATTAAAAGAAGATATTTACATTCATATCTCTCACCTTTCACTAAATCAGCCCTAAATTCTGGGAGTAAACAAAAAGTATTTCAAGATATAATCATAGGCAAGAACATTTTGAATAGTTCAATAGTACAGAAAATAAATCCAAGAAGTGTCAAGAGGTATTACGTGAATTTAAAAAGCTTCTTCTCAGCAAAGGAAATTACCAACAAATCAACATACAGAATGAAAGAAAAATATTTGTTAGCTATACTTCAGACAGTGAATTAATATCTAGACTACATTAAGAACTGCAAAAATTAAATACACTCACACACACATACACACACACACAGAAAGAGAGAGAGAGAGAGAGAGAGAGAGAGAGAGAGAGAGAGAGAGAGAGGACATTGAAATTCCATATAAATAATGTTTTGTTTTTTTTAAAAAAAAATCAGGTGTGGTGTTGCACACCTGAAATCCCAGCACTATAAAGGCTGGAGAAGATCATAGACTAGAGGTTGACCTAAGCTTTTTACGGAATTTAAGGCCAGCTTGAGATATACAGTGAGTCTCAGTCTGGGAAAAAAAAAAAAAACTAGAATCAATCTAAATGCATAGTAAGAATTTGGCTGCATAAATTATGATCACAGTCTATACAAACAAATCCTATTTGAGTTACCAGTTTAATACTTGTATCATGATAGGAATTAATTTACAAGCTATTCAAATCTAACATTCTCAGTCTGTAATCACAGAATATCAAAGACTAAGACAAGAGAATCACTGTGTTTAAGACCAACCCAGGCTACAAGGTGAGCCCCACACCCACAAGTACTACAGACCAAGACTAGACTGCAAAAATAAAATAAAATGAAAGTTAATTTAAAATGTAATCTCTTTCTCACTGTACTTAGGCTATGTCTTTTTAATTTGAAGACTAAATATTTGACATATTTGCTATCTGTGCTTCCTTGAGACATTGAGTACTTCAGTTACGAGATAAGCTACAAAAAGAAGAACCACGGTGAAGAATGCTCTCCTCTCCACTGTGCTCAGAAGCTCCTCCTAGCTCAAGACAGTGCTGAATGTGGAACGACTAGGGTACCTGAAAATTCCTTCAGACCATAGCCTCTAACTTACTGTTTTGTTTTTGTTTTTCCCAAACCTCAGCACCCACTTTGGTCTCCAGTCTCTCATAAATATTTAATATGTTTTGAATGATTTATATCATTTACAATAATTCATCATCCACCAATGATGTCAAAGTCCAAGTTAAAATTTAAATTGCATTCTTTCTGGGTGAGCAATATGACAAGGTTAATGAAGTTACTATAGGAATCCAATATGCTTTATATAAAAAGAGTTCAAAGAACTGACTGCATGAGCCACATCTATCCCTTTAATGTTAGACCTGCCACTACTTGGTGGTGATGTTTCTCATACAGACTAATGCCTTAATGTTGAATTCTGAGTCCAGGATAAGACAGATTTCCCAAAGCCAGAAGCAGAAGTTGGCAAACTCTCCTTGGTATTGACAGCTAAGTCAGATGCTAGCTCTGGTTGCATGTTATTGGTCTGAGGGCTACTTTGCCATTTCTCTGCCTTTTTAGCTTGAGAGTTGCTACATGGCTTTCATCTTTTCTTGTCTCATTTTTCCACCCCTGAAGACAGCAGCCTACTTTCTTTGAAAGAGTCAGTGGAGAAGAGTCAATCACCACTCAAGTCATAGCAAAATCATTTTAGATCAGGAAATTCAAAACTGGTTCACTCTATTTTCTTCTATTCCACTTACAAGAAAATTAATGAGAGGAGAATGTTTTCTAAGTTCTGGCTGGAATGAAACATTTTCTCCTGGCATAATTCATAACCATCATCTATGAAAGATATATAATTTCTGATAAGACATGGAGTGAGTTTCTGATAGAGCAAAATGGATTGAGAAGTTCTGGAACACTAAGGCGTCTCACACATTCATTGTCAAAATCATAAAATACACCAATAGTTGCATACTTTTGAATCTTATATTAATAATCTAATGTATTTTCTATATAAAAATATCTTATAGGGGAGAAAACTTTGATTAGTCTTTTTTAAAGGAGATTCTCCCATTTTGAAAAGTTTGAAAAATTACTTTGACATATGATTATAATTCATTCCAAAGTAGTTGCCAGGAGCAGCATATCTGAGTGGCAAGAGCAAACTTTCAGGATAGTGATTAGCAGGAAGTGGCTGCTAGTAATTTAATTTAGGGCTTACATTCTGCTACCTTTTTTGTGTCTATGGCTGTTTCAGGGGTAGCAGAGACCTAAAGACAAGCAAGCAATTACTGGGTGAGAGTATCTTCTGGTGGAGGCCTGCTGAGAAGTGAACACAAGGCCTTGTACATGTGGCACATTAGCCACACCTTCTGCCACTGAGTAAAACCCATGCTCATATAGATAACATGTAACCTAGAAGATACTAAGAAATATGGAAATATATCTAAACGACTAGCAGATCTAACAATCTCAGACTCATTGTTGAGGACTAAAATACATTATCCATTTTTATCTCAGTGCCAGGGTAATTTAAACATACATCATTTTTGTGTTCAATGAATTATTTGTTACTGGGCACCTTACTTTTAGCCCCCTAGTGAAAGTTAAATATAAATACTGTATTAATATAAATGTTGATTTAATTATCTGATGTTATTTTCAAAATATTAATTCACAATCCCAACCTCTTTGTCCACTCTAAAACCAGTGTATCGAATGTAGGCTAATTACCTGGTAGCTTAGGAGCTAGAGCCTATATCTGTGTGTGTATGTGTGTGTGTGTGTGTGTGTGTGTGTGTGTGTGTGTGTGTGTGGTTGCTGTTTCTCAAAGTGAAGACAGCAAGAAAAGGAGGAAAGATAGATGGATAAATAGATAGATAGATAGATAGATAGATAGATGTTAGATATTAAAATTCAACTTAAGCAGCAAAAGGCTATAATATAAGGTCATGCAGTGAAATGTATCTTTCATGGGAAACAGACTTTTACCTTTGTCATTGTGTGACAGATTAATAATGTACCATTCACTACGTGCATCTCTTTTAATAGACCTCATTTAGAAAGACTGGCTTTGATTCTTATGGTTCTTTGTAAATTTTTAGTCTCCCAAATGGCAGTATTTTTCCAGTATTAGAGGAATTCACAACTCTAAATAAAATTCATTCAAGTTCTTCAAGCCTTTGCAATAATAAGAAAAAAAAAGACTTTTAGAGAAATCGAAAGTAAACAGGAACTGCAACATAAATCATTAATCTGATATAATTTAAATGTCATTTCAGTTGTTCACTTTCTTTGTGCCCTATAAAAGAAATCTTAAAGTAACTTGAACATATAATAAGAATTTATATCATTGTATTATAGTATTTGAAGTTGTATTCTGATTATTTTCATATGCTGAAAAACTAGCTATTGTTGCAAACAAAAGTAAAATAGATTCAAAATCTCAATGAAACAAGTAAAATGTTCTGTTACTAAAATTATTACATCTAATGCTGTGGGGTATTTTGATTACATTCTGACACTCCCAAGACTGACAATAAAGTTGATTTTGAATCAGAGGGTGAAGCTAGCTACTATCTGACCAAAATTAGCCATAGAAGTTTTGAACTGAGGATATATAGAGGGATACAAGAAGTAGTGGAGAGGGTCTAAGAGAAAGGCTCTGCCCCTTCTGGATCGGGAAAAAGAGAGAGGGGAAGTCACTTGTCACTTCTCTGTTGTTTCTTCAACCAATTTAGTTCTTACCTCAGTATCTGACTCCCGAGTTTTTATTGATAAAGAATAATTAGATAAATGCCACATCTGGCATTCAACAGAGGGTACAAGATCACATGACAGCCACTTACCCATGGCTTTGCACCCGCCTGAGCCACTGCTATGGCTGGCTTTCCCTCCCGTCCCCCAGGCCCTACACAGGGAGTCGGGAGTTTCTCCATTGCAGCCTCTCTACAGCAGCCTCCAGCTGCTGCCATCCTCAGCCCCAAATGCCATATGTGGTTGGGCCCCAAATACCACCAGAGTTAGCTGCCCACAACCGGTTGGTTCTGTCATTGAGGAAGCTCTGTGTCCTTGCTTCCTGCTATGTGGCCTTCTTATGGATGTCCCCCTATACCCACTTTTCAGGTGGCTGGCTCCCTCTCCCCATAGGTTATAAGCTTCCCCTGAACCCCCTGCTCAGGCCACTGCCATGCCAGGTGGGCTGCCTTGAGACACAGTCAGGCTTTTACTGCTGCTGCCACTGCCACACACTCTCAGCCTCCAGCTACACACAAGCAGCTGCAGCTGCTCTCAGTCAAGCAATGCCCTGCCTGCATTCTCTGCCCAGCCATGCTGCACAGCTACAGCCAGCCTCACACTTCACTGTCATCATCATCTGGTGAGACACTTGGGAATTCTTCAAGGGGGTATTAGTTGTTGTTTAAGTTTTTCCCAATATTAAGAATGAAGAACAGTATTACAATGCAGGGAGTTAAGTCTCTTTATGGTTCCACAATGGATGGCTTGAAAATAGAAAAATTAAATGAAGAGATAATCAACTTATCTGGGATTAATATAGTGTTGATTATAATCATTATCAGTTTGGTAATCCATGTTTTACCCTTTTAAAAGTGCTTTGATATCTGTGCCAAATATGAAGATTTTATTGGTAAGATACAATCCTTAGAAAGACCTACTAATGAAACTAAGAAAAATATTCACACAGAGACAAAGTTTACAGCATACCCTACTTCACAATTGCATTGTGAAACTGAAGAAGAATGGCCCAAGGTAATTAGAAAAGTGACCTTAATTTATCCAGTCACCATTTAAGAACAGTGACACATGATATCTGTCCCAAAAGCTATTCAGAAGTTAACTGGCATCTTGTAGTAATGTTAGATTTGAAGCAGATGTTAAATTCATGGGCAACTCAGAACAGAATTATTCCATAAGGCTGGAAAGATTTAAGTACAGCAATATTGGAAGCTGGTCCTTAGTTACAATGGAAAAATGGTGGGGAAAGGAAGCTATGGTAATAGAACAATGAAATGGGGTTAGAGAAAGTGAAATTCTCCAAGAACAGCTCCTCAGTGAAGGCCAGTATGCTCATTTGAAAAGACAGATTACATTTGATGATCATATCTTGTCTCTATGCCCTATAGCAACTTTGAATGCTTGAGACAGTTTTGAAGAATCAGGAAAGAAGACTAAGTCATTTACTAAAATTATACAATGCCCAAAAGAAGCCTTCACTGATATTTTATAAATATTGACTTTAGCTATAAATCAAATGATATCAGATCCAGAAGATAGACAACTATTAATTGAATCTTTGGCTTTTAGAGATGCTAATTCAGAATGCAAAAGGGTGATTACTTCTTTGAAAGCAAAATAAGCACAAACAGATCAATGGATTAGAAATACAGCTGATATTAGATCTCATACTTATGATACTTGGATAGGAGAAGTGGTTTCTTAATTTTTTTTTAAAATTCAAAATGTTAGATGTTTTAATTGTGATAAACCAGCTTGTATTAAAAGGGAATGTAGGCAAGGCATTCCTAGACACAATGTTTTTTCTAGAGATAATCCAAAAAGAAGGCCCCAGCCTTCTGAAATATGTAGAAGGTGTGGCAAAGGCTGGCATTCGACTAATGAATGCAGATCAACATTGAACAGGCAAGGTAACCCTTTGGCATCAGGCAATGCCTCAGGAGGGCTCTCTCAGGACCCCTTGTTAAATTTGGTTCAATTATTTCCTATAAGCAATGGGGAAACAGCTCATAGAGTAATTAAAAGACTTATACCTGTTGTTAAACGCCATACTGCTCTGGATGACAAAACAGCTTCATTAGATAAAATAAGATTTTCAGGAGAGACCATAAAACAAGTATTTTGGAAAAATGCTATAAATGATCAGAGACCAAAGCTAAAAGTCCAAATAAATGGCATTGAAATTGAGAATTTGATAGACAAAGATGCAGATATAATAATACTTTCAGTAAAATCTTTGCATCCAGAATGGCCTTTTCAGGTGGTAAATATTCAGCTTCTATGGATTGGAACTTTATCTCAGGTAAAACAAAATGCAAGAAGGGTCAAGTGTATAGGGCCAGAAGGACAGAGAGTAAAACCATATGTGGCTAACATAACAATGAACTTATGGGGATGTGATTTGTTGCAACAATGGAAAACACAGATTAACATTTCTTCAATCTCAGAAACAAACCGTAAAGCAACAACGGCCTTTAACCTCAGAAAAAGTACAGGCATTAAAACAGCTGGTATAGGAGCAGCTAAATGCCCAACATATTGAAGAATCAACCAGTCCTTGGAAATCTCCTATATTTGTCATTAAAAAGAAATCTGAAAAATGGAGAATGTCAACAGATTTAAGAGCCATAGATAAGGTTAATAAGTGAATGGGCTCTTTAAAGTCTAGAATTCCCTTGCCTTCCTTATTACCTAAAACATAGTCTATTATTGGGATTGATTTAAAAGACTATTCTTTGTTTTGTTTTTTAACTATACCTTTACAAGATAGAAAAAATTTTTCCTTCACAGTGCCTATTTATAATTCACAGCCTGTTAAAAGATGTCAGTGGCAAGTTCTGCCACAAGGGATGTTAACAGCTCCTCCTTGTGTCAATGTTTTATGCAACAACCATTAGAAATAATTCATAAACAGTTTCCCCAGTCTATAATTTACCATCATATGGAAGGCATATGCCTAGCTGATTCAGATTCAGATACTTTAAAAAAAATCTTTAAGAATTAAAGAAAATTTTGCTTTGCTTGGGATTATAAACTGCTCCTGAAAAAATATGAAGGGAAGATTCTACTAGTTATCTAGGATATAGGCTAGGTTTACAAAAAATTCAACCACAGAAATTACAAATCAAGAGAGATCAATTATGAACTCTTAATGATTTTCACAACTTGCTGGGAGATATTAACTGGCTACTGCCCACAATTAGATTGACAACTCAAGAACTAAGTAATTTATTTCAAACCTTACAAGGTGATAAGGACTTAAGTTGTCCAATAATATTTTTAGCTGAGGCTGAGAGAGAATTGGCTTTGGTAGAAAAGAAATTACAGGATGGACTTGTGGATCACTTGGATCCAGAGCTTGATTGTATCCTGGTCATACTAACCTCTACATATTTTCCTACAAAAATTCTTATGCAGAGAGAAGATAATGTTTTAGAATGGATTTTTTTACCACACAAAAAGAGCAAAAAATTAAAAACCTATGTAGGAAAGACTTATGAATTGATTCTGAAAGGAAAATTAAGACTTCCTTGATTAGTAGAGTAATATACCCAGCAGAAATTGTGGTAACTTTTACTTATGCTGAAATTGCCTCATTATGGACAGAAAACTAATATTGGCAGAGAGCTAATGATAATTTCTTGAGAGAGATTAGCAACAAATATCCCCAAAGCAAGATACTTCAGTTTATAAGGAGAATTAATTGGATCCTTCCTCACATTTTATAGGGAATACCAATTTCTGGAGCCCTAACATTCTATATTCATTCAAATAAATCAGGAAGACAGGTTGTAAATCAGAAAATTAAGTAAAGTGGCTCAAAGCCCTGAGGAGTCTGTTCAAAGGTCAGAATTATATGCTATGCTCATAGTATTATGTCAGTGGCCATGTCAGAGGAGCAGTAGGTGGCAATTGAAATTCAAGGTTCAGCCTACCAGGAGGAAACTCCCTGGTGGGTGATTCTTGGCTAGGCAAGGCCCTGAGACCACAGAGCCCAGAATGTCTTTTGCTTCTGCTGTGCTTCTGTTTGCTGCGGCTATCTTTCCCTGGTATCTAACATAGTGTGAATGGGTGTGGGGAGATTCCTACTGCCTGTAATGTAGTGTGTTTATCTCATGGAAACATTCTGTTGTACTGGGTATTTTTACCTGTGGACTTTTATGGAGATGATTTCTTCCTAAGCTATACTGTCTAAATGATAATAATAATGTTAGTTTAAATAAAATTTTCATGATTAAAAATACAAATGAGGAAGTGTCCCACTACTACAGCACATGAGTTTCTATTGAGAAGCTGTATAGACTGTGGCTTAGGTTAATGATTAAGAAAAATAATTGAGCCCCAGTTAGCCCAGCTAGGTTAAATTCTTTTAACCTTTTTGTTAGGAGATGTGTTCACAAATTTCAGAGTGCATCACAGCTGAAACAAAGCTTTGAAAATACCTTAAAGTTAGACTAAGATGTTTTCATTAAATAACTTTGAGGTGAAAAACTCAAGAAAATAATCTAAAGTTTTAGAAAGGCACATAGTTGAATGCTGAACTCTTTAATGTCAGGGAACAAGAACAAAGCAGCCCAATTATTACTAGCTGATACACTTTTCTTGCTAGGATTCGTTGGTGATCAAAGGTGATAATTAATTCTGTGTACCCATTTCTGCCCTCAATATTCTGATATAAGAAACTATTGATGAGTGGGTAGGTGTAGCAGGAATCTTAGAAGGTTTTATTATTAAGAATGAACCTGAGGGCAGTTATTGGGGTGAATGCTGGAAGATCAGAGAAGCAAAACAAACCACAGCTACCTCACCTCGCCAATTCCTCAGGTGATCCTGTTTCCTCAGACTGGATGCCTCTGAGTCCTCATCCAGAATGAATCTCAGCTGACTGCTGCTAAAAGCCTAAAAGCTTAATCAGCCAAAAGCTTCTAGTTTCTGGTCCTCATGCCTTATATACCTTTCTGCTTTCTACCATCACTCCCTGGGATTAAAGCCTCGCCTTCTAAGATTAAAGGCATGAGTCACCATGCTTGGCTATATCCTTGAACACATGGATTTCTGCCTCTGGAATGCTAGGATTAAAGGCATGTGCTACCACTGCCTATCCTCTATGTTTAATATTTTGGCTTTTCTGTCTCTGACCCCAGATAAGTTTATTAGGGTGCACAATATTTCAGGGAACACAATACCACCACAGGTAGGTACCCTAAAGATTTAAATTAGAGCTGACTGATTATTTTTCATATAAAATAGTTTAGATTTGTGATTCCTTTAAGATTTCTTAAGAGATTACTGTTCATTATAAATAATAAAAAAATTGACCCTTTCTTTGTAACTGCAAAACTTCAGCTGGTCAATAAAACACCTGACTGAGAAAAATACCTTGCTTGCCTCCATGGTTAATTTATGACAATTTGCCTGGGTGTGAATATACATGGGTTCTTGGGATAATTTGTTTTTCACATGTAATATGTAGAATGTTTAATCATGTAAGGGATATGGAAAATATGCTGTTTTTTACTTGTATTCATTCACTTGAAAAACAGTGTAACCACATTGTAATTTTATATTGCCTGAAATATTTTGCTGTGATATATAAGCTATAAGAGAAAGAATAGAGAGGGTTAGAGAGAGTTAAAATGGGCTGGAAGGAAAATATCAAGACTGAGAGTTAGAAGAAAAACATCAACAATGAGAGAGTTAAAATGAGTTAGAAGAAAAGCATCAGAAATGAGAGAGTTAGAGGGAAAACATGAAGAATGAGAGAGTTAGAAGGAACTAGAAGGGAAACATCAAGAATAAAGAAAGAGTTAGAAAGAAAACATCAAGAATGAGAGAAGCAAATAACTAGGGAAATAAAGAATAGAGAATGCAAAAGAAGAATAAAGAAAAGGTCTAAAGGAAATCATCAAGAGAGTGTATGCATGTCTTTTTCCCTAACCCACTCAGATAGAGAAGTCTTAGTATATGCAGATACTGTGGGTTCCTTTTGAGCCTTGCACTGTCTGGAGGCTAGTTCCCCAGGCAGCAATAGTAATACTAGATTTTCCAGAACCTCTTAATATAGTTACTGACTCTCCATATGCAGAAAGAGTTGTTTCACATATTGGGACCTCTGAACTTATTCCAGATGTTTCAGAATTAACTTTGTTATTTATTCAACTACAAGTAATCAGAAATAAAAATCATCCCTTGTATAAGACACATATCAGAGCCCATATGGGTCTATCAGGCCCTCTAGCACAAGGTAATGATGAAATTGAGTAGCTATTGGTAGGAAATGTGTTAGAGGCCTCAGAATTTCATAAGAAACAACTGTTAATAGCAAAGGTTTGAAGAAAAAAATTTCTATCATTTGACAATAAGCCAAAGAAATTATAAGGAGATGCCCTACTTGTTTTTTGTATAACCAAACTCTACTACTTGCAGGAAGTAAACCAAAGGGTAATCAATGAAATGAAATTTGGCAAATGGATGTGTTTCATTTTGCAAAGTATGGAAAACTAAAGTACGTGCACCATACTATAGATACATATTCAGGATTCCAACTGCTTTGAGTTCTGAAAAGTCTGATTCTATAATTACACACATTTGTTAGAAGTTTTGGCCATCATTGGGATACCTGAACAATTAAGACTGACAATGTTCCAGCATATGTCTACAGTAAAATGAAACAATTTTTTTGCATATTACAATATAAAACATATTACAGGTATACCACACAATCCTACAGGACAAGCTGCTATAGAAAGATCTAATTGCACTTTAATAGATACACCTAATAAATGGAAATGGTAACAAAGATGCCCAGAGATATATTTCACAATACTTTCTTAACTTTAATTTTTTTTAATGCTAATAAGAAAGGAAAAACAGCTACAGAGACACATTGAATAATAGAAAAAACTGCTTGTGGTGTTATTGTGTTCCCCAAAATATTGTGCACCCTAATAAACTTATCTGGGGTCAGAGACAGAAAAGCCACTAGATACTTAGGTTAGGCAGTGGTAGCACATGCCTTTAATCCTAGCATTCCAGAGGCAGAAATCCATCTATTCAAGGATACAGCCAAGCATGGTGACCCATGCTTTTAATCCCAGAAAATGAGGCTTTAATCCCAGGGAGTGATGGCTGAAAGCAGAAAGGTATATAAGGCATGAGGACCAGAAACTAGAAGCATTTGGCTGGTTAAGCTTTCAGGCTTTGGAGCAGCAGTTTAGCTGAGTTTCATTCTGGATGAGGACTCAGAGGCATCCAGTCTGAGGAAACAGGATCACCTGAGGAATTGGTGAGGTGAGGTAGCTGTGGTTTGTTTTGCTTCTCTGATCTTCCAGCATTCACCCTAATAACTGGCTTAGGTTTGATTTTATTAATAAGAACTTTTTAAGATTCATGCTACAACTGCTGAATTAAATCAATCTGTATTTTTTTTTTTTTTGGTTTTTCGAGACAGGGTTTCTCTGCGTAGCTTTGCACCTTTCCTGGATCTCACTCTGTAGACCAGACTGGCCTCTAACTCACAGAGATCCACCTGCGTCTGCCACCTGAGTGCTGGGAATAAAGGCATGTGCCACTACCACGCAGTCAGCCTGTATATCTTAAAGATGTATTGAACTTAGAATGTAAACCAGGATTTGTGTTACATTGGAGAAGGGTTTTTGCTTTTGTATCCACAGGAGAAGAAAAGCTATGGATGCCATCCAAATTCATAAAGATTAGATTTGAACAGGAGGGATCTCTTGATCAGGAGAAGTGATATAGTTCATCAAACAGTGTGGCCTTTCAATTTAAACTAACTTGTGAGACTAAAAATGCCTTTCATTTAATCATATATAACCTGCCAAAGAAGGGATCTCCCCAAAGTTAAGGTTAGGGCAGGTGCTGTGGGATAATGCTATTGTACACTGGTTTAATAAAATACTGATTGGCCAGTAGCCAGGCAGGAAGTATAGGTGGGATAAGAGACAAAGAGAATTCTAGGAAGAGGAAGGTTGAGTCAGGTGATGCCAGCCCACCATCCAGGGAGCAACATGTAATGGCACACAGGTAAAGCCACGGAAAATGTGGCAACATATAGATGAACAGAAATGGGCTGAGTTTGAGTGTAGGAGCTAGTCAGTGGTAGGCCTGAGATAATGGCTGAGCAGTTTTAATTAATATAAGCCTCTGTGTGTTTACTTGGGTCTGAGCAGCTGTAGACCAGGCAGCACACAGGAAAACTACTGGCTACAGACAGACGTCTGTTTTTGTCTTTCCAAGAGAATAAAAGCATCTAAATAAGGAATCTGAAGACCACTGGACAAATGAGACATGTGAAGAAAATGACAAATCATCCACAGGAAATGTTCCAAGAAAAAGAGTAAATTAGCCTAATGGTATAGCACATTTCCAACAGAATAAAATTTCATAGATCTTCCCAAATGTTTGTTTCTGATGTTCTCTACAGACATATAAGGCAAATGGTCTTATGTAGTCCCAATTCTATTAAAAATCAAAGCTTTTTTTGGAGTTGGAGCATGGCTCACTCTTTCTCTAAACCCAAGCATGCTTGTTAAAGGAAAAACCAAAATCTCTCATGTCAGAGGAGCCACCTGGTATAGAACAGAAGAAAAAACAAAATTAAAGGACTATTTTACTTCTACTAATAATCCTTTGGTTTTATTTCAACTCTTTAAAACTTTTCTCAAGGTATAAATATTATCTCAAAATTTATTATATATATATATATATATATATATATATATATATATATATATATATATATATATATATATATAAACTTTCTAGAAATAGGCTCCATCTAGCTTCCTGTATATGATTTCAGGCTTGAGTCTGAGGCAGTAATTAGGAATTAAGTTTGTGTACCCCAGATGAACTTAACAAATTGTGGTCCCTTAAGCTCTCTGCAATCTGCTTCCTATGACATACAAAGTGTTTAAGTTTTTTGCAGTGAAACATGACCATTCCTAACAGTGACTTTGAAATCTCTAAAAGGACAGTGGGGCCCCACAATGATGCTTCCACCTGGATTGTGGTAATGCCACTAAGCTGACAAACACCATGCAAAGATCAGTGTTGGACTATAAACTGCTCAGAATAATTTCATGTCAGTTAGCCAAGATGATCCAGCCTCATAGACTAGGCAGGACTTCAGATAAGCCATGCACTTTTCCATTACACAGAGACTGGATAACAAATGACACAGCTAACTCTCCCCAGACTTGACAATGATCCTAATTTTCTCAGGGTCCCCTAAACATACATTTGCCCATAGACAACAGGAAGTAATTTTAAGGACACAATATCCACATTCCCCAAAGGTGTAGTGGGTAGTTTTTGATTGTTTGGTGGGTTATGGATGTTTGTCATCACTTAGTGTGGTTGGTTACACATTGTAACTTGTCGTGGTAAGGGAGGAAACTAAGCAAGAGAGATTGGATTCAGGGATTCAGGGATCTCACTCTGAAAAGAAAAAGGGTGATATAGGAATCACACAATAAAATGGTAGGTTATTGAATGTACTTTTAACCTAAAAGAACAACTAATAGTCTTAAATATTTTACATTGGTATAGATTTTTGTATATTGCTACAAATTTAAGGTTGTTTTTGTTATAACGGATATGTGTTTCTACTCTTATTTTAGGTATTTTTGTATATTGATACAAATTTAAAGTTTTGTTATACTGTATATATGTTTCTACTCTTGTTTAAGGTATTGTACCTATGCAGTTCATTTAACAATGTAATGTAAATTTCTAGTCCTTGAAAGTTATTATTATAAACTATTTAGGATAATTAAGAAGTACAGGTTAGTACTTAGTCATCTAACAATAAAATCTGTGGCCATGTTAGATATGTTTTTAAGCTCATACAGAGATGTATTTTAGATAGATAAATGGTCTTCAAACATTTCAGAGATGTACAGAATATGGCATTTAAGATGTTTTAATAACATAAGACTTTTAATGACAGTGAGATATGTCAGCCTGGCAGCACAAATCTACTTCAAAAAGGGTGATGTGCATCAAAGAATCTCCATATGGAATTTTCTTTAATTGTGGCAATGTTGGCCACTGGGCAAGAAACAGCCCTTGCCTCAACTGCTGACAGTATGCTGTCCAAATTAGACAAGCAGGACACAAAAGAAAGTGACTAACAAATTTGCCAAGACAAGGTATGACAGTCCTTCAAATTCTTGCATCACAGAAAAGTCTGTGAGATATTCTAGGCCTATAGGCTGAAGATGGATGCCCCAACATTGCAGAAGAACTTTGGCTGACTGTCCAGGTAGCTAGTTGTCTCTGTTATTTCTACAGTTTTGGAAATTGCTTGCTCTGCCCTTCCTATTTATTCAGATAACATTATATACTTCCTGGGTCTCTGATAGGGTTGGAGAATAGACAGTTATTATTTTACGGATTTCCTTGTTACCAAATTCAGAAAACAAAATTATATAAGAGATTTAAAGTGTATAAGGTTGAGAGACATAAAAGCTTAAATTGTTTGTCTCAGAAAATGCTTTGAGGTCTAAAAAGATAGTTTTGAGTTGGTAATACAAGTTAGAATAGAAAGTGAATTAGGTACAAAACTTTGGATTCACCAAAATAGGATAGATAACAGAGTATTTTCTCTAAATTTGTCAAATTCAAGTGGACTGGACATTGTGAATTTAATCCTTTCTTGATAATTGTTCTTATTGCATTAGTTTTACTGTGTTAGAATTAAAACCTTCCCTTTTCATTTAGACAAAAATGGGGAAATGTTAAAAATTTTGATTACACTCTGACAATAAAGTTTACTTTAATCAGAGGGCAGAGCTAGATACTAGCTGGCCAAAATTATCCATGGAGGTTTTAGAGTACTGAGGACAGATAGGGAGACACAGGAAGTAGTAGGGATGGGCTGAGAGAAAGGCACCTTTTGGATCAAGGAAGAGGAGAGGAGGTCACTGGCTGTATCTGGACCATTTCTCTGATCAATTAGGTTTTTACCCCAATATCTGACTCTTGAGTTTTTATTGCTAAGGGATAATTAGATAAATGCTTCATATCTACTTCTGTTTGATCATATTTTTTCTTATACAGTTACCCAGTATTTCTTAAGGTTACAGAAAACTCAGCCAAAGTAATGTAACAGAGACAATGCTCAGGACTCATAAATGATGATTTACAATCAAATAATTAAGACCAACTAAATGTTTATCAAGCATCAAGCAATGTATAACATGACTAGAGAACAAAGAAAACCTCAATTATGCCTCAAGAATTTCAACCTAGCACACTGTTTTATACAAAAAAATATTTAAATTAGATTCCAACAACAAACTCTAATTAACTCTCATATCTTGAAATCAATAAACAATGCTCACAAGTCACTAATTAAAGAAGAATAGTCATAACAGAAATCAGAAAGTATTTGCTATTGGACAAATTTAAAACACAATATACAAAGACTTATGAAAAAGTTAGTGTAGGAACAACTACAAATTTCTAAGCCAAAGTATACCATTCAGGAAATAATAAATAGAAATGAATTAAAGTAGTGGAAAGCAATGGCAAATAAAAGGAAAATTGTTAAGCAATAAAGTTCTAGGAAAGAATGAAACAATAGAAAATATCAGAATGCAAATGAAGAGGTGGATTGTATTTAAGTACTTTGGCTTATGAAACTAAGTGCACTAAGAAAGGAAAGTTAGACATCAGGGAAACATTCTGTAAGTCACAGAAAGCAAACAAAGTCAGCTGCACCATCAGATTCATGATTGAAAATGTTTGCAGGTTGTAATTCAGAGGTGGGAACTGGGAGGGAACTCAGCACATTACCTACCACAATGATGTGGTGCTGGGATTTGGGGAAGAAAAGAGACTAGAATTTACAGACTATAGTATCAAAGATGCTTTCTCTAGAACAAGAATTGCTTCCATCTTTCTTTTTAAAATATTGTACACAAACTTGCAAGAACAAAGTCTTTCCAGGAAACTGCACAGCAACACAAAGCTCATGAACTGTCAGGGATTAGCAGATAGCAGGCACTAACCAAGATAGAACTCTCTCATAGTCACTTCAAAGCTTCTGTTATACAAAGGGAGTGATGTAAATTCTATAATTAGAAATAGGCTATGAACCACACCCCAGGACTGACAGATGTTAAAATCAACAGACAGTGCAGAAGTCATTGGAATGCCAGTCCATGTGTTAGAACAGAATATAAATATATATGAATATAATTGAATTTCTACTTAAGAAAACTCCTGACACAATGGCTTCACTGATGAATTCTGCCATACACTTCAGAAAGAATTACTTGTAATTCTAAATAAATTAGTAATAAAAAGAAGAAGGATTGCGAGAGCTAGAGAGGGTATATAACAAGGGAAAGTGTTTTCAGTACACACCAGGATAGTTGCACGTATGAAACCACAGCAATTCTGACAGCATGCACAAGACCTGAGCAACCTCAAGACAGACAAATCCCTACACAGAGAAGAGAGGTAGATAAGAAGTCCCTCTCTAGCTGAGGAGTTATTGGTCATTGAACGCTACCAGGGATTGGGAGAGTAGTTGGTCTTCTATAAGAATGTGGCCTCTTGAAGGTGGACCATGCTCCAATGGATGGCCACACACTCAAGAGCACAAATTGATGTGATGTTTTTTAAAAAGAAGACACAAAGTTGAGTGGGTATGGAGGAGGGAGGTAGATTTAGGAGGAGATGGAGATAAGGGGTGAATATTGTAGTAGAATATTATTTTAAGGTGTATTACTTTTGTTTTATGTCTCATTTGTTTAACTCTGTGAACCTATGTCACTGTGCCTGTGTAAAACACCTAATGGTCTAATAAAGAACTGGTCAATAGCAAGGTAGGATAGAGGATAGGCAGGGCTTGCAGGCAGAGAGCATATATAGGAGAAAACTGGGAGGAGAGATCTAAGATCTAGGAGCCAGAGAAGGAGGAGGACTCCAGGGGCCATTCACCTAGCTACACAGCAAACCACAGAGTAAGATTTATAAAAGATAGAGAGTGCAAAAAGCCCAGAGGCAAGTGGTAGATGGGATAATTTAAGATAAGGAAAGTTGGCTAGAAACTAAGCCAAGCTAAAGCTGGGCATTCATAAGTAATAATAAGCCTCTGTGTGTGATTTATTTGGGAGCTGGGTGGCAGCCCCCCCCCAAAAAAAAAGAGTAATAAAACAACCAACAACATAATGGCACCTAATGTGGGGCCTTATTTCTGTGCAGGGCTTAAGAAAGCTGAGGGTTTTTTTGGGGGAAAAAAAAAGTTGGGGGGAATACAGTTCCTTTAAGAGTTTCGGCCAGACCGTTTCTGCCGGGGAACTGAGTACCTGAGCAGCCAGTATATGAACCAGGAACAAAAAAACTAAGTAAAAAATGCCTGCCACAGTGCAAGCATTGGCATTCTAGAGCTTTATGGCAGTTGAATGCAGTTCCTGGTCAGACAAACCTACAAAGGGCTGGGAGTTTCACGCTTGGTTTTCCAGACCGGAGAAGACGGCTGAGCTAGCCAAAAGCCACTTATGCGGAAAATCCAGGTGTACCTTATCACTTTAAAAGTTTACTCAGATGGTCAAAAAGACTAGAGATATGCAGTAAAGAGGTCCAGATGGAAAAACCTCTAAGCAGGTTACAATGTGTTTACCAATGTGCATAGGCTTAAGAAACAAAGAGAAAGGGTACAGTCACAGAAAAAAAATGAATAGCTTATAAAATAGTTTTTAAAGAGGGAGTAAAAGAAAAAAAAGCCATATAAGACGGGAAATACACAGGCAGTTTGGATCCTGTATGTGTTAATTTTGAATTTTTTGACGGTCGAGAATCAAAAGACAGCTTCTCAGGACACATGAGATTGTGAACCAATCTAGGTATTTTAGAAATGCCTTAACTTTAAAGAAGTCAAAAAATATACTTGTCAAATGGAAATCAAAAATGCTTTGGAGTTTTGTTCCCACAGGAGATGAGAGGCTATGGATTCTTTCAGGGTTAATATGGATCAGGTTTGATCAGGTGAGACCTTCTGAGATTTGACAGGTGATATCTATCAACAAAGGTTACTGCTGGTCTTCCCAGGACTTGGTCATTATCTCAAAAATTTCTCTCTGGGACCCTAAAGATACTTATTCCACAGACAGCAGGAAGAAGTATGGAGAAACCTAGTCGCACATTCCCAAGAGTTGGGGTGTGTGGGTGGTTTTGTTTATTTTGGGGTTATGGATGTTTGTTGTCATTTAGGGGAATATAGAATATGGTACAAATTTTAAAGTTATTTTTGTTACACTGTATATGTTTCTACTCTTGTCTAAAGGGTTTTTGTATATCGATGCAAATTTAAAGTTGTTTTTGTTACCATATATTGTATATGTGTTTCTAATCTTGGTTAAGGTATTGTACCTATGCAGTTTATTTTAAAAATATAAGGTAAAGTCCTAGTTTTTGAAAGCTATTATTATAAACTATATAGGATAATCAAGAAACATAGGTCAGTAGTTAGTCATTCATAACAATCAAATTTATAGATATATTAGGTATGTTTTCTAGGTTAAATAGCTATATTTTAGATAGATAGATGGTCTTCAAACCTTTCAAAGACCTAAAGAATATGGCATTTAAAATGTTTTGTAAACTTAGGGCTTTTCATGACAATGAGACACAGCTGCTCCTCGCAGCAACAATCTACTTCAGAGAAGATGATGGGCATTGAAGAAACTCCTAATGGAGTTTGCTTTCATTGTAGCAAAATTAGCTACTGGGCAAAGAAACTGTTCTTGCCTTTGACTGCTCACAGTGTGCTGTGCAGCATACTGGATATGTAGGACACAGGAAGAAAAGACTGTTGAACTTTGCCGGAAGAAGGCAGAATAGTCCTTCAAAATTCCTGCTTCACAAAAGAATCTGCCAGATATTCTGCAGGACATGAAGGAAAGCTACTGATGAACATTGCCACAAGGCAGGACAGTCCAAAACTCCTCCTTCGTAGAAAAATCTGCCGGATACTCTAGGCCTATAGGCTGAAGTTGGATGCCCAACAATGCAGAGGAACTCTGGGTGACTGTCTCGGCAGCCAAATGTCTGTTGTTAGATAATATTATATCCTTCTGGGTCTTTGATGGAGTTGAAAACTAGTTTTAGTTTTATAAATAGTTACAGTTGCAGTTTTTCGTTGTTATGAAAGTAAGTTAGGTTTAAAACTTTGGATTAACTAAGACAGGATAGATAATGCATTATTTTCTCTGAATATGCTAACTACAAATGGACATAACCTCACGACCTCCCAAAGATCCCATTTCTTAAATTATACTAAACACTAGGGATTCAGTAGATAACCTACGGGAATAAACAATGCCTAAATGAAGTGTATGGTTTCCTTGATTGAATCTTGGAAGACAAAAAAGGTTGGTATTTAAACTGAAAAAAAATCCATGTAAAGCATGTAATCTCACCTTAGTGTTCTACAAATAAATTCTTACATGTGCAGAACCTTTCATTGTTGTGTGAGAAGTTAACAACTAGAAAAAGGAATCAGGATCTAGAAGGAAGGGCATCTTAGGCTTAGTTGGTGAAGTTTCCATTTCTTTTTTATTATTTTTAATGGTGACCTAACATGACATTTTTCTAGTCTAGAAGCAAACACCATTTCTCTCTAGCCTTGAAAATCTTAGAAAGAAGATATGATTGCTTTTACTTGTCATTTACTCCTTATGTATATATTTATTATATACAGGAAATAGGGAAACAAATTGAAACAAAGTTATTACCAATAACTTAACTTCATATTTTGTTATGAACAATCACCAAGCTTTTCAGCTGGTATTGATAAATGTCTTTGAGTCCTTATAAGATTTACACACACATACACACACACACACACACACACACACACACACACACACACACACCTCTTTTCTTGTCCTCAATGCAGTGCTTTTTTATTTTGGTATGAGTGAAATAACTTTTATTTTAGTGTTTTGGCTTTACAAAATTCCTAGGAACCATAGCACATTAAGACTAGGATTTAACTAGGTGTGGAGGAATCCATACTGCTAGAGCTTGTGAGGTGAAGCAGGAAGATCAGAAGTCCATGCCTAGTTTTATACAGATTTTCAGACTAATCTTGGGGGCAGGCAGGGAGAGAGGAGAGAAGGAGAGGGAAGGAGACAGGGATGGAAGACGGAGACGAGAGAAGTTCAGATGTTAGACTTATGGTCACACATCTAATAAAGCTGAAGCAGTGACGTCCATGATTTCTTCTCCAAATATCTCACACTTACTGATGGCCATATGCAATTGGCCCTGTCTCAGGAGACCTTCCACAGCTTAGTTACTTCAAAAGCATTCCCACCCTATGACTTAAATACCACACTATTCCCCATCTCACTCTTACCCAAGAGAGGACACCTCTCATAGCAGTAAGTAGTTGCTCTGCACTGTGCTGTAGTGTTGTGGATGGCTTATAGTATGCCCCCGACAGGTTCATCTGAAATACCTGGTCCCCAGATGACAGTGCTGTTTGGGGAGGCTGTAGACTTTAGGAAGTGGGACCTCGCTGGAAGAAATGGACCAATTGAGGAAAGTCCTTGGGTATTTATTATTCTGGCTGCTTCCTATTTTGCTCTTGGTTTTGTTGTCTACCATGAAGTAAAATAGCTGCTCATCTCTGCTACTGCTAACATGATATTCTGCCCAGCCTCATGCCTCCAAGGGACCATGGACTGAACCCTCTGAAATTGTGAGTTTAAAAAAAATCATTTTTCTCTTAAGTTATTTCTATCAGATATTTACTCATAGCAAAAAGAAAACTATTGAACATAGCAGGTACGGCTCTGAGATTTCTTATTTCTTATGTGTCAACAATACTTACTTCCAGTTACCTTGGCTCAGAAGTAACTCTGCTTCTACATTCTCTTATACCTTCATTCTCACCCTCTCCTCTTTCCACCCTTTCCACTTCTCAGCCATTTGACATACCTTGGTTTACCAGAGGTACATTGTAAAGAGCACTCATTTCAGCTATCAGAATCGCTTGTTTGAAACAGTCTGACCAATCGCTATTTAAATTAAAACAAATACTTTAAGTATTCTAAGCTTTTCTCTATCTCTATGTCTGAGCTAATTGTCTTCAGATTCAACCTTACATATAAATGTGTTTCCAAATATAGAATCCTTAGTGAACTGAGAACTGTAATGATAATTAGTGTGTAGGATGAGAGGAAAGGGTATGCATGGCATTATAGAATGGGAAAGGAATGATGCAAGGACATGAGTGGCCTCTCTCCAGGCATGGGGTAGCTCCCAAAATACATGTACGTCCTCAGAGAAAGGTAGAGTCAACAAGCCAAAAACAATGGTAGTAATTGCTCAGGTTTGAAATGGATCTGCTAAACGGCATCTGGAAACTGTTGACTATGTAGTTTATCCATCCTCATGGTCAACCTGCACACATGTTTCACGCTCCACAGTATCTCACAAATCCTCCAGTTAATTACCCACTAATTATAACACCATTGAATGGCTATACGGAAGCAACAATATAATTATGGAGCAAAAAGCTCTGAGCAATTACAAGGCTGAGCATACTGGTTGATTACAATAAATCCCCTGTTCATTGTTGATTTTGTCACCTGCTTAATGTTCCTAATCTCTTGACATGTGTGATAAACCATTCATAACATATGAAGCAGGGCCTTTGGAGAGAAAATCTGACTTCAATGGGAGGGAAGTACATATATGCAGTTTACCCATGAGTCAGATGATGGATTGACATCTTACTTGCTTCAGCCAACTGTTCTAGTGGGCTTTACCCTTCAAGGCCTCACAGTACAGGGCAGACCATTGTGTATACCACAAGATGAATGAGCAGCAGTAGAGGTAGATATGGAATATTTCAGAAGCCTAAGTGGTATCAGTGGCTTTACCAAACACCAGAGAAAGTTCCAGGAAGTCTTTGTAGAGGAAGATTGAGGTATAGTTTCTAATGAAAGTGTTGCCATGTGTGCAGGGGAGAAAGCAAACCTTTAGAACAGAAAATTTCCATAAAGGATATTGTTAAGTCAGCAAAATACAGGCGAAAATCAGGTACCTTTCTTACAGGCCTGGGGAAAAAGTATTTTAGCTTCCAGTAAACAGAAGCAGTGGTATCAGCAATTATAAATGGGGGTGGGCAACGGCTGTGAGGAAATCCCTTTGAATGCTGATTTTCAGATGGTTTTCTTCTCTGTTTCCTCAAGCAGTCTCTCTTGTGTTTCTGGAATAATCTTACCTAACAGCTTCCCTTGGCAAATCCTGTAATTGACTTTTATCCTTGAAGCAACAAAGAAGCTTTGAATCAACATGGAATAAAATGTTAACAGAAAGTAGTGAATGTAGGAAAGTTCTTTTACATTTTCACATTGATTCTTGGAGTGTATGGTTCTTAGCACCCTACATCCCCAGCTGGTGTTAAAATAGATGAAAGCGCCCCAGGTATTTCACTCTAATCATTTTCTAAGAGAAAATGTATTTCCAAACATTGGATTGACATTTTTGGTTTATAGTGTGTAGATTCCTCGGCTTTTTTTTTTTTTTTCAGATTCTGTAGGCCAAAGTAAAAACTTCAGCTATGTAATTAATATTTACTTTGAATAACTTAGATTGATATGTGGTCATTTCATCAAAGAAAATGAAAATAGAAATTGATCTTTGGTATGGAAAAGTTTCTCTTTCCGGAAGAAAAAAAATGTTGAGCATATAAAAACTGAACATCAAATTCCTTTGAGATGCTGTGACAACATTTATAAGTTGTGTTTTCTACGTAGTGACATTTAATAAAGGTGTCTCTACTAACTTCAAATTTGAAACTCTGCCTTAACATCTGTGCTGGTTAGATTTTTGTCAACTTGACACAAGCTGAAGAATCATCTAGGACAGTGGTTCTCAACCTTCCTAATGCTTCGACCCTTTAATACTGTTCCTCATATTGTGGTGACTCCCAGCTATAAAATTATTTTCCTTTCTGCTTCATAGCTGTGATGTTGGTAGTGTTATGAATCATAATTTAAATTCCTATGTTTTCCAATTGTGTTAGGCATCCGATGCGAAAGAGTATTAACCCTCAAAGGGGTGGCAACCCACAGGTTGGGAACTGCTGTTCTAGAAGGAGAGAACCCCAGTACAGAAAATGCCACATCTGATTGACCTGTAGGCATCCCTGTGGAGTGATTTTTGATTAATAACTGATATGGGCAGGCACAGCCCACTGTGGTCAGTGCTACCCCTGGGCAGGTTGTCCTGGTTAAATACAAAAACATATTGAGAAGCCATGGTGAGCAAGCCAATAGGGAACAATACTTCATGGTCATTGATTCAGTTTCTGCATCCAGGTTCCTACCTTGAGTTCATGTCCTGACTTCATTTCACGATAAACTAAAATTGTAAGCTGAAATAAACCCTTTCTTCCCCAAGTTGCTTTTGGTTATGGCATTTTTTTTTTTATCATAGCAACAGAAACCAAACTAATACAGAAATTGGTACCAGGTTCATGGACTACTGTGTTGATAGAACTGACCATGGTGTTTTGGGGATGACTGTGGAAGGAATTTAGAGCTTTGGGCTGGAAAAGTCACTGAGTACTAAGAATGTAATTAACTATTGTGGTAGTTTAGAAGACAGGGATATTGAGAGAGATGGAGATGATCACACCTAGCCAATGAAGATTCAGAGGGAAGTGAAGAGTCTTGTGTAGTCATTTGTGTGATAATTTGAATTAAGAATCTGTAGTTCTTCTCATCTGAAGCTGAAGAATCAGCTGTGATTAACAAGAGGTCAACACCACTAAAGTGAAAACTTTGTTTTACTGAGACATTTGATACTGCCTATCTGGGGTTGAGAAATTAGCTGTGATTAAGAAGAGACCAGCATCATTGAGATGAAATCTTTTGAAATGAGTTTTCTCCGGGTCAACCCACACAAGCTGCAGTCAAGAGAAGGCCAAGGCCGAAACTCATGGTGGCAGCCAAACTTGGTAAAGGTGTCTTCCATGTGGTACTGGGTTTGAAGTCATGAAAGAGTAATTTTTCAGGTTGTTTTTCTTTGTTTGTTTTTGTCAATTTGATACAAGGTAGAGTTATTTAGAAATTCATTATAAATATTTCCCCCTCAGGCTGGTCTTTATGCAAACCTATGAGGTATTTTATTGATTGACAATTGATGTCCAAGGGCTCGTCCCACTGTGAGCTATGTCATCCCTGAGCCAGTGGTCCTGGGATGTATAAGAAAGCAATATGAGCAAGTCAAGGAAGAGGAGTGTCTAAATATCATTCTTCTGACTTAGTTCCTGTGTCGAATACAAGATTTCTGCCTTAAGTTCTGGCTGACTTTCCTTCATGATAGACTACAAATGAAATAATCATAAAAACAAGTAACAAAGTGTGTGACATAAGAAGACACACACTCAGGTAGGAATACTTACTAGTTCATCCACTATAAAAATTAGTATGGAGTTTTCTGAAAAAAAAACAAACAAACAAACAAACAAACAAAAAAAAAACAAAGCAAACTAAATGTAGTTTTACCAGGACCAACTTCCAATATTTACCCAGAAGACTCCACATCAGCATACCCTAAAGACACTTGCATCCATGTATAATGCGAGAAATCCATGGAGTCTGCTTAAAGAGTGAAGGAATTTATTAGGGGGGAAAACTTACTACAGCATGGGAGATTTATCATAGGGTCCTGGAAAGCTGAGGCACAGTCTAATACTGCTCTGCTACTGAGACGGTCCTCACCATCCAGCCCATAAGCAAGACAAGAAAAGCAGCCTACATGTGTCTCAGGTCTTAAGGGTAGCCCCAAGCAATGCCCCAGGGGCAGGTACTTCAAGGTCATAGGTAGGTAGGAGAGATACCTGCTATATCTCTAAGGGCAGTGTCACAAGATAACAGACAGAACAGCTATCCACTACACATGTGCGTCCCCACACTCCTCACAACAGCTAATCTATGAGCCAACCAAGATGTCCAATAACAAAAGAATGGAAATGGAAAACTTGGCATGTATTGATAATAGAATGTTTTTCAACCATAAAGAATGAAAATATGTCATTTGCAGGAAAATGGATGCAACTAGAGATAATAGAAGCAAATTAAGTCAGCCTCAGAAAAACAAATCCTGCATGTTTTCCCTCATTTGTGAGCCTAAACATTCTAAATCTATAAAATCAGGTATGTTTGATTACATGAAAGCAGGTACAAAACTATCTGGGAAACAGGAGACTAATGGGAGATGGAGGCTCACAAGGGAGCCTTCTCACGGGATACTCTCACTGCAGCCGGCATGACTCCTGAGGAGCTACATAAATGCAGTTCCCCTTCAGCTGACCACTACATATACTCCAGCACCTTCCAAAGGCACAATGCCATGTTCAATTATGGTAGACTCACATAAAGCTGTCTGGGAGGTGCAGGATGAAGTGGTTGAGATAACAGGAAGGGTCCAATGACCCATTCACTCCCTCTTTCTGTGAAGGAAACTCAAAGTCAACAAGCTTGATTGTGAGTGTTCCTTGTAAGAACAACAGCTATTTTGACGCAAGTGATGGCTGTTACACTCGGAGGACATCGCTCTACAAAAAACTCCTTGGTCCATTTTTTAATTTCTAGGATAATTTACAGATGCCTCGTTATGACTTCCCTAAGAATATCCAAGAAATCACCCTATTTGAACCAAAGCCAGTTTCCTTTTTTTTTTTTTATCTTGGATTCTCTCACAGCTATTCTTTAATCATTTCATGTCTTTTTCCTTTCTCAAGTGTAAAAGGGTTTTCTGTTCTGTAAATCACTATTCACTTTGCATGATGTTAACTCTACACACAGATGACTTTAAGTTACATTGTTCCTAAGGCTCCTTATTGAAAGGATAAGAGTTCAAGGAATGAAGGTTATGCTCACCAATATCCTACAGTGACAGAATGAAGAGCATTTGCCTAACATTAAGTTGTGCCCCAGTTAATCTTGTTTTAAAAAATAGAACTCACAGAGTCAGGACAGTGATGCACATGGGATAATCCCTTTGGCTATAAGAATCTCAGTTAAAGTTATAAAATTCAACTAAACACTCAAAGAAGCAGCTTTAAGATTAAGCCACGATGACTCTAATCCAATACCTCAAATTCAGATGGGTTTTCGTTTTAAACATAAAGATGTAATTTCCTTTTCACAACTCTTTAAATGTCTGTCTTTTGGAATATTGCATTCACTTGAAATGCCAAAATATCAAAATGGGATAATATGATTGTCCTTGTTTCATTTCCTGTTGATGTAAAATAAAATACTCTGACAAAATGCAACTCAGGTCAGGAAATGGTTTAACTCTCAGCTCCAGGTTACAGTCCAGCATGAGATAAGGTCTTCAGAATATGTGGAAGGATGTACAATCTAGGGGAAGAGAGTAGTTGTGAGGGTGTTTGATGTCTTCAAGAGGAAAGGTGATTTCTGCATGACTGGAAGAATGATCTTGGAAAGTCTGACTGGAAGTAGGAGCAGAGGACAACATATCTGAAAACATGACACTAGAGTTTCCTTCAGTGAACTGGAGAGTGAGTTGGATTTTTGGATCAAGTGTAAACAACTCATATTTCTTTAAAGACTTTACAGGTAGCTGTCTGTGAAAGACTATGAAATATAATCAGAGGGCTAGAGAGAGATTTCATTTGGTAAAGAGATCGCTATACAAAAAATGAGGATCTTGGTTTTATCCCCAGAACAGTAAACCTGGGTTAAATTGTCTGTGATCCCAGTTCTGTAGAGGAGGAAGCCCACTGATCAGCCAGCCTAGCCTATTTGGTGAGTTTCAAGATAGTGAAAGACACTGTTCCAAACCAAGGTGGATGATGCCTGAAGAATGGTACCCTAGGTTTAGATCATAGACCACCATCTGGAGAGCTCTCTAGTTCTTCCTCCTCTTGTTGTTATTGTTGTTGTTGCCCTCCTCCTCCTCCTCCTCCTCCTCCTCCTCCTCCTCCTCCTCCTCCTCCTCCTCCTTTTTCTGGCTCGTCCTTCTGTAGCTGACAGCCCTCTGCTGTTCTAGCACATAGTCTCTAAGGGGAAAAGCAAGTTAGGATCCCCAATTTACAATTACAAGAATACCAAAAAGTTTATGGTTTTTAATCCTTTGGCATTAGGCTACCCATGTGATATAGAACTTCCCAACACTCCCCACCTGCCACACACACAATCTCACACACACACACACACACACACACACACACACACACACACACCAAAAACCTAGAGAAATGAGAAATCCCATTTATCCTGGGAATTGAAAAAGTTTCCTCTGAGGACCTCATTATTCTGTGTGCAGAGGTTGTGTCTCCTGCTCTCACACTTCAAGTGGTCTCTGCTGATGAAACTCCTCTCCCAGCTTAAGTCTCCATCACGGTACTGCCAATGTGATCTTACGCCTCTCCTAATGCTCTCCATCCTGAAGGCTCTATCCCTCATGGTTACTTTCTTTTTCTTTTAGTAAAGCTCATTCTGGAGGATAATTTCATGTCATGTCAGCTCCTTTCCTGAACCAGCTGATGTGTAACCAGCATTCTGCTATAACAACTAAGCCATCCTTTGCCCTCACACAATCACCTAAGCCATCCTCTGCCCCCACAGAAACATCTAAGGCATGCTTTGCCCCCCACAAACACCTAGACCACCCTCTGCCCCACACAAACACCTAAACCATCCTCTGCCCCCCCACAAACATACATACACAAATACATGCAAAAAAGAAAGAAAAGAAAATCAGAGACTGTAGTTCAGTTATTACAGCCAAGAAAATGAAGCTCGTTTGTATTTTGGGGTTAGAGGCTTTAAGACTTGTTGATGTTTGTTCCATACTTCCTTCTGGCAGCCATACCTCTTCACTTGCATCATATTCATGTGTGAGCACTCTGACATTGTTTCCTTCCTTGTCTCCACATATCTTTCTTTGATCTAGATAGTCCACTTATTTTAAAGGGCTTGTAAGAAACTCTTCATTTTTAAAAAGTCATCAACATATTTAGATTGGTGGTTAGTTTTCTATTGGGATCACTTTGCACCTCTAATTAAATTGTTGCCATCATTTGCTCACAGGTCCATTATAACTGTGTTTGTCTTCCATGATCACATGTTGGCTATGTGTTAAAGTCAATCGCATATTGTCAATACAAGATGAATTCTAGATTGATTAAATGATGAGAGCTTTCAAATCAAATGAAGAGATCAGATATGGGATTCTATATCTGAGACTGTGCCATGCATCAATAATATCTGATCAATGAACCAATTTATTCAGCATATATTATTTAAGACTTACTGTATACAGATTATTTAGTATATATTGGAGAAATAATAACAAGACACAATTAGTGATAAGCTGAGTGCTAGTGAATGGATGGATGAATGGATGGATGGATATATAAATGTCCAATCATGAACATCTACAGCAGCAGACTTGGAGATCTCAAAAGCTCTGAGATCTCATCCAAGGTGATGTATTAGACAAAAATCTCATCCCTGCAACTTTACTTCTATGACATACACAGAGTAATTTTAGCTTAAAATGTACTCCATCTCAAAATGCATAAACATAAACAACAGTGATAAAAACTGTAAAAACTACATCGTTAATTTCGAATTACATGAACCAAACCCTCTCTAGGTCAGATATAATCTGTAAATAAACTGCAGTCCTGTAGTAGAGTTCACAATATGTCCATTATAAATTCTACCATAGAGCACTGAGGGCAGATACACAGAAGAGTTGTTTGTAAGACAAATTACTAAATGGTCTTATTAATAAAAAACCTAGAGCCAGATATTGGGGTAAAAACTGAAAAATCAGGGAAGCAGAAAGAAGCCAGCCACATTCTCACCCCTAGAAATCCTCAGCCAAAGAGAGACCTACTTCCTGTATACTCACGCCTATATCCTTTCTGCGCCCTGCCATCTCACTTCCTAACTCCACCCAGCTACATCACTTCCTCTTTCTGCCCAGCTCTATCATTTCTTATCTGTCTGTACAGACCTCCAGACCTCTATGGTTAACTAGCACTGGGATTTAAGGCGTGTGCTACCACACCTGGCTCTGTTCCCAGTATGGCCTTGAACTCACAGAGATCCTGATGAATCTTTGCCTCCCAAATGCTAGGATTAAAGGCGTGTGCTACCACTACCTGACTTCTATTTTTACTATAGTGACTGACTTTTTCCTCTGATCCTCAGATAAGCTTTATTGGGATGCACAAATAAAATATCAACACAGTTGTTTGTATAGACACGAAAAGGCCTGAAAATTATTCATAGGCAATGCAGCTTGTAGAAAATGCCATGGTCTTAATGAGACTGATGAAAATAACCATGGTGAAACTCAGGATAAGCCAATGTTTCAAGTGTGTGATGAACCAACCAGAGGGACTTGGCTGTCCTTTTCCTTTTAAAATATGAACCATAGAGTTTTATTTCAACTCTCTCTCATACTCATACATATACATCTATGTAGATAGATAGATATGGATAGATGGAGGGATGGATGGAGGGATGGATGGATGGATGTGTGGATGGATGGATAAATGTTAAGTGGTCTTGGCCACACTGTTCTTATTACCACCAGGCTTTGGACAGTACTATGCCCTTCCAGGGTCACATCAAACTTCTGACAGCTGGGATAGATAGCTTAATTACTGATTCTTGGAAATGCCATGGCCAACTCTTAAGCTGGGGATTCTGAAGCTATTCAGCTAAGAATTCAAGGAAGAAATCGTCTGCAGTATAAAGAACTGCTTGGGTTAAAAAGCATCCCTACAGCCTGCATGCTGTGAAATTGTGAGGGCTTGCTGCTCCTGTCTGTGGCTGCTAAGATGATAATTAATAGGGAGCCAGAAGGTGATTACAGTGTCTGAGAATTGATTACTGAAGGACTAAGGATTCAGTGGAGTGCATTGGTTCAGAGCCCAGATTTCAGTCAGATGACCGGAGGTTCCAATCACGGAGATTTGCATTTTTATTAACAGGCAAGCAATCTTAAAGCCATTATCTCTTTTAGCATTTTCTTTGTAATGGACTTAAATAATGTTACATTTCCTATCAGAACTGACCAATGCTGTTTTTTATATGTACCTGTCAAAACATCTTTAAAACCTGAAGTGTCTTTCTAGACCCAATTCTCCTTCATTTCTGTGGTTTATTAACAGAATCCATCCTAGGCTGATTTCATGTAATGTAATGATGTGATTCTTGTTCTTTTGTCTTTTCATTTATTCTATTCTTGTAGTGTTTTTCTTCCACACACAAACAAAACAGAAATCAATGCAGATTTCTCCCATCTGGAAAATGCTTTTTACAAAATTTCAAAACAGTGCATCTTTCTTTCTTAGTTACCTTATGACAAAATTCTATCACTGTGAATCCACCAAACACCAGAAGTTCTACTTTCATAGTAAACACCACTGACCTCTCCATGTGTCTTTGTATTCGTGGGATGAAAAGAGGGTCCGCCACCAATTAATTGCTTTGTCTCTGGCAGATGCTCTTTCTGAGACCTCTCTGTGTGATTGCAGATTATTAGCCAAAGGAAAGGATGAAGTCATTCGGGTGGTTCTTTGTTATTTTTTTTAAAGCAAATTTCATGAAAATAGTAGAAATAATAGAACCATACTGGATTCAGATTCTAACTATGTGAAACGGCATTAGCACTAAAACACCATGCCAGTGATTTCTGTGTGCCAGCCTCTGGTCATACATTCTGCACACATTTTAGTTACTTAAAATGTTCAAAATGACCCGGTGTTTATTTGTCTTGCATATTTGAAGAACTAATTTGGGTGAGTCTTACTATCTATGAAAAGATCTCCCATGGGTTTCTGAGCATTAAATAACATCATGAATACAGCTATTTCCCCCAATGGAAACACTACTCCTAAGAGATTCTTAAGACTTGGGAAGTGAGGCTTTACCATAGTTGTGATTGTATAAGAACAGTAGCCACTGTAGGGAGAGAAGAGGCTCTCAGTCAACGAAGCAGCCCGAAGCTGTGCAGAGAATTCAAGGACCAAGCATTTGTGAGTCCTCACCATGTGCTGTGGTCAGCTTTTCAGTGAGTGAGCTGGCTGCCTTAGTCATCCATTCTCCTTTGAGTCATCCATGTTTCTGCAAGAAGTCCTAATAAACTTATTGGTTCACTACACTAGTGTTGAGGGAAATTCTCTGCCCCTTTGTCATATTTTTATTTTTCTGCTCTGTCATGAGTGCCCTAACTGAGGGGAAAAGACATGTGTGCATGTCTTCCCAGGAAAAGTCACACAACAGAAAAGAATACAGAATCAGAGATGCATGAATAGATAACTTGGAAGTCAAGATTGTCATTGTGAGCAGTGAGCATTCCAGAGTCAGTTTAGGTTTTTTACTGGGTGATAAAACAGAGGAGAAAGATTCACATAAGAGCCAGAGAAGAAAAAAACCACTTAATTCTAAATCTGTTAAAAGTTTGAAGGTAGTAGAGAGCTTGGAACACTTGTTCCTGGAGGAAGATATTTACAGATGGAAGTGATAGCTGAAATTCGGTGAAAACCTTGACCAACTCAATCAACAGTAAATCACTCAAATTGTTTCTTGTCTCAAGTTACCAACTTCATAATAAATAATAAAAATAATTAAAAATAATAAATTGTACCCTTGACCTAACATTTCTTTTAGTCATCATTCATTTATTCTTGTCCCTCAAAACACTGCCTCTTTTGAGTTTATCTTTCATTCATTCATTAAAACAGCTCACATTGCCTACCTCCTCACATCTCACATGTTACTCTGTGATGTCGTTCCTGAATTGGAAGGATGATACTTGACTCTTGCATTCTGGGCATTTTACACTGTTATTCCTCCTTCCCGAAAGTCTCATTTTGACAGCATGGACTTGTCTTCCCTAATTTTCCCATGTATGCAGGTCAAGTGTGCCTTGCTTTTATGACCAGGCCAATGCTCGAGTTTCATAGTCTGTGTGTGTGCTCTAGCGTCTCTTTTCTAATTCCCCCTAAATTAAAATTATCTCATCTTTGTATAGTTTGAAGTAATGACTCTATTCAAGACCTCTGTCTTGAACTCTAGTTAGCATGTTACTGCACATGCTGATGTGAGTAGACAAACACCTGTGAATGGCACAAGATAACATGACTACTTGTAGTGCTGTCTCATGAAACACTGTCACCCATTAGTCTGCTGGCCTTAAAAAATACCCCAGATTTCTGCCTCGCCCCCTCCATGACACTCATAGCTAAAGTAATGTTAGCTTTAATCCCTAAATACTTCTTGTCCCTGCTCCCTGCTCACATTCAACTCTATCCTTCAACACCAGTATACCTTTCAGTGGAATGACTCTAGAGACCTCTCCAATGAATAAGTTGATTGGCTGTGTGCTCAGAACCTTGGCTGCATTGCTGATGGATGGCAGGCAGAGGTGAGACAATCAGCTCCCTGGATACTCAACCACTGTTTCTTGCAAGTGAACACCCTTCATTCTTTGTGGGGTTTAAAATAAGATTTTACTTGTAAAGAAAATGGTTGTGGTTTTTTTTTTTTTTTTTGCTGTTTAGTGTGTCTAAATCACTATTCTACATCTAATCCATTTTCCATGCTACAAGTATTATGCTAATATACAGATTTAATCTCATTATTTCTGTGATAAATTACTTTGGTATTAGTTATGGCTTATTCTGGAAACCAGAACTATAAGTGATAAGGAGTGAAAGATTTCTTTAAATATGTATTAAACCTTCTACTATTATGGACGTTGGTAAAGAAGTGTATGGAAGGCTGTTACTTATTCAGCACATGGTGAACGGTAGTCAGTGTCTATTAGAAGCACTGGAAGTTGGGTAGGACAACTGTAGGGGGAATGAGACAAACACAAGCCTGGAAGAACTGGAATGCACATCGTTTGTTATCCTTTTCAAGTCTGACACCATAAGTAACCTGCCAAGTGTTTGTTGTTTTGTTGTATTTAGCTAGGCATGGAGGATTGGCATAGATCTGCATACATTCTAGTTTAGGACTTGGAGAATATGACACAGATCTGATACAGGATGGAGAAGTTACAAGTCTGTCCTAACCCATAGTAACAAGTGAGCCTTTGATTTATGGCCTTAATTTCCAGTGATTGACTTGGGAAGATTACAGTGACTGTCATTTCATTTCTGCAATTCACACTTGCATGAATTTCTCTTGAGGCCTATCTGAATCCCAGGCACAGGCAAGAAGAATCTGGGGGAGATAGCTCCAGTTCAGCTAAATGTCACTACAGCAAACCACCACACCTTTTCATGAATATGCACAGACCAAAGAAAAGTATTTACCTCTGAGCATCCACAAAACATACTAACAATTTGGTCTCAATTTGCTTCCAGACCCAGTTGCTGGGAAACCTCCCAGTCCCTTTCTATATTAAATATATTTCTGCTCCTTAGTGTCTTTCTGATTTCCATTCCTTAATGTATCCATTCAAATTGGCTCCCTAAGAGTAAAAGGTGTAGTATTTATCGTGTTCTTCTTCCTTAGCACACACAGTTCTTTGAATAAACCCTACCTGCATGGCCTGACTCCATATGCCATATGACCCAATTAAGTGTAGGAGTTACTATCCTAAATTTATAGCCAATCTGAATGCCACAGACACTCATCAGATGACAATATGAACTGTGAGTATGGCTCTCAAGGCTGTTCACAGTGTCATCCCAACTGTATCTTCCTTCAGTCTACCTCCACCAGTCCCTTGCCAGTTTCTTGGGTGCATATTACACTTCGCCTGAGCAGTATTAGAAGGTGCCTTTGAGTTCCTCTTTATCTTTCCATGTCTGCCCTGTTGTTCTACTGCTCTGTGGATGGGGTCCATATAGCCTTATAGCAAGCCGCCCTTGGCTAGTCTCCTCCACTGGGCACTGACAGGTCTCTTTGCTGAATCTTTGCAGAATTGTACTATTGTTATTTCTGATTTTCCTTTATTTTGCTGCATTATTATTATTATTTACATTTTCTTGTTATCTTTGACTTTGTATCTCTACCATCATTGCATTTCCAAATTTAATCACTGCTTTGTACAATTTTTAAAAATCCAGCATTGGATCCTTGGGAGTCAAGATGTATTTGTTTATTAAAGTGGCAAATGTTCAAAAGGGAAGAATTAAAGAAAACGTAAAACAAACAAACAAACAACAAAATAGAAACAAAAAGCAGTGAGTTCCAAGTCAAGCCAATGGCAGTCATTCACTAACTTTATTGGGCAAATCCAGAGAGAACTTTATCCATGAGCCATGCAGCAGTTCAGGAAGCTGCGTTTGAAATGACAGGCTGAGTGACTGTGATGCAGGTGTTCTGAATCCACACTTTGAGAAACTGCCAGAGAGAACAATTGCTGAAGGGAACAAGGGCAGGTGGAAGCCAATGTGTAAAACAAACAATTATCTGTAATTTAACACTTAGCTAGTTCTGGCTTCTTCGCGGCATGGAAAGCTGGTCCAAGTGCAGAAGCGGTTAGCTGCGACAAAAGGAGCCTCATGACAGAAAAAGTGTACTGAAGAGGGATTATGCTGGACCACAGCTCTGCACAAGTGGAGAAAGACACAAGAGAAATCACTGTTGAGAGAAACAATAAAAATAAGCCGTTTTTGTAGAATAAGCTTCTTAAAATTTTCTTAGAAAATACAAAACTTTATGGAATCGACTGTTTTAGCTTTAGGAACTGAATGCACGGTCTTTACATAGATTCCGTGATGCAAATATTTGAAGTGGTCAGGACAGACGTCAAATTAAGTAATGTCCATCTGGACCTAAAGATGGATAAAGCAACACACACACACACACACACACACACACACACACACACACACACACTATAATACATAGAAAAGAAATAATAAAATCTTTTCAAAATCATCTCATTCTTTGTCATAGTTTTTATTTGCTCATTGTAGACATTTCCACATTTTCAAGTCCTCTTAACCACAGAGGTGCCTCCTTCCCTAAGCCTTGTTTATCTTCCTCAGTGTTTGGTGATGCATCTCTTTGCTAAACCCTTGGGATTTTGTTTTCCTCAATTGTCTTTTTGCATTTCTATTACCAGCATCATTGTTATCCCAGTTAGAAAAGATTCATTCCACACTTCAAAGCTCTTCCTATCACTTCTGAGTGACTCTGGAGTGTCATGTGTGTGAGGAAACAGATTCTCTTACACTATGCTCACATGCCGAGTTGCTTGGCATCCTCTGGGTACCATTGTGTCAGCCAAGTCCCTACCATCTCTTGTTAGTCACCATTACATGTTTCCTCATCCACCAGATGTTAGAACACTATACTCTTCTTCCACCAAACTATTAGCACCACCATGACACTAAACCTCCATGATGTTTTTTTTTTTTTTTTTTTTTTTGTTGTTATTTGGTTTTGGTTTTGGTTTTTTGCAAAACTGGGCGGTCTGACTGACTTGTTCCATACCATTGTAGAGTGAACCTGATCACTCTAGATTAAACTGATATTTTACCAAGTTTTCAGTACTTTTGGCTTATAAAAACTTTGATTTCATAAAACTTAGGTATAAATCCAATGATAGGTGGGCCAACAAATTAGCAGGAACCACACACACAACCACAGCTTCGCTGAGACCTAAGCAGTTAATATGCAAACTGGACCACTGTGGATGATCTTACTGGGGTCCTCTTCCACCATCTATTTTCACCATCTAATTTCATTTATCATCCTCTAAAAGACAGCATTGCATTAGTTAAAGCTGCATTCTTTTGTTTAAGAAGTCTATTTTTCCAGCAAAACATACTTCAGGAAAAACATGCTATATAAATACATGTGTCATCCTTATGAGAAGCTAGTGTCCTAAGTATTGAGGCAATCATTCACCTGATATAGCAATATATAAATTATGTAGAGAGTGGTAGAAATATAAATGATTTTTAACATGGTGAATATTTTTGTCTGCATTATTTATGATCTTAGTTATGATTTAGTACTTAGTTATGATTTAGTATGATTTAGTACTTAGTTGATAATAACTAAACAAATATAAATAACCAATATTTATTAAATGTTTGCCACTTAGGCCTTATCTGACTTTGCTTCACTCGCTCCTTACTAAACATTGCAAAGTAGGCAGTTCTCTGAAACTGCCCATCTCACAGGTTGTCAAGTCACATTGCATCCTTCATACGCTTTAACGCAGCTTGATGTCTAAACTCCATTCTTTGAGACTTAGAGCAATTAACAGCAAGAACACAGCCTTGTAAGCCAGAGCTGGTGTTTGAATGCAGGGCTCAGGATTCAGGCATGCCTTGTATTCCACTCCTCTGAATTACAGTATCTCACTTCCCAACTTGTATCTCTGGCTCCTCTAGAAAAAATCAAATGATGCATTGGTGTGATCCCATCATTTCCAAATGACCCAACATGTCTCTCTACATAAACATAAATACATAATCATTTCGGCCCACCGCAAATGTCTCTACTCATTGCCACAAAGTAGCAACACACTTGCCTGGTTACTTCTCCTACTATAGAAAAACAAGAGGAAAGGTTAAGTGTTTCCTGTGAGTACATGTTAATGACAGGGCTTCTTCACACTCTGTCACACTTCTTTCAGTAGCCATGTGAGTATGCAAGATAGAACAAAGTTTTAAAGCCAGGTCCACAAAGCAACAATAATTCTTAGTATCACAGTTACGGCTTCCTAACTCAGAATTCTCTTCTAGAGTGCAGTATAGAGTGCAGAATTTGAGCCTGGACTTTGATCAAACACAGTCTGGATAGAAATTTCATCACTTAGTACCAATTAGGTTTAGGATGACCCAATTTTAAACTTTAAGCTTCAGATTTTAGTATTGTTCAGTGTGAACAAAGAAGTAAATAACGTGTCGGAAGTAGTCACACTCAGTGAATGAGTAAACAATTAGGCAAATTAAAATACAAATGAAACTTATTAAGTGATAATTGAGAACTGCTGTTTTTATTATTTTTCTACACTAATTCAGCTTTATTATAAGTCTTTGATGCTTCAATTTGTAAAAGAAATATGCTGTTATTAAGCACCTCAGGTTATCTACACACTGATGATTTTATGGAACATCTAATCAGGATGGGTAAGAGACTTGCTACAGACAGACTCTGTTTTTCTTTGATCCTGATATTCAGATCCCAGCTAATAACCTCATTCCTCTAAAAACTGAGTTAAGTTAATCAGTTAAAGTCAATCTTCCTTTAACACTACCCCCAAGACAAAGTAACTATTTGCTTGGAAATTTACTTGTTTTCCCATAGACAAAGCATTTGCCACAGGTAGGTAACACCACAAATCAGCTACCCAGGGCATTCATTATTTCCCCAGAATATTCATTATTGGCTTTATGAAGTTTGTATACTTAAGGGCAATAATACTGTATGCTTGTAATATTGCATATGGTCCTGTTATTACTGAGGACCAAGCCAAGTGTTTTGCAAAAAGCAGATTTTCAATAAATGCTTGCTCAAGTAGTAAATGAATGAATGGATAAATTATTGAATGCATCACAGGAAGTTCCCTGCAGTCATCCTCATATGCATAAGGTCTCACATAAGGCCAAACAGCATCAAGAAAGGCAGGAAACGAGATAGATTAAGTCACGGTTTCAATAAAGTGTACTTCACTTCACTACATTAGGAACTCTTTGGATTTCCAAAGATAAGGAGCAAGCTAAGAGGCTGGTTTCAGCTGCATCTCTGAACATATAATCATGTCCTAACATGAACTTGGAGAAGCCATGTGGTCATCTCAGGAAACGTACAAAGCATTCCTCATGCTAAACCCAAAGAATCGTTTTCACAGGACCTGGATGTGAAATTGAGCTGCAAATGCTTTCTTCTTGTCAAAGCATGGATCTGCTGTGTGAGGGGCAATCTTTTAATATGTGAGAATGAAAGAGCCATTCAACTCCAGCTTCTGAAGAAAGAGTTAATATTCCCATAACTGAAAATGGTCAAGACGTACATTAATTCACAGCTCACAATATGGATTATATCAAACAAAAAGTAGCTCAATGAATCTGTAAGACTCCTTGGCAGACACCGCTATCATTGAGTCCATAAAAAATGTAAAAGTATTTTAGTATGTTCACATCAAATAAAAACATCAAACTGAGCATTTAGAGGGAACAACACTTAAATATAGCTTATGAAATAATGGATTAAATGGTGATGCATATTCAAACATTTCAACAAACATTAAATTAATTTTAAAATGCATTAGAATGATATTTGTTAGAAGAAGAAACATTTCTTATATCTTTGAAAATAAGAGTCAAATCAGATTGGTGCCATAGCGCAGGGGCAGAGGGCTTGTTAGTACGTGTGAGATGTTAGGGTCAGTCCTCTTATGTAATAATAAAATAAAATAAAATAAAACTGTCCTGGGAATTCTTCATTCTCTTCTTAGAAGAGTCGTATAATGAGGGATAGCTTAACTCAGAGGAAACTTTCCCATTGTGATGGAATAATATGATGTGTATTTAATTTTTCTGCCTAAGTAAAGAATTAGTGGGGGAAAAGTAAAAAATTATGTCTACAGTAGGACTAAATTTTCTACAAACCTCAAAAATGCCTGACAAATTGCATGCTACTTGGATAAAATCTATGTCTTTTCAAAGTCTAAAGCTCAACAGAATGTTTCAGAGCTTCACATCATGTGTTTCCCTAAAAAGCATGCATGAGACTTCTATGCAACTTAGATTAATTCACTTTCTGGATAAATGAGGTGGGGAAGGGAGAAAAATACCAACAGAATACTTGACACTCTCCTCTGTACAAGACTATAGAGAAAGTCCTACCTGGAAAAAATAATGTTAAAAAATATAAAACAGGGGGAGTGGGAGAAGTACTCATCCATCACCAGCCAACCTCATTCTACATGTTAAAGGAGGAAAATGAATTTCAAAGTAAAGAAATATGAAGTTGAGACATAGATAACTCAACTTTTTCAGCCAGGTGGTATTGGTCCGTTTTCATAGGATAGAGTTTAAGAATAAACACATTCATATTTCATGTGTTTCCGTTTGTTTGGCTATTTGTCTCTGTGCTTTATCCGACCTTGGTCTCAACAATTCTCTCTCATATAAACCCTCCTCATTCTCGCTAATTGGGCTCCCAGAGATCCACCTGGGGCCTAGTCATGGATCTCTGCATCCAGATCCCTCAGTAGTTGGATGAGGTTTCTAGCACGACAATTAGGGTGTTTGGCCATCCCATCACCAGAGTAGGTCAGTTCGGACTGTCTCTCGACCATTGCCAGCAGTCTGTTGTGGGGGTATCTTTGTGGATTTCTGTGGGCCTCTCTAGCACTTTGTTTCTTCCTATTCTCATGTGGTCTTCATTTACCATGGTCTCCTATTCCTTGTTCTCCCTCTCTGTTGTTGATCCAGCTGGGATCTCCCACTCACCCAAGCTCTCTTTCACTCGACCCTCGCCCTTCACTACCCCCACTTATGTCCAGGCTGTTCATGTAGATCTCATTCCATTTCTCTGTCATTGGGCGATCCCTGTGTCTTTCTTGGGGTCCTGTTTTCCAGGTAGCCTGCCTGGTGTTGTGAGTAGTAGTCCAGTCATCCTTGTTCCACATCTAGTATCCTGTTATGAGTGAGTACATACCAAACATGGTATGTACTCACTCATAACATGTTTGGTATGGCTGAGGGGTCACCAACTGGATCAGGCCCTCTGAGTGGGTGAGACAGTTGATTGGCCTGATCTGTTTGGGAGGCATCCAGGCAGTGGCACCGGGTCCTGTGCTCATTGCATGAGTCGGCTGTTTGAAACCTGGGGCCTATGCAGGGTCCCTTGGCTCGGCCTGGGAGGAGGGGACTGGACCTACCTGGACTGAGTCCACGAGGTTGATCTCAGTCTGTGGGGAAGGCTTTGCCCTGGAGGAGATTGGAATGAGGGGCGGGCTAGGGGGAAGGTGAGGGGGGCGGGAGGGGGGAGAACAAGGGAATCTGTGGCTGATATGTAGAACTTAATTGTATTGCAAAATAAAAATTAAAAAAAAAAAGAATAAACACATTCTCAGGATACAAGTAACACAATGTTTGATGAACTAACATGACAAGTTATCCTAATTAAAGGAGGTTGGCAGCTGCTGGAATCCACTTACCCCCTTCCTTTGCACATCATTCACAAGCTGAGTAGACTACATATAACACAAGTCACAGCAGAATAGAACAAAGTCACATTCAAAGTTAAGAATGAAACTAACGATCTCCAAGGTGAGACTTACTTTCAAATACAAGATAAAGAAACATAATACAAACCCAGAAATGAAGAATAAAGAGTTACTTTTAAAAGTGAGAATACTAAGCGGGGCGGTGGTGGCGCAGGCCTTTAATCCCAGCACTTGGGAGGCAGAGCCAGGTGGATCTCCGTGAGTTCAAGGCCAGCTTGGGCTACCAAGTGAGTTCCAGGAAAGGCGCAAAGCTACACAGAGAAACCCTGTCTCAAAAAACCAAAAAAAAAAAAAAAAAGTGAGAATACTAAAATTTAAGTATATATATGTATGTATATATATACATATATGTGTATCATATATATGATAAATGGTATATAGATATATACCAGAAAGTGTTCAAAGAAGAGGAATATGAAAATTAATAGGGAAATTTAAAATAATAAATAAATACAACACCTTCTTCTGTATGTTGTCTTTGTGAGGATTAGAACCAGGTCCTACTTCTGACTGGAACCTGGATTGATACAACTGGAGCCAAACAGGCAACATGGTTTCTATACATGACCAGATTTAACTTCCTTATGGCATAGGCATAGTATTTCAAGGTAGTCAGACTAGACCATGGTCCTTTCAAATCCTAGGTCAGAACTGAGGGAGAGAGTTCAGAGCCCCAGCACCTACCTGAAAGTTGGGCAGTTGTGGTAGTCACTTATAATCCCAGCCCTCAGGAGGCAGAGATGAAGGATGCCAAGAAGAAGATGGCTACCTAGATCAATGAGAACTGGCAAGGCCTGGGTTCAGCAACAGACTGTGCCTCAGTAAAGTGGAAATCAACTGAGAAAAACACCTAAAGCCACTTTCATGCCTTCACATGAATGTACACATATATGCACACAACCACAACCACAGTACACTACATTAAAAAAATAGAGAAAATATAATGTATCTCTTCAGATGGACTAAGAAGGAATGGGGGGGAGCATTTTTTAAAGGAATTCTGAATACTTTTAGCCAAGCACAAATGATGACATCCACTTTATCAGGAGTCAAAAAAAAAAGTGTTAAGATTTCTAAATCTATTTCAAAGTATTAGAAGTCTGTTGACATCAAGTGTCTACTTAAGGCTACGCATAGCTGTCACAGGATTAGAAGTCAAGCTGCATGGGAGCATTTGAGAAATAAGAAATGGGAGATGCAGGGAGTGGGTGAAATTCTGAATGCATGTGTGATTAATATGGGCACATACATTTCAAGGACCCCAGTGCCTCAGGCCCATGGGAACAGCAAAGCTTTCCCTGACTCAGGCTCTGGGAACTGGCCAAACACTTCTCTGGTCTGCTTACACATTTGAACAGCGTGTGCAAAATCTAACAACTACAGCCTTCTCCTCCTGGATGGCAACTGATACTGCTTCCCTAAAGGGACCTCTCACCAAGGGTAGCCAACCCCAGTCCTTGTGCTGTTCAGAGCAAACACACAGAATGGCTGGGGTGTTGTGGAGTAGGCACCCTCCATTGGAGGGTTGTCTGATGCCTTCTGCTGCTGCCCAATCACTCTGCTCCTCTTCAAAAGCAGAAACATACACTGGGCAGAGTATAGGGCTTGGTACAACTCTTGTCTTTAGTGTTACAGTGTGTAGTCAAATTACTGGTTCACAAAGTGAGTTATACTCCCGCTGGCCTAGTCAGCCTGGCAGCCTCAGTGATCTCTATGGCAATTAGGACAATTTGTCATTGTTAGTTTTCCTTCTATAGTTTAGGGAAAATTGTAAATATGGAATTTGTCCAGATTTCCTTTTTTTTTTTTTTTTTACATATGTGGGGATGACATCATATCACTGTGTGTTCAAGTGAAACCTAGAAGTTTTCATCTGTAGCACTTTCTAGAAGAGGTTGTCTTTTAAACATAAAGAAAACAGAGAGCTACTGCCACCCATGCCAATCCACAGCTAGGCACAAATAAAAGCATTTCCAATGCCATTACTGAACGGGGTCTTTAGGAAGAAGACAAACTCTAAGTATAGTGCATGGATACACTTGGTTCATATAGGAAGAGTTTGTACTCCTCCATAATTTGATTTTAGGGATGCTTGGCCACAGTGCAAACGCCTCTTGCTGCTGCCTTTGTTACTCTCAAGCTCCCAACAACTCACTCAACTTAGCTTTGCCTCTCTCCATCAGCTTTGGTAATTATCCAAGCTTCCTCAAGTCAAAATAAAGAAAATGGTAATTGAGTGAATTCAGCTCTGCCTTGACCTTCCATGAACTCCGTTCTCTTTGTAGGTGTCTTTACCATTTGTTCTGCATCTGCATTCAACGTCTTAACTATTGTGGCACTTTAGGCAAAAATTTCTAAGAAGCCGGGAGAATAAAAGTGAGTGATTTTAAATCAGGCTGCACCAAGTTCATTGGAAGAGTGATTTACAGATGCGTTCAGATTTCCAAGATGGGCAGAGCATACCCACAAGGACAGATCTTCTTTGTGCAGAGGCCGGACTGCCACTCATAAAACACACAGCACTGTACTATCGCTAGGACCATTCGGACACCTGACAACTGTTGAACAAACACAGTAATTCATTGGACTCTCGGGAAGTTTTCTCTTGAGCAGTGTGAATAGCCCTGCTTTTGCTTCAGGACGGAATGCTAATGCAGGCAGCTTGTGATCAAAGTGGACTGGCATGCGCGGTTAGGACAAGGAGTCACTCCACAATGGTGTTTCTGTTTGATTCTTTTGTTCAGCAAGAACAGCGCTGCCAGCGGAAGCGCGCCCATGAGGGGTCCACTGGCAATTTCCAACAAGCGAATCAGGCAAGGCTGAGATGTGTTCTGATAGCTCGATGTATCCAGAAGGCAGTTTTTTATTTATTTCTTTTTATTTATTTATTTTTTTTTTGTAGCTCAGACTTCGCCATGACGTATTTTCGTTACTCTGGGCAGACTGACTAGCTGGACAGCTACTGTCCCTCTCAATAGCAGGCAGGAGCAATCCTGGAAGATGACACGCTCTCAGGACCCTTTTATTGCTAGAGACAGGCTAAAAGCCTGGCATTTACTCTGGGATTACTACTGCATTGTTGCTGATGAGGCCTGTCCTTCCCTTTCTGATAATCAAGCAACACTCTTGTCCTATGACAAGTCACAAATGTATTTGTTTTGTGCCCCCACCCCACCCCCTCAGCTGCCGGTAACTATTGCCTCTGGCACTGCTGTTACTCTCAGAGCCCATTCTGAAGGGGCGTTTAATCCTCGATTTGTTAGCGCTCATCCTGTTTAAGACGACGAAGTACACTTAAGTTACAAATCAGCTCCCTTCTCACCATCCCATCCTGCTTGTTGTTACATCTGCAATGTGGATCTTTACTGTGAGAATATACTTAATAACAAAAACCATGCTTGGAAAAGATAGCTAATGAAATTAAATATAACATGCATAGCAGAGTGACACATAAAATATGTGATATTCAGTAAAATTACGTGTATATTTATTTTTATTTCAAATGTTAATAGTTGAAATCAGAGTCCAAAAATATACCCAAACATGCATGGTCAATTACATGACACAAAAGTTGCAGGGTTATTCAAAAAAGGAAAAACAATGTACTTAAGAAATGATTGTGGATCACTGATACTCCCATGTATTAAAAATTAATTTTAAAAAGTGATACTTGTAGGACATCACATGAGACTGTCTGTTAGCCTCTACATGCTCACACACTCACACACGTGTACTCATACCTGAACACACACAAATATAAACGTGTATGATGGAACAAACACCATGACTTTAATGTGGTGGAGGATTCTTGCTCGTGATGCGAAGTGCTCAAACTATTCTAGCTCTGCAGATTGGACCTCATAAAACAGCAGTGCATCGTGAAGAGAAACTATTTAGAAAACGAAGAAACAAGTCAGAGACTGAGACAAAATAATCCAAAATAGTATTGAATGAACTCCAAAAACATCAAGATAATAGAAATATTCCCATACAATTTAAGCAGAAGAGTTTAATGGACACTACACTGAAGATCAATGCAGTTGAAGAATCACATGGAATCAGGCTATCAACCCTCTGCCTGTGTAACTACAAGAAAATGTCACTAAGTAACTTTTGGAAGGGCTCACGTTTATAAGAAAGAAACAATTGTGTGAAAAGCTGGCAAAGACAAAGTGGAACCGGAGTTTTTAAAATTGCTGGTACAATTCAAAATATCATGGACTGCTTGGAAAGAAATCTAGCAGTATCTTTAAAGTTAAATTTACTTGACTTGCCCTGAAGTCAGAAGCAAACTCACATATCTCAACAAAAAAAAAAAATTGTAATTTGAATTACAACAGAAAATTTGTTCATTATCACCAAAAGAGGGAAATAGAACTGTCTATCAGCTGGCAAACACTTTACTAGATAACACATTCATACAGTACAATTCTATCCAGCGATAAATAGCAAAGGTTACTGTCATAGAAAAAAAAAAAAAAACAGATTCAGAGGTATTATGGTAAAATAAGTGAAACCCCTCACCTCCATACACCACACACACACACACACCTGCACACACACACACACACACACACACACACACACACACACACCCCTGCACAAATTTGTTTCTACATATGTGGAACCCCAGACAAGGAAACTATGATAAAAGCATTCAGATAATTGGTTGCCATAAGCTAGAGAGCAGAAGGTAGGCTAGCCCACAAGAAAAGAAATGCCTGGGGGCCATTCTGTATCTTGAATATAATGGTGCTTCTATAACAGAAGGATTTATTAGAATTCACAAAAGTATGCCTAAAGATTATGAAGTTTACTTATGAAAATTAGATTTGAATAAAAAGTCAATACTAATATTTTTGGGGGTGCAGTATTCTTTTTTTGTTTTAGACATTATAATGGAAGTATTGCAAAGATGTTTTTGGTCTCCATGTCATATAACATTTTGATCAAGAGAGATTCTGAAGCAGTTCATTGTGCTGGCTGTTAGACCAATACCCATTTCTGAGGACAAAAGGAGTAAGGGAAAAATAGATAAAGTTTGGGACTGGTGTTTAGAAGCATCTCAATATGTATACAAGGATGTAGAAAATCAGGTTTCTGCAGAGCCTGTCTGAAGCTCACCTGATCTAATCAGGAGCAGTCTTTTCCTGCACTGCTCACTCAAAATTAGTAGCTACACACCGTTGTAATTTATTAAAACACAAAATCTAGACAGAGTAAAATTGTCCAATTCTTAAAACAAGAAAAGATGGATACTGCTCTGTTGCTACCACTAAGTCCTTTGAAAATCAGAGTTCCAGAGAAATGGCCTTTGGTAATCACTAAAGGGGCATTTACTCTTTCAGGCCACGAGGGCGCAGTGTTGGGTTCCTAAAGTGGTAAACAGCATTGGAGGTCAACTAACTGAAGGTGCCTGTGACAGAGATGCCAATATTGTGCAGCACAATGGGCAGCGAGGTCCACAGGACAGTGTGAAGAATTCCCCAGTGAAGGCATCCGCACCAAAATATATAAACCCTAGATCAAAAACATATTATTTGCTGAAGTTGCCATCTGGGTGCCTTTTAACTGATGGTGTGAGCACCAAACTAAAACCAGACACTTTTATATACTTCTTTGTTTCATAAACAGATTGCATCGTATGAATGAAATACTTTCTCAAGGTGATTTTATTTTTGTCAAATAGATACAAATAGTACATGTAGATAATGTACTATGAAATGAACATTGTATGATGGTTTACTTCACAACTCACCCTGACCCAGCAGTTTCCAAGGATAAGACACTTTTGAAACTTGCCCAATTTTTTCACATATATGAATGATGTGTTTCTCCTTTTGACTGCTGACTTACTAATTTGGTTTGACTTCTTCTGGACTTTGTAGCACCCCATACACACTGCACATTTCTCCACCCCTTACAATGAGCTGCAGCTAAGATTCTGACTGAATAAATAGGAGTTAATGATAGTTTTTACTTGGAAATTTTTATTTCTTCTTGTCTGTGTTGTTTTTCCTTTCATTTACATTTTAAGTAATATAATAATTTTCTTTTCCCTTTACTGAATTCCTAACAATTTGTCTTTTATTTTCTTCCCAAACCCCTTGTAGTAATTTCTTCCTATCAATTATACTCTCACCCAGCCACTAAAGCTGGTGTAACCTGTTGAATCTCATGAGGATCCATGGGTTTCAGGAGGACTGCTTCTTCTTAGTGCCACACACAGGTGTCCTACTTGAAGGCTCCTTACTGCACATGCGGGTGCCTTGCTGTGACTCCCCTTGAAGCAGTTCTTTGACACCCCAGGTCTTTCAGACTGTGTGAATCTCTCTTAATTTGTGACCACAGATTACTGAGTTACAGCCTCTAGGAGTTTCTGGAGACAGCACATATAGAAAACCAGTGATTTCAATGTTCGCCCAGCTGACAAACTTCAAGTTATCTTGACACTTGCTTCAGAGTTATCAAGATACAGGGACATAGAAATCTAGGTGAAATTGTTTTTCTATTATTTTAGAAGGCCTTGTTCTGCTAGCATCTAAAATCCATACTGTGCCTGAGATGCATTTTTTTTATCTTTAGAAGCTTTATTTTTTTCTTATTGTAACTCTTGAGGGTTCTGAAATTTTATGAAAACTCAAGTTGGTATAGACATCTTTCCCATTACTATGCTAAACACTTCAAGGGCCTTACGAAAGAGAAGAATTTTGTTTCTGTATATGAAAATTTTTATTTTGACATGATTTAAGTAATTTCACTTCCATTTTTGTTTTCTCAGGAGCTATGATGGTACTGAATTCATGAATTCTATATTTCACTGTTTCCTGTCACTCATCAAATTCACCTTTAGGTGTGCATTAGATTGACTTAATCACCTCATTCTACTGATTTTCTTTAAAAATAACAGGGTTTTCTAGGAGCTCATCTTTTAATTATTTGGTTGCTTTTCAAAAATACCACAAGCTCTAATTTTAAGCTGGCCTTAGTTTTCAGCTCTCTCTCTCTCTCTCTCTCTCTCTCTCTCTCTCTCTCTCTCTCTCTCTCTCTCTCCATATTATATAAGCTGTAAAGTCTTACAATTTTATTTGAAAGCAACCGTTAATTTACAGCTCCAAGAATCTCAAGAAAATTCAATTCAGAATAATGCCAAAGCCACAATAATCAAACTTTTAGAAACCCAAAACAAAGAGAGAATGCATAAAGCAAGTGATTCACACACCGAGAAATTATCAGTCAACATCACATTAAAAGCAACAGAGCAGAAAGCAGTAAAATGTCACAGTCAGATTACTCAAAGAGAACACTTAAATAAGAAACTTACACCTGGAAGACTTTCAGTTCCTAAAACTATGAAAATACAGTACATAGGGTCAAACATAGGACTAGAGGGGTCATCATTAGCAGGCAAGCCCACATGAAATACCAAACAGTGATATACAAGGCTGAAAATTTGATGTCAATACAATATGCAAATAAAATTGTTCATTTTTTCCATTGACCTCTTTAAGCACTCAAGAAGCTGGGGTTCTAATATGCATATTGGTTTGTATCATGTTTGGGTGTGGTGATATTGTGTTCCCCAAAATATTGTGCACCTTAATAAACTTATCTGGGGTCAGAGAACAGAACAGCCACTAGATAGACATAGAGGCCAGAAAATGGTGGCACACATGCCTTTAATCCTATCACTTGGGAGGCAGAGATCCATCCAGATCTCTGTGAGTTCAAAGCCACATTGGAAACAGCCAGGCATGGTGACTCATGCCTTTAATCCCAGGAAGTGATGGCAGAAAGCAGAAGGTATATAAGGCTTGAAAACCAGGAACTAGAGCTGGTTAAGCTTTTAGGCTTTTGAGCAGCAGTTCAGCTGAGATCTATTTGGATGAGGATACAGGAGCTTCCAGTCTGAGGAAACAGAATCAGCTGAGGAATTGATGAGGTGAGGAAGCTGTGGTTTGTTCTGCTTCTCTGATCTTCCAGCATTCACCCCAATAACTGGCCTCAGGTTTACTTTTATTAATAAGACCTTTTTTTTTTTTTTTTTTTTTCCTTTTTTTTTTGGTTTTTCGAGACAGGGTTTCTCTGTGTAGCTTTGCGCCTTTCCTGGAACTCACTTGGTAGTCCAGGCTGGCCTCGAACTCACAGAGATCCGCCTGGCTCTGCCTCCCGAGTGCTGGGATTAAAGGCGTGCGCCACCACCGCCCGGCCTTAATAAGACCTTTTAAGATTCATGTTACATTTGGGTATCACACAGATGACAACACAAAGAAGAGAGGAAGCAGATGCACACAGCCAGCTGCCGTAGCGCACTGTGCAAGGCCCATGCTGTTCTGCACCACTGTGGTAACAGAAGACAAGTGGCACAGTGTCTGGAGCAACACCCACAGAAATAAATTTAAAACCAGGCTAGGAAAAGTCAAAAGATGGAATTAAGTATTTATTGAATATAAAAGAAGACAATAAAATGAAAAAAAGGGACATGAGAAATATATAAAAGTATAATAAAATCACTGGATTTAAATATGAATGTGAGGAACAGTGTCTTCCAGATACAAAACTGATGCACGTACAAACTCACAGAGACTGTGGCAGCATGTCAAGACCTGCACAGCTTTAAGCAGATGAGTCCTAGTAATTAGAGAGGTAGTGGATACAACGTTCTACCCTTAGTCAAGAAGCTATTTGAAATTGATGCCCACTGGCAAAGGGAATATCAGTTTTATCCAATGGAGTGACACTGAGTATATCAGTCACACTCCAATTGGCCAACATAAACCATGATTTTTCCACGCACATGTGTGTGTGTGTGTGTACTATTTGTTTTAACATATTTTTGTCTTTTTTGTTTGTTTTGACTTTTGTTTTTCTGTGGGATTTTTTATTGTTGTTATTTGTTTTCTTCTTGTGTTTTTTTTCTTTTATTCAAAATAGGTCTTTGTCATCCAATATATTCTAATTATAGTTTCCCCTCTGCCTATCCCTCTCAGTTCCTCCCTAGTACCCCCATCCAGATCCACACTCTTTCTTTCTGTTGTTAAAAAACTAACAGGCATCTAAGACATAATAATAAGATAAAAAAGATAAATAAAAACCAAACAAATTGGAATACAAAAAAAAAAAACAACCAAGCAAGAAAAAGAGTCAAAGAAAAAGCACAAGGAACACATATAGACAGAGAGATATGCATGTTTCCATACACACAGATTCCATAAAAAACACCAAACTGGAAGCCATAATAATACACCACGGACCTGTGAGGCTGAAAGAATAATGCCCTGACAAAATAATGACAAAAAGAATCTCCAAAGATGCTGTGGAGTTTGTTTTGTATTGGCCATCTACTGCTGTTCATGCAGTCTACCCGTAAGAGTAGTATTTTTTTCCCTTAGAGAAAACTATTTTTTCATTTACAAGTGGCTATCAGTTGGAGATAGCTTCTGAGTTAGGGAGGGATGGGGCTGTTTGGTTTGCTTGTTGTTTGTTTGTTTGGTTTTGTTTGAGAAAGAACATGAAGTTTGGATTGAACAGGTAGGAAGATAAGAAGGATCTGGGAAAAGTATGGATAGCTGAAAACATGATTGAAATATACTCTTTGAAAGAAAATCATTGTAATTAAAATTACACAAATATAAAACAAACATAAGCCAGAGGTTGGAAGATTACAATTATTTTAGAGGCCAGTGAATCCTTTTTCTTTTTTAAGAAGAGTTGCATTGTGGGTTTGTAGACACCAAATTGTTGAAGAAATAAAGGATAAACAAATAATTGGTAAAAGATAGAGTAACCATGTTACATTAGTCTATCATGAAAGCAAGAAGAACTTCAAAACAATAAATATTAACTAGAGATATACATTTCATAAGAGAAAAATGAGAACTTTGCCAAAAAATCATCAAAATTGTGAATATACACACACAGAAAAGCATTACTCCCAGTTCTTAAGGGAATGTTGTATAACAGAAAGAGAAAGAGACATTTTAAAGGGTATAAGATAATAATGAAGTATCTCACTGCCAATAATTGATAGGACATGTAGATAGAAAAATCATTGGTTACATGGAGAATTTGAACAGCTTTGACCTACATTTGTACAAACAACCTCCACAAATAACGTTACATTCAATGGGGGATTATAAACTAAGTCATAGAGCAAACCTCAGTAAATATAAACAGAGTGGGATTGTATACTGCAATAAAGTAAGGAATAATAAAGAATATGGATAATCTCCAAATATTCAGATACTGAATAGAACATTTTTAAATGATCCATGAGTAAAAGAAGAGACCACATGGGAACTGAAAAAAAATTAGGTAAGAACAAAATAAAAGACAATTCTAGGATGGCAATTGAAGGAATCAAGGGGCATTCATCTGTTAGTACAAAGATGGAAGATGTCATGTCCAAACACTAAGCTTCATGTTAAGAAACTGACTTATGAATAGCCAGCTAAGGCTACACTAGACAGATACAGGAAGGATTGTTGTGTAACCTATGAATACAAAAGTTTGTCCTTAGAAGCTAAACAACTGACACAATGTTAATCTTTCTTCTCACAATATGCAAATAACCAAGCATATCTATTTGTTACCTCTCTGTCCCTCTCTCTCTCCCTCCCTCCCTTCTCTCTCTCTCTCTCTCTCTCTCTCTCTCTCTCTCTCTCTCTCTCTCTCTCTCTCTCTCTCTCTCTCTCTCTCTCTGTTCATGTAGAGCCTAGAAGCTGACAGTAAGCACCTTCCTCAATTATTCTCTACCTCACCTATTGAGGCAGGCTCTCTTGCTGAATAAAAGCTCACCATTTTGGTTGGTCTGGCTAGCCAGCTTGCTCCAGAGTTTCCCTGTCTTCTCCTCCTATCTGCTGAGATTCTGATTGGTTGGCATACCCACACAGTCTTCACATGGTTTCTGTGGATTCAAACTCTAGTCTTCACACTTGCACAAAAACACTTTAACCACTGAGACGTCTCCCCAGCCATACTGTTGGCACCTTTGTTCAACAGTTTATCATCACCACTGTTGTAAACAGAAACAAAATACAAGAAATTCTAGACTGTGAAGACATGGCATTCTTTATTCCCTTACTTCCTAACACACCAACATGTATACACATAAAATCTTGTTCAAACTAATGAATGCAATAACATTGTAAATAGAAAAATCAATAGCATTTCAAAATACTACCAATGAAATACTGAAAAATGCAATAACACTCAGCAGACTTTCTTTAATGTTAGGACAACAAATTATATATATACTGACTATTGTAATAGTAGAATATCCAAGTATACCGAAAGATTTCTCATGTGCATACAACCAAACTATTTTTGTTACAGAAGTTCTTGGGACCCTTACATACATAGACCAACCCAAGAAAAGTGTAAACATATGTATACACAAAGACTGTAAAAATATTCACAGAAAATTTATTTATAAAGGTAAAAATGTAAAATTCTGAAAATGATTCAAATGTGCAGTAACTGGAGACAGACTATCAGAGTGTTACACTCTTCCAAAAGTGAATGATTCATCAGTGCAAAGGAGCAACGTGGTGCTGAGTGCTGCAGACTGAGGGCTAAGGTGAAGACAATGTGAGATTCCCCTTATATCACAGTTCTGTATGAGGCAAAGATGCTGGGACAGAGCTTGTCAAGAACCCATGGTGGAAACATGAACCAGCCTCACACAAGCAGAAAGAACCATCTGGGGACAATGGAAGTCTTCAGAAACTAGATTGTTGTGAAGTTCACTTAACATTATAAATTTTTCTTAAAATATTTAATTTTGCTCTTTAAATATGGAGATTGATAGTGTAAAACTCATCTGTCTCCCCAGAACATTTAAAAAGAGAAAATAGCCGGGCGGTGGTGGCGCACGCCTTTAATCCCAGCACTCGGGAGGCAGAGCCAGGCGGATCTCTGTGAGTTCGAGGCCAGCCTGGGCTACCAAGTGTGTTCCAGGAAAGGCGCAAAGCTACACAGAGAAACCCTGTCTCAAAAAACCAAAAATAAAAAAAATAAAAATAAAAATAAAAAGAGAAAATAATATGTATATGAGTATCAATTCCTTTCAAAATAAAAACTCTGAGTAAGATGAAAACTTGATTTTTAATAATGTTAAAGATTTAACAAGCGCCAGGCTGAACTCCGGAAGTCCAGTCAATGAGAGGACAGAGGGATTATATAAATGAGGGGAATCAAGATCATGATGGGGAAATCTACAGAGACAACTGAACCAAGCTTGTAGAAGCTCACAAACTTTGGACCGACAGCCGTGGAACATACATGGGACCAGACTAGCCCTCTGCATACAGGAGACAGTTGTATAGCTGGGTCTGTTTGAGGGGCCCCTGGTAATGTGATCAGGGTCTATCCCTGGTGCATGAGCCGGCTTTCTGGATCCCATTAACTATGGTCGGACACCTTGTTCACCCCTGATAAAGCAGGGAGGGGCTTGGCTCTGCCTCAACTGAATGTACCAGGCTTTGCTGACTCCCCATGGGAGACCTCACACTTTTGGAGGAGGGGATGGAAGGTGGGTGGGTGGGTGGGGTAGGTTGGGGGGGGCAGGAGGAAGGAAGAGAGGGGATCTGTGGTTGGTATATAAAATAAATTTAAACATTTTAATATAAAAATAGATTTAAAACCCTGCAGTTGTCTTTATTTAGTTGACTTGTTTAATGCTAACACATGAGAGTACTTGGGCTCTTTGGCTCTTTTATCAACACCTTGGTCTATTAACTATCTCTGACTTAAAATTTTCCCTTTTCTTAGCCTTTTGCCACTGTGTCATGCTAAGCTATGAATCGGGATTCAGAACTAACAACAATGCAGTCAGAACACCAGGTGTCATCCCACCTAATGTTAATGAATGCTTCCACCCTGCTTTATAGTCTCAACTGGTTTTAAGAAACAGTGAGCTAGCTAGGAGACCATTGGGCTAAAAATAAATAGTTTCTATTGTTAAGGAGCCACTGGGATTTGAGGATGTTATTTCAATTTTACTTATCAATTAATACTTTAGTGTTATGTGAATGCCTACTGTCAATCAGTTATATACTGATACCAACTTCAATTGCCAATTTCAAAACTATAAGCCCTGGAATTACAGGGTCACTGTGTTTAAGAGAGAGAGCAAAAGGAAAATGGTCAGGTATCGAAATGAAAATAAAAACCATAATTTCTCCCTTTAGTTTTCTCCTCAAAATCCTATCACATGACACACTCAGATGCAAGGGAGTGTGTAGATATAGTCTAACATTAAGCACAGGAAGCACAAGGTAAATTTACTTGATCCTTTACTTTGTACAGCCCATAAACTTCCAAGTAAGTGACTCTGCATTTTAATAATATTTGATGCAATTTCTTCAAATTCCCATATTGTACTATGAAAACGCTTTACTAAAATTGTCATATGAGATGATCCTATGGGGAAGATCTTTTAAAGCATATCAAGGACATTGATTTTCTAAATGTATAATTATCCTGCTATCCATATATTTCCTTGGGGTCTCTTCTTTGATAACAAGGCTAATATTTGTGATGTTTTTGCAGTTCTTACATCACTTTACACGCAAAAGTCTATATAGTCTTCAGACCTTTCTTGAGAGCTGGCCCTTAAAAGCCACCTATTACAAACTACAGATGTTGAGGGCAGTGCACCCTCTAATTTGGCACTGAGAGGTTGTGTGACATACTTTAGGGAAGGTCTCACAGGAGTTCTTGGTACAATTCAGATCAAATAAGTGAAGTCTTTCTCAAGCATTCATTGATAATGTTTAAAACCCAATAATTTGAAGGCTCTTGTCCTGGGCTCAAGCTGTGACTCAGCTGTGCCTTGACTGCAGTTTCCACATGCTGTGTTCCTTCCCACATCTGGAATAATTTCCTCAAATACTTTGAGGACATTATTAACACTGGGAAGGCTTTCATATTATTCTGACCTCTTCTCAGCTCTCATGAACTTCATCTTGGTATTCTTAAGGGGAAATAGCACCAGTAAATCTCCAAGTTAACATTATTTTTATTTTTATTTACCTTGCATGTGTTATGACTATTTATTTACAAAGTCTATTATATTCTATAGGTAGATTAAAAGGCCAAAGTGCATGCATGAGGCAAAGATCCCAAGGTCTCAACCCAACCCAAAACAACTACAGGCAACGAAGGAATGCTGAAAATGGTAGAAACAATCTTCCTTAGAGAAGAACACCCCAATTAGTTATCCAATACACCATTCTGATGCGAGTTTGGAAGAGCAGAATGTTGAGAGAGACATGGAAAGTGTAGACTGTGCTTATGAAGTTTCACAGGGGAACAAAAATCACCAGGAACTGGGATAAAATCATTGTGAGATTTTTATGGAAGATAATCTAGTTTCATTTGATCATGCTCTGAGAATATCCCAATACTTTCTGAAAGTACAAAGTCCCAAGTATCTTTTGAAACTCAACATGACTGTGAAATACAAAATTGCAAACAACATGCTTCCAGTACACAATGGTTCAGAGTAATCCTTCTTATTCTACAAGGAATAAATGTAGACATAGCAAAGAAAAAAAAAAACAGTCCAAAACAAGAACAAACCCACTCCTGCAAACTCCAAACCTTCCAGCTTCATGTGCAACATTTAGGGCTTAAGGAATAATCATATGAGATCCAATGGCCTTTATCATTCCTAAACCTCCAATTCTGACACCCGAGACACACATAGTCTCTCTCTTGGGATAGCTGCATCCTATGTCTGTAGTTTTCATTAGTGGATTTCTCATGATCTTGGCATCTGAATAGACTGAGGCTTCTAACGCAGCTTGGGATTTATCCACATGCCTTTATTCAATGGCTTCTCAAGTTAATTTTCCAGAAAAACTGTTCATGATACGTAATACCTGGCACCATAAGTCTTATGGAATCTTGGGACAAGATCCCTTGATTCCCCTCATGCTTGAATCACTCATGCCTACAAAACTGGTGTCATGTGGATGATGCTGTGTGATGGTTGGTTTTAATTTCAACTTAACATACACTAGAATCCCCTGAATACAGAGTTATTAAATGAAGAATTGACCTGAGTGTCTCAGTTGATGTGAGACTACCCTCCGTGAGCGCAGGCACTTTCTGGGAGCTCCTAGTAAACATATGATAGAAAGAAGACTATTCACCTTTTGTTCTTTGGTCTTTTCACCTGCCCCTGGGTATACTTACTCTGTTGTTACTGCTACAGATAACTTAACTGATATCAGAACCAGTGCTTCCAGATTCCCATTGTTAACAAAGGACCCAGAGGCTCTCAGAATCTTCTAGATTTTTGATACTCTATTGGGAATATTGAAGTGTCCCATCTCAAGGACCAAGAAACTACCAGATTCTCGGCCTCTCTGGTTGAGACAATGCTCACTACTAATAAATAATCACAACACACATCATGTCAAATAGATACCCAAACTTGTCATTTTAGATCATAACATTCTGTCCTTGTTCCCTAAAGATTTCTGAAAGAGACAGACCATGATAGCTCAGGTAGTAATATGATGAACTGGTCAAAGGATTGCATGAGATTAAAAGCTTTCTGCACAGCACTGGGATACTTGAGAAGACACGGCTTTCTGTACTGGTGACAATTTTCCTAGCTATAGATCTGATAGAAGATTAACATCTATCCTATATAAATACCTAAATGACTCAAATAGTAAATGGAATTAATAAAGTGAACTGACAGTTCTTAAATGCTGAAGTGCAATTGACCAATAAATATGTAGAAAATACAGTCAATGTCATTGGTCAGCAGAGAAATGTACATTAAAACTGTACTGAGACACCATCTCATGCTAATAAGAGTGACACTCATCAAGTAAGTGAACAATAAAATATAGAAAGCATCCTAGGAAATAGGAAGCCTCATACTTTGGCTGCTGCAAAGTTGTGAAGTGGTCCAGGTACTGCAGAAGCCAGTCTAGAGGTTCCACAAAAACTTAAACATGAAACTACTATGTGATTTAGCTTCATGAATCGTGTGTATATACCTGAGGGACTCTAAGTATACCATAAATGCTGTTGCACATCTACACTTATTGTAGCACTACTCACAATAACAAATTATAGGATCACCCTAGGCATCTATCAACCAATAAATAAAAAAAAATGGTATATATACACAATGGAGTTTATCAACAAAAATTAAATTATGCCATCTTTAGGGAAATTGATCTAATTAGAAATTATCATTTTAAAATAAACCAAATTCAGAAAGACAAATATTACAGAGTTTTTCTCATTAGTGGCTCCTAGGCTTTATGTACATATATAAAATAATGCATATATACCACTATATATATATACCACTATATATATATATATGTATGTATGTATAATATGATATGATAGCAGAAGGGAGACTGAGTAAAAGAAGGAGGCATCCAAATTCAAAGATGAAAGTTAAAGTGTATCTGTTCAAGGATCACATGATTTTTGTGTGTCAAAAAACCTAAGAACCCAAACTTCAAAAAACAAACCTTCTGGAAATAGTAACTTTAATGAGTTTCAGAATACACAATCTGAATACATAGTGAAAATTAACTACTATGTACTAGTAATAAATAATAATAAAAGATTAAAAATAACTTCAAATTCATTAATGTCAAAAGGAATAAAATACCCAGGAAATTTTTCTCAAAAGAGGTGTCAAATGGTTAGAGTTAAAACTATGAAACATGATGAAAGCATCACAATGATTCTCCATAGCTATAGTATCATCCCGTGTTCATGAGTGGAGAGCAGTTATCCCCCAAATTACCTGATAATTGAGGCTACCTCTATCACAAGCTCAGCTGGATGGATCATAAATTTTGTATAGAAAATCCAAGTCTCTTAGAGACAGTGTTGAAACAAAAGATAAACTGAGATGTTTATGTTCCCACATTTAAAAGCTTACTCTGTACCCTAAGTACTCAATATTAGCCTATAGTTGCAAGAGGACAGATGTACAAAAGGTGATTGGAGTACAACAAAAAGGATGAAATGAAACCTCTATGTTCATGATTTGTTGGTTTTGGACAAGCAAGACAATTTGATAGGGAAAGAAAAATATTTTTAAATGATGCATATCTAAATAAAAAAGAAAACGGTGAAATCCCTACCTCAAACTGCATTCAGCTGCTAGCTTAAATGGATCTATACACAAATAGAAGGGAGGAAGGTATTACATCATTTGTCAAAACAAATGCAAATCTTTGTTTTGCTTAGGCAGTGGATTCTTGTAAGTGACACCAAAATATAAAACATAAAAGATCAATTATCAGGGTTTCACAAGCACTAAAACTTTTACGATTTAATTTGTACCAGAAGGAAATATTTGTAAATTATATATTTGATATAGAACTCATAACCAGAATACATCTTGAACTCTTATTATGAAGACCATATAAGTAATAATAGTAACAGATCCCCAGTTTTTCAACTTGGTAGAATATTTGATGCATCTCTCTTCTGAGACTATGTACAAATGGCCCATAAGTGTGTGCAAAGTTGTAAAGCACTGTTAGAAATTCAGGAAGGATGTATTTTGTCACAGTAAGAAAACTACCCTCCACAGTTACCTATTTTAGCTTTTCTATATTTACATATGTGTACACACACAGAGGTGAACTTCAGTTGTCTTCCTCTATCACTCTTCACTTTATTTTTTTGAGACAAGTCTCTCACTGAATCTGGAGATCGCCGATTCTACTCCCTTGGCTGTCCAGCAAGCCCCAGGTATTGCCCTGCATTGCTTCCCTAGCAATGAGATTATAGGCATGCACCACTGTGCTTGGCATTTTCATCTTCATATTCTCTCTCTCTCTCTTCCTAGTCCAATATTTTTGGTCACCCTGCCAAATATACAAATGGGGGTTTCAGAATTGTGCACCTACAGAGGCACCGTTTTCACTACATGCAAATGGAATTGCACTGAATGGATGGGTTGTCTAAGTACTACTTCAATATATGAAGTTAAAACAATGAGGAAAAGGTTGGTTATGTGTAACAACATTAAACTGCCTGTAAGTATATATACGGAACCAATTCCAAGCCAATTCCAACATCTGGATAAAGTTGGAGGCATGTAAAAAAATGAAAAGGTCATTGGTACCCTTTGTCTAGGTTATGATCCTCTACTGATGTTTTCACTATAGAACTATTGGTTAGATTTGAAACATATCCAGACAAATGTCTATCTTCATAAATAGCTATTCATGAACTAACCATCTCATAAGGTTATCATCTTCTGGTCAAGATGGTCAAGCTCACTAAGTTCAAATCTACTAATTCACAACTAGAAAAATATCTTCTTCCTTACAATTTATCAGATCAAATGATCTCTTTCAGATAGAAGCTTCTGGGTGAAATGTTCAGAGTTGATCTCAGTGCCCCGCAGTACTGATGAAATAGCCATAAGGATGTCAGCGAGCTTCATCAGTTGGGTTTGCTGAGAAGTCATATTTATTTCTTTGGCAAGCCAATCACACATCAGGGAATTTCACCTGTAAAATTTGGTCCATTTCATCTGATTAGATTTCCAGTGATATATGGCATAAATACCCTGAAGATAAAACTATCAAATGCTTTATGTGACCTGGTGAGTGATAAACATTTGGGACTGGAGTGTTATCAGAATGCAAGATGTCAGTTCTGTCCATTTTAACCTGGTGGCCTGAAGTCATTCATTGAATCTGTTAGGTGTCATTTGCCTCAATATCTGTACAGAGTGGGTGATATACTCTAGTTTAAACAAAATAATGAAAATCATGGAGCTTCTGTAAGATGATGTCTGTTGCAGCGCCCAGTACAGAGTCTTAAACGAGGGGGGGGGGTAAGAATTAGATGTTAGTCAAATAAATAGCTCTTTAACACTTTCATCTTCACTGTGTGTCATGAGATATCTAATATGTATACATTGATTTTGAAATAAAATATGTATTAGATTGTAACTGGATCATTTCTGAAAGACTAAGATCAACGTGTTAGTAAAAGTAGCTTACATAAGCATACATAGAACAAATGAAGATTTAACAGTTGCTAACGTGTTTCAGACTCCAGCTCACTCAATGCGTGGTATCTCAATTTTCCTATCCATTTCCTACACTATAGAATGGCTTGACTAGGTGAGAAAGAGCATGCACATTAAAATCAGACGCTCTGCAATAGTCCAGGCACTCCTGTTCCCACTTCTATAACCTCTGGCAATTTTCACAGTTGTCTGTAGAGGCCTGAGTGTTAACAGAGATATCACTTCGGGTTTTAATAAGGATTGCATACATTAATTCACGTCAAGCTCAGCATACTGTAAGCACATAATTGCTGCCTTTTAATGGCATGGCTTACCCATTCTTTTTACTTAGCTGTGAAAACAGAGCAGGGAAGGGACAGACATGATTTTAACTTTCTAAGAGGTATTTTAGTTTGGCTTCCATAAAATTTTACCTTTAATAAATACATTTTGGTAAAGGTTTTAAACATGGTTCTAGCTGTGAAAAGTACTCCATTTTCATTTTGTAAGTAATGGCAATTCTACAATTCTCTCCTTTGGGGGGGAGGTGAGTGGAGTGGTAAATCTGAAAGATTTCCAGAATCCTTGTGAAAATTCTCACTTTTTAAATCAGAAACACAATGTGGGGGAACATAGACCTTGAATACGTTGAGAAGCATGTATGTAAAGAACAGATTCACTGACGATGGGAACAAAACACTATAATAGACCACCAGAGTGTCTTCGTTCACCTTTTGACCTTTAATTGAAAGATTGAAGGTAAGTAGTTCCTGGGAGAAAGCAAGAGGCCGACTCACTTATTCTGCAGCTTAAAGTAAGAAGGCTTCTCAGAAGCCTTATGCATTAGGAATCACCCTCCTGTCACTCCAAGACGTTCTTAGCTAAGTAAAATGCCAGAAATAGATTGACAGGACCCTGACAAGCATCAGAGCTGGAAAAGGAGAAGGAGGAGAAGGAGGTAGAAGGTCTTCAGATAACATAGCACAGTGGGTCCTCCTGAAGGCACTTTTTATAAAGCCAACATTTCAGACCTGAGACTTGCCGGCCTTCGGAAATCTCCACTGTACTACAGCATACCGACCTAGAGAACACAGCTGTGAAAAGTCCCATTTACTTTACTGCCTTTTTAATACAAATATTCCCCATGATTTCTGGAATAATCCATGGGGGCATCCAAAAGCAAATCCTGAGAATGGTAGTTGCTGCCAAGGAAGGCACTGAGAATTCCATAATCAAGCCTAGAAGATACTGATGAAAAGGGGAAAAAGCTGGATTCATGCTACAATCTGACATGTCAGTTTGACAGCTCACACAATCACACATCACTTTTTTTCTGTCCTTTTCCTACAAACAAGTCAAATTGATCTCTTTATTTACTACTACCATAATTGCTATTAATCCTTTATAGCTTTCAAAAGTTTCACCAAAAAGGCTCTAATGGATGAGGATAGAAGAGTTTAAGGACACTTATTTGTGCAAATTAAGAGATATTTGTTTCTGTCCCCAAATTAGATTCAGTAGTATGAATTTATAAAATACGTAAGGGATCTTGATCAATGTATTATAATAAAGTCATATAAGAGTCAAAGAGTAATTCAATTGATGGGATATAAGCAAATTATATCAAGATATAAATTATATTAATTAACATAGATTAAGGTAAGTGTCATATTGAGATATATAACCTCCATGACCATATAAGGATAACTCAGTTGTGCATGTGTGGGGAGAGATCCTGTTGCTTTCATAGATCCTGAATGAGATGAAAGAAAAAAGACACAGAGAGAAACACATACACACAGGAAGAATTCTAGACTTTGAAGTGACATTGTACAGAGGAAATAAAGTGAAATATAGTCTACAAAAGAGTAAGTGGCCCCTTATGACTTGCAGATAAGTTATAAGATCAGAACAGATAATAATGTTAGCAACAAAGAATTTCATGGGGGCTGGTTGTATTTTAAGTTGAGGTTTATCAAGCTATTCAGTCATTTATCAAGCATTTACAGAGACTGTATGATGTGACAAATACTTCCTGGGAAATATTGTTGAGTAGACATGGGAATACATAATGGATGTAAGGTGGAAGAGTGAGTGTTCATAGCCCTTGCTAGACACTGATCCTTACTGGGCATGATTTCAAGCAAGTTACCAAATCTTCCTTAACCAAGTTTACCTCAGTGAAATGGGAATCATGTCTAACTTGAAGGGTTGCCTAAAGATTATATGCAATGCATATGAACTATGCCTTACATTTGACAATATTTAGGTCTTCAACAGGAATGATACATAATAATGATAAGCATTCATGCTAAACTTTATTTTATTCAACTGTGTTTTAAACATTATTATTATCATGCTTGTGAGGATTTAGGCTTCTGGAGTCCAGAAAATGTCTGCTTTATTTATTGCTATATCTTTAGTGACCAGAAAATTGCCAGGAGTATACCATTTAGTCAATCAAGATTTGTTTGATGCACATGTAGATGATGATCATATCTAGTATATTATTATCAGTGCCCATCACTGCCAGAACATTTTAGGAAGTCTAATCTGGTCACTCTATGGGAGGGTCACTCTGCTGTGGGATGGTCTGTATGTCAAATGTGTTGCTGATTGGTCAATAAATAAATCACTGATTGGCCAGTGGCCAGGCAGAAAGTATAGGCGGGACTAACAGAGAGGAGAATTGAGAGAACAGGAAGCTGGGTGGGAGAGACACTGCCAGCCGCCATCAGGACAAGGAAGATGTAAAGTACCGATAAGCCACAAGCCACGTGGCAAGGTATAGATTTATAGAAATGGATTAATTTAAGCTGTAAGAACAGTTAGCAAGAAGCCTGCCACGGCCATACAGTTTGTAACCAATATAAGTCTCTGTGTTTACTTGGTCAGGTCTGAGTGCCTGTGGGACTGGCGGGTGACAGAGATTTGTCCTGAGGTGGGCCAGGCAGGAAAACTCTAGCTACAAATGGCACCCAGCGTGTTGGCAAGAGTTTCCACCTAAAACCTGAGTAAAAAGATTCTAAAACGGAGCTAAAAACAGCTCCTAGTTGTCTCTTTCAAGCTAGCGGCAGCCTGCGTGTTTGAGCTACTATGGCGGGTTCCTGGCGTGCATGCTGGACCTGCAGTATGGCGGGAATGAGGCCTCTGCAAGTGGCACATTAAGCTGTGTGGTGGATTTAGCCTTTGCTAGTACAAAAAAAAAAAAAAAAAAGAGGTTTCTGGGCTACATACTGCTTTGATAGAACCATAGACCCACTATTTCTGAGAGTTGATGGCTCCCAGAGCTGGTGGGAAAACGTACCACCGCCATGTTGGGAAGCTGAAGTGGGCGGAGCCAACAGCCACAGCGCCAGAGCCCTTTCAGGCTTAGAAGGCTGCAGTTTAAAGCAATAGGCTCAAGCTAATATAAAAAAATAAGCCACGTAAAGATGGCTACCACACAGAGAATCTGGATTATGTTCTCTTTGATATTCGTAACTGAAGATAAACATTTGATTACAAAAGCTGTTGAGTTATGCCAAAATGTATATTTTAAAGGTACCTTGACTTCAAAATTTGGATGTAAAGATATGTTGCTTTGGAAAGGAGGCTTTGCTTTTGTTTCCACAGAAAGCCAGAGGCTATGGATTTGTTCCAGATTAAGATACATCAGGTTTGACCAGCCAAGACCCCCTGAAAGGTCTCTAATGACACCATGGCCCAGATGATCCAACATCCAGAACCATTTCAAGGCAACTGGCTCAGACAATACAGCCTCACGGACTACTCTATAATCCTAAAATATTCTTTGTGTCCCCATAAGATACAGCGCCCCCCTCCAGCAGGAAGTAGTAAGAGAAGCTACGCCCAAATTCCCAAATATACCAAGCTGACTTTGGAGATGTGTAAAGGTTAAAACCTTCCTTTTTAAGAAAAGAAAAGGGGAAGTGCTGTGGGATGGTCTGTATGTCAAATGTGTTGCTGATTAGTCAATAAATAAATCACTGATTGGCCAGTGGCCAGGCAGGAAGTATAGGCGGGACTAACAGAGAGGAGAATTGAGAGAACAGGAAGCTGGGTGGGAGAGACACTGCCAGCCGCCATCAGGACAAGGAAAATGTAAAGTACCGGTAAGCCACAAGCCACGTGGCAAGGTATAGATTTACAGAAATGGATTAATTTAAGCTGTAAGAACAGTTAGCAAGAAGCCTGCCACAGCCATACAGTTTGTAACCAATATAAGTCTCTGTGTTTACTTGGTCGGGTCTGAGTGGCTGTTGGACTGGTGGGTGACAGAGATTTGTCCTGAGGTGGGCCAGGCAGGAAAACTCTAGCTACATCACTTTATTTAAAGGATTAATGGAGGAAAGAGAAGCTTTGTCCAGACCCAGGCCTTTGTATTAACCTACATAAGTTTATGCAGAACCATGCAAACAGATATAGTTATGGAGGCATATTTGAGAGACTAATGGATGAAGAAAGTAGCAGAAATTTGCAAGTAAATATTTGAAGATGGTGTGGAGAAGAAACCAAAAGAGATGGACAGTTTCAGTGACAAATAAGGCATCCATGATGTTTAAAGGTTTGAGGCTCAGTACTTAGAAGGGTATTGGTCTTAATTCACCAGACAGTGGTGTCAGGGAAAACTTTGTTTTTAAAAGGAGATAAGAAAGAAAGACAATTATAAATTTGACATATATATGTAACACTTGCTATTGTGTATTTTGTATGTCAAGTATGGGGTGAAGGACTTCACAGGCATTATTATTTTGAATCCTTCCCAATGGCTGAGTGGGCAGATGTAAGGATTAGCTACTTCTACATGAAATTGTAGACTGAGGTCTCCTGTGTGACCTGACCGCATAACCTACTTAGGGGTATATAGAAGAGTGTTTGGAATGTTCTGGAGGTTGTCTCGGTTACAGAGATTCTGACTCCACAAGACTTCATTGTTCATCGAATATGAGGTGCCACTGGGACATTCAGGAGATGAAACAAAAATTGCGCAAGGAATCAGATGACTGCTCACCATTTAACCGCTATAGCAGGCCTTTAATGTGCACTGAATGGTTTTTTATTTTTCAGAAATACCTTCAAGTTGTGTCATGAAATGGCCGTTATGTAGAATTCCTTGCCAAACACTCCTAATTTTTTTTTTGTTTTGTTTTGTTTTGTTTTTTCGAGACAGGGTTTCTCTGTGTAGCTTTGCGCCTCTCCTGGAACTCACTTGGTAGCCCAGGCTGGCCTCGAACTCACAGAGATCTGCCTGCCTCTGCCTCCCGAGTGCTGGGATTAAAGGCGTGTGCCACCACCGCCCGGCCACTCCTAATTTTATTTGTTTGTTGGCAAATATGTATTTAATTCTAAGGAAGGTTGGCCAAAATGGAATTCAGTGAACTCCTACAGTGAGTATAGAGATGGGGCCAGCAATGGGGAGGACTCAGGTGTTGCTGCCCTCCCCATACACAAACCATCTACACAAATTTGGTGCATTCTCATCAGCTTGGTGTGGTTCATATTTTCCACATGAATTTCCCACAGAAACTATTAAAAGTATAATCATCTCAATTCTCGGTGGTCTATTTTCAATTTAAAAATCTAAGTGGTGAAGTACTTTTTAGAATGTCCTCAGTTGATTCATGAGATGAACTTTAATGAACGTCCTTGAAAACTTTGCTTCTTCCTCTCATTTATTCCGAGAAACACATCTTTTAGGGGAAGTTTGTGATTTTAGCCACATTTCTGAGTCAAGAGATCCTGTCTGTCCCTTCGCTTACATTTTATTTAATCATATGATATCTTAGCAAATGATAAATTGCCATCCAAATTTCCTTTAGGGAATGAATTTTTATTTATGCAATTGCCTCCAGAGTCTCCAGGCCAGTATGTCACCTAAGAAATTGATGGAAAGGTCATTCCAGGAGGCTAATGACCCGAGTAGAGTTCATAGTTTACTTTATGAGACAATATGCAGGTATTATTCCACAGTCGACAATCATGAAAATTGGTCTCAATTCACCAGTTTGTGCCCCAAACAAGAACACTGGATTTCCCACAATCCCTTAATCAGTAGACAGTGGTAACTACAGGGACAAATGTCTGGAATGTATCTTAAGTCAGGGCTTCATTAGGTAATTGCCAATTTTAAGCATCCATTAAGCTTGAATATGAGATTTGTTGATGGATCAAAAGTTATTTTTATATAACTTCATAGAATTTTGCATTTCTGTATTTGGTCTCACATGATTTTTTAAGCTCTTAAGAAGCAAGGACGTGTCTTCTTCAACTTTGTCCTTCACAGTCTTGTCACAGATCTCTACTCCTGGTATGGCTTGCTCACTGTTTATTAAAGTGAATGAAAGTTAAAATTGATTCTGGAATATTTTAAATCAGAGAGCAGAAGAGCTATGTTTAAAATATACACTATGCTCTGTGTTCATATTGCCACTTAAAATTGCTGGATTCTGATATAAAGCAGCATTGAAGTAATTCAGCAGGCATGTACCCTTCTCGTCTTCTCTAGCCTAGGATGACCTGTTTATAGACAAAACAGAGGCAGACATCTGTGTGCATGCAGCAGGATCATGGTAAGATACATACATACAATGAGTCCAGCTGAGGATGCTCAGATTCATTTCTCAGCAGACTGTGTGTCTTTGGTTTTTCATCAGAGACCCAACAGATCTTGCAGTCACCTATGGCTGGAAATTTGAAATTTAGTAATATGGATCCTGATACAGAGTCAGCAACTAGTTTCTTTTCAAGGGAATTTTAGATAGTATAACAATGGTCATCTTACTAGTCAGTTGCTTGGGTTCTTCTCAAATATGAAGAAGCTAGTTATAAACTGACAAAAGGCAGCTTCTTTGGTATTTGTGGTTCTGAGCCATTGAGTACCAAGGTCCCTGCTCTAGCTAGTATTGTGTCAACTTGACCCAAGCTAAAGTAATTTGGGAAGAAGAAACCTCATTTGAGAGAATGACCCACCAGATTGACTTGCAGGAAGTCTGTGGAGTATTTTCTTAACTGATGATACATGTGGATGTGTACATCTTAACTGATGAGGCCACCCCTGGTCTGTTGGTCCTGGGTGCTATAAAGTAAAGGATAATCATGCTACAATCCATAGACTCAGAGAGGCTAGGTAGCAAGGAGGGCTCAAGAGGTGACACATAGATCTCCCTAGGAAGGGGAAATAGAAGAGATATTTTAGGTGGACTGGGGGCAAGTGGGGATGGCAACACGAGGGATCAGGTTGGGAGGTGGAGGGAGAGAGAGTACTGAAAGAGATGACTGGAAGAGGGAGCATTTCAGGATCAGGTAGAAACCTACTGCATGGGAAATTCCAGTAATCTATAAGAATGACCCTAGCTAGGACTCCTAGCAATAGAGGATACATAGCCTGAAATGGCTATCTCCTGTGACCAGGCAAAACTTTCAGTGGAAGGATTTGGACACCAATCCAGCCACATAACCTTTGACTTACAGTCTGTCCTACCTATGGGATGTGCTGGGGTAAGGTTGGCACAGAAATTGTGAGAATGGCCATCCAATGACCTGCCCAGTCTGAGACCCATGCCATGAGAGTGAGCCCACCCCTGAGCCTGGAGTGCCAGGTCCCAGAAGCTAGATGGCCCAGAAACCTTGGATAGAACCAAACACAACTGGAGAAAATAAAATGTCAATGTAATGATTCATAATGATATTCTGCTATACTTATAGACTAATGACTATCCCAATTGTCATCAGAAAGTCTTCATCCAGTAATTGATGGAAAGAGATGCAGAGACCCACAGTCAAACATTAGCCCAAGCTCAGAAAATACTGTTGAACAGAGGGAGGAAAGATTACAGGAGCTGGAGGGGTCAAAGACATCACAAGAAAATCCACAGAAACTACTAACCTTGGCTTGTAGGAGCTCACAGAGTTTGAACCAGCAACCAGGGAGCCTGCATGGGACCAACCTATGCCATATATATATATATATATATATATATATATATATATATATATATATATATATATATATATATATATATAACAGTTGTATAGCTTGTTTAACTTGTGGAAATCCTAACAGTGGGAGCAGGGACTATCTCTAAAGCTTTGGTTGCCTTTTGGTAACCTATTTCTTATACTGGGTTGCCTTGCCTAGCCTTAATAGGAGGGGAGGTACTTAGTCTTAGAGCAACTTGATATGCCATGTTTTGTTGATACCCATGAGGACTGCCCCTTTCTGAACAGAAACAGAGGAATGGATTGGGGGAGGGTGAGATGGAGAGGGAATGGGAGAAGAGGAGGGGAAACCAGTCATCATGTAAATTAAAAAAATGAATTTAATTTTTTTAAAGTAAGCTAAATAACTCATGAGAAGCAAGCCATTAAACAGCACTCCTCTATGACCTCTGCTTCAGTTTCTGCCTCTGGGTTTCTACACTGCCCAAATTCCTGCTCTGACTTCCTTCAGCGTTGTGTTATAAGCTTTAGGATGAAATAAACTCTTTCCTTCTCGAGTTGCTACAGCCATGGCATTTTATCAAAGGACCAGAAACCTTAACTAAGACAGTTTCAGAAGTTAAACTAACAGGTCCAGGGAATATGGCTCTGGGGGTGAGAAAGATAGCTCCCAGCTCCATCTAAGACTAATTTTTTGGACTTTGATTGTTCATGATCCTGTGGTCAACAACTACTAGTCAATGGCTTCCAGCAGCTATCAGTGGCTAGGGGTCAGCAGCAGGTGATGGCCAATATTCTACCCTATGTTTAGATGTCAGGTACTTGTGCTCAGGGGCTGTAACATGAAGCACAAGGAAGAACTTAAAAGCTTCTAAGTCTCAAAATCCACAGCCATATTCTTTGAGCCAATTAGTCTATCCCCTGAAGAGGTAACTTCTTATTTACTCACAATTATCATGTGAACATGATGAACCCAAGCCAGCTGATTGGTAGGAAGAGTGTAGGAGAAACTTTTCCAGTGATGGTCTTCTTGACTCCAGTGATGGCTGGCTCCTGTGTGTACATAAGGCTCTCCCTTAGCAGGAATACTGAAGAGTTGTCTTCTGACACATAGCAAGCTCAGAACTTCCCCTGGGTAGAAAGCATATTAAAGAGTCTGAGTACAAAGTCAATGCTTAGAGATGGCAGAGGAGACCAGCAACTAGACGGTTCTCATTATAGCCATGCACAGCTACTGAGGGAAGATGTCTGTTGCACTGGAATAAACTCGATTTTTATTACAATGGATGGAGAGAATCAATAATAGCATTTAAAACTTTTCCTAGCCAGCGAAATTTTGGCTTGCCTTGGAAAACAGAAATGAAAATAAAGGTAAGGCTTTCTAGGCCTTGTCTTTGAAAAGCATATTATTTTCAGTATTAAAGAGTATACTACTAACAAGAACCGACATCCCAAATGAGTGGTGGCAGTAATTTAGTCCATAACATAAAGGAAACTGAAGATTGCCCCTTGGACTTCATTCCTTGGCAATATATTATAGTATTGAGCCACACAGAGCACACTACCCCTCAGATAGCATACAGCAGTGCAATATATCATCATATGCATATGGCTCTCACAATTCAGGTTTCCCTTCAACCACCTTAAACAAGAATATAGGCAGAAAGAAATAAAATTTAAAAAAAAATAGCAAGTGTGTTGATCTACTAGTATGTTTGGACATTTCCTGGCATATTGATAATAGTAATTTTCATGTAGACACTGATGATTTACAGGGAGTGTTATCCATAGGGATTTGAAAGGGCAACTTGGAGAGAAAGTACTTGGTATCAATTTATATTTAAAAACAGTAAAATCAAGATTGACAGCTAGCCAAGCATCCAATATGTCACATTACACCATCAGATTTAATCAACACAACAAATATAGTAGGTATGTACTTCTTCATTATTTCCATAGGCTAAGTTATCAGAGTTTAAAAGTTAAAAGCAACTTTCCTACAGCTAAATGGCTAATGTGACCAAGACAAACCTGAGAGCCATATCTCTGTGACACTGATTTATAAGCTCTTAGCCTAAGTCGCTCCCACAGTGAAGAACCATTTCTCCCTACAAAATGACTTTCATGTACAATAGTTAATGTAGTAACATGAAGACAGTCAAAAATTAAATGAATCCTGCATAATGTATGTGCTAGCCTGGCTCGCTGCAATGCTCAGACTAAAGGCACGTCTGATTGTGTGGGAGGGACTTACTCGCATGTGCAGGGTGCAGTGGGAAGCACTGGAAGTGGCAGGGTGTCCCTGTAGTCAATGAAAGGGTCACATGCAAAGTGGGTAAAGCAGGAAAAAGGTCACTTTTAGAGGTCAGGAAAAGAGAAAGCGAAAGTTAATTTCACAGCCACTAACCTTCCAAACAACATTTTACCTCATTTGGGCCCTTCCTTATCTCATTTACCTAAAACACTGTGGAACCCATTGCAAGACTTTACATAATAATCCAAAGACTAAATCTAAATCCCCAACCCAGGTGGTGGTGGTACACACCTTTAATTTCAGCACTCCAGAGACAGAGCCAGGCGGATCTCTGTGAGTTCAAGGCCAGCCTGGGCTACCAAGTGAGTTCCAGGAAAGGCGCAAAGCTACACAGAGAAACCCTGTCTCGAAAAACCAAAAAAAAAAAAAGAAAGAAAAAAAAAATCCGAAGACTGCTGTTATTTCCAAATCTAAAACCATTTTCCATTACCTTATTTTAAAAAGCCAGATAGGAGAGATGACTTACTTTTGGTAGGTTTTAAATCACTATGATTTAATTTTATTGATGGCTCAAAACAGAAATGAATGCAAGCATATTCCTTCAAAGTGGAACACATTCACATCCACCCCTCTTCTCCTTCACAGCCTGACCCCTCACAGTAGCTAGTGATGATGGGTCTCTGTGCACTCTGCTATCCTAAGCTATGGAACTTTAAACTCCTTTCACAAATGCCTCTGTCAAACCGTGAGTTAAAACCCCACTTAGGCCTTCACCAGGAAGCTGCCGAATTTTCATGAATTACAGTCAGCCAATACGGTTTGTGATATAAATGATCTAAGAAGTGCACATTGATGCTTTAAAATAAAATTAATCTTAGTCCAAAATCATTTTACACTTTTTCATAAATTTAAAACTTTAGTTAAGAGGAACATTGGCATGATTTTTTTTCCAGCATTGCATATTATCACCTTTATTGTTTGTATTCTCTCTCTCTCTCTCTCTCTCTCTCTCTCGCTCGCTCGCTCTCTCTCCCACCCCCGTGTGTGTGTGTGTGTGTGTGCGATCATATGTGCATACATATATTTATAAGTGTATGGACACATGGCTGTGTGTTCATGAGATGTCATAAGACAGCATACAGAATATTAAAGGAACCATTATGGGGGTATTTATACAGTGAGAAATCATTTCTGTACAAAAGAGCAAAGAGAAGACTTGGATAAATCCAAGTATGTAAATACGGACGGGTACCAAGGGGTACTCTGAACACAGCCAACCCAAATAGCATTTTCATAGCAGAAAATTGGTACCAAGAGTCACAGGGGTGGTTTTGGATTACAACATAGGATTTTTCAATGCTGACCTATATAATCTGGAGGCAGCAGGGAAAGAAATTACTTTAAGAATATGTATGGGGTGTAGGGCAGTCAGGTCATGAAGAGGGGACTGGAAAAGATGCATATACAAAATGAGAGACTTACTCAAATGTTTGCTTCAGTCTAATCAGGAGATGCAGAGAGGCTTGCCAATGCTTGTGACAGCTAATCAGAGGATTTGCCATCCTATAAATCAGGGAAAGTAAATAAAATTACTATATTTGCATGGTGCCAAGACACAAGAGGGTTAAGAAAACACCCAGCTAAGGAAACATGTGATGTGTGGCAGTGACTGGGGAGCAGCCTAAAGAGTTCTGAAGGAAAGCACAAAGCAAGGCACATAGTGGCATTTGGAGTTCACTAATGCCTGGCCAATGTTACGTGAGACAAGTTAGCTCCTATAAACAGGGATGGAGCAAAAACATGTTCCCCAATTCAGACCTATGGCTTCAGCTTCCAGGGCAACGTTACTGGTGATCTGGGACATGGCTATGCACTTCCAGGTTATTAGACTTGTATCCAAAATATTGAAATGAGCTCATTCAGATTCCCAAATGTATCAAGATACTTTATTGAAATGCATGCAATGGTGTAGATTATAGAGGGATATCCTATCAAGACTGACAGTGGGTCCCATGAGTGGGGGATTTCCTTTTCCGGGGTTCAAGAGAAGAAGGAATGTGGTTACTTGGGGTGCAGCAAGGCTAGTTCTTTGTTCTGACTGATAGATTAGGTCATATAATTATTTTTGATTGCACATGTCCCTTGCCATAATGTATCTGATTTTTCCTCATGTGTATGTTAAATTATGAATAGGCATAGGGTGGTAAATAGGGAATTCTCCCTAAAAGTTTAGTTGAGGGCCCACTTTTTGCTTTACTGCACAGACACCCAAAACTATTTTGGACTGTATTGGTCCTTTTACTATCAAACCAGTATTTATGGAAAATATGTTTGAAGAGGATGTGCAGATATAACTGTATAACTAGGTGACAACACTCCAGTTAGGTGCCATAAGCTAACAAATTAAAATCAGTGCCAGAAATGGGTTTTCTTTTTTAGAGTTGTTAAAAAGTGGGGTCCCTAGATGACCAGACATTACAGGCAATTGCCAATTCTCTTGGTTACCTCCAGATCTTGACAATAAGACTCAGTTGCTGAATACACCACATACATGAGTCAGAGAGCATGTGAAATCAATCTGACACTCACTGAGATGCATCATCCCTACTTGCTGCCTTTAATGGTGCTAGAAGGTGGTATGCATGCTACTGGAGGAGAAAATCAATCACTAATCTTACTCACACGTGAACTCTGTGAGCTATAGTAATGACTGCCCTGGAAAAATATGGCCACTGGTATAATAGTGAAAGGAATGTCATGGGAGCAACCACCATTTTCTGTGTGGATTTAAAGCCTACTCTACAAGTTGAAACCTATACTTAGCACTGTTATTGAGGTCAAAAATCTGTGACTATACAGGTCATAGGCCTTGGTGTAGAACCTATCACTGTTATTCTATTAAAGGGCACAACATTAAACTGTCTCTTAATGACATGGTTTTCACTTCACATAGAGAAATGCACCTCACAACCCTGGTTAGAGAAGCTTCCACATTTGCATTTTATTCCTTTAGGTTTTCCTTTCTTTGGTATTCACTGTGGAAATATCTTGTGATCAATTAAAAATCTTTAGTTGTTTTCTTTAAATCCCTTATAATACTAGGTCTTTCATTAATAGATATCTCTCATAGTTCTTACTTAATGTCTGTAGGATGTTTATTTTTATAAGTAACGGATGCTTTTCAAAATGGATAAATGCTTGGTTTAGAAAAACTAACCGGAGTCTCTTATGCTGTGGTAACTGAAAGTCTTGGTCTGTTTTGAAAATTAATGGCATTTTTTTTATTTTTCCATCAATAGAGAGGATTACCAATCATTGATAAATCAGAAGATTGCACAAATAGATTCAAATATTTGTTACCTAGCATGAATAACCAGAAGAGGGAAAAATATTTACAAAGGAATTCTTTGCAGTAACAATGTTACTGTTGTTATAGTACTGGTTATTTGGTAATTATAAGTTTTATCTCAATGAGAAACATATAAATAACTGCTGTGGGATGTTCTGTATGGCAAATGTGTTGCCGTGGGATCTGTATGGCAAATGTGTTGCTGATTGGTTAATAAATAAAACACTGATTGGCCATTGGCTAGGCAGGAAGTGTAGGCGGGACAAGGAGGAGAATAAAGCTGGGAAGTGGAAGGCTGAGTCAGAGAGTCACTGCCAGCCACCACCATGACAAGCCGCATGTGAAGATGCCGGTAAGCCACGAGCCATGTGGCAAGGTATAGATTAATGGAAATGGATTAATTTAAGCTATAAGAACAGTTAGCAAGAAGCCTGCCATGGCCATACAGTTTGTACGCATTATAAGTCTCTGTGTTTACTTGGTTGGGTCTGAGCGGCTGTGAAACTGGCGGGTGACAAAGATTTGTCCTGACTGTGGCCAAGGCAGGAAAACTCTACCTACAAATAACATTTGTATAAAATCCTATCACCAAGTTTTAGATGATTTATCCAGTGAAATGATGAAATATAAAATTATTTTCCTTTGAATCAGTTTGTAACAATCTTATTAAGACTGGATTAATAATTAAGAAAATATTATTGTTTCAAACAGGAAATCTTTTTTTCTTTTATTTTATTTTATAATTTAATTTAATTTTACATATCAGCCATGGATTCCTTTGTTCTCCCCCCCCCACATTCCCCCCAGCCCACCCCCATTCCCATCTCCTCCAGGGCAAAGACTCCCCTGGGGACTGAGTTCAACCTGGTAGATTCAGTCCAGGCAGGTCCAGTCCCCTCCTCCCAGGCTGAGCCAAGTGTCCCTGTATAAGCCCCAGGTTCCAAACAGCCAGCTCATGCACTGAGGACAGGACCCAGTCCCACTGCCTGGATGCCTCCCAAACAGATCAAGCTAATCAGCTGTCTCACTTATCCAGAGGGCCTGATCCAGTTGAGGGCTCCTCAGCTATGCATTCATAGTTCATGTGTTTCCATTCGTCAAACAGGAAATCTTAATTTTTACCTCAGAGTTTTGGTTTTTTACCTTAGAAATTATAATAACTTTTGATTATAATTAACTAAATCATACCAATGTCGTATTTATTTCTTGAAGTTTTAATCCTTGTAACTTTTATAGCATACTTGACCTTTTATTTTAAGCAAGAAATGCACAGAGATGAGTCCCAAATACATTGTAAAACAGAAAAGATAATTATGATGAAATGAAATACAATAGGCCTTTGTATGCCTTTAAATGAGCTAAGCAGATTTCAAAATGGCAATTTTTTCTTAGTTTTAGATCATCAAAGTTCTATTTTGCTGAGGTTTGGTCAAAATAATTACCCTGAAGAACCTGTTTTTCAAAGTCAAAAGTAGTCAAAAGTCATCCCAGAACCCAGAATGTTAATATCTATAACTAGATAGATAGATAGATAGATAGATAGATAGATAGATAGATAGATAGATGATAAATAGAAATGTGTTTACTTTCGCATTCTATCTCTGTCTCCATCTCTCTGTCTGTCTTTCTCTGTTTCTCTCTCACACATATATTTTCGATAATTATTCACATAATAATAATCTTATAAAGTAGCCACAGATTTTTGTTGTGTTGTTATCTGATTCTGTAATTGTATTGGTTAGAGTATTACTTAGCATGAAAAAATATGAGTTAAGATACTTTAGTGAGAATTTCTGTTTTAAAAATTAGTAAGTTAAAATAACATAACTATTAGCCATAAGATCAGCTGTAAAACCAAATAGCAATTCTTCAAACATTGTCTCTTTTCTTGTTTCCCCACATTTAAATATTAAAAACTTCTGATTCAATAGCATTATTCTAATCTTAAAGGGAAGATGGGGTACTTCAAATTCCATGTCTCCATGAAATAACAACTTTATGAAGTCATTAATATTAGGAACAGAATAAAGAAAGTAATAAATCAAGGCACACTTTAAATACATGGGTGGAAAATGAGACAGATGGGTTAGAACAAAGCAAAGAAACCACCACTGTGGCCTCAGATGCTGTGTGTGATATTCTTAGCTTTGAGATAGATGAACTATCAGAAGGTTGATGGTAATGTATTTTTCCATAAGAGACATTTGGAACTCTCAGGAGCAGTTCATCCATGAAGTCAGGGACGGGGTTGGATTTCCTTTCTTTACTGGCTTCCCTAATCCTTGGAAAATGGAGAGGGCCATGAATGCCTTCACATTTGGGATCTCAGACAATTTTGTCTTTTGTAAAAAGAATACTTTATTGAAAGGTGTTGGAGATAAGGCTGCCATTCTGGGACCATATCTCCTCTGTCCTCCAGTTTGTATTAAGGCAAGAGAGTGTTACAGTAAAACATGATGTGCTCTTTCCTTAGGCTATCAGGTTAAACTTTTCCTAATGATTGAAGATGAACCCAAGAGGAAGTTTGTTAGAACGGAAGAGGAGAAATGGAGAACTACTGACCTGATTACACCAAAGAGCATCTCAAAGAGAGTGACAATAAGGGTAATGGGTAGATTCATAGGGGCCACCTTATAGAATTCTTCCTTAGGATTCTGAATGTCTCCAGTCTCTACCAACATGGACACTAGTGGATATAATTTTGTTTCCTTAGCCTTAGAGCTGAGATGAGCCCCTCCATAACCTATGCCTTCTTTCTAGCTGTTGTAACTCTGGATGTATGTAGTGGGTTTTGGTCCCTTTCTAGTTGGAGAACACAAACTTCTCCCAGTGAATCTCTTGTGAAAGATGATAATTTATGTGTCAAATTACTGCCTGAATAAGAAGTTGAAGAAGAAATTGGTTAGATGTGATGACTTATTATAGTATTTATGATAATATGGTCCTGGAAGTCACTTAAATAGGATGAATAACTATCTGATATTTATTTAATATGCAGAATGGGTATATATATATATATATATATATATATATATATATATATTTGAAATTTTCTAAGGTGATAAATCTTAAATATGTTCAATATACACATGTATTAAATGTGGTGATTGATAAGTCAAGTTGTTTAGCTGCAGTAATGTTTCAAAATATAGAACTAAATAAAAACCATCACATTATATACCATGAGTTACATAATAATGGTAATAATTATATTTGTTAACTACATCTTCTTAAACCTGGAAAAATAATAAAGGCTCCCAGTGAAGGTACCACCTTGCATAGATGACTTTTTCTAACATGTCAAGAATTTCTTGGAAGTACCTTATGATCCTCTGAATCCAGATCCACGATTCCTTAACACTGGTCTTCAGGGTTTCACTCCCTTTCAGAATACAATATCTTTAATTTCATGGACCCTTCCTCTTTAGATTCAACTTTTCTGATGTTGAGGAAGGTCTGTCTCTCACCCCTCTCACCTTTGAGATGCTTGGATTCAAACTCCATCTCTGTGGAGTAGCATGGGTGCTAAAATCCTTGTTCAGCTTTTAGTTGAACAATGATTCCTTTGAATATGGCCACAAAAGAATAGTTCACCAAGCCAAAATAGGAAGGGAGGGGTTCCATAAAACTAAACTTCCTAGTCTCTAGGTTTTGTTATGCTGAAGTTGTCAGTTTGTTCTATACATACCCAACTGAAGACATAGCCTCCATTGTCCTCCTGTCCAGGATTTGTGCCTTGACATTCTAACAGACTTGACTTGTCTTCTCAGCCAGCTAGTTCTGCCAGTTCTTTCCCTGCATGAGTCTGTTCTGAAAAATACCCTTGAAAGACAGCTCTGGGATAAATTTGGAGCTCATATGTTGCATTCCTTCATATCATGGATCAGAGAGCTCAATGTCATCCCAGCATTGGTTGTTCTCCAATGCCTGCCAGTAGGTAATGGGCACCTGAAAGCCTTTTGCCTTCTTTGTATAAGGAGTGCTGAAGCACAGAGATGATCAGGTTTCTTAGACAGTCCTATTGTTGTCTAGATGGTCAATTTATTTTTCAGATGACTTTCTGCTCAAACTCATTTTTGTTTCATTGCTTCATTTGAACTTCAACAAGGGAAAAAAATCTCCAGATAACAATTATGAGTGAATCATTTCAGATAGTAGGAAACCTGTGTTAAGTTGACATTTTTGCTCTAAAGGGCTAATCAAGACTCTCTTTAGGGTAGTGGAGTCTGTGGAATTTATTAATTCATAAATAGAAATGTATAATATCTTTTATTCATAGCTGATACAGAGACTGAGAACCAGAAAGGAGAAGAAAACCAAAGAACAGAGCTATCTTTTTTTTTAATTGAGCCACCACTGAGAATGACTGCGTAGCCCTTGTGCTGAACAAGTCCCAGTAGGATTAATCTGGGGCTATTGGCTGACCCCATTCCTGAAATTAAAAGTGCATAGTAACTTTTAATCTCAGCATTAATCCTAGGAGTAGATGTTTAGCAGTTTCAGGGAAAGAAAAGTTCTAGTTTTTCAAGCAATAATAAAATGACTCTAGAACACATCTTCATCTTCTAAATACTGTGTAGGTTCAATTATAATACTAATTATTGAACACTGGTCACAGAACAAGGCACTCCCAAAACACCTTCCTATCAAACTTTAAGGACTAAAAATAAAATATATGAGAATACAAATCTGGTTAGGAAAAAATTAGAAAGCAATTTAATGCGTGGTCCTGGTACTGGAGTAAATTTCAATTTGTGCAGTGAAACAATCACATTTTAGTACACACGTATCAGTTGAGAGCCACACCCAGTCAGTCACCACTCATAGAGTTCATAGTTATACTGAAGAAAAGAACCGTAAAGTAGAAAGCAGAAATCAGATACCGTGTGCTTTCCAAGGGAAATTCTTCCTATTGGGTTGTGACCAGAGCTGTGAACTTCAGTCAAGGAACTGCTGCACATATGAACTCACAGAGTTGGTGACATCGTGCACAAGACCTGGGAAAGCTTAAGCTAGACAAAATGGCAGCATGGAAAAGGGCGGTCGGTATGAAATCTTACCTCTAGCTACGGAGCTATTGACAACTGAGAGCTGCTGGGAAAGGTGCAGTCAGGTTTCTTCAAGGGCGTGGCCCTTGCTGTGTTGACAAGGCTCCAGTGAATGCTACACAACCAAGAGCATATGGACAGCAGAAACTGAATTTGATGGTTTTTAATGTTATTTGAAAAAGTGGACACAAAGTTGGGTGAGTAGAGAAGGTGGGGTGGACCTAGGAGGATTGGAAGGAGGGGGTGATAATAATCAAACTATGCTGTACAAAATTATCAGAAAACTAATAACATGGGAAAAACAATGAATCAATGAACATTTAAAACATCAAAAATTATCATCGGTCTAAAAATATTTTCAGGGAAGTCAAGGGAGTCAATGATTTGTTCCATTATTTCTTACAATGTGCTATTTGAACACATCCATGACCAGCACAAAAGTGGAGAGAAATTTGGAGTGCATAAAAATGATTTTGCTAATTTTAGGTAATGAAATCTCTAATTTCTGGGAGATGTGTTCTTTGATTGTGAAGTCGCATAAGGACCTTTGTACTTCCCAGAAGGGCTAAAACTGCAAAATTGAAGCCTGATTAAGCATTGTAAGAACCTCTGCAAAGATTTAAGCAGAAAGTTGGAAAAGCCTGTCCCATCCAGGTCCTCAGGGCTGATAATGTAGCACTGGGATGTAAGAGTCCTTTTCCTCCAGGTTACCAGGACACAGATGAGTGTGTCATTTTACTAGAACGAACAAATAAAGTGTGAGTATAGAAAGCACAGCATTGCACCCATCTTGTCCTCTAAGATATTGGGGTCGTTTGCTAAGATAGAAGGCGTCAATCCTAAACTTGTGGACATTGAGGGTTTTTTTGTTTTTTTTTTTTTGATTTTTTTCCTATAACTGACTACACTTGTCTAAGGAGATCACAGCTGTTCAAAATGAATGCCAAGTAAATGTAATTTAGCAAAACATTCCCAGAGATTGATGGTGCCTTCTTCAGAGAAGTCCAAGTCACAAAGCATATTACCTCATTCATCAAAACACATTCTATTAGACAGAAACGTTTTCTGAGGGAGAAAACAAATACCAAAACATTCTTCCAAACATATTAAGTATTTATATAAATAATAGCCCACCACATTTTCTTAAATTCATCTTTTAAATATGAACATTCATGTGTACAATTTGAAGGGATGAATGCAGATATGACTCCTGTCTCATCTTTATCTAAATAAGTGGGTTTTTTTCTCTGTTCTATTTCATTTTTCAGCCTCACATTTTTTTATGGAGTCAATATTGTTTTAAAACTGCCATGCATTGTGGATGGTTATATCTGTTTAACTGTTACCATTTTCTTTTTTTAAGATTAGCTAATCTTGGAATCTCTCACAGTTGCTCGGGGAGTGTGCCATAAGCAGGATTGAACAGAGTATGTGCCACACTGCATGGTTCTCTAGAGCTAGGAGAGCCCTTCCAGGTTTCCCTGGCTTGACTATGGACAATATTTCTATTATCGAACAATGCCAGTCAGTAGAGCTGCCCCTAAGAAAGTGGTACAATCTCAGCCTAGGCTGTCTTTGCAATTGAACAAGTCCCAGCAGGATTTATCTGGGGCTATTGGCTGACCTCATTCCTGATGTTGAGTAAGGAATGATTACTTCTTCCTCCTAGGTGTGTCCCCATTCCTAACTTCTGCTTCTTTCAAAGAAACTACACATACTCAAGTTTCACCAAAGATCTGATTCTTGGGGAACCTTAAGGTAGTTTTGTTGTGAGTAGAAGGGCTCATCATGCCTGCCATTAGTCTAACATAACACATCCCAGGAATACAGTGGAAACACCAAGTGCCTGAAATCAAATGACTTGGTTGATGCCGTCTCCACAGCTTACTAGTCTTTGAGCTTGAACAAAGCTCCAAATCCTTCTCAATATCATTTTTCTCACCTTCAATAGGACAGGTGGTAACTCACCTCAGTCTATCGCATGGAAGAACTAAGCTGTCAAACAGCATGAATTTTGTAGCACAACTTGACAGATAGAATGCTTACAAATATTTCCTAAAGATTATAGCACAAATATTCTTAAAATAATTGTGTGTACTTACTATAATTTATATTCCCAACCTACAAAATAGATGGTATAGGTAGAACTTCATCCTCTTAGCAGGACGTTCAGAAAAACAAAGCTTTGGGAGTCTTTAAACATTGGTTTTCTTTCTTTAAAACTGACTGATTTAAGCACATCAGACTTCAAACTCTAGTACCTAATTTTTTCATTTGTTTAATGACAAAAATAATATGAAACTGCTTATAAGATCTTTATAAGATCTTACTCTAACTCATAAGTTTTCAATTATTAATCTTTACTTCATTAAACTTTTACTGCGCTCCCACTATATGTCAATCTTTGTTCTCAGTGTCTTAGATATTTTACTTTCATAATCGTTGTTTCTACCATTATTTTAATCTTACTATACTTAATGAACTTAAAGTTGGAAAAGAAAGAATTTATATCTATTCATTTACATTGTTATGTGGCTTAAATTTTGAGAGTCTTGGCTGGTTATTTTCTATAAGAGTTGTTTGTTTGTTTGTTTAATTGTATCCTTGTTGAGTCATAACGTTTCATGAAATTGAGCAGTTTCCTGCTTGTTCAGTGAAAAATGATTGATTGTTAAAAATGGCAAATACTATATTATATCTCCTATAGGTTTTATTTAAATCTCTGATTGTATAGAATAGAGTGTTACCATCAGGCCTGGAGGCAAATGATTACGTTGTGAATTTTCTGTGTAACCTTGGCATTGTGGTGCCAGCACTCAGTAGGGGCAGGCAGAAAGATCAAGAGTTCATGGTTATCCTGGGCTTAACTTAAGACCAGCAGGTGGTACTTAAGACATCGTGTCAAAATGGATAGATGGATGGAGGAAACCATACTTCTACATGAGTTTATAAAATTAATTTCTTTCTTTTCTGTTTACCTATGTGTAAAATGAGAAGGAATAATAGTAATTACTTCTAAATGAGTTGTTGGAATAAATGAATTACCATGTATAACATGATTATAATAATACTCCACCTGTGATCAGCACACACACACAAAAAAAAGGATAAAGCAGATACTTTCTAATTTAATCACACCTATGAATGCTGCTGTTTTACATCTACTAAATCAGTGTTCCATTGAGTCCTACAAAAGTCACTACAACCTTCACATGTCTCGTCTTTTTCATCAATTAGAAACTTGCAACAAAAACAAATTTCCTTTCTTTGAAGTAACACCAATGCCATGTGACCATACCCTTCCCCTTTCAACACTAAATATTACCAGCAAGACAGTTACCAGCAAGAAACAGCCAACTCTCTGTCATCTGTCCTTGAAAGTGAACCAATATTTCTGTATGACATTGACAGGAGCTGGTATAATTTTATTACTGGTCTTTATTGAAGGGGACAATGGCTGTAATTAGAATATAGGTTTCCAAGAACAGAAACTGAAAACCATTGATAGAGCATCCCAGCTGAATAGTCTGTATATTTAAACACTTGTGTCTCATTCTCACAGCCTGGTTTTCATTGTCTTTGACAACTGCTTCTCCTGTGTGACATTAGTAGCATTTGTGAACTTATACTCTTTTCTTCCTCCTTGCTTTACATAATCATCTTACAGATACTTTTATGGGCCTCAGAACTATGCTTGAGTATTTTACAATCACTATTGTAGTAATTTAAGCTGGTGCGAATGTAAATTTATAATCTCAATCTTGTTTATACTAGGTTTTCATACTTAGCTTCCTTAAATATCAATCAATTGTTAAAGTTTCACTGAGTTCATCTTAAATCCCAAGTACTATATAAACCACTTTATTTCTTGTTTAATATATGAAAATCCTATCAGGTAATATTGTTATCTGCTGTTTTTCTACAAGAAAACTGATATTCAGATAATTTTAATTATATTTATATATAGTTGTCAAGAATATTATTTCAATAAATATATATCATTAACCAAATCCTGGCATTGTGTCTTTCCTTCTTTTGTATTTTAATGCTTTATTGAAAATAAATATTGCCTAGATTACATACAACCTTTTCCATGACAAATATTTGTGTGAGAAATCAACCCAAGGTGAGAAAATGTTTAATTTGGATCCAGGTTTCATTGCACAATAACTTAATTCTGCTTGCTTTGAGCCTGTAGTAGGCACAAGGACAAAGGAACTACTCACTTCATGGCAGCTAGAAAGTAAAATGAGAGAGGAAGCAGGCATTCATAACGGTTGGTCTTCAAAGTCATGCCCCCAGGGACCTAACTTTCTTTCATTAGGCCCCTCCTCCTAAAGTTTCATAGCCTTTGATGAGCACCTGGGCTGAGGGATAAGCCTGTAATTCCTATGCCTTTTATAGACATCTAAATTCCAATAATTATTACTTGTGATAGAGTAAATAGCACCAAGTTTGCCTTCATTCCACATGGAATTAGCAAATCAAAACATAAATCAACTAAAGCAAAAACAAAACAGCTCTGTTGAAGCCAGACTTCTATAGGAAGTCTGTTCTGACTTATGTGCAGCTTCGTGATGCAACAGAAGAGGTGAGTTCAAAGATCATCTCGTCAGTCCTTGTGGCTGGTCACTTCTAGTCCTAGTCTGTCAAAAGAAAGAAGAAAAGTCAAGGAAAAAATGTCACACTCGTCTGAAGAGTCAGAAATCACAGTAGAGAAAGGGAACAGAAGTTGCTGGAAGTTATGGGGCAAAGCATAAGATAGAGAGGGAACAGCATCCGGGAGCCCTGGAGATAAGCCTCTTGAGTCCCTGGATAACAAGTACACCTGCTCAGAATCCACAGCTGAGCCACGGCTGGAGCTCACACTGTGTGATGGTCAGGATCCACAGCTGAACTGTGGCTGGGGCTCACATGGTGTGATGGTCAGGATCCATGGCTGTACTATGGCTAGAGCTCATACTATATGATGGTCAGAATCCACTGCTGAACCATGACTGGAGCTCACAATATGTGATGGTTAGGATCCTTGGCTGTACCATGGCTGGAGCTCACACTGTTTGGGCCTATAGTAAACTTTTAACCAGGCAAAGTGGAGAAACCTTATGGAATAATTTGAAAGCTTCATAGGGTAGGCCAGAAGGACTGTGGCTTAAGAGAAATACAAAATTAGATACTTTGTAAACAACAATGGAAACTTGCTGTGATAAAATTTGAAACTAATCCTCAAGTGGATCCACATATGCATAATGAATACCCACTTCCCATTCAGCTCTCAAAAAAGACAAGAAGCCATATTTTAAATGAGAAATACCTAATTATCATTATTAGACTTGCCAAGAAACCTCAAAAAAATCCATGTGAAGAAGAAAGATCAGTCAATAGAAACAAACTAAAGGTTGTCAGAATGACTGAATTGTCAAGATCATTAAAAAGTTATAAGTATGTTGAGGAATTAGTAGCATAATCAGTAAAGCAATAAGATATGAGAAGGAACCAGAAGAGATGTCTAGACCTCAGTATTGGCTCACTATAAATGAGAAACACTTGAGGCTTAGCTGGAGACGAAAGGGCATGGAAGAGATGATGGTGTCAAAGTGGTGGCATCAAAGTGTCTATAAATAAAAGACGAAAGGACCCAAGACTCAGTGGACAGAATCTGAGGTGTGCAATCGATATGTCAGTGAAATTAGGGAACAATGTGCAGGGTATACGAGTATATTAAATGCATCCATGTATTCAAATACATTAAAGCTTCATGGAGATAGTAAGCCCACAAAAATGGTAATGAAACAACAACACGAATATTTTGCTTTCTTCTACCAGTTTCAGATTTCTTGTTCAGGTCTGCTGGTCCACTTAGTGTCAATTTTTGTGTGGGGTGATAAATACCAGATTAATTTCATTCTTCTACATGTGTACATCCAGGTTTCACAACACGAGTTATTCATGTTTTTTTTCTCTTCAGGGTGTATTTTTTTTGGCATCTTTATCACATAAAGCTGTATTCACATACACTCATGTTTGTGTCTTGCATTGTGTTCCATTCTTCTCCCTGGCTGTTTTTATTATTATTGCTATGGGTTGTATCCTGAAATCTGGGATGGTAAATGCTCTAGCATTGTTCTTTTTCTGCAGAATCACATTGGCTATCCAAGATCTTTTGTAGTTCCATATGAATTTTAGAAAAATTTTGTATTTCAGTGAAGAATATCATGAGAATTTTTATTGAGATTGTGCTGAATATGTAAGTTGCCTTTGGTGGGATGATCATTTTCACAATATTATTTCTACAAATTTATGAGCATGGCAATTCTTTCCATCTAACTAGAATTAAATATATCATAGAACATTTGGATACAACATTATTAAATATAAGTTAATTTGATCCTGATACACTAATAAATGATTATCAAAAGAAATTTAAAACTACACAAAATTATAAAATACATAGTAATGTATATTACTATAAATAAATTATATGATAAGTATAAAGTATTACTGGAAAAATAAATACTAAATTACTATAGAGCTATATCTTATTTATAATTGCTAAGGTGTCAATTTTCTTCCAATTTCTCTAATATTCATTAAAACACCTAAAACAAAAACAATGTTTTATGTATAAAAACTTGAATAAAAATTCAAAGAGCTGAAAGAGATAAACTGCTTGTTTTAAATTAGAAAAAAAGAAAATATGCTCTATCTATAAGACCAATTTTAAGTTATGAAATAAGCTACAATGATCACACCAATAACATATATAGAGGAGGATAGGAGAATGGCATATGAAAGAATTCAAAAATACATCCATGAACACATGATTAGGTAAATATGAGCACCTTGACACCAATATAAATGTGAATTAATGGGAAAAGATAGTGTCAACCACAAGGTGCTGGAAATAATTCATTTGAGGTTTACTTCTATCTCATATTTACTTGATAGGACATACAGTTTCTAAATTTTATCCATTTTCTGTATTTAAATTTACTCATACTCTTTTCCTCAACAAACTGTTTTTATTATTATTTTGTCTTTCTGCTCCACTCTTTGATCACAATAGACCTGGATGATAGAAGTAAGTGGTGACCAACCTACATCCCCAGTGATGCCCTATCTTGGAACCTCATCTATTGATGTTCGAATTAAGTCTCAGCCGAGTTTATCAAACACCTGCAGAATGCAGCTGGATTCTCTGCAAGAATAACACAGACTGGAAGCTCCCTACCAGGTCCTTGTTTTTTTTTTTTTTTTTTTCTGCAACCTCATACATCAGGCCACTACATCTTGTCTCTCTCAGACCGCTGGTATTCTAAGCTACCAGAATGGCCTGTTAACCTCTTCTTATAGCAGTCTAGAGATTTTATAGCCCAACATTCCAGACTCTTCTACATTCCTCTCATTGACCAGTTTCAAAGACTTAAGAACCTCATAGTAGGGTTTATTATGGCAACTGCCCCATATCTCAATAGCAATTTTCTGTTATTTGCTTTAGCAATTGCTGGGACAAAACATTTAACTAAAGACACTTAAGGAAGGAAGGGTTCATTCTGCTTCATAGTTTGGAAGTACAGTCTCCTGTGCAGGGAAGTCAGGGAAACAGGAGTTTGAGGTAGCTGGTCACATTGCTTCTAGAGTCAGGAGGCCAAAAGAATTGAATGTCAGTTTTAAACTTGCTTTCTCCCTTAAATCCAGTCTGGGATCCTATCCCATGGACTGTCATTGTCTACATTAAGGAAGGTCTTTCAACTTCAATTAACCTTCTGTAGTAAACTCCTCATAAACATACCCAGAGGTCTCTTTCTATGGTGATTTTAAATCTCATCAAGATGACAGTCAAGACGATGGACAGATGGACATTGCTTGTATTAGGCTCTTTATATTATATTTTAAGAGAAAATTACTTCATTCTTGAGAATTTTGTTCATGTATAAAATGAAACTTTATGCTACCTATCCCCTATTCCCTACTCCAAATCCCTCCATTCCATCCCACACATGTTCCTTCTTCCATCTTTAAACTGGGGCCATGTATGTTATTCTTAATAATCATAAATTTGATAAAGGCACAGATGTTGAGTTGATTTATACTATTAGCTTGAAAAATAGCCCTTCTATTATCCATTTCTTAATTTGTAACCTACTTTGAAACTTGAAGGATCCTCACTAAAGCATGAATTCAAAACTTGACTGCAATGATATAAATGCTAATGGGGAGCTAAATAGCATTGTTAGCTACAGCTCATTTTCCAGTTATAATTAGGGGCAGTGAGACATGGGCCTGTATGTCAGGAACTTAATGGGACTCCCTGAAGCAGAACTAGATGTAACACACCCCAAACAAGGATCCTTCAGTGAAATAACTCCCTATATTTAGAAACTGACACTTCTCTATTTTATGAATAATATTTACAATGAGACATGTTTTAACTTTACAGACCACTCCTCAGAGAATGTTAAGCTATTGTTTTCTAATCTTGTTGATAGTATTTGAAAGCATTTTTGGCCTTTGACAAGACATTCCTAAGGCTATGAACATGACTGCTGCACACTACACTTTGATGTAAGCTAAACTAAACAAAGCCATCAGTGGTCAGTTCTACCTAGATTTCAAAAGATAGTGAAACCAATTTGAACATCTCGTAACACTCCCACCAAAAGAAGCCTTGATGAACCACCAAAGGAGAAGTCAAGCTTTATAACACAGAGCAAACTTTATAAAAATCACCTTACCTCACTTTTTAATAAAATCCCCTCACAAAACATCAGCTACTCGGTGAACTGCCTTTCATTTCCACCAAAGCCTTGTCTTTGTAAAGCAATCTACCTTTAACCCATATTTCTCCACTCCCCACTGCCTGGATCTCTTCTGTTATCAGAGAAGGTGTGCCAATCTTCCTACTCAAAATTAATCGATTGTTTCTAAGTAATTTTAGAACTTGTACTTAGTACCCTAATCAGAATGATAAAATCCCTGGGGCTTGGTAAAGCATAAAAGACTTTTACTATGAGAAATTTCGAGAAAATAACATAAGCCTGTTAATTTCACAATTTAAAACTCAAGAGACCTAGCCAAAATATGAATTTTAGATAACACAAATATCTCTAAATAACTTGTGCATACTTATATTTATCTGTATATTTATATAAATATATTTATTTGAAATTAAAATGTAATTTGTGTCTAACAAATTAATTTCAGTTAACATTTATAAGACTACCTCAAAATAACATGTACATACATATGTGTGTATATTTTATATAAGAATACTTATCTGAAATTGAAACATAATTTGTGACTAACATTGTATCCTCCATGTATAAGTACGCTGTGTTTTGTTTCTATGATGAATGCATTACCCATGGAACTAAGTACGTGACTCCTCACCACCACAAACCCTGTTACACGTTTGAGGACGACTCTTCTCATTTCATGCATGTCATGAATGGATGCAGGTTCAATTTCTCTGTCTGATGCCTATGCAAGACACTGCAACTTATGTTGAGAAAATTGTTTGCCATCTTTCACTTTTGATGATTATTATCCACAAAGGGACATCTCTAGAAGTTAATGAGGGTCATTCAGATGATCTCAATGTGAAAGGAGCTTCTCTCATCCATGATGGTCTTTTCTGCCAGTATCTGCTTCACTATTCCTAAGGTCTCCCAGACTCAAGGGACAAAAGTTAGAAGAACTGAACTTCTAAGATCTTAAGGTCAGTGGAGAACAATTTTGGGTGTGATTCCCACATGGAAATAGGTGCACAATCCAATTTTCCTCATTAATCTTTCTGTTCGAAAGAGAGAGTTCTTGTTTTCATGAGTTTTGTTTTAATGTTCTTGGGCCAATTTGTTTCAGCTGTAGAGAGACTGAAGGAAAGGTCACTATTGTCACATGTCTTGGCTAGTCTCACAGGCTGCAGACATTGTTCATTAAAGTGGCAACTTAGGATACTTCTTTGGACAACTAGCACAGCTCATGTGATGTTGGAAACTAGATATAAGAATAGAGATAATTTTGGCTTGCTTTGACTCTGGGGCTAAAGAGCTACTAGCTGACATGTGGGCTTTAAAGGCAAGAAGGAAGCAATGGACTCAGGCCCACAGAATTCTTTAGTCTTAAAATATGCTCAGGGCTTCAGGTTGACAGAAAAGGAAAAGGACTGTTGAAGATGCATCTGTGACAAAAGCTGACAAAAAATCCTAAGACTCTGGGTTGCTGTGCTCTAAGATACACTGTATATTTTAAAATTGGAGCCAAAATACACTTTTATGTGTAGTTGGAAGTTTTTCTGTGTCCTGGCCAGCTGGTGGTCAGGACAAATCTCTCCCACTCATCCCCCAAGTAAACACATAGAGGCTTATATTAATTATAACTGCTTGGCCTTTAAAAGCTCATGTAGATAGAGTTTTCCTGCCTGGCCCACAGTCAGGACAAATCTCTCTCACCTGCCAGTCCCACAGCCACTCAGACCCAACCAAGCAAACACAGAGACTTATATTGCTTACAAACTGTATGGCCGTGGCAGGCTTCTTGCTAACTGTTCTTACAGCTTAAATTAATCCATTTCCATTAATCTATACCTTGCCACATGGCTCGTGGCTTACCGGCATCTTCACATGCTGTTTCTCATCATGGCGGCTGGCAGTGTCTCTCTGACTCAGCCTTCCACTTCCCAGCTTTATTCTCCTCCTTGTCCCGCTTACACTTCCTGCCTAGCCAATGGCCAATCAGTGTTTTATTTATTGACTAATCAGCAACACATTTGCCATACAGAACATCCCACAGCAAGCTCAGGCTTATTAATGACTAGCTCTTACACTTAAAGTAATCCATAATTCTTATCTATATTTAGCCATGTGGCTTGGTATCTTTTCTCAGTTCTGCCTTATCATCTTGCTTCCTCTGTGTCTGGCTGGTAACTCCTGATTCTGCCCTTCCTCTTCCAGAATTCTCCTTGTCTGCTTACCCCACCTATACTTCCTGCCTGGCTACTGGCCAATCAGCATTTTATTAAACCAGTATACAAAAGCATTATCCCACAGCATTTCCCATTTTCTGTCTAGTCAAAAAGGAAGGGTTTGACTTTAACATAGTAAAATCACATATAATAGAACAGTTATCAAGCAAGAATTACAGTTACCATATCTAGTCTATTAGTATTTGGCAAAATTAAAGAAAATAATCTATTATCTATCCTCTATTAACTTCTGGCTATATTTATTCATCCAAGTGTAGGAAGAGGAAGGTTGAGCCACTTTCTTCTTTCTGCTATACTAACTAACCCAGTGGAACAGTCAGAATTTCCTACCTCTATGACCTTGAGCTAAATGCATGTAGGAATCTTGAAGCTTAATAGAAAATGCATCAGGGTTGACATGATTGAGGTGTTTCTGCATTTGCCATTTCACTTTCTGCTCAATGGTGGGAAGGGAACATGCATTAAGACAGGATGATGAGTCATTATTTTTGTAAGCCATTGTACAGATGCTATATAATAGGTACAAGGAATACTCTTTGGATTCAGGGATGCCTTTGCCCACTAGTCACAAACAATGAGATCTACAACAATGTGTAGACATTGTGAGACAATCAAGAACTCAGACCCCATGGGGAAGATATGATGAGAAAACTAATGCAGTAGATCTCAACTTGTGGGTCCTGACCACTTTAGAGATTGAATGACCCTTTCACAGGGGTCATATATCAGATATCCTGCATATCATATATTTACATTATGATGCATAACAGTACCAAATTATAGTTATTAAGTAGCAATGAAATAATTTTATGGTTGTGAGTCACCACAACATGAGGAACTGTATTAAAAGATTTCAGCATTTGGAAAGCTGAGAACCACTGCTCTAATGGATTTGGCAAAGCTGCAGATGTAGTTTTACCGATGTGCTTAGGTGAAAATTTTCATCTCTAGTACATGAATAAATTATTACTTTACTTTATTTAATGTTTTATGCCTTAATGTTTTTCTCCTCATATACAATTGCAGAAAACATTTTAGATTTTAGATAATATAAGATCTAAGTGATGCCATCCCACTTTACCAACTGCAGCATATTGTCCCATGGACCAGGTTATCACGACCTCACCTTGAAGATAGTTTGTTTATGTTGTATTGGCCATGAAATACTAGACATTTCAGGAAATGCATTTAGGACTTAAAGACAACCTGGAAAGAGAAATATGATTTTATGCATTTACAATCAGATTTATAGCCTCTCTTAAGAAGGCTCATCTCTGGAGGAGAATCAGATAAGTATGTCTAAAATGATTGGCGGTATCTTAAGGAAAAAAGTATGTTCTTTATGAAGGGCCAATGAACACATAGTTCCTTACAGAACCATTTGTGCATAATTGGCTACTATTTTGAAGATAGTTAGGTCTATGGCAAATGGAATTTTGTCTGTAATTGTAACATGGCTTCTGTTTTTGAAGGGTCCATAGCATAAAAAAAAGGGGTGATTTCAACAGCATTTAATCTTTTCTCTGCATAGCCTCATGAGACAAAACAAAAATAGGGTAAAAATAACCTGAAAAGTGTGTCAAGCCGAAAAAGTGATGGGTTATGTCTTAAGAAGCAATTGTAAAACGAAATGTGTTCCCCCCCAAAGGATTATTAAATAACACTTCATAGCTCCATGTGAGATGATTTTATGATCTTTGTTGGGTGAGAGAGAGTTCAGATGGCTTAGATAAATTGTATGTGAAGAATGGTACAACTGTGTGTGAAGTGCACAGTATCACTGACCTCTAAAAGTATTCTCACAGTGTCTGTACCAAGGTGAAGACAACAGAGTCACTTTTATAACACTCAATGATATCTGAGAATTAACATCTTTTTTAAACTCTCCATGATATGCAAATGGAACATGCAAGATACAGAGGACTAGCTAACCTGGCAAGTAAATAATAAACAGGGATAATTTAGCTCATAAATATTGTAGTCAATAATAAATTACCAATAAGTTCCAGATGAAGTTTTTAAGAAAATTCCAAAACCCTTATTTGCTGTGACAATGGTAGGGCCGTTCCTTAAAGAGATTTGATGGTATATTTGTAGTGAATGATCCTCAGCGAACTTTGTAGATATATTTGTAATGAGTATTCCTTAGAGACCTTTGTTGGTATGTCTGTAGTGAATATCACACAGTAAAAAAGCATATAGTTATAGCAACCACTCAATAATATGTTCTTTGTTGTGTAATTGTTTCATTTTTAGAATGAAGAGAGGATATAAGTAGAATCATTCATTTTGTCAGGAGGCAGATTGTCTTTGCTTTCAAGACATTATTTCACATCTCAAAAATTGTAATAATTTTCATTAGAAAAAATACACCATAAGTCACAGAGCTAAGTAAAAATTAATATGAAGAAAAATAACCTTATGTTGAAATTATAGAATAAATAGAGTGGGGTATGCTCACATACCCTTTCTCTTTCTGTTGGTCAGAACACTTGTTTCTAGGTGTTAATCTCGTTACTACAAAGACTTGTGTCGTTGCTAATTGATACTTAAAAGGTTCAGAATTACCCATGTAGAATAATTTTATTATGTTTACCTTCTTTCTATGTTTCAGGAATTCATTTGTGTTGTCACATGTATTGATATTTATCTTCTTTTGACTACTGAATAATATTTTATAATACGAATATGCCATAATTTGACTACAAGACATCTGATTTCTTCTAGTTATGACAATTATGGAAACAGGTTATAAGATATAATTGTATAGATATTGTAATAAAATATTTAATTCCTCTCAAGTATATAAGTGGGAATGGAATTTGTGAGTCCCAACAAAAAATAACTAGAACCATCAAAATAATCTTTACCTTGATTAAGGAGTTGATTAAATGAATCTGTAAAAAGTATTAAGGCTCATCTAACTTAAAATCTAAACACTTTACTGATGTGACCAAACCTTTAAGCAAAATATTATACAGGATGTCCTTTTTACTATCTTATTTACACATAGAATAGTTTACTCATAATATAAAATTTTAAGCACAAGCTATCAGTTGCATTTATAGAGTATTTTATGTTGTTTAGGTTTTTATAAACCTTAATACGATCTTGGATTTTAATAGCAGATTTATTCACTACTTAAAGAAATTATTATCACTCATTTGTGGATAAAGAGACTGAGACAGCCAGAGATCAGATGACTTAGGTGAGTCACACAGCAAGAATTGTCAGGAGATGTCAGTGTCCTTGGTTCGGTAGTATTCATAGCCACCAATAGTGACAACTGTGAATAGTTACCATACAGCACTTCCACCCATATCTAATAAACTGCTGCTTCACCATGGGTGAAATGGTGGGAAAGGTTGCCATTTAAAGATTTCCTTGCTGTAGTTAGACTTAACATCTCCACTACTTGAGGATGTGCTGAACATCAGACGTGTAGTTCCACACCCATTGCTGTTCTATTAAAAGGAATCTTGTTAGGAGACCAATGTAGAGCAGAACCAAAGAGTAATAGCATTCCACCCTGCAGCTATGCTCAGAACAGATGGTTATCTGCCACACACGCAGCTTTTCTTCATAATAACATCTTCATGAATCGATTGCATTACTGTCTGGTCATCAGTTTTATGTCACAGGAGTATGAGAGGAAGCATTATTTCTGTGTCTTTCTATCATCTTTCCATACCCTTTTGCTCCAGACTCAGGATGATTTTAGTGACAATGTACAGCAAGCAGACTTCAGTGGAGGAAACTGTCACTGTACCATTCACACCAAGTCCAAAGTCATAAATTATGTTTTATTTATCTTCATATCTTCAGTAAATATTTGTGTGTGATATGTGTGTTTATACATGTACATACAAGTGTGTGTGAGTGCACATGCCTGTGGATGTGTGTGTGTGTGTGTGTGTGTGTGTGTGTGTGTGTGTGTGTGTATAGGCCAGAAGCCAAAATCAGGAATCTTCCTCAATCACTCTCTACATTATTTATGAGGCAATGTCTCTCAGTGAACCTGGAGTTCACCCATTTAGTCAGGTCAGCTGGCTACCAAGAGCATCATGGGATCCCTCTTTCTTGGCAGCACTGAGAGGACAGACACACACTGCTATGCTTGGTTTTTCATTTGGCTGTTGGTGATCTGAACTCAGGTTTTCATGCTTGCCAAGCAATCAGTTTACCAACTGAGACATCATCTCCATAGACCCTGCATTGAGTTTTATAAGAAAAAAGTGAGGTGAGAACGCTTTGCTTTTGTTTATACCCTTTGGCAAGATTACTCATTTGGAAGCATCCACGTGACAATCAATGTTGTACCCTCCAAACATCCACTAACGCTTCCTATACCCATGTATTTATATAAACTAAAACAAAAGACTCCATACTTAATAGAACTTCACTGGATGGGAACTGTGGGAAAGTGGAGGCAGCATGGTGTACTATTGGCATGATATCAGCTTAATTTCAGCCTATTATTTTTATGAAGAAATTGCAGCACATAAACTTTTATATCTCGATTCACTAAGGATTCAAAATACTAATTATAATCTAAAAACTCAAAAATTTTGCATGGTCCAAATTAAATCGAATGATATGCTATTCAAAATAAGCCACTTTATCAAAGAGCTGTATTTAGTCTCAAGCTATCACTGTGTGATAGCTCCAGTAACAACATAATGTCCTGTCTTCCAACCTTGGAATCATCCTCTTCTCTGATTTGCCTTCCCTGATCATATTTAATTCAAGTTAGAGGACATTATAAACCACTTCCAAGTTCACCTTGACACAGTTGTTCTAACACTAATAATTGTACATTGCACATACTTCTACTTGCCATTCTTGGTTCTTCCTCTCTTGGCTTCACTGTGTCTGTAACACAGTGTTTATAACTATGTTTATAACATAGTGTAGAGGTGTCTCTGTTTCCACTGACCTCTACAGGAAGTTGATCTTTCATTGTAGTTAACTCTCTCTTGTTTTGTCAAGGTTCCTCATGTTAATACTGGTTTCCAATCTGAGCTAAGAAATTTTGTTTGCCATAAACCAGTAATAAAAAGTGAAAACAACTAGAAATATATGCCAACCAATGGCTCCAAATAAAATGTAAAATCTCTTCAATTCCTTCATTTATCTCAGACACTAGTAATGCTAGTGTCTCAAATCTATTCTTCTGAAATTGAAAGAAAAAAATTTTTTTCTTCGTCTAGTGCAATTAAATATTTTCAATTGTCAAAGTCAAAGTGGGTGAACTTATGAACCCAGGTCACTCACTTCTACAACCGTTTGTATCTTTCCAGCCTCATTTTTTATGCACAAGACCATCTCTTTTTTCTACAGAATTGGACAGCAGCCTATATTTTGAAACAGTGATCTTTCATCAAAGATTGCCTTTGTAATGTTGTATTTCCTCACTCCTTCACTCTTTGCTGTTTCTCTCAAACATATGCAAAATTATCTTTTTTCCTTGCTGTGCATTGATGACTTTATCAACTTATATAAATTACAAAACCAACCAAAGAAAACAACCTCAGATTCCTGAATACATTTCAACCTCACTTTTGCTTGTGCTCACAATGCTTGCTTGTCTTATGCCTTCCTGGTCTCTCTGACATCAGCCCTCCCTGTGCACTGGATGTCATTTCCTCTTTCTCCATTGCTCATTGAAGTCTTTGCTCCCTGAGTTATCCTTCTGCTTTGAGGCCCTTGGTACTTCCTCACTTGAGAGAATATTTTAAAATAAAACTTGCAACTCCATGAATTAATTCTCGTCTACATCACTTCCTTTCTAGTCAAGGCACAAACTTTCAATTCTCTTTCCTTTTCTTGTTCCTTGAAGAAAACTGTATAAACTTATCTTTCCAGTTATCCATTCCTTATATTGCCTACTTTTATACTACACATTGAGACACTTGATGTATTTATGGTTAGCTGGTCTCAGCAGATTCAGTGGTCATAGGGATTATAATTTATTTATCCAAACCATTTAACATACATTTTAGCCACAATTTCAAGCAATTCTTGCTTGAAATTAATCCTGTGTTTGCCGATAGTTCATTATTTGCCTCTTCCAATCAGATTTTGGAACAATACACATTAATGAGAGACATGCTATGATCCTGTATCTCTTTATTCCTCTGTCCAAAAATCAAAACAAACAAACAAAAAACCCACTAAGATTGCACTGAATTCTGTGGATACAAATTCTGACAATATATAGATACTTCACATTTGTGGTTTTAGTCTGATCCTCTCTCTCTGTCTCTGTCTCTCTCTGTCTCTGTCTCTGTCTCTCTCTGTCTCTCTCTGTCTCTGTCTCTCTCTCTTTGTCTCTGTCTCTCTCTCAAAGACCCAGAATAATTTCCAAACAATTTTGGTTGGAAGACACCCTGCATGCCCTCAGACCCAGCATGGCACCTATATACCAAATAGATGTATACAGGACATAAATTTGTAGCATTGCTTACCAATAACCATGGACTAGATTATGCACAGCAAAACTTGCATAAAATCTCCCAATTTTAATCTATGTAAGTCTCATAAATACAAGGTAATTTATAAGGTCTGTTGAATTCATATAGTATAACACTATGCACACAATCTCTAGCCACGTGAAGAAACATGAACTACTAGGACACACAGTCTATTGAGCAGGGGAAGCATAGCATAAGAGAATATATAATGTAGAGTCTCATAAAACAGGTTCTGGAATGGGTAGAATTAAGTACGGTGGTTGAACTGAAGACATTTAAATTCATGGATGAGAATGAGAATACATTGCTTAGTGGTAATATTTCCACTCTTGATTGAAATCTTACATAGAGGGCATCTCAGCTTGTTAAAAATACTTAAATTTATGAAATTAATATATAAGGAGACATAAAGTATATTGCAGGGATTATAAGACTTTTTGGAAGCTCTTGAAGAAGAGATCAATGGGTAGAGTTACATGCCAATTTCAAAGAAAAACACAGTTCTTATGATAAAATATCAAATTTTCTTGTTTAGCTATAAAGTAGATACAACATCAGTAGTGTTAAACTAAGCAAATATAGAATTTTAAATTTTCTAACATTAGAGGCTGATTATAGTAATATGTATTTTAAAATGAAAAAGTGTAAGTCTTGCCCTAACAGTAGATTTTTGAATCAGCATTACCCTAAGTTGTAAAAGTCAAATTGTAAATGTAAGAGTAAACGTAAGAGATTCTAGAAAGAGACACGCATAGTTAAGAGAATTTTATAAAGAAGAAAATAATTACTGCTGACTGTTTGGAAATAATTGACTCTTCCACAGGGAAGCTGGTGACCCTGCAAGAGATGAAATGAGCAAAATGCTTCTGCAAACTGAGCAACAGGACTTATCCCACTCACATTATGATGGAAAAGGAGACAGTTTTGGTAGAACATTGTAGCATATCTTAAAGGCCTTCAGGTAGGAAAGAATTTTTTTTAAGATTACAGAATGAAAAATACTACTAAAATTTAACCATGAAAAGTAAATATGCTTTTCAGCTTAAATAAACCAGAGTGAATGTAAAGGGGGAAAAAAGACAAACTGGGAGAAATTTTATGTAAATTTAATTACAGTTAATAATTTAATAGTAAGAAGAATATAAGAATCATATAGAAAATAAAAATGATTTATTTATTTATTCTCTTATACATTACTTTCCAACCACAGTTTCTCCTCCCTCCACTTAACCTCTCCCCCAGGTCCCCTCCTCTTCTGTTTCCCTTCAGAAATGAGCAGGCCTCCCAGGGATATCAACCAAATACAGTATAACATGTTATAATAAGACTAGGCACAAACTCTCATATCAAGGCTAAACAGAAAATATGAGTGAAATGAAGCTGGTACTAAGGGCAAGTGTGAATAGAAATCACAGGCACACCCAATGAATTGTCCAAAGCCAAGGTGTTCAGACTGGATTGATCCTTTGTAGAACGAAGTGAACTGCCATTCACTAGCAATAGTGATACAAATAAATATCTCTTCAGAAAATAATTTAAAAATATCTATTAACTAGACCTGAGTCAGTGGAGGACACAGATGGTACCCTCCCGTACTTTTGGTGTTGGGGTTCACAATCAACTAGCAGCCTCCCGGTGCCTCTGGTGCTGGGAGAATGGCTAGCTGGTGACCATAATACTGAGTGGGCCTGGGCTATGACCAAGGGCTAGGTCTTGGTCTGGGCCCCTGGAGCAGCCACGGGGGCCTGTGCTGATGTCTGTGGCTCCTGTCGCCACTGGGGGCCATGTCAATATGGGTAGCCTGCACAGCCATCCTGGACCACAGTAGCATCTTGGCCTAGGCTGCTGCTGTGGACCATGTCTAGATCAGTGATCCTGCAACAGCCAGGGTCTGTGTTGATGTCCCTGGACCATGTTGCTGCCAGGGGTCATGCAGATGCCCAGGGTCTAGACAGAAACCTGTACAAGGACACGGCATGACACAATACATGAAGGAGGGAGAAGGGTCCACAAAATCCCTGTCATGAAATTCAAGTCAGAAAACAGTGTGTCCAACAGCATCAGTTTATACACAGTGAAAAGGCAGACAAAGCAGCAAATCCACTGCCTGCAAATTAAATGAGGAGAGCAGTGGAGGAGCAGGGCAGAGCCTGTGCACATCTACTGAGCTATTTCCTGCCTTTCTTTGCTGACAACTGGCTAGTAGGTGCTTACTTTATTATTATCTTTTTGTTTTCTTGCTTGCTTGCTTTTGATTTTGCTTTGAAACAGAGTCTTGCCCTGTATTCCAGAACAACCAGGAATTCATTATACAGCTTGGAGATCTTTCTGCCTTAGCCTCTCAAGTACAGGGTTATTGGCATCTAACACCACATCTGTCTTTACTGTTATATCGTAATTCTTAATCTACATTATATTTTATGCTCACTTAAAATATTTTGATATGCCATTAAATAAAATCAAACTTGTGAACATGAAAACTTTAAAAGTGGCCAGGGAAATTCCCAGAGGAAGATAATTATTGCAACATTACTAACTCTCTACTTTTTGAGATTACCTGAAAGAGACAGAAGGGAGTTTCAGCATTAACACATTCCCTTAACTGTGTAGCAAGGACATAGATGAAAAATTCTCACTTCTGATAAAAGAGGAAGTAGTGCCATGTGTAGCAGAGTCTAAGTATGTTTGACCTTGGGATGATAATGAGGAGAGAGAGAGACAGAGACAGAGACAGAGAGACAGAGAGAGATGAAATGTTTTGTGAGATGCATGTTAGCACTTTTCACAGGTGAAGAGCATACCCTCATCCCTGTACCCTGAAATATCATTTGTGCTGAGATCTGATAAATTCCTGATGGACATAGCATTAGAAGAGCACAAGGGACAAATCCAAACTTAGATTTAGATAGATTATCTCTTTTCCTTTTAGGAGATTGCCAGAGCGAAAAAGGAGAAGGAAGCCATTGCATTGAGAAATATCTTGGGAGTATTTCTACATTGTCAGTAGGTGACAAGGAAGAAAAGCTATACTACCTCATACTTCAAATACTAGGAAATAAAGAAATTTCAATAAGCCACTCTCTGAACAAACAAGGAAACGGTATGGGGATATATGGCACTTAAATCATTAAACAAAAACAGAAACAAAATCTACAGAATTGTACTGTAAGGAAAATATACGAAGCTCAGAAGCTGAAACTCTTGGCCAAACCTCATCATTGTTTTCCTTGCTTGGATTTGGCTTCATTGTGGAATAGTGTGACCATCTAACCACGCTTTGCAGGTGACATCCCAGAGGTCACACTGCAAGGTGTAAAAGTGGGTGCTATAAAGCCCTTGAGCCAAGCATCAGAAGTTGCACAGCCTTAAGCCAAGCAAGGTGGTGATACACAGCTGTATTGCCAGCACTCAGGAGGCCCAAGCAAGAGGATTCAGAATTTAAGATCAGCCTGGGCTATATAACAAGACAATGTCTCAAAAAAAAAAGGAGAGGAAAGGGGGGAGAAATAAAGGAGGGGAGAGAGAAAGAAAAAATGAAAGAGAGAGAGGAAAGAGAAGGCAAGGAAAGTAGCAGGGAGAGAGAGAATGGAAGAAAGAGACATAAAATGTATGGAGAAGTGAGAAGAAAGGGAGAGAGGGAAGGAGAAAGGAAGGAAAGACAGGAGGGAGGAAAGAGAAAGACAGGGAGAGAGGGAGGGAGGAAGAAAGAAAGGAAGAAATATTTCATTGCCTCACTTCCCTGTTTATATTGGTTCAAAAGAGAAGTAGTAGAGTTTCAAAGGGGAGGGTAATACTCCCCACCACTCAATTTTGGTAAAAAGTGGCAAAACAAACAAACAAACATACTAAACAATTTGAGTCAACTTTAATTTACTACAAAATCAGAAAATAATTTAAAAACAATACTGAGAAAAGTAAAAGAAAACTTGAATACAATTGAAAAGATAGCCCATGTTTCAGGAAAAGCTAAGTCAACACCATAAAAACACAGGCTTATCATTTTCATAGACTCCAAATCATACAAGAAGCTAGCATGGACTGAGGCCATATGCCAGACAGGATTCCAGATTCAGTAAGTCAAAAATCCCTGTGTAATACTTAGGAGATATGTGTGCTAAAAATTACTTGTTTATCTTAAGCTCAAATTTTAACTAGGCATCTTTTATCTGGCAATCCATCTAAGCAGGGCTTAAGAAATCTACTAGAGGCACAATGCTAGTCAACTGAAAGATAATTAAAGCCTGGAGTAAAACATCTGGCAGTAAGCAGTGAGATCACTTAATAGGATGACAAGCTAAGGCAGATATGCAACTACTTTATCAATATAGGATGCAAGCATCTGTCTGATGCTGTAGAAGCCCATTACTAACAGATATTATGAGGTTGGGTGGTCTGAAACATGAATGGCTGAGGAAATGTGAAGAAATCTTCATGTTAATACTTAAAAATAAGACTTTTAAATTTAGAGCTGATTGCTAAAATAGTAGAGACCAAATCATATGCAACAGTATGGCATAGACATTAAAACAATCAGAAGCAAAACCTGTTATTGTTGTAATGGAAAGAATGGAGCTTATGCTGATTTTATCATTGCTTTAAATGGACATATCAGTCAGAGACTCAGCTGGAAAGAAGACATCATCAAGTCAGGGAAATTGGAGGTAGGCTTCTTTGGGGTTAGAAGAGTCAGAAGAGCTGAAACCATGGTATCAACCCTAGGTGGAAAGACAAGGAAAGCCCCAGTGCTGAAATCTGTAGATACACATATATACAGTTTATTTCTTTCCCAAATTCACCATTGGCTGAATCTGACTTCAGCTAGAAGGCAAAGGGATATAGGCAGGTCATCCCAAAGAGACCAAGATCAAACCAGTGAGGCAGAAAAACAGAAGGGTAGATGAGAAAATGGAACCAATTTTTGTGACAATTAAAATAAACTGAAGTAGACCAATGAAGGAATTTAATGATACCATAGTTAACAACTAGATTTTATATCAAAGTAAGTAAATCAAAAACTAGACATCAGAAAACAGGCAAATGATATACCCAAAGGATACTTTATTCTACCACAAGATAACTTGCTCAACGATGTTCATTACTGCTCTATTCATAATAGATAGAAATTGGAAACACATACTGTTATGCACCCCCCCCCCAGGTCAATCGGTAGAGCATGAGACTCTTAATTTCAAGGGCCTCGGTCCGTGCCCCACATTGGGCACCACTTGTTATCTGAAACCCACAAGACTCTGTTTAATGGGTATCAAGGATTTATTAAGATATAAAATGGGGGGAAATATACTCATGGATACAGAACCAAACCAAACAACTGCCCTTGTCCTCCATTCTGCCCGGGAATAAATGAATCTAGCTGTCTGGTCTCCAATCATCCCAAGAGAGCAAAAGTACACCCCTGCCTCAGATTTTAAGCAGTTACATAATCTGCCAAGAGGTCATGCTCTAATGCTAGTACTAGAAAGGTATTGGTGGAATAAATACACTCAACAATGAATACAACAACCTGTATATCCCTTCACAGAAGAATGGATATAGAAAATATGTTATATTTATGCAATGGAGTTTTAATCAGCCATTTAAAAAGAAATGACATAATTTGCAGGCAAATGGATAGAACTAGGGAAAATATACTGAGTGAGATATTCCAGACCCAGAAAGATAAATATATTCACTTATATGTGGATATTAGCTCCTAAGTCAATGATAAACAAGCTATAAGTCATAGAACCACAGAGGGTAGGTATAGTGTAAGGGAATAGAAGGAACAAATACACAGCCACTCTCATGTAGGGTGAACTTTAAAATGAAAATGTAATAGACATGTATATCAAGTAGAGTAGGACCAAGAATGAGAGTGAAGATGGCAGGAGTTGAAACATGTGATCACACAACCCTAAGTCAATTAGCAGAAGGCTGTCACTGACTCATTCCATTTTATGACAGAACATGTGGAATTTAAAGCACCTAAAGACACACATGACACAACTGGAACAACCATGTTATAGTCCTACAAATCCCTACTTCCAGGTTGGATTATCAGTAATATTTTTACCCTTAAACACTGGACATAATAGTAACACAGAGAAATCCACCACCCCTAGAGAAGTATTCTATTCATCAAAATTTATTGTAAAAGATCAGAAAATCACAGGAGATCACAAGAGAAGAAAGAAAGTGATCAGTGATCCACACCGAGAAGGCAGCATGCTCCAGCAGCTTAAAGTTGAGATGTCTGTGGTTAACCATACAGTTAAAGCTATTCAATTTTTTCAAAAGCACAAAAAGAAAAAAAAATCAGACCTTATGTGAAATGGGATGAACTATTTAAAATTATTGCTATAAACAATGTGTTTAATCACACAACTAATGACATATTGTTAATAAAATATTACCAACACACATTACAGCATAATAAAATGGTCCTGACAATGCCAAATGGGCCTATTTTCTGGATATGAACAGATGGGAAAAATATTTTTCAGAAAGAACTCTATCATTAAACATTTTAATTAAAATTTTATTACATTAATTTATTTATTTACTTAATTATTCTCTTATTGTATGTATGTGTATGTGTACAGACATGTCAACATATATATGCATAGATGCTGGAGAACTTGCAGAAATTGATTCTCTTTCTACCATGCAAGTCCTGAAAACCAAACTCAGATCATTAAGCTTGGCAGCAAGGGCTTTACCACTAAGCCATCAGACTGACCCCATGTTTTACTATAAGAGGAAAAATAATTCTATGTGTGTGTGTGCGTGTGTGTGTGTGTGTGTGTGTGTGTGTGTGTGTGTGTGTGTACTATATTCATAGGAAAAGAACACTGAAATCATATATCTCTTACTCAAGGATCAATAGGTGAACAATGGTAGTAGTATTTACTACGCTTGACATTTAAGGATCCTAATAGATGAGGATGCTTTCATGATGCAGGGTGATGTGATAAATGCTCCATCATTAACCTTATTGCTACTGTTGTTTAGCACCTCTCTTAGGGGTTTTGTCATTGTAGCTATAAAATGAAATCATCACTACTTTAAGACAATAGTATTTTATATCATAAAGAAAATACTACAACTGCCAGATCAATAAGTAGAAGAATTCTTCAGGGAGAATTGGATAGCCCTTGACACACAGAAATTCCTAATATTCACCTAAATGGCAACAGTTTCAGATAATGAATGTTGATTTCCAACAGGAAAATTGTTTCTACAAAAATAAACATTCTAAGAAATATGATCTAAAGTAAACTCTATGTGGATAAAACTTGAAATTTTTCATCATCAAAGTAAGGGCAACTGAAGTTCATAAAAGTTGCTTTTAAATAGACATTTTCAACAACAAAAGAGTAAGATTATCACATAAGTAAAAAAAAATGTTTTTTCGAGACAGGGTTTCTCTGTGTAGCTTTATGCATTTCCTGGAACTCACTCTGTAGCCCAGGCTGGCCTTGAACTCATAGAGATCCACCTGGCTCTGCCTCCCGAGTGCTGGGATTAAAGATGTGTGCCACCACCGCCCAGCCTTAAAATTTTTATATAATACTTAAATTTAGCATCATTAAAAAATATCTAAAGCTTTGTGCAAGGTCATATGAAAAAAAATAAACAAGCAAAAATATAAGAAAAGAAGAAAATTAAGAAATAAATAGACCTTTACAATTACAAAACATGTAAGTATAAAGCAATAAAGTAAAAAGATTTTTGTCCAGGTAAAAATAAAGATAAAATGGAATGGGTTCAAACAGTGTAAAAATATATTCCAATACAGACAGAAGTCTTCTATGTGGTAGGATAGACATCTAAATTGAAAGGGAAAGTTGGATTATTTAAATAACTGTGTTAAAAGTGTATGCATAATGATTTGATTCCTCAAATTAAGTTCCAAATGAAGCATGCATTACATGTGAATAATGTGTGAATTAGTAAGTGAAAAATTATTAACAATATGTCAACAAACGACAATAAAATTACTACTTGAATTTCAAGTGGGAGGGTCTTCTGAAATACAGTTCAATTTCAGAAGCTTACTCGTAAAACTGAGGCAGAAGGATCCATGCTAAGTACTAGCCTCAGCTCCAAACACTGTCTCAAAGGAGATAAAAATAATACCTAGAAGGTATCAGAAGAAAAGTTGATAAATGATGTTTAAATATTTTGCACATTCTCAAATACTGCTCAAAAGAGCTAACTTATGAATACATACCCATCCTGTAGACCAGCACTATATAGAGATAATCTAATCACTTACTGATAGGGGACAGACAAGATGAGTAGGTCTACCTTCGCTCTAAAAACTGTTTGGCCTTAAAAGGAGAGACAAAGATTTTTCTTTGAAGACAGGGAATGATTTCCAAGAAAGGAAACAAGTCACGTTTATAAGAATGTAGTGACACACAGAATTGTAGTTGTAGATTATATATGTATAAAATATTGTTTGGGAAATACTTAAGAGACAGAAATCATTGGTTGTTTTAAGTAGTAAGAACTGCTTTGTTGAGGTCAGAGGCAAACTGAAAGGGTTTTTTTTTTGTTTTTGTTTTGTTTTGTTTTATTCTTTTCTCATATATTACACCCCAACCACAGTTTTTGCTCCCTCCTCTCCTCCCAGTCCTTCTCTTCCCCCTTTTCCCTTCTCTTCCAGATCCACTCCTCCTCCCTTTCCTTGCAGAAAAGGGCAGGCTTCCAAGGGTTATCAACCAAACATGGCACATCAAGATGCAGTAAGACTAAGCACATCTTCTCATATAAAGGCTGGACTAGGCAACCTAGCAGAAGGGAAAGGGTCCCAACAGCCAGCAGAAGAGCCAAAGTCACTCCCGTTCCCACTGTTCAGTGTCCCATAAGAATACCAAGCTACACAACCGTAACACATATGCAGAGGACCTAGGTCAGACTCATGCACTCCGTGATTGCCACTTCAGCCTCTGTGAGCCCCTTATAAGCCTTGGTTAGTGGATTCTGTGGGCTGTTTTCTTGGGGTGTCCTTTGCCCCTCTATAATCCTCCCATGCCCTCTTCTGCAGGATTCCCTGAGCTCTGCCTAATGTTTAGCTCTGCATCTGCTCCCATTAGTTGCTGGATGGAGCCTCTATGACGATGATTATGCTAGGCTCCAGACCAGAAATATAGCAAAGTATCATTAGGAATCATTTTGTTGAGTTTTTTTTTCTTTCTTTCTTATTTTGCCAGTTGTGTTTGGTTCTATCCTAGGTCTCTTGGCTACTCAGCCTCTGGTTCCTGTACCTTCATGAAGTGTCAGGGCTGGGCTACTTCTCATGGTATGAATCTCAAGCTGAACCAGCCATTGATTGTTCACTCCCACAATTTCTGTGCCACCTTTACCCCAGCACATCTTGTATGCGGGACAAATTGTGGGTCGGAGGCTTTGTGACTGGCTTAGTGTCCCAATCCCTCCATTGGAAGCCTTGCCTGGTTACAGAAAATGGTTGGTTCAGTCTCTGCATCCCCCATTACTAGAAGTCTTTGCTAGGGTCACCCTCATAGATTCCTGGAAGTTTCCATTGTACTTGGTTCCTACTTTGCCCCGAAATGCCCCCAAATCTAGTTGTCTCTATCCATCTCCCCTACCTGACCCTCCTGTTCCCATCACCATCTCTTTGATTTAATGCCATGTATGTCTTCCTTTTCCAGACAGTAAATATGTACAATGTAAATGAATAAAAATTAACAAAGTGGGTGAGAATAAGTCTCAATCCAAGACCTATTCTAAAGCATCAATGTAAACATCTCAAGTATACTGTGTAGAGCTTTCCAGCCCCTAAGAGTACTGTGGTCCTGTTTCTTCACTCTACAAATGAGTGCTAGATGTTGCTTTAAAATTCTCATTTGCAGCCGGGTGGTGGTGGCGCACGCCTTTAATCCCAGCACTCGGGAGGCAGAGGCAGGCCGATCTCTGTGAGTTCGAGGCCAGCCTGGTCTCCAAAGTGAGTTCCAGCAAAGCTATACAGAGAAACCCTGTCTCAAAAAACCAAAAAAAAAAAAAAAATCTCATTTGCTTCTACAACTTAACAGCATCTGAAAATTCAATTATTTCTGTTATTGAAAAAAATTAATTTAAGTTTTTTTATTTTCTCTGAATTAAAAATTGAAAGACACAGTGAGAAAGTAATACATTTAATTAACTATATTACACTTCCCATGAATATAAAGAATGAGACCTTCAGAGTTTCAGGGTTTTTACAGGAACTGAGGTACGAATGTGAACCAAGTATCCCCATCAGAGACACCTGCAAACTTCAGCCAGTATAGATTTGTATGTGTTGGCAAGGCCAGGTAACAAATGAACCCTATTCTCACAGAATGTCTGGCCTGAGTTCCTGTGATTAAATCTTGACTTTGATGAATCTCAGACCTTTGGAAAGAGAATAAGGAGTCAGAAGACAATAAGGTGATAAGAAATTATAGAGTCAGCTCTGCCCAAGTTGAAACAAAAGCAGAAATCCAAGTAAGTGCAAAGACATAAACAGGAGAATACCTAAGAAATGGCAGCCCAAGTTCAGATGAACACTTTTGTTTTCATGAAAGTTCAATACATAGACAAGTCTAATACTTTATTATTTGTATTTGGTCTGTTGGACAATTTCACCGATTGTTTGGGACAACACACATAATCTAAGACTTTCCTTTGTAAAACAACTTAAGTGGTGATGCAACATGCTGCCCTTATTTCAAGGTAATAAAAAATTATGTATCTTGCTTCTTTATAGTCCACAGATTTCTTGCAGAGAAGGGGTGTTTTATCCACATTTACATTATCAACTCACACTGACAACACTGAGTGAAGTCAATAGTCAGTGCTCTGTTAAAAGAAGAGGCCAAAAACATGAATGCATTTTCAAAAGGGTAGGTTGTAAGCACTGAGAATGTTACTAATTTGATTTTACTAATGTAATTCTAGGCAAAACTTCAAATTATATGGCATGAAATTATTAAGATAAAGTGATTTTATTAGGTATACCTTATTAAGAAATATTTTAAAGGTTTATCAAGGGGATCTTGTGGTAACTTAAAAAGTTAAAGCTGAAATTTGGTGCATTCAAATCTAGACACTGCATCCAGCTCCTGATATCTGTGTATAATTAGTGTTAGCCACCCACCTCCCATCAAATGCACAAAATCCACAGATGCTCACATCCCTCATACAAATAGTGCAGTGTCTGCTTGGAACCAACGCTTATTCTCCCATGGCTTTAGGTCGTCTCTACAATACCTAAGAGAAAGTAAATGCTCTGTAAATTTTTTTTATTCTTATTTCAGGAAACATTATAAGCCTGAAAATGTACCTATACCCAGTCCAGACACAAACTTCCTCCTGTGTTTCAATCTAAATATGGTTGAACCCAAGGTTACAGACTAGCAAATATCCTTCTAATTATTGCCAATAGCTTGCCTGAGGACTGGGGAGTTTTCTACAGGCAAAGTTAATAAGTTATAGAAGACTCGAGTATTAAGTAAAGAAAGACATTTTGTGATAAATCAGTGGGAAAACATTTCAACAAGTATTTAATAAAAATGTTTCCCAACACTAACAATTTGTATTTAATGAAAGTACTTATGAAATGATGGTTATACAGAATTATATCCATTTTAATCCCCTGGAACTGTAGGTTTGTAATTAAGCTCTACATATACTGATGCAAGATAACTCGAATTTTAAACTATTAAACTATTAAAAATGATGGTGCCATGTCAAGTAAGGACAACATTCAAAAATGATTTTAAAAAAAACACAAGTGAAATGAAGCAGTTTGCAGACTCTACCCCAGCATTGCCCAGGTTTGCAACAAAACAGAGCAGAGAGAATTCTTCAGATGTATCTTCACTAGGAAAAATATCAGAATATGTTTTTCAAAACTCTGCACATTAAGCAAAGCTTCTAGTAAACCTAGGAACATTTATTTAATCAAAACAGTTGAGTCTTTTGGACTGAAGAAGACAAGTTGTACATATATAAGCCATCACAGCACAATCACTGGAGGAACCACAGTGGAACCAGATATACCATTGAGCAGAAAGCCACCAAATAAAAACTAAAGAAACATGTGAGAATTGTGTTCCACCAAATAAGATATTGGAAGTAGAAATTCATAAAGCAAAAACACTCAGAAACGCTGGAGCTGAAGTGGACCATCACAAAGAAATAGTTCCCTAGACGGACTCGTCATATTCTAGCAGATAAAAGAAAAAACACAGTCTTTGGAAGGTAAATTAAATGATTATCATGCAAAGGAACAAAATGAAATAAAATTAAGAACGATGAAGAAGCTGCTTCTTCGGGAAAACACCTAATGGTGGATGACGCCCGTACAGCGGAAGGTCCGGGAAGATCTTGGGCCCAGGATTACGAGGCCATGGCAGCTTCAGCTGAAGATTCAGCAGCGGTCTTACGGGTCATGATTGAGGCCATGGCCGAGACCACCACCGGGTTTATGAAGGTAAAGCTGAAGATAAGGAGTGGATCCCATCACCAAGCTGGGCGGCCTTGTCAAGAATATAAGTATCAAGTCCCTGGAGGAGATCTACCTATTCTCCCTTCCCATTAAAGAATCTGAGATATTTCCCTGGAAGCATCCTTAAAGGATGAGGTTCTATATAGATCATGCCAGTGCAGCAGACCCGGCTGGCCAGGAGACCAGGTTCAAGGCTTTTGTCGATATTGGGGACTACAATGGTCATATTGGTCTTGGTGTTAAGTGCTCCAAGGAGGTAGCCACTGCCATCCAAGGAGCCATCATCTTGGCCCAACTTTCCATTGTCCCTGTGTGGAGAGGCTACTGGGAGAAAAAGATTGGTAAGCCCCACACTGCTCTGTGCAGAGTGACTGGCCGCTGTGGCTCTGTGTTGGGCGTCTCATCCCTGTCCTCCAGAGGCACTGGCATCGTCTCTGCTCCTGTGCCCAAGAAGCTACTGGTGATGGCTGCTATCGATGACTGCTACACATCAGCCAGGGGCTGCACTGCCACCCTGGGCACCTTTGCCAAGGCTACCTTTGATGCCATCTCCAAGACCTACAGCTAACTGACCCCCGATCTCTGGAAAGAGACTGTGGCCACCAAGTCTCCATATCAGAAATGCACTGACCATCTTGTGAAAACCCACACCAGAGTCTCTGTTCAGAGGATCCAGGCTCCAGCTGTGGCCACTACATAAGGGTTTTTATACAAGAAAAATAAAGTGAATTAAGTCTATTTTAAAAAAAAGAAAGAAAGAAAGAACAGAGCCTCAGAGGTCACGACCCATCAGAAAGCACAAGCATTCTGTCTAAATAGCAGGGATTCTCAGAAAAGAAAACAGAAAAAAATGATTTGAAAATAGTCACTTAAAATGTCCAGAATTCAATTAAAATATTAACTTACATCTTCAAAGAGCACAGTGGTTTACTTTTAAAAAAAAAAACTAAAATTATGTAATTTTTATTTTATTTTATTCTTCTCGCATACATTACATCTTCACTACAATTTCCCCTCCCTCCAATCCTCCCAATCTCTCCCCACTTCTCTCTGCTCTCTCCAAGATCCACTTCTCCATTTCCCTTAAAAAAGAGAACAGTCTTCCCAGGGATATCTACCAAGCATGGCAATAATAAGTTACAATAAGACTGGGCACATACCCACAGATCAAGCCTGGACGAGGCAACCCAGAAGGAGGAAGAGGGCCCAATCCCACTGTTAGGAGACCCACAAGAACATCCAGCTACATCACCACATCTTATATGCAGAGGACCTAGCTCAGACCCATCCGGGGTCCATTACTGTCACTTCTCTCTGCATGATCCACTATGAGCCCTGCTTAGCTGATTCTGTGGGTCAAAGCACAGTGATTTTCATGTGTGGGAAACGCAAAGAAACCCCAACCTGAAGTTCTTGTAACCAATGCCTTAGATTCACCAAGTGGAAATCCTGAAAGCACCGACAGAAGAGGGGCACAAGCTGTTGAAAGGTGACAAGTGACCCAAACAGGGGAGACTCCAAATGCATGCTGTCAGAGGGGTATCAGTAGGCACCATAAAGCTGAGCAGCTGGCAAGTATCTCATGCAGGTAATCTAAGAACTCAGCAGTAGGCAGGAACTGATGCAGGAGGATGACATTTGAGACATCACTCTGGGCTTCTGTGGTGGTTTGGGTGAGAATGCCCCCCATAGGCTCAGATGTTTGAAAACATGGTTCCCCAGCTGCTGGTGCAGTTTGGATAAGCTTAGAAGGTGTGGATTTGCTGGAGGGAAAACATCGCTGGGGAGAGGCTCTGAGGCTTTAAAAGCCACTTGCCATTCCCAGCTTGTACTCCCTGCTTTCTGCTTGAGGTTCAAGAAGTGAGCTCTCAGCTGTTCCTGCTACCATGCTTGCTGAGTGCTGGCAGGAGTCCCTGCCATCATGGTCTCTTAGCCTGTTGGAACCATAAGCCCAAGTAAACTCCTTCTGTAAGTTGACTTGGTTATGGTGTTTATCACAACAATCACCAAGTAGCTAACACAGCTTTGTATAAGTGTAGCTGTGCCCGTATGAAACATGAAGCAGGAACCTGGTTTTGGCTCTGTTTAGAATTGATTATTAAATATTCTCAGGTTTAAGGTGAAAACTCAAGCCGATGGGTGCCATATGTAGCTGGAGAATTTTTCTCCAGCTCCCACTGCCAAGTCCCGCCAGTCCCGGAGCCCACTTATAAAATAAACACACAGACTCTTACATTATTTAAACTGCTTGGCCATTAGCTCAGGCCTATCATTGTCTAGCTCTCACTCTTATATTCAGCCCATTTCTATTAATCTTTACTTTGTCACGTGGCTCGTGGCTTACCGGTACTTTACATCTTCCTTGTCTTGGCAGTGGCTCCAGCTGGTCTCTCTTTCCTTCTTCCTTCCCCAAATCTCCTCTCTTCTTGTCCCGCCTATACTTCCTGCCTGGTCACTGGCCAATCAGTTCTTTATTTTATAGAGCGATATCCACAACATATAAGTGCTCCCCAAATAAGCACAGACAGACCACCAATTGAGAGCTCTGCAATTCTATACCAGAGAAGTTATCTAATGAACCAAACACTTCTTTGTGTGAATACTATGGAATCTAGGAATCCAGTAGATAGATCTGAAAAATTCCACAGCTAAATCATTCTATGGTGAAAGGATGAATTTAGTTTCTTCCATACAAAGCAGACAAAGGCATCTCCACTTGACGCTTCTATTCAGCCATGTCCTGGAGGTCCTTCGTAGGACAATTAAGTAAGAAAACAAATCCAAAAGCACCCAGATTCAAAAGGATGCCATAATCTCATGCATGGAATTTCCTGAAAAGTCATTATAGCTAAAATAGTTCAGAAAAATTATAGGAGGCAAAATTAATATGAAAAAATTAATTGCATCTTGTATATCTGAATGATACTCTGAAAATGAAATTAAAGAAAACCTCATTTATAATATGATCAAAATAATGAAATATTCAGGATTTTTTTTGTAAATTTGTGTTAGATTTTTATACAACAGCACTTAAATAAATGGAAGACCTAAATAAATCAAAAGGTACCAAATCATCACTCTACTCTGGACTCATGTCCTCCTGGAAGTCTAGAGTTGAATGGGAGTCACACGTGTCTTACAACAGAAGGAATACATTTGAAAATGAGGGGTAGCAGGAGAAGCCATACTTCTTATTTTCAGCCACTGAAAGCTGCAACAATCAAGACTGTAGTATTGTTCAGAAGATTAATGTGACTACGAAGAGGATGGAATTAAGAGTTCAGAAAACATCAGAGACTTCACAGTTATTTTTTAACTAAGGTCCTAAAACCATCCATGGGGAAACAAGCACCTTTTGAAAAGTTGTTAATGATAACATGGAAATACACATGCAAAAGAATTACTTCAGATTGTACAGAAAAGTATCCATTTGGAAGAAAATCTTTCAAGATTATATTTATGTAAGAGTTATAAGTTTGAAACATAATATTAAATACTGGTGGATTTGGCTTGAGCAATTATTCCTTAGATAGAACATTAAAGTCCAAGCAATCAAAGGAGTAAAGAAATAAATTGGATTTCCTCAACATTAAAACCATTTATGCTTCAAAGGACACTGTTAAGAAATTGCAAAAGTAACCTACAGGATGAGAGAAAGTATGTGGGAATCACAGATCTGATTGAGGACTGATATCCAGAACATAGAAAGGATTCATCAATGCAATCATAAATCACAAATAACCCGATTAAAAATGTTCAAAGGATTTGAAATGGCATTTCTGCAAAGAAGATAAACAAATTACTAATAAACACATGAAAAACTTAACAGCTTTAGTCATCAGGGAAATGCAAATCAAAACCACAGTGAGATAGTACTTCATACCCACTAGAAGGGCAATAATCAAAGTCAAGCAAAGGCAATTGCTGATGAGATTGTGAGAATGCTCTCTCACATCTCTGATGAGGACACAACTCAATGCTGTAGCATACTGTTAACAGCTCAGTAGAATATAAGGAGTTAAAAACTAAAAACTAAAGGTACCATATGACTTTCAATTATGTTCCTTGATATATAACCCAGAAAATTTGAAAATATATTCATATACAAAAATGTGCAAATGAATGTTCCTAAGAGAATTAATTATAATATTTTATATATGTTATAAAATAACTCAGATTGCTCTTCAATTGATCCAAATATAGATACAATACATCATAGTCATAATCTGGACTGCTTCAGCAATTAACAGTAATGAACTATTAATACTTTAAACAATATGGATGGCTCTTAAAAGTATTATATTAAATTAAGAAAGCTAGTTACGAAAGATCACAGCAATGTGGTTTTATTTGCATCAAATTCCTAGAATTGCCAAATAACTGCTTAGAGATAGACATCGTAATAGTGGGCTGAGAATTTAGAAGCAATGTCCAGAAGAGATGGATAATGGGTTTTGAGCTTTTTAAATCAGGTATAAGTGTTCTCAAATTGACTAGTGACAATGGTTGTGTCTCATGATACATACATAAAAATGCCCAATTGCTTTATTTAAAAAGTTGAATTTTATAGTCTGAATTCAAAACTAAATAAAATATAAAATATATTAATGTGACTCATTGAAGATGGAAGCAAAAACAATGTAAATTATCTCAACATTATTTGACAAAATTCAGTAATTTTAGAATTCAAAAGTATCAATAAACTAATAGTAGAATGAGTTTTACATAGATGGATAAAGAGTATCCACCAAAGCATACAGCAAATAAGAAAAAAGTCAGAGCCCACTATAAGTTCTTTCACATAATGAAATATTGCCGTCCTAGTTGCTGGGAGAGTGGGATGAAGAAACACTGGGCATCATGCAGAAAAGCCTCAGACAGGTGCTACCAATGAAGGAAAGATAGCCTGTGAGCCACACTGGGAACTGAAGGAACTGTGGCTGGAGCTTCAAACCCAGAGACATCTGTCAAAGTGTCAGACTAAGGGAGGGAATGATGCTGGCCAAGAAGTATCAAAACTTGAAGAGAAATCATCCACCACCTGATTTTTAATAACTTAATGAATTACAAGAAAGAAAACCACAAATAAAATCCTATTTAGTCAAAACGGAGCCAAAGGGCTGAGAGCTACATATAGAACAAAATCTCCTGTGTAGTCAATGAAGACCACAGCCACCACTTCAAATAAGCAAAAAATAAAATAAAAAAAAAAGATCTAAGGTGAAGCCCCCCAATAAAAATATCATGGAAACCAGCCAAGAAGAAATTACATATTTAAGGTGCTAAAAGAAAAGAGCACACAAAAAAGAAAATTATGTGTAGTGAGAATATTCTTTAAAAGTGATGGCGGAAAGATGACATTAGGAAAGGATCCCTACATAATCCACCACTTGCTGTGTCTTCCTCCAAGACTTCTCAAAGGCTCAGAGTGGATTCTTCTGGCAGGAGACACATCATGCCCAATGGAGGCTAAAACACTGCAGAACACACAGGTTACACACATGCAATCAAAATACACTTCCATAGTTAAACACTGGCACTACTGCGGTGATGTAAGTGTTAAATTATAGTTAAAACAACTGCTGCTTATGTATCTACAATGCTCTACAGATGAGGAGCCAATGTAGCCTAAGATTTCTATAGATGTAGGAAATTGTGCTTGTTTTTGTTTTGGGGGTGTTGTTTTTTGTATTTGTTTCTGTTGTTGTTTTGAGACTGAGTCTTATGTATCTCAGGTTGGCCTTGCACTCCCTCTGTAGCCAAGAGTGACCTTGAACTTTTGATCTTTCTTCCTCTACTTCCCAAATAGAGTTACAGGAGTGGAATTACAGGAGTTATAGTTAAAACCACACCTGGACTATATGTACTGGGGGTTAAACCCAGGACTTTGTGCATCAAGTCGAGCACCCTACCAACTGAGCTGCCTCTTAGGAACTGAATTTTGCTTTTCATAAGACAATTTCATTATACATCCCAGATAGGCTTCAAACTGGTGATCCTACTGTCTCAGCCATCTAAACACTGAGATTACAGGTGTGACCACCTGTAACACGAATTGCTAAACGGTCTTATTGGTAAAAAACCTGGAGCCAGATATTGGGGTGAATACTGAAAGATCAGAGAAACAGAACAAGCCACAGCCACCAGCCACCTTATCAACTCCACGAATCCTCCAACTGAAGTCCTCAGTCTCAAGAGTGTGAGTTCCTGTTTCCTCTCGCCTTATATACCTTTCTGTATCCTGCCATATCACTTCCTCTCTCTGTCCAGCTATATCACTTCCTCTTTCTGCTTAGCTCTATCACTTTTCTGTCTGTCTGTACAGACCTCCAGACCTCTATGGTTAACTAGTGTTGGCATTCAAGGCCACAACACCTGGCCCTGTTCCCAGTGTGGCCTTCAACTCACAGAGATCCAGATGGATCTCTGCCTCCCAAATGCTCGGATTAAAGGCTTGTGCTACCATTGCCTGACTTCTGTGTTTAATATAGTGGCTGGCTTTTTCATCTGATCCTCAGATAAGCTTTATTAGGGTGCACAATATTTTGGGGGACACAATATATGACTACAACCATCATACCTGGTTCTCTTTAATTTAAAATTTTAGTGGATACCATGGCAACATAAACCACAGGATGTTTTGTTACATTTATACATTCTGTAATCAGACTTCTTAAATATATTTGTAATTAAAGATTATGTATTTTAAATGTTAACCCTTGATGGTGCAGCTTCCAGGTATTTTTCTCATTCTGCTGTTTTTCTTTTTATTTATAGATTATTCCCTTCACTGTGCAGGGGGTTTGAATTTTGATGTAATACTATGAAGTCTATTTTGGCTTTGCTTTATTATAATTTTGGAATCATCTGCAAAAACATAAGTCCAACATCCTGATGTATTTCTCTGATTTTCTTCTAGTAGTTTTAGACTTTCAAGTCTTACATTTAGTTCCACAACTAATTTTGAGTTGATTTTTGTAACTTCTAGGAGGCAATGGTCCACTTTCATTTTTTTTTCTGGAGCTGAGGATTGAACCCAGGGCCTTGTGCTTGCTAGGCAAGCTCTCTACCACTGAGCTAAATCCTCAACCCAATGCACATGAATATGCAAGTTTTCCAGCACCACTAATTAAAAACATCCTTTTTTTTTCTTGTCTGTTCCCAGTACCTTTTCCAAAATGATGCAGCTCCTGGTTCATGAATTTACTTTTCAGCTATTCCATCCCTCTGGTGTACTGCCAGGGAGTTTCCTCAGGCTTACTCTGTCTCTTTGGAGGTTATTTTTTGTTTGTTTGCAATCTCATGAAATTTTTAGGTGCTTCTTTTCCTGTTCTGTGAAGAGCATCATTAGGATTTTGTTAGGGATTGTATTGATCACTGAGTCAATTAAATGTTATCAGTTCTTCTAGCCCATCAACATCTCCAGTTTTGATCGTCTTTGTTTATCTTAGTTTTTAGTTTCTATGTATCCTTCTCCATTTTGGTTAAGTGTATTACTAGTTGTTTAGTTTTGTTGCATCCCTGCAACAAATCCCACATGATGGTTGAAAATAACCTTTAAAAGGTGCATCTATTGTATGTATGCTTGCTTCCTTCAATTCTGTTTCAAATGATTTGGTTACACAGTAATGGTATTGATCCTTGTATGTTGAATTTACTCCTTGTAACTTTGTTGAATTCACTTATTTTTGCTCATATTTATAGTAAATTCTTTGTGATTTTTTTTTATATGTAAGATAATGATAAGGAATTAATAGTGGAAATCTGACTTCTTCTTTTCCAGTATGAATGCCTTTTATTTCTTTGTCTTGCTTGCTTATTCTGACTATGACTTCCAGTACTGTGAAAAGTAAAAGTAAAGTAAAAGTGACGGAACTGAGTATCCTTGGCTTGTGCTGGAGTCTAGAGAGAAGCTCTCAGCCTTTCCCTATTCAGGGTGCTTGCTTTTCTTCACTGTGTATGATTTTTATTTTGTTGAGCTGTGTTCACTCTATGCCTCACCTATTTAAACATTTTATACTGAAGGGACATTGAATTTTCTGCAGTGCCTTTTCCCCAGTGAGATGATTGTGTGCATTTCCTCCATTCCATTCACACAGTTTCATGCATTAATTTGTGTGTGTTCATCACCTTAGCATCCCTGCAATGAATCCCACACAACCATTGAAAATAACTTTTATAATGTGCAATATAGATACCATTTTCTTATATTTTATTGAAGATTTCTTCATCTGTGCTCATCAAGATGTTGGAATCTAACTTCTTTTTTCTCATATATTCTTTCTGCTTTCAGAATCACAATGATGCCTGTCACACAGAAAGTTTTTGGAAGAATTCTTCCTTCATCATTGATGGGATAATTAAGAACTAGTGAATTAATCCCATCAATATTTTATAAAATTTAGTAGTGAAGTTTCCTGATTGGAGAACTTTTATTGCTGATTCATTCTTATTGAATGCTGTTTTCAATTTATTCATGGTACATTTTTGTTAAAGCCCTGCGAGAAGGGGTATGATACAGATGTCCATTTAGGGCTGAGCATTACACAGTCTCTTATTCTCAGCACTTTGGCCAATGGTGAGCTTCTGTGTTAAACATCATCTATGATAAATATAAGTTTCTCTGATGAGGGTTGAGAGATGCATTAATCTATAAGGATAAGTTATAAGCAGTCATTTTAATACTTTGTCCATTTGACAGAAAAGTAATAGGTTCTCCTCAATGTCCAGTGATGTATCTAGACATAGGTGGTTCACCCAATAATGGTGTGAGGCAAGGTTTTCATCTTGTGGAGTGGGGCTCAAATCCATTCTTAAATTAGTGGAGATGTGAGGTGGCTTGGGAGGGAGGGCTGAGGGGTGGGAGGAGGGAGGAGGAGGGATCTGTGGGTGGTATGTAGAGTGTGTAGAAAATTTCTTAATAAAGAAAAATGAAAGGAAAAAAACAAAACAAAAAATAATTGTTACTTTCTTTTATTAAGGAATTTTTTCATTCATTTTACACACCAACCAAAGATCCCCCTCTTCCCTCCTCCCACCCCCCCAAGTCTCCCCCACAACCTACCCCATCCCTCCCCCACAAGAAGGCAAGACCTCCATGGGGAGGCACATCCCGTAGAGGCAAGTCCAATGATGTCCATGCCACTACTGCACCAGTGGGATTGTTTTGCCAGACCACTCATTTCTAGTTTGCAGGGTTCACAGCTGGGTAAGAGTAATGATTACTTTTCTCCTCCAGCATTTTGCAAAGTACTTTCCAGCTCTTCAAAAGCTAGCCAGGAGAGATGAAGCTCCCCGGTGAGTACCAGCTTGATTTCCTCATGTTTTATGCCTCAGTTATGTAGTATCTTCAACAATGTCTTACTATCAAGCTCTGGAGGATAACCAAGGGCATGGGCAATATCCTGTAGTGTTTGGAGATCTATGGGACCTCACTGGCCAACAATTCAAAAGAAGTAATCCATTTCTTGAACTTAGCTTTTTATTTTTTTAGCCTGTTTTTAGGATTTAGAATATTAAAAAACAAGACAGCTAAACATTGAGAAAACCAACAACCCAATAAAAATAAGACATGCAAGTAAACAGAGAGCTTTCTAAAAATGAATTTTTAAAAATGATCAACAAGCTTAGCTGTCAGGAAAAAATGCAAATTAAAAGTACATGAAGATTTAATCTTATCCCAGTGAGAATAGCTAAGTTAAAAACAAAAAATGAGGACAAATGCTGGCTTGGATGTCTTTAAAGGAGAACACTTATTCACTGTTGGTGGGAGTATGAACTGGTACAACAATTAGAGAAATCATTATGCAGGTTCCTCAAAAAACTAGAAATAGAGCTACCACATGATGCATCTGTACCACTCTTGGGCAACACCCAAAGGACTCTTTTATCTTATTCAAGAGATACCTTTTTATCCATGTTTACTGCTGCTTTATTCATAATATCCAGGAACTGGAAACAGCCTAGATATCCTTCTACTGACAAACTGATAATGACAGTAAAATATATTTATGTAATGGAATATTACTTAGACATTGATGAAAACAAAAGTTAAAATTCACAAATAAATATATGGAACTGAAAACAATCAACCTGAGAAAGGTAACCTAGACCCAGAAAGACAAATGTCACATTTTCTCTCATTTGTCATTGTTATTTTTGAATCTTCAGATATATGCACTTCATTTTGAAAAGGCACTGAGGTCATAAAATTAACAAGGGGTCATGCGATAAGGGGGGCTTTCAAAGAAAGAGAGATGGAATATACAATGGTATAAATGGTTAAAGGAAGAATAATGAGACAGTAAAGGTTAAACTGGGGTGAAGAAGGAAGGGTAAAGTAGTGTGGAGAGTATGGAAAGGAATAAACAACACAAAAGACCTCTCAAAAAAGCAATATGGAAGCCTAATACTGTATACCTTCCTAAGATATACACATGCACATATATAAGGAGATTTGAAAGGGAGTTATCCTGTAACAGACTAATTGCACTACCAGATGGTTTCCATTTTTAAACAATTTATTGCAGCTGGTGTCTTGCTTCCCCTACGCTCTGCTCTGGAGAAAGTTACCTCTCACACTGACGAGGATTCTGCATGTATTCTGCTGCTGGTCAATGGAATGTTCTGTGGATATCTGTTAGGTACATTTGGTCTTTGGTGTGATTTGAATGCGTGATTTGATTAGCTTTCTGTCTGACAAGTATGTCTATTTCTGAATTTTGATTGTTAAAATTTCCAACTCTTACTGTGTTAGCATCTATTTCTCTCTTTAAGTATTATTTCCTTTACATGTCTGGGCTTTGATATTGGTTCCTTTCTTTTTCGCTTTTTAATTTCACCTTGCCAAACTGACCCCTCCATCTTTATCTAATAGCCTTCCTTGTTGCTTATCACTGCTTTGGATTAGAAGTCATTTATTTAACAAACTTTGGTTACTCCTGCTTTCATTTGGATTTAATTTACATGAAATATCTTTTTCAAACCATTGATTTCAGCCTGTGAGTGTCCTTTGAGATAAAGAGTTTCCAGTAAGCAGCCTAGAGCAGATCCTGTTTCTTAAGCCCATTCAATCACTCTGTCTTTTAGCTGGACAATTTAACCTATTACATTCAAGATAATAGATAGGATGGATAAGGTCCAGGCACTTTGCTATTCATTTTCTAAATTTATTGAGGTTCCTTTCTTTCTTCTCCTCCTCTGACAGTATTCTTTTTTTTCTTAAGTGATTAAATTCGGTAGCTGTTTTGATTCTTTGCTTATTATATTTATTTGCTTATTAAAGAGTTTGGCCTGTTACCATATATAGACTATGAAAATACCTTTTTATTGTCATTTCACATTGTGTATAATACACATAATAACATTATTATAGCATTATATTATTACAATGATATTTTGAAATGATGGTAATTTAACATTATTATAAAGATAAGAAACAACAGATAAATATAGTAATAAAATCTCTACATTCTTCTCATATTCTTTAATATTTAATGTTCAATTTTATGTTTTCTGCATTGTTACCTCAACATATTTATGCAGTTATTTTTTTAAATTATTTTGACTTTTAGTCTTTACTCTGAATATCCTAACAGTCCATGTACTATGCTTATGGTGTCAGGGCATTCTGAATTTGTCCATAGAGTAACTTTTTTCAGTGGAGTTTGTACCTGAGGATATTTTTCCTTACTTATCAACACATCTCCCTTTCAGGTTGAAGAGCTTCTCTTAACATCTCAGCAGTGCTCTAATGGAGCTACATCTTCTTTCAGCATGTGTTTGGGAATGTCTTTGTGTCTTCTGTATTTCTATCAGACAGCTTTGTCAGGCAGAGTATTCTTGATTAACAGGACTCTAGCATCACTAATATGAAACTTTAAAACATGAATTAAACATGAAAGAAATACCCTCAGTATTAGCCAGACACAGTAGCAAATGCCTGACACAGCTGCATGTAGGGAGCTGAAACAGAACCGCAAGAGCAATCCTGCACTATGTAGTAAGTTGTGTGTCAGGCATATAGCAGGACCTCATTGCCAAGAACAACAATTGGCTTAGTATTATTGCTCTCCAACCAAAGAAAAAATGGAGCAGGAAATTTGTTAATAAAATCCTATCTAGGAGATGTTCAGATGTGTGTACGTTATACTGTATACTTTCAAATAATGCAAGAGCTAAAGTAAACAATATGTAAAGCATTAAAAAGTACTTTCACTGAATGATAATTAAAATTTAACATCAAATTAAACCTTGAGCAATATAGCTGGATTACTGCTTGGAAAGAAATGTAGAAGTTAAGATGTAGGAAATAAGGAGTGCAAACTGATACCAATATCCCTATCAGAAAAATTAGAGAATAGAATAACACAATGTTGGGGAAAATTTATAGATGGAAATAAGAAATTAACAGTAACTAACTATGAAAAAAGAAACCAATTATATAATTTAAAAAAAAAAAAGGCTGGAGAGATGGCTTAGTGATTATGAACAATGGCTACTCTTAAAAAGGTCCTGGGTTGGGTTTCCAGCACCCACTTGGTGGCTTGCAACCATCCATAATTCCAGTATTTGGGGTTCCTGGGATTTCACCGCCCTCTTCTGGCTTCCACAGACATTAGACAGCTAGGTATGCAATCAGTACACTTACAAGCAGGCAAAACACATTTATACATAAAATAAAAAATTTTAAAGAAACAATGAGAGTTATATTACTTTAAGAAGTCCAGTGTAAGATATAATCATCTAACAAGGCTAATGAAGAAAACAAAATGCAGATTCTGAATAACAAGGAGGAAAATGAAAAAAACACAAAATATGAAATTCTTGGATTCTAACAGCATAAAAAGACAAGGGTAATATCTGAAGAAACTTAACCAAGGAATTTAACAAACTTCCCTCATAATACCAAATCCTCAAAACAGGCACACAAAAAATAGAAAATCTGAATTGTGTATTTTACTTTAAAAAGTTAAATTACACTTTAAAAAGCACTGCAAATAAAGCACATTGTCCAGATGGATATCTTTTCAAATCTTTCTACTTTAAAAGTGAAATAAAAGTCACGTAAAACTTCAGGCTAGAAAGAGAGAGGGAGAGAGGGAGGGAGGGAGGGAGGGAGGGAGGGGGAGACACGAGGGGAGACTAAGAGAGATACAGAAACACTGTAGCTCATTTCCACAAATGAGGGCAAAAGCCAATAAGAACACAAAAAGAAGCAGAACTAAGACTACTATGTCATTATTAACACAAGCTCAACCTCAAATAACACCATGTAATTCATACAAATTATGAGCAATGTCACTGACCATGTAAGGCTAGTTCTGTTCAAAATTCAATAATTAAGTTCAGTTCATCATATGACCAGGAAAAGAAAAGCAAAAGAAAGAAATCCTTTTAGAACACACCATAAAGCCTCTCATCAAATTCAGCATCTACTGCAGAAGCTCAGAAAACTGAAAGAGGACAATTTCTCATCCTCAGAAAGTGCTTCTATCAAAGAAGCTGTGCTAAATGGCAAATGCGGGATTTTATCCATCTGAGAATGAGAGCAAGACAGGTCGATTTCACTACTACCCTCCCACTCAATATTATACCAAGGCAATAGCAAGCACAGCAGAGAAGTAACAAAGATGCCAGGAGACATGTGGACAGTCCTCATCTCAAATGTCAGTCCAAAGCCAGTACTGACCAAGCCTAGGACTACAACCTACTGGCATGCCATGAGAAGGACCTAGACACTGTGGCAAACCATTGGTTTTAATACTATTTGTATAGAATGCTATGGACATTATGACTTTTAAGTATTTAATGGATGTATCTCTAATTATTAACTTGAATCTGGAAAGTCAAGAGGCCTTTGAGAAATTAAAATAGAGAACACAAAAAATTTGAAAACCACCCAATAATCAAGGTTATCTTGATTTTCGTGTTACTGTATTCTATTGCATTGGTTTGGTTTTGTAGCTTTAATAATATTTTGATGCACTGACACATCGGGGTTTTAATAGATAAGAGGGAAGCATTTTCCTTCAGTGGAATAATGTAACATTGCTTTCTCACCAGGATGAATGGCAAAGGCATTGGCAGAGTTCTTATTTCGTGGTCTGGACCCTTATAATGCAAGCTTATGGAAATCCTAACAACAGACATACAAACTTGTTCTTGTGATCTTCAAAATCATTTGGAACAGCTCAGCATGCATTCTCAGTGTGGATATGCATCTAACCATGTTGTGTATGACCCTGCCACAGCTTTAGTATAATTTAGTGATTTCTCTACAGCAGGTTGTTCGTTTGATTTTTGATTTTTGTCTTTATTTTACCTGAAGTCCAAGTTGTGGCATGCCAGCTTCTTCTAGCTGGGTGTCTTAGTTACTTTTCTGTGACTATGATAAAACACTACTACCAAAAGTAACTTGGGATGAAATAGTTCATCTTACAACTTTCAGGTCACACTCCATCACTGTGGGAAGTCAGGGCAGGAAACAGGAGCTGGAAACTAAAGCAGAAGCCATGGAGGAAGACTGCTTACTGGCTTCCTCCCCAAAGCTTTCTCAGCTTTCTTGCTCCCAATGGCTTCCTTACACCATCTGAGACCAAAGGCCAAGGGGTAGCATAACCTCCAGTGGACTTGGCCTTCCCATATCAATAATTAATCAAAAAGACCTTACAGACTTCCCTATAGACAAACACATGGAAACATTTTATCAATTGAGGTTCCACTTCCTAGATGACTCTAACATGTCAAGTTGACAAAAAAAAAAAAATGGGATAGCCCCACAACCAGATTTTCTGGAACTTCTGTGCAGATAGATTTTTTTACTACCTCCTCTCTTCAGTGCTGCCAGAGCAAATGATGTAGTAAATCTATTCCAGACATCCACACAGAAGTCCCTCTGCATTTTGAAAGGCTGAAACACAGATGGAGGTTATTTTTAATTTAAAAGCACAGTCCAACATTTAAAAGAAAAAACAGCTCTTTCTCTAGAAGTATAAAAGAAATTTGTACATGCTTTGAAAACCTGTGGGTTACTTCTTTATGTATCAGTTTATAATGAAGAACCTTATTTTAAAGTATTATCTTATGTGGGATTGTCTATATGCTTGTCTTGTGCACATTATTGCATGAGAAAATGTGGGCATCACCTCACAGATATATTGTAGAACTATGTCAAGTAAAGAAAGAAAGAAATATAATATTTTACTGTTACTATCATTGACAGAGCCTGAGGGGTCTTAGAAAATGCTTTATGCTGTTTAAAACATGTAAGTACACGAGCAGTTTATATATGTTTTAACATCAGAAATCCTAAATACCAAATTTTATCTTTTGTAGTCACAAGTAATTAGGAGACCCACTCATCTAATTTAGTATTAAACCAAAGTGTATCTTCTGTAATCGTTCAGGCTTTACATATTCTCCACTTACAAGATGGCAATTGCCTTAATTTAACTTTTTAAATTAAAAATACAATACAGACTTGACTACAACAAAATCCTTTTTTATATGATAATTATAGATACATATACTTTTCTATATTTTTGAGACTGGGCCTTGTTAAGCAGACATGGCTGGCCTGAAAATTGCTATGTAGCCCAAGCTGATTCAAACAGGAAGCAATCCCCTTACCTCTGTCTCCCAAGGTCTGGGATTAAAATGTGTAACTCCATGCCTCTGAAAATCATGTAGAGAGAGGTCATCTATACTTCAGTCCAGCACTTCTGCCCACTCAAAACAAGCTTGAAAAGCCTCAGTGCACTAGCAGAGCCAGCACACTGACAACCAGAAATCCCCCCAACCTTGGAGCAGACACAGAAATTCCACCCCATACAGACCCTGCACTGACTCCTGGGAATTATTCATATGTTGCCTCTCAAATTTTACCACTTAAACAATGTCTAATTGGCTTTTAAATCATCTTATTAGCATGTTATTTCTTCAAAATAATCAATTTCCTTATGGAACCTTCACACATGCATAAATGTCCTCTGATCATATTTGACCCCCACTCAGCTTCCTGTATCATTGCTCCCTCACTGCACCCTTCTCCACATATTCCACCCTCTAGAATTCAGATTGAGGAGATTTTTGTGCATTTGTTTATTTTTAATTTACACACAAAGTGATAGGTTTTTGCTGTGGGATGTTCTGTATGTCAAATTGCTCTGATTGGTCAATAAACAAAATACTGATTGGCCAGTGGCTAGGCAGAAAGTATAGACGGGACTAACAGAGAGGAGAAAAGAAAGAACAGGAAGGCAGAAAGAGACACTGCCAGCCGCCATGATGACAAATAGCATGTGAAGATGCCGGTAAGCCACAAGCCATGTGGCAAGGTATAGATTTATAGAAATGGATTAATTTAAGCTGTAAGAACAGTTAGCAAGAAGCCTGGTATGGTCATACAGTTTGTAACCAATATAAGTCTCTATGTTTACTTGGTTGAGTCTGAGCAGCTGTGGGACTGGCAGGTGACAAAGATTTGTCCTGACTGTGGGCAAGGCAGGAAAACTCTAGCTACAGGTTTTATCCTGGCATTTTCATATATTTGCTTTTATTGGTCATCCCCTTTTACTCTTCTCTCTGCTTTACCCAGCCACCCTAGAGGAGTCTCTCATCCTCTCATGTCACATATATTCTATTGATGACTCTCTTCGCAAAACTTCTTTTTCTCTTTTCATGTTACCTTTTCTCTTTTCATGACCTATACCTATACTCATACTACATGTGTACACGTATATGAACATTCATCCCTTAGTTGAACTGTTGCTTGGGTTTTCAATTTTTCCAAAGGTTCAGAATGCATGAAATTTAGCTTTCTTTTCATTCTCTCCCTAAGACTCCAACAGGACACCACTACTGCCACATTTACTATCAAATGACCTGAACATCCCCATTTATCTATTTGTCTTTCATTCATCTTTTCACTGCTTTAAGAGCAGTCCAATTTATGAACCCAGTTTATAAGCCAATCTAAGTCACTGAAATCAGCCAGAGCCTCATACCTTGTAAAAATTGTGTCTTCCCATGGGGCTCAACAAAACACTTGAACTCCATCAAAGTTTCAAAGTCCTATTAAATTATCCACTTTCTTATCTCTTCAGTGAGCAGATTCCATTGTTCCTTAATGAACTGGGCACATCTCTCTCATGCCCACTCTCCAGGAAGGCCTGTCATTGTCCTGTTGGATTCTAGCCTCTGATATTCTACAGGAGATAACCAATTGCCCTTTGTAGTCCAGATGAGCCAATTGATCACTGATGATTTCCTATATATTGCCCCCAGATTATTCAGTTTTTGTCTCAAGGAGAGATGGGCATTTGTTTTTGTTTCAGTTTCTAAGCTTTTATAATACTTAGACTGATCCCACCCACTTCATCCTATAGTGTCATAAAACAGCCATGAGAGGCTCTTTAATTTCTTGTTTAAAAGTCTTTCCTAATTCAAACATTTCAGAGGCAAAATATTCCCTAATTATCACACTCAACTATACTGAGTCATTGTTAAGGTCTCTGTCTATGCTCTTGCTTGACTATGATTGTTCTCTTCTCTAGCATTAAAGGTTGTACAGTAAGGAATGGATCTCTATAATTTTTAAAATAGTATTTGTGTTAATTCTTTGAGACTTTCATATGTTACATTCCAATCATATTCACATCTGCCTTACTTTTTGAAGCATTTTTTCCTCATGATAACTCAAGTTGGCATAAAATCTGTAGTAATCTTTCAGTCTCAGCCTCCAAGAGTGCTGGGAATCTGGGTATAAGCCCCCACACCTGACTATTTCTGTCACTTATCCCTACTCTCTCCCTCCTCACTGTCCTATTCTTTCCAAATCTTTGGATTCAACAGGGGCACAGATCTCCTTTTCACTCTCTTCCTCCTATTCTCCTTTAGTCAGCCGTAAGAAATATCAAGGTAACACTTGTAGCTAGAGTTTTCCTGCCTGGCCCACAGTCAGGACAAATCTCTATCACCTGCCAGTCCCACAGCCTCAGACCCGACCAAGTAAACACAGAGACTTATATTGGTTACAAACTGTATGGCCATGGCAGGCTTCTTGCTAACTGTTCTTACAGCTTAAATTAATCCATTTCCATTAATCTATACCTTGCCACATGGCTCGTGGCTTACCGGCATCTTCACATGCTGTTTCTCATCGTGGTGGCTGGCAGTGTCTCTCTGACTCAGCCTTCTACTTCCCAGCTTTATTCTCCTCCTTGTCCCGCCTACACTTCCTGCCGAGCCAATGGCCAATCAGTGTTTTATTTATTGACTAATTAGCAACACATTTGCCATACAGAACATCCCACAGCAAACACTGCCATCTCATTTTCTTTCTACAAATTAAGATGTTACTATAAAGACTAACATGCCAGGTGTTTCCACCTTTGTCTTCCATTATGTGGGCAGTTTCTTTCTTAGATAACAGCTAAGCATAAGTTACACACATTTTTACCTAATACAAAGTTCGCATGAGAACAGGCTACTTCTAGGGAGTGCAACATATTCCCTAGTCCATTAACTATTGGAGGAACCACCCTGTTCATATGGTATACTCCATTCATCAAGGTAACATTCCACCATCCTATTCTGTACCACACAACCGAAGGTGGCCACCTTGGGCTTCCCAGCACAGGTATTCCTTGTTCAGACAGAGCAGCCTTAATTGCGTATTGTATTACTCATAAAAGACACAATGTAACTGTTTACAAAGAAAAATGTTATTCTCTACAGTTGGGGAATTACAACCATATTGTGATAGCCATTGAAGCCTCCCCATCCTCAGATAGAGCAGCATCCACTGCATATCTCATGACCCATAATCAAGAAAATATAACTGTTTTTACCATTGTTGGTTCTATTGCATCCCTGTTTGAGCATCCAGTGTGTGACTTTTTCTAGGAAGACATGAACAAATATCTATCCCAGATAGGACCCTAAAGGCAGACTAAATAAGTGACTCTACACAGATCTAGCTTGGTATATACCAAGGAATATATATATATACATATATATGAATATATATATACATATATATATGAATATATATATGTATGTATATATATATATATATGAAAATACTTATTTGAACATGGGTGGGTACAGGAATACTTACAAAGCAAGGACAATTTATTGCCAGACATACCATCAAAGAAGAGTCTTTTGTCCCAGCAATCACTAGTCACTTGTACATATTCAAAGGAGGGACACGACCTCATTTTTTCTTATGCACTCATATTACACACTGTTCTTGCATTGGCTAGTGAGCAGTTCATGAACCATTTGTATGTTACCATGTGTACCCTCTGCGCCCTTATGTCTCTGTGAGGAAATGTTAACAGGTTTAATCTTATGAGGATCTGACATAGACAACTACAGTTGTATGATATTTTGTTTGTGTTCTGAAAAATAAAGCTTGCCTGGAGATCAGAGGGCAGAGCTAGCCACTAGTTAACCATAGAGGCCAGGCAGTGGTGGCACACACCTTTAATCCCAGCACTTGGAGGGAGGAAGCAGGAAGATCAGGAATTCAAGGCCACCCTGGGCTATACAAGATTGAACCAGTCTAAAAGAGGAACAGAGCTGGAGGTGGAGGCTCACACCTTTAATCTCAGTACATGGGAGGCTCAAGTCTTTGATCCCAGCACATGGGAGACTCAAGCCTTTGATCCCAGCACTAGGGAGGTGAAGACTGGAATATAAGGCAAGTGGAGACAGGATTTCAGCCCCCATTCTGTCCAAGTATTCATAGAGACAGGAGCACCCCCATTTGTTTGAGATTTTACAGAGGTAAGAAGTCTCTAGTGGCTGGCTGCTCTGCTTCTCTGATCTTTCAGCTTTCACTCCTGATATCTGACTCTGGATTTTTTTTTATTGAATAAGACTAATTAGGATTGCACTTCAACTACTGCTCGGATTCAAGATAATTCCCACACCATTTCTAGAAGACAGTGCTTCAAGAAAATATAGTATCCAATTATTCCCTAATCATTCTTTGAAATTCACTACTGTTTGTTATGATGTCTAATTTTTCATCTAAAATTTTATTAATTTATCTTTTATCTCATCATTTTAGTTAGTTTAGCTAATCATTTGTCAATATTGTTTTCTCTTTGGAAAAAAAACTGAGCTGTTATTGTTGTTCTACTTCTTCCTGATTCTAGTTCATCAATTTCCATTTCCATTGTGCTCTTTTTGAAGTTAAATATAAGCAGTGATACCCTTATCTGAAAAAGTAGATATCTATCTAAAATTGTAACAAATACAGAGGCCACTTCATATTAGTAAAAGGAACAAATTCATCAAGAAGAAAATACTACTGAAAAAATATAGATATACATAGCATTCAATATATCCAATTTCACAAAAGAAATGAGGACAGACAAACGTGGATATAACAATTATCAGTGTGCTCAATAACTCTGGTCATCAAATTAAGAGGCCACTCAGACCTAAAACCAAACCAAAGAGAAACTGCACCATGAATCCCATGGATTTCACAGACAGTTGCAGAAATTGACAACTTACAATTGCAAGATGCATATTCTTCTCAGGAGCACATGGAAATTTCCTCCAAAAAGATCATATTTTATGCCATAAAGCCAGTATCGGAGGGTATTTTAAAAATAATAATTCACCATTTCTTATCAGAACATAATGGAATAAAGGTAGAAATCATTAGCCAAAAGAACCTCCAGAAAGTACTCAAACATTGTAGTTGATCAGTACAATCTTTAGAGATCAATAAGCAGTCACTGAAAAATTTAAGGAGGAAATTTATCTCCTAGAATGAAAGAAGCCACATTAACGTATCAGAGAAAGGGCTTCATTAATGAATCAGTAGCTGAGAATGATGCTAATCTTATAGCAGACCAAGTGCAGTTTCCAACATTCACATAAGGTGTGTCACAACTACCTGTAACTCTAGGTCCAGGGGTCTGAACTCCCTGCTAGCCTCTACAGGCACCTGCCCTCACATATACATACCACACACAGACACGCTTACATACATAGTTAAATTTTAAAATAATTTTTAAAATAAAAAAGCAAAGAGAACCAAAATAAATAACTTAATGATACGGCTGAAGGCCTTAGGAAAACACCCTAAACTTAGCAGATGGAAAGTGACTGGATTCCATATGTATGATGTGATGCTCTGGAATTCACACAAGCTGTTGTCTAATCAATAGTCTCTACCTCTTTTCTGCAGAATGATGTTTTAACATATGGAATGTGCTACAGTTTCTATAACTATTCAGAAATTGAGAAACATCTGGATTTTTTTCAGCTTGGGCAATTATGTTAAAAACATTTAAAACTGTTTAAAAATTTTTGTACAGTTGTTTTTCTGTGTGTGAACATAAGTGTTTTCCTTGTGGTATTAATGCTTGGAGTTACAACTGCTGGGTCATATAATAATTGCATGTTTAGTTTTAGGAGATAATTTCAAATGATTTTCCAGAATAAAGCCAGCCTTTCCTCCCTGGAATAAATCCAGCACAACTATGCTCTGCATTCCCATTCATATGTGTTTATATATCTTCACACTCTCTTGCTAACATATTTTAAAGATCCTTGCAGGCACATTGGTGACTATCTTAGTCCTTTTCCTTTTCATCTGTGTCTTTTTCTGATTTGAGCATCACAGTCATACTTGGTTCTAAAAATGATGGGAGATCTCCTTTACTATATTCTGACAAACATGTTGAGTTTGTTTTAGTTCCTTTTAAACATTTAGAATATTTCTCTAGTGGAACCATCTGGGACTAGAAATTTCTTTTTTTGGTTGTTGTTAAATTTCAAATTCAAATTCAAATTCTTTTACAGATATAAGGCAACAAGAGTGATCTACTGTGTAATGATGATTCACGATAGAACTTTTAAAAGGCATCATCTAAGCTGTCAGTGTTTTAGGTATTGAGTTGTTCATAGAATTTCCCGGTTACACATTTTGTGTTTGCACAGTCTGGAGGGGAAGCTCCCTCATCACTCCTCGTATTGCCAACGTTTATCTTTTTTCTTTAATAACTTGTCAGTCTTACTGGAGATTTGTCAGTATTCTATTTCATTGACTTTTCTCTATTTTGTTTATGTTTTCAATTATACCTGTTTCGGGTTATCATTATTGCCTTCCTTCTACTAGCACTAGGGGTAATTTGCATTTAATTTCTATGACCTTGAGGTAGGAACTGAGATTACTGGATTGAGCCTCTCTCTCTTTTCTAAGGTGTGCATAGGCAGTTGAACGCCCCTCTCAGCTCATCCCCGGCTTGGGCTCACAAAGATTGATGTGTCGTATGTTTATGTGACCCAAAAATGACTAAGTTTTGCATTATTTTCCAAGCACTTTGAGATTTGATATTATCCTTCAGATAGTTATTTCTGATTTGGTTTGTTTTGAAGTGTGTGTGTGTGTTGTTGTGGTTGGTGAGTTTAGGAATATACATTCCTTGTCATGTGTGTAGAGTTCAGAGGACAACTTTCAGAGTTGGTTCTCTCCCTTCACTGTAGGTTTCAAGGATCAAACTTAGGCAATGATGTTTATAAGGCAAATACTTCCTTCACCTACTGATTCTATTTACTAGTTCCTCAGAAAGTATTCTTATCAGATCCAAAGTTATTGGTTTACTATGTGGAACAATGTATGCTTCATGATATAGTTGAAAACATCAGAGCAACTGAGTGTCAATTAGTAAAGCTGCTAAGTATTTTCACATAAAGAGACAGTAAAGAGAGCCCTGGGCAAGTCAGTTCCGTCCAAAGCTGTCTGGGGCATAGTTAAGGAAACACTCATGAACTATATCATCAGAGCCATCACACTTTTCTATTCAACAGCATTGTGGAATATAGAACTGGCCAAAACTATCCAGCCAGCTATGACTCAAAAGACTAAAAAGAAATATTAATGACAAGTATTGAGCACGAGAGATGGCAGTTGACACACACAAGAAGCCAAAGTGTGTTCTTCACACATCAAACCAAGAACAGACAAATAGCTGCCTAGGTGTGGTGATATTGTGTCCCCCAATATATTGTGCACCCTAATAAACTTATCTGGGGCCACAGAACAGGACAGCCACTAGATAGACATAGGGGCCCAAAAATGGAAGCACACACACCTTTAATCCTAGCATTCTGGAGGCTGAGATCCATCCAGATCTCTGTGAGTTCAAAGCCACACTGGAAACAGCCAGGCATGATGACACACACCTTTAATCCCAGGAAGTGATGGCAGGAAGCAGAAAGGAATATAAGACGTGAAAACCAGGAACTAGGGCCTTTTTAAGCTTTTAGCTTTTGGCAGCAGTCCAGCTGACATTCATTTGGATAAGGACTCAGAGGCTTTCAGTCTGAGGAAACAAGATCATCTGAGGTATTGGCAAGGTAAGGTTGGATGTGGCTTGTTCTGTTTCTCTGATCTTTCAGCATTCACCCCAATACCTGGTTCTGGGTTTGTTTTTATTAATAAGACTTTTTAAGATTCATCTTACATCTAGGAAAAAAACTGGATGTCAGATTAATAAACAAAGCCATGGAAGAATGCATTAAAATATGGTAAAAGAAGAATATGATTAAAAATAAAGTAAGGTAGCATGACAATGTCATATTAAATATAGAATGTCAATAAAGAGACTAAAAGCTATAAAAGCAAGAATCACATGAAAATATCTGGAGACACGTGCCCAGGGTTCATAAAAAAAAGCCATGTGTCTATGTTCCACTGACACTTGAAAGGAGTCCCAGGGATGTTCTGGGAAAAGCATAATCTTTTCAGCAATAGATTCTGAGACAACAGCAAAGTGACATTTACACAGGTGACATTGAACACCTATCTCTTAACTTATGTAAAACTTCACACAAAATAGATCAAAGACTGAGATGAAAGTATAAAAATCCCTTAGAGGAAACTTATGGGTAAATCCCTATGACTCTATCTTTGGGAATATATTCTTAAATAGACTATCAAAAGCATAATCATGTAAGGAGAAAAGAAAGACAAGCTTGACTATGTCAGCACTTAAAATGTTCATAGTTCTGTGACCACCATCAAAACCCAGAAAGGACAACATGTATAATTGATGAAATCATTTACAAATTTTACAAGGGACCTATGCCTAGAACAAATAAATAACTCTCATCAATTAATAATAAAATCAAACAACCCGATTTTAAAAGTGAGCAAGGGATCTAAATAGATATATCTCCAAGGAAAACAGCTAGGCAACCATCAAGTGTTTAAAAAGACATATGACATTACTAATCATCAGGAGACTGAAAATCAAATCCACCATGAGATTTCACTGTCTACTAACAGGGATAACTAGAATAATGAGTCACATAATAAATAATGTAAGGGTGTAAGGAAATCAGAAACTTCAAACATTTACTGCTGATTCTACTACCAGATAGAACTCAAGATAAGTGAAGATACATCCACATGAAAACTGGTCTACCACATGAGTCATTATAGTCAAATTCTAGAAATAACGTAAATGTTTACCAGCTAATATATTTTTAAATTATCCTTTTAAAAAAGATATATTTGGCCACAAAACTAACTAAATCAATAATGCATGTAACAGTGTGTTAAGTGAAAATACAGTATACAATTCCACCTGCAAGAAACAACTAGAATAGGTGAGTCTGTGTTGGTATGAAATAGGCAAGGGAGATAGTCAATGATCAGAGGATTAAGGATGTAAGTGATTTCTGAAGTGACAAAAGTATCTATAAATTGACTGTAGCAATGACTGTTCAGGGTGAAGGAACAACAAAAGAAACCAACAATTTTTCATGAGTGAATTGTATAACATATAAATTATTTCTTAATAAGGCCTTTTAAAATGGAAATAAATCTGAATTATCATGGAGGTAAAGTTTATACTAAAGCCTATTGCCATGACATATGGCTCACAAGCCTGACTCCTGGATTCATGGGGTCTAAGCGGGTATCAAGTCTATTGGCACCAATCTGCTTAGGGTGTTTAGGTGGCAGTCCTCCTGTCTGGACAGATGGGTAGCAGACTATTGTTTAAAGCACCTGAAACTTGGTCTGCAGAAGCCTGCTTGGTGTTCAAGACCAGCCTACTCAGAATCTCTAGGCAAGCTTTACTACTGAAGGTGATCTTCAAATGCAGGAAGAAATTACTCCTTTGTATGTATGTATACTATGACAAAATTATAGGCATCAAACATGTGGTGCCATCAAAGGGGCAAAATAAATGAGAGTTGGCTATTTATTAAGAAGCAGTGGTGACACACGCCTTTAATCCCAGCACTAGGGAGGCAGAGGCAGGTGGATCTCTGTGAGTTCAAGGCCAGCCTGGTCTCCAAAGTGAGTTCCAAGAAAGGTGCAAAGCTACACAGAGAAACCCTGTCTCGAAAAACAAAAAACAAAAAAAACAAAACAAAACAAAAAAGAAGCAGCCAAAGTCTAGGAGTAGAGACTTGGCTCAGTGGACAAAGGCATTAGCCTCCAAACCTGAAAAACTGAGTTTGAAAGTACTGATTCCCATTGGTGGTCATCTGATGTTCACACACATGCTGTGGCAACTGTGTATTCACACACATAGACACACTCACACACATAAAAAATAATAATAGAGGTCTAAAAATGAACTGATTATTCAAGAAAAATTAAAGAAGCTTCTTAAAGTATAGAAAAACATATAGACATAAATCAGAGTAACAGCACATGCATGAGAAAGAACTACAGGAATAGAACTATGAACATCAGCCAAGGGTTTCAGAGCTGAGGAACACAACAGAAAAGGAGAAGACCACAACAGAGCTCCACAGCTGAATCAGTGATGGAGAAGCATCAAGACGAGCAGAGAAACAGCAAAGACAGAATAACAAAGGGTACAATAAAATACTGGGACAAGTGACATGCTATTAACTGAATAGATATACATGTTTCAGAAGACCCAGGAGGATCGGATAAAGAAAAGGCAGCAAAGGATTAGCTAGCCAAACCCTGCCCCCAACCCTCCCAACTCCAAGGAAGAAATGAGTTATTCACCTTTAGGAAGACTAGATGATTCCTTGTGGATGGAACCTATAGCTGTCTAAATCAGGGACTAATTAATGGTCAAATGTCAAGGGCAGGACTGTGAAAGTGGAATTAAAGCAAATCATTCCACTTCCATCGCTTGCACTAGACTTTCAGCAAAGACCTTGCTGACCAGGACAAAGTAGAACGATGTCTTCAAAGTCAAATAGAAAAGTAAAATGCCAACCAAGAACACTGTACTTGGCAAGGAAAGAAATGTGCTTTAAAAAATCAAAGAGACAATTATTTTCCTAGACAAAAACCGAGGGAGCTTTTCATTTTTCTTTTTTCAACTAGACCTGCCTCAGAAGAAATATTAACGGAAAGTTTTCAAGTCAAAACCAAGGGCAGTAAACAGCAACATGAAAGGATCCCAGACATAAGTGTAGTAGACGTAAATGCATAGACAAGAAGAGCACAATAGAATACTAAAAAGGTTGTATGCAAATCACTCTTAACTAAGGAATAAACATTAATAGACAAAAATATTAAAGAAAACTAACCACAAAAATTAGTTGATCGATACAGAATATAACAAGATGTGAACTCGATAACTATAACATAAAGTTGGGGTGAGGGTAAAGTGTACAATTATTGTATACATGTCGAATTAAATTGTTATCTCAATAAGTGAACCAGTCACTGAGAGGTTTTGTGGCATCCTAGAGTCCAGCACAAGAAAGAACCTCTTGTAGGTACAAGAAGACAAAGAAAACAATAAGATCAGATCTGAAAGGATGACACAAAAGTAGCAGACAGGAACAAAAGAATTTAAAAGAGAAAGCAGTTCTGGAAATGGCAAAGTAGACTTTACCTGAGAATAGTTTCTTCAGAAGGCAAAGGATGAAATTCAACCACCAGAGACATAGAGGGAAAGGCTGAGCAGTAAAGAAATACCCCGACTGCTTCTTTTCTAGTATGCACAGACTGAATGTAAATGGTAGGAAGAAATCTAAAAAGCAGTGATCAACAGCAAGAGGGAGAGGCTGGGCTTCAGTCAGACATAACCCACACAGGTCAGAAACTATCACAAGGCACAAGGAAGATAATTACATCCCAGTAAAACAGGACCTTCAACAAAAGGATATAATGATCAATACGACAGTCAATACCAAAACAACTGTACATACAAAGTAAACACTGACAGTTCTACAGGAGAAACGAATAACAAAACAGTAATAGGAGGAGACAGCAATACCCATGTAAGATAATTGACACATCGTTCAGACAGGAAATCAATACAAAGACAGCTTAAGCTACACTGTATAACAAACGGACCAAAAAGATATATGTAAAATATCAGAAGAGTGTACCTTCATCTCAAGCACACACTGGTTGCTCTCCAGGATGATGTCCTGAGTAATAAAATACATCTTAACTGATTATAGAAAGCCGGGATCACTCCAAGTATGGTTTCCAACTATAATAGAATTCAACAAGAACAGTGGGACCGGGTCCTGTGCTCATTGCATGAGTTGGCTGTTTGAAACCTGGGGCTTATGCAGGGTCGCTTGGCTCGGCCTGGGAGGAAGGGACTGGACCTGCCCGGACTGAGTCTACCAGGTTGATCTCAGTCCGCGGGGGAGGCTTTGCCCTGGAGGAGGTGGGAAGGGGGGGTGAGCTGGGGGGGAGGGGAGAGGGGCGGGAGGGAGGAGAACAAGGGAATCCGTGGCTGATATGTAGAACCGAATTGTATTGTAAAATAAAATAAAATAAAAAGAAACAAAGTCATTTATAAATACATGGAAATCAAACAACATACTCTTCAACAGCCATAGATTTAAAGCAAAGTAAATAGAAAATTAGAAACATCATCAAGACAAATGAAAATGAACTCTCTTTAGTTGATACCTGCAAGCGTTAAGGAGTCCACTGTGGGCCACTGCCAATGGCCTTCATTGCTCGACCAGCTACATGGCTATGTGAAAAACACCTAATTCTTCAGATTCTATCCTTTTTTCTCCCAAGTGGACTGTAAGATGAGTTACAGTGTCAATGTGAAATGTCCCACACAGGCTCATGTACTTCGACACTTCTATCCCCAGCTGGTGGCATTGTTGAGGAAAATTGAGAAACTTTAAAGATGTGGGCCCTGGATGAAATCAGTGTCTCAGGGTGGGTCTTTAACCTGCTCCAATTATTGTCCCATTTTTATATCTCCTCTGCCAAGATGTGAGCAGTCTGGTTCCCCACAACCTACTCCTAACACTATGATGGACTAGTTCCCCTTAGACCATGAGCCAAAATGAATCTTTTCTATGTCAAATTGCTTTTTTCAGATGTTCTCTCACACCAACAGCGAAAATAGCTATTGAAAGGAATAAATAAGGTTTTTAAAACTAAGACCTTAGTAGAGTACACAGTCATAGTCAGGAAGACTAATTATTATAATGAAAACAAGACTGTTGATGGTGATGTGTCACATGACAAACAACATGAGTCCATCCTGTACACCTGTGCTTCCTTTGACTTCACACACTGATGCCAGCACTAGGAGTGATGGCTGGAGCCTGTGGAGAAGCAGCACCTAAGGCTCTGCAGTGTTCCACGCTGGGTAGTTGGTGATCTGGTGCCTGTGTGGTGATATTTTATTTGTGCTGAAATGCGGTGATATTTTATTTGTGCTTTAATAAAGTTTGCCTGGAGATCAGGGGAAAAGGCCAGCCATTTTAAGTAAACAATAAGTCATGCAGCACACACCCTTAATCTGATCACTTATCAGGCAGGGTCTGTGTGTGTGTGTGTGTGTGTGTGTGTGTGTGTGTGTGTGTGTGTTCAAGGCCATACTCCGGAACAGAGACAAGCACGGGCATGGTGACACATCACATGCCTTTAATCCTGGTACCAACCATAGAGATCTGGAGGTCTGTACAGTAAGACAGTGACAAGGAAGTAAGGTAGCTGGGCTAAGATAGCCAATGAGAGGGCAGAACAGCAAGGCAATAAAGGCATGGGTAAGACAGGAAGTAGCTTGCATTTGGAAGCTGCAGAGTTGGTGAGGTAAGGTTGACTGGTGGCTTTCCCTATTTCCCTGATCTCTCTAAGGCTTTCACCCCTGTATTTGACTCTGTGTTTTTTAATTAATAAGACCATTTAGAAATTCGTCTACATGCCTTCTCTATTCTTTTCTTTGAATGGAGACAACGTGGTGAAAGCACAAAGTTGGTTGGCTCCAGATGAACAGAGAAAAGGCAGGAACATGTTTGGTGCTGATTATTACAATTGTTAAAATTATTTTGAAGTTCTAGCAACACAGGAGGGTCTTCTATGTTATATACACTTCACATAGATATTGTCATGTCATACCAGAGTACTATTATCATCAGTATGGTAAAGTGCATTTTCTCCTAAATCTAAGCAAGGGGTTTGTTTCCAAATACTATAGTAGTATGATTATTATAAAGATATAAATCGGGGTACAGAGATAGCTCAACGGTTAAGATCACTGGCTGCTCTTCTAGAGAATATGAGTTCCATTCCTAGCATCTATATAGTGGCTCACAAACATCTGTATCTCCAAATTCCAGGGAGTCAGATGCCCTTTTCTGGCCTCCATAGATACTAGGCCACACATGGTACACAGACATACATGCAGGCAAAATACCCATACATATAAAATAAAAAAATGCAAAAAGATATAAATATACATTTTCATTGACACTGCCTTTATTACAAATAAGATTTTAAAATACATTTCCTGGGGCTGCATAGATATCTCAGTGGTTAAAGAACTAGTTGCTCTTACAGAGGAACTAAGTTTGATTTCTAGAACCTACTTGGTGTCTCACAACACTCTGTAAGTCCAGTTCAAAGGATACAACACTCTCTTATGGCCTTCAGGGGCACTGCACATATTTGGTACACAGACATTCATGTAGACAAAACATCCACACATATAAAGTAACAATAAAAATTAAAATTAAATATGTTATCTGTCAATTTCATTTCTTCCTCCATAAATTATTCATTTATACTCTTTATAGATTTCTTACTTGGTTGGTCATCATCTAACTTATGAATTCTTTAATGTTCCATATAGTCATGCATAATTTTTTTATTGCTCTTATTCCTAATGTGTTGAACCTTTTATTGTATAACTTTATGCTTAATGCCAGGCCTTTAGAATCCTTTATTCACAGATTACATAAGTACTCACAGGATACAGAAGCTGTTCCTCTAAACTTTTCTCTGTTTACAGGTTTAAACTTCTCATTCCTTGTGAAATTATTTCTTCATAAAGTGGGAAGTAAAGATATAATCCTAAATTTAGCAAATGGTTACCCAGATACCATCTTTCAATGAATCCACACTTTTGCCATTAACTTTTATGTCAATTCATTAATGGTCTTAATTCTTCACCCATTCAAGTTTGTATGTTTGTTTTAATTCATATAATTTATATAGAAAGTCTTAGTCTTAGCCACCTTGAAGGCTAGCTGATTAATTGACTTTAATATATTGTTTCCTTGATCGCATGATAGGTTATTTATCATATTGCTGTAAAAACAGCTCCATGACTTTACAGACAATGCTATTAATTTATAAATATGTTTTGGAAGAGTAAAAAAAGTCTTTTCAAACTTCAATCTTTCCCATTTGGAGCATAGTTTTGGCCTTCAGTTACTTGAGACTCACTTAATGCCTGTCAAAAAATTTTCTTTATTTCATGTAGTTTATTTATATTTGCCATTACAATTACTCATAAATAGTGTAGTGTTGTTCCTGAGAATGAGATTTTTCCTGCATATCATTTAAATATTTCTGATGTGTGAAACCAATTTTAATATGAAAATAATCTTAATGTGTTAATATAGTCATTAGCCAAATGGCTAAATTTTCTTCTTAGCCTTCTGCAATTTCCCAGAAAGACAATTACATAATCTATAAATTATATACATTTTCATATATAGTCTGAATATTGTTAAGTGAATTAATAAGTGATTGGATACACATCAAGTCATACTCAAGTAGGTGGTGAAATAAAATGGACATGTATTCAGAAACATGTGTTTCTATTTTAAAATGTTAGTTTAATTTCTTTGTTCTCCCTGTCAAGCTGTGCAAACTTTAGTTCAATGTAACTAGAGATAAAAGTAAAGCAACTTAAGATATGTTCTGTTTCCATGTGGGAGGCAAAGTGCTGGGCAACATACCTATTCTAAGACTGGAGACTTACAGACAACGTATAAAGCTACAGTTCACTGAGTCCATTTAAAAGAGTTATTTCCCATCATACTTGTGGGTGTCTAGCTTCCATAGCACCAAAGTGGGGTCTGTCTTTTTCCCATTGCATATTCTTGACATATTTGCTGAAAATTAATTGACTGTAAATATATTAATTCATTTGTCAGATATTTGCTGTGTTGCATTGATCTATATGGTTGGTTCCACGCCAAAAATATACAAAGAACACTTAATAGGATGAAATCAATAACTCAGCAAAAAAGTCACCAAAACCCCAAAAGATAACTTGCCAAGTAAAATATGTAGATAGCAAGTAAGCATAGGAAAATATTTCCTACTCTGTGTGTTATTAGGGAAATGCAGATTGAAACAATGGCAGATCACCACAGGACTCTTACAAACCAAAGCAATAGTGAAGGCCAAGGATAACAGAGCATCAGGAGAGTGAGAACCAGAGCCACCAGAAATAGCATGTCAGTTCTTTCGTATAAACCAAGACATGTCCTTCCTACGTTCCCTGGCATTTATCAAAGGACTTGAAAACTTATATCCATGCAAAACACACAGGTGAGTGTCTATAGCAGCTTTATTCATAACTGGGAGGCATCCAAACCAGCCTACAGTTGCTACCTGAACCAGCCAGTGATACCTCTAGACAATGAAATACTATTCAAAGCTGAAAATAATTGAGATGCTGGAAAGAGGGCTCAACAGTTAAACGTGTGCATTGTGCTTGCCAGGGATCCTGGTTAGGTTCCCAACAACCACATTGAGAGGCTCACAACTACCACTAAGTACAGATCCAGGAGAATCTGATACCTCTGGCCTCTGCAAGCGTTTTCACTCACGCACAGAGATACACACTCACACACAGAGATACACACACACATGTGAGCACACATACTTACACACACACACACACACACACACACACACACACACAGAGTAAACAGAAAATACCTCTTTAGAAAAGAAAGCAAAGAACAGAAATAAGCAACGGAGCCATGCAAACAAACGGAAGAAATGTAAATGCTGGTAACCAGGTTAATGAAGCCAACTTTAAAAAGACAAAAATATGATACAATAGAAGTTCTTGGTTATAGTGGAAAAAGAGGTAAACAAGCAGAGCACAGAAGATTCCAAATTGAAATTAGCATGGAATTATAATGGTGGAACTATATCAACATACTTTTGTCCCAACTCAGAATATGTGACGCCAGGTGTGTATTTTCATGTAAGCTGTGGACTTCTGATAATAATGACGTGTCTGCATGTGAAAAGTATACCATTTGGCATAGTATGTTGTTCAGGAAAAAGGCTGTATATATGAGACTAAGAAGTGTATGAAAACATGTGTACCTCCCACTAAATTTTGATCTGATCCTAAAATTCTTTTAAGAATGTACTGTTAGAATGGTTACATGGATTCTGCCATGGTAGATATGAGATAGGATCCTGAAACCAAAATCTGAATAGTCATTCCAGATGATTCTGATAAACAGGAAATTTGAATTGTACTTAGAGAAGCATCTAGTTTATTAATTTCAATGGAATTTGTAGGATAATGCCTATCTTTCTGGATCATAATATTTTAATGGTTCAAGACAGTTTTTCTTTTTTCTTTTATTATTAAGAAATGTTCTATTCATTTCACATACAAACCACAGATCCCCCTTTCCTCCCTCCTCCTGCTCCCCAGTCTTCCCCCAAACCCACTCCCATAAATCCAGTCGAAGAGAGAAAAGAGAGATTCTATGAGCAAGGGGCATCAAGATCATGATGGGGAGACCTACAGAGACAACCAAGCCAAACTAGTGGGAACTCATGAACTGTGGACCAATAGCTGTGGAGCATCCATGGGACTGGGCTAGGTCCTCTGTGTAGGAAAGACGGATCTGTTTAAGGGTCCCCTGGCAGTGGGATCAGGATCCATCCCTGGTTCAAGAGCAGGCTTTTTGGAGCCTAGTGCCTAGGGTGGGACACCTTACACAGCCTTGGTTCAGGGGGAGGGGCTTGGATCTGCTTCAACTGAATGTACCAGGCTCTACTGACTCCCCATGGGAGGCCTTGCCTTGGAGGAGGTGGGATCATAATATTTTTAACTTTCTCAGTTACCAAAACCAGACTCAACAAGGTTCAACTGGTGAAAGCCAGAGAATGGCAATTATGGTGACCAGAAAGCATGAATATTGTGGGGTCTAATAGAAAATACCACAAGCCACTGCTATATATTCAGTGTAAGATAAGAAAAATATAGCACTATGGTATTAGAAAAGAGAACTGATGAATAAAACCCAAGAAGCCATATCAAATGACCTAAAATCTCTCAGTGGGTGAGACTCTCTCTGGGTTTTCTGCACACTGCTTATATCATGTTGCATGGGCCTCTCCACACTTTATCAGATTTCTTCTAATTATGTATTGCATCTTACTAGCACAAAAGAAAGCTAAACAGTGCCTAAAAGGCACCATGTTCGTATCCTCATGACACTGCAGTCTCAGAACAGAACAGTGATGACATGACTGCCATGGAAGATCATTCCCCACTCCCTTGTCTGCTAGTCTCATTCGTCATCATGAACTTGATTATCAATTTAAGTTACAATACTTCCTGTCTTTGCAACTTCCTATTTCATAGCTAGCTAAACAAGGAATGCTCCAGAGAACACTGAGGATACACTCCTTAGTTTTGAATGACAGTTTGCATATTTGAGTTACATATACTTAAGTAATATAGCATTATCTGTCCCAGGAGAGTTTTCCTTGTGGCTGTTTTCTATGTTGTGTGAGGAAACGCTGAAGCGTGCATTAGCATTCATTTATTAAGAATGGGAGTTGATGTGGAAAGCTCTGTATGTCCTACTCTTTGAAATGTTTAACTAGACTTTTTTTTCTATTCAAATGACTACTTTTGGGAGTTTTTGACAAATTACATAATGCAGTGATGTTGGTAATTGTGTTGAAGGATTAACATTGTTTCTTACCTTCTTTTTTTTTTTTTTTTTTTTTTTAGTTTTCTTTTTTTTTTTTTTTTTTTTAATTTTTATTTTGCAATACAATTCAGTTCTACATATCAGCCACAGATTCCCTTGTTCTCCCCCCTCCCGCCCCCCTCACCTTCCCCCCAGCCCGCCCCCCACTCCAATCTCCTCCAGGGCAAAGCCTTCCCCACAGACTGAGATCAACCTGGTGGACTCAGTCCAGGTAGGTCCAGTCCCCTCCTCCCATGCTGAGCCAAGGGACCCTGCATAGGCCCCAGGTTTCAAACAGCCAACTCATGCAATGAGTACAGGACCCGGTCCCACTGCCTGGATGCCTCCCAAACAGATCAGGCCAATCAACTGTCTCACCCACTCAGAGGGCCTGATCCAGTTGGTGACCCCTCAGCCATTGGTTCATATTTCATGTGTTTCCGTTTGTTTGGCTATCTGTCTCTGTGCTCCATCCGACCCTGGTCTCAACAATTCTCTCTCATATAAACCCTCCTCATTCTCGCTAATTGGACTCCCAGAGATCCACCTGGGGCCTAGTCATGGATCTCCGCCTCCAGGTCCATCAGTAGTTGGATGAGGTTTCTAGCACGACAATTAGGGTGGTTGGCCATCCCAACACCAGAGTAGGTCAGTTCGGATTGTCGCTCGACCATTGCCAGCAGTCTGTTGTGGGGGTATCTTTGTGGATTTCTGTGGGCCTCTCTAGCACTTTGTTTCTTCCTATTCTCATGTGGTCTTCATTTACCATGGTCTCCTATTCCTTGTTCTCCCTCTCTGTTTTTGATCCAGCTGGGATCTCCCACTCACCCAAGCTCTCTTTCCCTCGACCCTCGCCCTTCACTACCCCCACTCCTGTCCAGGCTGTTCATGTAGATCTCATTCCATTTCTCTGTCGTTGGGCGATCCCTGTGTCTTTCTTGGGGTCCTGTTTTCCAGGTAGCCTGCCTGGTGATGTGAGTAGCAGTTTCTTACCTTCTTAGGGTATTGATGAGCCTAGCTCTGCAGCTGAACTTGCCAGGTAACTTGAGTTCATTCATCTGGAAAGAAACCAGCAGTGGCATTGTGATAACATGGGGCTACACAGCAAACAACGACCACGTTGTAAAGCAAGCCCTGCTCACTGCCACTTGAATTTTCAGGGGCATTTCATAAAAGCTCTGTTTATTTTGCTTTAATGTATAATTATTGAAATTTTCATAAGGATTTTACCATGGCACTCGGCATGGCATCAAGCCCAGGAGGAATTACGAGTTTATTGCAGCCCAGACTGACAGCCAACTCATAAAAATGAATGACATTCCACATTGTAACATCTCATCGGCCGTTGAGGATGGTAATAGCTTACTTCATCTTTCTTTTCAGTATAATGAGCCAGACAATGTAACAATATGTAGCACAAAAAGGAATATTAAGAAAACCAAAAGTGATGCAAAAAAGTAACATTTAACAACACTCAGACATGATTTGGATTAAAATTTTCAATTAAAACATTTAAAGCAAAGCTTTATTGGGCAAGACCAATCACTATTTTGATGAATATTTACCTGAAGACACATTTAACTCCTCAGCCTCTGTTTCTAAAATGCTCCACACTTCTCGTTCAGTTCAGTGTTGTGAAATTCATCAGATTAAATGGAATCACAGCAGGTCTCTGTACTGAAATGATTGTAAAGATGACTTTTGATCATATAACTGAGGCGGTGTTTATCTCCATGAAAACCGTTCTCTCACCCATTAACCTTGGACTTGCACCTTTTCAAAATTTTGTTTTTTTATTACGGATTGAGAGTTTTCAAAATATAGTTGGCTGGCACAGGAAAAATATACATAGAATGTAAACATTGAGCTATATGTTCATAAAGACATTTTCTTCATAGAACAAGCTTGCCAGATAGGTGAGGAAAGTCCAGAAGAAAACAGTTTCCTGATAAGAGCATTTCCTCAGGCCATCTACCAACTGGTCCACATTTGTTTTCTATTGCTCAAAGACATCTCCTCCTTTTAAAAATATCTTTTAATTTTTTTTAAATAAAAATATGAGAGAATTCTCAAAAGATGAAACATAAATGTCTGAAAAACACTTGAAAAAATAATCTCAACAACAGATGCAAATCAAAATTACTTTGAGATTTCATCTCACACCAGCCAGAACGGCCAAGGTCAGTAAAGCAATTAACAGCATATACTAGTGAGGATTGGGGGAAAGGAAAATACTCATCCACTGTTTGTGGGAGTCCAAACTTGTTCAGCCACTATGGAAATCAGTGTGAAAGCTCCTTTAAAAAGCTGAAAATGGATCTACCACAAAACCCAGCTGTTATATTCCTGAGCATATACTCAAAGAACCTACTTCAGAGGTACTTGCTTAAATATGTTCATTTTCTGTAGTCACAAAAGCAAGAAAATGGAAACAGCCTCAATGTCTACCAACTGATAGATGAATAACAAAACTGTGGTACATTTACACAATGGAATATTATTCAGCTGTTAAGAGAAATGAAATTGTAAAATTTGCAATTAAATGTATGAAGTTAGAAACAATTCCCCTCAGTGAGGTAAATCCGAAAAATAAATATTGCATCATTTCTCTTGTATGTGAATATTAGCTTTTAAGCTTTCAATATGTATGTTAAATTTTGATTGCCACAGAGGTTATGTACCTAGTAAGAATGACTAGGGTGTTGCAGGTGATCTTTCAAGGAAGGAGAAGTAGAATATAGTGCTATGGAGAGATAAATAGGAAACATGAATAAGATGATTAAATTGGGAGGAGGCTGGGAAAGAAGAGTAAATGAGGGAATACGGGGAAGGTCAACTAACACTAAAAGGTTTTGAAAAGCCATGTGTAAACCTGCTACTGTAGAAATGTATACTAAATGATAGTGACTAGATTATATTTTATTGAGTCACTAGACAAAGGAGTCCCACAAATCCCCCCCCCCAATATCATAAGCCGTTGCCAAATCTATTGGTTGGACTCCACAACCTGACGGTAAGACCCTGTTACTGAAGACACAATTGACTTATGACATCATCAAACATGGAGAAATTGAGCTGGTGCTTAACTAGAAGCTTTAGACCTACTGACACCTGTTAACTAGCATTCACAGTGTTGGAAGGCACTCTACTTACCACCAGATGAGAACTATAACCACCAACCCTGTTGCAAACCCTGTAACCTACAACAATGACATGCCTTCAGTACTCACTGGTGCAATAAGAAAAAAATGTTATGGGAGTAACCAGCTACTTAAAGCCCACTCCATGATGTGGAACTCATATATGACACTGCTAAAGTAGCCAAGAACCTGAGATTAGATAGGTTATGAGTCCCAGAGAGAAAAACTACTGATATTATTCTGCTCAACGAACATAACAATAAAATTACTCCTAACAAAATATTGCCTTGCCCAACACTTATTAGAAAAACTTTTTGTAGTAGATGTGAATTAACATAGGTACCCTGAATAATGTAGGTCTAAAGGATGTACAGAAAGTGAGAGACTTTGGATCACTCATTCCTAAATGGTATGTCTTTATCAAATTCCTCCACTCGGGGTTCAGGGGTCTATGTAGAAAAGGATATAGAAAGACTTTAAGAGCCAGAGGTAGTAGATGACTCCAAGGAAACAGTGTCCTCTAGAGACAACAGAGCAGATACACATATACTCACAGAAACTGTGACAGCATGAACAAGTCCTGCACAAGGTCAAATCAGACAAAGTCCCAGAACTTAGAAGAAGAGGAGAACAAGAAGTCCCAAGCCTAAAAATCCATTTTCCCCAATAAAAAGAACCCTATTAATAAATCTATGTAATTTCTGAGATGAGCATTTGGCATTGGATAACCAATTTGTAGGCTCTTCCCCAGGAAGACTATTTGCCATGCTCTCAGCATTCTTTAGCTCTTCATCTAGGGTTGAGGCCCCATGAGATGTTTCCTTTTTATATTAGCATGTTGGTGTCATCATTGATCTGGTCTTGTTTAGGTAGTCATGTTGGTGAGACTTCATGGGTGTTGCTTCCCTGGCTTATCTATGAGACACAGTCTCACAGCAAATTTCCTGTACTTCTGGCTCTAACAATCTTTTATGGGATGATAGATACTGTAGTTCTGTTTTCCTTGATAATAGTTATGTGCCTATTTGGTTTTATGTATCTATTAGCATGTATTTGTCTTATTAAAGATATTCTAAACTAGTGTATTACTTTCCCAGAAGAAATGGATTAATACTTGTTTTATATTAGCATCATTAAAATAATATTTTTGGAAAAAAAACAAAATGTTTAAGATAAAATTTAAAGGAAATCATGCCACAGCCTCCTTAGAATATTGACTGTCTAATACTTTGAATTTTCATAGAAAGGAAAAGAAAGGTAGAGAAAGAGAGAATCTGTACGTAAATATATTTAGTACTCTTTGTAAAATATAATATTACTTATAAACATTAGATGTTGAAAAGGCAGAGCTTCTGAAATGATTTTCAGCTATGCAGAATGCCTCTTTTGATGTGAGTTAGAGGATCATACAGCTTTGGAGTGCTTCCAAGCTTCTGATTTGCCTTACCTGAGTGTTCTTAACAGTATTAGAAAAGATGAAAGTGTGGTTCCTCCCTTCCTTCCTGTTTTCTTTCTTTCTCTCTCTCTCTTTCTTCCTCTCTTTCTTTCTTCCTTTTCTACTTTTCTTCCTTCCTTCTTTCCTTCCTTTCTGACAGTTTTCTCTTCTTTCTTTCTTTCTTCTTTTTCTTTTTTGAATGTTTTCTTTATGGGTGTAGCTCCTAGTAAGTTGGCCATGCTCCAGTGAAAGGTAACACATCCAAGAAAATATGGGCAGCAAAAACTGGACTTAATTAGTGCAGAGTGCAAGAGCGAAAGAGAGAGAAAGAGAGAGAGAACAAAGTTGGGTGGTAGGGAAGGAAGGTCTATATTTATTCCCATCTACTGCAAGAAGTTGCTCTGATCTGGGAGGAATTTGAGGAGGAAGAGAATATGAGCAAAACACATTATATTGAGTTCTCAAATAACTAATAAAAATCTTAAAAGTAAATATGACATGGTATTTTAAAATAGCATGTTCCAGCTCTATCACATTAATTTTTAAAGCATCATGTTACTTTATTGTAGAAGTAAATATATTTTCAAATGCATATTGTGTGCATGGTGGGCCAACCTGCTAGGCAGCTCTAGCCATTAGAATCACCCAAGAATAAAGGGAAAAAATAAAAATTAACTTAGTTTAAAGAAGACATCTCCTTCATGTTGAGTACATGCTGATACAGCAGCCTGGCTTGTGGAGCATCAGAAAGCAGATACTGATGTGTGCCCAGGCTGCATAGGTTCCCTTTGCTTGGGTTGTACCATCAGCTCCTCATCACAGTCAGGAAGAGACAAGATGAGAAATGCATATTTTTTCCTTATACAAGTATGAATGCAAAATGACTTAAATCCTCTGAACATAATAAAATGTTTTACAACAAGCCCCAGAAAATATAGTCTTTATTTCATTTGATAATAAACTCCACTATAAAGGGGAAAGCATGAGTATTAAGGACAGCTATTGAGGTCAACTCCACAGCAGCAACAACCCTTTACTGTAACTCCAAAGAACTGATCTGCCTTTTGAATAGAAAAGAAAGTACATATACAAGGAATGCCCTGTATGGACTGGTAGTACAGCATCAGGATTTTTAGCCTCCACCCCAGAGTCAACCTGGAAAATTAAGACTAAGACCTGGGGGCAGGGAGAACCAGAGAAGAAATTACAGATGGAAACTCAGTAAAGACAAGAATTAGAAGATATAAAGCAAACAGTTCAGAAAAGGCTCATATAATTGAGCTCCTGGAACCAGTCAAGTACTAAGGACATGGAAATATATGGGATTTTTTTAGGTATCTTTACTGATTTTATTTAAAAATATAAAATATTTGGAGAACTACATATCAACAAATTTTATATATTAAATAGACTAGTTTCTACTGCATGTACCATGGGCTTGATCATACCAGAAATGAAAAGATACAGCACGTGTCTTATAATTATCCCAGTGAAGAATTTAAAAGCTGTGTACAGTATTTCACTTAGTCATTTCCTGATTTGTTCTCTGGATTGATTTGCTTTGACATTAACTAACTGCCGCTTATTATGAACTTTAGATGATGAGGTGTTTGGGTCAAGTCAACTGTAGTGAATATAGAGACATTCAAATGAAGCTGCAAAGAAGGGAGAAAGCTTAGCATCTAACACAAGTAGTGGGAAGATACTAGATTTCTGCTATAGTGGCTATTATGACACAGAAGAGTTGGTGCTCCACAAGCAGGTAAGCAAGTATGCCGGTAACCAATTCTAGGAGCAGAGGAAGATGCCATAGAAATAACACAGAGCTTGATGACATCAGGACAGGCTGTATGAGAGAAAAGAAGGGGTAGGCTCAGTCACTGGGTGACATCTCCCTGAGCAAGACTGGAGTTCTGCAAAAAATCTGGAAATTGAACATTATAAACAGACCGAGTATAAGACTGAGGTAAGGTCCATCTTGCAAAATGTTCAACAGTCCAAAAATTGCAATGGGGAGTAGACAGAGGGTAATAAAGAGAGAGAGGCAGGAGATGTCACTGTAGATGGGATCAGATGGCATGCATCCTATGACAGAATCATTTTGATAGTTTTTGCAGAGCATTGGAAATCCTCAGATTACTTTAAGAAAAAAAAAAGCATGATGTTGTTCATATTCTGAAAGTCATTCAGAATATATTGCATGTACTCTTACGGGGAAATTATTGTAAATAAAAAGACTAGATTGGTACTATGAGGCATGATGCAGTTCAGAATTTAGGCTTGTAGATGTGGTGGCAGACTAGAACACAAAAGGCCAATGATAATCTAGTTTTGATCAGGAAATATGGAAACAGACTGAAGGTTAAGGTCCTAGAATGTGGTTCATGACTGTAGATGTGACTTGACTTTACATGTTTAAGGTTTTTTTTTTTCATTTCTAAAATAGTATCAAGAATGGCACCTATAGGCAGAAGTAGCAAAGATTTGAACCACAGATAGTTAAAAACTCTTGAAATTGTAATGCTGTATATGACTCTAATGTATGATTAAGAACATCGTAAGTTGCTTTTAAAGCATTTATATTGCTATTACTAACCGCTCTTTGATAACCTTTTATTTATGATAATTGATGTGATTAGTGTGCTAATTTTCTATAGTTGCAACCCAAGGCAATTGTGTAACAGTTATAATTTTAAAAATTGGTCAAATAAGTAAATGTCAGCCTGTAATAAAATCCAAATGAGTCCTTGATGAATGTTGATGGTGACTAGTAATTTACCTGATAAAATATTTTAACTGCCCAGTTACCTTGGAATAGCTGATTTCTCAAAGTAATTACTGCACTCTGAGCAGGGGATTATCATCAGAGTCTAAGCACATAGGGAGAATTTTTAATTTGCTAATTTAAGCATCCTATTTTTTAATAAAACGGTCACATTTCAAATCAAATAGTTTAGTCCAGAAGAGGAAGATACTCTTATCACTGGTACAACCCACTGCGGGGGCCACAGTACAGCAAGAGTGCTTGAGGTTTTCTGGAAGATCAGTTTCCATTACTCTGGATTACAGTGGAGCTCAGAGGACTTAATGCAATACAAAGGGCCTGTGCATTTTTTGCCTTTTTTAAAACTGTCATCTGTTGAACATCTTTCATGAGTAGGGGTCAGCCCTCTTGGTATGAGGATCTAAAAGGCATTGGATGGTTTCTCATCAGGAACATCTCCAATCGTAACGTACAACAAACTTAACAAGTGTTCTGGGCCTCTCTATTCTGTGAGATCGTAGGCTGTGCTTTCATGAGAGCTGGAGAAGCATATTAGTAATGTGATGGTCTAGAATCATCTGCGATGAAGTTCCCAGCTCATCTCAATTTTAAAACGTTAAATTTTTGCTGACTTTGTGTTTGTTTGTTTTTTTACTTTTTTTATTTTTTTTTTAATTTTTATTTTGCAATACAATTAAGTTCTACATATCAGCCACAGATTCCCTTGTTCTCCCCCCTCCCGCCCCCCTCACCTTCCCCCTAGCCCGCCCCCCATTCCAATCTCCTCCAGGGCAAAGCCTTCCCCACAGACTGAGATCAACCTGGTGGACTCAGTCCAGGTAGGTCCAGTCCCCTCCTCCCAGGCCGAGCCAAGGGACCCTGCATAGGCCCCAGGTTTCAAACAGCCGACTCGTGCAATGAGCACAGGACCCGGTGCCACTGCCTGGATGCCTCCCAAACAGATCAGGCCAATCAACTGTCTCACCCACTCAGAGGGCCTGATCCAGTTGGTGACCCCTCAGCCATTGGTTCATATTTCATGTGTTTCCATTATTTCACTTAGGTATCACAGATGTTATGAGTTCAAAAAAAAAAAAAATGGAGAAAGAAAGGCACTTGAGATCCTGGCTTCAGTGCAGAGATAGCCAGTGACTGCTGAAAACAGGTGCATGAGAGGATGAAATGAATGTGGAATATCAAAGCAGCTTAGGAAACAAGTATATCCTCGGGATAACCTGAATTGCCTCCTGAAGTTGATATTTTAACATATGGCCAACATGTATAGCTATACATCAGTTTTGGCTTTGTAAACCTGGTCCACAAAATGACATATTCCTTAAAGACCCAGCAGTCCCAATTCACCCTCAAATCTCCAGACCAATAGTTCTGCCAGTCATTGCTCTCATACATGCTGCCAGGGTACTCCAGTCCAGGTTGATGTATTTTAATCAATCCTTTCTGTGTCTTATGCTTAAGATGCAAAGCACTAGGAGAAGATTAAAAACTTACATTTTTTTTACTTAAAAGTTTAAAATAAAGAAAAGAATGGTATGTTGTGAGAAAAATATACAAAAAAATAGCTAATAAGCACATGAAAAGGTGGCCGGCATCACTTTATAGAAGAATATATATTTACAAACACACATACATATACATTGTTTTGTTTTGAGATAGGCCTTACTACATAGGACACACACACACACACACACACACATGTATATATAGATGTGTGTATTAAACATGTATGTATGTATGTATTAAGCTAGCAAGATACAAAAATTTAAAAGAAAACTGCAAGTATAGTATGCTAACAGATATATATATGATGTACATAACATCCATGCTTTGTAACATGAACCCAAATTCTGAAGTCACTACGGGAACACTTGAGCTATTTTGTGTTATTGTGAAGGCTTTCTTACATCCAAGCCAACAATTCCTCTCTGACAATTTTACTTTGAAAAATGAGAGGAACAAAAGTTCAGAGAAAGGTGGGTTTGCAAAAATGTATAGCATTGCTTTCACGGCACTTGCATCTGAAAATAAGTCAGATGTACACCATTCTGTTATAACCCATCATATAAAACATTTGGTAGATATGCATTGTATTTGTTGACATGACCAATTTTCACAGAAGAAATTTTCAAGTCAGAAGAAGAACTTACTTTAAATTCACAAATGATTAAAGGCTGCAGACATTCTCATTCCATTTATGTGTTATTCTGGCAAAGACCAAACTACAGAGACAAGGCAGACCAGCATTGGCCAAATAACACCAGTTGGCCAACTCTCAGGACAATGACTAATGAAGAAAATGGGCTGGGAGGTGCATGGTGCCTAGGTCACAGTGCCATGTCCATGACTACTAGTGTACATCTATTACACATCCAGATAGAGTGATCAATTACAAATTAAAGTTGTACATCAATACATGTGATTTGAACTATTAGTTTTGGATACTCTGAATAATTTTATGGGAAAAATTTAAGAAAAGGACCATTTTCCAGAGGAACAGAAGAAAAATATGGGTAATCTAATATGTCTTCACTTATTTAAACATATAGGATACTTAAGTTTGGAATTTTCCTATGGTTTCTTCCAATAGTTTATAAATATAATGAAATGAATATACGAACATCCTGCTGCCTCCTCAGCATATTCTACTGGTATAAGCCACCACAACTGGCATTGTACACATGGACTCAAAATGACTGTGACTGAATACACCAGATCTGTACACAATCAAGTCAACTAACATCTCAGCAGGGGGGGTAGGAGTGGCTCACAGAGCCACACCCTACTGACGAGCTATTCATAACTCAGGCTGTTGGGGAAGGAAGAGTCACTTTACTTCAGGGGACACAGCCATCAAGAGGACATGCTCCAGCAGATGGTCCTACACTCCTGCACATGCAGGCAGCCCTAGGTGGACTCAGTAAGTTTAAAGAGAGAGAGAGAGAGAGAGAGAGAGAGACAGAGAGACAGAGAGACAGAGAGACAGAGAGAATGAATGAATATGATCTTAGGAGGGAAAATCAGTAGTGAAGATAAGGGAAGAATTGCAAAGGAAGGGATGGGGGTGGGTTTGATCAAAACACATTATATTCACATATGAAAATATCAAACAATGAAGAATACACAAAAATTTAGATATAAGACAGTTCTCCAAAGCAAAAAGAATGATAACATAATAATAGTTTTAGAAACACTGAGGATAAAAAGCACAGTAAGATTTTACCCCATTTTCTAAATCAAACACCATCGTGTGTGGTGATATTTGTGCTCTAACAAATAAAGCTTGCCTGGGGATCAAAGGAAAAAGTCAGTCACTATATTAAACATAGAGGTCAGGCAGTGGAAGCACACGCCTTTAATCCTAGCAGTCGGGAGGCAGAGATTCATTGGATCTCTGTGAGTTCAAGGCCACACTGGAAACAGAACCAGTTGTGATGGTACACACCTTTAACCCCAGAACTAGTTAACCATAGAGGTCTGGAGGTCTGTACAGACAAACAGGAAGTGATAGAGCTGGGCAGAAAGAGGAAGTGATGTAGCTGGAACGAGAGAGGAAGTAAGATAACAGGGCACAGAAAGGAATATAGGCATGAGTATACAGGAAGTAGTTCTCTCTTGGACTCAGGATTTCCTATCAGTAAGAACTTGTGGCTTGGCTTGTTCTATTCCTCTGATCTTTCAGTTTTTCACCCCAATATCTGGCTCTGGGTTGTTGTTTTTTTTTTTAATAAGACCATTTAGCAATTCATGTTACAATCTTGATATGAAAATCCAATATGGTATCACATGAAAGAAAAGCAAAATTCAGAGACTATAAAAATTTAAGGTAAAAAGTTTAAGTAAATGTTTTCCAGATAAATTAAGTAACCTATTTTAAGTTTTTTTTTTCAATATAGACTAGTGGGTTCCTTTTTATACCAGAACTGTAAAGAGAATTTAAGACCCAAGAATTTCAAAGAGTCAGATTTGATTTTAACAATTTTACTTTGTTTATAGGAAGATGTGTGTAGTTAAAAGGAGTTGACTTGATTCATTCAGGGATATGGGAAGAAGTTTGGCAAATTGTTCTGATGTGATTTTGAATAAGAGAGGGAGAAGTCCTAAGCAGCTCAGCACACATGTGATCACATCTGAAAACCTTGGGAAGAATAGAATATGACTCCTGCTAGTCTCCTGCTGCAGATGGTGTTTTCCCTCTTGCCCAACTGTAATGCGATTATATCACTAGCAATCCATGGAGTTTGCTTAATGATCAAAGGAATTTATTTGAGGGTTAACTCACAAGGCAGAATAAAGGAATTTGTTGCAGGATCTTTTTCTCTGGCAAGTTCTGCCCTGGAGGTCCATCCCAGCATCCAAAACCACGGGGTAGTGAAGAGAGAGCCATACACCTGTATCCCAGGTCTTAAGGGTCCCAGAACAGTCGCACCCCATGGGCATGTACCTCAAGGTCACAGGCAGGTATAACAGTTACCTGCTACCTCACTAGTAATGGTGCTTCATGGCATGACTCAAACAGCTACCCACTATATCTCCCCCTTTTGTCTAAATAAGAAAGTTCTAACCTAACAGAAAACTATATACAATAGGAATGATTATTAAGTATTGTCCAAGAGAAATACAGATAATGACCAAAGCAAAATGGAACTACAGCCAACAAGAACAACATCAAACAAGAGACAAATACTAAAATCCAGAGATGTCTAGAACATAGGTAGAACATGAAACTCTTAATCCCAGGGTCATGGATTCAAGCCCCACGTTGGGTGCTAGATAATGGGATTATATCACTAGCAATCTATGGAATCTGCTAAATGATCAAAGGAATTTATTTGGAAGTTAACTCATAAGATAGAATAAAGGAATTTGTCATAGTATCCTGGAAGGGTGAGGTATGGTCCAATGCTGTTCTCTGGTGAGCTCTGCCCTGGTCCATTCCCAGCATCCAAAACCACAAGATAGCAAAGAGAGAACCGTGTACATGCACCCAGGTCTTAAGGGTCCCCGAGTGGCCACACCACAGGGGTATGTACCTCAAGGTCATAGGCAGGTGTAACAGTTACCTGCTACCTCACTAGGGACAGTGCTTCAGGGCATGGCTCAGACAGCCACCCATTACACAACTGTGTCAAATGTAAATAAATAAACACTAAGAACTTATTAGAATAATCCACTCCTGAATGAAACCCAAACCAGTTGATTTTCAAAAAAACCTATGGGCAATGATACATAGTAGAATTCTAAAGTAATTTTATAGGAATTCCAGCAAATTGAACCTGGCCTGCTTTTTTGTTTTGTTTTTGAGTTTAATAAACGTCATCTTTGACAGAAGGAAGAAGAGCTGTGGAGAGGGCTCAGTGAGCACGAGCACTTAGTGAAGAGGCTGAAGATGTGAGTTCAGACCCCTTACACTCACATAATATCTGGGTGTGGTGGTGTGTTCCAGTATGTCATCTCTGGGGGCGCAGTGTATGAGATGGAGGAACTTCCAGAGCTTGCTGTCCAGATAGTCCAGTCAAGACTCTGAGCTCCTAGTTTCAGTGAGAGAGACCTTGTACTCAAAGAGAAAATTATTAGTCACACCTAGCTGTGAACTTTGGGAGCTCCACTAACAACTGGCCTGGCAATGCATGAGTACTGGTACAATAAGGGAATGAAAACCCTGGGTGTACTCCAACACTTTCCAATTGAGTTTAAATCTTACTACCCAAGATGAAATCCATGCCCGGTACCTTTATAGGACTAAGAACCTGTGGCTAGACCAGTCATAGGTCCTAAGGGAGGATCAGACTACTACTATGCTGCTAAATCGGCATAGCGTTAAACTGACCTACCTAAACAACCTAAGGATCGGTTGTTTCCCCCATAGATCAATACATATCTCAGCCCTCACCGGAGCAGCTTCTGTTTGCAGTAGAGGGTGATTTACAGAGACCCACAAGAAGCCAAGGTGTGAAGAACAAGAGGCTGAAGAAGGCTCAGCCCTAAAAGGGTCAACTATACCTCACCCCCTCCTTCCAAGGTTTCAGGGGTGACTGTCAAAAAGAGTGAAAGAGCCAGTGGCAGTGGGATGGCTACAGGAGATCATCTTCTGGACACAGCAGAGCAGCTGCACTTATGAACTTGAAGAGTTGCCGTAGCGTGCATAAGATCAGAGCAAGCGCAATTCAGATCAAATCCTAGCATGGAGAGGGGAGCTGGGTACAAGTCTTTCCCCTAGCCACGGAGCTGTTGACAATTGTTAGCTGCAGGGTTAAGTTAGGCTTCAAACCAGGACTAGATTCCTTAACCACACCTAATGATCAACGTACAAATACTGAGAGAAGATTTTACAGCACACCTTTAAGAGATTGGTTATTTATTTTGAAAGCAGAGTGCAAAGAAATCATAAAAATACAAGTTTTATAAGTGGAAAGTAGAACCTTTGAGGTAAGAGACTTTGGGATCATTTGTTTGTGCAGAAATTGCTACATTTTGCAAGAGTATGGAAATCAAGTGTGCCAGTTTGGGGCCACTGGTTTGTATTGAGACCAAGGTGTGGTATTAAAATATGAGCCCATGGAGGAAAAGAGAGAGTAACAAAGCAGGACATCTCTAGGGGAGGGTCCTATAAGCTCCAAGAGGGAGGTGAGAGGAAGCAAGATGCAGGACTGGGAGCTGAGAGATACCTTAGTGGAAAGGCGGGCAGGCTGTAGTTCCTAGGGGAAGGCTAGAGAAAGCTGGAGGATAAAGAGGTCCAGGTGGATGTAGCGGGCCAGAGCCAAAAGATATGAGTAGCTGAGGTGAATAAAGAGTCATAGTGACGTAGTAACAAGAATTTCCATCCAAGGTGTCCCTAAGCAGAATGGGAAACTTGTCAGAGAGAAAAATATCCCAAATCACAGAGGAAAGGTGTCCATTGTTCTTGTGATTGGAGCTCAGTAGGGGGGAGAGGAGCATCTTGGCACACAGGTGTGGCTTTTGTAGTATCAGTAAACAAACCAGGTAGATCAGGGTGACACTCATCCAGTAGAGAAGGAGGAGGGCAGGCCAGAGCCTAGAAAGGTAAGAGAAAACTGATAGAAAGCAGGTAGAGGGAAGCAGCAGCTGAAGATCGTAATCTTGAATTCGGAACCAAATTTCGTGAGTGGCAGAAGCCAGCATAAACAGATGATCATACATACGTTAGGACAGTCAATTCAGCAGCCTGGTTCAGAATGGCAGTTCCCCAGAAGGGGGCTCAGTTATGCCATTCCTGCGGTTCTGGCACCAAAGAAATAAAAAAGAAAAAGAAAGGAAAGGACATATGACTGCTCCTGGGTATGGAGGAAGAGAAAGTTTACTGTAGATACATGGGAAAGCATAGCCAGAGGCAAGGACAGGGACATCTGAGAGAATCCATAGTAGACATGACCAGACTGACCTGTGCCATGTAAGGAGGGGGAGCACGGGAAGGAAGAGGGGAAAGAGGGGACCAAATGCAGCATCCAGGAGGCCCAAATGTACAAAAGGGGCAGGTAACCAAAATGGTTGGACGATATAGGAAGAGCAGCCCAGCTCCTTGGGCTGGAGAAGTTCGGGGTAGGGGGCTGGATATGCCAACCAGGATGGTCCTGTAACAGATTGGGACTGGGGGATGCAGTGAGGACCTGACAGCCAGGTCTGCTTTGATGTGTTAAATAGGCACATTAACTCTTTGTCCAGGGTTGAGACATAACACTTGGGAGGGAAGAAAACACACGGAGTTTTCTTAGAGCATAGGTCCTGGGAAGTTGACCATGCTTTAGTGTAAGACCACATGTTCAAAAATATTTGAACAGCACAAATTTGTCTTGAAGGTTTAAAAAAAAAAGACACAAAGTTGCGTGATAGCAAAGTGGGGGTGTAGGAAGAATTGTAAGGGGTGAAATTTTTCAAAGCATGTTTTGAATTTTTCTTCAAATTTAAAAAATTTCAAAAAAAATATTTTCAAAACTCTTAAGTACCTAATATAAAATAATGTAGAAAGTTATGGAAGATATCTAATGCCAACTGGCTCCATATGCGTACACATGGGCACACATGTACCACATACCATACACATAAAATGAGAAAAAGGTTTCCAGTAAAAACAAAAGCTTCTTAATTATGAATTGTTAACAAAAATTACTATAGCACACCACACCCCCCCCACACACACACACACAGAGAGAGAGAGAGAGAGAGAGAGAGAGAGAGAGAGAGAGAGAGAATATGGCTAAATTACTTATTCCCATCACTTCCGTCCCATTTCATTCAATTCTATTAATAGCCATGTAATGAGGCAGAGAGACTCTGAAGGGCAAATGCCATTTCCATTTTCAGGCTATACACATAATTGTGGTCATGCAAAGTCCAGAAGAAAACCTCTCTATTTAATTATTAGAACTTATAACACAATTTAATGTAGCTTCAGGTATAAAAGCAATGTAAAACTTTCGTTTCTTTATATAACACATGGGAGATCAAAGTACAAAATGATATCACTTAGAATAACATCGAATACTTTTGCATACCTCTAATCAAATGCATGAAAAGTTTACATAGAACTGTGCTGCATTATATAAAGCATGTATAAATGTAGATATGTGATAGATTCATGGATTGAAAAGTATCTATTCTCTCAAACTGCACCATTGATTGTAATACCAATCAATTTCAAGGGGCTTTAATCCTTTAAAAAACTGAAATAGAATCTAAAATTTAGATGGAGTTTCAAAGGGCTTGAAAACCTTAGGAAAAAAATACTTACATTATCAGTCTTAAGAACCTATTATACAAATCATGGCAGTAAAGACAATGAAATATTCTTGTAAGGGTAATGTCTCATCTCTGCATTGTTGCTGTGATAAAATCCCCTGAGGAAAGCAACTTAATAAGGAAAAAGTTTATTTTGGCTTGCCATGGTCATGGTTTCAAAGTTGAGGTAGAAGAAGCTTAAGTTCCATTATGTCCACAGTCAAAAGAAGAGAAAAAGGAATGCTGGTGCTCAGCTCACTCTCCTCATTGTACACAGTCCTCAATCCCAGACTAGGGAATGGTCCTGACTCCAGTGAGATGGAGCTTCCCACTTCAGTTAATGTAATCAAGATGATCTCCCACAGGCATGTCCAGAAGCCCGTCTCCCATGTGATCCTATAGTCTATCAAGTTGATAGTTAACACAAGCTGTCAGGCCTTGCAACTCTTGTCAACTTGACATCCAAACATGTCACATGTATCCCTAACCTTCTACCTCTTTCCGAATAAGATCATGACCATGTTATAATGAAATTCCCAGAGGCATCCAATCCAACTTTAAAGCCAACATAGTTAACAGTTCCAAGACTTAAAAAATCTAAAATCTCTTAATTGTGAACTCTAATGAAATCAAGTACAAATTACACACACCTCCATACAAAGGCTTAGAGTGCACATTCTGGTTTCAAAAGTGGGGAGTAGGAGAGAGAGAGAGAGAGAGAGAGAGAGAGAGAGAGAGAGAGAGAGAGAGAGAGAGAGAGGAGAGAGAGAGAACAGAAACTCAGCAGGGAGAAACATCAAATCCATGTCCAGTATATGGGTTGTGATGGAATCATTCTATTTCCAAAGGCCTTAGGTAGCCCTGCCCCACCTAGCCCTGCAGCCTGCAGCACACATAGACTCTCTCTTGGGCCAGCTCCACCCCAGGCCTCTAGCTTTCCTTAGCATTTGTCCCAGGGCTCTGGCGTCTCAAACATTCTGAGTTCTCCAAGGCAACTTAGGCTTTATCTTCACAAATTCATAGACTGACCTCTCAAGTGCTCTTTGTAGGGACTGTCACCCTGCCACATATTGACCAACCACAGCTGCTCTCTGAAACTCCAGTGCAAGACTCCTTGAGCTCTCTCAATCTGAGTCTTTGATGGTCAGGGCACATTTGTCCTGTTGCACTATCGTCCTAGTGCACATCAGGAGGGTTCTCTTTGACAGTTGCAGGTGCTTTATCACATGGACTCATCTTGTTCACAACTCAAGCTTGCTCACACACCTGTCTTCACCAAGTTACATATTTTTAAACCTCTTTTGTTCCACTTGTTGCTCTCTCACACTGCAGACATGAGTAAGAGCAGAGAGCAATACCTGTGATACAGCCACAATATTGTGCTGCCTTAAAATTCCCTCCACCCAACAAATGAGGACATCAGCTTTGAACTCAGCCTCACTCAAGTTCTTGAGACATAGGGAGACTGCAAACAGATACTTTGCTAGACCACAACATGAATAACCAACTCATAGCCCAGTTTCCCTCTGAAACTCCATGAGCTGGGCTTACACAGACCACATTGTTCTCTGCCTTCTGGTCTTCCAAGATCCTACAGACTGGCTCCCCAATATCTGTTTATATGATCCAAGTTCTTCTCAATCCCAAGGTTCTAAACTCTTCCATGTTTTCTTGCAAAGTGGTTACAAATGCCTAAGACCCACATGGTGAGATGTATCCCAGCGTTAGCCCATTTCTCATTATCAATTTTCTGTCTTAATTTCCTTTCCTATTGCTGTGAAGAAATGCATGGACAAAAGCAACTTAAGGGAGAAAACACTGATTTGGCTTACAGTTCCTTGTGGTGGGGGGTGGGGGGTGGGGGGGTGGGGAGCAGTCTATCACAGTAGAAAAGGCGTGGTAGCAGGAGTGGGAAGATAGCTGGTCACATGACATCTGATTTAAAAAGTATCAGGGAAAAGGAAATGTGGGTTGACTATAAATTGGAAAGCTCAGCCTCTGTAACTCATTTCCTCCAATAAGAGTCTAGCTGCTAGAGTCCACAACCTTCCCTAACACTGCCTCCAGAGTCCACAACCTTCCTTAACAGTGCACCAGAGTCCACAACCTTCCCTAACACTGCCTCCAGAGTCCACAACCTTCCCTAACAGTGCCTCCAGAGTCCACAACCTTCCCTAACACTGCCTCCAGAGTCCACAACCTTCCCTAACACTGCCTCCAGAGTCCACAACCTTCCCTAACACTGCCTCCAGAGTCCACAACCTTCCCTAACAGTGCCTCCAGAGTCCACAACCTTCCCTAACAGTGCCTCCAGAGTCCACAACCTTCCCTAACACTGCCTCCAGAGTCCACAACCTTCCTTAACAGTGCACCAGAGTCCACAACCTTCCTTAACAGTGCCTCCAGAGTCCACAACCTTCCCTAACACTGCCTCCAGAGTCCACAACCTTCCCTAACAGTGCACCAGAGTCCACAACCTTCCTTAACAGTGCCACCAGAGTCCACAACCTTCCCTAACAGTGCCTCCAGAGTCCACAACCTTCCCTAACACTGCCTCCAGAGTCCACAACCTTCCCTAACACTGCCTCCAGAGTCCACAACCTTCCCTAATAGTGCACCAGAGTCCACAACCTTCCTTAACAGTGCCACCAGAGTCCACAACCTTCCCTAACAGTGCCTCCAGAGTCCACAACCTTCCCTAACACTGCCTCCAGAGTCCACAACCTTCCCTAACACTGCCTCCAGAGTCCACAACCTTCCCTAATAGTGCACCAGAGTCCACAACCTTCCTTAACAGTGCCACCAGAGTCCACAACCTTCCCTAACAGTGCCACCAGAGTCCACAACCTTCCCTAACAGTGCCACCAGAGTCCACAATCTTCCCTAACAGTGCCACCAGATGGAGGCCGTGTGTTCAAACTTGTAAGCCTACGACAAATGTTTCACATTCAAACCACATGTAGACAGACTCCTAGGAAAGAATTACAGAAAGAAGGGCCTGGCCTGCACCAACCAGGTACCATTGTGGCAGCCTCATGATGGCCGTAAATGGGGCTCAGCAGCTAAATAAAATTAAGATAAAAATAAAATGAAACAAAACAAACCATTTCTTTGTATTACTGTAAATGGGAAAGTAGAGTAAGAATTTTAGAAGATACAAAACAAGAATATCCCCAGCATGCAAAGATTTCTCAATCAGGTCACAAAAGCCACGACTTAAACTGCGCTAAGCCGTGCAATTCCCTTGACGGTAAAAAGTCCAGGTGTAAATCAAGCATCTAGCGGAAGGGATGTGGACAAGTAGTTCACAAAACAGGTTATAAGACCATTGAGTAGAGATGAAAACTGTTCAACGCCTGCAGTTAGTAACCGAGTAAATGGCAATGAGACCCTCCACGAAAACATCTCATTTAAAAACAGAATGTTGAAAGTGCGGATTTGGAACAACTGGTATTTCCTACAGAGCATTTGGGATGCAACTGTGAAAACCACAGGGGAAGGAAGGCTCACATTAGCTGCTGTGTGTGAAATGCTTGTTTTCTGTGTGACACGGGAATTCCATTTCTAGTTGAATACCCAGCAGACTTCTTCAAGGCCTAATGTTTTATCCACTTTTGCTATTACTCTGAGTAACAGAGTAATTATGCATAGCCTAGCTTACCTCTCATTTACGCCGCCTATCTTCCTTAATTTCACTTATGTTTTTCCTGCCTGAGGTTCTCTCAGCTAACAAGAAAGCACCATGAATTTCCTTTTGAAAAAAAAAAAAAAAACTCTGTTTACGTACTGTTATTTCATTTAAAACTGCTCAGGCATGGGACCGGATAGATGGCTCAGTGACTAAGATCACTGACTGCTCTTTTGGAGTTCCCAGGTTGAATTCCCAGCACCTGCATGGAAGCTCACAACCATCTGTAACTCTAGTTCCGAGAGATCCAGTAATCTCTTCCAGTCTCAGCAGGCACTGAGTACATGCAGTACACAAACATGCATGCAGGCAAAACATCTGTACTATAAAATAAAAATAAAATAATTTTTTAAAAAAACTGCTCAGGCATGATAGTTAAGAAATATTTGCATATTATTGTAATTCATAACATAAAGCATCTCTTATTGTTCCACTACTATTGGTAACATATTATTTATTTGGTGTGTGCTACTTAATTGTAGTTTTTAAATCTTCATATTTTTTTTTGGTGGTTTTTCGAGACAGGGTTTCTCTGTAGCTTTGGAGTCTGTCCTGGACTAGCTCTGTAGACCAGGCTGGCCTCGAACTCACAGAGATCCACCTGCCTCTGCCTCCCGAGTGCTGGGATTAAAGGCGTGCACCACCACCGCCCGGCTAAATCTTCATTTTAATTTGAATAAAGTACCTACATGTTTTTGTGTGTGAGTCTGTACATGGGTGTGGTATTTGTGGAGGGCAGAAGAGGGCATCAGATTCCCGGGATTAGGAGTTACAGGTGGTTATGTCCTGCCCGACATAGGGGCTGGGATCTGGACTTGGTCATGAATAGCACTCTCTTCATGGCTGATTCAGATCTCCATCCATGTTTTAGTTTTATGAGCTATGTTTTTGCCCAAAGCTTCATTTTCAAACATTTGAGTTTATTCCTATTAGATCTATATCTTACAAACAATAAAACACTGACCTTGTTACTAAGAAATCACAATTCCTCTCAGAGATCCAACGCTACAGATCGTGATCTATTTACAGAGATGTAATGAGGAATAAAGGAATTAGAGAAACAATTTAAAAGTGAGAGCGAGCAAGAGGGAGGCAATCACAGGACGCCATGAAGTGACAGAGTAGAGCAAATGGTTCCAGAGACTGGCAGGTACAGGAGCTGTGTGGACAGGTCTCCCTACAAAAGCCTCAGTTAAGAGAAAGGCAGTCCCCAGTACAAGCACAGCACCAGGCCATGGGGGAGACAGGAAAGAAATCCCCATAGAAACCTCCCACTGAGTGCACCATGCTAGAATACAGTCTACCCAATGATCTGAGTGATATCAGAATCGTGGTTCTGCATCTACGAGCACAAAGCAGTTTCAACAAAAGAAGAAAATAAATCTAGGAAAGCAAACAAAAAGTTACCAGAATAGGGCATTCCTATCTTTTGCCCAGATTAAGAAAGCTACATCCATAGGGGGAAAAAGACCAATGGACTAGTCATCTAAACCCTGGCAAAGTGTCAGCAATTCATAATACTTCCTGCAGGCATCTAGATTTAATATTACTTAAGAACAATACTTTTCATACAAGAAGGGTGTGAGGAAATAAATACTCATTAATGTGTTATTTGGTTACTACTGTTTCTGCTTTTGAGGCCAAATTTGATTATCATATTTCCCAATTCTCCATCAGCTATTCCACAATCAAACCACACTTTCCCAAGTTTTTAAACAAGAGGCATTTTTGTCTCAAGATAATCCCAAACTCTCAAAAATAACCTGCTCTCCCACCTATCCTGAATTTGCTAGCTACAGGTCCTTGATGACTATTTTTATGGGGCATGTAAATGTTAAAAAGCTCCAAAGGGAATCTTCTGGATTCTAACCAGTATTTCTTGCCCAATTTTGTCTTGTTATTCAAAATTAATCACCCCAGCCAGTATAATAAAATTATTTGTTGCCAGATAGGTCAGTGAGATCAGTAGCTAAAGATAGTGAGGGAACAGGTCCATAACCCAATTTAACAGATACATAATTTTTTGGCAGACATTTTCCTGCCTTGGAAACCAGACCCAACAAAGCCAATAAGTAAATAAAGCCAATTAGGTAAAATAATGAGATAGGTCCTTCTAAATTTTACTTCTCTCTTCTGTGCTTTTGAGCTTTGAGGAATATGGCATTATAGCTATTGGTCAATGGGTAATGTTTTGCCAGTACCATCATTTTAAACAGTAGTATATCCAATATGATACTAGAAGTTAGATATATGGGAAGCCATTCCATCATTCAGAGCAGTCAGACTGATAATAGGACATATGTATTTTAGAATCATGAATCCATGGCAATTGTTCTTCAGCTTCAAAATGAGTCCCTGGTCAATGACAATGTACTATGAGATGTTTTCTGTGTCATATGAGATGTACCACAGCAATGAAGGCTGAGTTTGCTAGGGTGACACATAGAGAAGTACTGAGGCCACAAACAACTTTCTTTAATGTGTGTCTGGGGTTTGTGGGAAGATTTGTTTTGTATTTTTTTCCTGTACTTGGAACTGGAAAACAATAGGGCCTTGCTCTTGCTAGCCAAGTGGTCTCTACCACCAAGCTAAAACCACAATTCTATATGTATCTCTGTCTTTGTAGACACATATTAATACCACTTGCTTTGGATTGTGTGGGGGGGGGGGGTCATTCTGTAGTCCATGTTGACCTGAAACTTGCTATGTAGCCTGTGCTGGCCTGAAACTCATGGCAAATCCTCTGGGTTAGCATTTTAAGTGATGAGATTAAAGTGTGAGCCACCACATTCTACTTGAGGATTTAATATATAGTCATTCATCTACCAGGTAACAGGCTGGTGTCCCCAGAAAACAATCCCTTATCAGGAGCTCAGGAGCCTCCCATTTTATAATGACCTGCTAATCCACACATGTGCCTTCAGGTTTTATTGCTAAGAAGAGATACCATGAACATGGCAACTCTTATAAAGGAAAACATTTAATTGGGGGCTGGCTTACAATTCAAAGGTTAATCCATTATCATCATGGTGGGAACATGGCCATTTGCAGGCACACATGGTACTGGAGAAGGAGCTGAGTTCTACATCTGGATCCTCAGACAGCAAGAAGAGAACTGGCTTGAACTTCTGAGACCTGAAAGCCCACCCCCTAGTGAACACTTCCTCCAACAAAGCCCTACCTATTCCAACAAGGCCACACCTCCTAATAGTGCAACTTCCTATGGACCAAGAATTCAACACATGAGTCTAGGTGGCCATTCCTATTCAAACCACCACAATATTCAACTTAAAGATATGATAATTTGGGTAGCACCCAGTCAGTAATGACTTCTTCAAAGTACATAGCTACCTAGTATTCCATTGTCCAGAACATCATAAACAGACACAGTGGCAAGCAAGGCTGCTTAGAGAGAAAGGACTATTTTGAAGAAGGAGATATGATTTTTGTTCAAAATCATTAGATATATGAAGCATGGTTATCTCCTGAGAGCTAAATACAAGATCTGACAGCATCTCTGTCAGCCTCAGATACTTGTTTGCCATTAGAATGAGTGAATCACACTGTCCAAGTAGTAGGGGATCTTGGGGCACAGACTAAGCCCACTGAAGAGGCCTTTTTGGTCCTGGTCTCCTGTGAATTAGCCTGTGAGCACAGTAGAATTCACACAGACCCAGTAACATAGGTTCCAAAATTCAAAGGGGGTGCCCCTCTGTTCTGTCTGCAAAGTGGGCAGCACACACTGCAGGTGCTCGTCATTCTCTGCAAAAGCCATTTTCCTTTGTGTCCCAGTGTGTAATAGCTATTGTGACCAATGGAGATACTTAACAGAAAAAGAAAACTGATTGGCAGTTCAACCACAGAGGCTTTCTGGAGGAATAATTTGACTGTGCGAGCAGGACTTAGAAACCTCACAAAAGATGCCAGCATACCGGAGACCAGAAATCCAATCACTATTACTATTCTCAAACTTAAAAGGACAAGGAGATAAATTGCACTGAGTCCAGGATGAGTCTATGCTGTTAGAGATTACCTGGTAGAAAGTGCATTCATCAGAAGCCTCGGAAGAAATGTGGAAGACATGCCAGGACCTGTCTTCCTCCCTTCCCTCTAGCTCCCTGCAGTGTTGTCTTGTGCTGATCCCATTCAACTAGAAGGTGGTTAGGAGGGAATCAAAAAATTCAAATGTAGCAGTTCACCTCAGAGTACTGAAGGCTAGAAAAGAAATTTGAGAAAAACAAACAGCATCACCAAAATAATTTGTCTTATCTAAATGCCTTTTCTCTGTTAATTTCATTCACACAGAATTCCAGTGAAATTTGTCATCTTATTTAATGATTTCTGCTGTGAATGCCTTCTATCCTTTACATTTTTCTAGAATATATCACTGTGTGTTCATGTATTTCTGTTAATTTTACACCAGGGTATTCTGTATGTTTATGTGTTTATAAGAAACTCAAAGCAGTTCAACAGAAAAAAAGAAAACAAAAAAAAGTGAAGCCAGAAAACCCAAATAGCCTAATTTTAAAATAGGAAAATGATCTGAATAGGTACGCTCACGTGCGTGTGCGTGTGCATGTGCGTGTGCGTGTGTGTGTGTGTGTGTGTGTGTGTGGAGAGAGAGAGAGAGAGAGAGAGAGAGAGAGAGAGAGAGAGAGAGAGAGAGAAAGGGAGAGGAGAAAGACAGAAAAAGACAGAGAGAGAGGAGAAAGACAGAGAGAGACAGATAGACAGAGAGAGAGACAGAGAGAGAGAGACAGAGAGAGAGAGAGAAATAAAGGAAATAGTGTTCAATATCACTAGTCATCAGGAAAATGTAAAACAAACCCACAATGAGACACCACATTACCCCAGTAAGAATTATCACCATTAAAAAAAAAAAAAAAAACCAAAATAAATTTTTTTTTTTTTTTTTTTTTTTTGGTTTTTCGAGACAGGGTTTCTCTGTGTAGCTTTGCGCCTTTCCTGGAACTCGCTTTGGAGACCAGGCTGGCCTCGAACTCACAGAGATCCGCCTGGCTCTGCCTCCCGAGTGCTGGAATTAAAGGCGTGCACCACCACCGCCCGGCCAAAATAAAAATTTTAAAAAAATTAAAAAAAAAAAAAACCACTAACACTGATAGCATACTAGTAAGAATGCAGAGAAAGTTAAACTTTTGTGATCTTGGTGAAAATGCAAATTAGGGCAGACATTATGGAATACTGGTATGGAAATGCATAGGAAAATTAAAGTAGAACTTCCATGCAATCAAGCAATCCCATCACTGGGCATATCTAGGTGTATCCATCCAGTAGTCCCCAGGCCACACCTATGCTAGATAACCTTTAATGTGAACCAACACTTTTTCTGATCAACTCCTGCTGACTCCAAAGGAAATGAAGTCAGTCTGACGAAGAGACACCTTACCCCATATTTATTTCAGTATTATTTACAATCAGCCTGGTGGCCATCAACTGATGAGTGAACAAGTAAAATACAGTACAGAGACACACTAAAATATTCTCCATACATAAAAATGAAATGATGTAATTTGGGATTTACACGGACAGACTCAAAGACATCATTTTAAATGAAATAACTCACACTCATAAAGATAAATGTCATATTTTCTCTCACTTATGGAATCTACAAAAAAATCATAGAAGAAAATAATGGAATAGTGGTCACTCAAGACGAGGAAAGTTACAGGGAAAGAGGAAAAAGGAGAAAAACAGGAAGATTTTTTTCTAGAATTTACACCTTAGTAGTGTAACCAAGAATTCCATAAGAATCATGATATATTCTAAAATACCTAGAAAAATCATAAGGTACCAAAACATAAAAATTAATTTTTACATAGATGGAAACGCTAACAACCCAGGTTCATCATTATATAATTTATATAAGTGCTAAAATACCATACCCCCAATTATGTAGAAATATATGTCAACAAAACAAAGTTTAAAATGGACTGAAAATAAATGGATATGTGGTTCAAAGAGAGAGACTGATGTACTGTATCGATGCATTCTTTTTTGCCTCCCCCATTGATGCATTCTTAATGTGAGTGTGGGGCAAGACAGTAGGTGGGTGCTTGCATGATTTACATGCTTTCTGGAGTCCTGGAAAAGTAATGGCAGAGATAAACTGCTCAGAGGCACAGGCCCATAGAGGCAGAGAGAACGGAATCTTCCCTTACATGTTACCACATATGTTGGCTCTAGGGCTAATTCTTTTTCTCAGAGGAAGCTTATGGGTGTCTTTGATGTTTATGCATCAAAGGATTGGGTGATGTATTACTGAAAGTTCATTTCCTATGACAGACTGAGTAAAACATTAAAATTACAGCAGATGGCTGATGTGATTGCAGTATTGATTTCCTTTATGGGGTAGGAAGTGGGTATTTTTCTCTTTTTTTTGAATTTTAAAATCAAGAGTTGACTATATCTGGAACTTAAGAAAATACCACAATCAACTGTTCAATCTAAACTAGAGTTTACTTCATTTACCCAATTAAAACATGAATCTTCTATGATATGTCTTTATACTCTTTTGTAGTCCACATTTTCTCCATTATATTCCAACTACTATCCATCAGCTGTTGATTTAGAGTGAAAGCTATTTTTAATACTGTAGCATTAATTACTGAAGATCTGTGCTAACTAGTCATACCGGCACATACAATCTATATTCACATTTGTATTTCATTTTTTTTTCATGTGGACCAGTGTCAAAGAAAGGTGGGGTGTGCTTCCCTTCTTCCATTAAGTCTATATTCTAGGGAGCATTAGAAGCAACATGATTGAAGAATGGGAACAGATAGGAGAAAATGTTATATTGAAAACAGACTAATTTCCTATAGAAAGACTCTGCCCCTAGGTGTCCATCTGTAACTCATAACTACTTTAACTCTTCCAGTGACCAGAGGGAAATCTTCCTTTATTTATGTTATTATGTTTTTCATCTTGGAAAAGAAAAGTAAAAGCTTTGCACTGATGTATCGGATATTAGCCTTGAAAAAGTCTGGGCGATCGCACAGGGTAAGGCTTTACAGTTTTAGAGTCTTTAAAATACAGGGCCATGACCAGGGAGTATTTTATGTAAATCGTAGAACTAGATGAGAATTAAAAGCAAAGAAAGCATCTAAAGATGTTTAGCATGAAACAAAGAAGATTAAAGTAACCACATCAAAGCTGTCTTCAAATATCTGGAAGCTTGTCAGTCATGGTCAGGATGACATATTTTATACAGGTGAAGGAAAGAAAGTTGTTTACAAGTTTTTGGGTTGCCTATTAGACCATCTATAATTAATAAATGAAAACTATCAAGTATGTATTACCCTAAGGGATTAAAGGATATAAACAGAAGAGATCCAACATGCTCTCATTTGAGACATATTATGTAAGAAACCCATGTATTACATAGTTAGTTACACTGTTACACTCAGGAGGTGAAATATTTTCTACAGACTCCTGTATTTGAACACTTGATGTCTACGTGGTGATGAAGTTTTGAAGGATTGTGGAACCTTTAAGATATTGGATCTAGCTGGAGGAAGTGAGCCATTGAGGTTAGACCTTTAGGGCTACAGACATACCCTGCTCTGGCCCCAGCTCTCTGTGCTCCTGGTCCACTGAGATGTGAAGGTTCTTCACTCCAGACTCCACTGACATGAACTATGTCATTATTTTTCTACCTCTATGGACAACATCCTCCTAAACAAAGAGCCTAAAAACCTCCTTTTTTCCTGAAATCACTTCGTTCAGGTATGTTGTCATAGTGGTGATAACGGAAAATGTTACATAGATTACTTTTTATGGACCCTTTCAATCTGGTAGCCTGCCATTTTATGAAGTTGTACTAATATTTAACTAGTATTTAAGGACGATGGCAGTCTCTCTTATTGTCATGTCAGTTGGGCTAATAGGAGTTGTGATAGCTAATCTAAAATGTTGATGTGATGAAATCTAGAATCACCTGGGAGAAGCAGCTCTGGGCATGCCTGTGAGGGACGATGCTGATTGGGTTCTTTGACATGAGAAGACTCATCCAACAACAGTGGACTGTTAAAAGGAGAAAGTGAGCTAAGCAGGGATAGTCATTATGCTTCTCCTTGAGTGTAGAAGCAAAGTGACCAGCTGTGACAGGGCTCCCTTCCCTGAGCCATAATGTACCATTGAGCTGTTAGTTAGAATAAATCCTTTCTCCCTTAAGTGGCTTTTGTCAGAGAATTTTATCATTGCAACTAAACAGTGCTTGAGACAGAGTGAGGGAAAAAAAACACAACAAATGTGCTGCAGTGATGACTGTTACCACAACTTTGGAGCTGGGAAGAGCTGGCTTGAGTTTCAGTTCTATCACTTTGCCTAGTAACACAGAAGTTTGAAAACTAAATTATCTGAGACTCAGTTCTATGTTCAAAATACTGGTAATTATTCTAGATACCTGGTAATGTTGTAATCTGGATTAAATCAAGGACCACATACCTAATATCATAAGCCCTTTAAGATGACCTAACATGCAAATCAGAGTTACAAATTGAGACTTTTAAGATAGAAAAGAGAATGTTGTGCCCTAAAACCTTCCCAGGTTTTTATGACTTATAAAAAGAAAGCTATAATTCAGTATAGAAAATGCTGCAACCAGACAAACTTAAAAATACTTTATAAACAAAATTGGGAAAGGTTGGTTGGTTTGGGAGACAAATTACAAAAAATAGAAAAAAAGTAATAATAATAATAATAATAATAATAATAATAATAATAAAACAACTAAGGAAGATACCATGAATCTCACAAGAAAAATCAGGATTTAAATGGTATACTGGCACTTTACCAGAAAAAGTATGGATGGTACAGGGGCAGGGTGGTGGTGGGGAATAAAAGTAAGTACTCTCCCAGAAGGAAAAATAAAATTAAAACATAAGCCCTATCTGATAGACAGTAAGTAATAAAAGGTGACTGGGTTGTACCATTGAATAGGTTTAGAATGGTGAGTGATGCTAGAAACTCAGCTTTGGAAGGCAACAAACAAAACAAAACAGATTATTTGACTTCTGGTTCTTATTTCATAAAAACAAAAGACTTTAAACTTATTCTTACATAAGAAAAAAAAGCAACAACAACATAAAACTAGATACAATATATGATGCAAAAATTTGAAGTATTGTGCTACAAACAGCTTTGAGCTACCAGTCTTGTAGTGAATTCCATTTCAAAGCTGAAATTCCTTAAATGAGTACTTCCATACTTAAAGCAAAGCACCAAGGATGGAAGATGAAGCAGAGGAGGTCAGAATTTAAGGGGAAGATCACAGTGGGAAAAGCTTCCCAAGGAAGAAAACTCCAAATATGCACATGTCATTTCTTAGACTCTTCTGTTCATGCAGTTAAGATTTCTCAAGGTCTACCAGAACAGTTACTGTGGGCCAATGAGCTGGAAAGACATCTACTAAATCAATAGAGTGGCAGGCACTTGAGAGATCCAACAAGAAATCTCAGGTGTTTAATTGAGAACCTGGGAAGGCAATATTTTCAAAACAGAACTACTCTAGACCTGTTAGAAGAAATACTCTAACATCCACCTTTAAAAGCTTAAAACTAATTAGCAGCTAGATCAACCTGACTTTACAATAAATTAACAGCCTAATAAGAGAAAAATTCAACATAGGCATGAATCAGCCTTATGGACTCTAAGAAATACAGTGTGGAAACTATCGAGTGTAAAACAAAAGCAGTTGTTAAAAATCCCACAACAAATCAGAAGACAATAAGCAAACACAACAAATAGTAGAAACAGATCTTTAGATAACCAAGATGCTACTAGGAGAAAAAGCATCCCACACTAGATATTAAAGTACCCTCATGTTTTAAAGCTCAAAGAAAGTGAAGGGGACTATACTGAAAGTCAGCAGAAAATTAAAATTAAAAACCTTGATTACACCAAGAGGAAAAACTTCTAATGTGAATGAGAATGATAAGGACCATGGCTGGCTTCTCATTGAAACAATCATGTGCTAGATAGTATAACTAAGAAATGCATTTATTGAAAACAAAGTGAAGTTTGAAAATAAATGAATTGGTTACCAACAGAATGCTGATATATACAATATTAAAATTACCTACTAAAGATATTAATGGCACAAATTTTAACATAAATTTAGCAAACATAATGATTGCTAGAAGTGAGATCAATATGGGTAAATAAAATAATTTTGTGTCAAATTTTATGTTGAAAATAACCACATGGAAGGCTGGGATGAGGGCTTACTCAATAAGGCACTTGCCGTGCAAGCATGAAAACTTCAGGTCTGATCATTAGCACTCACATTAAAAGTTGGGCACACAGAATGACCATAACCCTGCAAGGGAGGCAGACAGGTGTATCTCTGAAGCTCATTGACCAGTCAGCCTAACTGAGTTGGTGAATTCCATCCATAATGCAAATGAAGGAGACATCTGTAATCCACTTCTGGCCTTCACATGCAGGAGCACACATGCATGTCTTCTACACACAAGTGTACACACACCACACAGCATACATAAATATATTTAGAAAAATAATAATATACTGCAAGTATATACATATGTACAAGTAAAATACATGCTTGTTGTAATGAAGAATGATAAGGAATGCATAGAAATCAATGTGCCACAAAATCTCACATGTGTGAATGTGTGACCTGCCTTTTCAAAGGTATCAGGGTCTGTGCCTGTCATGGCAATGATGATATTTCTGACACTAACAAAGGAGTAATCATCATATCATCATAACAAAGGTTCTAGACATCCTGTCAAAAGCCAGACACTTCAGCAGGTTTTCAAAATATTAAGTTTCAGAACACAGGGATGCTTGAGGATGCTCGGTGTTTCCAGTAGTGGATCCTGCTAGACCAGGTGTCTCTATCCTGTGTGGAAGCCACTGCCTGCTCTGTAATCATTCACAGTGGTCCTGTGCTCAATGATGTATGTAAGTCTGCTTCATTCTGTCTTGGACTGAGAGGGTTTTTTTTTTTTTGTTTTTGTTTTTAATTAATGTTTGTTGGAACACAGTCCAATAATGAATGGAGTTGTATGAGGAGATTTCTGAGTGCTTGTGAGAAAACTCCAAGAAACAAAGGCAAGAGTCTTGTGACCTCGTTTTCTTTAAAAATACACCACTGTTCTTAAATTATGCTTTTGTGCCCCTCCAAGGTGTGGCAGATAGGAATGAGTTTACTTCAGACTATTCATCACAACTGGCTATTGTTATTTGGTTATATGCCTCTTTGGAAAACCATGTTTTTGCCATGTGTGGGTTGTCTGCCACATGCAGCTTGCCCACCAATGTGGCTTGCCCTTGTGATTGTATACTTCATTCATGTGATTCCTCTTAACTCTCAGAGTATAAACTGTCTGATGCTCTGGATAAAGTTGGCAATTGCATGAGAGTTTGGGCTGCCTCATTTATCAGCTCCATTCTTCCCAGCCCCATTGCCTCAAAAACAGTAAACAAACGTTGAAAACCTTATATGTAATCTTAAATTAGTAAGAAATTCTAGACTGTCACTATAATTTACAAAATTTCTTACAGAAACAGAGAAGGGAAGAGAAATCTTTTCAGATAGCCTCAACTGAATTGCCATCAAGGTGCCTTTAACATAATATAAATAATGAGTTTGCTAAAACTTATGAAATATACAATCAATGAGATGCCAATTGCTAACTGAATAGAACATCAAAGAAGAAGCGCAATGCGTCATCTGTTTGTGAGTAACCTGTCTCTCATATGTATTATAAGTCAATGGCAGACAGTTTTCTTAAACAAAGTGTAATAGAAAAGAAGAGAATGAAATGTTTCAATGGGAAAATACACATTGGTATCCTTGCCTGACAGTTTTAGGTTATCATACCAATTGTCATATCTGGAGACACTTTTCAAGGAACTGAGAATATCCAGAGTTGTCTTCTGAATATATTAACCACCATGGCTAAGAGAAAGGAGCTTGAATCCTTAATATTTAGAAAGCACACCATGTTCTGCATTTCTTACTTTTCTCCTTCAGTGGTATTTAAACCCTGAGAATACCATGGAAGAGTGAAAAAGAAGAGTCAAATATTTTTTAAGTGTGGGCTTATTATTAAATATTCTATATATTTGTTAAGAAACCAGGTCCCAGGGCTGGGCGGTGGTGGTAAACACCTTTAATCCTAGCACTCAGGAGGCATAGGTAGGCAGATCTCTGTGAGTTCAAGGCCAGCCTGGTCTGTAGAGTGAGTTCCAGGACAGGCTCCAAAGCTACACAAAGAAACCTTGTCTCGAAAAAAACAATGGGGAAAAAAAAAAGAAAAACAAAAACAGGTCCCAAAGAAGCTTCCTTTTGCAACAGATGGAGGCTATTTCAGAGAACCACGATTGGTCAAAAGACAGAAAATAAATAGCTCCATGGTGCTGAGTCCCAGTTGGTACATCTGCAACATAGTCCCTCCTCCTAAGATTCACGAAAAATTATGGAAGATGGATATTTAAAGCTAGAGGGCCAGAACATCTACTGATAAATGTTGTCTTCCAGGTATGACAAAGCAATTACACCCATGAAATCTCAACAATATAGTTGCCTAAACAAGCCATGCATGAATGACACAGAGCCTTGTGCCAAGATGAAGAGCTACAGGAAATAAGTGGCCCCTAATAAATGTATATATATATATATATATATATATATATATATATATATATATATACAAACAACACTGAATATACTCAGTAGGAACTATATGTGTGTGTGTCTCTCTCCGTGTGTGTGTGTGTGTGTGTGTGTGTGTGTGTAAAACATACCACGATACGTAGTTAGAACTAAAGACAAGATCATGAATTTGAGAAGAAGTGGCTCAAGGGAATTTGAGAGGAAATGGAGGATGGAAGGGAGGGAGAAAAAAGTAAACAAAACAAAAAAACAGCAGCATGGAATTCTCAAAACAATTATGTGGATAAAATAAAAATACTATATAAGATGTTGGAGAGATGGCTTATCGGTTAAGAATACTCGAGGTTCTTATGGAAGACAGGGTTTTGATTCCCAGGACTCACATGGTAGCTCACAACTGTTTCATGGGATGGGATGCCCTCTTAAGGCCCCTGCAGACACTGCACACACATGGCACATAGACTCACATATACACCCATACCATTAAATAATAAAATACTTTAAATGCTACAAAAATTTAAAGAAAGAGCCAGGCGGTGGTGGCACATGCCTTTAATCCCAGCACCAGGGAGGCAGAGCCAAGCGGATCTCTGTGAGTTTGAGGCCAGCCTGGGCTACAGAGTGAGATCTAGAACAGGCACCAAAACTACACAGAGAAATCCTGTCTCAAAAAAAAAACAAAATAATAATAATAATAATAATAATGATGATAATGATAATAAAATAAATATTCAAAAATTTTATTTAATCTAGAAAATCTTGGAAAAATAGTGTACCAGGGTCAAAATTTCAGCTCAGTAAATCTCATGTAAAGATCATTCTCTAGCATTTCATATAGCAATGCCATTGTTTCTGAACTACTTATCTAAATATATTTTATAAGGAAGTCAGAATTCCCTTAAAATATCTAGCCACATTTTTACTGTGTTTTCCACATATCTGAACAGCTGTCTGTATATGTGCATGTGCTCCCTAAAATTAAAAGCAGATTAAATCAGTGCTTATAGTTCTGGGGTCAGAGAACTTTAAACATTTTTTACCTCTAAATCATCATGGGTAAGTGTATTATACATATATGCTGTATAATTTATAGTATAAGTGATTATAAATATTATCTAGCTTGGTAGTCATGAGGACAACAATGCATGTATTTATTCATTTATTTTTGTGGTTTGGGTTTTGGTTTTCTGAGACAGGGTTTCTCTGTGTAGCCCTGGCTGTTCTGGAACTCACTCTGTAGACCAGACCGACCTCAGACTAACAGAGATCCAACTGCCTCTGCCTCCTGGGTGCTGAGATTAAAGTCATATATCACCACTGCCCAGCCTTGCCTTTATCTTAATAACTGAAAAGTAAAAAGAAGTCAAATGTTACAAAACATAATGCAAAAGCTGTAATGACGTGTAAAACCTCCAAGTTACTTATGAGTACTGAGTAATGAAGAGTAGTCACTGTGAACACACACAGCAGCAAGAATCTCTGACTTACACTGACCAAAATGGTAGCACACTCAAGTTGTACCTTGCATGATCATATTTTCTTGAAGTTTTATAATGTGAAGAAATAATCTATCTAAACAGAAATTAGAAGAAGAAGGAAGGGTGGTGGGGAGTGTTTAGAGTGTGCACTGAGACATTTCTGAGACGTGCAAATGTTCTCTATTTAGTTGGGGTATGCGTTATACATGTACTTTATTGAAAGTCATGAAATGGGCTGGTGAAGTTACTCAGAGGATAAAAGGTTTGCTGTACTAGCATGAGGAACAAAGTTTGAATCCCCCAAGCAAATATGAAGCCAGACATAATAACACACACCTATAATCTCAATGCTGCTATGGTGAAGTGGGAGGCTAGAGAAGCCCGAAAGCTCAAGGACTGGTTAGTAGTATGCACAGCAGTGAAGAGCAAAGAAACCATGTCACAAAGGAAGTGAAAGATTGACCTCTGAGCTCTACACACAAGCCACAGCATGCTCTCTCTCACACACACAGTCTAAAGAATATCATAATTTAAAAAAATGTAAATAGTAACTAACAAAACTTTGTACATATGTTACAAAAGTTATTCTTTCTGCTATTCCTATTATCTACTAGTGTAATTTTAACTTTCAATATCTAGGTTTCCTGTGTTATTATTCCTCAGCCTAGAGAGAATTTTTAACAAAATACTTACATGAAACTCAGTGAAGAGCAGGCAATACACAAATTACCACTGGTTTAGTATTTGCGATGCAAACATTATTTTTCCAAGGATGTCCATAACGTAACAAAGACTCTCAAGACATAAGAAAGGGGATGTGGGGGCTACTGTTGAGCATATATATGGTAAGCCAGAGAGGTTGCACTGATTATCTAGGTGGATCCAATATAGTAATATGAACAGTCAGAAGAAGAGAACTTTCTCCTGCTGGAGGAGAGTGAGACTATTCACAGTGCAGAGGCCTGGAGGATGCCCTGCTAACTTTCTAGTGTGAAACTCATGTAGTGAGACTGGCAGCATCTGCCTGGCACCAGTGGTAGGTGCTGCCTGACACCAATAAGCCAGTACCCCCAAGCCCTGTGCAAGATTCCAGAAATGGTGCCTTTAGCTGCAAGCAGTATCATATGCTAACAACCTTGATGAACTTGCAATAGTCTCTGTGGGTCATCACAGTAGTTCCCAGCAGTTCCCAGCAATTCCCAGCAGTCCCCTTGATTTGGGACTCTTGAGAGCAGGCACAGCAGAACCTTCCACAGATGGAAGGCCAGGCAACCTTCCATCCTACAGGTCTGTGAGGTAACAATCTATGTTGCTTAGGCTGTTAAGGCTGTTGTAATTTGTTATGGTGCCAGTAGAAAATTAATGCAGTATTTCAGAATCATAATGAAATATGAAGGGGCTTTGGCTTTCAGGGAGGGTGGAAAACATCTCATAAATCTCATGAAAGCACAAAAGATCTGGAGAACACTATGGATAACATCTTCTACATCTAAACTTAATTTGTGTCAGATTCTGCAACACTCTTCTGCTGGACTACCCCTCTCGTGCCTGGTTTCCCAGAGCTCATCTTGGTGATATGAAAAATCCTCTCTCGTTACACAAGTTTTTTAGAACAATCCTGTTTGTATCTATGCTTGGCATTCTAGCTTCATTTACTTGCGTAAATGGTCTTTACAAAATCAAAATTCTCCTTTTTAATTTCTGTAGTAATGTGGAAAATGTAAGTATTTTATTTGGAAAGAACTCCCCAATCTCTATGTACAGTTTTAAGGACTTTCAGTCTCATTTTGTTTCAAAAATTGGTGTCAGTGACTGCTACCCCCAGATTCTCTTCATTCCATTCATTCCATCGCCTACCCTCCTGGTGATCATCACATCAGTTTACAGTGGATCTTTTGTATTCTCATCTTCAGGAGTAAAAGCTATAGAATGAGTATATGTGTATGTGTATGAAAGCATGTGTGCCAGCACATGTGTAAGAGTTGGGGGGGCATGTGTGTGTGAATGTACGTGTGTGTGTTTATCCCAATCAGATCCCAAAAGCACTCAGTAAAGAGGACATGTCTACCAACTGGGGCAGATGCTCCCCGGGTTGCTAAAGAGACACTAACCTCATAAAGAAATTTTAAAGCTCTTTAATGATAAAAATTTGCCTTTGGGGGCATTAAAGGAAAGCATCTTCCCTTCAAAATCCATGATTATAACACACTCCAGTGAATAAGCTTGGCTACTCTTACAGGAATAAAAGGGATAACAATTGTGGGAGGACACCTAAATTTATTGGCTTTAATTAAATGTGTTTGCTCTAGACTGATTTAGAATGCATTGTAATTGAAACAGAATACATAGAAAAGAATTATTAGATATTTGGGTCTGATTTGTCTACCCACACAAGAATATTCATAGTGTAGTGCAAATAAGTCTGCTACACAGAAGCTATAAAAACTCTACCATTATGACTTTTTAAAATTCAAGTCAAATATTTAAAACAATCTATATATAACAAAGCACAATAATGTTTTCTTTCATCTCAACTTTCATTTTCAAAACTAAAAACTACCTATACAGTTTAAAAATGAAGTGAGTTTCTGAAACTGAATGCATTATTGTGACAATTTCACTCTACTGAGAGACGGGGCAGAAATCAGAATGTTTCTAGTAATTTATTAATCCTATTTAATTTCCTCCTCTCATCAGAAGAAGCCAAAAGTTTCCTTCTATTTGCTATGTTTAAAGTATCTGACTATTTTTCAACATAATTTATCCAATTCTGAGTGAATACATTCATGAGGTCTTATGACATATGTGGGATTATGGCAATAAGAGCCATGTGTGGAAGCATTGCAGAAAATCTTTCAATTCTTAATATCCATCTAAGCCCAAATGAGATGAGATGAAGTTGAGGGATGGTAAGCAGAAGACTAGACAAAACAAACTGTTTCTTGAGTTCATGTGGAAGAGGGAAATGACAAGCTTACAAGAAACTTATGCATAAAAATTGTCCCCAATTTACAATTTTTCTCCCTCCTCTTCTTCAGAGGTCCCTAAGCCCTGAGGGGAGCAATTTCATGGAGATAGCCCGTTTAGGATTGAGTATTTTAAGGTTTCTCGCTCTCTAAACATTGTCGAGCTATGGATCTCTGTGTTAGTTTCCATCTACTGCAGGAGGAAGCTTCTCTGATGACGGCTGAGTGAGGCACTGAGGGGTGCAGCAGAATGTCACTCATTTTAAAGCTTTGTTCCTTAGCAGTCCAAAGTGTTTGCTTTAGCCTTAGGTCCATGGCCTGTCTGAGAGCATGGATTTGAGTAGGTGGAGAAGTGGGAGAGTATGTGGAGAAGGGGAACACATAATCAGAATATATTGTTGGAAAAGAACTATTTTCAATTTAAAAAGAAGAAAAATTTATCCCCATTTTGTAGAGAAGAGAGCTGATAAATGGTTATAACAACTCCTCCAGAGTTCCTTAAGGGGGATCCTAGAACTTGTTGGTCATTTTTGTCACACCATCTGGCTCTCTGGCATGGCAGCCGGTCAGAGAGGATCTAATCCCATAGTGCAGCCTGTTTCTGAGCCAGGATGAGCAAGGTGATGCCACTGTGGCAAGTGAGGAAATTCAAGAGGGAGGTAAATAAGTTCAGCAATTGGGGTGAATAATCACATAATCTTTCATAAAATCAAAATCAATACCATAACTCCATGGTGAGCACCATACTAACACCACAAAGAATGAATTGCTATTTTCCCTTTGTCTTTGGCCCTTTACAGGTTGGCAAGGTGCTGTTACTGTTGGGAAGCTGTCTGCTAGAAGTAATAAGGGAAATAGTAAGCCAAAGGAGATGTGCATTTTAATTCAAACAATATTAAGGATAAGTCCAAGGCGCGTTTCTCCACATTTTAATGTATTTGATGTTAGAAAGTGACTTACAGACAATCCTTATCTTGAATCTCTGGCAATAAGGCAGCAGGGTTTTCAGAGTTGCTATTGTTTGTGGAGGTAACTTGAACTGCAAATCCACATCATATAGTTGAATCCACAAACCCTGACTAATTTTCAACCAAGGTATTCATTATCTGTTGCATGTCTGAAACCTCCTGTGGACACATTCTGGTAAAGCAGCACTAAAGTCTCCCTGATTGACTTAGTAGCAAATCCTGGAGATAGTGCTGGATCATTCTTTGTAAGAAATTATATAATAATAATTAATGGGGAGGAAAGAAGTCCTAAAGATTTTGCATTAAAAAACGATAAGAAAGCAGATCATGGTAGCACACACCTTTCATAATTCCCCATAGATACCATGGTTTACAGTGGTTCTCAACCTTCCTAATGCTGTGACCCTTTAATACAGTTCTTCCTGTTGTGTCACCAGCCATAAAATATTTTCATTGCTACTTCATAACTGTAATTTTGCTACTGTTATGAATTGTAGTATAAATATTTTTGGAGATAGATGTTTGCCAAAGGGGTTGAGAACCACTGGTTTAGATCAACAGAACTGTTTACTATGGCACTCTGAGAAGCCCAAAGCACAGCACAGCTGCTTTGACCTTTACACTTTACACAGAGGGTTCAAATAATAACCTGCTCATGCCTCTGCCTTGACTTTTAGATCCTTATTCCAAGACTAGTGTGTAACATTGTTGTCTCTTTGCTCCTGGTGTCATTCACTTCCTGTGTGCATGCTACCTCTTCCCCTGCCTCTGTGATAAGGACACTGATGATAACATTTAGAGCTCACTCAGATAATACAGGATAATCTTATCCCACAGATTTCAACTCATATACATCTTCAATCACTCTTTCAAATAAGGTAACATTTCTAGGATCTACAAATTTACAAATGAGCACTGTTAGTGGAAGCCTTAGCAGCCCACCAGAGAATGGGAATATAAATTTTCAATCATGAGGAAAGTGAATAAACAAAGCTCTCTCTAAGGTAACAACTGAAGGGACTGAAGTGTTTTGTAAAAGACATTTTTTCCTGAGTGGTACTTGTTGGGCTGTAGTGATGTGATAATTGCTTAAATTGTATACAGTTTTGATGCTTTGCACTTGTGCATTGTAGAGCTCTAACAAAAATTTGAGAAGTTACAATGAGTCTATCAGGTAATGTTTTTCATGTGGTTACTATTCTTGATTGAAGTATACAATCTTTGTAGAAATATCTTAGGAAATCTGAATATTCCATTTAAAGTAGATGTAGTGTTCTCTTTAGAAAACCTTTCACACCTAGGCTAGTTTCTCCTCTTTCTATCTCATTGTTCTTCTTACTCTGTGTGTGTGTGTGGGTATGTGTGTGTGTGTGTGTGTGTGTGTGTGTGTGTATCCACCTTTCCTCTCCATATGTATATAAAAGGTTTTGTAGTACGAATTTTATACATATAGCTGTTTTATAGATTTTATAATAACTATTAATTTTAAGTTTGAATAATATAAAAATCATAAAGAAAAAACAAAATATCTGTCAAAGTGGCTTTATCGACCATTGCTAATGGTTCTTTTCAGCAAATTTTGGTGATTTGTTTGTTTTTTCTTTACACATTCAATATCGCTCAATTTTTAATATATTCAGCATATAGTATTTTTTATAAAAAGAAGGAAAACCATTGCTATAAAATTAGTTAAATGAACCCCATGCAGATATTATAATAATGAAAATAACAAAAAACAGCTGTTTCATAGCTCTTATTTGGTACTTATATTATCCATTATTCTGTGTGTATTACATTAGTTTGTTTTTTTTTAATTACCACCATAATTTTAGGTGAAGCATATAAAATACAATTTTATAGCTATTTCATACATGAAATGTATGTGTTTTGGCACAGCTCACAGATGCTAGTCTATGATATGGTGTCCTGGTTTACTGATGTCCAAGTGCGGCAGCAATCTGTATGTTCCAGTGTCACTCATTTTTCTCCAAATTACACTATAACTGAATCAGATGGGTACATTGACATTTAAAGAAGGTACACTACAAACGACTCAATGTAAAACTAGAACATGTGAGCTTTTGTGCCTTGTCAATCTTGCCCTTTTTCCCTTATTCTTCTTACTTAAGGAAACCCTCAATCAACACACACACACACACACACACACACACACACACACACACACACACTGGGGGGGGGTGTCATGAACTGTAGCTATTGTACACAGAACACAAGAAGGTTCTGCCAAAGGTGTCTTGCTGTCGGCATCTTCCATAAATGACACCACCTAAAACAGAGGCACAGTGAGTATCAAAGCAAACCACACAGAATTGTGACAGAATTCTCCCGGTCAGACCCTGAACCGGAGTTATCATAAAGGAAAGCAGTTCAGAGATGAACGAGTCTGATGTGGTTTGGCACATGACTTCATAAACCTGGTGGTATAAAATGCACACAAAAGTGATCAATCAGGAAGCAGAATGGTCATATCACGAAAAGTTTATAATCAGTTTGTATTTACAAAACATTCCAACCACTTCTGCCTGGGCAAACAACACACTTTCAATGCAGCCACAGCAAGAAATGCAAGCTTACAAGGGAAATACAGAAACCAAATGAACTTAGATTTTACATCTTAATTATATGAAGTTTAGGAATGATACGTGAAATAGTACATGAACATTTCCTTCATAGTCCTTAAAATGGTTTGTTATTAAAGTTTGCAAGCAGTGTAAGAAAAAGCCTAAAGAAAGAACACAATAAATAAATGCAAGCCAGAAACTATTAAAATAATAGCATAAAAAGACTGATCTTATAATCAGGGTATTCTCTCTCAAGTTCAATTTATCTCCTCATTGTATAATATTCCTGTTTTTTTCAAATTCTAGATCATTATGATTCAAAAATCTGTCTAAATATGGAGATATTTCTGCTCACCTAGACCATATCACTGAAGTACAAAAATAACTTTAAGATGTAAATATTCATCAAGATTAATAACAAAAATTTTTACTCCTTTGGGGCTAAAATTATTACCTTACATCTATGTCTCACTTAACATGGAATAAAATTAGCATTTAACATCTTCTTTGTCTTTTGTGACTAACAAAATGCTAAGTAACTAGTTCACCTTTGCATACAAACTCTCCGAGAAATGACTATCTCATTTAGACAGTTTCTGACCAAAAAAGAAATAATAAAATTTGCTTTCTTTTCCTCTTGTATACTTCAAAGGAAAAATATTGTATTGATGAAAAATTAGAAGCAAGATGATTTGTTCGTGAAGTTGGATATGTAAGGTCAAATGTGAGCTTTAGATATGCAGAACAATAGCATGACAAGTGGGAAGAAACAATGCTGTGGTCTGCAATGCATTTGCAGTGTGAGAATAAGGCAGTGGCATTTACCTTCTACCTGTCAAGTGTGATGCCATTATAAGAAAAAAGGTTCTGTTTTGAGGTAGACCAAAGGAACCAGTAGTACAGGACTTCCAGGGGTTCCCTTGCTGTTTTAGTTAAAGATGCTCCACCATATATGGGAATCGTTGCTAGTACTTCCATCTTGCTTCTTGTTCCCTTTCATCCAGTTCTTGTTCCCTGGGAACTGGCCTGATTTATTGGTTTTTATTTGCAATATTTCAAGGAATTTCTTTTTGTACCATGCTAACATACCTAATTTATATAAGGTACAGGAAGTATTTTGTGAAAATGTGCCCTTTCTCTTGAGTTTTGGAAGAACTTTGTTGGCCTCTAAAATAATAGGTTTGATTTAGAGGACTAGTACAAGGTTACAAAGTGCTGTCTAGATCAGAAGCACTGCTCTCAAGCTTAATGGATGTCTTTGTCCAGGTTCCAAAGCTTCCATGTGTTTAGTATTTGATGGAACACAATGTTTTCACCCACAGAGGAAAACCCAATGCACTTACACATAACTCTTAATTGAACTATATAGACTCCAAATGTAGCCTATGTGTCTTATAATTTGAACATTTGAGAATTTGGGGTCCACTTGACTATGAACTCTGGGGCATTTGTGGAATATGGACTGCCAGGGTATGCAAGATTTATTTGGTCTTACCGCCAAGCATTATAAAACCTTGATTTCCCCTGACTTCTACTCAGCAAGCTAGTACAAAAATGTGACAATAGTGATATGTCCTCTGAGGAGCCAGACATCTTGCATTCAGGAGATGTTCCTTCTACATTACAATAGATCAAAGTTTTCTATGGACAGAGGATTTGCCTAGAGTTGGCTATGTCACAGTGGAAAAAGCAGGGTTTCCATGACTTTATTAACTATAATTACATACAATATATAATATAATTAATATATTATTTAAACTAAGAAACTTGTGAAAATGAATGATTCAGTATCAGCAATTATGCCTGGACAATGTTCATAAACCTATGTTCACCCTGCCTATATCTCCTTGAAGGTAACAGTATCCAAATCATAATTCCTAGTTGAAAGCCAATAATTTAAGACAGAAATATCAAATTTGCTTGTATTAAGAATCCCTGAATGAAAATAAGTAGTACACAATGGATTTGTATTATTACAGTTCTCAGAAAGAAAATTCTAGAACTGAGAGTTTCATTATTTTGGAATTTTGCTATGTATAAATACTAAACACTCTTAATATTATGCCTTACAAATTATTTAGTATCCTGAATTTTCTATTTGACACATTAAACTTTTTCCTGATATACTAAAAGTGCTTCATAAATGTTTTAAATTGTTACATTATCTTAATGATATGGATATACCAAAAATCAATATAGCCAGAATTATTGTCACTAACGATGATGTAATTGTTAACAAACATTTTAAAACATATCTCTCATATTTTCCTCAGACTATATTTCTTTAATTGTCTTTAGTTATATCTTGATTTTTTATTTATATTGTTTTCTAATTTTTATGTTTTAACTTTCTTTCAGGGGGTTTTGTTCTTTCATTTTATCTGAATTTTGGTGGACTATGCAGATTAGATTTTATGTCGTTGTCTTACCAGCTCATCCTGCCACTACCAGACAATGGGTAATTTAAAGAAGAAAGATGTGTTTTCCCATTGCACTATAGCCAGAAAGCCAAAGATCTGGCTGTGGCAGGATGTGGTTTCTGGTGGGGACTTCCTACAGAGAGTCAGGGTCTTCCCATGGCTGTGAAAGCATGCACTATGCTTTCATGCAGAAGTATTGATGGAGGTCTTCAAAAGGAAGTAATCTTTGATGGAAGCCCAACCCTGAGGAACTTATCTAAACCTCATTAACTCCCAGAGGTTCCAGATTAAATCACCATCAAGTTGGGAATCAGGGCTTCAGCATACAAAATTTAGAGAGCCTCAGTTCTGTTCATAACAGTAATGCACATGGCATTACTTCATTCTGTCTTCTCCCTGGAGCTCCATTCTCTCAGAAATTGTCTCTTTTCAAATAGTTTTATTTAAACTACATAGTAATGGGTTTCGTTATGACCTTTTCAAATGTATTACTGCAACTTTCTCAAATTCTCCGCTTACTGCCTCCGCCACTCCTTCCCCGTCCTCCCATTGGTCCCATTCCTCACCTCAAATAGTCTCACCTCTGCTTCGAGTTATACACATTTAAATCTAGATTCTGCATATGAGCAAAAATGGGGTATTCGCTTCTGAGAACCTAGCTTCTAAGAATCCAGCTCTATCAGTTTTCCTGAAAATGTCCTGATTTCCTTCTTTTTGTTGCTGAATAAAAATGCATTGGGTCTAAAATAGATGTTTTGTTTTTTTGTTGATGGCCCTGTAGGCTGGTCACATGCTTTGGCTCTCATACACAGTGCAACAATAACATAGCTGAGCAAGTAACCCGGTGATGCTCTGGCCTCCAGCTCCTTGTGTGGAAACTCTGGATGGTAGATCTGATTTCCACAGCGGCTGCACCATTTTAAATTCCCATCAGCGTTGTAGGGTTCCTCTCCCTGCCCCCTCCTCGGCATTCGCTGTTGTTTTTGTTTTTCCGTGATGACAGCATTTGGACTGTTGCCGAATGAAATCTCCATGAAGTTATAATAGCGTTTCCCTTGGGGCTAAGCATATTGAACACTTTTTCATGTGTTCACTGGACACGTACATTTCTTCCTTCAAGAACTGAACTCTCTGTTTAATCCATTTGTCTACTCACTGATTGGATGATTCTTTTTGTCATTTAATTTAGGGGTTTCTTTCCAGATTCTTGAGCTTAATCTCTGGCCAGATACATAGGTAAAAAATACGTACATTTTTACCTTCTATTTTACAAGCTGTCTTCACTCTGATGATTATTTCCGTTGCTGTAGAGAAGCTTTTAAATTTCGTTAGATCCCATCTGTCAAGCCGTGAGATCATTTCCTCGGCACCTTGGAAAGCCTTCATCTTCACCTATGGCATGAAGTGTTTTTCCTGTGTCGTCCTCTAGAACTCTCAAAAGTTTCTGATTTTCAAGGAAGGACTTTGGTCAATTTTGATTGATTCTTGTGCTGGAGGAGAGATGGATTTCTCCTTTCTTCTACATGTGAACATTCAGTTTCTATGCTTGCAATTTTTAAGTTGTCTTCAAAAAGGTATGTTTTGGACACCTCTGTCAAAAATTAGGTTACGTTGTAGGCTTATTATGGGTTATTTTAGTCTTTTGTTATTCTAAATGTTTATGTGGAGTCAATACTATACAATGTTTAAAAACTAGAACTTTGCAGTATAACTCAGATAGAGTAATCCATCTCCAGATTTGCCTTTTCTGCTTAGGACTTGCAATTCTGGGTCTTCAGTACTTCCCAGTCAATTTCAGTATTGTTTTGCCTACTTCTATTTGTCATTGGAATTTTAATTGAGATTATGTTCATTTTGCAGTTCACTTTCAGTAGTATAGCTATTTTTATAACACTTATTCTGTAAATAAAGGTGAGACCTTTCTATTTTCTAATGTCTTCATTTCCCCCCATCTGGACCAATAAATTTTCCTTGTAGAGGGCTTACATACACCTGGGTTTACTTCTAAGTATTTTATTTTATTTTGAAATTATTGTAAATGTTCCCATATCACATTGGTTGCTCAGATGCTCATTGCTGATATGTAGAAAAGATGCTGCTTTTTAGATGTTGATTTCATTTCCTTACTTTGCTGAAAGTTTATCAGGTCTCAGGAGGTCCCAGGGAATGTAGTGTCATTTAAATATTGAAACAAAATATGTAGCTGCAGCAGCAACAACATTGAACCAAACCAGTCATAGAAATAAAATTTGGTGGTGGCGCACGGCTTTAATCCCAGCACTCCGGAGGCAGAGCCAGGCGGATCTCTGTGAGTTCGAGGCCAGCCTGGGCTACCAAGTGAGTTCCAGGAAAGGCGCAAAGCTACACACACAGAGAAACCCTGTCTTGAACCCCCCCCCAAAAAAAAATTTAAATCAATTAAAGCCACATACTATACAACCAACGATGTTTTTGAAAAAAAAAAAAAAAAAACAGCAAAAACAATTTAATCTATACAGCTGAGAATTAATGAGAGTAAAAACAGAAATAATGAAAAGTAAAGAAAGATGGCAGTGGAAGAAGGGGGAAATCTAACTTAAACAAAAATAAATCAAAAAATAAAGCAAGCAGAATATAAAAGAATATTGGGAAGAGAAAATATAAAGGTGATTTAAAAAACAATTGCTGGTGATGGGATAGCCAAACACCTTAATTGTCGTGCTAGAAACCTCATCCAACTACTGAGGGATCTGGATGCAGAGATCCATGACTAGGCCCCAGGTGGATCTCTGGGAGTCCAATTAGCGAGAATGAGGAGGGTTTATATGAGAGAGAATTGTTGAGACCAAGGTCGGATAAAGCACAGAGACAAATAGCCAAACAAACGGAAACACATGAAATATGAACCAATGGCTGAGGGGTCACCAACTGGATCAGGCCCTCTGAGTGGGTGAGACAGTTGATTGGCCTGATCTGTTTGGGAGGCCTCCAGGCAGTGGCACTGGGTCCTGTGCTCATTGCATGAGTCGGCTGTTTGAAACCTGGGGCCTATGCAGGATCGCTTGGCTCGGCCTGGGAGGAGGGGACTGGACCTACCTGGACTGAGTCCACCAGGTTGATCTCAGTCTGTGGGGAAGGCTTTGCCCTGGAGGAGATTGGAATGGGGGGCGGGCTGGGGGGAAGGTGAGGGGGTCGGGAGGGGGGAGAACAAGGGAATCTGTGCCTGTATGTAGAACTGAATTGTATTGCAAAATAAAAATTAAAAAAAAAAAAACAATTGCATAATAGAGGAAACTGAACAAGCAAAGTTAACAAGTAAAAGAAAAGGAAGCAAAACCTCTGAATTCCCAGAGTTTCTGAGCCTTTGCTTTCTTCTCGACCACCTACTCACAAATATATCAAGAAAAACGCTGTGGAGAATATTGGACTTGATACAGCATCTTTCTCTTCCCTCTGAGAACCTGGATTCTTGAGCTATCCCTAGTCCATAAATTTAAACAGACACTCTCTTCATTATTCTTATCCTGCTTTCAAAGCTGTTTTTGAGACGAAAACACTTGATACTGATTACTTTGCCATAGCTAGAAAGAGAAGCAGAAGACATCAAACAATGGGCTATCAATTATTTAATTCCTAATAAATTTTCCCTGAAAATCTCCATGGCTACTGATTTCTGTGCAATGGGAGAAGGTCAGGACTTGGTTTGCACTCTAGCAAGAGGGTGTCATACTAAGCTAAGATACTAATAGATTATATACATTTCTAGCCAGAGTTTACAATGTATTTACACAAAATTAAGAAAAAATCTTATGAAAATATTTAATTAGCTTATCATATGTACTGTTCCACCAGCAGCCAATTTTAAGACTTGATATTCTTTCTTATATTGGCTGGGAATGTTGTAAGTCATTTTATTTTTATAAATTGTTTCAACTTGTCTCAAAGAACCAGTTCTTGGATTAATTTTTGCTTTCTTAAGATTAGTGTCCTTTTCAATTTTTTAAAACATTTGTTATTCTCCTAAAATATTTCATTAATGATTTTTAAATTTAATGCATCACAGTGTATAATATTTTATAAACTCAGACAATAATAAAAGAGCAAATTATACTATTCTAATAGTATTAGAAATAAGACTATGAGTTTGGAAAAATGTATTTGCACACATGGTAAAGTAAGTGTTGACTAACTAACCGTATAAGACTACAAGCCTGGATAAAACAGCACATGACCACAGAAGTTGGTCAACTTCATCCATCTTCAAAGAATTCTAAATATTTCTGTTCCTGTCATTTATCATTTTCTATTTAGTTTTACTTACAGTTTCTTGCTTATGTTTTATTTCTTTCACTAGGGATCCATTCTTCATTGTGATATTTCTAGTGTGATATGTTTGATGTATTTATATTCTTTCTTATCTATGGTGAGCTCACTTTTCATCCACTGTACTTACCTGATACTCGAGCTAAGCCGCGCTATCTCTTCCTGTATCACTTATGCCAGAAGAGTCCTCTTTGATTTAATGGAACACTGCTTTTTCAAGCATCTTTACCTGTGTAACTCAAGGCTAATTGATGTAATATATACTCTATCCTATCTTTTCTTGTCATATTGCCCTTGTTTTTCACTATTGATCAAGAAGTATGTTCTACATAGGCATATTATTTTATTATTTCTGATTGAGGCTCATTTTTGTCTGAGGTATTTATTAAAATACCAAACAGAACAATCAGCAGAGTGAATTATGCAAACCAACTACAGTTAATTCATTAACTCAGGATGTTTTTTGTTTGTTTGTTTTTCAAGACAGGGTTTCTCTGTGTAGCTTCACACCTGTCCTGGATCTCACTCTGTAGACCAGGCTGGCCTCGAACTCATAGAGATCCACCTGCCTCTGCCTCCTGAGTGCTGGGATTAAAGGCGTGCACCACCACCGCCCGGATTCAGGATGTTTTTAAAATATTTCCTCCATTACTCAATAGTGTGTCCCAATATCTTAGCACAGCACTGGTCTGGCTGACTGACTATAGCCAGTATTCTGCCTTGAGCACCGTGGCCACAGTGTGAGTAAAGATAGGAGATAAGGTGGAGAATCCATGACGTGAAGGATCCATATGTACATCACCTAAATATTCAGAGATGTTATGACCCCTTACCAAAGAGATCAGGAAAAGGAGACTGACAGAATAAATACATATTTTACATACATAGAATAAATAAATATTAGCCCAATGAGGGTGGTTAGATATCAAAATCAGTCTGAAGATATGAAGAACATGGATTTCGTCCTACCTCATTCTCAGTTCATGGATGTGGATTCTGTTAGACTAACTACAAGAACTCAGCCTGTCTGTGATGTTAACAGAAAAATTACTATATTTTCAACTCCAGATCTCATTTTTCCACTCAACATCTCTAGTCAGAAGCTACCTGAAAAAATAGCCACATTTCACTTAGTCAAAAATCTACTTGCTTAAAATAATAATGTCAGGGTTTTTTTGTATTGTTTTGTTTTGTTTTTGTTTTTTGAGACAAGATTTCTCTGTGCAGTTTGTGCCTTTCCTGGAACTCACTCTGTAGTCCAGGCTGGCCTCGAACTCACAGAGATCCATCTGCCTCTGCCTCCGGAGTGCTGGGATTAAAGGTGTGTACCACCACTTCAAGGCAATAATGTCAGTTTTATTTGTAATTACATTACGTGTTTGTCTGGTGTTTTAAGGCATCTTTTTCTTAACTGAATAAACTTGGGGAAAATAGACTAAAGGTGATAAGTCTATAAAAGCATAGTGTCTACATTTTAGAGCTGCTACATCGAATACATACTAAAGACAACAAGGAAGTATTTATGGATTAACATTTTGATTCCTATTTTAAATGCATAGGTGAATATTTCAGGCATCTGTTTTTGAACTGAAAAGTCTCAAGTTTTGCTAAGTTGCCAACCATAATTTACCATTTAAGGAAACTAGAGATTCATGGTTTTATAAGTTTAACTTACTAGTTTTATATGAATTGCTTTAGTATTCTGAAATGTTTTGTTTGTCAGATAATTAAAGTGTTCAAAAAGATAATTGAACACATTAAATTTATAAATGAAGTTCAAAATCTTTAAGGGAGTTTAATTAACCAAGTTGTAAATGGAGGAAAACATTAATCTAAGTCCTCCTAGAATTATTTTAAATGTGAGATATACAAACAAGAGAATAAGATTGTTAATTTAAATCTAAAACTTTCTGTAAATAGTCTTTTGATATCCAAGAGTCAGATGAAAAATGCCTTGAAATGTCCACTGGTAATTTCTGTAAGAGCTGTCAGTCATGGTTCCTTCATGACACTTACACTCCATAATCAAAATTCACAAATTCTTTCTCTCTTTTTTGTTCATTTCTAATTTTAAAGTTTCATACATGGACAGAGATGTGAGAATCAAACAATTCTTCAAGACTGGTCAGGTCAAATGTCACCATCCCAAACTCCCTATTTCATTCACCTCATCTTCAGAAGATCTACTTTCAATTAATTTATAATTTCTTTCTATTGTACTTGCATATGGTAAATATTTAATGTCTAATAGTTACCTGGCATCACAAAGGTATTAAAGGAAGAAAACAAACCTCATGGTTCATCACTGAACTTGCTCTACTGATGTGCTGAGATGCCTGCAGATGGAGCTCTCTTTCTGAGCCTCTGTGTATCACTATTTGGGTCAACACTGTTCTAACTAGGTATAACCGGTTTAGTCTTTCCACAGCTGACTCTAGAAGCAAACATGACTGCATTCTTTCTTACACACTTGAATTTCTTGACTTGACAATTTCCTTAATTTTTCTTATTTGACTTTATGCAAATGCATTAAAAACAAATAAAATTGTATCACAGTTGTCTAACTGGTGGTTTATCTATTTTTTTGAAGTATAAGAAGTGTATAATAAACACAGTTTCAGAGCTTTGCATGTTGTAATGCTCTTTATTATTTTCTCATACCTAATTGACAGTTTAGCTTCATAGACTGATGATATTCTATGTTAGAAACAACACAGATGGGAAGGTGACATGGTAGCTAAAGGCTGCTGTGCGAGTTCTAATCCCCAGAACCCATGTAAAGTCACAGGAAGTACGACTTCTCTGTAATCCTAGCTCTCTTCTGACAAAATAGGGATGGAGACAGGAGAATCCTTGAGAGCTCATGGGATAGCTTAGTGTGTGCAGCATCAATGAGAGGCTCTTCCTCAAACAAGATGGAAGATGATGCCTGCAATGCCCTCTGAACTCCATGTGCACTATGTCAAGCATATACCTGAATTCACACAGATGAGCATGTATGTACCTCTCTCTCTATCTATCTATCTATCTATCTATCTATCTATCTATCTATCTATCTATCTCTCTATCTCTATCTGTCTCTCTCTCTCTCACACACACACACACACATTTTTTAAATCAGGGAATACTGAATTTTCTCTTGCAGGTTTTAGACCTTTGTTTCATTTTTAAAGCCTTTTTATATAAGTTTTTCATAACATATATTTTGATCATATTCTTTCTCCTCCCTCCAAATCTTCCCAGATTTCCCTTTCCATACCCATCCAATTTCATGTTCTTCCTTACTCTTATAAAACAAAAACAACCACAAAAAGAACACACACACACATGTACACATGTATGCACTCCCCAAGCCATAGAGACTATTTTGTGTTGAACAATTACTCCTGAGCATGGAATCTGATCTGGATTGTGGTTGATATATCTCTCCATTGAAGAGACTAGCTATTACCTCTTTTATCAGCTTTCATTGTAAATAGCATCTTGGCTAGGAGTGTGTCTATTCACCCTTGTCTTAGTTAGGATTTTTATTACTGTGAAGAGACACTATGAACATGGCAACTCCTTATAAAGAAAATATTTAATTGGGGTGTCTTGCTTACAGTTTCAGAGGTTCAATCCATTATCATCATGGCGGGGAGCATGGCCGCAGGCAGGCAGATGTGGTGCTAGAGCTGAGTGTTCTTACATCTTGATAGGCAGGCAACAGGAAGTCAATTGACTGTCACTGAGTGAAGCTTGAGAAAAAGACCTCAAAAGCCACCCCCACAGTGACACACTTCCTCCAACAAGGCCACACCTCCTAATAGCGCCACTCCCTTTGGGGGCTATTTTCTTTCAGACTACCACAGTCCTCCTTTGTGCTGGGCTTTTGTCAGGCTTGAGTCTGTGCAGGTCTTAAGCATGCTTCCACTGTCTCTGTGAGTTCATATGTGTATCAGCTCTACTGAGCAGGAAAACACAGTTTCTCAGGGTCATCCATCACCTCTGCCTCTAGCATTTTTTCTAGGTCTTCCACAGAGGTCCCTGAGCCTTAGGGATAAGGCTGTGATAGAAACATCCCATTTAAGACTGCGTGCTCCAAAGTCTCCTACTCTAAGCACATTGACCAATTGTGGGTGTCTATGTTAATTACCATCTGCTGCAAGGAAAAACTTCCCTGATGTGGGTTTAGTGATACATTAATCTGTGGTTATAGCAATATGTCAATGGAAGTCAATGTATTTCCATATTCTTTAGCAGAATAACAGTAGTAGGTTTTCCCCTGGGACCCATAACTTATCTGGTCTTGGGTTCTTAGCCTCATTTAACAGCATTGGATATGGGTTCTATCTCCTGGGGTAGGCCTTAATTTAAAAAAAAAAAGTAGTTAGTTGTTCCCATAACATCATTGGCACTATTGCACTAGTGGGTATATCTTGCCATCAGGTCACTATTATAGTTCACAGTTGCCATATTTGTGTGAAATTAATGATTACTTTTCTCTTCCAGTAACATGTACTCCCTTCCAGCACCATGAACACTAGTTAGTAGGAGTGAAGCTTCTAGTCAGGCACCAGATCAGTTTCTCCATGTTTGATGACATAAGTATGAGGTGTCTTCCACAACTGCTTCAGTGTCTCTTAGTGACCTCCTTTGCCTCTCTGGAAGTTTGGGTTAACTTACTTTTTCTGAGTGTGTTGATTATGTTCTATTAATAAAACGATAATTTCATCCACCGATGTGGTCTCTGATAGATATATCCCATCTTAAATGTGTGGTTTTACTTGCTTACCATTTCAAAGACATTATTTATGTATATTACCCCTTACTCTACTGATCTCTTTTAAATGTGTGTTCTTCACTGTTGGCACTCACTCAAGTTTCGTGCTCTACTTTCCCTTATTTCCGTTCCCTTTTGGAGGAGATGCAATTAACTTTATCTTTCAGATTTCTTATTAAATACTTTTGCAACAAAGTTTTAGATTCTTCTGCTATTATTTTCATGTATTTACTTATGATATGCCTTAGGCCTGTTGTAGCACCCTCCCCTCTCATCTTTCTCAGATGTGAGCTACATAGCATTTCAATTCCTCCATAGGTTGTTTGGTTATAATTATTATTTTATTTTTTCCACATTTCTTGAAGCCATCTACATTCTCATTCTTCCTTCCTCTATGTGCATTCAAGATCATGCACAAACTTTTCATGAACTTTAATTCATCAGTAACAATTTTCTAGTGTGGGTCACCACATGGAGAACATACCACATGACACATTCCTTACTATATTCCTTTACACTGACCATTTTCTTCAGAGTAAAGTTTCCCATTCCCTGTCTTGGATACACAGGCACCAGACATAGATTGATTGATGAGAGATGAAGATCAGGGAGATCTTAGCCTCCAGGCACTTGCTCTTTGCTTTCAACCTCTATTTTATATGTTACCAGTTAAGTTGATGTGGCTTGTTCTGAGATATTGTGTTTTACGTCTCTGCAAGAAAAAAACACTTACTTTATGGTCATAGGACCCAGAAGCAGAGCTAGTGTTGGAAAAGTATACCTTGTATAATCCTGCCCCGACCTTCCTTCCCTTACTGACAGAATTTTTATCTCTTTGGTCAGGTAAATATCAGCTGTGGTAGTTTGAATAAAAATGGCCCCATAGGCACATAGGGAGTAGTAGCGCTATTAGGAGGTTCAGCCTTGTTGGAGTAAGTGTGGCCCCAGAGGAAGTATGTCACTGGTGGGTGGGCTTTGAGGTTTAAGAAGCTTAAGCCAGGCCTAGTGGCTCACTGTCTCTTCCTGCTGTCTGATATCCAGATGCAGAACTCTCAGCTACCTCTCTAGCACCATGTCTGACTGCATACCACCATGTTTTTAGAGGTGATGATAATATAATAAACTTCTAAATTGTAAGCCAGTACCAATTAAATGTTTTTCTTTATAATAGTTGTTGTAGTCACAGTGTCTCTTCACAACAATAAAAACCTTAAGACACCAGTCATCTGTGTACTTCCTAATTTCAAAAATGTGGTTTCTCTCTTTATGTTAGTTAATATACTTCTTATCATCCTTTTAGAGTTTTAGAAAGGCACAAAGTACTGCTATGTAGTATGCTACACATACTCAGGCATCCACACACTTGCAGCCCTTCTTCAGAGTATGGTTTAGAATTCTTCAAGTCAGTCACCTTTAGCTAAATTGTTGGAGTTTTTTCCTTCTCATTTATCTACATTTTGCAAATTATGTTAATAATGAAGTTAAAGGCAGAGTCAGATCCTCCTTCCTCTTGCTATCTAGAACTATCCAAGAAACACAGACTAGCTTTTCTCGAGAGTTTACTAGGATCTGCCTGAAGTATCATCAGGCCTTTAGCTTTTAGAAGTGGCATGGCTTGGTGTTATTTTTTTTCTTTTGTTGGAATAATAAAATGATACTTTTTGTTTATTTTATAGTTTAAATTTCTTTAAAAATAAACCTTCATATCTATTCTCAAATATATTGGCCAAAATACAGATAGCATTCTTTAGAAATTTATAAATTATCCAAGTGTTCATTTGGCTTATTGCATTAAATGTCTGCTTTTTATCATCTATTCAAAAAATTCCTCTTTGAATTATTTGAAAAATTATATATCTATTGGAATGGGAAATGGTTGAATGCTTTAAATGACAGTATATTATTTTGAAAATAGTGGAAGTATCACATATTTATTGCAAAATGTACATATAGTGCCAATTTTCTTAAGGTGGATTGCGAACTCCTTCAGGCTACCACACTTTACTAAGGGCTACAACTAAGTAATCCTTCTCTGTTTGGAGCAGTGCTGCCCCTCATCCCTAACCCAGAAGCAATCTTCAATTGATAGCCACCTGTGAATAAAAAAATTCATTTTCTCCAAAGGAGTCTCACTGGGGAAACAAACCACTCTTACTTGTAGGCCCCATGCCCAGCAGTAGATGGCCAACAGAAAACAAACTCAATGGCATCTTTGGGGGTCCTTTGTCTCTTAATGTTGAGGTAAGGTATTAATTTTTTAACAAGTCATTTGTGTATATATTATGTTCTGCCTGTTTTCTGTTTTTATGGGATTCCTGCGTGTGGGAATATGTGTGTCTCTGCATCTATATGCTTTTGCTTTGACTCTTTTTCTTCTGTTTGATAGGCCTGTCCTCTTCTGATCTGTTGGTTTTTTGTTTTGTCTTACTGTGTTTCATTTTATCTTATTATTCCTTAGATTCCTGTTGGTTTTCTGAGGAGAGAGAGAAAGGGTGTGGATCCAGATGAGAGGGGAATGTGGGAGGGAGTAGGGGAAAGGGAATCTATAGTCAGAATAAATTATATGGAAAAAGGCTATTTTCAATAAAAGAAAAAATATTTTAAAATATGCTAACATTCACAAGGTTCTTCATTGGCTGAGTTATTTATTTATTTATTAAAAAAAAAAGGTTAAAAAGAGCACTATGGATGCTGCTCAAGATTAGAACATCTACCCAGCCTGGCAAGACCCTGAACTTGATCCCCAGCACTGAAAATACACTGTGATTTATTTCAATTCTGATCATTTTTATAGCCATTTTAAAACAATAGTAAGATTTTCAATGTACTTTTAAAAACTAGATTAATTTATTTTCTTTTATTTTATGTGTGTGACTATTTTGCCTGCAGATATGCATGCCTGGGGCCCATGGAGGACAAGAAAGGATGTTGGATCTCCTGGATTGGAGTCATGATGGTTGTGAACCACCACATTGGTGCTGGCAACCAAACCTGGGTCCTCTGCAAAAGAAACAAGTGCTCTGTATGGCTATCTCTCCAATGTTGCATCCGCCTCGACCAGCAAAGACGCAACACCAGGCTCTTCTCCAAGCAGTTTATTCAGGAACCTTGAACAATCTTCTGACCCCAGGGAAAGCCATCTTCTCCTCCAAGGAAAGCCAGCCCATGCCCTTTATAGCCACTGGGCAACCAACCCGTAGTGCCACGTGGACAATGCCGATAGGGTCAGACATACGCAAGCAAGCCAGATTCCACGCCCAAGCCAAATAAGGAGTTGTTTATCCCAGAGAACACCTGCCATGGGGAAGGCAGAAGCCAGACGCCGGCGCCATCTTTGAGGCGCGGCCGTGCACGGCTCTCTACACTCCAACCCCAATTTTCAAAGTATTTTAACATTTTTATCACATTTAGTGTGTGTGTGTGTGTGTGTGTGTGTGTGTGTGTGTGTGTGCACATACGTGTACACAGGTCAGATGGTAACTTACAGGAATCTTGCCTTTGACCATATGGTTCCAGGAATTGAATTTGGGCCATTAGACTTGGCTCCAAACCCTTTACCCACTGAGTCATTGTTCCTGGCCTCAATTTTTGAATGAAACATTAAGTCAACATATTCCATAATTGGTACACCTCATTTATGTTTAAAAAGTATACATACATGTGTTTATGAATTGAAGTGTTCAGGTTGTAATTTAAAATATCACCAGGAACAGAAGGAAGTCAGGGCACAGACAATGGGCCACTTCAGTTCACATTTGATCTATTTCATAATTGATCACATTTGATCTATTCATATTGATTTCATAATCAAGCACTATGAAATGTTATGTTATCATATTACAATTTGTGACATTTTACTTCAGTTAAAATCAAAGAAAAAGGAAGAAAGCCAGGTGACAATGGTAGCTGTCATAAAATCATTTTTTACAAATGATCTTTTCTTACCTACTCCTTGGGCTAGTAGATGTCAACTAGAGCAAGAAGCAGATTCCACACTGTGTGCAGTGAGGATATAAGTATAAAAATGAGGAAGATTGCTCAACTGGATGCTCACTCCACCTCCAGTGGGCACCAATTCATTCTATAAATGTTCCAAGAATGCTTGCTTATTTTGAAAGCTTATTAATCATACATGTTTAAGGATCAAGTAAATTGTTCATATTTTCTTTTTCAAAAATTATACACCAGAGATCTAAAGCAAAGGGCAACTTATATCACTCTAGAATGGTTTTGTATTCCTTTTGTTTAAATTTCGGGGTTTTTTTTATTTATTTTTATTTTACATGCATTGTTGTTTTGTTTTGTTTTTTTTTTATATCCATGGGTGTTGGTTCTCCTGAAACTGGAATTACAGACAGTTTTGAGCTGTCATGTGGGTGCTGGGAATTGAACCCAGGTCCTCTGGAAATGCAGTCAGTACTCTTAACCACTGAGCCATCTCTCCAGGCCTTGCTTTTTTTTAATGTTGTATTTTTTTTATTTTATAATTTAATTTAATTTTACATACACATGAACTATGAACCAATAGCTGAGGAGCCCCCAACTGGATCAGGCCCTCTGGATAAGTGAGACAATTGATTAGCTTGAACTGTTTGGGAGGCATCCAGGCAGTGGGACCTGGACCTGTCCTCAGTGCATGAGCTGGCTTTTTGGAACCTGGGCCTTGAGCAGGGACACTTAGCTCAGCCTGGGAGGAGGGGACTGGACAGGCCTTGCTTTTATAATTCTAAATAAGCTCACTGACTAGCAACACTGAGTCTCCTTCAAATCATGTGAACAGGGCTGTGGTGAAACACAAGGTGAAGAGAGAACTCCAAACTGAAATGCAGGCACCACAGATGGCCTAAGGTAAAATTTCTTCTGATGGGTGGAAGTTATGCAGTTCTCACCAGGTACACACAAGCAACCAGTTATCAGCTCCTTTTATATAAGTAAGGTAAGAGAGGGAAAATAAAATGACTACAACGAACCTCACTTAAGTTTCAAAATAGAATCATCTAGTATCACCCATGAGTCCCCAGAGTAGAACACCCATCAACCTTTCACCTAGTGCTTTTAGATTCCAATGGAAAACTTGTCCTAAATTTGCTATTACTAGGTATCATAAAAAATAGAAAATTCTCTCATTTTTTCTTTATGTATAAACTAATGAAATTTCTAAAACAACATTTTATCTCAAATGCATGTTGGGTTTTCCCCCAAATATAGTAAAACAGGGCTAAAATACAATTAAACAAGGTAAGGACGATAAATAGATAAATGATTGATCTTGATTCTCTAGTCTCTTTCCTAAGTAACAAGTTGGAGTTGCAACAGCCATCATTAATGATTAAAAATATTTTCCCTCACAGGAAATTTTAATTTTTTTGGGGTTTTAATGGCAAACAAAAGTTCGTTCAGCAGTTACTTCCTGAGTGCCTGCTTTGTGGAAAAGGGTGCAGAGGCCAAAGCTAAGAGAGCAGGGAGCAGCAGGGTGTGCTGCAGCATTCTCTGTGAGAGAAGCCTTGGTAAAGGCAAGGGTCTTGCTCAGGCTGGGATTCCTCTCTTCATAGGTTTCTCTGGGAGCACTCCCACTGCTTCTGCATCCATTGCTCAGGTCTGTAGGATCCCTGCACTCTGTGGCATCTCTACACCTGCACCCAGGCAGAAGTCAGCAGTCCATTATAGTGTACTTTTCTGCCAGCAGGGAAACTTCAAACATTCTGACTAAGGCTGTAGCAAAACAAGGTGGACAGAGGTGAGGAAGCTTAAAGTCCCCTTCTGTGTCAACACACACAGCAGAAGAGGAAGGTAGCCTGTGAGGCTGTTCTCTAACGGCCCTTGGGTTTCCTTATGCAGCAGAAAGGAGAATGTACCAGGTTTCCTATTTGTTTGAGGCTAGTCTTTCCTCCTCCTCCTCCTCCTCCTCCTCCTCCTCCTCCTCCTCCTCCTCCTTCTCCTCCTCCTCCTCCTCTTCCTCCCCCTCCTCCTTCTCCTCCTTTTCCTCCTCCTCCTCTTCTTCATGACAAAATTGGAAGCATTTTTCTTCTAATTGTTGTTTTAAGAATCCATCACTACTCTTCTCAAATTTGACATGGTGTCACCCTCTCTTCTGAATTTTCAGTAGCTGATAGTTCCTTTTCTGGCCCTCATGAACAATACCACAATTTTAAATGAGAAGAAACATAACAGATTTTCTCTTGATTTTTCAAAGAATTCCACAGAGGCAAAAAAAAAAAAAAAAAAAAAAAAAAAAAAAAAAAAAAAAAAAGATCAAGCAGCTGCACAATGCCATAAACCAAGAGACCCCAGGAATCAAAAATTAAAATGAAAAAAGTGTCCACAGTTACCTGGCAATTCTGCTCCAGGGAAGCAGTATTTGACCTCTGAAGCTGATTCATTCCATTGGAATACCTGGGATCCAGCAGAAAATGACACCTGAGAGGTGAGAAGTGAAATATTTCTTTTAGGAAATAGTCATAGAATTGTTTTTAGAGTGAAAGAGGGAAAATAATCATCTTATTTATCTAGTAGTTCTACTGAGTGCTTTCCACTAAAAGAGAAGTGTGTGTGTAGCAGGAAGGGAATTACACCACATTTCACGTCATGTGAGAGACTGAGGAAAATCTCCCTTGTGTTGTTGAGTAACGCATTGTTTACTGATTGCTTCTAGATTCAGTGATTTTATGAATAAGTCAGAGCATGGTGTTACCTACTTTCTCTGCAGAATGAACCTCAAGTTTCCACTTCATTTTTGTGACAAAAACACAGTCAAAATTTCCAGAATGGGAGCAATGCTTTCATAATGAAAAAATATACTCAGAGGGGAAGCTAAGATGTTCATTACTGAGTTTTTAGTGATGATAGCTGAAGAAAATTAACCTTGAGGAAACTAAACTCTCTGGAACTGCTGGAAACAAAAAATGGAAAAGGCAGCCTTAGTCCTCACTGATGGAGGACAAAACTCAGCTCATTTATGATCTACCCCTCAAAGTAAATAAATTCCAGCTAGACTGAAGTGGCATTGCTAATTGTGTGGACTGAATGATTGGGTCCGGTCCCTGCCTTATGTAGAAATCCCAGATCTCAAGGTGCTAGTTTCCCAGATGAGCTTTCAGTGGGTAATTGCTTGATGAGGGCAGATTCCTGAAATATGTTTATAAGTAATGAACAACAGGGAGACGATTGTTTCTTGGCTACTTGAGGCAAGGGTTCAGCCAGGTAGGTAATCCTAGTACTTGGGACACTGTCAGGAGGTCACCACAAATTCAAGATCAGCCTGTTCTACATAATGAGTTCTAGTTCAGTGAGGGCTACATAGCAAGATATTGCCCCCCACAAACACACACACTCAAATAATAAAGAATAAAGAATAAGGACAGGAAAAGAGGAAGACAAAGGATTGCAAACTAGGATGAAGAACTCAGCTGCGGAAGCACATCTCAGACTTTCAGATTCTTGTGAAGTAAACGCTTTGTCTTTGAGTTCCCCACTGGATGGAATTCATTTATAGCAACTGAACTAAGTACTGGTCCATTGTCTGTGGGTGGGGATGGTACAGAAAGGATGCCCTGTGAGTGACTACTCAGGGTGGAAGTGGAGGACTATTTGGTTGTGGAAGGTCACATTCCATATGGCCTCTTCCTTGCACTTCAGACAACCTTACACATACTGTAGGGATACCTTGTATAGTAGGGTGGCCTCCCAGAGGCAAGTCTGTTTCTGTTATTTGTTGATATCATCAGTCCCTTCACCAATGACCAGAACATGTTTAATACATTTCATTAAGTTCAGTTGAAGTTCCTTACTTCATACAAACTCGACATGTGTTTCTGCACTCATTTGTATAGCAGAAGGTAATTTTTTTCTGCCGAAGATTGTATTAGTAACAATTGTGTCAAAATTAGGAGCCAAGGCTTTTATATAAGACATGTTCGAGCTGGGCGTGGTGGCGCACGCCTTTAATCCCAGCACTCGGGAGGCAGAGGCAGGCGGATCTCTGTGAGTTCGAGGCCAGCCTGGTCTCCAAAGCGAGTTCCAGGAAAGGCGCGCAAAACTACACAGAGAAACCCTGTCTCGAAAAACTAAAAAAAAAAAAAAAAAAAAAAAAGACATGTTCATCTTGAGAAAATATTAATAATGGAAACAGTGTATGGTGTGCATAAACAGAACATAACAAATCCTTTAATTTATCATAAGCCCTTCTGGGTATTAATCTTTGTCTTGGTAAAACAGCCAAATCTGATAAAACCCAAAGTGATTTTAATCTCATTTGGAAAAAATACAATATATTTATTGATCTATTATGCAACTGAGCAGAACTCATCCAAAATTTTTTCTCAATGCTGAGATTTGATGTTTCTTTCTCATCAGCTTGTATTACTTTTCATTTTGTTGTTAGAATTTGTCTCTGCTAAAGTAATACCAGGATTTTGTTCATTGAACATGTTTTGATAGGTACCTAAAGTTTAACCTTTGGTTTGTGCCATGACCTGGATTTAATCCCCAATGTGTTTGTAGTAGACAGCAATTAACATAGAAAACCACAACTGGTCAGCAGCATATAGCAACTAAGAGACTATGGGATGCTCAGCCCTAAATGCAACACCTATGTCATACCCCCCCCCCCCCATGATTCAGTGATCTATGTGAAGAGGGAACAGAAAAAAATGTATGAGCCAGAGGTGGTGGATGACTTCCAGGAAACAGCAGTTCCCAGATATAATAGAGCAGAAGCACATAGAAACTCACAGAGACTGGAAGCATGAAAAAGACCTGCCCAAGTTCACACCAGACAAAATCCCAGCAACAAGGGGTTGGGATAGAGTGGAATCCCACCCCTAACCAAGGAGCTACTAGCAGTGGATAGCTGTGGGAAAAGTGAAAGTTAATTTTCTTCAATAGAGTAACACTGGGCATATCAAACACCCTACAGGGCAGGCCCCTTGATCGCGTATAGTTGGCCAACATAAAATCGACTTTGTGAGTTTGTTTTGTTTTGCTTTTAAGAGTGAGAGAGAACATGGAATTGAGTGAGTAGGGAGGTAGAGGGTTTGGTAGGAGTTAGCAGGCATGCACATGGGAAGGTCACGGAATGATGTCAGGAACCAATCCTCATCCCTCTTCCTTACTTTTCATTGAGACAGAGTCTCTCAGTCCTACTCAGAGCTCATGGATATAGCTAGCCCCGCTCCATCCTGCTCTGAGAATTCCATCTCAGCCTTCCATAGGCTAGAATTACAGGCAACTCACCACACCCAACTAGCATTTATATGGGTTCTGGGATCCAAATTCTGGTCCTCAAGCATAGCAAGTACTTTAACCATTGAGTCACTTCCCCAGCCCTGAATCATTATGTTTCAGTTGTATCTGTATAATGTCACATATTGTACCTAGAATTTGCTGGCAGAATTATAGTCTAAAGCCTTCGACATGCAAGGCCTACTCAGTGGTGAGTTCATTTTCTGTTCTCACTGCTTTTGTCTGTCTGTTATTTTCTAGTATTTACATTTATTTTGTCATCCAAAGGTTAAATAAGCCAAGTTGGACTTAGCTAGCTGCTAACAGTATCTTTAAGGTATTATAGTCATATCCACCTACCTTAATACTATTTAATATGCATTATAACCATATAGTCTAGTTTGGTTTCCTGTTGCTGTGATAAAACACTGACCAAACACAACTCAGGGAGGAAAGGGTTTATTTGTTTTACAGGTGACAGTTCATCATCCAGGGACACTAAGGCAAAGACTCAAGATGGGAACTGGAGGCAGTAACTGAAGCAGAAGCCATTGAAGAACACTGCTTACTGGCTTGTTCTCTATGACTGGCCTAGCCTGCTTTCTTATTTAGCCCAGGCCTACCTGCCCAAGGACAGGACCACCTACAATGAGCTGGGCACTTCTACATCAATCAGCAATCAAGCAAATGTCCCCACAGACACGTTCACAGGGCTATGTATGGAGGCAGTTCCTCTGTCAAGACTCCCTTTTCCAAGTTATGTTTGAGTTTGTACAACGTTGACAAAAACTATGACACCACCACCGCCCGGCAGCACTCGGGAGGCAGAGCCAGGCGGATCTCTGTGAGTTCGAGGCCAGCCTGGGCTACCAAGTGAGTCCCAGGAAAGGCGCAAAGCTACACAGAGAAACCCTGTCTCGAAAAACCAAAAAAAAAAAAAAAAAAAAACTATGACACCATATACACCTACCTTAATAATATAATTTAGTAGGTATCATACCTATATCTATCTATCTTAATAGTATCATTTACTAAGCTTTGTGACCATATTTACCTACCTCATTTCCCTTCCATATTTCTGAATGTCCTCTGTTTTTAGTTTTTAACTTTGTTTATTCCAGTTTCCTTTTTTAAGAGTTCCTCACAGTTGTTGATTAAAACCCAGTTCTCTGCAATGAATAAAAGTATTCATTCATTATTACAGTTAAGGTGTCACATTTCATCTTCTGACATTGACAAGAAACACTTACAGTGTTGCTTTGCTAATAAATACATGTGGGGCACATGCATGTGTATTTCTTAATTCATCTGTGATTAAGAACAAGAAGTCCCAGCAGACAGAGAGTGATGGAGAGGGTCAGGGTCTGCTAAGTGACACCAGAAAGTCACAACTACAGCCCTTTATCAAGGGTAAAGCAATCATCAATGATCTTTACAGACTGTTTGCTACCAGAATAATGGAAGCGAGGATTTTCAACTCATTGACTTTTTCATTCCCATATGCCCGCACATCTGGAAGCAGTGTTTATCAAGCAAGCTAGTGAGTGATTATGGCTTCTATCTACAAGAGGCAGTTACCTGTTTTCCCTTTGCCATCAAAAATTTATAAGAAAATGGGAAAATTCGGATAGAAACTGGAAAGAAGTATAGTGTATGTATAGAAAATGAGTATAGCAAATTGTTATGTGAAAGGCATTGTTGGGTGAGTATGAAATAAAATAAACATCTAGAAGAGTAAGAATACATGTTTTATGTACTTCTATTTTAATTCAGCAACTCAGAATGAGTGACAATGAGAACTGTAGCAATGCTGGGTTATATCTTTTGCCTACTCCTCCTGCCAGACAAGTCCAGACCAAGGTGTTTTCAGATTCTCAGTATGCTAACAAGTCACTGTGTGAAAAGTGCCACATGAATTATTCTAGAAATCCATTGGAAATGCATTTGTGTTTTCTTGTAACCTCAAGCTTATAATTCAGTTTGGAGATCATACTATATAAATGTAGAAACACTGTAATTATGTTCACAAATTGTTTTTTTAAACATGCAAATGAGTATGGTACAAACTGAATGCATAAGTGTGGGGTGTGCTGTGGAATGATGATCAATACCACTGGGATTAATCAGGGAAAAGTTTCTGGTGGGGGGACTGAATTTTAAACAGAATTTGATATATTTGTTTATGTAGCACTCACTTTATGTTTTCTAATTATAAAGATAATGTATTCTTATAATCTCATGGCAATAAATGTGCAAATTCCAAATTAGTTATAAGAGTAAAAATGAGCTAAGATTCTATTGACCACAGAAACCCAACACCAACTGACAGGCAGACACTGAGTGATACAAATGCCTCAGGAGCCTCATTTAGCATCAGTCTATGGATCAACCTTCTAATCACACACTGTTACCAGGTAGCTAATCATTTAGGAATTTCCAAATTTTGTTAATAAAAACATTTTTGCTGATAACTCTCTTGCCCTTAGTATTATTTTAAGATGCATTTTAAAAACTCATTATAATAAATCATGGTTTGTGACGACTTTAAACTTCCTATTTTTTAATACTCATGAATAATAAAAACATCTCTGTATAGTTAGGATTCTATGTGACACATTTCTGTACTTACTAGCAATTCCAAAAATATGTCAACATGCCAATTATTGTTTTTCTCCCAATCCTATCAGTAGTAGTAATTTTATTAGTATGAAGTAATTTACAAAATTTAAATTGGTATTGTTAATGTATTAATTAAGGCCATTGCCACTTTCTTTTTCAGTTGTTTCTCTTGATGTTCCAGATAGTAAAGGTGCATTAGGCAGATAATTCATCAAAGCTTCTCTACAAGCTACTCTGGAAGACAGTCTTTGGCTTCCCTTACTACTGCAGCTATCATCAACTTAGTAGTAGCTTTATGAAAGATATGGGATTCTGCCCGCTTTCACAACTTTTGTCATAAGAATTATTTCTATTTTTATTTTCCTATATTTATTTCCTTTTGTTACATATTTGCATGCACGTCTGTGTGTGGTTATGTGCATTTGGGTAAGATGACAATGGAAGCCAAGGACAATGGAACACCCTGGGGTTGGAGTTACAGGAGGCTGTGAGCTACCTAACGTGGGTGCTGTGAACTTAACTTGGACCCTATGGAAGAGCAGTACACACTCTTAACCACACTAAACTATCTCTCCAGATCTCGTTTCTACTTTTAAAATGTCTACTTTATCTTCATTATAGCTCACTGAAATTTATTTTGTTTCCTTTTTAAAGACACAAGTGAAGTTTTCTGTAGTTCATTGTCTCTCTGGACTACAATCTTAGTATTAATACTCTCAAACCCCTTTCCTCGGAATTTTTCAAAGGGTTTTTTTTGTCTAACCTATTAATTTTTATAACCATTTTCTTCTATTTCTAATAAAATTTAAATGTAATCTCCCTTCTCCATATAATGTCAGATCCTCTACAAAGTGTCCATGTTGTTATTTCCTGACTGTCCTTGCAGACTTCCACTGCCTCTGCAGGGTCCCTGTGTGATCACCACCTATAGCTCCACAGCATCTCAGCTCATACTACTCCACAGTGCAGGTAATAAGTGGGTAGCTAATGGTGAGCAAGCTCTTTATCAAAATAGTTCAAAATCAAGAAAACACCTATTTACTGTTAAAAGCAGTTTAAATCTATACATAGGTTACCCTCTCTTTATCACTTCTTCCTTTCTCCCGTCAATTATGTAGTTTATCTACATATGATTTTTAAGCTAACTTCTCAAGACTTCCCCAAAGCGTGAAACAAATGTGATATCTGACATCTATGTTTCTCCATCTTATTTTCTCATGAAATATCAAAAATGATTAAGCACGCAGCATGCCCTGGGTTGTTTCCTGTGTAGCACCAGGTATCAGGTGCTGGAGCCTTCAAAGACAGGAGCCGTGGAAGCAGTCTTTGTACTGAGTTGTTATCCAGCAGGACCTGGTGAACAAACGGCAAAGCATACTTTCTTCGTTCACAGCCCTCCCAGGAAAGGCTGTCGGCTTTGTTCTTCCTTCACTAATGATAGGAAGTGCAGGCTTAGTATTTGCAACAGTACCCCCAAATAAGGAGGAACACAGTAGAAAGACACTACTCTAGCTGGTCGCTCACTTGAGAATTCATATCTCTTCTTTGCTATAAACACTTACTCATGGACTAGGCACTAGGAATACAGTAGTGAGCAAAACAAAGGTCTCCTGGCCACATGAAGTCTGGATTCTAGTAGACAGAAACAGTAATCTGATATGAGCCAAGAAATAGCAAAGTATACAGACTAAACCCTCTTTAATTAGAGTAAGAGTGACATCTGGGGAGGGAATTGTGGCAGACGGCCAGACTTGAACTCCTGGAGATAAGGAAGAGTAGACTATGTGGTTGATAAACATGAATCCTATTTTGGATTGCACTCTCCTGGAAAAGACAATGGATGCTCTCAGTGCAAGACATGACTCTGGCATTGCACAATTGCCCTAAATCTAACACTGCTTCCACCGAGGAGGTAAAAGAAGTGAGGTGGGTGTAGTTACAGACAAGGACTGAGAATGTCAGAGTCTCTAGCTAGTTTGACAGCCACCAGCCTTTATCTGTCAAAGCCAGTTCACAAGGTGGGAAAATTGACTGCCCCAAAAGACATTTAAAAATTCAGAAGCATACTACCAAAGAAATCAAACAAAGACCAAGTGATTGACCCAGAGAATGGCAATCTGAGTATGTGGCAAATGATCTCCAATGATGATCCTGAAGAAGTTCCTCTAGCTTAGGAGGACATAAGAGATAACAAAATGAGGAGAATAAACTTCACGGATCATGATGAGAGGCTCTAAGAATGAACCAAATCTGGAACCTGATGAATCACTGTCAGAGCAGAAACTTCAATAGAGCTCAGGGGCAGACGCTATCACACCAAATCAAAAGACTTTGAAACTCAGAGATGTGTTATTAGAAATGATGCAGTTAGAAGAATAAGAGGGAAACAAGACTGGGGGGAGAAATTCTGTGTTACTGAAAGTAAGAGGGTGCCTTGTTGTACAAGCTCAAGAAGAAAAGGTAAAAAGATAAAACTTATTCCAGGAGATATTGATAATGAAAATGCTTCCAATTCTGGCCCAAGGAGCATCCAGATGCATGTCATAATACAAATGACCCTAAACAGACTATGAAATGGTTGTACCTAAACAAGAGACCACATAAAAGTCAAGTAAAAGGCATGGAAACTACCAGAGAAAAGCAATCTATCATGAATTTGCAAACTTGGATGCAGTTATGAGTGGATGTTTCAGCAATAAACCTTATAAGCTAGGATGGTATATTCAAAGATCTGAAAGAAAAAGGGAGAAACCTGATGGTCAAGAATGATATACACTTGGGGAAGGGGGACCTATTAATAATATCCTTTAGTGAAGATGGAACAAAAACTTCCCAAAATAAATGAATCAAATACTTCATCAACATTAGGCCTTCAAGAAGACCTAACCACAGTTGGGTCTTTAAAAAAAAGGAAGCTGCTCATTAGAAAAAATACATTAAAAATATGTTACTAACAAAGATAAATGTTTAATCAAATATAGACCAGTGTAATAGTGTAGCAGACATACATAAACAATTTACATCAAAAGAGTAATCAAGGGTTGGTTACTGGAGTTATCTAATTTGGGGACTAAAAAAAGAAAATAATTGTGTAAGTTCATCCAGTCAGGCATAAGGGATTGGTAAGAATGAGCTTCACATAAAATTCCCAATGTGTCAAGTCAGAAGTTGTCCCTGACGGTAAACACATGGTTAGATCTATCAACATTGTTCTTCCAAACTAATTTGTGCATTACAGGTTCACAGCTACCACTCTTGGGCAAGCTGGCCATCCGTTGATTACCAACCAAGTAAACACTGTATGCCATAGAGTCTATGGGACGCTGGGCAGGCCTCTGGCCTGAGTGTTTCAGAGCTATTCAAAATGCAGGAACAAAGTTCGTTGTTTTTCTATTTTAACTGTCATTATTTTTTCTCTTTTTTGTGGTAGATAAGTACATAAGTGTGTGATTGATAGTGAGGGCTTTAAAATCCACTGTGAAGCTCCAGGGCTTCTGAATGGCTATTCTCCACTGTAGAAATGTTCATTGAGATGCATAGACTTCAGGTCTGGGCAAGTGCTTGTTTGAATTACTGTTAATTTACCTGCATGGTGTTTTTAATTTGCAAGTTTTTTTTAACAATAAAGTGATTTTATTGTAAAAATAATATTGCAGTTGTAAAGCTTGTTCCTTTAATATCAATTGCCCATCTTCTGAATAAGGACACAGAAAGGTCTAAGTAGAGCTTCCCTCAGCTCTGCTCTGTCATTTGTAATTTAGATTAATTTAAGAATTTGCTTTCCCGCCGAGCGGTGGTGGCGCACGCCTTTAATCCCAGCACTCTGGAGGCAGAGCCAGGCGGATCTCTGTGAGTTCGAAGCCAGCCTGGGCTACCAAGTGAGTCCCAGGAAAGGCACAAAGCTACACAGAGAAACCCTGTCTCAAAAAACCAAAAAAAAAAAAAGAATTTGCTTTCCCAATGCATGTAGTTTCTCTTGATATCTATAAGAACCCTGGATCCAGTTAAGATTGTCAAAAGCAGATATTAGTAAACTACCTATGGAGAGAGAGAAAGAGAGCCAGTGAGAAGGAAGGAAAGACAGAGGATAGAGGGAAAAGGGAAGAGAGAGTAAGTGGAGAGGGAAAGGGAGAGAGAGAGAGAGCTAGAGAGTATGTTAGAACAATCCTTCCAGGGTGATGATGCTCACAGAGGTCACAGGCCTAAATGTCCTTTACATAATTTTTGAGTTTTTACTTTATATATTACTACCAGTCATTCTGGTCACTGTGTGTTCAATACTTGTCCTGTTCAAGACCATATAAGTATCTAATAATTAAACTCTGTACAGTTAAAACTCCCCAGGATTCACATTAAAGGACCTGGAATAAGTTCCATGGCTCCTGTCCTAGCTGTGTCTTATGTGGGAAGTTGAAGATTTTGCTAACTGTAGCTTTCTTTGCTCTCTCCATTGACTCTTCTATGGAATTGTGTACTGTTCATGGTACAATCTCTCAAATATCATGGTCTCTCTGATGAAGGGAACAAATGAGCTACCAAAATAATAGAGCTCTTTTTCAGGGTTCCTATTGTCTCACGGATCCTGACTGCAGCACCCTAAAGGGCAGTTTCACTGTCTTCAGGTTTTAGCTTTTGAGTAACATTGGATAAAACTCAATCAAAAGCAAAATGAAATCAATTCAGATTTTTGTTAAGAGAAATATCCTCCAGTACTTAAAAGTCTGATAGCCTAGTTGAATCTAAATTACATTTGTAACACAACAAATTTAAGATTACCTGTTGATATATAATTAAGCAATAAGGTTCTTGTCTGTTGCAAATGCTAGGTGGACTTCACTAACATCTGGATTTCTTTAAAGACTCTTTTACCTACTTTAACTTCTTCAATAAAGTCTGAGAACTGAACAGCATTACATTCCAGCAAGGGCCATGTGGGATGGCAGCTCCTAATAACCTTGGACAGAAAACTATTTTGCAAGTAAGAACATGAAATATTTACAGAGCTATAAATCTTCATACATTAACCCTGCAGTTGAAGTTTGGGATATGAAGGTATCTGTCCCCATGAAGAACTGAGGAAATAACAAAAAGAGGAAGAGTCTGGTGACGTAGCCTGGATAAATTTGTTACTGAGTCCAATGACAGCAGAGTAGACCAGAATACTTGTCCGTCTAATGGCATGCAAAGATTTGCCCAGCTGAACTCCCATTGTCCACTGTGTTGTGAGTTGGGAAGGAGGGGAGTGGGAGCATCATGAAGAGTCTGAAAACAGTTTCTTCTTGCCTCAGAGTGATTATCTAGAAACAACGGAAAGCTACCAAGGGGATGCTTGACTTGGAAGGGCCTTTCTTAGACATCCTAGCATTTCAAATTGCCTACCGGTTTGTGTTCAGAAAAACCAGGTCATGCTTAACTTCATTCCCCACAGAATTTTAACAAGTTATGCAATAACTGAAAAACAGCTAGTATGCAGAAATAAATCATCTGAATTGGGATCCACTTTGTAGCATTCCTAAAGTTGCAATTCTACTTTAAGAGTTAAAACTTGGCAAAGCAAATGTATCCCCATTTGCCTGTCCATCTGAAGAACAGATTTAGTTAGAGGGTGATGTTAGAAGTTAGATTACTATTAAAGAATCAGGTTTCCCTATGTTATAACATGACCACCCATGTTGTAAAATAAATTGAGTCATCTCTACTTCATCTTTATCAAACGTTTGGAGAGTGTTTGGCTCAAACTTATGTGTATCAGTAGCATGAAGCGTAAGTGGTATCTGAAGAGAGGGAGACCTGATCTCTCATCTTACAAGGCCAGGTTTCCTCCTTTGCTGGCTTATAATCAGACTGAGCTGTGGTATAGAAAAATACTAGACATTTTCCCTCAATGTCTGAGAATAAAAGGAGTGCCAGTGTCTCAGGGTGCCTCAAGATTACACGTTGAAGAGGGTTACTTACCCAACTGGGGGAAAGGTAAAGAAGAAAAGGGTGTCCCTTTGGTCTTACCTCTTTTTTACTTTTATTCACTCTTAGGTTATGGGTGCATGGCAGCAGGCACTCATGATTGAGGAGGATCAAAGCAACAGGAATACTTGCTCTTACCTTGTTCAACTCGAACTTCTCTAATCCTCTGCCAATTTGTGGTTCATCAGACATAGCAAGAAAAAGATGTAATTAGACTGACTTATACCATCTCTCCTCTCTTAACATCATACTTTCGCATTGTCTCCTGGGATGCATTGATGCCCTGCATCTGACCACACCCTTTTCAATGCTTTCTGTAGCACACTGACCTCCCAAGTTCAAGAGGTTTTCTCCCAGCTGTAGTGTCTCTTGTCTTTTTCTCTTACCATCAACTCTCCTAGGACAACTCTAACCCCATATACCATCTCTAAGTTCCATCCTCTCAAATCTGATGCAATTTACTCCAACTTTCCGTGACATACTCCTTTCAAGGTTTGTTCATAGCCTTCCTTTCCATTATGGAAATATCTAGGCATTATTTCTTAGGACAAACTTTTAGCATACTTAAGCCCTTTCTTGCTTAAAAGTACCCTATAGCCTTGGCATTACCTTCTACTTAATGGTTTTCTTTCACTTTAGTCTTTCACATGAGTGCTATTATCCTCTCTATTCCTTTACCATTAAAATGAGTCCCCAAACTATAAACTCAGTCCAGCACATCATGTTCCTCTTATCTTTCTTCCTTCTATCACTTCTATGCTACCAAGAGTCCTCCTGTAAAGAGATGCCACCATAGCCACGGCTGAGACTTCCAGCCACCTTTAACACACACATCTTCCATCTCACCATTCCCATCTACATCACAAGATCTCTAATCATCTCTTGCCAAAAAAAAATCTATACTCATTTATTTCTCTGTTTATTCTCCCCTAGGTCCAGATGTAACTGCTTTTGAGGCCCATATACCTAAGCAAAGTTTCTCCATATTTTCTGGGTCATATGCCCTGCCCTAATTTTTTGTCTGACTAGTTGTTATGCTTCAAAATCAAGAACCCTATAATCAACTTTCCTCCAATTTATCACATTCATGGACAGTGGCCCCATTCAATCTAACATGAGAAACCAGAAGGGAGAGTACCCAAACAATGAAAGCCATAAAAGTTTTGGTCAAGTTCCCTTTAGGAGAGATGGAACATATTCAAGATGCCAGACTGCGGATCTCCACCAACACCCTAATGAGGGTCACTCAAGAGGCTTTCCATTAGTGATGAGGTGTCACTCTTTCCAGAAGCCTTTATTTGCTTCAGAACCCCAACTCAGCTCCTCACAACCAGGACATTTCCACAAAACAAACAAACAAACCAACAAAACCCTAAAGCAAAGCAAGACAAACAAAACAAGTATCAAGCATAGGAAGAGATGAACTGAGTTTACCTCAACCAGCCTGACTCCTGAGAATTCAGACCAATAGCCATGTTACTTGCCCTGTCAGAGTCCTTGTGTTTTGTTAAGAAGGACTATGGTGGCACACAGAGGCTACAAGAAGCAAAAACATATGCTTCTCTCACCTTTCCAAAGTGATGCCATCTATTTCCCTTTCAAAGTTCCCTTTCGAAGATCTTCCCAACCAATCTACCGACAGTCAATTCTTTTCCAACAGTGTGCTTGCACCCAGAGCTGCTCTGAGGAGGATCTCTGTGTGGACCTATCCGGCTGCTATCAGGGCCAACTCTAAACCTCAGTTCCTGATGCTGGGTATCTAACCAGCTTCAATTGTGCCTGGGGCTTATCTCATTGAGCCATTTCCTTCATTCCTGGTTGCAGGTTAGACAACATACAGGGCCTCTCCTAACTCTGTCTTCAGCTGTGGAAAACAAGGATGAAACTTCTCCAAACACTATGGGTAGGGTGGAAAATGGCTCAGTGAAAAGGGCATTGCTGTGCAAAACTAAGGGCAGAAGTTTGGATCTGCATAACACATATAAAAGCTATATGGGTGCAGGGGCCCCCTATTATATCAGAACTCTGTCAGAACTAATGTCAGAACAGGGCATTCTCATGGCAAGCTGGCAAGCTAAATTAGCTAAATTATTGAGCTCCAGGTTCAGCAAGCGACCTTGCTTCAACATATAAAGTGGAGAGCAATCACAGAAGACACCCAATGTTGACGTTGGGCCTATAAATATGTACATACATATACATATGCGTACACATACATACACACACATACACACACACACACACACACACACACACACACACACACCCCTAAAAGTTTTAGTCTGGGAAGACTGGCTTGAAGATATGTTTGTCCCTCTACCTTCAAAGAGCTATCAGGCATAGTAGATAAAATATGAAAACATTCAAGCATGCACATCAACTGATGAAGGGAAAAGAAAAAAGAAATATATGCTGTGGTTGACTTTTTCTGGGGCTATAAGGATACACATCTATTTACCTCAGAGAGGACACTGCAAATAGACCGTCAAAGCTGTTTCAAGCAAGTTTAGCTTATTGAGCCAGTAAACTTCAAGGGGCTGCTTACAGGAACATGACTGAAGGTTTACATACAGGAGTATGGGTGACTCAAAGGCAGCAGCATTAACAAAATGTCCACCCCAGTATGGGTGATGTCTCATGAAATCTGCATCTCCACAGCTCATTGTATACATTGAAAGCCACTCAGCTCATTAGATAGTCTCTTCTCTGTAGCAATTGTTCACTCTTTTTTTATAGTATGGGGAAGGATCTTATGGGTCTTGTAAATTTCTGGGACTTCCTGGGCTTTATGAGTTTTGTTTACCTTGTGGGTCTTCATAGCCCCACTCTTTGCCAAAAGAGCAAATGTTTTTAGCCAGACCAAAGTTACATAATGCATGCAAATCAATATATGTGAATATTAATCAGTGTAGAAAGGAAGGAAATTCATATATATGCTAAGACATGGATGAAATTTTAAAATATTATGCTTAGTGAAACATTCCAGTCATAAAAATATAAATAGTGTATGAACTCCTGACGAGGGTCATAGAATATTGAAAATCACAGAGAAAGAGTGGTTAATGCCAGGGGCTGGAGACAGGTGTGAAGGCAGACTTGTTGAATTGGTAAGGAATTTTAACTTTTCAAAATGAAAGAATTTTGGAGATGGATCCTTGTGGTGATCACACAAGAATATTAATATACTCCATACCAAGGAACTCTGCATTTAAAATGGGTTCAATAGTGAATGTTTTTATGTCTATTTTACCACAATAAAATTTGGGGGAAGGATATATTTTCAGGCCCCTGAGAGTTGTATTTTCATGATATCTAGACTATCAAAATATCTGGAAACTTAGAATAGGTCTTGCAAGTAAACTGATATGCCTTCTAGACTGCATATGTGTAGACTGAAGTTTCTCAATCTGCCTGGGCAGCAGCTATTTTTATAAAATAATCACTTGGAGCCTTATTATTAATTATAAACTATTTGTCTATGGCTCAGGCTTATCACTAGCTAGCTCTTACATCTTAAATTAACCCATTTCTATTAATCTATATATTGCCACATGTCTCGTGGCTTTATCTGTGTTCCATTACATCTTGCTTCCCAGCCCAGCATCTCCCCTCACTCCACCTTCATTTGAGACTGTGGGTAGGAAAAATTTGTCCAGACTGTGGGCCGGGCGGGATATAGGAAAACTTCTGGCAACATAAATGCTTTGAAAGTATAGTGTGCCTCATTGGGTAACAAATGACAGGGCTATGCTGAGATCCTCTTTGCTTTATGTGGTCTTTCCTCCTCTAAAGCAATAAGAATATGCACACATGGCAGAGGCTACCTCAGATTAATATATTAATACCTAATATTAATATATTTAATAAATATATTAATTTATATTATTATTTTTAAAATAATATAAATGATATCTGTTTTTTGAAAAAAAATTACTTAGCACTTACTTGGTGAGTTTTATCCACAATTGTGTTTGTACCAGACATTTGAATTTCAATGCAATATTTACATATTTAAATACACCTTATCTTTAGGAAAAGTGAAGTTGTTTTTTTAAAAAGCCTATTAGAACTGAGCTTTAAACAATATCCTACTACTAGGAATGGTAAAACATTTATCTAGAGTAGAAACTCTCCATAGAGAATTTAATAAATCTCAAAGTATGCTTATTCTCAACTTTAAATAGTAATGCCAAATTGTTACTCAAAGAAATTATTTAAAGCCATTCTTTGTTTGCGAAATTCTATTCTAACGTGTCATGAAGAAAAGCACCAATTATCTTTTGGAAGAAAATTGAAAATGTCACATGGTTCAGGCCCACTTAATTTGCAAAGTCTTTCCACCTTCTTTTTTCAAGATAATTCTTACACTCATAAAGTGGGTAAGATAATTTCATATCTCAGTCAAAATGCCCTTTCATGCACTTCTCTGAGGCATCCCCAATAACACCAGCAAGGGAATAAACTATTAAGACCTTGAACACCTCTAGTTCAGAGTTTGTCTCTACTAGGGAAATGAGATGGATACTTGAGCCAATTATAATACATAATTAATGGCAGGAAAAAAAAAACATCATGGTCTTTGTTTGAAAACTGTGTAAATTTGCAACCCAGTTTATTCATAAACCTAGTCTCCTGGCATTGTACATATTTTGGAAAGTGATAGCATTCATAATTATTGGCTGATGGCAGGAGGTACAATTGAAATCATTAAACAAATACAACACATTTACTTTCCCTGGAATTTTAGGCCTCTGTGACTATATGGTATAAAGGGAGCGTCAATGGTGTCTGCAGAGAGCATTAGAAGTGGAATGACTTGCTTGTTAAGGGAACAGTTCCAGTTAACCTTGGAATCTTCCAAAACTCTGTAGCATTATTTATTCCTGGCCATGATTCCTTTGCTGTTTAATTGGTCTGAATATATTCTTTTCTATTTTTCTTTTTCCATCTTTCTTCCCATTTCTTTTTAAAGAAAAATAAATGAAAAACTGAATGCACTTGAATAAAGTTATTAACAAACTTAGCCCAATTCACATTTCAAAAATATTGTAGCCAACGTCTTTAGAATGCATGATTTTCAAGTACATAGGGAGTATTTATTGTATTAGACATTATTCTGGGAAATAAAAAAGGCTAAACAAATCTGACAGGACTCAAGTCATATAAAGTGTGTTTGTGATCATAAAGTTTTAAAATTAACATAATAAACATAATATTTGAAAATTCTCCTGATACTGGAAAAAATGAAGATAAATAACCCATGGGTTAATAAATATGTCTCTAAGGAAGTGTATAAACATTTTGAAAAATTTAGATAAAAATACAAAACATAAAAAAGTGGCTGCTACTGAAGGTATACATGGGAATTTAAGATCAATCACTTAACTTTATACTCTAGAACAGTTGAAAAACTTGACAAGTAATATCAAAAATGAAAAATAAATGCTAAGGTGGATATTTAAACAAAATAATAACATGGAAGTTTAATCAAAACAAAATAAGGCCCCAGAGAAATGAATAAAATCAATAAACCTGTCTCTAGATATAAAAAATGCCAGATAAATTGATTGTTGGAGGAGGAAAAAGGATAGTTTAGATCAGGAATACCTGTAGGGGTATCCTACTGCTTTCATTGACATGGACTTGAAAATAAAGAAATACTACAAACAAGAGTGTGCCAGCAAATTAGAGAAAATGAAGCAACCCTCTGGAAAGTATCCATCATCTATAGAAATTGAATTGATAGTTCAAACTACCAAAATGAAAAATTTCACACACAGAAAATTCTTCTGGGCTTATAAGTAAGAAATAATTCTTCTAAAAATCTCTTCCACAAAATAGAAAAAATAGGAACAGATCAGTACTCATTTTGTGAGGCTAGCAATATTGTAATTCCAAATCCAGGCAGAGACATTGTAAGACAGAGAAATATAAAACATAGATGTATCTAGAACAGTAATGCACCATTGACAAGAACAATGTGTTATCATCAAATGTGGTTAATTCCAAATTGATAAGGCTTTTCTAACAACTAAAAATCAGCATATACAATTTTTTAGATAAGCTTAAAGAATAAAAACACGATTATGTCAACATAAATAGAAAAGGAACTTTTATGAAATATCTATTTATAATAAAGACTACCCGAAAACTTTAAGCGAAAGATAACTCCCTTATATAGAGAAAGATACCACAGGGTTTATCAAAAATGTGAGCTATATCAGTATTCCTTTTAGAAATAGTCATCCATGGGTCTAGACTATTTGTGAGGAACATTGTTTTTCTGTGGGATTGTTTCTGAAGTTGTTCAAAAAGTAAGCAGAACACATTTGTTTGGGTCTAATTTTGGTCTCTTACCTGTTTCATTGTATTATGTAGCCTTTCACAAGTCCCATAATTTCTTAGTTATTGTTATCTTACAGTCAGTCTTGAGATTGGATATTTTCAGCCCTCCAATTTTGTATTTATTTTTCTCAACCATTTGCTTATCCTAGTTCATTTGATTCCCATATAAATTTAAGGGTCACATTGTTAATAGCTATATTTCACATATTTTCTGGCTATATTTTCACTGGGACTGGGTTAAAGCAATAGGAAGTGCTCAACCAGCTGCCTGCGCTTCTGTGGCCACACCTGGTCATGATGAGAAGACACAATGTGTGCTTAGAGCAAGACCAAACTGAAGCATTAATAATTAGTTTCCAAATACACAAATAATGTATGTCTCATACCACATGATAGGCATAAATTTTACCTTTTTGGTTGGAGTGGTACTTTAAAAGGGATGTTTTGTTTACTAATACTTTATAGTACTAGCAAGATTTATTTGTAATAATTTTTTGAAATAATGCCAATGTCCATGAACAGTTGAACACAGAAAAAGTAGTTGATATAGTCATGTGATAGAATAGCAAATGTAAAGTATGAACTCAATATATACAAATTATCCAAATGTCAAAATAAACATGTTAACTATAGCAGCCAGTCTAAATAGGAACATAATTCTGTGATTTCATTTATCTGAAAATATAGTAAAGTATGAGATAATTAAGAGTGACAGAAAGCAAGAAGATATCTCCAGAGGATAGGGCTGTAGGAAAAAGACATGGAGTGGAGGCTCAAAATGGGAGTATAAATTTTGGGGATTAATAAATATGACCTCTGACCTCCTCCTTACTGCGGTGAGGGATTCATGGGTTTATAGAGGTCAAAACTGATCTCACTGTATAATTTAAATGTTAGTAATATATATTGTGATAATTATAACTCAATGAAGATCTTGTTAAGCTTGAATCCATGTCTGCATATTTAACAGTACACTAATAACTTCTATATCACCTGCTCCTTACTCTGTCTCCAAGTGGATTTTGGAAATTTTATATAGATAACAAAATATAAAACTCCAGTGACAATCTACAATTGGTCTATTTTTCTCTGAATTTATTCCACTTACAAAGTAACAATCTAATCACACATTTATCACTAAATGCTCAGGAAGTTAAAGTGGTATTTTTGTCCCATAGAAGTCATAAATGGTGATGATATATTGCATTAGGCAATTATGGTTTTGAGGAATGCATAGTGTCCCACTCAGAGTGGTTACTTAAGACCTCATAATGGCAGTGTCACACTTATCACAGCACTTGGGAGGCACAGTACTTAAATGCAATGGAAAGGCCATTAACTTAGAAAGGTTTTACAACTGTCATCAGATCCATTAGAGTTGATACTAGTATTTTACATAAAAATTGCCTGACATGAGAATAAGTAGTCTGAAATCAGATCATCTGAAGAAAGAGAAATCAGATATCTGATTGCCAGATGCCATGGCTGTTAAAAGGACACACACACACACACACACACACACACACACACACACACGAAAATCTGGATGCACCGAAGAAGGTAATGGCAAGAGCCAAACCCACTGAAGCAATGAGCAAATGACCTGACTCATGGATTCAGTGATGAAATAAGATGGAGCTGTTTTCCAGAACAAACCTCAGGGAAATACTTTTGTCTATGATAGAAATACATTCAACATTGCGAGCTCCACCAAGTAACTCAGTCAAGTATGTCGTCAAGGTGACCTTTACTCGCTTCCTTCTTAAGTCTTAACATAGAAAGTATCACTGGAAACCTACTTAAGTCTTCATTGTCTCGGTAGCAGGCTTCAAACTCAATGTTAACAGTGACCAAGGTGTACTCATATATATGCTCAATATGAACAAACTAGTGTACAGTGACATAGATAGAATTTTAATCATGATGATTTCTTCCACATAAGGATTTATGTCCAATAGCATGCTATTTACATCTGGTGTCATTCAAGAAGAACCAGCAGTTTAGAGGTCTGGAGTGAAGCCTACCTGGAAGCTATGTTTAGTGTCAGCTGAAGTATTAGAGATGTGTGCTTTCAGGAAGGAGGCAACTGAAGGAAGAAGATAGTCCCGGTTAATGGTACGTGTTTATGTAACAGGACTGTAATAATGTTTGGTCAGATTGAGAGCTGGGCTGTGTTATCTTTGAAGCTTGGTATTGTTGATTCATGATTTCCTTTGGAATTTTCCGTATTTTGTTTACTAACCTTAATACAGACAGGAGCGCTCTCTCAAGGACTCAGAGACCTCACTTGGACAGCTAGATTCTGAGTCAAGTAGGTGACTTGATTCAAGATAAGGATTATTCTCAAATGCAAAGTATTATTGATTAGAAGGGCAATGTGCTTGGGTTTCAGCAGGCACAGAAATGCTTCTAGCCTATGTCCTGTGTCCCTGTATCTTATGAATTCAGACGCTGGAAGCAGATTACCCACAGGATCTACCTCACACAGAGCCTCCAAACTCCAAAACCTACATCACTTATACCTTTCTTCAGTCTTGTGGCCATCGCTACAGACATGTGGATTTACAGTTAATGGCATTGGTGATTATGTGGGTATTAATCATATATGAGTTTCTCAGAGGTATTCCAACCCCAGGATGTGCTTGCAGAACCCCTAGCCAAATAGGCTCACTACAGAACCCACAGCAAAGATGAACACTTAGTCTTCTTTTATCTACATTTACTTCATTTTCAGAATATTTTAGTGAAATTACATACATTTTTTCTTATTTAAAGAATGAACTTTATTTATTCATTTATTTATTTGAGTTTTTTTATTTTTCTTAATTTTTTTATTTTATAATTTAATTTAATTTTACATATCAGCCAAGGATTCCCTTGTTCTCCTCCCTCCTACCCCCCCACCTTCCCCCCAGCCCACCCCCCATTCCCATCTCCTCCATGGCAAAGACTCCCCTGAGGAGTGAGTTCAACTTGGTAGATTCAGTCCAGGCAGTTCCAGTCCCCTCCTCCCAGGCTGAGCCAAGTGTCCCTGTATAAGCCCCAGGTTCCAAACAGCCAGCACATGCACTGAGGAAAGGTCCCAGTCCCACTGCCTGGATGCCTCCCAAACAGATCAAGCTAATCAACTGTCTCACTTATCCAGAGGGCCTGATCCAGTTGGGGGCTCCTCAGCTATTGGTTCATAGTTCATGTGTTTCCATTCCTTTGGTTATTTGTCCCTGTGCTTTTTAAAGGACGAAAAGTTAAAGAAAACTTTTAAATTAAGTGTTTCTTACTTAGAATAAATTTTTAGATTAATGAAGACATGAAACTGAAAAAGTTGCTAATCAAAGGGCAATTTAGGAAGACATTATACGTTTTCTGCAACATATGGAGGCCAAACAGGAAGAGCAATGGCCTACCATTTGAGTAATTGCGGCTTTCTTCCAGTAAACATCTCTAGCATAGGTCACCGCTTCCTAATTTGTTATCCCATGGAGTCAAAGCCTTCTACTTCATATTCCTTCAACTTAATGAGGATCTCTAGTCCTCAGTTCCACACTGCTTCCTGCTGACTGTTTCACTTTACTGACCACTTTGGGGCTTAGCACATGGCTTGGTGCACTCTGAAAAGATGGTACAATCTTCTTCGTTGGTCTAGCTCATGAGGACTTTCCTGCTAATACCATTTTCTAGATCATTTTGAGCTTATGCTACTTTGTAATTGTAATAGGAACTATTCTATCCAAGCCATTTCTAATTTGACATGTAGATTTAGACATTGTGTGGGCCACATAATAACCTCTATCATACTAAGATTACACAGCTGTTAGTGTGACCACTAATGGCATGAAATAAATTACACTCAGACATGATTGCTTTAAATACATTTTAATATTAATAGAATTTCATCACTTTCTCTCCTCTCTGTTCCCCTTACAGCCCCTCTCAGGCATCCTCCCTCCAACCCATGCCTCCTGGTTCACAAATCTACAGCCTCTTTTTTGTTTATTATCATTATATATTATTATTATGTATATATATATATATATATATATATATATTCACAAATACATAATGCAATCTATTGAGTCTGATTTTTGTAGCTTGTGTGTACATAGTTTAAGGACTGATGACACCACATAGGATAAACAATAAGGGGACTAATTCTCCATTTTTCAGCAGTCATTCATTGTCTATACTTTTTGTTTAGGCAGGGATCCCATGAAATTTCTGCTTTCTTGTTAGCATGACCACGGATATTATCATTTTCCCAATCTTGTTTATGCAGCCATTACTAGGAGAGACGGTTTTACAGCAGGCTTCCTGGTGTTCTGTCTCTTATAAACTTTCTGGCACAATGTTCCCTGAGCCATAGATGGATTTGTCTGGGTCGAGCTCCCTATGATCCATCAATCTCTCTCTTGTATACAGTTGTAGTTTTCTGTGATGGTCTCCATTTGTTTTAAAGAGAAATTTATTTGATGAGGGGTGGTAGCTACACTTATTTGTTGATGTAAGTGTAAGATTTAGAATGTAATAAGGAATTATGGTGGTCTAGCAAACTGGTGGTAGCAGGTTCTTTCCTAAGGACCATGCTCTCACTAGCCCCAGGATGTCAGCTAGGTTTCCAATACCAGTTATGTCCTCTTTCCCGTTGAGTGGGCTTTAAGTCCAACTAAACAGTTGGTTACTACCAACACTCAAGTGCCACTTATTCATCTTTTGAGATAACTTCCCATGTTGGTCATCATTGTTGTGGTCCAAAGGTGTTGTAGCTGGATAGAACTGTTAACTGCATTTCTCCCTTAACAGCTTGCATAGTGTTTTCTGGTACCATGGAAGATAGACCACAGGAGGGAGGCATTCAGGTAAAATCTAGCCTGACTTATGCAAATCTCCTGTCCTAAGTGTTCAGTGTCTTCAGCAACAGGGTCAATCCTCAGTCTTTGAGAGGCAACTATGGACTGTATCAATAGTGTTGTTTTGGAAGTCACTGAATAGTTTTCATGTCTGGTACTGGTTTTTTTTTTTGTTGTTAGTCTGTGTTTCTTGTGGAAAGCATTGAAAGAAATTTGAAATTTTGTCACATCCCAGTCAGAATGGCTAAGATCAACAAAACAGTTGACAAAATTGCTAGTGCGATTGTGAAGACTCTCACTATCATTGGTAGAAATGCAGCCCTAGAAATCAGTATAGAGAATCCTCAAAACCTAAAAGTAAGTCTACCATATGACCCAGTTGTACCACTCCTTGGCATATGCCCAAAGACTAACCACCCTACTCCACAGATTCTTGCTCAGCAATGTCCATTGCTACCCTATTCACAATACCCAGGAAACAGAAACAATCTAAATATAGGTGAAAAGACAATGAAAAATGTGATACAAATACACAATGGAATGCTACTTGGCTATAAAGAAAGATGACATCATGAAATTTTCAGATACGTGGAGAAATCTATGGAAGTTTCTGTTGAGTAAAATAACCTGGACTTAAGAAATACTAACACCATATGCTCTCATTCACCTGTGGTTCCTAGCTCTATGTCTTCAGATGTGAATATACAACATGGGGTTACCACAGAAACTAGGAAAATATAAAAAGATCATGGGTGGAGAGGCTTTGGGAATACAGTGGTAGGATGAGGGTGATAGGAAAAACAGAAAGTGGCTTCAACTAGGAAGGAAGGAGGAAGGTCACAACAGAAGAAGGAGGGAGGGACAAACAACACCAATTGCTTGATAAAGCCTCAAAGAATAATATTACTTTCATATTTATCTAAAACTATACAAAATACATATATGTATAGGCATATGTGTGTATGTATACACACGAAAAAAGAAAAATGCGTACAGAAACACACACACACACACACACACACACACACACACACACACACACACACACACTGTAATTATAGCTTGAAGGAAGTTAAGCCACTAGGGTTGACAATGCTTCCCACAAGAACCATAGACTAGCAAAAATTCCAGTCATCCTTTTGATTCCTATGGTGAAATAGACAAATTGTGTGTGTGGAGGCAACAGAAAGATGGCTCAGTTGGTAGAGTGCTTGATGCAGAAGCAGGGGGAGCCGAGGCCAATTGCCAAAAGCCTTGTAAGAGAGCAAGGCCCAGGAGCACAAGCCTATATTCCTTGAAGGAAGAAAGCAGAAAAAGAAGGATCCTCGGGCTTCCTGGCCAGATGGTTTGGCTGAATCAATGAGCAGGTTCACAGAGACCCTAGCTCAAAAAATAATGTGAACAGCAACTGAGGGATAAACCCAATACCAATATCTGGCCACACAAGTTTACATATGTATATAAGTACCTACACACACATAACACGCACACACACACACACACACACGCACACACACACACATACACACAGTGTAAATTTTGTTCTACATTAAAATATTTAGTTCACCATGGGAATAATTTGGTTTGCACTCAGGTTTATGTATTGCAGATTCTATCTGAAGTATTAACATGCACTAATTTATTTTGTTTTTTACTCTTTCCTTTCTTCTGATGCCTGTGAATGACATTATCTTTAGTTAACTGTTCACTAAACCTCAAATGGTGCACATTTAACTTATGAGTGAAGTTGTCTTTGATGGGTGCAATAAAAAATACTCTCTAAAAGTGTAACAAAGCATCTATCTACACTTAGCTTAATTTTACACTATCATGTAGTCATTGCAAATTTATTTTTCTGTCGGGGATGAAAATACTTCTAATTTTTCAAAAAAAGGGAAATAAAGAAAACACCTGTTTGGGGTCCAATTATGAATTGCAGAGAACTATCATTCCTAATTACTAAATAGCTACAGAATCCCCATTTAAGTCAAATCAACTACACTTGAAAATAAACCCAAAATTTAAATGCTATAATCACTTATAATTTATTCCGCTTCTGCACACACACACACAAAAAGGCTCAATTCAAAGCAAGCCCAGGATAGGATGTATGCCTTACAAATCTTGCTGGGTGGTTTTAACATCGATGACACCAAGATTCAAAACATGTAATGAGAGTTGGCTTCTTTTTTTTAAAGTACATTTTGCAAATTAATCTTAGCTTATTCTTGACAGCTTCTTTAACTCTGGACGAAAACTCTGGCAGCATGCAAAGATTCTAAACATTTTTAATGTTACCATTTGAATAACCTGAAAATTCAACTATGAAGTCATAATTGATAAATTTGTGAAGATAAAATAATTACATTTAATTCACAGGACAATTCAGCTCTCAGGGGCTGGAGAGATGGCTCAGTGGTTAGGAGCTCTTGTTGCTCTTGCAGAAGATCAAGATTCATTTCCCAGCACACACATGAGGGTACACAATCATGTGTAACTCCAGCCCCAGGAGATCTGGTGTTCTTTTTCGACCTCCATGTGCACCAGGCTTAGACTTGGTATACATACATGAATGCAGGCAAGTTTCATATGTGTACATTACAGTAAATAAATCTTAAAAGAGAAATACTGTCTTAGTCACTGTTCTACTGCTGTGATGAAACATCATAACCTTATAAAAATGAAGCATTTAATCAGGGACTTGCTTGTTACAGTTTCAGAGGGTGAGTCCATGAATATGATGACAGGAAGCACAGCAGAAGGCAGACAGGCATGACAGTGAATCAGTAGATGAGCACTCATAGGAGAGAGGGGAGAGAGAGAGAGAGAGAGAGAGAGAGAGAGAGAGAGAGAGAGAGAGAGAAATTAGGCCTGGTGTGGGCTTTTGAAATCTCAAAGTCCAACCCCAGTGACACACCTCCTCTAATCAGGCCATACCTCCTAATCCTTCCCAAACAGTTCCACTAGGTGAGGACCAAACATTGGAACATATGACTTATGGGGGCCATTCTCATTCAAACCACAACAAATGTCTATCTCTCAAAGGCTCAACCAACTACTACTCACATATCACTAGGATCAACCACCCAAAGAACTCTAACCCTAATTATTAGGACTGATGCTAGAAGACATTAATCTTTGCCAAGGGAATATTACTTGCATATGAGTTCTAAAAGTTACTCTCAGTCTTTAATTTGTAGGCATAATCCAGTTTTCTCATGCTATTACCAATCAGTATCCACAGGGTAAGGAGCATTTATATTTGAAGATAAGGCATTTCTGTCATTAACCCAACATGTGCCATTAAAATGAACATATCACTTCTTAAAAAAGGCATTTTACTAGATTAGAACAGTGTGAAATGCAGCGACTGACTCTAAAGGAGGAAATCAATGGCCACATCTTTTTCAAACTTGGTTTTGTTCATCAAGCATTCTCCAATAGGTTATTTTAGACATTTCATTTACTGCTTGAAATAAGGTCACAAATAACTGCTGATTGCATAAAATTCTCTTTCCATAAAATTCACCTGATCAGCACATATTCTGACCAAAACACACATCACAGGATTGATTTATAGGAATATGACACTAGTCTGGTGAGGTGGACGGGAGTTTTAGCACTCCCTCATGATTCTGTATGTGCAGTGATTTACTAGGATCAGTGGAAGGGATCTTAATTAAAATCTGTGTGCAACAACAAAAACAAAAGCATAAATTTCTTTGCCATAGTTACTCAATTTTCACACCTCTGGTTTTTGCTTGGCTTTCTCCTGTTTTGTTTGGTTTTGATATATTTCCATGTAAGAAGATTATTATAGGCTTGGCTTCTTTAATGTTCATTTAACTTTTCTTTTTAAATATGGTACTAGAGAATAAATCTGGGGCCTTAAAATGTATATTAGTATTTTGCTCCTGAATGTCAGCTGTAACTTAACAATGTTATTTGAACCACATACAGAAAACACACACATGCCAGGTAAACACACACACCACACACATGAGCACACACACATACACACATACACACACACACACACACACACACCACAATATATATACATCACACACACATACTTATAATATACAAATCTATAACCCCCTTACACACATACCACATACACACACATATATACTACCACATATATACCACACACATCAGATAAACATTTACATACATATATACATACATACACACATACACAGAAACACCAACACACAAAACTGCTCCACACCAGATATAGATATACACACATACATACACAATATAAATCTATAAATCTCCCCCACATCAGACATACAAGATACACACAGATCCCTTAACACATACCTCCTACACATCACACACACACACACACACACACACACACACACACACACACACAAATTATGGAGTGTCCAGGCCCTTTGTAAGAATTAGACTAATCCTGGAGTCATCACCTCCCTTTGGTGGGTATTTAAAACATCAAAACATCGCCTCTATCTTGTTCTTGATGTGTGGACTTGAAAAAGAATGGCTTTGTGATGGATGATATACTCAATCTGATGGGATTTAGAAGACCAAAGAGGTGTGTTTCTAGGTGAGTCTGTGAGGGATTATGTGATTTACTTAATCAATGGGCAAGATTCACCCTAGCCATGAGAGCCACCATTTCATGGACTGGAGTCCTGGACCAAATAAAAAAAATTCAGTTGAGCATAGACATTTCTTGTTCTCTGCTTCCTGAATGTGGATATAATGTGACCAGACACCAGCTCTGGCTGTCATGTCTTCCCTGCCATGACTGACTATATTCTATAGAACTGAAGTGAACACAATCCCTTTCTTCCTAAAGTTCCTTTGGTCATGGCTTTTGTTACAGCTATAAGCCACATAATTAATTCACACTCCATTCCCTGGCTTGTTCTCTAATGGCAAAGTTGTTCAAACAGACAGTGGAACTGGAAGACTATAATTGAGTTTGAGCATTGCCTTCAAGCATGTGCTTTTGGACAAGTCCCTAATATCTTTAGATTTCAGTTATATTTCCCAGTTCAATCAGTACAAAAAAATTATGTCAAATTCCTATATATGAGAAAATACTATTTGGCCCCTGACTACTGACCCAGAGGCCAGTGCATACCAACAAGGCTTTAAACCCTGTCAAACATCCTGGAATTTATTATAAGCACAGCTGAAGATTTGACATTGCCTGTAATTCTAAAGGTCAGCATGTGGATCACCTTGCAGGTCAGTCAGTAAGCCACTGAGATTTTGACTTCTGCTCATGGTCCCAGAGGTCAACTTGGACTTCCAAGGCTTTGGCTCAGCTGATAGTACAGAAGTCAGTGTCCAAACTTCAGAGCATTTGGTTTCCCACTTATCGTTCCAGAGGTGAGTACCTCCACCACAGGTTTGGTCCTGCCATTTGTCCTACTGTCTGTTACCCAGCCAGGGCCAGATAACTTTATCTACACAACCCAGGAACCAACATCAATTGTCTCCAACATCCATGTCAGAACTTCATATATATCCAAAACCAGAAATTTCAGACTACTAAATAATAAACAAAGGCTGAGTTAGGATAGAAACAAAGTTGCACCATTTTGTTTAGTTTTTGTTTTGTTTGCTTGGTTAGTTGGTTTGTGTCTTGGCTGGTCAGCTAGTATGTGATTTCATTCTATATCTTTATTTCTGTTGCATATTTGGCTTTCTTTTATCTTTTTCTCTAACATTTTAGTGCTTTAATTATTTGTATATACAACTACAGATATATACATATAGGCTCATGTATTTGAATACTTGATCCCCACTTGGTGTTTGGGGAGGTTATAGGACATTAAGAAGTCTTGCTGGAGGAAGGAAATTAGTAGTGGTGGGCTTTGAATATTGAACACCTCCCTCCCCTGCTCTCTCTCCCCTTTGTGTAGAGGACAATAAAGGCAGCCAACTTCCTACTTCTATAAGCATGCCAATATTAGCGTCTGCAGATTACCCCACAAAAGACCACTACTCACCTATGCAAAAGCAAGAGCATTTATTTCTCGAGAGAAGAATTCCTGCATGCAGGGGTTAGCCACACAACAAAATGGCTGCAACCCCCAGAGAAGCTCACAGGCTCCTTTTATAGACAATCAGGAAGGGATTAGGTCATCCTAATCATGATTGGCCAAGCAAGCAGCAGCCACACTAATACATTTCAGATTGGCTGGGGCTGTTGTAAGTGCTGAATTATGCCTGGTATGCAATCTCTCCCTCACCTGCCTAATCAGAAGCAGAAACTGAAACAGACACTGAGACCTAAACAGAAACTGAAACTTAAACAGAATCTGAAACCTAACTGAAACTCAAGGCTTAGTAGAAGCTAAGGCTGGGAGAAGCCCACCATGGTGCTACTGTGGCCTCTCACCATAACTTCCCAGCCATTACGGGCTCTAGTCCTCTGCAAATCTAAGCCAAACTAAACTCTTCTTTAAGTCGCCTGTGGTCACAGGACTCTATCACAGCAGATACATAGCTATTATGGGAGTCGGTGCCAGAAAAGAAGCACTGTTCTGGGAAGAACTTGACCATGTTTATTGTTATGTCCAGATCATGGGACCCAAAAAAACACCACGGAGACCAAATTCCCTATGTAAAAGCAAAGAGCCTTTATTTCAAGCTCAAAGTTTGATCTCCCTGTCTGTCTGATGCACTGCTGAGAGCAGAGAGCCCTGAGCCAGGGCAGGGTAGATTTTTTATCATAGCACAGGTTGAGGTGAGGGGATTTCCAGGGTTCAGGACCCTGATTGGCTGACATTTGTCTAGGGGTATAGGTGTGTGCTGGGAATGTTTAGAATGTCAGGTATTTCTCCTTAGATGCAGGCCTTCCCTGGGTGGGTCAGCTTATGGATTTCCCTGGATCTGGGTGTTGCCTGCCAGTAAATCTGTCACAGAAGCTGTGTCTGGGCCTCTAAGCCTGTCACAGCAGCTGTGTGGTCAAGCTGTTTTGGGACCCCCACATTTATATTATTTTTTCTTTGGAGAAATGCAGACGACTTAGCAAATTAGTTGAATACTGTAAGTAGAGTGGAATAGGGCATTCAGTACAAACATAGAAAACATTACTGTTGTATTTTAAAAATGACAGGAAGGAGTAACTATACAACAGGGCCCGTGTAGGAGGTTTATTGAGGGCAGGGGAGAGAAGGGGCAGAAAAGGGGGCAGAGACTGGTCTCTGGGGATGAGAGTGAAGGAAGAGAAAGAAAGAGAGAGAGAGAGAGAGAGAGAGAGAGAGAGAGAGAGAGAGAGATGGGAGGGCTACAAGGCCTGTGTTTTATAAGGAAACATAGCGAATATGCACAGGAGGTGCTCTTAGTGGCTGCAGCTGAGGTGTATCCTGTCAGGACCTAAGGGCAGGCCAGTACAGATACCTAAATGCTAACAATTACTGCCCAAAGTAATGCCAACTGTGGGGACCTGATCATAGAAGGAACAAAGTCTCTATTAACAACAGGGCTAGAAGCTGTTCCTATGGTGTTTGGGCAAAAAATCTGACTGCATTCTGCCATGTCCTAAGAATCGACTGAGCCTAATTAAACAGTAATGGACCACACTTCCTCCGACCAGTAGCCCCATATCAATAGCCATGAACCAGAACAAGGACAATGGTGTAATGAAAAAGGGTCCTATAGTTAGGTAAAACAAGAACTCTCCAGAAATAAGTGATGTATTAATGTATCATTGCCTTAAATAGATGCAGGAAATGCAATTATTATTGAAGACATCTCTCTAAGAGGACTCACATTAAACTAAACAACCAGCCAAATATATTGGAAATGGGGAAAATTAAAATTGTAAGAGAAATCCATTCAAAATGAATGTGCACAGCGTAATGAAGTGTTGTGGGATATTTATACACTGTGTGAAGATGCACAGCTGTGATTAGTGCAATAAAGACTGAATGGCCAATAGCTAGGCAGGAGAGAATAGGCAAGATTTCCAAGGAAAGAAAAGAAGAAGAGGAGGAAATCTAGGTATGCAGATTATGTCAGTGAAATGCAGGGGAGACACTTAAGAGGTCAGACATACAGAGCCAAGTGGAAGTGCTGTGGGATATCTTTCTGTATTCTGTGAATATTTGTTGCTCTGATTGGTTGATAAATAAAATGCTGATTGGCCAGTAGTCAGGCAGGAAGTATAGGCGGGGCGATCAGGCAAGGAGAATTCTGGGAAGAGGAAGGGCTGAGTCTGGAGTCACCAGCCAGACACAGAGAAGGCAAGATGACAAGGCAGAACTGAAAAAAGGTACCAAGCCACATGTCTAAACATAGATAAGAATTATGGGTTAATTTAGCCGGGCGGTGGTGGCGCACGCCTTTAATCCCAGCACTCGGGAGGCAGAGCCAGGTGGATCTCTGTGAGTTCGAGGCCAGCCTGGGCTACCAAGTGAGTTCCAGGAAAGGCGCAAAGCTACACAGAGAAACCCTGTCTCGAAAAACCAAAAAAAAAAAAAAAAAGAAGAATTATGGGTTAATTTAAGTGTAAGAGCCAGCGAGTAATAAGCTTGAGCTAACGGCCGAGCAGTTATAAATAATATTAAGCCTCTGAATAAATATTTTATAAGCAGGCCATGGGACTGCAGGGTCTTGGCGGGACCAGAGAAAACTTCTGACTGCATGGAAGAACATTAATTAATAAAAGCAGGTTAATTTAAGTTATAAGAGCTAGTAGGACAAGCCTAAGCTAATGACCAACCTTTCATAATTAATAATGTCTCCTTGTCAATATTTGTGGTCTGGCAGTCCTGATGAAAAAGTACTTCTACAATAAAATATATGTGACAGCAACCCAAAATGATGACCCCAACTGCTTGACTCCTCTATAATATAGGTCAAAACTCCTGAGGTAGCTGGAATGGCTAAGGAAAAATTCAGATTTCTACTGTTGAACACAATGAAAAATTAACACAGATAATTCATATAATTAGATGTAGAAACTAAAGAAATTTAAGACCTTGATAATCCTGTCTGCAAAGTGAATGAAACAACAAGCAAATTGGAGGAGTCCAAAATGTGTAAGATAATTTAGCAAGAAAATTGATATTCTGAAAAGGACCCAATCAAAAATTCTAAAAATAATTAATAAACAATCAATTAAATAAAACATACACACACACACACACACACACACACACACACACACACACATACACACACACACTAGCAGGCATCACCAAGAGACAAGACCATGGAGACAAATGAATTTCAGAAATGGAGGGCAAGTTGAGATAGTGATACACTCAGGCATATGCAGAGAAGAAATTAGGAAATGCATCCTAGACTTCCAAGCAATTTTGGATATATTCAAAAGACCATGCCTGAGAATCAACGGGCTGGAAGAAAGATATTAAAATAAATGAAAAGGAATAGACAAAATATTTAATGAAATATAGTGGAAAAATACCCCAACCTAGAAAAATAAGTTGACATCTAACACAAAATACATTTAGTATTTCAAACATGTGTGGCCAGAGAAGACTCACTCTACCACATGCTATAATCAAGATGTCAAAAGTACAGAGTAAAGAAGTTGTAATGGAAAAATGTCAACGCATACACAAAGACAGGGAGGTTAGTGTAACTCTAGGCCTTTCATCAGCATCCCTAAAAGCAAGAAAAAACAGAGAACAGTATATTGTTAGCCCCTGAAGGAAATAACTCCTAACCAAGATACCAGTAGCGAAGCTGTCTTTCAAAACTGATGGGTAAATGAGGACATTTCCAGACAAACTCAACTTAAGGCAATTTGTGACAACCAAGCCAGCATTGAAGAAACTCTTAAGTGACTACCATGCAGGGAGAAAGAGAAAAGCAGTCTCCTCCATAAGAACAAGTGAAAGAAGAACATCATGAAAGCAAGAGATAAACAAAGAAAGAAATCAGACAGTCAGCTATGTCTAATACAACAAAAGACCAAACTCCCCAAACTATCAGGAGACCAGAGAAGGAAATATCAATAACCTAGCAATCAGATTGTCATCTACCAAGATCATGAGAAATAACAAATCCCCTTAAATAATGATTTGAAATGTAAATGGCTTCAGTTCACCAATTAAAAACAAAAAACAAAAAACAGACAACTGTTTGAATTAAAAATAACAACTATTCTCTCTGAGAAAAACACAGCTAACAAAAAGATTTAAAAAAACAATGAAAACAAAACTGAGTGTCAGTGTATGAAAATCTACTCACTAAGGAACCAAAGTGGTAAACAAGCAGGCATGTTTGTTCATTTATCTGTAACGCAGACTTCAAACCAAAACCAGTCCAAAGAGATGAAGAGGGCTATTACCTACTAGTACACAGTGCATCAAGGAACAATAACATACGCATTTATACAGCAGATATTGGGCCTTACATTTCATAAAACAAACATTAAAAGACATAAAGGGTACATAAGTCCTAACAAAACAATAGCAGGAAACTTCAGTATCACATCCTCAGTTTTATCTAGTCTTCCATACTGAAAAACCATCACATAAACTTCAGAGTAAAATATGCCAAAGATTGAAAGGATTTAATGGATATCTACAGAACATCCCATGCAACAGATACGTAATAAACATTTTTCACAGTAGCAAATGGGCCCTTCTCCAAAACTGGTGACATCATAGGCCCCTAAGCAAACTTTATCTAATATAGCAAATTGAGATAACACCTTAGATACTCCCAGGCCACAGTGAAATGAAACTAGAAATTAATGGCACGAGAACCTCCAGAAATCACCCAGATATTTGAAGACTGAACAGTAAATATTTGGATTAGCAATAGATTCTTGAAGAAATCAGGGAGGAAAAGTAGAAATTCCTAGAAAGAAATGAAAAGAAAAGAAAAACCTACCAGATCCTCCAAGACACAGTTAAGCCTGTCCTGAGGGGACATTTCATAGCTATAAGTGCCCTCATTAAAAGATCAGAGATGTTTCAAATAACCCAATGAAGAATCTCAAGGCACTAGGAAAACAAGATGCCTTTCTAAAGCCAGTAGGCAGCAGGAAATACAGATGATTAGGAGGGCAGGGGGTGAACTAAGATTGAAGGAGGAGAATTAACAAAATAAATTCTCCTTGAAAATGCCATATGCAAACCTAATACTTTGTATGCTCATTTTAACACATATGTGCATACACACATAATCTGACTATAAGATTAACTCTTCATTCGGTTTTGTAGAAAGTTAACTAGAATGCATGTGACCGACAAGAGACATGAACGTCTGGGCAGTTGCTTTCACTTTTTGTCCCTGAGGCTGGCACCTTACCCACAAACATCTACCCACTGTTGAAGGTTTTCCATTTTGTAAAATATGTAGCTTTCCTTCGTAAAGTGGGAGAAGCAATTATGAAAGGGAAATTAGTAAATGAGAACAAACCAGGAGATCCAGCCTAATCAGTTCTCTGCAGCTACAAAAATGGCAGTCCACACCTTGGAATGGGTTTCTTTAAAACCTTTCCTGCCAGAGTGCCTGGTTGGAAGTCTGAATGCAGCCCCAGGGGAAAGCCATCCCAGCATGAAGACCACTGAGGTAAGAAATACATCTAATTTTATCTATGAAAGGTTTTATCTTACATTGCTCTTTAGACCTCTATTAAATTACATCATCAGAAAGCTACCATTCCCCCCAGAACCAGTTTCAGTGAGGCATAATACATCCTTAATATCTTTGAAAGCTGAAAGAAAAAAGTAATATGCCATTAACTGGGAATAAGATTAGCTGAAGCCTATACCTGCAGGGCAATTGATAAAACAATTACTTTAAGATAATCTTGAGACTTTCAGTTTTTAACCCGAAAGGAGCTTAGAAGTGGCCATCCCCACTAATAACAAGTAAAATGCAGAGTAAACTGAAAAGTGAATCATGATGCTTAGATTCATCTATGAGGTAATAGGACAAAGACTTACATATTACAGAGGGATGTAGACAGATACCCCAAATCCCAACTTACCAGACTGGAAATCCACATGGAACCCGTAGCAACAAGAGAAAAGATGAAGTATAAAAGAGTACATTCCGGAGGCTTGGTGTGGGTAACTGGGAGACTCGTAAACTCCAAGGAGAGTGGTATAACCAAACCAGGTAGTAGGTTTGGTGCTGAGGCTCCTCTGCCTCCCACACGACATTTGATTAGCTGTTAGCCACAAAGGACCCCACTCTGTGAAACACTACAGATTGATAATATACCCAAGAACTTTGTGTGGGCCATAAAAATGAATTACTACATAAGTCAAAAGGTTTCACAGCTCACCTTGATCACATCATGCCACCCCTCTTCACATCAGCACAGTGGCACACAGAAAGGATCCTCATGGCCCACGACTTCACCAGTGGCAAAGAGAACCAGAGGCAAGCATGTAACTTCCCAAGCATGCTGAAGGCTCTTGAGGGAGCTTATTCAGATCACCTCACAGGAAACAGAATAGAATAGAGCCCAACTAGATTGCCTAGAGTCAGATAGAACAGAAAGGAGAAAACAACATTAAAAGCAGCCTGAAGATTCTGAGGTCTCTGTGCTGCAGCCAGCCAGCTGTACACATGATTACAGATGTCAACAAACTGCACACCCCTTGGCAAAAGGGATTTCATCACCAACAGGAGCAAGCTAGAAAGTTTGTACCAATTTAGGCCTCTTGATGGCTCATCTCAAACCTAGCTTCAGAACCCAACCAAATAACCTTGCCCAGGTACAGTGATGTTAGTCTTGTCCCCATTGTGTATGTGTGTGGGAGGGAGGTAACAAGCCTATACAAGTCTGATTCATTAACTCACACAGTTGATCACTTCACAATAAACCATGTCAACAGATCCTGTGCATCAACAGGTAGATCCCCAACTCCAAGTATTTTAGAGAAGAGTGCAGGTTAGATTTACTTAACACAGGAAGAGAAGGAGCTACACACTGCAGCTCATGACTTGATTACAACAGAGACAACCATGTATATCTGAGGTGCATACTCTCTGGTTCTGCTCAGCCTCAGGAATAACCCTGCCAACTTCAGAGCTCAGCCTATAACTTTGTAAATTCCTGAGGTTGGAACTGTCCAGGAAGGAACTATAACCTGAGACTGGTCTAAACAGAGCTCATCAAAGCACACAGGTAAGCATTGCATTTGTGTTTTGTCCACAGAGAAGCTCAGTCAGAAATCTAAGCCCACCCAACATCAGGGAACAAGCCTTGGAGCAGCCAACTAGAGAATACAACAAACTCTATCACAAGGTGACCAATGGAGATTGGTAGACAGAATCAACACTGAGATGCTAATCTTCTCAAAGAATACCAGCTAAAGTCAGAATAGAGACTATTCTCTCAAATGCACAGACAACAATGTAAATTAAAAAGAGATATACACAAAAAACAGAACCCAAATAAATAGATGTTTGAAATGACTGATAAAATGCTGAAAGTGGTTTTTGTATGGAAGTTCAGTGTGCTATGAGAATGTACATAAGGAAATGTGATGGGAAAGCAATATAACAACAAATTCTGATATGAAAAAATAGTAAAAAGCAGTAGAAAGTTCAGAAATAAATATGGCAGCTGAAGCAACAAAAACTAGAGGTAGCTCTTACAAAGGAGCCAACCAATCAGAGAATAGATGAGCAGGGACACAAAAACTTGAATTTATCCAACTGGAAAACGCAAAGGAATTTAAAAATAAGAGGAAAGCTTGTGAGAAAGGGGTGGCCCCACTGAGAGTCAGATCCTTCTCATAGCAGAAGATTCGGAGGTAAATGAAAGAAAAATGGGCCAAGAAAAACAAGGCTAAAAATAAATAAGGGCTCAAACTTCCTCCAATCCGAGTTAACATATCAATATTCAGGCATGGGAATCGCAGAGCACTCCAATCTAATCCAATCCAAAAAAAGTTACCAAGACATGCAACAGTGTGCTGTCAAACTTCAAAACCAACAGAAACTCCCTGAGAGAAGTAAAAGATAAACACATCACATACAAAAATGTGTCAACACAACCAGCCGCAGATTTCTCCTTGGAAATTCTGGAGGCCCAGAGAGAATAAGACGATACAGTCAGAGCGTAGAAGGCAAGCAAGCCTGCCAAGCAAGACCATGTTTCCCAGCAGAGCTGTGTTTGGGCAGACAAAAGCTGAACATGTTCATCACCATGTGGCATGCCTTTGTAGGAGTTGCTATGGGGATGCATTAAGCACAAACAAAAGTCCAATAATTTATCACATCAAATCACAAGAATACAAGTATCAACGGTGTAAAGAGCAGAGAACACTCATGCATTATGCCTGTAATGGCAAGCACTGGGAACTTAACCCTGATGTCGAGGTCTCAAAGATATAACTATGAATAGCAGTTACTGTTAAAGTAAATTGACAAGAAACAAATATTAAAAATAATGTCATTTCTGTCATTGAAATATTATAGCCAGAAGGAGAAAATAGTTCAGGTTTATGTCATCCAAGTTCGGCTAGAGATAGAGCTTAATGTTTGGTCACTTGCCTAGCACACTTAAGGCCCTTGGTTGTAATCTCCAATAACACACACACACACACACACACACACACACACACACACACACTTAAACATTCTATGTCATCAAAGTTAAATTTTTATCAGATTATCAGTTGTTCAAATACAGTTTGACACAAACTAGAAGCACTTCTGAAGAGGGAGCCTGATTGAGGAGTTGCCTTCATCATATTGGTCTTTAGGTCATTTTCTTGATTAGTGACTAAGGTGGGAGAGTCCAGTTCATTGTGGGTGCTGCAAGCTCCGGACAGGTGGTGCTGCATTGTATAAGAAAGAAAGTTGAAAAAGCCATGGAGTTTAAGCAGTGTTCCTTCACAGCTTCTGCTTCTGTTCCTGCCTCTAGTTCTTGCTTTTGCTTCCATCAACAATGGACTGTAAAGTATAAGCCACATAAAGCCTTTTCTCACAAAGTTGCTTTTGGTCTTAGTGTGTATCACAACAACAAAAAGCAAGCTAAGACATATATCATTTCAGAAAAGCCTCTTATATCTCAAACAAAGAAACAGGAGGAAGAGGAGAAAAGGGAGAAAGGAAGAATCTATAAAATAATAACAATTAAAAAATTCCAGTAACCTTCCTTACCTACCTATATTTCCTTGAATCCACAGGGATTAAATGAAAACACAAGAATAACTGAAAAGTTTTTAAGAATTTAAAACATAACTATGTGTAATAATTCACACTTCTAATCCTAACACTAGGAAGCCCGAGACAAGGAAACTAGTTACATAGTGAGATGATGTACCTGAAAAAAAAAATACTATGTATAAGGGAGTCATCTCAAATTTAAAAACATTGAAAAATAAAGAAATAGAATATACCCCCATACAAATGGAAAATAAGGATGCAGAGGGCTAGCAAACATAGACAGAAGATAGACTTTATGTTAAAACTATATTTAAAACTGGGCAAAGAAGAATGTTAAACAATGATAAAACAGGATGAATTCATTGAGTGATTGTAATAATTATAAACATATATAAACCTAATATCAATTCACCTAGCTGTGTAAAGCCAAATATTAAAAGTTATGAAATAAGAGAACAGTGAAATGGTAACAAGGGGATAGGATACTCATCAACAGATCATTAAGAAAATTGATTGGAAAGCATCATCCCTAAGAAGCATGTGGGGCTGAATAGAGATAGTAAAATCTCAAAGCAGGACTGGTGTCATAGTTAGGGTTTCTTTTACTGTGAAGAGACACCATGATCATGGAAACTTTTATAAAGGAAAACATTTAATTAGGGTGGCTCACTTACAGTTTCAGAGGTTCAGTCCATTATATTCATGGTGGGGAGCATGACAGCATGCAGGCAGACATGGTACTGGCTACATCCTTATCAGAAGGCAACAGGAATTAGACTGTAACACTGAGCAAAGCTTAAGCAAAAGAGATCTCAAAGTCCGCTCCTACAGTGACACACTTCCTTCAACAAGGACACACCTACTTCAACAAGGCCACACCTCCTAATAGTGCCACACTCTAAGAGCTTATGGGGCCCAATAGCGTTTAAACTACCACAACTGGGATACACGCCCAGAATCCCAACACCCAGCAAACTGAGGGAGAAGAATCTTGGGTTCAAAGCCAGCCTGGGTTACAAAGGGCTACGATGAGACCCTGTCTATAAATAAATAAAAAATAAATAAATACTAGATGAACAGCAAGAGGGGTCAACATAGCTGACAGCTAGACTTTTGAAAAGCCTAGCCTATTTTAGCTACACTAAGGAAAGAATACTCAAAACCAAAAACCAAAAGAGGAACTATTAAAACTGACAGCACTCAAGCGCACAGAATTTTAATGTGCTGTATGAATACTTACATGGCAAGAGATAAGTTTTTTAGGTGAAACAAATAAATTGTTAGACAAATACAACCCACCAAAATTAGTTATGAAAAAGTAGAAAATCTAAACAGACTAATATTGATTATGGAAGTTAAATAGCTAATAGAAAAATCTTTATTTTAAAAAACACAGGAGCTAGGGCTGGAGAGATGGCTCAGAGGTTAAGAGCACCGACTGCTCTTCCAGAGGTCCTGAGTTCAATTCCCAGCACCCACATGGTGGCTCACAACCATCTGTAATGAGATCTGGTACCTTCTTCTGTATACATAATAAATAAATAATTTTTTTAAAAAAAATGCTGTTTAAAAAAACCACAGGAGCTGATGGCTTCAGCGATTAAATACAAGCAGGAGTAGATCTGGGGGAGATGGAAGGTGGGGAGGATCTGGGTGGAGTGGAGCAAGGGGAAACTGTTGTTGGGGCATATTGTATAAGAGAAGAATCTATTTTATATATATAAAAGGAACTAATACAAATCTTTCTCAAAACTCCCCAAAATATAATGAGAATGAAATTTTAAAATAACACTGTGGTAGTTTGAATGAGAAATATCACTGTAGGCTCATGCAGCTGAGCATTGGGTCTACAATTAGTGACTCTGTGTGGGAATTTCATTGGCTCATATATTTGAGCACTGGGTTCCCAGTTGTAGCTCTGCTTGAGAAGGTTATGGGCTCATGCAGTTGAGCACTTGGTGCCTGAGTTGTGACTCTATTTGGAAAAGTTATGTAACCTTTCAGAGATGGAAGCTTTCTGGAGAAAGCATGACACTGAAGGCAGGCTTTGAGGTTTTAAAGATTGACCTCATCTCTCTCTCTCTCTCTCTCTCTCTCTCTCTCTCTCTCTCTCTCTCTCTCTCTCTCTCTCTCTCTGTTGTAACACAAATCCTAAATGGTCTTATATTAAAAAAAAAACCCAAAGCCAGATATTGGGGTAAATGCTAAAGTATCAGAGAGACAAAGGAACAAGCCACTAGAGAAACTTCTCACTAATACCAAATCCTCAGGCCGAATGGAAGGCAAGATCCTATCTTCATGAGTCCTTTGACTCCTCAGCTGTAGGAGCCTTGTTCCTGTCTCTGCATGCCTTATATGCCTTTCTCCACCCAGCCATTTCACTTCCTTCTTAGTGCTGGGATTAATGGCATGTGTGCTTCCCAAATACTGGGAGCAAAGGCTTGAGATCTCAAGTGCTGGGATTAAAGGAGTGTGACTCCCAAGTACTAGGATTAAAGGTGTGTGCCACCACTGCTTGGCTCTGTTTATCTCCTAGACTGAATCAATCTCATGTTATCCAGGGTGGCTTTGAACGCACAGAGATCCAGATGGATCTCTGCTTCTCAAGTGCTAGGATTGAAGGTGTATGGCACCACTGCCTGGCTGGCTCTGTCCTCTGATCCTCAAGCAAGCTTTATTTAATACACAATATATCACCTCTCTCTCTCTGTCTCCATCTCTGTCTCCGTCTCCATCTCCATCTCCGTCTCCGTCTCCGTCTCCCTCCCCCCCTCTTCTCTCTCTCTCTCTCTCTCTCTCTCTCTCTCTCTCTCTCTCTCTCTCTCTCTCTCTCTCTCTCTCTCTCCTGCTTCCTCCTGGCTGCTATGCCTTCCTGCCTTGATGGACTGTATCCATTCTGGAACAGTAAGACAAAACAAACCCTTTTTGCCTCTAAGTTGCTTCTGGTCATGGTATTATATCATAGCAACAGTAAAGTAACTAATACAAATACTAAGCTTAAGGAGCCAGTGCTACCCAGATACCAAAGCTGTACAAAGAAAATACAAGATGTAGGAGCCAGAGGCCAGACAGTACAGAAGCAAAAGGCTGCCTTTAGAATATGACAAGACCACTATATCCATGCACTCATAGCAGTAGCCATGGTTGCCTGCATCAGATCAAGACAGTCATCATTCCAAGAAAGACAGGGGAAGGGTTCATGAGCCTTTGGCTGAGGAACTGTTGACAGCTGATGGCTTCTAGAGGAGGGAGCACCAGTTTTCTTTAAGGGTGTGTCTATCAGAATGTTGCCCAAGCTGTAGTGAACAACCTCACGTGAATGAGTACAAAAGCAGCACATGTTGGACTCAGTGAGTTATAAAAATAAAAATAGAAAGTGATCACAAGTCGGAAGTGGAAAATGAGGTATTACATAAGGAAGGAGTTAGGAGAGTATTGGAGGTTTAACTAAGACCAAAACACTTTGCATGTATGAAAATCTCAAATAATTAATAATATTATATTTAATTTTTCTTTTATTTTTGTTATTATAATATAATTACATCATTTCTCTCTCTGCTTTCCTCCATAAAAACCTTTTCCTATACCCTTTCTTTCTCTCTTCCAAATTCATGGCCTTTTTTAAAATTAATTGTTGTTACATACATACATATATATATATGTACGTATACATATGTATATGTATACATATAATTATATATATATTCCTAAATATAACCTGTTCAGTCTGTGTAATGTTACCTGTAGGCAGGTTTTTAGGACTGACCATTGGTATTGGATAACCAATTGCTGTGCTCTTCCCTGGGGAGGACTGTTTCTCCCACTCTCAGCATTCCTTAGTTGTCTGACGTTCTTTGTAAGGTTAAAGCTTTGTGCACTTTCCCCTGTCCACTTTAGCTTGCCTGTTCTTGTCTTGCTCAGCTCATGTTTAGGCAGTCAAGTTGGTGAGACTTTTATGGGTGCATCTTCTAACATTACTAAGAGACACAATCTCACAGCAAACTTCCTGACCCTCTGGTTCCTACAATCTTTCCACTCCCTCCTCAACAATGGTCCCTGAGCCTTAGGTGCTGGAGTAGAATTGTAGATGTATCCACTGGGACTGAGCTCCAGGACTCTGCATTTTGATTTGTTCTGATTTTTCGATAATTGTCTCCATGTGTTATAAAGAGAAGTTTTCTTGATGAGGGTTGAGGACTATGCTTATCTGTGAGTACAAGGACAAATGCTTAGAATATAGTTATTTTTTAAAGAAAGGCTATAAAAATGTATCACAGAAAAAGGATATTATAGTCCAATATTCTTGATGAACATAGGTAAAAATTCCTCAGCAATTAACAGAAAACCAATTCGACAATATGGTCAAAGAATCAACTCACCTTATTCTTAAATGTGAGAACTCAGACTTCCTGTTAAGATCAACAAGAAAACACATTCTTGCTGGGATTATCATATAAGAAATCCTAGATAAGCCAGTAAGACAACAACAATAATAAAAATAAGGACACTGAGAAGAACAAAAGAATAAAACTATCTTTGCACATAACATGACTGTTCACTATACATAGAAAATCAGAAAGAAATGACAAAAAAAAAAAATCCCTCCAGGTACCAATAAGTAATTACAGCAGAACTTTGGAACTATGAGGTCAATATGCAAGTCAATTTCTTTACTGTACATAGGCAATGAATAAACAGTTTTTGAAAATAGTATGGCAAAAACTAATCATGCATCGAATACGTATATTCTCTTTATGAAAACAATAATGGTCGAAGCCATATTGCCTTGTCTCTACTTTTCATCGATTTTGCAAGAAAAAAGATTCTGTGCCTTTGTGTAACTCTCACTGGTATCAAACATGAATAAATAATTTTTGGCGTTCTGTCATTGAGGACATATAAAAAATATATTGCTTGCATTTTTATATGAATTTAAAGGCTCTCAAGCCAAAATAGATACTTGAGTTTGCTATGCAGACTTTATCAATGAATCGCCAGCTTCTAAGCTCTAATTGTGGCCCTTACTTTCTGTTTCTAACTGAAATAGAGTTTTATCACTTCCTCCTCTTTCCGTCTCTCCAGCTCCTCTCAGTTAACCTCCTTCTAACCCCTCCAGTACCTCCCCAGTCTCAAGTTGATAGTTTCTTCAAGTTGATAGTTTCTTTTTTTGTGGTTATTATTGTTTTATATAATATATATATACACACATATATGTGTTACATATATACATACATATATAAAAAGTTATGTGTATATACAAACAAAAACAGATTCTGTTTTTGTTGTTTGTGTGTTTATGGTTTCAAGGCTGATCACTCTCCATTAGACAACAATAAGGGGGCTCATCCCTGTGAGAGGCTAACTCTCCTCCCAATAGTCAATAGTTGCCTATAGTTCTTCATCTACAGAGGGACTTTGTGGAATTTTCCTCTTTCTGCATTAACATGTCCATGGACATTACTATTGTTCTAGTCTTGTTTATGTGGCTATTTCTAGACTGTTTTACAGCAGACTTCCTACTAGTCTTTTTTCACAATCTTTCCGCCCCATCTTCTTGAGCCATGGATAGAGGGGCTGTCATATGGGTGTATCTGCTGGGGCTGGGCTCCCAAAAATCCATTGATCTCTGCTTTGTACTCAGGTATGATTTTCTGCAATGATCTCCAATTGTTGTAAAGAGGGGCTTCTTTGATCAGAGAGGGTAGCTACATTCATCTGTGTGTATAAGATTAGAATGTAGTAAGAAATGATGTTAATCTAACACAATGGTGGTTTTTTTTTTAATAAAACTGTATAACTAGATTAAAAGTCCACTTACAGTATATTTTAGGCAATGGGCTTGGGCAATTATAAATTCAGTCATTACTCTTTTATTTTTTGAGTGTACTAGCAATGTCTTCTAAATAACAGTTTTAGTTAGGAAACAGTAAATACCACATTTATGTGGTTCTGGTTGTACTTTTAATGTGGGAGACAGTTGTTTATAGACTGGGCAATGTGCTGTTATCCTGAACACTATGCTATGGGGCAAACAAATACATACTACTGCAACTTAACATTAGCTTGAATTGACAGGTCTATGTGGATAATAAAGCATTAGAAATCTGAGTAGAATAATGTAACAATGAGATACTAATGAAGGGGCTGGCTTATAGTCTGTCTCTATGCAAAGGTTCTGTGTACTTTGTTGATCTTATCAGACATTGTGCAGAGGATACCTACGACTATTCTTTCAATCATTTAAAAAAAAAAAACCCTGCATGCGTGTGTTCGTGTATGTGTGTGTGTGTGTGTGTGTGTGTGTGTGTGTGTGTGTATGTGTGTGAAAATATTGGAAGATTCACAGGCATAACATATTAGTAGCTAAGAATAAAGCTGAATTTTACTTTATTTGTGCTTTCCTATATCCTCCTAGTATTCTATTATGTATAGTTATCTTCTAATATCAAAAATAAATGTATATAGATATAAAAAGCAAAATGACAGAATTCTGACAACAGCTTTGTATAGAAGAAAATGTAGCATTGAATTAAGTTCCAACCTATTTTTGTAGCCTGCCTGTCCTTACAGATGAGCATTTTACCATAAAATCATGTTACAGCATTGGGAATCTACCTTGTGGGAGGGGATCTTGAGCTGCTTTGGGGTCCTCCGTGTGGAGCTTCCCTTCTGCGATGGCCACATGGGTGCTGATTTCAGTAAGGTCAAACACGCTATGCCCAGCCTCTCTTCCTATCTCTCCAATCTCCTCACTATTGACTCTGGTGTCCTTTCTCTAGGGCAGGTAAAACATGCAATTATACTAATGAGCATGAAAGTAATTAACTGGGTGAGAAATATGCCCAGAGTACATTTTAGATGAAGCTTTATCCCAAGCATTCAATTAGTTAAGGAAAACCAGGTAGGAGATAAGGCCTCAGAACAGCCTAATAAGATAAAAACAGCTGGGACAACCTCCTTGCAGGACAGTAGAAGCAGGCGAAGTTATAAGAAAGTCATCCCGGAATGTTCTGCTTATATAATAACCTTAGCAGGACTAACTCTGGAACTTCTTTAATCCCAATAAGCCTGAAGGATGAAGAAGAGCCCTGTTCCTCATCCTTGCCCCTGGTAACCAGTGTTCCTTTGCTAAATAAAGGACCGGCACAATCAGAATAAAAGTTCATGGGGCTGGGTCAATGGATGTGATTTGTGGCCCCACCCACCCATGTAAAAGTCTAGAGTGGTTGTGTATGGCTGTAATTCCAATGCAGAGAAGGAACTAGAGAGGGGAGGGGGAGAATTCTCGGAAGTCACTGGTCAGTGACTCTGTGTTCAGTGAGAGAAGCTGTCTTAAAAAACAACTGAAGGGTTAGAGAGGTGGCTCAGCAGTTAAAAACACATGATTCTCTTTCAGAGGACTTGGGTGTTGTTCTCAGCACTCACATGGAGACTCATAACCATTCATAACTCCAGTTGTAGGGCATCTGATGCCATCTTCTGGCCTCCAGAAGTACAGGAATGCACATGGAACACATACACACTGATGGGTGATGTTGCTCTGTATGCTGTGAATGTATTACTCTGATTGGTTGATAAATAAAACGCTGATTGACTGGTAGCCAGGCAGGAAGTATAGGTGGGATAAGCAGAGATGGAGAATTCTGGGAAGTGGAAAGCTGAGTCAGCAGATGCCAGCCTGCCGTCCAAGGAGCAGCATGTAATGGCACACGAGTAAAGTCACAGAACATGTGGTGACATATAGATGAACAGAAATGGGCTGAGTTTAAATGTAAGAGCTAGTCAGTGGTAGGCCTGAGCTAATGGCTGAACAGTTTTAATTAATATAAGCTTCTGAGTGATTATTTTATAAGTGGCTACGGGGTCTGTGGGGCTGGGCAGGACTGGAGAAAACTTCAGCTACCACACACATGCCTGCAAAACACTTAAACACAATCTATAAAATAACTATAAAATAATAATAATAATGCTTGGAGATCCACTTGAGAAGACATTCAACAATGATCTCTAACCTCCACAAGCATTAGGTACATACCCACGTGCATACATCCATACACTTACACACTCACACAATTGAAAGAAAAATGTCCAGGGCTGGTGAGACAGCTCAGTGGATAAAGCACTAATCGAAGTGTGAGAACTGGAGTTCAGATCTCTATAAAGTACATGAATGCTGTATGCTACGTGTAATCTCTGCACTCAGGAAGCAGACACAGAGTATCCTTGAGGCATGATGGCTGGCTAAACCAGCAGGAATCTGAGAGCTGGGAGTTTAGCAAGAGACTCTGCCTCAACAAATAAAATGGAAGAAAAAAGCATCTGACATTGACTTCAAGCCTCCATAGGCGCACATATGTGTGCTCACACACATGCACAGTCCATGTGAATTACATGCAAGCGTGCATACGTACACACCTCAAACATACATATACATAGGTGGAAAAGGTTTAGAAAGTTATGACTTGTATTACAAGGTAGATAATCAAATACACAATAGTGAGTTTGAGAGCCCAGAGTTCCTAATCAGTTTTCTCAGATCTTTCTTCTCTCAGTTCATTGTTTATTCATCATTTAAACAGGAACTGAGCCCATTTTAGACAAAAAAAAAGTCTAGTTCTACATGGTTTTGATAAAGAATGTATAAAGAACATGGGAAAGAGCATGTTTGGGTTAGAATTCTGGTTCTTAAATAACTGAGCTAAATGAGACATATAAAGAATTGGGGATCCTGGAATGATAAGGATCACAATAATATGGCAATGTGAATGAATGGCCTTGGAGCTTGAGCATCTTCATGGAAATCTATCTTTGAAGCTGGATCCAGTTGTTGTATGGCACCTTATGTTAAATGATGCTGTCAGGGAAGAGGCCACAGCTTCGGCCCCTGTGCTGTTTGCACAGATCCCCACAGGCCAAGACTGCCTCCCCAACCCTCTTCTCCTTTCTCTAAAAATACACATGGTGCAGTTGACTTCCTAGAAGCTCAGCTAAGTGCCTCCGTGGCCATGTACATTTAAACAACAGAGTGACGACCCCATGGGAAGGCATAAGAGAGTACAGCTGGCCACAGGTCCTCTCTTTCGGCTCGGTTAATTGGATTCACTGAACTGGCTCTCACAATGACAAAAAGCAAATGTTGGGACAGAAGCCTTTCATCAGTGGAGAAGAGCGGCAGCATTTCAAACAAACATTTGATCAAACATTTCATCACACAGCCTGTGTTTGCCCATGGAGGCTCTTCCGTAGCTCTGTGCACCTCCTTTCTCCTTCCCAAAATATTTGCTTGTCACTTTCATGGCACAGGTTGGGGATATGAAATCTCTCTCTCTCTTTTTTTTTTCATTTTCTTTTTCTGTTTTGTTTGGGGTTCTAACCACACACTGTCCAGATTTGCTGCCACTGTGAATGATTTTTAGATGTGGTTCTTTGATTAAGGCCAGCGTTGTTGGGTGAGGAATGTTCCACATTCAGTGAATAACGCTTGCCTTGTGATTTTTGTCCTCTGGTCTAGTTGGAAAGTCATCCTCTATCTCCATTCTCCCACGTTCAGACCCCAATTCTGTCTCTCTATCTTTTGCAGCAATTTCATCAACTCAGTTCTCATATTAGCTCATATTTATTCAATAAAACTACTTCACACATGACGTTTCAACCCTTCCCCCCCACACACACACAAAAAAAAAGAGACAGAAGTCACACATCCACTTTCAAAACACATAGACTCTGGAGGGAGTTGAACACAATGAAATAACAATACCGTTATACTGTGGAAATTTCTGTTATAGAGATATGCTCCCTAACTCAAGGAAGTACAGAAGATTAAGTTCCTCCCATGTGCCAGGAACTAGGACAATAGCAGAAAGGATGAGGATCAAAGGAACAAGAATAGCTCGTCTTAAGTGAGTATAAAGGTGAATTATTTGCCAAGATCACAAAGAATATGCAAAGATCTCTGTGCAGTAAAGTACATGCACACCAAAGGAAGAAGAAAAACAAGGCACTGAACCCTGACTTGTGCAAAACAGTGGGTAAAAATAGGCAGGATCTGGTGGTTCCAAAAAGATGCCTGTCATTCTCAGGAGTTCAGGTTCAAATCTGTAGGAAGTTAGGTAACATTGGGATGTATTGACACAGAAATTTAAGTTATGGAGAGATGGTGATGGTTACAAATTCTGTGAAAGAGTCAGGGAAAGAGTCAAGGCTGGAAAGTCACTTATAAAGCCATTAATACAGTAAAAGCAAGACTGTGAGAGTCTGAGCCAGGGTAGAGCCTCTAAGTGTGGAGAGGAGAAGTTTCAAAGGCTCTCTAGGACACCCATGAAGAAAGATGGGAACCAAGGAAGGTCTGGTTCCCTTATCCCATGTGATTTCCTTATCTCAGTGAATCTTAACAGAGAAAGCAGGCAGGCATGCCACACATACACACACACACACACACACACACACACACACACACACACACACACACACACACAAAATGATCTATGAATATATACACTGACTTAAGAACTCTTAAGCAACTTGTACCATTATGTGTGTTTACACATTTGTGAATCTCTTATTGATCTTTTAGTTCTGTGTTCTTAGTGTAACATGAAGCAAGAAAGCCATGTGTCATTTGCAGGAAATCTAGTTGCCAAAGCTATTAATTTCTTGAGGGTCAGTTGCTCATATCTGAAATTTTAGTATAGCCATTATACTAAGTAGTAGTGCAATGTAATATTTCCTAGGTGCTTTTTATTATAGTATTGTCTTTAAATGTATTAATTATTCAATATACATGAATTGTATTCATAACGCATTGAACATTTTAGGATTCATCACAAAATCAGCATCCTGGCTGTAGAAATGAGTAGTGACTGACACCTTGAAGCCTTCCTGAGCTTTTCAGTGCTCTCCATCTCTCTGCCTCTCAGGTAACTCACAGATTCAATCACTTGGAGTTAGTAATGGTCTTTCCTTCTCTTTCCAGATGATCACATATGGTCTTCTAATAAGTGTGATCATGCTGGCCATGTCGTGCCACCTCACTTATGATCTTACATCTTCCCAGATGCATCTCAAGGTCATTTCATCGTGTGAATGTCACAGAGTTCACTTACAGAAACTAGGGTTGCACAGCCTACTGAATACCTAAACTAGTACTATGTTCTGATAGGTGGGGTTTTTTTGCATTTTTTAATATTTGAATTTGGGTTTTTTAAAGCTTTCTTTTTATTTATCCTTTGTGGATTTCATATCATGCATCTCAGTCCCATTCTATCCCTTTGTATCTGCCCTCTGGCCTTGCAATCTCTCTCCCAAACTAAAATAAAATAAAATTTAAGGGAAAATAGAACAAAAAAAGAGATTTGAAAGAAAAAAGAAAAATCTCATCATGGAAGCTGTAGTGTGGCACAGTGAGTCACACAGTAAACCCTTTGTCCATACATCTTTACTTGCAAGTGTTCATCGCAAAGAGTAATTGGTCTGGTTGGAGGCCTCTAGTTTCTGCTACACTATTGATACTAAGCCCTCACTGGGACTCCTCTTGAATATCCTGTTGTTGCTCTGTGTCCTGGAGATTCTGCAGCCTTGGATCTGTAGAATGTGCCCCTTTACTTGCTCCAGCAGAACATAGATTGGGTTGATGTTAAGGTGGGTCAACTCATAACCCTAGTTCTGGGCCTGGGTAGTTTGTAGGATTGGTCAGCCCGCCAACTCTCCCCTGTCCTCACCACCAGGGTGAGCTCTCTGGCATTGCCCAGGCTAGTTCACCCCTTGCAGCAATGACCAAGAGGTGGGGCTTGTTCTCCTGCTCTCATGCCCTCAGGGTTGGCTCATCCACACCTCTACTATTAGGACCAGCTCTACTGTGTTGTCCAGGCAAGGTACAAGGGCTACTCTCCTGAGTGCTGCAGCTGGTGAGCGCCAGGGACAGTTTTCTCACTCTATGACCTCAGGACCAGCTCTCCCAACTGCCACAAATGGTGGTGGTGGTGTGTGTGTGGGGGGGAACTTCTCTTCCTCACCAGGACCAGATCTCCCAAACTCACAATTTTGGAGCCTGTTCACCTGTGTCCTAGTAATGGGGTCATCTCTACTGTGCTGTCCAGGTGAGGTACAGGGCCCGCTTTCCCAAGTGCTACAGCTGGTAAGGGGGATGGTCAGCTTCCTTGCCCTCACCACCATAGGGCAGATGAGAGGGCGTGGCCAGCTATCCCACTCTTACACCATCAGGGCTGGCTCATCCATGCCCCTGTCTACATGGCCAGCTCTACTATGCTTCTAAGGCAAGGTGCACAGCCCATTCTCTGGAGTGCTGCAGCTAGTGAGGGGTTGGCTCAGCTCTGCTGCCTGCCGCAGGCGGTGAGGGGTGAAGCGGGGAGGACATCTCTCCCTCACCCATACCACCACATGGCAGAAGAGAGGGCCAGGACCCACTCTCCCATTCTCATGCCCTCAGGGCCAGCTCACCCATGTCCCCGTGAACAGGTTCAGCTCTATTGTGCTGCCCAGGTGAGGTGTAGGACCTGCTCTCTAGGGTGTTGTAGCAAGTGAGTGGCAGGACCAGTTCTTCCTAGTGTTGCAGCCAGTGAGGGGTGGAACCAACTCTGTACAGCCCTATCCTCTAGGTCTTCAGCGGTATGAGGAGCCACAGACATCAATGCAGACTTCAGCTGCAACAGAGTCATAAACCCAGACATGGGCCCTGGAAGTAGCCTAGGCCAAGACATCATCATGGCCCTGGGTGGCAATCAAGGAACCCACTCCTCACTACTTTCCCCTCTTCAGATATGCCTCTGTCCACAGGACAGGAACCATTCTGTCAGGCTCTCTCTCTCTCTCTCTCTCTCTCTCTCTCTCTCTCTCCCCTCCGCTCCCCCCCCCCCGTACCATACCATACATTTGCTCACCATAATTAGTGTCTGACTGCCTGATGCTGCAAGGCACAGGTGGGTCTCGTTGCCCTGCTCAGTCCATGATGGTTGTTCTGCTAGGTTTTAATGTTACTTTTATTTTTAATTGTTTCTTTAAGTCACATGGCATGAACACACACTCCAATAGGCTAGATCCTCACAGAATCAAGCACATCAGAGTCTCAGTCCTCCTTCCCCACACTTGGAACTGTCACCTGGAATGATGATGATATTGCCTTCTTCTGTAACACTTCCTGAAAGGTTTGCCTGAAGCTGCTCTTCTATAAGTAATACTACGTTCTAACAATAAGTACAATTTAGTAATACACAAAGCAAAAACAGCACTTAATTGCTGTTACCAGTTCTTATTATTTCACATGTCTGTGTGTGGTATTCTTACATAGCACCAAGAGGAAGATAAGCTTGGGTCTTAGTTAGAGAAGAGACACCATGTGCTCTTAGTTCTGTGAAGAGACACCATGACCACGGCAACCCTTATAAGGAAAACATTTAACTGAGGGGGCTTGCTTACAATTTCAGAGGTTCAATCCATTATCATCATGGTGGGAAGCACGGTGTACACAGACAGATGTGGTGTTGGAGTAATAACTGAAATGCCTACATTTTGCAGGCAACAGGAAGTCATTTGACTCACTGGGTGATTTCCTGAACATAGGAACCCTCAAAGCCTGACCCCAAAGTTACACATTTCCTCCAACAAGGCCAGACTCACTCTAACAAAGCCACACCTTCTAATAGTGCCATTCCCTGTGAGATTATGGGGGCCAATTACATTCAAACTACCACAGCTTGTTTACACTACCATCACCTCAAACATGTGATCAATGGCAGTGCATTACACTCTGACTTTACAATAAATGTGATACCACAATAAATGTCTTAATCAAAATCAAAGAGTAGATACTGGGAGGATTAAAGAGTGATGCTGTAATCAGAGGGAAATGGAACTTGGCTGCCAAGAGATATACTCTCAACAACCAAAAGAGTTGAGAGGTGAGTGGGAGGTCCGAGAAAGAGTCTGAAGGAAGAACTGAAAGCTTATTCTCATGGGCATGGACATCTGCTTTATGAAGAATGCCTGATGAAGACTACGCCATTCTAGATTACTATATGGGAATGTTTGTACCTAGGGGAATAGAAGATGACAGTGGTCACTGAACAACACACCAGGCTAAGGCTGTAAGGCTTGAGGGAAAATTATCATTACAATATTCTTAAGGCCATGAACTTGTGCTCGCCTACATTCATTTTCTAAATAGAAATGAATGTCTCTCTTTGATAGTCCCACCTCCCTTCTTCCTTTGGAGACTGCCCATTCTCAGAACTTCCATGGGGCCCCTGGCTAGAAAATCCTTACATCCTCTGCCATCCTGCTGCACATCCTTCTGTGTTTTTAATTCACACATTCCCTTAGTTAATGAGATGCTGTATAAACTCTTCATGAGGAGACATGAACAAATGCCCACTTCCACCAACAGATCATAGTACAGTCCTACCATGGTGAAACTTGGTAACCAGAGCTTTGGGGCTTATTTACAGAGAGTGGAGGAGGAAGACCCCAAAACAGCTGAAACATGGGTAATGATGTCTTTGCAGCTGCAAGACGGAGTCTCCCATTCAGTTAACCTTCCTTCCATCCTGCAAATACTCTAGCATCTCCTGAGACCATGAGGTCATAGGCAATTAGAGCAGAATTATATACAGCTGACAGACAGGTGCATTAAGGAGTGGCTGAAATGTCAGATGAGGGTCTGGCAGCCCTCCTCACGTCTTTCTTCTATGAGTCAATGTCAACAGGCTGGTCCTTGGGTGTCTCTGGTGAGTAGTCACAGCTGCTCTGATGATGATAATGACTGTTATGCTCAAAGGACAGTGGCCTACATCACTTGCATATCACTCAGTCCATGAAATTTCAGTCTGTGTACCCAAATTTATATTGAAGTGTAGAGTTCATGCTTGTAAATAAAATTCTCTCCTGTCGACTCATGAAAGACAGAACACCTTGTTGAATGGTCTGTGAGAGTTATAGAGAAGAGCAGAACAAGAACAGAGCATAGAAACATGAAGGCAAAACAGAGATCAGGACAACATTGCCTGGGTCACACAGAAACTTAGACTCTTGATGACATAGCAGAGCTCAGGCCATACAATAAACGTTTACAGAAACGAAAAGCATGTTGTGATGAATTCTAATATAATCATGATCAATAGGTGTATACTAGCACAATGGCTGTAGCATGGTCATTTGAAAGTTTTTCAGTCCAACAAAAATCATAGCTTTCTAAGTATGTTGTAAGTTCCAGGTGCTTGAAGATGTCAGGAGCAGATGAAAGTTCTATGTGTGTGGTGACTACCCCAAATCCACACCAAACAACAGGAAGTATGTAGTGATGTAGTGGCAGACAAGTATCTGCTAAACAAAGGAATGCATGTCTCTCACCTTGTTTTTGTTTGTATTTTTTTAACCTGGACCATCTGATAAACCTATTTGCATTAGCTTGTTAAGGCTGATAAATATTGATAAATGTTTAGCTAGTACTTAAATATTTAACAGACTTCAGAGCCTTATCACAAAGAATCCAGTTTGGGTAATGAAATTTTTCAGAAAAAGGTGTAATATTCACTGAGAAACTAGAAATGGCAATGATATATAAATTCAGTCCACTTTTCTAAAGGTCAAAAATAAAACACATGAATAGAAAGTGAAAAATATGTAACATAACTTGTTTTATCCATCACTTAAATAATTCTTAATATATATTAAACATGGGCAGTGTCTTCATGGGAGAACATGGGCAATAATGAAATGAATAAGGACAATTAGCAATAAGTTTCAAGGTGCTAAATATTTTTGAAATAGTGCTTAGAGGAAAAAAAGACATTTAAGAAAGCAAAATTTAAAAAATTAAAAATTATATATTGAGCTACTCAATCAGCAATTCTTAAGTGTATATACATTGTCAGCACTTGGAATATAAAGACAAATTATACATGTCCCTTGTGGTGATACTTTAATTGTGCTGAAATGTGATTTTATTTGTATGTTAATAAATAAAGTTGCATGGGGATCAGAGATCAGCGAGCCAAAAACAGAAGTCAGGCGGTGGTAGCCCACACCCTTAATCCGATCACATGGCAGGCAGAGTCTCTGTGTGGTCAAGGACACAGCCAAGTGTGGAGACATGAGCCTTTAATCCCATTACCAACCATAGAGATCTGGAGGTCTGTACAGATAGGCAGTGATGAGAAAGTCATGTGGCTGGGCTTAGAGTCAATGAAAAAAAAAAACAGAACAGAAAGGCAATAAAACCACAGGTTACATAGGAAGAAGCTCTCTCTGGGGAAGCGACAGCGACAAGGTGGTAAGATAAGGCTCTTCGCTAGTTCTCTGATCTCTTTGGCTATTACCTCTGTATTTGGCTCTGTGTTTCTTACTTAATAAGACTATTTAAAAATTTGTCTACAGGCCCTGTTTAGTCCAGATAATGCACCTGAACAAAACACTAGGCAAGCTATCGTGCTGTAAATGTGCTAATCAAGTAGGTACAAAAGGATAAGGGAACTCTTAATAATGGTTTAGGAAAGTCTTCATAGAGGAGAGAAGGCACTGATATTACATCTTGAGAACTGAGCATATTACTTGATAGTTTTCATGGTGGGGTAGGAAGACCAACCTAAGACCTCTACATATATGTGATAACTGTGTGGCTTGGTCTGTTTGTGGGACTCATAACAATGGGAGCAAGGGCTGTCCCTAATGCTTTGGCTGGCTCTTGGGAACCTGTTCTTCATACTGGACAGCCTTGCCCAGCCTGAATATAAGGGGAGGTGCTTAGTCTTACTGCAACTTGATATGCCATGCTTTGTTGATACCTATGGGAGGGTTGACCCTTTCTGAACAGAAACAGAGGAGGAGTGGATTGGGGTGGGGGCCAGAAGGTAGGGGGGGAATGGGAGGAGAGGAAGGAGGGGAAACTGCAACTGAAGTTGGGATGTAAAATAAATAAAATAAAAAATTATTTATTTATTATTTATAAGAGATTTTAAATTCTCTTATTGACCAACTATCCATATTTTCGCACAAAATACATATGCTTATACATTCACTATTTAAAGCTAACATATTAATGACAAACAGTAGACAGTTGTCCCTTAAGCCTAGAGGAATAAAGACAAGCATATCTACTCTCCAAAATTCTAGTCAACATTATATCAAAGTAATTCCCCCAAACAATATAATAAGAGAAAAGAAAAAATTTCCAATGTACATATAAATTTTTATCTATAAATAATGATTGACTGCATGGTAAATAATAAAGCAGATTATTATAACAATTGAAATACTTGTTAGAAAAATAAATGAAACAAAGAACCTTCAAAGATCCTGTTGAGTTGATATTGTGTTGGCCACCAACTGCTGTGCATGTGATTCCCCTGTAAGAGTGGTTTGTTTCTCTAGTGAGACTCCCTTGGAGAAAGTACTTTGTCTCATAATGTGTCAAATAATTTTTTTAACCTCATAGGTCCTTTGTGTGTACATTGTGAATCAGAGTCTGTGTTTTGATGGGATTCCTATGTATGGAAACATCTGTGCTTCTGGGTCCCTATGTGTTTTCTTTGGCTCATTTTCTTTCTGTTTGCTTGTTTGGTCATGTTCCAACTTGTTTGTTCTTGTTTTTCCTTATTTTATTTTATTGTTATTCCTTAGATACCTGTTTGTTTCCTAAGGAGAAACAGAAAAGATGTGGATCAGGATGGGAGAGGAGGTGGGGAGGAACAGGGAGGAGTCGGGAGGAGGGGAAACCATAATCAGAGTATATTGTATGAAAAAAATATATTTTCAATAACTAAAAAAGAAAATGAAAAAAAGAAAAATGAATTCTGCAAGTGTGCAGGACAAGAAGTAAGACTTTTCAAATAAAATACATGCTTACATTTCTATACATTTGCAACAAACAATCAGAAAATGAAATTAAAGGAAAGTGATTTATGTTCCTATCAAAAGATTAAACATTTAGGAAAATAAATAAATAAAACATGCTTAAGATCATTGTGTTTAAAACAAACAACACTGCTGAAGGGCTTTAGGGGGCACTTGAATCCATTGTGGGGTCAGGTCTCCAGGACTGGAAGACTCAACCCTATTAAAATTGTCGTTCTAACTAACCAAATCATTGCAGTCAATACAAATCAACAAAGGGCTAAGCAGGAAGCTTTAAGTCAAAATTGGTGAAAATTACACTTGCACATTTTAGAACAGGTACACTGCCCGACTTTACATTGTTCTAGAATATTTTAGTGCTTGTGACGCTACTGTGTAAGAAGGAAACTCCCATGGATCAAGGGGACAGGGTAGCTAGGTCCCCAAATGTGGCCAGGTGCATATGGTAAAAGTACTTGTCACAAAGTTACCAAGCCAACTGATGAGGGCCAAAGTCCCCTCCTTAGCAAATATACCAAGGCACCTGGATGTCGTTTTCTGGATCGGTGACTTCAGCTTAATGTCCCCAACACATCATTTGAAATGAAACAGAGATAAATGTAACAAGCTGAAACTCAGAGCAGTCAAAGGGAAGAGCCAAGAAGATACTTAGGAGGAGGAAGATGCACAGACTGTAGGAGGATAGGACTAATGATCTTTACCCAGATTAATGCCTGGAAATGTGTGGTTGGAAAGCCCGAGGGGCCATTGACTGGAAGAAAATATGTGTGATGTGCATATGACCAGTAATCAACTCAGATAAGTATTCCTAAACAACCTGATCATTGCAAACCTGACCAATGGGCTGGGACGATAGCTCGGTGGGTAAGTGGTTGCAATGTAAGCGTGCAGACCTGAGTTTGAATCTGGGGGATTCATGTAAAGCTGGATACAGCAGCCAGTTTGTGTAATCCCAGTGTACTAGAGCTAGATGGGGTCCAGACAAGGAAATCTTAGAAACTGGATGGCCAGCTAGCCTGGCTTATGCAGCAGCAAGCAAGATATCTCATCTCAAACAAGATGGAAGGCAAGGATTGACGTCCAAGGAAGTTTTTTCACACACACACATACATACATACACACACACACACACACACACACACACACACACACACACACCAACATCCTCCCTCAAATACGAATCATCAGGCACTTGAATGAATACATTCCTAGCACATCTCCTTTTAACTGCTTCCACCGTAATCAGAGCCACAGCATTTCATCTGAACTATAGTCGCTGCCATCAACCCAGTGAAACACACAGCAGTCTACTACAGTGAACACACAGAACCTGAAAATAAAGGTAATAATATCTTAATGATCCATTCTCCTGACATACACATCCCATTACAGCTCTCATTATCTTTACAGCATCACAGTCACATAAATGCTGACTACAGAGCTCCTGCTGTCCCTGTCTTCCCTGGAATTTACCCAGGGCTCCACTGAGGAGAGAGTGAACCCCATATCCAACTCAAACAGACTAGGATGGGAATTTCACATTTACCTAGCTGAGAAGACTATCAGAATGCAATTACCTTATTAGATCAGGAAATAAAAAATACACGCACAAATAGATTGTTTTATTTTATTTGAACATTAAATTTAATCAGGACATAATAATTTAATTGCCCTTTTATTATACAGGTAAATGATATCTATTAAATCATGTCTCTTAAATGCCATAGATGCCTGTGTAATTTAAAAAAAAAGGAGATCCCAGGGTGGAGAGATGGCTGAGCATTTAAGAGCACAGACTACTCTTGCGGAGTATTTGGGTTCCAGCATTCATATGGTGGCCCACAACTGCCTGTAACTCCAGTTTCAGGGGATCTTGTGCCCTCTTCTGGCCCCCTTGGGCACTGCATGCATGAGCAGCACATACTTGCATTCAGGCACGTGCACATAAAGTAAAATAGTAAAAGCAAAAGAAAAGAACAGTTCTTGTTAGTACTTTCTCTTTTTCATTCACTCAACAGAAAAAAAATTACTAGAAATAGACATATCTCAAACTATACAAAACGCCAACCCCAAATTTATAAACCATATTATTATAATTTATTGATACTTAAAGTTTGAATTTTCTTTTTCTATGAAGGTAACCTATGCTCATAAAAAGCCCAGTACACAAAGGTAGAAGAGAGGGAAAATGTTTTACTGCTCATCAAAAGAACCAGAAGAAATCATGGTTAAAATTCCCAATGGCACTGATCTGGGTGGGCTGTACTGCCACCAGGACCATGGTGATATCCGGGCCCAAACTGCTGTCGAGGGCCATGTCTGGGTCCATGGTCCTGCTGCAGCCGGAGTCTATGATGATGTCCATGACCCTTGTTAGCACAGGGGTCATTGGAACCATGCTATGCTGAGCCAGCCCTGCTCTTCATTGGCCCTGGGATAGCTGGCCTGCCCCTGGCAGGACACTGCAGCAGGAGAAGGCATGTTCCTCCCCTGGGCTGCACACTAGAGCTGACCCTGTTGGTGTGAGTGTGGGTGAGCTGGATGTGAGAACATGAGAACAGGAAAGCTGGCCCACTCCTTGCTGGCATTGGGTAAGCCAACTGAGGCAGTGCTGGGTAGTGACAATGGGTAGTGATGTCCCAGACAGTAATGATTAAGGAAATCTGGAGGGCTGACCAATCCAGCTACTACCCAGGCCCAGAACCAGAGCTATGAGTTAGACTACCCCAGAACCCACTGAATTTATGAACTGTTGGAGCATGTGAAGGGACGGACCTACAGATTCAAAACTGCAAGACCTCCATGACAAAGGACAACAAGACATCCAAGATGAGGCCCAGAGAGAGCCCATTATCAGTGGTGTAGCAGAAGCCAGAGGCCTTGAGCCAGACCAATGACTCCTGGCAATGAACACTTTCAAGTAAAGATGAGTGGACTAAAGGGTAAACTGTGTATCTCAACAGGACACACTACAGCTTCCACAATGACATTCTTCTTTACTTTTTGTTTTTTGTTTGTTTGGTTGATTTTCTTTTAAATTTTGTTTTGTTGTGGGGAGGTTGCAAGAGCAGAGGATGCATTCGAGGGGATGGGAAGGTAAGTGGGATCAGAATGCATGATATGAAAATCCACAAAGAATCAATAAAAGTTAAAAGAATTTTTAAAAATATTCCCAATGGCACTTTCTGGCATTTTAAGGTAACCTTATTTATTGCTGTGGTTTGGATATGAAATGTCCCCTCGGGTTCCTGTGGTGAAGTCTAGGTCCTCAGCTGGTGGCACCATTTTTGGAAGTGCTGGAAACTTTGAGAGGCTTTGCATAGCTGAACCAAGAAGTTAACAGGAGGCAGGAGTTGGGGACAGTATTTACCTTGGGCCTTCCTGTATTCCTTTATTTCTTGGCTGTAATGAGCCAAGAAGTTTTCCTCTACCAGCCACTATTGACTCACTTCCAGCTCAGAAATATCAGAGAGAGTCGGCGTATTCTTGTAACCTCTGAGAGCATGAAACTAAACCCACCTTTCTTCCTTTCAGGTGTATCTTGTTAGTTGGGTAAGAAATTGACTGCCACATTTACACATCTAAAGTCCTAATACATTTCCTTATGCTTCTTTTTAATACCAATTCATAATTATGTATTTATAAAATTAATTTTGTTTAAGTATAAAGACAACAATAAAATGGTATATGTTCTCATAGCCAAAAGATGAATTTTACTGTACACTATTATATTATTGACTTTCATTCAATTCTTGATTTTTTTTAACTTTAGACAGGGCCTCATTGTGTAATCCAGTCTGATGCCTGACTCCTGGTTTTCCTGCCTCCCCCACCCAAACGCTGGTATTATAGACTTGTACCACTATACCCTGCTGTCTAAGACTTGTTCTGCATTTTCATAGATGTCACTGTTTATAGAAAATTGTGTAACCTGGCCTACCTTACTTTCATGACTTATTTGCTTTTGTATATAATGTAAAATATATATCTCCTTATGTGTCTTCATTGCTCTGGACACTAATTTTTAAAGGCTCTGTGAATTTGAATCGTGATTACTATATTTGCTTTTCTGCAGCATGATAAATACCATGACCTAAAGCAATTTTCCTCTTACAACTCAAGGCTGTGATCCATAACTTAGGGAAGTTGAGGCAAAAGCTCAAGCATGAACTAGAGCATAAAGCATGAAGTGATACTTACTGCTTACCAGCTTGCTCCCCAGGGTTTGATCAGGCACCTGTCTTACATAGCCCAGGCCCACCCACCTCGGTATGTCACTTTCCTTCTGCAGACTGGGCCCACTTACACCAATGAGCAATTTAGAAAATACCCCACACACTTGCCTACAGGCCAATCTGGTGGAGGCAGCAATTCCTCAACTGAGGTTCCTTCTTCCCAAGTGTGTCAAACTGACAAGGGAGATGAGCTTTCATACTGACTAATGGCTTTGTTACCTAAACTTTCATTTCACATTTATAATCAATTTACATATTTTCAAACATTCTTTGGGATTTTTCAAAGAGTCATTACTGCTGTTCTTAATGATTTATAACATTTACCTGCAAATTAAGAGTATTGAACTTTGTCAAATCGGTTACAAGTCATTTTCCCACATGGCCTTTTAAGATGTTTAGTCGTTTTCTATACAGATGTTTTTAAATGACTGGGGAATTGAGAAAGATCTTCTGCTCTGTGCTACCGATTGCTTCTAACTTGGGTAGACCCAGCACATACAGCCTGCTGCTGACACTCACTTTCTTCCCATTGGTTATACAAGTAAGCATTTGAAATGAGCAGAGCCTACTTTGCATGCTCTGTGAGAACTCCCTTACACACAGGAAGATTTTACTACATTAGCATCTGTTTCATTGTTCTCTGTTCTATTTCATTGAGATAAATCGAATTTTGCATTATTTACAAGATCACCATGATACTCAAAAAATACCTTATAATTGCTTCATTCTAAAATATATTATAAAAAAATTATATGCCACAAGTGTCTTTGGTGATATTTTTCTATTTTTTGGTGATATATTTTTATAGAAACCTATAGAATCATTATTTCCTGTTGCCAACAGTAGTATACCTGTGAATTCCTTCAAGATGAATATACTTTGAAATGGCTTGAAACTTGTTTACAGATCTTGCAGCCACTTAATCTCTTAATGTATTTTAGTGAAAAGCTATTGCTATTACACATTTAAAATACTGCACTGTGCTTCCTTCACTGGACATTATTCTACGTAATAAAGGGGCAAGTTCATCAAGTGTACTGAATATTGCTTATGTGTGGTATTGAAGTGTGTACCTCTTTCATTAGTGAGATTGTTCTTTAGAAAAATCTTCATTATAACTTGTGTGTGTGTGTGTGTGCTCACACACATACATGGCACTCATGTTGAAGTTTGGGGCAACCTGTAGAAGCAGCTTTCTTCTTCAGCTATGTGGGTCCTAGGAAAAGAATCCAGATCCTAAGCCTTGGCCGCAAATATCTTGGCACAGAATCATCTTGCCTGCCTGAGACAGTTCTATGGGTATAGTGCTGTTTTCTAAGTTCCTGGATATTTCCTATAACATGGTGACTATAGCTTTTTGTAAACTTAGAAAAACTTGCCTATAAAACTTTCTTAACCAAGATGATTTTGAAGCTACATACATGACAAGATTTCAGGTTTTTGTGCCCTGATTACCATTTCTTGCACAAAATTAGAATTTTCCTATATATTCATATTTAACTATGCATGAAACTTTTATGCAAAATTAAAAATCTCTTCTGTACATCTTTCAATGCTTTTCTTTTTATATACTGATTTTAAATAACTGTATTTCCCAGAGATAAATATATTTTCCAGAGATAGCTATTTTTAGAAATCTTTATGAACTTCAGTCTGTTTGCTTTCCTTTTTTCCTAACCCATCATTTTTCCTCCACTGCCTTCTATGGAGCTACTTCTCTTACAGTGTTCTAATTTCTTAAATAAAGTGCATTTCATTCATCATTTTTTTTAATTTCCTAAATGATAGCCCCTAAAGATACAAATGTACCTTTGAAATGTATTTGAGAAATTTCCAGAAATCTTGATGCATGCTTTCTTGGTTTAATTATGTCCTAAAGATATTTTAATTGCATTCTTATTCCCCCTTTAACTAAATTGTTTTTAAATGGAATCTTAATTAAATTTTAGTTTTGTTTGTTCTTGAGAAAAGTATGTAACCTATTGTCCAGTTTTTAAAAGTCAACAGCATTGGCATGATTTTGGACCCAATTAATTTTATAAACATTCCCCAGGCACTTTACAAAATAATTGTATTTATCTATGGTATAACTGTATAGAAATCATAAATAGGCACACTTACCTAATCTGTGACTTGTGATAGTATTCTTTGTGTTCTCCCCCCTCTTCTTTTTACTTTCCTTTTCTTTCTCTTAATTTACAGTTGTGCTTTTGGATACTTTGTTGTCTTATAACTCACATGCTATACAAAAACTGAAAATCAGGGGTTTCATTGAAGGACAAGTCAAGAATAGTAACTGCATTCTATTGGAGCTCTCCTGTGTTCAGGAAATGCAGTTAGAGTGAACATTCTTAAAACAGATTTCGGATCATTGTGAGAGTTTTGCTTAGAGATGCCAAAAATGAAGATAAACAGTAAAAAATGACAGTAGTTTATGTTACAGATAAGAATGTGGTTTTACTATAAAAATAGCAGAGCAGATGACGGATCTTGGGTTTCTGGGAATGGTGGCACTGTGACTATTTACATAGGGCCTTAGGGAGAAGATGACATTTAACAAGGATGTAAAAGAGGTAAGAGAGTGAGTTAGTGCTGCATCGTTCCCAAGGGAAGATGTTCCAGGTATTACAAACAGCAAGATGTTAAACCGGGAGTGGTCCAGTCTAAAGAGCAGCAAAACTCCCTGTTGCTGGCACAGAGAAAACAGAAAAGACAGTAATGAGTAGAGACAGCAAAGGAGAGGAAAGGCAGATAGTTTATGGCATGGCACTTTACACAAATAATGGAAAATGACACACAGGAAAGGAGTTAGGTAGGCAGTAGATATGTTAATATAATAATATATTTAATTTAATTATGACTTCTAGTGAATTTTAGAGCAAAGGGTAGTAGGAACCTAATTCTGTATAAGAAAACCCTGCCACTTTTAAGCCCTTCAGCTTTTCAAACTCAATTTAAAAAATAGTTGGGTCTTAGTTTTGAAATTTCTCTTTCCTCAATCTTTGCAAACTTCCTGAATCCTGCCCATTGCTTTTCTACATGCAACTCGCATAATAAATTTTCATATTCAGAGTTTGTATTTTTCTACATCAAACATAATTATCTGTGAAGCATTCTGTGATAGTTCTGCAAAATAAACTCTATTACAGACCATTTGGGGCTCCATTTACTACCTACAACAATTGGTTTGAGTCTATTGCCTTCTTGGAATAATGCTGTGAACTGTAATGGATATTATTTAGATGCCAAAGGTGTTCTCCTGTGCTGCTGCATAAGAGGATAAATTTGTGAAGACTCAACTAGTAACCCAAGTGTCTCAGTTCATCACAGGAAGAGTGGTGCTCAACTCTCAGGTACAACTCTGCCTGACATGAGAAGGACCCAGACACCTCTCCAGTGGCAGCTCACCCCAGGCCAGCTCCAGTCAATACAGCATTTACTCAGAGTGTGTGAATTCCATGGCAGAAAGACTCTTTGTGTCTAAAACTACGGAGCATACACAAAAACAAGATAGTTTTCCACATTTAGAATTTGTACAATTAAAATTACAATTATACATTTCAAAACAAACATCAGGTTTTATCCAGCATCTCTACACAAAATATAACCTTAATTTTTTTTCTAATTGTGGAGACAAAGCTTAAATTTGTAAAATTCATACAACCAGGTTCCATACTCAACAGCCTTTTTGATATCATTTCCACAGTAATGTTAACCTAGTTTTAAGTCCTGTCTCTGCTACTTAGCAAAATTATGACTTAAATTATGGAGATGTCTTGTGCCTTGATTTACTCATCTACTCATTTGAATAAAAAAAAAAGTAAAAGTATACCTTTTCTTGATATAGAGGATAAATGAGATGAATGATGTAATTCTTCTGCCATGATGTCTAGGACAATAAATGTTACAACTAATATTAATACTATAGACTAACCATTCCCAGCTCCTCCCTCTGTGAGGAAGTGGGGAGGTTCATCTTGCATGAATTTTATTTCTTCTAGCAACAGTAAATCTGATACATATTTTCCCCTTCAGAGTAATATTGTCACATAACCCAACTATGAGCATGTACTAGCTAGCAACAAAACAAAACCTAAGATGAAATAAAAAGAGGAATATACTCATTTATAAGTGGATATTAGCTGTTAAGTAAAGGATAATCATTCTATAGTCTGCAGACACAGACAGGCTAAGTAACAAGGAGGGCCTAAGGGGCAACACATTAATTTTCCTAGTCATGGGAAATAGAATAGATTTTGCAGGTCACCTTGGGGTAGGTGGAGATGGGAACAGGAGGGATCAAGTGGCAGAGTTAAGGGAAGAAAAAGAGAAAGAGTACTGGGAGAGATGACTAGAATTAGGATGCATTTGGGAGGCAATGTGGAAATCTAGTGCAGTAGAAACTCCTTAGAATCTACAAGAGTGATCCTAGCAAAGACTCTTAGTGATGGGGGAATACCAAGCCTGAGTAGGTCATCTTCTGTAGCAAGGCAAGGTTTCCAGCAGTGGGACTGGGACACCAACCTAGCCACAAAACTTTGACATACAATTTTTCCATGCATGCAAGATGTGCTGGGGAAATGGTAGTGTAGAACTTGTGGGGGTGGCCCACACCATGAGAGGGAGCCTATGCCCACACTACCTAGATGACTAGAAACCAGAAGCTGGATAGCCAAAAGACCTAGGATAGAACCAAACATGACTGGCACACACACAAAAACCAAAGTCAATGAAATGATTCCTAATGATATTCTGCTGTACTCATAGATCAGTGCCTAGTTGAATCATCATCAGAGAGGCTTCAGCCAGCAATTGATGGGAGCAGATGCAGTCATGGAACCTGCATGGATTGAGCTAGGTTCTCTGCATATATGTTATAGTTGTGCAGCTTGGTGATCTTGTAGGACTCCTAAAAGTTGGAGTGAAGTTGTCTCTGACTCTTTTGTCTACTCTTGAGACTCTTTTCCTCCTCCTATTGGGTTGCCTTATCCATCCTTAATATGAAGGTTTGTACCTAGTCTTATTGTAACTTGACAAACTGTATTCAGTTGATATCCCTGGGAGGCCTGATCTTTTCTGAAGGGAAAACAGAAGAGAAGTAGATCTGGGAGAAAGAGGAGGTGGGAGAAGGACTGGGAGGAATAGAGGGAGGGCAAACTGTGGTTAGGATTTAATATTAGAGAATTTAAAAAAAATAAAAATGTTAAAAAGAAAGAAAACCATTCCATCTTTAAGTCCCATTCCCTGTTTGAGAGAATCCTTATAAACTAAATGAAATTATTTCTTTATTCATTGTTGATGTGGGATGACATAAAAAAATAGACAGCTAAATGTTATTCAGATATAGTTTGCCATAGCCTGGACAGCTTAAACAACAGGTACTTGTTCCTCAGTTCTAGAAGCCTGGAAGTTCTAAGTCAAACTGTTGGCAGATTAGCTTCCAGGAGGGGGTCCTCTTTGTAGATTGTTGATAGCCCCCACTCCTCTGCTGTATATTCTTATCCTCTCCTATGTATACATCAGGGAATTGTTACTTCCCTTGATTGTGCTTAGTCTTATAATAATGTAAAGCCATTGTGAGAGCTTGAATGTAATTGGTCCCATAAGCTCATAGGGAATAGCACTATTGGGAGGTGCAGCTTTATTGGAGTAGGTATGGCCTTGGCGGATGAAGTGTGTCACTGTGGAAGAAGAGTGGCACTGTGGAGGGGGGCTTTAAGGTCTCATATATGCTCAAGCCAAGCGCAGTATGTCAGTTCACTTCCTGTTGACCACTGACCAAGATGTATTAACTGTCAGCTCCTTTACCAGCACCATATCTGCCTGCATGCTGCCATATCCCCTCATGATGATAATGAACTAAATCTCTGAAACTGTAAGCTGCCTAATTAAATGCTTTCCTTTATAAGAGTTGTCATGATCATGGTGTCTCTTCACAGCAATAGAAGCCCTAAGATACCCATCATCTTATGAACTCATCTAAACCAATTTATGTTTCAAGCATTCTATTTACAAACATCATTACATTGGAATTATAGATGTAATGTAATTGGGGACAATTAAAAATTGAGGGGGACATGAATATTTACTTAGTCTATAACAGATAGTATGATATATATATATATATATATATATATATATATATATATATATATAATTCAATAAGTGAACTTAAAATCCCATGAACATGGTTAAGAGACCATCCACTGAGGTGCAGGCAATCTACCAGTGACCCCCTTTATACCCAAAGTAAAGTGACTCCTTCCTCCACAAATAGTTATTAACTGTAAATCCCTCTTGAGCTAGTGATGGAGCCTCATAATTCCTTCACTTATTCATCTAGAATCTTGACTACTTGATCTTTTACAGTCATGTGCAGATAGCCACAGCTATACTTTGAATTCACGGGTATAATTGTCATTTCTGCCTTGAGGGGTAGAGGGATAATATATATGTTACATGTAGGGCTGGTCAGTCAATAAACACCTATTTTCAACATCATGACTAATTATGCGTCTTTGTATTTATTGATGCCCACTGTAAGAAGAAACTGCCCTGGCTAGCACTGAAAGCAACACTAACACATCAGTATAAAGATAAATATTTAAAGGAAGGTTGACAAAATGTCCATTTAACCACACAGCAGTAGTAAGTTTCTGCCTCGGGCCTATGACCTCCATAGCATGGGCTGTCACCAGGTTTCTAGTACCAGATTATTCATAGCAAGGTATCCCTTGCCTGATACTAAGACTTTCATTTAGCAACCAATGACTTCTGTGAGAAGCGTTGTCCATCCCTGGGTGGTACCTCCACTCAAACCCCTTAAAATTGCATGTTTTCTTTTTTTTTTTTTCTTTTTTTTTTTTTTAAATTTTTATTTTGCAATATAATTCAGTTCTACATATCAGCCAGATTCCCTTGTTCTCCCCCCTCCCGCCCCCCTCACCTTCCCCCCAGCCCGCCCCCCATTCCAATCTCCTCCAGGGCAAAGCCTTCCCCACAGACTGAGATCAACCTGGTGGACTCAGTCCAGGTAGGTCCAGTCCCCTCCTCCCATGCCGAGCCAAGGGACCCTGCATAGGCCCCAGGTTTCAAACAGCCAACTCATGCAATGAGCACAGGACCCGGTCCCACTGCCTGGATGCCTCCCAAACAGATCAGGCCAATCAACTGTCTTACCCACTCAGAGGGCCTGATCCAGTTGGTGACCCCTCAGCCATTGGTTCAGATTTCATGTGTTTCCGTTTGTTTGGCTATTTGTCTCTGTGCTTTACCCAACCTTGGTCTCAACAATTCTCGCTCATATAAACCCTCCTCATTCTCGCTAATTGGACTCCCAGAGATCCACCTGGGGCCTAGTCATGGATCTCTGCATCCAGATAACTCAGTAGTTGGATGAGGTTTCTAGCACGACAATTAGGGTGTTTGGCCATCCCATCACCAGAGTAGGTCAGTTCGGACTGTCTCTCGACCATTGCCAGCAGTCTGTTGTGGGGGTATCTTTGTGGATTTCTGTGGGCCTCTCTAGCACTTTGTTTCTTCCTATTCTCATGTGGTCTTCATTTACCATGGTCTCCTATTCCTTGTTCTCCCTCTCTGTTGTTGATCCAGCTGGAAAAAACATAAGGGAACAGGATTGTTGAGTTGGGGGGCACAGGGAGGGAGAGCAAGGAAAGAGGTATCTTGATAGAAGGAGTCATTATGTGGTTAGGGAGAAACCTGGTACTAGGGAAATAACCAGGACTCCACAAGATTGACCCAAGATAAGACTGGCCTTCCCCTGTAATCAGATTGATGACTACCTATAGCAGACTATGTGGGGTATAGCCTCCTGATAGCCCTCTCCTAGAGTCCATGAAGGATGTACCACCAGCTGAAAACCTAATCTTTGATAATAATAAATGAATCTAATTACATTAAAAAAAAAATTGCATGTTTTCCCATCATGATCTTGATGCACCGAACTAGTGGGAACTCATCAAAGTTGAATCAACAGCTGTGGAGCCTGTATGGGACTGGACTAGGCCCTCTGCATGGCAAGACAGTTGTGTAGCTTGATCTGCTTGGGGGGCCCCCTGGCGGTAAGATCAGAATCTATCCCTAGTACATGAGCAGGCTTTTTGGAGCCCACTACCTCTGATGGGACACCTCATGCAGCCTTGAGGCAGGGAGAAGGGCTTGGACCTGCCTCTTCTGGATGAGCCTCCCCATGGGAAGCCTTGCCTTCTTGTGGGAGGAGTGAGGGGGGAAGGCTGGGGGAGGGGGAGAAGGGAAGGAGGGATCTTTGATTGGTGTGTAAAATGAATGAAAAAAATTTTCTTAATAAAAAAATTACATGTTTTAGTTAGCTTACAATGTAGTGGTTCCCATAACTCATTCTTCATACATCCTTAGTTTGGGTTAACTCATAATTTAGCCTTGTCTCTCCTTCATCCATCTGTCCCCATCCTTGCTTAAACCTTTGGACCCATGTACTCTCCCCAACTTTAATATCACAAGTGTTCTCCTCTCTTCTCCCCATCTCAAGGCCTCTTCTTTTACCCTGTATTATGAGGCCTTTCTAGCTGCTTTACCTCGAGAGATGCTTCAAATTAAACACACAAATCTAGAAAACAAAGCTAGAATTCACAGATGAGAAAGAACATATGAGAAGAACTTCTTGATAATCATGCCCTTATGCATTTCCTTCCTACATTCACAATGTCAGAAATAAATAAATACAAAGCCCCACTAATCTATTACCCAATCTCTATAATTTTATCATATAGCTTATTGTATTTCATTTGTACAACACAAACTTATCCACCACGTGACTTTCATTGCCTAAGTTAGTGATCAATTAAAATTCAGCAAGGGCAATTCAATGAAAGGCTTAATGGGTGTTTGCAATTAGGCCTTGTTTTCTTAAAATACCTTCTCATGGAAGCTAACCAGCATACTATAAAGATGCTTGAGCTAGACAAGAGAATAATAAAAGGCTAGATGAAAGGAGGCTACAGACAGTGAGAGACGATCCTGGACATTCTAGCCATGTCACTCTTTGCAGTTGCATAGGAATACTGAGTGGAAGAGAAAAACCCAGATTACCCTAGCAGGCACACAGAAGGTTGAAAAGTAACAAATTATTGCTATTTTCAGTTGTGTATGGAAAATAAATTGTTAGTAAAAATTCATGACTGAAACAAACTACCAACAAATAATCTTAATGTAGTCAGTCATGTGCCACTGAAATTTGGGCCTCTAAAATAGGATTTTGTGATGTTTATTTGGAAAATAACAAGTCTAGATAAGAAGAGAAATATATGGCTGGGCCTAGGGATGAATATAAGAATATAAATGATGAGATGAAGGAAAAATATAATTTCTCAAAATCTCTTAGAATTACATTTGTCTAGAGAAAAGAAAATTGCTCAGTTAGTTGATCATATCAGATTAAGGTTAGCCAAATATGGCAATATACAGAGCACAATAAGAGTCTCTTAAACGAATTAAATGTTATTCCCTTGTGTTCATAACAGAATAAAGAAAGACAGTCTAGAGTTGGAGACTACTTCTGTCTTGTTATTGTACATTTAAAGACATGGTCTCATGATAGCCAAGCATACTCTGAAATCCAGTCCTGTGCTCTAATCAGCCAAAAGGAAAGAAGATGTATTGTTGGGTAAAGAATGTAAAAACCTTCTTTTGATGTATCATTAAGAAAACTGAATCAAAATCCATGAACAGATATAAGTAATGGAGATAAATGATAGTTATACGAAATATGGAATAAGAGTGTGGCACACGTCAGATTACTCAAATACCTTTGTGTTTCCATAAGTATTTAATTTGTTAGAAAGACTGCAAGCCATGTGTAGAAATATATGACAGAAAGCAGCAGTTAGGAAGGAAGATACCAGGAGCAGAAGTGACTGAGAAATCAAAAGCCATTCACACTTTTCCACAGATTTAAAATCAAAGAAAACTTTAGACTCTATCAAACTGAAAACCAAATTCAAATCAAAATGTACCAGATCAGAAATAATTATGTCATGAACTTCCACATACACATTATTGAGCTTTTAGGCTCATAGCCTGTGTTGTTTCATTGGTCAACACTAACTTTATACTTCTCGAAATATCAAGGGATTTGGACACAAACTCCAGACATATCACAAGCTAAGTTAGTTTAGATCACAAAGAATCAAAGAATCTGAAAGCATTTATACTGGATGTGGGAAAACATGAAGTCAGTGATCTTGGATTCAAACAAGATTTGGAAAGAATAGAGGCAAGACAGTGTGGGAACAGCCATGAGTATATTATAATTGGATAAAAGAGGAGACAGTAAATCTGAGAAAAAGAAAGGAAAGAAGAGAAGAAGAAAGAAAAGAAGGAAGGAAGAAATGAAGTAATGAGAAAATTATTTAAAGAACGTTCAATTTTCAAATGGGTAATAAATAGCATTTAGAAGATGAAAATTAAAAGTATAATATCCAAATGAGAATGTGACATTAGTTAACCTAATTCCTCTTCCCTCTTTCTTTTGATTAATCAACCCCAACTATATGTAGGCAACACTGTGTCCTACTGAAATACACTACCTAATTTCTCCTTGCAAACTCAGTAGGTGAAATGCCTTGCATATGGTTTTGGAACAGTTCGTTAATGTGGTTTGGTTTGTGATTCCTCCTAAAATGATGGCATAGAAGCCATGTCTGAGAAGATGGATGAACTTACTTAAGGAAGAAGAACTGATGCTGCTGTGTCATCAGGCCCAGCTGCTCTCACTGTCACCTAGAGTCAAAGCCCAGTGTTTTCTGTATGCTCCAGAAAACTTCTCCCACAAGTGGGCCATATCCACCACTGCTATAGCTGACCAGTGTCATTAATACTGAAATGTATAAGGGAAATCTAATTCAAGTAAAAAACCAAATACATCACAACAACTTTGGGACTTACATCACCAACCCTACAAGACAGAAAATCGGGGAATGACCAGAAGGAACAACCACCAGTCAAAATTAAGATACCAGAAAAGCTGTGTCAAAAATTATTGGAAAAGAAGGACATTTCAAGATAAATACAGATTAGGGCAATCCAGAGAGCACTGTAGAAAATTCCTTAAGGAATATTACAATTGGGGAAGCATAAAGTATCATCCATGAGGGCACTGCAAAAAAAAATGTTTCCAATGAGAGGAATTGATAAATAAGAGCTGGGAAAGAATAAAGTCCAACACAGGAGACAAGCAAACATTGAACACTAAGGGAAAGAGGAAATCAAACACCAAGAGCCCAAACAACTATAATATCAACCACTTAGTTTCTAGTCCTGTTGCTGTGATAAATATTCTTCTTGTGGTGTTTTGAATAAGAATGGCCTCCATAGGCTCATATATTTGAATGCTTGGTCATCAGGGAGAGGCACCACTTGAGAGAGATTAATGGCTTTGTTAGAGCAGATGTGACCATGTTGGAGGAAATATGCCACTGGTGGTGGGCTTTGGAGTTTCAAAAGCCCAAGCCAGTCCCACTGGCTCTCTCTTCCTGATGCCTATGGATTCAAAGGTAGAACTCTAAGCTACTTCTCCAGCACCATGTCTACCTGCATGCCGCCATGCTCTCTGTCATGTTGACAATAGATTAAACTTCTGAAACTGTAAGCAAGTCTCAATTAAATGCTTTCCTTTATAACGGTTGCCATGGTCATGATGTCTCTTCACATCAATAGAACAATGACTAAGATACTTACCAAAGCAAGTATTTATTTTGACTCACATTCCAGATAATGGTCTGTTATGGCAGGAGAGTTACAGAAGCACAAGTTTGAGGCAACTGTTCACATTGTCCACACATTCAAGAAGCAAAGAATGATGAATCCATATGGCTCAGTTCCATTTCTCCATTTCCTATAATCCAGGATCCAGGATAAAAGCATAAAAAATAGCAAACCCCTTCTCAATAATAACTTTAAATGCAAAAGGATACAACTGATCAAAAAAGAATGCAGACTAACTAATTGAATTAAAAAACAAGATCCAACTATTTGTAATCTCTCAGAAGCTCAGTTATCCAGGAAAGACTTCAAAAACCTAAAAGTCAATCTAAGAGTCAATCTATCTAGGAATGCTACACCATAGACAGCTGGTGTAATGATTCTTATATCTGGTGAAGTAGGCTTCAACTGAAATAAGCCAAGAAACAATAAAGAACACTTCCATTATTAATAAATATGATAATACTGAATATTTGGACTCACAATTTCATAAAACTAAAAAGCTTCTGTCACAAAGGTGCAGAGAGAAAGGAGACTTTCAATACTCCAACTTTGGATTTATCTAACTCATCAGACCTCATAGTACAGATCAACTGGATTTAATAGCTACAGTTGCCTATCTGAAAAGCGTTCCATCAAACAGATAGGAAATGTATGTTCTTCTCAGTGTCATACAGAACCCTCTCTAAGTTGATCAAATTGTAGAACAAAAATCAATCCTTAACAAACACCAAAAAAGAAAGAATTCTTTATAACATACCAGAACAGAGGGGTATAATTTAGAAATCACAGAAAGAGAAACCTCAAAAATAACACAAATATTCAGAGACTCAAGTTTTGAATTTCATTAAAGAAATCAGAAAGGAAAAATTTAATTCTTATAGTTAAAATAAGAACTATAACAAAATCTATTAGAACCTATGGGACAAAGTCAAGGCAATAAAAGAGAATAGCTAGAAGCTACAAATTCTCACATTAAAAAAAGAGAAAGAGTTGTCAAAATAAGTGACCTAATAATTCACTTCAACATTCCAGAAAAAGACGGAAGAGGAGGAGGAGAAGGAGAAAGGAGAAGAGGAGGAGAAGGAGAAAGAAGAAGAAGGAGGAGGAGGAGGAGGAGAAGAAGAAGAATCCTAACCCAAATTCAGCATATGGTAAGAAATAATAATGATTAGGGAAGAAATTAATGAAATCAACATAAAGAATGGTTTATAAAATCAGAGAGTTGGTTCTGTGAAAACATAACAAAGATTGAAAAACCATTATACAAACCAACAAAAAAAGAAGAAAACACAATTAATAAAATAATAATTTACAAATAAAATGCATAAGATCACTTTGAAACTTATAAAACCTAGAAGAAACTGAAAACTTCCTAACCCATAGGACTCACCAAAACTAAAATTAAACAGAACCACAACAAGAATTAAAATCTCCTTACCAAGAAAAGCCAGGAGTAAATGGGTTCACAGTTGAATTCCGTCAAACTTCTAAGGAGGATCCGACACCAATATTCTCAAACTGTTCCAGAAGAACACTTCCTGAACTCATAACAAAAAGAAAACTGTAGAGCACGTTCCCTAATGAATATAGATGCAAAAGTTCCTGACAAAAATATTTTCAAAGTGAATTGAGGAACACATTAATTCCACATGTAGAAGAATGAAAACAGATCCCTATCTTTCACCATGACAAAATAAAAATAAATAAATAAATTCAGAGTGAATCAAAGACCTTAATTAATTTTGAACCTGAAAAAAGTACCTACTAGAGATAAGCATCAGAAATCATTTTAAGCTAGAGATACAGGGAAACATTTTCTGTACATGACTCTAAAAGTACAGAAAAGAGCCTAGTGAATTGACAAATAAGACTATAAAGAATCACACAGTTTCTGCAAAGAAAACTATCAGGCCACCAAACAGATGGTCTGCAGATTGGGAGGAAATCCATGCCAATAACACTTCAGATGGGGTCAATATCTGAAGACATGCAAAAGTTAAACATCAAAAACAAAAATAAAATCTTACAATGGCCAGTCAACAAATATCCCAATGATATGAAAAGAGTTCTCAAAAGAGGAAACACAAATGTTCAAGAAATACTTAAAAAGGAGTTCATGGAAATCAAATAAAAATCCCTTGGAGATTTCATCTCAACTAAGTCAGAATAATGATCATCCAGTAAACAAATGTGGAACTCCTGTTAGGAGTGAAACCAAGTATAGCCATTACTTATCAGCATGGTGGTTGATCAAAAAATAAAAATTGAACTATCATATGATACAGTTATACCACACAAGAGCACATACTCAACATAGTTCACAGCCTACCACAGAGATACTTGTGTGTCCATATTTGTAGCTATATTTATTCAGAAACAAAGAAAATGGAACCAGTCTATATATGCACCAGTGGATACATGGATATAACTAAGATGTAGTATATACACACAAAGAAATTTTAATTAGCTGTAGAAAATGAAATTATTTAAAAAAAACTGCAGGAAAATTGATGGATCTAGAAAATATTACATTGAGCAAGATAATGCAGCCCCACAAAGACAAAATGTATTTATTCACTCTCATATGCAAAATCTAAACTATAAGGATTGTACATCTGTATATAAATGGGGTAAGAGTGAGTAAATGTGGGCTATGAAAATTGGAAAGAAAGCCAGCTCATGCATCAGGAATAGATTCTGATCCTACTGCCAAGGGCCCCTCAAACAGGCCAGCCAAGCTACACAACTGTCTCCCATATGCCGAGGGTCTAGTCTGGTCCCATGCAGGTTCCACAGCTGTGGGTCTAAATTTTGTGAGTTCCTATAAGCTTGGTTCAGTTGTCTCTGTAGTTTTTCCCATCATAATCTTGACCCTCCTTGCTCATATAATCATCTTCCCTCCCTTCAATTGGACTTCTAGAGCTTGGTCTGGTGCCTGGTTATAGATCTCTGCATCTGTTTCTACCAGTTACTGGACAAAGGCTCTATGATGACAGGGTATTCACCAATCTGATTACCAGGGTAGGCCAGTTCAGGCAACTTCACCACTATTGTTAGCAATCGAATCTTGGGTCATCCTTGTGGATTCCTGGGAATTTCCCTAGCATCAGGTTTCTCCCTTACTCCACAATATCTCCTTCTCTCAAGATATCTCTTTCAGTGGTCTCCCACTCTGTCTCTCCCCCATCACGACCATCCCATTCCCTCATGTTCTCATTCCCTCTCCCCTCCCCCTATTGCCCCTCCTCAGTCCCATTTTACTCATAGGGATCTCTGTTTTCCCTTCGAAGGTGATCCATGCGTCCCTCTTAGGGTCGGACACCTTGCTCACCCTTGAGGCAGTGGGGAGGGGCTTGGTCCTGCCTCAACTGAATGTACCAGGTTTTGCTGTCCCCCTCCCACATGGGAGAACTTATCCTTTGGAGGAGGGAATGAAGGGGGAATCTAAAAGGGAGAGAGTGGAAGGAGGGATGAGAGGGGGGATCTGTGATTGGTATGTAAAGTGAATAACAAAATATTAAATAAAATATTGGAAAGAAATTATGACAAGAGAAAAAGGGGTGTTGAAGAAGGTGGAGGGATAATCAGACATAAGTAACCTGAAATCTGATAGGTTATAAACTGGTGTGGAAGGACAAAAGGAGATCCAGGAGAAGAAGATAAAGGATAATCAACAAAAATTTGCCTGGAAATACCATATGGAACCAAATATTGCTCATGCTAAGTAAAATTTTATTTAAGAGATACATTAAGGGGATCATACAACACAATCAAGTCAGTTTCATCCTAGGCACGCAGGGTTGGGTCAACATATGCAAATCAATAAATGCAATACACCTTATAAATAGTCTTAAGGGTAGAAATTACATGATCATCTCAATAGATGCAGAAAAAGCATTTGTCAAATCTGAATATGATAAGTTCCTGAAAAATTAGTGAAAGATGGGACATTCCTCAAAACAATAAAAGCTATTTATGACAAACCTCTAGCCAACATCATATTAAATGGGTAAAAAAAAAAAAAAAGTAATTTTTTTCTAAAATCTGGAAGAAAAAAAACCCAGCATGTATTCTGTCTTAACTATTTTCCAAAATAGTGCTTGAAGTCTTAGGTACATCAATAAGACAAGAGAAAGATATAAAGTAGATACAAATGGGAAAAAGTTAAATCATTTCTGTTTGCAAATCACATGCTATACTTAAAATACTCTATGCCAACATTTTCAATAAAGTTGAAGGTTATAACTCAGTAGTTTTTCTATATAGCAATAATTAACTTAATGAAAACAAAATTAGGTAAATATCCCATTTATAATAGCTTATCAAAATAAAGTACTTAGGAATAAATCTAATCAAGGAAGTAAAAAAAAATTAAATGAAAACCTTCAGTAACTAACAAGTAGTGAGTGAAAACATTAGGTGATCAAAAGAGATTTTATACTCGTGATTGGCAGAATTAATGTGAAAATGGGTGTATTCCCTACTTAACCTATAGTTTCAATTCAATCTCTATCAAAATTCTAAAGCTATTCTTCACAGAACTAGAAAAATATACTGGAATTCATAAGGAAATACAAAAGATCATGGCTAGACAAAGTAATCAAAAAGAGAAATAACATTGCTGGAACCTGATTTCAAATTATACTACCAAGCCAGAGTGACAGACAGTATTGTACCAGAAAATAAAAAGGAGAAGGGAGTGGGGGAGGGAAGGAGGCAGGGAGGAATGAGGGAGGCAGGGTGAAGAAAAGAGATATAATACAGGTTTAAAAAATAAACCAATATGACTATTGCCATCTAATATTTATCAAAGACACCAAAATCATATACTTAGATTAAAAACCTATTCAACAAAAGGTGTTGAACATCCACCTACAGAAGGCTAAAATTAGATCCACATCTTCACTCTGCACAAAACTCAATTCAAAAGGGATACAAACCCTTCATTCAGAACCCAAAATGATGAAATCCCCTAGGAAAGCAGGTCAAACATCTTTAGACCTAGACATGGGCAAGAAATTTCTAAATAGGACTTGGACAGCACAGGAAATTGCTCCAAGAACCAACCAATCAAGAGGCCCCCACACAACAAAGGAAACAACAAGCAGAGTGAACAGGTAGATACAGAATGAAAGGAAATCACTGACAGCTACATTTCAGACAGGGCTATGGGGAGGCTTTATGAAAAACTATAAATATTAAACACCAAAATATTATAATTGTCAACTAATAAATGGATTAATAAATGAAAAGACAGTTTGGAAGGAGGGAAGGAAGGCAGGAAGGAAGGAAGGAAGGAAGGAAGGAAGGAAGGAAGGAAGGAAGGAAGGAAGGAAGGACAATCATTTTTTAAACTGTCTAAGAACAGTAACATACAGAGAAATGCAGTAGTATAGCTGTCACCAAGAAAACAAGTGGTGACAAGTACTGGTGAGGATATGGGGAAGAAAACATCGCTGGTGGGACTACAAACTGAAACAGCCACTGTCAAAAGTAGTTTGGCAGTTTGCCAAAAGTTCAAAACAGATCCAGCTGTTCTACCTCTGGGCATAGACCCAAACAACTCTACCATACTGCAAACATACTTGCACATCCATGTTTATGGCTGCTTTACTTCCTAGCAAGGAAGTAGAACCAGCCTAGATGTCCATCAACAGATGAATGGATAATGAAAATGCGGTGTGGTGATATTTTAATTGTGCTGAAATGTGATTTTATTTGTACGTTAATAAATAAAGTTTGTTTGGAAACCAAAGGTCACATAGTGAGGTCACACAGAGAGCCATAAACAGAAGTCAGGCGGTGACAGTCCATGCCCTTAATGTGATCACATGGCAGGCAGAGTCTCTGTGTGGTCAAGGACACAGCCAAGTGTGGTGACATGAGCCTTTAATCCCAGTACCAACTATAGAGACTTGGAGGTCTGTACAGACAGGCAGTGATGAGGAAGTCATGTGGCTGGGCTTAGAGCCAATGAGAAGGCAGAACAGAAAGGCAATAAAAACACAGGTTAGACGGGAAGAAGTGTAAGATAAGGTAGTCGTGACTCTTCACTAGTTCTCTGATCTCTTTGGCTATTACCTCTGGATTTGGCTCTGTGTTTCTTATTTAATAAGACTGTTTAGAAATTCGTCTGCAATGTGGTGCATATATAGAATTGGATTTTATTCAGCTATAAAGAAAAATGACATAAAAGTTTCAGGCAAATGGGTGGTTCTGAAAATTATTATGTAAAATCAGGTAACCCAGACTCAGAACCACATTTCTCTCTCATTTTTGTATCCTGAATTCAGTGTGGTGGTGGTGGTGGTGTGTGTGTGTGTGTGTGTGTGTGTGTGTGTGTGTGTGTGTATGCATGTGAGCATGCGTGCATGTGTGTGTATGTGTGTGTGTGGTCCATGAAACTAAAAATGGGACCACAAGAGGGAAAAATGTTCTGAAGAAGCAGGAGGTACTAGAAAGTACAGAATATAAAAGAAGAAATGAGGCTATTGGAAGTAGAAGGGTTCCATTGTGGGCAACAGGGAAAAGGAGCCAAAAGAGGGAAGGAAAATCTACGAATACAAGTGGAGTTTGATAATGCTATATGAAACTTCATACTCTGTAGCTTAATTAAAAATAAATAAAAAGGCAGAAGTATCACATAAAAGTGAAAGGACTCTGTGCTAATAAAAGTATAATCACAATTATTTAAGGTGAAATATTAATCTACGACATTAACTATCATAGTTTGGCTTGAGAAAATCCCATGAAGAAGAAGTAGGTTTTAACTGGGAAGGTATTTTTAACATCGGAAGACATTTTTAACAACCATTTTCCCTTTGTCCTCTTTTCTGTCTCCAACTTGTACAGCAGTGATGGTGTTTCCACAGACATCAGAGGCTCAAGGTGGCCCAGGAACGATGCCAGGAGCTTCATCCTGGTGACTACAAAATCACACTCCTTGCAGCCAGTTGGGCTTCACCCTCCTGATAAAGGAGACAGAAGCCACCTTTGCTGTGAAATGCAGCCATCACTAATTGAATTCACATAGGTAAGTCAAAATACAGGAAAAGTAAAAGGTACTTAGGATGAATGGGAATTCCTACAGAGCAAAGCAGAATGAATGAAACAGCTTCCATTGATCAATAGATGTTGCTGTTCTGGGGCTCCCAATTGAATTTTTAGATGAAAAAGGCAAAACATCAAACATTTCTTGCAGAGCAATTCTCCAAGGCTCAGCCAGAATCAAAGAGTTGGTGGTATCGCCCATTATTACTTATTAATTATTAGTATTACCACTTGCCTCTTAGAATTCCATGGCACTTTGTCAATTTCACAACACTTTTAGCAAAGTTGCCTCTTATCCATCTATTCCCTTATATGACTAATAGATTTTAAGAACTTAGTATGTGCAAATTCTTGCAACAGGAATGGCTGGAAGATACAACGTGGTATGGAATCACGTCAGGCAAGGCCAAAAATGCATCAAGACATATTGACCAAGTACTCCATATGAGGCCTTATTTTGGACATGCAGGTACTTCCTCAAGAATTAACATTATGAAATGGCTATGGTTATTCTTCTTTTGAGAGTGAGGTATCTACACAGCAAATTGATTAGAAACTAGTTGTTTCACTCAACTAACAAGTACTCTAAGTTAGGAATTGTTTAACTCTTGCCTCCAAATAACTTTAGTCCAATGTGAAGACTTCCAGGGGTCTAAAGAATATATAAAAATGACAAGCTTATATAATTATTTTTGGCGTTTATGTGTATGTGGTATTCATGTGTGTTCACATGTATGTGAAAGGCATGTGGGTGTGGGTGAGCATGCTTGTGTGTGCACATGTTTATAGAGGCCAGAAGCTGATTGTTGGGCATTTCTCAAGGACTCTTCCCCTTACATATTAAGGCATTTCATTGGCACCCAGAGTTCCCAACTCCCTAGTCTAGCTAGCCTGTTGGCTGGAGTCTCCTTGTATCCACCTCCCATGTGCTACGTAGGGTTACACTTGGGCCACCCTGCCCACCTGGGATCCCAGCTCCAGTCCCTATGCAGCTGGTGCTTTTACCTGCAGAACTATTTTCTCCAACCCCAAGAGATAAATTTAAGAGATTACAGTTGTGAAGTGGGTAGGGACATGGTTTGTACTCTGTTTCTGTGGAACAGGAAATGAAGTTACAACGGATTTACTGATTTGCCACATACACTAGCATCCTCTCTGCCTTTGTCTTTTTGGACAGCTTGCATATATCTTGATGCCAGAAATCCTAGAGGACAGATTGCAAAAGGGGAGGAATAATTCAACTACTGGTATCTAGAAATACTGGACTGAATTCAAGAAGCCATGAATGGGGGTGGAGTGGTTATAAGTGGAAAAAAAGCCACAGTGGAATTTAATTCTTTATCTGTTGAACTGTACCATGGGGAACACTGTACAAGCCAATGAGAAATCGTCCAGTGGTTGAGTATTTGGGGACTCTGAGACTAAACTTTACAGAAATCAACTCATTCTCTCTTTCTAAAGCAAGGCGACATCCCCAGACCAGTGAAGAATCAATGAATAACTTTTAATTTAGGTTCAGAAGTTCCAGCTACTACGTTGTTAGTGCCCCAAACGTTACATGGAGTATTGAGTCATATTAAAAGTTTATTAAATGGCCATCTATAGTTTAACTGGAAGTGTTCTGTTTTACGTAGTTCAAAAGATAATCAAATTAAATCTACTATGTTTCAATATAAAGTACAAAGATCTTTCAGAGATCAAGAGAATCTGAAATACATTGAGGAAGAGCCTATAAATGGCTTATTATTTTAAAAATTCTTGCTTTTAAATTAAGGCATGTATAATTTTGCTACCCACTACGTAGTTTTAGCATGTGTCCTTAAAAGGCAGCTATATTTTATTTTAATTTTTATTTTAGAATACTTAAATAAGGTCTACTCTTAAGTTTAAAGTATTCAATACACAACAGCTGATGTAGGTCTGGTGTTGGGGAGCCAGTCTCTAGGGCTGGCTCCTCACTCAAAGAGACCTTTATTTCTCCTGACTGGGGACTATTATTGACAATAGGTAATTTTTGCATTTCTAAACTTTGGCACTAAAATCCTACATACTGTAAACTGAAAGAAAATTTTAATTTCTGTAGACTTTAGATGGTATTCTTGGATAGCTGATAACAAATTTCAAGTATCAAATCTATTGTAAGTCTTGTATCTCCTAGCTATTACATGTACTTCTAAAAAAATGAAATGGCAACATTTAAATCAGAGGGGTTTATGTTACTTCTCATTGGGAATCAGTCCCTCTTCCTAGCTAACTGGTTCCTCCAGTCATGGAAAAGAACAATGACCAATTGTTTGGGATGTCTTCTGATTCTTTGACCCACAGACATGGAAAGACTTCTTACATATTCAGGAATTTGTTACCTTAAGATGCTACAACAAATTACCACAAACTTGGTGTTGGTTAGCCCTTGCTGTGTGACAAGATTTTTCCTGGTGAGATGGAACACATTTGTCTACTCACCTAAAATAAGGTTCCCACAACAGACCAAAATATGGACACCACCAAAGTCCAACTTGGTGAACCAATGAGTTCTATGGGGGTTACTTACAGGAATATGGGTGAAGGGTTACTTCCAGGAGCAGAAATGACTCAAAGACAGCTGTACCACCAAAGCCCACCCCAGCATGGGTGACAGCTCACAAAGCTCGGAACCTGGAGGACACCGCACAGCCTGCAGAAAGCTCACTAGATTGAGAGTGCCCTTCCCAGTCACCTCAGTCAGCCTAAACCTCTTCCAGGCAGCTCTTCATGTCTGAGGGCCTTCTTTGCACCTTGGCTCTGCTTACTCTGGCAGGGAAAGGCCTAGAGAATCTGGTCAGTTTCAGGGAGTTCTTGAAGTAATTTTTTTGGGGGGCGGGGTGTGGTGTTTATGTCTTGTTTAAGGAGTTCTCCTAGAGGATGGAAGTTTTTAATCTGGGAAAAGACTGTTATAAAACAGCCCTGGAAGTCATATTTCTGAAACCACATTCACTGGATAGAGACCAATCTGAAATCGAAGCTATATTCCTTCCAGAGGATCTGTGGAGTGGACTCTTCAATGCTTCTCTGGCTCCTGTGTCCTCTGCCACTGGCTAACTGGTGGTTACGTTGCTGTAATCTTTGCCTTCAAGTACATTTTGTTCCTCTCTATGCTAACTCTCCCTTTGTCTCCCACCCTTGAAGCCATGTGATCTCATTTAGCGTCCTCACGAGTCAAGGTAAACTCTCCACCTGAAGATATTTAACTACATCTCCAAAGTCATCCATCACCATAGGCAACATTCAGAACTCAGACTTGGCTATCCTTGGTGTCCACTGGTCTCCTCACAGCTTGAAGGTCATCTTGCACACGGAGCCATGTTTCTGGAAGTCAAAAATTAGCCTGGCAGTGTGCTCCGTCACAGGAAGTTTAGCTGAGGTGTCTTCCACAGATCATGAAGGGCCTTGTCTTGGTTAGGATTTCTGTTGCTGTGAGGAAACACCATGACCAAAAAGCAAGGTGGTGAGGAAAGGGTTTATTTGGCTTACACTTCTAAATCGTAGTCCATCATTGGAGGAAGTTAGAACAGGAACTCAAACAGGACAAGATCCTGGAGACAGGAGCTGATGACACAGAAGCCATGCAGGGGTGCTGCTTACTGGCTTGCTTCCCATGGCTTTCTCAGCCTGTCTTCTTATAGAACCCAGGACCACCAGCCCAGGGATGACAACACCCACTGTGGGCTGAGTCCTCCGCCAGTGACCACTAATTGAGAAAATGCCTTACAGCTGGATCTCACGGAGCCATTGACTCAACTGAGGCTCCTTCATCTCTGATGACTCTTATGTCCAGTGGACACACAAAACCAGCCAGTACAGACCTGAATCCAAATTTGAAGGCTGAGTTATTCCACACAGACAACCTGAAGTGCTGAGATGGATCATGTCCCTCCTATGTTTTAAATGAAGGCTATAGTGGCCATGACCTCACCAAGAGTTCTTGATCTGGGGACAAATATCTGTGTCTAACTGTCCCAATAGTCCACTAGACTTCTGCTCAGTTTCTGGCAATGCAGTTAAACGTGAATGAATCCATATGAGTTACTTTAAAGTATTTGTTACTTAATAGCTATAAGACATTGTGGTAAGATGGGTGTTGTGCTGGGCACCCAGTCCTTGCTGTGGTGATTCATAGCCTTTTGATTCCCCTCTGCTCCTGGTGTCATCTATAAAGCGTCTAATGAGCAGAGCTCTTAGAGCAGTGCTGGCTGGAGGACGGTCCTTTTTGAGTTAGTAAGCATGAGCTGCTGTTTGTTTCCAGGGAGAAACTAAAGTGATAAGGTTATCTGGGTGAATGGCTGGGGGCAAGATATGTGCATGTAATTTTTATTGTAGGTAAGAATTAAGACAGGGTGCAACAAGAGATCTGACCTTTATTTTATTTAAAATTCTTAAGAGAGTAATACTAAAATAAGAAGAGGTAAAGAGAACAATAAGATCATTTTAAAAAGAAAAGTGTCTGGGTGGTTTTCTGTGGTAGTGGTCCTTAAAGTGGTTTGTGGCTGGGCAGGTGGGCATATAGTATAGTGTTAAGTGTAGTGTTAAGATAGGCCCAACAACTCGAGCTTGTGCATGTGTGAGACTTGGAGTCCAGGCTCTACAAAAAGCTTAGAAGTGTCACATTTAGTGATAACCAAGTTATTAACCCTGCCAAGCCTCGCCATTGTATGAGAAATCACTCAGGCAAATGTAAAATGTCCCTGGGTTTCTACAGGACCTAGTATTTGGGATACAGCCAAGCATACAATTAAACTCCTCATTTCAATGTGATTAAAAAATGACCAGAGTTTGTCTTCATAAGTTAAGGGCATTTTTGAGCATTCGTGAATTTATACTATGTCTTGAGGATTACACTAGAGGCTGCTGACAAAGTGATAACAGGGAAACATGGAAAGTTTCCTAGTGTCTTTGTGACTGAACCAGTGAAGAGGCAGCCCTCAGAAAGGAACGTCAAACTTTGCTGAAAGAAAAAAAAAACTAAATAATAAAATATTCCTACAAACACACACACACACACACACACACACACACAGAGAGAGAGAGAGAGAGAGAGAGAGAGAGAGAGAGAGAGAGAGAATAAATAAATAAATAAAAAATAAATGAATAAATAAATAAATAAATAGACTAGGAAATAATGGTAGGTCGATTTGGCTAAAATGATGCAAGGAACTTTAGGAAGGTTTTTGCAAGTGGAAACAGCTGGGTTGACAGCCTATCCCTCAAGGCCAGTGACTAATCAGTGATTGATTCCTGGGAATAAACACATCTCTATAATTTTATTAAATTATGTTGCTATATTAAAAGTAATGCATGGCTCAACAACAACAAAATACATCTTCACACATGACACACGGCATACAGGCTATATTGCATCGCAGTGACACCATCAACCCGAGGACCTAGGTGCTAAGGCTGGGCTTGTGGAAGGACCAGGCACCTTCCAGCCTGAGTCCAGAGGTTCCCAGACGGGAGGGGACCAACGGGGGAAGTTGGAGCCTAGAGCGAGCGCTGAAGCACGTGGGCTGAGGGGGTGGGAAGACGCCGGGCGGCGGAGTAACCGGTGAAGTGTCAAAGAGGCAGGAGTGGAGGGCTGCGGGGGTGACAGGGTGTGGTCTGCCTGGAGCGGGCGACGCGGGAGAGCGGGGCAGAGGCCTGGGGCTGCGGATGGTGCCGCGGCTTGCCGGGTGCGGTGACAGCGCGCAGCTGAGCGGAGGCGAGGGTGTCCCGGGCTCGCCAAGTGCCCAGCTCCAAGCTGTTCCAGCGCCATCGCGGGCCGCGGGGCCGGACACCTGCGAGTGAGGAGCGACTGGCGCTCAGCCTTCCCGGTAAGTAAGTGTCTCTTGTCTCCGCCGCCCGCGCCCTTCGCTGCCCACTGGAGCTCTCGGAAAGCGCGCGGGGCTTGGCGGCATCCAGGGATGCTCCCGCCGCGGGCGGAGACCACCGATAAGGACCCGGGAGCCGGGAGCCGGGATGGGGACCAAAAAGAGATCAGAACCAAAGAGCAGGAATTGGGACTAGAGAACTGGGATTGGGACCAGGAAGCGGGATTGTGGACCTGGGAGCGGGAATGGACAGTGGAGAGAGGGGACTGGGACCCGCCCGAGGCCCCGCCGCTCGCCCCGGCGACGGCACAGTGGCAGGCTCGGATGTTGCCCATCTTTTGTGTCTTACGGGATCCCAGAGCCCTGCCAGGCCAGGGGCGGGCCAGAGGAAGCCACTTTAAGGCTCCCGGCTCCACCTCTCTCCACCCCATAGCTCTGGGGATTTCAGTGTGGGCCACCAGGCGCCGGTGCCTGCCAGAACCCGCGGGGCGGCTGGTAGGTGGTGGTTGGACCACCCCGCACCACCGCTGGGCTTGCGTTGTTTTTAGGTACAGCAGCTCTAACTGGTGGGTGTTGGGAGACAGGGTTGACTCGGGAGCTCCGAGTCCGTGGCAGGGAACCACTTGCTTCCAGGGTTTTCTTGGGGTCTAGAGGGGCAGGGTGGGGAACCAGAACCCAAGGCCCGAGCGTCCCGCGCCCAGGCTTGCGCGCCGGCTAGCAGGTGCTCACTGGGTGGGTCCCTTGTCTGGCTCATTGTTCGCAGTGGCTGTTCTTGGGGCCGGGCTGGGCAACACAGACACACACAGCTCACAGGGTTAATAAAAGTGGTGACTTGGAGGAGTGAGGGTCGGAGCCGATTTACCATTCATTTTGGAAAGGGACTTCTCGGTTCAGAGAGCAAGAGTAGTCGACAAGGGAAACCGTCCCTGAGTGCAAAACTTAGATCTGACTGATTTAGACGGACAGCCTAGCGAATGGAGCTTCGGAAGCAGAAATGATATCCCCCTCCTGCACTGAAATTGTTTTCAGAATAATGAAGGTGGAGTTTTAAGCGTTTGGGACAACTGCTGTTTTCTCTTGCTGGCACCTGTTTCCCTTAAAGGTTCTCGGGCGGGGTTTACTCTTTTTCCAGCCCTTTCCCCCTCTTTGTGGATTTGCGTTCATTCTTTTTGTACCTTCAAGTAGTAAGACTGCACGGTTCTGGGAGAGAAGTCCTTTTTAATAAACAAAGTGTAATTTCTTCTGTCCACATTACCACACAGTGGTTTGGAGTACATGGCTCCCCACCCTAGCAATGATGTTAACATTTATGGATGGAAGTGGAGCCAGAGGCAGAAGCAGAGGGAGCCTCATCTCCCTCCTCTCCTCCTTGGGGAGCCCCAGGACACCTTGAGCAAACCCTTTTCTTCCATCACAGCATGTACATCCCTATTAGGCTTTTCTCCATTATTTAAATGACAATGATATCACCTGTTCATGGTGTCAGTGCCTTAGTCCCTGAACTAAGGATGCATTTGTTCCCACTTTTCCTTATGTGCACAACTCTTAGCAAGATATATTTAAGTATCATTTCATGTAGGTACTGCATGCACACATGTTTATGCATATGCTTTATGCATCTGTAGTCAGTCTTGAATATCAGTAGTAGCTAATAAACACCACTGCCCTTCTCCATGGATTCGATGCTGCTGTGCCCACGACCTGCTAAGTGCATTGTCTGCTAAATCCTGGAGTTCAGCCTCCAGGAGAAAGACCTCATGTGAACATCTCTCTGACCATAGCTTTTTTTGTTCTTGGAGGGAAGAGGAACTGATGGAGAAGTGTGGGTGCTGATTACAGTACGAAAAGCTGTATGGCTGATTCTAAGACTAGAAGTGTGAATTAGGTAGATGATAAACAGCAGTGGAAATCTGGGCAGGCATCTCAGTTCCACAGACACACACGCAACGTATAATGTGTTCTCCTTCTCTCGACCCTATCACTTTTAATGTTTATATCCTAAATGGTTTTTTTTTTTTATGACAGCTTTGCTTTACTGGTGATTTTCATATTAAAAAGAACTTCCCCTATAGCCTATCATTATATCTCACTTTTGACACTGTGACATTCACTGGATGCACTGAATTATCTGTACAGTTTTTCTTTTGTTTGTTTGCACACGGTGTCCAAGTTAGCACAGGAACAAACGAGCAATGAATCAGCCGAGTTCTAATGAAGATTAAGACATGAAAGTTATCCACAGCTATGTTTAAACCGAGCACTCATTTAACCACCTTCCCACATGACCAATTTCAGTTAGTAGCTTGTTCATCTTCCAAAGTCTCCAGACTCCGAATTCTTACTCAGATTGATGACTACACTAAATCTTGATTGTAAAAGAACAGAACTTAATTATTTGGGTCTCATTTATCAGTCAGCAATGTTTAGCATTGCCAAAATAATTATTTCATTGAAATATGCCTGACTTTAAAGTGGGTTGGGAAAAGTCTTTTTTAAATGTGTTTCTTCATGAAGGAAAAAACTAGTCCTTAGAAAGCCATAATTTCACTGCTTTGAGGCCCTGTAGCCATTTGTATTTATTGAGTTTTCTCGTCCACAGAAAGAAAGAGCCATTGTTTTGTTGTCTAGGAGCTGAAGGAAGATAGAAAGTGAGAAAAGAAAAGAAGCAGTTATAAATGTTATTTACTTTTTCCTAGGGAGAAAATGTGATTTAAACAAATACTATTTGTCTTCTTAAAGGTATACTAAAACCATATTAAGGGCCATTAAGAAGTTTTCAGTATATAATTGTTATTACTAAAATTTCATGAGAAGTTTCTAGAAATAAAATCTGTACTTTTAAGCCAGTCTGGGGGTATTTTTATCATTCTATAAATTATGAAGTGCTACTGAATCACCATTATGGAAACATTGAAATTTCATTAAATATCTATTGGAGTGCACCGTCTTTTTCCAAGTGCATTCATTGTAATAGTCTGTCCATTGAGATTTAAAAGAACATCATTGATGTCTTGGTGTGCTTTGCATTTTAAAATAGCAGCTAATGAATTACAAACATTCATTACTCCACAATCACTTGCTGTAATTTCTCAGGACCCCCAAATAGAGAATTGTTTGTACTGTACACTGTCATTCAAGTCTTTACTGAGTCTATGCTGGTCCATGTTTCTCCAAAATAAATAGTCTTTTAGACCAATACCTGTAAAACCTGAGTCGTTTGATATTTTCCCTCTGTGTCATAAATGTATGGTAAATATGTTCCACATAGGCTGGTGAAGGGACATAATGTGAAATACTTGTTGGGGAGTGGTGATTGGTGAGGGAAGGGGTGAAAAGAGAAAAGAGTAACTTCCATTAAAACTCAAGTCAGAACTTAACAGGCAGAAAGAAGATCAGCTTTTCCTGAGTGGAATGCACTCAGGAGTTCTGCTGGGCCCATAAGTCCAAGCCCATGTCATGTATTTGGCTTCCCCAGACTCCACTTTCCTAAGCAGAAACCCTGCCTTTACTGGCTACATTTGAATGCTGGCTTTGGCTTTCCATAGGTATCAAAGATTCTCTGTTTTCTCATACTGTTGTAGGGAGGAGTGCTGTTCCATTTATGGGAGAATGAAGTATGTCAATGTGTGTTTCCAGAATATTTTAGCAAAAACTTTTTGGTTTTCTTCCATGACTACTCACTGAATGTTTATTAAGCAAGAAATGTTTGAAGTTCAATTTGCTTGAGTAGACAAAACCGGAAATGTGGTCAAATGACTAAACTAAGTTCTTTAAAATAGTCCTTTTAGTTTTTTTGATGTAAACTAATTGAAGAAAATATTATTGAGTTAAGTGTTGAATTTAAAAATCAACAATGATTTCTATTTCTTTTAAGATGAAGATCAACTTAATTAACAATAAGGAAAAGCATTTATGAGATAAAGACTAAGACAGTCAATTTAATAATTCATGTATATATTAAAATGTGTTTTCAGGGAAGTAATGTAGGTTTCTTAAGTGGCTGAGACAAATGATCTGATCTACAATGCTGCTCTTTTTCTCCTTTTCCTTATCTTACTCTGTTTATCTACTCATTTTCTCTGTCAAGATACATAATTTTGTTTTCCATTGTAGAATGAGAGCACTCATCAAAGTAGATAGAAGGGAGTACTTAGGACAGAATCTAAATAGGTCTAAAAGGAGGATTAATGGTGATAGGAGAGTAAGCAAACCAAGAGATAAACTCTGATCTCAAGCTACTCTGGATTCATGGAAGCTATATCTTGTCAGGATGAAGCTGTGATAAATAACTAACAATTGAGTCAATTTCTGCTTACTTCTGTAGCATTAAAATGAAAACCCAAACCCTGTTCTTAATGGCATTGAGTACACACTTTCTAGTGGAGCACTCTCATAGCAAGTCTTAAGCAGCTCAGCAAAGCAACCACATTTTCCATTAGAAGGAATTCCCCTTGGAGTACATAAAACTCAAGCATTCTTTATAGGTGAGGCTGCAAAGGAATGTTGGGGGACTACTGTGATGCCATGGGACTGGAAACTCAGACACCTCTTTCTTTTTTTTTTTTTTTAACAAAAACAAATTTATTTTATGTGTATGAGTGATTTACCTGCCTGAATGTTTGCTCACTACAAGTGGATAGTGCCTTAGGGGGCCAGATCCTGGGACTAGACTTAAAGACAGTTGTTGGCCTCCAAGTGGTTGCTGGGAATTGAACCTGATCCTCTCTCTGGAAGAACAACTAGCTCTCTTAATCCCTGAGCCATCTCTCCAGCTCTTCAGACTTCTCCCCACTTCTCTTCAGGCTTTCTCTTCTCTCCTCCCATTTTTCTTCTTCCCTCCTCCTATCCCCCCTCCCTCTCTCCTCTCACCCTCTCTCTTCCTTCACTCCTTGGTTTTTCCACTTGCTGTTTGCCTGGCACTGATTGGTAGGTGTGGCCATTCCAACAGCAAGCTTCTCCCACCAGGCTGGCAGCTTTGGAAATTTCTGTCCATGTAAATACAGTATTTGTTCTAAGTATTGCCCTTAAGCACAGTAGTTAAGTTTAAGTGCCCACTGCTTGTTTCCTTTGTACTAGAATCAACAACCAGTTTCAGCTTTTAGAAGAGACCACCCACAAAAGTGTTCCTTTTAACTATAGAAAATCTGGGTAGGAGGCGGGAAAAGGAAGCAAGAAAAAATAAACTTGAAAAAAAAAATCATTGACCCAGGGTGACATGTTTGCAGCTAAGGCCACAAAGGGATTAAAGTCCCAAATCTAAGTGGCTGCCTCTCTGCTGCATGGTGGACATGACTGTCTTTTTCTTCAGACATCTCAATTAGAATTAATGTTAAAGGAATTTAATGTCTAAAATGCAGATCTCTTGTCCTGAACTGAAATTCCGGTTATGATGAACACTGATCATTTAAATGAAACCTTTAAAGAGATCATTGAACACAATAAAAATCTGCATATGAGTACACTCACTGTGCTTCCAATTATGGTATAAATAGTGCATAAAGCTTTAAAATTTCATCAAATTATTGTTTCATTGACATGCAAATTAACTGCTGACATCTAAGGTATGTGCCACGTGATGAGTCCTAATTGGTAAGAAACCTGAGAGGATTATTTATAGACCACACTGCCACACAGTGCAGGCATGAACTCTTGCCGTGCAGGTGTGTTCAGGTTGATGTTTAGGCTTTCATTCCATTCGGGCAAAGAATTTGTCTTCTAATTGTCCTTAAAGGGAATGGAAATTAGTAACTATTCCTCATCAGCTTGTCCTGGCATGAGAAACTTTGGGGGTAATGGATTTAAACTCAAGGGTTTGGAAATACCCATTTTTATCCTGAGCATGTAAAATAAAGTTCACAAGAGAAAAGTTAGTGGAGAAGTTGAATGTTTATTAAGTGAATTAATTTTGAAAAGTAGCTGCTTCTAAAGATGTGAGTGGAAATTCTATTTTTATTTTCTAATGGCACTTGAGGTCAAGTTATACATTGTGTATGAGAATTACAGGAAAAATTATTGTGTATTTCCATTGCTCATACTAGATTATTGGGTTTCACTGTGGGCTTTCTTTATTCCATATATGTGTCCATTAAAAGTTTGCTCTTTGTTCTTGTTCAGTGTGCATCTGGGCCTGACCTCACGAGGTTGTCATATTTATGTGGTAATATCTGCTTTAAAAATGCAACTTCTGAGAGAACTTCATCATTTACTAACTTAATTTTTTATTATTATTATTGTAAGCAACCTAGAATGTCCAACTTTGCCTTCTGGATTGGTCAAACGACAGTAAAAGGTTTAAACATGTGTCAATAAACTAAACTAAAATGGTTATTTCTATTTGAAGTAATCATGATAGTTGGATTGAACTTAATGAGAGAGTGTGTGTGTGTGTGTGTGTGTGTGTATGTGTGAGAGAGAGAGAGAGAGAGAATATTTTAGTCATGCTGAAACTAGAAATGTATAAATACTCTAAAAAGACCATACAAACATGGCATTTGTCTTAGTTATTGTGGTCTTTGTAAAACTAAGTAGACAATCTAACTGTTGCAAACAAACAAGGTATGGAAGTGAAAACATACCTCATTTTCAGACTTCTCACTAACATAAATTGTTCTGCAGCTTGTTAGTGTTTACTGACAAGTGGCTTCAGGAGTAATAAGGCTGTCCTGTGAGTATGATCAAGGCAACTTTGATCTTTCCACGGCTGAAGGTTTAAAAGGAAAGGTATCTTGTAAATAGGAAAAAAAAAAAAAAAGACTTAACTTTCATTAACTTGAAATAGAACTTACCCTGTTCCAGACATTGAAAAACAGGAGTGAGTATTAACAAAAAGAAAAGTCTGCTGCCTTAAAGAGTGAGAATAAAGTGGGTACTGCAGGTGAATGAGCAAAGGAGACATGCCCAGCCGCTCAGGGCTTGTGAGCCTGAGGAAGGATGTGCTTCTCAGTTTGGGTGGGTGAGAAGTGGGAAGGTAAATGGGCAAATGTAAGCGTAGAAGAGGAAAGTAGTGGCCTGATTATAGCCCAGAGCTACCGGGATGAAGGCAGAAATTCTGAGAAATATGAAAAATATGAAGTTCACCAGGAAGTACCACAGTATAGTGGCCATCAGCATGCAGACAAAGATTTTTCAAGTTTGGTCCTGATGAAGGCTGACTTCTTCTAAAACCTGAGTCACTGAACATGCCAGAGGAAAGGGTCAAGCCATCCTGTGACCTCCCATTCATTGCCGTAAGTGGTTACTGGTTTCAGGTAATCTGACTGTATACTTGGCTCCATTCATTGTCCTGGAAAACTGCAGGACAATTTCTCTTCTCTTCTAGAACACTCCTCTGGCTATGCCTCACTCTCAGATGAAGGTCTGTCTTCTTGCCACTGTTAATATTGAAGGCATCAGAAAACGGCCTTCATGGACACCTACTGCTACATCTCTCCATCCACGCCCAGCTCTCGGCTAATCTGCATTCTTACAGGTTCTCTCATAGAACAGTGGCAAATGTTCAATAGTAGTGAAATGTGATGCAAAACAAGTAACTAATTTATTAATGAACGACTTATAAATTTCATGTTTATTTTCTTAGCCTTAGGAAACAACCAGGATTTCAATAAAATATTTATATGAATGGAATTAGTAAGACAAGTGAAAAATTAGAAACAGTGCCTAACCAAAGATAGAGCGGGGGGGGGGGGGGAGAGTTACAACAAGAAGAAGAAATTATTGTGTATACTTATGACAGAACTTTTTGCGGTGCTGGGGATTGAACCCATTGTCTTGTCCATGCTAGACGAGTACTATTCTACTGAGCTGCATATAGCCAGCCCCTAGAAGAATGTTCAGTGCTGTTTATAAGCAGGTTTCCAAAGGCCAGCTGTGGTGATATTGTGTTCCCCAATATATTGTGCACCCTAATAAACTTATCTGGGGTCAGAGAACAGAACAGCCACTAGATATAGAAGCCAGAAAATGGTGGCACACACGCCTTTAATCCTAGCATTCCAGAGGCAGAGATCTGCCTTGATCTCTGTGAGTTCAAGGGCACACTGGAAACAGCCAGGCATGGTGACTTACGCCTTTAATCCCAGGAAGTAATGGCAGAAAGCAGAAAAGTATATAAGGCGTGAGGACCAGGAACTAGAGGCTGGTTAAGCTTTTAGCCTGGTTAAACTTTTAGGCTTTTGAGCAGCACAGTTCAGCTGAGAGGCATCCAGTCTGAGGAAACAGAATCAGCTGAAGAATTGGCAAGGTGAGGTGGCTGTGGCTTGTTCTGCTTCTCTGATCTTCCACCATTCACCCCAATACCTGGCTCCAGGTTTGTTTTTAGTAATAAGACCCTTTAGGATTCATGCTACAGGAAGCTCTTAACAAAATTAAAGTAGATGTGATATAGAATGCAAAGCTTCACTAATGGAGAATAACATGTTGAGTATGAACAACAGAAGAATGGATGCTGTTAGAAGGCTGGCCCATGGAACACTGAAGGGAGCATATAGCAAATCCTTTGTAAATATGCCCAGTTTAGAGAAAAACTGGTAGGTGGTTCTCATGGGAAGCCACCTTTGTAATGTGATTCGGCTGTCCCTGAAAGCTGCATCCCCACCAGGCATTCCTCAGGCCCATGATATCCATTCTACCAACAGGCCCTTGTGGGATTTCAACACAGATACGTCATAGACCCACTTAATTCTCCATCTTCTCCACTGTCCTTTTGGCCATCACTTCTGGGATAAACACTGCCCAGCTTTCCTACAGGCTTTCTTCCCAACTCTTACTTTTGCCAAAACAATCACTTGAGAGGTGGTAATTGTATCATCTGATGCATGGACCCTGGGTCTCTGCTGAGTCTCAGCATTGCCATTTCCAAGCTAAGCTATAAGACTAGGGATTGGGGGAGTTGCTTCTCTTCTGTGTTTCCATCAGTAAAAATGAGATTGTCAATAGCTAGCTTCTGCAGTTGTCAAAAGGATCAAGCGATAATCAGAAATAACATAAGCTCTATTATGTCACAGCTATTTGTCAAGACCTGTCCCTTTAAGATCATTTGCAAGCTTCTTAGTGCACTTTGAGGGTCATGTTCAAAGTGATTCATTCAATATGACTGAATACAATCATATTCACCAACTTTGACTCTGGCTACTCAAATCTTTTTCAGTATTTCCACAGAAACCAAATCCTGTCCTGCCACAGCCCCCTTCCTTGCTAATGCTTTTTTTCAAGTCTTTCCTTGACTTCCACTCTTCCACAGACTCCTATCATTCTTTTTACCATTTCTTTCCTCATTGAACCTATTGCCATTTGTGCTGTTGACTCCTTTCCTCTTTACTTGATGACTAGAATTCAAATCTTGTGAAGCAAAGTTAATATCTGCCATGTGGTTTTTCTTGTGTTCCTATACCTAACATAAAGCCCAAAGCATATAGTAATGACTATAGGTATGAGTGGGAAGAGGGAAGGAGGGAGAATGTAGACTATATTTCTAGAACTGTCTTCACATTCACAAGGTCTGAGAAGAGGTAGATACTTGATATTAATACTTATTTCTACTTCAGCTCTGGTATGCAGGACATTAAACTGTTTCTTAAAACACAGGTGCATTTTGAAAGAGGTAGAGAATTTGGGGAGAGATAGCCAGTGAATAAGGAGAATCTGGATTTAAAATGCTTCAAGTTAGGGCAGACTTATGTAGATACTGCAGTGCTGGAGACAGGGAGGGAGCTGGGGATGAAGTGGAAGTGTGAGGAGGTTGACTGTCCAGGCATTCAGACCAACAGTTTACAAATATCCCAGATAGAAATACTACATAAAGACACTTAAAAAAATCATTTCTATAGAATTTTCCTGCTTAGCACTAGATAGTGTTGGATGAACTTTGTATATAGAATGCCTAGATAAGTAGATAAAATCAGCTTTAGTTATTGGATGTTATAAAAAATAAAAACATGACCATTTTCTCCCTTGGACTTAGCTGGTTTTTAAAATGGAAGTCACACAAACATGGATTCAAGTGTTGTGACTGTCTCTCCCTACAGATGGACTATTTTTGTATCAAGGAACAGTACACATGGAGAAATATATTTTCTTCATTGTTTCTGATCATACAGTTGTGACAGCATGGCAAGTTTTATGACAGGCAATGCTCTTTTGGTCTTGCCAGGAGGTGTCACTACAGCTCTCTCAGACTCACAGCACATCCTGTAGGGACCAGTTGGCACCCACCTGCATCATCTCAGAGTATCAGCTCTGCCCAACGTTCTCGCTGCTAAATTATCTGGAGGAAACACATCAGGACAATAAAATTACTTCCAGAATCCCATTTCTTTCAAAAATAAAATGTTATTAGGTTGTGAATTAGCTGAAACTCAAAAGATTGTTTTACTATTTTGGAAGTGAGTGCTGCACTTTCTTGAGTAATGATTGGGGGTTGTGAAAAGAAAGAGCAAGGAGTGAAGGAAAGGAAGATGAATGGGTACAGATTATGAAAGGGGGATGGAAGCCTGCCTGGAGGGTCTCCTGATCCGGTGCTTTCTCACCTGCCTCCCTTAGCAGCTGCTATCTGTGTCCTGCCTCTTTTCTCTGTTCTCTACTTGGATAAGTCTATTTATCAAAAGACTTGTATGGGAATTACACTAATATCCTGTCTTCACTTTTTGACGAGTATAATTTCAATCTCCTCCATAATATGATAAAGTGGGTATTAATACTGTGTTTTCCCAGGTAAGAATGATGGAAATTGGAAAGATAGGCAGCATGCTTTTGTGGTGATTGGGGATTTGACCCATCAGATTTTAACAGCCTCTCAATAGCACCCCACCACACACACACACAACACAGGAGATACTCCTGGAGTCTTTTTCCCACTGTTATCCTGACTGAATTAGATTTCTGTTCTCGGAGTCTCACAGGGCACCCAGTACTCACTCTATGTGAACAATACATCACAAAAGTGTGGCGCTCGCTCTCTCTCTCTCTCTCTCTCTCTCTCTCTCTCTCTCTCTCTCTCTCTCTCTCTCTGTCTCTCTCTCTCTCTCTCTCTGTCTCTCCCTCCCTCCCCCCTTCTCTTTGTGTATGTGTGTGTGTGTGTGTGTGTGTGTGTGTGTGTGTGTGTGTAATGCTTCATTCAGAGTCTAGATAGTTTAAAGTGACCTGATATCTTTGCTTCTAGAATAGCACATAAGACCCCTAACAACAAAATGGGTGAACAAGAGAAAAGGTGTGCTTAAAGGTGAGCTTCCACACCTTTGAGTCTGTGATGAAGGCAAGAAGGAAGGCAAGGGCTATAGGGCACCTGGCTTCACCCACTGCCACTGCTTCCACGTGTTCAACAAACCAATGAGCCATGGAGGAGAAAGGCTCAGCTATTTTGTCAGGGAGGAGAACGGAATGAGTGGAAACGGTTTAGGTTAGCTGCAGCCTCATTTCTGGCTGTTGCGAACTGACTGGCATCTGTGGAGCTGTGTTTCCTGCTGTCCTGCAGGTGGCAGCCTGGCCCCACTGTCAGACATGCTCTGTGTTTGGCCATCCAGAACTTTGGTTGCCAGTCCCATAGCTGGTTGCCAGACTCAGGACTGTTTCTCAGCGCATTTAATGCCCTGGGGATGATGAATCGGGCTTTACCTCACTGCACCCTAAGGTGATTGAGCCTGCAGTATTTTTGGAATCTGCAGAGGCTTTCTGGGCTGCCATCTGATAGAAGAGGGCTGCAATATTTTGAATATTTTGTCCCTTTAGAGCTGTTCTGGCAGATTGTGCAGAAACAATCAATGACAGAACACTGTAAAAGGGGACATATACTCTCTTCTAAAATATGGGGAAATTAAACAAGCTTAATATTCATTCAGTTATTTGATTTGCTGTCTATTTCATGGCTTTGTTCTTCTTTGGTTCTGAAATAATTTCTTTCCACCTGACTTACAGCAAATCCTCTAGAAGGTAGCTTATGTTAATTGACTGAGTATTTTGAAAGAATGCAGGCAGAGTTATGTGGAATGTCTTAATTTAAATGAAGCTGTAAGCCTTTTCATATTGTGAACGGAGGTATTTAAAAGTAAGATGATTAGAAACTGCTGAAGTTGCACACAATTCAAGAGAATTTGAAACACGTTAGGATGGGCGGCTGGCACAAGGCTGCACTGTCCGTTTATTCTAAATATACGTGTAATATCAATTATAGAAGAAAACCAACAAAGGATCTTAGGCTTGTCGGGTTGCATTTGTGTGACTGCTTCTTTTCATGAGAATTTTTAGTAACTGGGAAAAGCGCCAGATTTTAAACGCTGGAAAACGATGCATGAATAGGATCTTAGCACCGTTGGGGGAAAAAAAATCACTTACCAATTTCAAAAGCTTTTCTCTGTCAGTGTGGCCAAATCTGTGCTTTGATTTGCAGTGGTTTGGAGTTGCTTGTCACCTGCAGTTGGCTTTGGGCCGTGGCTTGTAGCATCTTCAGTGGACTCTTCTGGAGAACTTGAGAATCCCTACACCTGTGAGATTCAATTCGCTGTCAGAGAACATTCTCTCAAGGCAGCCTGTGAGGGTGTGAGCTTGTACTCTATCCAGAACCTTAAGTTATAGATGTGCAAAGAACCCAGCTTTCCTGGTGCACCATGTGCTAAAATGTTGACGTACTAGCAGTGAATTTGTGCTCGGAAAGCTGAGGATGTAGTGAACCGTTATAGGAAAATGGCAGGGATAGGCCTCTCCAATTCTTTTTTCAGATTAGGTTGCACTGTTGTGCAGACAGTCCATCTATCTTGCTTCCTTTTGAATCTTTATTTCAAAGATTGGAATATCAGTCTTGTCATTTTGTAAAGTCTTGGGGTAGGGTATGAATGAGGGAGGAGGAAAGCGGTTAACTGAAATAAGCCCAGGATTGGTTAGTTATAGTCTGTGATTTAACGACCATAACAACATCAGCAAGGGAAAACCAACTCCCAACAGGCCAAAAAAAGTCTTCTTTGATGATCCATAGCTTCCTAGAAGGTCTTTGCCAGCCAACCCGTTTCTTTCTTTCCTTCTTTCTTTCTTTCTTTCTTTCTTTCTTTCTTTCTTTCTTTCTTTCTTTCTTTCTTTCTTTCTTCCTTCCCTCCTCCCTCCCTCCCTCCCTCTCCCTCTCTGTCTCTCTGTCTCTCTGTCTGTCTGTCTGTCTCTCTCTCTCCTCTCTCTCTCTCTCTCTCTCTCTCTCTCTCTCTCTCTCTCTCTTCTTTCTTTTTCTTTTTCTTTTTTGGCTCCAAAAGCCAATATATCAGAAAATATTTGATCTCTTGATAGAGAGATTTAAGTTTCCACATTTGATACACTGTTTACTGCATAAAACACAAGTGTTGCTCCAAGTGTTAGTACTTGTATATCTTATTGCAATGTTTTCAAAATAGGTTACATCTCATTGTTATTCATATCAAAATCATCACATGAAGGAATTATTTTTGGACATATTTGAATATTTTCTGCAGATCCACAAGGCTTGTTGTCCTAAGAACGACAGAGCCGGCTGTCTGAGAGAGTTACTGAGTGACACTGCACTTCAGAGCCTTGTCGTTTGACTCAGTTTTATTATCATCATCATGATCTTGAAAGTCGGATATTATTGAGAAAAATAAAATTCTAAATCTATTAAACTTGAGCAGAAAATAACGAAATAAGACTGGGGGTAGACTGGAGGGTGGTCATGCTTTCCAGTCTGTAGCATGAACAAGATGAGACAGAGAACATGGGAAGCCATCTTCCCCCCAGGAGCCATAAGACACCTTATGGACCTGGATTCATTCTGACATCCAGGTGCAATGCTTTTGTTGAGTTTTGTTTCTATGGTTATGGTGAGGGTGAAACAAATTAATAAATTGTGGTAGAAAATAGCAAGCTTGGTGTTAGGGAGCCGGGAGGTTTCCCTGTCCTTGAGCTCAAGATCAGAAACCTGAGTAGATAGAGGGTAGGGATGAGTACTAAGGACCATGCTTTCTGGATTATCTGCAGGGAAACTGAAGAGTTTTAGGAGAAGCTGCAGTATGACATTAGTAAGAGTAGAATGTCAGCAATAGCCTAACTCATCAATCAATAAACCTCCAAAGAGGGATTCAGAAGTCATATGCCAATTTGGGAGTATCTAAGATCTGAATAAAGCAGCTAGCTGCTACTGGAGGGAGCTTTAAGGATTCAGAAAAGTAGTTGCAACTATTGACACCAGTGAAAGGTACCTGCAGGTCCTTCCAAAACTATTGATGAGACATCCACACTAAGGTAGTTACCCTCAGGACTTAGGTCTAGCTGGCTTGCAATGGCATATCTACATCATTTTGTTTGTCCCCATTCTGATATCTATCAGACTGACATGCATTCTGCTTGGTTCATGGTGCACCACACCCATTGCTAAATATTTTGAATTTTACTCTAATTTATTCATTGGGTGGGAACAAGTTTGTCCTCCTCTTCTGTGAGGAAACTGGGAGAAGTCCAAGTTCAACACCATGGATTGGGGCTGTCTTCCATCCACTGCCATAAGCCGGGAATTACCTTGGAGAAGAAAGGAAAGGATGTAAGACTGTGCCATTCTACCTAAAAAGATTTCCTCCAGGAAATGGCTCTATAAAGAGACTTGATAAGGGCCTAACTTTCAATATAGACAATATTTAATTGACAGAGACTGCTCAAACTAGAAAAAAATAAGGTAGCATGTCTAAGTAAGGGGAAGAGGAGTAAAGTCTCTATATGTGCTGCATATTCAAAATGTCATGTTGTCTGTGGTAAATATAAACATTTGTATTTATCCATTTAAAATTAAGTTAAAAATAATGAAGTACAGCTCCTATCTTGTCCCTGATCTTGTTTTTCCCTAATGTTCAAACAGTTGCTGGGGGCAGCAATACTGGCTGGCCTGCCTTGCTGACTCTTCCTTGAAGAACATCACTGATGATGTTCAAGCAGGGACTGGGATGCATACCGACAATAGGGTGCAATGCTTTTGTTGAGGTTTGTTTCTATGGTTATGGTGAGGGTGAAACAAACTGATAAGTTGTTATGCTAGGATTTTTCAAACCCAGTTTCTTTTATATCCTGAGTCCTAAATTTTGATCCCAGTCCATTGGCACAGGTACCTGTTGGTTACAGATGGTATACAAACACAGTTTGGGACAGTAGGGAGGGCAGCTGTGTGGATCTGCTCCTGTGCTTCTCTACGGAGCCTACAGGAAGACATTTCAATGAGTTTGGGGGAGAGGACTTTCTTTAAAAGCATCACTCTGAGGAGGGAAACATAAAAGACAGACACACACAAGGCCTCTGTGGTGTTTCCACTGCTGGTTCTGTCCATGAGCAGGAGGACCACTGGAGGTAATCCTCACACATGGTCTCCAGAAGTGGCCATCTGTGGGTCCAGTTGTTTGTTTGTGTTTTGTTTCTTGTCCCTTATTTGAAATCCTTCCACAAAGTATTTGAGTTGGCAAATCTGTTGGGATAGGTGAATGGACCTACTGGCTAATGGAGAGGACTTACAGGGTGGAGAAGAGCGTTATGAAAACAGATGGTGTCAGTTGCTCTCATTACCAACCATGGACGGCACCACCTGGGAGCTGAGCAGCTCTGGGAACCAATGGTGCCATTCTACCAAGGTGCTTGCTAGACACTCTCAGGAAGAATGGGCTTATGTGGGTAAGAAAAACTGTTAGCAACTCACAACCGTGCCTTAGGAAGTGTGTCTGTGTCTGGGGATGAAGGGCGTGTGTGTGTGTGTGTGTGTGTGTGTGTGTGTGTGTGTGCGTGCATGTGTGGTGTGTATGTATGTGTATAGACTCCTTCCCCATGTATGCACATGCTGAAACTCTAATCTAATACTTGGAATGTGGTGATATTTGAAAACAGGGCCTTTGAGGAAGCAATTCATTTAAAGGGAAACTTAACTGTTACCTAAAAGGAGATATATTGGAAAGACAGACAGGCAGGTACATCAGACATGTATACACACAGAGGAAAGAGCATGCCCAGAGACAGAGTGAGAGCACAGCTACTGCAAACTGCGTGGAGAGACGTCAGGATGAATTGAGTACCAGTACCTTGATCTTGAATGGCTACTCCCAGAGCTGAGCAGAGTCTGAAATCCAGCTGCTCCATGTTTTCATGATGGCAGCCCTGGCACAGTAAGACAGAACAGAGAAACTCTATTTCAAACTAGTTAAACATGCACTTAAGAGTATATGTTTAGCTGTAAGAATTGGGAGGTTTGGAAGTGCGGGGTTGAATTTCTGAAGCCATGGATGCTTCAGATGCTGCAGAATCCTCAGCGCTGACTACAGGACCTGGAATGGAACATGTTCTCCATAAGTATCAGTTGACTAAGTATCGATATTTACCACATTAAAAACTAAAATATAGTCCCCGTGTAAAAACCTATGAAAAAGTGAGAAATAAATTTACTTCCCTATCTTCATGCATATTCAGCTCTACCTGAGAAAACAAGCCTCAAACATGTCTTTCCCATTCAAATGCACTGAACTAAGGTAGGTTTCCTCATGTCTTATTAGAATCAGTGTGTAAGGCTTGTTACAGGGCATATTTGTATTGAGAGGCATAGTATAAGCTGGAATATTTAATAATAAAATTAGTTCACATTCAATTCATACTGTATGCCCTTTATGAGGATAGCTAGTTATATTATGATGTGTGTGTCTAGCACATATATATATATATATATATATATATATATATATATATATATATATATATATATATATATATATAGAGAGAGAGAGAGAGAGAGAGAGAGAGAACTAGTTATATATAGCTGGTTAGTTCTGTGAATTTATTATCAATTGCATTTGACAGATGGAGGCACATGCTTTGAGAGGTCTGTGGTATGTTCAGCTTGCAACTGTTTGGTGAGGAACTGCCATTACCCTCAGGGTCCATGGTCTTCATCACATGGTTATGCTGTACCCCTGAAAGAGAATGAATCATTCAGGCACTCTGAAGTTAAGATTCCTCAAGGAAAGAAGACAAAAGATGCTATATATGTCTTTAAGTTGATGGGGGATGTGGGAAAGTGAGTCAGAGTGCTGAATTTTGCTCTGGGTCCCCATCAATCCATGAATGAGTATCTGCTAGAGTAATCTTATTGCATCGTTGGAATGACAGTTACATCTGTAAAAAGCATGTTGAGACTATAAAAGGCCAAGAAAGAGGTGTCATGAACCCATTGTACCAATTTAAGTGATTCTTACATAAGGAGGACTTGTAATCCTTTCTGTAATCCTTTCTGTGGTTGGAATAATGCCTTTTATAAAACTCAGATATCTATAGAAGCAACACATTTACTAAAAATCAGAAAATATACCTGGAGTAATTCAAAGTACTATTCTAAATTTATATCTTTGTGTTTCAGCCAGTGTTCACTATTTGCTTTTTTAAATCTAAAGATTTAAGAACATTAATTTAATTGCACATTCCAGCCAGCTTCCATTTCTGGAGTAAAGTCATATGACGTTTTAGCCTGCTACACACACCTTTACCCATGCCATCTCACTCATGCTGACATTTGGAGACTGAGTTTAAAATACACAGCAGATTTTAATGCTCTGTAAGCATTATGGGAACACATTATTCACTACAATACATACGTATAAAGAGAAAACTATTTTCTCCTGTTAACTTGGGATGCCACCTCAAAAGTCCCTACATAATAACATCATTCTGAAAAAGTTTTCCAACATATTAAGATGACTTCACAATTCTTGCTTCTCTAGAGATGTGTGGTTTCCTGAATGTGCTTGAGGGGAGATTTGGAAGGAGGAAGCTGTGGGTGAGACATGTGAGCTGTACTCAAAGTGGGCTGTGTCTTTGCAGGGCTGAGGGGAGCCATACTTGCCTTGTCTTGTTTGTCTATTCAGTAGAACACTTGAGTGGTTTGCATTTCGGAATATTCAGTCTTTTTAATTTACTTCCAAATAATTTGTCTCCACATTATGCTGCTTTGTCTGGGGAGAACAATACTTACACAAGTGTTTTATGAAGTAAAATGAATGAACATTGCACTCTACAAAGAGACTTTCCAAATATAAACCATTAAGGATGAATGGTATGAATTACTGAACTCTCTACCATATGTCAGAGTAGGATTGTTAGACCAAGCTCATTTACAAAATTTATACACTTTTAATTTGTCTAAGAAATAGAAGGATAATGCTTTTAAGACAATAATAAATAGGACCATAGTAAATATGAAAGACAAATTAATGATCTGTCTGTTGACCCCAGGTTTTGTGTTTTCTACGGAATTATCTACAAAGATAAGAATCACTTCAAAAGGATTTCGATGATGCAGACATTATTCAATATTAACAGGGGTTTGGCAATATCAGTTACTGAAGTTGATAGTTTAGAGAGTTGGTGAACTTCCCCAGTCATTTTACTTCTACTAGAAGAAAAATGGAGCCAAGGAACTTATGAAATCAAAGTGTCTATGCTACAGTCTGTATCCACAATGGTGCAAAATATGTTTCAGTGATATTTTTCCCCAAACAAGATTCTCCATTTCATTTGAATGAAAGTACAAAGTGATCAGTGCTTATGCAATTAAGTTCCTAAGTGATTTTTAAAGTGCTTTTATTTCCAAAAAATAATCTAGCCCCCATTTCTTTACTGCCATAGTCCTTATTTGCCCATTTGACTTACCATTTACTGTTCAAATTAAAATACTTGGTGCATTTTAAGAGTTATTGGATAAATCTAATTGTTTATGGACACTGAGAAGCCACAGATTTCTACTCTATTAATGTAAAAGAATGAAGTTGATGTTAATCAGTGTTGTGTGTCAGTAATTTTGCAAAAAAAAAAAAAATCTGTCTTAAAAAGAAAACAGTCGCCGGGCGGTGGTGGCGCACACCTTTAATCCCAGCACTGGGGAGGCAGAGGCAGGCGGATCTCTGTGAGTTCGAGGCCAGCCTGGGCTACCAAGTGAGTCCCAGGAAAGGCGCAAAGCTACACAGAGAAACCCTGTCTCGAAAAACCAAACCAAAAAGAAAAGAAAAAAGAAAACAGTCATGGAATAGATGAGACATAAACTATCTAGAACTAGAGACTAGTTAGAGCTGTGAGCTGTCCATAGTAAATGTGCCCTGGGGGAGATGGCATTTGAAAAGACCTCGGGAAGCAAAGGGGTGACTTGTCACAAAAGGTAAGTTTCCGTGTTTATATCTTTTGAGGTCATTTGTGAGGAACCTTTGCTTCAGATCTCAATGCTGTTCAACTCTGACTATCAATATGTGATGGTCTTGAGATATCTTTGAGCTGTAAAGTGCAAAATGATATAATTCTCTGGGAACTGTCTTTCCAAAGCATTGCTATTTTCTCTCACTAGAGGCTGTTTTGGCTTATGCAAAGGACCACTGATTAGCCACAGTAAAAATGTATGGCCAGAGGTTACATTCACAGCAAAATTGAATATGTATCATTTGAACAACTCCACTGTCAACCACTTTAGAAATGGTAACTGTTTAACAATGACAATTCTGAATCACCTGTAAGTTCTGGTCTGGACTGAGTCAACATATTTGTATGTATGTATGTATTTTGCCAGAGGAAAGTCTGCCTAATACACCTGCCTGAATGTTTTCTCTGAAAGATATCCAATAAAATTCACAGGTGGCACTATAGGACACAGTGTAGTCCTGGGCCCTTTCTCCAGAGTTGAAAACAACATGTAATACAATATAAAATCAAGGGGTATTTAAAGGACACCCAGATATAATTCCCAACTGTAACCTACCAGCTTAGGGACCTTGTTTATCTTATTTAAATTCTCTGGAAAAAATGAGATTAAAAGTAAGTAATGGAAGAGTGAAATTAAATGATACACAAATCATCTACTACAGAGTTTGCTGTATTTAAAACCTTCCAGTGAGCATGCTTGCCATTGTTTTGAGGCAGAGACTTTTGAAACACAACCATGCTTTTGAAGAATGGGTTTATGTGTTTTCAGTTGAAAGCATTTAAAAGCAGAGCGTGCTCTGTACAGGGCTGAAGTGAAGGTAAAGGGTGCTCAAGACATCACCAATTGACAAAGCACTCTCCATGAATGCCAAGAGATGCCCTCGAAAGATGGGAAAGCCACAGATTAGAAAGTTGGTGAAAAAAACATCAAAAGCAACATCTACCTGATCACAATTTTTATATTTACCCCCTCCTCAATTTTTAAAAACTTTTACATCTGAGTTGCAACCTTACAACGTGTGGTGGCTTGGGTGAGCATGACCCCAAAGGTTCAGATCTCTGAATCTTAGCCTAGTTAGTAGCACTCTTTGGGTAGATTTAGGAGATGTGGCCTCGCTGGAGGAAGTATGTCTCTGGGGGTGGGCTTTGAAAATTTAAAGGCCTTACACCATTCTCAGTGCTCTCTCTGCTTCCTGCTGTAGTTCAAGATTTGAACTTCCGGCTTGTTATTCCAGCCATGTGCCTGCTGCCATGCCTGCCACTTCCCCTCCATAATAGACTCTTCTCCTTTTGAAACTATAAGCTTAAGTAAACTCCTTTTTCTATAAATGTCATTGGTCTTGATGTTTTATCATAGTAATAGGAAAGTAACTAATACAGCCGTTGTTCCCCTATTCATAGCTTTGATTACATACCAGTTTTGCAGGATGGTCACCAGTTCAAGGTCAACATAGACCCTGCTCTCAGACACCAAACCAGACAAAATAAATGCATACCAATATATCAGGGTTTGTTTTTATAAAAACCAGTTCTGATAACTATAGATACCCACTATATTTTGTTGAAAGTATGCTTTTAAGGAAACATAGTGCATGCTTCAATGTCTCTCCTGTATCCACAGGCATCCTGGGCCATGCTATATTCATGTGTATACTTGTACGATTGTTTCTCTTTGAAACAGTAACCCCCTGGGGAAAAAGGTGATCCATGTACAGATGCAGCCTAACCATTCATCAATGCAGAGTTATACTTGATGAAATGTTCACAATGAATAAGAAGGAGTAAAACAATGTACTAATGAATCTTAAGAGCAAACCCAGAATTGTTATGAGTAGGCTCAAAAGCATAATTGTTGAGGATCATTTATTAAGCATATCTGTGCCACCCCACAAAGTTCTGCAATGATTAAAAATAAATACCACATAACAAAAATAATGCATTTTGTAAAGGTGATATATGTATGCTTTGGTGGGAGCATTATAAGGACAAGCCTGTTCAAAAGTAAGATGGCTATCTATAGCAAAAGCGACAGCCTTTTCATATCCAATCCACTGACTTTAACTCTTTGTTTATGGAAACTAAAACAAGATAAAGACATACATTTTATTGCAGCCAACATTAATAGAAGCTAGAAACAAATTAAAAATCTAACAAGGTAATGATTTTATAGATTATGGAATATCAACATATCTTAATATGTGAGCCATTCAAATTTTACATAGAAAAAATAAATTATGTTTATGAGACAGTATAATTGAAAATAGTGAAATATAAACTCTAATACATGAATTGAGGATATTGCTGAGTCAGTAAAATGCTTACTTCATGAGCAGAAGGATTTTAATTCAACTGCTAGAACCCACATAAAAATACTGGGCATGGTGGTGCCTAAGTGCAATCTTAGTACCAGGAGGCAGAGATCACAGGATCTCTGCAGCTGGAGGGCTAGCTATTCTAGTCTACTTGGTGAGTTTCAAGCCAGTGAGAAATCCTGTCTCAAAGGAGTTGACTCTGTCCCTGAAGATGACACATGAGAGTGTGTAGTTGTTGTTTTTTATTCTTTGCTCTTTGGGGGACACCGCCCAGGTCCCAAATAATCACACACATGGAGACTTATTCTTTCTTAAGAATGCCTGGCCTTAGCTTGGCATATTTCTAGTCAGGTTTTCTTAAATTATCCTGTCTATCTTTTGCCTCTGGGCTTTTACCTTTCTACATATCTTTCTTTACTTCTTACTCCATAGCTTGCTATGTAGCTGGGTGGCTGGCCCCTGGAGCCCTCCTCTCCTCCTTTTGTTCCCTGATCTTCTCTTCCCAGATTTCCCCTCCTATTTATTCTCTCCTCCTGCCAGCCCCGTCTATCCTTTCTCCTGCCTAGCTATTGGCCACTCAGCTCTTTACTAGACCAATCAGATGTTTTAGATAGGCAAAGTAACACAGCTTCACAGACCTAAACAAATGCAACATAAAAGAATGCAGCACATCTTTGCAACATTAAACAAATATTCCACAGCATAAACAAATGTAACACATCTTAAACTAATATTCTACAACAAGAGTGGCCTATGGTTTCCACATGCTGAGCACTCATGAACATACACACCTCTACATATGTGTACCTACACAAACTCACATAAATATGCACAAAATATTATGTATAAAATAGTTCATCAATATAAATAAATATAGTATAAAATAAATCCAATATTTATTTATATTGTATAAAAGGACTATGATAAATTTAAAATTCACATCAGGAAATTGATTTTTATGTACAATACTTATTCATTTTATATTATCTTTTGATCCAGTTCTAAAATTATTCCACTTTCATATCATAAATGGATAAGATAAAAACAATTGCGTCATTCTTTGGTAGTCTAATGTTTCGCAGGGCTTGAGAATAACAGTTTCAGTATTTCCTGGGATACTGAAATTTTAGGATATATGAATTATAGAAGTAAATATGCATTATAGTGTTCTCAAGTTATGTACCCTGAACATTTTTAAAAACCAATCCACAAAACTTTAGCATCCATTAATAGAAAGAACTTTTCTAGAAATAAAAACAAAGAGAATAATTCCGGATCTGACCATCCTACAGATTGACCCAGGGGTTAATTCTTGGTCGTATCTACTAACCTGCTGTTAGCAAGAGGCCTTCTGGCCTTGTGGGGAGCTTCATGGCACAGCTCCTCTTTATGTCCTGGGTCTTGAAGCCTAAGAGCTTAGCTGGGCCTGTCTTTCACTCTTCACTCCTGCGCACAGCATTTTCCCAGAACTAAAATGCAGTGCAGTGTTTCATGGCTCTTGTAGTGAGAACAGCAAACTGCATTTCATTCATTTTCCTGCACAGTTTTTTCTCTTTCCCAATGTGGGGTCTGTGCATGACAATGGCAAGGGACGCTAGGCTAGTGGGTTGGACCTGTTCCAGAGGGGGGTGGGTAAAGTGGTTTGAATGGAGCAGTGTCGGTTAATGGCAGGTAGGGATAAAACTTACATGTTTTAAGTTCAGAAGACTTCCATAACGTCCATCATTTCAAATGCTTTCCTCGTCATCCTGAAATGAACTGTCTGCTTCCTTCAGCTTTGTCTACAGTGAGTGCCACATCTGTAAAACGTTCCCACATCTAAGGAATACAGGAGTTCCCATCCTAGAAAGCAATTGCTGGCTTGTGTGCATTACATATTGACTTGCAGGCTTGTGAGTAGTCTCGTCTCCATGTCCTCTTCTGTTCATTTCTTGAAATCATGGGTTCTGTTTCCTCAGCTTTAGAATACAGCCGTCTCATCCATTAGCACCTGAAGACAATTCCCTGTAGCCACCCCCCAAATGGGGGGACACAAGTCCCTAGGAAGAAACAGTGGAGTGTTTGCAATAACCTACACAACCCTCCCATACACCGGAAATCCTCTTTGTATTGTGTAGAGCACTGAACATGGCACACATGCTATGTAAATAACCATTGTGGTAGAATGTTTATAGGATGGTGACAAAGATTGACAAAGTCTGTACAGTTTTCATGCAGAAACATTTGAAAAGGGTAGTTGAGTCCTCAGATACAGGCCTCCTGCATTAATGTTTTCACCCAGATATTAACATTCCTATATTAACATTCCTATCTGCTCAACAACCTTCCTGCGGTTCTCCTGCCCTCCCCTCCTGGCAGAAACCCTTGTCACTGAGAGCAGTTCCTACTAGGGTAGTGTCCATACATCAACAATAGCAAATTGGTGTTCTGGGTTTGTTTCAGAAACAAACAGCAAAGAAGCCTCTCCAAAAATGCTTCAAAAAGCAAATCAATAAGAAAATTAAAAATAACCTGCAAGGGGAAAAAATCTACCTACCATCCTTCTTAAATGGGATTCTAGGAGAAGACTTTAAAACATGGCTGCTGAAACTATTTGCCCAATAGCCTGTTGTGGGCCAATTAGGCCGAGGAAAGTTGGTAGATTCGATTGAGGGCCCCATGGAGCCAGCCTGAAAGGATTGTTTAAAAACACACCCGTTGGTGAAATGAATCTGTAGAAATGCACATAGAGGATCGTACTTGATCCTGATATGTAGTTTTGCCAGCCAGGCAAAACGTTCACTTGATTTTTCTGTTAGTCCCTGACCCTTCTTTCTGTGTGTCAGTGTAGTTAATGAGGTGACCCCAGATCTTCCAGTTACAGTGGGGTGGTAACACGGTGGCCCCATCATCATCAGACCAGTAGACAACTGTTAGTCAGAAAACTTGTTGCCTAAAAATGTACTAAATCATAAAAAAAAAGGTCAGTTTAGCTGAGCACTTACTATGCTTTAGGAAGCACTCTACCTGTTGTGAAAAGTCCGAATCAGAGTTGTCGTACTTGGTGATTGTCCTTGGAGACTTCACTGTGTGAGAGGGGATGCAGCGCCTTGTTGGGCAAAGGCTCAGAGTCACCCATCTACCTCCCTTTTGCATCTTCTTCCTTCCATGATCCCTGTGTTCCAAGGTAGCTTCTGTAATGAATGAGGCTGTCCTCAAATACAGAAGAGCTGTAACTAAGGGCTCCCAGTCACGAATCCTTGATGCAGCACCCCATAAGAATCTCTGGATTTTTGTTTGTTTTTTGACAAAGAGTCTCATATAGCCCAGGCTGATCTCCTGAGTGCTGGGACTAAAGGTGTGACACCTTATGGAGAGATAATAATTGAACCCAGGGTCTGGCATGGTAGGCAAACACGCTACTGGCTGAGCTGTGTGTTCAGCTGCTCACTGTGTGATGCTTTGTTAAACTAAATTCAGTATTAGATTAGAGTATCTTATAGTGCTAGGTTACCTTCTCTAAGAACACACTTTAGGTAACTCTGCTTCTTCCCCTGGGCTGGAAATCAACAATGAAAGATCAATAACAGACAAGAAAGGGTGACTTTGAAAATTGATACTGTGAAGAGCCCCCATAGTCACCCATGGAGGCATTGCACTGTAATAGCTAAGGCATTCCAGCTGTGGACTCAGAATGCCTGGGTTTAAATTCTGTCTGTACCACCCAGAGCTATGAAATCTGGGGCAAATCATAAAATTATCTGATCTTTAGTTTCCGTGTTTTAAAAATAATAAAATCAGCTCAAGTGATGGCTCAGTAGTGGTTAAAGGCAGGTACTGCTCTTGCAGAGGATCTGGGTTCAGTTCCCAATACTTCTATCAGGCAGCTCACAACCCCGTGCAACTCTAGTTCCAGGGGCATCTATGCCTTTTGTATCCATGGGTACTTGTACTCACACATAACCAACATACTCACATATAGTTTTAAAAATAAAATTACTATATCCCTACCTTATGGGATAATTATACTGATCAAGTAAGTTAAAATATTTAAAACATTGACAGTGGTGTCAGAAACACAAAAAACACACAAATAGTATTACACTCTGTTATTGCCATTATTATTATAAAGAAACATGAAAATGCAGGTGAGGTATATGGCCTTGTTCTTAATTCCCTACAGTAAATAAGGTAAGCATTCTGTTGATGTGTGAGACCCTGTATATACGAGGGACTTTTGACTTGTGTTTTCCTCAGATGACTGTTGACTGTTTTGTGATTTCTGTGATCAATAGAGGGGAGTCCTAGTTAATTCCTTGTCAACATGACACAAAGTAGAGTCATCTGGGAAGAAGAATATCAGTTGAGAAAGTGTCCCTACCTGATTGTCAGTATGCATGTGTATGGGGCATTTTCTTGATTGATGATTGATGGAGGAAGGCCTAACCCACTAAGGGTAGTGCCACCTCTGGGCTGGTGGTCCTGGATTGTATTAGAAAACAGGCTAAGCAAACCATAGAGAACAAGGCAGTAAGGAGCATTCTTCCATGGCTTTGGCTTCAGTTCTTGCCTCCAGGTTCCTGCCCTGCTTTAGTTCCTGTCCTAGCTCCCCTCAGTAATGGCTTTTGACTGGGACATGAAAGCCAAATAAACCATTTATTTCCCAAGTTACTTTTGGTCATTGTGCCTTTATCACAGTAATAGAAAGCCAACCATGACAATGGACTGTAGCTAACAAGCATACCCAGCCCATCAGTATATTGTATGTAATACGGTCTATGGCTTTCCTTTTCTTCATATCTCAGGAACCAAAGGAAGTATATCTTGTAAAGAAACAAACATTAAACACATTTCGTACATTATATAATTTTTAAACAATTTTAACATTCTTCAACTCACTGTTTTACGTTATGGACTCAGAAGTTGTATTAATGTTCAGTGATATTTGACTCAATCAGTCATCTAGCTGCTTCTCAATGGACAGAAGCCTCTGTGAGCTTGGGGTACTGTGGCCCTCAGAGTACTGTGTCACTCTAGGTACTGTGGCATCACATTCTAAGGCCCTAGTCTCCACTAGACCCTGCTGACGACCATGACAGGATGGAGCATGGTGGATCCTACCTATGGCCTTGGTGTTTTTATTTCTAAACAAGGATGGGCTGACTTCTTGGACATCTAGAGACCTCCTCTACCTACTCCCTCTGTTTTCATTTCCTTTGCCTCTCATCTGGATTTGAGTCACAATAAGGAAGGATTGCTACTCAGAATAGGTCTAACCCATCAGATTTCAGGATGCTGATTGGTCACCACATGCTGAGTTTGTGGCTGTCTCCTTGGTGATCTCTGAGATGTTGACAATCTTCTGTGGCCCAGGGCTATTGTTATTTCCAGCATGCCCTGTTACCTAATGTTGGCCAACAGTTCATGCTTGTGAAATATCAGGATGGTTTTCCATGGTAAAATTAATATATAGATTATGTAAAATTTAAACTGCTTATTTTTCTTCTAAAACACTACCCTTTTAAGTAGACTGACACTGGATTACCACTAGGAGCAAAGAGTACAAAATTCTAGAAAATACTTACGTCATGGATACCTAACTTTCAGGAAATAGTTCATGGAATCAGTACTCCACAGAATCCGCCTTTCCAGTATAGTAGTTTTCCAATTACAAGATTTGGTGCATAACAGGTGTCAGCCACAGGGCAAGCACATTTTCTCCATGCAGTTCAATAAGGAGAGTAATTTTTCTTAAGACGCAGTCATTGAAAACAACGCTTAAAAAATATGTGTGTGTCTGGTATTACACCCTAACAAACTCAATTCAAGATTCTCAGAACCAACATAATTTCTTGAACTTTGTATTTAAGAATATGAGGAAAACTCTGAAACTGAGAGCATTTCCTGGTCCTTGTGGCATGGCCAGGTCTCCTGTGCTAAGTCTCATGAATGTTTGCATGCCAGACAAGTCTTAACTGTCTGACATCCCGTTTATCAAAGCTTGTCAATCCTGACTTGGTCTTTATGTATGAAGAGGAAAAAATTGAAATTCATACTCATGCCTGTTTCACTGGGCCAAAGGGGCAATTGCCAAGGGCCTATCAAGCCATTAAAGTTGAATGACTGGCAGTTCTTATGCCAGCGTGGCTCTCAGGCCTTTCCCCCGTGAAAGAATGGTACTACAGACTCTCTTCAGGGAAGCGGGGTGAGAGGATAAGGAGCCAGGGTCTCTCATGATAGATGTCCTATTTCTAGAAAGATGCCAGGCTTATGCCTCATGATATACCCGTAGGTTTAAACTTCAATTTTTAAAACACATTTAACATATTATACTCTGTGTCTTGCTTTTGAGATGAAAGGAGGGTTTCAGTGGCTGTGACAGTATGCAGACTCTAGTGGCACTCTGAGTGCGGCTCAAGAATAATCCATTCCAGCCAGGGCTTCATGGCTTCTGCACATTTCTATTTTGAGTTTGAATCCAGAGGAACACACAGCAGATCTGGAGTTTCCTGAAGTCATAAGAAGTAAACGGAAGTTATCATGGGATCTGCTTCTCTGAAGAGACAAGCTGTGATTTTGAGGGGATAGGGGGAAGATGAGCTTGCCTACTTGGTATTTGTCTGACCATGCTGTTAAGTCCCCAAACCAGTGTTGACCCATTTTTTTTTTCCTCAAAGGCATCTATTTAAAAGTCCAGCCATTTGGCACTGAGAATTTGGCAAAGAAAGTAATAGCCTACTTAAGCCTTTTATCAATAAAGTAAAAATATCTATAAAATAACCTATTTTGGTTTACTAGCATAGAATACTAGAAACAGAAATGCTCACAATGTTAATGATCGCCCAATGACGGGTAATATTTTTTTAGAAAATAATGTATTAGAAAATGTAAATTAAAGGATAAACATAAAACAAATCATAAATGACTTGTCCCCACCCTTTAAGAAGTATCAGGTATTAATTGCTTTGTGTGTATGTGTGAGATGCCTGATGGTGGAGATATTAATTGATTTAAATTTACATCAAAGCATTTTATATTTCTTGTGCACTGTTAGGTTTTAAACCTGGGACAAATGGCTTAGGTGCTTATTTAACATATCAATGCAGACACACCACCATGTTGTCCTTGCTTCTCTCAGTCCTTACCTGTTACAGGGTCCTCCTGGTTTGCATACTGCACCTCTACCCCTAAACTCTCCAGCCTGGACTGCTCTTCTTTATAGAATCCAACCATTTTGGTTACATGGCCTTTTTGTACCTTTGCCCTCTTGGCTGCTACACCTGGTCCGCCTCTTCCCCCTCTGTCTTCCCCTCCCCCTCACCCCACATGGTTCAGCTCATTCTGGTCATGTCCACTTTGGATTCTCCCAGATGTCCCTGTCTCTGGCTATGCTCTCCCATGTATCTATAGTAAATGTTCTCCTCCACCAAACCTAGGAGCAGTCATGTTCCTGTCCCTTTCATTAATTCATATATATATATATATTATTCAAATAAAAACAATTTGCTTTAAAAACCTTAACCTGCATATGAGTATGCACCTGGCTATTTTCAGGTAAGTCTATATTTTGTATCTGTGTCTTTGTGCATACTTATGGACTTACCTGTTCTCCTTTATGACTACACAGTATCTGCTATAAAATCTAGCACACAAATTATTCAATCAGTGAGGCCAATTTCTAAAGCTACCCCAAGCACAAAAGAATAATGTATTTTTCCAAACTTGCTTTAGTCCATTGATAAGACAAATTATAATTTTCCAAGAGTATATCCCTTTTTTATTAAAATGCACATATGCAGGTAAATATTTCCTTTAGATACCTGACTCTAATCTGATAAACTTACAGCTGTGGGTCTTTTATTGTAAATAACAGTAAACTGTCTGAAAGACAGAATTGGCAATCACTGCAAAGCCACAGCTATACAAGATTTGGAATAGAGTTTTTACTTTCTATTGTGACTTGGAATGAGAGTGGAAAACATTTGGATAAATTTATGTGTAACTGGGGCTTAATATTATAATCTGATTCTCAAGGAAGTAAGTCTAGGAAAGGGAAAAGAGAAGCAATTATGAGTGGGTTTTCTGTGCCAAGGACTGAGTTAGATGTTGGCACATTAAGCCTTGCTAAAGGGTTATTGTTATTGATTATTTAATAATTAACTCCCTGAAGTTATTTCCAGGCACCATGAGATAGATGTTGCAGACAGCCAAGGTTTTTATTATCTCCTTAAAGGTACACTCATCTGCAGCAATTCTATGCCTATATTCCAGACCCAACTGGAGAGAAAGGTGATAAAGTTAGGGAGAGAGAGATGGGTTGATGTCTTTTAAACCTCATAGGTCCTAACAAAGCATAAATGTTTTAAATGTATCTGGAAAAAATTATTCATGCCAAACATAAACCTAGCAAATTTTAATGTTGGCCTTGCCAATAATTGTGAACTCCAGACACAAAGCTAGGAAGAGTAGGATGTCTTCATGGCTATTAAGAAATAAGCACACTGATTTGGACGTGGTCCTGAAGCGATGACATGCATTTCTTTTTTATTGATACTGGTTGCTATCTGCTGGGCCTCACTCTGCTGAGTGCACCTGTGAGAGCCTTTGGGAAATTTCACTTATGAAGATAAGAAAGAGGTTAACCATTGAAACCTCCCTGCTTTCCAGTCTACTAGTTTATCTCTGACAGTGACATTCTCACCTGAAATTCAAAGGGTGGCTGATTCTAATCAGGGGCCTTTAAGAGCACGAAGGATTCCATAAATGATAGTGACTGCTATGATGATCACTGATAATGCCATTTTAGTGTTGACCATTCAAGCATTCATAGCTTTTCTTAATAAGAAAAGTATCAATCTTTTTCTTTATTTCTGTCTCCCTCTAAGACTGTGCCATATCTAAAAGCAGCACATTTCACATGCCTGCTGCCAAATGCATAAAATAACATGTCTTTTATACATGCCTTTCAACATTCCTTTTTACATACTCGATGATATGACATGACATTTTTAAAAATATCTATTTGTTTCTGATGACTCTATAATAACCTTACGAATCCATTCAGAAGGATTCAGGTGCCAAGGGATGATAGAGCATGGCAAGAGATTCCATGAAGATACAGAGTCAGGTCTTCCCTGTGCTCCTGCTGTTGGGGGCTTAGCCATTCCTGTTCACATATATAGAAAGTATGTTACAAGCTATCTGACTGATGCCATGCATTCAGAAAGCATAATTCCTCCTCTCCAGAACCATCCCCCTGCCTCTTAATAGTTTGCTTCCCTCCTTTTGGCTTCCTAGCTTAAAATCTATAACTGGAGTTATAGAAATGTAGCATCCAATAGAATCCTGCTGTGAGGAAAATGTTCTTCACTTAGGGTATTGTGACTTAAATAATTAAAATTTCATTTGCTCAGCTGCAATAGTCATATTTCAAGTGCTGATGAGACCATGGCATGTGACACACATGTAGAATAAATACTACAAAGGTATGGCATCGCAAGTCTGTTCAGTGTTAACTTAAATATGAATGTTGAGGTGGCTGAGGGCTCCCACAGAATACAACACAATCCTAGTGTTACACATTCTTCAATAGTCTGGCAGATCCTAATTGGCAGTGTTTGATTCCATGTGGTACCAGAGATTCCAGGGGAAGGTAGATGGTCTGTAGAACTCCAGTGTTGGTAGTGTGGTTTCAGTCCTTTCATCCACTCCATCTAAGTTTAAATCAGCTAACCTCCGACATTCCTATACTGTTAGTTGTCTTCACCACTTTTTTTAATTTGAAAATTCATATGTCCCATTAGACTTGGCTAACATCATTTATTTTTAAGCCTAGCTGCAAAATCAATAAAGGACTTTTCGTGGCATGCCTAGCATTGTTCAGTGAATGACAAGGTTTGGGGACAGTTTATAAGAAAATGACAGACTGTGGCAGGAGGTCTTTGCCACGGAGACATGCACACTGATGTTCTGTGATCATCTCTAAGGTACTCGGCAGGTAATTTGTTGCTATTGATGAACTGTCAGCAATTGCAAGCAATGGTTCTTTTATTTTAAGAAATTAAAATGGTCTCTGTTCTTGGGATTGTAGCATGTCTCTTCTTTGTATTCTGTCTTGTTCTCTCAAGTTGGAAATGGATGCTAAGGACTTTAGTGCCTAGCTTGCTGGTGGCTGCTCCTAGACCTGGGCTTGCTTCTGAGACTGGATCACTGATTGGACTATCACCTGGGTGTGTCACCATAGAGAAAATTGTGAAAAGCATCATGAGCAATGTGATGTCAGGCTGTTTTGTTGGTGGCTATTCCTGGAGCCTGGTCACTGTTCCTTTCATTGTCTGAATCTTTTTTATGGGGCGGGGGAGATGTATAAATACTATATAAATGTAAAAAGTTGGCCAAAGTGAATATGATTTTAAGGTGGACTAGATGCAGGATCTCTTATGTTGAGAAGGGTAAGATGGTATAGTGGGTGGGTGTGAGGGGATTAGGACAAAGTAGAAAGCAATCTTCGATGGTTCAGAAGCAGAACCTTCAATGGAGAAGAAGAAAAGGTCACCTGGGGCACATCTGAAGGTCAGAGCACCCGGCAATATTGCTGGCAGCATGCAGAATGATTGTTTAACTGAGTGCCCCAAATGTGATCAGGCTGTTTTTTAAAGGCAATGTGTTTGGAATACACATAATGAGGAAATTTGGCATCTGTTCTTGTCTGGCTCCTTCACTTATGGAACAGAATTGTTACAGAAAGATGACACACTATCAACTCTCACTGGGATACTACTGTCTGTCATCTCTGATGTAAGTGGCCACCGTTTACATGAAGGTTCATCCCGCAGAAAGCTGCAGTCTCCTATGGTCCAGCTTGTACAGGCAAACTGCACCAGAAGACATAAACTTTCTAGTTCTCTCAGGACAGTCTTCTGAGTTCATTTTCAAAAATTGCACACAAGCACAAGGACCTCATCGGATCTGACTGCTGGAGCCAAGGGAGGTTTGGTTAATGTAGCACCATCTACCCATTTAGTTTGTTCTTACTTTGCTGACAGTTACATGGATTTAAAAGCCCATTAGAGAAGTGTGAGTTCTGTCTGTGAGCAGTGCAAACACATGAGCTGATGACTGCTTGATAAACAGATTAAGTTTCATTTTAGACAGAATAGGGTTTCACTTATTTAGAAGCTAATTATAAATCGGAACCATATTCTTTTTGACGGACAATTCAATTGCATTTAAATTCAAATTAACATCTGCTGTTTATATTTTATATTGTGCAATCTACCTGAATTTAGACAGAAGCTATTCAAGATCTGTGGCTATAGCATCTTTGTTCTCTGAAGTGTTTTAAAGGAAAAAAGAGCATTCTCTGAAACCTTGTTATTGGAACCAGCATGTAGTTGTCCTTGAACATTAAAGATGCTCTTTCTGGTCCACACGAATATGAAAGGGGGTTGTGCAAAGTAGCACAAACACAGTTTACTACAAAGGGGGCTGTTGAAACGGTTGAGAATTTTTAAAACAATAAATGTATTTTTCTTTTTTTTGTTTTTGTTTTTGTTTTTTGAGACAGGGTTTCTCAGTGTAGTTTTGGTGCCTGTCCTGGATCTCACTCTGTAGACCAGGCTGGCCTCGAACTCACAGAGATCTGCCTGGCTCTGCCTCCCGAGTGCTGGAATTAAAGGCGTGCGCCACCGCCGCCTGGCTATAAATGTATTTTCAATAACACCCATAAACTCTCCTTATACCTTTATCAGATATTTTCTTACATAGAATTTAGTATACGTATCTACATAAACACATTTAAATTCTCTCTATATGTTGACTTTACCTGTATTAAATATAAATAAATAATGCTCAAAACAGTCATATTTCTCTATGAGAAGGTGGATACATTTGTCTATAATTAGTTTCTCAAGATTTTATAGCTGATTGAAATGAATTAACTGTAGCTTAGCTTTTGTGTGTTTTGCTTTTTTTCCTAAACAAGTCTCATTTACCTACAGAAAACCATGATTTTAAGGATTACGAGGAGTTGCTTGTGCATGTCATCAAATGCTTGACAAATGCTTATAACGCACAATGATTGACAGAAGGGCTGAGAATTGATGCCCAAGGACCACTACAAAGTTGTTGTCAAAGACATATATTCCACTTAGAAATGTTATGTTTTAAGATTATTGACTTATAAACCTGCCATTTTCCCCAAAGTATTCAGGCTAAATTTATAAAAAGACAAGAATCCTTATGACATAATGCACTGTCTGAAATTGTTCTGATATTTATTTTATTTACAACTGTTACTATTGAATAGTCATTTTGTTTTTAAATGAACACTAAAATGATACATCATATCATTAGAGAATATTTTAGTGTACATCAGCATAAAATTATTAAAAATATGCAGTAGATTTACATGAACATGTACAAAGATACCAACGTCTTTGAATTGGTAGGTGTTCCAGCTTGATTTCTTTTCTATAATAAAACATTATGAACAAAAGCAATATGGGGAAGAAAATGAGTTACTTGGCATACACTTCTAGGTCTCAGTCCATCCCTGAAAGAAGTCAGTGTACCTCACCCCAAATTCCTATGTTGAAACTCCTTACCCTAAGGTTGTAACAGTGACAGAAAGTGGAGACTTGGGGTATGATTGGGTCATGAGAGTAGTTTTCACAAATGGGTTACCTTTCTATAAAAGAAGTGCAAGCAACAACTTGTTGGGGACAGAAGACAGTGAGGGCAGTTTACATTTAGACAACATGGCACTGATGAGCATCATGATATCCAGCATGAATCTGCTACAGTGGCTGCGACTGGACACTGTGGGGTTATGAGTCAGATGGATGTCTGGGGAGCAGAGTAAACAGTGAAGTCATCATTTATCTAACAATTTTTGGCAGAGTACCATTTTAGTGTGATTCTGTATAAATGTGGCTTTGAGGCCAGAAGCTTGAGCCCTTTCTGCCTGCCTTTGCCAGCCTGCCTGTGTGTATCTGTTCGTAAGTCTGTGTGCCTACTCCCGTGTGGCCTGTGTGATGGTCTCTGTGGGTGTCTGTGCCCATGGCAGCCTGTCTAGCAGTCCTCTCCTGGTATGAATAAAGTATGTCTTATCTCCATGAAATGTCTTTCAATCTCGTGAACCTCTCAGTCTCCTGTGGCCATCTTCCTTCAGTGGCATTGAGCATGAATGTCACAAAACTTTGCTCTCTGTTACCATGTGGAACCCAGAAGACACTGGACAGGATCTGTAAAGAAGTGAGCCCACCAAGCATTACATTGCTGGTTCCTTGACTGTGGATTCGTGCTGTAGATAAGGCAGCAGTCTGTGATATTTTGTTATAGTACCCTGCCAAACTAAGCCATCTCAGAGAATATGGTTGGAGCACTAAGTTACCGCAATATTTCAAAAGGAAATTCGTCACTGCTAAAATTCTTTATTTTTTTGTTTAATTAATCCATATCATATTTGACAGCATGACTTTACCTTCTGAGAGTCACACTAATAATAAATTTGCCCAAGAAGATGCATGAAGGAAAAGTACCTTGTAAAAAAAGCCATCAGAAAAGAGGAAAATCACCACAATGGGACCATAAGAAAATTGTGTTAATGTATTGAACAAATATTTTCCCTCTATAATCCCAGCAATAAAAAGTCTGAAGCAGAAGGATCCTAAGTTAGGAGCCAGTCTGGGCATATAGTAGGTTTAAAGTCTTCATTAGGCTATGTAGAGAAAACAGGTCTAAAAAGACTAGACTAAATAAATAAATATAAATAAATAAATAAGAGAGAGCTACTAGAGATACTATTAGGTAGACTAGGAAGTGTGTGTGTGTGTGTGTGTGTGTGTGTGTGTGTGTGTGTATGTTTAAGCATATGTGATAGTCCTGTGAGATAGACTATGACCTCTTTCTGTTTGACTGTGAAGTTTTGCCCCTTATAGAGAGGAAGTATCTCAGTTAGCCATAATATGTGTCAAATATACTCTTCTGACACTGCTTGAGGATCTAACCACCCTCTAGAAAATTGTTTCCAGAAAGTGACTCACAAACTAAACTTTGGAACACAATCTGCTGTAGTTGGAGGCTTCCTGGAGTGTTAGGGAGAGCATCAAATGAAGATACATCCTTTCTTCATTTTGCTTATTATATTATGTCACTGACACTTCTGCTGCTTTCAGAGACTGATGGAGCATTTCACAAACTCTGTTCGGTTTAAACTCTGTGATGGGCAAAGCAATGGATTCCTGGAGATTTTGCTTTGTGTTAAACGTCGGAAGCAGAAAGTATGAATGCCTTGATCCTTGTTAAATGCTGGACACTGCCCCAATTCTCTGTTATCCTATGTGATCTTCAGATTAACTCAGTGAAACAATATTATTTCCTGCATCTCATAAAACAGGGACTAGATGCAGAGATGTTAGGCAACACTGGCAAGGCCTCATCATGAAAGAATCAGAGTTCAAATCCAAGTCTGTGGGGTGCCCACATGTCTGACTGTTTTACCCTGCTGCATGCTGCAGGGCTCCAGGACTTGAGCTGACTGGGATATTGAGGGAATGAAAAAAAAGACAATGATACTGACACACAGAAAACCTGGTATCAGTGGACTGGTTCTGTCTGATGGGGAATCTCAGCTCCTGGGAAGCTTGGAGTATTTATTATATACAGTTGAACATGGAGGTGGGGTTATTACATACATATTAACATGGAGGCAGGGCTATTATATAGAGCTGATGAAAGAGGCAGGTTTAGCTGATCTTGCTAGGAACAGTCTCTGTAGGGAAATGGTATTCAGGCCTTAAATATCTGAGGGAGAAAGCTATGGTTGGCGTTTTCTGCACATACTGTCACCATTTACAATCAGACTAGAGGAAAGCTTTGCCATCTGTCTGAGGTGCCACCATAGATGAACAGCCACAGCTCTTAAGGAGTAGGATTCTCAATAAAAATGGGGGACTAGGAGCCCTTTGTGTCACTGCTATTGTCAAAAGGCAGCCAGTGCAAAAACCTAACAGCCATCATGACACACTGTGGTCAACTGACTTTTTAATGTGTATCTTATACAAGAACATCTTATGGATATACGCACATGACAGAGACAGACAGGGCCAGAGAATAAGGATGGGAAGAGAGAAATGAAGTGAGAGAGAAGAAAAGAATGCAAGACAGAAACCCAGAGAGATGCATGCTGACTGTCCAAAGAATTCCACACTCATCCCTTGAATGTGCACTTTTGCTTGGAAATAAGCTTATAGCCAATTATTTTTATTAACAAAGGAGAAGAATCATCTCTGCAATAACTGCAAGGAGACAATTTCTCTAACTTCAAAGCATCTAAGTGTTTAGTCATTTAGACAATGAAGACAGAAGCTTTTCTAAGCCATATGATTATATGTGTAGCTGTTTTTGTAGTGTTTTCATAACTCAGAGTCACTGTGAAAATCCCGTGGCCTTTTGTTCAACAGAACCACACCTCTGGACATTGTCATGTGCTCGGTGATGTTTACCTGTGCACCAATGAATTCTTCACAGACTTGAAACATTAAAACTCATTACCCTTGAATGGCTACAGAAGACCTGGGAGAGAAACTGTTTGTGGACAGGGCACATATTGAACCAATAGTTAACCAGTTGAAATTAACACTGGGGGGCATGGTTGAACCATGAAAGGTGTTAAGACAAAATGGAACCAGACAATGAACCACCTTAATACTCAACATGAACCAAAGGAAAGATACAAAGTGAATTAATGAATTAAGAAGCAGTTTCTGAAGTAGGTTCCAGACCCTTTGAGATAGGGAAAGTCCCAGGGAAAATCTGTGGTTCATAGACCAGACCCTGCTCAACTTGTGTATCCTGTATCTTCTTTACAAGCTCTTAACATCCTTCATGGTCTCTGACCCTGTATAAGTTGATTTGTGTCTTTTCCAAAAAGGATAAGACTCTAATTTCTCAGAACCATGTACAGGAGCTGGTTTGGAAAAAAGGTCTTTGTAGATGATCCAATCCAGACGCTTATCCATGATTCATACAAAGAGGAAAGTTGGATGCATGCAAGGAGAATGTCATGCAATGATGAACATCGAGATTGAAGTGATGCATCTACAAGTTTCACAATACCAAAGCATGTTTCCTAATTATCGGACACCAGGGAAACACCCTGGTGCAGATTTTTTTTTCATTGAGCCTTCAGAAGGAACCACCTTGATCTCAGAAGCCTGGCATCCAGAAATGGGTGACCAGGAATCTCTGTCAGGTAAGTCTCTCGACTCATAGTACTTTGTTGTCAGACATAGGAAATGAAAGCAATTTTCTGTGAAGACTTAGCTGTATAACCCTCAAAAACATGTAGAAGAAAGTCCTAGTGCTCAAGGAAAATCTCTGAGTGGCAGCAGTGACTGTCACAAAGATCACAGACTGGCACTGGAGCACTTATTTACAGGCCCTCACTCAGAGTAAGGGTAGTCCTTTTAAATTTACAGTTGCATCAAGTCTTCCTAGAAAATCCAAGGTAGACCTTCCATATGAACACTGACAGAAGAAGGCACCAACATACACAGGATGGCAAGGGAACAGTGAGAATGAGGGAAGGTAACTGCAGAGGCCCAAAAAGAAATCAAATAAGCATGTTATACCTGTAAATCCAGGAATTACATTTTACAGGACAATATCCTCTCCATGCTGTCTACACTTTGACTTACCAGACAGAATGATCTACTTTATTTATCAGCTGATAAAATGTCCACAGGGGAAGCTAAGCTTTAAGCCTTCCCTTCAAAGCTGAAGGGTAACATGGAGCCTCCTGACAGGCGATGACAACATGTGAGCTTGATGTTGGAAAACTGGCCATGTGTAGCACAGTTCAAAACACCAACTTCAATATAAGAGCTTTCCAGGGCACTGCCACGGGTGACGGGAAATGAAAGTCAAAGGGAGAATGTGGAAAGGACTCCCATTTCGGTCTAACCCATGAGATGCTCCAGGGGGAAAGAGGATAATTCTCTTTGGAAGAAAAATGTATGAGCTTAAATGTGACAGAATGATGAAAAAATGCTTCCCTGGGTGTAATCTCTTTTAAAGATAAGACTAGTTTACAAATTAAAATATGCTTTCTGGATAATTTTGAAAACAGAATCTTTCCTATTTTAAGTGAGAAGTTAGACTAGAAAGGCTGGGAGGAAGTGGGGCAGGATGGTTCACTAGGAAAGGAAAGATACCTTAAGACTTTGAATGTTCTTATATAATGTAGTTTTGTATAGAGTATTAGATATTACACAAAAGCAATTGAACATAGTCAAATAGATTTTTAAAAATATATTTCTTAAAGGGAGTACCAGACAATAATTATTTTGAAGATTAGTTTTGACACGTTTAAACATTGATGGGATGGAAAAAAATCAAAGAAGATACACAGTCTTTGTAACTATTTTTCATACAACTAAAAATGGTAAAATTTCCAAGGGGATTGGTCACTGCTGAGGATTGTGGGTAAATGTGTTGCCTCTAGCTCTGCCTTTCAGTAATAAAGGGTTAAATCTAAGGGGAATGGAACAGTAGGTAACAGCCAGCATTATACACATGGTCCTTAGTGCCCTGATGATGAATAAAATATGGAGGTTGTCCATAAAATTTTTAGTAAGGTTTTTCAGTGACTAAATCTGTTGATAAAGCAAACCTTTCTTGCCCCAGCTTAAATCTGCATCTCATTTATTCACTCAATATGCATAATTGAGCTCCAGGTATTAGGACGTGAGAATACCAAAGGAGTAAGAAACACCGCTCTCAATGACCAGTGAATGCCACAATGGTGGACACCTCTGAGTCTTTATTAATTAGTATTCAACCAGGGGTATGTTTTTAAAAATAGGGAGACCACTTTAACTGCTCTGAAAATGAACTCCAGTGGTGCTCAGAGGTCTGGCTCAAGTTGGAGATAAGCAGTAAGCCTTCTCGGTGCTCTGGGATCACTTTGTTCTTTGTGTGGCTGTAGCTGCTGGTGTCCCCTATGTGTTCTCACGATGGGTGCAAAAATAGAAGGCTCAGAGACTAAGCTCAGGCTACCAGGAGAGTTTCTGTCAGGAACAAAGGGGAGGGTGGGTTCATCAGCAAGAGCATGGAACCAACTGGAAAATGTGCAATCCCTGGAAGGAAGCCTGTGCGAGGCAGTTGAGTGACAGAGAGACAGGGAGGTGGGGAGGCATGAGTGCTGGACCCCACAGAGGTGAGGACAACACTCCTTTTCTGAACAGATGTCTCCATGGACTGCTATTGTTTCTGAAGGCTTCACGTCATAGGTCATTCCTGTAGGACATCTGTTCCTAAATGTGCTTTGTAGAAGACTAGTTCCATTAAATACCAATTCAACATCTGCAGCAGGTCCCCTGGCTAAATAGCATGTGTCAGTCATAGCCTTGAAGGAAATATAATTCATTCCTATGGTTCAGGAGTTCTGAAGTGTGTGTGTGTGTGTGTGTGTGTGTGTGTGTGTGTGTGTATGTGTGTGTGTGTGTGTGTGTGTGTGTGTGTGAGAGAGAGAGAGAGAGAGAGAGAGAGAGAGAGAATGAGAACTAAGGGTGCAATGAACGTTTTCACAAATCACATAAAATGCATAAAGATGCAAAAGGATACTAAGTAAACTGAAATTCAACCAAGAAAGCACTTTTGCATAAGAATAAATACGTGTCTTTATTAATCTGTATTTAAATAAGTGGGGGTCTCATATCTAACAGTTTCTGTGATAATGATCAACAGCATCACATGACACCTGAACACCTGTAATGAGATGTGAAAACATTTGTCTTAGTTGGGGGATGACAAAATCAGAGGAAATGTTGTTACCTTTACCTACATTCATAACTAAGAAAATGCTAAATTTCTTTTAGAGGTTAATAGAAATAGGTTATTTCTTTACTGTTCAAGTTTATTGTTTTTTTTTTTTTCCTGTTTGAGGTTAGCAGCCTTTCTACCTATAGATTTGACAGGCATCCAAGGACTCTGGAAGAACCTATAGGAATAGACTTTGTAGGAAGCCTTGCTTCAGGAGAGGAATCGGTGTTATAGTAAAATCATCAAAGAACGCCAAAGTCCCTGGGTGAAACAGCAAGGAAGCCCTGAATACAGTGGCCGCTGAGAGCTGTGGGTGAACTGTGTCCAGGGGGATCTGGAAATGGTGAGAGCCTGCCCTACAAGGCATAGCTACAAACTAGCCAGCCTTTGTCAGAGAACTTCTCTCAATGCAGCCAAAAGGATGCAAAGGAAATTCATCCTCCTCCTTCCCTTTACCTTCTTCCAGTGTCTCTTGATAGCCCAAATCAGCACAGGGTCACCTCTTCTGGAGCTGGGGTTAGTCTCCAGGGAACCCAGAACAGGGCTTTCACTCCAGTCTCTTAGCTCATTACACCACTATCCACCAGTATATTAGCAAATTAATTAGCTGTTTTGGTGAGAAAGAGAAGACACCAATAGAGAAGGAAGTTTGGGGCATCAACAAGATGGTTCAGTGGGTAAGGGTCCTGGCTATCAAGCCTGCTACCTTAGTTCCATTCCTTGGACCCATATAGTAGAAGGTGAGAACCAACTCTCCAATGTTGTCTCTGACCCAAACATACACTCATGCACAAAAGAAAAAATTAAAAGTAAAAGAAGAAGAAACAGAACAAAGTTGGGTGATTGCTTGTAGAATAAACTGTGAGTTTCCACTTCTGGTTCCATTGGGTAATAAGGAATTTGGTTTTAAAACCCCACTTCTTGTGCCTGTGTGGCCTTGTAAATTGACTGACATAATGTACTGGGAAGCTGGGTGTAGCAGTGCCACTCTGTAAAGCCAGCACTTAGACAATACAAAAAACAATTTTAAATTGTGTGCTTGTGCATGAATGTCTGTGTGCATGCCTGAGTGACTGTGTGAGTGTGTGAGTATGTGTGTGTGTGTGTGTGTGTGTGTGTGTGTGTGTGTGTGTGTGTGAGCTTGTGCGCTTGTGCACTTTTGCGCTTGTGTGCAGGGGCATCAGATTACCTGGGTCTGGAGTTATACATGGCTATGAGCTGACCAGTGAATTTCAGAAACCAAACTCTAGTCCTCTGCAAGAGCAGTAAGTGCTCTCAACCCCTGAGTCATCTCTCCAGACAAGTCCAGAGTTTAGGAAGTAGGGGAAGGAAGATCAAGAATTCGAGGTTATCTTTAGCTGCATAGCATGTTTGAGTTCAGCCTGGGCTACTTGAGACCCTGTCTCTAAACAACAACAGAAACAGTCTGAGGCAGTATGCAAGCTCGAAACATGGGCAATGACACTTTGCCTGCCTCTGCTTGCTGTATGTCATGGGGGTATTGCCTCACAGTGATGAACAAGCCCATGCTGACCCGTTGGAAGATGAGACACTCTGTGGATCAGAGCCAAGCCAGATCATTTGTCCTAGTCAAGGTCCTAGACAAATGGAAGCGCAACCAAGTTTGCTACAGTTGATGTACAGAAGACCTCAGACCAACCACAAATCCATCATGAAGTCCAGCCAAGACCAGAATATTTTGGATCTACACAATCATGAGCTGAATAAATGGATATTATTTTCAGCCATTACATTTTAGGGCAATTTGTTATTCAGCAATTACTAACTGATACAGTGAGTTATAGAATAGAATTCTATATAGCCCCAAAGTAATGCACAATACTAAAGTAAATGTTGGTAGGATGAAAGCATCATGTTTTTGTTCTTGAAAAATGGGGTAGAGATTTCATAGGAAGGGGACAATTAATGGAGCTAAGAAAAAATCAACTCTGAATATTTCACTCTGTGCAGGACTAAGGCTGAAAGAAACAGTAACAGACCCAGGCACAATACATTAGTAGAGAAATAAGCACCATCTAACTACACACAAAGAGAAAAAGACTAGACAAAACCTATTCTTTGTTTGGGTTTGTTCTTTTGAAGACCCTTGAAGACGCTGTCTCACTTTATAGTCCAGCCTTGCCTTTCTGTGTTTCCCCAAACTCATTGACCCCCTGCCCCAGTCTCTAGAGCATAGGAATTTATAGGTGTGCACCACCACAATCAGCAAACAAACTCATTCTTAAGTTTCATATATTTTGTTACTTAAGTCCTTGCACATAGCCACACCAGGGAAATAGAACTTATGTACCTGGTAGCCCTTCACTTCCCAGTAAAATTGTATTGAGTGGGCAGGGATCTTATGTGGCTGTGGGCCACCTCTTACAGCTGTGGAGACAGTGGTGAGCACTGTGTTACACAGAGCTTATGGAGAGTCCACACTTTCAAAGTCACACATGACTATCTGAACAGTAACTGAGTCTACTAAAGGCACAGAGTCAGCAGTTTCTGTATAAATTATAAATGAAAGATATCTATATACAAGATGCAGTGTTGCATGAATGCTCACCTGTATGGGTGACTCCCATATTAACCTAGTGGTCATTCAGTGTCTTGCAGTCTTTGTTTGCCACAGTATGAGTGACTTGTGACAATGTGAATAAATATTTCTGTGATAAATACTCCTGTGAGGACTGGGGAGATGGGCTAACTTGGCAAAGTGTTTGCCTTGCAAGCACTAAAGTTGAGTTCAATCCCAAGAATTTATGCAAAAGCTAAGCGTAGTGGCACAGGTTTGCAAACTTATCGCTGAGGAGATAGAGACAAACACACAAGAGGATCCCTGTGGCTCGCTGGCCAGCCAGTCTAACCTAATTAGTGGTCTCCAGCCCAATGAGACCACGCCTGTAGGAAAGGCAATTACTCCTCCTCTGGTGCTTCTGACTGGTGGCAGGTTTCATTGCCTGTTTCCTGTCCAGGTTCATTTAAGAGGATAATAAACAGTTGTCATGGTTATTTGTGAAGGTGTAATGAGATAATAGCTCCTAGTTTAACACCAAACAGCCCTGACAAATGATGACTTTATTTCTCTGTCTTTTATTTAGTGTGAATCAGTTCCTGCTTGGAGTAACTAGTATGTAAAAAGAAAAGGAAGGTTGAAGTATGCCATTATGTGGGTAGCTTCTCAGATGGAGTCCCACACTTCCTTTTTGAGGGGTTTAGCACACATGAGATCATCAGATGAGTTACTGAAAGGCTGAGAGCAGGAACCCCAGGGAACAGGGTGCAGACAAGTGGGGTTTCCTGAAAAAATTTAGGCAAGTGGTAACTCCAAGGGGAAAGAGAAGGAGGAGATTGAAAAGTCCTGCTGCTTGAGTTCCCCAGCCAGAGGACAGCCATCTAAAGTACCCAGGTGGGTCCTTCAACAGGAGAAGGGACAAACTACTTGCTTTATTATTTGACCCAGTGATGAATAAACAAGTCTCTTTGAATCCATCATGCTTCCTAGAAAATTGCCTTGCATATGGTAGGCTCACAATAAGTGTTTAATGAATGGGTGATTTATTCAATTAATCACTGAATGTTAAATGGGAAGCACCCCGAGAGAATATAATCCCAAACTGTTGCTTTGCAGCTGGGAAGCTGAAGCCCAAGCAAGCCCTGTCTCTGGAGAGCACTTCCAAAGGCCAGCACCCAGGTTGGCTGACTCCCAGAAGAGGCTTTCTGTTACAGCCCTGGGTAGACAGAAGGCAGAGCCTCCACTTCAAACCCCAATCAGAGAACGTTGATTCCCCCTAGTGCTGCCTTTTGCTCTCTCCATGAGCAAAAATTCCTTGCTATATTTTCTTGGCTTTTAGTACCAAAGATTTATTTATTTTCTAATTGAAAATACTACAAGCATCAGGGGCAGTCTCCTGGCCCACAGGCTCAGTATCTATGCTTCTTCTGGTATTACGTAATTTAAGTTCTTTTTGTGTAGTCCTCAGGACATGGATCGTGGATCCATGTTAAATATTGATGAGGACCAGTACATGTGCTTATGCTGTACAAGTTGTGGGGTGAGGCCCATGTGCAATAGCAGGCTGTATCCACAGCAGCACCTCTCATATCCCACCCATTTGCCTGCTTTCCACACCCATGCTATTCAGACTTCTGCTAGACCTCTGCACGAGCTTTTAGGTACTCAAATTCTGCAGCTGTCAGGACCAGCCAAAGTTCTGTCTACTCAATGTTAGTGCTCCCCCTCTCAGTTATCACAGCCACACTGGTCCCCCAGTCCACTGTATCCTTCAAACCTCTGCAGTATCTACATCCTTTTGTTTCTCATTGTGTTACATGTGGGGCTTGATATGTGCTTGTTTTTTTTTTCTCTCTTAGAAAAGTGTCAGCATATTAAATCCTCATTTTAATAAATGTCTGGATTAAGTTTGCCAGATAAAATATCAGCTGCCAAGTTGTACTGGCTGGTTTTGTGTGTCAACTTTACACAAGCTGGAGTCATCAGAGAGGAAGGAGGCTCAGTTGAGGAAATACCTCTATGAGATACAGCTGTAAGATATTTTGTCAATTACTGATCAATGGGGGAGAGCTTAGCCCATGGTGGGTAGTGTTATCCCTTGGCTGGTAGTCCTGGGTTAGGTAGGAAAGCAGGCTGAGCAAGTCAGGGGAAACAAGCCAGTAAACAGCTCCCCTCCATGGCCTCTGTGTCATCAGCTCCTGCCTCCAGGTTCCTGCCCTGTTTGAGTTCCTGTTCTGACTTCCTTCAACCATGAACAGCAATGCCAAAGTGTAAGCCAAATAAACCCTTTCCTCCCCAACTTGCTTTTTGGTCATGGTGTTTCGTCACAGCAATAGAAACCCTAAAGCACTAGGTAAGTTTGAAATTTAAATACCTAATGAAAAAATGTGAGTGTTTTAGTGTCAGTCCCAAATAGCACACAAAACCATCTTATATTAAAAATGAAACAATGTTTATCATCAGAAACTTGAATTTACATCCTGTTTTCATTTGGTTAGAAATTCGGGCAATTATCAGATATGTTTTTACTTTAGGCCTCTGTTAAAGCTATTTTTCTTTATGAATTGTTCTGAGCAGGATTGGGGATTTAGCTCAATTGTATAGTACTTACTAGGAAAGTACAAGTGCCTGGCTTCAGTTCTCAGCTCTGGGGAGGAAAAAGAATTGTATTGAACAATCACCTGAAGTTTTATTTGGTAACCCTTGTGTGGTGTTTTGAAAAAAAAAAAAATGGCCCCCAAAGGGAGTGTCACTATTAAGAGGTATGGCCTTGTTAGAGGAAGTGTGTCACTGTGGGGGCAGACTTTGAGGTCTCTTTTGCTCAAGCTTCCCTCAGTGTGACAGTCAGTTGACTTCCTGTTGCTTCTGAGTCAAGATGTAGCACTCTCAGCTCCAGCACCATGTCTGCCTGCACACTGCCATACCCCCTGTCATGATGATAATGGACTGACTCTCTGAAACTGTTAGAGAGCCAACCAATTAAATGTTTTCTTTATAAGAGTTGCTGTGGTCATGGTGTCTCTTCACAGCAATAAAAACCCTAACTAAGACAGAAAAGGGATCACAGATCTACAAGCTATTTTTCATTCACTTAGTTCAGTTCCTGCTTATGCACTTTTCACTGTGCTCACTAATAAGATTTATATATGTAATGTGTAAGAACCCTGAATTTCCATGGCTACATTTAAGAAACATTATCCTGTGAATTCAAATAGCACTGCTAATTGGTATAAAAACACAAATGTCCACTTGTAGTCCGCTGTGAACGTGCAAAGGTTGGTTGGCCTGCTTCACCCTTTTCTGTTCTACGTTCAGGACCTGGCAGAAGTGGCACATGCTCTAACTCCTCTGCTTTCATTCATCCTTCCACAGGCATTGGAATTACCAGGATTTTTTTCCTCGGAACTCAGCCATGTGAAGTCAGTGGTTCTCAAGGTGTCCTTGGTCCCTAAATGAGCAACTGTCAGCCATCCCTGGGAACTTGTCATTCATGCACATTCTTAGGCCCCATCCAGTCCTGCCACTGAAAAACCCCAGGGTGGGGCCAGCAATCTAGGTTTTAATCAGCACTCCAGCTGGCTCCGATGCTGACTCAATAACCATCAGGAAAGACAATAGCTCCCCGAGCTTCTCTCTATGAAATACAGATGATTGATGCATGAGTAATTAGCATAATGCTTAAATGTACTTGCAAATAAATCTACACCAGCAGTCAGATTTTAACAGGCATTCTCTCTGTTTTTCTTTGTGTTTCTCCTCTTCTGTCATCTTCTTCCTATGAAGCTAACGACTTGTTTCTTCACTTCAACTTAGTAGGAATGTGCAAAGGAAAAGGTCTGATTATTCACTACCCACCCTTTACCCCCATGGTCTCCATCAGTCTCATCCTCTATTTTTCCCTCTGCTTACCCAGTGAAGCCACTGAGATCCTTGCGAAGGCACTTTTTCCGTATTCATCTGTCATGCCCCAGAATGACCCTGGATAGCATCTTCTGAATTTGAAACCTCTCAATTCCCTAAGATGCTACTGTTAACCTGATTTGCATATCCACTTCCCCAGCCCTCCTGCTTCAAACACTCCTCACTTGATCAGAGCACTGAGTCTTCCTGAAATCTGCTTATTCCCAGGACTCTAGCCTCACTACCCAACAGCAGGCCCTCCATACACACACATCACCACCCATCACAATGACTCCCACTCCTACCAGGACTTACACACACACACACACACACACACACACACACACATCACCACCCATCACAATGACTCCCACCACCCAACAGCAGGCCCTCCATACACACTTATCACCACCCATCACAATGACTCCCACTCCTACCAGGACTTACACACATACACACACACACACACACACACACACACACATCACCACCCATCACAATGACTCCCACTCCTACCAGGACTTACACACACACACACACACACACACACACACACACACACACACACATCACCACCCATCACAATGACTCCCACCACCCAACAGCAGGCCCTCCATACACACTTATCACCACCCATCACAATGACTCCCACTCCTACCAGGACTTACACACACACACACACACATACACACACACACACACACACACACACATCACCACCCATCACAATGACTCCCACTCCTACCAGGACTTACACACACACACACACACACACACACACACACACACACACACACACATCACCACCCATCACAATGACTCTCCACTCCTACCAGGACGTACACACACACACATACACACACACACACACACACACACACACACACACACACATCACCACCCATCACAATGACTCCCACCACCCAACAGCAGGCCCTCCATACACACTTATCACCACCCATCACAATGACTCTGACTTCCCAACAACATGCCCTCCACACACACATATCACCATCCCATCACAATGACTCTGACTTCCCAACAACATGCCCTCCACACACACATATCACCATCCCATCACAATGACTCTCACTCCTACCAAGCCCAACACACACACACACACACACACACACACACACACACACACACACACATCACCACCCATCCCAGTGACTCCCACTACCAACAGTGGGCCCTCCACACATATCACTGTCCCATCACAACTCCTGCTTTCTGGGCAGGGATACTTTTAAATACTTTGAAAGACATAGATACTCCAGGGAATGAAATTTGGCTCATATACACTCCAAAATTGGCCGTTTGCAAAGATTGTATATATCTAATTCATAATTACTTTTGCTTTCTTCATATACAGTATAATTCTTCTATTTTCATTACATGGAACTGTGTCCCAGCAGTTTATCCCTTCAGGAGATGTCAATTACAACAAGAAATGTTTGTAATACCTATCCTGCATTTGTTGTTTCTAAAAATCTAAACTGTAGGCTAGAAATGAACTAGAAGAATCTATCTTTGGCATTGATATTGGACAAAAAAAAATTCTAAGAAGAAAAATCATCAAAGTTAAAGACTAAAACTCCATAATTTTTATTATATTTACAATAATGTGCAAAAATCAGCACCCTTTAATTCTAGAATATTCTTATGACCCTAAAAAGAAACCACCATACATTTGTTGGTAGCTAGTCCAAGTTTCTTTCTCTCACCAACCCCTGGAAAACTCTGGAAACCACTGCTCTGTTCATTGTCTCTATATACTCAGCATTCTGGAGAGCCTAGTTAAATGGAATCCTACAGTCTGTGGCCCTAGGTAGAACCTGAAACTTTGAAAGTTCATCCAAAGAGCCATGCAGTATGCGTGAGGACTTCAGAGATTTTTCACATCTGTGTAGTTGTATAGTACTTAACTGTAGAAGATAGACTGCTGTTCATCCACTACCGGCTAATGGATTTAGCTAAAGTATTTAGGTGCTTCTATACTTAAAGTATAAAATACTTTAATACCTAAAGAATTTAGGTAATTTTCTTGTAATCTGCGTGCAAGTGTGTGTGTGTGTGTGTGTGTGTGTGTGTGTGTGTGTGTGTGTGTGTGTATGCAGCACATGTGTGCCATGGCATGCACAATGAAGTCAGAAGACAACCTTCCCCTTATATGAGACAGGGTCTCTCTGTTGTTTTTCCATGGTGTACCAGAGTAGATGGCTCAAGCTTTAGAGCCTGTCTATTCCTGTCTTTGTTTCCACTTCCTCACTGCAGGACTGGAATTAAAGGTGTCCACACTGGCATTTTACATGGGTTCTGGGGATTCAAACTCAAGTCCTCATGGTAAGCTCTTTTACTCAGTGAGCCATCTCCCAGCCCTCATCTATGAAATTCCTGTCACTTAACTCTAATGGAAAGTAGTGTTGTGGTGGCATTTATGGTGAAGTTTGTGTGGACAAGTCTCTTGGTCCAACACCTAGGCAAGGAACTGGCAGATGATACTGAACATCTTGAGAAATGCTCAAGCTGGTTTCCTCAGGAGCTCCTCTGGTTTACATTCTCATCAGCAAATAAAGGCTCTGGTTTTCCATATGTTCTTTAACACCAGGTAGTTTATGGGTTTTGTATGTCTTATTAAATACAACCTAGTGGACATGATGCCATGTGTCTTACCTAATGTGTTGGAGATTCATTTCTCTAATGAACGAGGACTTTAAGCACCTTTGGACATGCTTATTTTCATTTCTTTGTATCTTGCTTGGAGAAATGACTTTAAATTCTTCCCACATCTTTAAGTTGGGGTGTTGGTGTTTTTATCAGTGGGATGTATGAATTTTAAAGGACTCTCCTCAAGGCTAAACTGACACCATCTTCAGGAATTCCGCCAGACCTTCTCACAAGAGCTCACCATAGCTGGGCTTGTTGACTCTCACAGTGCTTTGTATAAGATGTTCCCCTAAAGTCCCTGAATTTAAATACTCGGTCCCTAGTTTGTGGCTGTTTGGGAAGGATTGGGAGGCAGGGCCTTGCTGGAGGAATTATGCTACTTAGGGCAGGATCTGAGGCTTACAAAAACTCAGGCCATTCATAGTGTATTTTTTGCCTCTTGTTTGTGGTTCAAGATGGGAGTTCTCAGCTGTTCCCTCTGTGATGTCTTTGCTCTGCCATTGTGAATTCTAACCCTCTGGAAGCATAAGCCCAATTAAATACTTTCTTTTATAAGTTGCCTTGGTCATGGTGCTTTATCACAGCAATAGAAACATAACGAAGACAACACTTACCTTACCTCCTAGAATGGAGAGGAGAGGGAATATGGAACTCTCATCTGGGTATCCAGACTTCCTTCCCAATTAGTTGTATGCAATTCTGCCTTAATTTTAGCATGAGACCTTGGGTTCTTGGGGGAGATACTGGGGGTATAAGTAAGAGAGGATGAGGAGAAAGGACTCCATCTATGCAGCCCTGGGGAATTCATCATCACTGCTAGATGAAGACACTCCAGTGTGGCTGCTTTAAGGTTCCCTATGCTCCTGCCCACTCCTCATCCACTATAAATAAGCCTAATGCACTCAATGGTTCCCTTAGTGAACTTTGGTGGAATGAGACTTTAGAAGAGGGTATAGACATTGTTTACTCCTCCCCATGGAAGGAATCTTAGCTCAGAGCCCTTTACAAAATCTAGAAACTTGTCCTTATCCGTACTTAAGGTATAAAAGTTTTCTTCCATTTTATCTGTTGTGTTGCCTTCAGCAGTGATCTGGGACTCAGTCACACAAATTTCTAATAATGAGGTCACATTTGTTGGAAGATTTTTCTTATTGCTTATGCTTTTGGTGTCTTGTTTTGGAGACTATTGCTTGTAGCCACAATAATTTGTACCTGTGTTTCCCTCCAAGATTGTGTTTTTCACTTTTATATTTCAATATTTAACGTAAGTGGTGTGTGTGTGTGTGTGTGTGTGTTTGTGTGTGTGTGTGTATGTATGTATGTATGTGTAAGTGGTTGAAGTCAAGAACCCAAACTTGTCATTGTCCTTGTGGATATTGAATGGTTACAACACCTTTTGTTGAAATGCCAGTTTGCTCCCAATTGAATGACATTCACACACTTCATTAAAAATCAGCTCATCATAGGCTATGGTTTAATTGTTTCTGGACCCTGCTCATCAATTGTACATGTGGCTTTATCCCTGTGCCACACTGTAAGATCTTAAATCAGGACGTTTTAAGCCCTCTAAGCTTGTGTTTCATTTTCAATATTGCTTGTCTAGTATAATATTTTCAATTTCCATGTCAATTTTAGGGTCACCTTGCCCATAGAGGACTGACACATTTTGATAGCAATTACTTTCTGTCTGGAGATCAACACAGGGGATGCAGTGACATCTCAATGCTTTTGACTTTTCCACTTTGTAAACATGGCTGGTCTTTCCATTTTGCAAAGTATTTAAGTTTTCCAATGATAATTAGCTGTTTTTCCTATATGTCTTTGCCTCATTAGCTCAGTTTCTTCCTAAGTATTTCATTCCTTTCAGTATTAATTTCTTTTTCAAATAGTTTACTGTTGATAAACATATATGTGTGTGTATATATATATATATGATTTTTGTATTTTGACTGTATACTTTTCAACTTACAGGATTCATTTAGTGATTTCAATCATTTCATGAAATCTTGGGGTTTTCCACAGATAAGACTAAGTCATCTGCATACACTGCTACTGTTGCTTCTTGCTTTCCGGTTGGGCACCTCTCAGTGACTCCTCTTAACTGTGAGTTCCAGTATGATGCTGAGTGGATTGATGAGAACTGACATTCTTGCTTGACTCCTGACCTTGAGGGGGAAGCTTCTAGTCCTGTTCTAGTGTCTACAGCCTGAAATGAATAGATGGCACCTGCGCAAACAATATTCTAAGTAAGACACCTGAGAAGAAAGACTAGGAGGGAGGTGTTTTGGAAACAAGGGACATGCTCTAACATATTTCTGCAGACCTGAAAGATCGTGTACAGGCCTAGGACATGCCTAAGAAGGCTATAGCAGTAACCTCTGGCCAGTTTCCCGGCTCTATGAAAGCAGACCATTTAAAACAGAGAGGAACAGGTTGGCCTGCTGGTGTTTTTGACAATGTCCTGTGGTGGTAAATAACACAGGCAAGTTCCTAAGACTGGCTATTGGAGCAGGCTCCCCAGACATCCTCAGTCAAGGAGTTCCTGGCCAGTTTGCTCCTCCCCACTCTATCCAGGGTCGCCTTCTACAATGCAGCCTGTTGTTATTTTCAGGGCTACTGCCAAGGTGTCTCACAGGGGATAAGATGAAGACAAATGCACAAATTGGGACTTTCTGGTCAGTTTAAAAAAAAAACATTTTTTAAAGTGCTGTGGCTTCCTGGTTATTTCCAGAATTCTGAAATTGTGGAGTCTCATAGTTCTCAATAGGTTTTTAAAAGTGACTTTTATGGAGGGGCATGTTTGGGTTTCCTTAATCTGCCAACTTGTACATCTAAAACTCAGAGCTGGAGAAGGAAATAGATCAGCCTCTTTCTGTGTGGCTGGAGAAATGGGTCACACCCACTGACACGTACAGTGTGACCACAGAGGGGGTCTCACGAGGGTCACACCCACTAACATGTACAGTGTGACCACAGAGGGGGTCACATGGGGTCATACCTACTGACATGTACAGTGTGACCATAGAGGGGGTCACATAGGGTCACACCCATTGATATGTACAGTGTGACCACAGAGGGGGTCTCATGGGGGTCACACCCATTGACATGCACAGTGTGACCACAGAGGGGTTCACACAGGGTCATACCTGCTGACATGTACAGTGTGACCACAGAGGGGTTCACACGGGGTCATACCTGCTAACATGTACAGTGTAACCACAGGGGGGGGTCACACGGGGTCATACCTACTGACATGTACAGTGTGGCCACAGAGGGGTTCACACGGGATCATACTTGCTGACATGTACAGTGTGACCACAGAAGGGGTCACATAGGGTTCTTAATTCTTTGTCTCTGTGCTTTTCCAGTGTTGAATCATGCTTTTCCAATGTTGAATCATGCTTTTCCAATGTCGAACACATTGGCATTTTAAATATTTGATGTCATGATTCAGCACATTATACATCATAGAGTTCTCAACAATCACAGTACAGTTAATAACAAAAATCACAGCTGTATAGGTACACTTTTAAATGTAACTTTTTTCATTATATTTGCTAGTGTATTTTTCTACTCTGTAAAGGGGTATTTTTTAACTTTCTAATGTACAGGAAAACAATGAGCAAATAATTCTAGCAGCTGAAGGTTATTGGGAGGAACAATTGCTCAAGTACGTGCGTGCGCGTGCGTGTGTGTGTGTGTGTGTGTGTGTGTGTGTGTGTGTGTGTGTGCAGGGATGTTTTGGCTGCATGTATGTCAGTGCATAATGCTGGGTGCACTTGGAGGACAGAAGAGGTTGTTCCATTCCCTGAACTGCTATGTGGGACTTCTGGAAAAGCAGCTAGTGTGCTTAGCTGCTGAGACCTCTCTCTAGTCCCTCAAGTACATTTTGTATGAGAAGGTCATACAGGATGTGTGGCAGGCCAAAGCCAGTTCCACTATGAAAGAGAGTAAGAATGTGCAAATAGAGTATCTATTTTGAATATTAGAAAACATCTCCTCTACGAGAAAGAAGAATATAGATTATGGAGTGTTCTGGACACAGAGTACAGTATGAGAGGCAAGATTCCACTCATGACAGTCCCAGAATCACAACATAGAATCTGATGCTCTCTCAAACTCAGTTTATTATACAGCTACTGAAGGGATTTATTCACAAGCCAGTGACAGTGGGACTGGATGTCATCATTGCTGGAGAACATATTGGACATGCCACTGGCATGTTGAGACAGCACAGAGGGGAGTTACATGGGGATGTCTAACTACAGTTCTTTAATTGAACAACACATACAGAACGATACATACAACTATTATAATGCTCTTTGTCCTTGATAAGAATTCTGCCTGTGACTGAACAGCACTGCCTTGAATTCAGGACCTCCCTTAGGGATAAAGTTAACCACGGGAGATTGACAGATGTACTTTCTGGAATACTGGTCAAGTTCTGGGTATGGCCAGACTCATTTTTCTCTGCCAGAGCTCAAGGAATTTCATGTTCAGGGTTTCATATGCCCTATACCAGGCCTATAAACACAAAGCAGACACTGTAATACTTTGCTCTTTAGATCATCTGTCCTATTGCAAGTCCTCTGCCTGCTTATCACAGTGTAGCTCCAGGAACACATGATCAACCTCAGAGGTTAGTTGCCAGAGCTGGTGAGCAAGCTGTCCAGATAAACATTTCTCTTCACTTGACCCTTACATAGTGCTCTCTAAGGAGGCGGGAAGCAGTTTATCAAGATCACTGGATGAAGGTTGAGGGGTAGAGATGTTAGTCTGAACTCTGTGTCTGGTTCTGTGGCCTCTTCTGCTTTAATTAGCTTGGTATTCTGGTCCTTCCTCTGCAAACAGGATCAGGGACTTTGCAAGTGTGCTGTGCAAACTCAAAGGCTTCTTACGGTTGCTTTAGGCTGTGCTGGGATGTGAGACAAGGACTGGATGGAGGCAGTACGTCTACTCCTTTCAATCAAAACTGCTTAAATTCTCCTTGTCTTATACACTTGAGATTCTAGCACAAAGCTTTCTGAGGAAAGATCCCTCGGCCTTGAGAATCTGTTTCCGGAAGGCTGCTCTTGCATATCTCCTTGTGCCAATGTTGTGTACAGCAAGTCTGTGCCATTCCAAAATTAACATGAATCCGTGAGGAGCAACCAAAGAATCGCCCACACCTTTTCAGAAAACTCAGTGGTAAGAAAGGATTCTGGGGCCAAGTAGTGCATGCCGCGTGCTTGTCAAGTGTGTGTTTATTGATAATGATGATGACACAAGCATTCCAACAGTAGCTAGATATTTTTGGTGTATTCATGTTCTTTTTCGCTGCAGTGCATTTTTATTTTTGTCATATTTTGCCAAACAATAAATACAGAAGGCATTAATATTCATGAGATGTTGCAGGAAGAAATTGTTGAGTTTATTTTGCTCTCAGGGACACAGCCCACTGAAGAGAAGATGCTGTTAGCTTGTGGTTGGAGGATAAAATAGTAACGATGATAACAATGATCTGCCTGGTTCTCCAGGGCACATTAGAAGCATGCAGAGTTGCCTGGACTCATTTATGATGGTTAGGCATATTGCAAAGCCCCATAGCTCACCTTTATGTGCCTTGATTTGAGCCCTAGAGTATACCTGAGCGTGTTCTAACTTTCTCACACATGGCAGAAACTTGAGCTTGGATGGAGAGCCAAAAGTGCTCTTTACCAGTTTAATATGAATTACTCCTAGCTGCCAATATCTTAGTGTTTGTTCCTCAGTAGATTTTGCTTCCCTTGAGGAAAAGGAACCTGTGTTGCCAAAGTGCTCATCATGGTACTTCCCCATGCTTGGAGTTCAGTGTGTTTGTCAAGGTGAAATGTAAAAGAAAGCACAGGCAACAACCGCATCTTAATGTCAATTAGTGTGCATTCCTGCAGAAGCCACACAGGGTATGCTGTCATCTTTACTAAATCGGGGTCAGTGATGATGGGCCCAGACCCTGCCGTGGAGCCTACCCAAAGTCAACTGAGGAGGCAAGAGAAGAATTATCACTAAGCAATAGTGAATGTGCTAGGCATATTATTTAGGATTCCTTAATAATTAGAAATGAGTAAGAAGAAACTCAGCTGAGAACTTTGGATTTTCAACATGGTAAAATTATCATATCTTTCAACAGAATTCCTACCCCAAATACTCCCTGCTTTATTCTTAAGAACAGCTAGAGTTAGACATGAAGAGTGTGCTGTTTGCAGAAAGCAGGTCTTAGCCTTAGATCTCTCTTTGTCCACTTACTCTGTATAATATCAAACAGTGCTTATGAACCCCCTTGTTAGAGCCTATCTCCATAGATTTGAAATCTGAATTAATTATCTGGGAGTCATGTGACCTTGTACTTCCCTAATAGCTCATGCACCAGATTCCCATAAGGTAAAATGTATATGACACTAATACCCTCCTCATAGGGATTTTTTGAGGACTATGTAAGTAATATATATGATATGTAAGTAATGTGTAGGCAAAGACTTAGTGCCTGGCCCATTGTAAATCCTGTACTAGTGCTTCTATGATCATTATTTCCCATCTAAGCTTCAGCTGCTTCATCTCTTACATGGAGTTGTAACAGGAACCTTTGCAGGTTACATGAAGCTTTGGGATGATTCTTTTGAAGTCCTCCCCACATCACAAATACTCAATCAATCAGTACTGTGATTTTTATGTGGGGGTTATTTGAAATCTTGACCTCAGTCACATGTTTTGTGGCTGGCCTCAGCCTGGTGTCTCATATAGTGTTTTGTTTTCCCAAAGGAGGGGACACACATGGTCCTCTCATTTCCTGACTGCTACAATGCATGATTTCTACCAGGAATTGTTTCTCCCACAAAGCAACACATGCTAGTCAGCTTATTGGTTGGTATTCTCTACTGAAGTAGACTTGTAGATTTTTAACTCAATTTCTAAACAAGGACTTTAATATAGTACCTAGTGTTTGATTATGGTCAGTCCACTGAGTATAGACATATTTTGTCTCCTCCCTGGTTTTCAGGTTAGTCTTTGGGAGCACATGGAACAGTGGTGGAGTTGAGATGAGGGCTGAATACTCAGATGCAATAGGACACTGTGCACAGAACCTCTAGTTGCATAGGAAGATCTATTTCCCTCCCACTTCACCTGTCAAATCAATCCCCTCCACTAGATTCCCTTTTAGAAATTATTTCCAACCTTAGCCTTGTCACAATCTGACATTAGAGAGTCTGGACTACTTCCTGCTTTGGTATCCATGTGGCTGTTTTTGCATCTTGATTTTTCATGCCATCAGAGAATTTAGTCCAATGAAACAGTGTTCTAATACTGCCACATATTAACATTTATATTCTCGAAATTAGTTAGAGCAGATTGTTTTATGCAGAAAAAGGCAGATACTTGAAATGTGCACATGATTACCATTTGCCAAAAATTCAAATTCATTGATTAGTCATGGCCAAACATTTTGAGATCATCCAAGGATTTATAGAAATTAATCCAATTATATGGCTATATTTCCTTTGTGAGTCCTATTGATGACTGTTTGGGGAAAATAGAATATTGAAAACATCAATATGGTTCAGAGAGAAATCTTTTAAGCCAACGCATTATGAAAGGTTTCGCTATAATCCATTCAGAAGTTCTGAAAGGTAGATTGGATATATGATTTCGGGTTTAGCCACTGAGGAAATTAAAACACCAAAAGAATGAGAGGTTCATCTATCTCCCAGTAAGGCAGGGATACAGCCTGAATTAGAATGCAAATGGCAGTGTTCTGTAGACTTACATAGAACAGTGTGCCAGCCAAAATGTGTGTTTAGAAAACATTGCCGGAGTTAAATGGTCCTGCTGGAGCGTATTTGTTTTGTTATTATTCAGCATCCCGTTTCTATCTAATTCTGGTAGGTGCTGTAAGGACGGCAGACCATCAGGAATAAAAAGGACCTTGGAAACCAGAGGTCATCCCAAGACATCAACAAAGGAAAGGGCTGGAATCAAAGGAGTGAAAGGCACAGCGTCCACCTGGAGGTATGTGTGGCCACCAGTGCCACGAGGCTATGTGCAGGCCATCGCCATTTACATATTTACAGAGTTGAACCCAATGTGAATGAATTCATGTTTGTTTGTCTTAATTCTCCAAGCTTGTTTTCGTCTTCTTGCAACTACAATAGAATGGGTCCCTGTTTCTCTCTCCTACCTACCTTTCCCCTTCTCTCTCCATCCTAGCTGATTTTTATATATTTTGCTACCAAATAAATTTTAAAGCAATGGACAGGAAATACTGCATATATACTCGATGGAACTTGATTTGAGTTATAGAATCAGAAAAGCAGTGGGGGAAGGAGGCTGAGAAAAGGAAGGAGAGGGTGAGGGGAGGACTTAGAGAAAGAGGAAGAGAGAATAAGGAAGGAGAGGAAGGGGAGGAGGAAGAGGAGAAGGAAAAAAGACAATCCTGGAGGAAAAAATGAACTACTAAAAATGAGCACTGGAGACCAAGCACTGTCTACCAGGCACGTGTTTCTCTGCCTGCAGAGGACATTCTCAGTGTGCTTGGTCACACACTTTCTCATTACAGTCATCATCCTGAACAATTTACTTTATTGGATACAGTACAGGTTTTTCAGAAAATTCTATGACACATTATTGTTCCCTTTTTATGTTCATGACTCTGGTCTTTGAGTTCCTAGAGGTTCAGACCACTCATTATTGACCAAAAGACCCCCTCCCCCAAAAGTAGCTGGGGTCTAAAGTTAGGTTTGTAGGGGTATAAATTCCAATTTTCTTATTTGCTACTCATGTGGATTTGGGCAGATCACTGATGACACTTAAACCTTTCAAATGTCAAAACCAGTTCTTTCTCTGTAGTCCTGTTGTGACAAAATTAATCTATATAGCAGCATGATGGGAGGTGGCACAGGAAGATTAGGTGCCTGTAGCCACAAGGAATTATTATTTGTAGCCCTATTTTCAAAGAGTCCAGACTTGGATCAACTGAGGTGCCAGTCCATTTTTGCCTGGTTGGCCATGATTGCTCCTCTAGCTCTTTTATCAAGGTTGTGAACAGCTCGGAGACCATCAGTGCTGAGCTGTTCAAGCAGAATTCTCTTCCCAGTGTGCCTTTGTTTTTTGCATAATGCCATAGACCAGGGTCAGGCTCAATCAGGTAAGGCTTCACACTAATGACTTGTGGTTGATGTGCAAGGAAGAAGGGGTCATGGGGCATATGCATATGTATACAGACTTGGGGAGTCAAGTTTGAAGTTTTGTTAAATCTGCAAAAATAACAGATATGGAGTTAAATTACAGTCTAATAACAGTTTTCTCTGGGGCCTGAAAGAGAAAGAGTTTTGGGCATTCTTATGTCTAACTATATGCCAGGTTCAAAATATATCTCATTTTAAATAATGTGGCTACTCAATATAGAAGCAATCTCCATTCATTATAAAAAATACTTGGAACATTCAGAAATAAGTGAAAATTTTTACTAAGAAGCATTTTGGATCTTCTGTATCAATATATTATGTATAGTATAAATGTATCCTTATAAATATTTTTAGAGAATTGAGTTTAAAACATTATATAATGGATGTGGTCTTAACTAATGATTTTGAGCATAGATGGTTTCAGGATTGCTAGATACATGCGATATTCTCAAAAGCTTACAATATGAACTTTTAACATCATGGAAACACAGACACGCACTTATCACACAAAGCTTTATGAGTTTCTTGAGAAATTGGAATTGTCAGGCTGAAGTGGTGTTTGGAATTTGGGAAACCAGCTAGTGAGAAATGCAATTTTAATGTAATAGGTAGAAGATGATTCAAAGTACATGAAATGCCAAAGAGTAAAATGCAGACCAGGATGTTATACCATTCCACATCCAGGCTGGTGGACAGATCGGCTTTTCTCTGTTCTAAATCATCCACCTCTAAAGGCATCTGCCTGTGAACTGGGTATTTGTGTGTTATTTGTATCCTATTTTTAACTAATTCCTTATACTGTCATGATTCATGTTGAATTTTAAGAGCCCAGAGTTTTCTTTTTCATAGAACCATGCAGAAAAAAAAGTGATGGTTTTGCTAGGCCCAACACTTTAGGCAAAAGTTATGTGAGAGGAAGGAATGGGAAGCTTCATGGGGCTGAATCAAGTCAATGTAGTTACAGTCTGTCTAAAACATACAATGATAATTAGGATTTGAAACATACCAGGTAATGAGAAGAATTAGCTTTAAAACAACATGGGAAGGCTTGCAAAGGGCTAGGAAAGCCCATGAGCAGGTTGTGTTAGAGACCTGCTGTAGACAAAGTTCTAAACAGTTTTATTAAATAAGAAACACAGAGCCAAATACAGAATTAAAGCCAAAGAGATCAGAGCAAGAGCCACGACTACCTTATCTGACTACCTCACCGCCATCGCTTCCCCCAGAGAGAGTCCTTCTTCCTGTGTGACTTGTCTTTTTATTGCCTTTCTGTTCTGCCTTCTCATTGGCTCTAAACCCAACCACATGACTTTCTCATCACTGCCTGTCTATACAGACCTCCAGGTCTCTATGGTTGGTACTGGGATTAAAGGTTCGGGTCACCACCCTTGGCTGTGTCCTTGACCACACAGAGACTCTGCCTGCCATGTGATTGGATTAAGGGCATGGGCACCACCACCTGAATTCTGTTCCTGGCTCGCTAATTACCTCTGATCTCCAGGCAAACTTTTTTTTATTAACATACAAATAAAATCACATTTCAGCATAATTAAAATATTACCACAACCTGCTAGTGAATGCCAAGCGTGCAGAAACTGTCTAAGGCAGGATTGAGTGTAATCAGAGGGGCAGGGTGTGTTCATACTGCTTCGTGCAAGATGAATTGAAATAGAAGATGGATTCGTATGGCAAAGTATAAGAAGAGGAGGGAGTTCTGGTGAGGGGTTCCATGCTCTCCTTCAGTAAGTGGCTATAACTAAGCCTAGGAATGAGAGCAGCAGATGTACTAGAAGATCTCATTGAAGAGAGAAGGAATTTCATTCATCTTGTCAATCATTGATCTACTCTTGCTTCAGTTTTTTTTTATTAAAATGTTTTGAACATCTATCATGTGATTATTGTAGGCCTCTATTCTCCACACTGTTGATACACTAGTGGGCAGAACTAATAATAATCAACACTTGCCAGATAGATTACAACTTCAGAAGGGAACCTGAAAAATATGGAAATAACTATATTTTATGATGGCTTGCAGTGCTAGGTTGTGTAAAAAAAAATAATAAGCCAAAGGAAGTGCTGAGGGTATGTGGTTGTGCTAGTTTACATTTGAGAGGAAGGGGAAGGAAGACCCAACAGTAGCCTCACTGAGCAAGAACTGGTGGCTTTTGCCCATGTTCTTTGCACCTTAATTCACCATCGGCAGATAAGAATATCTTTTCTTTAGGTTCCAAAAATTAATTGTGCATAAAAATATGAATAGTTTATTTTCATCTCAGTAGCATTTGTAGTAAGAAAGTTCCAGGTTTTGTCTTCTATAATCATCCCAACAACCTTCTAATAGACACTGTTACTTCCCTCATTATCCAGATGCCCAAATTTGGGACAGAAGAGGAAGGTAATTTGCTTCTGTTTCCACAGTTTAGTCACAGAGTTACACTTCAAATTCCCAAGAAGCCTAACTTCATGAACTAACCCTAAACACTGCTTGGTCCCACCACAGTATTTGAAGGATTCCCTGTCTTCATTTTTGAAAGAGCTGGGACAGGTAACCCTTCACACCGCCCGGTTCCTATGTCCTGTGATCGGTGCACACTGTGAGGAAATGGACCTGGTCTGAGCAGTTAGGACAGAGAAGCCGGAAGGCACAGTCCATCTGTTTGGGATGCCAGCTCTGAGTGCAGCAGAGGTTCCTAATGTTGGGGCTTCTAAGGAAGGTGGCATTGCCTGCTCTGAAGTGAGGGCCTATCTTGCTACAAACCATCTTTCTCTCAGGAGCATGCCAATTTTGCACATGTTAGTATGAAATAATGTTTTTCAGAGATCTATTCATGTCCTGGACATTAAATAGAAAAAGTAAAAGGAGATTATAAGCACAAGAAATTGCAGCCATAAGAGAGGAAATATCTGTTAAGGAACGATATCTCTGTATGTGGCAGAGGTAGGGAGGCTGTGGTGGTTTCAGTGACAGTGTCCCCATAGGCTCGGTCATTGTGACGTTGGGGTGAGGTTTACCCTTGCTGGAGAAAGAACCTCAATGGGGTTAGCGTTTGAGACTTTAACATCTCAAAGGGCATCTAGTTTGTTCTTTCTCTCCTTCATGGTTGTGCTAAAAGATGCGATTTCTCAGCTCTTCCTCCTACCACCATGCCTGACACTTGCTGCCATGTTTCCTTCCCATGATGGCCTCCCATCCTTTTGGGGCAATAATCTCAAAGAAACTCTATCTTCTATCTCAGTCATGAAATGGTATCACAGTAACAAAAAAGTAACCAGCACAGCGGGCAATAAGGAGACTGCAAGGGACATTACAGACACACCTCATGAGAAAAGGAAAGTTGTGAGACACTGAAGCTTCCTACAGGATTCAAGGTGATTTGTCATGGCCTTTCCCAGTCTCCTTGCTATTGCCCATTTCCCAAGTATAAAGGACCTTGGACACCCTTTTATTTCATGCTAAGGGAACAAGACTGCACTTCTACATCCTAGGAGGAAACAGGTAAGGACAGTATGAATAAACTAAGCACAGATGCCATTGGGAAGGCATCACTATTTCTGAAAGTGAAGAGGTTACTATCGGAATCCATGGAAGTTAAATACGTGGGAGAGAAGCTAGTGAGAGCCAGAGGTGTAGCATGCAGCATGTTTAAGTAGGATAGATCAGAAACTCAACACAGCTCTCCATGGGCTAAAGCCAAGGTTTCCTTGGTCACACCTTTCTATAAACTTATAGGATAGAACCAGTGTCCTTTCTTGTCCATATTCTAGACACCATGATCCATTGACACATTCCTCCAACTTCAGTCAGCAGCTCAGCAGGATGGGTTATATTTCCATGTCCTGGCTCTATTCCTGCCTCTGTGATCACATCTCTTTCTCTGACCACAGCTAGCATAGGTCTTCTGCTTGTAATATGGGATAGGTCTCATCCAGAAAATCTAGATAACCTCTTGATTCCAGTGGCACATCTGGAAAGTTGCTTTTGGCATATGGTGATATAATTACATATTGCAAAAATCAGAGGTCTGGCATCTTGTCATTCTGTCTGCTTCTGTAGACTCCTTGTAGGGACCTTCCTCACAAAGCACATTGCAAGACAGAACAGGAAATCAAACCCTGCTGGAATGAAAATAAGGAACTTCTGCATATTCTTTCTTCAGGATAATGATGGTAAAGTAAAAACTACTATGTTAGTAATGTTTCTGTTACTATCATAAACAACTTGACCTTGGTAACATAGGAGAAAGAGTTTGTTTGCACTTTTGATTCCAGAAGGATTAAAATCCATCATGACAGCAAGTGGCTAACATGGTAGCAGGAACAGGAAGTGGGAGATTATATTTTCAAATGATAGTGAGCAGGAAATGATGTAAGACTATAAACTCTCAAAGCCTGCCCCCAATGATATACTTTCTCCAATAAGGCACCACCTCCCCACAACCTCCCCAAACAGTAAAATCAACCAAGGACTAAGTGTTCAAATATCTGATCCTATATGGGCTATTTTTCATTGAAACACCTTAAATCATCATTGTATCCATAAAATGTAGAGTGAACTTAGGTTTTCTGTTTGGTTAGTCATTTAGGAATGAAAATTTCATATTTACTTCAGCTGAAGTAGAGACACAATCATACTGGTTAATGCCCCTACTTCCTGTCTGCTGTCTTTCTGCCTGGTACTTGCTTTCTTCCTGGTTTCATCTGATGTTGCTTAATTCTCTGTTATGAAACTTCTAGCCAGTGTACATACGAAAATCTCTATTCATTGCTAGTCATGACTCCAAATATGTGAGCCTAATAGCCCAACTCTAAAGATTCTATCAATCATTTGAATCATCAGAATCTGCTGTGGAGTAAATTGGTTTTTAATTACCCAGAGTATTCACATGGTATGCCAGGAATTACATCAGGCTGGGGACCAAGCAGTGGAAGATGGAGCATTAGTGCTTACTCTTCACCGATCACAGAGACATGGGCCTTTTATACTTCATAAGTGCATAAAATGATAGAATTAGCATAAAAAGCAAATGGTCCCAAGTTATGGCATTGTTCTGAAAAATGCGAAGCATCCTGTAAATGATAAGTCAGCTGCTTTGCTATTATGGACTTAAAATAGCCATGAGCCTAAAGAATATTTTTAAAGCACAAAACAGGTGTCACAATATCAGCCCAATGAAAATCAGATCTATTTTTTCTTATTTAGTCCTAACTGAAAAAGAAGCTCAATTTTCCATGACACCTGAGAAGACAAAAGAGTTAAAATTTGTGAAGGAAAACAGAGCTAGTGTCCAACAAAGTGGCATATCCTATTGTCAAGCAACAAGTGGGAGAAATGCTTGCAAAAAAAGATGCTCAAAAATAATCAAAGACAGAAGCTTGTGAGTTTAGGAGGGTCAGAGGTTGAGGTTGTTTCCTGTTGTATAAAAAAAAAAAAAAAAAAAGCCCAATTTAAACCCAAGTGCCTAGAAGGCACCAGTGTTTAAATGGGCTGGAACAGTGAATGTTTGTGATGACTACGTTCATCACAAGAAATTAGGTTATATTTGCTGTGATTTGCCCAAGACAATAGAGATATGCTTAATGTATTGTAGATGGATGCTCATTCAAAATGATTAAAACTTTAATGGTGATGGGGGATTTGAGGAGTTGGTGTGGAAATTAAGCTCTTGGATGTCCGATGCTCTTCTTATTGTTCCACTGATTTACAATATGAAATGTCAAATTTAATAGTCATCTGCCCAACTTCCTGAGATGTGTGTGTATGTAGAGTTGAATGTGAGATCACCATGGCTTCCCATTCTGCAAGTCCTGCCATCTTGAATGGGGAATCCTGGATAACCTTGATCCACATTTACTTGATGTTTTCCATCTAGAAGCATCAGATCAAAACTACCCCAAATCTTTCACCCTCACAGGTAGTGGATATAAAGGGATGTATCAGAAGGTGCAGGTAACATCCATTACAAGAAGACTTGCAATTAAAATCAGCCAGAGGCCCTTTCTTTATTACAAGCAGAGTTCAGTTAGTTCAACGTTAACGATCCAGATTCCAGCAACATTCCGGAGTGCCAGAACTCATCTTGTACTTTGTAAGGAAGACTTGTTATCGGAAGATCTGTAGCCCTGTACTTTCTACCTCTAGTTCTTATTTTTAGATCATAATATGTGTTATCTGCTCTCCCTTCTCAGTACCCACAAAGTTTAAAGATAACTGGGATCCTACTCTCCAAATTGTGATAGTTCAGATTTCGTCAAGCATACCAGGCTTGCTCTTTTAATGATGTATGACCAGTTTAGTTTCCTTCCTCAACTCTGTATAAGGGAATAAAGGTTCAATCAACCTGGATTAGTAGAGAAGAATCCTGGCCTATTTCACATTTCATTCTCTTTTCAAATTATTAACCATGATCTTTTAGGTAATATCTCAGAAAAGTTTTACCAATACAAATTGATAGTAAGAAGATAATGACTGTGCACAGTCTGTCTGAGAAATGTTTTCTTCTCTGTTTATATTATAGCTACTCAAAGTATACAACCAAATCTTACTTTGGGTTTAAATTCACATTTCCTGGGGGCTATGGTGAACATCTCTGTGTATTTATTAGTCATCTATATGTCATTTTTAATAAAGCATCTTTCCATGTATTTTGATCATTTACTAATTATGTTTTCAAATGTTTTACTATCAGGATTGGGATTTCTTTGTATATTTTAAATATTAGACCTTTTCTGTATGTGCAACTGAGCATTGTATTTGAACGAATAAAAGAAATATAAAGGAAAGAAAAGGACACGACTGCTCCTAGGTATGGTGGAGGAGAAAGTTCATTATAGCTATGAGGGAGTGCATAGTCAGAGGCAAGGATATCAGGATGAGTCCAGAGTGGACATGGCAGGACTGAGCTGGGTCATGTGGCATGGGGGAGGGGGAAGGAGAAGGGAGAGCAGGGAGCCAGGTGCAGCAGCCAGAAAGCCAAAGGTCCAAAAGGGAAGGGGCGGTTAATCAAAATGTCTGGATTATATAGAGAAGAGCCTCTGGGGGAAGAGCAGTCCAGCTCCTGGGCTGGACAGTTAAGATTAGAAGGCAGGGTATGAGAGTCATACCCTGTGACAGATGAAGACTGAAGGATGAGGGGAGAACCTGGCAGCCAGGTCTGTTTTGATATGTTAAATAGGCACCTTGGCTGTTTGTCTGGGCTTGAAACTTCACAGTATTCTTTCAGAAAAAGTTTGTCCTTTTGTCCTCTTCAACTGTCCTTTCATGGAGAAAACTTTACTTGTTTGTTTGTTTGGCTTTTTGAGACAGGGTTTCTCTGTGTAACAGCTCTGGATATACTGAAATTCACTTTGTACACCAAGGCGGCCTTGAACTCACAGGGATTCACCTGTCACTGCCTCTAGAGTTCTAGGATTAGTGTGCGCCACCACCTCCCAGCTGAGGAATGTTTTACAGATTTATTTTATTATTTATCTATGCATGTTTTTATGGGTCTGTGCACATGCATGTGGTACACACAGAAACCAGAAAAGGATGTCAGATCCCTTGGAGCTAGAGTTACAGGCAGTTGGCAGCTGCCCAGGATGGATGCTGGGAACTGAACTTGGATGCTCTGGAAGAGAAGCCCTTGCTTCACCTCTGTAGCATCTCTCTCTGCCTGTCTCTCAACAAACTTTTTTTACATTTATTAGTAAGTTTTCTATTTTACTTTTTTTTGGAGGGGGGTTATTCTAAAAAAGCGTCAAGTTTTAAAACTTATTTTGTGCTTCTAAGACTTGAGTTTTGTGTTTTATTTTTAAATCTGTGATCCATTTTGAGACAATTTATGTAAAATTAATGTTTAAGTTGAGGTACATTTTATTGGTGTCTTCATAGATCACTTAGTGCAAAAACTCTTTCCTCCATATACTTTCTATTATCCCCTCTCCACAGGTCACCTGAACATTTTTGAATCTGTTTCTGATTTCTGTATTCTATTCTATATCTATCCTTCAGCTAATACCAGAGTCCTGAGTGCTATTGTTGCAACCATTAATAGCAGAGTCATCTATTATCTTTGCCAATATTATTTCAACTATTTTAGAGCTTGTGTCTGACAGTGATAAAGTAATATACATATAATTATATACATATAATTAAACATTATATATATATATATATATATATATATATATATATATATATATATCAAGACTCTGATAGAAATTGCATTGGATTCATGAGCCACTGTCTTAGTTTGGGTTTCTGTTGCTGTGAAGAGGCACCATGACCACAGAAACTCTTATAAAAGAAACATTCAATTGTGGCTGGCTTATGGTTTCAAAGGTTTCAGAGGTTTCATCCATTATCGTCATGGAGGGAAGCATGGTGATATGCAGGCAGACATGGTGCTGGAGAAGGAGCTGAGAGTTCTACAACTGAATAGGCGGGCAGTAGGAAGTGAATGCCACACTGGGTTATTTATTTCCTCTTAGTTAAGTTTTAGTAGTTTATACTTTTTAGGAAATAGTCTTCTTTTAAGTTGTTAAGTTTATAAGAATACAATTTTTATGTCACTTTTAATAATGCATGAGATGTCTGTAAAATTGTGTTTCCTCGTGGAGACTAGAGGACTTATATAGAATCAGTGTTTCATTGTGGAGATTGGTAATCTGTGTCTTCTCTTTTTGTCAGGCTTATTATACGTTTATTAACATTTTTTAAAGCAGGCTTGGGTTTCATGGGCTTATCTCTATTCTTTTTATATTTCCAATAATACTGATTTATCTCATTTTTACTTCTTCCTTTTTTCTGTATTTATGACTTATGTCTATTCTGCCTTTTTATCTAGTGTCTTCAAGTAGGAACTTAGATTATTCACTTGAGGTCTTTTCTTAGAGCAAATATAAACATTCAATGCTGTGATTTTCCTAATCAGCACTGTATAAGATGCCACTATATGTTTGATGGACAGTTTTTCTTTTTCTTTTTTCTTTGTATTTTTAATAGAGCTCTTGTTTGACTAGTGGATTATGTGAAAGAGCAATGTTAAGAAGTTTTTCCCCTATTGTTTTTCTTAATTTATTATAAGGGAGAGAACACTCTATGTGGTTTCAATTCCTCTAAATCCATGAATGATGTTTCATGGGGATACTTACTCCATGTTAAAGTTTGAACTTCAGAGAGTTTCTTGTTGGCAGCATGTAGTTGGGTGACATTTTCTAGATCCATATGACAGTCTCTTTCTTTTCATTGGTACATTTAGATCATATATTTATGGTAGTTATTTCACATGCTAGTTTTGTGGATATGGTAGGATTTTCCGGTAATCTCAGCATTTGGGGATGCTAATACAAGAGGTTAGCCTATGATGCAGAATGAAACTATAATTCATAACAACAAACCCAAACAGTTCTAGCACGTTGTGATGGTTAAATTTAAGTGTCAATATGACTGGATTAAAGATACTTAGATGGTTTTCACTTGTGTCTGAGGATGTTCCTGCAAGATAATTGTTTGTGAAATATTAGATAAAGTAAAATTAAAAAAATCCTCTCTAGAGTAGGTAGACATTATTCAGTCTGTTGAGGGCCCAAATAGAACAGAAATATAAGGAATGATAAAAGTATGCATTTGCTTTATCTGTGTGATATGTGATACCCATCTTTTCATGCCCTTGGATGTGATCTTTGTATTCTCAGGACTTTAGGGTCAGAAATTTAAATAAGTATGTTACTTAATGCCCACTACTGAGAAAACATGTGTTAATATTGTGTTGGTAAAATTACAATCCTAACTGACAGATGAAGGGTAATTTCTGCTTCTTCTTATGTTCTATTGAGTTATCTTGTGCTATTTTCTATAAATTTCTAACCTTGTAAATTTTTTTAGTATTTACTCATTGTTGACTCCACTTCATTTTTTAAAGCTTTGTATAGATATAGGTTACCCATTAACATGTGGCATTAAGCTTTTAGCATGCTAGCAAATATGTGAAGCCATCACTACAATCAACAATAGACTGCTTTCATTATTACCTGACCCTGCCTACCCTCTCCTTCCCAACTAATCAAAAATAGCAGTCTGATTTCTTTTTCTATGGATTGTCAATTTATGAAATTTATTTATAATATAATAGTGTTTTCTGCATAGATTTTACCTAGCACAAAAATTATGAGGCAAATCCATTTTATAGCGTGCATCAACACTTCATTCTTTTTTACTGCTGAATAATACCCCATAATTCAAAAAACCCAAAAAACATTTATAGTGTTTTATGGGTTATCCTTTCTCTTAGGTGAACTAACCTGTGAAGCACAGAATATTTCCTTTGCTGGGGTCATATTGATTTGCTTCACCTTTGCCTCTTGTCCTTCTAATATCAGAGCTTTGTCAAATCCAAACTCTTAAAGATATTTCTACATGTCTTCTAAGGGCTGTGTAGCTTTTACTCTCATAGCTGTGTGCACATTGTTTGTGTGAAAGTGGAGGCCAAAGACCAGCTATTTGAGGTCTGGTCTCAGAGGCTTGTCTACCATCTTTTCTGAGGCAAAGTGTTTTCCTGGCCTGAAACTTGTTGATTAGACTAGGATGGCTGTCTAGCTACTTCCCCAGTTTAGGGTTTACCAGCACATACCACCATGTTAGGCTTTTTGGGTGGCTTCTGGGAGACATAACTCAAGTCTTTGTGCTCACAGCAATCACTTTATAATCTGGACATTCTCCCAGTATTGAGTATACATTTTTAAATTAATGTTTTAGATGATACAACGAGGTATATGCCAACTCTCTTTTTTGAATGTAGATATTCTCTTTCTCCATAAACATTTATTGAAAATGTTATCTTCCCCCATTAAATAGGCCCAGTACCTTTTGTTGAAATATCATCAGTTGATCACAGAAAAGTGGTTTTAGCTCTATGTTTTCAGTTCTAGCTCATTGATCTTTGTCTGCTCTTTAAAGTGACATTCTGCCTCCCTTACTATAGTGTCACAGTCAGTTTCAACAGGGCAGAAGTGTTTAGTCCTCCAGGCTTTGACTAAAGCTCTTGCAATTCTATATAAATAGTAGAATATACTCATCAATACCTGACCCAAAAATGCCAGTTGTGGATCTATTAAGGACTGTGTTGAGTCTGTAGATCATTTCACCAAGTTTCACAAAGTGGACAACACTCACTGATTCAGTCAATGAAAATGAGATTTATTTTTATTTTCATGAATTTAAATCTTTTCTGATGTTGTCCAGCAGTGTCTCATAGGCTAAGGAAGTTCAGCAATAGTGAAGGCTTTCCCTGCACCCAATCCTGGGCTCATCTCCCTGACCTGCAAAAGCAAAGCTTAACATGAGTTTTGCAGGTCTCTTCATTTTTCCTAAGTATTTTATTCATCATTTTGGTTCTGTGGGAAATGGAAAGTTATCCACTTCCATTTTATGAGTATTTATCATAAGTATACAGAAATGTTATGGGCTATAGTAGTGTACACCTTTAATCCCAGCACTGAGGAGGCAAAGGTAGGTGGGTCTTTGTGAGTTCAAGGCTAGCCAGGGCTACACACAGAGAAACCCTGTCTTGAAAATCCAAAAATCAAAAACCAAAATAAATAAATAAATAAAATATAAATTTTAAAACAGTATGTAGAAATGCAACTTTAATAGAATAATCCTGTATGTTGCAATGTGGCCACACTTGACCTTTGTAGTGGTTATTGCACATGTCAACCCAGTCTTCTCTCATCACTGCATTCCACTCTTGCAGTAGTTAGTGTTCCAGTGTGCTACGCTTGCCAGTTCTTTCCTTTCCTGGTATTCCCGGGTTAGCTTGCAGTGCAATACCTGCCAGTATTTTGTATTTATCACACCTGGAGTTCTCTGAGTCACTTGGATGTGTAGGTTACCATTCCATTATTTTGCTCTTTTTCTCTTGAATTTTCATTGCATTTGTGTTGATGTCCACATTCCTGTGAGGGTTTTGATTTTCTCAACCTCTCCCACTGTATAAAATTTATTGCTTTCTCTCCAAGTTTACTGACTCAGCCAGTTCAACTCCACTATCGAGACCCTCTAAGGAAGTTTTCATCTTTATTATTGTACATTGTAGTTTATGTGTACCCAGGGGATTTCACAAGTGAGTTCTGGGCCAGTGTGGTGGCTCGGTAGTAGGTAAAGATGCTTGTCACCAGGACTGAGAACCTGAGTTCCATCCAGGGAGCCTCATAATGAAAAGAGAGAACTGACTCCCACAAGTTGCATCTGACCTCCATATGAGCACCAAGGCCCACACATATATGCACACACACAGACACAAAGACACACAGACACAAACAAAGACACCACACACACACACACACACACACACACACGCACATACTCACAAGAATAAATAACTATATGTATGAATAAATATTTAAAATTTTATACTTTCTGTTTGATTATTTATTTGCATTTATTAATATTCTTCATTTGGTGTGGCATTGTTCTCATATGCTCCTTTCCTTCATCACTGCTTCTTTAGTTCTTCCAATCCAGTTATGAAGGTAACTGTCAAGCCTTTGCTGAGTCTGATGCATGGCTACTGTCACAGGCTCTTTCCATTGTCCACTTTCTCTTCCCACTTTTTCCTTTTTGGTCTGGGCATTGTATATTGCTGTTTCTATTGTTTTGCTGAAAACTGAGTGTTTTATGTAAAATCTACAAACACCCCAGTGTGAGACTTCTTCCTGGTTGTGCTTGCTACCTGACTTACTTAGTGAATACCTGGTTTATTTTCCTTCTCTCCTTGCTCCTTGTTCCTTGCGGATGCAGCCACCGGATCTAAGGATAGTGACTCTTGGGTGACAGCTGTTCTGCAGTGTTCACTATCACCCACCAAGTGGAAGAAGTGTGGGGCCACTCCTGGCAGCCCGGTCTTTCAGCAAGTTTTCAGCAAGGCCCCAGGACATGGATTCTCTACAGACTGGTTCAATAGAATTTGATCTTCATAAGCAAATCCTGAAGTCAGTTTCAGAGATTGGTTCTGACACCGTGAGGATTTCACCCAGCCATCTTTTCCTTCTGTTTTCTCCAGCCGACAATTGGCCTGGCCCACAGCTTTTCCTCCATGTCAAATGACTCTCTTAGTAGCCCTCCAGCCGCTCCCCTCCCCCACTGCCACAGGCCTGACTATCTCTCCACAGTCTGTTAAAAACTGTATCAGTTCTTCTGGAAAGAGACTAGGCACTGTCATTTTGAGGGCTGCTTTTCTTTCTTTCAAAGCAAAATCCCAGAGTCTCAGCCCCGGAGCTACTGGTCAAGACCCTTTTGTCTGCCTTTCCAAGTGACTGGACAACTAGCATCTAAAGTTGCGCACTTATTGGACTGGTCCAAGTTATAAGGTTTTCGGCTTGCTTCACCTGGCTTAAAACCATTGTCTTAGGAACTGCATAGGGAGGGATTCTGGGACTCTACTATCTCCCTAGCACCACTCTGAAGATAGAGTTACCATTGTACCCATGGGGCTGAGCAGAAGAAAGGTGTCCTGGGCCATACTGCACACAATAAGAGTCCTAATGCCATCCTGTAGCTAGGAGCTGCAGAGAGAGGGACCTGTGCAGTTAGCCATACCTGGTCAGTAGCTCTGCCATAATGAGCTGGGGGAGGGGCAGGGCAAAAGAATCCATTCTGATCAGACACCACAGATTCCTGCTGTTCTTGCTATCTAGCTGACATTCTAAGCAAATGTGTTCCCATTTTTCTACTTCACTGGGAAGCAGGGTCACTGAGCTCTGTGTGTCATGCCCAGCATAGAAACAGCTGTCGTCATTTTATTGTTGTTGTTGTTCCTTCAGTGCTGGGGACCAGGACTGTACCTGGGATTTCAGGAGTGCTAGGCAAGTACTCTACACAGAGGTGTGTCCCCACGTCCGATCATTTTAACATAGCTTTCTCCAGTGCTGACTTCCTCGTTTTGCTTCATGACTCTGGCGTCACTGAAAAATATTTGTTTCAAAAAGCAGTTATAGACATCCTCAGAGAGTTCACAGTCAAGAGTGTCCACTTGCGACCTGGCGCTTGGATAATATTGGCTACACTGCCATTCCTGTGAGGCATGCTTGAGAATGTCACACTCTGGAGACCATTCTACTAGATTATGAGAACTTTCGCTCTTAAAGATTCTCTGCACTTCTCCCAGGACCCCACACATTGTCAGGACTTGCTGATCTGCACTTAAGGATGTCAGCAAATGATTCTTGGAGTCCCCCCAACTTTCATTTTTTTTTCTTGGCAGTGTTTGTGGTTTAGGAGGGAATTTCTCTGCTACATTTTAAAGAATTACTATGTCAAAGCTGTATATGGTCAAACCTTTTAACTGCTCTTAAAAATTTCTCCCTTTCCATTTCCCCCTTTTATTTGGTGGCATGGGCTCAGCTTCTTTTTGCCATTAATTTAGATGCTGCATGGTAATTCATACAAACTGAATTTGTATTATATGTTTAATGAACACACTTGGTATTTGAAGCATACTTTTGTAAACAGTAGGCTTCAGCCAGAATATCTTTATATCTCAGTCATTTTATATTTCTTACTTAGTACTTCTTTACAGGCTCTGAGTATATCTTACCCCACATACATAAGACCAGGAACATTTGTTACAGATTTTTTTTTGTGTGTGTATGTGTGTGTGTGTGTGTGTGTGTGTGTGTGTGTATAAAACTTTCAGAATGTTTGCAGCTACATAGTGAAATATCTTGGACTTACTTGGGTCTAAACACCAGCTTTGGTTACATGTTTACCTTATACACACAGTACAAAGAAGTTTTTATACAGTATTCTTAATATAGCTAATGTGAACTGTGACCATCACAGGAAGGCAGAGGTGGAATCTTCCACTGGGCCATCCTGTCAATGCTCATAAAGTCTCAAATTTAGAGCATATTTGAATTCAGACTTCTAGATCAGCGATACTGAAACTGTATTATGCCTTTACTATCTATGCTTTAATTTTATTAAAATCCATCCATTTAAGTAATGTGGGACTATTTCTTAATTTTATAAATATATGTCTATGTATATATTATGCTTATGCAGAAATAATCTTTCAGAGTACCCATTCTACATACTTAGAACTGTTCACATTAATGCTATGGCCAGAGTGTCAGATCAAATCTAATAAAGAGTTAATTAGTCTGATGTAGAACTAAGTCACAACAAAACTAAGTCACTGATAAAAACATTTCAGGGAAAAGCTGACAGAAACTGAATGTAAAAGAGCCCATCTTCCTTTAGACATTTTAAAAGCAAAGCAAATCACTTAACTTGTTTGATTAATAAGTTTGTTGGCATGCAGTAAGTTAAATAACTAACTTACTTGTGAATTGATTAACTTATTTTCTTTATCTTTAATCTTATCTTTGATTATATAATAAATGTAATATTTTTTCATCTGACTCATCTTCAGTTTTCATAAAGCTTTTGGGGTTTATAGAAAAATCAAACAATTAAGACTCTAGTAAATTAAGTTCACATTATGTCTAAGATCTGTGACAGTATTCAGAATGAAGCCCCAGTCCCGGGCTCAGCCAGGGCCCTTTCCACTGTCCTAGCTCATTTTGCTTTAATGAAATCTGTCCATGTCAAGACATTAGAGAAATCACTGTTCAAGAAAATCCAGCTTTGTTATCTTTAAAATTCTCCTAAGATTCTCAATATAGCAACACCTTATGTAGGCAGTTAAATGTGTTTGTTGCTTTAGTTAGACTCCCTTAAGTATGAAGTCACCTGAAATGTGGTTGAATCTATCAGTTAACTCAGGAGAGTAGACATCATGGTGTCATCGTGTCTTCCCATTTGGGAATTTGAGAACACAATATAGCCACTTATGCATTTAAAAGATAGTTGATTCTCTCAAAAAAAAGTTTCAACTATTTAAGTACAGATATTAAACACCATTCATCATATGTAGTCCTGTTGTTTTAATGAAATACATAGACCTAAACCATAGCATCTCATGATTGATATTTTTTTTGACAAATGCTTACTCCAGCATAACCCAAACCATGTTGTAAATGATAAATCAAACAGGATGAGGATAGAAATAGTTTTAGTTAGGCTAGTACAATAGGAAAAGTGGGAGCTGATGAGTGTTTCAAAAAAAAAAAAAAAAAAAAGGAGTGGTCCTCCGATTTTCCTGCAGGAGGTAAGCTTGGGAATTATCCTCTAGCCTTATGAGGTCACAGAAAGGACAAACATTTGCAACCTAGCCATGTACAAGAGCAGGTCATGGACTTTGTTATTTCCAAGTAGGGAAAAGTGGGGGCGGGGGTGCTGAGCCTTTGCTATGAGTTGGGAGCACAAGCCCAGGGAAAGAATAAGGCTGACAGTTTCCCCTTGTGTAGAAAAAGAATGGCATTGGTTCCTGTCCAACGCAGGGGAGAGGATAAACACTGGAGAGGGACAAAGCAGAGAAGAAACAGGGCGCCCAAGGTTCATGCCAGTACTGCTTTCCTGCAATCATCTGAGAGGCGCTGGCAAAGGTGAACTGCCTTAGAGTCCCAGAGAGGAGGCATTTCAAAAGAGGGTCCCCGACAAGAAGAAAGGAAGGAATGTAAAGCTCTCCAAAGGAAATAACAGTCCCCCTCTGAACATTTATCTCTGCAGTCACCTCGCTTTGATCAAAAATAATCTCAAAGGAAAGCTATTTTGATCCAACAACGACTCATCCTGTTTGGTTGGGCTTAAGTCCGTAACTAGTGCATTGGAGTGGCGTTTGTCAAGAATACTTTCCTAAGTGCTGTCGTGGGGGGGGGACCTTTATGAGGAACTCAGGTTAGCTTTCTAAAAGTCCTTAAGGATAGGCAGCCAGGTCTGACTTCACCTGTGATATCTGCAAGGTTGGGGGAATTTCTCCCTTCCCAATATCTCCATACCACCTTAGGACTCTTGGCCTTGTATCACCGGTCTTCCTTACTCCTTGTCACATTTTGGAACTTCTATTGTCGCCCAGTGATACATACATTGAAGGTTTGGTTCCCCAGCCTGTTGATACTAGTCAAAGATGATAGAACTATTATATGGTAGGACCTAGGGAGGAAATGACATCATTGTAGGTATGTCCATAAAGGAGATAGTGAATTCCTTTCTTGCACTTGGTCCTCCTTGCTTCTCAGCCACCATGAGGTAAATAACTGTACTCTCTGCCATATTGTATGGTGGTGCCACAGGCACCAAGCAATGGAACCAACTAACTGTGCACTGAATTTTAGATGGATAGATGGTGTTCGTTTTACCCTTATTTCTAGTGTTAGTGCCTTAAGAATGACCTAACCATTCTGAACTCTTCAGAATACTCTGTCAGTGTGCCTTAAAAATGTAATGCTGCAGAAGTCCAGGCCTGTCACGCAGAGGGCAATGTCTGCTCTCTTCAGCATTACGGTAATCAGAACTACCTGGGTCTGGCTACATCTAACTTATGTTACGAGAACCCAAGGAAGGATAAAAAATCAATAGTCTTGCTGGCCCTGTTGAAGTACTAACGAGTATATGCAAGGTGAAAGTCCTTCCTTAAGTGAGCAATCCATCTTGGGAACGATGCTGAATCAACACAGGTAATTTCTGTTTGTTCATTTACTGTGGGCTTTAGCCATAATTCTGTTCTTAACCAGAAAATATGTTGCTCTTTCTGCATCAGAATGTAAGCCTGCTCTATTCTGAAGCACTTAGCAAACTTTTTTATGTCATTCAGGTGTAAATTAATGAATAGTATTTTTCCTAATCACTGTTGCTATCAGTGTATTAACAGGAAAGCTAGCTGAAAAGCAAAAATCTTAAGGCGAAATAGCTTCAGTCAGCTCTGGTGCCTGTATCATCACATCCTCATAAAGTACAACTATTACTTAAGCCATAATAATTGACTGTCAGAATGAAAGAGGATAGACACGCTGTGGGACAGGCTCTTTATGGTGGCTATTCTACCTGCTGTTTTTCTCACAGTCAGAGCATCTCTTTGGTATGGAAGGGAGAAGCTGAAGGTCACTGAGCCCTTTGCAAAAGGGTCCATGGACCCCAAGGTTGAGATGCAGCCCATGCTGGGAGGCCCACAAAGCCCCTTTTATTGCTGTGTGGGCAGCTAGGCTTGCATCTCATTGAGGACGTTGCCTCACACATCCACACGAGCAATTAGAAAGAAAGGAAGGAAAACATCCGCCTGCTTGTTTAAGATGGTCAACAAAAGAAGGGAAGCTTGATATTGGAGAAAAGGGGGAAGGTCTGTAGAATCGGACTTCCATCCTGTAGAGCCTTTGAAGGAAGAAGGGAGGCTGGGAAAGGGGCTTTCACATCTGCCAAAATGTGTGTTTGTTAACCAGTGTATAAAGAAATGAAATTTTGGTTCACTTGCCATAGTGTTAATTTCAAAATAAATTGAATACAATGTGTTTAATTTCTCAGGCTGTTCCTCCAGGGCACAGTTCTATTTATGAGCTCAAATGAATACATAATAACAAATCTAAATTGATCGAGAAATAGCAACACAAAGCTTAGGAGTAGAAAAGGAACTGGGAAGTTAGTCAGGACAAAGAGACTATGTGGGAAAAAGCAAAGGATACTAGGAGTGAGTGGGCTGAGGTTTCAGAAGTCCTATCTAAAACTTTGGAAAGAGGGAAATAGGGTCACTTTTCCTCCACTGGCCTCAGTTCCTGGGCCTTCCCAGTTCCTTAACAGTGCCAGTGGGATTGTCATCTGTTTCCTCTGGATCAATTATGATGGTTGCTAAGACCAAAGATGCTCCACTCTGAAGACGCAGGTGGATTTGTCTAGGAAGATGACATCGTTCTTTGCTGCACTCATTCCTAGCAGACAGTAGCCGTACAAATAGACCTGGGATGCCTTGCAAGTTGAATCAACTGGGGAGGAAATATGGCTCTCTGGGATGAATGAGGGTGAAGAAGGCTGCCCATGAGAGATACAGTTGGCAGCCTGTGAGTCAGACAAAGGAAGCCATCCTAAAACTTCCAGACATCCAGTCTTAATAAAATCCAGCCTGTGCAGGCTGTCTCGTGACAGAAACACTAATGTACCTGGGGTTGTGGAGACAGGTAGTACACAGGGCTTCACACATTACTACATTCTCTGAAGGCCAGGAGGCTCATCAGCCTTGGACAGTGCAGTTATCACACCCCGGAGACAGGAGAGAAAATCTGGGTCCAGCGTAGCTGAGGCTTCCCACAGGCACTGTCAATGCTTACTGTTTGTCATTGAAACCCTGGGGTACTCCATGACACAGGTATTTTTATCCATCCCAGTTTTGCAAAGAATGAAATTAAATCACACACATGTTTGCCCTGGTTGCAGGCCTGCAAAGTAGAAGGGTTGTAGGCTCCTCTCTCTGCTGTATTGCTGCACCGCCAGCCAGGGAAGCCCTGTCTGTCTTTACGCCATAAATTAAGTCGTAATAAATGTGTTTGGTGTCCTCCTCTTTAAACACAAAGAATAGGTGTGCATATGCAAGCATGCACTCACTGAAAACAGAACACGGGCTAATATTGACACAACTGTTGTTCTGAATGTCATGAGCACCCCACTACCCCCACACCTTGAGTAATAGCTTCACCAACGTCTTATAGCAGGGATGCTTCTTGCCTGTTTTGTTTGTTTGTTTGTTTGTTTGTTTGTTGTTTCCCACAGTATTTCTCTGTGTTGTTCAGTTTTGTCCCATGTGGGGAGCAGAGGGAGTCCTTAGTGAATGTGCATTGAAATAAGTATAGCCATGTTAAGGACTCTAGTGCATAAGACCCATTGGAAAGCCTCCCCCTGGTTCATGTGCCAATGTCCACTGTGTGTGCAGAATGTTAATGGAGTTTTCACCTTCCAAATGTTTACTGCTTGAGACTGCCCCACTACAGAACCCTGCTATCAATATTAAGATTAGCTAATCATGCCCCCGGTTCAATTGCATATTAATAACCCTACCTCCTCATTCAGATGTATATAATAAACCCATCTCCTCTATTCAGGTGCATAAAACAGTTGCACTGAGGTTTTTGCTGGTGCACCTCCACCAGAGTTCCCACAACCTACCCAATTCCAGCTTTTTTGTTCATGTACCTGTGCCTCTGTCCTTTCTTAATTCCCTCATAACACTCGTCAGCTCAGTCCCTAAAACTGTGCGGTTCGAGGCTGCCCCAAACTTGAAATCCTCCTATCTCTCTTATAAGTAATAAATGTATGGGCATACACCAACATCCCCAGCATTTTTACCCATTTTTAAACTCTGTGTGTGTGTGTGTGTGTTCACATGTATGCATGTATAGATTTATAGATAGATATATACATATATACATAGATAGATAAGTGAATTTACATGTATATATAGAGATTTATATATTTTTGTATCTAGCTTTATCTGCTTGACATTCTAATAGTGAGATATATCCTTTTTACTTAACAGAATATTGTACAATAATGAAAAAGTCAATTAGTATGTTTTATTACAATTTATTCAACCATTCTATTTATAATGGACATATTAATAGTTTTCACATTCTGTTTATTTTGTATAGTGTTGCTACATACACTCTAGCAATATGCATCTGTATTTTGATAAATGAATAGACATATTTCTGTTGGATGGTCATTAAGCAGGCATAGATTCAGTTTTTAAATATCTTTAAATGTTCTGTGAACATGTGATCTAGCTCATCGTCATTGACAGATGTGGCAGGGGAAAGGAGTGAAAGGCGTGCTATGAGCATCTGTCTTAGGAAACACATTATGGCTTCTTTCCTGGCAAGTAATTAAGAAGATGACACTGTGTAAAAGGTCCAAACCCTTTCTGCACCATTGTTCTCTAAATTCACTCCAATATTCAGACCCTGCCTTTCCCCATCTTGTGATGGACTCCAGTGGGAGTCCTGGTGAGCACTGGTGTGCAGCAGACTGTAGGGCAACCTGGTCTCTCCCAAATCAACTCCTAACTATTTCTCTAACTTCCTTGTTCTCTGTGTTTGGTGTTTTTGGGTTCTCACTCTATGGCTTGCTCTGTTTGTTCACTGGAACACACTGGTGCTGAGTGTAACCAGATCTAGACTCCGGCTGCTACAAACCCCTTCATGGTAGCCCCAAATCCTACCTCATCTCCACCTTCCACCTTCCAAGAAACTCCAGTGGCAGGATTGGAGTATGAAGTTTTGGCAGACACACTGAGGGGAAGGAAAAGCATATGTGTTCCTGTGTATGTGTATGGGTATATATATATATATATATATATATATATATATATATATATATATATATGGCGTGTGTGTGTGTGTGTGTGTGTGTGTGTGTGTGAATCCCATCCTGAGCCACGACATTTAAACATCTGTGGACACTGGCAGATGCTGCAAACTTTAGAGAGTGCTTGACTGCTGGCATTGCTCTCTGGCCTTCTGAAGCAGCTGCTCTCATCTGTCTCTTCATGCTCCTTCACTACTCTCATTTTCTTTGGCTATAGTGCTGTTCTTTGATGACTTTCATACTCTACTGGAAGTGGCCAGAGGAGTCCTTGGGTCTGTGTGGCCCCAAGAAGAGCTCCACGCCTCATCAACAGGAGGTGGGCTCAACTCCAGTTGTTAAGTCTGCTTCCCACAATGCTAGAAGTACCCATCTGTAGAAAATTTAGAGCTCGACCAGAAGTATAACATTAAAACACTTTGCATGTGTGTGGGCCTTTCTCCACCCCTCATTTACTCAGACTCAGCCTGCCTCCTTACCCTTCCGCAGCTAGCAAATGTGGGCCATTTGCAGGCAGCAAGTCCTGAAAGCTATTGGCCCATACAGGGTCCTCAAAACATCTGCTATGGCTTTTGTTCTTGGCTTCCTAGGGGAGGAAATCTTGGGTCCATGGCACCTGTTTCTATTTGACTTCCTGTTTTAAGTCCCTCCCTTGGTCGAGTGAGCCTTGGCTTCCTTGTGTCCTCTGGCTGGACCCTAAGAATCCCATAAACCTAGTCATTTGTGACCAAACTGCCCACTTTTCTCCTCAAGTTTCCAGCTCAGGGGTTTATACAAAGGTCTTTATTTAAGGCAAAAATGTGAGAGACATGGAGGGGGTTATGCATCTGCCAATAGGTGTACTTGACCTATCAATATGGTGACATTTGAACACATAGAACCATTAGCACACTGTTTTGGAAAGGTAGCTTGGAAATGTCATGGGTCTCAGTAGAGAGACCCCTGCTTAGTTCTGAGTGGACACTGTTGGTCTTGTGTCTACACCAGGTCCCAGCTTCTTGCCTGGTCTCATGTTTGTTATAATCCCTTATTCCCTCGGTCCATTCTAGATGTCAACAGGGGTGTGCATCTACCTGCAACAGCAATGGCCCCCAGCTCTAGATCTCCTGCAAATGAGATACTACGGGAGGTTTTCTGTGTTCTCTTTCCCATTGATCTAGCATTAGAAACAGTGAGAGGAATTTCCCAAAGCTATCACAAAGACGAGTGACTTCTGGGGATTAGGCCTAAAAGATTTGGGGGTACAACCCCCTACTTCCCCTATTGTCAGGCTTGAGTTGTTTGTCACCCACCCCCTTAAACTCAACTCCTTGTACTTCCCAGCAAAACTAGGACATGGTTCCTTAAAAGTGTAACGATGTTCCCTTTATCATCCTGAGCTTTAGAACTTGGCTTCGGGTACTTTTAAATGAACAGTCCTAAAATCATGAAATTAAACCGCCAGTCATTAGAGCTGATACGCCACACCTTGCTTGGTGTGCTTCCTTTTCATATTGCATTTGTGATGGACAGTTCCTTGCATGAATAATAGAATGGTCCTGAATGAATTCATGTCAGCTCTGCCTGGGGGAGAAGCGCAAGGTGAGCTGGATGACTCCGAGTGTGATCCTTTGGCTGTTGACATTACTTTTAAACTTTTCTTCTTTAGGCTGCAGGCCTGTGTATTAAATAAATGATAAACACGGTGTCTCTCACTGGCTGGCTCACTGTTTGAGCTACAAAGACTCCTTCCCAGGTAGCTGAGAGGTTAATATCACTGAATTATGTATTTATTCTGTGTAGTTTAGGTATGCCTATTGTCTGCTTCTCCTCCAATTGCTTTTTGTCAAAGCCGTCTGACTTTAAGCAGAGGAAATATTTCATCTCCAGCAAGGCTGGATTACAAAGATGGACTCTGTCTTTGGTGGAAGAAAACAAAAAAAAAGTAGCTAAGAAAATTTTTTTATTGGATTAGAGAGTTCATAGGTTGTTCTTTCTATTTAAAAACCGGTTGGGAGAAAACAGCTATTTGTAAACTGAATGAACTAAAAAAGGCAGGAGCAGTTTGTCACACAGGGCAGACCCCAAAACCTGCAGACCTCCTGAAACCTATTCTAGATACAGTGTTGGTTATTTCTATCTCCTATTTCTTTTCTGGTCTACATAGAGAGGAAGAGAGAGCATGTGTGGAAGATCATTTGTGGGAATCAGTTCTCTCCTTCCACCATGTGTTTGCCGTGGCTCAAACTCAGGTCTGCAGGCTTGGTGGCGAACACCTCCACCCAGCATCTTGCCAGCCCCCTATTCTCTTTCCCTACTGCACATGTGACACAATCATCATTTAGATGGAAGAGGGACGAAATGAAGAAGACAGTTATGGTGTGAATGAAAAGCAGTTCAGAAAACCTCAGTCATGCTGAGGAATACATTGTCAGCTGCCTTGCTAAGGCTCCTCATGCTTTAAAGTCCTCCAAGCATGCTACATTACAACAGCAAAGTCATGGGTACATTCCTCCCTTTTTTTCTTTCATCTCTGGTTTCCTCCTCCAGTCCCCCTCTTCCAAAGCAGCTTCTTTGCCTCTTACAAACACTTTGGGGGACCATCTCAAACATGAAGCAGATGCTTAACAGTCGTTGTCATGAGTCATGATGAACAAAGGGCAGCCAAGGTCATATCCCCAGGGACTTGGTTCCATCTCATAGACTAACAAAATGTGAACCCTCAGCAGACATGTACTGTCCCCAAAATTCTGAACAGGACCATTTAGGTTTCTCGGTACTTGTCTTCTCAGTTCTTCAGTCCACTGGTCTGACCTATGAAGACTATAAGGACCACAATCCTAAGTGTGTCTCTCAAAGCAGAGATCTGGTTCCCTACAGCTAGATTGAGCTTGACTTAGGGAAAGACAGTGCAAGGGCTAAATAGTGTGTGTTAGTTGGTCTAGAAAGTGATTCCTAAATGTTTTGTCTTATTATACTTTTATATTATCTTTGGACTGTTTACAAGTATTGATAATTAATATTTTAGACATTATAACTGAAGAAATAAAAACTAACTCTTCAAAACATAGTATTAAAAATATCTATATATACTTAGTTGCTGTACATATAAATAAATATATACTTATTTCCCTTTTATCATTAATTCTTCAGTGGCAACAGCATTCTCTGACATGGTTTAGGCTCAGAACATCAGAGGTAGAGCTCGAGAGTTGATTCAGCAGTATAAAGATCTTGTAACTGTTGCAAAGGGCCTGGGCTGAGTTTCCAGAACCCACGTGGTGGTTCATAACCATCTGCAACTCCAGTTTCAGGGAATCCTGTGCCTTCTTCTGTCCTCTGCTGGCACCACTCATGTATGCGTTTGGTGCACAGAGAGACATGTAGGCAGTGCACCCATACACATAAAATGAAATAAGTTAATCTTAAACAAATGAAAAAACAGAGACGTAATGTTAGGCTTGAATCTCAGGGAACATGGCAGTGACAGAAGGGACAGAAGGAATGTAGCTGTTAGATGATAGAGTGATGTTCAGCAAGATGTGTTCTGGACTCCTCACAAGACTGGGCCCTTGAAATTTCCATCATGGATGGGGAAGGAAAATAGTCCATTAGCCCCACTCCTCCCTGAGAGACTATTAACAATTAATAGTTGGGGGGGCATTTCTTTAGTTGTGTGGCCACAGATAAACTGCTCATGTTCCAATAAATAACCTCCCATCCATACCCAGGCAAGAAACTAATCAAACTCAGTGAGTCACACTTAAAAGAGATGTCAAAGTAGGAAGGCAACTTGTTAAGAAGGATTCCAGCAGGAGGAGGACATGGAGGATGGGAAGTCATTATATAAATCTATGGAACTGTCAAACGATAAAACGATTAATTAAAAAACCACAGACACTATTAATAGTTCCTCCTGATTCATCACTCACCCTAATCTATAAATTTCTTTTTTAAAATGGCTCTAATGTCTATCCATGTCTCTCAAAATCATGATGAAGTCCCACTCACATGTTGTGGCTTTATGCTTGAAATAACAGCCATAAGCTCCAAGCTAGGCAAGCCCAGCTTTTCTTTCACATGCAGGGCTGTGAGTAGAAGGAGAGGTGAATTAGTAGATCTAATCAGGGTAGTAACAATCGCAAGGAGCTGTTTCTATGTTCTGTCGTAATTGTCCCAGTGTCTGTCTGATGCAGGCACTCATAAGTTGATTTTGCCGATGTCAAAATTAAGACATAGACAGTTTAAGAAACTTGGGTGAGTATCCAGGAGCTTGAGAAGAGTGGAGCTAAGGCCGAAACCAAGGGCTGATTCACAATTGAGCCCACAAAATTTGTGTAATGGCCTGTGGTGGTAGGATGAGTAATTACTGAATGGATATGAGAGTCAGTCAGGGAATGCACACAGGGACTCGTGCAGAAGAGTGGGACATGGAAGGCACGTGACCTGACTTTGTGCCCTTTCTCCAGCAGAGAGCTGGCACTGGTGTGAATATGGTAGCTGCTGTCACCACCAGTGCTAATATTTCAAGTCTGTGGCAATCTTTCTACCTATACACTGCACAGTCCACGATCTCACTTAAGACAGCAGAGTGCAAGGTAATCAGCGAGTATTGGAAGAATTCTGATTGGCAGCATAGTGTACTAATGCTTCCTTCAATTAGTTTCCTCCAGAGTTAATCCCATTTACTTTTCCTGTTTGGGCGACCAGCTGTTTGAAGTTGCTGGGCAACCCAGAGTTGAGAGGGAGGGAGAGTAAAGAAAGATGGAGACCCAGTAGCTGGAACCAACATAGTGATAAGGTGAAAATCATACGCCGGATGATTTGTTTTTAGAGCACCAACAGATCATGCCAAAATAAAGATGAAAAAGGTGGACTAAATTCAGATCCGAGCATTTGTTTTTCAGGATTTATGTTCTTAGAGTAATGTAATTTTTTTCTTTTGAAACAGTGTGATAACAAAGAACCCAGAGATTAGATGTCCAGTGAAAGGGAAAACATGTTGTGTCTTCAGGAAAGCAAGAACATTTGAGAGAGGCCAGCTCCCTTCTGGGACTACTGCTGCTTCTAGAGAAGTGAATTGGAAACTGAGTGTACTCAATCCTGCAGAAACTTCAGAAGCACAAAGCTGCAGGAGGTAGAGGGACTAAAAAGAACACCAGGACGATAAAACTCAGGGTATTTTAGAGTGGCATTGAAAATGGAGGTAACAAGATGGGAGTCCGCAAGCCCCATGCCTCCTAGATTCTGTCTCCCATGTTGGTCCTGGAAGTGGTTTGGTGGCAGACTCCTGCTTATAAGGGGAGGGAACACATTGCTACAACTTCATCCTGGGAAAGCTGAAGCCATTGCCTAGGAAAGGCAGGCTCCCATCAGGTATGCTGGCTGACTATAAAGAGGGAAGAGCAGTTGGGCATTCTGTAAGCAAAGACTCACTAGGTGATCCTAGGGAGGAAACATCTCCTAAGAGCCTCTGGCAACACACTGCCCATTTGACAGAGATTTTTTTTCATCTAAGAAACACAAGGCTGCATTCATCTCTCTAGTAAAAGCCAACGCATAACAGAAATCACAGGAATGGCTGCAAAGCTTTCAAGGAGAGCTGGAATGCCCAAGCCCACCAGGGTCACTTGGTGTCACTCGTGGCATGCCAAGTAGCACCCCAGATTTGAAAACAATGCATTCCTTTTCATATAAATGAAATGAGAATGTTTCATTTAGCTCTCAGCCCTATGTTCTCAAAGGGTGATGACTCCCACTCTGTCTGTGGGAACTTAGCTGGAGTAGAAGAAGAAAAGAAATATTGAGAAACTAGGAGGCAGAGAATCGACCTTCTGTATAGATAGAATGATGTGACTGAATATAGACGAAAATACATTTTTCATTAAATAATAATTGAAATATTATAAAGTCTGAATGTATAAATTTAAAGCCTCTGTATTTATTTGGCTAGAAATAACTTACTTAGTTAATATATTACCACATAGATCAATTTATTTGTACATATACTTGTATGTTCAGATATAAATACTTTTTAAACAGACAAGTGTCATATAACCTATTTTCACAACTTGGACATTGAATTAATGCAGTAAAAATGGCCGTGACTTCAAAAATTAATACTTTGTATTAGTCTTCTGACCATACCATATGGCTTACATGTTTGTCTAGCTCTTAGAGCAGGATGTTCATATGTTTTAGTAAATGTGATACTTAGTGATGTCTACTCGGCTCTCTCAATTCTCCAGTAGCTCCAATTCTGCAGGAAGAAAGGACCACCACATGACTATCATTGTATTCAACCTAAGTACATAATATCTAGCAGAGAAATGAAGAAGACCATAGATCTAAGATGGAAACAGGATTACTTTGACAGTATGATTATCCTACTGGAGTTCCCAAAAGCCCCAGGACAGAAAGATCTCCTTGTGTATAGAAGACTGTAGAACAAGTGCTACCTCTGCTCAGAGAAGAAGTCTGTGTCCAAGGGAGGAGTTCTGCTAGGTATAGCCTCAACTTCTCACATCATGATCCCTAAACCACTTCTGTAAACTGTGGCCCTAGAAGAACAAGTGTAGCACTCTGCTCTGGACTCTCCATATCCACAGCATCTAGGATGGGACCGAAGACTGACCGAAGCCCTAACTGAGCCCTGCCTGGCTCTTCCTTTCACCTCCAAACTAGAGAAGGAAGATCTTCTTTTGAAAGGGATGCTACCTTCACTGTAAATATTTCACAATTTGGTATAACTACATATGACCCTCTGCTGTTTCTCTGCTCTCTGTAACTGGGTAATTTTTAATCTCTACCTTCTTGCAGCATCCGTACATTCCGTATCATTACCCCGTTATTGTTGTCATTATCAGTACTTGATGATATCTTTCCGTTCTGGTAGGCCTTTGTTCATTCTTCTCTAAGCCACAGACATCTTCAGTTGTCATTTCTCTGCTTTCTTCTTTCTAGGGCAGCACAAACTCCCAGAGGTAAGCAGACTTTTGGACTTTGGTTTCCTGTAAAATTGAGTCAACCTGCTGACCTGTTGGAAAGGTATTTCAAGTATAGGCAAGCTTTCTAGAGAATTTCTGCGCTTGCTTCTTGGAAATTTTTTTTCTCAAATATAGGATGCACTCATTAAAATAGGCCATGCTACCTTAAAAAAGGAGAAATACAAACAAGAATGTTGAACTGTTCTGTTCTTTGAACTCTTGATGGAACATTGAACATTAGTTGAAAGGCCACAACATTCAGAGAAGCATGGCAAAAAATAACATGATATTTAAAAAGGAATAGTGTCTTCCTCTTTCAGGGTGTGGGGAGCAGGAGGGGAAAACAGCCTGGAACTGCATGTCTGATTGGTGCCCAGTGGCTATGTAAAACTTCTTTAGACATATGTCATGATTCCTCATAAAACAAAAGCCTAAAATATTTACTTGGGAGCTGTTGGGCTAAGGTGAAAAAACTCAAATGATTTTTTTTTCTTTTAAGAAATTCTTAGCAATGTTTTCCTTTTATCTTAAGCAGGTGAGTTTTTAAAACATTTTTAAAATGGTTGCATTTAGAATCTTCAAGAGGGCTTGTTAATTCTGCATTTGATGGGCTGGATCCCAAGATCCAGACTGTGAGCTTACCTGGTGCACACACTGCAGAGCCCAGCATGTCTGGGTTTCCACAGAGGGGTAGCAGACAGCCTGGCATGTGGACAGACAAGCTTGCATGCTCCAAGTGGCAAAGCACAGTTCATCTCCAGAATCAAAGCCTGGCCTACTTCCTCTGGACAGGTGAGCAATGACTTAGATAGAGAACACAGTTTTAATGGCCTTTTCACAGAATCTGTTTCCTGAGTGAGAGGGTATACCAATTCAAATATTTGCTATTCCTTTCATGTTCTGGGCAGTCTTTGTTCCCTTTCCTCACACTCATTCATCTGTCTGTGCAGCCTGTCTCCAGAGTGCTCTTGATGAGATTTTTTTTTCTTTATCAGGAGATTGATTTTCTTGCATTTCTTTCTGAAATTACTGAATCCAATCTCCTAGTAGAATGACTCAAATCTTGGGGAAAAAAATGTCTAATTTCAGAGTGGGGTAGTCATAGGATCAAAATGGCTGCCAGAAGGTCAGTTTGCAGAGCACAGGAGATGTCTTGTGGCCCACCTGGATCCTTTCCTCATGAGCTTCTAGTTTTCTCCAGCCTTCATTTGCTGATACTCAAGGGCCACTCTTCTCAACTCTAGGAAGCATCCCATGCCCATGTAGCTTTTTGCTGTAATTTCTTGGTTTCCTAATCTTCACTGGATCTCCTGTTCTTATTCTCTATACACCCCAGCACCCCCTTACTAGGCTGTCTGCCCTTAGAAGCATGAACCTTGGTGTTTAGAATCAGATTGGCCAGTTAATACCCTTCACTGGTGATGGCAGGTAGTTTTGGCCTCAACTTGGATTAACAGCTGCTGGATTCCTGGGTTCAAGGGCAGTGCTGCTGGCAGACCTCTGCATCTTTCCATAGGAGATTCCATGGTGGTCTCATTGTATGAAGCAGTGCTTGCTATGGGACCTTTGCAAAGAGTGATATGCACATTTACTGTCTACCTGGATGGCTTATTAATTACTAACAGTTGTGTTGATGCTGGCAATGGGTAATAGGAAATCCACCCATGTCTTCTGTCTAGTCAGCCTAGAACTGGCTTAATGTAGCAATATGTGCAGTTATTATACACAATTACTGCAGAAATGCCCAATTTTCTGTAATCAAAATATCTAGTATTTTTAATTCACAGGTTTTGCCCAATGGCCATTCTGCCATTTCTCTGTGGAATGTGAAGAAATGAACTCACTTAAGTCTTTTTGATCCAGCGTATAGTTAGTCTTAAAAATCTTTCTTTTCTTTTTCTCCCATTGCTTATGGTGTTACTGCTATTTATTCTGCCATGTCAGTAGAGCTGTCAGGCCAGCCCCAGAGGCAGGGCTGGGGTTTGAGACAGTTGTTTTGTTGTTCACATTCCAATCTTCTTAAGAAACGCCTGAAAAGAAACGTCGGAACTATACTCTGCAAGTACTTTTCAGAGCCGTGTCCTGGAGAAGTTAATAGCTGCAGAGTTCTGGAGAGAGTGAGAAAGGACTGTGGGAATCTCCTCCTCCTGCTACGTTGTGATGATGCTAGTCACTCGCTTAAAAAAATTCCCTCTCAAGACCAAGACATAAAATTTCAAAGATTATAAAAAGAGTGTGTCTGTGTTCCTCTCTCTGGCTTTCTCCTGAGATAGAAAAGGACAGCTATTATAAATAATGAAATGATTCTTTCTTGCATTAAAAAAGAAGAAGAAAAGAAAGCCCCAGGCACTCTTGGCAGAATGCCCCAGGGTCTTTTCTAGCAGGATTCCCCCTCTGCACTTTGAGAAACCTTCTTTCTCCTGGCCTCTAGCTGAAAGGCTGCACAGAAGGTGGACTGTGGGTAGCGTATTTTTATTCCTTTCTTCCCAGTTATTATCAACAGCTGAGCAAGATGGAGATGGGAGGTGACCAGCGCAGGACCTCAGCATTTGAGAATGATTAGCTCCTACTCTCTGGGCATTGTGGACTGAAGCCTGAGCTCTTTAATTCTCTCGTGCAATATTTCATTCATCTTGTCGTCTTTGAAAGAGGCCATTACAGGCCATTAAGACTCTTTCAGCCTTAGCTTAGCCTTGGGCATCTAAGAAAGCCAGGAGAATGGAGAGGGCAAGGGACTGACATGAACAGCCCTGGCTGTGAGGTCCCAGCCACTCACTTGCAGAAAGGCCTGTTCTAAGCTTTCTGTGAACGCTAATGAGGGTAAAGATGTGTAGTGCTTTATTGTATAGGCAAGGTGTTTTGTTTTTAAAGTCTTTTAAATTTTTACATGCTTATGAGGATTAAGTGAACATGTGCATAAGTGTGTGTAAGAACATGTATGTAAAACATTATTTTGAAAATGTTATTTTATGTCAACTTTAATGGGAGCCATGGTGCCCAGGTTGGAAGAACAGGGACAGTGACTCTCTTTCCTGTGTCTTCCCCCTGATAAATGGACAGTGTGTTGACCTGAGCAGCACTGTTCATTTCAAGGCAAAAATCCCAATAGTTGTTGGTGTACTGCATCAAACTGCTGCTGTTTCCAAGCAAGAAGGCCATCTGCACAGGGCCAGCTCTTCTGTTAGGAAGAGGTATCTTTGTAGAGGGCGCAGGTCCCAGGGACTGCACTCAAGTGGCCACTGAAAGCTTGTTAGGGCCTAGAAAATTATGTGAGAAGTGTACTGTTAGAATGAGGCACAGAGTTAAATCAGGTAAATCCCATCAGAGTTAAAGGTAAAATTGGATTTGACATCTCTGTGACCCTGTCCCATACATACTGACATCGAGTTCATGTCCAGACCAACTCCTAGGGGCTATATTTTCCCCTTTCATTGAAAATAGATTTTGTCCAGGTTACAATTTCCCTCCCTCTACTCCTCCTACTTCCTTCCTACCTCCCTTCCCATCTGGATCCACTCACTTCCTGTCTCTCATTAGGAAACAAACAGGCTCCTAAGGGATCATAATGAAATAAAATATTATATAATAAAATAAGACAAAAACAAACACATCAGAATAGGAAAAAACAAATAGAAAGAAAAGAGTCTAGGAGAAGGCACAAGAAACAAACCCACTTGTTGCCACACTTAGGAATCCCATGAAAACACTAAATTGGAAGGCATAATATATATATATATGAAGGACCTATAGAGTAAAAGAGAAGAAAAAACATATATAAATAAAATAAATGAAAAATAAGAAATCATGTGATAAATATTTTTTTAAAAAGAAAGAAAAAGTGACAACCCTGACAGGACATAATGAGACAAGAAATATCCAAAGCAGCCACTGAGTTCATTTTCTGTTGACCGTCTACTGCTGGGCATGCAGCCTACCCTTTAGAGTAATCTGTTTCCCTAATGAGACTCCCTTGGAGCAAACTAAATTTTCACTTACAAGAGGTTACCAGTTGGAGATTGCTCCTGGGCTAGGGATGGGGGGAGGATTCCACTTCTTTCAGCTCTAGGACCCCATCTGTTGCAGACATGTGCAAGCCTTGTGCATGCTGCTTCGATCTCTGTGAGTACATATAAGCATCCATCCTGGTGATTTAGAGGCCCTTGTTTTCTTGGTGTCCTTTATGCACTCTGGCTCGTACATTCTTTCTGCCTCCTCTTCTGCAGGGTTCCCTGAGCTCTGAGGGGAGGGATTTGATGGAGACATTCCATTTAGTTCTGAGTGTTCCAAGGTCTCTCGCTGTCTGCATATTGTCTGGCTGTATGTCTTTATTTTTTTTTCCCATCTGCTTTAGGAGAAAGATGGGATGGCTTTCCTGAAGGACAGCTGAGCAAGGCATTGATCTATGAGTATAGCAGAATGTCGTTATTATTACTACTTAAAAGAGAAAATATGCAGCTTTACCCTAGGTTCCTAGGATATCTAGTCTCATGTTCTTTGTCACCCAAGCAATGCTGGGTAGGGGTCCCAACCTTTGAAGTGAGTCTGAAGTCAAAGCAGATGTTGATTGGTTATCACCACAAGTTTGTGCTTCCATTATACTAGCATGTCTTGTAGGCAAGACACCGTATTTACATAAAATGACAGGCTTGGTCTTTACGTTTTTCCTTTGGCAGTATGAGAGTACTTTTCTGTACAGAAGAAGATAGTGAAGGAGTGAAGACTATGTAGGCAGCAGTTCATCTTCTCCATGATCAATGAGTTGTGTAGGTGTTGTCTTCAGCAATAGGGCCTTGCCATCAATCTGTGGAGAGGAAACTGTAGTCTCAGTAACAGCCTGGGTTGTCTGGTGGTTCCAGTTCCTCAGCTGATTCTGTTTCCTCAGACTGGAAGCCTCTGAGTCCTCATCCAAATGGATCTCAGCTGAACTGCTGCTCAAAAGCTGAAAGCATTAACCAGGCTCTAGTTCCTGGTTTTCATGCCTTATATAACTTTCTGCTTCCTGCCATCACTTCCTGGAATTAAAGGTGTGTGTCACCATGCCTGGCTGTTTCCAGTGTGGCTTTGAACTGACAGAGATCCAGATGGACCTCTGCCTCCAGAATGCTAGGATTAAAGGTGTGTGTGCCACCATTTTCTGGCCTCTATGTTTAGTGGCTGTTCTGTTCTCTGACCCCAGATAAGTTTATTAGGGTACACAATATTTTGGGGAACACAATATTACCACACACTCTGGATGATTTTTTTTTCTAGTTCCATCCATTTACCTGGGAATTTCATGATCTCAATTTTTTCAACAGCTGAGTAAGTACATTGTGCAAATATACTACATTTTCTTTATCTAATTCATCTATTGAGGGACACCTAGGTTGTTTCCAGTTTCTGGCTAGTTTGAAGAGAGCAGCAATGAACATGTTTGAGCAAGTGTTGGTGTCGTAGAATGAAGCATCCTTTGGGTAAATGCTAAAGAGGAGCTTAGCTAGATCTTGAGGCAGATTGATTCCTATCTTCCTAAGGATTCACCATACCGATTACCAACCATAGTGGATGTATGAGTTTGCACTCCCACTAGCAATGGAGGAATGTTCTCCTTACTCCATATCCTCACTAGCATGAGCTAAGCTATCACTTGTGTTTTTTATCTTAGCCATTCTGACAGGTATAAGATGCAATCTCAAACTAGTTTTGATTTGCACTTCCCTAGTGGCTAAGGAAGTTGAACAGTTCTTTAAGTGTTTCTCAACCATTTGAGTTTCCTCTCTTGAGAATTCTCCCTTTAAATCTGTACCCCATTTTCAAAATAGGGTTATTTGTTTTCTTGGTATATAGTTCTTTATGTATTTGGGATATTAGCCCTTAAATGGATGTGAAGTTGGCAAAACTCTTTTCCCATTCAGCAGGCTGCCTCTTTGTCCTGTTGGTGGTGTCCTTTGTTGTGCAGAAGCTTTTCTGATTTGTGAGGTCACATTTACTAATTGTCCATCTTAGAGCCCGTGCTAATGGTGTTCTGTTCAGAAAGTCTTTTCCTGTGCTAATGAGTTCAAGGCTATTTCCCAGTTTCTTTTCTATCAGGTTCAGTGTATCTGGTTTTATGTTGTGGTCTTTGGTCCATGTGGAGTTGAGTTTTGTTCAGGGTAATAGGGATGGATCTGTTTGCATTCTTCTACATGCAGCCATCCAGTTTAATCAGCACCATTTGAAGCTGAAGATGCTTCTTTATCAAAAATCAGGTGTCCATGGGTATGAGGATTTATGACTGGGTCTTCAATTTAACTCAGTTGATAAAAAAGTCTGTTTCTGCGCCAGTACTGTGCTGTGTTTACTGCTATAGCTCTGTAGTACAACTTAAAATTGGGAATAGTGAGTTTAGCAGTTCTTTTATTATTCAAGATTGTTTTAGCTATCCTGTTTTTGTTGTTGTTGTTTGTTTGTTTGTGTTTACATATGAAGCTCTTTTTTGTTTCCTGAATTTAGCTAAGGCAGCTCTCGCAGGCTTTCAGGCACTCAGGTCTGTTTCACTGTTAGTGAAAAGATTTACCAATCAAAATGCCTAATACTCCCTCCACAAGAGCCCAGTGCTTTCCTACTGGTTCAAAGGAGGCAGAATTTCGTCATGCTTTCTCTAGGATAAATTTGTTGAAACATCCAGATGTCAATTTCCTGATTTAATCAACTATTAGTGCTAATCTGTTAGAGGTGAAAAATCACACATCTGGGTTTCAGTTTAATTAAGAACTCAGGTTTCTGATTCAACCTCAGTCCTGCACCTCCCCATCCACCCCTTCTTCCTTACTGGATTGTTTACCTAAAGCCCAGTGAAGGATTCCACAACAGCTACAGGCAATTCAGAGCTGCACACATGCTCATTCAGCAGTTACACTGACCTTGTTACAGCATGACTACTCTTACATATAGCATTGCTATCCTATCGCCCCCTTTTATCGATGCTTGCTTTATGGCAGCCTAGCACGCTGAAAATTAGTCACAAAAACCTGTGGCTGTGAATGCAGAAGATCCTGTCCAGAGGACCACTTTGCCTTTATGCATTTTATTATTCACTGGAATCTGTATGGGTGGGACAGAAAATAAAGCAAGAAGGGATGCTCACTGGTAAACAATGTATGTGCCTGAATATATTTTATACAGGTGTAAAAGGAAAGAAGCAAGTCTATTGTTCTAACGGGTTCCTTTGGAGATGTAACAGTAACACAGGAGTGCTATCAGGTAGGAGACTTGCAGTGGAAAAACACGATTTCCTGTGAGGATGAGCTAGCTCTGCCATAAATATCCACACAATTCAGGGCTGTGGTAGAGAAGTGTTTTCCATATGAATATGCTGTAACACCTGCATCCCTTTAAGGCTCACTGTTCAGAAAGGAGAATTGGCAGGCACGTGGCCGGGTGAGAAAGGAGAGAGGCAAGTGGAATTCTGAGAGTCATCTTTACATTTTTGTCTATGAAAAGAAAATGGCTGCAATTACAACACAGCCCTTCCCTCCTTTCCCCAAACATTTCTCAGGCCCATTTTGAGAGTTTCTTTCCACTTTTAAAATGAATCATCAGAGTGAAGGTATTTTCTTTTTCAAGGGCACACAAAACTCAGGGACTTCCTGTTGCAGCCATTTTGCTGAATAGATTACTCCTGGCAATGGACAGGAGAATGCCAAGTCAGCTGCTCCAAAAAGAACAAATAGCATATTTAAAATTATATGTTTGTGTTGGGAATATTTAGACCCTAAAGGTACAATATGTGTTTGTCATTTCTGAGTTGTTTTATAAAGCCCAACTATAAGTGCGTCTTACTCCTCAGTTTATTTCCTGCATATCATTCTAGAAGCTCTCTTTTACGCCACTGTCCCCAAATGAATGAATGATATAGATCAAATCAATGACTCCGTCTTTTTTATATAATATGTTCCTTTGTTCCCCTTCAGTGTGGCCTCTGACATCTAATTCATGTCCCCCAAACATATTTCTAAAGGGATCAACATACACTTATAAAATGTCATGCTGTTCTGGATAAAATGGAAAAGTCTTGAAGATTTAATCTATTTAGTCATTTAATGCTGAATCCACGTCTACTTTATTTGAGACATTGGCCTGGGTGCTGAGGATTTAGCAGTGATTCATAGGTCCCTCCTCGCAAGAAACTGTGGCTATTTCTAAACAAGTGAAAGTGTGTGAGCAGCCATTGCAATGAATGCTCAAAGGGTTTAAATGTTGGTGAGACAGGACACTAAGGCTGGTAGACAAATCTCCTTTCCCTGGAGCTGCAGGAAGTGTCTGTGGGGTGATGTTTGCAATCACCACAAGGACTCTGGGGAGGAAGTGAAGTTCTACACTGAGAAGAACCCCGGTACAAATGTGAAGTACGCGAGGCCGCATGCTTCTGGATCAGGAGGTAAATGGCTAGAGGGGCTGAAGGGAAGTGAATGCATCGAGGATGAATGAATGTACTGAGTTTCGTAAAGAAGGGTCAAAGTGTGTTGGATGGGGTGAGGAGAACTTTGGGTTTTCTGTTGAAGTATAATGGTTCTGTGTGGGTGGGGTGACATGATCTGATTTACAGTCTAACAAAAATCACTTTTTAAAATGAACAGTTAACATGTAAATCAGTGTTGGGAGCAATGGGAACCAGGAGATGAGTCGGGCCTTCCTGGGGGTAGGACCATGGAGAGAAGCCTTCAGAGCCTGCCCTGACTCCTAGCCTCCTGGGGCCCTCTGCCGTGCTTTCCAACCAGCTATTTATGACTTTTAAAGCTTAGCTTAATGTAAGAAGGAGGGGCAAAGGGTTTTTTGTTTGGTTTTTCTTCTCACTGGGAATGTATACTTTTATTCTAAACATCAATAAAGGGGAAGTTAAAAATACCAGAAGCATTTAGGACAGCTTGCTGCATGAATCTACCTGCAGGAAGGAACTGTTTGATACAGAATTAGAAGGGGTTATGGAGTTCCCACTGGTGCCACTAAAGAACTGACTCGGAGCCACTGGATGCAACATCCAGCCTCCCCTCACGGTGGTTGTGTTGCTCTGGGCACAGTGGTAAACAGCTGGTGATGGCAGAGGACTGCTTTCTCAGCTTTGCTTTCACATGGCTCGCCGCCGGCAGGCTGAAGGTCTGGTGAGAGTTAGGGGGTGCTCCCTGTATTCGGTCTGCCTCAGGGTTGTCTTAGTGCCTTCCTCCATAACCAGCTCTCCCGCCTCCACTCTGTCTCCTCGCTCTCTGGGTGTCCGATCATCTCTTCTCCTCCTCCTCCTTGTGAAGACAACAATAACAAGGGCAACACCAACATCGATTATTATTGTTTGCTGTGCTCCAGACACTGTGCTTCGTTTCCTACATTACCTCATGTGCACCTCAGAGTGGCAGAGGAGGTGTCCTGAGTTATCACTCCTCGCTTAGCATTACAAGTACCAGCTAGATGCCAGCTTGCTCAAAGCCATGTTTGACCAGCAGAAACAATAATAGAGCCAAAGAAAGGAACAAAAGGGATGAGGAAGATGGTGTGGGTAGAGGCTAGAGTGTCAGGTGAACCGGGGGATCAAACTAGCTGCAATGACACTTAGCACCTAAGTGAATCAGCTGGTCCTTATGAAATACACTAGCTGGACACACCATGGTGTGTTCCAACTGATTGTTTTGTTTCCCCATGCAGGTCTGTTGCTGGAGAACTTTTCTCCAGCTCCCACCACCAAGTCCCACCAGTCTCAGAGCCCACTTATAAAATAAACAAACAGACTCTTACATTATTTAAACTGCTTGGCCATTAGCTCAGGCCTGTTATTGTCTAGCTCTTACTCTTATATTTAGCCCATTTCTATTAATCTTTACTTTGCCACGTGGCTCGTGGCTTACCGGTACTTTACATCTTCCTTGTCCTCATGGCGGCTGGCAGTGTCTCTCTCTCAGCCTTCCACTTCCCAGAATTCTTTTCCTTGTCCTGCCTATACTTCCTGCCTAGCCAATGGCCAATCAGTGATTTATTTACTGACCAATCAGCAACACACTTGACATACAGACCATCCCACAGCACTTCCCCTTTTTCTTTTCTTAAAAAGGAAGGTTTTAACTTTAACATAGTAAAATTACATATAACAAAACAATTATCAAGCAAGAATTACAGTTACAATATTAAAGAAGAGATCCTATCTATCTTATATTTGTAAGTTTAAGGTTTTATATCTAACTTATCTTTTATTATAACTAAGGAAAATTGTAAGTATCTAGTCTTTAACCACATCAAAGACCTCAGAAGGATATACTACTACCTGAGAAATGGAGAAGGATATAAGTAACTTTTAGGAGTCTTGTAGGGTAGACAGAGACAGCTGGCAGCTTGGACAGTCATTCAAAGTTCTCTTGTAAAGTTGGGGCATCTGTCTTTAGCCCACAGGCCTAGAGTCTCTTATTCACTTTTCTCTGTGTCCTGTAGAATGTCTGGCAGTTTTCTCTGCAAAGCAGGAACCTGAAGGACCATTTTGTCAAGCAAAGTTCAGTGGTCACCTTTGTATGGGTCCTGCATGTCCAGTTGATCAGGCAGTCCAGGCAAGAACAGTTTCTTGCCCAAATGGCTATTTTTGTCAAGGTGAAGATAAACTCTGTATGGAGTGTCTTCGATGCCCATCCTCCTCTCTGAAGTAAATCGGTGCTGTCAGGAGCAGACATGTCTCACTGTCCAGAAAGTCTAAATTTTTAAAACATTTTAAATGCCATATTCTGTAGGTCTTTGAAGTGTTTGAAGACTACCTATCTATCTGAAATATAACTATGTATACCTAGAAGACTTAACTAACATGGCTACAAATATGATTATCATAGATGACTAATTATTAATCTATTTTTTAATTATCCATTATAATTTTAAATGAGTTACATAAACATAATACCTCAAACAAGAATAGAAATATATATACAGTATAACAAAATTAAGTTTAAATTTGTATCAATAAACTAAAATCTATAGCAATGTAAAACATTTTAAACAAGTTGTTACTCTTTAAAAGTAGGTTCATTAATCTACTTTCATCCTATCATATCTAAACTACCCCCTTTTTGTTTTAGAAAGAGATTGTATTTATAATCAACCTGATTTAAATAAAAATATTGTTTTTTCTCTGTCCCACACCAGAGGGCTCTTCTGATTTGGGACACAAGAATCTCTTAACCATTTTTTTTTTTTTGAGCAATATGTCTGGGTTTAGAGGGGGAGTGAGCCAATTCCATCTCTAAAGCCAGCTTGGTATATTTGGGAATTTGGGCGTAGCTTCTCTTACTACTTCCTGCTGGAGGGGGGCGCTGTATCTTATGGGGACACGAAGAAAATTTTAGGATCATGGAGTAGTCCATGAGGCTGTATCGTCTGAGCCAGTTGCCTTGAAACCATTCTGGATGTTGAATCATCTGGGCCATGGTGTCACTGGAGACCTTTCAGGGGGTCTTGGCTGGTCAAACCTGATGTATCTTAATCTGGAACAAATCCATAGTCTCTGGCTTTCTGTGGAAACAAGAGCAGAGACTCTTTTCCAAAGCAACATATCCTTATATCCAAATTTTGAAGTCAAGGTACCTTTAAAATATACATTTTGGCATAACTCAACAGCTTTTATAATCAAATGTTTTTCTGCAGTTACGAATATCAAAGAGAACATAATCCAGATTTTCTGTGTGGTAGTCATCTTTACGTGGCTTTTTTTTTATATTAGCTTGAGCCTATTGCTTTTAAACTGCAGCCTTCTAAGCCTGAAACGGCGCAGTGGCTGCTGGCTCCGCCCACTTCAGCTTCCCAACATGGCGGCGGTCCGCTTTCCGCCAGCTCTGGGAGCCATAACTCTCAGAAATAGTGGGTCTACGCTTTTACCAAAGTAGCGTGTAGCCCAGAAACCTCTTTTTTTGTTTTGTACTAGCAAAGGCTAAATTCACCACACAGTTTAATGTGCTACTTGCAGAGGCCTCATTCCCGCCATACTGCAGGTCGAGCATGCACGCCAGGAACCCGCCAGTAGCTCAAACCGGCAGCTGCCGCTTATTTGAGAGAGACAACTAGGAGCTGTTTTTAGGTCCGTTTTAGAATCTTTTTTCTAAGTTTTTAGGTGGAAACTCTTGCCACCACGTTGGACGCCATTTGTTGCTGGAGAACTTTTCTCCAGCTCCCACCACCAAGTCCCACCAGTCTCAGAGCCCACTTATAAAATAAACAAACAGACTCTTACATTATTTAAACTGCTTGGCCATTAGCTCAGGCCTGTTATTGTCTAGCTCTTACTCTTATATTTAGCCCATTTCTATTAATCTTTACTTTGCCACGTGGCTCGTGGCTTACCGGTACTTTACATCTTCCTTGTCCTCATGGCGGCTGGCAGTGTCTCTCTCTCAGCCTTCCACTTCCCAGAATTCTTTTCCTTGTCCTGCCTATACTTCCTGCCTAGCCAATGGCCAATCAGTGATTTATTTACTGACCAATCAGCAACACACTTGACATACAGACCATCCCACAGCACAGGTCTGCTTCAAATAACCAGGTTGGGATACAGCGCGAGCAGCTTGGAAGAACTTCAATTATTTGCCAGCTTCCTGCCTACTTAATAAGCCCAATCTCCCTCACAGCACACAACCTTTGAAGACTGTTTTTACTCAAATTAAAGCACTAATGGTGCTCATCCAAGTTTTCATTCAGTGTATTTTTGGACCCCTTTGGGAATTTACCTTTGGCAAGGGGGAGTAAGCCTATCCACATCAGCCAGTAAACAACAGTTGGTCCAGTAAGAACTCCAAGAGGGCTTTTAGTCGCATGAAGATGGAAAATTTAAAAAAATAAATAAATTTAGCACACATGGAGTTTCTCCAAGTTAGGAACTGGTGAGGAAATAATTAATGAGATCAACATAAATCAAAATATTTGTATTGTTGTCGCTGATGACAAACTACCCTGGATGGGGTCTGTTAAACACACTTGAGCAAATTGCATCCATCAAAACTGTCCCTTTGCAGCAACTGTCTACCAGAAGCCAGCTCACAGTAATAAAACTGTAGATTCTTGATAGAAAATTATAGGCTCATATGTGTAAGTGCTACAAAAAATTCAGACTGAGCATGGAGAATTATTAAAGGAAATTTCTGTCACTTCTCTTTGAAGAAGCTCATAGCAGTCCTACAGAGGAACCAACTTCCTCGGCTAATGGTGGCGATGTGTCATGGACAGATTAACATGTATTTATTCTTGATGTACCTATTAGATGGGTGTTAGGGCACCTCAGCAGATTTGGAAATTCTAATTAAGCAAACTTGGAGACTAATGGGATCAACAAATGATACACCTTGGCTCTCTCCCATCCAAGCCCCAGCCACTTGGTGGCACAGAGGCAGTGCTAGCCGGTGCTAATACAGAGGTTGCTCCCCAGCAAGGGATTTTGATGCCTGCTTTCCAGTCTTTAGGGCATTTCATTCTGACTAATCGCTCTTGTGTGGAGTGCCAAGTGAACCTGGTGCACTTGAAAAATCAGGAGAAAGGAAAACTGAGAGGTTAGCTCATTTTAGGTGAACGCAGAAGAATGTATTCAAGTTAAAACATTCAGAGTGTTGGCCATGTGTGCTGCATAGTGGTCAGCCCTGGGGGCTGTGCAGAAGGGAATGGTGATATCTAGGAACAGCAACAAACAACAAAAACAGAGCATGACCAGGCTAGTGAGAACCACACATGGATTTTGGCCCCTACAACTGTTCTTTCTCTCCTTCTACAGCCAAGTGGCATTTTTCACAGCACAGGCAGATTCTACATGGCAAATCGTTTCCTTTGAGGCTCTCATTCTGGCACCTGTAAGTTTGTTTTGGGATGAGAGACATTGTTGATCCATTGTTAGCAAGGCTCAAAGGGCAAAGGGTAAGTTTACATATCCCTCGACCCCAGTCACCAATGTTTCCTCTGCCACCTATCTGCCTCTGTGAAGTCCTTAGAGACCAGACTTAGGCTAACATAGCTTGTTACATAATGTAGGTATAGGATCAGTCCATGGTGCTGCATATTAAACACAGGATTGTCTGACTGCCCTGGCCATTGTCTTAACCCACCCATGGAGGGCTACCGTATTGTATTGACTCTTAAATTTCTTCTACAGAGTTGGAGGAGAACTTCAACTTTCTCAAGATACAGATCTATTTGGAGATGCAGGGAGGAGGAGCCTGGACTTTGGGTCAAAGAGAAGTAAATTTGGAATCCACAAAAAGAAAACTCTCCTTGTTGTTTTGGGAGAAATCATCCTTCCTTTCTAGGCCTTCACCTGCATGCACTCAGTGACCACCTAGGGACACAGCCTTCAGCAACTTCCACCAGCAAAAGTCAGATGAGCAAACTGATGTAATCAGGGACAGCCAGACTTCCTCTAACCTGAATGCTAATATGAATCTAGACGTAGGTCCAGAGGGGGCAGAGGCTGCTGGATGCATGGCATCCAAACTATCTAGATGTCAGATATTAAAGAAACTAGTTATCTAATGTAGGGTAGCAAGGGGCTTAGCCTTGGCATAAAGGACACACTCAGGACTTAACAGAAACAGAACAGGAGACTAGCAGGTAGCTATTGTTCTTGCTACCCAGGCCTTCTCCACAGAGGCAGATGGCTCTAAAGGTAAGCAGGCAGATGGCCCATTGCCCTGAGAGCCGTCTAATCTTAAATAAGACTGCTCACCTGATTTGTGCTCCTCACCGCCACTCTGTGCCAGGTGTTCCTGCCTCTCCGTAGCAGCTGTTGGGAAGCAAGGGCAGTAGCAGCCACCCCAGAGCATTTCTCTCAAAGAGAGCTGCAGGGTTTGTCCATAGCTTACTGACTTGGTCTCTGGGTGGATTTAGTTAGCATGAAGAGTTCAACAGTCCCCCAGATTCCCAAGGAGAGAAAGCCGCTATAGCTAAGGCTGCTTCATACAGAAGAGTTTTTTTAAATCTAGGCTTTTATTCAGGTACTAAATTAGGAGAGTAGGAAACAAATGAAGAGAAGATTATCGATGATGTCACAAGAACCCAGTTTCCAGTAGTGGTAACAGATGTTTAGTGTGAGCATGTGATACTGTCTTCCTAACTTCTCACATAACCTTGAAAGATGAATGTAGAGAAACCAAGTCTCAGAGTGAATAATTCATTTGTCATAATTTATACATTATTAAAATACACCAAGGAGGCTACACTGACTTGGCTTCTTCATTATTTGTATTGCTTTTATTATCCTGTAATTTTATGTTGCCCTTTTAGGGTAATGTTGGCCGAGAAAATAGCTTCTGTTTCAGTATTTCCCATATGTAAAAAGCCTTTGTGCTCCTTGCTGGCTTTACATGACTAAAGCAAGCTTTTCTTATAAAATTTTGATCATATCCTAAAAATGGAAAAATGGGAGAGGGCAAAAAGCATGCCCATTGTAGTAATGGCCCCCCCAACAACATCCATATCTTAATCTCCAGAAACTGTAAGCACATTGTCTTCATGGCAAGGGTGACATGCCAACTGAGATTAAATTGGGACATAGAGGATTAGCAGTTGGGTACAATGTAATCAGAAAGGGCCTTAAAAGACAAAAAGAGAGACAGAAATGAGAGTCAAGAGCTAGAGATGTGAATACAGAGCAAGGTCTGGCGGCTGGGGTGTGAGAAAGACTCAGCTCAGCCTCTGCTAGCTATGGAGATGGAGGCAAGGACCACTGAAGAAGGAACAGTGGCTGCCCTCCAGACACAGGAAAAAGCAAAATCACTATGCCTAGAGCACACAGAACGGAATCCAGCCCTTCTGAGTTTAGAATGGAGACACCCCAGACTTCTGACCTACAAAACTATATGAAACACTTGTGCCATTGGGAGCCACCAAATACCTGGTATCTTGTCACCCAGCCATAGAAAACCATGGCATAATGAGTTGCAGTTTGCCAGAAGCATTCATGGTGAGGATGTGTGGCACCTACTCCACAAATTAAGCTGGTTCTTTGTCTAAGCTGTTCTATAAATATAGACCGAAAAATGGTGTCGTTCAGCTTGTTTCTTCAGGCACAAAAATTTTATTTCCTTGGAGAAGCAGGCAGGACAGAACAAAAGCAAGCCTAAAAGTTGTCCCTCAAAAAGCTTGAGCACAGTCTTGTTCTGCAGAGGTCCAAGGCAACTGCAAATGTAAGGGAAACATTTTTCTCGATGGTTCTATTTTCAAGGCAGATATTTAGAGATTCAGCCACTCATTTAGTTGCTGTATTTTCTAGTACCCTCGTGGTCCCTTTGTACTTGCTATCTCAGTTTCTAGAAAGTTCTTCCTCGTGATGGTCACATGGTTTGCTTCTTTCTTCAGTATTGCCTAAACTCCACACCTTTTCCTTGATGCTCTTCTAGACCAATTGATCTTAAATCATGTCCCACATGCCACCTGTTTATTGCTTTGCTCTTCTCTTGTGTTAATTCTTTTGATTATTTTCTCTTCTCCCTTTAAATTTTATACCACATAAGGGTAGAACTTCCATGTTGAATTTAATTACCTAGGATACACATTCAATCTTTATTGAGTGAATAGGGAATTATTAAACTTTGAGAGTGTGCTGGCTCTGTGTAAGCTCCTCCTCTACCCCTACCCCGTGAGTGTTATCAGTCACAATAGAAACTTAGACTCAGTACTGATGACATCATTTCCTGGATTCCAGGAAGGACCAGTCATGATACCCTGAACCGCTTGCTCTTGAGGACTCACATTAGGTTTGTGTACTTCCTTAATGTCAAAATTGCTTTGCCAGCCACCAGCATCAACTTTACACACTTGCATCACTATTTGCCCAGCCAGCATACATGGATAGCTGCATGGGATGCAAGGTCCACTGAGTGTGGAGGGGATTCCATTTAAATACAGTGTTGGAAGGAGTCAGACTAGTTACTGATTTGACCCATTGTGAATAAATCACAGTCCTTCAGAAGGAAGTTTACTCATCGCCTTAATCACAATCTAAGGTATGCCTATGGGCATTTTGAGAATATAAGTTTCTGTTAGAATCTATGAGCTGCTTGGTGTTTATCCTCATCTTTTACTTGATCATGTCATATCAAGATTGTTCTGCTTCGTGTAAAGAAACATGTTCATTCATAAAAATTACACACACGCACACACACGAACACACACAAACATAAACAAAAACAGTTGCAACAAACAATCAAGACAATAAGCTCAGTAACACACTGATTTGGGCAAAAGAATCCTAAGTCTTGTCCAGATTATTCACTTTCTCACCAAGTTTTAAATGTCCCATTCAACTATTTCTACACTATTTAGTATTTCCTACTCATCCATTTATGTGTGAACCTTAGATTTCTGTGCATTCTCTTGTTCTGAGGATGAGTGTACATTTCATTTTCTTAGTTGTATTTGAGTAGACAGTGTGAGCAGGACCCTTAGCTGAACAATCATCATACACTCATCACTCACTCCTGAGTATATGTGCAGTATTTGGAGCATCAATGGCTCAGGTTGACCTGGTAATGTGAAATGTGGCAGAAAAATTATCTATAAGTCCTGCCAAGATAGCAATCACTCAAATGTATTTAACATTGATATTCAGTCCTGCTGAATTATCAATGAATCAAGGCTATAAGACCCTGATAGTATCTATTCACACTTGGATGATAATTTGTAGCAAAACAAAAATATATGCTGAGTTTCTTTACTATAGCACCAGTGTAGTTGGATTTTTTCATTGAGACTGCCAGTTCACATATAATGACATGGAACTTCTTATTAATTATGAAAGCTTGGCTGATAGCTTAGGGTTATTTTTAGCTAGCTCTTATAACTTAAATTAATCCATTTCTATTAATCAACTGCTGCTATGTGGCTCATGGCTTGTTACCTCGTCTCCTACATGTCATGCTTCCTTTGTGTCTCCTCACAACTCCATCCTTCTTCTTCCTAGCATCCTCTGTGCCCCCAAAATCATGCCTAGACCATTCTACTTTTTATTAAACCAATCTGAGAGACACATCTTCACAGTTTACAAAAAGATTATTCCCCAACATTTCCCCCTTTTTGTCCAAATAAAAAGGAAAGGTTTTAACTCTAATGTAGTAAAACTATATACAATAAGAACAATTATCAGGTATTGCCTAAATAGGAATGGAAATGTATTAACTATTACAAATGGAACTATATACAATAAAAAATTATCAGTAAGAATTACATTTACAATATCCAGTCCATTTGAATTTGGCAAATTCAGAGAAAATACTTTATTATTAATCCTATATTGGGGAGTACAAAGTTTTGTACCTAATTTACTTTGTATCATAACTAAGAAAAACTATGACTGTAATTATCTAGTCTTCCACTCCTACAAAGACCCCAGAAGGATATAATATTACCCGAGTAAACAAGAAGAGCAGTGAAAGCCATTTCCAAACCTATAGAACAGATATAGACATCTGGGTGCCTGGACAGCTACTGAAAATTCTCTGCAATGATGGGACATCCATATACAGCCTACAGGCCTAGAACATCTGGCAGACTTTTCTGTGAAGCAGGAATTTTGAAGGACTATCTGGCTTTGTTTTGACAAAGTTCAGCAGTTACTTTATTTTGTATTCTGCAGAGTATCTGGCAGAATTTTCTATGAAACAAGAATTTTGAAGGACCCTCCTGCCTTGTTTTTTTCCTTTGTGTCCTGCTTGTCTAGTTTGTATAGCATACTATCAGCAGTCAAGGCAAGAAGAGTTTCTTGCTCAAATGGCTAGCTTTGCCACAAAGAAAGCAAATTCCATATGGAGTTTCTTTGATATCCATCATTTTCTCTGAAGTAAATTGGTGCTGTCATGAGCAAACATGTCTCATTGTCATGAAAAGTGTTAACAAAACATTTTAAATGCAGTATTCTGTAGGTCTTTTAAGTGTTTGTAGATCACTTATCTATCTAAAATATAACTTTATATGACCTTGAAAACATACCTAACATGACTATAAGTTTGATTATTATAGATGACTATTAACCTGTATTTATTATCTTAAATAGCTTTAAAGGACTAAAACTTTACATTACATTTTAAAATGAGCTGCATAGGTTCAATACCTTAAACAAGAATAGAAACATATAATACAGCATATTAGAAATAACCTTAAATAAGCAAAATTTTATATCAATGTAAAATATTTGCGACTAGTAGTTGTTGAAAAGTAGATTCAACAATCCACTCTTTTATCCCATCTTTTCTATATTGCATGTCCCCCTTTTTCTCTTAAAAAAGAGATCCTTGTATCTAATCTCCTTTGTTAAGTTTTTTTTTTTTTTGACCATGGCCAATATCAACTTGTAACCAATCCCCCTAACAGATAACAAATATGCACAACCCACTGAATGACCAAAACCACCCACCCCATTTCTTGGGAATGTGGGCATTGTGTTCTTTAGACTACTTCCTGTTGTCTGAGGACACTGGTATCTTTGGAGGAACCTGAGAAAATTAGGATAATAGTCAAATCCTGGCTAAAATAGTCTGTGAGGCTGGATCATCTCAACCAGCATCCTTGAAGGTATTCTGTGTGTAGAACTCTGAGGAAACTACAACAGAAGCACTCTGAGAAGCTGGATCACCTGGGCCACCCATTTTCATTGATGTCTGGTCCCCTTTTTCTGTAAACACATAAACTTTCAAAGGTAACATACATATCTGCATTAATACAAGTATAGAATGTACAGTGTGCACAAGTCAGTTAAAGATGATTTTTTGTTTTCTGTTTGAGCAGTAAAGTATATATCACCTGTTTTGTAGTTTTTTAGGTTTATTTATGTCTGTAGCTAGGATTTTCAGGGGGTATTCCGAAATCAAATCTGATCACTATCAACTTTGAATGAATCCTCAACCTTTCCTTTTCTAAGGAAACAAAAGCATAACCTCTTCCCCAACATAACGTATTTTTTTACTTCCATTTTTGAAGTTAAGATGCTTTTAAAATATATAGGTTGGTTTACTTTAGTGGTTTTTATTATCCAGTGTCTCTCAGCAGCTATTGTTTGTTTATCAGTAATAAAAAAATTTAGTCAATACAATACCATACAAGTTCCAGACTTCCTGTGTATTTCCCATCTCTATGTGGCTTATTCTTTTATTATTATTATATTATTATTATTATTATTATTATTATTATTTTACTTCTGTCTTTAAAGTCTTTATTTTATCATTTTAAACTATTTTATTATGACTGTCTATACTCTTTTTTTTTCCTTAAGCCTACGCACATTGGTAAACACACTGTAACCTGTTTAGATTTTTTTCCATCTGAACCTGCTTTACTGAGTATCTGTAATCTTTTCTGTCTGCATGAACAAAACCTTAAACTGTGTTCAGCTTAGCTCATGGTGCTCAGGTAGCTTAAGCCCTCAGGCAGCAGCTGGGAGACACATCTTTGTATATGACAACTCTAGACTGTGGACCAGCAGGAGCCTCCATGAAGGCAATGAGATGAGTACCTCAGACAGCAAGAAGTCTTCCCTATAAAGACAACACAGTCTGTTCAGTATGTTAGTGTCTAACGTCCACTTGGAGAGCACTTGCTATCAGATTTCCTCTATTTCTGGTGTTACATTAAATAATAAATTAACTGAACACGGATTGAAGAAAGAATGTTGATTCGGTTTACAGATGCTATGCAAATGAAACAAGTGGATGCTAGTTCATTTAGCAAAGTGTCATGGTTTCATGTTAACATCTTCTAGCTGGCTCTGCTATCAGAGGGCTCTGCCAGTAATTCTTTTCTATTTTACTGTTTTAATTATACAAGTGACATATTCATTGTGAAGAAAGAGAAAATATACTTAACATACATAATATGAACACATAAAAATAGAAATTAATTATAATCCCAACATTAAGAGGCATCACTGACATCTCCTTTTTTCAACAAATTAAGCTTTTCAACTGACTATAAGGAGACAGGGCTTTGCTTTCACCAGCAGATGTATCTTTTGACAAAATGATTTATATATGAGCAAATTCCACTCTGTTGGTGACAGTATATTGTTGTCTTTATGAACATAGGTACTTACACTAAACTGCTTGGGTATGAATTTTACATGCGTATTAACATGTATCTGTTGTGTGTCCATTTCCTCCTCTTTATAATAAGGCATCTCTAGTATAAATCTTATTGATCCATTGCAACAATGAGATGATTATATGTTAACCTTGAGATAGTGGTGTGTGCATAAAGAAAAGTCAAAAACGCTAACTTGCTATTAACTAATTATGTTATTGCACATTTGAGATTAAATGAACTTATTAACTACAAATATATGATATCATTTTGGCAAAGAATTAGTCTATTTATTAGTAGACGCTAATGCCCATTGTGTAAAAAACAACAAAGGGACTTGGAAACAAAGAAGTGGACACTGTTGGAACTATCAACATTTTCTTTGGGATTTTTCCTGGAAAGGTCTCCTTAAAACCAGGACTAAGAAAATTGCTAGAAAATTCCTCAGTCCAATCACAAGAAGATGTTTTCTTAATTTGTGCAGAAAATTGATAGGTATACACATCTGTGAAAGAAAGGTAAATGATAATTCAAACTACAATGAAGGAATTTAGTGGCTATGAGCAGTGTTTACTGGAGGCCAGCTGTTGCCCTTATGATAAAGAGAGGCAAAGAGAATACTTAGGAAGTACGGAGGTATATTAATAGTTTGTGTCAGAACCTAGCTTTCGTCTCCAAAGTAGCTTTTCTTTTTCTCCCAAGGAAGATTATAAGATGCATTGTTACTTGCAAAATAACAATTGTATAAACTGTGTGTCACCATTTAAAGCTGCCTTTTCTAAGATGGTTTAGAAGGATGCATGAGGTGTTCTGCTTGTAAAGACATACTGGTGAAATGGAAGCACATTTTATTTACCAAATTAACCAAGAATTTTATGGTATGGAGGAAAGTTCCTTAGTCTTTTGGCATGTTTGCTATCTGCAAAGATGTGTCAGTCTGATCTGCTTGTTTTTAAAAAGATAATGAAGTTTATATCTTTCCACAATACATACAGTTCAGGGAGCCCTTGTGACCAAGTAAGAAGCCAAACACTGCCCTTTTTCTACTCTTTTCTCCCTGTTGTACAAAGGTCCTCTGCTCAAGGCCAAGTCTATCATATGGTTCCAATAGGCTATTGAATAAATTACCATTCTTTCTGGGCCCCAGCTACCTCACATATCAAATTGGAATGTGCCATTTTGAGGCTGAGTGGGAATACTGTTTACACAGCTGGCATAATTTCTGATGTAAGGTAGATAATCTCCATTAAGATATTGCTCTTCCTTGCGTGAAGAGTATTAAATTAATATCCTTTGCCTATAATTTCCAAAATAAGCAAAGATTTGAACAAACTCATTTTCATAAGCAACTCCAGACCAAAAAAAAAAGCTCTTGAAAAAAAAATCCAACAAACCCACCCTGAGACACAGAGGTCCTGAGGTTCCTGGCTGTGAGTTCCTCAGTCCTCTCTTAGAGCAAATCTGGACAGATGACTCTTATAGACAAGATTGATCATGTCCTGGCAACATGGTTGTTTGGGCTCCTCATGGATGGCTACAAAAGATAGCAGTGGTTACCTACAAAAAGTGGGAATTCTGTCTGTCATTACTCCCTGTAGGAAGAGTACTCATGGAGACGTTTTCTTACATGGAACTATGCTGGATAGGAACTGAAATCATGCAATTTCATTTTCTCTTATCACTTAAAAGAGTCTTACTACAAAACACATTGAAACATCTTTATGTTCTTTGCTGTCCTTTGTTGACTAGCATTGTATGGAGTGGCTGAAGTTAAAACACACTGCTGCCAGATCCTCCAGCATCTTTCAAGCATATAACTTATGTTGCCCCCAACATGACTTCAGCATGGCATTTGCTTCCAGAGATGTAATAAGATGACAAAGTTACTCAACATATTCATGTACCATGACTTAGTGATGACAGTGTTGCAAGCTTGATTTACTTTTCAATTTACACATCATGTTGTCTATGAACTTTGCAGATAGCGGAAACGATGTCAATTATAGAGAGATGGGGCAGGACAAAGCTGTGATGAGATATAGGGAGAGGTGGGGCTGTAGTAGGGAGTATGGAGGTATGATGAGTTTTTCAGAGGAATGGGGCTGTTATGTGGTATGGGGGATGTGCTATGGTATTGAATGGTGATGGGGTATGAGGAGGGACAAAGCTATAATGAAGTATGGGGAGAGATGGTGCTGTGGTGGAGAATGTGGAGACAGAGAGGTATGTTGAGGCATGTGGAGGAATGGAGCAGTGATATATGGGAATGTTTACTAAGTTGGGTTGGGAAAGGGATAGGGCTGTGGAGGCTCATGATGGGAAAGATGTTAAGTTCCTGGTCTAGATTTTTATTAAGTCTGTGCTTGGTAGAACATGTTTGACTCATTTTAATATAGTCATTATTTATTTGAAATGGGTCAATAGGTCTTTCCTATCTTGTCTCCATGGTTACTCATAGATTATTTTGAAAGAGGTTACAGAGGAAGGAAGTCCTAAAGGAATTATATTGAAGGCAAAAATAATGTTCTAATTTATCTATGTGTTGCTAGTGATTTGTAACATAAAAGTATGGACCCTTCAGATTGTGATAGTGATTGTGCATATGTGGTGTGTGTGTGTGTGTGTGTGTGTGTGTGAGTGTGTGTGTGTGTGTGTGTGTGTGTGTGTGTGCATTTGGGAGCATGAGGAGACCAGATATTGACATCAGGATCTTTCCTTCTCCACCATAATTTTTGAGAAGGATCTGGAGTTGATCTAGCTAGACTGGCTGGCCAACAACCCTAGCGATCCTCATGTCTCTTTATTCCCTAGGCTAAGACAACTGGTACAGATAGTCCACCTGGCTTTTGCATCATTGGTGCTGGAGTTTGAACTGAGGTACTCATACTTGCAGAAGGAAGACACCAAGCAGCCATCTCCATAGCCCCAATCATGAAAGTAATTCTTTTTTTTTTTTTTTTAGATTATTTGGTTTTTTCAAGACAGGGTTTGTCTGTGTAACAGTCCTGGCTGTTCTGGAACTTACTTTATAGACCAGGCTGGCCTCAGAGTCATAGATATCCACCTGCCTTTGCCTCCTATGTGCTGGGATTGAAGGCATGTGCCACCACTGCCCGGCCATGATAGTAATTCTTATGAAGACCTACTATGTACTAAAAAGTTTGGTCTCACTTATGCCTCACCCTAGTCTTTCAGGGAGCAATATTACCAAATATTACCTATGAGGAACCAAAAGCTTGCAGACATCCTAATAAACAACATCACTATCTATGGAGCATTGTGTTCAAAATGAGGACAGAGACATCTATCTGTATTTAATCTGCAGAACCTGAAAGCAAACACATAACTACTAATTCCTCTGTTGTTACCTTTCCTTTAAGAATATCACAGAAGTGTCTTTCCTGGTGGCTGTAGGCACAGTCGGCCACGTGTCTTTTTGCTTGATCAGTGTTGTACATATCACACACTTCCTAATTCCTTGGCCGAAACTGAGAATAGTAACAACACAGTTCGAACTTGTAAATCTTCAGAGGGGCCCAGTGCTTTGATTAGAATGTCAGGGGTGCTCGCTTGCCCAGGCATCAGAAAGCCCCTAGTCCTGCCACAGCCTAGTCAAGGTTTCTAACCACATAGCATGGGAAGAGATGGCCTATGGAACCTGACTTGCATCTTCTAAATTTTTTCCTGGTCATGCTATGATCTGCCCTCTTATTTTGAGCTGTTTCAAGAATGTACAACGTGTTTTCTTCTATACTAAGAATTTGTATAGGTGGTAAGAGTTAGGTATTCCTGCACTGAATCGGACAGCCTGTGTGAGAGCCTGTATCATGTTTTTAAGAACTCGAGAGAAGTTACTCATTCAATTACTGCCCAAGACACCCAGCGTTTTAATACCCTCACCCCGTCGGTGTTTTTACCTCTTGATTCTCAAATATCATTCACTTGGAGCCAACAGGGGATCATGGGAGAACACTGAATGCAAATCTGCCAGGAGGAACTGGTGAATTTTTACATATATTTTGATTTACTTACCTCCAGAATCACATCATTTTGCAAATCAGCGCAGTGATATTTACCCTGAAGTGAAAAAAAAATGCATTTCCATTTCTTTACAAATTAAATGTTATTTTTTGGGATTTGAAATTTTAAATCTCTATACTTTGACTTTGGGTCTCATTAAAATTACAGGAAGAGGAATGAAAAAAAAAATCTATATATAGCCCTTTCCTTCACACAGCAGTTAACAAAAGCCAGGAAGTACCCCAGGCTGTTCACATTTCTCCCTTGCCAATGGGAGATTTCTTCCATAAGTTTTATCCTCTGTCTGCATGAAGCGAACTAAATGCCTCTAGCAGCGGAAGCCACAGGAGGTGGCTCCTGGCAATGGCCCTTAATTATGGAGCTACCTTCAATGATTCTGCCATTTCCTAGAGCTCTCCGTGAGGAGATAGTCCACTTTGCCACCCTATGCAGGCTTTTATCCAAGAAGGCACCTTCCTGGGGGCTGCAAATCATGAGGCAGGGTACCACCTCCCTTCTGCAGTTTCTCAGCTCTAAGAATGATGCTCTCTGGCCGTGCAGTGTTCGGCTAAGGTTCTAAGGTTCTACTGTAAACACAACTGACAGAACTGATGGTTGCTACGGCACCTTCCTTAGGTTTTCCATTCCCCAGCACCACTGTACTCACACAAGGATTGCATCATTTCACAGGTAAACAACAGCTTTGGTCCTTGTGACTCTTTGTCTTTAGTTGTGTGTGTGTGTGTGTGTGTGTGTGTGTGTGTGTGTGTGTGTGTGTGTGGTGTAGGCCAGAGATCAACTTCAGATGTTGTTCATCAGACGTTGATCACTTGTTTTTGAGAGAGGGCCTCTTACTAGTCAGCAGCCTCAGGGACCCACCTGTGTCTGCCTTCCCAGTTTGGGGTTATAAGCAGGCAACAGGACATGACACCCAGGTATTATAGTTGGGTTCTACCTACCAAACCCAGGTCCTCAAGTTTTGCAGACTGAACCATTTCCCCAGACCTGTTTCTACTTTTTGATGTGAGAAAATGGATACAATTCCTCCTTACACAATATTCTCACTATGGCAGGACCCTTGACAGTTGGCCTCCAGCTTCTCCTGCCTAAGTGACTGCAGGACATCATTGTTCCAGGTGCCCAATTCCCTGCCTTTTACACGTGTGTGCACTTTTGCTCTGGTCAGGCTGTTTTTCTCACCAGGGCTTGCAAAAGAATAATCACTCATGGTGTAGTGCCTCTACTGGCTCTGTTCCCTGTCTATCTCTCCGGAATCCTCCATTCATAAACGCATACCTGGACAGCACTTGCTTTCTTCTGCATCCTAAACCCTACCACAGTGCTGAGGATAGAGCATAGAGACAGCAGTGTTGGGAAGAGTGATCACACAAGACCCAGGTGTGCTTGCACAGCTGTAACTTTTGTGATATTTTTAAAGGTGAGAAAATAATAACATTTTAATTTAGCCTATATTAAATTTTTTTTGCATCATCTAATTAACATAACTATGAGTGGTATAGATAGCTTTCCTTCTCAATGAGGCATTGGAGTGGAGTGTCTCACCACAGCACATACCAATTCAGAGTAGTCACATCTAAGGTGACTGGTTGCCACACAGGGTCTATGGCTGCCCCATTGATAACACATCTCTAGACAACTTTGGGTCATAATACTTAGTTATTTATAATACTAAATACTTAGTTCTATTTTAAAAGACTATTTTCTCATATCACTCTTGCCTCCACATAGGCACCACCTCCCCTATATTCATCATCTCCATAAGAATATAGACTTTTAACAATGATGAATCTGCATTGGCATGTCATAATCACTCAATTTCCATTGGGATTCACTTTGGTGTTATTTATTCACTTGGTTTTAATGAATACATGATGGCATGAATGTAGATGAATTTCTAAACAGTCTTATTAAATAAGAAACACAGAGCCAAATACAGAGGTAATAGCCAAAGAGACCAGAGCGAATAGCCACAACTAGCCTTAGCTTACCACCAGCAGTAGCTTCCACAGAGAGAGCTTCTTACCATCTGACCTGTGCTTTTATTGCCTTGCTGTTCTGCCCTCTCATTGGCTCTAAGCCCAGCCACATGACTTCCTCATCACTGCCTGTCTATACAGACCTTCAGGTCTCTATGGTTGGTACTGGGATTAAAGGCTCATGTCACCATGCTTGGCTGTGTCCTTGACCACACAGAGACTCTGCCTGCCATGTGATCAAATTAAGGGTGTGTGCTACCACCGCCTGACTTCTGTTTATGGCTTGCTGACCTCTGATCTCCAGACAAACTTTATTAACATACAAATAAAATATCACATTTCAGCACAAATAAAGTATCACCACACACATATCTGCCATTAGAGTACCATGCAGAATGTATCCACTGCTCTGAAATGCCTGTGCTGAGTGGTGAGATGGCTCAGCATGTAAAGATGCTTGCCAGTAAATCTGATGGCCTGCCTTGTTCCCAGGACCTACATGACAGAAAGAACTGACTTCTGAGTGTTGTCTTCTGACCTGCACTTCTGGTATGCGTGGGTGCACATACATGAGCATACACACACACACACACACACACACACACGAAAAATAAAAAGCCTTTGTGCCATTTCTAGTTATCTTGCTCCTGGATTTCAACACCCAGTAAAAAAAAAATTTTACTGTCTCCATAATTTTATTTTTGCCAAAATGTTACACAGCTAGAGTTATACAATAGAAAGCTTTTTGGGTTTTCTACTCTCACCTAGTAATGTGCATTTAAACTTCTTCCAATCTTTATGTATCTTGATAGCTCATTTCTTCTCAGGACTCACTAATATTCCCTTGTCTGCATGTATCACAATTTTACTTATTCATTCACCTATGGAAAAAAGAAACTGATTACTTCCAAGTTTTGGTAAACACGAATAAAGTCAATAAAAATACCCACGCACAGGATTTTATAGATACAAGTTTTGTTAAGCCAGATACCAAGGAGCACTATTGTATGACAAGGGTATGTTTATGTTTGAATGTAAAACTGCTTTTCAAAGTGGCATTACCATTTTTCATCCCTTCCAGTGATGAATGAGAATGTCTGTCACTCACATTCTTGACGGAATTTTGTCTTCTCGTCATTGTCTATTGGTTATACAAATAGGTGTGAACTGATATTTCATTGTTTAATGCCCACATCCTTGATATGTGGTGAAGAGAATCTTTTTCACATCCAACTATGTATTCTTTTTTATGAGCTCTATTAGAATTGTTGATCCATTTCTGAATTGTGTGACCTACTTTTGCATTGGATTTTACAAATGCTTTCTGTGTTTTGGGTAGCAATCATTCATCAGATATGACTTTGTGAATACTTTCTTTAGTTTGTGGCTTGCCTTCTATTCATGGACATTGCTGACATTGTACTTTGCACAGCAGATGTTTTCATTTGAATGGAGTTGAGAGTAGTGGTTATTTCCTTCCCTGACTCTACCTTTGATGTTATAGAATCTATTGTCAATCCAATGCCATCCAGGTTTTCTCTAACATTGTTTTCTAGGAGTTTCATAGTTTTGTATTCCATATCTTGTGCTGTGATCCATTTTGAGTTAGTTGTACGGAAAGTGTGGGGCATCTGCCTAGATTCATTTATTTTGTGTGCAGTTCTATATTCATTCCAGGGCCATTTATTGAAAAGGTTGTGCTCCTTATCAGTGTTCAGTTGACTAGTGTTACATGGGTCTGCTTCTGAACTTTCTTTTCTGATCCACTGACTGAATTGTCTATCCTTTCACTGGTACCATGTGGTGTTGATTACTGAATGTATCTATTGTTTTGACCTTGAATAGAGTATATAAGTCCTCACATTTGTACTCATTGTCTATATTGTGCTATTTGTCCTGGACCTTTTCCCTCTCCATAGACACTTTACAATCAACTTGTCAGTATTCACAGAATGTCTTAATCAACTTTCAATAGATATCATGTATTAAACCCACAGATGAAGTTTATTAGAAATTATATTTTGAGAATACTATTTTTCTATCTATGAATATGAATTCTCTCTCTCCACTGGTTTAGTTCTTTGATGTTCATCAGAGTTTTGTAGTATTTCTCATAAAACATCTTACTAATATTTTCTTAGACTTTTACATAAATTCAATACCTCATTGTTATTTTTGCTCATTGCTAATACATAGGATTTTATTTGATTTTATTAACCTTGAATCCTATAACCTAACTACAATCACTTATTTGGTTCAAATGTTTTTGTTTGCTGTCAGTTCTTTTAGCATCTTTACATAGACAAACGTGTCATCTGTAAATAGTGGTGCCTTTATTCTCTTCTTGCAAACTTTTATACCACTTTGATCATTGCATGTGTTAGTACACATTAAAAGATAGTAGTAAGAAGACTTCCTTGTCTTGTTTCTGGTCTTAGTAGAGAAGTTAATGGTTTCTAATCATAAATCATGTTGTAAGGTTTTGGTAGATAATTATTAAGCTGCAGAAGATCCCTTGTTTTCCCAATTTACTCGGAACTTTTTTTTTTTTAAAATTCATGAATGGCTTTTGTCATGAGACATTTGTGAAGACTATTTTCTGCATCTACTGATACAGTCATGTAGTTTTTACTTTTGAGCCTGTTGATATAGGGAATGAATTGACTAATTTTCAAATGCCGAAGCAGCCTTGCATACTTAGAGTACATCCCATTTGTTTGTTGTGAATAATACTTTTTCTACACTGCTGCACTTGATTTGATAATTTGCCACTGAGGACCTTTTGTGTTTATGACTGTGCATGATCCTAGTCTCTTTTCCTGTTGCAATCTGTGTTTGGTTTGGTGGTAGAATATGCAAGTATCGTAATGTGGCAGGAAGAGGTTTCTGTGCTTTCTTTGCTGACATGGGTGGAGAAGTAGTATAATTTCTTCCTTAAACACTTGGTATAATTGTTCACCAGCCAACAAATCCATTTGGATCTGGTGCTTTCCAAAGGTTATTATTTGTTGATCTGATTTCTTTAATAGCTATCAGGCTGTTAAAATTATGTTTCTTCATAGTAGTTTTTGGCAGGTTGTCTTTTGGAGGAATCAGTCCATTTCATCTAGGTTGCCAAGTCTGTGAGTGCACATTTGTGCACAGCATTTATTTTTTGCACTTTATATGTTCATGGACTCCAAATTTGCTCCATATTTCATTTTTTTAAAATAGTAGCAGCATGTCCTCCCACCCTTAATTTATCTGGCTAGAACGTTATCAATATTATTGATCTTTTCAAAGATCTAGCTTCTGTTTTGAGTCTCTGATCTGTTAGATCAATTAAGGACAGGAAGAATGAAAGCTTATATTTCACCTTCAGTTATTCCTTCTCTGGTGTGTTCCTTTCCTTCCGTGAAGTCAGGTTTGAACCTCTACAATTTTCTGTCTCCTTTTCAAGACAGTCAATATCTGTTTGGGCAAGTTTTAATTCTTTTTCTGTCTTAAAACAATGTATGGTATAGAATTTTAAGCTGAATTTTAAGCTTTTAAATGAATTCCTCCATCCTTGCTTTCGTGATTTCCACCTGAGGCAAGGTTGATGTAATACTTTATCCTATAGATAGGATCCCTCTGGCTTCTTTCAGACTTGGTCTTTATATTTGATTTCCTACCATTTGGAATGATACACATGGCTGGGTGTGTCGGTTATGTCAACTTCACACACACTAGAGTCATTTGGGAAGAGGCACTCTCCATCTAGAAAATGCCTTTATAATTTGGCCTATAGGCAAATCTATGAGCATTTTCTTGATTAATGATTGATGTGGGCAGGCAGGCCCGGTCCACTGTAGGTGGTGCTCTCTTGGGGCAGGTGATCATGAGTTGTATAAGAAAGCAGTCTCCCAAGCCATGGGGAGCAAATCAGTAAGAATTGTCCCTCCATGGCTTCTGCTTTAGAGTTTCTGCCCCACTTCCTTCCATGATGGACTGTTACCTAGAAGTGCAAGATGGAATGGACCCTTTTCCTGACTGTGCTGCGCCTCTGCAGTGACAACTGGTTTTGATAGACTGGAAACACGTTTCTCCCGTGAGCCATCAAAGGCATCCTCTTTTGGTTCAGTTGCAGGCTTGCCATCATCTCTGCATGTGTTGTCCATAAGTTCTTTCTTAGTCTAGATTATAACATAATTTGCCTAGATTTAAATTTCCAGTCTCATAATCTGAACAGCCTTGCTCTGTCTCTTTACATGGCAGTAACTGGATACTCTGTACATGATGTAGGGGAAAGACAAGCATTGTCCATTCCTGTTGTCTGTCTCTTCTTAAGCATAGGTCCTTAGACAGAACGTCACAGACATTGTGGATGGCCTTTTGACTCCTTATTCAAGACAGGATGGCTTGAAAGGGGCTGAGGTGTGCATTTCCTTTCTCTTAAGTAGGATGCTGAACTGAGTGGACTTGAGGCATCCGTTAGGACATAATATGCCAGCAGATGACTCTCTGGTGAACTAGTTTCTCCTTTGGAAAGACTTTGTTAAGAAAAACAGAAAGTTCTGAATTTCTAAAATGGTTCCTTTTCTGCTTTTTCTGTTGGAAACATGGAGTACTTTTCCCTTGCACTTACTGTGGCATCTGATTGAACTTTCGGATGTGTGTTGCACAGAATTGTGAAAGCCCATTCTTATGCTTGCTCCTGGAATTTTAAACATCCATATTTATATGCATTGGATCTTCAATAGTTCATCTAATCTAGCTCAAGTTTCCCACAGAATTGATGCTTCCATGGCCATGTCCCTTTGTGGTCCTCTGTTCTGTATACCCTGATTCTCTGTTTTATTTCCCCACCTGTTTCCCCTTGGCAGCAGAGGTTCACCCTACACCTTCTCTATAAGTCTGTTCTCTATAAGTCTGTTTTCCCATCTATGTGTGCTCCTGAGTTCACTAGATCAAGTACAGTAGAAGTGACTATTTTCCACACTAAAGTCTTTCCTTTTTTGCTGTTAGAGTGAAGTGGCATCTTCATGCTCCATATAGGGAAACCACAACACTAACTGTTCATACATTTAAGTGTTATCCCTTTGCCTTTCTCTGGAGACACTCCTGAAAGGTTACCTCTTTAGTTTTCTCAGCCTGTCACATCTAAGAGGTCTTCGTGAACTTGCCTTCTGCATTCGTCACTGAGGGTTGTCTATTCTGAAGCCAGTCTTAAAATCCTTCTGCTTCAAATTCAAGAAACTGCTAATAATGCATCCTAAGGTTCTTCCCCTATTGTCCATTGTATTTTTTATCTTTGCATCAATAAAAATGTTGTCACCAGGTTTCCCTGAAGGGGAAGTGATCACGAGCTATCTTGAGCCACCCCAACCCCTGTGTAATAAAATCCCTCATGTCCTGGTCCCACCTGCCAGTACAGTCATGACTGCTTCCTCCTTCTCTTTTTGACATGTCCTCCTGAGCTACCTGGTGGGTACCCTCTCAGTCCTCACTGCTTTCGGGATTTCCTAACTACACGTCTACCTTTCCTCATGCCTGCAAATGCCCTTTCACCCACTGAGCGCCTCTAAACTCCTCTCTCATCCATCAGTCTCTGGTCTTCTCCACTTTCCCCTCTTGCACATGAGAGGCACCTGAGTGCTTCTGTCTTGTTGCAAGAATGCACTACTGTGTTGTTCCTTGTTTTCGGTTTCTACTTGTCTTCTTTTCACTCCTTCCTTAGGCCTGAGAATTTCTTGTGAGCAGGGAAAACATGTCTTCTTTAAATCCCTAGCAGTAAATGCCATTTCAGTGTGGACAGAGGTGAGATTCATTGTGCTGTGGAGTGGCATGTTGACTTCACTACCTGGCTTGATTCTCATGAACTTTGGGATGACTCCGTAAGTATCATTTTCTTCTATATGCTGAATTTTAAGTTACTTGGCATCAGGGTTTCATTCTTAAGAGTCGCACAGATTTGGCTGGTAAATTAGTTTGAAATGTCTATGTATCAGTCAGATCCTATCTGCAAGGCACAGCCCTAGAAGCCATTTGCCCTAGTGAAGAGCCTGCAGCATGCAGGATTCCCATCTGTGTGTGCTCCTGAATTCACTAGATCAAATACAGTAGAAGTGACTACTTTCCAAACTAAAGATGCTGGACTTGCCCCAGAAAGGGAGGCAGAGACTAATTCAAGGGACTAGAGTTAGAGATGGAATATATTATTTCAACAGTTATCATTTAACAGTATTGGTTAAGCACCCACTGAGGGAAAAATATGGCCATTAAGCATAGTCTCTGAGTAAAAATGAAAGGGGATACATATATTAGGAGTATTTTTACCATGGATAAAAACTACTGCATACTGTTTTGCTATCATGATTTTTATGATGTAAGAATAGGAATATTCTGCACAGGAAATACTCTGCTCTATTATAGAAACACACTTGGAGAAATGTAAATTCTTCATGAAGAAAAGAGTTTTTCCTCTGAGTATAAGAAGCTAAAAGCAGAGAATTGTTTCATGTTCTTTATATATCAGTAAACCCACTTGTGTGCCCAGAACTTATTTAGGTGCCAGCCATTTAGATCGTCCTTGAGAGTTACAGAGGGTGACTAGACCCCAAAACTTATTCTAGGGGACTATTTCTGAAATGTGTAAACAATCTCTTTCCTGTTCTGCTATTCTCCAAAGAGCAGAAAAGCCCCTTCCTGATTGAAAGCCTTCCTAAAACAGTGGGCCATGCTAATTCATCAATATAACACCACTGGTTGTGAAAAGTATCTTCTAGCCACACTGCTAAGGCAAAGGGTAGCCCTGTGATTATGAACAGTAGAAACTACATGTAAATCTTCAGAGCTCCCTTGACATCTGTGAAATAAGATCAAACAAAGCCAGAAGGGAGGCGGAGGACACTTCCCCTTAATTGGAAAAGAAAAACAAAAGACACATTTTAAAATGATTTTACTACTACTGAAAAGTTGCAAAAATACCGCAGAGTGGTTCCTAATTATACCCTTCACACACCTCTCCCTAATTCTAGGAAGTTAGCATTTACAAAATACTATTAGGTAAGTTTCACATCTTATTAAAATTCACCAGTGTTTTCCTCTTCCTCCGGGTATTTTTTTTTTTTCCTGTTCTAGGATCCCATCCAAAATCTCAGATTGTGTTTATTTTCATATCCCTTTAGTTTGTTCCAGTTTGAGACAATTTCTCATTTTTCCCTTATCTTTTCTGATTTGGGCAACTTTTAATGAGTCTTACACATTCGTTATGCAAAATATCATTTAGTTTAAGTTTTTCAGATGTATCCCTGTGAGAAGGTTGAGGAGGCAGGTGTGTGAAGGATAGCAGAGAAATAATTCTACTGTTCTGTGGGAATCATATTAGGGGGCATGAGTGCTCACCACTGGGAATATTAACGTCCAGTGTTTGGTTAAGAGGCTATCTGGGCCTATTCTTCCCATTCAGATTATTGTATCTTGAGACAGCTATTTGGAGTTAATCTTATACCCTAGTTCTCATATAACATTTGCAGAGTGATTTTTAAAGCCCAGTAGTGCATGTTGCCTGCATTGGTGGCATTTACCTAACAGTAATTTTTTTTGTATTGTCCTCGGGTCACAATTATTCTCTCTGTATGGAAAATGTCATTTAATAAGCTATAAGATGAAAAGGAGCAAAATTGTACTTAATAGTATTTAGTGACTGAGCCAAACACAAGAAATTTCACTAGCATATGACATGTACAAATGTATTTAGAGGTATGTGTTTATATGTAAACTGTTTTATACTATATATAGATTTTGCTAACATCTACTTGTGTTGTATGGTTACATAAGTTTACATATACATCTGTATATTAAATAGAATATATCTTAGCATGTCTGCTCATGGGTATAAGACACAGGCATAGCGTATATATGATATGCCATTATGGAATCTATTTTTGTTTGTTTAGAAATATATTATAAGCATCCTTCCACACAGGAGAATATGCTTCATCTCATTCTTAAAGGCTGGCATCACTCCATTGTAATGAGCATCGTTAATTTATTTAATACTCTTCATTGGCGTTTTATTTTAGTCTTTGCATTTGTGATTGCACACAATCTTTACGCATCTTTATGTAGCTCTTGAGCGGAGGATGCATTCATTTTTATGCAGATTTCCTGTCCTAAGGTTGCTACTAATTTCTCCCCTTGCCAGCAGCATATGTGCATGCCAGATGCACCATGCCTTCCCCTCACACTGGCTACCATTGCTCTTTTGAATCTCTTCTTAGTATCTCTTTCCTGGTAAGTTTGAACGTTTTTCCTGTTTCTGTCTCTCTTTGCTCTACTCACCACACAATGACATTGTTGACATCTTAAATCCATCTGTGTCATAACCCCTCTCACCCAGAGGAGAACGTGATGCTTAACAGTGCAGCCCTCCCCACATCATCCATCATCAATTGTTTTTACTTAGAACAGGCAAGACTCAATTATCCATCTCCCTTAACTCTCAGATGTGAAGGTCTTAGGACTTTGGATTCAGGATCTGTCAGTGTTACCTCCCCTCACATATTCTAACTGTGACAGTTGTCTACCTTTTAAAACCAGGTACCAAGCTGCGCCTTGATGCCAAAGGTGAAAGCATTCCTAAGCTCTCTTCGCCATTTAAATCACGCCTATGCTGCTCCCTTCTCTGTTCCTGGAGCCCCTAACCATTCAGAATCTGTATTCCATGCTAATTTTTTTTTCCTGTGTCTCCTTCATGCCTAGGGTTGCCAAGTCATTAGTGAAAGGACTGATTTACATATCGATGTTTCTTCTGCAAATGATTGTTTCTTTAGGGTTTCTTCAAAATAAAACCCAAAATTTGCTCATAAAAAAAAATGAATTTGCTGCCTCAGTCAGTTGCTCAGATACCAGAGAAAAAAGAAAAAGAAAGAAAAATACTCATCGTCAGTTATTAGAGACTCCACAGGTAATTGGATTTGGTTTGTAGGAGATTCAGAAGGCTGCCCAGAAAAGTGGCTGCGATTAAATTACCCTGAACACTAGGGGTCCAAACCAAGTCTTCTGTCCACTCTTGCTGCGGAAAAATCTGCCCAAGCCATACGGCACTGGAGAGTAACCGCATGGAGACCATTATGGAATCAGCCTCTCTAATGCAGTTTCCACTAATTCCTTTGCTGCTGGGCATGAAATAAGAGGAACTGAGTTCTTTCACAATCATGCCTCAAATCTCAAATCAGAGCAATTGTAAGGGACTTAGAAATTGTAGTAATAAACGTTACTTCATTTGACTTGTAGCAGTAATGGCTGAGCTTTTAACCAGTACAACACCCATACTAATCCCTATCAGAAAGAAACGGGATCGTTTCATTCCATCTGGCCTGCCCTGCTAAAAGCATTTGCTATGCACATTCTTGTTCAAAGGTGTTGCTTTTCTAATGTATTCACTCACTGTGTGAAGAGCAGAATTGCAAACAGGTCAAATACGAAGTCCATCTTTCTCTGCCCACCTGCTCAGAATTAGCTTCCTAGCTTCCATCAAGCTGCAGCCTGGTTTGCATTTTTGTTAGTAGGGGCTGAATTGTTTACAAGTGATGTTGCCATATGAACCTTGAAAATAGATCTGACAGGGCAGTTGGAAAGTGCCCAGCTGAAACCGGGAATGTAGGAATGAGGCTTGAAACATGGTCTTGTGAAGCACAATTATCGAAGGAGCATAGGTGACTTCCTTAGGAACGTGTGTGCTTATGTAATTGAAGTTTGTCATTTGTCAAATGACAGAGATCTTCCTTGATGCCACGCTTTTTCAGTCTCTCTGCTCCTCTCCCACCAAAGTAACCCAAGATTGCTTGTTCACATTGCTACAGTGTAAAAACCACCAATTCCCCAGGAATGTTCAAACACCTGCCCCAGTGTCCAAACCTCTATTCCAGATGCTCAGAAGGATCATTCCAAGGAGACAGGCTCACTCATCAGAGTTCTGTGCACACTCCTTCCCTGATAGACATCAGCCCTCAGCCGTGAGTCCCGCCTCTCGGACAAGCAGTTGGTATAGTCTGTGGGAAGCAGATGCTGTGTGCCTACTCTTTTGTTTTTCTCCTCCTCCTCCTCCTCCTCCTCCTCCTCCTCCTCCTCCTCCTTCTTCTTCTTCGTCTTCTTCGTCTTCGTCTTCATCTTCGTCTTCTCCTCCTTCTCCTTCTCCTTCTCCTTCTCCTTCTCCTTCTCCTTCTCCTTCTCCTTCTCCTTCTCCTTCTTCTTCTTCTTCTTTTTCTTCTTCTTCTCCTTCTTCTCCTTCTCCTCCTCCTTCTTCTCCTCCTCCTCCTCCTCCATCTTCTTCTTCCTCTTCTTCTGAAGTTTCCTCATTCTGAAGTAAAATATTAATAACTATGTCTAATGAATAGGTTTATTGTGATTAAATCAGACACCGTCTATTAACCTCTGTCCATGTTTTCCAGCATCAGATATATGATAATATACAAATGATGGTTGTTCTCACTTCATTAATTTCATATTTTTTAACTTGTTAAAATTTATAAATGACTGTTCCACTAGTCATACTTAATTATGAACAGACACAAATTGTTTCAACTGATGATTGTGGTAAAATGTGTTTCTATGTTTAAAGATTTTTTTTAAAAGATATATTTAAAAAGAATATGTTACTAGAAAATTTCTCTTTGTATTTACATATATGCCTTTAAAATACTACGTTTTGTTTCTCAGCTTCTAATGTAGAAATAGAAAATATGACTTAAAGGTAAATATTAGTATGCAATGATCCCTTCTCACTTAGCTGGGAACCCTGTCTTTCCTGGGCAGGAAGGAGACCATGAGATGTTAGAGTGGAAAGTATACCTCTGCCTGTGAGAGGGTGGTCAAAGGCTCTGTTGAGAAGCCAATCCATTTGCTAAGAAACAGATGGGAGGAAGAAAACAATATTTATTAAATATATACTAAACACCAGGCTCAAGATGCCTTTCATCATTGAATCATTTAATTGCCTTTGCATCATACCTGCTATTCTTGAGGCCATTACTCTACATTTCACAAATATGGAAAATGGGCTCACTCATTTATTTATGTGTATAAATATCAGTACTAACATTTGAATCCAGGTATATTAGCTTTTAGGTCTATTAGTGTTGAGAGTCAAAGTCTTGGTTCATGGATATGAAGGCAAAAAGACAAAAGTTCTGAATCTTGTTTATTTTGTTTTTTTGTTTGTTTGTTGGTTGGTTGATTTGTTTTGTTTTTTTGAGACAGGGTTTCTCTGTGTAGTTTTGGTGCCTGTCCTGGATCTCACTCTGTTGACCAGGCTGGCCTCAAACTCTCGGAGATCCACCTGGCTCTGCCTCCCAAGTGCTGGGATTAAAGGTGTGTGCCAGTGCTGCCCAGCTCCAATTCTGAATCTTGATCCAAATACTCTTACTGGGATTTGGGGGCTCCTTCTAGTCAGCAGATGAAAGAGATGAAGTTGGGATCCTCTCTTGATGTTCTTAGTCTTATTAATAAAACAATTTAAGGATAGACTAAAGTGGAAGCTTAAGGACATAAATTAGTGTTTAAAAGAAAACCCCCAAGGCAGGCAAGCTGTAAATTTTAACAGATGCCCAAAGACAGACAGAGACAAGGAAAAAAATCCATGCAGTGGGGGTCAGACATCAGGCAAAAGGCAGGAAAAGACGAGGTTTCTTGAGAGAACTATACGACCATGTGGTGTGTGTTGGGGCAAGAGGACTTTTCTTGGATCCCAATCTGAAAACAAGTCTAACCTCCTAGTCAAGAACACAAAACACATGGGAAAGATTTCTAGAATACTTAGGCTTGGACTCTGATCCTGAAAATCTGCATTGTCCTACTCAAATGACCACCGAGACAATAATGCTTCCATCAGTGGAGACTGAGGGAGAGCGTGGTGGAGTTTGCAGTAAATGCTATGGATACAGGGCAACATTAGTCCATCACCACACTGTCTCCTTGGGGCTTACACTATGTCCTGCACACTGTGGCCTGGACTCCAGCTCAAATCTTCTGTGAGAGAGCCAACCTTGGCTCTGTTGACTAGCCTCTGCTCCTGCCATCTTGTATTCTGGTACACTCCAGCACCTGGGAAGCACTTGCCGCTCTCGTCAGCACACTGCTGGGAAGGATTTCCAAAGAAGATAATGGTGGATTCTGGATTGGGAAAAGCAGTCATATATATATATATATATATATATATATATATATATATATATATATATTGTATCATCTTCATCTTTTTCAGTTTATCATTTAGTTATTCTCTCTGCAGTAGGATCCTTGGAGCAGGTATCATTGATCAAGCTGAAACTCTTCATTCTGACAATACAGTTTACCTTCAAGTCAGCATTATCCCTTTGCCAACTGCCTTGGAGCATACTTTCACCAACGAAGACAAAGTTTGCCCATTCTTTCAGCACAGATGTTTGAAAACCTAAAATATGCCAAGCACTGTTTTTGATGCTATTCCCTCTATTGAACAAGGCAAATGGACTCTACCTCACGGACGTTCAATAGTGGTGAGCAAACAGTGAGAACTAACTTCACGTTGCAAGACACTGAGGAAAACTGCTGGACCTTCACGGGCACCACATGATGGGGGCAGGGAAGCTCTGTGGAAGATGTATTGAAAATGAGTTAAAAGTCTACTTTCCCTCACAGTCTTAACTGCTTCACTAATGTACCATCCGTCTCATACCGTGTATTTATGAGGAAGGCATCATGGTTCTTATGGTGACCATCTATCCAGATTGTAATTGATCAATAGATGTAGATGTAGGTACATGTGCAAGCTGACAGATTTATCAACGTCTGGGCTCATTCTCTCAACCCAATAAAATAATGTTAATGATTTTAGCTAAATAAAAAAATCACTATGATTTACTGCAATGAGTGTAGTTTACCAAAGTGTATATTATTTGGACATATTTATATAATTCAATTCATTGACTCTTCCCTGCCTGGGTATCTCTTTTCACTTCCTTTTGATCAGTGTTTCTTTTAAGAAAGGCTCTCAGAATCTGTGTGTGTGTGTGTGTGTGTGTGTGTGTGTGTGTGCGCGCAGAACATGGCTGACTCAGAGGTCACGGATAATAGAATACCCTTTTTTTTCCACCTAGAGTAAAGCATTCTTGGGAGATACTATCTAATGAAGGAGAGGTAGGTCATACTTTTTATGAGGTTGACCAGAGCTACTGATGGATGGGTGGGCTGTTATGACTCAGAAGTCAGGCAGTAAGCTGGCAATCTCAGTTAAAAAATGATGGAGTAGCCCATCAAGGTGTATAGGTGAGTGAGCCAAACTCCTGATATCAGTCCCGGTGACTATTTATTGATCCAGCGAACATTTATGATTCCCTATGAACTCCGGGCCTACATAGATAAGGACACAATCTCTGTTCTCCACACGTATTCTTCAAGGGTAACCTGCACACCCTGACAAATAATGATTTCTCAGATCAAAGGTTTGGGGACTTTTGAGGAGATATCAGGAAAAGCTTCTAGGAGGAAATGACTTCCATGCTTAGCCTCAGTGGGCATACTATAAAACCCCAGGTGGATAAGAGAGAGGGAGAACGATACTAACTATCAGACTTGGGATGTGGGCATGATGCAGAGGCAAAGTATGCCTTAAAGGTACCGTCCACCACAGATGTGAGGGTGGTATGCCATGCCACATGACTGGCCTATCTTCTTGCCTCTGAAGCCCATTACAGTTCTCAGCTTCAGCAACAGCTTCAAGTCACAATGCTCCAGGCCATGGATTTAATTTCTGGTTCTATCCCAAAATTCCTTGGGGGGGAAAAAACTACTTTCCTTTCACTTTATAACATATTCTACCACATGTCAGGCCACAGTGAAAAAGATTCAGCACAGGAAAATCTGGATGGATGCTTCTGATAACAGTCCCATACTGGGAATCCCATATGTTTTCATAATTTTCTTGGACTGATATGTGTATATATATGTAGATATACAGAAAGATGTTCAGTGTGCCATTTATAATTCTGAGAAATTAGAAATAAATTCCAAACAATTTAGTAATGTGAATATTATGCAATTCTATGGTAGAGTATGTTCCAATAGTTAATGGTATTTCTAATTTTCATTATATGGAAAAATATTACCTGTATACATTGTAAAAATAGGCTAAAAAGGCTAAACAATCTTAACTCTTCTTTTAGGAACAGCATGAAATGAATGAACACACTTATAAGATTGAGTTTAGAGGCCAAATAACACAGGGAAATGCAACCAAACAAAATGACACTCCTATCTTTATTACTTTTGCTATCCTATCTATATGTTTTACAATGTCAAAGATAATCTAATAGAATATTGTACAGAAATGAGACAAAGACTGACCAGGAAATGAAAACAGAAACCAAAAATAGATGTGTGATAGATGTCTCTGTCCCCAGCCATTATGAGAGGAGACGGGGGAGGAAGATAGCCAGATGGTAATAACCCATGCTTTCAGTCACTTAGTGCAATTACAGTACTCAGAATGCACAGCAGCAGCCTGAGGTAGTGAAGACAGAGTCAGTCACATGTTTCCAAAGGAAAAGTTCAAAACAGCTTTGCTCAACTCAACTCTGGCATAAAAGTCCCTTTCTTTACCCCTTACCATTCTCCCAGTGGCTGGAGTTTAGAGTAAGCTCTAAGTCTGCCCCTAATTGGCTTATGATCTGAGTGTAAATGGTATTAGTGCACATTACAACCCATCCTTGGAATTACACCCTCAACCCCATTCCCCAGCAACACTACAAGCTGCAGGAGCAACAGACAAGGCCCCCTGATTTGCATAATACAGAGAGCTTTAATTGGTTTGTCTATATTTACGGGACAAGAGTGGAGATTTGAAAAAAATGTTTGCAAGGTTGAAGAAGACTCACGTGTCCCCATCCTTCCATGTGTCCCTGAAAGAAGGCTGCTGAAATAACTGAGTTTGAATAGAGAGTCCATGAAGGAAATTGGTCTTGTCCCTGACAGCTTATCTTTAAGCCCAGGGCTTTCCTCTAATTGTCTGTTGTTGATGTGGCTGTTGTGGTTAAATATAACCCGAAGGAACTTGGGAGCATGCCCTTGGGCGGCCAGGCAAGAGGGTGATGGCAGCTTTCTGCTTACTACCCAGCCTGTTTGCCTCTCCCTGGAACGCAGCTATAAATGATTTTCTAAGTCCACTTAAGCTTTAAATCCAGAACTACACTCTCCCTCTGGAGCCTAGCTGTGCCCAGGGCCCTTCCTTCTCAAAGAATGATATAGGTGAGAGAGCTGCCTGGCCACAATTTTAAAAGCCTTGGTCTGCCAGGTTAAGTTGCAATGGAGTCACCAAAATCATCATATGGATAAAGTACTGTGAAGTTAGATTAAGAGAAATAGTCCCTGAAACACAGAAGAGGTCTGCTGCTGTGCATAGCACCCAACACTGTGGTCCGAGCATAGATAATGCTTAGCCATATGCATAACTAACCCATCTTGGACACAGTGGTGCGGTTCCAGCACTCAGTGTCCCCCACGTACCTATGTCACCAGAGCAGTTAGAATCAAGGCTCCACAAAATCAGTTAAATACTAATTACAAGCTAAGATAATTTGGTAGTAGTAAGGTAAGAGCTTGGTACATAGAAGCTGCCATGTTGTGGCTACTGACTATTATTCTGGGGGAAGCTCTGGGTTTGGTAACCTTTCATTACTCCAGAACTTCTAAGAGTTCTTTTGACATGAATGCTGTCCAAGCTGACTGCACTTACTCTAACTAAAGAGGTTTATTCAATTAAATAGGACTTAATGAGTATATATTTGTGAAATGCATATCATAATAAGAAGTAATATGATCCATTAAACCCACAGAGAGACTGACAAAAGTGTGTGGGGAGAGAGGCCACAGGAGAACATCAAGTGTCCTGCTCTATCACTAGTCACCCTGTTCCTATGAGACAGCACTTCTAGCTGAGGCTGGAGAAAGGCTTGCTGCTAGCAAGCCTCAGTGATGCTTCTGGGATCCACAGTGATTCACAGTGATTACCAGATGCATGTACAGCCATCCCTGAGGTATTACTCAGTGCTCAGAACTGAACTCAGGTCCTCCTGCTTGTCCACTGGGACTTCTCTCCAGATATGAGAATATTTAAGAAAAAAGGTATAAGCTGGTCTGGTAGTGCAGGCCTGTAATCCCAACTACAATAGGGACCAGAGGAAAGAGAATCAGAATTTGGGCAGTCTGGGTCCCTCAGTGAAAGCATATCTTAAAATGAAATATTACAAAATGTGCTGGGACACTTGCCTGGCATGTGTAGGGCTCTAGGTTTAGTCACCAATGTTCTAAAACTAAACTAGCATCATAAACCATAATGAAGCTGAGGTGTGTACTGTAGCTTCCTTCAAGAGAACCATAGGTCATAGAGCTGAATCAATGGCTCAATGGTTTAAGAGTACCTGTTGTTCTTTGTGGGGGCAGTTCACTTCTCAGCACCTACACAGTAACTCACAACCACCCATATCCTCACTCCTAGGGGATTCAACACCAACTTCTGACCTGGTGTACACTTAGTGCACATACACATGCAGGCAAAAACATTTATACACATAAAGAAAGAAAATGGAAGAAAGTGAGAGAGAGACAACACATGGTAGCCTGTATCAAAAGGCCAAGCCAAGGCCTACTGTTCATTCCATGGCAGCTTATCCACGAATCTGGACATCAGTGGTCCCACTCGTTTTGGGCATGTAAGAACCACCTGCAGTTTACTGGGGAGTGTCATGACAGTTATAGAAAATCAGCTTGATGTATCACGTGCTCAGCCAGCTGAGATGACTGAACACCACTCTCACCCCCAGTCAGGCACTGTTGTAGTGATGGGAAATCCTCAGGAAGAAACATACAACCTTGCTGTCATGGGGTTTTCATTCCAATTTAGGACAAAGAAGACAAAAGTAATTAAGCGAACATGTAACTGTGTGATGCCCCGCTGTCAAAAGTGGCATGAAATGGGAGAAGGGTAGAGAACACTGAGCAGGCAGAGGTACCTGTTTTTGCAGTCCTATCTAATCAAGTGGCATTGAAGCAAAGATGGCAGCTATATGCATCTTAGGCAGAAGAGACACCGGTGCCCAGGCCCTGCTTGGGAACTTTGGAAAAGAAGGTAGGCATATGGATTGAGCAGAGCAGGTCTGGTGAGAAAATAATGGAAGAATATGTGATCACAGAGTGGGGTGGGAGCCAGATGAGGTACAGGGCACTTTTGCAGCTGGAATTATCTGGAGTTTGAGTGGAAAGGAAGAGAGTGGGCTAAGGCGTTTCCTAGAACCATCTTTATAAACCAAGCAAAGCAGCTTATCTACATGTCAAAATTCTAAAACATCAAAATGGGCTGGAGAGGTGATTCCATCGGTAAAGTGCTTGCCAGAAAGCCTGAAGATCAGTGTTTGAGTCCCAGCCCCCTCATTAAAATGCCAGACATGGTGGTATATCCTAGCTCTGGAGGGCCAGAGACAAGAGGATTTCTGGAAATCCCAGGCCAGCTAGTCTTGCTGAATTGGTGAGCTCCCACTTCAGTAAGAGACTTTCTCTCTCTCTCTCTGTCTCACTCTGTCCCTGTCTCTCTCTCCATATATATATATATATATATATATATATATATATATATATATATGGATAGATAGATATAGGTAGATATAGATAGATAGATATACATGATAGATAGATAGAGATAGATGATTATAGATAGATTTATTGATAGATATAAGTAGATATAGATAGATAGATATAGATGATAGATATAGATACAGACAGATATAGATATAGATGATAGATAAATATAGATACATTAGATAGATAGATAGATAGATAGATAGATAGATAGATAGATAGATAGACAGACAGATAGAGTAAAACAATGACTAATGAAGACATCTGATGTCTACCTCTGCCCTCTACATGGATGTACATACACATACACACACAAATGAACACCATGAACACACATACAACAGTAATCCCTCACACCTGCAGACAAAATGAATATAATTTACAAGTCGAAGGGTAATGCCATGGAAGCATGCACAGCTGGGTGAGGGTTGTGTTGCACTACCTCTTCTTAAGGAGAACAATCTTTTCTTATCTGCTCTCTGTTTCTATTTTCAGAAAAGTGACAAACCCATTATCAAGATAAAATCACACACACACACACACACACACACACACACACACACACAATTTCACATTTCTTATGAAAATGATTTTTCTGGAAAATACCCCTTTCCAGAGGTCATACACGACAGCTATCAGCTGAGTCCTGCTGTTGTTTGCAGCTGGCTTGTGAAAACACGGTATGATGAGGAATGGATTCCTGAATCCTGTTGTCAGGGCCACAGCCCTAAGCAAAAATGACTGTCCTCGGCCAGAGAGAAGTGAAACAACAGGAAAACACAGGTTTGAGTAGGAACAGAAACAGTTTTCTGGACTCCCATGGGTCCCTAATGTCTGCTGATAGAGTCCCCAACACCCTGTCCTGCCGTCAGAATGAGAGGAACTGTGGGCTGCATCAGGAGCTCAGCCATACACACTCTAGCCTAAGCCACCAGAGCAAAACTCTCCAGAGCAGTCAGAACCTTTAAGCCCATTCTGGATCTTAACACTATGATCCTTTCACTCAGAAAAAGCAACACACACACACACACACACACACACACACACACACACACACACTAACTGTAGGAGACTTAGACACTGCCCGTGGTCTTCCACTGTAGATCAAACAGTGGAAGAAGAAGGGGCTGGGGTGGGTGGTGGCTCAGAAGTCAAAGCACATGCTGCTGTTGAGAGGACCCAGGTTTAGTTCCCGTCACCTACGTGGTGGCTCACAACCCACCTTAACTCCAGTTTCAGGGAATCTGATGCTCTCTTCAGATCTCCATGGGCACCAGGCACACACATGGTGCACATACACGTCTGTAGGCAAAACACACATAAAATAAATAAAAACTATTTTTCAATAGAAGAATGAGCCGGGTGGTGGTGGTGGTGGCGGCGGCGGCGGCGGCGGCGGCGGCGGCGGCGGCGGCGGCGCACGCCTTTAATCGCGGCACCCAGGAAGCAGAGCCAGGTGGATCTCTGTGAGTTCGAGGCCAGCCTGGTACAAAGCAAGTTCCAGGAAAGGCACAAAGCTACACAGAGAAACCCTGTCTCGACAAAACAAAAAACAAAAAACAAAAAAAAAAAAAAAAAAAAAAAAAGAAGAAGAATGAGACAGCTTATTTCGGAGAGTGGGAAACAGCACCTATGAGAGAAAAGTCTGGTTTTGTTTCTAAGTTTTATTGCTTATCAAATGATTTGAGGCAAAGTATATTCTCCCCAGACATTCATTCCGTAATATAGCTACAACTCCCTTTAATTTTTAAAATGAAAATCACTTGATTGTAATGAGCTCACAAATAAAAACATCAAGCAGCTACATTAAGGGAACCAGTCAAGTGCTCACCTAATCTCTGAGTACTAAAGTTGAGTTAAGGTGCTATCAAGTGCTTTAATACCTGTAAAAGTTATAAACAAGTAACTTGCATAATTAAGCAGCTCTGCAGGATTGGAAGTCTCCCTCTAGAGACAGTCTTAGACACAGTCGACGGTGGCATTTCTTATTGCAGAAAACGTGATAGGAATCCAATCTCTAACTGTAGGATTCAGGTAGCTCAGTCTTTAGGCTCACACTATTCTCTGTGGAGTGCGGGGAGCTGAGTGTCTGTCATGGCGAGCTCCTGCTTGCTCTGCTTCTCCATTCCTTCCACATGCAGGTCTGTGAGATTCCAAACTTTGCACTAGTCCCACCATGGGCCTTGAAGTGCAATGTGTTTGCTTTATAGCATCAATAATACAACATATCACCTTTTTTCAAACCTAAGACTTAGTTTCGGTGTAAGTGTATTGAAGACGAGTGTGGACAGAACAAGAAACTAGAGACTTCAATCAGAAACCATTGACTGACCCTGGATTTCTCCTACCTCATCCAACCAGGGCGCATTTTCTTTGTTCTTCTTCATGTACATTGCCATGCACAATTCTAATTATAGGAGCAGCCAGGGTTAGGAATTATTTGCCCAAATACATTATTAAATTCATTTTCTAAACTTTTTTCTTATAACTCCCCATAATAATCATCTCAAAAGTAATAAACAACACAACTCACTCTTCTGCAATTTTCAGAAACACTGTTAAGTTGATGATGGAGAATACGTTCTGCAAATCTCTAAGTATTTTCTCCCTGAGCATGACAGCTTAACAAATGTTTATTGTTAATAAAACGGCTTATGATAACTCACTTTCGCATAATCTTCTGAACATGGTTTGAATTTTTTAAAAATCACTAATATTCAAAAATGAATGATAAACATGAAAGGATAGGTATGACTTACCAAAACCTACAAAGCAACATTAAAGAAATTTTTTTAAAAAGTTTATGAAAAAAGTATACTGAATCTATGAATTGGATGACTTGACAGCAAGAGGGTTCCACTTCCCATATTGATGCACACTTAAAAACAATTCCAAAGTGTATTCAGTTGGGCCTTTTTGGAAAAACTGACAAGCAGAATCTGAAATTTATGTGGAAATACAAATGGCATAAACTACCAAGACAACTCTGAAGAAATGAACTTACAGGACTAGCACTTCCAGGCTGGAAACCTCAAAAGGTTGTGTGATGAGGACAGTGTGCTACTGTGCTACTGCAGTCAGGATGTGTAAGTGCCTCAGCACCATAGCATGGAGGGCTCAGAAACAGAGCCACAGGTGAGTGAGCATCACGTGCCCGTCATGATAGACACGCTCCTTGAGGGAAAGGTAGAGCTTTTCAAGGATGCTTCTACTCATGTCTCATTCCTTATGAGAATGTTAACTCAAAACTTTGCTTCAAAAGGCGCTGTGATGAGAATGCAAGGTCAAGACACAGATGAAGCTCATATCTGTCAACAACATATATCCAGAACTGAGGAATAATGAGAAAATAACCAATGAAAGCCATCGCAAAGCATTTGAACAGACAATTCATCAAACAAGCTACATAAGGTGACAAAAAGGGACACAAAAATGCTTGATATCATTAGTCACTGGAGAGACATCAATGAAAATTGTGAGATGCTACGACATCTGGGAGGATGTCTAAAATCCCAAGAATGGCCATGCCAAGTATAAACAAGTAACTTGGATAATTAAGTAGCTCTGCAGGACTGAAAGTCTCCCTCTAGAGAGTCTTAGACACAGTCGATGGTGGCATTTCTTATTCCAGAAAGCAAGACAGAGAACTAAACTGTTCTTTGAACCAAAAGGATGGGCCTGACTTAATAAAACCTGCATGGCAGAATTAAAGGAAACTTTAAAAAGACAAAAGTTTATAGAAAAATATACAGCATCTGTCAGTTGCATGACTTGATATTAAGAAGGTGCCACTCTCCATATTGATGCACACTTAAAAACAATTCCAAGGGGCTGGAGAGATGGCTCAGAGGGTAAGAGAACAGACTGCTCTTCCAGAGGACGTGGGTTCAATACCCACATGGCAGCTCACAACTGTCTTGTAACTCCAGTTCCAGGGGATCTGGCACCTTCACAGACACACATGCAGGCAGAACACCAATGTACATAAAATAAAAATAAATAGATCTTAAAAAAAAAAAAAGAGTAGAAGGGCTTATTAAAAAAAAAAATCCAAAGTGTATCCAGTTGGGGCTTTTTGGAGAAACTGACAAGCAGAATCTAAAATGTATGTGGAAATACATAAATTGTATGTATTTGGAGAACTAAAATCTCCATCCTCTACTGGAGTGAGGGTGGGGGTGGGGTTACAAAATAGTACACCATTTGGGAAAACAATTCATTATTTTAAGGAAAGTTAAAAGAACAGCCATTGCATTAATAGATATCCACCCAAGATAAACACAGCATACATTAATATGAAATAATTCTCCAAAGAGTTCTCTTTGTTGTAATTTCAAACTAGAAATAACTCAAATGCTCATCAACAACTGAAATGTCTAAACAAGCTCTTATCTGACCACACAATGGATTACTACTTGGCAACTTCAAAACAAGCCTTTAGCCTGTGGCTACACCACGTGTCTGTGACCCCTATCCACAAGAGACTACAAGAGGATTGTGGGTTCAAGGCCTGGCCTACATAGACTCTAAAATAAAGTTTTAAATTAATTTAAAATCAGCAACTACATAGAAGGATCATAAAATGGAATGAAAGATGCCAAGATAAACAAATATCATGTGGTATGATACATATTTGTCAAAAGTTCTAAGGGAATATAAAGTTCTTTTCTGTAACAGAAAGCAGATCAGTCATGTTTGATAATGGATAGGCTGAAGGAGAGTAAGGATGTACAAGGATACTTTGGGAGTGATGTCTTAGTGGGTCTTTATACTGACTATGGTACTTTTAAATCAATAGACACATAGGACTGGAGTCTTTAGGCTGCATATTTAAAATGTGACATATTGTCCATTATATGACAGAACAATGATTGAAACATTCATGTATAGTTATTAGAAAGTACTGCTTAAGTGTCACCTAGTACGATACCATGAGGAAACCTTGCTGCTGGTGACTGCAGAATCCAAGGCTCCCAGAGGATCAGGCAAAGGCTTTGTTGGTCCTTCCAGTCCTGCCAAGCACATGACCTCACTGAGTTTGAGTTGCAGGCCTACCTGTCTTTCCTGTGAAGTTTGAGGATTCTCAGACACCGGATTTTTATTTTGTGCAAAGATCTTCCCTTGAAAGGGGAAAATGGGAGATTGGTAAGGCAATGGAACATGAGCACCAGGCCAGCATTTTTTCCTTAGCTGGACATGATTTTTGCTTCCGTTCCTTCTGTGTCTAAGAGAGTCACTTACGTTGTCTCGGGGTAACACGTGGAAGATAAGGAATTTTATTTAATCTCTAAACTTCTTCCTTTCCCCTTGTTCAGGTGATAATGTGATTGAAGAGGGTGGAGTTGAGGAGAATTCAACCACCAGACACTAGCACAGGCAATGAGAGAAGAGCCATATAGGTTTGAATAAAAGTCAGATAAAGCCGATTCAAATTTAGAAACAGAATAATTACAGTGATATTCTACGGTGACACCGGGAGGGCTGAATCCAGGGTTTGCTGAGCTTGTCTTCCATTTTAAACTGTGCGGTTTTAAAAAGCACAGCGTCGGCTTCCCATCTAGGTGCAGGGCCAGGTTTCTGCCTTAAGTGAATTTTCACTCTTTTTTTCCCCCCCTTAAAATGCCTTAAAAAGAAGTCAATGCTTTCAGACCCCTCCCCCATGTCTGGCAGAGGTGACGCACACAGAACTGATGACAACCTGCAATCCCTCCACAGCGTTTGTGATTCCGCTGAAATCTATTTCTTAGCACAGAGCCAATTTGCCTTACAATGTCAAGAACAGCTTCAGAGCAACTGATAAAAATTAAAGCTTAAATTAAAATCCAAACCCAACAAACCTGATACATTCCTCCCAATAAAGGAAGCCTATTTGCCGCCAGCGGTGAAAATTAAGTAAACTTCTCTCTTGTAGTACAATGTGGCCCTGTCCCTCCAAACAACCGTTGAAAGTATCGATCTGACTCTCTGGGCTTTTCAGTCCATGGCACTCGTCTCCATGACCTGCTGAGCATCTGTAATCACTGGCCCAGCTCCCAGTAGCTGGAACTGGCTTGGCCATACTTACAAATCCATGCGTTAGGATGGTGTCCACAGTAACAATGCTTTCCTTTATGTGTTCTTCTGTAAATCTAGTGGACTCTGTTCTTCCTCCTGAAATGATGAATGCAAGCCAGCTCTCACCACACCCATTACAGTTCCCTTTGCTCTTTCCTCAGTCTGTCCTTGGGAAACAGGTGGTCACACAGTCCTTGGATTAGGAAGCCAAAAGGATCTGTCCTGGCTAGTAAAACCTTGCTATCATTGGTGTGCAAGAACCTGTTTTATTATTTTCAGATATCAGCTGTGTTTCATTGTTACTCAAAATTACTGTAATATATCAAAAAGAGACCAGAACTTGGGGCTTTCAAAAAGATGGTAATAGCTATGCAAAGTATTCAAAGCCTGGCCTGCTTGGTTTAGCATACACACACACACACACACACACACACACACACACACACACACACACACACACGCACGCACGCTGCTTTCTTTCTCCTCCAATGTCTGCTGTACTGTTCTTTAATATATGGGGAGATGTAGGGCAAACCTCTACAAGGATACAATGTCCATGCTCTGTCTTGAAGGAAGAAGGAGAGGTAGCCAATGGAGGACAGGAGACAGCAGTGCTGGAAGGAACAAGAGGATTTCACAAAGCAAATCCTGAGTGCCAGCCTTGCTTTGGGATAGCCAGGTGTCACCTCTTCTTCTGCCTTCCAGACCTGGCCTTTAGGGAAGGGCTATGAAAAAGGGCTAGACTTTGTAATGGCAGGCCACACTGAGCTCCTTTCTCCCTACTTCTGCCAGAGCAAATATCCATGAAGCATGTGTCTGTGGTTATCAGTACGAGGGGACTCATCCGGAGCCATTTATCTGAGCCCGCTTCCCCTGCACAGATGGGATCATGTTCATGGGGAGCAGAGCGGCCAGGCATATTGAGAGCAGCGTTCTTCTGAAAGCTGAAGGCACTTCTGTGGGTTTCATTTGATTTCACCGTCAGTGCTGTTTGCACATTTGCAGGTGCAGGCTCCCATCTCAGTGAGGCACGGGCACTTCTGTTTTGTTTGTTCACCCTTCACGACTCTGTGGGGCCTGTTGGTACATCTGGTGAAGCCCAGAGAAGAGGCGCTCTCAGAATCAGGCCTACCACCATGTCAGCAGCGTGCCAAGATGTTTTGAATGTAAAGATAGGGGAATATTATCCAGGGGTTCCACTCTTTGAAAGGCCTTTGTCTGAGTGTTTTTAAATGGGAATGCTATTTTTATAGACAATATTGTGCGAGACTATAGTATAAAAAAAACATGTTACAATGAATTCTAGCTGCATTTAAGCAGGCATTGCTGCTACCAAAAGATGAAGGAAAGAAAGTGGAATTGAAATCATTATAAAAAAATATGAATCTGGAGATAAGGCCTAATATAAAAACAGATTTTGGTAACTGCCTGGAGTAAATTGAATTTTGGTCTCAGTGCTAATGTTGCTGACTATATTCAAGAAAAAACATACTGGCTTAATCTTGGTTATTGCTACATGTTATCTCCTCATCCATGGAAGATGAAATAGCCTTTGAAGCATCATGGCATTACTATCTAGGACCCAACAATAGGAGCAACAGCACAACAAATTAAAACACTCCATTGTTGGAGAGTAACTCCTAGAGGCTTATCAATCTCAGAGGTCTATGTAACACAAACCTATCTAATTTTCCAATATCCCAAGGAAAATTACTGTGTATCTATGTGTGTGCAGGCATGTGCATACACATGTGCATACCCTCCTTACAACCCAGTCATATCTCTGAAATATGTGCACACAAGTGTGTTTTCATTGTAACCCAAATGTGTCCCTTAAACATGTTATTTTTCTAATTAAAAAAAAAAAAGCATGCAGTCTTACGGGTCAAGGGTCAAAGAAATATCTGGAGATTAGTCGCCTTTTAATCGTAAGGAGTCCTTTATTGTAAAACGCGCTGTGGTGGCCTGAACTGCAGCAGCACTGGGGTAGACACGGGCAGATAACACAGGTTTGCCCCAAACCACCCTCCCCACTCCTCCTGTACTCTACAAATGCAGCAGAGTCGAGGCTGTACATTTTCCTTGGCCGTGTGTTACTAGTGGTCTGTGTCCTTTTCACATGCCCTGCCCTGCAAACAGACTCAGCAGCTGCATGTCCATATCACACCTGACAGCATCTTGCTTCTTTCTCCTCCTGTACCCCTTCCTTCTGATGGAAGCATTCTATTCACTGTCAGGTGTTTATATCTCGTCTGTCATTGAAGGTTCAATCTGAATATCCAGTCTCTCAGCTGAACTCTTGGCTCTCTCAGTATGGCAAGAATATTTTCTCCATTTATCTATAGACAGGTGTTACAATGTCTAGTGATTACACCCCACTGTGCTCCAATTTGAGTATGGGGAGCACTCCAGCGCAGAACCCCATTTTTGATGTTTTCTCTTCTTTGCTGACATAGTTATGTCTCTATTCTATGAAATGTTCTTCATGCGCATGATCTCACTTAGTATACTAAACAACTCATAAGGCAGGTGACATTTTTCTTTTTAACACACCTACAAAGCTATCTTTCCAAAGGGCATAACAATCATCCAAGGCCAGCAGCTGGTTTTAGACCTTTCCTTATCCAGTAAAACAGAGACTCCCTCAGAGCCACAATTGCTTTTTTGTGTCACTTACCACTTTGTACTTCATTGTGTAATTACCAATGACCTGAATTACTGAATTTGATGCTTCTTGAAGCTAAATTTCATACTTATTCCTTTTTGGACCTAGCTCAAGCCCTTTTACACAATAAGGGTGTTCTAAAACTGCATATTGAAAGACTAAAACAATTAGATACTTTCGAATATTCTTCTTTAAATTTTTTAATTTAATTTGTTTCATATAGTATACTTTAATCATATTCTTACCCTCTGTAACTCCTCCCTACCCATTTCATGCTCTCCCCGCCCCCTCCAAAATATCAGGGAAAACAACTTCAAAACTAAAAATAGACAAACTTAAAAAAAAGAAGACAAAAAATAAATAATACAAAAAGTACACACACACACACACCATAGAGTCTGTTTTTGTTGGCCAACTGTTCCTGGGCATGCAGCCTGCCCTGGAGTGTGGTTGATATGCTCAGTCACATTCCACTGGAGAAAACTGATTTTCCCTTTCCAAGCAAGTATCATTTACAGAGAGCTTCTTGGTTGGGAGTGGGACTCTGTGTCTACTTCCCTTCTCAGTGCCGGAATTGTGTCTGGTTTGAACTTGGACAGGTCTTATGCATGCCATCACATTCTGTGTGAGTTCATAGGTGCATCAGTCCTGTTGTGTCTGGGATACGCTGTTTCCTTGAAGTCACCCACCACCTCTGGCTCTTAGAATCTTTCTATCTTCTCTTTCTCATAGATCCCTGAGCCTTGAGAATAGGTTTTAATAAATACACCCCACTTATAGTATTGGTGAAATTATTAAGGCCACTCCACATAGTTAAAAGGGAGGTTTATTTTGTGGGGTAACTTACAAGTGAAGGGATAGGCTACAGGGTCTGGGAAACGTGGGGCACAGTCTGGTGGTGTTCTCTGGAGAACTCTGCTCGGTCTACCTCCAGCATCCAGGGTCCAGGAACCAAGAGAGCCGGTGCATCTGGATCTTGGGTCTTCAGCGTCCTCTCTCAGCTCCGCCTTGTAGGCATGACCATTACCAAAGCCTCAATGGGGGTTGGAACTTCCAGGTCAAAGCTGGAATGGCTACCCACTACATTATAGACCTGATGTGGAAGATTTCTGAAGACAAGAAAGGACCATGTTTAACTGTTATCCAGATAAAATAGAAAATACACCATTGACCAAAAGAAGTGATATACTCAAAGAATAAAATTAAAACAACATTTTAGAATCTGTTTTCCTGTGCATCTAAAAATAAGTATTGACTTTCTTTTGACTGAAAGAGCAAATCCCTTTGAACTTCCACAATTGTTATGTAATATATACAAAACTGGAGGCTGGAAGTCCATCTCCTAATAAGTATATTGTCTTGAACTTAAAAATAGTATGAATGATGTGATGATCTATGCTAACAGTATTTTAATAATTTATATAAAAACTGCACTTTCTTTTTATTTATATTCCCTTTGTTTACATTTATAATACACCAGGCAGGTGCATAACTGCTTGATTTCCATCAACATCCTCATCTTTGGATTGAAGGAGCCTCATTATTAAAGAAAAGGTGCCAAAGATAAGATGTCTTATCAGGAGACTAATGACCCTCTTTATCTTTAACAAGCTTCCTTATCTTCACCACTCTGCCTTAGAAACCACCAGAGTGACAGCTTTGAGCATACCCTGCACTTTCCACCTTCATGTCTGGAAGTGAGCTGAGAAGGATATGCCCTTTCAGAAGAATGAACTGTGGTGCGTACACGAAGTAGATTGACCTGGGAGAAGCTCATCTATAAAATGGAGGGACCTTTTGTTCTGGATAATTTATATTAATCACTCTTGTTCTATCCCTATATGTACCTTGGATACTAAAAGAAATTAAAACTTCTTCTGACATGGAGTACAACAGATGAGATGAACACTTTAGTTGATTGATGGTTTTTAATCCTGTTCTCTCAGTTCTATTTGAATATTTCTCCCCTCAAAGCCTCCTTATCACTAAGTATATTCCCAGTATTGCAAAGACTGTCCAATGCTCAGTCATCCAAGAGGATTTATTGTTCTTACTTTAAACATATATGTAATTAGCATCAAATAGATACAACCATCCTGATAGAATTCCATGCTGATTGTTGGTTGTGTTTTACTTGGATACTGGCACAATGAAATCTCTAGTTAGTGATCTACTATATAAATATTTACTTAACATAGAAGTCATGGTAAGTACTTTTAATATCTTCATTTGCTGCTTTTATAACTGGTGTGTGGGTTGTGTGTGCATGCATGCGTGTGTGTACATGTGTTTGCTATGACAAAATACTTTTGTAAAACAACTTAAAGGATGAGAGGTTTATGCTGAATGCTACTTTCACAAGTCCTGGCTCATGCTCAGATGATTCCATGTTCCTGAGCCTGTTGTGTGGCTCAAGAGCATAGTGAGAAGCATGTGACAGAGGCTGTTCACTTGGCAGTGACCAGTGGACAAAGTGGAAAGACAGCATAGACATAGACAAGCTATGACTTTCAAATATGCATCCTAAATGACTTATACCACTGAAGGTTCCATCTAGAAATAGCTCATTGAGTATGATCACCTTGGTAGATTAATTGACAAGATTTTCTCCTTCATAATTCAGTCATCTCTGTGATTTGGATGCAACAGCTGGGGACCAAGACTTTAACACATGAGCTTTTTGGGGGGTGGGATATTTTGTATTAAAACCATAATAGTACCACTTTCATTCAAGTTCTGCTCATAATGAGATCTTCATGATTAACCTTTACAAGCTACCCCAAGGGCCCTACAAAAGGCACCAAGTTTTAAATTGGTGAATTACTCTGACATTTCCTAAGAGTTAAGTGTCCTAACTTGTAAGGGGTGCTTTAGATTTCTATAGACCTGGGCCTCATTTAAGAGTCTCCTAACTCTAATTAGGGAGTTCAAGTGTTTCCTAGAGCCAACAAAATGAACATCAAATTTTTTTCTCTACATTCACAGTAGATCCTGACTTTTCCTTCTACTCATTCGAACATCAAGAAGGTGTATATCAGGTCATTCTACTTTCAGCCCTCTACACACTGTTCTCATTAGGAATGTGTCAGACTGAGTCATAACTTACCTTCTCTATGATGTTTCCCTGATGTGGTCCAGCAGAATTGATTTCTACATCTTCCAAATGTCAATACTATGCTGTCTTTCTTTTTTAAATCCTTTATCAAAGTATTTTTAATTTTGTTACACATCTGGTCTTCCCATTTTTAGGGTAAATTGGTTAAGGCTGAGACCATACCTTGGAATTCAGTGCAGCTCCCAGGGAAAACTCTGACTATGGCTAAGAATACACAGTGGTTGAATTGTCCGTTCCTGAAATTCAGCAAAGCTGTGTGTACCATTTGTTTTGTGTAAACATTGGGTAAGATTATCAGGACTGTTGCTCACAGAATTTCCCCTTTATTTTGTTGAAGGCATTAACTTAGAGATAAAATACACAGCCAAAGATGAATCATATGTGTTAAGATCAGTGGCTGAGAGAACTTCACAATTTTAATTGAAAAATATATTTTTACAAGAACTTAGGATTCAAAATGTTTAGCTCCATCTCCATAGATAAGCATGTTGTCTGCCTCAGTTCTCTCCCATATACTTACTGTTTAATGTGACATTTGCCATCTGGCATCCTTGGTAGGCTGGCGCTTTCCTCAGTAGCTCTTTGAGGGCCACACCTTTTGGTGGGTTAAGACTGGAAGAAGCTCTAAACAATTGCCTCCCCCATTGAAATGCCACGGTTGCTTTCAGTAAACAGGTGGCATGATCACAATGGCAGTGACTTCAATCTCCACTCCCCCCTCGTAGATTATAAGGCCACACACTCTTTCTGTAAATTTAACCACACCGGCTTATTTATCTTTGTACTCCTGCCATAACGGCACCCAGTGAAATCTTCTCTACATGATCAGGTGCAGGTGTGAGGTTAGGAGCATAGGTGAGTGCTACAAAAATTACAGGGATGTGAGAGTTCAGGAGAGGGTATAGAACAGTAATTGAGATTTTATTGTCATGGCAGAGCACTTGCCAGTATCCCATCTTGTGATTTCTTAGACTTAGGGGGAAATATACTACCATGCTTCACTGAATCCTTTGCTTACATCCAGTAAACGCCTAGAATACCCTGAATCTTTTTCATAGGTCTCTATGTTGTTTTGAACAATACAGAGTAGAATATGTCATCAGTAAAACCAGTTGACTCTGGTCTTAGTTGTCTCTAAAACATTGTTTCTCCCCTCGTATTTCTTATATCTCCTTGTGCAGATTTATCTGTACCAGTTTCGGGAAACCGGTCAACAAAAACAGTCTATCCATCACATATGGTTAGGAGAGTCATTTTTGCTTCAAAGCATGTTGGTATTTTATGGCACTCTATCAAGAGAATCAAATTTGAGAAATGTATATCCAAATACTATGTCTGAATTGTATCTGTAGAACATCTTAATATCTCATCCATTCATGAACAACTAATAGATAAAATGTAAAGAAATAATACCTTATGAGAATGAAGACTATTAAAGATAAACTTACCATGTCTCTCAGTTTTTTATGTGTAAAAATATTTTGTCTACATGTGCATGACGTTCAAGCAGGCTAACTGATTTTCTTAATGTCATATAATAGCTAGAAAGCAAAACAAGACTCCAAATTTCTAAGTCTTTTGTTCCTCTGGTTACCTTTGGGTCTGCTTAAGGAAGAGGAAGCTTCAGTAATTGGTTCGCTGGTGCTTATTCAATGCATGCTGAGTGAGCATACAGGTTTGAACTCCACTGGAATGGCTGGTTCCATTACTGTGAAATTCTGACTGTTACAAGTAGCTCTCTAATATTCTTAATATTCTCAAGATTCAGGAACCTGCTGATTCTGGTTCTTCTTTTCGGGGCTGTATGTATCATCCCTGTTTCTTCTTTCCCATTGTGGTGTCACAGCTAATCCAAGGAAACTAGATTTCTGTGTCTCCACACCTTAAAGTAGTCTTCTTCTTCTTCTTCCTCCTCCTCCTCCTCCTCCTCCTCCTCCTCCTCCTCTTCTTCTTCTTCTTCCTCATCCTCCTCTTCTTTCTCCTCCTTCTTTTTTTCCTCCTTATTCTTATTTTCCACAGAATGAGCATTTTCCATTTCTTTAGTTCTTTGTGTGATTGGGGGGAGGACAAAATTTAACACCATTGTTTTAAAATTTCTTACTTTATGTCAAATTTTACAAGTCCCGACTAATGATTTCCATGGATGGAGTACATCTCCACTTCTTTACCCCTCTCTGATTATTTCGAGGTTGAAATTGGAGGTTAAAGGATTTGTCTGTTGTTTGAGAGAAGAAAGGCTGCATGGAATTTGACATTGAAGTAGAATTCACCCTTGTCTTGAGTGCTCCCATCTGCGCACATCCCCCCTTCAGCGAGGGTGAACAAAAGGCCTTGCGGTCACCGTCATGTCGTCCTTGGTTGTTGTAGCACAAGTATAAGAATAGAAAGATGTGGCAAACTCAGTGCAATGAACAGCTTTCAGCTCCCTAACAGTGAGTGTCCATCCTTAGGGGACAAACCATCCCAAGGACTTGAGGATAGTACCAGTGGGTTTATGAATTAGTTTGGTGATCATTTGAAGGGAGCTTTGGAGAAGATTGCAGAAGTCAGAAAATAATATTTGAATATGCAGTTCAAGATGGCAAGCCTTTGGTATTTAAATCTGGACCACCAAGTCTCATTCTTCCAAACCCAAGTTTCATGTTCTTAGACTTTATTCTCTTGAGGGGTCTAACTCAGTCAAGGTGCAAAAAGAAAGAGTGAGAGCTGGGGGACCAGAAGGAAGGTGGGAGCAAATCACATATAAAACAAAGCATGCTAAAACCTGAGATGCCTGTCAGTCAAACACAGATAGGAAAACTAAGGTCAGAAATTCTGGATCAAAAGGGTAAAAAACAGAGCAGAAGTTGATGACTCCTCCCTCCTCTCACATGTTTGATGACAGACACATTTTCCTTTGGTTTACGCAAAGAGTAAGCCTCAGTTTATTTTCAAATGATGTTGCCTAAAAAAGCTCTCAGGAACCAAGGAGAGAAGGTGGGGAGAATAATTCAGATGCAATAACTGGCAGACTAAAGACTGCGAACATGTGCTCAACAGCTTTGAGGAAGGTTCGCCATCCCCGAGATTCTACAGAAACTGTCTTCTGCTCCGACCCCCTACTCCCTCTCCATCCCGCAAACCTCCTGTCCATTTGCAGTTCCTCTCAGAACTATGCACCTGCAGAGACAGCTTTCCAGTCACCTTTGAGAGAGACAGAAAGAACCCAATACACTTGGCTATCATTAGAATGTGACTTCTCTGGCTATCTAGAAAGCGTTCCTGTGATTTACATCACAGATTGGATTGCCTCAGACCCTGGCAGTAGGAGGGCCTGTAAATTAGAAGGCCCTGTTTTCTCCATGCAGAGGCTGTAATTACAAAAACAATTTCAGGGGCATTTTGCTGTTTAAAATTGCTCTTCCGAATCTGTTTACAGTGTTTTTCAGTGCTGCATTTGACACTAGCTACAGGGAAAGTGAAGCAACCGTAGAATGCAGGTGTCAGAGCTGGCCGGTCAAGGGAACTTTCTGAGCAGCCTGCCCCTGAGTTGTCCATCTCCTACAGTCTGCCCTCATCCAGTCTTTCTATCTTACTGCATACTTTCTCTTCTTCTTTCCCCACTATCCCTTTAGAAGTGTGCATTTAGGAGAGATGAGCAAAGAATGGGGAGATGGTAAGAAAGGGAGAAGATAAGAGATGGATCATCTGTAAGTCAGAGGGTACTTCAGAAGTCAGGAAGTACCTGCTAGGCTTCCACCTCGGTTCTGAGTAAATAGGACGAGGCCTGACCTTTCCCTAGGGAAAAGCAGAACTGCCTGGTCTTGAAGACAATGGGAATCGTAGCATGATCATTTTAAAGTGCCATCAGTGGCTCAGGAAGCCGCCGGAGCACAAAGGAGGCAGCAGATCGTGCTGCAAACGATCAGAAGGGCTCTGAGCTTGAGCCTGAAGGACCTTATTCAGCAGGCTGTGTGCTGGGGGAAGATGGAGAAGGAAGCAGAGGAAGAGGAAAACAAAACTTAGCTGTATGGATGGAGAAGGGGAAATGGATTGTTGTTTTCTATTTTAATTGAAAAACGTATATCATAAGCTGTAAGAACTGAACCTTCATCTTATTTCACTCCGAACCGAAGCATTTCCTATCTAAATTCAGGCACAAGTCTGGTATGGTGGCACAGACCTATAAACCCAGTAGCTAGGAGGCTGAGGCAGAAGATCTTAAGTTCAGGGCCAGGCTGGGCTAAGACTCTGTATCAAAAATAGTAATAAAATAAATTCAAGTACATCTGCATTGATTAGGTGTCCAAGTTCCAGGACGTTCTTCTGTCTGGTGTATCTATCTATCACCATCAGACAGTGGAGTCTGGTGGGTGTCCAGCAGGACTCTCAGGTTCTTGTGTTGAAACAAAAATCAAACAGACTCATGAATAGCAGCAGAAATAGGAAGTTTGTTGAGAAATACACTTCCAAAGGAGGAAGCAACCAGATCTAGGGGGAAGTTCAGCTCAGTGGTGCCTCTGCTCAGCAGACCTTTCTAGGTCCGTCATGTGGAGGAAAGGTTTTGTGTGCATCTTCTTCCATCTGTTGCATGCAGCTCTAGTGAGGAAGGTTTGCTAGTCATTCTCTCTGTTGTTTTCCTTTTTCATAGTCTTGTTTTGACTTCACTCTCAGCTTTACTGTCCTGCCTCATATCCCATCTCCATCGTCTACCCTCTCACTGTACATCCACCCTCTTATCCAACTCTCTAAATGCTCTCAGATTGTGTTAGTGGGGAACTGACAATGTCCTCGGGAAAGGGCTCATTTTTAAATCATCCCAAGACAACTTATTGTTATGCATTAATGAGAATAGGACCAAATTTTAATTGTTTATAGTCTTAAGGGAAGCAAAAATATTGACTATCATGAGTGAGCAGATAACCTTTCAATCAGATCATGAACAGCCATTGATGTTTACCTAAAATGGAATTGTGCATATTTTGGTAGAACACTCCATAATAAACCAAAACACATTCAAGAGAACTGTCCAGTGAACACTGTTTCTAGAGTAGGCTGAGACATGCTTGACTTGAATATGAACATGGCAACCTACTGTTTTCCACAGAACTAGAAGCAACTGAATATCCCTGCTTATCAAGATGCCAACAGCTGATCCTCCAGCGGGCAAGATGGTTTTGGTGGGGAGAACAGTTCACACTCTTAAAAGAAATATCAAAGGTCATTAGTGTATTACAAATGTATTGAATGTATTCAAAATCAGGTGAGGTAGATTTGCATATTTCCAAAACCTTCACCAAGTTTTAGAGAGTCTTTTTCACAGAGCCAGTTGATTCCAGGTCAAGGCTCTGAGCTTTTCCTGAAGGTAGTGGATGATATTCTCTAACATTCCCATTGTCCACTCAGAGAGTGTGTGGCTACTATCTGTGAATGGAAGATGCCAAGGAGTTTGGATAAAATGTTGTTGGAGCCCTAGATGATTAAGTGGTCACTTTGCAATGGTCAAATGATCTTCATGACCCATGAAAGATCAGCCATTGACCCTTTCATGGCCATCATTTATCTCTTGATCTTTTGTGTTTACAAGTTGTCTTCTTCACAGCAATTTTAGTGCCTGCACTCCAAATTTATTTATAGATATTCTCTTTAAGAATCATATCATGACTAGGTATAAACTGAGCTTCAGTTCTAATTGCCTCCTTTCTAGTGATGACCTGTTCTAAACACAGGAGCTTCTCATGGACTGTAGGAGACATGGTAAGGGAAGAGGATGGGGTGACAGGAAACCAGACTCCTGTCCCTTTAGCTTACACAAACTGCCTGGGTCATCTGGTGAGGGGATCATCTCTATGTGTTCCGTTTGTATTTTACTGGCTTCTGGCCTACCATGTGTTTTATGAGGGCCACGGTGGCAATGTGCTAATGGGGCTCTTTCGGCACCCACACAGAAGACTCTGGAACTCATCAGTCTCTGATTTAGGCATTGCAGCCACAGTGTAGGGCATTCAAATATTTTCATTTACTAAACTTAAATTTAGGGTATCCATCTCTGCAGAGCAAGTCTGAAACCTTTGGTGTCCACTATCATGAAGTTAGCAGCATCAGGGAGTCTAGGCACAGAAAGAGAGAGAAGGCATTTCAGCCGGGTACTGGCTGCACAGGATCTGTGTGGGCTCTTTTACAGCGTCTGCCATGCCATCATTTTCTGTCTGGTCAGTCCAGATGTAGGTCTGCTCCCCTTCCTGGGATGGAAATATCTTGAATTACACACACATGTCAGCACCATCTGATGGGGATTCATTAAGTCACCCAGTTCCTCTGTCAGTTTCCTAGTCTGTGACATTTCAGAAGGCTACGTAGCTTTGCACATGGAAGACTCTGAAAGGAGAGCCTGGTACGTGGTAGGCACTTGATGGTCACCTGGAATGTCAAGGTTTGGAGAGTCAGTAGAGGAACACCCACTTCCTTCCTCTGCTCCCCAGGAGTCGGGCATTTATTGCGTTTAAGTCACTGGCAGTTACTAACATCAAAATTTACTTCATATCAACTGAAATAATCTCACCAGGGATTAGTAACTATTAATTTTATTGATACCCTTTTCCCCCCAAAGAGTAAGGGGAAATGGTAGTGACATTTCAGCGGTGTTCTGCTCTCTTTTCTCTCGGAGACTTCATCAGACTTAGTCTTACAATGAAGTTGACAGATAGTCTATGAAACAGCATCATTTGGAGGAGTTAAATAGTTTGAGCAGGAGGGGAGAACCTCTAAGGAACATTCAAATGTGCTTTACTAAAAGGCAACAGAACAATGCTGGTCTGCCTCCCCACAGACAGTGCTTGCTGTGTGTCTGGCCACAGTGATCCCAAAGTGCTGTGTGTTTGATATGATCCTTCATGTTGAGAGGCTTATTTTCTTCTCTTTTCCTAACCATCTAAACAAGGACATAAATTTTCCAGAATGTTCTTCCTGCCTGTGCAATAATGTGACACAGCTATACCAGATACACACATCCTACTCATCAGCAAAGAGATTCTAACACTTAATGACTCTTTCAGTCCACTAATGATGTCTGGATGCTACTGGCACTATTATCCCAGACTGCTTCTGATATTTGTGTCTTCACATTATAATGCTGGCATTCTTCAGCTTCCCTTTGCTCACATGGGGCCTGCTCAGCAGATACATGTAGGCTGGTCTGAGAAACTTTTTTGGTCAGGTCTTTTCACACCTGAGGTATATAATGTTCTAATCATTAGCCAGTGAAAGAATTATGTATAAGTTAATTAAAACTCTGAAATTTTAAAAATTTAGTTCTCAATCACTCAGTTCATGTGTTCTGAAGCCATAAGTGATCAGTGGGCACTCAATTAGATGGTATTCAACAGATTGGAACCTACCTGTATTAGTGAGAGTTTTCTAGAGGAACAGAACAGACAGAATATATATATATATATATATATATATATATATATATATATATTCATATATATGAATAAATGAATATATATGAGATTTATTAGAGTGGCTTACAGACTGTGATCCAGTTAGTCCAACAATGGCTGTCTACCAACAGAAAGTCCAAGAATCTAGCAGTTGTTCAGTCCATAAGGATAGATGTCTCAGCTGGTCCTCAGTATATGCTGAAATGCCAAGAAGTAGGCTCTAATGGTGATGAAGGGATGAACTAGCCAGTGAGAGTGAGGGCAAGCAGGCAAAGAGCAAAAGTTTCCGTCTTCCATGTCCTTATATAGGCTCGCAGCAGAAGATGTGGCCTAGATTAGAAGTAGATCTTCCCATCTCCAAAGATCTTCTCACTTCAAATGATTTAATTAAGAGAAATTCCTTACAGATGTACCCAATTGCTTAATTTTCAGTTAATTCCAGATGTAGTCAAGCTTACAACCAAGATAAGCACCACACCACCATTATTTGAAATACAGTAGTGTGGCCACAGGGTTGAGGTGAGAAAAGTTGTCCATCAGAGAGCAGTGTGTCCTGCCTTGAAAAAACCTCAACCTATGAAAACACAGGTCTACAGAATGGATAATTTAGGAGAGTATTTTTCTCTTCATATGACAACCCAAAACATTTCTACTTACCTTCTTCCTCTATTTTGCTTAATTTTTTAAAAGTATTTATGGAAGCTTCATGATATTTAGATAGTATTTAAAATATAAACACAAAATAAAATAAAATGTAGCTAGAATAAAGCATGAAGTCATAGAAGCCATACTACTTGGGGATTTTGTTGGAAGCATGGTGGCTACTTGAAATTCTTACTGCCTATTTATCTATCTATCCACCCATCTATCTAAAATAACCCAAAATGGACTTGGTCCAACTTTGTCTGTTGGCTGACAGTAGCTCCATAAGCAAAAGTAGGTAAAACACCCCCTGGCAGGATTGCCATGAGAACCCACTGTGGAAGCTTAAGGACAAGTTGGCATTCCTGTCAGCCTGGCGGGGCTAAGAAGAATGGGCCTGAGACAGTGTCCCTGCAGTATCCCCTGGTGTCCCAGTTCAGTGTTGGCCATTTGGTCAGTTCCCAGGGGGCTTGTGGAGACCAGCTTGGCCGCCTTGCCTGTGCTTGGATGCTGGCTCTAGGCCTCCACTGCTGCTCTCACTCTGCACCTCTCTCTGGAGCTCCCTTTATGTCGTTATCAGTCTTCTGGCTCCTTTTCCCTTTAGAATTCGGGCAGCTCCACTGGCCTGTTCTCCCATTCCTGATTTCTCTGTGAAGCTGGATCTGGAAAACAAACCGTACCATGTAATTATCCTTGCAACACTTCCCTTCAAGACTTCCAATTTAGTAGAACTGCCAAGATTTAAAAACATTAAAACAAAAATGAGCTTGTTAGAGTAAATTAGGCTTCATCAATGTGTTCCCATTTTATTATAAAACATTGATTTCTGTGGTCACCTCCTCTAAATAATTGAAAGCTGGGTGGACTGCCTTAATTGGCAAGCAGAAATGTCATCAGCCAACGGCTATAGAAGTTGGTGTGGGAGGCTGCATGGAGAGCAAGGAAGGGCAGAACCCAGCTGGGAAAGTCAGTGGAGAACATCACAGGGAACACATGTTCCTGCCTTGGACAGGAGTGACACTCTCCTATGCTAAGTGGAATGAATAAACATAAACCAAGATTCCAATAACATTGTAATTCTGAATAAACAGAACTCCATGATTATACATCAGGCATGGCAATTCTTATTTGTAGGCAAGGGGATCCATTGTTCCTTTATCCTCCAGTCTCTTGGGATCCCCATTGGACAGTTAAGAATGCATGCTGACCTTGCTCCCAAACTCTTGCTTGGATTAAGCACCCCAAAGGAATCTGCGCTGGACTCTGGGCTTCTTGGAAGTCACAGCAGTAAGTGGGAGAAAGAAGAATGCATCTTGAAGCCTCCTCACCATGAGTTTTGAGAGTTGAGCTGTGGCAATAACCAGTCCCAATGTTGCCACAGCTGATGGTCAGAGGGAGACAGGCTAGTGGACAGCTGCACAGCTCAGCTGTTTGCTACACCTTGGTCATGTTCTTCTTCCTAAAGGACTAGTTGACTCGGCCTAAGTTCCTTGAGTCAGAACCAGCATAGCTTCTAAATGCAACTTCTTCATGCTGTTCATTTACTCTTGGGAGAGACTAGGGCCTGTCCAACCTCAAAGCAAATTCCAACACCTACTGGAGCAGCCTGACTTTTCTGGCAAACCTCCTGAACTTCCGAGTTCTTTAGCATAATTTCTGAATGCTGTGGCTCCAATTGTGTTCACTAGAAAAGGTCTCCCAGTGATAGTAATAAAAACAACAACGGCTAGCCACAGAAATGGCACCTAGGAATGAATTTAACCATAAAGATGTAAATCTATGTAATGAAACTTGTAAGACATCAATGAAGTAAACTGAAGAGGACACAAAGTGTGGGAAGTCACCCAGCATTCAGAGTCACAAGAGTTAGTGCTGTCACAGTGGCCACTTTCCCAGAATGAGTGACCTGCAGGTTCAACATAATCATCTCGAAATGCCAGTGACATTCTTCACAAAACTACCAAAAGCAAGCATAGAATTTTTATGACACCATACAAATACAAAAAGAAAAATATTCTCAGTAGCCAAGCTAACTTCAACAACGAACTGTGAGACATTATAACAACCTGATATAAAAATATTGTAAATATACTACAAGACTGTAATAATCAAAACAGCATGGGGTTAGCATAAAACATACACATAGACCAACGGAGCAGGAGAAAGTCAAGACAGAATCTACACATTTACAGCCAACTGGTTTTTGAGAAAGATGTTGGGAGTATTCATTGAGAAAAAATGCTATTTTCACTAAAGAGGTAGCTACATGCAGACAACAAAAACAAGACCACTCTGTGTAACCCACTACTAAGTGAATGCAGAGTGGATTAAATATCTAAAGGAGATACTTGGAACTATGAAAAGTTTTGAAGAAAACATGAAAGGGGTATTTTAGAGCATAAAAATAGGCAAATTATTTGGACAAGACCCCGAATAATAGGAAACAAAGCATAGATAGGCAAATGGGAAATGGGATTCCATAGAACTAAACAAGCTTTTGCTTTGGAATGGGAAGGATAGAATGAAGAGACTGTATACAAAATGGAGTAAATACTTGCAAAGACTAAATGTGATGAAGAGTTGAAATTTGGAATGTAAAAGGACCTGAAAATACTCAACAGCACAAAAACAAACAGCTCAGTTTTAGAAGTGGATAAGAGACCTAAACAGACATTTCTCACAAAAAGATATGTGAATTGTTAGCAGGTATGTGAAAATTTTAGAAAAAGCCCCATGTCACTTATTACCAGGGAAATGCAAACCAAAAAGAACAACGGCTGTCCATCACAAGGACTAAAGACAGCAAGTGCCAATGAGGATGTGGGGATATTATTTAGTGCAGCCATTATATAAAACATTGTGGAAGTGTCTCCAAAATAAAAAATAGAAACAGAATATGCTCCAGCATTCCCACTGGTAGAGACATAGGCAAAGAAAATAAAATCAGTATGTTCAAGGGACATCTACACTCCCATGTTCATTACAGCTCAGTTCACAGTAGCTGGGATGGAAACATCCTGAGGACCCATCAGCTGACGAAAGGATGAAGGAGGGATGAGAGATGATGTACAGCACAGGAAAGAATTAAATCCTGCAAGCAGAGGCCACCACATTACGTGAAAAGAGGGCAAACACAGAATGGTAAGAAGCACACCATTTCACTTATGTGGAATAGTTTTAAATACCATTTTAATGTTGAGAGTAGAGTGGTTGTTACCAAAGATCAGAGGGAGTTTAGGGAAATGGTGGGGAGAGGCCCATTAATGGGCACTAAGATGCAGCTACATGCAAGACTTTCTGGTGTACTGTTGCACCCTACCATGCAGGTACCCCTTTAATATTATAAAATATTTTGTTACCATCAAAATTAATTTAATACTCAAAGCAGCAAATACACCAAAACTGTCTCTGAACTTTATGTGTGGGAACTAGTTTTTTCCTCACAAAACCTTTAGGAGATACATGGTATTATCATTCTGTTTCACAGGAAAGAAAAAACAAGGTACAGATGTGACTGATCCAAGGTCACAGAACCAGATAAGGTTGAATTTTTAACTTTGAAGCCAGGTGATTTGATTTGAGAATCTAGACTCTGAGCCATTTTAACTAGTTTTGTTCACTTGACACAAACTAGAGTAACCTAGAAGAAAGAACCTCACTGAGGAATTGTCTCCATCAGACTGGCTTGTAGGCATAACATGGGGAATTTTCTTGATGAATAATTGATGTGAGAGGGCCCAGTCTGCTGAGGCAGAGTTACCCTTATGGTCCCGGGTTGTATGATACAGCAGGCTGAGAAAGCTGTAGAAAGCAAGCCAGTAAGGAGTATTCCTCGTGGTTTATGCTTCAAGCTGTTGCCTTGAGTCCCTGTATTGGCTTTCCTTAACTATAGACTCTAACCGTTAAGCTAAAATAAACCCTTTCCTCCCCCAAGTTGTTTTGGTCAGTGTTTTATCACAGCAACAAAAAGAAAATTAAGGTACCACTTAGAAAGTCACTCTCTTACAGTTGAGCGCTCATGACCCTAAAAACTAGCAAAAGGTAGCCTTCCAGGGAGAGGCATGGTTGGGAGAATGTCCTAGTTTTAATTCTGTTGCTGTGACAAAATTTCTTGACCAAAGTCTTCCTAAGGGAGGCAAAGGTTTATTCCTACAATTTTAGATCACAGTGAATCATTGAGGGAAGTCAAAGCAGGAACTTAAAGGCAGGCTGCTTGCTATACCATACATCATTACATTTGATCAAATAACTCACTTCATAGCCAAACAAGTACCTTAGGAACCATGGAGGATGCTTCTTGCTAGCTGGCTCACAGGCTATATTTCTTATATAATGAAGGACTAACTGCCTAGGAATGGTACTGCCCCTAGTGGGCTATGTCCTCCAATATCAATTAGCAATCAAGGAAATCTCCCACAGACATGTCCACAGGCCAATCTCTTCTAGGTAATTCTTCAACTGAGGCTCTCTTCTCAGATGACTCTAGGCTTTGTCAAGTTGACAGTTAAAGCTGATTAGGACAGGGGATCTATGAATGTAAGCTCACCTTCCACATCACCCACATTGAGGACTAGGTAAATAATTACATATGGGATGCTTTTTTAAAAAAAAAAAAACTTACAAAGAATTTTCTGTTAAACCATGGGGCATGAAACAAGCCATGGTCTCTTCTGAGCACTGGGAATAAGCCCATAAATGAGGCCATGTCCTCACTGCCCAGAAATCAAAACAAAGCCTGGCACCAAAGGCAGTAGCAGAACATTTATAAAAAGAAAGTTGAACTAAAGTGCCTTGTAAGGGGTAACTGTGAGAAAGATATAGCACAGACAGAAGGGACGTGCACACCCACCACGGAGAGGATGCTGACAAAACTAAGATGTGTCTTTGGGTCTGGGAGCAGATTGAGCTGGGCCAACTTTTGGCGTGGTGTGTCTTAGGATGGTGTTTATCGTGTTGCTCTGGATAGCTCTTGATTACACTTGGTCTCAAACAAAAATTTCTTAAGAAATCTTGGTCAGTGGGCATGGGACTGTCCTCAGAGGGTTGAAGCTTCAAGTCAGAACCAGCTATGACCACTTCTATGAGTAGGTGGAGTTCTCCTGTAGTCTAGGATCACAGTTTCAAAATGAACATAGCACACAGAACTGTTTGTCTTATATCCACCACTGGGAAGACGCCTGAGAGCACAAAAGGAAGAACTAATGTGCTTGCTAAAAATGCCAAGCATGGATCAGTGCAGTCTCCATTCTTTATCATGATGTCCTACAAATGTGAGATTTTTTTATATGGTAAATGGATTTGTTTTCCATGTAACCAACACATGGTGTATGTCAGTGCCCTAAAATGTTGCCAAACAGGATAGGCAGGAAGTCATCTCTCTTTGCCAGGACGTGATTCCATGAGTCCTCCCCAAATGCTTCCTCTGCATTAAGCCACACACCTATGTCCTGTGTACCCCACTCCCCCTCAACCCCCCCCCACACACACTTAAGTCTCTACTATCCTCCTCTGCTCTTTTCCCTGGGCCCAGGATATAGAAGATTGCAGCCATCTCAGAACAGTGTGGCTCTGGTCTGTGTGCTCTGGACTGCATCTCAATAGGATCCAGGCACATCTGTCTGCACAGTAGGAGGACCACACTCCAAAGTGCAAAAATAAAACCACAAAAGATCAAAAGAAAAGCATCCTAGGCAAGAAATTACCCTTATCTTTATCTCCACAGAATCCATCAACCACAAGCATCTGAGAGATGGCAGGCAGTAAGATAACAAAAGAGGAGGCCAGGAGAAAATTAAAAGCAACCTCCAATCATTTGCCCTTCAGCAGTCCAGGTAGGGCCTGAAAGGCTCTGAGAGGGTACCCCACAGTCGGAACCTTCATTAGGAATGGACCTGAGCATAATAGATAACCTGCTGATCATCAGGCCTTCCGATGACAGTCTTGCAGGCAAGGCTAAAACCGGGAAGCAGCTTCCCTTCCACTTTGCAGGCGGGTTGGTTGTTTCTTCCCTGGCTTAGCTTATGCACACTTGCCTGTTCCTGGGGGTTTGAAGTTCTGCCTGGTGAAGTGTGAATAATCTTTATTTCCTTGTCTTGTAACTATGCCCTCAGACTCCTGCAGGTGGGCAACCCGCGAAGCCCAAAGACCTTCATGCTGACTTAAAAGCAATGCATCTCTCTCACTCTGACAGCAATTTGTTCCTAAATCAGCATCCAGTTGCTTGACTGAGTCAAACATTTATTCGTATTTTTGATGACACTCGTTTGCCAATGCCTGAGTAATGGTAAATACAGAATTAGAAAGAGAACCTACCAACCTTTTTTGGAATGCATTTAGGAGATGTTAGATTATGATCTAGGTCACTTAGGGCCTGGTGATTCTCTTTATAGCATTAAAGTTTTGCTCAAACTGAGATAGAAGGGATCCCAAATGATAAAGAATTTTAGGCTGAAGGTCAAAACCTTGTCATTCTGTTACTTACAAGCATGTCATGTGTTACTTACACATGTGCATTGTGCCACAGTCTTGGTCTCTTTGTTCCATGTACATTCCTATTTTAAATATCTTGTTACTGAGCCCAGGCAATGGTGTTTTATGGCACAGGGATATCACTGCATGTCTTCTGGGCAGCCATTCGTGTTGTGATGTTTATGGATGACACCCTCTGCTGTTGTGCCCTGTAAACCTCCATCACCAGGTATGACAGTTCCGAGTAGCCTTACGATAGACATTTCAAAAGGATAGGTTGGCTCTTGTCTATCAAAATCTCTGTGACAAAGGCAGACTAGTGCAGACAGCAAACTTATCCTGAATGCCCTAAGGCTACATATGTGGCATGCACAGGATTCTGTTGGGAAATAAGAGAAGCGTTAACTACACTTAGAAGAAGAAGGAGAGACTTTGGAGAGGTCACTGGGCCTTGGTCTTGAGGGATGAGTAGATATTAAAGAGTGGGTAAAAATTGTGAGGAATAGGAATGGATCTGAACACTGTCTTTTCTTCCAGAGGACCTGGGCTCAATTCCCAGCACCAGCATGGTGGCTTACAACCATCTGTAATGCCAGGGGATCTGATGCCATCTTCTGAACACTGTGGGTCCTGCCTGCATGTGGTGCACAGACATGTATGCAGGCACACACACATAAAATAAATCTAATGACAACTTTCAGAAAGAGGTGTCCCTGTGTCAAATGAAAAGGTTAAGGAAAGAACTGCTGATAGAGTAGAGGCATACTATTAGACTATGCTATAGAGACACACTATAGATTACATTTGAAATTAATTATGATTATTTAGAAATTAATAATGGTGGAATAGGCAAGAAGGGGTATGAAGAAAGGCAAGCTAGGAAGGTGGTACCACCATAAGGGACCCGTGTTTAACTCTTTAGCAAGCTCAAATTAAATGTTACTAAGGATGGATACGATACTAACTACTTAAGTGACTAAGTTCTCCGATGAAAAACAACAGCTAGTAAGGTGCTGTCTTGCATGTAGGGAGAGCAGAATAATAATAGTCCCTCATGGTCATGTAACCTCTGTGCACTTCATTTTCATTGGTGCTTAAGGAGGATTTATAATAGTACTGTGTTTAAGGGCTTTGTCAGTTTGCCATGAGATACCTATGCCATAACTCACTTGCCTGAGTGCCTGATACCTGGTAACTCCACAATAACGTTACATTGGTAGATAGTCTTAGGTTTCAACTGCATCTCTTCCTTCATGGTACCCTCCCATTATCCTCATCTTCCAATTGTTACTTTGACTGGAAATGTCACAATGCCTGTCTATGGTCCTGATTTTTCCCCTCAATCCTATGCTGGCCCAAATGCTTGGTACACTAGCACACCCCACATGTCTAGAGATCTACTTGGCAGAAGCATCTCTGAAAACAGAAAGCAAACCAGGCATAGGCTTGGTTTTTGTCTTCTCATGCCAAACAATAACTTTTAAAGCATTCTATTTCCTGGAATATTCAACTTTGGGGCAAATGAACTGATTCTGGCTTACTACTTTTTACTGTAATTTCATTTTTTCCTAAACTATAACAAAAAGTGAGCATAAACAGTTTTTAAAGAATTGCTGGAAAAGGAGAGTATTGATCTGGAGTTTTGTCATTGTAACTATTTATCCCTTTCTTTTATATGTGGAAACACAGAGAGAGATGGGGAGGGGGAAATGGAGGCTACCGACTTCTTCATTAAATAATACCGCAATCCCCAGGTTTAAGCTGACATGAGCATCTCTTTAACATTCTAATTAAATAGCCTTGGAGCAGACCTTTGCCTTTCTAATGGTGAGCCTTGGCTCATCATCAAAAGTCTGACAAAATGAGGCCACTTCAAGAGTCCAAGGCCCCTGTAGAGCAGCCTTTCCTTCTTATGCTCCGAAGTACATTTGGTATGTGACTTGAACCTAATGTTTTACTGTTCATTATAAATAGGATAAGGATAAGCATTTTAACAGCCTTACTGATCTATTACCAAAGATTCATGCAGCATTTCATCTTTCTGCTTAGATACTAGCATTTTTGACCCAAAGCCACAGCAAGAATCACCTCTATGATGAGTCGTCAGTAGTGCTGTGCCAAGCTCCCAGCTTCAAGCCCCAAACAGCTGCCCTGATCAGCCCATATGCAATGATTCCGGTACAAAGAAACAAAGAGAAACAGGCATCTCTATCACCTGGTGACTCTCTCAGACGTAAAAATCATGCTGTAAGCCTCAATCTCCAACAGCGCAAATGACAACAGTAGCCTCACCTGGATTCCCTTTATTGCACCCTCACATACCCATTTGTCATTCCTGGGCACTCTTTGGGTATCATTTGTAGTTTAGCAGAGGACAAAAAAGCTAGTAATAGCAAGAGCTGGAGACCAGACTCATCTAGTTAGTTAAAAGTATTTCATCGTCTTTTGAATCTCTGCATTTAGCATTTCTTACAGACGCTCCTTTGACCCTGAGGGTCCCAGTAAACATCCCATTTAACCTGTCAGCACTTAGCTGGGAAAAACATTGTTGCTTTAATCTGTGAGTGATTTGGAGGGCAACTGTTATAAACACTATGGAATAACAGAAGCCAGGTGATTAATTCCAATAATAGACAAAGAAGCTGCTGATGTCAGAAATCAAGGTAGTCCTTGATTCTTTGCAGAGAGTAGAAAATGAAAGTAAATCCAAGAAGATCCTGAGGTACTCCTCTTGGTGTGGACCTGATGACAGAGGAGTGTCCCACTCGTGTGGCTGTGACCTATGTAATTCGCTGTATCATTAGACAATTAGAGAAATTGCAGAATTAGAGAAGACACTGAAAGTTGCATCTTCTTTGAATTGCCTGACACAATGCATTGACATTTCCAGGGAGGAAAAAAATGACAGGGTTCTTCTTTTGTTTCATGGTGTGCTTTAGTGTCTTCACTGGAAATCGGGGAGAAAGCATCTCTCTCACAGCACTGAGTCAATGAAACGTGGGTTGCATTGTGTCTGGTGTGGAAAGTGCTCAGTTTGTCCAGGGTGTTTTCATACTGACTTTGTAGCAAACACCTCCAGAAAAGAGAGGACTGCTTAATGCTTTTATGTAGGTAAGTGAGAATCAGGTGGACCTCACTCTTAGAAGACTTCCTCCATGTACAGAAATTCCCTTTATTCTCATGGCAATGCTATATACATAATGGGGGGTCAGTAATTCAACAGAACTCTAATACACTGGTTGTAGACATACATATGCATACAGCAAAATGCACCAGTAATGGCTGCAGTGATCAGTAAAGTCAAAACACAAACCGTGTTTCTTATAATTGGTATCTTAAAATTGAGAGCAAAAGAAGAATTGTTACTTTAGAATTTCATTGGGACGATTGGAATCCTGGGTACCAGACTGAGATTCAATGTTCACATTAAGCTTAGCAAAGAATAAATATAAGCAATAGTGGAGAGATATGAAAGACATTTTTCTAAATTGTTATAAGACAAAAATCACAAACAAATGGATTATGCAGCCAGTAAGAAGTCATGTTGGGGCAGGATCCTGGATCCTGCTGCTTGGACCTGTTTTCTAGCAGATCGATCTCTCTCTCTCTCTCTCTCTCTCTCTCTCTCTCTCTCTCTCTCTCTCTCTCTCTCTACCTCACTCTTCAAGACAGAGTTTCTCTGTATAACAGCCTTAGCTGTCCTAGAACTCGCTTTGTAGACCAGGCTGGCCTCGAACTCACAGAGATCCACCTGGCTCTGCTTCCCAAGTGCTGGGATTAAAGGCGTGCGCCGCCACCGCTGCCTCCGCTGCCGCTGCCACCGCCACAACCACCTGGTGATCTGCTCGTTCTCAAGGTTTCATCTCTTATGCTCCAGTGCTTAAATGTTCTTGTGAAGAACATCAATGTGAAAATAACAATGAGGACATGGCAAGTGAGATAAGAAAAATTGGGGGGGGGGCTCAATTAAGTCTAATCATGAATATAGAAAGGTGGCACTGTATCCATCTGATGGAAAGGAAAGAGTTGGGGGGTTGAACACAGACAGGAGCTGAAGGTGTGTTGTGACTCAGGGTTGCTTTGCAAAGCACTTGGATGTGGAAGCCCAGGCTTTGTCATAGCTTGCATTAAGTCAAGGCTAGACCCTGTGAAGGATTTGTTCAATGATTCCAGTGCCCATGAAACTGACTCACATATCATGAGGGCCCAGAGTTCCCTGAACCAATGTGGGCTTTCATTTACTTCTCCTTTAGGGTCATAGTTCTTGAAAAGCCTAGATCCAACTCTTTCTTTACAAAGAGTTCTGAGCCTGGGATGAAATTCTGGAGACCCGTTTCAATCCATCTAATGTCCTCTCAGTTACAACTGTGCCCTTGAAGTCGGGCTTTCTGCCAGGCAGTGAAACACACTTAGCTCCCACCTGTGTCTTAATAAACTGCTATGTGGTAGACCAATGAGGCACATGAATCAAGCCAATGTACCTGCGAGCCATCACTCATGAAAACTCTAAAATGTGTTAGCCACTTTCTCCTTGCTACCAGAACACTACTCCCAATTAATAGACTCCCATACTTTATTAATAACACTCTTCTAAAGTGACGTAAATGCCAAACTCTCCAGGAGGGCAGAGAGAACACGAGGCCTATGCAGAAGCCTGAGGTACATGACTACCAGAGATGTCATGTCGCTTTCCCTGCTCCTGTGGTAAAGAACAACTCACAGGCTCACCTGTGCCATTGATTTTAGAATGAGCGCATCTCCATGGAACGGATTAAAATCCTCAGACATCTGGGATACCTATCAAGCGGTGTTTGGAGGACCTTGCATCAAGCTCACGTTTATGGTTTTTTACCCTATTTTGTGTTTGACGGTGAGTTTTATAGAGTTTATCTGTATCTGTTTATGGAGTATCTGTTTGTCAGGTACTGTGTGGGTGCCTCCCAAACTCTCCCCAATGGTCACAGCCACGAGTGTGAATTAACTAGTACCTATGCTTTCCTTCATCTGTAGACAGGGAACTGAAAGTGTGCTGATGGTTCAGCAGCGCAGGGGCACAGCTTATGAAGTGTTAGAAAACACACTGAAGCCCACTGTGTCCCAGTTCCCACACTGGCTCTGACAACCTCTCTGGGGCGGTGACTCACTTGTGGCAACCCGCCTTTGTTTGTTTCTTTCATCTCTAAGCACTTCCCCCATCTCCTAGTCCCGACTTGAGCTTCAGTGGTTTTTGACCTTAAAACCATTGCTCAGTTGGCACTCAGCCTCTGGTATCAATTGTGTTCACGGTTGTCTCTGGTAACCATACCGCCTACTCAAAATCAAGCCTGGGACAGACCCCAAGACTCCCCTGATCCTCCAGTAAGGACAGCATAGAAATGTACAGAGTGGGGCTAAAGAAATAAATGCAAAGCAGAAATGAGCTCTGTATTTATTTAGCCTCGAAATACACACGACCTGAGAGCTCCCTATCTCGCTCACCTCTCTGCTTCCGTAGAAACTGTTTGCTGAAGTTATAGCTTACACAGCACCAATCCGCAGGGACCCTCAGAGCCCCTCTGGTACACTCTTTTCCATGCGTAGGTAAATGTCATTGGAAGATCACCATGTACTTAGCGTTTTAATAAAACCACAATATTGTTTGTTTGGGGGCCTCTGGTTCCAAAAGGCAAAGAAACAGCCACATTAAACTTTGCACCTAAAACTCGAGCAACTCCCTCCAGGATATTTATAAATGTTATCCTCCTGCCACCCAGGCTTCCCTTCCACTGGACCGTCCTGCATTGCTAATTCCAGTCGATAATCATAGGGCTAGCCAGGGTCATTTTCGGGCTTCGGGAGAGAAATAGAATCCAGATTGTGTGTCACAAGAAACATAACTTTAATTCCTAACTTCCAGTTCCTTGATGACAAGGTCACCAAATGCCAAACTTAGATCACAGTAATTCTACAAGGAACACACAGGCATAAAATCTATCTCAGCTTTTATTTCCCAGCCTAGCTCTCAAAGGACTGCTTGATACCCCTAACCTTATTGTTAAGCACTTGTTTGTATATGACAAGGTGAGAGACATAACCAGTAAAGAATGACTTGATAGTGCCCACAGGGTGGCCCTCAGACACCATCTCAAGTGATATTGATAGGATACCCACTCATATCTGCAGCAGTTGTCATATGGGTAGTGGGTTACCAATGGGCCAGGAAGGCTCCTCTTGAAATCTGTTTTCAACTCTTAATGTGATCTTTTTTAAATATGAATGAAAATTACAAATAGCTGAAAATTGTGACATACCGCTTATTTGATACAGCACCGTGGTAGACATTAGCATCATTCATAACTATCAGTATCATCTTTTCATTGAGTGTTTTCTCTTTTCTTTTTGGTTGTTTTGAGACAGGGTCTTGCCAATAATAGCCTAGAGGGGCCACCAATTCACCCTGGTGGCTGTGAACTTGCATCAGCCTCCCTAACAGTGGAATTACAATCTTGTGCCCCCGTGCCTGGCTCTGAGTTCCCTCGGAGGGAAGAAGGCAATGGTGTTAGATGATGGAGACCTGGGTAGAAGATGGGCCAACAGAAGATGGGATGGGAAGTGAGAGATGGGTTAAACAGCACCATCTTGCTTTAACTGAAAAGCTCTTCCAAACCTGTGTTTCATCTCTTGTAAATGTTCCACTAGCTTTTGAAAAAATGGTTTGCATGGAAGAACTCACCTTCCGGTTGTTCTGGAACAAAACAACCAAAACAAAAAAGAAAAAGGCTTCTTGTTTTTAAGCATGGCCATGAACAGAGGTCAAGGCATGACTCACGTGTGTGTGTATATTCTACTGACTAATACTGATGGCTGACCCACAACAGATATTTAGAATAGCCTGAGGAAATCACTCCTATTTTGGCTACCCCGCCACAAAGACTACTAAATGCTAAGAAAAGAAACAGACATAAAACCCTTCATAGTGGCTCCAAATTTACTCATTGTTGATAGTAAAAACATGTACCTAGAGCCCTGGTATGAGGCTGTACTAGATGGAATTAACCTAGGGTGTTAGAACATTAGCTGAGAAATGAGGGATGTGATTAGGAGATAGGAGAGGAAAAGAAATTCTGTCAAGGTGGCATGGACATAAAGAGGGTCCTTTACCCTCTGGTGACCTTTCCTTAAGACTTGAACATAGAAGAAAAGCAAGAGTTAGGGTGGAGGCTGAATTCTCTCCGTTCTGCTGAAGGCTAACTCCTTAAACCTATAGACTCACACTCCTCTCCTCTTCCATCCTCAGTTTCCCTTTTTCTCAGTCTCAGAGTTTCTTACAGAGACAAGCCACTATTGGGTGTTAAAGCTTGCTTCACCTGCCTACATTGCAAAGGACTCACACTGTCTTAAACATTAGAACTTCAACACAGTTAATGAGATCACTCAGCCTCTATCCTCAGACCCCAGATTGTTGGCTCAAGGAAGAGGAGGAAGAGCAAGGTCTCCATTTTGGGGTTAAACATCATATTGTATTCATCTTGCCATCAGAACCTCCAGGTGCCTAGATATGAGCATATTTTCCAAACCTGGTACTTGAAGTTGCATGAGAAAAGTAAAAAAAAAAAAAAAGAAAAAAAAAAAAAGACACCTGAACACAGCCTGGCTTCTACTTTCTTTTTTGCCATAGAGAAGTTCATAACTTTTCACCTCTGTGCTCACTGCTTGTATTCTGTGCCCTCTTTCTTATTTTTAAACTACACTTCATTGCTATTGCCCCTGTGAGATGAAAAGCAGATGGACCACAGTAGGAGTTTAACACTTAAAAGATTGAGGTCTTCAAGTGGTTCCAATTCTCTGAAAGCCCAAACTGACTGGTCTCCCTATAAATGCTTCAAGGTAGAGTCTGGAGTAGCATGAGTGTGGACGGGAGTCCCGGAGACTTGGGGAGGCAGGAGTGTCAGTGCAGAACTGCTGTTAGGTGAAGGGCTATCACGTGCACATCCTTTGGCTGTGGAACCTCATGCTCACTCCCCACACCTGCTCCTCTCCCTTCTTCACGTTCTTCCTTCAGCTCTGTCTTTCTGTTTTCTTCCCAAAGTCCATTTTCTCCTCTTGAATCTATTCCTCTATCCTTATTTTCTCCAAGGGCAGTTGCTTGTTTTATTTCTTCTTTTTAGTGTGCCTGCTGAATTACAACGTTGGTGTATATATTGCACATTTTAGTCACTTTGTCTTGTGGGTGAGCCAAGACGATGACCTCATACACAGACCATGGAAGATTTTAAAAAGAGTCCAATTCAGTTTCTCTACATTTCAGAAAAGAACTGGTCTATTGACCTAGTTACAGACCTAATTCATAGAAGACAAAGAAAAGGATGTGGATTTAGTTGCTTAAGTCTGTTGAAAATTAAATGACCATGGATGCATGGCAAATATAATTTTATTCTGCTAATAAGTTGTGTGGATGAGAATTTATAATGCATTGAAAATAATTTAAAAGACAATAGTCATTACATATTTATGTACTATTATATTAATAGGTATAAAATGGAGAAGGCAAATGCTGCTTGTGGTGAGGTATGTCTGTGTGTGTGTGTGTAAGAGAGCCCAATGCATGCCACAATGAGGCTGAATCATTCAGATTGCCTCTTCCAGCCATGCAGTTAATTCTCCACTGTTAATATAAATAACCACAGGATGTAGGCCCCGTAAAGACGCCCTCTTCTTTAAAATGGGCTTATGCCGTGTCTTCAAACAGAACACACCACTAATATGAACTTCTGGAATGTGCCAGTCTTTTCAGAAGCAAACCATTGATAAGCCCTGAGCAGTTTCTTTTCAGGGACATCGTGTTTAGCAGACAATGGAATGCATGGCTGCTGCATTCCTAGATTTGCCCACTCTGCTCAATTCCTGCCTTCAGACCTCTTCTGCCCTTCCCTGGACAGCTGCCTGTCTAGGAACTCCTCCTAATTGCTTTTGATTATCCTAACCTGCATTTGAATATAGGTAATTCAGCCTGCTACCTGGTGATTATTGGCTGCTGCCCTGATCACTGCCAGAAGTCCATATCAGCACCCCCCACTCCTCCGCATGCCTTCCCCCCGGAAAACGTACACACGCAAACTGCCTTCTCCTTTTACAAACCAAATGCCAGACTGGTTTCACAATGGAGATGTTGCACATAAAAGTTGGCTCCATCACAACGTCCACCCAGTGGTTATGTGAGTGGTTGTTTATAACTGGCATTCGCCTTTTTGGCCAAGCACTGGTGTCGCCGAAAATTGCTACTGTGAGAAAACCAAAATGCTACTTTGTAAGCCCAGATTGTTCATCTAAGTTTTGGAAAACTGCTCCTCTTTCTGCCGAGCTTGCTAAAGAAAGATAAACAACCCTCCGCAGACAGTGGAAGCTGGGGACAGTGGCTCTTTATTAGGTTATGTGTTGCTGTGGAGATGGGCAGAAATGTGTACTTAAAAGGTGCCTGTCTTCCTGTGAGGTAAGAGATGTTAAATAACAGCAGTATCCACAGATGCCTCCCTTGGCTCTCTGTGGATGTTATTTAGAAATTAATCAGCCTCTGATTTTTCCCATGATAGAATCAGAGGCGTGGTTTGGCTATGCAGCGGTCTATTGTTTCTCTATTGTAATGATAATTTAAGCAAACACGCAGGCTTAAAATAGTAATCAGTTCCTAATTTCTGATGATTGGTGACCTTATTTTCCTCTATAGTTCTTTTCCCTTTCAGCATTTCAGCTTCTAAAGTATCAATATATGAAGAGAAATTGAAAGCCTGAAGATATGCGGGATTTGTATCTTGGGGCAAAATACAATCGTAAATAATTTATTTGACTTGCCTAGAATTATTAAATTTCAAATGAACAAATTAATAATAAAATCTTTGCAGGGAGATAGTAATAATCTAATTTTCCATTTAGCCTGAACTTTGAATCAAATATATAACTTATTCAGTGATAATAAATTTATTTCTTAATAACATGAAATGATTTCAGGGGTTGGCTGTCATATTGGAGCCATCAGGAAATGGGTCCAAGTGGCCTCATGGGGGAAATTCAATAACTCCCAGCAATGCAACAGGATGGAAATAATAAGTGATGGCTGTCACACTGTTGAGTGTCCCTGGTACAAGGATGGAGCAGAGGACTGTGTTGGGGGTGAGGCAACACCTGGGGACTTCAGGGTCAGAGCTGGGAAAGATTGGTGAGGGCATGTGGGAGGGGTAGACAATCCCCCCTCCCAAAATGGGGAAGCCTTGCTCAGTCAGTGGAGGGAAAGAAAAACTACTACCCTCTCCTTTATAGAATCAGTGTCTTCAGTAAGAATGGCTGCTCAAGGAACCACTTAAACCAATTGCTGTTTTTCCTTCCATCATCTTTTCAAACACCAGACCCTTGTTCTCAGTGTCAGAGACAAGAGGAACTTCCTGAACACATCTGTCTGTCTGTCTGTCTGTCTGCCTGACTGCCTGCATCTGTCTGTCTGGTGTATTATCCCTGAGTACTGTGCTCTGCAACAGCATTCAAAACTGTGGTGAACTCAGTTTTTCTTCTCAGTCTGAGGAATTGTATGGTCATCTCAACAGCTTCTGAGGAATTCCAGTACCTCAGAGCTGGAACCTGCTCCCAATAGAGACTGCTGACTGTCTTGATCATTTCAAGTGGGACTATGTACTACATAAATGATTAAATATTAGATCCTCCATCAGCTGCCACCATTTACTCTTCAATGGAATATGATTTGGAAAGATAACATCTGTTCAATGCATCTAGACCAGGTTAAGTTTTATATTCTGTATCATGCAGTTATGTGAATAACAGAAAATACTGTCAGCAGGAAACTCTGCTTTGGCGTCATAGAATTTAATGACCTTTTCATGACCCAGCCAGAAGGTCTGTCCTACTTCCTAGTGTACTTATCTTTAAAGAAACCAATAATAACAGTGGCTGTCAAGGTAAGTGGGTAGTTGCTTAGTAGGAATTCTATTAGACAAACATTCTTTTTTTCTTCATAACTATTTCTGCTTTACTGTTTATTGATTATTTTCTTTGTTTAGTGTGTGGGGGGGTGCCATAGTGAGTGTGTGGAGATCAGAGTACAACTTGGAAAATTAAGTATCTCCTGTCACATGAGGATTCTGGGCATTGATTGGCTAAATGCTGGTCACCAGGCTTGGCTGCAAGAGCCTTTATTCACAGAGCCGTCTCACTAGCCCAAGAGACTTTGTTTTTTAAAATATAGAAAGAGCACAACTGACTTGGAAAAGTCTTTTTTTGATAACTGTAATCAAGAATATAATGTCTAAATCATTTTCAGACCTTTGAATTTATAAAGCCTTAAATAACCCAGCTAACCATGAAGAGGAATTAGGACATTTTTATACTATTAACTAGGTGTGTAATCTTTTGCATTTCTCTGACCAAATTTTTATAGCTTTTACTGTAGGACTACTGTATGTAGGAAGATGGCTTCCATATATATCCAAACTGCAACTTGAAAAAAAAAAACATATAGGTATCTGTGAATAAGAATGTGTTTATTTAACCTATTCAGTTTACCGTCTAAAATGCTAGGTCAGTTAAGATACCTGGGCTAATCTCAGTGTAGAGAGTACTGCCATCAGCACTAGGGGAAGCTTAGAAACAGAAGTATCAGCCTTTGCCTAGAAAAAAAATCATATTATACTTACAGAGAACAACCACACTGAAAAAGCACACACTTGGCAATGTAAGAAGAACCCCACTTGAGAGGGGAGACTGAACCCTTGTGCTGATGGTGCTGAAGGCAAAGGCAATTAAAATACATGTGAGATCAATCGAGGAAGCCATCCTAGACAACACGGATTTTGAAAAAAAAAAAAAAAAAGCTGGTGCAGAGAATATTTAAATATTAGTAACTCTCACAACCAGAGACATGAAATGGAGGAGTTTCCACAGAGAGAGTCACTTAGTGAGTAAATGCAGACAGAGATCCATCAAATACACATTTGATGTGTTGGACAACCAAAAGTGAATATTAAAGAAGGGAATAAAAACATATGAAGCATGGGAAGCATTTTGTTTTAACTCAAAGGCATGTAAGTTTGCTTGATTACAGATTTTGAATGCAGTTGGCCAGTGCTTTCTTTCAAGGGGAGTCTCTCTTCTTGCTAATGAATTTTGTCTCAGTCTTAACATCCAGGTCACTTCCTTGGACTTGAAATTGGAGATGCTTGCAGAGCAATGCGTTGTATCCAGTCTGATCCTATTTCCCCCCTGAACTGTTTATAGCTATGTTACCTATAAAAAATTTGACCTTTAGAAAAAGATTTTTACATCAACAAAATTTTCCTAGTGTATTAATTACTTTTCCATTGCTGTGGTAAAATATCCAACAAAAGCAATTTATAGAACCAAAGGTTTTTTTGGGATCACAGTTCAAGGGTACAGACCATGTTGGTGGGGAAATCAAGGCGGCAGGATCTTGAGATGGCTTGTCACATTGCATCAGCCAGATAACAATGTTGAATGCCTGTGCTCAGCAGGCTTTCCTCTTTTTTTTTTTTTCTATCTTGGACTAAAGCCCATGGGACATATAACTAACCACACTTTAGATGGAGCTTCTCACCTCAATTAAGCTAATCTAGATAATCCCTTACAAGCATGTCCAGAGGTTTGTTTCCAAGGTGATTTCAATCCCACCAAGTTGAAGTAAAGATTAACCACTGTACATAATAACACAAATTTTCCTCATGTTTCCTATTCATATTACTTGATTACTTCATTTGAACTAAAATTTATAAATTCCATAATAAGAAGGACCCCATAAATGGATTAAGAAATATACAGGAGTTAGAAGGCAGACACCTTGTGTTTTGAGAGCAGAAGTCTGTGGCTTATAGATGAAAATCAGCACAAGCAGAGAGTTCATTTTGTAGAAGGTCTGGCTTTGTGTAATTTAGAGATGAGTGATGTGTTAAGACAGTAAGTAAGGACCAGTAAACATTCAACATCCCATCACAATAGCTATTGTAATACTAAGAAGGCAGCTCAAGTGTGTTGTCAGGCAGCAGAGTCAATGGAAAGCCATTTCCAGTCAGGAGAGCTGGAGGTCATCACAAGCCACTCACATCTTCAGTCCCTAACAATAACAATTCAAATGTTGAATTGTTGAAAACCAGAGAATTAAACAAGCCGTAATTAAAAGAAACATTGCTGTGCCCAATACACACAACAGAAGTTTAAAATTACAAGTTAAGTAAGGCTGAAACGACTAGCCTAATATGCTCAGGGACAGGGGCCATTTGTTTGATATTGTTTGTTTGTTTGTCTGTTTGTTTGTTTTGGTTGATGGTACAGTTGGACAACTGGTTCAACGTTGATGCAGCCGAGAAAACTGACTGTGTCTGCATGATCAAGGTGGTAATGCAGATTGCAATAGATGCTTAGTTTCCAGGAGATCCATTTCAGGTCATCCATGGCTCCATTAGAAACTTGAACAATTCAGTTAGTGGTGTCATATTTGTGTCTGTAGCTAGAAAGACCACTAGGTATTATTTACATTTTTCAGCAAAAGAAAGTCACAGAGACCTTATTCTATGGGGCCCTTCTAACTTTCTTAAAACCCTACAGAGATGCCTATGAGATTGGCCCTTAAACCAATGTAATTCATGATTTAATCTCGAGAACTACTCATTCAAGTATCTCTGGGATACCCCAACTAATATCACTGGAAAGGCAGGCTTTCTGTAAGGAGTGGCTTTCAAGTCTTTTTAAAAGATTTTAAGGTGATCTATCAAAGGAGTATCCTGGTGTTTAGGTGGAAAAAAAAATTAGTAGAGGAAAGACAAAGTGACATTGTGTCCACACTTCAAAAGAAAAAGCAACTAACCATATGTAAATGCAAAGGAATATCATGTTGATGTAAAGTTTGGAGGAAACTATTACAACTCTAGCATTTCACAGGGGACTTGTAGCCACTGTGAACAAGCCTTCTGAGAAGTGATGGATGAGACAGCAGGATGATGAGCACTAACTCTTCAGCAGGACCACAAATGACCTCTTTCCCTTCTGCCTCCTATCTGTTCACTCCATGAAGGTGCATTCATTGCCGACTCTGGGCCACCGTCTGCTTTGGGTTAGTGGAGCCTTGTAAATGACCTGAAGGTATTTCACATGACCCTCCTAGTTGGTAAGGAAAATAAAGGAGGACAACTTGAGGGATGCCTGCCTCTGGCTTTCAGCAGAACAGCACTACATCAACATGGCAGAGAAACTGGAACAGAGTAAGATGAACTCTTTTGCAAATAAACACATGGTAATAGAAGCTGTCCAAGGACCAGGGACTCCTGAGGCTACTTTGCTGAGATGGATTTCTGTAAAAGTGCTACAGGTCACCAAGCATTTTCAGAGCTGTCTGAGACCAGTGTGTGCTGTGGGAAGGCTCAGACAGGATTTGTGACAGGGCTAAGACATGACTTCTGTCCTCTTGCAGTTCACAGAAGTGGGGTGAGGGAAAGCATAAACCAGAGGGAAACATGACTGGACTAACTCCTGCCCCAAGTTCTAGTCAGTGAAGACAAGCGATGTCAACTGGTCCTAATATTCACACGGGGGTGATCTCTCCTCTGTCTGTCCTAAAGGAAACAATGGCTTTCGTCATAGAGCTTCGATGATTACAGTTCCGGTACAACTGAGTGGTCAGTCCTGCTTAGATCTGCTGTTTAGGGAAGATGTGGATCATGATTCCTTAGGATCAGGGCAAAAATCTTATCCCCCACTCTGCTGTGCTCATTTTTTTCAGGGAGTTGATAGGCATAGTCTTCCTGCAAGTGTCAGATCCATCTTAGTGATTCATTAGCTCAGGTGGGACATTTGGAAATGATGGCAGGAGGTGAGAAAATAAAGCTACCTGGGCAAAGTTGAAACGGACACTTTTCCCAGTCTCCTCTTGTCCTCTGGCCACCAGCAGATGTTCAAGGTTGTGGGCAGTGGTGGTCCTTGAGGAGCATACACTTCAGTGGTTCACAGGTGCTGCTGGCAGAGGGCTGGTCCTCAACGCACAATAACAAATAATAATAATGTCTGTGACTGTTTATCTACTCCTTGTTGTGGGTCAATGAGATAAATCCTCTTCCAGCATTATGTACCAAAACCATGATGGTTTAAGCAGTGAAACTATGCCCCTCTGGTAAAATAATGAAAACTGAAGCCCAAGAAAGTTACCTAATGGCCTAGGTTTGTGTTTCTAGAGATCTGGCTGTTACCCAAACTTTCTTATTCCAAGGGCAGAGGTCTGAACCACCAGGCTGTACTGAATAGTCTTCAGTATACTATATAAATTTAGCTATCAATTCCCCTAACATGTTATCTCTGTTCTCAGGAGCATCTCTAGGCCCCTCAAGATCCAGCTTCAAGCTTCTGCTTCCTCAGAGTACACCCACACTCATTGGCATCACAGCTGGTCCCATAAAGTCCATTTCTACTTTCTCACTTACAGTAGATTCAAATATTGCTGGTGCCAAACTTCATTTTTGGTTAGATCTTTTAAAATGTCAAGAATGCCAGAGGCCCTTCACCCTTTAAAAAGACTGGCAAGATTTACGTTTTGTTTTTTTCTCACATATTCGAATAGACAATAGCCAGCTTACGCAGGAGGTGCTCCTGGGTGACAGAAGTTGTATTAAAGAAACAGAAACCCCGAACACCACACACACATTTAGCAAAGCATTTTTATTATACCCTTACTCAGATTAGGAAGGGGAGTAATTCACAATCTGTGCTGTCTTTTTAGCTCATAGTCACTAAGTGGACACTTGTTTTTCAGCCTGAAGCCTTGGTTCTTTTCTCCACCACCCTCCCCCTTTTCCCTCTGAAACATCTTTATCAGCTTCCAGCTCTTTCCATCTGTCAGAAGTTCCTGCGTTCCTTTGAAGGGCTTTCTCGGCAAGCTGACCTCAGTGGGTTCCATCAACCCCACTTGCTTGCCCATGCTGTGACTCATTTTCACTAATTTGGGCAATGAGCAGTGAGCCTAGGCCAGTGGAGACCCTGCTGCCTGCAAAGGACTAATCAGCAACCAGCTGTGGCCGGTGAGGATGTCAGCGTGGACAGCTCCAAGCCTCAAGCCCAGAACTTCCTCCTTCTCTTTCCCACCTGAGGTTTTGCTTTTGAGTAAGTGGTGTGAAAGCAGACCTCTCCAGCCCTGAGTCAGGCTTTTGTTGCCCAAAACACACACAGGAGTGTGTAATTTTCCCATTTGTCTATCTCAAAATTAACTATAAATTACCAGCCTTTTGTAAGTAAAGAAAAAGAACTATGTTTCCTCTCTTCTTGACAGATCATTTGTTGCTTTTGTGTTTTGGGGTTTTTTTTTTTTTTTTCCTCCTCACCCCTCCTGCTTCTCTTGGGTGTATTTGCAAAATGAGCGAAGGCTGATTTCTAACAGGGGATATTTCATGGCTTAGTTTCTCATCAAGATGATAAATCAGACTGGGTGCCTGAATAATTACATTCATGGAGCTGGACTGTAATTTTTTACTGCAGAATTCACGAGGCAGTGTTCCGACTCATTATATGCAACGGTTTTCATAACTCATGCAAATGCTACATCCAGCTTTTGGATAGATAGAGGGATATTTTTAGGGATTTTCATCAATACTTAATAAAGCAATTTGTACTACAAACAGAGCATTGTGATAAAGAATTCAAGAGTAAGGAAGTGCCATTAAGTCAGCCAGGGCTCCATGGACCTGGCTTCTGATTATAACACCTCAAGACACTGGAATACACATGTTGGCAACTCCCACTAGGTGTTATGCTGAGCCATTCTGCTGTGAAGGCAATGGTGGTCTTTCCTCTGGGAACTGGGAATAGAGAATTCCATTCTGATTTCCATAAGCAAATTGCTATGTGAATTTGTAGAAATTCATTTCTTTTTGTTTCAACAGGAAAAGGAAAGCAGTACCTGGCTTCTACTTTCCTGAGATAATTTCTTACGGTCTGAATTGACTCTGACAGAGAAATGTATCTTGCATTTATCTTCATCTGACATCAAGCTTGCAAGCCCAGAGGTCATTGCTGTTTGTGCCTGCAAAAAGACTCACATATGTTAGAACTTCATCAACAAGAGCCAAAGAGGAAAAAATAGAGATCTAGACCATGAGGGTGGGATGGAGAGCAGCTGAACCCAGGCAATGACTATGCTTCTACTGGGCAGAGAATAGAGCCCCCCTTTATAGGAGTTGAAGTACAAAACAGGTAAACTATATAGCACTCACAGCATGAGCAAAGGTTTTGGTCAAGGAGGAAATATTTGAGCACAGAATTCAATTTACAAGCTTATGTTCAAATTAAGGTGTACTACAAGTGAGTCATGTGGGTGGCATCAGGCCAGTTATTTAATTTTTCTGGGCTTCAGATTTTCTTCCATGGAAAATGAATGTGATGGTGTATACCTCAGTGACTGTGTATGAGGGTTAAATGGATGCAAAGCATATGTGAAGCCCTGTAGCACAAGGCCTGGCAGATGGTGATATAATGTATGAGTAAGTTTTGAAGCCATTGACTTCAAGGGGCTCAGCATCTGGTAGAGGAGTTCAAACATCTACATGGATAGCCATAATTTAAGATTCAATAGCTTATGTATTCTAAAAAGAAAGTTGAGAGAGAGAAGGCAAAAGCCTTCTGATCAAGGACAGGGCTTGAGGGGGCCAATCATCTCTCCATGGGAAAGGACTGAGGGGTAGTGTTAAGAGGAACTGAACTCAGCAGAGAGAAACATCACAAGTGTCTTAGTCCAGGTGCTTCAAGGTGCAAACACCAATGTGAGATTAAATGAGGAAGCTTTATTAGAGGAAGTCCCTGACAACAAGATATAGGAGAAAGAAGTAAGAATGACAGAAATATCACAACTCAAACAAGTCTATCCTCAGTGAAGGAGAACAGGAGGGATGCTCCATCCTAGAGCACACTGTAGTATAATGAGGGATTAGAAACTCTGGGAGAAATTCCCTGCACTGATACTAGCTTCAGGGAAATCCATGTCTCTCAGGCACACATCTCCTAGTGTCCTTGCCTGTTCAGCCATTGGGTAGCTATTGCTTGAAGAAACAAGACATCTGGGAGGAACTGAGTTTGGAATGCAATAGCTGGGAGCCTTTGATCAGTAACACTTCCAGGTCAGCCAGGTGACACCTTATTGTCATCTTATAAGAAGATGCACAGATGCTCAAATCATGTACTATTTTAGTCACAAGGAAGGGTCCATCCAATGGACCAATTGGACTTGGGTTCAGAAGTAAGAACATTTTTCTGCTTACAACTGCAAATAAGGCAGCAAGGTGACCGTGGTGGCCACTAGCGGCGTGGTGGTGATGGAATCACCCTGGGACACGTCATTATGAGTACTACTCACTTCCAGGCAACTGGTCACTAGAGAAGTAGGGCCGTGGCACCCACTTCCAGGTCTAGCCTTTAGAGAAGCAGGTGCCTGGAAACCTGCCATGTTTAATGTCACCCACTTCCAGGCAGTCTGTTCCCATGTTACCCATGGTCCTGCTAACCATATTGTCTCATCAATTCTCTTAATTGATGATGGATGTAGGAGGGCCCAGTCCACCACAATGGGAGATGCTAAGAGGCACTAGGAGGTAGAAAAAAAGGTAGCTGAACATGAGACTGGAGAACAAGCCAGTGGGCAACATTCCGCCATGGTCTCTGCTTCAGTTCCTGCTTCCAGGTTCCTGTCTTGGGTTCCTAATCTGACATCCTTCAGTGGTGGACAGTTACCTGGGACATGCAAGCCAAATAAACGCTTTCTCGGCCAGGGTTTTTTTTTTTTTTTTTGGTCATGGTGTTTGTCACAGCACAGCAATATAAACAACTAGGATACACAGCAGATGATAGCAACAGTAACAGTAAGCCAGGAAGTAAAATGGGACTTAATAACCAAAGTATCATTTCTGGACCTATTTGTTTATTTATTTATTTACTTACTTACTTATTTACTTGTTTACTTACTTACTTACTTATATTATATGTGGATGTGTGTGTATCTGAGTGTATGTCCATACACCACATGTGTGCAAGAGCCCATAGAGGTCAGAAGAGGCACTGGGTCTCCATGATCTGGAGTTACAGATGGTTGTTAGTTGCCATGTGGTGTCTTGGTGATTTTAACCACCAAGGCATCTCTCTATCCCCTGATTTCTGGTTGTTTTGTATAGTCTCATCCAGCCCTTAGTCACCACTTAGTCACAGACCTTTAATGCAAATCCTGTTTCATTGCACCAGGAGTGACTTTGGAGGGCATTAGAGTTGCTATTATCTTTTTCATGTGTGTGTGTGTGTGTGTGTGTGTGTGTACATGCCATGGTGTAGAAGTGGAGGTCAAAGACCAACTTTTAGGAGTTGTTTTTCTCCTTCCACCATGTGAATCTGGATCAAACTCAGGTTAGCAGGTGCCTTTACTTTCTGAGCCATCTCACCAGCCCTATAATAATAATTCTCTTAAAGTTGGTGTATATTCTACTAGAGGAAAAAAATCAAAGCAAAACAGAACATTAACTTGGCACGACTCATTTTGCCCCAAATTAGTTTTGTAACCTTGGATTATTAAGATATAACCTTTGAGACCCAATTATGTTCAAGTTAAAAATAGCAACAGTAAAGGCTGAGGAGACGGCTCAGTATGTAAAGTACCTGCCACACATATGTGAGAACCCAAGTTCAAACCCCATCACCCATGAGAAAGTCAGGTATAGTGCAATGCTTCTGTCACTCCAACTATAACCCAGGCAGGATGGGAAGGGCAGAGACAGGTAGATCCCTGGAGCTTTCTAGCCAGCCAGTCTAGAAAAATCATGAGCTCCAGATTCTGTGAGAGACCCTGTCTCAAAAACAATAAGGCAAAGAATAATAACATCTGACACAGACATCTGGCCTCCACACATGTGTGCACCTGGACACACATAAACATGAATATACATATGTCCACCACACACACAAGTAACATTGAAACCAAAAATTAAAAACAGAGCAATGAATATGCATCAATGGGATTTAGCATGTGGGAGCTTCAGATATGCATTCAGCTATTTTTACATCCATGTTCTTTCTTTTAAAGCTTCCTTGAGACTGTTTACTGACTTACTTATAACTCTAGTTGTTTTAGAAAAGATTTAGGAAAGCTTTAAAGGATATATAAAATTCTTCACTGTATAAATTAAAACTAAACACAAAGGAGAAAAGAAGATGTGGAAGAGAATGCTGGGGATTTGGGAGTGAGGGGAAAATGTACAGTAGAAAGAGTTAGACACTTGCTGCAGAGTTAGACATTTGACTCCAGACTTTCTGGGGGTGAGAACTAATCGTATACAATATCTGTCTAACAAAAATCTGCCATTTGCTTGGAAGAAGCTTACTTTTCTATTGCTTGGGAGAAGGAAGTAACAGACTTATTTCCTTCGAATAAGCACAGAATTATTTAATGTGAAGGAAAGGAATCATTATTCTCTAGATCCAAATGTGGTACTGGAAGCCAACTACCTCCAGCAGCAGCATCCTCCCACAGACTAGAGAAGTCTACAGAACGGTTCCTTGTGTGTTTGAAGGCAAGTAATTTAGCAACTCTCCCTCAGACCCCAAAGCTGTAATATGGGAGTAATATCAGTCAGTGTCTGCTCTGATGAGCTGCTGTGAGGATGTGCACAGAGTGCACACAGAAGGCCCTGGAGCAGTATCTGACAGAGTTGGTCCATGGGTTGGCCCCTGAGGTTATTAGGCACTTTGGAGAGGCTATTACTTTCCACTAGAGTGCCATGCACTGCTCTTTGTGGATGAGTTCCTTTCATAGTCTGCATCATGCCTCTGGAGGGACGACAACTCAGCACAGAAAAGGGAACTATCACAGGAAAGTTTTGACCCCAGTCATCCCTGGTCTAGAGATTCTACATCCTCCCAAATTTAAATTATTCAAAAACTAAATGTACCTAGAGGTTAACTGCTGAATTTTTGACAAAAAGAATAAAGCGTAAAACAAACCAGCACACAGCATTAAGTAACGATAAAGGAAATCACTCTACATGTATGTTTTTCTTACTTGGTGGTTCATGCCCACCCAATAACAATAACAAAATGTGGGAAGCAATAATGACATGGAAAAAACCCAGTATTTTAGTTCTCACCCAGATGTTCATGCTGGAAACCTGGGAGTTGCCTTTTGGTTCCTTGCCTTCCTCTCTCCCTCTCTCTATGTAATTCTATAGCAAGTATGATTTCTGCCTCCACTATGTATGTCAAATATATTCACCTTTCCTTCACTTGATCCTGTCAGCCCCTCCAGATGTTCTCTTCTGGCTTTGCTGGCCTCCAACATCTGACAGTGTGCATCTACAAACCTAATTCATGCCTCACTTGATGCTTACAACTCTTCACTTATTTTTCAGATGGTGTCTGAGGTGATAACCAGGGCATCCCATGATAAGGCAGAAAACAAATCACCCCATAAACTCTGGCCTAACACCACTACTGTTTCATCTTAAGAACCTGTCAGTTAACTGGACCTAGATGGGTCTTAGCTGAGCTTGGGTTCAAGCTGTATGGTGAGTTCATGTGTATTCATGTCAGAGATACACCCCATCCTCCTCTTGACAATGGACCATCCAGAGTTAGGAAAGCAATAGGACATCCAAATGTCGTCTCTCTTAAACTTCTTCTTGTACCCTGGCCACTGAAGACTCCTTGATTTTAGTGGCAATGCTAAACCCAGAGTTATGTGTTAGAAAACCACACAACCATGTAGCCAAAGCTAGTCATGTGACCAAATACAGCAAACAGTGAATGGATGAGTAGAGGGAGTGTTTATCTCGATGGGATTCACCTCATATGCACATCTGACTTTCTCTCAATGGTCATCTCTTTTTTGGTTTCTAAATCGGACAACCTCTCTTCTTGCATGAAGACATTTACACATGGAACTCTTTCAAGCTCCCAGCCTTTGCAAGACTGTAGTTCCTCATTTTAGCTTGAATAGCAATTCCTCAGGAACATCTTTTGTGAAGACATTCCTAGAAAGGAGCCTGCGATTCTCTTGGCCTACTTAGGGGTATCATTTGAATCAACTTGTAATCTTCACTCCCTGTGTTTTTGCTGGCGTGGGAGTCCTTCTCCCCCACCTAGGCTGAAGTTTCTTCCTCCGTTTCATATATTGTCTGAATTACCCGTCTTCCCTTCACACTTGATAATCAAGAAGTAGGAGAATACAATTCAAAAACAGAATATAGGACTTCAGACATCGACCTCCGGGTCAGCTTCCACTGCGCTCTCCTTCTTTTTCTTCTCAAAAGGATTCCTGTCAGCCAGTGGATCCTTTTCCCTTGAATCTGAACCCTCAGCACACCACACTCTCACCGGTTAACCTCTTTACTGTGCTTTCCCTATCGTGAGTCTGTTCTCCACAGTTTTACTGAGACAAGCTTCCCCAAACGAGCTCTCAGGAACCCACTCAGCCAGTCTGCTCTCCTCTGCTCTGAACCCATTCTTTGATCACAAATGCACCAGACAGCAGAAGTCTAAAGAGCAAAGCCAGGCCTCCCATCTGCCGCTGCAGAAGTTGAGGCAGAGAGCATTCCATGTGTTGCATCAGGTGGCTGAAGTCTGTGGCAGAGCTTTACTCTGCTCCAGATAAGTGATGACTGGCAGGCATCTCACATCCTCCTACCGAAGGATGCTGTGATCATCAGGATCACTCCATCAGACAGTAGCCCCAATACTTCTTAAAAGGCCAGGTCAAACAGGCTGGTGAGAGGTGACCCTGTCTGCTTGTACTTGGAGCTTCCAGTTGGCTGGAAATTAACATTGAATTGTGGTAAACTGGCACAGACTAGAATGATCTATCAACTCTAAATAGAAGGGCACATTTTCAAAAGAGGCCCAAGATGAAATCTGGGGACAGTAACAACTATTGATTTTTTTTTTTTTTTTTTTTTTTTGGTAAGAGGAGCAAAATAGTTACTGTGTGGTTTCTACCCAAACACTTTTTCGCCTTCTGAATATTTCTTATAGGAGTACCCAATGAAGTATGCAGGCAACATTAGAATAAAGCCTAGATTCTTAAGAAGAAAGAGAGACAACTTTGATAGTTGGTACAGTTCTAGAAAAAAAAAAGGTGGAATTTGGGAGCACTAGCTATTTACATTCATTCTCTCTCCACCATTAGTCTTTCTCTATTCCCCTTTTCTATCTATGTTTAACCTCCAAATGGAGCCCATAATCCCTTGAGTTTACAATTAATTTTCAATCCCACCTCCTGTGCCGTCTTCTCTAAGGATTTATTTTTTTAATTGCAAGACTCTCATTGCCTATTCTAACTGTCCTTTCACAACTGAAGCTCCTCATCTGCAGGCCATAGAAACGATTTGAATGACACTTTCCTCAATCCCCCTAAAGATAATATGTAACTAGTACTACCCCAGTTGTACCAGAGAGAAGTAAATATGTTAAGAACAGGTTGTGAGGCTAATACCCTACCACCTCCCAGATGTCCAATTCCTGCTCATCGAGAAGCAAAGGTTTAATGAGGAAATTCCATGGAGTCTATCTGATAATCAAAGGGATTTTTTCTGGGTTAACTCACAACAAGCATAAAGGAGTTGGTCATGGGATCCAGGAGGGGTGAGGCACAGTCCAATACAGCTCTCTGGAGAACTCTGCCTTGATCCACAGCACCAACATCCAGCATCCAAGACCACGAGCTAGCCAAGAAAGTGAGCACATATGCATCCCAGGTCTTAAGGGGTCCCCCCTTGGCCATGTCCCCTAGCAGTTACCAGCTGCCTACTAGGGGCGGCACTTCAGGGGTAAAGCACAGACAACCACCCCTACATCTCCCCCATTTGTCTGAGGAAGAAAGTTCTAACCTAACACAAAACTATATACAATACGAATAATCATCAAGGAGAAATAAAGGGTAATGAAATAAAAAAAATGGAACTACAACCAACAAGAGCAACATCAAACAAGAGACACAGACTAAAATCCAGAGAAGTCCAGAGCATAGGTAAATAGCACCTTACAGAGATCATTCCAAATGGTGTGCTATCTTGAAGAACCTGAATCTAATATATAATATGTTCTAGCTAAGATACAAGAAGATTGTAACTGTTAGTTTTCAATCCCATCAAAGACCTGAGAAGGAATATAATAATAACGGAGAAATAGGAGATAGATGCAAGCAACTTTTGGGAGTCTTGCGAGAGTAGACAGAGACAGCCAGAAGCCTGAACAGTCACCTGAAGTTTCTCAGCATCCTTGGTGCATTCAAATTGGCTACAGGCCTAGAGTATCTGACAGACCATTTTCAGCAGCAGAAATTTTGAAAGACCATCTTACCTTATCTTGGCAGAGTTCAGTAGTCACTTTTCCTTGTGTCCTGCTCATCCAGAAGGGATAGCATTCATACTGTCAGCAGTTGAGGCAAGGGCAAGTCTTTGCCCAGTAGGCCATTTTGTGCCAAGAAGAAGACAAATTTCCTAACAGAAATATCTTAGAACCCCAACATTCTTTCAGGATTAAATCTGTGCTGCCAGGAGCAATCATGTCTCACATCAACAAAATTCCAAGTTATTTAAATGCCATATTATCTAGGTCTATGAAGTGTTTGAAGATTACATGTCCATCTGACCTATATATCTGTAAATCTAGACAACCTAACTAACATAAATATAGAGATGACAAGCATAGGTGACTATAAATCTCTAAGTCTTATCTATCTAAATAACCTAAGTGCTAAGGCTTCATGTAAACAAGCTAAACAGTCTGTAAACAAATGTATGGTAGAAGGACAATGACCTCAAAATTGTAACAATACACAAAAGAGCTTAAACAGAAGTAGGGACATATAGTGCAATATGCAATATGACAACAATCCTAAATATGTACCAATATATAAAATATCCTAAACAGAAGTAGAACATACATTACAATATGACAAATATAATTTTATATTTGTATCAATATATAAAATATTTCAAACAAGAGTAGGAATATATGTTCATTACAATAAATATAGTTCTGTATTTGTATCAATAAACAAATTATCTTAAATAGGGATATAAAAATAGTTTACATTTGTATCAATATACAAGAATCCATAACAGTGCAATTATCTAAGGCTGATATTTTACTAGTTTACCAGTATATACAATAATCTACCTTAATATCCTATACCTATCCATTTCCCTTTTTCTTTTCTTAAGGAGAATACCAAGTACAATATTTTCTTCCACCCCCAACCCTATAACCATTATCCATAACCCTGAGAAACATGAAACCTTTGAGGAAAAGGGCGTCATTTTCCTAGAATTGCTTCCTGCTGTTTAAGGGGCAACGGTATCTCTGTGGGGTCTTGTAAGAAAGCTCAGATAGTTAGGTCTCAGTTGGACTAACTGTAGACTCTGCAGCCAGTCTCAGAGTAATGGGTAAGATTGTCTGAGATTCTGGATAGAGGTGTAGTATGATGGATCATCTTATCATGGAACCATCTTGGAGAGTTTTCAGTCCAATGTTGATCACTGAGTAATGTTTATGAATACCATGGCATCATTCTGTACTGGGTAGAGTCATTGTTGTGGGGCCCCATCTTCCTTCTGGAGACTTCAGAGATTACTATTGGAAAAGAAACTTGAAAATTTTCAATTTCAAGATGGAAAGTTTGGATTTATACTGGATTCTTCAAAGGTGAGGAAAAGCATAGAAAGAAATAGAGTCTAGATGACATTGGTCCCTAAATTATTGGTTGTCTTCTGTCTCATACCAGTTGGCTCTTCTGACATGAGACAGAATCTCCTACAAAGGTTTCTGATCATGAAACAACTAACACAAAATTCAGAATCAGGTGAAAGATGAATCTAAGGTGTTTCAGAGAGCTCTGACCCATGATGTACTCAACTTTACCACCGTCTTGGGTCTGTTCTGACCACACAGTACGTATGCTTTGCATTGCCTGTGCTGCCACACCACACACCAGCAACTGCTGCTGTTGTATCTCAGCTTGGATTAGAGAACATTGATGTTGTGTGTATGCTGTGTACTTTATTACCCAAAATTTTCTCTCTTGTAGAAACATAATGCTTTGACTATAGAAAGCAAAGACTTTTTATTAAATTAATTATTTTGGCAATTACATGTACAAACGTGTGTGTGTGTGTGTGTGTGTGTGTGTGTGTGTGTGTGTGTGTGTGTGATGAATCTGGTTGCTTTCTACCCTCGCTGCTTTTATCTCCCTCCCATTCCTGCCTCTTTTCTCTATCTATCCCTTTCCCAGATTCATGATCGTTAGCTTGATTTTGTGACCCATTTAGTTTAACCAGAGCCATCTGTGTGACCATTTCAATGGAACTATCCATCAGAGTCTGGTGGGGTCACCAGTGTGTACACAATTGAAGGCAATGATTCCCCCTTACCCTGGATCACCAGTAGGAAATAGTTCAGCCATGGGAGGGGTAAAGCCCTCTGATCCTCTCCACCATCCATGCCTAACTGTTGATGGGCCTATTCTTGTGTAAACCCAGAGTAGCCATCCACAGTTGGTGAGAGTTGAAGACTACAGTAACTGTGTAGTGCCTACAAAGGGCATTTCCCAGACTTCTCCATATCTTCCAGCTCTTTCATTCTTTCCAACCCTTCTGCAATGTTCCTCAAGTCTTAGAGGAGATAGTATAAACTATTTGTTTGGGACTGAGTACTTAGTGTAACTTACTCTCAATGTCTTGTCTAGCCAGCCATAAGTCTCTATATTCACTTCAATTCACTGAAAAGAGAAGCTTCTATGATTAAGGCTGAGAGCAGTAAGTGTCTATGGGTATAAATGTACATAGAAGGTAGTTCAGAACTATATCAATTTAGCTAAACAGCAGAATAAAACTCCCCTCCAAGTCCTGTGGCTTCCCCTGCCATAAGCTTTTGACCAGGTTTTTGACTGGGGTTACACTAAATCTGTAAATTGATTTTAGGAGAATGGTCATTCTTACAATATAAATTTTGTCAAGCAACTTCTAGGGCATAAAAAGGCATCCTTAGTCTTACTCAGCTGTGAACCCCACAGTTTGTGATACCAACCTGCTAGGCAAGATGGGCCCACTTGTATGATAGTGGCACAACTGTTGTAGGGCAAACTACTGCTCTCTGATTGGATTAAGACATACTCCAAAGGAAAGAATCAATGCCTGGTACTATAAATCCACAGTGGACTTGGTGATTTGGATGAGTCTCATCATCTCTTACTAGAGCTCTGTAGGCAGAGTCCCAAGTCAGGGTAAAGGAATAGGTAATTTTTTGGAAAAGTCCCAAAGTAGCAGAGCTGAGAAGTCATGGTTGATTCGGAGGAAATAGCATCTCTATCATTATCTGGATGATAGGGGCATCGTGGGCTGGGCACATGGCTGGGTACTTGGAGCAAAGTTCCTTTGTTAGACTGGGCAGGCCAAAGCAGGACAGGCTGGGTCTTATATTGAGTGCTTGAAATCATGTGTACCAGGCACCTTTAGGGGGATCCCTGGGTCAGAGTAGGCAGGAAATAAAGATTTTTACTAAGTTCCTGTTATTGTCATTGAGCATGTAAGTATCTAATTAGTATGTTGTTAGATTGTACTGTGTTAGAATGTTTGAGTTTTAAAAATTGAGTTGAAGCCTTGATGCAGGGGAAAGGCTCAGTTCTGCCTCAACTGAATGAACTAAGCTCTGCTGACTCCGCAAGGTCTTACCTTGTCTGAGGAGGGAATTGGGGATGGGCTCAGGGGAATGCTGGGGACAGGAGGAGGGAAGAGAGGGGAATCTCTGGTTGGTATGTAAAATGGATAAAAAATGTCTTAATTAAAAATAATTGAGTTGCTGACTTGAGTTTTACTAAAAAATATTAAATATGCATTGGCTTGGTATTAAAACATTAGTTGTTGTTATTTGTTATTTCCAACAATTTCTGAAATGGCCCTAAACCTAATCCTTTGATTTGGACTATATATTTAAACAAATCACTATAAAGAATTATAAAATCAACATATTGATTGGTTGTGAAAAGCGTTGAAGGTACTCTATGTCCTATAGTATTAAATATCAATCAAGCACTTCCATCACATTGGTATGCAAACTTACTTTCATCTTTATAAGTGTAAATGTGTATTTTAAATGCATGAATTTGGGGGTTCATATAAAAAAAATTCTTAGGCCTTTTGAAAGGGATTCTCAAATAAAAACATTCAAAAAGCCCTGCTCTAAAGGGCCTTGGCAGGTTCAACCTAAGTACGAAGGTCCCTGAGTGGAAACAATGAGGTGAGAGGTCAGAGGCAGAGACTGATGGAGTGGGCTTTCTACATGTTCTAAAGATGGAGAAATTAGAAAGATGACCATGGCCAGAAGAGGAAGGGAGCATCTTGAACTCTGATGAGAAAATGGGTCTTCCTCATGAAAGACCCCAAAAGTCATACAGTCCCAATCCCACTTGAGTTTTCCTGGTGAAATTTTGGGGCTAATCATCTTCTTACTTCCATAAATTTGACTATACAAAAACAAAATGACCTCCTTTCAGTCACCACCTCCATGCTGGTGGGTTTCAGCAACAATAGACAGTTAATACAGACGGTATATAGCAGAAGCCCCAGTTGAGGAAGGCTCTGGCCAGGAAACCAAAGACATCCTGGCAAGTGAGGGCCATCCTTGGGGCCATCAGTCACTCTGACAGCCACAGAATGTATCTCTGTAGAGACTTCCCTCCTGAGGAGAAGAGGTGTAATCCTGTTTGGTCACTAGCATATGGCACTCTGAGAAACCTGCATTTATAAATAGATACTAATCAAGAAGTCCTTGACTCCTACAAGTGGCTTCAGCAGTCCTTAGAGTCACGCAGAAAATACACTCCAGGAAGCAGAAATACATACAAAGCCACTGGAAAACTGGGACACTGTGTGCAATGAAATTCAGAACCCATTTTGTTCTAATGACACCATATTCTTAAGCTTGTATGTTTATGATTAGGAAGATAAGTTGATATATATATATATATTTATATTTATATATGTATGTATATATATGTGTGTGTGACACATACATACATACATACATACATAAATACACATACATACACACACATATATGTATATGTATAGATAGATAGATAGATAGATAGATAGATAGATAGATAGATAGATAGATAGATACATCCATAACCTGTACAGTTTAGGATTGACCTAACTAGGACAATGGTGAAGGAAAAAAATGATAGAAACACGTACAGAAAATCTGGGATTGAATGGGTGATGAGCTTTGATAGAAATGCAAGAACAACCTCCCAGAAACATGATACTGTTTATATTTGGCACGAAGGTGGTGGGAGGCAGGGGGCACAGCCTAGGTAATCTCTTAGGGGATCTCTGTAGGGGAGCTGTTTCAGCCTGAAGTCACGGGGGCGGGGGCGAGCTGCAGTCCATAGGTTCTGTATACACTGGTTTTAGCTAAAGGTTAACCTTCCCTCCACATTCATACCCAGACCCGGGCAAGGCTTTACTATTCCTCAGAGCCTGCCCTGAGAAAGGTTTGAGACATTTGGATCATGTCAATAATACACATTCACTCGGGGCTTCATCCAGTGCCCAAAAGTTTTCTTGGGTTCAACTAAATATTCAGACCCACAAGATTGCCATAGAAGATATTCAGCTTAATACTCATTTAGAAACACTTACATTGCCAGCTTTACAGGCCCACGTGTTTCTCTTCTGTGGGAGACATATCAAATTCTGAGTGGTGCAGACCAGAGGCAGGAGGAGATCAAAAGGTCAGGGTTTTAAGAGGCTTGTATCTCTAAGTGCCAAATCCTCATATGGTAAAAACAGCCTGAGCATAGTTTCCAGGGTGCCCGTGAAGGTCAAACCAGTTATAATTTCCACAGCCTGAGCAGAGAAGACCAAGGTGACCGACCAGATCTTTATACTCCATCTCTGTGCCCCAGTTCAGATACAGGGTATGTTCTTCTTGTTTGTTGTTGTTATTTGAGACAGAGTCTTGCTAGCTAGCCAGTCAACCTGCTACCTCAAACTCCTGAGTGCTAGAATACCAGCTGTACACAGCCAAAACACTTTGGTCACATCTTACCATACACAGTATCGATTAGCAATAGCCAATGTTACTACCTTTAACATGTTTATCTGTTTGGAAAGCTAAGTGCAGGTCAATTGTGCACACACAAAGGAAAAGATAACATTAATTTTAGACCTTGTGGAAAACATTGAATTATCCCATTCTTGTTGTCATCCATAATTGCTACTCTTGAAAATGAACATTTATGTGAACTTCGTGCTTTGGAGGCCCTAAATGGTTCGGTTACAACATGACCCTTATGGAGGAAGTTATTGGTGATGCTGTCCTCATAAAGGACACTGAGACACAGAGATTGACCCAATTCCCTAATGTCTTATACCAAGTAAGAGGCAAGACAGGTGCTTGGCTCTACCTGTGTCGAATTCTTAAGCGTAGCTTCTGAATGACCTTGCTATGCTCACCTTCTCCTTGTTGGCAAAGCTAGATTGTGGCCCTTGTCATGCCTGCAGCGAAGAGGACTAGGCACCCTCAGTTCTAGTATACTTCTCATGGTCTATTTAAGTCTACAGGGTCAGGTTCATTAGCAAAAGAGGGAATTCGTGGTGTGACAAATGTGCCCATAAAACAAAGAATAGATTTGGATATGCCTAGTTTCTCAAACTGAAACAGACCATCATTAATGTTTTTTTTCTTCCTTTAATTGAAAAGAAAGAAAAGAAAGAACTTGGGACACATGAACCTTTCAGTGGTTTACAATGGTCATTTCTTAGTTACATTCAACATTTGGTATGGCTATAAAGCAAAAATGCGGGCAGATTCTGAATAGTGCTGGATGTACGTCAAAAAGGGCATGAATGAGTTGGGGAGAGGCACTCCAAGTCTAGTTGCAAGGAAAGGCTGGATGTGGAGGTAGAAGGGGTCAAGGGTGGTCACTAATCACTTCCCCACAAAGGAGGCTGCTTCAGTTACTGCTGACATCAATAGAAATCCCAAATCCCCCCCATAGCATCCCAGCTGAGGCCTTCCACGGTGGGATCACTACAGTTTCACCTCACATGTGAAACCCTGCGGTCTTTACTAGCCTGTTGGTGGAGTTATAAATGACCGTCTGTCTGGATCAACAAGTGGTAAATCTCCCTTAGTTATAATTTGATTTAAATTAGCCTACCTTGGGAAGCAGACCTCCACAAGAGCAAATTACCATAAACAGCAGCCTTCTTTGATGATTTACATAATTAAATGAGAGAATATTAAGACATCAGTGTGAAGTGGCAACCTAGGAAGTCTGTTTTTTTAAGTGAAGAAAAGGATAATCCTTCACGTCTTCATCATTGCATTTTATACTAAACTTCATTTATGATCACTGTGGTTTTTCAAGAACCTTTTTCTGAGATGCTATATCTCCAAATCTGTATTGCATTTCTTGGCATTTTTTTAAAAACTTGAGAAATAATGACATACCCAAGTACAGAAAGGTGTGGTATTGCAGTGTATCTGATTTGTAAAATTACATATATAATAGGTACTTTGAAACGCAGGAAACAAGAAAGATGAAATGCTTCAATTAGTTGTACCTTAGAAAATATACATCATTGTTCCTCTAAGCACTGTGAGGGGGAAGAGATTTTCTTCAAAGAGGACTCCTGGGATTTCAAAAATATTTCTGCTCCTGGGGAGTGAGCTCGAAAATGTCATTGAAAAGTTATCTTCAGTGTCTTTGTCGATGTAGAAATTAAATGAAGCAGTCACATCCTTCACAGCAGAACTTTGTCATGAATCATCCCTTAAACTGTCTCTATAGAGACCATGAAACCTAGCTCCTTCAGCTTAGCCTGAGAAAGCCTGGACTTGATCTCTGGCATCACAAAGGGAGGGAGGGCTGGAGATGCAGCTCAGTGCTTGAAAGTGCTTGCTGCTCTTGAAGAGGACCTGAATTTGGTTCTCAGTATTCATGTCTGGCGGCTGACTGTAACAAATTCTAAATGGTCTTATTAATAAAAAATCTGGATCCAGATACTGGGGTAAATGCTGAAAGACCAGAAAGACAAAGGAACAAACCACTGCCATGTGTCACCTCACCAACTCCATGAATCCTCTGACTGAAATCCTCTGAGTCCTCACCCGAAAGGCTCCAGCCGAAAAAGCCTTTAGTTCCTGTCTCCTCACACCTTATATACCTTTCTTGCTGTGATTAAAGGTGTGTGATTCCCAAATACTGGGATTAAAGGTGTGTGCCACCACTTCCTGGTCTGTTGTTCTGCTATTCTGAATCAATCTCATGGAGTCCAGGGTGGTTTTGAACTCACAGACATCCAGATGGATCTCTGCCTCCCCAAATGCTAGAATTAAATGTACGTGCCACCACTGCCTGGCATCTATGTTTAATCTAGTGGCTTGTTCTGTTCTCTGATCTTCAAGCAAATTTTATTAGGGCACACGATATATCACCACAGCTAACCTCTGTGAGCATCCATAGCCACATGTGTATACACAGACTCATATATATATATATATATTAAAAATAGATCTTTTTAAAAAAGAAAATGATGCTCCATTAATTATTCATTAATTATTGAGTGGTCTAAAGAAAACCGAATATTTTGAAAGCATACATTCTAGAGAATCTAGGCGAGCCAGCAAAGGTCTGTACAGCCCTCAAAGGCTATCTTGTAGAAGATGCATGGATACAATGGGTACCTCCAAGTCTAGGCAAGCTGTGCAAGAGAACTTGATGAGGAAGATTAAATGTATGGTTTTATCAACTAGGAACGCAGAAGAACATTAGGAAAAGAAATGGGGTGCAGTTTAGAACACTGTAGGGTACAGTGCAAATATGGGTTATGGTCCACATTGCGTCAATCTTTTTGGCAAAATGCCGATATATAAGATTAGCTACTCTGTGGGGTTGTGGTGGTTTGGATGTTGGTGTCACCCCAGGAACCACACAATCAATCCTTTGTGATGATAATAGGTGGAAACTTGGGGAGCTAATGAGATTGAGATATGGTATAGTTAGGATAAAGTCCCATCTGGGGATTAGTTTCTTTATGCAGGGGGTCTCTATGACTTCCTGGGAGGCAAGAGCACAACTTGGCTCAATCCAGTAGGCAGTGTTGGTTCAAACTTCTGGAGTTTGACTCCAAGTAGTTTATTTTAGGTATATTGAAGCACAGCACAATTTGGTGAAAACTTTTCTGGTGATAATAAACTCAATTCTGTATTTACAACAAAGCACATATGAATTTCCTCTAGGAAGAACGTAAGCTAAATACAGATCAGACATGACTACATTGAAACTCTTTCTAAAGTCCATAAACATAGTATCTATAGATTGACTGGGGAAAAAATTATAAGGACCTGGGAGAGGATCAGGTGATGGAAAAGTTTCTAGCACACAGATAGTGCAAAGGTCACCAGGCTAATATGCGTGTCTGATCCCAGGCTTCTGGGTGGATAACAGGTATTGCATTCCTTCCCTTGAAAAAACAACCCTTCGTGATTAACATTCTAAGTTCCCTTAGTGCTTATCTGTGAGCCTTTATACAAAAAATAAGTAAAAATAATCCAGACACGAGAGCTTTCTGTACACCTTGGGGGAAACCCTCACCAAACCTCAACATTGTTGCCTCGTGTCCTCAGCCTTCAACCTACAAAACTATGGCAAGGTCATTTCTGTTGTTGGCATACCTGATCTGTAGTATTTTATTTTCAACTGGTGCTTAGTTTGTTTTTAATTATTTCTTTTATTTTTGAGATTGTAGTATAATTACATGATTCCCCCTCCTTTTCCTCCCTCCAAACCCTCCTTGATCTTTTTTAAATTCCTAATCTCTTTTTTCATTAATTGTTATTATGTACATGTATAAATATGCCTATGTACTCCTAAATGTAACCTGCTTAGTTTGTATGATATTATTTGGATGTATTTGTTTCAGAGCTGACCATTTGGTATTGGATCACAAACCAGTATGCTCTTCCATGGGAAAGATTATTTCTCCCACTCAACATCCCTTAGTTGCCTGTAGTTCTTTGTAGAGCATTGTGGCTTCATAGTCTTTCCTCAGCCACTTTGGCATGTGTGTTGTTGCTGTCATTTTGCAGAAGAAGGAGTGGAAAGATTGTAAGAGCCAGAGGGTCAGGGAGTTTGCTGTGAAACCATATCTCCTAGTGATGTCAGAAGCAACATCCATAAAGTCTCACCAACATGACTGCTTAAGCAGAGCTGAGAAAGGACATCAGCAACAGTAGACATGTGCTTAGGTTTAATTGTCAATTGGACATAATCTAGAATCACTTGGTAAGAGAAAGTCAATGAGGAATTGTCTAGATCACACTGGCCTGCAGGTGTGTCTGAGGGGTTTGTCTTGATGATGTTCATTGATGGAGAGAGACCCAGCCTAAAAGTTGGGTGGTACCATTCCTTGAGCTTGACTCCAAGACTACATACAAATGAACAAGGTGAGCTGAGCATAAGCATGCCTGCTTCCACACTCACTCTGCTGTTGACCAGGAATGTGACTGCTTCAAGTTTTTGACACTGTGACTCTCTCACCATGACAAAAATAAGGACCTAGTGCAAAGTGAAACTATGGAGCATGTCATAGTGTGAATGCTTCCACCAACACTGGTGTTGAAATTTGCCTCTGTGAAGAACACATCAGGAGTGGGACCATTTTAATTACATTCCGTGTGTGTGTGTGTGTGTGTGTGTGTGTGTGTGTGTGTGTGTGTGTGTGTACACACGTGTAGGAGTGTGTACATGTGTGAAAGAGGACAACTTGTAGGGGTCAGTTCTTAGCTTCTACCATGTAGGTCCCAAAGGATTAAATTCGGATTCTCAGTTTGTCAGCAAATATCTTTATCTGCTGAGCCATCTCCCTGGCCAAGAAGTGGGGCTTCTAAGAAGTGATTATATCATGGAAGGCCTGCCTTTGTGAATGGATTAATAGTGTTATCTTGAGTGGGTTGGTCCCTGCAAGAGCAGGCTGTAAGGGATGAGGAAGCAGGAGCTCCCTGGACAGATGCTGGTGTGGTATTCTTAGACTTTCTACCCTCCACAATTATAAGAAATTTCTTTTCATTATAAATCATCCAGTCTACCATGTTCTGTTATAGAATCAAAAGACAGACTAAGACTGGGCCTCTTGTTCAAAAGAAAAAGATGCTACCGACAGTACTAAATATTCATGCTGTCCTTTCATATTTTGTCACACATATGCTCTGCTGTTCCATTAGACTTCTCACATAGGACACAAGTGTAGAGACAAAGTTAAGAGTTCAGACATTAAGAGCAGAACATTAAGCCGAGTACAGAATTTTTCAAGCCTGTCTGCACCTACCATCCACGCCTCTGCAACATCAGCTCTTTGCACTCATGGCTTCCAACTAAAGTAGAGGTTGGTGAGGATTGCAAAAGAAAGCAGTTGAGAGGATGGGTCCAAAAGCCAACTCCAGTTTGGACACACCCCCATTTAGACAGGTGTCCTAAATCTCTGTGAAGACAACCCAGGAGATTCTTGAAGCCCAGCTGGTATCTAGGTCTTATGCTCATAGATTAGACGAGAGACAGTAATGAGGCATTGTTCTACATGCATTTTTTACTCAAAGCTCTCAACCAAATATACGTATTATTATGTGTGTGTGTGTATGTATGTATGTATGTATATATGTGTGTGTGTGTGTGTGTGTGTGTGTGTGTGTGTGTATGTATATATAAACAAAACATAAGGAAAGAGCAAAGGCTTTATCCTTTAGGTTGGGGTCCCCTCCTCCTCCCATTTGTTTGGCAATCCTATCAATGAACAGGGAGTTTGACACATTACAAGAGCCAAGACATTATTAAAGAAAGGATAAAAATATGAGCATGTTATTCCAAATTGATGCTTTTCTTTTGCACTTTACCAAAAATCCTTCCAGTTAGAAAAAAGTTTGTTTTTCTGCTTTCCCTGTACTGTTTGCACACTGGTACGGCACATACACAGCTGTTAGAGGTGATTTTATTTATGTTTATTTTGTATTAATAATTTGCCTGCTTTCTATGCCTTCTGCAGTACTGATTAAGAATATTTAGTGGAATAACTTACTTCTGAAACTTCCATCTGTCCTCATCCTCTGCCATTTGTCATTGAAATGTGTGCCCTGTCACTGTGAGACCATGTATTCATTATCTCTAGCAGCTTCATAAGCAATTCCCAGTGTCTGTCTGTTGAGATTTTGTTCCCCTGAAAACGTTTCCCTTGCTTTTTTTTTTTTTTCACTTCCTTTAAGTGGAGAGAAATGCAAAAATAGATGCAAAAAAGAGAAAGAAAAAAAGGAACAGTATCTTTCAAAAATGTGCTTTATGAATGCGTAGGGTCATGAAATCTGAGTCCTTACATCATTTTATAAATTAAAAGGATGTCAGCACAACATCCATCCCCCCAAACATTTCCCTAAGGGGAACTCATGAAAGATCCTGTCTTTTGAAAGATCTTCTAATCCCAGCTGTAACATTTGTGATTTGGTTAATTATGAAGTACAATTAAAGAATGATTAAGAAATTTTCCCTTCTTAGTCAGAACTCAGGAAGTGTTCTTTGTGCACTGTTTAATCACCTTTGCGGTCATTTCCAATCTAGCTTTCCTCCGTTTGACATATCCCGAAATAGCCTTTTTAATTCTGTCCAGAGATGTTCTTTCTCTTTATCTGATCCGGCACTGGCTCCTGCTTTACTGGCTGCTGTTGAGTGAGATGCCCTTTCAGACCATCTGAAGTCATAAGGCCACTCTGGATGCTGCCAATCCCTGGATTTCTGTTCATCTTGGTCTATGAATCTTCAGCATAGGACCTGGGGACCTAGAGTCTGTGTCTCAGCCAATAAAATGAATGAAGGGTTTTGGGTTTTATTTATTTGTTCTTTTCTCCTAATATCCTTGACATGCAACCCCACACACACACACACACACACACAAATCCCATTTCCTCTTCCCTGAACCTCTAAGATTCTAAGAATTATAATGAAATTGAGATGTGTGGGTTAGTAAAAAAGATCAGACATTAGGAGCATGGATATAAGGAAAGGCATATATGAGGATTCCAAGGCAGAAGCAGGAAGGGAGTATTAGAAGTTAGCGTGATACCTCCTTTGGTTCTGGTATGGAGGGGTAGTTCTGAGTAGCTGTCAGCAACCTCTTAGTGACCAACCTGATGTGATTGCATATGGCTGAGATAAATTGCTGTGGGTTAAGAAAAGGTGCTGTGATGGGGTGGGGCAGCCATTAGCTCTGGAACCAGACTGCCCAGGTGAACGTCACAGCAGTAACACCCTGTCCAGTGCTATTAGGCTCTTTGTGATCCAAAGTCGCCACCAGAACACTATAAGTCACTTCCTATCAGAAATTAATCCTATAAGAATAATTTATAAACTCAGACACAGTTTAAAAATATAAACTACAATGTATCTTGTCAGTTAAAGAAGGTTTTTTTTTTTTTTTTAGTCTTTATTACTTTCATCGATTAGCTACATTTTCTTGGTGAAAATAGCAACAGTGAATAAAAGAGATGAAGTGATTTGCTGAAGGTCATAGAGGCCGTCCTGCTCCTTAGCCCCTCAGTGAACTTTCTAGGTTAAGAAGGGTCCCAGGACTACTCCATTCTAATGATCTGCTTTTAATCAGGCAGCTGTCACCCTGCCCAAACTCAAGGCTTGGGAACTGTACAGAAGCCACCTGAACCCTTGCCTTTCTTAATCCGGACCCCTAGACCTGCTTGTTGGCTGGCTGGTGCCCTTGATCTGCTTTGGAGCCTATCAAATATGGGAGACTAGCAAGAAATGCTTGCCCTTGACGGCTGAGCTTGTGACCTCCTGCAATTATTCCCACTGTTAGCAAAAACAGTAATTAATTAATTAACTAACTAATTAATTAAAACAAAAAACAAAAGCCAGGCTCCTGTTACCAGTGCTGAACCAGGCTAGTGTCCTACCCTGGGAATGCAGGACCTTTGAGGAGAGGCGGGGCTCTGAAGGCCTGGGACAAATTTTCAGAAAAACGTAATTGATTTACTCAGCAAAGGGGAAAGAAAAGACAAGCTGTCAGGAGCAGAGGTGTTTGGAAGAGCCTGGGAGAGGAGACTGCCTGTGAGTCAGGTGACGAAAGTGCCATGTAAACACAGGGACATTAGAGGGTTTGTGGGGGAAATGACTCAGAGGTTTTAAATGGGGGAATGGGCATTTGTTTAGGTCATCGATTTGGGTTGTTTTGTTTTGGTTTTTTTAATTTGAAGCGTCACTATGACACCCTTCTCCCCCTTCCTATGCCATCTAAGAGAGTTCCAGTGAGTCTTCTGGATGGTTCCAGGACTTGAGTGACCTCGTTCTAGATCAGTGGTTCTCAACCTTCCTAATGCTGTGACAGTTTAATACAGTTCCTCATGTTGTGGTGACCCAAATCATAAAACTATTTTAGTTGCTACTTCATAACTGTAATTTTGCTACTGCTATGAATCATAATCTAAATATCTATGTTTTCCAATAGTCTAAGGTGACCCCTGTGAAAGTGTCATTCAACCACAAAGGGGTCGTGACCCATAGGTTGAGAACCACTGTTTAAAACACTAGCAATAATGCCTTCTCTGTGAATATTGGTGTGCAGGACTTGGTGACGGCCTTTCTGATCCTTCCCTAACGTTTCATGCAACTCTTTAAAAAAAAAAAAAAAAAGGCACTGGGACATTTCCATGAGAAAGCTGCTTTGAAGGAGACAGTACAAAGCAAGAGGCTAACATAGGCTTGCCGTTGTTGATAGTGTTCTGGAACCATACTTTCTACTGGCATACATTTTATCAGCATTGTGACCATTTCTATCTAAATAGCCTTCTGCAGACTGTTTCTAGCACATACACATGACATGATGGTGTTGATTTGGAGGGTTGTGCTTAAAATTATCCCGGAGCCATGCTGTGTTGGAAAGGACAAGGCAGGCTTTTGTCAAAGAGTTCCTATCTGATAAAGAATATTTAGAGCTAAGGGTACACATGGATTCAGGAGCCAGGCGCCTGGATTCAAACCCTAATTCTGTCACATGTGACTTGTGTGTTAGATTATTTAACTTACGCCTTTCTCATCTGTAGAAGGGAGATAGCATTGGCAGCCTACTTCACAGGATTGGTGAACAGATTAAATGAATAGGCTTACTTAAAGCTCTTGGAATCATGTCTAATATGCTCTAAATTGTCAGTATTAGCAGTTCTTTTTACTGTGGTTGGCATTGTTAATTATCTTGTGTCTCTATAATAAACTGATTTTATTTTGATGTCCAAGTCCATTATCACCCTGCATTCCTTGTAGAGTCAATGATTGTAAACCTCATTTTTGAGTGATTGACACCTGCCATGCATTACATCAAGTATGCAGTTTCATTTAATCCAGACAAAAATCATAAAGGGTTGACAATATTGTTAATATTTACATATTGGTGATTTAAAGATCTGGGAAAGATAAGGAAGCCATCGAGAAACCCAATTTCTGTGTTGTGGTTCCCAAGCTCCATTTCTTCCTCCATCTTCTCATTCCATTCCCATAAGCACACAAGTCATCCACCCTGTAACTGTCTTCACACCATGCATTAGTCACTTTTCTCCTTGCTGCATCCGAACAACTAACAAAAGCAATTACAGAAGCAAGGGTTTGTTATAGCTCACCATTCTGGAGGATGCTGTCTGGAATGCCTGGGAAGGCACAGTAGGAAAAGTGGAAGGCTGCTGGTCACACTGCATCCACAGTCAGGAACCCAAGAGCAATAGATGCTAGTACTCATCTGTGTTCTCCTTTCTATTCTGTCCAGGACCCCAGACCACAGGAATGGTGCCACCTGAGTTTAGGGTGGGGTTTTCCACCTCAATCTAATCTAAATGATCCCTCACAGACATGCCCTGACATTTGTTTCCATGGTAATTCTAAATCACATCAAGTTTACAGTAAAAATTTACCATCATAATCAAATTCCAAAATTTTATATCTCATTCCAGTAATACTAAATTCCTTGTGGTTCCCTGTGTGCACTAAGATCTTCCACGCCCTGTGACACTTTATAAACCATTCTCTTCATGTCCAATGCCCTTTCCACTTCAAGAATCAAGAAAGTTGCTACTACTCTGGGGCTGGAGGGATGGTTTAGTGGTTAAGAGCACATGCTGTTCTGCAAAATACCTGGGTTCAGTTCGCAGCACCCACATGATGACTCATAACTGTCTATAACTTCAGTTCCAGGGAATCCAACACTGTTCTGGCCACCAGGATGCAGTATGCACGCAATACATATACATACATGCAGGCAAACACCCATGCACATAAATTACAATAAATAAATCTTTATCAGAAAGGAAGAAAGAGAAACACCACTCATCCTATAGGAAACACCTCAATGTTATCTATTACTTTTTAGGCAAAGTTAGATATTTTGTATCTGTTTACTGAAATTCCACAGCTTAGTGGTTCCTTTTTTCTATTTCCAAATGTCTGTCGACTAAAGGCCCTTCAACATAGATAACTTTTTTTCTTGTCCTTGTCTCTCTGGTCCCAGAATATAAACAACTCACAAATTAGTAATGATAAACAAATTGATGAATATAAATTCTGATCATTCTCTGGAGCAGCATCCTTTGGGTCTTATCACAGTAATGCATAGTAGCTACCTGCTCATACATTGATAGTTATGAATGTGACTGATGTTATCAAGAATGGGATGTCCACTGCATTTAGCCTGGAGAAATTTGAATCCAAACAGCCATACAGACCTGGTAGTTAATTGTACAGGTCAGAGTGGCATTGTTCTTTCTGGGGCTCTTCTAGAGTGTGCTTCACCATATTCCCTTTCCGGTTACACACTATCTTAATAAGGTCCATGTCAGAGAGTTGGTTATGACTCTCAATATGACTGGGAGACCACAGTGCATTCCCATTAGGACAGTGGTCCTTCAGAAGGGAGATCCACGCTCTTGAGCCCCACTCACATAACCATGATACAGATTGTTTGTGATAGGGATCACAGTCTTATCAAAGAACATTTGTGAATTCTTGGGGGAATGTTAGCAACCTTAGCGAGATATCTGTGTTGAGGCACTTTCTGGTTCTGTACACAGATAGCAAATGGAATATAGTATCAGTTCACCCTTTATCTGCACTTACCCACCCCCCAATGTTCTACACACACACACATACACACACACACACACACACACACACACACACACACACACACACACACAGATGAACATATGCACACAAGTGCAAAGTCATATGATTATTAGGACATCACAAGAAACAGTTATACAACATGGGCTAGTCCACGCTGGTAGAACAGATAGTTTCAGTGAAGTGGACATTACTTTCCTGTAACTCACTTAAGGAAGTTTAGATTTCATGAATAGAAAGAAACAAGATATTTTAAGAAAAGGCTTGTTTCCACAATCCCAGTGTTGGCTGGAGAGCTTATCTAGCCTCTATAGCTTCTGACTAACATGACCTATAAGTGTGTAAACCCATTGTTATAGTATGTCTATGTATAAAGGAGCCAGAGGAGAAGTGTAAACAGCACAGTTACTACACATACTCAGCCTGTGCACATCTTGCATTGGCAAGGGTGAGGTAATAACATGGAATGTGAATGGGAGCTCATGTCTGTTTAATCTAATTCAACTCAGAAAAAAAAAAAAAAAGGTCAATATCTACCTTGTGGGGAGAAACACAAATTCAGAGGAAATGTTATCTTTAGAAAATTTGCAATCGAATACATCAGTAAGATGCATAAACTAACAACTTGTGACAAAGTGTGATGAATTTAATTATGGAGGTAAGTGTGGCACCCTGGTGGTGCGTGGAAGAGCAAGAGTCAAGTATGTCTTGAAGAACATATCCAAATTCATCTATATGGGTTGGAGAGGGTGGGAGAGGGGCAAAAGGACCCCTACATACATACACCCCTACAGTTAAAAGCATAGAGGAAGGCACAAGGTTAGTTAAGGAAAGCCATCTAGGAGGGATGTTATAACAATTTCAGGCTTAGAAATTTAAGGCCTTCATTAAAATTGTGGCTGGGAAAACAAAAGCAACATTTTTACCACATTTCTCAGAGGTGGCTCTCAGCTGCTGTCTAGTTACTGCTCTATTCCTGGGAAGAGACACCATGACCAAAGCAGCTTATAAAAGAACACACTTACCTTGGGGCTTGCTTACAGTTTCAGATGGTTAGTCCATGATCATCATGGTGGAAAACATGACAGCAGGCAGGGAGACATGCTGCTGGGGCTAGAGCTGAGAGCTCATGTCTTATTTTTACCATGGAAGCAGAAAGAGAGAGTGAGACTGGGCCTGGAGTGTGCTTCTGAGACCACCCCCAGTATCACACCTCCTCCAACAAAGCCATACCTTCTAATCCTTCCCAAATAGTTCAACCAACTGGGAACCCAACATTCAAGTATATAAGTCTATGGGGTCTATTCTCATACAAACACCATAGCTCCTTTGTGCCCATAACTCTTGAGAAAAATAATAAACTTCCACCAATAACAGTGAGGGTTCACAAAAGAAACACTTTTTCAGGAGGATGTGGAAAATCTCCCCTAGATGATGCTGATAGATGAACCCTATCTAGTGGGGGTGATCCCTATTCTGAAGGCCTAGAATGGGGAAAGGGGGAGTGTTGAAGGCAAAGTACAAAATTTAACATTGTACTTCCTGAGAACCCTGAATGATCTAGACAGCCACAATCAGCTTGTTCTTTGAGACATGTTTGTTGGGTACGCATACATGTTTCTTTTGCCGAGGATGGACCTAAATTGTAGAGGCCCAAATTACTCAGGGTCAGAGAATTTGAGCTTGTTTTACCCAGCAGGGCTGCATAATGGGATGATTTGACCATGGGAGTGGTTAGTAGGTGTTTGGAAGGGTCTACGCTTGGCGGTGCGGTATGCTTTGATCTAGCAAGGGGAAGGTCTTTTGATTCTCCCCTTGACATTGTTATAAAAAGCCCTTTTGAATAAACGGAAAGGTCCATTGGGTATTGACCCAGGTCCCCCCAAAGCTATCCTGTGTTTCTGTCTTTTCTCTTGTCGTCTAGGTCTCTTTCTACATAATATTTTCTTATCCATCTCTCCTCCTCATAGAAACCCTTGAAAAGGCGGGAGCTGGCCTCCCACACTAAATATCAGCTAGATTCTGAGCCTTTGCCAATTGTGGTTATGACAGATGACTACTCCAAATTTCAGTCCAGGACAGTCTGATCAGAAATCAGAGACCCTTTACTGAACACAGGGACCTATGGGATCTTGAGCAATCCAGAGGAGCCTCATTAATAGTAAAAACAAAATTGTCAAAGATGATGAAAGGTCTTTGGATAAAGATGGCAAACCAGTACCCTGATCTGCTACCTTCTAGGGAAGCTTTCCTAGTATCATCAAAGAATGACGATGGCCCTCAGTCACTTTGCTAAAATGCTATGGAAAGGAAATGAGTGAATTGTATACTCATTCTTTCAATTTCCATGTATTTATGAAGCCAATATAAGTCAGACACTGTGATCAATGTTCTGGAGTAAAAGGTATTTTTATAGGCATTGCTGTTACTCTCTAGAAATTTGTATTTTGTGTGAGTCGAACAGTAAAACAAAATTCCAAGGAAGGGTATTAAGTGGTCAGGTAGAGACATATACAGGTATCATGAGAATGGCTTGGCCCTGCTGGTGAAGCAGCAGCTGTTTCTACAAGGGCATGTGGAAAACCTGCTGGGGGTGGTGGTCTAGGAAAAGATAAGACCAAAAACATGATGAAAACAAAGTGCTCTAGAGGTGAAGGAGCCCCTGTGGCCAGGGCTAAAAGGGACAGGATGGTTAGGAAGAGCTGGACTGCTTTCTAAGAAGCAGGCATTGCGTCTCACATCTCAGGAGGAGTAAGGCCACCTCAGGGGAGGAGAGAGAGGTGCCATAAGCTTGGTGTTACAAAACCAAAAATTTGAGAATCAGTTGTAAAGGATTTAATTGGAGGATCATGGTCATGGGAACATAATGAGAACCTGGTACAAAGCACTACCTTGGAAGAGCAAGGACCAGATCTTCAGTCACCTTGTCCCTGTCTGTATATATCCCCTATTCTACTACCTTTAAGGTTTAAGTGATTTTAGAGGTCAAGTGTGAAGAGTAGTAGCTGTATTTTGGCCTAGGACTCACTAGCATGGGGAGTCCAGGGTTGGGCTATATACCTACCTACCTGTAAAGTGAGTCAGTGCCTAGGGTCTTCTTCATAGTAACACAACTGATCCTTGACACCAGGCAGCTCTTGCCTCCTTGGTTTTTGCTTTTTACGTTGCCTGAGCTTGCTCTTCTTTTGACTAGAGTAATCTCCTCGTCTAACTGGAGGCCTCCTGCAAACTGCTATCTTGCTAGAAATTCAATGTCATTTTTTGGCCCCATTCCATGGTTCTCTCAATCATTCTTTAGAGCAAGAGATATCATCTAGAGGGGTCTGCCACTTGCATAAATGAGTTATGAGTCCTCACAATTTCAAGTGGATTACCAAACACCTCCCAAGCAGAAGCAGCATCTGCTAGCTCCAAAGTGTGAAAAGGACATTATGCATATGTATGCAGAGACGCATGCCCTGCAGCAACCAATTCAGAAGTGTGGCTCCCTCACAGCCTGAGCAAGGAGCCTTGAGAGCTGCTCTTTGAAAAGAAAGTACTGTGACATTCGTTCCTTCCTCTCTGCTCTTTGCAGTCCTTAATTTCATGTTTTATGACTTCATGGGTAGAATTAGGAAAAGGTTTGAGTGACTGCACATGTTACTGATGTGTTACATGCAAGATTTCACATCTATAGGCAAATGACCCTCATCAACTATAGAGGAACCAAGGAAAGAAAACAGCCTATATGTAAACAGGGGTGGAAACAAAATCAGACAGCCAGATTACTATGGGATAGATAATTTCATCTGAGCTCTCCTGATGATGAATATGTTTGCTATGTATGTGTATGTTATTTTCACATTTAACATATAAATATTATTTAGCCATAAAACTAAGGAAATTTTGCTGTTTGTAACCACATGGATGAACCTTATATATGTCAAGTGGAATGAGTCAGAAATAGTAAAAAATACTGCATGATTGCATTTACATGAGCAATCTAAATATTTGTCTATGGAGAGCAGGACAGTGGTTATTGGGTCTGGAAGATGAGAGAGGGAGCAATGTTAATCAAGAGGAAGAAATGCTGGACACCTTATATACTACATAGGCAAAGTAGTTGATAATCATGCATTATATGCTTGGCATTTGCTGAGAAGAGATATCAAAAGTTTTCACTCCCGAATGCAGACAGAAGATAACTCTCTGTGAGGAGATGGATGTATTGATTATCATTGCTCTGCTAACTGTTCACTATGTACAATTGACTCTCTATATCCATGAGTTCTAAGCTCAACCAACCAATTGAAAATATGGGGGAAAATGCTTCTCTACTGAACATGTAAACTATTGTATTTATTCCCTAAACAATACATTTGAATGAATGTTTATACCACATTCACATGGTTTTATGTATTATAAGTAACCTATCCATGGTTTACAATGTACAGGAGGTTGTATACATATAAGCTGTGCTCAAATCTAAGGGACCTGAAATCCACAGAGTTAGGTGTCTGTAGGTGCTTCTGCACTCAATCCACAGTAGACACTTCCTGTCTGTATCAGGAGGTTACACAGTCCACTCTGTACATGCGCTCACTTCTGTTGGGCATTACAAAAAACAAGACAAAATAAAAACTACCAAAAATTAAATTAAATTAAACATAACGGTCATTTTAAAATGAAGATTGTGCTGTCCCCTTTAGTTTTTTAAAAATGGTACCTGACAATAGTACATGTGAAGATACCTTTTAAGGTTAAAAAAAATAATTGAATCAGCATAGAGTATGGTGATTATTGATATTTAAGATAGACTTAGATTGTCATTGTTATGAGACTATTTGGAAAAAGTTCACTTGTGGGTACAGAATTGTTTCTGTTACAGAGAGGGCAAGTTTGTTCATTCATTGTCCCCATTCCTGTCCACCTTCTTAATTGGAGAAGATGCCATATACCTCATGTAAGGTGCCTAAGATTGGGGGTTGGTCTTTTCTCTGGAAAAGTGGGGTACCTACTGTAGCAAACTAGACTTTCACATTTCCCAGCCACTTAGTTACAATCATTGCTGGAGCCTAAACGCTCTAACATCCTTAGCAAAGTCCCTCTGTCAGGTCGCCAGCTCAGATGCTGAAAGATTTGTCCAGTCTCCAGTGCTTTCATACCACGAAAATGGCTTCCTCGTTCCTTCATCCCATCACCCTGCACTTGGAAGGAAGGAGGGATCCTGGAAGTAGGGCAGTGGATGGGATCTTGACCAAGTTGTCATGGGCCTGCTGTCCATCAATAGGATGGCCTAGATCCCCTTTCTCAGTAAAATTCAACCCACTCTTTTTCTGTATCTGCTACCCAGAGACAAAATGGAGGGCTGGGGTGGGTAAAAAACCCTTGGTTGCAGTCTGGCATCTGCAGGAGTCCTGGGGCTGAACATGACCTCTGCCAATCACCAGTAGTAGCTGTTTACTTACCTTATTAGTTACTTACCATCTCTGAGGATTACTTAGCACCTTATTAGTTACTTACCATCTCTGAGGATTACTTACCGTGTCTGTAAATTGGAAACAATAATTTATCTACTGAGCAGGATTTTCTGAGAATTGAACATAATAATATAGTATATTATTGTATATGTATGTATACATGTGTTTTTAAATCAGTGTCTTGCAAAGAATGGAAGAGTCAACAAATCTAAAGAGTATATCCACTCTAGCCTCCCTTTGATTTGCAACTTTTTTTTTAACCAGCTACTCTCAGCGTCTAAAAAGAAAGTTATAAAATAAAGTTAAGCTAATTGATTTGTACTATCAGGCATCAGTAGGCATGTAAAATTCTTCTACTTTCAATAGTGTGAGGTAAACAAAAGGTTTGCTCTGTGCATCCTTGGGGTGAGTGGGATAAAAACAGTTATTTGGAGAGTAAAAATGATGAGTGTGATTTGGCAAGTGAGGTTTTGATAAGCAAAGAAGTGTCAAAAAATCAGGACAGACACAGATTTGGATAAACTCATTTATGCCATGAGAACAAATAGACTCCTGACCTGCTTGCAAATTCCGAAGAGGATAACTCAGGGAGCATGGGCCTGTCCCTTGAGTCTGTGCCCCTCATTCACTCCCAGTACACACTCCCAGATTCCCATAAGACTGCACTCTACAGGAAAGCAAGGGATGGCTGGTGTTCTTGCAAGGTGTGCTAGCCAAGTGTTGAACTTTAGACAACTAAATGAGGATCTGTGATGAATTTAAAATATTAATGTTCGAGTCCAGGGAAAGATCCAGAAGATAACCTAGCAATATTTTGATAATAGAAATGTCTCTGGAACACATCTGAAATTACCCCAGAGAATTTTTGTAAACACTGAATATGTTTTCAGCTTGTGTATAGCTTCTCCTCATGTGTTATACAGCTGTGAGTGTGGGAGCACAATCCTCCTGGGACCTGGGCATATGTTCTCTCCCTGAGAAAATCTGGGAGAGAACCCCAAAGGACTCACTGTATTCCTCTCTCAGCCAAGGAAGGAAAATCTTGCCAGGAACACTCCTTGGTCAGTGAGCAAGTGTGTTCTGGGAATAGAGCTGTGAGAACTCATTGTGGGTTAGAATGAAGCATGCATTGATATATGAGTTGAAATTCTGGGCTCAGCCTTTGATCTTGCTGATCTTGCAATAACTACAGTGTCATGGCTTTCTGGACTTCACTTCCTTCCCCACAACATTAGCCAAAAGCACATGTCAAAGTACAGATACTGTCCAGTGCCACACCCCCACTGTCTCAGCATTTCCTAGGATGCTGGATCTGAAAGAACACTCAAAATTTCTTAGCTTAGTGTTCTGATTTCATAGAAGGGAAAAGTGGGGTGTACTTGTAGAGTGATATCGTTTGTCCAAGGCTGAGACCTCAGTTAGAAGCAAAAACAAGACTGCATCCAGTTCCCCGAGGTCATCAGCCAAAGGCTGCTAGCCCTTGATGGAGAAGAGTCCACTGAAAAGTCTGATGAGAAGTTTAGTCTTCTGGTGTGGGTGATAAGATGGGAGGCAAATGTGTCATACAAATGAATACATGCCCTTTGAAAACTGTCTAGGGAGAAGGTTCAACCACGTTATGTAAAGCATTGTTACTCAAGTATTTAGGGCAAATAATGGCAGTATGTGTATGTAGTAGAGAATGTGTGTCTGGCTTCCTGGATTTAATAATATCATTCATTCAAAACACAATGGAAACATGTGAGGTGATCCCTGCCATCTACACAAATCCTATTTAATTTGTTGATGGCAGTTTCTGAGTCTCAAAAGCCACTTTTCTTTTTAAATACCACAGCCTTGCCCCTCTAACAAACACTTCTGCTGGTTGGTAGACACAGTGAACACAACAAGGTGCTGGCCAACACAGAAAGGGCCTTTTTTCTAACTGGATCTCAACATGGCCTGTACTGCTTAGTCTTTATCTGGCTCTTTGGGTGAGATGCAACACAATGGCCTGATTTTGGAACCATCCCAGATCCCTGATTCAGAATCTTTAGGAAGAAAATCTTCAAGAACCTACAGTTTTATAAACTCTGCCAAACTCACAAATGAAAACTATCATCCTTAGCAATGGCCCAAGTTTTGTCTTAAAAAAAATAAAATATCAAGTATATTGTTCATTAAAAATATACCAGCAAGCCGGGCGGTGGTGGCTCACGCCTTTAATCCCAGCACTCGGGAGGCAGAGCCAGGTGGATCTCTGTGAGTTCGAGGCCAGCCTGGACTACCAAGTGGGTTCCAGGAAAGGCGCAAAACTACACAGAGAAACCCTGTCTCGAAAAACCAAAAAAAAAAATATATATATATATATATATATATATATATATATATATATATATACCAGCAGATATTAGATAGAAAGCTTGTCTTGTCTTCCCATTAGAAAGCTAACATGTAGTCATGTGCTTCTAAAACACAGGCTATATCAGAGGGGCTACACGTGATATGCTCTAATTCTAAAACATCTCACATGGTACATGTATGTATGTATATACGTACATATTTCATCTGGTTCAAGTAAAGGAGTAGGTTATCTGTCATCTCAGAGCAAACAACTAGATAATTCAGATGCATAGGAAATCCAGTCCTGTATACCTTCCAATTAGATAATGACTTGGAACTTCAGAGTGGAACTGAGAGATTCCAGAGTCTCTCAATGAATGGTCCATGTGTGTGTGTGTGTGTGTGTGTGTGTGTGTGTGTGTGTGTGTAGTGTATGGGGACATGCTAATGTGTGAATGTGTGTGTGCTCAAGGGGTAAATGTGTATGTGTGTGTGCATATGTGTGTGGTGTATGGAGATATGTTCACATGTGTGTGCTCATGGGGAGTGCATGTGTACATGCATGTGATTTTATGTAGTGGGGGATTGTTGGGACATGTCCTTGTGTGCTCATAGTGTAGGCATGTGCATATAGTTGTGTGTGTGTGTGTGTGTGTGTGTGTGTGTGTGTGTGGTGTGTAGGCCATAGATCTATATGGGATGTCATTCTCTATTACTCTTCACATTGTTTCTGAAACAAGGTCTCCTTGCTGGACCTAGTTCTCACAGATTGGCTAGGATATTGCGTTAGTTAGGCTGTCCCTGTCCCTTCCTCCAGCACCGGGGTTACAGACGTGTATCATGCCCAGGCTTTCTGTGGGAACTGGGAATCAAACACATGTCCTCATGCTTCTGTGGAGGGCACCTTACTCACTGACCTATCTCTCCAGACCTTGAGTCATCTTTTTCATTTTTTTTTAATCTAAGGCATCTCTGGTCTTTTAACTATTCTCCAAGAGCTGATTGAACATTAATTCAGTTACTTCTCACCATCCTATCTTCCAATTTTGCACTTTCAGATTTGCCCATAGACTCATCTTCCTTTTGTTTCTGTGTGTCCACTTCTGGGTCCATATTCTATCCTAGGAGTGTGGTCAGAGAAAGGCAGTCCACTTCAGCCTCTAAAGTTTCAGCCCAAAGGAAGAAACGGAACTTGGAGGCTGCTGTTTAGTTTGGTTGTTGAATGTATTTGGGACCTTATACCTCTTATGCACTATTAAGCAAAAACCTGTTTGTCCTCATTAAAATTAGATTGACCACCATTTTCTCCATAGAAATTATGCCTCTATTTATTAAAGCTAATTATGCAGTGTGCCATTTTTCTTTTCTGTTTGTATTCATGAATGCCTGGACTCAATGGGAACATCTAGGTGAAGATCGATAATCGGTCTCTTATTAGAGCAGGGGGAAGCATCCATTGGTACACTGCATTCAGCTGTGTATAAGAGGGCTTATTATTAAAGCAGCAGCAGGCATTCACGACCCATGCTTGCTGGCAGTGCTGGACACAGAGGATTAAATAATCAGCCATCAGGCTCTGTCTCATAAATGTTTTCCTTTGACTTTTGGCAGGATCTCCAACCTGAGCAGATGCCAGTTGACATGGGAACTCTGAGGAGAGCAATTTAAGGATTTTCACATTTGCTTGCAGTGGTAAGATTTAAAGATATAATAACAAAGAGAAAATGTTACTGGGTTCTGACGTTTTGTATAGATGCAAAATGAAATCATCTAGATAAATATGACTCTATCTATACCTTTTTCTGCTAATTATCTTAGCAAAACCAAAGAAAACGTAAGAGAAATCCATAATTAATGCTTAAACATTGAACATACCATTATTGGACTGGATAAAAATAGAGAAACTAAGTAATACCTTTATTTTCTTATGCTGTACAGTTGGACCAAGAAGGGGTCATGGTTTTCACATCTGAGGCTGGTGAGCTGTCTCTACTGAGATGAGATATTAGTTGTCAGAACACAAAGTGTGTGTCAGTGGGAGAAAAGAGAAAAGGGCTGTTTTAGGTTCTGTAGGGGGCGGTCACAGCCTTAGCATGAGCCTTGAGATTGGTTTGTGAGGGGATGAAATCTGTAGTTAATTAAGTGATTACATAACAAGAAGAATGCCTGGCGCTTGTGGCCTTCACACTGGACACTTGCTGCCAATAGAGGCACATCTGTGTGCCACGACTTCAAAACAAAGTTTTAATGTTGAAGATACCAACAGATGAGTTCAAGTCGTGTTATTGAAAGATGGTTTTAAAAATAGAAGCCTTCCACTCCTCTGTGTGTATGTTTACATGTATGTGCACACACATATACATATACACTCTTAAATCTGATGCCAAGGAATAAATGCTGAAAGCATCAGCAAGTAAATATTTACATCTTTCACAGAAGGAACTACAGTGTCTGTATACATTCTAATAGAGAGTAGGCATTGCACCAGAGAGTGGTCACCCACTTCAAGTATCAACACATCATCCTAGACATTAGTGAATTCCTGGGAATTTGAGTTCTTAAAGTTAATAGGTTAAATTTGGAACAAGTACCCACTCTTCTACACTTCAAGCTGAGACTGATCTCCATAGTGTGATACTATCCTCAGCACATCTGGTTCTCTGAAGTATACTGTCTTGAAATAGTTCATGTATTCTTCTGAGTCCATTTTCAAGAGGCCTAAGTATCATGTCCATGATACGTTGGCCAGACAATGACTCTCTGCCATCTCATTGGATATCCTTGGACAGCAGACATAGCTTTGTATCTGTGAATCTGAAAATGATGAACTTGGCAATCAGTATTCATATTTAGCTTTTAAATATGTTCCTCTCAAATTGCCTGCTACTTTATTCACTTATATTACTACATTAATTTTGGCTTTAATGCTTGGGTTCTTAAAAACTGCTTGTGAACAATGAAAGAATGAGGGTGAACATGTTGGAAGCTAGCAAATGCATTGTTTAAACTGATACAATACCAGAACTGGCAGCACAGTGTCACAAAACTTCATCTATTTTTTCCCCATTTATTTATTTATTCAGTCATTTGTTCAATTTTGTCTCTGTGTGTGTATGAGATAGGGTAGTGAAGAACTTATTCGAGTCAGTTCTTTCCTTTCGTCATATAGGCACCAGCGGTAGAACTCAAGGGGCGTCAGGATTGATAGCAAGTATCTTTACCCCTGCGCTGCCTTGCCTACTTCCATTACAGTGTCTTATATCTGAATGTCATGGTCCTCTTGAAAATTAAAAGACAATTGCCTTTCGTATTTCATTTAGTAACTTAGCACTTCCTAGGAGGTAACACCAAACTTGTTTCTTCCACATGTGAGTCATGGTTTCCTTATCTAGATGCAAAATTTAAGTAAACATCTTAATTGGAGTATCATTGAACTGCAGATACTATTTAGTATGTTCATGTACCGTCAGAAATACCTCCATGTTAAATGTAAAGTCCCACATGAAGCTCCACAGCTTCAGAATGGCTGTTCTAACGGAATAGAAATTCACTTGAGATAGACGGCCTTTGGGTCTGGTTGATTTTGGTGCATGATGTTTTGTGTTCACACGTTCTTTATAATAAAGTTTTAATAAAACACACATATACACAAACAAACAATATCTCAGATACCAGAAGAGCCAGAAGTTGAGCTGAACAGGCCTTCTAGAATCTGAAAGGACAAGAAAGGGCAAGTAATATAATGAGGGAGGGCAGGCTGGAGCCAGAGAGTAAGAGTGAGAGCGTTACTGACCTTCATGAATCCTAAAGCCCTATGAAAATGATCCATAACTGACCCGAGAAGCACATAGTCACCTGAGCTCTGGTTTTTGTTGTTGTTGTTGTTGTTGTTGTTGTTGTTGTTGTTGTTATTGTTATGAAGAAAGAGAACCTGTCAAAGACGTTCCAAATATGATGCTGAGGATTTGCATCAAGACATGGGGAGGTTTTCCTGAATGTACCCTAGCGTTTTTTGTCTGGCCAGAGAACCAAGGACAGCACCTTCCTGTTCCCCATGTGATAGGAGGCCACGGTTGACAAGGCCTGCTTGTTTGAGAAAGGCTGTCTTGAAGCTGAGATCAGGGAGGAGGAACCTGACTTTGGAATTCTCAGGCCTCCACCCAAATCCTGAAACCTTGTCTGACTTAGCTGAAGAGATACTTTACTTCTTTTTTTTTTTTTTTTTTTTTTTTTGGTTTTTCGAGACAGGGTTTCTCTGTGTAGCTTTGCGCCTTTCCTGGGACTCACTTGGTAGTCCAGGCTGGCCTCGAACTCACAGAGATCCGCCTGGCTCTGCCTCCCGAGTGCTGGGATTAAAGGCGTGCGCCACCACCGCCCGGCGATACTTTACTTCTTTGCTTCTAGATTTTAAATATCCCTTAAATATTGAGATTTAGATTTTAGTCTACGAAACTACGTGAAGGGACTCTAGCCAGCCTGGGTCTGGCAAACATGGCTCTGGCAGGCCTTGCCCTTCTCCCCCATTCCCTCTGCCTCACTGAAAACCATTAGACTGCATTCCTAAAGCTAGCCACCAAGGTCTACTTCCTCATTTGTCCACTTCCTCTTCCGGAGGCTGACTACCAATGTCCAGCTATCAAAGTATTGAAGCCCAGCAATCAAAATCCCCCTTTGGCTGCTCTAATTAACATGTCCAATCAAAATTAAACACCTCATCCTACCACAGGGTTTCCCCTTTTACCTGTATAAACTGTCATTTGTCTATGGGCCCTGCCTGTCTCCTCTTTATTCAGAGGCGATCCTTTGCCCCTCTGGGGCAAATACCCTTCCCTTGTTCCCTTCCCCTTCTCCCTCATCCTCTATCTCTGGTCTTTGTCTCTTATTCCCTGCCCTTTGCCCCCTGAGGCAAATAAATCCCCTTTGGTCTTGGGGTATCTTGTGCAGACTTCTAGTCCCTTTACTATGTTTAGTATTAATTTTACTTTTTTTTAAAGAACTACCTGGAGAAAAATAAACAAGGAACACTTGGAAGAGATTAAAATTACCACACAGGACTTAGCCCTAGAACCTTTGATCCTCATTAAAGACACTTGGTGGGACTGGGCTGGGGCAGAATTGCATCTTCTTCAGGCTGGGTGTGGCTTTGCATTGAACAAATGCTTGCAGTTGCCCTGAGCTCAAATACTCTGGACTCTCCTCACTGAATTATGATAGCATCCAAAGCTAATCACTATATCTGCCCTTGAATTATTTGTGAACTGTCCCTGGTGTTTAACACACTGATTGCAGTTTCAGTGTTCTAGAATTACAGCTAAGAAGAGAACATGGGAGACTTTGAGAGAAATGTTTACTGTGCAATCCCTGTCAGGAAACAGGGAGAAGGGGGTCTCCAGGGTTGAAGTTTGAGGAGCCTTGGCCTTTCTCAGACTCACTTCTCTCTTAATTCCTTTCAGATGTGGACTATTTTACAAAACTAGTCTTCAATTGTTTTCCTGCTCCTCAGCCTCCCCACCCATCGGTCTCCTTTCTTGTCTCCTTCAGAGCTCAGAAAGTACTCTGCCTGTTTACATTTGAGGGTTTTTTTTTAAGCTATTGACCCACAGTCCTCTGCTTCCATAAATCCTGCTTCAAGTGTTTGCTCTGTAAGACAAACAGCACCCCCACCAAGCCCCGAGTTTACTCTCGGACTCCATTTCATTACAGATGCTGAAGATAATCAATATGAATTGGGGGGCTGGTGTCAGGTCAAAAAACACAATTTGCCTGAGCACACTAGACTGTTTGTCTCTACAAAGAATTGTTGAGCATATATCCTTAAGCAATAAAGCTGCAATTGTTAGAAAATGTACCTAAAAGATAAACAGGAAATTTCAATAATTACACAAGGCATGGAATATCTTCTAGACCTCCTCGTTCATATACTAATACTAATGTCAGAAGCAATCAAGGTTTATGAATAATGGATGAAGTTAAGCACAAGTGGTCCAGATTTTAATCCAGTGTGCTAGAAAAGCACGTTAACGTAATGGATATGGGTCAGAGAAATTGGCTGACATAGGAAATACCAACCGGTAATGTCATTCATTCCCATTTGTAGGGATAAAACTTGCATATTTTCCTGTGGTCTCCATTGTAAATATGCTTACCTATGTATATCACCAGCCTCCAGAATGGTGCCATTACCCCTAAAACACATGAAAGCCTCCCTTTTGCTTTCATAACTATTCAAACATATCAGCATTTATATGAATTTCTTCTCAAAAAAATTTCCTAATCTCTTAAATTCTGGCTAGCCCATTATGCCCATTGTAGCACCTACTTTGACCCTACTTTGGGTCACATAGCTCTGAAGCTAATCTATAGGAACAACCAATGAGAATTAGAAGAAGAAAGTGTGAGGAAATAATGTCCTGAGGTGCTGCACCTAAATTTCCATGTGACTGTAATTAACCCAATTAGCCAGAAAAAATCAATGCTGTGATTATCATCATCATGGTCAATCACACTACTAAGAACTCAGTGAGTCAATTTGCTCGGAATTTGGCTGATCTGATACTTTTTATTTATAGTGTTTCCAACTCAACAAACTTTTTTTTCTTTGCAATATTAGTGTTTCTTCTCTACAAAGTCAACATAGAGGTGAGAGATAATTGGGGAGGAGGTGGGAAGCTCTCTGGTACCCTTCCCAAGAGCAGGAGCATGAAGGAAGAGAAGTCAGTGCAAACACTAGCTGCTCTCTAATGCCTCAGCCATTTCCATTGACATGTCAAAGCAACTCCAGCACACAGTAAGATTTTCTCTTCCGGTCACCCACAGTTACTCTGCAGCTGATCAGAATGGCTAAGCAAGAACCAGGAAGTTGCCATGTCTCCAAAGGCCCCCCCCCCATCACTCGGATTCTTTTTCTGGTGGAATAAATTCAAAAGTGAATTTCTTCTTTTTCTTTTCCCCCTCAAGTTTTGCATCTGACAAAATGATATAAAAGCAAGGTGACCGATGGGAAATTCTTCAGATTGAGAGCCTCTAATAAACAGCAATCTCTATCTGACTGAAGGATGCTACTGAATTGAGAGGAAATGGGAAAAAGGCTTTGTAATATCTCTTGCTTATCAGCCATCTGAAAAGTTTCTAATTAAATATCTAAAGCTGCTTCATAAAAATATGTTACTGGAAACATTTTCTATGAGCTTTATGGTATAATATTTGTTTGTTTGGAAATACAATGGGCAAGGCAAGCTGAGACATACACATTATTTAAATGTATTGTGATATACCCTAATGCCATCCAGGAGGACTTGCTTGAACCTCTTGTAAGATGGTATGGACTGTACTTTTAGACTCTGTTTGTGTGTATATATGAAAATGGAAAAGGACAAGAGAATATGTTTAAGAAAGAAATAAAAAGGACATATTGAAAGTGATACTTTGAGAGATAACCCAAAGGGCAAGATCTACCCAATGGGTAACTTCTGCTAAGACAAGGCCGCAACTTTAGTGTTGTTACAGGTTTGTTTTGACTTTTTGTGCTGTTCTGTTGCTCGGTGAGCTATGTTGCCACATTGTCAAGAAGTTACCAGGGAAACTGTCATATCTTTGGAGTCCACTCAAATCCCGATTTTACCAAAAGATGAACCCAGAGTAAAATGCTACCTTACTCCATGTGAAAGGCATGTTTAACTATCTGTTTTGTCCTCCCACTGTCTTTCATAGATCTATTTTTCATTGTCTTCTCCACTGAATAAGTGTTTGTTGGTCACCGATTAGGCTTTGCAAGGTATTGTTTTAACCATACAGATAGAAGTCTCTGTCTCCCTGAAGGTGGTCCTGTAGTGAAGAAAGTGAATAATGGACAAAATAAATATGCCTAAAATATACAGAACATATCCTTGTGATTTACTAATGTATCAGATACATGTGTATGAATGAATGGGAAGGACAAAGGCTGGAAAAGGAGGTGGAGATGTCATGGGAAGGGGGTTGACTTTTGCACAGAGTGAACTAATAAAGCCTGTCTGTATAGATATCTCCTAAAAGATGGAGGAAAGACTTGGAGGGCATGAAGGCCCAAACCAGGCAGACATCCAGCAAAGACTGTAGCTGGCACAGAGAACAGAAAGTGCAAAGGCTGTGAGGAACTGAGCTGACCACCATATATAGAGAGAGAGGAGGAGGAGGAGGAGGAGGAGGAGGAGGAGGAGGAGGAGGAGGAGGAGGAGGAGGAACTCAGGTTAGATAAATGCAAGAGGGAAAAATTGTCAGAAATGATTTAGTCACCCCAAATGACTCACCAGCCAAAGCCCTAACCTTGAGACTTGGGCTGTCAACATATGAACTGGAGGAGCAGACACAAAATATTCAGACTTTAGTGGAGCAAGTGTGGTTTAGGCAGGGATGGTAATAGTTGGGTATACCTCCACCACAAGGGCTGCTTCTGTAGCTTTGGTAAGAAAGCAGAGGGTAGGGATCTGTGTCTATGTAGAGAACCCGACCTTGAAAAAGATAGGGAAGGACTTATCTTCAGAAACAGGGAAGGGGAGGGTCGGTGGGCACTTGAGGTAATTATAGCACAAGTTCTGTTGTGATGAGCTGTCACACATCTGACACATTAGACTTTGCCAGCCCAGTCACAAGGTGGCCACCTATATGACCTATGGGAGTCAAGGTTTCACCCAGAAAGTACAGCTAATTGGTAAAGGAGCTACAGTGATATCAGAGTGAGTATGAAAGACTGTCCTGGGAGGATTATGTGGTAGCGACACAGAAATGATGGATTCTAGATCCTTAAGGAGTTCTATGTATAAAGGGCTTAGGATCTTGTGATCAGTATGAAAGGACTCTTGATTGTAGTATGGAATTTTTAAAGTTGCGATGTTTTTCATGGCTTCAGTGGTTGACAATGATAAAATGCAAATATGAATATGGAAGTGAGTGGTTCAAGAAAGATGGACCACGAAACATGGGGTAGTGTAGCCTGACCTTAGGAGAGTGACTGCTGGTGTTTTATTGTGGAAGAAGAGAAAATGTCTGAGCCCAGTCGTAACTGACCAAGAGGAAATGTAGCATGAATTTAGGCTCCTTGTTAAGAGAGGTCCAGGGGAGTTAATGTTTTCGCTTGTGAGAGCTTCAGTGGAATCAGTCCTGCATGTAAAACTCAAGTTTCAGCTAGTACAGAAAGGTCAAAGGGAAGTTTCCAGAAGGAGTGAGAGTGCACAGATTTGGTGTTGACTTCTCTGAACTCCAGAAGGTGCTAGACCTGAGGGCAAGATCAGAACCAAGAGTGAATGAAGTTGTGATGTAGGGAACAGAGAAGAGGGAAGGCCTATGCTAGTATGGTGACCTACCCACAGAAGCTAATGATAGGTGTCCAACCCAAGGCGGATGGCCGTGGTGAGACTGTAGGTACAGAGGAGGAATATGGGAGTTATGTATTCCACTCAGGAGCAGTGAGACCAAAGTTTTTAAGAACACGAGGAACTTTGAGCACTTGCTTGTTGAGGAGACCCTTGTCCTTCTGAGAAGGGGTTTGTCCTGAATATACAGATACTCTCTCTCAACTCAAGGCCAGCAGTGGCCTTTTGCTCTGTCATCTCACACTGAGCAAGCTGCCTTCTACTGCATGCATCATTACAGAGACCAGTGATTCCTTCTTCAACACAGGCCCCCTTAGCTTCCCGTAGCAGCATAAACACTGTCACAATGGTCGTATCTGGGCCACCACAAACACACTCAACTGGGGAACTTATTGCTGCACTTCATGACATTCTCTCCTGACCTTTGCTCCAACCGCATCCCACCAACTCGTTTATGATAATGTTTTTCCCTCCCTATCTTTCTCCCCTATCCATTTTGTTCCTTGCTGTGGAGAGCAGCTAACTGTGCCCAGACCACCTTCTTCACTTCTCTCTTGAAGTGGTGCTCTGGCTCCTTTTGTGCATCTCCCTATTCTAACTGCTCCAAAGCTTTGCTCATCTTTGGTGTGGGTTCCAACACAAGGGAAGGATGAGCTTGGCAGCTTCTGTGAAGGCTCTTCTCTCTGACCAACTGTGCGTGCATACCTGACCCGAGAACCACAGCCTCATCATAAATAATTCTTACATGTTCTGCACTCCACTTGAGACAAGAAAAAAAAAAAACAAACCCAACATTGCTTTAGAAGAGATCGTCATTCTGCATAGGTGTTGGGGACACTATAAGCCAGTCAGTTTATGGGACTGAAATATGAGTTTTAATTCAATATATAGTCTCAGGCTCACTGAATATGGAAAGTAAAGCTATTTCTCTTTTGCCCTTAAGGCAACTACTGAGTGCTCTGAAGTTTACAAAAAAAAAAAAAAAGAATCAGTATCGTAATTAGTGACTTTGGCCATTGGGGTTAGTTGGCATGAATCCTAAGATAGCTGTCTGCCCTCTTCTCTTACAATACAGAGACACTGCAAAGATCTTGAAGTGTAGTACTTCTGCAGTCATTATGGGAATAAACAAGGTAAATGAACTAACAGTTGAATTTACTCACTATTCATTCTCTCCCACACTACTGATTTATTTTCTGACCCCATGCCAAGGCAGGATTCAATCTTTTACAGTTCTGAATGTCCCTTAGTAGGGATTCCCACCTCTGCTATGCCAAAGATAGTATGCTATAGAGGTAAGAGTGTGGATGTGGCATCTAAGTACTGATATTTTAATTCTGACTTTGTTGCCTATCATCTACACAGTGCTATGCAAGATACAGAGTGTTGTATAACTCTCTATTTCCTAGATGGTTGCTGTGGTATACTGCCCTAACATGGGGATGCTAAACTCTGGGAACTGTGAACATTCAGCAAATGTAATAGAGTACTTCTCATCATCTACTCCTTGACTTTTTGCTTCAGTGAATTACATGACTTTTCACATCTTTTGTTTCTTCCTTTCTGGCCACCTTGACTGCTTTCACCATCTTTTTATTGACATATCTGCTGCCTTAATTGTCTTCAACACTCAGTGTGCACTATGTTACATTCCTGGCTGGGATGGGGAGGTGGTTGGTGCGTTTCTTGGATGTGGAGGATTTGAAGGAAAAGTGACAATGACATGGATGAGAAGTCTAAACAAATGGAGTTATTGTGAAAGATGAGATGGTGGGAATCTGTGTAGCTGGTGGCATGAAGCGTTCATAGGTCAAATGTTTACCAATGTCTCACTAAATAAGACTGTCAAAGGACAAAGTAAGCACCCAATTTTCTGTGCATTGCAGAATCTGTCAGTCTTCTAAAACTTAACAAAATGAAGTTCTTTAGTTTTCTTATAATTATAAACATGTCATTTCTTGCTGTGTGATTTTATTAATCTGCCTTCCATAGCACAGAGGCAGAAGCAGTTTAAGAAAATTAAGAATTGGGAAAAAAAAAAGAACATGGCTGATGAACAGTAAGGCTAAAAGGGCCCTTATTAATTTGTTTGTTTGTTTGTTCATTTTTGCTTATTTCCCTTGAGGCTGAAAACCAAAAGACAAGTAATTTGAAATGAATACTTTCCTTCTTTCTCTGTCCCTCTCCCATCCCCCACTCCTATCTCTCCCCTCCCTCCCCCTTTCTCCCTCCTCACATTGTGTATTGCTGTTTGTCTCAGCTATCACTACATTAAAAATCATTACATTAATAATCTCCATCTTTAAGTGATGAAATGTATACAATTAAATGCCAAGTGGTGGAGACAATTGAAACAGATAAGTTTCCAAGCTCAGTTTCCTGACCGGCCCTGTCTTTCTAAAACAACCGTGTATTCTGTGTCATTAAAGAATCAGAGAGAAAAGAGAACACACACTGCTTGGCTGTGTCTGTGTGGTCATCCTTTCACACTTCATTAGAGGCCTCATCCAACTTTGGTGCTCAGGCAGGATTGTTTTTCTGGAGCTAGAAGAAATTTGAATGAGGATGTGATGAATGTCCATATTAAATTGGGTGCCCCTCCTCCTTTTAATTAAGTTCATTTAAATATAATTTCATACTTTTGCTTGAGTAAACCATCTGACTCCAGCTGTTGGATGCACTTTTTGCATTTCTGTTTTCACATAATTGTACCTGCAAAAGATTTATAGCTGCGAGAGACATTCTGGAACCTCTCAGAGCATTTTTGGCATATGTTTCATGGATGGCTGGTAACATGAGCAATTAACATCCTGAAATGTTGTTCTTCTCTCTGAAATATTTTTAATGGGATAAGTTATTTTTATTAGCTTGAACTTTAAACAAATAATCATCTTAAAGGAGACATTATCATCAAAATAACTGAAGTGAGACGGAAGGCCAATCCTCAAAGGAAATTGGTAGGAATAAGAGGGAAAGACCACTAGGCTAAGAAGCTTTATAAGCAAAAGATGGGGAGTGGCCTTCTAGAAAAATAAGTGTAGCAAGCATTGTTCATGTGCCTTCTGTTGACTCTAAGGCATGAGTTGATGCTGAGTCATAGGTAATATGCGTGTGCAGTGTATGAAAGCTAATACTAAGTCAGGGCAATGAGAGTACAGTGTTTGGGTTGACGTTCAGTCATGGTCATGTTTTTGCAGTGCTTAAGGTTGACTTGAGTCATGAGTAATGTGTATGTAGTGCTTGGAGCTGATGTACAGTCATGGTCAATGTGGATGCAGTGCTTCATGTTGACTTGAATCATGGGCAATTGTGGGGTTTTTACCCACCAATCCCACAGCTCCCCAGAGTTTTCTTGAGTGCAAGCAGCAGGAAATATTAGATAGAAGGATTTATATTGCGGAGATAAATAGATAGAAAATAAAGGATAGCCTGGAGAGGGCCTGGAACCTATTCCAACAGGCCCTGATTGTCTCTGCCTCAGGGTATTTATAGAGATGCCAAGGGGTGGAGCAAAAGACCTCCCCCCAGCACAGCCAAGTGCAGACCATCTCAGACACCTGCACTCAGGCCTGTGGTCCTAATCATCCTCTCTATGTGGACCTGCTGGGTAAAGCCACAAGGAACCTGAAAACGGGCTCCCACAGGCAATGTGTGTGTAGTGTTAGGGATTCACTCTTGGACAATATGTTGGGAGTGCCTAGGGTTGACTCTGTGCCATGGGCAATGTATGTGCAGTATTTGGGCTTGACTCTGAGTCAAAGGTAGTATGTGTGCAGACTTTGGAGTTATCTGAGTCATAAGTAATGTATACACAGGGTCTAGGGTTGATTCTGAGTCAAGGTAAGAAGTGTGTGTACACTGTTTAGGGTTGACTCTGAGTCAAAGGCTGTGTATATACAGTGTTTAGAAATGACACTGAGTCAAGGGCAGTGTGTGTACACTGTTTGAGATAGACTCTGAGTCCAGAACAGTGTGTGTGCAGGGCTTAGGGTTGACTCCAGGTCAAGGGAAGTATATGTGCAGCACTTCTGTGTACTTTGTAAGATGCTGGTGGGTCCCTCTTCTACTTAGGGAACATTTCAAATCAAGTTCAATGACAGAACACTGTGAGGACAGAGAGCCTTCTTAGCACCGCTTCTTCAACAGACTCAAATGGAGGTGCTCACGGGTTCAGGTGTCTACTTTATAACCATTTTATGGCTTTAAAACTTAGAACTCAGACTTTCTTCATTGATAAATGCCTCCTGTCAGGCATTCTTAACCAGGAAAAGGGCTGCTAGTAAATAGCTTTTCTTTTTAGAACTCTATGAATGCTTACATTTGTTCTCTATCTGCCCTCTTTGCTTCCTTAGTCAAAGCATAGTTAATAACGTACTTGACAGCCCACCTGGGACCTTGTCTAATGAAATCCCAAGTCCTCATCAAAGAAACATATACTGCAATTAGACCTTTCGATGACATCCTAAAGAAAAACAGCAACCACAAATTTACAGAATAAAAGAATCAATTTTTTTCCTCAAGTGAAAAATTGTACTTCATGTTTTAGATATCTTATGGTCTGTCTTGATGTGTAGGAAATATTCACCATTGCAGTAACAAATTAAAGTATGGATTTTTCTTCAGACTTAAGGGGCCCAGTAAGCAAACTTTAATTTTATTCTTTCACAGTCTTGTTTTTCCAGGACAAATGTGTGTGCGTGTGCACTGGGGATGGACAGTGTCTAAAAACTACCGGAGTTTACTGTTACTATTTCCGAGTGTTCTTGATATGAGCACCAAGTAAAGCTTAAATAACTTAAAAACAACACTAACCTTTGGGACCATGCAAGCACTATGTGTCCTTAATTAATAAACAACACAATTCTCTGTTTCTAATAGATTGAACAATCCCAAAACTTGATTTTATGTGTCAGGGAATTTTGCAACTTTGCAAAATTTTGAACAAGAAAGCAGTGAAGGGCTAGAGAGGAAACACCTGAGGCAGGAAGTGGCACACAGGATGTACACAATTAGTAAATTATTTGCTTGCTTGGTGTATTTGCTTGGCCATGTGGCTAACTAGCAAAGTCCACTCAAAACATCTCATGTATAGAAAAATATTCAGTGACCCTTTACCTATGCCTCTCACTTCTGCTGCAAATTAAAAAACAGTATTTACCTCGGATTTGTAAAAATCAAGAATTTGGAATATAAGCAAAGATACTAAATAGTCCATACATTTTAAGTGAATAAAGAAAGCTTATTCTGAAAAAGAAAAAAAATGAAGCACAGAATGAATTCCATTGCTTCTACAAATCTACAGATCAAGATGCAATAGATTTTAATTAAATAAGATTTTCATCTCTCATAGACCTTGGTCAAATTATAGTATATGCAATTGATGATTTGTTGAAAAATGCATTGAGAATAAATGTCCAGACATCGTCCCACTGATCTATGTTTCGACTGGTTTATTCGTCTATTCTTATTGGATGGTGTGTGAGCACGTCTCAGTGCAGATCATGTGGTATAGCAGAGCTAGAGAAGCCTAAAGGGAAAATCAGCTCTAGAGCCTACTGGCAGGGTAAGACACTGATATACCTGAATAGGAAGTATGAATCCAGTCTTTAGCATCCCTGTTCGGCTAGGAAGGTAATGGACTATCAGGCCTCCTGTGAAAGAGTTCATTCTGTGTAGTGATTTAGCATCTTACCCCTTCATGGCTCTAGTGTGATTTCATCTTTCTTCTTTGTTTTCTTCTGGAATTCAGATGGTCACTTGACTAGAAGGGACTTTTCCTTGCAAGTTTTCACAGAATATGAGGACAGTTTAGGGTTGGGAAAGATTCTCTTTCTTCCATGCATAATCTGGTCTCTTTTCTACTTCCAGCCCAATAAGCACCGGTTCTTACTTCTAATTCTTCCTCATTTTGTTTTTATTAGGTATTAGGAGGTATTTTATAGTAATTGGGTGGGAGGAGCCTATGAGAGACTTCTTAGAGTCACCATATGTGCTAATAAATTCATCCTTTGTCCATTTGTCCCATCTCCTGAAGGCCTTCTTTACATTTTTTTTTTTTTAGGTTTTCCAGAAAGCAGATTTTGTTTTTGTTCTTTTGCATCACCAGGGACTGTGATCCCTGGATGCAAGAGTTTTAATAATTATTTTTGCTTCATTTTGTGGCATATTGCTATAAAACACTATCCATTTGATCAGAACCCACCAGGTTCCTGATACAAAGAAAAACAAAATGGGGTCAGGGCTGATAATCAGTGCCCTGCATGAAGGTATTTGGATGAACTAAACCAAAAGTTGTGGGTTATGTGAAGATACTGAATAATAACATTTAAATAGGGAGGGACAAGACATTAAGACCATTGATGGTAATCATTTTTCTTCCCAAGTCTTGCTAGTTAAAACCATAGAAACAGAAGAAAATATTTGGAGGTAGATTTTGATTTTACTAGCATTTTCTTTGTTATATAAAAGCACATCCCTGATGTGTACTTCCCAAGTAGAACAGAAACTCAAACTCTGTCTTTCACACACAAACATAATGTCAACTCTTTTCCCCAAGTAGAGCCCAATGCTGGCAAAGACTAGCTCTGGATATGGCCTTGAATGTCTTAAGAACCACAATGATTCTGCTTTTCCTCACCTTTGTGGCAAAAACTCTAAAGCTCATGTAGTTCCTCCATGTCACTATCAAGCTATAAATGTGAAGAGAATATTTTCTGTTAAAAGGCATAATCATCATTTTTATGATAGTATATAAATGGTAGAAATCACACACTACTTTTTATGTGTTAAATTATTGTAAGAAGGAATTAATAAGTCAAGTATCAAACACAATTTCAAATACCAGCAGGGTGTAATAATACCTATTTGCATTTTCTTTGTGATAGTGCCGAGAGATGATTCATTTTTCAATGACAGCATTGTTCACTGAAACACTGATGTAGGGAGAAAAGAGGCAGCTACGGAGAGCAGTGTTGTTCAATATTTATGTTTTAGGGCCCAACTCTCAGAGGGTATTGGTTGATATAATGAACTCTTGTTTGAGAAATACACTACATATACATGTGTGGTGGGCACCATGTAGTCTAAGAAGCCTGGAGATCTCTCTACTCATGTAGAACAACAGTATGGGAGATGGTGTATTGACCTTCTCTGGCCTAACATTTCTCAGGCTTCTTATACTCTTTCCTATTGTGTTCTATAATATCCCATGGAAATATGATCATGAAAAACACTCCAGAAAACAAGGAACTTCGTATTATGAATAAACATATCTCAAGGAAGGGGAGAAAGACACATGGGAAAGGACAGAGGATGTGACGTGAGGACCTCTGCTCAGTTCCACCTGAGCTCTGCTAAACACGTGGTCTTGGAGATAACTATGTAAGCTGGTTATGAGGTAGGAATAGTGTTACCTTCCCTAATTTAGAGATGGTTGCTGAAACCAAATTCTAGAAGATTTAGTGCTTTATAAGCCTGTTGCATACCACAAAGTACTTTCATTCATAATATGTATCATTACCATTATTACTAACTCTAGAGGTGTGACCCAGAACAGTGAGGAAATTTCTACTTACTGCCTAGAATCCTTTCTAAATCATTAGGGTCTCATGTATGTAATCATGATTGAAGATAAGGTAACTTCTTCCCTCCCTATCTGTTTCCTTTGTATTTCCCTCTCTTGTTATAGTCACTTTAAGTGTCTCTATTAAAGCACTGTATTGAATGAGTGAAGAAAATGGACACCTGTCATATTTTTATTGGGAATGCTTTGAATTTTCCCCATAATACATGTAGTTGGCTATAGATTTGTCACATGTATCCCATGTTATGTTGAGATAAAGTCTCTATACTTCTAGTCTCTTCAGGGAATTTGTCATGAACTGTTGTTGGATTTTGTAAATACCCTTTTCAGCATGTGCTGAGATGAACATTTACGTGATGTATTGCATATATTGATTTTTATGTGTTGAACCACTCCTACATCTTTGGAATGAAGCCAACTTAATGATGGTAGGTAGTCTTTTTGATGCATTGTTAATTCATTTTATACCTATTTTAATGAGAATTCTTACATCTATATTCATCAAGAGAGAATTTTCTGTGATTTTTACGTTTTTATCTGGTTTTGATATCAGGGTAATACTTTTTTTTTTAAGTCATGTAGTTGTGCTGGTTTGTTTTCTGCTGTTATGGTAAAGATCATGACCAAAAGCAACTGGAAAGGAAAAGGTTTCTTTGGCATTCATTACTGAAGAAAGGCAAACCAGGAACTCAAGGTATAGGGCAAGGACCCAGAGGCAGAACTGAAGCAAAGACTGGAGTAGTGCTGCTCAATGGTTTGTTCCCCAGGCTCGCATCAGCTCCCTTCCTATACAAACCATGAGCACCTGCCCAGGAATAGCACTGCCCACATCAATAGTTAATCTGTAAAGTGTTGGAACAGATTGGCCCACAGGCCAATCTGATGGAGACATTTTCTCAATTGAAGTTCTGTCTTCCCAGCTGATGATGGATGTTTCAGGTCCACAAAATTCTCTCCTAATCAACACTGTGGAGTCCCTTCCTTCTCTGTTTATGGAAGAGTTTCAGAAGAACCAATGTCTGTTCTCCTTAAAAGATCTCCTGTGAACCATCTGGGTCTAGACTTTTTAAAAATGGGAGATTTTTCTTTAAATACCACTTAATCTCACTGCTTGTTAGAGATCTATTTAAATTGTTTATCTCATCCTGGTTTAATTTTGGTTGAGTCATATGTACCTAGAAATTCATCCATTTCTTTGAGATTTTCCAATTTAGTGGGATGTTCTAATGTACTAATGTTAAATTTTAAGATAGATTCTAATGATTTTCTCAACTTCATTGGTATATATTATTATGTTTCCATTTCATCTCTAATTTTATTAATTTGTGTCTACTCTCTTTTTTAGATTTGATTATCTGAGGATTTGCTGACTTTATCTTTTCAAAGAATCAACTCTGTTCCATTCATTCTTTGTTTGATCCTATTTTCATTTCCATTTATTTAGCTTTGTTCTGATTTAACTGTTTATTTTCTTCTACATATTTTGAGTTTGCTTGTTCTTGCTTTTAGAAAGCCTTACCAGGCATCACTATTTATTACAGATGTCTCTGACTTTTCAGTGTAAGCAATCACAGCTGGAAACTTCCCTCTTAGGACTGCTCTCATTGAAGCCCCATGGTCTTGTGCCTTGTTGTGTTTTCATTTTCATTAGACTCTATGATTTTTTAAATTATTTTATTGATATCTTAGATGCTGTTAATCACCCAATAGTGTGCTACTTAATCCCGCTGAGTTTGTGTGTGCTCTTTAGTGTCTCTTGCTATTGATGATCCCTGGTCTTATTCCACTGTGATCAGAGAGAATGGATGTGATCAGTTCACTTTTCCTCTCCTCACCAATATTTCTTTGTTTATTATTATATGATCTATTTTAGAAAAAATATCCCATGAGCTAAGGAGAATATTTATTCTTGTTGTTTGGGTGGGTTCTTTAGCTATCTCTTAGGTCCATTTGGTCTACAGTGTCACTTTGATATTTCTCTGTCTGTTTTTTTCTGTTTGTTGGTTGGTTGGCCAAGGTTGTACAACTATTGGTGAAAGAAGAATACTAAGTTTCATGCTATTATTGCCTTGGGGTTAATCTGTATATTTGTATTTATTTTATGAAAGTGGATGCAATCATATTCAGTGCATATATGTTAAGTACTGCAATGTCCTCTTGGCCAACTGTATCCTTAATCAGTATGAAATGACCTTTGTGTCTTCTGACTAATTTGGTTTGAAGTATTTGTCATATATTACAATAATGATACCTTCCTACTTCCTCTTTCCATTTACTTACCTTTTTTTCTATCACTTAACCCTAAGGTTACCTCTGTAGTTGATGGTGTTGTATTTCTTGGAGGCAACAAATAGATCTTGTTTTATAATCCAATCTGCTACTATGTATCTTCTGATTAGGAAACTGAAAACATTAATATTCAGTTTCCTATAGAAATAATATACAAATCCCTGTTATTGTATTGACTTTGTAGTGTTTGGCATTCTCCCGTGTCTCATTTGTTTAGCTACTCTTGTAACATAGTTTATTATTGTCTATAGCCTCATAGACATATTTATTTTTCTCTTCAGTCCAACAGAATCATTCAAGTGTGCTCTATAGGTACAACTTTGTGCTCATGAATTCCTTTAGCCTGTTTTTAATCACAAAAAGTTTTATTTTTATCTTTAATCATGGCAGATAGTTTTGTTGAGTATAGTATTATAGGTTATACTTGTCCAGAATTTGTGATACATCATTCCAAGCCCTCCACAATTTAAAGTTTCTATTAGAATTTGCTGTTATTCTTATGGAGCTGTCTTTTATATGTGACTCGGTGTTTCTCTTACAACATTCAATATACTTTCTTCTGCATAGTTAATGTTTTAACTGTAATGTGACATGGAAGTTTCGTGTCTTGTCTTGTCTTTTGGTGCTTTGAAAACCTCCTATACTTGGATGGGCATCTCTTTTTCTAGGTTTGGATCATTTCCTGCTATGGTTTTACTGACAATTTTCTATGGCTTTAGTGGAAAATTATTCTTTCTTCTGTGCCCATGATACATAGATTTAATCTTTTGTGGTGTCACATAGATCTTAAATATTCTGTTCATACATTCTTGTAAATTCCTTATCCTTGTCTGAATATTGCCATTCCGATACCTTATCTTCAAACCTTGATATTCTGTCTTCCTTTTCATCTACTCTGTTTGTGAGGCATTCAATGAAGTATTTTTATTTGATTCATTAAAATATTAATTTCTAGTATTTTGGTTTATTTTTCAATATGGATATTTTTTCAGTACATTATACATTTAGATCTTTGTTTTGTTCTCCTTTTTACATTTAGCATTTTGTGATTCCTTTTCATTCATCCCAGAGTTTGTGTTGTCTTTGATTTGTTTGAACATATTCCTTGCAGTTCTTCATCTGATATTTCATCCAATTCATTCTTACTTGAGGCTATTATTGTTAGATTAATCATTTTTAGAAAAGTCATGTTTTCTTAGTTTTTATGTTGGGACTTGTGCATCTCTGGTTAGGTCATTGGTTGGATTTTTTTAAAATCACTTTTGTTTTTCTTAGTGGAAGTGTTTGCATTGTTCAAAACAGTAGGGTTAAGGTGTTGTTTTACTCTGCTAGTGTTCAGGACACCCAGCCCAATCTCTATTACCCTTCTTTTTTTTTTTTTTTTGGTTTTTCGAGACAGGGTTTCTCTGTGTAGCTTTGCGCCTTTCCTGGAACTCACTTGGTAGTCCAGGCTGGCCTCGAACTCACAGAGATCCGCCTGGCTCTGCCTCCCGAGTGCTGGGATTAAAGGCGTGCGCCACCACCACCCGGATCTATTACCCTTCTAAGAGTGAAATAATGTCTGCACAATGACCACTATTAAAGCCCAGGCCTACTGTGAAGCTACAATAACAGTCAAATAGAAACCCTTCACCCCTTCAATATTTATCATTGTAGGAAACAAGTAAAAGCTAATAGCACTGTGTGTACTAATTTATTAGTTGCTTGGGTATGAGTGGAAAGAAAAACAGCAGAGTAAAACTAGAGCTTAGAATTGGGCTGATAGAGGAAAAAGTAAAGAGAAAAGAGCAAGAGAAGGAGGAAACTATGGGACCGGATAAGAGAGATGAGTCAGTTTAGGCTAGATACTGGAAGAAAATAGAGAAGTAAAGAAATACAATCAGATAATCTAAAAGTGTCCCAGATCTCAGGAGCCTGAGACATAGAGGTCACACAAACCAGGATGGACTCTGTATTTTTTTCTTGCTCTGTTTTATAAAGCTTCCTATTTTACTTTCCTACTAAACTGGATATTTTTGGCAATCACCACCTCTTCTTATAGTTATTTTTCAACCTCCCCTAGTGTTTTTATCCCATTGGATTTTTGCAAGACTTGGTGTGTTGTTCATCATCATATTCACCCCGAAGTTCACTAGATTTGGTTTTATCTATGTATATTGTGTACTGTAAGTACTCAGGTGTTTTCACTTTAATGTGTGAATAGACAAGACAATGGGAGAAAAAGAGGATATTTCCAGTAAACAAGGCATCCCCGCTAAGAATAAAGAAAGTACTGGAAGTGAAGCTTCCTATAGAAAATGTGTGATCCTAGGACACTTCTTACTTTTGGTTTCTATTGCTATGTTAAAATACCATGACCAAAATGTAATTTGAGGAAGAAAGGAATTACTTAATCTCACAGCTTCTAGTTCATTGTCTTAGGCTTTCTATTGCTATGAAGAGCCACCATGACCATAATAACTCATAAATAAACATTTAATTGGGGCTGGCTTACAGTTCAGAGATTTAGTCTATTATCATCATGGTAGGAAGCATAGTGTCATGCAGACTGACATGGTGCTGGAGAGGCAGTTGAGAGTTCTACATCCAAATTTGCAGACAACAGGAAGAGAGTGAGACACTGGGTGTGACTTGATCATCTGAAACCTCAAACCCAACCCCTCAGTGACACACTTCCTCCAACAAAGTCACACCTACTTCAACAAAATCACGCCTCCTAATTGTGACACTCTCTATGAGTCTATGGAGACCATCTTTCATTCAAACAATCACATTCACTATCCAGGGGAAATCAGGGCAAAAACATAAAGTTAAGAACTGATGCAGAAACCATGGAGGAATGCTACTTACTGGCTTGCTCCTCATGGCTTTTTCAGTTGCTTTCTTATAGAATCTAGGACCACAAGAGCTGGCCACTCCTACACCAATCATCAATCAAGAAAACACCCTAGAGACCTGCCTACAGACCAATCCTATGGAGACATTTTCTAAATTAACATTATTTCTTCCCAAATGAATCTAGTTTGCTCCAAGTTTAGATAAAACTAGTCAGCACTCTGTATGACCTCTGAAACTGAGTAGACTATAGGTAGTAATGATAAAGTTCACAGGGTCCCAGTATCATCACCAGAAGTCATGCTAGCTAGTTGCTGGGTCTGCTGCATCCTGTCTCTATGGATGAATTTTCTAAGTTATCTTATATGGTGATAGGTTCTCTTCGTAACATGCTTATGAAAGTCAAAGTTTTGGAAATTAGTAAAATGTTAGATATTGAAATAGTGCTGTTATTGCACATGGAAGTGAAATGGAACTCCAAGATATTATAAAATGAATATGCAATCTAGCCAATACTTCAAAAGTATGTTATGAATTGTTAACAGAGTTTCTATTTGACTTCATTTGAAACATCTTGAGCATATGGTATTATGAATCTACTGCATATCTCCTGGTAAGGCAATAGAATACTAATAAAGTTGTGCATTGGCCATAAGCACATGGCTGTTCAGGAAGCAGCTGTCTGGGACAGAACACTGGCACAGAACAAAATGGATTTTCTGCTGAACTGACTTCTAGTGTCCTATGTGGCCAAGGCACTAGGCCTGTCCTGACAACTTCCATTTATAACCAAACTAGTTCAACATTGTTGTTTTTAAGACTTTTACAAAATGATGTTTATTTTTGTCTGTAGGGGTTTAGAAGCTTTCAGAATTTGTTAACCATTCTATCATCCTTCCCCACTGACTAGAAAAGTACAGTTTGGGTACTTAGGGGTAGGTGATTGGCTAACTATGCTATTTCTCTACTTTTTGCATATTAAGAGGCATGACATAGACAGAGCATCTTCCATGTTGATCTGGAATGAGCCCATAGAGTGTGTATCTAAAAGTAATAGGTTCCTGTGTGTATTAGAATCCAAGCTATTCTCTTGCATTTCCTGAGGTCCTGACATTTCTCAGCGTGAGAGAGGTAAAGTACTAGCTACTCTTATGTTTAGACATTAAGTATTTACCCCTTCTTCCTTCCTTCCTTCCCATTTTACTCCATTCTCCAAAGAATAGCATCCTCAGTAGGCCATACAATTTACTCTGACAAAAGGAAGGAAACAAAATTAAATTTTATTAGCAAAGTGGAGGAAACTCACTTGCTGCCTGGATGGCCATCTTTACGTGCATGGTAACTGCCACACCTCGTACTTCTTTGGTGTGTGTTTGCTTGTTGTCTGTAATCATCTACAATTAGGGTTCCTTTTGGCATCTCATTAGGCTAGGTCTTGTCTAGGAAAAAGAAATGGTATCATTCCACAATTAAACATATATTTTTTTAATTAAGTAGGTGTAAGGTAGAAGCATAGAGACACTAAAAGGCTACTCTGAGTTAATTTCTGCTTTGCAAGGCCAAATGACTGAGCTTCAGTATCTGAAAATGCTAAGACAGAGTATAGAGCTGGGAAAGGTGACACGTGAAAAGAGAAAGCACATAAAGCACATATGTATCTTCTCAACATCATAAGGGGTTCTCTTGTCCCTGTTACTATCCAACCCTTGCAGGCCCTTGGAAATATCTCAAAGCTGAATAAACAAAGGGTAAGATATGAAAACAGCTAAGGAGGGCTAAAACCGTTATGTATGTTCTACTTGGTTGATGCCTGTCAAAGTGTATCAGTATGGAAACTAAAGCACGGAGAAGTAGTGAATTTCACAGAGCTTGCCAAGATGAGTTCAAATGCTCCTTCCCCTTCAACCCCCCCACCACCACCTCCTCACCTCCACCCCTGTCATCACATCATCAGTGAGGGCTCTGAGACAGTGAGGGTGCTGTGCTGCCTATAGGAGCACTCAGTTTTTCTTGAGAAGCCAATGATTCAGGCCAGCAAAACTCTACTGGACAGGAGCCCAGCTACTGAGTCCACTGCAGCTAATCAATCTCTTATGGTGGCAACTTCTACAGACATTAAAGAACCAATGACTTTAGATTGATTAAACTCTCTTTGGAACTCACAATTTGACTTTTCCATCACCTTGGCTGAAGTATATTTTTACTTTATTTCTTATATAGAACATAATGACACCTGTTGTTTTTATGGCCTCTAATTTGAGACTTGACTATGTCTGAGTATATTACAGTGTAATTTTTTTGTTACATTTTTGTCATGGTGTGTGTGTGTGTGTGTGTGTGTGTGTGTGTGTGTGTGTGTGTTTGCTCTTTCTGCTATGTGGGTCCAGGGTATTGAACTCAAATCATCAGGCATGGAGGCAGGAATCTCTGCCAGTTTGGGCCATCTCATCAGCCCTGTACTGTAATCCTTAAGGTTCTTCATTAAAATCTTTGATTGTTCAGTCAGATTTTTGCCGTACTGTTGTTTTATAATTATATTTCATGTATTAGCTCAAGCTCAATAAAATAATTAGCATAGTAAGATACACACAATATATTTCAAAGGATACCTTTCAAATGGACATTTCTAAGTATGAAACTTGAGCATCATACCGCAGCAGCCTGCTTCCTTTCAAATATCCATCACACCCTAAATGGTTTTCAAATCAAGGTTCTACCCCTTGGATAGAGCACAATCTTCTATCTGCAGTTCTTTCTAACATTCAGCAAACCTACATCTTCCCACAGTGATCCCAGACTGCCCTTAACCACCTTTTTCTAGCTGGCAAGAATGGAATTGTGGGGTAGAAGTAGGGTTGATGGGCAGCACTGTTACTGTGGTACTAGGAACATGATGCTGTGATTGCCCTGTAAGGTCCAGCATGTGTGTGGGAGCAAATCATGCTGATCTCCATTCCCAAAGCCTCCCACAAAAATATGGTTTCTGTGTGATATGGTTTGAATCTTCTGTTCATTCTCCTGCATGAAAGAAGCACACAATTTATGTATAGATGCAGTTCAGCTGAAGACACCACTGACATTCAAGCCAGGCTGCAAGTGACAAAACACTTCCTAGTGTTTCTGTTGAAACTAGACTAGTAATTAGAAATAAGCCCCTTATTTGCTTGTCTTTTATATATGCACAGACTTTAACCACATTTCAGGACTCCCTCAGTGTATGTGAAGTCTCACTGGTTCATGTTTATCCACCTAAATATCCAGCTCAGCCACCTTCAGTGATCCACACACCCAGCAGTGTGTGAAGCTGTTTTCTCCTTTAAGAAGAAGGCTTCAAAATCGCAAAATCATTCATGAACACGAAAGAGCCAGGAGCAATTTCAGACCCATTAATACTATTGTTATAAATATCTGCCAAGAGAGCCAGCATTGGCCTCTTGGACTACATGGGGCTGATACCCGTAAGTCTTTCCTTTCCAACACAAAGAGGAGGGGAAAAAAAAGAAGGGACTTTTTCCTAAATAAATATGTCTTATAAATGTAGATCAATAGAAATAAATGAAGAGCAAATTAGGTCTAGACTAGCGAAATACTGGAAAGGTATGTTTTCTTATTAAACATTAGCAGTATTCTGGTTCATTGTCTTTGTTCGGGATCCTTTCTCTTGCCTCCTCTTCTCCTGACTCCTGCCTCTCCTCTCCCTCCACACATACACGTCTTGTGCTTCTATATACTAACACGCAATTAGTGAGTAAATTTCCAAAAAGAAAAAAAGTGGGGGTGAAGTACCTTACTTAACACATCTGTGAGGAAGTGTCAAGTGTCAACACATTGCAGAGTTGTGTAACCACATGAGGCGAACAAGCATTTCTAACACCAACCACTCCAAATTGTGCCTTGGTTTGGCCATTCTTAAAGGAACTACTGTATTTCCCAAATTAAAACAATAGAGATCAGAAAAGCTGAAAAGCTGAATGACCAATCATAAGTAAGGCATCTGTTTTGGTGAAAAGTAGAAACTGTCAAAATGTACTTTTAAAATAAATAAACTAAACCACCAGTGATTCAGCATAACTTCACGTATTTACATATTTTGAGTGAGTAAAATGAGTCACCTATTGTTTGTGAGAGGATTCTTCCAATGATTGTAAAACACACAAAAAATAGACTCATTATACAAAATTTATGGTTTGTACCACACACTGCACAAAGTGCTGAGGAACAGTAGTATATTGCCATTTATAAGCCATGAATAAGCTGCAGCTATAATTAACAATATGATAAATGCTACTCATTTTTTTTTGCAGATACTGACACTTCCTTCTTAATTACACTCAATCGCTTTTGCTAAGCTTCCTTGATGGATGGTGCAAACCTGAGCTGCAGTCCAGCCATTGTGGCTCACACCACTGGCATATTGATAAACAGGCTTTCTCTGTCTATTGTATGTGATGACTGTCCCAGAACTCATCCATTACACGTGTGCCTTTATAGAACACATATAATCAACATAGATCATTTAAATTCATGAGGGATACTTTAGTAACTTGTTGGTGTTACTTTTATCTGTCATGGACTGTTAGACATGTTTTCTGGTCTTTTCTATTAGCAGTCTATCCTGTGTGGGGGCTGTCATGCTACAGTGGACATGTGCAGGCCAGAGGGCAATCTCACTGTCAGTTCTCACCATCCACTTTGAGGCTAGGTCTCTCCTTCTTCCTCTACATACACCAGGCTTCTGGGCTTCCAGAGATGCCTCTGACTCCAATCTGCCCAGAAGCATGCTGGGATTGCAGACACTCACACTATTCCCCAGCTTTGATGTGGGTTCCGGTAATTTTTCTTTCTGCTTGTATGGCACCTGCCACTGAGCCATGACCCTGGCCCTTTATCAACTGTTTATTAACCAGTAAGCCTCTCTAAGCTAAAATAAACGGTGAATTTGTTTTCTGTAAAAAATAAGTAGACTTTAGCTTTTAATAAAAAGTAGCCACAATACAGTTGTTCTCACAATTGGTTTTCTTATGCTTTAATTTATAAATAGTATCATTTACTTTGTTTTATAGAAATATTTATCTGTCTGACATTATAGTTCATTATTTTATAGATGGCACATTGTTGGCAGGATTTTAGTTGAAATTAATGATGAATTAGAAAGGTAATCTCATTAAAACTATAGAATATGAGAAGTGCCTTGTTTACAGACTTGGAAGCACATCATCCAATCCTGAAATGTCTGCATACTTCATTGTAGCTTCCTGAAGCATACTGGGGTAAACACAGAACATAGCTGTGTGTTCAGAATCAATTTAATTATAGGATGTGGGAGAGATAAAGAAAAAGTAGTCCTTATTACTCTGAGTGCTGTGTTGAATGTTAAGATTATTAGAAAAGTTACTGTTCATCTCAGTCCATTCCAAGTCCCATCACAGTCAGCAGAAATCAATGAGGCAATAGAGGTGGCAGAGTAAAGACTTTGTTGAGATATGACAATAATACAGATATAAAACAGTAAGTTCTCAATTAAGACGGGGTATTAATTAAAATAGGAAAGGAGGTAGGGAGGAAGGGAAGAAGGAAGGAAGGAAGGGGAAGGAAAGAAAGAAAGAAAGAAAGAAAGAAAGAAAGAAAGAAAGAAAGAAAGAAAGAAAGAGGAAGGAAGAAAGAAAGAAAGAAAGAAAGAAAGAAAGAAAGAAAGAAAGAAAGAAAGAAAGAAAGAGGAAGGAAGAAAGAAAGAAATGAAGAAAGAAAGAAAGAAAGAAAGAAAGAAAGAAAGAAAGAAAGAAAGAAAGAAAAGGAAAACTTGAAAATAACATTGGGCAGAATGATTAGGCTTGGGGCCAGGAGAAAAAGAACAAGAAAACACTGTTTTCAAGCACGGTGAAAAATATGGGGAAAGGTACTAAAGAAAGTTTGAAGCAGTCTGGGGCCAGCCCTTCAGTCTTGGAAGATCCTCTCACCAACAAAAGGCCCATCCTGGACCATATAGCTTGGAATACCCCATAGGCTCCTGGTGAAGCAGGACTGAAGAGGTCTCCGGAGCTTGATCTAAAAGAATAATCCATGGGAATCAAAGAAAGTGCTTTTTCTCCTTCCTCCTGCATCCTTCTCTTTCTTCTTGCTGTGTGCCATCCTGGCAATTTCCCTCTATTTTTCTTGTTCTATCACAGTTGATGTTACATACATAAACAAGACATTTTTTTCTTCTCCATCTTCAGAAAGATGTACTGTAGGCAGATGACAGGCAGTTGGACTGAAGCAACTTCTTGAGTCAAGTCTGTGTTTGATCCAACTCTGTACCCTACACACCATATAAATAATGTCTGGAATAGAGAAGCCGCTCCATAAATGGATGACGTGTAGCCCCACAAGGCACAGCTCCCTCGGAATTGATTGTGAGGGCCCATTGACTCTGCTAGAACCAGTCCACAGATAAGACTTCATTCACAAGAGGAATGTGTGTTTATGTCAGTGTGTTCTTTGTAAAAAACAGACCAGATGGGAAGAAGGTGACTTCCTCTGACCTTTCAGAGGGACTAAACACAGCTGGTCATCAAAAACTACACACACACACACACACACACACACACACACACTCACTCACTCACACACTTTTATCTTGGTTGTAAAGGAAGATAATAAATGTTAAAATCATTGAATTGCAAATTCATGGGAAACAGCCAGACTTGAAACATAACATGATTGGGAGCATCACACAGGTTTTAGTCCCTTTTTATATTTTGACTTATTTGTTAGATTTGCTGGTTAGTAGTTGGTGGTGGGAAAGTTGGGCCTTTCTTGGAAGACCATTTTCCTGAAAGAGGGAGAAACACTGTAAATAACAGTCCACAATTTCTACAAGGTGACTACTGCAGGAGGCTCTCAATCTGTGAATCCTCCATCCTCATCCTCATTCCTCCATCCTTCAACTGTTAACAGCTGAGTATGCCGTCTGCTCTCTTCACCATCCCCATAATGATAGTGGCTTCACAGAGCAGCAGGTACCATCCTTCCCCTGTGTCCTGTTCTGTACACTCTTGACTGTCCACGGGAGAAGCTCTGAGCTGCATGTGGCAGGCTGACCACATAGTCCCTGAACATCAGGGCCGGGTTCGTTTCATTCTGAGTTTTAGCTAAGGAAAGGATAAATTACCTACCTGATGGAAGCTCAGAATACTGACTCTGTTGGGATTTATTGTAATCTGTCGTTTGAGAGATGCAGGATTTCTCTCTTTTGGAGCAGAGGCACTACTGAGTGGACCAAGTTGATCTGACATTCATTGGTAATTGGGAGAAGGTTTTAAGGTAGTGTTCAATGGACTTCTGCGTGCATTTTAATGAAAAGTCGTGTTTTCATCACTAAGGCCCTACTTCTTTTTTGTCTGACTGCAATTTCATTTTGTTTTCCAAAATAGCCAAGAGCTGGAAAGACGGCTCAGCAGTTGGGAAAGCTTGCGGCTCTTCCAGAGGGCTCCAGTTTAAGTTCTAGCATCTGATCAGGTGGATCACAATGTAACTCCCCTTACTACTCACAGTGGTCTGAATGAGAATGTCCCTCATAAGCTCCTGTACTCAATCATTTAGTCCCCTGTTGGGAGTGCTGTTTGGGGAGGTTTAGAATACGCGGCCTTGTTTTAGTATGTATGTCACTGGAAGTGTGCTTTGGAGATTAAAAACTCCTGCCATTTCTCCTCTCCTCTCCTCCTCTTCCTCTCTCTCTTTGCTTTGTGCTTATGTTTCAAGATGTGAACTCTCAGCATTCAGTTCCTGCCAGGCTGCCTGCTACCATGCTTCCTTCTCATTATGGATTCTTATCCATCAGAAGCCATAAGCCCAAATAAACCCTCCTATAAATTGCTTTGGTCATGGTGTTTTATCCCAGTAAAAGAAAAGTAACACATTCTAACTCCATCTTCTGGCTTCTATTGGTACCTCCATCCCCAAAACATAGAAAAAATAAACAGAAAAATACAAAAAAAATTTAAAAATAACCAAAAAAAAAAAAAAAAACTGAGAAAGACACATGCTCATGATACATACCTTAACTTCCCATTATCTTTGCATCATTATAGGGGTAATAGGGTAAGTTATGCCCTCTATGTTATAAGGAAAAAAAATGGCATGAGCCGCTTGGAGACTGAGAAAGTAAGTCACACTCCTTGTACTGTCTGTCATCTCAGAGTGTCCAGCATTGTGGACATATCAAGTGACTCAATGCTGGAGACTTCTCCCTTCACCATGTGAAAGATAAAAGGAATGAAAACCTTGACTGATGTGAAACTTTGTAGCTGGCTACCATGTCATTGTTAGCCTTATATGACTAATACAGATGCCATTTGCAAAACTTTAATGGGCTGTAAGTGACTAATGTATATTTGAAATGCTTATCTAAACTGGAAATGAGTCACTTTGAATATTATGAGTTGAAAGATGGCTGTAGAAAAAACTAATCACCTGGTCCCAACACTAAAAATGGATAGCTTGGTTTTGTGTCCCCACACTAGCACTAACAAAAAGAACCCATTGCTCATCCTGAAAAAGGAGTTCCCAGTGTTTGCTTCAGGAAACACCTGAGGAGCCGCTTGTGTGTTTGAGCCCAGTCCGCTCTGTGTCACGTGTTCCTTCAGTCTGTAGAAGGAACTTGCAGGAAATTCTCAGTGACATCATGGCGAGGGTCCCAGCTGATGACATAGCAGGCCATGACAATGGTTCATGCTGATGCACATCTGTATTTACTAGTAGTCTGCAAGTGTGTTGGCACCTTTGCTAAGCGCTTGGCCCCAGTGTGACTTGATGTACAGCATGTGAATTGCTCTCCTAACACTTGCTGGAACGCCGCCAATCCCTTTTCTTCATCCTGAGTCTCCACCCACAGCAACCTGAAGTTAAGAAGTGACTAAGCACTGTCTGCCTCCTTCAACCTGAAAAGAGAAGTGAGCGCTCGCTCCTCGCTCCCTGTGGATAAGGAGGTCAGGTCAAGCAGGGTCATTTCCTCTGACTTAAGGAGACCCTGCTTCAAGGGTTCTTCACAACCAGCATTGGTTGAGTCAGAGTCTGGGCAAGATGACCCTGCTAATTTCCTATAGTTACAAACTTCTTTTTCCTAGAAGTGAGATGGAATTCAAACAGCGATCTTAGTTTTTTTTTCTCTGAAACAGCCCCCATCTGTCCCTCCCTTCTTTCTACCTGTCATTTAAAACACCATAGACAACTGTCTAGAAATGTTGAGTCCCCTGGCCTATTGCAGAAAGGCTCCTCCTTGGTGACCTCACTGTACTTACACTGCTGTCTACATCTTGGATAAATGGTAAGGGCAGGTGCCTCTAAGAGCATTCTTCTTCCAGGACTCTCGTATAGAACTGCAGCTAAACCTGACTATGTGAAATGAATTCCTTGGCTTCACTTACTCAGAGTGGTCTTCCACATGCTCAGACATAAACCCTTGGAATTCTCCTGACTTCTTTCCTCCTTCACATCTCACATCTCATCTGTTGGGAAAACCTGGTCCACTCTGTATCAAGAGAGAGCATTAGAAAGGATATAGATTTGGGTGGGAGTGGAGGAAGGGAGGGTCTGGGAGGAGTTGGGGGAGTGGAACCATAATCAGAATATATTGTATGAAAAATATTCTGTTTTAATACAAAAAGAATGTATCCTGAATCCCAACTATCCTTCCCTTCATGCCTTTTTTTAAACCACTGTCACACAAGCCTACATCATCTGTGTCCTCCATGAGCCTCTAGAGTCTCTCTACTCAGAAGCCGCAGTGATCTAAAATCTAAACCAGATCGTGCTACGCCTCCAAAACTCCAACACCAGAGCTTCGTCTCACATAGTAAATGTCCCAATCCTGGTAACAAGGGCTCAGCCCACACTGTGCCATGCATTCCTACTGTACCTTGAGAGATTACAGCATTAAAAGCTGCCTCCTCCCCTCCTAAAGCCTCCCACCCACTTCCTTGTGCATTTATACTGATTTCCTTGCTGTTTCTCGCCTACCCAAAATGCACCTGTACCAAGTCCTTTACATTTGCAGTTCAGCAGGCTGTCCTGCAACACCGACCGCTATTTCCCTCACTTCTTTCAAGTGTATACAAAAACTACCTTCTGCAGGTCTGCCATTACCTTTTGCCCTTGACACATACACACACCCCCAGATGTCCCTAATTCTGCTTATCCAGTCAACTCATTTACTCTTTGCTTAAACTTCTGGAGTGTGAACTCAATGCAGGAAAAGATTCTTACTAATCTGGCACACTGTTACATCTCAAATGTTCAGAACCATATCTGTTAAACAATAGATACATCATAAGATAGTTTTTGAGAAAGTAGTCCAGAAAATATCTTGCAAAAGATAAATGGAGTGCCAGGGTGACATTTTACTGAAGAACTGAAAAAAAATATGAAATTCCTTGGATACCAAATTAAAGAGAAAAAAACAAACTTTCATCTGGGGACTCAAGCTTGAGTGAATTTTTAACTTCTATGTGGCGAAAATCTTTTATTCTCTACATGATATAATTAAAGTCTTGTGGGCAAATATTCAGAAAATTGCTGCATTGATGATGTTTTAATTTGTAATCAAACAGTAGCTATGAATTTAAGAGTGAGGAGATCCCATATGTATTAAATGTTTATGAACTAGAACACGCCTACTATATTTTAGAGTTTATAAAATTAATGTTTATGTTCTCTGTACTACAGATCAGGTCCCTAGAAGTTTTTAATGACAAGCTACTCAAATATTTCAGGGTCTGTTTGTATAACTACTGGAAACAATGGCTGCAGTTCTGACTAAGCTGCTCCATCACCGTAATGTGGATGTGTGAACTCTCCTTTACAGAGAGAATATATCAAGAATCCTTGGTGCTGATGTGATCTGTACAATGTCCTCTTGGCCATGATGTATCTGCATTACTGGCTGTTCTTTGTGGGATTTTTCACTCCTTTTGTAAAGATAGAGACCAGTAGGCAATATACCTCTGATGAAACATCCACACTATGATACTAATCTAGGGATCTGATTCTTTATACCTAATTTATTCCCTATCAGGTTAGAGGCCAAGTTAAGCAGACAATAAAAATCAAGGGTAGGTTTAAGGCTAGATTAATTTAAGCCAACAAGTCTCTCAACTGAATACTTCCAAAATTCTTGCCGGACAATCACAATTGCCAAGAGAAATTTGAATACAAAGGAGATAGTTGTTTCATTTGAGAAAGGATTTCAGGCAGTAATAAAACAAGAGGGGAAAATACAAGACATCCAAAATATAGCCTCAAGTAACAGGAAATGTCAGTTGCCAGCATACATAGAGCAAGTCTTTATGATGCATCTGGGGGGTGCAAAAAGGCAAATGGCTCACACAGGGGGATGGAACTTGGAAGAACCGAGGGATATGGAAAGCAAGAGAGCAGAGAACACGTTAGGAGAGTTGTATGTCCATTAAAGACTGGAGGAAGGTAGTGGCTTCAGAAACAGAGAAAGGAATGTGCAGAAGACATACAAAAGAGGAATGTAATAACTTGGCAGAATAAAGAAACAGAAGAACTTAAGTATTGTCTCCTAGGAGTCAAGACTAAAAGAGGCCACGGATTATCCTCGCCAGCAGTAAAGCCAAACCAAATGACAGGAAAGTGGATGTTCGTAGCAACTAGGACATTGGGAGTTGGTAATGCTCTTGGTGGTGGTTGTATTTCATTTACTATTGGCAGGAAATCAGTGAGACAGCAAGCTAGAGTTAGTGAGAAACATTGACCTGAGGATTGTGTTGAGAGTCAGATCCAAGTATGTATTGAGTGGGATCTCAAGAGTTGGCTGCAAAGAAAGAGCTCTGAGAAAAACTGCCCTATGACCTTTGGAAGAGAATTACCTCTTATGTCTGAGGAATGGCCACTTTTCAAGAGTGACTTCAGCTGACATCAGACAAGAAAGGAAGGGTACATTGGTTCTGAAGACAGCAGCCCAGGAGATAGTGTTGAATGATGTTTGATCAATAAGGCATGCAGTTAGGTCTTCTGAATGCTAAACACAAGAGGTGGGGACATCAGGACAATTAGAGTATATGAATTCAGATGTTTTACCTCATGAAAAGACGACAAGAGAATAAAATTAGAATTGTCAGCACTTTTCAAGGAGCCCGCCAGAGGACTCCACTGATGGTATTCATGTTCTAATTCCTTCCTGACCTTTAGGACCAAGCACTCCAACTGAACTGAACTGCTTGTCATTGCTTGAGTGTAATTTTCTCCTTCTCTTTGACTTTGAGATGCCACCACCCCTCTGACACTCTGCTTGTCACGTAACTTTTCCTGGCAGCCCTGGAAGATTAATCTTAAACACTGTCCTTTCAGGCACCTACTTTGCATAATATTATTTTTATCCCTTTATGAGCCTCAGTTCCTCTTACTTATATGTGAATCGTATCGTCTATGTAGATCACATGTCCTTCCAGATAAATGTGTCTAGGTCCTAAGAAGTCATTTTTAACCCACACACATAATAGTTTTCATCTTTCGACTGGCTTTTAATGAAAGAATCATTTGGAAAAGCAAGAGACAGAAGAACAAATATTGTTAAGAAACCAAAGTGGGTAAAAATCAGAAGCAAGAAGTGTGTAGTATAAGCTGTGAGGGTAAAAACAAGGGGCATTGGGAAGTGACCAAATGAAATGTTCCTGTCACAACAAACAATACAAATGATGTGTTTACTGCTGTAGAAGATTGTAGACACAATGTAATTTATATAATAGCCCAATTCACTATTTGTCTTTTAAATGTTTATGGACAAAAGTTTCAAAGCACATAGCTGTCTTTTCAACTGTAGATATTGCACGATTTTTGGCAATAGCATATCCCAGCTGACTCAGAAAAAAAACTGGCCTTAGAAGATTCTGTATACCTAAGTGTTTTATGAAATCAGAGCCAGTAGGTTTTACTTTTTAATGAGGTTTATTTGAGTACTTTCCAAACCACAATATATTTGAATATCTGTTCATAGGAAACATTTGAATCCAAAAAGTAAAGTGGAGAAAGCACTTGTAGCCTTTCCAACACTGATCCCCACATGGTTCTTTAGGTTGGGATGGATACAGGATGGGCATGGCTTCTAGCTCCACACTAGGAGATCACTCGTGACCCAACATTCCTAAGTGTATTATTGATATTATTACAACTCAGGTAATTATCCAGGTTTTTAACTCACAAATTATGGGCACTTTCCCCCAACACATGCACACTTTCTTGAATTATAAAAGCAACTAAAAGCCATTCTAATTTTACTTAGTATTTTGTAATTACAGTAGATTTTGCAGAAGTTTCTGAGTGACTACTAGACCATGTCTTTATACACTGACGATATTTCCCTTCAGACTCTTAAATATATTGTTCAAATGATACACATTAACTTCTCTAAATAATTGTTTCCGAGGTCATGACCCACATGGCAATCTTGGAGACATTTCAAGCCTAAGACTTCTTCTTTACCAGTCTGCTGCACAGCTTTTCCTGGGGAAACATGAACGAACATCTATTCATCTCAGAGAGATGGCTGAGCCAAGGCTAGCTTAATGAAGCAGTGAGTTCACTGGGGTTATTTTAGGAGCGTGGTAAGGAATTACAAACAAGAATACAGGTGACTCAGAGTACCTGAGTCACTGAAAAGCTGACCCCAACCTAGGTCATGACACACAAAGACTCCATTTCTAAAGTGCTATGCCCAGATTGAAGCAGCTAGGCTGATAGGAGATTATTACCATTTGTATAACCCTGGGTGTGGGGGGATTTGACAAATTAGGTATGTTTCAGGAACTTCCTGACCCTTGTAAATTCTATTTTCCAAGTCCCTGCCTTCTTCTGAGGAAGGATGCTTCAAATTCAAAGGAAATAGCGACACAATATGCTTCCTTCCTAGGAGAGAGCCTGGGCTATCATGCCACATTGGGAAAATAAGTTCCCATGTGTGGCATGGTCACAGACTGCCTCCTTTGTCTGCAAGCCCAGAAGACTTTATCCCTAGTTCCTCTGCTTGGAAGGAAGGAGATGTAGCCTGTGGCTGGAGATCCTGGGTCCTGACCCCTGCTTTCTGTCTCCACCTGGCCATATGACCCATGTCATGTAGTTTCCATGTGTCTTCCCTTTTACTCAGATTCCGGTATGTATTAAGTGTGGTTATGAGCGTCACTATCCACGCGTCAACTGAGGATGTGCTTGCCCTCCATTGCTGTAACTTTAAAAGGCAGCAGCTGTGGAAGTGCTCCTCCTGGGTTAAAATTTGAAGTGTTATGTAGACATAGTTTGGGCTTCTAGCCACCTTCCTAACTATGAAGATATTTACACATCTCATCATCATGATCAGCCAGGTTAGAAATGTCAGGAAGAGAAGTGACTTCCTACCAGCATTCTGGGGTAGCCTCCTTTTCAGCTGCACCATGACAGTCACCATTTCTTGGTTTTGATTGTCTGCACAGAAAAGGCTTTGCTATGAAATAGAGGAAATCCTGCTGCTGCACTCTAAACCCCTCAAAGCTCTGTGAATCCAAACAGACTAGAGTTATTATTTATTGTTCCCATCCCTCTAAGCTGTAGGTGTGTGTACCAAATAGCATTTTCCAGAAGAGAAAAAGGCATGCAAATCCTTCTTCAACCAGGAGTAGACTCAGATTATTACAAGAAAGTACACTGCCTAGAAAATTCATCAGCAGAGATGGCAGGTAACAGTTCTAATTCAGCTAGTGAAAGTGATTGCTGATCATGTGGAATGTGATGATAGATATGCCACCTTATGACAGATGGTATTTTCCAAAGATAGCAGCAACAGCATCTCCCATTCTGACACTCCTCCTCTGCACTCTCGGCCCCATGTCCCTCCCTTTGAACTTGGTGTGTCGTTGTGACGGTTAGCCAACAGAGGATACTGAAATGACTTTTGAGGCTAGGTTTTTAAAAAAGAGTATAATGTCTACTTGCCTGTTGAGAATTCATTTTGTGAACTCTTTGGCTACCACTTGAATAGTGTGACTGCTCTGAAGCCACCACGCTGCAAGGAAGTCCAACGCAGCAAATGTGGAGTGAACAGACAGAAGCACCAAGACTGCAGATCCAGAGTGCAATGCCCAAGTCCCCCAGCCTGCTGTCGTAGCGGTAAGCATATGCTGTCACCACCTGGCTGCAGCCAGGGCCACCTGCTGGCTCTTCCCAGATCTCTGGCTCTCAGACAGCAGACAGATAATCAAATGATTATATGTATGTACCGAGTTTAGGTGTGACTTTTTATGTCGTTGTGGCTAACTGACCTATAATAAAAGTATCCACATAAATTCAGATAATGCATTCAGAAAGAGGTTCCATCGAGACATGAGCCACTTTGTAAGTTCTTCAGCTTTCCGGTAGTAAGGGGTGGTATTTTCGTGACTGAGAGTTTTTTTTTTTTTTTTTTTTTTTGAAATTGCTCAATTATGACCACTTGCCATGGGAAATTGTCTTCTTTTACTCATATCTCACTACTGTTCAGCAAAAGTAGAGGCAAGGGTAACAAATAAGGGTATCAGACAAATGGCTGACTTAGAGGACAGCTGGGCTGTCCTTGGGTCCAAGAATATGAGATATGACTTATGGGATATGAATATGAGCATCTCTTCTGCTCACCTGCCTGTTGCCTTCGGCCACAGCCCATGTTGTGAGCTGTATCCAGCTGAAGTATGACTGTGCCATTCATTGTCTGTCTCAACAGCAACCACATCACAGGCCTTTTCCCTGGTTCTGTGCACTATATATGGGATGTCTGGGTGAGGAGCCATTCATTCACGAGAAGCATGATAGAGCTCCCTTTGCAGGGTGGCAATGAACACACAGTTCTAATGCTCCAGGGAGATGGTGACTACTAACAGAGCACCAAGAGCTCTGCTGGGGTCTTAGGAGGACAAAGATACCATGCACCTTCAGCAAAGCACTGAATAAGAAAAGAGTCTCAGAGTTTGGGGTCCACGGTTTTCTTCAAGTAGGCCTAGGTAATGCTTTTGACTCCAGGACAAGCATCCAAGGATGGAAGCCTGGCTGCATCCTCAATCCTTTGAATATGAACATCATATTGAGTATGGTCACTCATCGTTTCATACCTGATGAGAGAAATGCCTCCTGAATGGCCTGGTCTAATTCATTTATTTAGAGAAAAGTCCCAAGTTACTAAAAGGTCAGATTAAATTCCAATTCCTATTTAGATTTTAAAAACGTCGTCTGAATTCTTACGTTGTTGTGATATTGTCATTGTGTTAAGGTGGCTTCAGTAAGATGTTTGGTGGGGAATTATGAAGTAAACAAGTAGAACCTGGATGTTTGCACCTTAGAAATATAAGAGCTGCTTATGTCAAACCCTGCCTATGCAGGTCCTAGCCAGGTCCTGTGCATCACATGGTGACCAGGGTGCACACGGGTCCTGTGTGCTCACATGGTGACCAGGGTGCACCCGGGTCCTATGTGCTCACATGATGACCAGGGTGCACATGGGTCCTGTGTGCTCACATGATAACCATGGCACACCCGGGTCCTGTGTGCTCACATGGTGACCAGGGTGCACCCGGGTCCTATGTGCTCACATGATGACCAAGGTGCACATGGGTCCTGTGTGCTCACATGATAACCATGGCACACCCGGGTCCTGTGTGCTCACATGGTGACCATGGTGCACCCCGGTCCTATGTGCTCACATGGTGACCAGGGTGCACATGGGTCCTATGTGCTTACATGATGACCAGGGTGCACATGGGTCCTGTGTGCTCACATAGTGACCAGGGTGCACCCGGGTCCTGTGCATCACATGGTGACCAGAGTGTACATGGGTCCTGGCGCTCACATGATGACCAGGGTGCACCCGGGTCCTATGTGCTCACATGGTGACCAGGGTGCACATGGGTCCTGTGCATCACATGGTGACCATGATGCACCTGGATCCTGTGTGCTCACATGGTGACCAGAGTGCACACGGGTCCTATGTGCTCACATGATGACCATGGTGCACCTGGGTCCTGTGCATTCATGTGGTGACTGGAGTGCACATGAGTCCATACTCTACACTTACTCATTTGATGTAGAATTTCATTGTTCCTAATTTTAGCTGCTGTGTTGAAGTATTTTATTTGTTGCCTTTTAAGATGCCCTTCTTTTGTTGGAGGACTCTACTCTCTTCAGTTTGGTATGAGGCACTCTTTTTTGCTTTTTAATTTTTACTGTTCTGGTTTGATTTTTCAACTTACAAAAAAAAGCCAGATGGCATTTCAGAAGTCAAGGCATGCCCTCCTCCCCCTCATCGTATGTTCATGTGCTCCATTTAAGATCCATATATGTGACAAATATCACCACTTTCAAAGGTCGTATTCACAGGGTGAGATGACTAGCCTCTGACAGCTAAATCAACCCCATGCTGCAACACAGAATAGGCATGGGGGAGGTGGGCTAAACTTATTGTACCCCAGATTTACAAAAACAATCATGGCACAGTGACCATCTCCCTCCCTACTGGGGAAATGCACGATCCTGTGTAGGAGAGGAGAGACAAGTGTGGAGGGGAGCGGAGCTTGCCTACACATTTCTTTCTGTCCTCCTATTGTCTGTCTGCTCTTGGAGGGCCAGTCCTGCGGGTCTGCTTCCCACCAGCTACCTGTCCATAGCTCCTCTCTCAGTGTATAGAAAGGGGAGGCCTTGCTCACTTCCCAGAAAGGAAGTGACTCATCTCTGACCCTGTGGGAAAGGGCCACTAGCCTTTGGGGTGCCAGCCTGCCCACAGGAGCTTCCAACAACCCCAAAACACTTGTCATAGTGTACATATTCTGTTCTGTCATTGCCTTGTTAAGTTGACAGAGTATACACACATTCCAACTTTTAAGTCAAAAGGTGAGTGATACAAACAGGGTCACTCAACATCTGCCAGGCCCCAGGCCCATGGGGAGTCGGCATTAGGTCACACGGGGCAATTATCTGTTAGTTCACTGTACTTGGCCTTTCTCCTCAATGTCATCTTTATAACAAGTCTGCCTTCCTTTGCTTGAAATCACACATGCTTCCTTCAGAAAGACGGCACCAGAGACCCAACTAGTGCACAATGTCACCCCTCCTTCACCACCGTATTATAAGCAGCACCCTGTAGTGTGCATAGGAGCCATCAACCGTAATTGATTCTTTACACATCCCTTTCCGCTACAAAGCATGGCTTACATCTACAATTACACTTTTCTGTTATCCTGAATTGAAACTTCCAGTGCCTGTAAATGACTGTGAAATACTTGTGGGTAGCACCTATTCTTCATTGGCTGCTGAAGTGATTCATGGTCTTTGAAAAAGGCTCCGCTTGTTCAGTTGATGAGTTTGTGACCTGACGACTTAGCTAAATGGATGACCTCACACCCATCTTTTTCAGGCTATGCAGAATACTTCCTCTTCCAAAGTAAAATAACCAATGTTGTCTTGTCAGAGTGAGGGCGGCATTATCAAACAAGCACTTCCAAAAAAAATCAATTCTCGCTCATATAAACCCTCCTCATTCTCGCTAATTGGACTCCCAGAGATCCACCCGGGGCCTAGTCATGGATCTCTGCATCCAGATCCCTCAGTAGTTGGATGAGGTTTCTAGCACGACAATTAGGGTGTTTGGCCATCCCATCACCAGAGTAGGTCAGTTTGGGCTGTCTCTCGACCATTGCCAGCAGTCTGTTGTGGGGGTATCTTTGTGGATTTCTGTGGGCCTCTCTGAGACCAAGGTTGGATAAAGCACAGAGACAAATAGCCAAACGAACAGAAACACATAAAATATGAACCAATGGCTGAGGGGTCACCAACTGGATCAGGCCCTCTGAGTGAGTGAGACAGTTGATTGGCCTGATCTGTTTGGGAGGCATCCAGGCAGTGGGACCGGGTCCTGTGCTCATTGCATGAGTTGGCTGTTTGAAACCTGGGGCCTCTGCAGGGTCGCTTGGCTCGGCCTGGGAGGAGGGGACTGGACCTACCTGGACTGAGTCCACCAGGTTGATCTCAGTCTGCGGGGAACGCTTTGCCCTGGAGGAGATGGGAATGGGGGGAAGGTGAGGGGGGCAGGAGGGGGGAGAACAAGGGAATCCGTGGCTGATATGTAGAACTGAATTGTATTGCAAAATAAAAATTAAAAAAAAACCTGAAAAAAAAATAAAAATAAAAAATCAAGCAATTCTCTCGCTCAGTTACCAGGTTGCTTTGCCTTCACTGTGTCTCCCTTTTGTTTGCTCCGTACTTCTTTGTTTGTTTGTTTGTTTGTTTGTTTGTTTTTCAAGACAGGGTTTCTCTGTGTAGTTTTGGTGCCTGTCCTGGATCTCACTCTGTAGACTAGGCTGGGCTCAAACTCACAGAGATCCGCCTGGCTCTGCCTCCTGAGTGCTGGGATTAAAGGCGTGCGCCACCGCTGTCCATCTTGTACTTCTTTTTAATACACCCAACCAAGGCCCTCACTCACCATATTACCAACCCTGACCTTGGCTCATGCCAGTGTGGCAATCTTAACCTCTGTATGATCAGTCTCACCTGATCTGGGCCAGGCCACAAACAGTGAATATGATATGAGACCCTCAGCACAGCCTCACTAGTGATTGGGGAACTGATCATTCACTCTTGAGCATTGTAGATGGGCAAGTCTTTGAGCAGGTAGCTCTCAGAGGAGGAATGCTTGATCAATGTCTTGTTTCCCAATCTGGCAGGAAGACAGTACTATTTGCCAAGTAACTGGGGAAATAGATGATTTTGCAAAGAGGTCTGCCTGGACTTAGGCCTGATTGTTGGGGGGAGAATGAACTGAAGACCCTGGAGACTGAGTCTAGTACAGAGAGAAGACACAAAGAGAAGCAGATAGGGCTAAGGGAAGCAACCTGCCTTAGAGTTTGCCATTCACATGAGTATCCTCACTTAGAAGGGCTCTGTCCAGTCTGTAGAAGCATTCCAAACTGAGTACCATCTTTCCACAAAATCCATCTGGACTGTTTGCTTTACTCTGGAGCATCGTCTATCAGTGTATCATGTAAAAAGGGTATAGAGCTGGGCGGTGGTGGCGCACGCCTTTAATACCAGCACTCAGGAGCCAGAGCCAGGCAGATCTCTGTGAGTTCAAGGCCAGCCTGGGCTACCAAGTGAGTTCCAGGAAAGGCACAAAGCTACAAAGAGAAACCTTGTCTCGAAAAACCAAAAAAAAAAAAAAAAAGGGTATAGAAACAGCTTCATCCTTCCCTGGGGGTCATGGTTCATTGTTCCATCCAGAATCTTATTCTGACAAATGACAAAGGAACTTACTCTGTCACCCGTTCACAGCCACTGTGTCATTATCAAAGAGAATTCCCAACATGCACTACTATAGCGACAGGCTTTGATGCTCCCTGTTCACATTTTAAAAGAATTTGATGGAATAAAAAATATCCTGGGCAGGACCTAGCGGGTGCGTGTACTTCTCTAACTTGGCTTGCTTCTTCAGATCCATAAATATGCTAATTTACTGAGATATGGGAAAAATATTAACACCAGTAGCCATGTCATATTTAAAATTAAGCATGGGTCAAATTGTGCCACTATTCTCAGTATATGTCACTTAACAGTTGAAAAGTGCATATAAAATGATGGAGATGAGTTACTCCTGGTGGAGTCTATAAAAACAAATTTTGGTGTTGCTGGGCATGATGGGAACACTTGTAAACCTAGCCCTTAAGAAAGTGGGGCCAGAATGAGTTCCAGGCTAGCATGGGCAACATAACAAAACTTTACCTTAAAAAAAATGAATGCTGTACACATGCTCTGAGACACAATGATATGGCCAGGAAGGGATTGTGGGAGCTGGTATAGCAACTAGCTGCATTCAGCAGCTTACATTTAAAATCAAGGCCCGTGTTCTGCTTGGGACTGTGGGAAGGTTTCTTTTCACAGATTGCTTTGAACCTGGCTGACCCAGTTTGGGCGATTATGTTTGCCATTTATGGGCTGACATGTGAGCAACTGTGCTGCATTATTTATGAGAATAAACAAAGTATCCCACGCTGCCTCCCACACACCTTGTGTGTATAAAGAATGAAGGCTTGCATCCTATGTGGAATCTAAGCTTCTCTACCAACAGTGTCTTATTACCATCTCTTATCAGACACCCCGGACTACCAGGAAAATACCATGAATTTTTTAGTAGACTGAACACATGCAATGTAACAGGGGATGCTCTTTTCAAAGGAGTTATTATAAAACTCTTTATTTAGTATAAGAAAATCCCTAAATACATATTTATAGTATGTATTAGAAGTCTCTAAATGCATATTTAGAGGACAAGTTCTGGGCTTAGCTATCCTGTGGTACTTATTTTGAAATGTTACTAAGAATTAGAAAAATTCTGAGACACATCACAGTCTTCACAACTATGAAACCAGTGAGAATTATTTTGAGAAGCAGCTGACCTTTCGCATACTGGGAATGATTTAGCATCTTTTAAATTATCCCTTAAAAATAGGATTAGAAATGAGCAAATAGAATGAGCTGATTGCTCATTGCATGGGCAGAGATGCTCTCACTTCGAAAGCATGATGATAAACCAGATAATCTCAGCTAAAATAATCCAAAATACCCAATTCATTCATTCCTATGCTCCTCTCTGTGCCCAGATAATGTAAGAGAAATTATTTCTGTCCCTATATTGGTTCAAGACATGTTTATTTTGCTTACTGACTTACATTAAACAATATTGGGTACAGTGTTTTTCAGCATAATGGTACTCCATGTGGTCCTGGCATCACCATGCTTGACAATGCTTCTGCAGCCTTAGCAAACTGGTGACAGTATTTGCTGGAGTGGTCACTAATGCACAGAGCTGTCTCTTGAGCCTCCTGGAGAGTAGACTGGACTGTAAGGGAGTTCTTGAAGGAAGTAGTGTCCCTCTTCAGAAAGTAGCTCCTTCTGGCCACTTATATTTTGGGTCACTTCTCAGTTTGAGGGATTTTACATATGGAAAATTCCAGATATGTATCCTAGGTATTTCACAGGGTGACTTCGAGTGTGCAGCATGATGAATTTTAGTTATAAAAGAAACTGAGTAGTGTAAGTCAGAGGATCTTAGAATCTTCTCCTTTTTAAAATAAACATATTGGAAATAACCAGAGAGGCCGTGACTTCCTCTAGATTATAGCTGTGGCTACCAGGGAAGAGTAAGATTCAGGAGGCCTCTGGCCAATTTGCCTCTTCTCTACCCTCTCCAGCATTGCTTCAAAAATGCTACTTATTCCTCTACAAAATATCCTCAGAACCTATATCCTTTTGCAAAATGGTAGGAAAAAACAAAAACAAAGATCCCCCCCCCCAAAAAAAAACCCTCAACCTCCAACCAAGGAAAGGACAATGCGTTAAAAAGGTACCAAGAAGTGCTCTGTAGTGAAAGTGATAGTGTAGGGCTAAAAGCAGCTACATAAAGGCTTCCTGAGTCACATGGTGTGTGCTCTCCCTGCCTTGTTTGTAAAGCACAAGACAGACACAGAAAAAATGTACAAATTATGCCAAGAGTTTTACCCTTAATACCAGGGACTGCCTAGGGATCCATGGAACAGCTTCCAGGGTTCCCTGTAGCACCTTGCATTGGATGCACAGTTATGTGCTGATGCATGTACTGCTTCTGGAGGGTCACAAATAATTTTAAAATTATGAACAACTTTAGTAGAATCTTGGCTAAAAGTTGTGGGCAGCCAGGACAGTGGGTGGAATAAAGAGTCTGGTCTAGAATCTGGTTTCTCATGAGCACAGGATGGATATGCCGTGTTCATCCTACAGACATAAGAAGTGGATGGGCCCCTTGGAAGTGAGGAGTGGGGAACGGATGCTCAGAAAATGGCTAGGGAAAAGGGCGGGGTGTGCAAGAGGCAGTAGATGCTTTCCTTCCTCCCAGACCTGGTTCATATTTCCTTCTTTAGCTAACATTTTGTTGGGAATTACCACCTGGAGTTCTACTAACTGCAAACTTGAAGACATCCCTGAGTTGACTTTGCCTTGAATGCACTGTCTAACATCTGTTTTGTTGTTTTTCTCTCTGTGGTGTATTTTAGAGATATTTACCTTGTGTTTTTACTGCTAATAAAAGTTTTAATCCAGTCCACTCTAGAACATTTATTTTAGTCTCTGCTCACTTATGATTGTCAACAACAAGTAATGCATTTATTAAGCAGCAACATAAACCATTATTAAATTAGTCAGTGTTTTTACAGTTGCAATTATCCCCAGGAGCACTTTTCGTTAGCTTGTTTTAGCTGACTCTTAATGGTCTCATTAGTTTTTAAGGTCATCCCCACTCCTTGTTTTGTAACTCACTCCAAAGGAGAAAGAAGGACTGGTAAGATGTCTCCGTAGATAGAGGTGCGTGTTGCCAATCCTGATGACCTGAGTTCAATCTCCAGAATCCGTAGAAGGTGAAATCTAATTCCCAACGTTGTCTTCTACTAACACATAGAAGGCTCGCCTGTATACACACACACACACACACACACACACACACACACACACACACACGATTTTTTTTAAATTTAAAAATGAAAAGCAAAGTTCAGAGCACAGCAGAAAATTTCCAGAAATATTATCCTTTCTTGTTTTGTGGCTGATGTGGTTTTGAAAAGATGTCTCTGCTTTTTCACCTTTGTTCAGAATCTAAAATAGCATCAATGTTTGCCAAGCTGGAAAGCAAAATATTAGGAGAAAATTTAATTTCCAAGTTCTCAAAAGGTCATGTAGTGGCAAATGAGAGAGATAAATTTAATTAATTTATTTTAAATAAAAATGACTTAAGTGCCCTTTCAAAAAAGAAAAGGAATGTCTTTTAAATGAAAGCGACAATTTCTTTCACGTAAGGAACAGATATGAAAAAAGTAAATCAAGAAGGCTAAGTGTCATGCAGTTATCCACAGTGAGTCTGTAGGAGTTATGACGACGGTGGCCCCAAAGGTACAAATCAGCTATTAAAATGTCTGGGTTTCTTATGTCCACAAAGCTCTATTTCCTCCTGAGAGGAAAGAGCTGGGAATGGCACCTGGGATCCATCTGTGATTCATGTTCAGGGAAGAGTTCAATTTTAAGCAACAATACAAGTTCCAAGTTTTTGTCCGTGAACTAAAACAGAGAAGCCCAGTCCCCCAAGATGCAGAATCAAATGTCACTGGTTTGATCCATTTCCAAACATCTTCCTTTTCCACTGTGAACCACTTCTAGCAGTTCTTTTGAAAAAGATGACAGAGAGGGGGAGACAAGAGTTCATGCAACTCTCATCGTGCAGCTGACATCTCTGAGAATGCCAGCGATGGGCTTGAAGTGATTGCAGGTGAGGTAACAAGGTAGAACGACGCCAAGCAAATGCCTTACACACAAAAGCCCTTCTCAGATGGGAGCCATGTGATTGATAAGGCTCAGCCTCTAATGCCCCTCGCCAGCCATCAGATCGGACCTCCCAGTGGTTACAGCTGCATACCTTCACAGTGCTAAAGAATGAGTTAGCGGAAGCATGCTACTATCACCAGCATGTTCTAAGATGAGATGCGGTCACTAAAAGGCTGGTTCAAGGTGGCATGCTTGGATAGGTGCTCATTGAGTACTCCTGGAAAACTGGCATGTATGCACCAGGCTTGATGCTAGTGAGATCTAAATATGAATCAGAGTCTTAGGGTTTGCTGTGTACCTAAATTAATGGTTTCATTTTGGTTTGAATTCCTAGCCATTCCTGACCCTTAAAAGCAGTTCCCCTCATCTCTCAAGTAGTGCTGCTTTAATTTCCAAGGTAATGTCAAAGCTTGTTTTGATATTGTCTGGTTTTATTCCTCTGATAAAAGAATCTGTTGTTATTCTATAAATATGTATTCAAATGCTTTTGCTGAGGACATTTCTGGGATGATAGATTGCTGTCCTTGAGGACTGATGAAGGAGGCCTGACATAGTATTATCTTGGTAGCAAGAAGGAGTGATCTACCTTGAGATGGGATCTTGAGGTAGAAGCACTGATGCAACTGGACCAGCCTGAAGGATGCCTACACACACACACACACACACACACACACACATACACACATACACACACACACACACACACTCACACATGCATGCACACACACAACACTCACACATGCGCACACACATACAACATTCACATACATACACACACAAAGGCACACACACTCACACACATACATACATACACATGCAAATATACTCACATACAGCACACGCACACTATACACACATACACACTCACACACATGCACACACACAGGCACACACACACATGCACTCACACACACACACATACTCACATACACACACACCTTTCTCTGTTATTTCGTCATAGGGTGTATCAATTTCTATAGGATAGAATTTCATTTCTCTCAGACACTAATAGCACAGACTCTTGCTGGACTTTCCTTAGGTCCTGGAAGTTCTGTCATAATGTAGCACTTCTTTGAATCACCCTTGCTTTTTATTTGTCCAGTATGGGGTAGTGTGAGACTGAGTGGTACTGAGTCTCACCTCAGGAGTCAGAACTTCTGTCAAGGTTTGACTCTTGTGTCCAGAAGTTGTTAGCTCTATGACACGGGACATACTACCCAGTTTCTGTGAGCATCCTTTTCCCATTCTGTAAGATAAAGGTTGACAACACTTTGGGGTTGGTTAAAAAAAAAAAAAACTATTAGTCCAACAGTATCCTGAGCCTGACAGGTGCAGGTATTAAAAAGCGACCCTCCTGAACCCCTTTGTTGGAAGGACATAGTCAGAATCAGAGAGCAGAAGCAGGGCAGGTTAGCAGGGTGGAGGGAAGGGTGCCGGGAGTGGCTACAGCAGTCAGGAAAGGACAACTAAACATCCTTCTCTTTCCCTTCTCATCCCAAGCCCTGTTACATAACCCTAGAACAAGAACATGTTTGTTTCGGCAGTTAAAACTTAAAACTTTGTAGCAATTCCTAGATTCATTCACATACACTTTGGATAGTCCTTTAAAACTAACCCTTACATTCAAAAGATTCTTGGGAATAAAGCTGCATTTGTATGTTGTTCTAATGTACTTGCTGTACTTGCATGGAGTGTTCACAGTGCTGTTCTATCAGCTGGGTGATGAGGGAAAAGTAGCAGCCCAGGCAGGGCCTCTTCTGCTCACAGTGAATGACTCTCCATCACTGGTTCACACGAATGCCTGATGCTGGGAACACAGGGTAGTTCCTGCAGGAGCTGGACACTGGCCTGGGGGCTCTGAAGACCAAGGCCAGATACAGTGGCAGTTCCCTCCAGCTTCAGAACCCTTCCACATTTGTTATACTGTTCCCTCCATGGTGCTTTGATGTGAATAACTGATAAGAATGAGGAAGATGAGAAAGAGAATGACATCCATGGAAAGCAGCTTGATTGGGTTAATTTAGCTTAAAACTGAATCATTCTCACTTGCTCAGGTGGCTTTTAAGGCCCAGGTAGACAGCCTGCTAATGGATATTCCAAGACAAGAGTTTTCATGAAATTTTTCAAAGAGAGGACCTTCATGTTATGTGAGACGTGAGTAACCCAAATGACTTTCCTGCCTCATTCTGATGATGTTGATGATGGTTAGTAGCTAATGCCATTGACATGTTTTGGATACTGACGGAAGCTTTGCACAGTAGTGAGTGCTTTCTCTGTTGCTCTGCTTGTTCCTAATGTTCTTTAGGGAGTCACTAACAATGGCCATTGCAGATGGTAGCCAGTACCATGAAATAAGGTGTGGTGAAGCAGCAAATCCTGTGAATTTGACTTAATTTGCAAATGAGGACAGAGATCCTCGGGAATAATGTCTCTTATCTTGGGGTCCACCTGCCTGCTTGATGGTCCTCCACAGACTCAGGAGTTGGGAGCTTCACTAGAAAACAAATAAATGCATCTTTACTCTCAGTAAATTCTAACTGGAATTTAATATTCTTTCAACTGTGAATACAAGATTCTAATCTCAGTAAGATTGGTAGCTCTTGTGATTTTTGTCACCAAGAGAAGTTGCAAATATTTTCATATCACATACAGTTGTTGGCAAATACCTGGAAATGTAATTTATGCTCAGCATTGCTCTAAACCTTGATAATTATAACAGTGCCATGAGAACTTTTAGCATTTGAGAAAAGAATCACATATTATAGTAATGTGATAATTTTTAAATATTTTGGTTAGCTTTTCTCAGTGTAATCCATATCCATTTTTAGCCTATGTTTCATTATGTGGATTTAACAGCAATATTCTGAGAAGAGTCTATCAAGTTTCCCAAACTGCCATAATGACCAAGGAAGGCCCAACAAAAAGATGCTGCTGACTTCCACTTCACAGAAGAAGGAGCAGAGGTCCTGTATCTCCGCTCATTTCATACAACCAACGAACATCAGAAAGCATACACAAAACAAATTAAAATATTAGACAAAGACAGTGCAAGACAAACCAAGCTTCAAGAATGGAAACGAGAAACAGATGTGATAAGCCTGTGATTTTCTCAGACAGGCAGTAGATTCTCACATGTTCACAGCATTTTCTGGCACTTAGCAAATGGATCTGAGAAGTCAAGGATACCCAAATGGCTAGAATTGGCAAAGCAGAGAACAGAAGGGGAAGAGAGGAAGAGAAGGGAGAAGAGAGGGAGCGAGCCATTTGGTATTCCAAGTAGCCTCATCAATACAGAGATGCAAAGAAATTGCCCACATTTTGGAAAAGGGCCAGACACCAGAGAAACCATCACCAGAGTTCACAGAGGACTGCTGGTGATTTGTTGTTTTAGGTCAAGATGGAAAATCTTTGTAAAACAGGAGGCACTGAATAAAGAACTTCTAACTAAACTGTCTAGAAAACAGACAAAAATGAGTGTTAAAGACTGCTCCAGTCTCCCCCAAAAGCATACAGCAAACCTTGAAAACCTCACCTAATAATTTATTTCTATTTAAGAATATAGCTTAAACATATTAAAAAGTATACAAATATCCTCAATATGTGAATTCCAAATATTAAGCATGTAATAAAGATTATCCATGTATGTAAAGTAGCATGAAAATACAACCATTTTTTGGGAAAAGGTCAATATAGACGAAATATATCTCAATAAAATAAAGCCTTTGTAAGCTAGGAATGGTAGCATGTGTTTTTAATCCTAGAACTCATAAGGCAGAGGCAAGTAGATCTCCATGAGTCTGAAGCCAACCAGTCTACATGGCAAGTTATGGGCCAGCAAGGACTACAGAGTAAGACTCTGCCTCACATGTAAGAAAGGAGGAGAGGGGAAGAAGAGAGCTTATATATGAGTACCCTATAATCTACATTATCATAAATGAGAAAATAACTAAAAATATTTTTTCTAAAATTGGAATGCAACATAGTATTCAAAGTTATACAGAAATCAGATTAGAAAGAAATAAACAGGACATGAATAAAAAAACATGATATCATTCTACATGAGCCTACTGATTCTACTAGGAAACTCTTAGGTAAATATTTTTGGCAAAATAGCAAGATACAAAATCAACATACAGAAGTAAGTACCTTTCCCATACACCAATAACAAACTTGCTGAGAAAGAAATTAGGAAAAATCTCCCATTCATTTTATCTTCAAAAAACCACCTAGGAATAAGGAATTGAAAGACCTCTGTAATGGAAGCTATACGCCATTGAAAAGAAAAAGAGATTGAAGAAGGCACTTGAAAAAGGAAAAAACTCTCATGTTCCTGGGTTGACAGAACTGATACTATGAAAATTGTCGTAGTGCCAAAAGTAATCTGTAAACTCAATGCAGCCATTATCAACATTTCAATGGCATTCCTCACATAAATAGAAAAAGCAATCCTAAAATTCTCATGGAAACACGAATGACCCCAAATAGTCAAAGCAATCCTAAGCAGAAAGGAATGATGCCAGAAATATCACAATAGCTGACTTCAAATTGTACTATAGAGCCATAGTGACACAGACTATATGGTATGAGTACAAAAACAGTTTATGTAAACCAACAAAACAGAATAGAAGACCCAGAAATAACATACAGCCAAGGAAAATCTTTACAAAATTATAAAAAACAAATACTTGGGGAAAAATATAGTCAGTGGTTCAAAAGAAGAAACAAAAATGGGCAATAAATATTTTTAGAAGTACTCAGCATCCTTAATCATCTGTGGAAAGGAAAAGAGATTAGACAAAACTCTCAGAAGAAAACGGGTAAAAATTTGATAAAAATTATAATCCAAATGATCAAAGAAGTTTAGCAAAAGACTATAAAGAAACAAGGAATGTGAGGGCAGAACCTCTGGGCCTGAAATCAGCAATACTAGCATGGCAATGCTCATTCCTAAGCTCTTTGCTGATGTGGAGTACAGGATCTTTTGCACAAAACTTTTTGGGTGTGCTAAATTGCTTTCTGCCCTTGTATGAGTCACTCCATTGGGAATCCTAATGTAAGGGGGATGAGCTAAGACCAATTCAAACACTCAAACAATCCCAAATGAATAAATTCCTAAGATTTGAACTTGTACTTGAAAGTTACACTGATAAAGTGGGAGACTGAGTTTGTTCCTATGCCTGCTTTTGTGTTCATCTGTTAGGAAGAAAGAAGAACAGCAAAGACACATATTTTTCAATTTAGTGACCTGATTCTGCCATAGGAGCAAGGCCTTGTGCTCCAGCAGGACTCACTGGATGATTCCAATGCTGTCTGTTGAGTCTAAACAGGATTTCCCCCCTTTTACCCCATCTAGTGTGATCCTCATCAAGTCTTCCTAGTGCCATAGAGGTGCCCAGCACCCCACCACTTGGTGTGATGCACTGTCTCTACTTCTCTGATATTCTGGGACAATGACTGATAATAATGATATGTAAGATGAATCTGAAAAAGTCTTACTTATTAAAAAAAAAAAAAACCCAGTGCCAGACCTTGGCGTAAATTCTGAAAGATCAAAGAGACAGAATAAGCCATAGCCAACCTCACCTCGCCAGCTCCTCAGCGGGAAGCCTCTGAGTCCTCACAGGAATGGATCTCAACTGAACTGCTGCTCAAAAGCCTCTAGTTCCTGGTCCTCATGCCTTATATACCTTTCTGCTTCCTGCCATCACTTCCTGGGATTAAAGGTGTGTGTCCTTCCCAAGCAAAGACATGAGATCTCAAGTATTGGGATTAAAGGGGTGTGCCACCATACCTGGCTCTGTTCCCAGTGTGGCCTTGAACTCCAGATGGATCTCTGCCTCCCGAGTGATAGGATTAAAGGTATGTGCCAACACTGTCTGGCCTCTATGTCTAATCTAGTGGCTGGCTGTCTCTGATCCCCAGATAAGTTTATTAGGGTGCACAATATATTGGAGGACACAATATATTACCACAGAGATGCATCCCACTTTATGCTACTTCTATTGTTTTGATATACTTACTTGGGATTCCTTGTGTTTTCATTGTTTAGGGATGTTACTAGAAACTGAATTGATGCTTTGTTTCAGCTTGCCAGCTGGAGTTTTAAGGCCAACAATGATGCCTCTTTATCCCAGGGCCTAAGCATTGTACTTTACATGGTAAGCTAGCAGTCTGGATGAGCCATTCTGGAGGACACATTACACACAGCAGGGTCCCAGTGCAGTCTCATGCACACAGATGCTTGCGAAGCTGAGCCTCTTGCTTGCTGTCCTTGTGACTGTTGATCTGGAGCAGTGCCATCGCTACCCTGATCATAAATATATTTCTTGCCTCTCTGCCACCTGGGAGTCAATTGTTGACTCTAATGAACTAGAATTAGAAGCACCAATTCTGGGTTCTCAGATAAAATGCAAACTGCATTAGCTGTTCTGGTCTGTGTTTATTTATTATGTCCTGCTCAGGAGCCATTGCAAATTGTGATAATTCTGTTCACAGTGAATAGATAAAAAGTCTTTCTCTTTTCCATTATCAGGGTTAGGCAAGAATGCAGGGAACTTTTTCTTTTGTAATGATCATTTAGCTCACCCTGAATGAGAGGGCGAAGGCTGAGGTGTAACTAAAACCTGCTGTAAGAATCTTTAAGAACGGAGCCTGGCTTGTAATTCACTAAAGCCCTCTGTGGAACAGATGGCATCTAAGAGGCATGCACACAGACAGAAATGCCTGATGACAAATGGAGGCAACACAACCAAGTCAGCAGTGAACTTGGCTGAGGGAAGGACTTTTATTTAAGGAAAGGATCCACAGTAAGGGAAGGACTTTTATTTAAGGAAAGAATCCACAGTAACTAAGCAGGAGCCAGAGGGCAGAGGGAATAGTCGGAATCCATAGCAGCAATGACAGAACAAACAAACCCTAAATTCATTATTTATTTCAGCACAAGATTTTGATTGCCAGGTGGGTCACACAATTTACTCCACACAAGGCTTGTAATTTCCAGCGTGAAATGTTGTCCAAATCTTCAAAGACCCTACAATGTTCTACCCAGTCCTCCCAATTTTCCAAATATGAGCACATTTCTTCTTCATAATTCTAAGCCTTTCTCAGTAATCACTCTTCAGACCACTTCAACCCATAACACTACTTCTAGACCCAGCTCCCTTCATCCTGGCGGCATAGCAGTCTCGTTTAACCTCTTGATATATTGCTGTACTTTTTAATTTACAAAGAAAAATGATCTGAAGAGCCAAAAGTCCTCAGCCCTGTTCAGTACATTTCCAGACAAGATGTGGTGACTGCTTACCAGGGTGGGTGAGCATGACGTCAAGCCTGAGAACCGCCTTGGCTGTTGCTAGTACCGAACTCGGAGTAATGATATGACGGGTGTTCAACAGAATAGGCTTTAAAGATGGATGAGCCTCTGTCTGAAAGAGGTTGCCCCTTCTTGTGACCTGTGTGTCTGCTACAATGGTTTTTCATTGGTGCTGTAATGAATTATCACAATGTTGGTGTTTGGAACTGAGTATCTCTCAGTTCTAAGGACCAGAAATCTGAATTCAAAGTGTGGGCAGAGCTCTGGTTCCTGGAGGCCTTAGGGAGAACCTGTTTCTTGCCTTGTCTTGCTTCCAGAGTCTTCAGTCTCCCCCTGACTCGTCCTTCGTCACTCCCCTCTTCGCCTACGGGGTCACATTGCCTCCTCTCCTCCTGTGTTTTCCCAGTGTGCATCGAACCTCCTTTGACTCTTAGGAAGAAGTTTGTAATTGAGTGTAGAACTCAGCAGTGTGTTGCAGAACTACCTTCCCCACCCTCACCCGCTATGTTCTCCTAGCCCCTCCCAGAACTCAGGCCTACCTTTTGCCCAGTTTCACAGATTATGGAGATTTGATCTGGATATATCTTGGATGACAGGCCACCGTTCAATGCATGCAGTTTTCAACTTGTTGGAACTGCGGAGGCTCATCTCTAAGATGACAAAGACAATTTTTTTTTTTTATTTTGTGAAATTTGGAAAGGAAAAGTAAAATACATCTCCCATTCAAATGTTTTGCAAGTTCATAAACATGGTTTACATTGCTATTGTAATAAATTCAGCCCCACAGTACTTTGTCCCCTAGAGGTCTCTCCTATGTGCTCAAAAATACACTAGCTATCATGTGAAATGGGACACCCCCACATCCTACCCAAGTGCCCTTGCTTGTGACCTTTGCTTCATACTAAGGCAGGGCTGTGTGAGCCTGGGTCCTTCCTGGTGAGGTTCCTGGAACGGTCCACACTGAATTCCATAACTAGATCTACTGTCCCCTTCTCTACCAAGACTGTCAGTTGGAAGAGCTGCTGGCTGCTGCCCCATAGACCATGTGTCACCACCGCCCTAGATGGAGGTGCTGAAGTGCCACAGTGTGCTTCTTCCCTCCATGAGCATGAACAGCCATGGACTCTTGACAAGATACAAAGACGTGCTCTCTTAATTAACAAGTAACAAATATGAGATTTAAGGCTCTATCTAAAATTAGGTCCAATCACAAATCAAAGATGCAGTCCTGTGATGAATGCATGAGGTCATATATGAATCAGAGAGGTGTGAATCTCTGTGATGAGTAAACCTAAGCCTCAGGCTAGAATCCTCCACTCCTCTTACATACTTCACCTTGACCTCACAAACACATGAATGTCCCTTGTATGTCACCTAGATTATACAGTAGTTACTCAATAATCCTAGGAATTGCACAGTGTAGGTTGCCAGTAAATACTCTTTAACTAATGAATACATGAATATTTATTACAATAGAAAAATGGTAATATTGCCCATAAGATTATAATCATTCAAACTTGGCCTCTGAAGCTAAACTCTCCTACTGTTAATTGGCCATTAAGTATAAGCCTCTAAATATAGACTCTTGTGCATTCATCTGCATGCAGATAGCCATCCACATGTCTGATCAAACTTGACTGCCTGGACACTTGCTTTGCAGGATTTCCAGTTATGTTAAACTCTTACAAAATTCTATAAAGGGGAAGGCCTGGACTTTATCTTCTAAACCCAGGAAAAATCTTCTCCTAATTCTGCAGTAATGTTTACTAGTGTGAGAAACCAATGAATGAAATGTTAAAATGTTCATAGCTTAACTTCTGGTGGAAAAAAATTAATGTAAGAATTTATTTTAACTCTTTCCAAATTTGAGAGGGAAAGAAATAAGCAATAAAAATTATATATACATATAATACATGTTATATTATATAATATATTATACAGAGTGGCATTCTGATCAGCATACATGTTTTGAAATTATTGCTCCAGCCACATTATCATATCCATCACCTCATGTGCTTATCATTTTTTCTGTCAGGTTAGAGAGCTTAGAGTGACTTTTAGGGAATTTTGTATGTGTAATATGCTGTCGTGAACTATAGTTACCATGTGGAAATCTAGGACACATTCATCTTGTAACTGAAAGTTTATACCCTTGGCCCAAGTCTCCCCATTTCTCCTCTCTGAACCCTGGGCATCACCTTCCTTCCCTCAGGTTTTGAGTTTAACTTGTTTGGCTTGTTCACGTAAGCGAGATCATGCAGAATGTGTTGTTCCATGTCTGGCTTATTTCCCTAGGCATAGTATCCTCAAAGTTCCCCCAGCTTGTCACAGTGCTAAGATTTCTTTCTTTTAAGGCTGAATCATGTTCTACTATAAACTTGATCTTAGTGCCTTAGTTCAGAAATCAGAAGACACTTCCATTGTTTCTGTGTCATACTATGGTAGTTCTGTTTTCAGTATTTTTTTTTTTTTTTTAGGGTTTCAGGTTTTCTAAGCTGTGTTATGGCTACACTAATTTGTAGCCTCACCAATTCTACTCCCATTTCTTCGCGGTGATAAATGTTTTTGTTGCTGTTTTAGAAATGAGAACCTGCAGACCTAGAAAATCGTGACTTGCCCACATAAATATAAAAGCCCTTGCCCTCCCTAATGCAAAGCTGAGATTGTTTCAAAGGCAGTACACCAAAGTGTCTTAGCATTTACAGTAATTTATGTTCCAAGGACCAGTAGTCATCTCCAACTCCTGAAATCACCATAGATTAACATGCTCCAGATCTGATTGGGGCCAAGCGAATTAAAGTAATTATAATGAAAATATGTTGGTATTTATGCTAACATCTACTAGAAAATGCAACCTCAAGAAGTGAGCTGACATAGTGCTGAATACCCTGTGTGCTCTCACGAAACACTTGAAGGTTGAAAATCCAGAAGGTTGGGTAATTTGTGGGAGAAAGAATGGGAAACCACAGGATAAAGGATGAGTTTAAATGCAAAGGAAGGGGATGGGAAATGCAACTGCCACTGCATTAGTGTAAACTAGCAGAAATTGATGGACATGGGGGCACTGGAAGCGCTGGCTTCTCTCTCCCTCCATCATATACATCATAGCATTCTGTTTCAGATTCGCATGTTAGGCCTTTCTTTTCTCAATTATAGCAACTGGTAGAATTTCCACTGTGTGCTGCTGTAAAACCATTTAGTAGGAGTACCTGTTATACTAGGAAACAGAAGAAAGACAAGATTGGGCCCCTTCCCTGGTAGCTCTGAGGTCTGGGGTACTTTTCTTTGCTTCACTGGGCCTTGGTGATTTTCCTCATGTATAACATCAATGCAATAATACTGATAGTCTTGCTGTGACTTCAGATAGATGATCTGTGTAATAGTGCTTGTTGAAGCATAGGCTTGGACACATGTTTGCTAATAAAAGGTGTGCTTATTATTTCTTTGTCAACTTCACACAAGTTATGGTCAGCTAAGAGTAAGGCAGAGTTTCCTCCATCAGACTGGCCCATGGGCAAGTTTGTTGTGAGGGGTTTTCTTGATTAATAATTGATGTGGGAGGACCCAGCCTACTCTGAACGGTAACATACCTGAGCAGGTGGTCCTAGACACTGTAAGAAAGCAGGCTGAACAAGCTATGTAGATCAAGCCAGTAACCAACATTCTTCCATGGCCTCTGCTTCATTTTCTGCCTCCAGGTTCCTGCCTTGAGTTCCTGCCTTGACTTGCCTCAATGATAGACTATAATAGGTATGTGTGAGCCGGATAATCCCTTCATTGCACAAGTTAGTTTTGGCCATTGTGCTTATAACAGTAACAGAAAGCAAACTGGGATAACAAGCTTGCTCCACTATTCCTCACTTGCTGTTCTAGACCTGATTGCCTCACTAGAAATACAGAACAGTCAAGAGCCTCCATTCAGAATTCTGTTTGATTTAAGTCATATGCAAAATTGTATGAGTATAAATATCTATGATTCCTTATACAAAGAGTGGGTACATCCAAAAGTGATTTCCATCATTAAGATTTTTTGCAACAGCCGGGCGGTGGTGGCGCATGCCTTTAATCCCAGCACTCGGGAGGCAGAGCCAGGCGGATCTCTGTGAGTTCAAGGCCGGCCTGGGCTACCAAGTGAGTTCCAGGAGAAGGCGCAAAGCTACACAGAGAAACCCTGTCTCGAAAAACCAAAAAAAAAAAAAAAAAAAAAAAAAAGATTTTTTGCAACAGCAGAATTATCCTCGAGTTAACAACTTTATCAGAAACAAAACAAAGAGTCCTCTATCACTTGCTTCAACTATTAAAATCAAACAGAGAAGATGGTTATAGACACATGGTCACTTGCACCTCCATCCCAGTCTAGCAGGCAGCAAGAGGTAAGACTTGAGAATGGTCAGATTCATAGACTCCCCTTAAATGGATGAGTGTTGGAATCTGAGAATGGAGACAGGTCAGCAAGGCCCAGGCAGCCAAGATATAAACCCTGGAAAGTGGCAAATTAGACATGAAGTGAGCAGAGGAAGCATGTTCAAAGCTGGGAGGAGGATGAGGACCACCTGTAGTCATGACCCTTTTTCCATATCATCTGTTGTTGATGGCCTGCAATAATTAAAGGGGAATTTCTCTTCGCTTATCTTCTACAGCAAAGATAGCAAGAAAGCAGAGGCAGATTCCCAATATCCAATATCTACACTTGAACAGTCCAGATAAAACTGCCCATAGCTGGAGGAATCAGTTCCCCTAAGACTACAACTTGCCCTCACCATCTAAAAGGAAGGACATTCAAGGTGATGTACAGGGCAGTCTCTTATTGTTCCTTGATAAGAGCCCCTTGGAACTTTCAAAGTAGAAAGTCCTAGATTTTCTTTACCATAAACTCTTGTAATTGCTGGGCACAGAAAGTGTCCAGTTCCTTGTGAACATAATTTTTTACCCAGTTTAGAGAAATCATCTACCTTTTAAAAACAAAGTGTCTTACCAAATAGCATGCAGTGGGAGCTTCCTGCTGGCAGAGAGGAGGACCTCAGCCCAAAAAGGCCTGGGAACTCTGTGCTTAGTGGGGATAAGAAGCAGACTTAAAAACATTTAGTTAGACTTATTATTATTGGAATTGTCCACACAAGTGGTGTGCCCCTTCTTAGTTAAACATCAGGCAATTTAAATTGCCACTGTCTGAACCCAGACTTCTGGATCAATTGTTCTGAGCTATTTTGAGGAGGTTGGGATAGGGGGTGGGGCAGCAAAATGTTCTTTAGGTTTTGGTGTTTCTTTGTGCAGAATTTTGTTAAGTCATGACATAAAAGCTTGCTCAGGCATACATTTGACAAATCCTGCTGTAAATTAGGATCGCAGTGACAGATCCCGTTCCATGCCCAAACACAGTTCATATATCTAAGCATTTAGCTTCCCCACAGGCAGATCCTTCATATTCATTATTCCAAAGATACTTATGAACTCCTATACTCTGTGCACTGTGCTAGATGTTAGAGATAAGCTGAGCTTCGTGTGGCTTCCAATCTCTCATCTCTTGTTTATATAAATTGTATGTCCCAAACTCAATCACTTATAATTACTATATAAGTTTCTCTATGTTGATATAACAATTATCCCAAGATTTGGTGTATATTTAAAATTCTCTTTCAATTCATTATTATATTTAAAATTATTTATAGGAAAATACTTTCTATGACGAGTAGATAAATGAAAACTCTTGCGATGTGGGGTCGTAAGCTACATACATGTAAATGGGATGGAAATCAGCCTGGATGAATGCATTTGAGGTGAATCTTGTTATCAGGTGATACATTTGTACATGGAGACACACTGACAATCATAGGGCTGTTCATAAACTAATCAGAACCCCTGAAAAGAAACAGTTTTCTGTACGTCTCCATTCTACCTGCCACAGCCTCGTGAATTAGTGTAAGCATGCTCCATGCTCTGTCAAGCTCTCCTTGGAGCTGTCAGCTTGCAGACTGGCTTTGCATGGAGAAATTTTTTGGTTGAAGGCCTGAGATTGCTTTGATAAACTGGAGTTAGAAACTTCATTCCAATGTGTTTTCTTTCTTTAGTAATCTGCAGGCAGCATATTTTCATTGCATGTGTAGATATCCAGAATCTTTTATTTCATTTTTTCCCATTTGCTATAGAACGTATAGTCCCAGACCTGGTGGTCACCTATCAGTAGCCTAAAAGGCTGGATCCTGGGCTCCTCACTGGGGCATGGGCTCTTCACTGCAGACTGGGCTCCTCACTGAGTCTGGGTTCCTCAATGGGCCTGGGTTCCTCACTGGGGCCTGGGCTCCTCACTGGGACATGGGCTCCTCACTGGGGCCTGGATTCCCCACAGTAAGGCCTGGGTTCCTCATTGGGGCCTGGGTACCACACAGTAAGGCCTGGGCTCCTCCCTGGGGCCTGGGCTCCTCACAGTAAGGCCTGGGTTCCGCTAGTGTGTGTCTTCCTCATACCGCCATGCTAGTACTCCATTGGTGTTTGCACATGGATTCCTTTCCTTTGGAAGTTTCTTAATCTAACCTGGATTTTTGTGTCTGACTGGCATGAGAATCCCTTAAAGAAATATCTCTGCTGAATTAGATTCTTCATTACGCATAGATCAATATTTAAGCTTTGAACACTTTGTCAGTTTGGAGAAACACAGTAGGGAGAAATAAAAACGAATAATCAGAACACTGATTAAAGCACACTACACGCCATCTAGGTAAGCTTGTTTTGTGCCTTGTACTGAGTTTCTATAGGGTGATGCCACATTTAGTTGTGTATAAAATGTATTCTTTCAATAACTGCGTAAATCTAGCATAATGGCTATGTCCAGCCAGCCGTCCTCACAGCAGGACAGTTCTGTGGCATCTACAGAGGGAAATGATGCTGATTTTGACTAAATTACAAGAGAAGAAAGCCAAAGAAAGAAAAGTTGTAGTAACTGGTGTGAGTCACGTGACTGCTGGATGAAAACAGTGTGCTGCATTCTCTCCTGCCCCTGGTGATGCTGGTTAGGACCAATCTGGGGTGCTTTGCTGACTGCCTAGGGGGCATGTTAGTTCATACAAACTTGTCTCCAAGGTTCTAGTATTTAAAAATGCTACTTCTCCAAAAGATGGAACTTTCTGATCCAGGACTCATTTTTGCATTGCATATTTTTCTTGTTACCCCTTGATGTCAACTCTGGTAGCTTATTTGAAGTTACAGCTTACTGGACAATTTCTCTTTGGCTTTCATGTCCTATTGAAAAGTCCCCAGCTCTAGCACCTACTCCTGCCCTCAGGAAGAGCTGGCTTAGCAGGAGAGGGCAGCAGAGAACAGCCTGGCCTGCAGCAGGAAGGGGAAGGTTTCAGGCAACCAGAAGGTGACTTGAAGGATGGGAGGACTTTTCAAGACAGCAGAGCTTTGAGACCACGTTTCCTTGCCTGTGCCTCCTCCAACTTTAAAGAGACCAAAATACCACTGGAACAGGAGTGGGCTCTCACAGCCACATTGTGTAGAGAGATCAGGATTGTTTAATTGCAGCCAGTGTGATATGGCATACATTTCCAATGATCCCTTAGCTAACTGTTGGCACTATTACAAATAGAAACAAGTTCATGTGCCATATTATCAGTCAGACCCTCCTTTCCAATAAATCAGAAGAGTGGAGGAAATTTGATAATCTTTCCAAAACGGAAAACATATTTTAACAATCTGAAATCCATTTATTCTCATATTTCCCAATTAATATTTTGGACATTGAGACAAAATTTGTGCCACAGGAGAGCATGGTGTATCATCTCTGACTAGCTCTAAGTTAATATGATAACCATGACAAGTATCACAGGGGCACTGAGTAACTTTATCCCAAGAAGGCACCTCGGCAGTTGTGCATTGTGCTCTCAGCTCTTATTACTTCCAAAGTAGGGCATCTGCACTGGGAGGCCAGATGTGTGCTGTGTCTTAACTTCTCTTTTCTTAAAGAAATGCTTTTATGAAAATCAATTATGCAAAAAAGGTAAAGTGAACCTGGAGGAATGAGCACATTAGACCCTCCCTTGCTGCCTACCTGTGCTATTGTCTTTGATTAGCTTCATGTCCCGGGATAGCCCTGAAGGACTAGGTATGCCGTGACATGGTGGCAGGAACCAGTACTTTTTAGCCAGAGATGTGTGGTCAACTTTTACCCATCGTTGAGAATCTGTGTGACACCAATCTTGTTGTCTGTGTCTTGATGTCTTATTACTTTCAGATTTTTCACCTAGAAAAATATCAATAGCATAATGTAATAAAGGGAGTTGAGCATTAAATGGGACATCTGGAGAGAAAGGAGCTGGGTGGAAAACTGGATATTAACATTGTTAAGAAGTGAGAAAAGTTGGAGGGATGACCGAAGTGGAGCTCTGTAGGCTCAGGTAGAGGCCAGTCACTTGGACAGCTTCGTGTTGCTTTCATCCCTCAAGGTTAACTTGCCTGGATGCATATGCATCTGTACATATAAAGAAAACACAAACCTATTTTTTTCTGGAGGAAGAGTTTCCAAGTGCATCTTTGCTTTGTCTGGCATTTGAAGGTGAGTGTGGACGAAGCTAAGGGGTCCTCTGGTCCTCAGAGTCGTGGGAGCTCACAGAAAGTGACAGCCTCAGACAGACTGGAGTCAGCCCCAGCCCGAGAGAAAATTAAATACTTCCTTTAGCCTTAAGAATGAAGGCAAAGCCAGGTGGTGGTGGCGCACGCCTTTAATCCCAGCACTCGGGAGGCAGAGCCAGTCGGATCTCTGTGAGTTCGAGGCCAGCCTGGGCTACCAAGTGAGTTCCAGGAAAGGCGCAAAGCTACACAGAGAAACCCTGTCTCGAAAAACCAAACAAAAAAAAAGAATGAAGACAAAGTGGAAGAAGGGGTAGACAGTCCTAAGAAAGAGCAGTGCCCCCCCCCAAACTCACAAGACCTCTTCTCACTGGTTCTCTCTTCTTAGCTGTTTAGACAAGGCTTTGGTTTCAGTCCAAAACAGTGCTGGATAAAGGGGGCATATTCCAGGGGACTTTCGGTAGTACCAGGCAAAATTGAAGTCAATATCACTTGAGTCTGAAGTTTGACCAGGGAAGTCTGTGGGCCAAGAATCACTAAAGCCACCCCAAACATGAAAGGATCTTCATCCCTGGTGTCCATAAGCAGTCTGATGGGAAGGGCATCTCTAACTGCCTTCTCATAGTTCCCTGGGTGATCTATATGTAAAATAGAGATTTGTACCAACCATGCCTCTTTATTAGGCATCAGCTTGAATATTTCATGCGTTAGAGAATTGGGATTAATGCTCTAAAAAAGCGTCTTATGAAATAAAACTACTGAAATATGCCTCTGAATGGATTTCAGAAACATGTCTTCCAGGCTTCCTGGAGTCCCCTGAAAGGAAAAGGTTTATCTGATCATCAGTAAATTATGAAAGAAAAAAATGCCTATGCTGTTAATAATTGACCATGGTTTTCCTTCTCTTTGACCCAGAAACTCCCTGCCTCTTAGTCTCTTAAACATCTATTAATACCCAGGTTACGAGAGTGGCTTCACAACCTCCCAATCCTGCCATGTCTCTAGGGGAAACCGACTTGCTGGAAAGCCCACAGGGTCTGAGAAGCAGGCTTTTCCCAGCTGCCCAAGAAAGCCAGAAGCCTGAAAGGCCAGTCACAGACTGTCTGGCAAGGACAAAGGGGATGGAGAAGCTTAACTCCTGGATGGCTGGACCCAGGAAGTTGGTGGCCTCCTTTCTCTTTGCCTCATGGAGCAGAATTTAAAAGCCAAGCATTCTGTTAGTTCTTAGTTAGTTCTTGCTAGCTTGTCATTTTGCTGATGTACTTATGGAGTGCACAGTATCCAGAAGAGGCTGTGGCTGCCTGGGACAAGCTGAGGCTGACATGAGATAGACAGAGCTTCCAGGTTACTACTGCACTTAGACCCTCTTAGCCAGAACCTCTCCTCTTTTCAATTCAGAAAAGTCAGCAAATGACCGATTAATTAGAGTGCTTTCCCAGTGCTGTTGAAATCTTTTTGAGTTTTCCTATGTAATTATTATAAACACATTCATTTCTGAACAATGCAAAATTTATTGAACAAAAGCCAGGTGCCGTTAAGTCCTAAACTTAGCATATACAAACATTTATTCATACATACATAAATACATACATTCACATGTACATACATATAGCAAATGTTATATGACTCCAAAAGTCATCTCAAAATATAAACCTGGGAAGTAACTCAGTATGCAAGATCACATGTTGAACAAGCCTAAAGACCTCATTTTGAACACCCAGCACCCATATAACCAGCTAGGCATGGCTTTACAGGCTGTAACCCCAGTATCTGAGAGTAGAAACAAGCAGATCCTGGAAGCTTGCTGATCAGGCAGCCTAGCCAAACATGGCTAGCTTCCGGTTCAGTGAGAGACCCTGTCTCAAAGCATTAAGGCACAGAGCAATAGAAAAAGACATCTGGTGTCCTTCCCTAGCGTCCATCTGCGCACACATGGGCACTTACTTCAAATTCTATATACATTCATCACCACACACACACACACACACACACACACACACACACACACACACACCAAATGAATCTCACTTACACGGGTTCTCTGTAGTAGATCCTGGCTTTATAAAAAAACATTTAATACATGTGCCTATTGCTACATGTGAAGAGATAATAAATCTTAATCATTTTTGTTTTCTTAGTGCTTAATAAAATGCAGAGGCCAAGAAAATGATACTCACAAGTGGTCCATCTGTCCTCTCTGTTGCTGGGCCCCTTTGTAATTACACAGGGCACAGTGATGAATTATGGGCAATGATCTTTGAATGGAAGTGATGCATGGGTCTCTTCCTTTCTATTACAGTTTCCTGGCATGTGTCTAGCAGGCATATGTTCTGGGTGACACAGCTCCAGGATGGGGCAATCCCCATCAATGTGGATCTGTGTGAATCAGAATCTTTTTTGTTGGATGTGAAGCATAAGCAAGAAACCATCTTCTGTGATATTCAGTTACTGGGGTTTGGGGGTCAATTTGTGACTTGGTTAACAGAGCATATTAATGCAAGCATCAAGCAGGTAGTGTACATGCAATTAATGTTTGCTGAATAAATAAGAAAATTCTTTTATCTTAACTTCAATGTGCTAAATTCATAATTTTAATCTTAACCAACATATTTGAGCTCTGTTTGTGTGCAGGGCTAAGTAAGTAACTAACCCAATAACCATAGGTACATTATATAACAGCCCTAGGAAGTATTCTTCTCCCACTTTGAGTAAAGTAAGATAAAGCCTCGAGCATCTAAGCCTGGCACAGAGCACCCTGAAGACTATTCAAATACCAGTGTTCTGAACACAGCCCTACTAGCTTACCTGACCTGTGTCTGTCTGTCCTGGATCCCTTAACCACTTCCTTTGCTGGCAGGTTGTATGTTTAGGTAGGCAACCTCAACACCAGCCAGAGTCCCTAGAACTTAGTCCTTATTCCTGAATTCAGCAAGTTCTCATGAATTAAATTACTGTAGAAAAGCTTATGATTCCTGGTAAGAAGGAATGCAGGGTAGATAGGGTTCAGTGCCAGGGTCAGGGGTCCGGGGCTGGAAAACAGTGATGTTGAAAGCATCTGATGTTACGCTATCGGATCATGTTATTAAATCAGTTTTTGTCAATGAATTAGAAAAGTATTTCTACCATTGGAGTTTGGGATTACGTATCAGGTTGCTTATCCTTCGTTTCCTCCCTTCTACACATGATACTGATACCCCTAATTCATTGTAACTTCAACATAGCACTATGCCCCCCCATTCTTTGATTCATTGCTTATTTATGAAATATTCTTGCCAGGATTTAAGACAGAGCCCTTCCTAGGAACACTCCCCACAAGTTGTTTGTGGCCACGCAAGGGCTATTGTTGAGGGTTTGAACAGAATGCACTGAGAACAGAATGGCATGTTGGGGAAAGATGTGTCTCACACAAGGTGACCTCTCCCAGACCTTGAAGGAAACTTGGGTCCCTCTGAGAAGGGAGTGGGACACTCTGAAGAGAGGCAGGGGGTCAGCAGGTGACCATGCTGGACATGCCGGCACTTGTTTCGTGAATGCATCCCTTTGTTTATTAGCCCTACTCCTAGTGCTGGTAATTAGTTGAAGCATAGGTTTTATGGGAAAGGTTAGCAGAGAAATAAACAGCAAAAGTTAATATCTGGTCAGGGATGGCTTTGTCTTGTTAATTTCTGGGTCTCACTTAAGGTGAAATCCAAATGGCTTCAGAGTCTTGGAACGCAAGCCTTGACTTGAGTGAAAGAGATAGATATCCTTACTGTGTTTGAATTTAATATTTGTTGTTTCCAGGTTCAGACAGACACAGTCAGCATTGGAACTTAGCAATAGCTGGGAGTTGAATATTCTTTCACCTCAGTGTGGCCCAGTTTACAACCTTCCTGGAGTTTCTGTCTCCACTAATAAAACCCTGACATTGTTTTAGAAACAAACATGGTAATGGGGTGAAGGAAGCCTGGTTTATAAGGGAGCTGTTAGACCCAAAACATGCTGTGAGGGCTGCTTCAGACATTGTCCTCCTCCCACATGCCCTGGCCTTAGACTCCTGTTCTGGTTCTTAGCGTTTCCTGACTCAGATCCATTACTTTCTTAACCTTCCTACTCTTGAAGGGCTTGGTGCAGTTCCTTTCTGTAACTACACATTTACCTTTCCTCAAAGAATATGTTGATACTTGAAAAGAAAGAGTGACTAAGACTTAGTCTTGAAAATGGACCACATAGTATGGTTAAAAGTTAACTGTACGGGAACAGAGCTGAGGAACGGTGACCCTCATATTGTGGCATAAACATTTATTTATTTAGCCAAAAACTTCTGGCTAAATCCACAAACTCCAAATTTTCAGAAAATTACATCCTTCTTAGGTAAAATTAGATAGGATTTGGTTTTGTTTTTCCTCTGGAAATTATGTTTTCAAATGCCCCCTGAATTCACACCAAAAGCTGCATGTAAATTATGATATTAGTTCCACAGTGATAACATGCATAGAACATGCATGGAAAAACCCCAGCACTGCTGATGCCAGGTTCTCAGCTGTGGCCCCTGGATGGGCCATTCGTTCTAGAGACCTTAAAACAAACACTCTTCCATAATGACACAGAATCTGCATGCCCAAGCCTGGCCAACTGCCTGTTGAGTGGTGCAATAAATGTACAGTAAAGGGAGGTTTAGAATGAACTAGAATAACCCAGGTTCATCTCAAGAGGAAGATTCCAGGCATTAGGCATTAAGTCACCATTGCTCATTTAGAGGAAAGCATTTTCTCTAGTTAGAAATAAACTTAACATATATTTGATGATTTGGAAATACATTTTTATTTACTCTTTAAGAACTCCATACATGTATACAATGTATTTTGATTATATTCCCCACATCCCCTCTCAGACACCCTAACATCACATCCCCCTCCCAGATTTATATCTTCAGTATTGTTTATCCAATGAGTTAAACTTGTACTGTTCATATGTATATGGGTGTAAGGCCATCCACTGAGCATTGATAGCATACCAGGGGCTGACTCTCTTTATTTAATAATATTTTAATAAATAAGAATATTACATTCAAGGTACCCAAAAGTTCAGCAGGTAGAACTTGTGGTTTGCCACTGCTGTTTTAAAGGGTTTTTTTTTTTCTGTTGTGGTTTTGTTTGAATGACATAGTGACAAACCATTATTATATATTTCATTTTCTCCAGCTTACAGGCGATTTCATTAGTGGTAAAGCTTATCAAAAGACAATAGTGGATAAACTGTCCTATACCAGATATTTCAATATGATCTAAGAAACTATGACAAGGGGATATGGCTTCTCCTCCTTATACTTCAGCTCTTTGCAGGTAAATGCCCAGTCATGTGCCCATAAAAACTGAAATTATGACCTTCATTTTCTGTGGCTCCAAGTTAGAGCAAAAGTGTTCCATCAATAAAATTTTCAATGGTTTTTCGATCCTCATCATATCACCCAGCAATTCTCTCTTTGAGCTGCGATAATAGCAGCAATTAGGCAGCTTTTAGTCCTCAACCCCTTTTAACTCTTGCTGTCATATAAATGAGCGCATAGCATATACATGTAGCTGCTGAGGAGGAAAAGCCGTCAGCAGCAGAGGCAGGGAAACATTACCCCATTCATGAATTATCTTCCCTTCTCCCTTTAGCCCTAAAGGTTAAATGGGAAGATGCTTGTTTGCCTCACTTTCCATTCTGACCACAAGTGAAGGCCTTGACAGGGCTCTGCAGATGGGTTAAGAACACAAGGCTTATGATAATCAAACACGCTTGCATTTATTAGTAGCCACTAATGGCATGTAATTAAAGTAATTACAGGAAGGCAAACAGACAATTAACTTCTTGGAAGTGTCAAGAAAAGGGCACGCACAGAGTTTAAAGTTCTTAGACATGCGGTTCATTTTTATGTCCCAGAAATATTAAGAAAGGTGATGCTTCCAGAATGGGAGTTGATGTTAGGCTTTTGTGAAGCAACTGTGGAATGCATGAGATGAAAGCCAAGAGCCATGAGAAACTTGTTGGTAGCATTGGGGAAAAGAAAGGGGGTGAGACCATAACCAGCATTCAAAAAATGTAGCGAAGAATAGAATAACAAATGATAAAGAGGATGGTGGATGTATCCACTTTTCTTCACCCATTCTGCATGTTTCAAAGCATGAATTAGTCCTTGTTGGAATTGCTCAAAAGTTATTAGTATCTTTCACAGGTTTTGCCAACCCAGCTAGACCCTTGGTCCCCAGTCTGACAGGCAGGTAGACTGCTTTGTACTGATACTTACTTCAGTTACCAAGATTAAGTGCTCTATGCAGTAACACACAAGTGTTCCATAAATGATAGTATTAGGTTTTATTTACCATAACAAAATACCTGAGACTAGGTGTTATATAAAAAATCGAGGGTTATAGAGTTATTAAGCTTATAGACTCTAGACTCTAGAGCAGTGATTCCCAATCTTGCTAACACTGTGACACCCCCCCCCATATACACACACTTTTTTAATTCATCTATTTACTTTTTATCCCAGGCACAGCCTTCCACCACCCATCCCCCCTCCATCCACTCCCCCCTCCTCCCCATCTCCTCCTCTTCCATCTCCATCCAGCAAAGGACAGCTCTCCTATGAGTATCAACAAAACATGGCATATCAAGTTGCAGTAAGACTAAGTACCTCACCTTATAGTAAAGCTGGGCAAGGTGATCCAGTTTGAGGAGTAGGGTCCCAAGAGCTAGGAAAAAAATTGGTGACAGCTGTTAGGAGTCCCACAAGAGGACCAAGCTACACAACTGTAACATATATGCAGAGTGCCTAGGTCAGTCCCATGCAGGGTCCCTAGTTGTCAGTTCAGTCTCTGCGATCCCCTATGAGTCCGGGGTAGTTGACTGTGTGAGCCTTCCCATGGTGTCCTTGACCCCTCTGGCTCCTACACTCCTTTCTCCTCCTCCTCAGGATTCCCAAATTCCACTTAATGTTTGGCTCTGGGTCTCTGCATCTGCCTCCATCAGTTGCTACATGACTCCTCTCTGGTGACAGTTGGGCCAGGCACCAATCTGGTCACAGGAGATGGCCATTTCAGGCTATTTACCAGCTATTGCTAGGAGTCTACACTGGGGTCTTCTCCATAGACTCCTGGAAGATTCCCCTGTGCTAGGCTTCCACCTGACCCTCAAACACTCTTGCAGTCCTCTTTGGCACTTTGCTCTTCTATGTCCCCCACAACCTGATCACTTATGTTCCTTTCCCCACCTGACACTGTGACCCTTTAATACAGTTCCTCATGTTGTGGTGACCCCAGTTATAAAATTATTTCATTGCCACTTCATAACTATAATTTTGCTACTGTTATGAATTGTAAGTATTTAATATGTAAGATGTCTGATATGTGACTCCCCATGGAGGTCACAACCCACAGGTTGAGAACCAGTGCTCTAGAGGTTCAAGCCCATAGAGCTGGTAACCTTATAGGAGACCCCCGCCCCACAACGTGCACACACAGACACACACCATATATCTGTGTTACAACATGGTAGACAAGCAGAAAGGGGGATGAATATATGAAGTGGCCTCAATGTATTACAAGTATTCTGTGAGAACAACTCAAGAAACCAGTATTAATCTGTTCTTGCATCACGGCGCTCCCATGGCCTGGTTAGTTTCCGTGAGGCATCATCTCCTAAAGGTTCCATTACCTCAACACTGTTACACTGGAGACCATGCTCCAAGAACATGGGCTTTCAGAAGCAGACCATGCTTCAGCCATATCCAAAGAATAGCACTAATGAGTATATGAGTGTGTATGACTCAGGCATACAAGAGCACATTGAACCTTCTCTTATTGGTAATTGAATCATCACAGTATGGTAGATGAAGGGCCAGCTAAAGTAATAAGATAAGGCCTTCCCCTCAAATTAGCATGTCTCTGAAGACAAATACGAGCTCTCTGCAATCCAGATATGAATACATTAGGACATGCCTTATATTCAGGATTTTCCTATGCAACTATGTATGCTCTTTGTTATTCTTACCAAATGCAAGAAATAATTCCCAGCAATGTCCCCAGTTCCATCCCATTCAAAAACAAATGGATGAATGTTTGCATGAGAAAGTCCAATCCCCCTTTTCAGACATTCATAATTACTGACCAGTCACCCAATGAATATATTTCCTGTGATTCTATGAATATCTAATGTTTCAATCTCTTTATTTAAATTTATTTATTTTATTTGTATCTGGGGAGTGGTTATGTGTGTGTATAGATGCCACCGGTCAACCTCTAATGTCTTTCCTTAGAAGTCATCTGTCTTGACTTTGAGACAAGGTTTCCCATTGGCTTAGAGCTGGCTTATTAGGCTGGGCCAAGTGGCCAATGAGTCCCCAGGATATAACTGTCTCTGTCACCTCAGCACTGGGATTACAACATCACCACATTTGGCTCTTTACCATCATGTAAAGATTTTCTTGTCATAACAATAGTGACATCCTTGCCTAATTTCTACCTCCTGCTTCTTCCTCTGAACAACTAAGGTTTTATCAGAATCATTTTCACCCAATTTATTTATTCCTAGGTAGACCTCATCTCGACAGTAACGCTAAGATTCAGAAAGAAATGCTTTGCCTTGGGTCTCCCTGTCTTTTTCCAAGGAAAGCATAATTTCATACATACATTTGCCTTCATCCTGCTATTGTCCTTCATCCAGTCAACTCCTACTTAAATGTGAAGATTCAGTTTCAATATCAACATTACCAGAACGTCCCTCTTAAGTCCTCCAGGCTGCACCTTTGTGCTCTTTACATCATGCTTCATTCATACTATCCTGTTGTATCTGTATCAATGATATGAAATTATCTAAGAATGGGGCTTTGTCAGTTGTTAAATCCAGCATCTCTTGGGGAAACTCTCTACTATCAATCCCCTGACCCTGAATCATAGCTGCACTATTTCAGGTGATCTGAACATCTTGAATGACTCCTGAAGGACTCAGATCTGTAACGACTATTTTGATAGGTTTGGGAAGAGTGTCTACAGTAGATGAAGACAGTTCAGAAAAGATTTAGAGAGCCCCATTTAAAGGGAGCAGTCACAAAACACTTCCAGTTCTCAGATTCTGAAATTATGGTCAGCCTGGTCTTTGTCTCTTTGAACTCCACAGCTGCCCCCATTCACAGCTACAAGGCAGCACAGTGCTTAAGTGCATATGGAGTATAAGTACCATTGGCAGATTTGAAAAGAGTTTGGGTGGGATCTGAGAAAGTGGCAAATGTTTCAAATGCTTAAGCTTTTTAGACACCTGAGCTCCAATTATTTGCAGTGGGATATTTTCCATGATTCTTCCCAAATCGGTCTTCACTGAGTTTCCAAAAACAGCACATTGATAGATACAAGCTTGTTTTACCTCATAATCATCCCAGCTTCCAGGCATCTACCCTGAAGTTGGACCATTGCCAGCCCTGTCACGTACAACTCACTGAGGTACTGAGCTCCATTGTGGAGTATATTGACACTGCTCAAAACATCCTTTCTCAGTATGTCTTTGGTGTGGACTGTTGTTATTTTATATACTAAACCCAGATTCTGCTGGTGGGAAGAAAAGAATATTAGATACATGTTATGTGTTAACCGGTACCAAACTAGTATGATCCAGCTCTGTATTTGTGATATAGACTTGTGAACATATAATAAAAGACTGAACTCATGAGCCTAGGAAAGGAAAGAGTAGAAGTGTGATCTCTCCAGTCTACTTCATTGTTGAAAGCTTTTTCTATTTTCAGAAAGATTAGAGAAACATTTGGCAAGGAAAAGGAGAAAAGACCTTTCCAATAGAGACTGCAACACATGAAAGGCGTCTTGGATAGAGCAGAGCAAGGCAGGAAAGAAAAACAAGCAGATCCATGAACTAGAGTTTAGGTTCTGGGTAATGGATGCATTAATGTTGAAGTTGCTGAAACTCTGAGTTCATGTAAGTGATTGGTATAGAATTTAGAGTAAGTTTGTATAATTATAATATAATAAGAAGTAACCTTGAGTTACTGAGTGGACAGAGAAAAGCATGACAAAAAAATTTTAAGGGGGATTTGTAGAAAGCTTTTATAACAAAGATATTAAAGAAGTGCCATATATTAACTGTATGAGCTTCTGAAGGTTAAGGGATATACCAGGAATAGCATGACATCACTAGCTGTCCACGACAGCCATTTCTATCAAATAAATGACTTCAGAATGGCACAGAACCCTTATAAGCAGAGTATTTGGAAACCTCCACTAATAACTTGAACTCACAACATAGATGATGCCTAAATGCTATCTCTGGTGTAGACTACATTGTAGTATGCATAGATAACAAAGAAGTTATTAAGTAGGGTTATACATGGGATAAGCTAATAGGATTACATAATGTGGGGGATTGAAAAAGAGTGGTAATAGAAAATGACTGAAAACATAGAAAGCTAAGTTTGTAGAGTGTTTACAAGAATGTAATAAAGAAATAAAGAATGGAAAATTAAAGCTAGTATTTAGTCAATAAGAATGCAGTTAATTGATAACCATGACTTAGAGATGGTGTAAAATGTTGTGATTCACGACTATTCAAAATCTTCTATAAGTATATAGAGAGAAGTTATTTTTATAGTGCATTTTTATTGGGTGTTTGGGATATATCAATCAATAAAGTAAATGTAGTTATTCACCTTAGTGTAAGTATAAATTCCCTACACGAGAGAAAACCAACAGTAGATATGCTCATCACATAGTTTATTAGGTGAAAAGGAAAAGAAAATCTGTAGTAAAAGGAGAAATGTTGCAGAATTGGGGCTTGAAAAACATTTGAATTCATTCATTTATGAATCCTTACCATTGGACCAATTGTCAGAATTTTTGGAAGGAAAATTCTTGCACTTGGTCAGTATTGACTCCTGGAGATAAGCCCTCCGGCTGATGAGGTGTATGCAAAGATGTACTACGAGACCAGTAATGGGTCATCTTGACACTTAACTGATTTTGTCACCTTCAGGAAAGGGAAGAAATGTCTAGTCACCCTCCAGGATTTGCGTAGGATGGAACATCTGAACCATTGTTTTCTGTGTCTTTTCCATAACATGGAGAAGGCAGTCCACTTGGATTTGTCCACTGAAAATCAAGTGTGAAGTGTAACCATCAGGAGTGTTAACTGTAATAATTAAGTATCCAGTGTAGTCAAATTTCTGCCAATACTTAAATGAGATATTTTGACTCAGAACTTTTTGAAGACAATAGAAGAGGTTTTTGAGGCAGTACACTTACTCTGAGTTCAGAGTTTGTCTTTCAGAGGACAGAGAATGACAGTACGTGTTTGTTATTAGTGGCAAGTGGACTACACTCACCACAGAAGGTCCACAAATATCCCTGAGTGTTCACCTTCCCATTGTACTGCCCTTCTCGGTAAGAGTTTGGGAGACTGTCTTTGTACTTGTGCAGAAGAATGGGCACTGGCTGCTCAGCTGTTTGTCATTGTGTTTGGGGACTTGTTTGGGCTGATGAAAATGCCCTTCCCATCGAGCTTTCTGTTCCTGATGTCAGGGCCATTACTCATACATTCTTGGGCTCCCTGTGTGCAAAAGCTTAAAGTCCGTTTCACATTGGACCCATGCAGCAAGTTTTATTTAGTTTGCCAGTCTTCCGGCTTCCTGCTTTCCTAGTTAGCCTCAGAAATGGGTTGGCCCCACACCTCTTTTCACACAGCAGCCCTCTATCTCCACTCTTTTGGTGCCATCAGCACTTTGTCTGCATTTCAAAGCATCCTAAGCACACTCTGGCAACAGAAGGAGCGTTTTCAGTCCCTTCTTGGCAGTAGAGTTATCTTCTGCCTGGCACCAACCTGAAAACATTCCCCATTGTGCAGTTCTTTGGCATTATCTCAGCTGTAATAGCACAGAGATACTTCCTGTGTAGCGCTATAAAACATCCCTGCGCCTCCAACAGGCATTCAAGGATACTTCCTGTGTAGCACTATTAAAATTCCTGCACCAACAGTGACAACAGGAGGGTAATTCTGTCTTCTTTGGGAATGCTTCCCGTGACACATCATCGGAGATCCTTTATCGGGAGGAATACGGGAATGCTTTGATGAAATATTTAATTGAAAAGACCACAAAGCAACTTTAGATCTTAGGTATTTTATTTCCAGTACTGTTGGAATTCTTCAAAAGCATCTAAAACATTACCTACAATTAGCTGATGAATTTAATATTCCATTCCCTTATTTGATTCACTTGAACCATAAAGACCTAGGAATGAAAATGACAGAATCCATTCTTGTTTAAAACCTCCAATAATCTCTAAACTTAATTCTATCCAGAAAGAAAGTCAGGGCCTGTCAGAAAGCTCAGTGGGTCAATGCTTGTTGCACAAGGCTGACAACCCAAGGAAACGTGAGAGAACCAACTTCCTAAAGCTGTCTTCTGACTTTCACATGCTTCCTATGGCATGCATACCCCACATACATCATGCACAAATATGCACATACACAATAACAATAATTTGTAAAGGAAGCAAAATATTTATTGTATCTTTTGTGTTTTCATTCTTCAACAGGTTTTAAAACCATAAAATCACAACCTAGACTCTATCAGTGTCAGGAAGATGTTGAATCCAAAGGGCAACTTAAAAATGTAGAACTGTGAGGAAAGTAGAGGAAGTAAAACTTTGTCAGGGCTGTGTGTGTGTGTGTGTGTGTGTGTGTGTGTGTGTGTGTGTGTGTATTGTGTTTCTTTTGCTTTTTCTTTGCCTCCTTTTCTTGTTTGTTTATTTACTTCACCCTATGCCAGTTCGTTTGCTCTTGTTTTATCTTTTACTTTGTTATTATTCCTTAGGTGACTGCTTGTTTGTTAACAAGAGAAAGGGTAGGAATTCAGATGGGAGAGGATGGGGAGGATCTGGGAGGAGTTGATGGGGAGGAAACTGCAATCAGAATACATTGTATAAAAAGAATCTACTTTCAATAAATGAAAAGTGTAAAAAAAATAATAAAATTGCAGAATTGTGAGGAAGGGAGAAGAGACTGAATGTCATGTGATATCTGGTGCAATAGATTCCATTTGTAGTTGTCTTACTAAATTATTTGTTAACTTTCTTCATTTATTCATTAAAAGTTGGGTGGCTATAGCATATATATCATGTGTGATAAATGCATCTTAGGAAAAGACAATAATTTGCAAATGCTTATGAATATTCATTTTATAAAACACTCCTATTGAAATTTATGTGGCTGTTTTGTTTTGTTTTTTTTAATGTAAGTGTTCCAAGTTCAGTATATTCTTGTCAATATATTTGTCTTTCCTATTTATTTGTTTTGGTTTTTTGAGACAGAGTTTCACTGTATAATATTTCAATGTATTTCGCTATGGTGGAAATAGCTCTGTAGACCAGGCTGCCCTCAAACTCACAGAGATTCACCCGCCTCTGCCTCCAGAATGCGGGGATTAAAAGTATGTACCACCACCACCCCACAGTGGCTGTAGATATCATGCTACAGAAAACATAGATTCTTCAATTTTTTTTCATGCTATGTATGACATATTTGTATCACCATAAGTGAGAGCAATAAGTCCATGTCCATGTTGAAGTAGTATGTCACATTGAATGAAACTATCTGATATATTTTTGACCACTTCCATGCTTTTAGGATTCTAAACAAGGTCTGTTGTTTTTTTTTTTTTTAAGTAGCTATTTTTTTGGAATAATGAATAAAAACAATTTGATGATAATTAAGTAGAGCTCCAAGTTTCTTCCTGACACACAAAATAAATGTAACAAAAGTAGGTATATAATCAAATATTTTGTAGAAAGTAAGATAATGTGACTTAATAGCATTGAAATCTATACCAGAAAGAGTCAGAGAAAATATAACCCAAACAGAATAATTTCAGGCTCAACTATCATACATATCCAGTTTTCCAGAATGATGTCAATAAATTGTATTAGTTCATTCAGAATTGATGACACATTCTGAATAGTAAAATCAGAAAGTCCTAAGTAATTGAGCCTGTATCTCCTCCGTGGGAGGAAGAGACAGACACAGATGAACTGTGCCACCCTGGAAGATGCCACATTTCATAAAGCCAAGGCATGTGGTTCAGCTCCTCACAGAACAGCAGCTATGGGGGCCATTTCATCATCTATAGTTAACGTAATAAAAGAGGGCAACATTACTTCCCCAAAGGCCCTAGGGAGATTCTGTTCACAGGGCCCAAACCATTGCTTACTGCAAGTCCATGTTACTGGGTTGTGTTTTATAGATAACGAAAGGATAAGAAAACCAGAAAGCTTCTTCAGAGTGAAGTTAATGAGGGAAACCTGACTGGGTAAGAGGGTATGGCTAGAAGAAACACCCAAAGTAGTTAATAAAGCCTAAGTCTGCAGATGTCCAATGTCAAGGCTACTCAGAAAATGAAATTGTTTATACTTTATGACCAGGCATAAGGACTTGCTTTTAGTTAACGCATGAAAAAGTACACAAGGCAGAGTTTCGCAGCTGCACTCAATGTTCCCCTAATACTTTCCATCCATGTACTGAGTGAATTTGTAATGTGTAACTAATGTCAAGATAATAAACAGATGTGTCCCACAGGCAGGAGGGGACGGTGAGAGGGCTTAACAGACTTGATGACGATGGAACTTTTGATGTTGGTTCTGTTGGTAGGAGGGGATACTGTAGGCCTGTCTTTGTTAAGTGGTCTCTGCTGGGTAAGATGAAGAGGCTGGTAGTCCCCTTACAGCATTTTTTGAGCACTGTCTGGTGGCTCTAGGACAACTCTATACATCCTCTCCTCATCATGAGCTCAAGTGCAAGGTTGCCAGACAAACATGCATGAAAATAAAGGAAAGGGGCCTCTCAGAGAATCTCATCTGTCATCTCAGCCTCATATGCTCCCTGACCAAACTAGATTCTTCATCTGGACAGAGAAAGGAAAGGGGGCAGCTATATTTGAGTGAACCTTTGACCTTTGCAAAGTCTCCACAACTGAGCATGTATACTTTCACGGGGCAGGAAAGTGTGGCCTAGCAAATTAGCTCATGGTATGGATGCTACATCTATCCTACAATTGACAGCAAATCTTTGGCATGGTTTTAAAAAGTCCTTCATGGCTTCCTCACATGCCCTGTAGTTCCCTAAGAGCCCCACAAAGAAGGCACATAGAGGATTTAACACCCTACTGCTTTTAAATAAGCATTTATGGAGCAAGCACTTTGCATCAAGCACAGACCTTATTTTTTAAATACTTTTTTATTAGTTCTCTGAGAATTTCAAAGCATGTGTTTTGATCAAAATCAGCTCCTCCCCCAACTCCTCAGGGAACAACACTGTTCTTCTTTCCTAAACAACTTTTGTATGCTCCTTTTCATTTTTTTTGACACATCAAGGCCAATTTATGTGGCCATCCACTGCCTCGTGCTCCCCTACCAGGATCCATAGCCTTAAATAGAACTGGCTGTCCCTCTCTAAGCAGTTATCCATCAACAGTAGCTCCTCAGCTAGGGGCGGGACTTGGTGCTCAGGCCCCCTCTCCAGGCTTGGATTTGATCTGGTTTCAGTCTCCACAGGTCTTACAGAAGATGTCGAAGCTTCCCTGTTGTGTGCAGAAAACATTGTTTCCTTATAGCCATCCACTGCCTCTAACTCTTAAAATCTTTCCACCCCATCTTCTGAAATAGTCCCTGAGTCTTGAGAGAAGGGGGTGTGATATAAATGTCCCACTTCAGGCTGAGCAGTCCATAGTCCATAGTATATTTTTCTCTACATCTTGACTGCTTGTGGGTCTCTGTGTTAATTGCTCTCTACTAAAAGGAAGTTTCTCTGACGAGGGTTGAGAGACACATTAAGCAATGGAAATAGCATCAGGAGTCACTGGGAATTGGTTTAATATTACATCCAGCTAGCAGAATAAGAGTAGTCCATCCTCCACTGGTGATGACCTGTCAAGCTAAAAATTCTTGTTGCTGGCTAGAGTTAGATGCTGTTGTAACTAGCCATGTCCACAGCTGGGTACAGTTGATTGCCTGTCTCCTCCGGTCATGGGCCTTGCACAGGAAAGCTAACCAGTAAGGATGAAGCTTCCAGGTCAACACAGGCTCGGTGTCTACATGTTCTTTGACTCAAGCATGTGGTTGTCCTCAGCAATAGAGGTTCTGGAGAGTAAACGAGATTATTGTCAGTAGCCTGTAATGTTTGAGACTACATGAAACCCCAGTAAGCAATAGCTCCCATAGAGGCAACCCATTCCTTGTACTGGAGCTTTTATTTGTTGGCCTGTGGTGGCTCTTATTGCATTGCTGCCCATTTCTAAGGAATCCCGTTTAAACTTTGTATATGTGTGTATGTGCATGTTTTAGAGATCTTCTATAGTAGTATGTCTCCCTATACATTTTTGAAATGTCTTTGCCTTGGGTAAGTATTAATCATCCTCCCCTATTCTCACCTCTGCCCTGCCCTCTCATACTCCACCCCATTTAACTCTTCATGTTCCATCATTCCTTTACCCTTTTACAGCACTGCATTCTTTCTCTCCTCCCTTGAAAATACCCCTGGAGTTCCTCATTGATTTGCTAACCTCTGTGGGTATTCCAAATGGAGCACAGGTAGCTGAAGATGAAGATCTACCTCATGACCCAGCAGTATCACTCTGCACTCTGAGCATATACCCAAAGGACTCTGTATCCTACTACAGAGATACCTGATCATCCATGTTCAATGTTGGTCCAGTCACAGTAACCAGGAAATGAAAACAGCTTAGATGTCCATCAACTGATGAATATACAATGAAAATGTGGTACATTTATACCAAAGAATATTATTTGGATGTTAAGAAAAATGAAATTATGAATTTCACAGGTAAATGGGTAGAGATGGAAACCATCATGATGAGTGAGATAACCCAGACCTAGAAAGACAAATATCACATGTTTTCTCGTATTTGTGGATGTTCTCATACTCTCTTCTTAACACAGCTTTCTTCCTTCATGTCTAGTGTAACAAAACAACACTAAGGAACATCATCGAAGTGTGGCACTTGTGCAGGAACTGCCTTCCTGTGGTTGTGAAAACACAAATGCATGCAGTCTAATGGAGTGCACTAAGGGTCACCACCCATTGGGGCCTGGGCAACCTTCCACAAGCCACTTCCCCAAAGAAAGGTGATTCTGCCTCCCTCAGTAGCCATCAACTGCAGGGAGATCTTAGGGATCTTAATTTGGTTTGGATGTTAGCTTACAATTCTTCAGTGAGCACCCTTCCACAGACCTCTTGTGTGCCCAGTAATTATTTCTCTGGTGTTGTCTAACGATAGTGATCTATCCATGTTGCTGATGAAGGTCACTTCAATCCTGTGTTATAAAATTACCTTCCATGGTCTCCTAATATTTTTCCTAATTTTCCTTCTGATATTGAGCTCTTCTCTTCAGCCGGACATGGTGTGTGGTTTGATGCAGGGCTGTGTCTTTGCTTTCTCTCAGCTCCTACCACAAAACTGCCAGTCACTTGCTTCAATGCCATTTATTGAAGAGTCTCCCTTTCCTGGCTTTTGAAAAAGGTTGTTTCTATCAAATGCTGAATTTCTGATATACGTGCACTGGTGTCTAGCCTTGCTTTCCATTCTACTGGGTCTGTTTGTACATTCCTGTGTCAGTCATAACTGCCTTTGCTTCCCTTTTATTTCTATCATCACTATTTCTGTTGCACAAGCAACAGACAATGTTTTCTTTGCACATGGCTGAACAAGTAGAGAAATATCCAGAGGAAACATGAAAGACCCTTTCTTCTCCTCATTACTTCCCCTGCCTTTCTCCCAACTGTCAGCAATTGGAAGATGTTATTCTAGTTTCACTTTCATGTGTTTCCATATATACATGAGGCTTTATAACATGTGTGGTTCGGGTCTTTTATTAATATAGATGGAGTGGTAATACACATGTGATTTTCAACTTGATTTGTTTTTTAACATTCCTAGAGATCTTTTCAAGTCAATGCATAGAATCTTGCCACTCGTTCCTTTAAATAACTTCATAGAATTTTGTGGTATGTATGTACATGTTTATGTGTCTTAAAAAAACTTTCATTTTCTATAAGACACCCTTAAAGAATAAAAGGGCTATCCATAAGCTGGTGAAGTGTGATTTGTAGAACACCCGTCTAACAAAGGATTAAAATTCTGAATATATCAAATATTCAAGCAAATAAAAAATGCAAATGTCACAATAAACATTGATTGCTCAATAGACAGTGGAGGAAAAGTAAATGTATTTGCTCAAAAGGCACATAAAATGGTGTTTCATCCACCTATATTTGTAGTGCCATTTTATAACCTTTCAGCTAGGAAAAAAATCTGAGAAATCTAATAAAATCAAGTTCTAGAGAAGATGCAGTTCAGTGAGGTCTCTCTGAAATTGCAAATGGAGATGCATTCTGAAACAATTCTTTGGAATGATTTGACATTATCTCATAGTCTTGAGCATCACAGTCTCTCTGCCCTACCAATGATGCATGCTAATATAGGGGGGGAAACAGTTACATTTATATACCATCAGGATGCGTGGACAATATTTTTAGCAGTACAGTAACAAAATATTTTAATCTTTCTATTATCCTGCTGATCCCCCAAATAACCCTACATTGAGAAATAGCAAAGGTGTTGATTGATGGGAAACTGGATAAACCTCTTGACTTATTCTATGCTAGGGTCTAATGGAGCATGGCTACAAATACACTTGTGTTACAGCACAGATGCCCTTATAAATACAATGTGGAATGAAACCAGTGCTGAGAGACTGAGAAGGAACCCTTCACATATTTCACTAATAAGGAAAACCAAGTAGTGGGTTCCTGGTGGTTTGTTATTTTTGAACTAAAATAAAATAAAGGAGGGCCACACATAGATAATGAATGATAGCTGATTGTGAAGGCTGGGGTTGATCAAATTCAGTCTGTTTCAGTTTTATTTATGTGGGTATAAATTTGTACTTATAGATATATGTGCACTTAGACTAAATTCTGAAGAAGTGATGCCATGGTATGTGATTCTTATCTTTGGCGAAGGCTGGAATTGCTCTGTTTGTATAACTGTGGTTTGTCTTCCCTTAAGCCTAAGAGCAGTTGAAGAAAGAGCCCTGGTTAATTTACAGCTTGGTGCACTTGGATTTTTCACTTCTTTGTGCTCTTTGTGAGCTTTGTATAATGATGAGTCTCAACCATAAGAACTGGGAATGAGACTGCAGAATTGTAGAAATTGTGAGATATAGAAAGCCAAGAACATGTTGACATCCCCTTTAGCATGTATGGTTGCAGAAAGCATAGCATCTTCAGTAAGGAAAAGCTGGAGAAGAGTGGCAGGGTCCTCATTAAAAAACAGGGCCGGAGACATGGTTCAACCATTAGGAGCAGAGTCTGATCTTGCAGAGGACCTAGATTCAATCCCCAGTACCCTCATTGTGGCTCATAGTCATCTGTAACTCCAGTCCCAGGAAATCCAATGTCCTCTTCTGGCCTCCACTGGCACTAGGCATCTATATGGTACACAGACATACATGTAGGCAAAACAAACATATGCATACAATAAATATAAATCTTTTTTTAAAGAATGCTAGCCATAGTGGAGATGCCTCCAAATGACACTGGAAAAAAATCAGATTAGTCTAAATTAGACTGAAATTAAGATGGAGGGAAACCCAGATGTTTTCCGTAAGTTACCACAGAAGTCACATTATTGAACAAAATTTTCTCTCCAATTACTGGCTAAGGGGATAAAAATTTAAAACTCAATTAACACTTCAAGAGTTCTCTCCAGCTTCTAGTACAGTGAGGGAAGGAAATACACATTCTGAGGCAAACATACAAATGGTATGTCCCAGGTCTTTGAGCATTTAATCTTTAGCCAAGAGCTTAAAATGTACAATTGTATTACACACCCCTGCCTGAGTTTTTATACCTATCAAACCAATATGAAAAGATGTGTGTGTGAGTGTGTGTGTGTGTGTGTGTGTGTTTCTTTTAAGCACTTTCAAACTCTAGAAACATTTTCACCATCTTTCAAACCCGTCCTCAGAAGACCAAATTTGATTGCCACACTCCATGTCCACAGTTCTGTTTTGAGGTATTACAAAGCCTGACCACTAGGGGCGCTGTTGCAGAAGCGCTGTTGTAATTTAAGGATTGGTCCTGAAATGGGATTAGTAGCCTGCTACACAATAAGCACACAAAGAACCATCTAAAAGAAAGGGTCCTATAGATACAACTGGGACTGCCTCAGAGTTTACCCCTGCTCTCACCATGAAACAGATAAAGAAGCCCAAAGTCTTGATGCTGTTTTGTGCCTGAGGAATTCAGTTTCATTATCTAAATTTCTATGAGCCAAGCCTAGCCTGTAACATGCCACAGTATTAACACAAAAAAAATCTTTTTCATTAAAAATGTATTATTTTTATTTTACATGTCTGCATGTATGTCTGTGTACCACATGTGTACAGTGTCTGTGGGGGCCAGAAGAGGGCACTGGATTTGCTAAAACTGGAGTTATAGATTGTTGTGAACTGTCATGTGGATGCTGGGAATTGAACCCGGGTCCTCAGGAAGAGTAGTCAGTGCTCTTAACTACTGAGCCAACTCTCCAGTCCCAAAATATAAAATATCTTTAATCTTGTCTCCTATACCCAAAAAGGTGACCAAAATTTAGTTAAAGGTCCATTTTAGAGCAAAGGACTCTGACGAACTATTTTGTATCTAAAGACAATGTTGTAACTATGTGGCCTTAATTGACAAATGTTCTATAAAGTTTCATGCTTTGGACTACATGTTTTGTATCATGTGCTTACTACTGAGAAAGTATCTCACTTTTAGAGCTGGATTTGGGGTTACTTTCTATACGTCCACACTTTCCCAAGACAGATCATTTAGTGATTAGATGTATCCCTGGAGACAGAAAGCTGACCATTGATAGCAAAGGGGTGTGAGGGGCTGCAGGTGATACCTTGTTTGCAATGGTGGCTACATCACTGTATTTGGAAGGATCATTCCTCACAGTTATCATTTCACAGCATGTAAATTCATATTTCAACAAACACAGCAAAACAGCACAAAAGAGAAAGGGCCAGCATTTTGTATATAGTTTTGACATTTGTTTTAGCCTTAACCTTGGTTTAGATATTGCCAACTCTGAGCAGGAACCAAACACATTTGAATTTCAGATCAATAAAGTTGGCTGCAGAACAAGAGTGAAGCTATTAGAATCAGTGTCACAGGAAGTGTCGCCATAAGAGCACTGACTCCTGAGCCTCATCTCTCACTGAGGGACTGTGGGCAGCTCAGGAGTGCTGGGGAAGGAATGCCATTCTTCGGTGGTGTAGCCCTGGTATGTTGTCCATATTCTAATAATAACCCGCTATTCTTGTCCTAACTAAATCCAGTGTGGGGGGGGGGGATGCAGCAGAGTAGGAAGGCGCTTATTAAGAAGAATGGTTTCAGCAGGAGAAAGAGGAGTTTAGGAGGAAGGGTGATGGAAGAGGAAGTGCCCAAAATTTAGTATATACATTTGTGAAGAGTCAATCATCTCTCTCTCTCTCTCTCTCTCTCTCTCTCTCTCTCTCTCTCTCTCTCTCACACACACACACACACACACACACCTACACACACACACACCTGCCACTCTCAACAGGAATACTATACAATTCAGTGGTAGACACAGGAACTCCGTGGGTAACAGAGTGTACTTTCATGGGGGAAATCTGTAACATCGATAGATACACTATCAGAAATGAAGGGTCTTTTGTAAATCTCCAGTTGAATAAAAGCCTACAGTAAAAATTTCAAGTCTTCAATTCATGCAACATAAAGTGCAGTGATATTTTATGTGTGCACCCCAATAAAGATCAGAGGAAAAAGCCAGCCACTATAGTAAACATAGAAGTCAGGCAATGACAGCACACACCTTTAATCCTAGCATTCAGGAGGCAGAGATCCATCTGGATCTCTGTGAGTTCAAGGCCACACTGGGAACAGAGCCAGGCATGGTGGCACATGCCTTAAATCCCAGCACTTGAAATCTTGTGTCTTTGCTTGGGAAGGATACATGCCTTTAACTCCAGGAAATGATGGCAGGAAGCAGAAAGGTATATAAGGCGTGAGGACCAGGAACTAGAGTTTTTTTCAGCAGCAGTTCAATGGAGACACTTTTGCATGAGGACTCAGAGGCTTCCAGTCTGAGGAAACAGGATCAGCTGAGGAGTTGGTGAGGTGAGGTTGGCTGTGGCTTGTTCTGCTTCTCTGATCTTTCAGCTATCACCCTGGCTGAATATCTGGCTCCAGGTTTTTTATTAATAAGACCATTTAAGATTCCTGTTACGGCCGGGCGGTAGTGGCACACGCCTTTAATCCCAGCACTCGGGAGGCAGAGGTAGGTGGATCTCTGTGAGTTCAAGGCCAGACTGGTCTACAAAGTGAGTTCCAGGAAAGGCGCAAAGCTACACAGAAAAACCCTGTCTTGAAAAAAAAAAAATATTCCTATTACAATAAAACATCAGTATCAAGACTAAGGAAGTCAGCTGGGGTGATCACTCATCTATTTCCATAGCATAAATTTCAAAGTCAAACCAAGGATGTTACTCACTTCAAAGTGCATCAAGTGCCCATGCGCTTGCTGGGGCTAGGCTTCCCCACATTTATCTCAGAGCATACACTACCCGTTGTCACAGTAGCTTCACTGTCTGTTCAGGACCATCCCATTACTCACAGATGTCCATCAAACAGTAAATAGCAGGAATTATATAAACAGCAGTGGTGCAGTTTTGATGGCTCACTGTCTATATTCTTCAAATGCAATCTTACACTCTACCTTAAAATTGGATATGGAGCATGAACTCCTCCAACCATGCAGAAAGTGAGACTATGCATTATAGAGATCACTACTGTCTATAAACCAGCTGAGGAAGACTCTCGGAAGGAGCTGCAAATGCTCTAAAAATGTTTCTAAGCAGTGTTGAAGCCTCAATGAGGAACGTGTCAAAAAAAACGCTTAGCTGCTGAAAATCAACCTTCAAAGGTTTTGTTATTTTTTTTTTAGGTATTTTAAGCATCATTTGTCAATATATAATTTAAAAAATTAGCAATATATATAAAACTAGTGAAGACTTAGCTACTATAATTTACCTAACATGGCAGCTGTTAAAGGATCAGGCAATATATACAAAATACATGAATTTTTGTATGTTTTATCTCTGTCTTGCACATAAAGTATATGGAGATTTTTGTTTTGTTTTTTTGTTTTTGTTTTTTGAGACAGGGTTTTTCTGTGTAGCTTTGCGCCTTTCCTGGAACTCACTTGGTAGATTTTATGTGTATAGACGTGTGTGTACATATATATTTATTTATATTCAAATGGATTCACACACTCATTCATGATTCATTCGGTACAAAAGTCACAGACCATTGTTCCCACTGCTAGCACTTACATTTGTATTTAATCATAAACAGTTGTTGGGAGGGTGATGAAGTTGCTTGTGGAAAAAGCACTTGGTGTTGGGGTTTTGTAATTATGTTTGACTATTCCCAAACTTTGATTACCATACCAATATCTCAGGGAAAGAAAATACTGTGGACAATCAATAAAAAAACTGAATTTTAAAAAGGTCAACTACATAAGGGACTGTTTCTGATGTCTTACCATTTTATTTTAAAAATCTGTTCCAAGTGGGAAAAGGGAATGCTGAAACCATTCTCATGGCTGAGCATGATTAAAGGAATTTTTACAAATAATAGCTATTTTTGCAGTGTATCCATTCAGGAAAATAGAGATTTCCTCACTATACTTTCTTTGGTATTTTTAAGCCACCAATTTTCTACTATTGGTTATGTTCTATCTTGCCTTGAAGCTCATGATGAACCCTGGGTAGATGAGGGTTTCTGAGGTCGACGACGGCTTTGCCCCTGCTGCTAAAGAACAACCCACTTCCCTTGATGAGGGGCTGGGCAGCTCTTACATTTCAGAGATAACATTCAGTTCTCTATTCCAGTAGCTCTTTCCCACCCATCAGGACTCTTCTTCTTGGGTCTCAGGGCTTGTCCATTGTAGAGAGCTGCGGGAAGCTGCACCCTTAAGATGGAGCTGGCTCCCCACCACCCACCCCCACCCCCCCCACCCTCCCGGTGGTGAGCGCTCTTTGTGCTAAGCAATACCTTATTTGGCTTGGTTTCAGATTTTGGCTTGCTAAGGCATACGTGTACCTATCCAGGAATCCCATGTGGTGCAGTGTGGCTGGTGGACTGAGACCTATATAAGGCTGGGGCGGGCTCTCCCCAGGGGTAGAAGAACAAAGAAAACAGATTAAAATGCCTGAATAAAACAGCTTAAAGAAGAGCTTGGTGTCGTGTCTTCCTTGCTGGTCGAGGCGGGCGCAACAGTCCATAAGTCCATAAATCCTAAGTGACTGCTGCAGAGTTTTGGAAAGTCAAGTCAAGAACAAAGGCTTGTTCTAAGGGCCTTCCTTTTGAAGGTGTGGGCAGGTGGGTACATGTGTGTGGGGTAGAGCACTTTTAAATCTCCCTATATTCTATTGGCCTCTCTCAAAAGCTAGTTTGGTTTATAATTCTCTTCATAAATGTTATAAATGAAACAATTATCAAGTTATTTTTAAACTCTGAGCAAATGAAGAAAAAAGGTACAGAAAAAAAAAATGATAAACAACTGAAAATTCCAGATTGTAACTTTCACTTTCCTAAGTGCCCAATTTCATCAATTTCTCAACTATTTAAAAAGTGGCCTCCACAGGGCATATAGGTATTCAGTTTTGTATAGCTTAAAGCTCCACCTAATACTCTTAAAAGGTTAATCAAATTTAATGAGATAGTTAAACTAATCAATATTTCTTTTATAGACCCATTTTTCACTTGGGCTGCAAAAGGAAATTCTCCGAGGGAGAGAGAAACAGTACTTACTAGGAAATGGAGCATAATAAAAGCACAAGGGACTCACCTCCATTTCTCCATTAAGCTTCGTTTTCAAATTTCTGATTACCGATGCTAATGCAGCCTAATGGAACACTGGGAGTGATTTATTAAGCTTGCAGATTCAATGTGTTCTCTAGCTGGGCAAAAACTAAGCAGTCCAGTGGTTTTTCTGATTCCCATGGTTAGTCTTATGCCATCTTTGGTGCTGTATAGTACTGGTTCTATGGAAGTGGGAGCATCCAACCACTGATCTGACAGATGGAAATTATATTTTTGATACGTATGCCCTTCTTATGCCTTTAGTGTCTTCTTTATCATCCTGAAGACCCACCAACAATTTCTCAAGTCCTCAGAGACTTCACAAGCAAACCCCACATCCCGTGGAATGTGTGCACTCTCCTCTTTAAGCTCAATGCATACATCTTGGTATTTACCTCTAGGAATGGCACTTCCATTCTCCTTGCATCTCTTCCCCCACTGAAAAGTCCTAATTCACCTCCAATAGCACCCTTCTACTCTTCACCCATTTCACCTTTCTACTCTGTTGTGTCCCACTCTCATTCTCCTGCTCTCTTACTTTCTGGACCCCTGTGAAGAGCATTCAACATCCTAATCAAGACAACAATTTCTTACTGTCATTCTGTAATCCCACCTGCCTGGTCTCTGATACAGCGGGTGAGTGCTGTGACTTCCAGGATACCCAAAAGGTGCTTGAAAAAGTGTTTGCAGATGAAAGAATTGCTGTTTTGTTCTTTCTTCTCTCACTTGGGCCATCATAATGACAATGCGGCCCCTCAGTTTACCACTGGTAGGCAAGAGCCCAAATCTCAACAGTGACTTTAGGTACTCAGCTGTCTCACAGCCCCAGCATCACAGCTGAGAAGCCCTTCATTTTCCATCTTAGGCTCCTGTAGCCACCTCTGTCCTCCATGAGGAAGAAGTGGTCCTATTTGTTGCCACAACACATTCAATTTTGTGTTTGTTTTATTGATTCCATTTTTTGCTTTCTCTTAATCTCTAGATCCATCACGCATACCTTTCCTTGGCATTTTCAATAAAATCTCTATGTTGCCTACCCACATGGGGCGGAGGGGGAAAGAGGGAGGGATAGAGAGAGGCAGGGAGAAAGGAAGGAAGGAAGGAAGGAAGGAAGGAAGGAAGGAAGGAAGGAAGGAAGGAAGGAAGGAAAGAAGGAAAGAAGGAAAAAAGGAAAGAAGGAAGAGAGAGTTCTTTGGTCATCTGGCAATCATTGTGTTTTATGCTCATTTATATCTCACATTGACATTTACACTTAGTTAATTTTGAGGTTACTATTTCTCTTAATAATTTCTCTCTAATCAGTTCTTTTGGTGACAAATTATATATAACCTCAACTTCCTTACTCACCTCTGGATTTCCATCCCAGTACATCTTGACAGGGTCTGTGATAGTCTTTCCTACAAGCCCACCAATGAGTCTAAAGGCAAACCCATCTTCCACTCTAGCTGTGCTCTTTTAATTCTGTTAACTGAAATACCATACTCTCAGGTAACTGTTACTGAGGTCTTGGAATCTTCCTAATCTATTATCACTCTTCTCATAGTTCATGCTTTGGTCCTCTTTATCTTCCAGTTAATTTCCATTAGGTCTTTTTCCTACAGATTTTGTCTTCACCCTTGTAATGCAAATGATACATCAAGACTGCAGGGTATCTATCTCATAGTAACTACCTTAGAATAAATCTCCCCCTGACTTTCTATCGTGCTGTATATATCAGTTTGTGTTCTAGAGCACAGCTTCAATACAATTCAAACCATCAGTGATTCAAACTCAACTCCAATGCAAAATCATGGCAAACATTGTCTCTGTGCTTTGGTCCATTGGTCCATCATGTTTTAACAACCTAACTTCCAACAATTCCATAGTAAGAGCACGTTATAAGAAACAAAATGAATGATCTATTGATCATTTAAAGTTTTCTCCAGGACCTTAATACTTAGCCATGCGAAAGACAGGACATGTAGCCTATGCCTCCTGAAATAAGAAATGTATCTGGCCTGTCTACTGTGGAAATATAAGGGGCCAGTCTAGAGTCAAGCTGCAAAATAGACAGGCAGACATTTACACTTCACATGCCCTTTCCATCTCTTGCCAATATTTATAAGTACATCAAATCACAAAATCACTGTCAGAAGGCTGCATGGAAGGGTATCTGGCGGTGAGAAGGGAAGAACCTCCCAGGAAAATATTGGAAGAAAATATTTCAGGAGTCCAACTCCCACTGATTTCATGGTTACCCAGAATTATTTAGAAGATAATTTTGTCAGTTAATGCCAATAAGACTGTCTCGACCTCCGTTACCACAAATTGTGAAAACAAAGCAATTTTCACAAATTTTGAAAGATGTATTTATCAAAGGTTAATTCAAAGTGTATGTTATAAATTTTGGAAAATATTTACTTCAGGGACTCCAGAGTTTACTACAAAAAGGTAGATATTATGCTCTTTGAGAGTTTCCAGAAATGCAAGAGGCTTTCATGACTAAATCAGGAGAGGCAAGATAACGACAGAGAAGAAAGTGGCCTCAAGACCGAGTCGGAAACTCCAGGTAAATTTGTAGTCACTCTGCCACTGAGGATATCAATAATTAGGTGAATTATCATTGTGGTTACTTTCTGCATACACAGTGCATTTTGTTTATCGCTCTCCTCGTGTGATTTTAAATTTAGGCACTAAAATAATTTCAAGAGATTTTATGTGTGATTGGTACTTTCAAATAAGATGTGAGGGCATGAAGATTGTGAGACTTCATCAAGATTGAACAACTAGCAGATGATGAAAGTAGGCCCATCTGCCCAGCCGCTGGCTCCCTCTTCCAGATTCATGGTTTTTTCCACATCTCGGCAAAGGCAGGCCGAAATCAGTTATAAAATGAAACATCAATATCATTTACATCAAAAATTCTCAGTGTGCTATTTATAGTAGTTAAACCCACACATGGCTTTCTCCCTCTGACCTTCTGCCTTTGGCTTTCTAAAGATGTCAGTCTCTAAGCCGACTCTTATTTTTCTCTGATCTATATAAATAAGGGTTAATGTATATATTGGAATGGACATAAAATTGATACATTAGCTCTTAGCATTAAATTTAAATAAAAAGAAATGTTTTCTTTTAAAAATTAACTAGCTGATTATTATACCAAACTATAATTCATAGCAAAAACATTGACAATGTTTATTGATATTGTGATATGTTATATTTTAATTACCAGCCTCATAAAAATGGATTAAGATAATTTTGCATTTATTAACTGTGTGTGTATGCGTGTGTGTGTGTGTGTGTGTGTGTGTGTGTGTATGTGTGTGTGTGTGTGTGTTGTGTATGTGTGTGTATGTTTATGTACCATGGCTTGTGAGTGGAGGTCAGAGGACAATACCAGCCCTGGATTAAGATTATTTTAATATTTTCATTTGCACTGTATTAAGTAATATATTTCTCAGGATTGCACACCTGTGGAATTTGGTGTTCATCTAAATCTATAAATTGCTTACAGCACCTTTGATGGATGGACATACCTGTTTAAATAAAAGTTGGAGCCATGTCCATAAGATATATGTTATAGTTCTAATGTGCTAGAGATGTTTTTTGTTTGTTTGTTTTTGTTTTTGTTTATTTGGGTTTTTTTTTGTTTTGATAAATCCTGTTTTATAGCATCAGGCTCACAGATGCCAATATGTAAGTGATTATCTCTGTATTTTGTTCCAATCTCCAGTGAACCCAGGCAGTATGAACAGTCCTGCCCACAGAAGTTCCTCAGGTCAGCAGGACAATTTGAAGATAGTAACCAATCAATGATAATCACAGATCTCCCTTCCCCTGTGAAATCCCTTCCACTTACAACAGTGTTGAACTTCCAGGTTGTTGGGAAATCATTTTCATAGCCAGATTCAAAGGAAGTCAGAGGAGACCTTTGCAGAATGACCTTCTGATGAACATGGAAGCTTTGTCTGTTTAGAAGCCACGCTGCTCTTGCAAGAGTTCTCTTTGCTTAGCACATACTTGGTACTAGGTGAATCAAACAAAGACTGATTACATGCATGGCAGTGACATTCTGTCTGTAGCTATTCAGCAACTACCACCAAATGTAACTAGGCAGCTAAATAATAAATGGGGAAATATAAAGATACCAACATCTGCCAGCAATTCCGAAATTGCATGATTCTGTGTCCAGTAATTGAGACTTTATTGCATGTATTTATATAATTTAAAATAATTTAGACCACAATGTAATAAATGTGTATGAGTTTATTCCATATTTATATCAGTAATGAAATTGGAACTATTTTATGCACATTTATTAAAATTGACAGCATCCTTGTTGCTTTTCCACTTCTTTCAGATGCTCTTGTATTCTGTGAATAAAAAAACTACTGAAGTGTGGTCCACGCTGGCATCCAGGCTTCAGTGAGCAGAGTTCTAACCTGATTGTAGCATGAATCTTAACAGGTCTTATTAATAAAATCAAACCCAGGGCCTGGTATTGGGGTGAATGCTGGAAGATCAGAGAAGCAGAACAAGCCACAGCCACCTCACCTTGCCAATTCCTCAGGTGATCCTATTTCCTCAGACTGGATGCCTCTCAGCTGAACTGTGCTACTCAAAAGCCTAAAAGCTTAACCAGACTCTAGTTCCTGGTTTTCACGCCGTATATACCTTTCTGCTTTCTGCCATCACTTCCTGGGATTAAAGGCTTACTTCCTGGGATTAAAGGCGTGAGTCACCATGCCTGGCTGTTTGCAGTGTGGCTTTAAACTCACAGAGATTCAGATGGATCTCTGCCTTAGGAATGCTAGGATTAAAAGCATGTGTGCCACCATTTTCTGGCCTCTGTATCTAGTGGCTGTTCTGTTCTCTGACTGCAGATAAGTTTATTAGGGTGCACAATATTTTGGGGAACACAATATCACTACACCTGATCATTGTGACATGGATGCACAAGCCCTGATCACTTGTCACTTCTGCTCTTCTCCTAGACCCACTTCAAAAGTTTCCTTTTGCCAAGTCTAACACAAAGATAATTCCTTCCAGAGTCAGGGAGTTCGGGTTTACACTTAGAAAGGTGAATGCTGACATTCCTTATGGATATCCTACCTACAGAGCTGAGAGTCTTGACCATTGCTAAATGTCCCTCATCACTTTAAAGCAGCTCTTATGTCTCAGCTCCTTCTCTCATGAAACCATTTTATATGAATAACTGTGATTCACTCGGGATGTAGAATTCCCCACAGCAGTATGAATCACCCTGCTCTAAGGATTAGTAGACAAGGCAATGCAGAGCATTCAAGTAAGGTTTGCACCTGGGGAAACAGAGTCCCAGTGGCAGGAGGGGGATTCTCTTCCTCCAGTCAGACAATCTCAACAGTCCTTGATGTTGGATTCTGGACTTGGGACTGAGCAGCGGCCGCCGAGAGACTTCTCACCTATGAGACTTGTTTGTGAGGAGGGATTTTTCCCTTCCCATTTGGTTTGCTGTTTTGCCACATGAAACCAAAGACAGGCTTCTTAGATATCTTGAGGAAGAGACATCTCCGTGTTTAAGTAGGACACATAGAGTCTAGTTCAGAAGCCAGGTATGTGCCAGCACTTGGCTAATACATGTCATCAAACGCCTCCCTTCACCTGTATGGAAGAGGGCAAGTCAGAAGAGGATGCTGGGAAATTATCGATATTAACAGATGTGCTGGTCATCCAGGGCCAAGGAGCCCAACCTGAGTTTGTTAAGAAACAATCACTTACGTTAGTTGACAGAGCAATCAGCAAGCTGTCCGTAAAGCCCAGACTGCCAAAAATCAAAAATGTTGGTACCACCTACTGGTTGGCGCCCTCTTACCATTGCCTTGCCACAAGTGTCATTTACATCCTTATTTCTCCAACAGCAATTAGGCCTTTGGCCTGCAGACCTGCTCATTATTTCATTGCCTTCTTGATTCTAAGTTATTCTGGTTCGTTCAGAAACCAGAAGGTAATTTTGGCTTTAGCTAGCTGAACCTAGAGTAAAAATTAAGAAAATATCTCCCTGGGTTTCTTCAGTGTTTACATCCACACTAAAAACAATTTCAATATTTAGCCAAAGACAGATGAAATAATGAGCCTAGCATGTCTGTCCCATGCACATATTTTAGCAGTGACTATAAAAAGACATCACACTTACCATATTCTGCACCATCCCCAAAATACGTTTTTTTGACAAGAGACAAATTAGATAATCACATTGTATAGTGATGGGACCCATCTCTCTGCGGTGTTTGATTAAACACCTTTGATCTATGTCATTGACCACAGGCAGGAGAGAGAGTGAGCGTAGAAATAAACTTAGCACTTTCAAAGTACTCTGTGACAAGAGGGCTTCTCTGGAAATCTAGAATTCAGATAATTCAGATGCAGGTTCTCTAGGCCTTTGTTTCAGTCTCACCACCAGGAAAGGGGCTTCCAGAGGTAAGGCTACCGAGAAAGATGCTGCCCTCTCACCTCTGGCCTGAAGTAGGAATGAAAAGAATGACATGGAACAAAAAAATAGGAAAAGCTATGCAGTAATTGGTAAGACCTGTGACCCAAACCATGTGACCATGACAGGAGCATGTCACATCTTTGAAAGGCTCTTCTCTTCTACTTTAATAAATGAAAACAAATTCTCAGACTATTTCTTGTCATACAAATGTCCATTGGGACGTGAAATGTATCTTGACGCTGACATCATGTATCAACATTGTTCTGCCTGCTCCCATCCTTGCATCTTCTGACCCAAACTATTAGATCCAAGAAATATCCTGCCTGAGCATGAGGAATATTTCCTCAGACTGAAATCAATCTCACTGTGATTTCCTCATACGAACTTACAAGAATGGGAAAGACTGAGATGCTGTGGTCTCCTTCATCCACTCAGTTTCATCTTTTTTCAAAAAGCCTAGAGCACTTCACACTTTATTATGACACTCAAAGCAAAGCATCAGTAATTATATTTATTTGTGTTTGATAGACATAAAATGTCAATACATTTCCCTCCCTTGAGTAGTATCCATTTTAATGGACTCGACTATATACTTAGTGTAATATAGTACAAAAATCTGCATCAGCCAGGGTTTTAAAAACTCGAATTATATTTTGGATGTCTTCAGGAAACATGTCTTTTATAACAAATGAAGATGGAATTCTAATATTCTATGCTATTACATCTATTATGAGGGAAATGCTTTTCTCGATGTTGATTTTCCCTTGAAGTAAACAAGCTCATTGGTCACTATCATGCTGACTTTTAATTCCAAATCTAAGTTGTACTTTGTCAGGAAGAAAAAAGAAAGTGGGTTGAAGTCCACTTCATGAACATCTGCTGCTCATGGAGAGAGGCCAAGGTCACCTACGTGGTAAGCTCAGGGGAAGAGGGGCTCATTTTAGCCAGCAGCCCCGTGGTTCACTAGCTAGAGCACCGTGAATGGCCAAGTTGTGGTCTCTGGATCTTTAATATGGGAATTATTATAACCAATAAGGAATTTCCATGAAGATAAACTTGCCTTATTCAAAGTTTGCCCCTTATAAAATGCTTAATGAACATAGCTAATAGTTTATGGATGAAGGCTAGAGTATAAGATTTGCTTACTATCCGTATGGTACTGTATGCCAAAGCCAGGGTACCAAGCATGGCTCAAAGAATGTAGAACCTGACAGTCTGATCATGTACTCAGACCAAGTTCTGGATGTTAGAAACTGGTGACGTGTGCCCACATATGTGAAGCTGTGCCTTTTTAGGTCCTAATGTTCACATTAGAAACACCTCTTTTAAAAGTGTGCACAGAAAACCAACAGTTGTGGAACCCCCATGGGACTGGACTAGACATAAGTGAGTGCATAAGTGAGACAGTTATGTAGCTTGGTCTGTTTAAGGGGTCCCCTGGCAGTAGGATCAGGATCGATCCCTAGTGCATGAACTGGCTGTTGGGAGCCCACTACCTATGGTGGGACACCTTACACAGCCTTGATGCAGGGGAAGGGGCTTGGACCTGCCTCTACTAAATGTACCAGGCTCTGCTGACTCCCCGTGGGAGGCCTTACCTTTTTGGAGGAGGGAATGGAGAGTAGGTTGTGAGGAAGGCTGAGGGGTGGAAGGAGGGAAGAGAGGGAGATCTGTGATTGGTATGTAAAATGAACAAAATAATTCTTAATTTTAAAAAAAGAGAAAAGAAGCATGCACAGAATAGGATTGGAAAGACAGCCCTTCTGCAGAGCAGCTGTCTTGAAGAAGGAACTTCTGTAGCAGTCACCTGAGCTAGACTAGCAATTGATAGTGTGACTCATGCCTTTGGCATGAGCCATGTTCCTGAAGATGCATGAGCACCCTAGGAATTCTGTTACTCTTCCCACATTTTATAAATGTCTTGAACCAGCATCATAGGGGGGCAATAATGAGCCAAGAGAGATGGGATGATCTGCCCACAGTCAGGGATTAGCTTCTAAGGAGCCCCACCCAGAGCCCTGCTCTCCTGAATCTCAGTGTTTTGGCCTCTCCAAGGCTTTGTCCTGCTATTCTCAGGACCATGGAGAAATGCAAGGGTTTGGACCATCTGTATAATGCAGAATATTCCATGTACAGTGTAAGAGGATAATGTTTAGGTTTTATTGGTAATATGAGGCTTTACAAGGATATCTGTCAAATGTTCATGCATCAAATTATGTTCTTTCTAGCACTGAGATTTTTATAGGTTCAGCGCAGGAGATTTCTTACTCTGAACTAATGTAGACACTGCATAAAATGAGAAATGATTTTTGAAAAACTTGCCAAGCTGTCAGAGCTTCAGGAGCCTCCTCTGAAGACTGTGAAGGTCACTCCTGTTCTCAGCATGACTGTGTATACACATCTGAAATGATGTCCACCGGTCCACCGAGAACGTGTTCTGTCCCTGCTAATTACGCAGAGGATTTGAACACCCAGTCTATTGATAAACACTAACTTCAGCACTGACCCAAACTGAGTCTGCCACTTTATGCTTCGGTCATACTGTGTTATTCTCCAACAACAGCACAAAATGGCCCTTGTTGTTATCTCTGCTTTATAGGCAAGAAGAAAAAGACTTGGGGAAGTCCAGTAACCTAGCCAATCATCAAATTAATAAGCGACAGAACTTGTCTTACCCTCAGGCTGTTAACCTCCACCTGCTGCTGCTTCACACTCAGAGCAAAGGACATACATGGCTGACCCTCTTATTAAACACTTACGTTGTACCATGTACTGTGATAAATCCCATGGTTACAGCTCTCAGAATGAAACAAGAGGTCAAGCCATACATTCAGTCCTGCCCAGACGCCAAAGCTGGTGGTGACTGCAGTGGTGTTGAGGGAGTGGAGCAAGGCCATTTTGTTCAGGCTGTCTATGTGTGGAGGTAAAGCTGCCGTTTTCAGGCTGTCCAAGGACCTGGAAAGATGCCATGAATGCTACCTGCCTGCTCTCCTTGGGAGATAGCATCAGTGTCTCTGCTCATGTCTGCATACATGCTTACATACACACACACACACACACACACACACACACACACACACAAAGTGCACGTATCACATTACATCACACTTGAGAGATCCAGGCCTCACTTTTTCTCTCAGATAAACTTCTTTTCATTTTACTCTTCATTTGGAAAGAAACCAAACATCACTTGAGATCATTTAAAACCTTTATGATGTGAGCAAAAGGCCAGGAGATTCCAGTCCTCCTGTTCACTACTGCTTGACCTTTAGCCCACTACTCAGTCCCTCCTAAGCACAGGCCAATTTTTCTCCATATCTGAGGAAGGGACTTTGTTGTAGAAAACAGTTCTCTGGTGCTTGCTGGTGAGCATCTCCAGAGGCCCTGTAGGGCCCAGTTTCCATGGCAAATGCAGGAGCCCTTGGCAAGCAGAAGCCCTGGCTCTCTCCAGCAGCAGTCCAGGAAGACTCACTGGGAGATCAGAGACACTGCTAGTGTGCGACCCAGCAGAAAAAGAAAGGCAGGTTTTCCCTTTCTCTAAAGAGCTCCAAAGGGGCCGTCAGCCACCGTCTCTGCACCTGAATTCAAGAGTCATGGGCCTTCCCGCCTTCTGAATTCCTCATGGAGTCTCCTGGCAGGCTGACTGGTCAGGACAGCGCAGGGCAGAAGCTGGAGGGCTGCCTCTATCCTCGCTGTCCCCACCCTGCTTGAATAACCCTGAGTTGTCTCCATTGTCTCACAGCCTAGGCAACTGACTCCTCCACTCTGTCCCCCTCCTCCAGTGGGAGAATGGCAGAGCCAGCAAAGAGGGTGAAAGGAAGCCTGAATTTCTCTATTTTGGTTGAGACTCTGCTGGAAAATTCGAGGGGAGGGAGAGGTCTTCAGAAATCCAGTAAGTAAAAGTCTCGTCCTCCTGAGAGAGAAGCAGCAGGCCCCTGTAGACAGCAGACAGACGAGCGTTCAAATGGTTGTTTATTTTGATGAAGCTGATTAGAGCATGTCATGTAGCCTTGATGTACCACCCAATGGTCCAAATAGTCACCTTAACACAGCCCCCGCCAGTTCCTACAACATGAGGGATGATGTCTATGTCACCATCTCCCCAGCCAAGCCTCCCCAGTATGAAAGAAAAGAGGCAAGGCTAACTTGGGCATGCTCAGATCCATCCTCAGTTTTACCAGCTGCTTTACCAGGGAGTGTTTGCAGGAGCTGCCCCTCTGTCCTTGGTGTTGTTATTGTTGTCATTTGTTGCTTCATTCGCTCTGTTTTGTTTTTCCTTTGAGGAGAGGACTGGAAATTCCCTTCATTCTGTGACCCAGGGTAGGCACGGAGGGGGAAGTTTTGTCCTTAGTGGGAGAATGTATTTCATTACTGTTGCCTCGGCCTGGACACACCTGGGTCACCAGGCAGAAGCACAGACAGAAGGCACAACTACAGTGGCCCAGGTGCTGGAGACAAGGAAAATGACCAATAAGCCAGGAGTGAGAAAGAGAGCCTGGGCAGTTGTACTTGCGGGTGTGAGAGGCCTACGACACAGGGAAGGAGAGGACCTCTAGGGGTCCCGGACCAAGTGTCAGGATGGATGCATTGCAGGCAATGAGCTGTGTGTCCTGACTACAGGTGCTCGGCATCTTCACTGGGTGTGACGCGGGGACAGGTTCTTAAGCCTGCACCACAGCCAGCAGCGTGTGAGACAGGAGTCAGCACAAACCAGCCCAGGAGCCAAGCCAAGGTCTGAAGCAATGAGCCCGCTCTACAAAATAGTTGATCGGATCTTCCATACACATCGACGTCCTGCATACGAAACCAACAAAAGTCACTGCAGGACAGCCAGTCCCACAGTACTGTACCCAGTCCTACGGCGTCCACGCCCGCATCTATGATAATGGTCCATTTGTTATCTAAGCAACATTAGTGTTCCCAGCATAAGCCTACAAAAGATCAAAGGAGGATTCAGGGTATCTAACTTAGTCTCAGGAATCTTAGCAACCAGCCCAAAATCATGACAGAGATCATGCATATACATGCATGCACATATGAGAAGAAAATAAGTAAACATAGCAAGTTGCTAATCATCTGTGGCTGGAGGTCAAAGTTCTACATCTTCACATTATTCATTCTATTTTCTTGAAGCACTTTTGTGGTTTAGAAAGTCTAATAAATAAAACCTGTGGAGAGGGGAAAAAACAATAGACAGGCAGTGGGACTGACCAACAGGCACAGTTGATAAGTGGGAAATCATCACAGACCAACTTTGCTTCCCTCGGGACTCGGGAGGCAGGATGGAGATGCCCTGCGGATGTGGACCTTTGGACCCTGTACCAGAGAAAAAGAGGCAGAACCACAAAACAGTGGGAATAGAAGTGAGCAGGAAGCATGAGAAAGAATCTTGCTTTCTTCATTTTATCCCCTGGGCCAGGCATCTCTGAGAACGTGACCCTAGACCACTACACTGTGCACTCTGGATCTCAAGGGAGACCTACATCAGAATTTAAGTATCTACAATGGCTAGCATTATCATTTTGCCTCAAAATCGCTCAGCATCTCAGACAATCAGGTTTGTTTTGCCTTTTCCTAGATACACCAAATCACATGCCTTCTTGTTAGATTTTAGAACCCTTCTGTGACTGTAGTGGCACCAGAGAGACCGTGGCTAAATTTAGCCTTGTTGCTAATTAGGAACAGAGGACATGTAAAGCTTGAGGCTTAAGCACAAGCCTTGGCAGGATTCCAAGATGTGGAATCAAGTCGTCATTTAAACTGGAAGAAAAACCAAGGCTGGATTATTACCTTGGTGACTGACCTACCAGGTCTCCTAATGTGTGTGCGTGCATGCACATTGTTGACGAGCCTACTTTCCTTCCAGAATCACCTGCTGTCTCCCTTGCTAAATGAAAAGGCAGTGAGCATGAGTAAGGGAAGAGCAGGCTTGAGAAAGGGTCTATGTTGACTCTACACAGGAAGCCGTTATTGTATGAAGTGCTGTGTGTAATGAAGGACAGGCTGTGCCCATTGACATGAGGCAAGGACCACATTCTCAGCCCCATCTCTGCGGGAGTCACACTACCCCTGTTACCATATTTACATTGCCGTAGACCCAATGAGCGGCTGCAACCACAATAGCGACCCTCATGCTCTAATCCAACAGAAAGTAGGTCTTTCAAGTCAGACTTGAGGCATCTTCACAGCTGTGCCCAATGCTACAGAGCTGCTAGTATTTAAAGCAAGAAGAGAGCAACGCCTGGGATATTTGTCACTCCAAGGTCACAATCATTTAACCAAAATAACTTGAAAAGAGTGTTGTTCTCTCTTGGAGCCATGTGCATATCCTGGGGCACTAGTGGGGCTGGGGAACTGTCTTGTTCTGCCCTGTCTTCCTTCTTTATACCAATACCACCATATTTGTTGTGATGATGAAGAATTCATTAGGGAAATAAAACAAGACAAGGATGAAAAGAAACGCTAGGAAAACAGAAGGATGAGTTGAGACAGGAGCAGTTGCTGGTTACTGATCATCTGAGAAGTCCTTCAAGGCAACAGCCCAGCTGTGCCCTTACGTGGGGTCCTTTGATACTCTTCGGCTAAGGCCAGATGCTGCCCAGGCCCGAGACTGGCTGCTGGTATCCACTGCAGCACTACCCTCCTGACTGAGTTCCTCAGGGATGCAGCAGGGAGGGAAAGATGTGGTACACTGAAGCCAGGCTTGCTACTCCAGTGCTGCTTGAAGGCCTGCCTGTGGAGGCGTATTTATCACAAAATAAGAAAACAGTAATAGCCCAGAACTGTCTGTTTGTTCAACTCCAACTTGAATGATACCAAAGATTAAATCTTCATTTCCAATTGTTTCATGCCAAGGCGGTTATATTTAAGGTCCAAATATGTGCACCATATGTCATACTGTAGCTTGACAATTACCTCAACAGGCAGTGTCGGACAGATGGTGAACATTACTATCAGGCGTACATACATTCAGAATTAAACATTTAAATAAATTCAGGCCTGTCTCAAGCTTATTAGAAGGATCTGCGTCTATAAAGCCATTTGGGGCATCTGCATATGCTAAAGTGTCTTTTGTATCTTGAATAGATTTGAGTTGACTCTAGTCCCTTCCGGCTACAGATGCCAAGTGGTCTTGCCTGCTCTTGGAGCCCTGTACCTTCAATTAGGTTGGCGGTTGCATTGAAGCCATGTGTAGAGACTTCAGCATCAGTGGTTAATATCACAACCTTGCACTCCTGCCCATGAAATGACAGAAGGTTGTCTGTGAGGGATGTGAGACGCCTCTCCTAAATGCCTGGGACTTTACAATCAGAGATTAGATGCTACAAAGGAACCTGCCAGAGGAGCAGGTCAGAGTCTCTCTGGCTTGAACCTCAGGATTCAGGCAAGCTTTTGACATGAATGTCACAGACTGAAAATAAAGGTTAGCATTCCATGGGAGGACCTCAGATGAGTTGCTTTCAGGCCTTCCCTACAGCCGTGTTAACCCACTTTCTACTCTTCTTCTGGGAACTTTGGATTCCACTTGGCATCAGGAACAGGTTCAGTGTAGTGTGTGACAGGCAGCTGAATGAAGTTGGGCATAGATTCTGGAACTTTATTAAGTTGCAAGGACTGCCAAAACTGCCCTTCAAGGAAATAGCTCATGGAGTGGTTTGATCCCTCTGTAGACTTTATGGACTGCTCACATATATAATTCCATAGCTAGCATTACTTCCCTGCTTAGAACAGCCTCTTTCCTTAAGGGTTTTTAAAGGCAACTCTTACCTATGTGCCTAGTGCTTGACACATAAGAGAAATTCAAGAATTTTGAAAAGATGGGAGAGAGAAGATGAAGATAATGGGGGATGCAGTATGCACAAATCAAAACTTTATTTTTCAAATGTGTGTATAACTCCCATATGTCTTCCTGAGAGTGCAAACCTTATCTAGTGGTCAAACACATAAAGGCTGATCCTCGGCTTTTCTAAGTTCGTATCCCATTCTGCTGTTACTAGCTGTGTGGTTTTGTGTTATTTCTTGACTTCTCTGTGTCCTGGCTCAACCATGCCTTTACAGGGTTACATAATTTGTTATGTGGACAGTAGTGCCTGTCACTGTATATCTGTTGTGATTTTTATTTGGGGAGCCAGAGCCAAAACATAATGATTTTCTTCCTTCAAGCAGCCTCCATTGCTGGATATGATTCCATTTTTGATCTCTTTGGTTCTATGTGGTAGATGGAATTTCCATTCTGCATGTGGTTACACCTCCACCCTCAGGCACTTAGCACTGGACTAAATATAATCTTCAGCGCTACACATTCTTTCAAGTGGGTGTATGTGGAGGCAAGTGCTAAATTCTGCTGTGTACCTGTGTCTCTATGAGAGAGAGAGAGAGAGAGAGAGAGAGAGAGAGAGAGAGAGAGAGAGAGAGAGAATAAAAGGAGACTCCCAGGTCCAGTACAGCTTCCTTTGTCCTGCCTGCCCAGGAGCATGGAGAGGCTGTTGGAAGAACATGTCTCAGCTCTATTTTGGTTTCCCTTAATAGAGCAGCTTGGACTTGGATGAGGGGCTTCATTATCCAGCCCTTGTCCATTGTGCCTTTGCTTTCTGTTGTCAGCCTCTTCTTGGAATATGTGCACAACATTCCACCATGTTCTCTGTTGCCTAATAAGTAACCTAGGTTCCCTGGCACAGTGCTGAAGGCCTCCAGAACAATGGCCCTGAATTCTGGCAGCCTCATCTCTCTATGCCCAAGCTTGTGGATGGCCCCTGTCTTTATACCTTTGATCAGTCTCTTTGCCCAGCAATGCCCCCTACTTTTCAAAGATAAGAAGGTAAAAGTAGCATTTAAGATGCTATTCATTATCTTAGACTTATTTGTCTGTTCACCTACAGATTCCCAAAAACTGTCCCTAAACTTGTGGCATCAGCATTACCTGCAAATGAGTGAGAAATAAAAAGATCTAAGCCATCTACAAATTAAATAAGAAATTATAGAGGTGGGGCCCTACAAAAAGGGCCCTCCTAGTGATTCTAATGCAAGCTGGTTTGAAGATCAAAGCCTTCGACTGTTGTTTAAAATGTGTTATTCTTTTCTTTGACTACAAAATGCTTTGTTATTTATTTGTGCCTTCACGATGTGGTGATCCTTGTCCTCTTCTCTTTCCCTTTTGGCTTTGAAGACAGAGATTCTATAAGATGTATGTTTTGTAACTTTCAACCTGGCCTGTGGGGGAGGCACATGAGTCTGTTCACACCTTTGTTGAGCTATAAATAAGCACCAGCCTTGAGTACAGGGCCTTGCATATATGAACAAGAAATGCTTGTTGACACCTAGTCAGATGGGGTTTCCCATCCAGATGAAATGCCAAGTCACGTGAGTGGAAAATGATCAGCAAGAGCAGAGAAGGACAGCAGGAGGCACAGTGACTGACCTGAGACATCAAGAGGAGCCAGGACTACAGGCAGGTGTCTAGACTGCTCTTAGAGAGATGGACTTGAACTAAGGCTAGAAAGCAGAGGCTCCCGTGGACCAGAAGAAGGAAGATGTGCCTCCTTGAATGGGAGCAGAGAGACCCATCCAGCAGACCTCACTCCTCCTCCAGTACCACCAGCCATATGGCACTCAACTCTTGGAGGACTGAATAAAACCCATAAATACTTTATTTTTATGACTCAGATTAATTTGGCATTAATACCTTGTTAGAATTAACCAAGTACATTATAATCTAATTTATGAGAAGAAAATCTGAGTATATAATAGATATCCACAGGCACCACCTTCTAAATGAACGTTAATGTGTAAAGCTTCCAATTTCCTTATGTTTTAATTGATGCCCATGAAACTGGTTTTTAAATCATGCTTGCTGTTTTTTGAGCTACTGATTTGCAACTTAGCCCTCTCCTGCCTTCAGAGCTGCCCTGGGAAGAACCATGGAGGCAGCAGGGGCAGTTGGGCATACTTCTTCACCCTTACTGGGGAATCCTTTGGTGTAGAGGTCACTAGCCTTCAGGGTGACCTAAGATCGCCGTGGTAGCACTCCATCCAGAACATACTTTCCAGGTACAGTTTGCAGTTGTGGAAGTAGGAAATGTCTTCAAAATTCCTTCAGAATACAGTTGAAAGGCAGACATTGCAAGCTGCAGCATTTCAGCCAGGACTACCAGTGGGCAGTGGTTGCCTCTCCTGGATCCCACACTGCCAGGCTCTCATACTGGTTTCTACCACCACCTGTCAAGTGTATTAGAGCCCTGAGTCTGATTACATTCTGTCACTCTGCTTTCCTCCCGCCACACATCTGGCCTGGCCTGCAATAGCCCTTCAGTAATATCAATTTGCCAAAGAGACATATACAGTGGGGGCAGATGTAGAAGAGAAAATAAGAAAGTTGAATACTAACCTTAAAGCTTGGTTTTAATGGGGAGAAATCTGTCTTCAGTCTCCACTGAAGACAAGAATGGCTTTGGCCAATTTCATGCCACACCCGTGTGCTATGAGTGTCATTTGGGCCTGCAGTTTCCTGTATTATTGACTACTACGCTGCTTGTCCTGGGGAAGCATTTTGCCTGGCCTTGTGTTTGTTTCTGTTAAAAAAAAAAAAAAAAAAAAACCATTTTTTTCTCTAGCTGACATAATCATACATATTTATGGGTACAATATGATATTTTGATACATGTATACAATAGGTGGTAATGAAATCAGGGAAATTAGCATATCTTTCATCTCAAACATTTATCATTTACTTGTTCTAAGATTCAAAGTTTTTGTAGCTATTTTAGAATATACAATAAATTGTTTTTAACTATAGTGAAGCAAGATTTTTGTCTGTTAAATTATTAAAGTTCTTTAGCATTACCAATGTAGGCACAGAGCCTGACACACCCCCCTTTGAATCTGAGCTTAGTTTTACACTGTGAAGATCACCAAGCTTCAGATCCAGAGCCTAACACACCCCCCTTTGAATCCGAGCTTAGTTTTACACTGTGAAGATCACTAAGCTTCAGATCACATCTGGACACTGGTAGAGTGGACCACTGATGCTGTTGCGTAGCCTGCTAGTCACTTACGTATCTTCATGCAGTCTTTTCGTGGCGTGGTCAGGATACCAGGGTTGTTACCCACATGAGTCCATGAGCTGCAATTCATGCTGTGATATGCTGTGTCTTCCCTCTAGAGTGTATGTCAGCTTATTCCATCAAGGGTGTATGACCTGCAGAGCAATAAGCTAATGATACCATCTAAGAATCACTCACAGTATCCACACAGCTAAGCCAGCAAGAGCAAGTAGAACTTTTAGGTGATGAAGCCTGGGGGTCAAATGCCAAATATCAGTGTGGTCCTGATGGGAGGGTTCAGCACTAGCACAGAAATGTAGGATTGGAGGCCTAGAGACCTAAAGACGAGTGGCTTGGACAGACACTGTCAATTCTCTGATTCTGGGAAAGGATTTGAAATTAGAGTATCAATATTAACACAAGACAGAAGACAGTTGTCTGAGAAAGACAGCAAGCCTTTGCCTACTTGGGCTTAATTTAATGAAGAGAACATGCCTGAAAGCTCTACATACAAATGTGGGAGGGGCCAGTGCTTTATAAATATCCCATAAAGGGTTATGAGCCTCATGGCCCAGTTTCCTTACTCTGCTCCAATCATGAGAGACTATAGTACCGAGTCCAAGGAACTAGATGGTTCTCATCAACCCTCAGCTGAGGTGGCTGTCTGAGAAACCTTCCCTTCCCCTCCCCCAAGGAGTCCAAACCAGCTGGCATCTCCCTGAATGAGGATCCTGACCGCGCATCTGGGGTCATGTGTCTCCAGCTTGTGAAAGGCTTGAGCATGCATACTACAACTTTACAATAAGGCTGCCTTCTGTCATTTTTATATGTTTTGACTTCATGGGCCAAACTTGGAGCAGAACCAGCAAACAAGGCAATTACCTTTCCAAAAAAAATACTTTTTTCCACTATGCAGTCATTCTTCTGAATCTTTTTCACAGCCAGAACTGTAATTTGGGTGGATCTGAAAGGGAAGATAGAGATAGAAAGCCGTTTTTGGAAACCAGAGAACCACACACTAAAACACGATTGGCTAAAGAACTGAGCCCTAGGCAAGTAAGCCGTTTGATTCCACCTACACAGTCACCCACACAAAACCCTGTGTGAATGGATGAGTTTCTCAGTAGGAACAACACCGTGGTTTACAGGAACTCTATAGACCCTGATTTCTAGAATCCTTTCTTAGGAAATGACTAGTTACTCCACCTTTACTTAGCTCATTAGCATATAGAGCCATCGGGTACTTCAGTTCAGTTCTATGACCTGAGTACCTGGGCCTTACAAGTCACACAAATGCAGCAATGAAAGACTGTTCTACAATGAAACAGTATGCACCTTGCAGTTCTGCCCAACTGCCCCACAGCATCCACTGACACATCAGAGTGCCCACATCCTCTGATCTAGATCATGAACTTAACCTTTACAGTCAAGCTGAGTAGACTTAACAAAAGCCTCATTTTCCATCGTCTCAACCTTGGTATAATTTCTGAGAACACAGGAAGAATCTAGAATACCAGTTGCTTGGAGTCCTGCCCTACAGTTGTGCTTATGGATATACAGCTAGGAGAAGTAAAGTCCATAGAGCTGGTGGGGAAATTGTGAGTCAGCATGTGCTGTAGAACTCTGCCCTTGGCCACCAGATAATAAGGAAGGCTGTTTCACATGAAAACAGCAGTTAGTTCAGAGAAGACATCATTAAAGTGATGAGTATTGATGGATTATATGGCCTCAGACTTGCTCATGCAAAATAATTACCAAGTGCCAAAATAGTCTCCCACTTGGTCGAAAGTAATGTCTGCCGTGTCAAGGAACCCACACTCAGAGGCCACTGTTTGAATAATGCATTGTTCTTATCTCCGTGCTAAGAAGGATGAAGGCTGTTGAGGGCTATGTTGGGCTCCATGCAGATTTCTGCCTCCAAGACTGCACTCTGCCTCTCCAACTTGTGGCTGCACTTCCTGGAAGAGCAATGCCATGCATGGTAGAGTTTGCTGGCGTGCAGCTGGGCAACCCAGGAGGGATGAACCACCACCTGCTATCCTTACTGTCCAGAAAAAAAAGAGACTCCCCGTGCAGTCCTGTCCATGGCTGTCCCGGAACCTGCAGCTTCCTGGTATTCTCATTGCTACCACACAGCCAGAAGTGCCAGAAGTGGGTGTGTTGGAAATTGGATCGTGGACTCTGAGACTGGAAGGCAGATGTCTGGAGGTCAGACAGCCTGGACTCTGAAATCCACCTACTCCAAGGACCCTGGCTGGCGTGACAGCTGAGTGTGGCTTTTTATAGGAAAAGCCTATTTGTGCTCTTCCAGACATTCATTACACACCTATGTTGTGGTCCAAGGACTTCTATTTCAAATTTTCCTTTTTCTTTTTGGGTCATACCTCAAGTAACCCAGACTGGAGCAAAATATATCTCACTCCACCCCCCCAAATCCACATAAGACGGAAGTTTTGGGGGTTTGTTCCTCTTGCTCTTGTTTATTCTTTTCCCTTTCCTTCTTCCCCATGCAGGGGATTATCGCTTGGGAGGAGTCTCTTTCTTTGACCTTGGAATGACCCTTAGCTGGCATGTTTCCTTCACACTGCTTTCATTTTTAAAGAACAGCAACCTACATACACCTCATGCTTCTGGGTCTTCACCTGTAACTTTCCGAGCCCTATATATAGTGACCTCTTCCCCTCAGCAACTAACAAAGCTACATTATGCAGCATTGGCATGTGAGGGCATCCTCAGTATTTCAGAAATGCCTGAGGCCACATACTCCGCAGGAAAATATTTGTCCCCACATGAGTCTCTTAGCCACGCCCATCCACTCGCTGTGGTTGTTCCTTTCTTCTCAGATGGGCCACAGAGCTCATGTCAAGCAGCACAGGATTATGGTACTTCATCTCTCTATGACCAGTTTCGGTGTTCGGAATGTCTCCAGAACCCATCAAATGCCAGGGACAGAATTGAGATAAAGATGATCCCAGCTGCCAGGGATAAGGCCGTTCTGTTTTTAATTTTGAACTTGAATCGCAGAATTCAGTTTGCAGGGTGTGATTTAGGGCATGGGACAGGAGTTTAAGTTTTAGTGATAAAGTGACAAGGGAAAAGGGTAGAAGAATGTGAGGAGGCAGAATGAGAAGGGAGGAAGAATGTGAGAAGGGCTTTTTTGGCAAAAGAAAAACTGAAAGGAATCTGAGAACCAAAGGAAGGGAGGGCTTTGTCCTGCAGATTATTTACAGTGTAACATACAAGCAGGAGAAGAAGCTCTTCTGTTGGTTCCCTTTCAGATAAGAAGAATGAAAGTACAAAAACTGGGACAGTAATGCAAGCAATTATCTATGCAGAGGACAAGCATAGGGGTGAGAGGAAACCCAAAAATCACTAGTTTGTGGAAACCAGGTTTTCTCCAATAAACACGAAGATAGCAAAAATCATTTGTAAAATATGAGACCAGATAGGCTTTAATCAGTGAGAGAGGGTTTTCCAAAGCACCCTTTATATATATATATATATATATATATATATATATATATATATATATATGAAACAAGAACAAACAAACTAACAAAAACCTGTGTGACTCCTAACGTCTCCAAGGAGATGCAGCTTCTGGCCTGAAACTGAGTCTTGTCCCCTCCCTGAGTAGCACTGTAGCGGATGTTTGCTTCCAAGGGGCAACCCACAATTATAAGGCTCCAGTAGAATGTGAGGTCTCATTCTGCTAGCACCATGTAGATATTAATGCCCGCTCACTTCTTAGTGAGCAATTGGCAAGGATGATTGATGGGGCCCAGGCAATTCTTTGAGTTTCATGGTACCATCTCCATCACCATCGTAGAGTGCTCACACACACCCACATGCCGGGCTTCCTGCTGAGATAGACCCTCTTTTTCTGTTGTTTCCATCTGTGTTAATCCTTCCTTGTGTTTGCTGACCTTCCAAGTTCTTCTGGACATGAACTTGGGAGAAAGGGGGGAAAAGTTTCTCCTTTAAGCAAGACTTTTGCTGAACCTGTGTCTTTATAGGCCTATTCATGTGTGACTCTGTCCCCATGACACAGGGGCTATTTTCACCTGTCAGTGTGGCAGGGACCAGTGAGTGATACACAGTCAATCTCCCTTTGGTTTTAAAATATAGCTTAAAACTTGCTGTAAAGAACTTTATCCTGTGGGTTGATTTCACACTTAATAAGTCATAAGGAAAAAGGAGTGCTGTGAGGAAATCGAGACCCGAGGAAGCTGAACTCCTGGATCCTCAGCTCTGGGGTGAGGAGGAAGAATGTGCCTCTTGTGACACAAAATTGTGTTCATTTTCTTCTCACCATAGCACATTCTCACATAGCAGACGTACTATAGACAGCGGGTGCTTTAACATCTTTACTTCACAGTTAGGGCATGACCTGCAGTGAGGTAACTGAGCCACCAGAAAGCTGAATCTAAACTTTCCACTGTAATTCTACTTATTGGAATACAGTATCTATGTGGGTATGGGGCAGGGTAAGCCAGGTTTGGAGGTACTGCCACTTGGGAAGCTAGTTATTTCCAAGAGATATCCCATAAACATCTGTATTCCAGCCACAGACGGCAAATCTTGCTGGAATAGTATACAATGTAAGTTAGAGTTGAGGGGTTTAAAGTCAAACAGTGGCAGATGGCACCAGACACATGCATCATCAGGGAACCGAAGGGTATTGTGGGAGTGCAGGGTGCCTGCTAGATGCCTGTGTTGCCCGTGCTTTAGAGGCAAAGGATCTAAGCACTCAAGAGAAGGTTGGATTTTGTGTTATGCAATTATTGTGCTTCAAACAGGAAAAAATAAGGTAAATGGGTTGGGATAAGTGTGTGTGTGTGTGTGTGTGTGTGTGTGTGTGTGTGTGTGTGACTATAGCAAGAGTGGAACCACTTCTTCTACTGACTTAGGTTGAAAGTGCCCAGATGCAAGATCAGTTCTGCACCACTCATGATTCAGTCTTCAAGATTCATGGTTCCACTTGGGCCCCTTCTCCTGTACCTTCATTCATAGTTATATTCTTCAATGGCATCCTTAGGAAGAGAGTGGCAGTCTGGGGAGGACTGTGGATGATATGACTGCTTCAAGCTTCCATAAACCTCTCCCCATCTAACATTACTCAGTTATCAGGGAATTGCCTTTCCGAGAAGAGGACTGCCTCTTCTCCTGCTTTGTAGTTCAGGACAGCCTCATCAACTACAGTGTACACTCCACAAAGCACACTCTGCCTATACCCACCTCTGCCTCTCTATGGCTGTGCCTAAGCTCACACATAGCCAGCATCTAATAAGAGTTGATTGAATAAATAAGTGTCCCTCCCAAGATGATCGCATACTGTGTGTGTGTGTGTGTGTGTGTGTCAGTGTGTGTGTGTGTGTGTGTGTGTCTGTGTGTGTGTGCACATGTGTGTGTTTAACTGTACAGTTAAAGAAAGAGGCCATGAGGTTGAAAGGGAGCAGGAGACATAAGAGAGAGGCTGAAGGGAGGAAGGGGGTGTAAATATAGTACATATATATGAAAATTTAAAAAACAATTTAATCTAGTAAAAAATGTCAATGAGACCATCATCTTCTGGTAGAACTCATTTTCTTTGGATTTTTGTTATTGTTTTGTTTTATTCTGTTTGTAGGAGTCTCGTCTTGTAACCCAGGATAACTTGCAACTTGACATGTAGCTCCAGGTAACCTGGATATTGCTATGTAGCCCAAGGTGACCTTCTTCTGTCTCAGCCTCCCCATTTTGTGAGACTCTTGAAGTGATGCTCAGACTTCAACAAAAAGGCCTGATGTGTCTGGTTTTTACTCCACAAAGCCTGCCCCCCACTTTACTCTTAGACGGTAGATAAAGCAAGCAAGCATGGCCAGTCCCCCATACATCCAGCAAAGCTGAGTTTTGTGAGCATCCTCCCTCACGGGTGGAACAGAGCACATTCTCAGACACCCCTCCATGATGACTGTCATCTCCCCTAAGTGTAAAAGGAGCCAGGATCTCTGCCTATTATTTTCAGATTGCCTCCTCTGCAGGAAATTGTGTCAATTCGTTTGGACGTCTGTGGCTTCTCTGTACTCCCCAAACCATGACATCATTACAGGGTAACTCAGAATGCCAGTGGCACATTGTCAGAGCTTCGGGTTTCTGGAAGCCGTGAGACACCAAGCAAAGCAGCCTCATTTGGCCTATAAGCATGTTAACCACCGTGGGCAGAGGACAGCAGAGTATAAACAGGCCTTCCTCCTGATGTTTGTCAAGGAGAGGCGAGGGACGTGTGATAGATATAAATCATGGCCTCTGCTTCAGAGCGGGATCTATTGCCGTTGATAGAAACTGGCTTTAGTGTGTAATTTAGTGACAGTTTTGTGTGTTACGTCTCTCTGTCACAGCAGTGAGAAAGCTGCTGCGTCTGGGCACGGGTGGAAGTGCCTCAGGATTTAAGCCATTTTCTTCCGTCCTGAATTAACAGGCCCCACCTAATTCTCCTCTCTCCCAGGGGACTGCGAATTGTGCAGAAGGATAAGCAGGGGTTTTTCAAGCAGGTGTCTGGGCCTGTGTTTCCACTTGCCTGCCTACCATGCCCGTGTGAGGCTGCTGATTGCAACTTACGCTGAGATTACCTCGGCAATAATTTGAGCCTTATCGGGGGGGGGGGAAAAATTGCAACAAATTAATGAGGTTTCTGCTGATAAAAGGACTATAAAGAGCTTACTTTCCTAAAGATGCCTGATACCACGGATAAATCATAGACAAATAGAAAGCTTGCTGTAGTTTATGCCTAATTATGAAAGACTTAATACCAAGTCAGACCCCCAAAGATTCAGGGGTGTGATCATTCTGAAACCTCATTAGTCAGAAGGAGGAAGTTCTGTAGTCTCAAGATTTCCATTAATGCAGAGAAGTCTTTGCTCTTCCGACTCATAGTGTCTTGCAGCAAATAAAGAAATTTACCTCCCCTGGTAGATGAATTGGGCTCAGCCTTTTGAAATATATTGCTTAATAATTGCTTTCTAGGACTACTCCAAGGCGCTAAATAGTAGGGCCTTTCCTGAGACCAGCAGTCACAAGAGGTCTTACTGTCTTGTTACCCAGTGAAGCAGGGAAGGCATATTAATGAGGCGACAAAGGATTTGTTCCCAAATACATTGTTAATTGATGAAATTTCAGAAGATCCTTGGCTTTCTGAGTGTCCCCACTGGCTGCTCTTTCCCTAAAAAAGGGCTGTGTGGGTAGGAATGGGCTCCCTCTCTGCTTCTGTTCTCTTTGGTCATTCAGTGTCTCTTCTTCCAGTCCACTTGAGGGCCTCAGTTGCCATCCTTCTGACAATGCATACCTTCTCCCTCTCCTTCCCCCTCCCCCTCCCTCTCCTTCTCTCCCTCCCCCTCCCCCTTTCCTCCTCTTTACTCTCTTCTTTCTGTTTGATTTAAACAGGCAGGGAAGATGAAAAATGATTGCCCCAGAAGAGCACAAGTCAGAGATTTCTAATCCTTTGTGAGTTAAGATCATGGGCTCTTCTGCACACCTCCCTGTGGTCCTTCCTTTTTGGCAGACTTAGAGGGTGCCCCAGAGTTGCCTGGTCAGGTGGGAAGAGGAGCCACACTGCACATTTGGTTGGATAAAGCAAGCCTTGGGGATTTCCTCTGTGCACCTCAGGTGTTCTTCCATCTGGACAGGAAGTCCTCTTTTGCCAGGCTTTCTCATTGTCTCGGACTTTCCACCTAATCCTGCTTTGGGGGTTGGATTTTTTGAACCCACCCACAATGAGGGGTTGCAGGTTGAAATCCAACCTGATCATTTTGACAGGCAACCTGTCTTAAATAATTGCTGCTAGAGAAGGTTAAGGAAATTCTTCCAAATTAGTGGGAGCCTGGTATGAAGTTCCCTTGGGAGTCTGACTCCACTGTAAGTTCTGGAAACTAATCACGCAGTATCAGTTTCCACTGAGGGTAGCAGGAGTCTGGGAGCCCTTGGGGGATGGGAAGTCACATACTGGCAGCTCCCCCATGGTGAGGCTCACAGGGCAGGGGGAAAAAACAACTAAATGAAAAGAAGAAATTTGGTAGGGATGGATGCCGTCTGCATCTGCTGGGGAAAAGCCATTTTAGATGACAGGTCTCTCTCTTTGGTATGGGATGCCAGTGGGCGGGGCAGAAGAAGATACTCTGAGCTCCTAAACTGGAAGCTGGGTCCTGCTGAACCAAGTCTTTGCTTTCGCATGTCTAACACATGTCTTTCCATTTTTCATCCCCATTCTGGTTACTTCCTAGTGCCTGTTCCAGGAAGGTGTTTCCTCACCTGTCATGTGTGATTCCTTCCCTCTTACTAAAGTCATAGTTGTGCTGTTTAGAACTGTACAAAGGAAAGGACCCAAAGAGTTAAAGCTGTAAAGAGAGAGTGGTGGTGGGGGAGAGGACTTTGTGAGGGCTGGAGGTCCAGCAGAGTGCTATAGTTTGGACTTGGAATGTCCTCTAAGGGTCTCTGTGTTAAAGACTTTGTCCCTAGGTGTTGACATCAAGAAGTGGCAGACACCTGGAAGGGTGAGGCCTAGTAGAAAGTTGTACATTACTGGGAGAGTATCTACAAAGGGCATTGTGGGACTCTGGACTTTCTGTCTTTCTCTTTTTTCCTTTCTAGGCGTGAGGTGAGACGAGGCACTCCTGCACATGTTTCTGGCCATCATGGGTTGCTACAGGTCCCAAAGCAACAGGGCCAGCCAACTGTGAACTAAGGCCAAATGCATCTTTAGACCAAATAACTTATCTGGTGTTTTTTTCCAGGAACAGTCCTCTAACCAACACAAGCAGTCTCTAGAGACATTCCTAAGAGTAACTATCTATTGGAAAAGCTGCTTGTGACATAAGCAGTGACTTGAGATGCCTTACTGGGGCCTGAATGTTATCGACAGTTCTCCCAAAGGGAGATGGCTTAGCAGGCCTGATTGTCTAGTCAGAGGTCAGGGCGTGAACAAGGGTCACTCATGCCTCTGAGAATGTGGTAGATCCATACTTTTGATCTGTAACCAGATTGGCAGATAAGTGCAGTCATTGTGGTGGGCAGCCCACTGCCCTGCCCTGCCGGGAATGGGGAATGATTTCTTTCCCCTTGCTAGTTTTGGTTTCTGGTGGTGGTGGTGGTGGTGGTGGTAGTGGGCAGCAAATGGAACCAGTAATTCCTAAGTGGGTTGTCCTTTATTTTTTCATTGTCTCAGGCTTTATTCACCCACTGGCCCCTGACAGGAATTGCCCCAAGAAAAGAATGTTTGACAAACATTTTTTGGCTGAGTGGGTGTGAAGTGGGCCTGAGCCCATAATGACTGTGCTTTTCTCATAAGAATGAAAATCCAGACGGAATATCCCCTCCTCCCAAAAAATCTTCCCTCCGACTCTGTGGACACACTGAACCTGCATGTTTGCTAAGAAGTCACTTGGGAACAATGTCTTGCTTGTGTCACACAAGTGTTTTTCAAGTGTGTGGATAGCTTGGATGTTTTGTTTTGGAAAACTGATGCTCTGATCGAAATTTGTATATAAATACCCAAAACCAAAGAGCAAACTCTTGTGTTACCACAGGTTGATAGACTGTAGGAGCTTGCTACAGATCTAATTCCACAGGAGAACAAAACGCCAGCATCTCAGAGAGTTTTCTACAAAAACAATTGATGAAAGATACTCTTGTTGAGATGTAGGCTACTGTGTTTAGGTTTCTTTTCTTGAAGAAAAAAAAAAAAAGGTGTTTGATGGGATTCGCAGCCCAGAATATGGAAAGCGATTGTGTATGCCAATCTTAGAAAACTCATAGCCTTTTACTTTATTTTCCCACTGCATCTGTTCCCTTTGTGCCATTTTGAGCAGTAGGATGTGGTGGGGGGAAGGAAAACTAAATTTATATTCCTTCTTAGATGCCTCCTGAAGAAAAGGAAAAACAAATAAATACTGGAAAGCCATGTGATTTTTTTTCATGAAAATTTTGTAAAATAATCCACTATTGAAACTGCTAACAGCTGTTTTTCCACAGTCTATAACCCCCAGCAGGTAGGGAAATCCCCTGCAGACTGCGAGATATTGCATGTCAGAGAAGTAGAGCAGAATTCTTTGTTATTATTATTTTAAAGCCAGGTTCCCAGTATTACTTCAATGATAAAAGTTTCTGTACTGTATTAGTAACCACTTCATGGCTGGCAGAAGACAGCATTATTTTATTGCCTGCCAGACATGGGGTCTATGATTGCCACCTCAGGTCCTCATACCAGACTGTACCAAGAAAAAACTCAAGCATAAGGCACCTGCACAGTATATGCCTGAGGATCTATCTACTTTAAGCTAAGGTATATACTACATTTATTTTCACCTGAACCTATGTTCAGGGACATGCCAATGGCTTGTGCATAAGGAGAGAATTCCCAGGAGGCAGCCTCCTGTGTCTAGATTGTTTTCAACTTCCATGTCTTTTCAGGGTGCATTGTCTAATAATTCTGGGAAGATGATTTTAGTGAAAGGGATTCAGTATGAAGAAGTTGAAAAATTAGTGTGGTAGTTTGAATGTAATTGACTCCCATAAGCTCGTAGAGAATAGCACTATTGAGAAGTGTGGCTTTGTTGGAGTAGATATGTACTTATTAGAGGAAGTATGTCATCGTGGGGGCAAGCTTTGAGTTCTCATATATGCTCAAGTCACACCCAGTGTCTCAGACCACTTCCTGTTGCCTATGAATCAAAGATGTAGAATTCTCAGCTCCTTCTCCACTACCTTGTCTGTCTGCACACCACCATGTTCCACCACAGTGATAATGCACTGAACCTCTGAACTGTAAGCCACCCAATTAAATGTTTTCTTTTATAAGAGTTACCGTGGTCATGGTGTCTCTTCACAGCAATCGAAACCCCAACTAAGACTATCGGCAAGTTGATATTTGAGCCACTAAATCTACTGCTGACTTTTATTGTTTCATTTCTCTGTATCTCAGTTGGCTAACACTCAGGAAAGACTAGATTTTAATCTTCATCTGTAAATGTGAGATTAAAAGAAAAAAATTTACTTGGTGTTGTCCTTATATACATGGTCCCAAAACATAGATTACCATGCCATGGGATGGAGGAAGGAAAGAGCCTTGCTTTTTGGTTGCTGCCCAGACATTTGGCATATCACTTCCTCTCGTGTCTTATTGGCTAGAACTAGGCCATATTAAGTTGCAAGGATGCTGGAAAATGCATTCACTATACTGACCAGCATTAAGAATTCAACAGTTGTTCATTGCTAATGAACTAATTACTTTACCCTTTGGTTTTATAAAGAATAACATATTTGCACAAAAAGGAAAAATAAGGAACCATGAATTGTGGTAGGCTATCCAACTTGCCTTTATACAACCATAGCAATGCCTAAGTGAAAATTTAAAAGAAAAAAAGATGCCAAAGATGTGTATTATCATATATGCAAGAAAATTTCCTATCAAATTAGACTTCTGGAAAAGAAACTATATTGTCACTTTGCTATAAATGAACATGTAAAAAAAAATAGATGCTTCAAAATTACATGTGCAGGATATCAGCCTGGCATTAAAACTGTGAGAAAACTAAGATCCAAACAGGAAATCTTCACCATAAACCTCACTTCTGCCCTTTGGCCTCAAGATGCACAGATAAATCATGTTTGGTTTTTCATTACATGGCCACACACACTGGATTCTGTAACATAATTTTAACCAAAATTGCCAGGTATTAGAAAGGAACTGCACATTTGGCAGATGCTATTTTAAGTTGAACTTTGGATCCTTGCAGATATTTTCAGGCAAATGCAAATGCATTTGTAGTTAGTGCCTCACTGATAAATGAACCTGACTACACAGCCACTGCTTCCTCTGTAGTTTTTCATAAAAATGGTGAACAGTGAGGAATGGGGTACACCCTATCCTCTACCCAGAATCACCCCCAATATCAGGTCAATGTCAGCACATGGTGATGTGTCGGATAAAAAAGAGAAAAAAATGCCCTAGTTTCACCCTGCCCTCCCTGCCCTCAGAACTTTCCCACTGTCATTTTTTTATTTACTTCCTCACAAACCACCAACTGGAAGGCAAGTTGCTGCACATGGATCTGTGTGTGGAAGGGACCATGTCCTAAGTAACCAGTGGTTTTACAATCCTTGTGGTGTTAAGATACCATGTTCTTCTCTCCGTACTATAAGTATCAGAACTTAATCTCCTCTACCTCTCTCTTTATAATATTCAGCACTTTTAGCCATGGAAAGGACTCAAAGCATCTAAGGGACATTCTTAACCACCAGTGTGAGAGCAAATCACAGCCCAGGAAGTATGCTGTCTATACAGGCAGATCTTTAATCTTCCAAAGATTAGTTCGTTGTAATTGACTATTGTCTCTTTAAATGATAGTTTAGTTTTGAAGAATTTTCCCCAACCATAATCACTATAAAAAAAAAAAAAAGTCCACCCTCAATGAATGTTAATTAAAATCTAAGAAATCCAATTTTCTGAAGTATCACTGATGTTCCTGGAAATTCTCTGTCTCCCCTCCCTTTTCTTCTAGGTTTTTAACCACCGTGCATCTCTGCTACAATGTGCTCTATTCTTCCTACACTCTGAGTTTTCATTCAAGTTGGTCCCAGGTCATCATTGCCTTTACTTATATGGATCTCTAACAATATTATGGTCCTTATATTGGCTTTAAACCATAATCAAATGTCAGAGTCAAGCCTTGCTTTGTCTTAACAGGTCTCTCAGTTCAAATCTTAAGAGTCTATTTAATTGGCTGATGAGTATGTGGATTGATTCTTGCTGGGTCTCTTATCTCTCCTCCTGAATCAATCCACAGTACCTGGTAGTAACCCTATATAGACGTGTGCTTCAAGGCTACTATCAATGATAGATGAAGTGAGAAAAAAAGTTGATAAATTGACTACATCAGTGTCACTGAAATCTTTTGTTAGGCTGTATTTTGTTAGTCTTTGTATACTGACAGACACCATTAAAGTCACCTTATATACACTTCAATGTTGTCATTGTCCATTGGGTCAGCATAGATGCTGTGAGAATGGTACATTGCTTATGCAATTGCATCCAGATTTCATCATGTGCTAACACTCTTCAATGATAATGATATGAACAATGAGGATATTGATTTTAACAGTTCATCCACAGATCAACTGAGCTTAGAGGTCACATTTGTAAGTAAAATAGAAAAAAAACTGTCTTCATATGCTATTAATATTTTAAGTACTACTGAAGGTAACCCATATAATGACTATAATAAAGTGAGATGTTCTTGGTCTATAAAATTTTTATTCTTGAAATAATATGTTTCCTTTCTTACCTGCTTGTGAGTCTGTAGGTAATAAGAAATTGAAGTGATGAGTTGCCTAGAAATATTCAAAAGCAGAACTTAAATCTAGATGTAAAGCCTGGGATGGTAGTGCATGCCTGTAATTCCATCACTTAAGAAGCACAGACAAGAGTATCAAGAATTCAAGGTTATCCTTAGCTAAGTAGAGAATGTAAAACGTGAAGCTAGCCTGTGCTACATGAGACTGCTTTTAAAAATTAAAAAAAAAAAAAAAAAAAAAAGATGATGCTGTACATTGACTTCGTCTCAGGATGGAGAGAGAGTAAAGGAAACAGACTCATAGTCGCTGAGTTGGGATGGGCTCTCAGGGGTGGATGGCTGCTGGGGACTGACAGGGATTACACCTGGTATGCTTCACCTCTTGACTTTAGCCAACACTGGGCCATTATATTCTATTTGTGGGAAGGTAAAGGATAATTGGGGAAGGAATAAGCAGAGAGAAGATTTTTGACTCCTTAGACAGGTATGGGATGAACAGGTTCCTTTACTAAGCTTAGCAGAGAAGCTAAGACTGGTTCACACAAGCCTCTGTCATTCAGACTGAGTACACATCACTGCTCCAATTGAATGAAGGTCTCAAAATCCAAAATGGCAGGACTTTGTCCCATTTGCAATTAAAGTAAGCTCTTCAAAAAATTTTAGCAGAAAAAAAATTCACTTTTACATGAAATAAAGTAAAAAGACACACAAGCCTGTATTTAATACTGCCATATAGAAAATCAGGCCCTACTTGTCATGTTGCTGAAGTGCCAATTATTTGGAATGGAGAAACCAACTAGGAAAATTTGGAAATATTTATTTTTATCCATAGATACAAAAGTGTGTTTCAGCTAAAAGTGACTATTCCCTAAAGGTAGATGTTAAAGTCCTTAGCAGCACAATTTTTATTAAAAATAAGTACGAGAGTTTCTGGTGGTGTTGATACAATATTAAGCATTGGGCTAATGTGTTGACTTTCACAAACCAATTCTTCTATGAGTAGGTTATTTCAGCTGGGAAAAGCCTCGTTTTTTGCCATGGTAGATATTGAACCTAGGCTCTTACAAGTGCTGAGCAAGTGTTCTATTAGTAAGCTACATCTAGCTCCCACTACTCCACTGTCAAAGGGCCATTTTATGCTTTCAGGATGTTTGTGATTATGGAAGAAGTTTCCCATATGAAACGATCCAGTTTTTACCCAACACAAAATTTTGCATTTTCTTGTTCTAGTTTCCCTGCACATGTAAATCCCTTTCCTATTTCTAACTTATTAGTACATCTTTCTCACCCCTCTGCCTCACTAATAGAATACCCATTCATCGTTTGCTTACTACATTTCCAAAACTTTGTTCTATGTATGACAACTTCACCCACCCAGCCCATGGGAAATGCAAGTGCAATTATTTATAATTTTAATCTCAGTAAAAGTAGAAAAAGACTTTGCAGGAGGTAGAGCACCTTTGGGAGAAAGCCATTCAATATCAGATAATTCTGGATCAAGGATGAGGTGAGAGAATGTGACAAAGACCAGTAAGATGACAGGAAAAGACTTCTAGAAAGCACCAAAAGAAAGGAGGAAACTGTTTTTATCATGCTTTCTATATGCTAAGTACTACTGCTTTATATGTGGTGCTCTTTAAATTCTAAACTTTTCCAGGTAGATTATTACATTCCACAGGTAGGAAGGTGGAGGTAAACAGATGTGAAGTAACTTACAAAGCCAATGCATAAGAGGCAAAGATAGAATGTGAATGGCATCTGTTTGATACAAAGTCCTTGCTAGGAGTATAGACCTTATCCATAAGATAATACAGTATCTCTAGATATTGATCCTGGCAAACAGTTCTCCTGGCAGTTTGTTACGTAGTTTTGATACACTTACTGTTCATGATGGCTTGATTGCTGGCATCAAGGTAGATAGGGCAAGGTAGATAGGTCCCTGCCCTAAAAGGATCCCAGGCAACGGCCAACACCAGCATACTCCACAGACTGTGATGTAAATGGGGAGAAGAGACCAGTTCATCTCCAGTGAACAGAGAATCAAGAAGGTGGTAGCAAGAGAGTGTAAAGGAAAGCCTCATGAAGGAAGCACTGAAAGGTGAGTTACATTGACACGTGAAATGTGAAATGAATATGCAGAGAAGGAAAATAACATGCTGTGAGGTCCATTCATTTTGGACATGGACAACAAATAGTTTGTGAGCTTATGTTGGCTTCCTGAGGAGCAGCTGGCCATGAGGCAGGGAAAACTGTTAGGTTTGAAGTCATCAGGTGCTTTGAAGGCCATATCTGAATATCTGGATTTAATTTGGTTGGCAATTATGAAAATATTCTGAACTGGACTTTTGAAAGATTGAGCCATGATTCAAAATAGCATGGTTTCTTTAAATTCTCTTCTACAAAGTGGATATAGTTGTTCATTCCAATTCGATATAACAATCTAGATTCAATACAACAATCTAGAACTTCCCAGAAACATGGTTTTGTGGTAGTTAGGGGAATATATAAATTAATTATTACCCTTGACTTCTATGAGGTCCATCCAGGTGCTGTAAGTGTTGGGTGGGGGTAGAAAGTTGTATAAAGGACTAGAGAGAAAGGTTGTCTGTTCTATGATGGCTTGTTAAGGAGCTCACCTTATTTCTTAGCCAAAGAAAGTTCAACCTTAGTCCTTAGATTACAAATTGGTTTCCAGACTTAGACCAAATGAATTTCATTACCAAAAGATGAAATGCCTATAAATAAATAAGGCTGTCCATGTTTCCACACAGAGATCATATTCCATTGCTGGTTCTAAGGTGCCTTTTCCAGGGTAAGTGTTGATTATGAATATGGAGAAAATAAATGTAGCCAAGATCAAAATATGAAATCAGCTATTTCATGCCCACTAAGATATGACCAGTCAGGACATATTTAAGTCAATTAAACTGGAATTCAAGATTTTTGATGATAATGATGGTCTAAGAAAGAGAAGTCATAGACAAAGCTGGAGAGATGGAGAAAACAAAATACTTTCAAGTCCAGCTAAGCCACTGTAGGGTTTTTACAGAGTGAGGGACTTCTTCACATAGATTACTGCATGCTGCTTGCTTCAGGGAGACTTCATGACACATTTCGGTAGCAACATAAGGCAGCATGTAATTAAGGAAATAGCAGTAGAATGCATGTAGGATTGAGATGTGTAGATCAGACAGGACCGTGATGATATAGAGTATTCAGAAGGGCAGAGCAGGTAGAACCAGATAACAAGACTGCCACACTGTCTGGAGGCCAAGCATAATTTAGAAAACCACAATGAAATGCTTTTATATTCAGAAAGAGAGAGAGAAAAAAACATTACTTCCATCATACAAATAATATGAAATAAATTTGACAAATATATCTGTATCTAAACCAGACTTTCAATAAAGGGTTTACTCTGTGACAGGGCAGACAGTGAGTCTGTGCATGTCTCCAAGTTTGACCAATAAATAAATAAACAAATAAGCTTCAAAAACCAATTTGAAGAACTTGGAGAAGTTATAGGCCTTGGCTGGCCCTCATCCATTTCTCAGAGGCTCAAGCACCACATACAGCAGACTGAGGCCTACAAGAGCACCACATAATTTAAAGATATTTGGGTTAAAATTCAAATCAAGCCCAATAGAAAATTTGGAAAATATCAACTTCAGAAAAGAAAGGCAAAATCTTAGCAACTATGGCTTGTCCATTTTCTGTCAATAATGAAATACCTAAGAACAGCAACCAAAATGGAGAAGGGTTTGTGCTTGATCCTAGTTCCAGTCCGCAATTCCCTTCCGTGGTTATCGGCCTCCATTGCCTGTAGGCCTGGAGTGAGGCAATCCATTGCAACAAAGGTTATGACAGCTAGAAAGCAAAGAGAGCAGAGGCTTCTCCCTGTACTCTTCAAGGCCACCTACAACCCATTTCCTCCAACTAGACCCTACCTACCTTCTAAAGCCACCTGCCACCAGCACCATCCTGGAAGACCCTTTAGTGCTTAGCCTTTGGGGAGCATTTAAGACCCAAACCATGATGACAAAGGGGATTTTATAAAGTCAGATGTCTTTTGAATGCCGGAACACACTGGTCCATGGGGTGGTATGAGGGAAAACACAGTGGCTGTCTGTGTTCACTCATGACATACCCAGGAGAAGAGTGCCACTGGAAACAGCAATGTCAGCTCAACGCCAACAACCCAATGTGTATATTTTCCTTAATTGAGCTGAATAGCACAGTTTCCCAATTGTCACATGATCTTCATAAAATTATTATTTTGTGTGTCAGCACATTGATCAGGGGGAAGAGAAAAAAATGAAGTTCAGAAAAAAATAATTATATAAGAAGGAAAATGCAGACATTCAGCAAAACCATGCAGAGGTTATAAACCCAAAGAAGAGAAAGGAAAGAAATAATTCCCTCTTGTTATCCAGAATGTCCACCTAGAGCCCACAGGATAAGACAAGGGACATTAAGCTAAGAACTCTAAGATATCCTCTTACTCACAGTTATCAAGCTGTGGCTTATGCTTCGGGGAAACTGATCACCACACATTTCCTGGACAAAGTGTTAGAAAGCGTGTTGCAAGAAGGATTCTGCTTTGCCGGATTCTACGATGGAGCCAGGCAATTTAAGCACAAACATTTTGTCCTAAGGTATATTGTGACACATTTGTCTTCACCTGGTGCTGTCACTGAAATCCCTCTCGCATCTATTTACAACTTTGTCACCAGCTACCACATACCCGAGTGACAATTAAAACATTGTAAATTTATTCTCAAGAGAAATGGGCTCATAACAAAGATTTATAATGTTAAAATCATGCCATTTGAAGTGTCTCTGATGTAAGATAGAGACTTGCCATATAGACATATTGCCACTCGATCTCATAGGTGCAAAGAGATTCATGACAAGTGGTAAAGGAAGGAAATACATCTCTCGGTGGAGGATGCTTTAGTGCTCTTGGAAGCAGATGTGGTTGAAACAAGGAGACAAAGGGACAAAGGACAGAGAGTCTGGGTCCCCATCTGGTTCAGGAGGTGTGGGTTTGACCCTCTGTCCTAGCATAGTTGTAGAGAAATCTCTGCTCTTCCAATGTTTGTCTTCTCCTCTGTGAAATGGGTCTGCCTCAGTCTCCCCATTCTCTCACTTATACATGTGAAGTCATGTCGGACGCTGTAAAGGTCTCTACTCATTCGGGGTGACTAAGGCCGTGATCTGAAAGGCCTTTATATTTAGCTCTGTAATGTGTGTAGTTTCTCTTATTTTTGCACTTCCACATTTGAATATGGATGTGTCTGCTGTTCTGGGAATTCAAAACACTTCAAATCCTGTAATGAAAGCCATACTGTGAGCACTTAATTAATTTAGAGTAGGTGCTAATTCTTAATAAGAACTTTAAAACATGGTTTTGTGAATAAATCATAATTCAGAGAATCCACCCACATAGCAATGAGCCTCCCCTGAGGCTTAGGAAGATCGAGTTTAACAGGATCTGAACAAAATGTCAAGGCTTTATTTCCAAGTTTTTATAGTGAGTAACCTCTCAGTGTGAGATAATTCTATCAAAGCTAGAGAGGCATCCCTTGCCATCAAGAGAAGAAACCTTGTTAATCTATGAACTCAGACTGAGAACCTGCCCGTGAACTTCCTTGTTCCTTCTTCTGTCAACTGGCCCTCATGTGTTTAGCAAAGGGTGAGTAAGAGTATGGAGAGTGGTGTAAGTAGACTGTACTCAGTCACTATAAACAAGACAGAAGAACTAGACATATATGTAGTTGCTAACATAAGTAGTAATTGTCTATTTATCACTTCTGAAGAAGGAAGGAAAAGACAAGACTCCAGACCCTGGGAAAACTCTATCTCCTTGGAAGATGGTATGATCCATCTTACACTAAAGTGATTCACACCATCTTTGGAAAGATCTGGAAAATGTACTGCTGAGGCTACCTTGACAAAGTTGAATAATGCTTCAAAAGGAAGATCACAATCATCAGGAAGGAAAAATAGACACAGACAGAGCATCCCAGGCATCCTGGAGGCAGCGCGTAGAGCATCCTCTAGAATCACAGTGGAGAAGTGTGAACACAGTCCGAATGCCCTACGAACAAAACATTTATTGTCAGTGTAGAAGGTAGCTGGAATAAAAGCAGCAGGAAAGATGGAATAGGAAGTACAGAGCAGTCTTAACTAAGGTCAATTACGGTGATCATAAAGAGGAACCATGGAAGAATTTTAATGCCGTGATCAAATTTTTAGTAAACACTGTGAAAGGATGTTGTGTGTATAAGAAGTAGACACCAACCTTTCAGAAGTTTCTAGAGTTTTCTGACATGACAAGCATTTTCATGCAACATAGTAAAGAAAAATCATGAATAAAAACAACCCAGTGTTTGGTTCTGAGAATATTTTGGGTGAGCTGGAGATGGGCTGAAATATTTTCAGGAATACACAAAAAAGTCAGTCAGTCATATAATTTGATTCCTGTAACATTTAAGTGTTGCTACAAAACCCATGTGAGGATAGAAAATAATGGCAAAACATACTCTGTAGTAAAATATTTAAAAAAATGAAAATCCTTTCATGCTCAGAATCATCTAGATTCCCTGATATTTTGAGCCTCCAAAAAAACTGTTTGCTCTCTCTCTCTCTCTCTCTCTCTCTCTCTCTCTCTCTCTCTCTCTCTCTCTCTCTCTCTCTCTGTGTGTGTGTGTGTGTGTGTGTGTGTGTGTGTGTGTGTAGGAGTCCTCTTTCCAATTCTGTCTGATCGCCACAGATAGACAAGGACTTTTCCCTTTACAAAATACCATTGAAAAATACCACCCCGCATCGACGGCTGACTTAAGGGAACACTGCAGCTGTGCTTTACATATATGAACCTAACTTATTTCAAGGGTGTTTTTGTTTTATTTTTACAGCTGCAAAGTGTTAGCAATCCAAAAAGAGCTGCCAGGAGTACAATGAGCTGAATTAGCTCATGGCTGGTGTTCATGGTATACTCAGAGCTATTCTAAATAAGCTCCCTGTGCACTTTCTCAATACCCTGAGTGATCAGAGCTGTTTCCCAAACAGAGTCAGAATGGTTATTTCTCCATTTGCAGCTGCTTATTTGATTTGTGAAAAGACCCTTCGAAACACTTTCTCATTCCCTCAAAGAACTGTTATATATGCATAGATACAGAGTGAGGCTGCCGTTACACAAAAAATAAAGACATTGACAGTCAGTGAAATCCTTGGGAAGACTAATCATAGACCTGAGCTGCAGGTGCTCCTAGATTGATGGGTTTGATATAATGATCAGCCAATAATAAATTCCTATGGTATTATAGTCTATTTCCCTTGACTTCCAGTATAATATTCAAGAAATGTTTCTCTCCAAAGCAAAATAACCCAGCAGCCCGAAAGAATATCTTGTATGGAGAACTGATTAGAACAAAAACCGAGCTTGTGGTATTCTGAAACATAAGCCCTGGAGAACTTGCATGACTTTCTAAGTATGACAATATGTTCCCACGCTTGGGCTCCCCTTTATGGTCAGCTACCCCTCCACTTGGGCAGGGCATAAAACTGCACCCTAGTCCTGAAGTTGCCCTGTGAAAGGCTGGCTATATCTGCATATTGTGGTGGCTGATCAAACTTGTGTGCAAGTCACAGGTAGAGACACCATTGTGAAAGCTATATTTATTTTGCTTTTATGTCTTCCTAAGCTAGAGATATTGATACTTTATTTTTCCCATCACTTGTCAAAAAAATGAAAATTATTTACTTAAAGAAGTGTTCTTTTCTTTTTTTCCTAAGATGATTATTTTTCATTTATAGTCATCCTTTAAGCTGAATAGTGTCTATGACTGTGATGTCACAGGAGCACTGGTAGGACATGGTGGAGGCATGCGCTCCAAGTTAAATGCTTATCTCTGTGAAATAAGCGCTGAGTAGAGCAAAGCAGGGGTCATTATTTTAAAAAATATATTGTTTCCCCTTAAAGGGTATGGACTATGTAGGTAGTCTGCACATGGTGTTTCCTTCTATCTCTGTGACTTTGTGACTAGCGAATGGTTGTTTCAGTCCTACGATTATACGACAAAAAGATGGCATCCAATGGAAACTGGCCCTGGCACCTTCATGTGTCACTTCTTGTCCTTTGGGTAAGATCAAGTGTGTGTGTGAGTGCCTTCAACAGTGCCAAAGGAGAGCACACACTGCCTCCCAAACAAGTGAGAATAAAACTGGACAGATGTGAGAGATCAAAAAGGGAAAGACAAAAGACATGATATTCTCAGATCAATTCCTAGTCTATGGAGTAGTTCACCTGAGAAGGTGTGAAAGTCTCTGACTAAAGCAACCACCCTTCTCAGCTCTAAAATGGGAGGTAAGGCTATTTTGTTGATCACCAGAACAAGCCAAAGGTAGTAAACTCAAGTTTAAATATTCTAATATCTTATTAGATGAATGAATGGATAAATGCCAGCATTATTTAAAATTTCATTTCTGTGAAATTAATTTGTTAGCCTTACCTGTGATGGATCAAACAGCCAATAATACAAAGCATTAATCAGGCCTTGGAAGTATCCCAGACCTCCAGTGTTCCATTATTACACGCTATGAAGTTTAATATTATCATCATGAAAGCCTTTGGGTGAACACTCATACTCTGTTATGCACACCTAACTATTGAGTAGGTATGACTGATTCAAAATTAAACATTTACTGTTTGTCAGACACTATGCTGGGAACTCAGATCTCAAAAGAAAGTTTTGAAAAATACCATGATTCGTTCTCTCATAGAGCTAGTGTGTTAAGCTTAATTAACCTCAGGTCACTGTAGCTTATTGAATTCTAAGACCAAACAATTCAGATTAGTGCTTGTCCTAAAGGGTTTCAGTGAAGTGGAATCCATGGTAGATACACCATGGCGGAGCTAGAAAGCCTTCTATAACATGGAGGGCTTTAGAATACAAAACAGAGTCATTTGTCCCCATCTCTGTCACTGGAAATGGTAACCATAGCTCTATAGGAATCAAAAGGATCAAAGATAAGGAGTACATACAGGAAGGACAACCTATATTCCTCTTGATAGCCTTCAATATAGAAATAGTCTAAAGCAAATCTTTCGAAGAACTTAGATCTGCATTCTATTAAGTATCCTGGATGGCTGTGATGATCAGAAAGTGGGCTGGTCTTTCTTATATACACGTATACAAAACAGAGAAGGGCAAGTTGACATTAAAATACAAGATTTGTTTGTAGTTGCCTTAACAAGTCATTGTGCACTCATTGGTGTCTTTGCAAGATGGCACAGGTGAGGGGAGAGGAGGTAGACTTTCAACGAAACAAGTGGGTCAGTGACTAACAAATCCATAGTGTGGAACTTGCCAAGAAAATGCAGACATATGGTGAGTTCAGTTTTATTTTGAGAATAAATAATGCTTTAAGATTCTGAAGGGACTCAGGGTAGCACTTCAACCTTCTTTGATTGAAAATTGATTAACACTTTGGGGAAAACTATATGACCAATTGAATTGCAAATTAAGGTAAATTAAAATAGGCTTCTAAGTTATCCATCACTGAGAAATAGTGGACACATATTGACTTACATTCTATCAATACCTATTCTGAATCAGATGATCAATAGTAACTAAGGCTGTTAGTGGTTTGTCCTGAAAGGCATATTCCTTAAGCTATCATACTTAATCACGGTAGATTTGCCATATGCTATATCACCCTTACCAGAGAACAATAGTTAGAATATCATACTTTTTTATATAAATAGCTGTTAACTCAGAATGTCAAGGTGCATTTCCAATTTGCCCGCTTCTAAACAAAGCTGTATAGTTTTCTTTTATTTTGCATTCCCATGAATGGATGACTGCACATCCAGCTTCTGAGGCTTCAGCAAACACGATCAGTTTTTAATTTGGACTCATGGTATCTGTCATGTATTTTATGAAAGAGCTAAGAGATGAAAAATAATGGCCCTTGCTATTCAAAGGGCAGAATGAATGGGAGGAGCCCTGGAGTGAGCTTCAGAAGACAGCCTGTCTTTTGACAGTTCAGGCTGTGTCTTGTCAGTGGTTTGTAACAGCAAGTTTCCCTCGTGCCTCTCTCCTTTCCAAGCTTCCCTGTCCCCAGTGAGGAAACAGTTCCAGATCACATGAAAGCCTTGTTCTGGATAGAAAGCAAAGAGCTTCACAAAACTCGAGGTCAAAAAGTGTAAGACTTGAGTGAAACACTACTAATGCCCTCATCCTGTAGCACGAATTGTTAGAAGGTCTAATTAATACAAACAAACCCAGTGCCACTTATTGGGATGAATGCTGGAAGATCAGAGAAGCAGAACAAGCCACAGCTAACCTCACCTTGCCAATTCCTCAGCTGATCCTGTTTCCTCAGACTGGAAACCTGTGTCCTCATCTGAATGGGTCTCAGCTGAACTGCTGCTAAGAAGCCTAAAAGCTTAACCAGGCTCTAGTTCTTGGTCCTCACGTCTTATATACCTTTCTGCTTCCTGCCATCACTTCCTGGGATTAAAGGCATGTGTCACCATGCTTGGCTGTTTCCAGTGTGACTTTGAACTCAGAGATCCAGATGGATCTCTGCCTTTGGAACGTTAGGATTAAAGGTGTGTGTGTCACGATTCTCTGGCCTCTGTGTCTATCTAGCAGCTGTTCTGTTCTCTGACCCCCAGATAAGTTTATTGGGGTGCACAATATATCGACCACATCATCCCTAACTGCTGCAGTACCATTTACATAAAAGTCAGGATGGGAGGTTGGAGATGGGTCTTCTCAGAGTGGGAGGAATTCTACAAAGTTATTAGTGGTCCTGGGCCATTTTCATTTGATGAAACATAAAAGTAAAAAATGGAAGCGTGAAAAGAGCCTAATAAGGATGAGAAAAAAGAGAAATTCACATTTCTGCTGAAGCCACATTGAAAAACACTATCAAGCACATCTCATTTTATATTTTTTTAAAAAGGCTTGATAAATCATTTACCTTCTGCAAGGGAACACAAGTAGAAAACAGCAAGGCATTGAAATCTAGTATAAATATGCATGATCCCAAGTTTAGTTTCTTTTTTTATTGAACTGTTTTGTCTGCTTGACTAAAATCTATCTAGTTAGCCTACACTAGACAGATAGAGGTGACTAGTTGATCACACCTCAAAGTAATTTTTTGAAAGAAAATTCTCCCTTGGTACAGAACAAGTTTGCAGATTATAATCTAATCTCCGTTTTTAAATCCCAGTGTGGGCTTGAGATTGCTCAGTGGGCAAAGCACTTGCTGTTTAAGCAGGAGGACCATGTTGAAGCCATAAAAAGCTGGGAAAAATAGAAAGGGTCTGTAATCCCAGTGTTCCTACAATAAGATGTGTTAAAGTCAAGACCATCCCCTGAAGCTCATGGGCCTTGTATCCTGGCATTAAAAAAAAAGTGTTAAACAGTTAAGAAACTGTGTCCCAGACAAAATGGAAGTCAAGAACTAACACCCAAAATTGTCTGCCACACACACCCTGCAGCAAGCACATGCCCTCATCCACATCCACACACAAATAATAAATAAATAAATAAATAAATAAACAAACAAACAAACGAATGCTAACGAGAATAGTCTAGAAAACAAAACCATGGGATCAAAAGATACCCTCCTTGCATTACTTCTTTCAGCCATTTATTTTAAGGACATATAAATTCACCACTTTTGGCTATGAAGGAAAAATGCATTGTGAAGGAGGATGTCCTCTTGTATATCTCTGTAAAGATGACTGGTCATACTGAGCCATGGACATTCATATTTCCCTAGAGAACAGCATATGTAGCATCCAGTCAGCAGAAGGGGCATTCTGTGCCCTCTGTGACTCACATACGTCCAGGCAATAACCTTGGCTCTATCACATAACTTCAACGTAGTCCTGTCTAGTATTTGTACATCAAGAGGAAGATGCAAGCTGATGGAAATATTCTCTTTCCAGCTCAGCCTGCTCCAGAGGAACCAATGATGGAATCACAACTGTAGAAATATATCTACACTGGTACTTCTTACTTTACATGAACTTATTTTTATAAAGACAACTATATTAAATTAAGTTGTGGAAATGTACATACTTATTAGAAATGTTATTACTTTCGAGGCAACTTTGCTGATATGCTTGGAACATTAACCCAATTCTAAAATTCAAGAGGAAAGTGATGAATTGCACTTCCCAATTCTGAATCTGCTATACCCCAAGGTCATTCCAAGACCATTGGCAACATAAGCAGCACTAACCATAGAATAACCACTGTGGGGCTGCTGCCTACTGTGATGATGTTCAAAGCTGGGGAAAAGCTAGTACGGACAAAAATCTCTGGCTTTCCAATTCTGCTAGTAATTTTTTTTATGTATCTTGAGTATGATTTTGCTTATGTTTTCGTTTGAAACAGTTATTCTAGCATTGCCCCTGTTCCTGGAGTTATACTGGCTTCTGGCTACTTTAAAAAAAGATTCAGTACTTGCTGAGTTCCAATAAAGTGGAAGGAAATGCACTCATCCATCTTTATTCTTCTTTAATAGAGATTTGTTTCAATCATGTAGTTACCTACACTTCAACATACCAAGCTCATAGAATCTAACTCTAAAACTCAAAAATGTTCGTGCAGCATAAAGGAAATCTCAGAAAGCCAGCTACAGAGGCCTAAGGCCTCAAAAACCCTTGTAAAATGTGCATCGGGAACATTTATTGATGTCCACAGCCTGCCTACAAAGACTCAATGAAAATGAAGCCAAGTTTCAGCTCACTACAGCTCCCGAGGCATAAACCAGATGAAGAAGATGAAATGATTCCACTTTCTCACCTACATTTGTTCTGAGTTTAGATGGAAGGATCCAGAATTCCCCACTTCTGAAGTGGAAGGTTTTTCTCCTCCCCAGATATGTAACTGCAGATCCATTTAGCCCCGGATTCCACTTTATCTATGTGCCATTTATTCACCTTGGCTATTTGAGGAAAACGATGTGCTTCAGTTGAGGCAGCGTGTGCTGCCTGTCACCCTAGAAAGGGACCAGTGTGAAATGAAGAGCTTTCTAACTTTCCCGATTTAGTAGTTGGGAATCCCCAGTGATGGGTAAGTGGTAACAAGATCAAATGGCTGGAAACACAGACGTGGGTCCCCATAGTTCCCGAAGCCAAGAATGCTTCCCAAGCAGGCTTTAGCAGGCAGCCTTGACAGGCAGCTGGTACTCGGCTGAGGGGGCTGCTGGTTGCTACATGCTTTTATTGTCTTAAAACCCGCACACCTGCCAGAAACACCTCCCTTTGGACCAAGTTCAGTTCTTTCTTGGCCCTCTCTTCTCTAGAAGCAAACAGAAATGGGAAAGTACACAAAGTGTAGGCAAGGGAATTCACACATGTTCGAAAATATGGAGCGAGCCTCGGTCCCTTTCAGTGCGGCTTTCACAGGAGTCTCCTGAGTCACCCCAGTTGCCATTTGGACATTCTTCAGAACAGCCTGAATGCTCTGAGGACAGCACATAGTCCTCCCAAAATGTGGTTGACAGACTGAAAGCATTCTCAGTATGCTCCAAGAAACTAACAATTTGGATTATGGACATACACACACACGCACGCACGCACGCACGCACGCACGCACGCACACACTCATGTATGCATGTCGGCTCAGTATACATATACATATGCATATGTGCACAATTTTGAATCTAAAAACATGTATACTGTATAAGCTCATGATATTATAATGGACTTTCCTAGAAGGCTGTACTGTCTATAACTATTGTTATTTATTATAATGTCCGCATTACCATCAGTATTAACAAGGGTGGCCATGGAGTCATAAGAACATGCTGCTGAAGGCTTCTCTGCTTTTGTCTGAATCCATTCACCCAGATCTGTGGGCTGAAAACACACTCAGCCATATGCTTTCCAAAGGATCATCCAGCCCCTGTAGAGCTAGCCATGTACTTTCCCCCACAACACATGATGAAGAAAACATAGCAAGGAACCCTACAGGCGGCGTGGGTCTCGGGGGCTCCGAGTTTTCTGGCTTGAAGAAACCTGAGACATTTGTCAGCTGTGTGCATGAGTGGCTTCCCCGCCTTCTGACAGAAGCCAGAAGTGAAGGCGTGACTCCCGAGGGTCCTAAAAGCACCTGTTTTCACAGAGCGGTTACAGAGAGGACTGTGGTTGCTCTCGCTACCTCCAGGGTCCTTCTTTTTCCCCAGTGCTGCCTGCTTCCCTGCCTGAAAACTGTATCAGGGCACGAAAGCGTTGCACACCTTCTACAATCCATTTCACAGCACGGAGGTTTGGGGAAAGGGTCCTCTTAACTCCATCTTAGATGAGATCAATGTTTTCGGTAGGGACCTGGGAGGAGAAAAGCGAGAATGCCAGCGGGTTTCTCATTGTGGGGTTTATTTGTGCATAGCTAACTGAATTCATTTGTGTACTACCAAAGACCACAGCCCTTCAAGATGGCCTAACCACGTGCAAGTAGTAAACTGGCTTTTAGACTTGTAAACCTTTGGGTATTGATTTTACTAAACCCTTTCTCCTCTTGTCCAAATTCTTTAACTTTTTTGAAAATAAATGAAAGCTCTAGAAGTGGGGGGACTCGGTTTCTTTCACTGTGAACCCAGGACAGTTGTACAGAACATAGTGATAATGTCGTAGAACATCCCTCTCCCAGCTCCTTTTATCCTATAGGTGATCTGTAGATGTTTTAAGTTCTCGTTATAGACAGAGAGGAGCAGTCTCTTTGCCCAACGCTGACTGCTGACTTGCTTGGTAGAATATGGGAGGTTTTATGGTGCTTCATAACATTTAAGACATTTCATTTTGGTTATAGTATGAGAAGCTAAAATTGAAGGAGAATGAGCAGAAGTAACAGAGCAAAATAAAATCCAGAGCTAGGTTCTCTTTTTTTTCCAATGCGCTTTGTGTTTTGCTTTGTGGTGGTTGGGTTTTGATTTTGGAGACAAGGTCTCTCACTATGTAGCCTAGACCAGCTTCAAACTCTCCAGTCTCCTGCCTCTGTCTTCCAAGTGCCAGGGATAACAGGTGTGCACTCCTGTGTCTGGCTCCTTTCGTGTTCTGATGTTCACATAATTTATATCAAGTGAGAATAAACGTATCTTCTCTGGGTCCTTTTATTTTAATGTAAATGATGTGGAATCAAGCAAACATCATCCTTTTCTAACGTAAGGAGGTGAGAGGGGAAGAAGAACTAAAGAAGAAGAGGGGGATGGGAGCTGTCTTGATAGCTGTCCTCCCAGAACCATCCAACAAACAGCAAATAACATGGTGCTACCTCTTCTGCCTGTGGTTAGTTTCGGGGCACAGCCTTGACAGGAAGCAGCACCTTTTCTCTAGGGTGTGAAATGTGTTCCTTAATGTCAGAACACAACTGTTGCCAATAAATCTGATCCTGTGCTCAAGAGGACCTGCAGGACCATGTCCATTCTCATGGCCTGTCAGCTGTGTTGTGGAAGCCCCATTCATTCGCTCTCCTGGGCTCAATTCTAATGCAATGGACCATCATACCTCCCTGAGTCAGGAGGCCGTTTCATGGAAGCCTCCCAGCTCGTTTCCAAGAAGTTTTCATAGGTACACTGTGCCTGTATTATTTTCTCAAGCCTTTTTCGAAACCACTATATTATAACCCAAAAGGAACTGACACTCACCACAAGGAGAAACAACCAAAGTAGACACCAAATTCTATATGGAAGAAAATAGAAAAATATGTCATTATCCCTTCTAAAAGTCTACGTTCCCTATGAAATAATCATAAATTCTCTGTAAGATCACAAGGAAGATTCGAGTAGAGCCATCATATATAACATGCTAAAGTCTGGAGGTGTTTGTGAGAGCTAGCCCAAGTGGGACCTTGCAAAGCCTCAGACCTGGCACCTCCAGCGATAAGGAGGTTTTCACCTTTTGATTGCGTTGATTCAAACTTATTTCTCTCTTGAGCTCCTGAATGACCTGTGTGAAATGAGTTTCTGGTTCTGACCCATTCGCTCATGATTATATAGCCACAGCTCTTGAACTGTATTGGTGGGAGCTTATTGTCTGGCCATTGGGATGGCACTTATCTCCCTTGCTTATCTTCATTCCAGTGTCTTGACCCATACAAGGTGCCATGGCTGGTTGTGTGTTAGTAGGTTATAGGGTTGGACTGAACGTGTATACACACACACACACACACACACACACACACACACACACACACACACACATTTATCAGAGGTGATAACATGCTTGAATTTTCAAAATTAGGTTGTTTAGAAAACAAACCTTCTGAGCTTAGGAAATATAACTAGAAGACATCCTATGTGCACAAAATTCGAGCAGAATCACAATATGGAGACTGACTTGGTTTTCTTTCACACTGGCAACCTGTTTCAATTTTATGCCCTGAGTCACAGATGCTTTCAAAAGTTGCAGGTGAAATTGCTTAAAAATTTGTCACACTTCAAATGACAGTTTTGGAGCTCTAAAGAGCATAAATATTTTTACTTTATCACATAATTGCCTCTAACTACCCAGTTAATTTAACTATACAGCTGTAAAATTGTTTTCTCAAGTGATGATTTCCCAATGGGCTGCATAAAACACCTTCCGTCCACACCCACGCCCATCAGCCTATCACCCTTTTCCTTCCTGCTGGTATGGGATAGCCCTGCAAACAGCTCACATTTCCTCCTGGAAGAGCCCTTTCAAAACCACTGATGCATTGGACCAGTGAATATTGAACTTGAAACACCAAGGCAGGTAAAAGGGCATTAACATCATGATTAGAAATGAAGTTGAAATTGTGTTTGGTGTAGAGGTCTGGCTTCATTTAGTGCAAGGTCAAAGCATTTCTTTTCCTATTTTATTTCCGTCTTGTTTGATGAAAATGAAAAAAAAAATAAAATGTTTATGAATTCCATCTTGTTTCTTAAGAACAAGGAAAATGGTAAAATATTTGTGAGCAAACAGATTGTCCTGGGGGTCTTTTCTGAACCCTGTTATAAAAAAAGTGGGTTACCTTTAAGCATGTGGTTAGTGGAGACATACAAGCCCCAACAGAGGAAACTGCCTCAGGATAGGGCACTACAAGTGCACTGTGCATTTTAGCAGCCTACTTTAGAGAAACAGAGGTAGCATAGAGAGTGAGCAGAAGAGAAAGATGGAATGAGGCCAAGTACAGAGACATGTAGGAAAGGGAGTCAAATCCCACCTAAGTTCATCCGCACAACAGCAGCCCTGAGTGCTGTCTGGCTCCTTCTCGTTTTCATCTCATGTGCTCCTGTGACTGAGAAAGCTGACCAACAAGGGTATGGTGGAGGTGGTTTCTGAACTCTGATACTCCTCCAACTCGAGTCCATCTCTGAACTCATCTGCCTACTTACAAGACCAGAGGCAGGAAGTGTGTGTGTGCTTCCTGGGTGCGAGGAAACAGGGAGGATGTGGTTGCAGGTTATACAAAGAGGGCAATTAACTACTGTAGGTGGGAAATAGGATGGCTGGCACTCTCAGAAGGGTGTTCTGTGTGTGAGGGGATAGGGATAGGGCAGACAGAACCAAATCCAGGCACCACAGAGTGGTCTATGGTTGATCCTGCCTACGTAGAGCAAAATCACGAACCAATGGTTTCAACATTCGGTTTTCCTTTCCCAAGACAGCTTAGTTTTTATCGTCTTGTCAACTCCAACTAATCTTGACTAGGACTTGAGGCTGCATAGCCAAACCTAAAGTGACACTCAGATAACGAACAGTGACATGACTCAGGAGAAGCACAGACCTTTACGTCCTCCACTGTGTACTGCTGTGGGTGGCATCGATGACAGGTCACAGGGAGGTTCTATTTGGGTTGTGGCACTTCTGTGTGTTTTCCCTCCTAAGCCATCAGTGAGAAGGAGCTACAGCACAGGTCTCTTGTACTCAGGGAGGTTATGGTGAGTCTAGGGTGAAACCATGCCCAGTGGGGCTCCGTCCAGGATAAATGATTTGTAATTGCTAATGAAGATTAGAATGGCACATTACGTTTGCTCTGATTGAAAACAGCAACATTTCTTTTTTTTTTTTTCTTGGCATATGAAATCTGATGACCTGACAGGCTCATTTTAAACACCAACCCCTAATCTATGTGTAGAGAATGGATGCAACCAATGTTTACATACAGCAGGTGGAGGTAGCTGTGAGCCATTTCCCCAGCAGGATGCTGAGCCGCTGTTGATGAGTGAGAGCCTGATTATGTAGTCTATGAACTGTAAGGTTTGCTGGACCCTACGTTACCTGCCTCAAGACTGTTATGAAGACTCGTCTGAAGCTCACAGCTGAGTAACAGCCTCTGCCTCCCAGAACCCTGCTTCATCCCCCCAAATCTGCTCTCAGTCTCTGCTGAATTCCCACTTCCAAACCTCAGTGACACCAATTGTCCGGGACAAACCAGTGCGTTTTCTTCAGCTAATATGCTAATAACAATCTCTTTAGATGACTGCTTCTGAGTAACACATTATATTTTGATACCTTTCATTGTTTTAACCTGAAACAGTAAAATGAGTTATATGAACTACACAACCACTTCTTGAAAATACAAGAATTTTATGGCAGGGACAGTATGAGTTACTTTCTTATTGCTATGTCAAAATACCAGATCAAAACAACCAAATGAAGGAAGGCTTTATTTCGGCCCGTGGTTTGAGGGTACATAGTGACAGGAAGGCATGGTGGTGGCTGATCACACTGGATCTGCAGCCAGGAGGCAGAGAAAGGTACATTCTAGTGCAAGATGCCTTGCGCCTCCCCCTATTCATTCAGCCTGGGATGGCTGCCCCCAAGAGGTTATACCACTCAGATTGGTCCTCCCCAGTCAGTTAAACCTCTCTGGAAGCACCCCTACAGGCATAGCCAAATGCGGTGCTGTTAATACAATAGGTGTTTCCTGGTCCATCACCTTAACAGTGAAAAGTGACTACCTGGGGTGGTTCTCAAAATCCACTAAACAGTAGAGTTATGTGGAAAAGTTACTAAAACTCGGGCTGCTGAGTCTGATTCAGAAAATCTGAGGGGCCAGAGTCTGCATTCCTAAAAGTCCCAAGATTTTTTACTTGCGGGTTCCCACATAGCAAGCCACCAGTTTAGATCTTGGAGCACTATTGATCATGTTGGGTGATGGCTATAATTCGGGTGAAGTTCCTCTTTGGGAGCTGTACAGATTCTTTCACTGTAGACATTACCAGTTATTTACTTCAATCCACACCCCAAACCCAAAAATAACAGGAAAAATTCCGGTTCAGTAGCTGGTGGTAGCCTCTGGCCTCTTATCTCTCACATGTCAGGATGACCCTCATCAACACATCCTTCCTACAATACAGACGGACTGTGTATTGTGTCAGGGAGAATGAGGACCTCATTAGGAGCCAGACTTCCTGCAGAAGGGGAAATGCTACGCTTATGATTCCCGTTGGTGTTGGCACATACCTCCCATGTTTTATTTTTAATTGGTATTCACTGCTATTCTTTTAAAATTTATTTATTGCACAAACAACACAATAATATCTTTCATAGGAATCCAAAGGGGAAAGGAAAATTATCGCAGAATCCCACCACACCAACAAATTTCCATTTCTACATTTGCACTCTCTTCGAAATAGTCTCCATATGTGGACATAATTCTTCCTGCTTGTAATCATAGCATGGATAAAATTGTATTCTCTGTTTTTTCTCCTTAGCATTATAACAGTGTATAATGAATAGCAAAGATAATCACATGAACTAGACTAGGAAATGAATTTTGTGAGAATTTCATATCCAAATGCACATTTGTTTGTGTTGCTTATTTGCATGTGAGATACCCAGTGTACACTACTTATGTAATGTGGATTAAAGATCTTTCTTGTCTTTCCTACTGTTTTGGTCATTGTCTGTAGGCCGTGTTAGAGCCGTGTTCAGCATGGATAAGTTCCTAAAGATAATATGACCACCCAGAACTCAATGAGAAGAGTTAGGCAAAGTCCCTGTGCTATCTAGTTTTTATGTCAACTTGACACAGCTATAGTCATCTGAGAGGAGGGAACCTCAGTGAGAAAATGCTTCGTAAGATGTGACTGTAGGCAGGCCCGCAGGGCATATTCTTAATCAGTGATTAATGTTGGAGGGCCCACCCTGAGCTGGTGGTCCTGGGTTCTTTCTATAAGAAAGCAGGCTGAGCAAGTCATGAAGAGCAAGCCAGTGAGCATCACTCGTCTATGGCCTCTGCATCAGCTCCTGCCTCCAAGTTCTTGCCCAATTTGAGTTCGTGCCTTGACTTCCCTCAGGGGAGTGTGATTCAGGATCTGTATGATAAGTAGACCCTTTCCTCCTGACGTTGTTTTTGGTCATGATGCTCCATCATAGTAAGAGTAACCCTAATTAAGACAATCCCTTCTCAGACTGCTAAGCTGTGCTATGTAGCTTTTCTTTTCAGCAGAGGGACTGTTACAGGGTGAGGGCTTCATGTTTACTCTCCTTATGATCTGAAGAGAGAAGGTAGAAAATGCCTGTGAAAGGACTGTCTTCGGTGCATCCAAAGTCAAAATCAAGATTGAAAGCGTTAGCTCAGGAGGTTAAGTGCAGAGGCCATCAAGTGCCAAAAACCTCCCTTGACCTACTACCATCTATGTGACTGGTGTGTCCTTTAGTCGTTCAGTCTTGAGGACCTTATCACTAAAATGCATACAGCTATGCTTAGCTTATAAAGGACTGTCATGATTACAGGAGACATGAGGAGCATTTGGAAGAGGCAACCACATAATGCACTCTCAACAACTGAAAGTTGCAGTATTCCTAACATTTAAGGAGTCAGTAGAGCTCAGAGAGGAGAATGGGTGAAGGGCAAGATGCCCACGAGGAATTCTATAGTGTTTTCTATGCACTATAAAGATGAGTTGTGTCCATCTCTGTCAACGTCCTCCTGGCAGCAGGTACTTTGTTAGCTTTATTTTGCAAAAGACCCTCCCCCTCTTAAGATAAAAATTCAGATTTGATAGTCTGCTAGTTAATTTGGACACCCTATAATTCTGATTTTACTTTCCTTTTCTTTTTTTTTTAATTTGAAGCTAACATGCTTTGAAACATCAACAACCCTTGCAAACACAGAGCCCTGCCCTTAAGTCCAAAGCAAAAATGTAGATAAGCCTTTGCTTGAAGTTGATGTCTTGGGCACTGCCTTCATTAAGTACAGCTTGAATATGGCCTGCATTAACTGGTTAATGCTCGGCCACCTGCCAAGTGCAGTGAAGTCAGCTTGAATTGCAATCTCTATAATAGATGAACCGAGGACTCACTACTGCCCTCATCAAGCAGAACTGATACTATCATTAAAGTTTAGTAGCTACACACTTCACAGAGAATGGGGTTCATTTGTTCCTTGTTTGTGTTAGGGAAATCACATCAGGTTTGCATCTTCTTGTTGGTTTTAAATTTACTCCCTTGTTAAGGCCAGTCAATACATTGGAGTCTGGTAACATCTTTTCATCAAAGAAAGAGCTTGGGTTGTTAGACCTCGTAACTCTGCATGAGAGCAGCCCCGTTCATTTGTCACTCACCAGTGGATGCAAGGTCAGCTGTTCTGTTGGTCGGAAAAGGGTGCCAATGCAAAATCCCCGATATGAAGAAAAGTCCTCAAGGAAACTTGGAATTCTAAGGAACCTCAGAGTTGCTGAAACTGTTTGAAGCCAGGTTCACTCTGCATCCTTGAAGGGAGGGGTGGCAAAACCAGGATGCCTCCTTGGCCTGACACCCAGAAACCCCTCTCCTCACCCACAGACCTCAGGGAACTGGTGTGAAAAAGGACAAGTTTGAGCTTCCTTCCAACACTGACTCCGAATGTATATGGCGTTTTCTCCACTTCAACCACTGCATTTTATAAACTAAGTCAAATGTATGATGCCAAGAATGAGCTCAAGCATTCATTAATTCATTCTATGAGTACCAAATCTACTATACCATTACATCCAACCCCTGAGAATGGATTTCAGAAATAAATCCCTTCCCAATGATGATAATCGTATCGAATAAGAAAAGCAATATACATAAGAATTTGTAGTGCAGGACAGAAAACGCAAATAACGTAGGCGGTGGGTATCATTTGCCCATGTTCAAGGAGGAATTGAGGAAAGGATCCTTGAAGAAAGTTGTTAACACAGACTTGAAAAGTAAGGTGAACTAGACAAAAGTGTATGAGGTGAAGAGAAAAGTAAAAAAATACCTTTTTATGTTACCAGCTGTTCTAAAAGCATAGGACACTATTACCCATCAGACAAATATTCACTTGAAGCTCTTCAGTTCAACCTACTAAATCTAAATAGTGCACTGGCTGTGTGTGTGTGCATGCGTGCATGTGCGTGTGTGTATGTGTGTGTGTGTGTTATATTAAATATACATATATATTTCAATAAAATCTATGGGACATGGCAAATATCACTTTCATTTCTGCCTTCAATAAGTATCATCTCCCTGTGATCATATGACAGAATAATGTACAAAAGAATAGTTATGAGATGAACATAATATAATCAACATAATCCCCAAAAGTAATGGCATAAGCTAGAACCCAAGAACGAAAGAGAGGAAACCAGAGTAGTGTGAGTAATTAGGAAGACTTTATAAAAAAACAATGATTGCCAGGCAGTGGTGGTGCATGACTTTAATCCCAGCATTAGGGAGGCAGAGCCAGGCAGATCTCTGTGAGTTCGAGGCCAGCCTGGTCTACAGAGCGAGATCCAGGACAGGCACCTAAATAACACAGAAAAACAAAAACAAAAAATGATCTTGAAAAGTCTATAGTAGCAAATGATTTGCAGAGGGTAAGTTATGACATCCAGAGAATTTATTGCTTTCTGTGACTACGTTAATAGTTTGATACTGAAAGTTTCTATCCATTTTGTTTGGCTAAGGCATCTCCAGAATTAATCTAGCCTGTCTGCCAAGTTGCTGGAGTCAAGAGTTTCTGGAAAAAAGAAAAAATAAGCATCGTCTTAAGGACACCATACAACCAATACACAGTGCCGAGGAAATCCAAGATAAGATTTAGAAAGAGTTGAAAGGAAAGCATTCTCTTCGAGGGTAACAGAATAGAGACATAAGCAGTCTGCCTCCACCAAACAACAATAAAACTGAAAAATCCTCAGACGCAGTTGTTCAGGCACAGCAGCTTTCCGTCCGTGCTGGAGAATGACACCTATTAGAACATTGACAGCTAATATAATCAGCTTAGTAACCTGAGCAGCTCTGAGGCCATGTTGTCCTAATGCTAAAGTCCTGATTGAAAGAAGCCATGAATTACACTACAGAGAGATTAAAAATAGATATAAATAGATATGTGGGAGGTGAAGTAAGCACAGGGAGATCATTGTGTGTTCTACATATGCACAAGATTAACAGGAAAGTAGTTCCAATGTATAGGAAAGACCTACAGGAGGAAATCAAGACACCAGGAAATGCCTAGTCACCTGAACACTCTCACACTCCCACATTCTCATAAGAAACAGAAGACAGCCCAGAAGAAAAGCAAAAGCTAGAATCAACTTAAAAATAGACTAAAATTTGAACATGTTTCCAAGTCTGGACCCAGGTCCACTAGCAGAATGGAAGGAAGCCTTGTAGGCTCCAGGGATTTCAGAATAACTTTTGACTAGCCTTTTCCTGAACTCTAACTTAAACAAACACAGGGATGATTCCTAGGGAGCAAGGGAGTTACCGGGAAAGCACCAAGTGTCGGTAACACTGAGTAGGGACACTGGTAGCTTTAGCCTACAAAGAACAGATACTTTAGATATACAATTTATTTAAATTACTAGGCAAACAAAACAAGAACAACATATCAATTTTTAAGCATGAATCAGAACCCCAAGTTTCCCCAGTGCCTTCCCCAAGGTGCATTTGCCCAAACACCTCAAAACCTAACTGTAGGAGACTGTGTCCATAGTCAGAGGAGAAAACATCATTCAGAAAGAGGGTTTCTGATTGTCACTAGATTTTTGGATTCAGCAGAAAAGAAAGTCAATACTACTTTTAAAGATAAATTTGATGGTGCTATGGGCACTGTTCAATGACTATGAGCACTGGCTGCTCTCCCAGAGGACCTGGGTTCAAGTCCCAGACCTCACACGTAGGTTTACAACTGTTTGTAACTCCTGGGCTAGGCTATCAAACACCCTCTTGTGGACTCCACAGGCACTGTATTCACATGGTACATATACATACATTCAGGCGAAACACCCATATACACAATTAAAATTAAAAATAAAAATAAATCTGATGAAGGAAATAAAGTTCTTTAAATTTTCTTTGAATAAAGTGGGAGCTCATGGACTCTGGACTGACAGCTGGGGAACATGCATGGGAATGAACTCGGCCCTCTGAATGTGGCTGACAGTTATGTGGCTTGATCTGTTTGTGAGGCCCCTGGCCTTGGAACCAGAATTTATCTCTGGTGCATGAACTGGCTTTTTTGAGCTCAATCCCTATGGTGGGACACCTTGCTCAGCCTTGATGCAAGGGGCAGGGCTTGTCCTGCCTTACTTTGGTATGTCAGACATGTTGACTCCCCAAGAGAGGCTTTACTCTCTCTGAGGAGTGGATGGGTGGGGGGGAAAGGACGGGGTGAGCTGGAGGAGGAGAGGGAGGGGGAACTGTGGTTGATATGCAAAATGAAAAAAAATAAATAAATAAAAGAAATCTTGGTGACAATTATTCAACAAATAATCCTAAGAAGTAGAAATTACTAGAAAAGAACAAGGAATTCTAGAGTTTAAAACACAATATCTGAAGTTAAAGCATTTAAAAAAGAGACAAAGAGCAGATTTGAGGCAGAAGGGAAATGATGATGGGTAGACAAACCCACAGAGGCCCCCAGTCTGGAGAAAATGGAGTAAAAGGTTGAAGAAAACTGACCAGTCCCAAAGCACCATGGAACAACATCAAGCATAGGGTCACAGGAGTTCTGTAGGAGGGAAGAAAATGAAAGGGACATGGACTGGACCATGAGCATCAACAGCATGTTAAAAATCCTGTCTCTCTGCACCTGTGAATGGGATTTCATTCAAAACCAGCATCTTCGATGGCAAGTTAAGATGGGACTGTTAGCCCATGTCCGTGTGACTGGTGCTTTTCTTGGGGGGGACTTGGGACACAGGGAAAGGCATGTGGAAAGCAAAGGTGACAGGATCCAGAGGACAGGGGACACCTAGGCAAGGTGAAGGAGAGGGAAAGCTTGAGCAGATTCTCCTCACATCCCTCAGAATTCGTTAACGTTGTCAGGAACTCAGTTTCACTAGTCTATGCTTTAGCACTGTGAGATACAGGTTTATGTTGTTGATGCTACTCAGTGTATGCCATGCTGTTACAGTGAACCAGGAAACGAATATAGGGGAGAAGAAAAAGAAAAATTAAAGAAATAACTTTTTTTTAACATAGACTATCATTTAGCCCATGATAGCCTCAGACTCCGATATAGCCCAAGATGACCTTGAACTCCTGATCCTCCTGCTTCCCATCTCATAGCCATTTATACAGTACTGAAGATCGAACCCTGGTAATGCATGCCTGTAATGCCAGGACTCAAAAATTAAGGTGGGATGATGACAATTTTGAGTCAAGCATGGGTTTCATAATTAAATCTGCTTTAAAAACCAAATTAAATAAAAATAAGTACAAGATTTATTAAATAAAAACTACAAACTTGTTAGTAAACATTTGAAAGCTATGATCAAAAAGAGAATTTTTTCATTAAAATTTTATTTTATTGATTTTTTTGAGAGTTTCATACAATGTATTTTGATCATGTTCACCTCCTACTCTCTTCTAACTTCACCCGGATCCATCCCATCCCACTCCCTCCCAACTTCATTTTTGTTCTCCCCCCTCCTCTCTGTAATAACTCACCAAAATCCAATGTTTGCTGCCCCATGTACTCATGGGTATGGAGCCATCCACGTGAACATGGTTGACCTACCAGGGGACACACCCTAAGAGGAAATTGATTCTCCCTCTTCCAGGAACTATCAACCGCTTCTCACTTAGCACTGGGGGCTCTTGTGCTCATCCCCACTTTATGGTTGGAGTGTTGAATGGCTTGATCTTAGCCAGGTCTTCTACAGGCAAGCACAGATGCTCTAAGTTTGAGCACAGTGATCCTGTCATACCCAGAGGATATTCTTTTGCTCTAGTGCCCCATGACTTCTGACTCATCAAATGTTTATGCTCCCTCACACTCAGTGGTCCCTTGGACTTAGGGTTGGGGGTGACACAGTGTCCCATTTGTGCCTGAGCATTCTACTGACACTTATTCTCTGTACTTCCAACAAAGAGTTCTCAGAAAAAGTACAAATGGATAAGAAATATTTTAAAAGGTGTTCAGTATGCTTAGCCATTGGGAAAATACAAATTAAATCCGCTTTGAGATTTCATTTTACCCCAGTCAGACTGGTTAAGATTAAGAAAACAAAAGGTAACAAATGCTGGTGAGGATGTGGGGAACAGGAACCCTCATACACTATTAGTGGGAGTGCAACCTGGTGCAGACAATATGGAAATCAGTGTGGCAGTTACTCAAAAAACTAGAAATAGATTTATCATATCACCCACTCATATGGACTCAAAGGACTCTATTTCCTACTACAGAATGAGCACATGCTCATTCATGTTCATAACTGCTGCATTCTCAATAGCTAGTACATGAATTCAGTCTAGATATCTATCAACTGATGAATGGATAACTAAGATGTTATCCTATGTTACCTATGGACAATGGAATTTTAGTCAGCTATAAAGAAAACTAAAATTTGCAAGTAAATGGCTGGAACTAGAAATTATTGTTCTGAGTGAGGTAATACAGACCCAGAAATACTTAAGTATTTTCATATATATGTATATATGTGTGTGTGTGTGCGCGTGTGTGTGTTTATAAAAGAGTTTAATTGGGGTTATTCTACACAGATGATAATGCTCCCCCCAGAAGCCTTAGGTTGCCAAATAAGAAATCCAGTGCCAGGTGCAGGACACCTTCCCTCCAGTTTTTGGTTGGGGTGTGCCAGAGACCCTCAAAACAATCCAGGCAATAGCCATTGCTCTTGATTATATGCCAGAACTTGATGGTCAGAGCCTATTGCTGAAGAGACCACATAGTTTAGTCAGAAGGCTTAGGGAAATTAAGCTAGACTCACTTGGAGGCTTCCTTGCCTGCTGGCTAGCTATCATAGCACTTTGAGGTGCTATGTAGGCTGCTAGTGAACAGAAGTCATTAATAGTCTTTACTTAGGTGTGTAAACTACAATAATAACTGGTGTGGCAAGATTTACTCATGGGTGCTACAGTGGTGTGGATGGTATGGGGTAACCAACTGCTTTCTGCTTGGATCCAAGGCCTACTCCACAGTAGCAAATATATGACAAATACTATAAATCTTGTCAGGAACCAATGGTTGGGGAGCTCACAGGTCCCAGGAATAAACCTACTGGTATTATTCAGCTGGAGTACATAGCATCAAACTGCTATCTAAATTCCTGTCTCTCTACCAATAGATCAGTGCAGCTCTCAGACCTCATCAGAGGATTGTGCGGTGGATGATGGCTAATGCAGAGACTCACAACAGAATTCGTCATTTTATAGATCTGAAGAATCAATACTTTTATGATGCCATTTATCACCAAATTGATCTATACATTCAGTGCAACTTCTCAGATGTCATTAGAATAATTTGAAAAATAGAAATTGAAAAACTTATGCCAAATGTAATAGAATACTTAACAAAACAAAGAACAGAATTGGATAATTGACTCTTCCTAGTGTGAGGATGTCAAAAACCACAGTAATTAAGTTGGAATTGACATAGAGATAGACAAACAGTGAGCAAGAGTGGAGAGTCCAGAAACTGACATACACCTGAAAACTGGCTCTCAGCAAGACTGAGAAGAAAGTTCAGCAGTCTGTTCCATAGCCTGGAACAACTAGATATACTTTTGTAAAGATAAGAACCAAATGAAAGGCACAGTAGATCTGAAATATAAGAACAATAAAATAGAAGAAAATTTTCATAAGCTGTGGCCAATCAATGAATTCTGCAATCCACACTGAAAACAAAAGCCATAAAAGAAAAAAGTGACAAATGAGATTTATTAGAATTGGTGTGCATTTATGACTGGGAATGTGGCTCATTGGGTAAGAACACTTCTTCAAGTTTAAAGGCCTGAGTTTGAATCCCCACACCCATGTTTTTGTTTTTGTTTTGTTTTTTAAATATCGAGGCATGCTAGCAATTGCCTCTAACTCCAGTACTAGTGGACAGAGATGGGTAGATAAAAAAAATATCCCTAGCCATCCAAGCTAGACAAAACACTGAGCTTCCAGCTCAGTGAGATAGCCTGTCTCAAGGCAAAAAAGCAGAGAGCAATTAAGAAAAGACATCCAACATACTACTCTGGTCTCCCCATGATTGTACACGGGCACACACAACAGCATGCTCACATATATACATTACATACTACAACACAGCACACACACACACACACACACACACACACACACACACACACACACACAAAAGATGCATTTAAATAACTGTATTTTCAAAATACCTTTAAAGGAGAGTGAAAAGCTCAGCTAGGGACTACAGAAAGATATTAAAATCTCATATCTGTTATGCTGGCTAGTTTTATGTCAACTTAATGCAAGCCAGGATTGTTTAGGAAGGCAGAACTTCAACAGAGAAAATAGCCCTACCATATTGCCCTATGGGTAAGTCTGTGGTGTGTTTTCTTGATTGATGATTGATATGAAAGAGCCCCATCCACTGTTTTCACCCCTGGGCTGGTGGTCCTGGGAGCTATAATAGTCTGATAAAGCCGTGAGGAACAAGCCAGTAATCAGTACTCCTCCATGGCCTCTGCATGAGCTCCTTCCTCGGGTGTCTGCACTTTTTGAGTTCTGCTCTCATTTTTCTCCATGTTGTACTATTACCTGGAAGTGTAAAAAAAAAAATAAACCCTTTCCTCCCCAAGTTGCTTTTCATCATAATGGTTTTCTGGGTTTTTCTGTTTGTTTGTTTGGTTGGTTGGTTGGGTGGTTGGTTGGTTGGTTGGTTGGTTGGTAGGTTGGTTTTTCAAGACAGGATTTTTCTGTTAAACAGTCCTGGCTGTCCTGCAACTCACTTTGTAGACCAGGCTGGCCCCCCGCTCACAGAGATCTGCCTACCTCGTCTTCCTAAGTGCTGGGATTAAAGGTGAACTCCACCACTTCCTGGCTAGTCATGGTGTTTTATCACAGCAATAGACACCCTAATTGATACATCTACTATGTATTGAATAAACAGTTCAGTGAAAAAAAAGAGATGTGCATATGGCCAGTAAGCAAATGAGAATGTGCTTTGTATCATTAGTAATCAGGGAAATAGAAAATGAAGTCACTAAGATACACACACACACACACACACACACACACACACACACACACACACAAACAGTGGTTCTGGTAGAAATCACCGACAATGCCAAGTGTTTGAACCTGGAGATCACAGGGTGTGCACAGCTGTTTTGCAAACAATAATTTAATTTCTCTACAACTTGAAGGTTTCATAAAACTATACAAACTTTCTAACCTACAAGAGATATTAAAACACATGCCCAAACAATGACAGGATTGAGAATATTATAGCTTTATTCACAGTAGCCAAAGATTAGAAGCTCAGAGGTTAGATCAAAATCTTGTCAGCTGATGTGAGCTGTCCAGCTTCAGAAGTATACTAAAATCATTGAATTGCAGAGCAGAAGAGGTCTTGAAATCCATGATAAATGGTTAAAAAAGAAAATAATTCGGACTTAGGAAATAATCTGTGGCATGGTATGTCACTCTTCTAAACAAGATAGTTAGTTAGTTAGTTAGTTAGTTAGTTAGTTGTGTGTATGGATGTTTTGTTTACCTGTTTGTCAGATCCTCTGGCACTGGAGTTACAGACAGTTGTGAGCCACCGTATATGTTCTGGAAATCAAACCTGGTTCTTTAGAAGAACAGCTTGTCCTGTTAATGCTGAGCCATCTCTGCAGCCTTGTAATCAAGATATTTTCAGATGCCAAATGCCAATTAGCCCTCATTTGTTATGTCTCTGCTATAAGGAATGCCTGCTTTCACTCATGTCTTTCCACACCCTGTCTTCACAAATCGTCTCCAAAGCCATTCCAGAACTTTCTGGCTAAATGGTCATACTTTAGCTTCCCTCTACATTTAATTTATAGATTTCTTCTGCCTTTATCTACTGTGTGTCTTTGGGTCTTTTTGCTCTCCTTCGGTCTGCTCCTCCTGAGGGCATCACTAGAGCAGGCAATCAGTCTCACTCACTTACAAAAGTTCACAGTGTCTTCAAGTACCATAGCTGCCATGTAGGTGCTAACTAACACTTACAACATTACATAAGTTATTCCTTATAGCAACAGTCCATACAACCAGCAGGTTCCTCCAAAAAACTCTGCCTGATGTCCTGTGGCAGAAAGTAATGAAACACCTTACACTGTCCTTCACCCTCTCATGCAAGCTGGTGCTAACAGGCAGAATCATTTCCTTTTGGCAAGTCTAAATCTGTGGTCAACATCTTATTTGATGCACCTCCTTTCAGAGGTTTCAGGACACTATTTTATTATCAGTTCAGTTCAATCTTACACTACCTCCCTGGCATCCACAAACAATCCCCTTCGTGTTCACTTATAATGTATCCACTCTTGGGGCTTTAGTCTGTTTGCATGTATATACATTGAAGAGTGACAGTCACACTGCCCACAGTGTACTCCGGTCTCTTTGGGAGGAAAAAGCTGTCCCCAGAGGTAACCACAAGGGCACTGGATGGGGCCTGGGGCCAGGGCTTTCACTGTGGGTTCCCTTGCTGTCCGTAGACTGTGGGAACTTAGACAATTAGTTATACTCTAAGCCTGTTTCTTCATTCTTGATATGATAAGAATCCAGGATATTAATTTGGATCCCCAATCCCTTATCAGCAATTTCAAATTCCAGAAATCTCTCAAAAACAGAATCTTTTTAAATAACTCATTTGATGTCGAAACCTGACCTGCTCTGAACTTGGATGTCTGCAAGGCCCTTGCTTGAACTGATGTACACTTCTTAGAGTCTTTATCTAATTCCTTTAATGAGAAAAATGCATATTTTGGGATTAAAAAAAACCCACAGATGTATTTGACTGCAGGAAGCTGTGGGGTATTTTCTAATTTATGATACAGACTTTACTGGTTTTCTGATATCTAAACCACACAAAACTTGGGGGAAGCAATTGTGAAACTGATCCTACTTGTTAGGTTTCTTAGAAAGGGAATTAAGTGAAATAGTAAACATATAATGCATTACTTTCTTCTTTTTCCTCATATTCATCATTATAAAATGCCAGAAAAGTAGCACTCAAAATGCACAGTATTGTCTTTTACAGCTTGTTCTGTGCAAAGTCGGCAAAATTTTCCATCTTTGTCCTTCCACTTCCTCTTGAGAGCCCCCCTTAGCTTAGGGTGCCCTCTTAGCTCTCTGCCCTAACATCGTACCACTTACCCTTTGTTTATAACTGAATCTAAAAATTATGGACATTTTTAATATCACAAAAGGAAGACTAATTATTAATGAAAGAAGCAGTTTATTTTCCTGGCTATAGGCCACCATGGTCACTTCCCTCACACATGACCTTGGGTTGGTCACATCGCCTCGAAAAGCCCCAGTTACCTCATCCTCAAAATTGAGATAATGTCTGACAGCTGACAAAGGCAGATGGCTGGGTGAGGTCATCTCTTGAGGTCTCTTCCAGCTTTATAATCTGTATGTTTCTGAGTCTTCAAAGGTCTGAGGATATTCTCAAAGTCTGGATCACAGTGCTTGGGCCGTGACCCACTCTGCTCTGCACAAGAGGCCCACTTTGGTTGAGTACAGGGAAGTTCACCTCCCTGAGAACTGAAAGGGTCTGGGGCAGAGCGGAGAAGAGGCAGGAAGTCCAGAATGTGTTCACATGAATTGAAACATGAACCAACTATATGTCATTGAACTATAAAATATATATGTATTAAAGATTAAGAGCCCAAGCCAAGCTCCCACATGAGTCAGAACAAAAAGGGTAGCCCTGGGTTTCCCAACATGAAAGACATTGCAGAGAATTTCTTGGGCACTATTTTTTAATGAATTTTGCTTTGTGAAGGGGGCGGTCCCTTTGAGATGAGAAACCAATTACAAACAGAACCGTGAGTGAATGTGTCCCAGAGGTCTGCTACCCTGGGTTCCCAGACAGGCAAAAGGTGGCCAAGACCAGTGGTTCCCTGAGATTGCTGTGAAAATTACAAGCTGCTCTGCCTGGAGAGAACTGTGTCAACTGTCTGTCATGTGACTATCCTCAGTAGAGACCAGCTATTTAGTCGAGACACAACTCTGAAGAGTTCTAAAGGAAGGAAGCAAGGTGTGGCTGAGAGAAGAGGGTTCACACCCCCCTCCCCTTTTCTCTCTTTTAGACAAGTGAAGAGAAACAGCTTCTGTGCTCTTAATGATGAGGTCATGGTTGGAAGCTGAAAGAAATGTTTGGAGTGATCCTCCCACCAGTACATGGAGTGGCTTGGCAGATAGGAAGGGCACAGAAGTTGTTCAGAGAAGTCCCACTACAGTATAGTCTTTGCATAAGCTTCTACTTTAGTTATAATTTTCTACATAATTTTATTTTCTGAACCTTGTATTGTTTTTTGAGTAAAGGAGCATGATTAAACAAAAAAGCATGTAAGGACTTGCACTAGAAATTCCCACTTCAAACTCAGGCCCCTACATTAGTTAGGTGTTATAGGGTAGGCAATTGTGATGGTTAATCTCCATTGGCAACTTCATAAGATTTAAAATCATAGAGAAGACAAGCCTCTGGACTCCCCTACAAGGGATGATCTAGAGCCTAGGTTAGCCTCTAAGCATCTTGTGATGGACAGTCTGCGTTTGCTTAGCTGAGGTGGGAAGACTGGCTAAATGTGGGTACCATCCCATGGGCCTGGGACCTGAGTGCATATCAAAGAAGCAAGCAGCTGAGCACCAATCATTTTCTGCTCCATGACTACAGATGCAATGTAACAGCCACCTCAAGCTCCGGATGCTGTGACGTCCTTGTGGTGGACCATACCTTGAACTGTGAGCCAAAGTCAACCCTTACTTACCCTCTTAAGTTGCTTTGGGTCAACATACGTTTTCACAGCAGCAAGACAAGTGATTAATGCAGCAATATAACAAAAATTCACTAGCTCCCTGAATTAAAACTAAATAAATAAAAATAAACTTTAAAGTAGTAGTGGTAAAGGGTGCTGTAAACAATTTAAAAAAAAAAAGTTGTACCAGTTAAAGGTCCTCTGACCTTAGCCCTTTCTGATTGCTATTCTGACTGAGTTCATGATCCTAAAATTTTCTTCCTCTAAAATGCAAACATCTGCCTCTCTTCACGTAGGCTTTTGCTATAATGTGTCCTCTTTGAGAGCACAATTCTGATTGCCACTCCCCTATGCTAGGCACACACTTTCTCGTTATTCTGATTTTTCATTTTACTCGTCTTTCTTCCTAGCTGGCCTTGCTATCTGGCATTACTCCATAGGCTTACTTTGGTTGGTCCTCCTTAGAATGCAAGTCCATGAAGTCTGGGATTCACCAGGCTCGTTGAATTGGGCCTGGCAGGAGTATGTCCTCAGTAAGATATTATGAAGAGATAAATGAACAAATTGATGAGTTAAATAACAAATGAACGAGGGCTGGGGAGATGGCTCCGTGGATAAGAGACTTGCTGTACAGTCCTAGCTGAAGTTCTGGTCCCTAGGATGCACGTAAAGGCTGAGCAGGGTGGCAGCCACCTGTGGTTTCTGTGTTTGGGAGGCAGAGTCACGGATTCTTGGGTTAGCTGGCTGCCTAGACTAATGAGAAATAGTGAGTCTGGGATCAGGGAGGGAATCTCTCAGTAAACAAAATAAAGAATGATCAAAGAAGGCACTCAATGTCAACTTCAGGTCTCCACATGAACAGGCACATGCATGCATATGTGCCCAGACACATGTAAACATGTATACACACACACACACACACACACACACACACACACACCAACAATCCAACCCAAGAAATCTGAAAGAAATGGACTTACTTGGTCCATAGATGAGGAAATCCATATGACTAAGAAACATGAAAAATGATCAATTTCAGTAGCAACAGAGAAATCTGTTGGAACAAGGTGACATAACATAATTCCCAATAAATTTTAAAAATAAAAGTTGATTGGAATTTTTGGATAAATGTAGACATATCAAAATACTCATACATTGTCAGTAAAGTGAAAGTTGGTGACTCGAATATGAATATTGCCAGCTAAAGAGATTAACCTTGCTGTAGTCTCGGTGTCCCTTGGAGGCATTTCACCTATGTCCACACTCACCTCTGTAACAATCTATGTCCACACTCACCTCTGTAACAACCTATGTCCACATTCATCTCTGTAACAACCTATATCCACACTCACTTCTGTAACAACCTATGTCCACATTCACCTCTGAAACAACCTACATCCACACTCACCTCTGTAACAGTGTTTAAACTGTGGGTGGTCAGAAATACCCAAATGCCCACTGGTAGAAAAAAGCAAGATTCGTTTTACCTGCTGCAGTACTCCTATGTCATAACCAACTTAATGCTGAGTTGCAAGTTTGCCTTGAAATATATCACTCAAAAATAAAACTTACAGAACAATTTTTGTGTCATATGTGAATAAATATCCAACCCACATTGCATTAATTATATAGGTTACTCTGGCAAGTATGTCAAACCCATGCTTACCAGGCTGCATGAGGCCAAGAATAGCTGTGGTGAACCCCACATCAAATCATAAACTTATTTAAAATACTATAAAATTTTTTGTATATGTGATTTTTTTTTGAAACGTGAGTGTATGGTTTGTGTCACAATATCAAAAGGCACGACATGGCTGGAGGAGAAAACTGTGATAGACCTGGGAGAAAACCATAGGAGAAATGTTTATCCAAGAATTTACATTTCCTTAATAGTTACATTTCAAGGATATATATATATATATATATATATATATATATATATATATAATTTCAAGCATATACATATACATATCCATTTCAGATGATAAGAACATAAGTGCTTGTGCATCCTCCATACTGTTTGATATTCCATTTCCTCAAACTAAACTAAAGTAAAATAAAATAGAACTCATAGGCACCATGCTCCTGGCTTCCGGAACTGTGCTCAGACAAGAGGCTTCGTGTAAGGAAATGGGGTATTGGCTTCACCCAATTCAGTAACTAGATTCCAAATGAAAGAGCACACATGAAAACTTTTCTTATGCTATAAGGTGATATAGTAGTCTCATTATTAATGCTATTTTTATGGCCATCATCATTTCTGCACTAATGAGTGCTAAGTAGACCAACAGTCTGAAAACTTTGCTCTGTGGAATTTAAGGGACCTTCATGGGCTCTAAGGCCTATGTGAGGCCTCTGGGGCACTCTTTGGGAAAACTAAAAGATAGGAACGATTTCCAAGCTCAGAGCCCTTTTCTGTATGAAAGGCTACAGACTGTATCTGTTTCACGTTGGTCTTTCCAATAGGGTTTATTTTAAAGGAAAGGAGTCTGTCTTTCCATAATGGCCCTTTCAGTCATCACATAAAAATGTTAGAAATCCGCCGGGCGTTGGTGGCGCATGCCTTTAATCCCAGCACTAGGGAGGCAGAGCCAGGCGGATCTCTGTGAGTTCAAGGCCAGCCTGGGCTACCAAGTGAGTTCCAGGAAAAGGCACAAAGCTACACAGAGAAACCCTGTCTCAAAAAACAAAAAACAAAAAAAAAAAAATGTGAGAAATGCATGTGACTGTTTCTAAAACCAAGTAAAGTTGAATGCTGGTTTTGCTTCTGTGTCCCACCTTGCTGGTGAGAAAGCCAGCAGCTGACATCCCTGACTGTCCTTTAGTGATCTGTAGCCTTCCGCTCATATCACATGCCTCTCCGAGGGAGCTCTGCAGACTAGAAGACTGCTGAAGAGCTCTCCAGCCTATAGAGCCCTGTCATTGCTGATGTGCTTTTCATTTGAGTAGATTTGAGCTCTGCAGTGGTTCTGGGGGTCGGGAGCCACTTGACAGAGGATGCTCATGTCTAGCTATCACAAGGGACTACATAGAAGGAGCTCATAAGAAACTAGACACCAGTCCAGGACACCTGCTAGATGCTGAACATAGGTACCTAATTCTCAAGAATCCTAAACACATTCCCATTCTAGTGCTGGAGAGTCACTCCCTCGGGATTGCCTGCATCTGTCCTTAAAGGAGCACAGAAACTGGCCACACCCACACATGCTTTAATAGTTTAATAAATAATAGTTTAATAAATTATCTTTCTGTAGATCTCTCAGCACAGACATTAAAAATGCTGACCAAAGAAATCTCCTTGGTTCTTTCTTAAGCTCTTTCTGTTAAACATCAAACCTCCAGTGTCCTGTGTGGTCTCATCCTAATCTTATGCCCCTGTCGGATACCCGTTGTGTTACTGCTTAGAGAAACGAGAAACACAAGCATTTATGTGTCCCTCATGCTGACTCTATGTGCCTTGACCCTAAGCAGGTGGTCCTACTGAGCCATGATTCACCTGGATCAGGCCTTTGATGTCAACTTCAAGTGAAGGGATACACACAATGAGGGGGTACACCAGTGACATTTGAAAAAGTAGTTCAGGCTTCAACGTAAATTGTAACCTGTTACCAGCTCATGCTGCTTAGACTGAGCCACACAGTACTCTGCTTGCAGCAAATCCTATAATTACCTTGTGAACAGAACAATTATACAGATTTGGGGTATGTTGCCTGTGTTTTGTTTTGTTTAAATGTAAATATTTAACAATGCCATGCTTGGTGAAACTCCCTTTGGGGTTTTCACCGTTTTGACTGTATCTTCAACTGACAGGAGGCAATGCTGCTCGACTTTTTGGTCACCCAGTCTGCACCAGATGAAACTGGAGCTCCTGTTCTAACTCTGCTTCTGCTCTCAGCTCTGCTGGTCAGCCTGCAGGCCGGCTTCCTCCGGTCCCTCCACTCCAAAGTCACAACCGCTTCGGTGCCCAAGACAGTGACCCTTGATGAAAGACAGAATAGGTGCTTTACAGCAGTTCCCAGAATGTGCTGTCCCAAGCGATTAAGTTGTAGCCAAAACACACAGCATGGCCCGAACTAATGATGCAGCCAATTGGAAGAGGCAGGGAAGTTGTGATAGCGTGGTCCAACACTGTGAGAAAGGGTCTACCCAATCTAAAGAGAGTCATTAAGGTGCAGACAGTTTTATGCTTGGCCAAATATTCATTGTCGAGTTAGAAAGTGTTGGATTCTTAGAAGCAGATCCATCGCTGACATAAATGTTAGTGTGTGTAAAGTCTGGAATGGCACAAAACAGCAAACTTGACCTGAGGCCCCTCCCTCGCCCTCCTGCCCGCTCGCCTGCAAGCCTTGGCTCCATCTGATCTTGCACGCTCGCTCTGACTGTTTCAAATTGACAAGGGTCATGAGAGCATTTCTGGTGGAAAATCTCGCTTCACCCCACTGACTGGAAGTACATTTGAGGCCACGGCTAAGCTCAGCATAGCTGTGTTCGCTCTAACTGGGTGGGAAAGTCCTGGGGGCCACTTTAGAAGAAAGCATTTGAAAACAAGACAAAGAATATTTTCAGAGGCAAATGTTCCTGGAATATATTCAAGTGGCCACCACGGCCATTGGCCTCAAGAGTGCCAATTGCAGATTCTCTGCTCACTGATTAGAGAATTCTTGAGTTCTGAGCAGTACATTAAGTCAAAGGACAGGACTCGGAATTCCACAGTGAATTTGATTAACCATTTACAATTACAGAGTGACTTCCAAACAGCCCAGAGTCATTGCCAGTCTAGTGTGGACCTAAGAGAGCTGAGCATCAGATACTTGAAACTATTTTGTGGCTGAGAAGGATTCTTGAAAAACCATCGAAGCCCAGTTTGTCTTAGCCGCTGCGGTTTAGGCATCCTGAGACTTCCATGAGCCTCACTGGTAATGATTGTAGCAACCACAAACACTGAAGTTTTGTAACAGCATTGTTTGGTAAGGAATAGGAAATTGCAATGTTGGTTAAATTATGAAGTATCAAGTCTCATAATTGGGTGTCAGATGTTAAACAAATGTGTGTACCTGTGTGTGTGTATGTTAGTATGTGTGCATGTGTTCGACATATCCATTCCCTGATCTTTACCTGAAACTAACAAAGCAAAACAATGTTTTGTTTTGGCAAAGAGCCCTTGATAAACAAACTCCAGCTCTTTCCTTGTTGGATTGGGTCACCTTTCTGACGCTTAGCTAAATAACAGAAGCAGAATTAATCAGAAGCCAAATCACACACTGTTGTCAGTCAGGCCAGCATTACTGTTGGCTCTGTAAGGGGGTGAAATTGTCATGAGGTGCTGTCTATTTCTGAATACAAGGCACATTGGATTAGTTCAGCCGTGGTAGCACTGGGTGCCACCTCTGGGGAGTGACTACACAATTATTTTTAGAGTGACTGGTTCCTTATGACCAAAAGTGTCTTCAATAAGACTTACAGATAATTTTTAATTCTATGAGCTATTTTTAAAAATAATGTGTGCACTACTGTATTATTTTTAAAGTTTGTGACATAATACACACACAGAAGAGCGCCTACTACTTTTTCATCTGTTTTGCTGGCTAGGTGAGATCAGCTTTCAGGAACAGGCCTGTGTCTAATGAAGCCCTAAGAACCCAACTTCACACACCCCCACACACACAAGGGAGAGGGAGAGAGAGAGAGGAGAGACAGAGGGAGAGAGAGAGAGAGAGAGAGAGAGAGAGAGAGAGAGAGAGAGAGAGAGAGAGAGAGAGATTACACGGGCTTTCCAACATTAAAAAAAATACAAACAAAAAAATGTGCTGTGGCTTTTCTAGGAAATCCGAACACACAAAAACAGTAGTGACACTAATTTTAAAAACACAATATTGATCCAAGTAAATCAAATCATGGTTTAGTTCATGTCTTCTGAACCTTTACCAGACACTGCTCAGTTTTATGAGAGAAGCCATATCCCATATGGCAGACTCTGTCCTTATGGAATTCCATCCTAAAAACAAACCAGCCTTGCTTGACTCCAAAAAACACAAAACCTTACGCTTTTTAAAATCCCCCAAAGCATCAAGTAAGCAGTATTCCACTTGCTCAACAGCTTGGGAGGCATCAATTGTGAGTGATCAAATGATTTCTAATCTCAAGGTATAGGGTACAAAAACCCAGGAAGAAGCAACCAGGGCAAAGTAGCAAGGACTGGAAAATAGCCCCTGAGAAGGTTTTAATACAAAAAAACATGTCAACAGGGGAATCTGAACAAATACTTAATAGAAAATGAAATAGTAGTCATTAAAATGAAAATAAACCTTTTTTTTGAAGACATTTCACCACATATTTATTATACAATCTGAAAACAAGCTAAGACAGCAAAAGGAAGCTTTATCAGACAGACAAAAGTTACTCAAGAAATGCAGCATTACTCCGGAGCTCCAGAAGATGGGAATTACTTAACGTGACAGTCTTTGTTGAACCAAATACTAGCTGTTTCTATAAACGACCCTCACACCGCTCAGTTAAGCTCTGTCGTCTCTCCCTTCAGGATCTTACTCACTCACTCTGTCTTGTTCACCGTCCCTGCTGCCACCCATCTGTGGGTCACTGAGGTGCCTGTGGTGTGTCACTGCTGCTCTTTCTGCCCCTCACAGCCAGCACAGCCCTGACACTTGTTAAACTGTGACGGTGGAAACATGTCTGCTGGTCGTCGTTGGCTGCTCCCTAGGTAACCATCAACTATGGATATAGTCAGACTTCAAGTTTCTTCAGGAATGGTCTCTCCCTGGCAAACTGTTGGGATTGTGGTGTTGTTGTGTGTTTGTTTTGCAGTCCCCCAGCTAAAACTCTCAACCTCGAAGTTTTGCATGTGAGTGGCTTCCAGGTCACTCTATTCTGTCTCCTCTCCTTGTGCTTCTGATTTCCCTGCTCCCATCACCATCGCTACTGCCAGCTGCTCTCACTGCGCTGGCCCAGCACAGGCCCCTGAAGTCTCACCTGATAAAGCCTGGCTGTACTGGGTTCTCCTTTTCGCTCAGTTTTAATTTTCCACAGTGTGTACTGTTGTCTTTTCGTGGCTCTCGGAGTTCTAGACGCCTAGGACTTGAGTTCTGGGTGCTTGCAAACTGGTTTTGGGTTCTGTGTCTTTAATGATTTATTTTGTGACCCCAAAAAGTTGTTATATATAAACATGAGAAGAGTAGTAGTACCTATGCAGCTGGTTGGCTAGGAATCAGCAAGCTCGGTGTAGCTGTTGACACCTAGCAGGTTGTACCTGTGACTCTTGTGGAAAGATTGAGACTGCAGGTTGAGACTCCCCATTCACTTGGGACCTGGCTCTTCCAGAACTGAAAAGGACCCTCAGATGACAGCTCCAGTGCATCCATCCCATTGATACCAGGTCAGCAATCATTTCTCTCATGTGACTGAAAGCAATTTGGAACCCTGAAACAAAATCCCAATACATATCAATTGAAATTATTTATCGTCACTTTTCTCCCACCCAGACGGATGCTATGTTCCTTCCCATCTCAAAATCATGGCAAATTTAAATGAACTGGCTGTTGACTAGACCTCAGTTCCTTTGGACAGAGAGGTACCCTGTTCAGGTCAGTCCCAGCTTCTTTACATGACCACTAGAAGGTGCTGCTAAAGAATAAAGAACAGTATTTATTTTGGTTGAAGTTGTAAAGTCATAAGAATGTTCAGCTTTTTTTTTCAAAATCTGACATGAAGAATAAGATGTTGCAATATTTACAGAGTGAGAAGACTTTGGACTGGTGTTTGCAAGGCTATAGTTACCTAGGGAATGAAACCAGGCCTGGTGTTCTGATCAGTGAGCTGGTGGGAAACAATTGTCATTTCACTCATTGAAACAAATTAATCACATCAATTATGTAGTAATCTGTCCACTCTGGAGGCTTTGGAGGATGCTGAAAGAGGATCAGGGTGTGCATGGATTCCTTTCACCATGTAGCCTGTCAAAAACAAAGAATAATACAAAGCTGCTGGGCAGGGCGAAGGTGGAAGCCAGGTCAACACGATATCCAATGCTATCTCAGGGAATTTAACAATGAAGCTCTAAGTCGGGGGGGGGGGGGGGTGTTGCTGGGGCCCAGAGGCAGAAGATAGCGAAGTGGGCAGCCTAAGTGGAGGCAGGCTGTCTAGGAGAAGCGATGCTCTATCGGGATGGACTTTGGGGTAGCATCCAGAACTTCTTGGAAAGAAATCAGTGAAGCGTCGTAGTATCTCACCTGTATGGCTGTAGAAGCTGGAGGAGGGACACACAGCTGTCCGAGTTGACAATGGAGAGCATACCAGGCATTCCCGGTTCTTCCCAGCCTGGTTCGATAAGGAGCTGTGATAGAGAGGATTCTATGTATATTTGTGTGAAATATTTGCATGACATTTTCCCCCTGTGACCAAATGCTTCATGGTGGTAGTCTTTAAATGATAAGCTCCTGATAGCTTTATCATGTAACCATAATGGATCTACGAAACTTTCTTGTCAGGAATGTTTCCTTGCGCACACTGATTGTCTTACCAAAATCTACTCTGATAATGTATACAATCTGGAATTTACCTCTTACAAATACAGCTATCAGCCTTAAGTTGAAATAAGGAAAAATGGACATCTGGCCTCAGCACATCTGCCTGTCACATGCCAGGGCAGTGGTGAGACACATTCCTGAACTGAGGCTAATGCAGGACCAGGTGCCTGCCTGGCCCCAGGAGTCACTTCAGAGCCTTGGCGATCATGTCTATGACCAGGGAGGAAGTAGGATGATTAGTCCCACTAGTTCCCCACCCGTGACAAATTCATCCCCAAATTCGGCTCTTTGACGTCCAGCCCATGCCCAGGCAAGCACTTCTCTCCTCAGAGCCTAGCCCAGGAGAAGCAGCTCATCAGCTCAGAGTCACCAGAGTCCCTGGCAAGCAGTCAGTCACTGCTGTGTTTATTCTGTTGGTGAATCTAGGATTGAGTTGAGAGATTATTAAGGCCTCATACAGCCCTGTAATTCTAAGATTGCTTTGATTCCAATACTCCTTGGACCTGGACTAGGCACTATGGAATACTTGCAGGCAGAGTTTTCTCTGGCTTGGCTAATCCTCTTTAACACTTCACATCCAGACCATGTCACCTAAGCCTTTTCTCCATCGCATATCAATCCAGAACAAAATAAGCCCCGTGGGGTTCTCAGGCCTGAGCAGTTAGCTGTTCCCTTTTGTTCCGGAGTTCTCATGACCTGTGTGTTTTCTATGCATGTGGGTTGCTGTACCTACACAAATATATCTTGGTATTTGTGCACACACAGAGGCTTGCTCTCACCTACAGAAGAAACCTGCCGTCAGCAAAAGTATTAATTGTGTTTCTGCTTATGCTTCTATTCCCCAAGCTAGAGTTTTTGTTTGAGTAAGAATCTGTGCCGTAATTATAAATATTAGTAAGCAAAAAAATTTGCATATTACAAATGTATGTTCTGTTTCACAATTTTTATAGCAGAAAACTCATGCTCATAAAATACAATATTTGCTTGCATAATTTTCCTTCCTTTTCCCCTAGTCTGGCTTCAGCAGTAAGGGTGAAAAAAGTTATGCAAGCTTATGGGTTCATCCTAGCAATCATCATTAATCTTTGCATTCCTTGTTCCCGTTTACTAAAAGACCAAGTTGACGTTGACGTGTGTCTGGACTTTCTCACCATTTTCTACAGCCACGTTTCCCAGTTCTAAAAAGTCTCTTTCAGAAAAAGATGGCAGGAGTCACAGGGCTTCAAAAGTGTTTTCAAGAGAAAAGGACGAGACAATTTGCAAGGGATGGAAGGCTGGAATTTTCTGGGGGGGGGGGGTAGGATATGTTGAAGCTAAGACATCAGCATCTTTAATTCAAGGGTTGGTTCAGAATTATTTTACTCCATCCTGGGATTGAAGGTTTCCTGAGGAAAGAGTCTTAGGCCTCACAGTCTGGGGAGGAAGGGGATGAACATGGAGGAGTGTGTAGGAACTGGACAGCGACGGAGGAGTGACAGCTAAAATTAGCTTTTCTTCCCCTCCCTTGCCACAAGCCGACAGCCTGCAGCTCCAGCTGGCTCTGCTTGAAGTCAGAAGTTAACCTTTTCTCTGCCTCAGCAAGGACAAGCATGTTCTACTCTTGCCTAGTCAGAATTTTTTTAAATGGGAAAGGGAAGAAATCTACAAAAATTGTCCCATTGATTTTTGTTTTTCAGCATGAGTGTAGAGAAGAAAATGCAAGAGCCAAAAATATATACGTGGTATCTGGTATTTAATACATCAGTAATAGCTGCATTTGTGGAGACTTTTATGCACAGCAGTGGTGCTACCAGCAGTTTGCACCTGTGATATTATTTCCTCCTCCAAATAGCCCTCGGAGAGAGGATTTACTGGTATTCCTGACTTACAGATGAGGGAAATGGGCCACCGAACACTACCCTGATTTCCCAACTAATGAATAGTGAGACATAAAGGTCCTCTGGCTTCGGATCCTGAGGCACTGGCCATCTCAACCAGCTATCCCAATTAAGGGACTGAGTCTGACATCAACTAGACTTTCTAAATAGTGGATATGGACAAGTCAAACTGTGCTGCCTGTGTACATACTTGGGGAATAAGTACTTAAAAGGTTCACCTTTGTTCTCACCATGAGTTACATAACTATTTAACCACTGATTCACCCCCTATTGCCATCCCTTCAGGTATGTGTCTATGTGTTTCTGAGTGCATGCATATATCTGCTATAATTTGTAGCATGTAGAAAAGTTGAATGCCGATGGCATGAGTGTCACAGAAAGCTTATAGGGAACAGTCAACAGATAATTACACTTCAATGTCTTTACAATACTTCTGTTTTCATAAGCAGGGGTGGTGGGGGTAAGGCTACTTCTCAAAGTGCAGTCTGGAAAAAATAACAGACTCCCCAGTTACAAACAAAAACATGTTATACTGTCTAGGAACTCATGCTTTTCTTTCAAAAATAATGTATCTCTTAGGCTTTGAGGAAATCCCTCTGCAAAGAATGTTTTATGATACTGAGGAAGACATGGTCACCATGGTATGATATGAGTACACTCATTCAGACATAGAGAACAAGACTTCACATGGACAAGTTTGGGTTAGGTTGGGGGATCCATAAATACTCATTCTTGAGTAGCACCAGCCTTTGAGAATAGTTGATGTAGTCAAATAAGGAAATGCGGGGTGATGAGAAAAAATGGCCTCTGTTGCATATCCAAAGTGTAGAAGATAGGCCCTGTGCTGTGTTCATAAAAACCAAAGGCATCTATCTTATCATTTGTCTTCAGTAAAATTTTCATTTTGCTTGGGAAGTGGCATGTGACTACACCACATGGTAATTGCATGTTCCTGAAGATGACTTGGTAATTTGCACTTAATAAGACCAAAAATAATTACCCTGTACTTCAATCTAGAAAACATAAATAGTCGTAAATATATGGTACTCACCATGTAATTACTTTGCCACTCCACTCAACTCTCCATAAGACAAGCAGTTACTGAGGACGTAAAGACTCCTAACAAAACATTCTCTCTCTCACTCATAAGCTGGAGCAGTTCAACGACAACATTTGTAGTCGCAGACACTTTCTTAGGATGAAAATTTAAATCCGAGGAATTTTAAGGGGAAAAGTGATCCTTAGCTCTTTGGGGGCTTTCAGATTTGACCTTTTACTTAGCACTGCCAGGAAATTTCCCCAAATTTAAACAGTTTTCAAACCCTTTAGGAATGTGGCATAATCCACCTGTCCAAGATGACCTTTCAAAGCCATTTCTAATTCTGTTATCTGACTTCGTAGAGTGATTACATTTTAGGTCTGAGACATAATTATGTGGAGAGGAGGGACAGGAGCTAGATGCCCATACAGACCAGCCTGCTCCCATCTAATGGGATGAGTTCTTAAAATGCTGGCCTCTGTGGGGTTCTGGGGTTCCTAGGTCCTGCCCACATCCTCAGCTTATATTTCCCAAGACAAGCAAAGGGAGGGACCTGGGTAGGTATAAAATCTTCTTTAGTCTTGTCCTGCCATTTACACTGTACAATTTCATGCAACACAGTGATGTTTAGGAATACATATGTCTGAAGTTAAGAGAGGGAGAAATACATATGTCACATTCTAGCAAAACATACACACATATGTATATACATATATGTGTGTATGTATACATATACATTATATATATATAATTTTGGGTAATTATAAGTATTTGAAAAGCTAAATCATGGAATGTGGTTGAGAATGCTTACATGAAACAGAACATTTCTCCTTTGTGTTGAGTGGCCACTGAAATATCTCTGAGAAAGTCCATATGAACCAAATTGACTCTGGAGCAGAACATGTAGAAATCTTTAACAGAGTATCCTGAAGGAGAGGGAGGGTCAAAGTGGAAGTAAGTTTGGTGTGAACAGGGAATAGAGAAGTGGACACAGTAGCTAGACACCAATAACGGATGTACATGGAGACAGAAACAGACAATGAAAGTAGTTAGAAGTTTGTGTTAAGTGTGAACAGAAGCTGTCAGAAGAATTTTTTTTCAGTACTGGTCACATCTTGAGGAGTTCACCTTTCTTATGTGGAAATTCAGCTGGTCTCCATATATGGGAGTATGTATAGAAGGCAACAGGCCCTGGAGGGACCTTTCGTCTAACTCTGGGGAAGAGGGTATTGTTGGGAATATTGTTCCCTTGATTGGCACCAAACAAATGTTAGATCCATCCATTGCTTCCTCAAGAATGATGGTGGTGAGCACGTCTGGTTTAACTGGCCTGTGTCTAGTGTACTGCTGCGTCCCACAGGCAAAAGCAAAGGAGAGCGGACCAAGTGCTGAGTAAGCCATCAAAGATGCTGGCAAGTTTATAAGCAGCCAGTCATGCTTAGAGCAACTGCCGGCCCCTGAGTAGGGCTCTGTAGAAGTCTAATGATGGAGTCAATGAATGTCGACATTCCTCTGTGCTTCCATGCTAACTGACATGAGACACAAGGCATGAGAGATTTTTTGACAGTGGATTACAAGGCCTAGCAAAGAACCACTGAAAACTGTAGTGGGATTTCTCTTTTTAGATAGACTGACACTTGTTTTTTTATCAAAGCCAGTCAGAAGACGAAAGAATAAATTTAAACTGACAATGGGCTAAATGCCACTGGGTAAATGCCTGGCAACAAACAGCCTGTTTGGAGTCCTGCTCTCCACTAAGCAGAAGAGGCAGCCGCCTCTCTCTCGGGTGATGTGGAGAGTGCTCAGTGCTGTGTGACTCTAGAGCAGATAGCTGCTATGTGTCCTACCCTGCAGCCATGGTTCCCGTACTGCCTGTTCCTCAGTGCTGGATCCTGATGCCTTCAGCTGAACTTCTCCTTTTCAGTTGCTGCTCTGAAGTCTGGGAAGAAGAGGGGCGGGTCCTGGGGTAGTGTTGAGTAATGATGCAGTTGAGACCAAGGTGAAAGTGTTTCTTTCCAGCCCTCTCACCAACCCCATCCCCCAGCTCTCCCACTCATCCCTCCAACATCAGCACAAAAGCAAACTTGTATGTCCTTCCTCAACTGCATACTGGTTCTCTATCATCCCTCCCCATGCCTATGTGGATACTAATGTACCTTTCTGCCTTTAAAAAATCTCTGTCATTTGTCAGAAAATATTGCCTGACCCTCAAGGCTTATGTGGATTTAAAAGATTGGCAAAATGCTGTTCATCCCATGAAATCAGCACATGTTTGCTGAATCACTAATTGGAGCTGTGTGCTGTTCAAAGCACTAGGAGTCATCCATGATCAAGACAGACATATTCCACTCTTCTGCACACCCTCCAGGATATACATCCCTTGGCATACCTGGGAGTGTCAATAAGATATGCTTGAAATAGCTGGAATGCCCATCGAGAAAATGAACTCCAGACTTCTAAAGACAATTTCTAGCATAGATCCCGGAATCTTTCATTTTTCCAGGGTTTCCAGGTGACCTTTATAAAAAGCTAAAATTTAATGCTATATATATATATATATATGGTAGCACACAATTGTAATCCCAGCACTCAGGGAGCTGAGGCAGGATAAGAGGTAAGAGTCACTTAGACTAAACTACATAGGGAAACTATGTCTCAACCAAACAAAACAAATAATTAAGAGTGTTGCTGTTCCAGCGAATGAGGAGCTACAGCTCATGGAAAGAGCTAGAAGCTGCCCTTGCCCTGTTGCTGAGGCCTTGAAGGGCGTTCTTGGGAAATATGCCCTGTGGGTAGACAGGGCTGGGGGCTATTTAGTTCTGGGATTGGAGCAACAAATTTTACCACAGTTGTTCAGAGGCAGAGTCCTCTTGAAATAACTTGCTCCTAGTCATGGTTTGGCAAGGTTAACCTTCATTTCTACCTCAGTGGAAAAAGTAACAATCAAGAAGAGTTCCCAACAGAAGAGAGTGTGCATACCCCAGGACACATGGCTTAGATGGCCTCCTGGTCTTCAGGGTAACACAAAGCTAGGCAGCTCTACCAGCATTAGTGCCCAGGGTATCCAGTAGCAAATGGAAGGATGAGGAAAAATAGAGAAGCAGGAGAGCAACGAGGAGGGCTTCTCCTTACAGCCTTGCCTGCAGCCTAATTTGCTGTTCTGTACGTTGTCTCCCACATCGGAACATTCCCTCCTGCAGGGAAGCTCCTTAAGCAGGAAGGTGGACAACTCAGAGCTTCAGGAAGTCCCTGAAACTGGCCAGATTCACTAGGTCCCTCCACACCAGAGTAAGCCATAAAAGCTGAGCATTTCTCTCAGAAGAGCTGAGCCAACTTGCAAAAAACACTCTCGGACCAGCTGCCTGGAAAAAGCAGAATCAGCTGAACTGCCTGGAAGAGGTTTAGACTAACTGAGGCACCTGGAAAGGACACTCTCCAGCCTGTTAAGAAGGCTGTACAGTGTGCTCCAGGTTACCAGCTTTCCCTCCATGCTGAGGTGGGCTTTGGTGATGCAGCTGTCTGCATCATTTCTGCCCTTGTAAGTAACCCCTCACCCATAATCCTATAAATAAACCCGATAAAACTCATTGGTTCACCAAGTTGGACTTCAGTGGCATCCATACTTTGGTCTGCTGTGGGTTCCCTATCTGGGGTGAGTAGACATGTGTGTTGCATCTCCCCGGGAGAAGTTTTGTTATACAACATCTGATTTAGCTGGCTTCTCCTAAGGCTACAAAATGAGCAAATGCAATTGCCCTTGTCCCCTATTGCTTATCCTATGCGACAGACTCACTACACGGATCCTTTCCACCTGGATCAGAGGATTAATATGTATTCCTAATCCACATCACAGCACTATATTGCATGTGCTGTCCTTCCCCCGCCCCGTGCCTCCCCCACAATAATCTGTAAACCTCTTGAGGATAAGGCAAGGTTTGCATACAACTCATTTTTGCTACCTCCACGCACTTCCTAAGAGCCTTGCATGGAATGTGCAAATAAATATTTGTCAAAAGAATGAATGAACGCAAACTGAACAGATGGAAATTTATGGAGGTCAGAGCCTGGCTCTGCCTGATTTATTCAGCCCCTGGCAAAGCATCCCATGCAAATAGCCATTTAATACTCATGTTTGATGGTCATGGAACAGATAATGAAACCCTGCAAGGAACGGCTGAGGAGAAGGCCCTTTAGTGTTGGTATCTTTTGTTGTAAGCTGTCTCAAATCTTTTTTAGAAGTAGGCAGCATATAAATAATAAATGAGTGACTGGATAAGGCTTTAAACCCCCAGGGCCTTTCCAGACTCTGCAGCCCCTTTCATACCCTGAGGGCAAAGCAGCCTTCTGGGAATGGGAGGGAAAGAGGATTTTTCATTCATTTATTCATTCAACAAATAAGGTTTGAAAGGCAGAACATGTTTTCCTTAAGCAGTCACCTTGCTTCAGGGTTTCTAGACAGAGCCCTTCTCCAGGTCTCTGAAGGCCACACATTCTGGATTCTGCCCACAGATTTCAGGGATATTGATGAAGGACTATTGACAGCGCCCTGAAAGCATCAGAAATTAAGGAAATATAAGATGCAGACATTGGTCTCCCTCTCTCCCTGTCTCTCCTCATGTACCAGCACCTGATGCAATTGCCTTAATCTCTTGTCATCTGTTTATGTCAAGTTAGATCTTCTCCCAACACTCAGATGAGACCCGATGTGACCTCACGGAACACAGCGGAGGTGTCACCTTGCAGCAAACCTGAACAACAGTCTCCCTTGATTTCAAAGTGCATCTGAATTGGAATTCTTTATGACCGGGTTTATCTTTTCCTAAGCATCCTGCTTCTGGTGGTAGCTAAATTGCACCAGATAATTAACACAGGCAATGAGTGTCTGCCTGTTGGAGGTGTCTTAACTTGCTGTATATACTTTCGGTAAATATCACAACAGTATTTTAATCTGTAAATCGGATTTGTCAGGGCTGATTCATGTAATTTGTTCACACACCCCAAATTCTCTCTGACAGCCCCTATGTGGGAGCCTGTCTTCTTCTGGAAAAGATAGCATTACCTGAGGCTTGGGAGGGCTTCATAGAGGTAAAAATACTACCCTGCAAGAAATAAATGGAAGGCCACCTCCCCTGAACCAGGCTTCTTCACACACCCAGCACCGGTCAGAGCACAGTCTGAGGTCAGGAAGAAGTCAAAAATACATAATATGCCAATAATACTATTGATAACTGTGACGAGAATAATCCACCAATAACTATGTGCTTTGCCCTGGGCTAAGTATTTTTTTATCCAGACTGGAGAGATGGCTCAGTTGCTAAGAACTTTCTTTGCTCATCAGGAAGCTTTGATTCCAAGCACCCACACAGCCTCTCACAACTGCCTGTAACTTCAATTCCAGGGAATCCAACACCCTTTTCTGACCTCTGTGGTAACACATGTGGTACACAGACATATGTGCAGACAAGAGACCTATACACACACAGACATACACACACACACACACACACACACACACACATAACATATATAATATGTATAAGATTACATATTATATATAATAAGTAAGTAAGCTATTTTTAAAAAAAAATGTGTTTTGACATATTTAATCTCAGAAGCAACTACATGAAGCAAAGGACTTTATAAAAGCAGAATTTCAACTTGGAAAATAACTAGACATTCACTGGGGCTCTGCCTGACTGTTGCTCTGACTGCTGGGCACTTAGGGGCTCTGAATGGAGCCCTTCTGCTTGGCTGGGCTTTTAAAAGAAAGGCAGGATTCTGTCTACCCCAAACCAAAACTGCTAATGGCTTTCCCAAGTCCTGTAATCCCCCCTTCACCAATCTCATCAGTATTCTCTTTTTCATGGTTTACCATGAGTAGCCCTTCCTAAAATAAACATACTAACAGTAGACAGTAGCTATTAATATTCCTTAATTACAAAAATGGCATAAGTGCCTTTTTAAAAGGTTCTATGCCATTTGTCATATTTAAATATTTTGTGACACATCCCTTATTTATTAGAGAGGCAGGCTTAGAAGGCATAGGAACTCGGGGAATTGCTTGTTATGGGACAAGAATCTGCACATTAATTTACCAGACACAGCGTAGATACTAGAGGAATCACAGAGCTCTGATTCCTAGGTTCCTAGCCTATTCATACCCTGAGGTGGCTGTGGTCAGACAAGGAGGTTAATCTGCTTGAGCCTTAATTTACTGATTTTTCCCAGAAGTGACCTTTGACCTACCTCACAGATTGACTGGGAAGATGAAATATGGTCATCCCTGGCAAACTGCTTTGTCTGATGTGAATGCATATATAAAAGTGGCCATATTACCCAAATGTGTCCACAAGATTTTACTTTGGGATGGTGGAACCACTTTCAAGCCAACGCTATTTCAAAAACTGAGTTATGGGAATCTAGCTTCAGAGTGCCAGCCGCTAGCACAGAGTAACAGTACTCCAAATAATTCAATGAACTTACTTCAAAAACAAAACACTATTCCTGCAGAACAGATGCCAGTTTTGCAAGCCCCCAGCCCTGGGGCTGTTGAGCCCTAGGGAAAACTCTGTTTTGCTGTGTGTTTTAAGCTAGAGATGTATTTCTATGCTGGAAGAGACTTTTCAAATGAAAATTGACAGTTTTTTTTTTTCTTTTTCTTCTCCCCGCTGCCCATATACCTGTGTGTTTGTATTCATTCCCTTCTCCCCAGGGTGTTTCCAGTGGCCAAAGAGGCTAGCAGCCGGGCAGGCTGGAAGTTGTGTGTGTGTGGGGGGGGGGGGGGGGGTCTTGGTTCAAGAAGAAAAGAGAGGGAGGCTTGGGCATTTCTGGGTGGGGTGTGCACCTCTGGGAGGAAGGGACTTTCTGAGGCTGGACGAGACTCAGGAAACAGAGAGGAGCTGAAATAAGATAGGAAAGCAGGTTGCCAGTGGGGAAGGCCAGGAGGCAGATTCTCTGTGCTCTGTCCTGTCTCATTGGAATTTCAATGCAGCTCCTTCACCCCCACTTCTTTTATATATTTTACTTTATTAGCTAATATAATATAATTACAATGCTATGTACCCTTCTCTTTCCTGACTCCAGACCTTCCCGTACATCCGTCTTTCAAATCCATGGCCTCTTTTTTCGTTAATTGTTTACATGATGCATATATGTATATACATATATATTCCTAAATATAACCTGTTCGGTCTGTGTAATGTTACCTGTATGCAGGTTTGCAGGGCTGACCATTGGTATTGGATAACCAATTGCTGTGCTCTTCCCTGGGGAAGACTGTTTCTCCCACTCTTAGCATTTCTTAGTTGCCTGTAGTTCTTTGTGCAGGGTTGAGGCCTCTTGAGCTTTCCCCGTCCACTTTGACATTTCTATTGATGTGGTCTTCGTTCATTGGGCAGTCATGTCGGTGAGACTTTACGGATGTAACTTCTGACATTTCTGGGAGACACAGTCTCACAGAAAGTTCCCTGTTCCCTTGACTTTTCAATCTGCCCATTCCCTCTTTGGAATATTTCCTGGGCCTTAAGTATGGGAGTATTTTGTACTTGTACCCCTTGAAACTGGGCTCCACAACTCTGCGTTTTGACTGGTTGTAGTTTTCTGTAGTGGTCTCTGTCTGTCGCCAAGAGAAGTTTCCTTGATGAAGGTGAGGACTACATTTACCTGTGAGTATAAGGAGAAGTATTTAGAGTGTAGTTAGGAATTATGCTGGTTTTAGTAAAGTGATTGTAGGTTTTCCGCCAAGATCCATGACTTCACCAGCACTGAGCAGCTGGCTAGGTTTCCAGTACCAAGCGTGATTTCCCTCTTGTGGGTCAGGTCTTGAGTCCAATTAGAGCATTGTTGATTACCACCAAAGTATTGGTGCCACTGCAGTATCCTTAGAGTTATCCTGCTGTGCTGGGCATCATTGTGGTGTATAGGCAACTCAGCTGGGTAGGACTGTTGATTGCCTTCCTCCTTTGGAAGTTTGAATAGCACCTTTTGGTACCATGATAGCTAGTCCTTGGGGAAGGGCGTTCAGTCAGTTCTAGCTCAGGGACTCTGCTTCTGAAGTGTATGGTGTCTTCAGCAACAGAGGCTTACCTTTTACCTCCGGAGGCAACCGAGGGCAGTAGCAACAGGCTGTGTGTCTCGGGAGTCTCTTGGAGAGCCCTGGACAACAAGTCAAAGAGAGCTTTTCATGCCTGGTATTAGTTGTTGTTGTTGTTGTTGTTTTTCGGGTTTTTTTGTTTGTTTGTTTTGTTTTGTTTTTTCGAGACAGGGTTTCTCTGTGTAGCTTTGCGCCTTTCCTGGATCTCGCTCTGTAGACCAGGCTGGCCTCGAACTCACAAAGATCCGCCTGCCTCTGCCTCCCGAGTGCTGGGACTAAAGGAGTGCGCCACCACCGCCCGGCTTTGTTGTTGTTTTTTAAGGTGGTCTTTGGCTCTTGAAGGGAGCCTTGTTAGTACAGATGAGAAAAGTTCAATAAACCTATATATGTATATTTATACACAGAATTACATGTGTTATAGTTTTCTTTCTTTTTTAGGTAAATAGTTAATAGTATGATTCCTCGTGGCTTTTTTAGACATCCTCATTCCTATTTTACACTTCTCCCTGCTTCTGTATTTACCTCTTTCACCCTTCTCTATCAAGCCCCGCCCCCATTTCCCTGATCAAATCACTAGATCAGATGCTGTCCCCTCCCTGTTGCCTCCCAAATGCCCTATCCTGACAATGGTTCCATTTTACATCATATTGACTAAGGAAACCTAGACCCAGAAAGGCAAATGTCACACGTGCTCCCTTCTTGGAGGCCCCCAGCTCCAAATCTTCAGCTATGAGTACATAGCCTGGAGAAAATGTACCTCCACTTTTCTCAACCAAATATCCCACCTCCACTGCTCTCTGTCTTTTGTCCCTGCCTGACGGAAGCACCAAGTGAGTCCCTGCTGACAAAAGTTCCAACTCCTCTAAACATTGTAGCATTTCTTAAAAACTCAAAGAAACCCAAACCTTGCTAGGCAGTGGTGGTGCATACCTTTAATCCCAGCACTCAGGAGGCAGAGGCAGGCAGATCTATGTGAGTTCAAGGCCAGCCTGGTCTACAGAGTGAGATCCAGGACAGGCACCAAAACTACACAGAGAAACCCTGTCTCAAAAAACCAAAAAAAGAAAAAAAAAAAAAAAAAGAAAAGAAAAAGAAAAAGAAAAAAAGAAACAAACAAACAAAGAATGAGACAAAGAAAGAAACAAAGGAAGAAAGGAAGAAAGAAAGAAAGAAAGAAAGAAAGAAAGAAAGAAAGAAAGAAAGAAAGAAAGAAAGAAAAAAAGAAAGAAAGAAAGGAAGGAAGGAAGGAATCCAGACCTAAACACACATTACATAGAAGCTGTCAGTCTTCGACTGAAAAGTTTGCATTCTGTCTAGGTATGCAAGGCTATATCTCAAAGAAGAAAACAACTGTGTGAAAAGAAGGCTGTCTTCTGTGCTCTGGGATGTGGAGTTGAAAACCTTTTATGAAGGTCAAATAATTTTTCAGCTGTTGTGGTCATCTAGTCTGTCAGGACTATTCTACTCTGGTCCTTATAAAGTACCCTTCACAATGTGAGTATGGCTGTGTTTCAATAAAACTTTATTTACAAAATCAAAATCAAATGGGGCAAATTTTACAGACTACTGCTGGAGCAATAAATATTGCTTTGGAAAAAGTGAGGTACTGCCATACTTAATGGTGCCCAATTTTAATTCCAGCACTCGGGAGGCAGAGGCAGATAGATCTCTTTGAGTTCTAGGCCAACCTGGTCTACATAATTAGTTCCAGACAAGCCAGGGTTATAGGGAGAGCTTGTCTCAGAAGCAACAAAAACAAAAACAAGGTTCTATCTTTGTAACTTAAAAAACACTGGAATCTCCTGTTACTTGACAGGTGATCTTGCCCATCTGGCTGGACTCCAGTAGGTTGGTGATATTGGTTTGCTGTGGTAAATCCTCTGAAAAGAGCAGATGGAGGTTGCTTGTATGCATCCTAAACTATAAGAAAGCCTGGCCCTGGTGAAGACCAGCTGACTCCATCTCATTCCTTCTGGGTCCCTATCGTGGGATCTAGTCTGCCGGGAGGACCCCTCACAGGTCTCCAACCTTGACATCTCACTTCCCAATCTACCCCACGAAGTTTGTCCACATTGTCTGTGAAGCTCTCTTTCCTACTTTTACCAGCAGGTGTACCTGGAGTCCACTTTTCAGTTCCCAGGGCCTCTTTCCATCTCACAGGTAGGGGATTGTTTTGGCTAGTTTTTACGTCAATTTACATAAACTGTAGTCACCTGGGAGAAGGGACCCTCAATTGAAAGCATGCCTCCATAACATCAGACTGAGTTCCATTCCCAGGGCCCATATAAAAAGCCAGGCACAGTAGCTAGGAGGTGAAGACAGACAGATCCCTGGGACTTGCTGACCAACCAGGCTAGCCTAATGGGTGAAAGAACTGTCTGACATGGTAAGATAGATGGCTCCTGAGGAGGACTACCACCCGAGCTTGTCCTCTGGCCACCACATGTGTAGATATCCCCACACACATGTATACACACATACACACACACCTCACCTAGGGGCAGCTTCTTCCCTAGGGGACATCTAACAATGTCCAGAGGCACTTTGGGGTGTCATAACTAAGGAAGCATCTAACAGGTAGAGAGAGGCTAAGGATCTTGTTAAACACCACCCAGTGCACAGGTCATGTCCCCTCAACGAAGAAGGTCTTAGCTGTCAACAGTGCTGAGGCTGAGACACTAATTAATGGTGCCCTTGTTCAGCAGTTTCTCTCACTACGAGTAGTTCAGTCATGGATGGACAGACCGGGCAAGTCACACTAGAGTGCTTAGTGGGCTGGCTCCCTCCAATGGAGGGTGTTGTTGAACAGCAGTGAAGACCACTCTCCACAAAGTGGCCCTGGGTTGTGGTGACAGGAAAGTGCTAGAGTGTGGCAAGTGCTCTGTGGCTTCTGCCCTCATACTGTAGCATTTTCCTCACAAACTCAGGTGAGAGTGCACCTCTTCACGAGGTGCTGTCCCAAGAGCACTGGTAAGGGCAGGAGCTGCTGCTGACACCCTGATGTGGGCCCTGCCCTGGCTCTGTTCAGAGGGCAGGCCAAGCACCGTTTCCCTGTTGGCTTCTTAGCAGTTCCTTCATTGAGTTTTGACTTTATCTTCTAATAAAACTTACATAATATAATAAATTCTACCTCCTTTGCACCTTTAATACATTCTTCAGTTTCTGGTCTGCTCATGCCCCTTGCCCTTTTCTTTATATTGCATGCATTTGATGAATTTCTTCTTTGGTCATTTCAATGTACACCAGGGGGACAGAAGTGGACATGCGGCCTAAGGCACCTTCTCAGAGACCGTGCCCACTGGACTAAATACCAAGCATGTCTGAGTATGACGGCATCAGCCTATAATCCTAACACTTGTGAGACAGAGGTGGGAGATGGCCCAAGTCTGAAGCCACCCTGGTCTATCTACTGGGTTTCTGATAAGACAGGACTATATAACAAGACTGTGTCTTTAAAACAAAAGACCAAAAAAAGGGAAAATACCAAGAAGGCCCAAGTAATCTTGCAAGAAGAAAAGGTCTAGACTATGCTGTCAGAAGCCAGAATGCAGGAATTGTGAAGGCCCGAGCAAAAACAAGCATTTTGTTTATCTGTTGCTATGGGGCAACCAACTTCTACACGGTGACTTTAGAAAACACTACTAATTATTAGGTCGCGTAGATTTGTGACTTAATTTAGTTCACGTGGGTGGTTCTAGGTTGGGGTCTCTTGGGGGCTGAATTATGCTACGGAACTTGCTTGATACAGGGCACTGTGTTCAACCCTCAGCACTAAAACTACCAAGTCCAAACTCCAACTACCTCATAATTCAGCCGTATTCAGACGGAGAATCTCTGCAGATATTGAGAGCTAACATGAAGTCATACTGGTACAGGGTGGACGTTAATCCAATCTGATTGTGTGAAGAAGACGGCACACGGGGAAAACACAGGTGTGGAAACAGGGGTACTGTAACAGCCTGAGAATGCCAAGACTGAGCGCTGCCACTGATAAGGACGGTGAAGGCTCTACCCACAGTCCCAACGGGAGCATGGCCTTGAAGGCACCTTGAGTTTTGCTTCTGGAATTGTGAGAGAATAAATTTCTGCTTTTACAAGCCAACCCATTTGTAGTATTTTGTACAGCAGCCCTAAGAAGTACATGCAAGATCTCTTGGGCATCTGCAGTTAGATCTGGGGCTGGAGGCTAGAGTCTGTCTTAGTCTGTGTTGTAACAAATAACTAAGTAAACCATAAATGATAGAAATATCTCTCCCACAGCACTTGATTCTAAGATGAAGATGTCTGGTTAGAGCAGCTGCTCTTAACCTGGGGGTCATAACCCCTGTGGGGGGTCAGATGACCCTTTCCACAGGGGTCTAATATCAGATAGCCCCCACATAAGATATTTGCATTATGATTCATGACAGTAGCAAAAGAGCAGTTAGAAAGTAGCAATGAGGTAATTTTATGGTTGGGGTCACCACAACACGAGGAACTGTATTAAAGGGGTGCAGCATTAGGAAGGCTGAGAAGCACTGCCGTAGAGCTTTGGTTTTGCTTCGGAGGTGGCATCTTCTTGCCACAGCCCCACATGGTAGAAGGGAAAGAAGGGTCAAAAGAATTGACAGACGCCCTCAAATCCTGTTACAAAGGCACAAACCCTGTTCACATGCTACAAGACCTCAGGACACAGTCACCTCCTAGAGCCTCATCTCAATACCACTACACTAGCACACTGGGGATTGAGTCTCAGGGTGGACGTCAAAGGGACGCGAAAGTCCAGCTTCACGGTGTATAATTACAAGAGACTCCATGGGACTGTGGGTGCAGGAGAGTGTCTTCAAGAAGCAGGTACCTGCTCTAGGATGGCAAGGATGTCTGGGCCTGGCTAAGCATTTAGGTCAGTGTGTTGGACTGGCTTATGGTGGCTATGAAAACCAAGTAGAAATAGATTTTTGTTGTTGTTGTTTCCTGAAGTTATTAAAAAAAAAAAAAAGCAATTGAAAGCTACCAAGATGGGACAAAGAGTTTAGGGAGAGAAAAAAGTCAAGAGAGAAAAGAAAAAAGATGAGTAGAGATGCCACAAATGTGTGGCTGGAATATGGCATGCACAGATGGATACAGACATTTGATGATGTTACAGGGGTCATGTCTGTGTCTACAGTTTATCTGATCACACTGGTAAGGACTGTGCCAGGTGAGGCTTGTGGGGGGTAATAATGGAGAGTGGCAAAAGGAGCTGATTATAGCAACATACATTCAAGACTCTAGCATCTGTAGGTACTAAATGGTGGCCTCAGGGAAGGTGATGGGAGTGGAATTCAGGACAAGCCGTTGCTTCTTGCTGTCAGAGGCATTCTGGCTGACATTTTCTGCTTCACAGTCAGGCTCTAGTCTCCAGCAGTCACCAAACTAGGCCTCAATTAAGGGAATAGACTCTGTAGGGCAGAAGGAATAACCTATGTTTTCTAAGCATACATTAACAATGAATACCTGCAAAATGGATATTCCACAGAGAGGAGCTTGATAGAAAGGAAAATGTGAAAGATAGGTTCACCTGGTTCTTCCAAACATTCTTAGGAATGCCTCTCTTTTTCTCACTTGGTCCTCCCACATTCCCATTCACAGCATCCAACTCAACTTGGAGCAAGAAAACAGGTCTAAGGCTCACGTTTTCTCTGATTCAGACAGCACAGATTAGTTGTCTGTCACCCCTCATTATAGCTGTGGCCTGGTCGTTTTGCTCTGGTTGATTGGCTGGGCACGGGTTGGAGGCAGCCCCATTTTCCTTAGTGTTAATTTCATCTGTGTTAAGTGTGGCCATTTTTGTCAATGATCATGGAGTGAATCTCTGTGATTAGACATTTAACTATATGGTAATTACAAACTAAATAGTGTTTACAACAAACCCCTTGGTTAGGAGACAGAGTCTATGTCAAATTATAGCCTGTGAAAATTGCATAAATAAAAATTTGCATCTAGAAGGGCCCTTCTTGAAAATCATAAAAAGATTGTATAATTTTTTTGTTTGCATTGCATAGTAGCTCTACAATTGTCAAACTAATTGAAACTATGTCCATAATGCATTCTTTCTAAAATATTTTTCTCATAACTGTGTGTGTGTGTGTGTGTGTGTGTGTGTTTGTCTGTTTCATTATGAAAAACAACATTGGCAATCATTGTTTTTCTTCTGATTAGTGGGAAGTGATCACAAAGCCCCAGAATGTGTTTACTGAGGGGATGGACAGAGCTGCTACTGGTGAAGCATGGACTATAACGATGGCCTTGCCTCTCTGCTTCTCCCCGAGCCCCAGAACTTCCTCTAGCCTCTGAGAAGTGTCCTGACTTCTAATTCTTTCTGAATTGTCGAAAGCATTCATTATTCTTCGTTCAACGATTAGTCAAGAGAAGAGCTGTCCCCTCAATCCAAATAGAGAATTGCATGAAATTTTCTAAAATGAGGATTTTTAGCTTAAGTTCTTAGATTTGGACAATTGCCTAGAAAGACTTTAATTTTTTTTTAAATAACCAGAAGAAAAGCTCTAAACCTCAAGATCGCTCTTCTTGAAGAAAAAAAAAAAAATCAAAGGCGAAAAGCTCAGGGTGAAACAGCACCACAGTTGACTATGCCTGAGGGAACTTCATTCATCAGCAGAGACAACATAATTCCCACAGCCCATTTAGCAGCAAGGGTGTCACTGAGGCTTACAAACTCTGGAGGATGTCATTCATTTGTCTTTAAAGCTACACGCTATTGTAGGACTTGTTTTGCCTGGCTTTACTAGATATAAATATGTTCCTGCTTTGAGAACATGAGCTTACATCTTTTGCCTTGGTCCCCAGGATCCCCCTCCAGTGTTCTCCACTGTCCATAAAGGCCTGTACTTGTTCTGGAAATTATTCCCCTTTCCTGAAATTAACAGACCCAACATGCTAGCAACTGAATACCTGATATTCCCCGCAGTTGAACAGTGAGTAGGTAGTTAATGACAACTGGGACATCCTTTAGAGAATCACAGAAGGTACTCATTCACTGTTGCCCTGACATGGAATTTATGGGTACCCAACAAATATTCCCCTTATTTGCCACCTTATTCACCATCCAGCATTTCAGGATATAAAATTCCACAGCACAAGGTAGACATTTGATATTCATTACATAAGTAAGAAGGCTTGCTTCCAAGAAGCCCCTTGTCTAGGTGGGGAGGCAGGTTTAAACACCGGTCATGCTAATACAGTTGATGAGTGTTCTGGGAAGGGTAGAAAGAGCCAACATTGACGCACACATAAGGAAATCACCGTGTAGGAGGAAATTGAGAAAAGACCCACAGAAACGGTGTGGCGTGAGGTTTTAAAGAATGAAGGAGTGTTTATCAACTGAAAAATGGACAGAAAGAAATATACCCGAGGTCGTGTGTCAGCTTGCATGTAAGGGATACAAGCATCACAAGCAAGGTGAAGGCCTGGGCAATGGCCTGGAGACCAGTGGTTCTGGGAACTGTGCACTGTGGCTGGGATCCAGAGGATGTCCGGTTGAAAGCACCTGAGAAACACCTGAGAACAGCAGTTGCTAGGTGCTAGCAGATAAGGTAGAGAGAGGAAATAGATGGTATCGTTTGCTCTGGAGCAGCTAGGTGGCAAGGGCTCCCTGCTGAAGACCAAGTCCACCCTGGAAAATGTCTCCTGAGAAAAGAGAACTCAAAAGAAAGCTACAGCAGTGTCCCAAAGATTAGTGTAGACAAAAATGGTACCCGGGGCCTGAGACAGGTAATCTGTCAGTTTGATTGGACTGGGAAAGGGCTAGATTAGGAAAGCAGATCTCTCAGTGAGCTGTAAGGACGTGTCTAAAGACAGTAAGATCTGGAGGCCTCTGACCTCATCCTGAATAGACAGACTATAGAGAGGTTCTAGAGTGGCAAGATAGGCCCTGATGGAAGAAGTGAGTGGCTGAAGTACATGCTGGGGGGCAGTGCTTTAACTTGCCCTGGTCCACCTTCATTAGCTGCCCCTCTCTGTTCACTGCCCATCAGGATGTGTGTGAGCCAGGCTGCCATACCCTAGCCACCACAGATGCTTGGTCATTCGAGAATGTTCCCTCCTTTGCTGACTAGGGCTCAGACAAACAACAGCCACCAAAGCAGTCCACCCCTGCCAGTCAGTGACTTCCCAATTCACTGTCCCATGTGCACATGCATGTACGAGAGGAGTGGGACCGGGCAGGACAGGCGGGAAGGGAAACGGAGGATGAATAAGAGAATGCAGACAATGAGTGCCGGGGCAAATGCATTCATCAAGGAAACGTGGAAAGGGACTGCCAAGTGAAGGAGAGGCTCTAAGGCAGGCAAACCTCTGCCACACCCTGCCAACGGGTTCTCGTTTGTCTCAGGGTGGAAGGTGGGTGGGCCTTTTTGCGCTCCTCTCAGGTGGAGCTAGTGAGCAGTCCATCCATTACACACGCTCCCTTGGCCCAATTGGAGAGCTACTCATCCGTTCTGGGGAAAGGCGACGTGTGCTACATGACTAGCTGATGATCCTCCAAGGCTCTTGCCCTCGCTGCCTAAGGGACTTAACGCACCACAGTGCAATGAGACCTCTGAAACAGCCAAACAAACCTTTGCTTCCTTAGGTGGCTTACCACACGTAGTCACAGCAACAGAGAAGTAGTTAACACAGGGACCGAATAACTCGGACCCCACAACAATACAGAAAACTGGGGGACGTTACCTCATCTGAATTAGTTCCTTCCTAGGTCTTATCATTGAATCTTCCCATTTCAGTAAAATAATGGTGGCAAGAACATGGTGATTTTTCATGTATTTTTATGGATGAGTTCCATTAAAAGTTGGCATCAGTATACAGCCCCCTTATTTTAGCTTAATCATGATCTTCTAGTAAATACTTAGATGGTAAGTCCAAAGTTAGCATTTACAAATAAGGGAAGGGAGCCCCTGAGGCTGGTATGTAGAAAATAATGATGTTTTCATTTTCATTTGTGCAAACTGTATGTGTGTTGGAAAAGAATGTTTCATATGCAAGGATTGGTGGCAGGTATTTGGACATTTTAGCAATGGGTTTTTTGTTTGTTTGTTTGTTTGTTTTTACAATATCACCTATAATTGGAGGTTGGAAGGCTTGTGTGAACCAAGCAACACAATATTTTGTGAACTGGTGGAGAATTAGAGCCAGCAGAAGGGTACCATGTGTCCACTTCAGAATTTTGGTTCTAGGCAAATTCAGACAGTGCATGATTTATTATGATTAATTGTATTTACTTAATAGCTCTCTGTAGATGTTTCCATCTAAACCAGAAGGGAAAAGGTGTAAGCAGACACCTGGGAATTATTCAAGCTTGTGGCTAAAATTTTTCATTAATCCTTCAGATCCACCTCCCCTGTTTTCCACCTTTTTATTCAAAAGTGTCTTCAAAAAGTGTAGACTACTTTTTTTCTAAGTCCTTCCAGCCATAAATTTCAAGAATTCTATAACTTACATAGACTTAAACTATAAATGGGTACCATGTTAATTAGGCTGCATCACCTAAACTTTCTCCCTTTCTCAGTGACTTACATATTTGTAGATTAAGCAAGATAATGCTTACGTAGGTCAGCTATCTGTTTGGAAATCACAAATGTGGGGTCCAGGGATCTGTAAGTAGTAAAGAAACTGTATTTACCGATTACCGCTTCCTTCAAGTATATTTACTGAGTACATTCTCTTCCCTGGGATAGCAGGTGCACTTACTGAGACAGGATCTCATTATGTAGCCCAAGACGACCTACAACTTGCTTCAGATTAGCAGTCCTGCTTTCTGAGCCTCCTATGCACTAGAGTCATAGGCATGCACCACTGCACCCTCCCAGAATATCCACCTGAAACCCTTCCTACTCAGAGCTTGACCCTCAGCTGATGTGGCCTGATAGAACATTTCACATCCTGCAGTTCGGGCTTCTCAAATTGTGTTCCCCAGACTCCAGTTCCCTAGAACACACTGAAAATGCCCATGCCTGGTTTAGTGCAGCTGGGCTAGGCCCAGGGATCTGTATTTTCACAAACACTCCAGCAGATGTTCACACACATTGAAATTTACATGTTACTTTCTCTAGAACCTTCCTCTTTGTGCTAAGAGCATAAAGTACTTATAGATACCAAACACTGAGTGGTAAAGAGGGTGAGAGACAAGATCAGTGTAGCAGTTGGCCTTCAAGAAATTTTTTTCCCCTTGATTCCAGCCAGAGGCAGGGGAATTAGCTGATGTTTTCTTTTACTCCTTGTCTTTTCTGAAAGGCAGACTTTCTACTTAGACAAATTTCTTTCTGAAAGTTGTTTCAAAGCCAGTGTGTGTAATGTTGGCAGAGCATTGGGGACACAGGGAGGGGAGCTGTCTATAAGGGGATACATTTGCCATAAAGACTTTTAAATTAAATAGTGTATGAAGTTTGGAAAAGTTCAGTGTAAACTGAATTTAGAGATCATAGCCTGAGCACATTTCCAGCTAAGACAGAGTCAGTAGACGGGATAACACAAAATTTATTACGAGGCCATTTGATTGGAAATAAATGAAAGGATTTTAATGTACTTTCAGACTGTATTTTCCCTATTTTCCTCTGCTTTTGAAGTCCATTGAATTCTTAATGTTGATTTTCTACTTTTTTGTTTTTAAAATCCAGTCCACTAAGTTCTATAAAGCTGTTTCCGCCCGAGGCTAACCCTGTTCTAGGTGAGCTAATCAATCAATTTCCACCCATTAGGAGAGAGCGCTCAAATGAAAAGAACTCTAACCTTCTGATGGATTTCTTAGCTGTTTGCTCAACACATTTTTTTTTCTAATTGGCACAATACCAAAAAAAGAGAAACCATCTTACATTTTAGGAAAGGGAAAGTGGTCAGGCCCCTGAGAACCACGCAGCATTCGGGGAAAATGTTTCTCAGATCTGCAACTATTGATCAAGCACAGCCTCCTTTGGTGGTGATGGAATTATGTTTAATTAAATCTTTCTAGCCCACATTGAAACACACACATATTTAGGATGTAAAAGAAATGCTTCCGAAAAGCTAACTTGGGAGAAGAGATGATTGGCTGAACTGAACATCGAACTGGGTAGAAGCCTTGGCCCTGAACTATTCCAAATCTCCTTTCGATTTTGGTTTTGGTTTTTGTTGGTGGTGGTTTTTGGTTTTTTGGGTTTGGGGGTTTGTTTTGTTTTGTTTTGGTGTGTGTGTGTGTGTGTGTGTGTGTGTGTGTGTGTGTTTGTGTGTTTTCAGACTTAGGCCTACAGAATGGTGCAGGTCTCAGGATATGACCTGTCTGGGTCCGTTCTGCTACCACGTGACCCACCTAGCCTAACTGCTAACCTAGACAGCTTTATAGAAAATGAGACGGGGTGTTACATCTCATGAGCAAGGACTTAGCATGAAGGAATTTTAGTTCTCAGACCTGTGAAGAGTGATAGGATACATAAGATACAATTGACAGGCAATCTTCAAGTTGTCAAAGGTTTTGGGTTTGTTTTGTTTTTTTGGTTTTTTGTTTTTTGTTTTGTTGTTGTTGTTGTTGTTGTTTTGCCTCAAAATGCTGTTTCACAACTCCAAAGCCTAGACTGGCATGGGATTTACTCAGTCTCTTGGTGAATGGCTCCCTCTCACCCCCCAATGATTCTCTCTCACCCCAAATGTATCCCTAACTAATAGTTGGATTAAGTAGAAAAATTAGCTGTTTTGCTAGTTTATTAGAAAAACTATATTTGTTTGATCAGTTCCATGGTTTCAAAGGCCAGAAATACTAAAACACTAATGCATTTGTCTTTTTTCTTTTTAGGTTTTGCCGAGACAGAATCATCTCCAAGGTATGAGACTGTATATACTATTCCCCAATTTGTTGGCTAAATTTGGAATGGTAGAGTTGCCTTTGGAGGCATTTTTTCTGTTTGTGGTGAGTGTGATACTCAGATGGTAGCCAGAAGAGGGTCTGGCTTCTGTTGTTGGTGATGGTGATTAGAACATCCTACAAATTTAAGATGGCTTGATCAGACCAGAAGGGAGAGGGGGCAGAGGAAGGGAGGGAGGGAGGCTTTCTTGCTTGATTAGCTCTTTTATGAGATAGCAGACTTTTTGTCTCTGATATTCAAAGACAGAAGACAGCTTCTTTGTGAGCCAAAGAGGCAGGGCCCCACACCTCCACTGAAGCCTATTTTGGAAAAATGAAAAAGCAGAAGCCCCTCCACATAGCCCTGACTCCTTAGCTGCATGAGGTCTCCTGTCCAACTCTGCAGGACCACATTAGCCAAGTTGTTTAACTTCCAAAAGTCTTCCTAAGAACATGCTATTGCGGATGTACTAATCATATTATGGAAGACAATAGGAACCCCTTTTGATTCTGTTATAGAATTGGGTGGAGAGGATGTGTACCATCTGGTTTGCGAAGGCAGGAGTCGGTTTTTCAAAAGGGCACACATCCAAGTTCTGTTTAATGCTCGTCAGAAGGAAGAAGCATAAGCAACTCTGTTTATAATGAGATTGGAGCTGAAGCTAATAAGATGGGGTGTGTTTCCAGTGCTCGACATTTCTCTGAAGCTCCGTGTATTTGCAGTACATTTGCCTGCCTTGTCTTAGGTGGAGGCTGGGCTTCCAATTGAAAAATTTAAAGCTCTCCATGTGTTAATTGGAAAATAGAGGCGTCTTTGCTGTAGAGCATCTGGCTTCCTAGGTATTAATTATGGCTCCGTCTACACATAGAAACTAGTATTTTTAATGTCTTCTCGTATTCACCAAGTTACTTTTAGAAAGTGTTAAGTTTACAGATCACAGGGGAACAAAGGAAGTTAAACTCTACTAGGTATTGGGTGCTTTTTAAAAATATCTTTTGTGTTAGGTGTGGTAGCACCTGCTTATACTCACAATTGTTTTTTTTTTCTTTTTCTTTTAACTGCTCTTTTATCCTTTGAAATTTTCATACAATATGTTTTATTTTATCCTTTCTTGTCCCCCAACTCCTCTCAAGCTCTCCCTACCCACTCAACTTCATGTTTTTTCTCTCCCTTTAAAAACAAGATTTAAAAAAGGAAGAATGAAAAAAGACACACACACACACACACACACACACACACACACACACACACCAAAACAACAACAACAAGAAAACAATTGAAATGTCAAATTTGAGCTGGCCAAATCTGAGCTGGCCAACTGCTCTTGAACGTGAGGCCTGCCTTAGAGTGGGATGGGTATATCCAGAGTCACTCCACTGGAGAAAACTGATTTTCTTTTCCCAGCAGCTATTGTTTGCAAATAGCTTCTCAGGTAAGGGTGGGACTTTGTTCCCACATCCCCTCCTCCATGCTGGGATTTTGTCTGGCTTGAGCTTGTACAGGTCATGTGCATGCTGTCACAGTCTCTCTGAGTTCACATGTATCAGCCCTATTCTGTCTAGAAAATATTGTTTCTTTAAAATCTTCTATCATCTCTGGCTGTTTCTACCCCATCTTTTGCATAGATCCCAGAACCTGGAAGCTAGACCTTTTTATCCACTGCACTCAGGAGGTAACAGGAGATTCAAGGACAGCCTGGGCTACACAGCAAGGCCTAATCAAAGATACAGATAAATAGTAAAAAGTCTTTTAAAAGTAGTCAGAGTCTATAGCAATAAAACAGGAAGAAAATGGTAGGCTTCCTATTAAAAAAAAAAAAAAAGTTTTCATTTAAATAATAATGGAGGCCTAGAATGCAACCACTTCCCTGTCCTGAGATCTAACCAGGGCTGCTTGGTGGTCACATGACCTTTGCTTCCTACAGACATTTTAAAATCTTCCTCAGTAGCTAACACAACTTGGGAAGCTATGGTGCCCCTCAGTAACTAGAGGCTGCTTCTGTATGTATCCCACAAGTCCAGCTCACACTGATGCAGGAAACGCGATCACATGACACACAGTCTCACTGAAGGTAATTACAGCCTTCACCATCAATCCAATTAAACAGGGTAACCAGCTCTGGGGAGCCAGAAGCATCCTTAGTTTTCTGACTAAATCCAGGATTTGAGATAAGGCTATGAGTGTGGATTTTAAGAATTTTCATGTTTTGAAATACTGTTGCTCATGAAAATAGATAATATTGAGAAAGTAGGTGAGTGGGAGGAGATAATTGCAAATAATTGCAGACTTTTAAGTTTTGCATCTAATAGTCAACCTCTCGTTTTTAAACAGTGAGCACGTCTGCTGTTGAGCACCCTCGCTCTGGTTTCCCTTCTGCTGATTTCCCGTGCAGCTTCAGTGGTGTTTCTTCAAGTGCCTTTTATTCTCTGCATTATAATCCCTGCTTCTCTGCGTGCTTCTGCAGAGTGCCTAGGACTCCTGAAGGCTACTCCACTGTGTTGTTAGAGCCTCTGGTGCTGTGGCAAATACCCAAGAGAGACAACTTAAGAAAGGGTCGTTTCAGTCTGGGCTTTTAGATCATCAGAGCATGACAGCTCACATTCAGGTGCCCGAGAGAGAGAGGGGATGAGGAGAGAGAGATGTGGGGGTGGAGACAGCCACTTTCTCCTTTTCCCACATTCCACCTGGGCTCTCAGCCTATGGGATGATGTCCTCTTAGTCAGTCCTCCAGGAAAGCCCTGTCGTTTTTGCACTGAATTGTGCTTTAAAGGATCTCCTCGCTGTGTCTCAGTCTCATCAAGTTGACAGCTGAAGTTACCATCATAGCCATGTTGCTTTTATCCTTTCTGTTTCTTCTAACTTTTTAAAAAAGACTTATTTTTTATCCATGTGCATGTGCGTGTGTGTGTGTGTGTGTGTGTGTGTGTGTGTGTGTGTGTGTGACTGTGGATGCTCAAGTAGGCCAGAAGAGGGTGTTGAATCACCTGGAGATGGAGTTACAGGTGGTTGTTAGTCACCTGATGAGGGTGCTAGTAACCCATCTCCTAGCCCCTCAAGAGCAGTGGTCACTGTTAACTATGGAACCATCTTTCCAGCCCTTTCCTGACTATGCATGTACTCTACCAATTAGCTAATCTCTAGCTCTGCTTTCCCAAAGACAATCTGTGTCCTGATACTTTGGTAGTATCTGGGACTATGACCCTGACCCTAGAAGTGAGAGGAGGAAAAGAACTCAGTGAAAGCTACGTTAAAGGGGGAAGAGAAAAACCTCAATGAAAACTGAGATCAAGTTTCTTATCTGTCTAATAGGATAAAGATCAGAGAGCAAGTTAACTTCCTTTAATGAGGGAGGGGGCATCTCCTACACCTCTGTATTTATGACTTCACATGTAGAAGTTTGACTGCAGTTGCTGTTGCAGAATATAATTCCTAAAAGAAGTCTGGAAGATGACCCTATGCAAAACAGAGCCTGGAAAGTCTGCAGCTACTTCTTAGAGCAGAAGTGGGGCCTGTCTTCTATTCCTTAAAGAGAACTCAGCAGAGATATGGTAATATCTTCAGTAAAAAGAAAGGAAGACAGTTGCCCAGGAGACACTGGCACTTGGAACAGGATAAGACTGAATGCACCATTGAATATTTGGAATTCTGTTAATATGCAACATACGCTTGAAATGTGTTTGCTTTATCTCCAGTTCAGAGGGTGTGGTCTTTACTTCTTTTCTAAAAATCTAAATTTTAGAAAGAACTAGACAGATTTGACAATAGGGCCTTTAACATGCTGTAAGACAATATTGGCTATAAGAATAGTTTGACTATTTGCCTAGCATAAGCAAGGCCCTGTGTTGGCTGGTCCTCATCAATGGATAGATATTTTACTACTGTGTAACAGTTACCCTCATGTTGAGTAAGTAAATAAACAGGAGAGAAATGCACTGCTTCTGAAGTGCAGTAGAGTTGCAGTGCTCTGCAACCTCAGGAGGCAAACCATGTGTCCTTGGGAACCTGGTACCCGATGGAACTGGATGGAAGACATGCCACAGTCAGTTGCTCATATGAAGGCTGTTGACAACAGCTCAAATTCCTAATGCATGGGTCTGCACATAGGCCACTCAAGTGTCTTCAGAACATGGCATCCACCTTCCCCACGGTAGGCAATCTGCATGGAAGAGAAGACAGAAGAGAAAATGAGCAACTAAGGAAGTTTTATGTTCCATCACCCAGTTCTCTGACACCAACCAGCTATCTAACAGATCACTTCAACTCTGGTACCAACTCACCAAGTCAACATAAACCCCAGGGTGAGCAATCACACCTATGTGACTAGTCCTGCTTTGGAAGCCACCCACACATGAGGCACTGGCCTTCTGAGAATCTCATACCCAGCTTGTCTCTTCAGCAATTTGTTAAAATTACAGAGAGAGGGCATGCTTTATTTACTGTTAGGAACAAGTGGAGGAGATGGGAGGTGGACTGAAGACTAAGGAAGAAGCATGCCTGTACTTTCTAGGTGTGCTAGCCCCCAGTGCCTCCATTGTGCATCTACCTGCAATCCCATGAGCCTTATTGCCCAGGTTTGGTTTACTAGATATTTTAGTACATCAGTATAATTTAATAGGTCACCAATCAACAGTTAGTAATTCAATCTCCAGCTGCTCACTCTCCCTGAAGGGTGAAAATGGGGCTAAAAGTCCCAAGCTCTTGACAAATGTCTGTTTGTGGACAGCCAATCCTCGTCATGAGGTTATCTGGAGCTGGCTAAAACTCATCTCATTATTCTGGAGGAAATATCATTTATGGAGTAAATCCTCAGGACCCAGTCTGTTTAGGGAAGCAATTAACTATAGCCGCAGAGGGTACCTGGGAGACAAGGACGAGATGTCCTCTATGGGCTGAGAAGAAAATGACCCAAGTGAAGGAAAGGAGAATTGAAGAGGAGGTTTTTCCAGAGTTGGCTGCCCTGAGAAGCTAGAGCTTCCAAGAATCTTTGTTAGGTCCTGGAACAAAATCCAGTATCCCTTCTTACTCTATAGTGCCATAGTACCTTTTATGGCATATGCAACATCATTTCTGCTATATTGTATTGGTCACAAAACCTAAGTCTGGCATGACGTAAGAGGGATAGAAGTCTTGAAAGCTGGCTGTACATCTACCAGGAATTTTCTTCTTGTGTTTTCAGATGTTCCAAGGAAATCTGGCATCCTCCTGAGGAAGTTTTAAAAACAATAAAAAAAAATGTGAATTTTTGGTTAGATGATAAGATGCTACCCAATTACATTACTGTACTCTTGAAGTGCTCCTTGAGGGTGTGAGTTGTGAAAAGAAAAGCTTACTCAGGGTCCTTCATTGGAATTCTCTGGCTTAACTGTGCCCCACTCAAACTTCTCAAGGCATCCCTAATGATGAGAAAATCACTAAGCACAAGCTGTGGGCATGGCCTCTGGTATGCTTTTGCCAAGTTGTGCCAGGACCTAATTGTAGCTGAAATTTTCCTGTGTCCCACCTGGTCTGCAGTCAGGACAAATCTTTTTCACCTGCCGGTCCCACAGCCACTCAGACCCAAGTAAACACACAGAGGCTTATATTATTTACAAACTGCATAGTCATTAGCTTAAGCTTATTACTGACTAGCTCTTGCACTTAAAATAACCCATAATTCTTATTTGTGTTTAGCCACGTGGCTTGGTACCTTTTTTCAATTCTGCCTTCATAGCCTGCTTCCTCTGTGTCTGGCTGGTAACTCCTGACTCAGCCTTCTTCTTCCCAGAATTCTCCTTGTCTCTTATCCCGCCTATACTTCCTGCCTGTCTACTGCCAATCAACATTTTATTTATCAACCAATCAGAGCAACACATTCACAGCATATAGAGCGATATCACCCATCACATAATATCCAAGACAAAGAGATGATGTGTACCATGCCTTCTGGCGCTGGGATATACATGATTCTAAGAAAGCACAAAGTTGTGTGATACTTTTAAAAGGTCTTGTTCTTGATACTTTCAAAGGGGAGATGCCTCAATTGGTAAAATGCTATGTAAGCATGAGGACCTGAGTTCATATCCCCAGCCTTCTTGTAATGCCATGTACATTGTTATGTACTGTACTGAGAAACAGAGACAGGTAGACACTGGGAACTCATTGGCCATCCAATCTAGTCAAGCAGTAAGTTGTTTCAGTTTCAGTTTCAGTAAGAGGTCCTGATTCAAAAAAAGGGAGTAGTAAAAGGATTGAGGAAAGACATCTCAGTGTCTCTGATTGCCCCCAGTGTCATCCTCTGTTTTGTTTTGTTTGTTTGTTTGTTTTATTAACTACATGGGCAAAAATGTGCAACATATAAGAGAGAGGTGGGACGGGGAGAGGGGTAGGAAGACAGATGGAAGACCTCACTAAATATCTTGTACTGCCATTGAGGTCAAGAGACTGAGAAAAGTTTATTTATGGAGATAAAAAGCATATAGATCCCTGCCATATTCTATTTTCCCATAATTCCATATATCAAAAGTCAGACAAGGTCTAAAATTACTGAATTGAAAATTCCAGGAATGAGTCAGTCATAGCATTAAACTGCCCTATTCTAAGTAGCGTGATGACCCCTTCTGCTATCTTGCTCAGATTCAACCAGGACATGAATTGTTTCTTTGTCCAGTGTATGTCCAGTCCAGTGTACCCACCTTATATGTATTACCCTCATGTCAATTAGTCAGCAGCCCTCAGCTTTTAGATCAACTGTCGATTTACTACAGTGCTTTTCTTCAAGCAATCCTTATTTACTTAATAATATCCCCAAAGCACAAGAGCAAGGGCTTCTGAGAATTCATGGGTAACAGAAGAACCTGGAAAGTTCTTCTTTTAAGGAAAAAAAAAGGAAGGAGAAATAGTCTCAATTTTATAAGGAAACCAAAGCAATTGTATGATGAATTATCTAAGATCTAAAATATTGTTGTTGATCTCTTATGGTGTCTAATTTATCAGTTGAACTTTGTCAAAGGTTTATATGTATAGAAAAAGAACATAGCACAGAGTGTTTGGTACTAGTTTTAATGTCACATGCCTCTGAGATCCTGGAATGTTTCCTCTGAAGACAAGTGGATCCTACTAGATGTTAAATGGTACCTGATCCCCCCACTCAATCACCACATACTCTAATGGATATCCATAATGGTTTCTGCTGCACAGTGCCTTAGAACTGACCATATGGGCAGACCAAAGGTCATGCAACAAATGAGAATGAGCAATCTTAGACATTTCCACTCTCTTTATTTTAGATAAACTAAGGCCTCTTAAGGCAAGTGACTGTACCAAGGTTATAAGTACAGCTAGGGGCAGCAACAACTGGAATTGTGAAGCACTTAAATCATGGTCCCTTTCTACTTTCTCACCCCATGGTGAGGTTGGAACAATATTCCTTTGTCGTTATAAGAAAACATCTACTTATCTTTTATTTAAAACAAACAAACATGTAGTTTGTTTGGAGTAGAGTCCTGCTGATTTAGAGGAAAGGTGCTAAAATTCTCAGGAAAATATTTTCACTGAGGAAGACATGCTTAATAGGAAGCCATTCCCATTCAGTGTGTCTTGCAGACAAACAACACTGTACTTACGAGCAGCTTTCTTTTTTTTTTTTTTGTGGTTTTTCGAGACAGGGTTTCTCTGTGTAGCTTTACGCCTTTCCTGGAACTCACTTGGTCGCCCAGGCTGGCCTCGAACTCACAGAGATCCGCCTGGCTCTGCCTCTCGAGTGCGCCACCACCGCCCGGCTACGAGCAGCTTTCTTGCAGATGCAGGACGTAGGGAGAGGGGTGCATTGACATCACACTCTTTGACCTGCTGAGGGTTGATGAAGATCTGGAAGGAAGGCACTAGTGTTTGAAGAGAGAAACTGGAAAATACATGATCATTCTACAGTCGGGCAGAAGTGTAGGAAGATGCCAAGCACATGCAGAGCTTCCGCCAAACATTTCTCTGACTGCTGTTTTTCTGGGGGATTTCTCTGTTTTAGTTCTTTTCAGGGCTCTTTGCACTGTTATAATTTGGCCTCAGAGAATGTAGTATATTCTACCCACAAGACTATTTAGAATTTCTCCAGTTTACATGTAAACAAAGCCTGGAAAGGCTGTCTGTGTGCCAAGTGGGAGAAGACTTGAATTCTCTGCCATTTCCTTAAAGGACCACTGCAGTAATCTTACTCAGATGACTTAGTCTGTAGTCCACAAGTTACTGATTCATGAACTGGCTTCCTCGTGCTTGGCCACTAGCCATTGTCTTTCCAGATAATAGGTGACCCTTTAGACAAGAACTCGACTCATTCCTGTGTTGGGGGTTGTTTTCCCTGCAGAGAGGAATGTCCATCTGTAGATGAATGTGAGAAAATGAATTTCTTCTGCACCTCCTCTGACAAACATGGAAGAGTTCTCAAATACCAGATTTAGGAGATTTCCATTCAGATTGCAATGCCACTGACTATTACCAGGAAAAAGGATGGTGTGATATGTTTTACTTTTCCCTTTTATTTCTTTCATCATTTATTTCAAAATAACAGGTTTTCAAGAATTCACAAGTATCAAACAAACCTCTCATGTTGGGTATGAACTCGTGTTATTATTTCCAATGAATGGATATTACCCACAAATAGTAGAAGTCCCTTAATACAAAGTCTCTCTGTATCTATGTTCAAAAAGACTTAGTGCCCATGTCCTGCCTTCTGGCATCTCAGCACCCTTGTGTTTCTGGTACTACTGAATGAACTGTGCACCCTGAGTCTGAGCCTTTCCCCTGGAGATCCACTATACTCTAAGAATCTTCTCTAAAATAACACTGTGTGTCATATGAAAATCATTATAGAACACATTTGGTCTTCCTCTCACTAAGGGACACTATATTTTTGCTTGTCTGTATACTTGTATTTTATTTGGATTTATACTTTTATTTTTTTAAAAAGGGCAGATAGTTCAGGATTTCATCTGTTCTTCATATATTCTTCAAGCTCACATCAACCCTCAATGCAGTATTTTAAAATAATACTGTGAGTTTTCATTGACTGTCAGGCATAGGATATCCAAATGGCTGCTTAAATCATGCTAGATGGAATCATGTAACACATAGATTGGAATAGCCACAAGATTTATAATCACACCTGTATGTCTACACATACCTTCATAGTCCATCCCCTATAGCTTAAAAAAAAAGTGAAATGTTTTGAAAAATAAAACAAGAAGGTTGATAACGAGAGAAGCCAGCATATGCAAAGAGCCTATACTATGAACCTACATCATAAGCCTACACCATAGGCCTACACCATGAGCCTACACCATAGGCCTACACCATGAGTATACTCCATGCTTCAGCACTACAAAAACAAACACCTTGGGGCTGGAGAGATGACTCTGTGGGTAAGAGCTCTGGCTGAAAAAGCAAGAGGATCTGTGCTGAACTCTAATCTCCTATGTCCACACAACAGCCAAGCTTGGCCAAGTGCGCTTGTAACCCCAGCAATGAGGCAGAGAAGAGGCGGGAAGATCTCTCTCATTGGTCAGTAATTCTAACTGGAACAGTGGGCTTCAGATTCAGTGAAAAACCCTGCCTCAAGGAGCAAAGGCAAAAGGCAGCAGAGGAAGAAACCCAAGCGCTCCTCCAGCATCTGGAGGCATACAAATGGGAATGAGTACCTCCCGGTATACACACACACACACACACACACACACACACACACACACACACGCACGCACGCACACGCGCGCGCGCACACACACACACACACACACACACACACACACACATTTAAAACACAAAACAAACAAGCAAAAGACAGAGTTCACTAGTGACTGTGGCCATCATGTTCCTGTGCATTCAAAACTAAGCATGGAGTAAAAATTTGATTCACAAATTCATCAGTTAAAAGAGAGAAAATGGAACCTCTTTAGAGGAATTTCCCCAGCTCCTTCCAACTTTGTTGGCTTAAGCTGTCTCTCCATGGAGCATCCCTCTTAGACATTTGAAAGAACTTCTGCAGGTCTTAATTGACACCAAAGGAGTTCTTTGAACTTTACTGCTTGCCTCTAAAATTTATTTAAAATTTAAGTCTTTCTGCACTAAAGCAGCAAATATATGTGATATGCAAATTCTAGGGCTTTCTAAATGTAAATACCTGTAACCCAATTAACCCAGAGTCGCCCCCTGCTTCTTCCTTATCTTGGAAAATGACTAGTCCTGGGGAAGAGCGATTGCTATACCACCCTCTTAGGAGGTAGGAATGTGAGTGGTGACCAGGACACAGGCTGCTTGCTCCCTTGTGCTTGGAAGAGGTCTATAGGGCAGGGCTGTGGGAGCCAGTGGGAGCTTTCCTTTCTACTTTTGTAGCTAAAGGGCCAAATGCTGGTACCTTGATCTTAAGAAAATAAGTTCATGCTCTTTATAAACTACTCAGGCTCAAACATTTTCTTTAAGGCAGGTAGCACACAAGACAAACAGCTTCCTGCTCCCTGCTCCTGCAGGGACCCCAGTTTTCCAGAGCTTCTCCCTTCCAGTGCCTCCTGGAAATTCCCAGGTGATGTCACATGCTCAGGATCAACTTTCCTAACACTAGCATAATTTTTCTCAAGGGTCTCAAGAGTGGCAATCTTTCCCAATGCCTTACTGCTGTACCAACCCCACAGCCCCTTGCCACACCTACCAGACACTGTATAAACTATTCTACAAAGTCCAGGTAGGGTCCATATTTTGCATCATCCATATGTTATCTCATAGCAGCTACTTTGAAGAAATTGAAGTTTTGGTAGCCTGTAATAGAAAAAAGATAATGGAGATCTGAAGAAGAATCGTAAAGAAATACATCTTGTCTGGGAATGAGGTTTAGTTGGCAGAATGCTTGCCTAGCATGTACGAAGCCTGGGTTCCATCCCCAACACTAAACAAAAGGAGGTGTGGAGGTTGGGTGTGGTGGTACATGCCTGTTGCTGGTACTATTTTTATTCTTTTACTCTTTGTCTCTTTGAGGGGCCCACCACCCAGCTCCCAAATAAAACACACATGGAGGCTTATTCTTAATTATAAATGTCCAGCCTTGACTTGGCTTGTTGCTAGCCTGCTTTTCTGAACTTTAAATTAACCCATCTGTCTTTTGCCTCTGGGCTTTTATCTTTCTCTATTTTTGTACACCTTTCTTTGTTTCTTTCTCCATAGTTTGATATAAAGGTTCTTTTACATTTATTCTTCCAATGTTTTCTTCCCCTGGGACCTAGCCATGTTTCCAGGGCACCTAAGGTCTAACCTGAGTAAAGCCCTAGTCATCACTTCATAGTCTAATTAATCCCCTAGTCCTCATAACACCTAGTTCTAGCCAACCTACAGGAAGCTGATCCTCTATGCCTCACAACACCTAAACAGCCCACATGAGCTAGATGACCTCACTGGAGTATCTTCCTGCTAGGACAAATTCTTCCTGGGAGAGTGTTTAGTATTTACCTACCCTCCACTACAGTTATAATAGCCCATACTATCACCATGCAATTTCCACACATATGTCCAACTTTATTTGAATTCCCACAGTCGATTTACTTTTAACCATACCCACTCCTAAAAAAATGAGGTTTCATAGGAATAAATGTTTTTTTATATCTCTATTGTGACTGTTCTAAAAATATACAGAGCTGTCCAAACCTTGGTGGTAATGAGTTACAAACCAAGGTTTTATGTAAAACCCTGACCACAAATGTATACACATAGAATTTTTTACTCTTCTGAAGAAATCCTACTTCATCCCTAAATGCCTTATCTTATTTATTTTCTTCTAAAATGTTTGATATGTAGTAAGTAGAGGTATTCCCTGGCCTTGGTTTGAGTGTAGTTGGGGTCTCACAGTGGCTGCAGGGTCCCCTTGTCATTGATGTAAACATGGCATATCCTGGCAATGGAAAATCTCTCCTGTGAAGCCAGGAAGGGCCACATACACCCATATGCATAGTCTTCCTCCCATGTCGCACACACACTCGAACACACACACACACACACACACACACATACACACACACTCTTAGGGCCAAGTGGCAGCAAACTAAACCCTCTGAAATTATAAACTGAAGTAAATCTTTGCTTCCTTAAGTTGTTTCAATTTGGCCACTGAGTTAGTTAATGAATGATTATATATCAAATGACGATTCAAAAAGTTCAAGACAGACTTGTTCAGAGTATAAGTTTTTAATATGGAAAATAACACATGGATGATGGAAGACCTGTCAGCTTTCTGAAAGTGTGCAGTAGCCATTAATGAAAGTATCTGTAATCCCATCATAATGGGAGCAACAGTAAAGAGTCCAGTTGTTAGTATTATATATAATTATCAGCTTGTTCTCCCTTACCCTCACCTTCACACACACACACACACACACACACACACACACACATTCATACACATACTCATACACACACATCCACTCATATATCCGCACTCATACACCCACATACATTCATACACTATATACACATACAAAACTCACATACTCATATGCCCATACATATTTATATACACTGTACACTCATATTCACACACACACACTCATATACGCACACACACTTGCACACTCTTATAAACACATATATACACACACACACACACACACACACACACACACACACACACACAGGAGATCTAGAACTTTGCTCCAGAACTAATAAGATAAGAAGTCATTATCAGTCTTTTAGCTGCATGATAACTTTTACACCACAAATCTCTAATGATCAAGGAATCATTTGATGATAAAAGAATATTTTTATGAAAAATAATCATGTATTAACAGTCCTTCCATAAATTTTTAGGAATAAAGAAAATATTCCAGCTTAAAACAGCAAGGTAAAACCAGATTCTAAGACTATACACAACATAGGAAAAAATGTGTGTTTACATATGTAAAATGTTGTAATTACGGAGATTTTAAAATATTGTCCTACAATGTCCGTATTTCCTCTAACAACGTATTAATTTGATGAAGAAAAATGAGATGTCATATAGGAAAGGGATTCATAATGACTAAGGTAATTAAGACACTCGTTAATTGTTTGCAGGGCTGTGGTGGAGAACTAGAAAAAGCAATGAGGTTTCTGGAAAGGGAAACTCATCCCAAGAGTCTCTAGGGCGAAAACTAACAAAACAATACCTTGAAGTAATGTCTTAAAAAAAACTATAGGTTTGATTAAGCTAGGGCACAGTGGTGACATTTGAGAGGGGTCCTTGCAACCTGGAGAACATCAAATGTAAGATTAAAGCAAAGTGAGAGAGCCAAGAAGTGAGGGGAACTTGGGGAGAGATCCAGGCCTGAGCCCTTCCTGAGTTCCAAAGAGCAGAAGTGGGGTTCCTTTGCTCCTCAGCTGAGCCTTGAGGCCTAGTCTCAGACTTCAAACTGGGGTGTTTTTGAGAGGCTAGTATTCTGTGTTCCAAACTAAAGAGTGAAGTGCTACCCTTTATGTTGTTCCCAGGGTCACATGATCATCCCTTTGTACATTTGAATACATATTCAACATTGGTTCCTCTAAAGAAATGAGCCTGAAGTTATAGGGGCCAAACCTCAGGGCCCATGAGATTAAGACCGAATATTCCAGTTAGAAAGTAAGCAATTCTGATAATGCCGTGTGTATGTGTTGTGATCACCAGTCCCCTGCCTGACTGAGCAGAAGAAATCTGCTAGTTTCTCCTTTGAAGGCAAAGGTAACACAATAAATTTTTGCACTGAGGAATAATAGTTCCCTTAAAAACTGGCGTGATGTAAACAGCCCTTATCCAAAATGGGTCTGGGAGAACCAAGCTTGTGGCAGCCTTGTGTTCCTTTTCAAATGTATATATATATACACATTACTTCTTTTCTCTAAGAAAAGAATCTGAGCCGGGCGGTGGTGGCGCACGCCTTTAATCCCAGCACTCGGGAGGCAGAGCCAGGCGGATCTCTGTGAGTTCGAGGCCAGCCTGGGCTACCAAGTGAGTCCCAGGAAAGGCACAAAGCTACACAGAGAAACCCTGTCTCGAAAAACCAAAAAAAAAAAAAAAAAAAAAAAAAAGAAAAGAATCTGGATCTCTGCTGGCATGTCCAGCTGACTCCAAGGCCTCTGTCTGTGGCTTGCATTGTGTCTGCCTTTGGAAGTGTTTGTTATTCTTGTGTCAGAGAGCAATGGTCCAAGGAACTTTCTTGTAAATGAAGGGTATTGGTTTTTAACCCAAACTCTTAATAAAACTGTGCAGACAACTGAATGGCCTCTGTGGTAGTTTGAATAAGAATGCTCCCAACCTTCATGCCCATCCCCCACCCCATCCCCCCCACTCCCGACCCTCAAAGGCTCATATATTTGAATATAAGTCATGAGGAAGTGGAACTGTTTGAAAGGATTAGAAAGATTAGGAGGTGTGACCTTGTTGGAGGAAGTATATCACTGTGGGATAGGGGAGTGGCTTTGAGGTTTTAAAAGCCCACACCAGGCCCAGGCTCCCCCCCCCCCCCCCCCCCCCGCCTCTCTCTCTACCTATGGGGATCAGAACATAGAATTCTCAGCTACTGTTCCAGTGCCTGCCTGCATGCTGCCATGCTTCCCATCATAATGATAATGGACTAAACCTCTGAAACTGTAAGCAAGCCCCAAATTAAATGATTTCTCTTATGAGAGGTGCCTTTGCCATGGTGTCTCTTCACAGCAATAGAACTGTGACTAAGATACCCACCTTGTTCTTCTTTTTCTCCTTGCTTTATTCTGTATTACTAAGATTGACAAATAAGTTACTTCTTATAAACGCACTGATAGCAAACCATTATTCTCTTGGCAACTTGGTGTGTAAGCACAGATTGTGTAAGCACTGGGTGTGTAAGCACAGGGTGTAAAAGCACAGTGTGTGAGCACAGGGTGTAAAAGCACAGAGTGTGTGTTACAGCTGCCTATCTAGATCAACAGAATTCAAAATATTAAACATGTTTTAGAGTGATTGTAAATGTGTTTATGAAAAAACACATAGATAAGTTTCATGGAAGTGAATATTAAATCATATGAAGCCTAGAACTACAAATACTTTCCCAGTATTTCTAAGAGAACGAACACCACTAATTATTCTAACGTCTGGGAACTTTAAGGTCTCAGAAGTTTAACCTTTAATATTTTTATTTAAAAAAAAACATTCATGTGGAAGGCTGGGGAATGGCTCGGTCACTAAAATGTCTGCCACGCAAGCATGAGGACTTGAGTTCTGATCCCCAGGATCCAACTGGGTTCATAGACATTAATCTGTTACTCTAGTACTAGGGGAGGGAGGGTGAAGATATAGCTAGAGATCAGTAGCAGGCTAGCCTGCCTGCTAGTGGAACAATCCTTTTCCACATTATGAATGTATATTACCCTCATTGGTTAATAAAAACCTGACAGGCCAGCAGCTGGGCAGGAAATTAGATGGGAAAGTCAAACTGAGAATGCTGGGAAGAGGAAGGGTGGAGTCAAGAGTCTGGAGCAAGATGCAGAGGAAGCAAGAAGAGAATGTTGTACTGAGAAAAGGTACCAAGCCACATGGCTAAACATAGATAAGAATTATGGGTTAATTTAAGCATAAGAGCTAGTTAGTAATAAGCCTCAGCTACCAGCCAAGCATTTATAAATAATATTAAGCTTCCAAATCAATTATTTGGGAAGTGGCTGCTGGGTATTTGGGAACTGCCAAGTTGTTGGAACAGAATCAAGGAGCTCCAGGGTCAGGAAAAAAACCTTGTCTCAAGGGATAAGATGGCGGGTGATCAAGGAATATATTTATACATAGCATATGTGCACACAAGTACACACACACACACACACACACACACACACACAAATGTGATTGAACAAAATACAAGTAATTGCTGGTCACCCTTCCCCCATATACTGTTTCGGTTTAAGCAGATTTCACCTCAAGTCATCTATTCTGTTCCTTCAATTCATGGGGAAGGGGCAGGCTTGGCCCTTATTAGTTCTTCAGGAAATGAATGAAGTTTTGGCTGCATTTCTAGCACCATTTTACTTAATATTTGATTTATTTATCATCAGATATGACTTACACTGTTTCATGCATCAGATGCTCTTCCTAGACGCCTGGGATACAACCAGGAACAAGATGGTCAAGGTCTCCTTGTTTGGAGAGCTTGTAATTCTCCTCAAGGAAGTTAGCAAAAGCCACCCTCACTACCCAGAAACACCAACAGTGCTCTGTTTGGGGCTAGGAAAGAGATGAGCAACACTTGGTCTTATCATCATGAAGCTTACAAGTCAAGCTGTAAATAAAGACATTTATGTTGGGAGTCTCTCAACCTCTGGTTTTTGTTTGGTTTGGTTTGGTTTGGATTGGTTTGATTTGGTTTGAAACAGGGCCTTGCTATGTAGCCTTGTCTGTCTTTGAACTCACTGTGTAGACCAAGCTAGCTTCCGACTAACAGAGACCTGCCTGTTTCTACCTCCTGAGTATTGAGATTAAAAAGATGTGCCACCATACCCAGCCAAAACTCCGACTTTAAAATGAATATTATTATTCAGGGACTATTTAAGCAGTGCAATTAGTACTAATTAGCACCATCACTAAGTGCCAGTTAAGCCTTTTCATACCTAGTTTTAATTTCTTTTTTCAATGCTGGCTAGTTCATTGCTGTAGAGATCTGAATGATGGCTTTAGAGAAATCCTAACAAAATAAAACAATATCTAAAGTCAGTGTAGACTGGCTTCAGGGGAAATGGACACCACACACCAACCTCATAACGTAGGGGCAAAGTGTGCCCGATCCTACTTCCCTGGCCCACCAAGAATCAGTGCACACATTTGCAGCAGCTGAGTCATGATGGACAGGAACTCTGTCTACAGCTCAGTCAGGTCAGCACTGCCACTGCTGATGGTCCCAAACGTTAGGCTCCTTCCTTAAGTCAAGAATCGGAATGTAATTCTTAACAGTTGTGTCCTTTCCCCTCCAAGAGAATAGAGCTTCCTGTCTTAAGTGACCCAGATTCTGACTTAACCCACAACATCGAAGCAGTCATCCAGGTGGTGCCTCCTCCCTCCCCACTCTTTTCTAAACACCTGTCCTGGGCCCTTCTGGTCTTCCTAGATATTGTTACTCACACATCACCCCTGTACGACACAAGTGCCCTGCACTCCCTATAAATCCTTGGCCTCTCACAGTCTAAAAGCCCGTCCATTGAAATACACAGCCTAGGAACCCAGGTCCTTGTATACAATCTGTCATTTGGCATGAGAGCTTGACATTTCTCTCTTGGAACCTTAGCAATACCTATCTCATAGGCTCGATCTCATGACTGAGTGATATAATACTTCACCTATGATCTGGTCAGTGTTTGTCAATACTTGGCCATTATTTTACTGGTATTGGTTCAAGACATTAGACAGGTACTTTTTCTCCACATCCTAAGATATCCCAATCACAACCTATTAGGGAATTAAGTTATTATAAGTTAATTATTTACTTAATCTCACTTCCTTTCAATGGTGATTTGCTCAAGTATCTAGCCCTTGACTGAAAAATCTATTTCCATTGTTCTGTTTGGCTGTGTTTCAATAGTAGATGCTTTAAAACAACATAAAAAAAAGTTTGAGAAGTATTGACTGTATGTCATTGTCCTCCAAAAAGGAAGAAAGCATGGTTAGGGACTTAATTATGAGGATATACTTATGTAGCTAGATGATATGTAAGCTAGATTTTGCAAGGAGAGGGTTTGTGTGTGCTTTCTACATTCTGGAAGCTTCTACAGTAAGAAAGTAGCCATCAAAAATAAGACTGCACACTCAGCATTAGCCAACTGACCCCTTCACCATACACAATAGCCAAAGTCCACAACACTCCCCTCCCAACACAGTTTTGGGTGTGTGTGGTATGCGTGCTAAGAAGTATTTCCAGTCCCCTCAGCTGCATCAGTTGAACTGCTGAGAAGCAGCCTGCATGTGCTGGCTTCTGCACCTGAATTTCTAGTCCCAGGTTAGTCTAAGCAAAGGAGACTAGCAGCAGGGAACTGAGCTCCTGGGCCAGCAGGAGTAAGCAGCTGCCTGCTGTGACCACATGGCAATGTCATCCATAACCCACCTTGATCTCTTGGCTAGGTGAGCTGACTTTAGCCTCAGATGCAGAGCACACTCTTTCTCCAGGTCTCCTCCCAGAGTTCTACAGTCGGTGGCAAAGGATCAGGGAGAACTTGCCGTCTTTCAGGCTTCAGTCTGTTGCTTGGACACAACTGGCTGAGTTAGTAAAGAGCCAGTGACGAATGGTAAGATGCAATAGCTCCTGCAAGCCAGTGCTAATGGGACCAAGTTTTGTTCTGTATTGTGTGAAATTCAAACACTTGCTGCTTCTTTAGAAGTCAGTAGAAACTTCTAGTGTTTTACAAAGCTGCCTTTGACAAATTATTATGTGTTTTAAATGCAGCACTGTAATACAGATAGTTTGAAGGACAGAGGGAAATAGAGATTTTTCCCTTTTGCTCTGCTCTGGTTTCTCTCTCTCTCTCTCTCTCTCTCTCTCTCTATATATATATATATATATATATATATATATATATATATATATATATATATATATATATATATATATGTGTGTGTGTGTGTGTGTGTGTGTGTGTATGTGTGTGTGTGTGTATGTATGTATGTATGTATGTATTTCCACTTAAGAGCAGAAAGAAGTAAAGTGTTTCCTCAGCTGAGGATCATTTAACACAGTGCCCAAATGCACCCTGCAGAGATCATTTACTTGGGTTACATTCCAGGTCAGTTAACCCATCTGTTATAACTTAGGAAGATTTGATTTTTCATCTGTGAAATGGGATGATATTTTCCTCTGAAGGCTGAGCTCAAGACTGACCTAGTTCATCTAGTAAACAGCTGGAACGCTGCCCTGCATGAGGGATGTTGAAGAGTGGCTAGGTGTTCTCAACCTCTCCCCTCTCCTTTAGTTCTTTTCTGCCACACAAGATTTCACTGCACATCTGTTTGGTACCTGTGAAGCATGTTTTTTTTCTAATTTCTGTCTATTCTTCCTTAATTGAGTTGAGTCTTAAGGTTAATGCATCTTCATTGATGTATTCTCATGGAGACAATTCTGGCCCCAGTGTAGCCCGTTGGGTGACCTAAGCCTCCCTGGACTTTTATCCCTCCTCTCTATAATGGGGATATTACCATGGGGCCTCTTTCTGTGCTTGGATTGTTAACAAAATGGGCACAGATAGTAATTTGTAAATGTAAAGAGTCAAGAGGTACTTAGTAATTGAAATAAGGCTGTCCTGAAAGACAAGCCATTTGTTTGAAAACCCATCAAATCCAAGAATGGAAACTCAGATAGTGACCTAGGCAAGCAGACCTCTGACCAAGGGGGCTCTGCCAGGCCAGCCCTAGCAAGCTGGGGGAACCAAGGGGAGTAGACCCATTGGCTGGTGTCATGGCAACCCTTTCAGAAGAGACTTGCCTGCGGCTATGTCTATACAAGCCTCTGAAAAGTAAAACATTCAATCAATGAGCTGCATTGTCCTCTCAACACTTGAGCCGATCAATGTGGCTGATCTCCTCACTGAATTAATTGGGTCACTCTTCTGTGATGTGGCTGTAGGGATTTTGTGTGTTTTTCCTATTATAGAAATAGTCGAGTTAATCTCCAGTCTGTATTTAGCTTCACGTTTGACCTCCGCCACCTCTCTGTTAGAAAGGGCAAGAAGAGGAACCTAGCAGAGTGAGAATAACCTCTAAGTGTCTGGTCTATTGCTGCTCTTCAGGCTTGCTTTTGGGAAAGCACTGAGCAGGCTGGTGACACATGAATATCAATTTCTCCCTCTACAAAGTGCAACTAATAAGTACTTCATTTTAGGGCTGCTTTGAAGACCAAAAAGACATAATAGAGTCTGATATAAAGTAAGTAACCAACTGCCGTCTGCGTGAACCCCCTTCCTGGGGGGAGATAAAGGCTGCATTTCAGAAGTTAGATCCACCATGAGTGTGCCTTTGTGATAATGATGGACACTTGAGACTTGGGAGATGCGGCAGGCAGTTCCCCAGGCCAGGTGATTTCCAAAACAGTGATACCATGGCAGGAGAGCCAAGCCACCAAGGAAAGACATGTTAGTTACCAGTTAGGCTAGACAACTCTATTCTTGTCCTGGTCCTTCTCTGCTGGTTAGTTCTCTGCTCTTCTTGGGCAAATAGGTTGTTAACTTGCCCCATTTGTGAGACAGTAGAAGAGTGCTATATCCATCCTCCAAACTTTGCTTGAAGTCTGCTGCAGGGTGGCATTGTGCAGTCCGTAGATGACATGTGCTTTGGAATCGGTGAAAGGGATTATGGTATACCAGATGACCAGTGGTTTAACGACCAGAGACCAAATGTGAGGAAGAGTTGCCTGGTCCAAGATAAAGTGAGTGTAACTTAGGCAAGACAGTGAGTGTTAACTAACTTGCTTTCCCTCTTTTCAACAGTGTGTTTTCAATATGGTCTGCTGACTGGTTCTAGAACCACCGGGAAAGTTGTTAGAGTGGTAGTTCTCAACCTATGGGTCTCAACCCCCTTCACAGGAGTCCCATATCAAATACCCTGTGCATCAGATATTTACATTACGATTCGTAACAGTGGCAAAATTACAGTTGTGAAGCAGCAACAAAATGACTTTATGTTTAGGGATCACCACACATGAGGAACTGTATTAAAGGGTCGCAGCATTAGGAAGGTTGAGAACCACTGTGTTAGAGGTAGGATTCAGGGCCTCTAGCCTCTATGAATCAGTATCTTGGGGTAAAGAACAGGAGTCCATTGTTACTAGCACGACTGTTCTGGTGATTTAACTGCTTGCTAAGTCTAAGACACACAGGCTTACCTGCTCTTTAATCTAAATGTAGATCTTTAAAATGAAAAGAAAAAAAGATGAAATTAAATGGCTCTACAGTATTTATAACATTCTCATTTGAAAATAAAAATGACAAAGTTTAGGAACCTGTCCTTTATTATTGGCCTGGAGGATCCAAAGGTCATGGACATTTTTCCTTTGCAGATATTCCCAAGCTTAGGTTTTATTATTTGCATATGTTGTGTCTCCCAATTCTGTTCCTGTTAGCCCAGCTAACCTGCACAGGCTGTGAGTGTGTGTGCATCTTAGGACAGGGCTGCTGTGATAACCCAATCACCAAACAACACTCAACCAACCTCAGCACTTGAGACACAGTCCCAGCAAGTAAGAGTGAAGACACTCATCTTGTACCCAGATGCTAAGTTTCCACTAACATCATCATTGCATGCACTAACTCCCTGAAGAACAACCTCATAAGGTCAAGGCCATGTGTCTACCCACCTGGCACAGGTGCTGCACATCTGTTGGAATTGCTTTAGTAAACGCATCCTTTTGTTTCTAGGCCCCAAGTATACTTGGTAAGAATCATCCCCTAGTAAAGGGGCTGCACCAAGGTGTTCACACCTCTGGGGGCAGAGGGATGGGTATGTTCTCATCAGCTCCTCGGCACTCAGCTTGCTCTATTCTCAGTATTAAGGCAATGGAGACTTCTTGTAGATGTGGGGTAGAGGGAAAAGGATAACTAATATTTAAGGTTTAAAAATGAAGATGAACACGCAGCCTCTAGTTACTTATTGATCTGGTCCTGGGTTATTTTTCAAAAGCAAAGCAGCCAGTTGGGTTGACACTTTATCATCCTATCAGTGCACCGTAGTCCGATGGGCACAACAGGCAATAAATCAGAGGTGACTTGAGTGGATATGTCCTTCCCCTCTAGTTATCTTTTATTTCTTTGAAAATTAATTCATAGTAAGCATGTTTGTCTCTTGGTTTAACCTTGGGAGTCAGGTAATTCTGAAGAATGTGCTTTGTGTACCCGTGGTATGGCAAGGGAAAACTGAGGCAGGTCAAACTCTTATATGACTTCAGGCTAAATGATTAGTTGTCCAGTTTGATGTCTTAGTTCGTTTCCTGTTTCTATTACAAAATATCTAGTTCTGGGTGCTAAATAAAGACAACAGGTTTGTTTAGTCTACAGTTTTGGAGGGTGATGGTCCAAAGTCAGGTAGCCCCATCTCTTTGGCCATTGATGACAAGCCCCTTTGAGATCACAACACACCTGTGAGACAGACTTAACTTGATGGCTTTTAAAAGGGATACCATGGTAGGACAGAAAAACAATGAAACTCAGTGGTCAGGCCACTCTTTATAATAACTCACTCTCAAGGGAACTAACCAGGGTGCTGTGAGAATGACATTAATCTGTTCTAAGGGTCTTGCCCACCACCCAGGGACCAGATGAACTCCAATTAAGCCAGCCTCTTAGTATTTCCACCTTCTCTCAGATAAGCTCACTAGGGGCCAAGCTTCTAACTAATGAACTCTTTGGGAAGACACTCAAACCATATCCAAACCATAGCATGAGAAGTCCTGGGTCATGTATGACTAGGAAAGAATATTCATGTATGATATGATGGAACATTCATGTGGTTCACACAACTGGCAGATAAAATTCCTGATGATATGATCTTTGTACCCTTGTTACTTTGCAGCCAACGTTAAAAAAAAAAATCCTAGAACTAACCTAGCTTGTCTCAGATTTCCACTGGGGGAGCACACAAACATGTGTGCTCATTTACCAACTAAGACAGCAGGAGAGAACCTCACCAGTTAAATCCACCATGCTCCTCTGCATCTGAGATAGTGGCTCCAACTTTTGCCAAATAGAACAAAAGGATTACCAAAACTTAAACCGTAATCAGGATCAGAAATGGAAACGTGGGCGCTACAAGCTCTACTTGTCCAAACTCTTCCCGCAGGACATGTTTTTTTCACGTTTTAGCTGAAGTAGCTAAATCCTTAAGCCCAGTGAATCAGCAAAGATGACTCACTTGCAGTCGGCCTTGGCAAGGAACTCTGAACCTCTGCAGAGAACGGCTCTGCCTCCTGGAGACACTTTGGGACGATGGGCAATTTCTAGGAGTCATGGAGTGTGACATTTCCCAGCCACAGCTCATCTCACTCCCACTGTTTTGGAAGCTCCTGGATGTCCCTGTGCCCTAGAGAATTGAGAAGCCCTGCCATTCTATGCAAAGCACAGTCAGCAGATCCTCACTGGGATCTCAGCTCTGTGTCTTCTCTGGTGTCGTTTTTTTTTACCTGTTGAGTAGATTCCATTCAGTCTACACAGTCTTCACAGTCCAGAGCCTCTGCAGCGATACCTACCAATATCTTTACATCTATGGAGAATCCCAGGACAGCAAAGACATTAGTCATTTTCAATCCCCACCCCTAATTTCCAGACTGTGAAAGCGGGAGGCTGTTCTCCCCTGGGTGGAGGAGTAGTAACCCAGAAGGTTCGGGAAGTGAGGAAGCTTTTAATGGCATCACGGAGAAGCCTGATTCAGCAGAACCAAATACCCAGCAATGGTGTGGGCAGGTTGCTGGTAAGTGAAGATCTAAAATCTCCTCACCAAAGCCTTTTGTAGCAGCATTAAGTCAGGAGCCTCGAGAATGACATAGGTCAAGTCCACCCATTGAAAATCTGGTGAGATTGCTGACAGCTACCTTCATTCTCAGGGACTCTGAAAGGAATGAGAGCAACCAGAGATCAGCTTCTATGTCTCCCAGGGAAGCTGAAGTTCTGTTTGATTTCCATGAAGCTCCCTGGAACTGCCTCTGTCCCGAACACAAAGCAAGAGTAGAGCTGCCCATCCAAATCAGTCAGCATGGAAGTCACGGAAGAGTCAGCCTCAAACTGTTGGAGCTCAATTTGTCATTAGTACCGTTGGCCTGTTGATGGCATTCTCCCACTCTCCATCTCTTAACTCAAGCATCTGTCTTAGGAACTGTTTAGAACCAGACTCTAAAACAAGAATTTGGGTGTCCACGACTTCCTAAGGAAGTCCTAGGAGACAGCAGTGGAGTTGGTCTTTGGGGAAGGAGAGGAAAACGCAACCTGTGGTTGACCTTCAGACAAAGGCCTGGCCCCAGCTTGACCCCACATGAGAACTCTGGAGCCTGGATCATCCCTCCCAGTCTGTTCCCTTGTGGATGCAGATGCTGGGCCTTCTGTACGACAGAACTCTCAGTGGTGAGCCCTCCTGACGTTCTGTAAGCTCTGGGAAGACTCTCGGCATTCTGCAGCTGGCATCCTCAGAGAGTCCTCCAGAGAAAGCTTGGGCATAGCTCTTAGAAGTAAAAGAATGCAGACATTGAGGAAAGGCACCTGTGGTCATTATATGGGGTCAGATGGCATTTGGACAAAGCTCCAAAAAGTCTCCTGTCATTTCCAGGTCAACCTTCATGCTTCAAACTATCCTGTCTTTTCTCTTTCCTCATTGAACAGCCACACATCAGAGTGAAATAGAGAGCTATCATGTTCCCTTCTGCCTAGGCGCACCAGCAGCTTCACCTGTAGTTTTACCCACGCTCCGTCTCGGATGCATCATGATCCACATCATGCGCATGAGCCCGTCCGTGACCTTGCAGCCCAGTCTCAACCCCGTGAGCTTGCTGGGTCTTTTCTCCTCTTGCTGGTTGTCCACATTATCACAACCCAATAACCAAAATCTCCTGAGTGCCCGTCTGTGCACTAGTTTATGTACTTTACCTGGTTTAGCTCATTTAGTGCTCACCACAAGCTCATCATTCAGTCAAAATTATCATTCTCATCTTACAGAGAGGACAACAGACACAACATGATGGTTGGTCTTCCGCTGCTAGTCAAGTATACCCTGCTATGCCAGCCAGTGGACTCATCATTCCTCGGCATAGAGTATGAACTGTCATCAGACAAGTAATTAGCATAGGAAACAGAAGCATGATGCATGATGGTTCCAGCAGTCATGTGGAAGGAGGAAGAAAGTCAGATCAGTCTGATTTCACCCCCACAGAAGCCGTCTTCAACCAAGGGATAGACACAGTTGTGATGAGTCTTCCTCTAGATAGCAATAAAATGCTTTTAAGGGCTCATGCTAGAAAATGGAAAAACATAGATGACAGACAAAATGACATAGATATACATCTGCTTCAAATCTTGCTCCCTCTAAAACCCATTCTTTGCATGGAAGGGAGAATACTTTTTAACTTTTCTACAGAACAACATGAGGATATCAGTATCTTGCACTGAAAATTTTTTAGTTTCTCAAAAATGGTCTCAAAGTGGATGAGGATGCCGAGACCCAGAGGAATTGCCCCTGCATTTTCTCCCAGCTCATCTGTCATCAGGATCCTGGTCCCCGTCTTGTCATGCAGACCTGCTTAAGTGCCTGGAAGGAATGTTCCCTGCCTCTATACCTTCAGCCCATCTCTACCTGTCTTCTGGAATGTTCATGTGCTCTGTCTCACCTTTATGTCACCTGAACATGAGTTCACCACACCTGCTCCTCATGACTCACTTCATATACCCTGTATTATGGAAGATGTAGTGATCCTTCATACCATGTCAAGAGTCACACATGCATGTTCCTCTAACTCCAGGTACAGTCACTCCTTGGTCTCCATAGGGGCTTGATTCCAGGACTCCCCTACAGACACCAAAATCTGCAGACTTTCAAGCCTTTTCTGTAAAATATTTGCATGCAATCTATGTACCTTCTTCCATATACTTTAAATCATCTCTAAATAAGTTACAGCATCTAAAACTACATAGATGCTATGTAAATAGTTGTTAGTCTATATTTCTTAGGAATAACAGCAAAAAAGTTTGTAGATATTCAAAACAGACACTGTCTTTTTAAAAGAGTATATTTCAGTGTATGGTTGGTTAAACACATAGATACAGAATCTGTGGAACTGAAAGACTGACTGCATTTACCCATGCTGTTGCATTTATTTCACTGCCTTGCATAGTTTTAGCCTAAAGGAACAAGACAGAAAGAGTTATTCATGACACTGACCTGGGGAGCTGTAGCAAACTCTTTACAGCCGAGACCGTGTCGTTTGTTATCAACACTGTGAAGAAAAACAGGCATATAGTCATCCAATTTGTATGTAACAGTTAATCATCTGGGGTTACCAGAATGCTAGCTGTGGAAGGAAAATAGAGTTCACTTTTCAGAGATTAGGGAATGATTTCATCCTAAAGCTGAAATGTATTATGGCAAATGCCAGGTCATCCTCCAAAAAACACCAGTCTAGTACCAAAACAGGACACTGAGCAGAAATGCGGTGCGGAAACGCTTAAGATGCAGAACTAACCAGGAGACAAATGTGAGTCAGCAATGAAGCACCATTACATAAAGAAATCACAGGGAAATTCATGTTTCCCAGACGCATTAAATGAGCTCTGATGTATTCAGCCGGGAAGGGAATTTTACCTTTCGCTGTGGCCTGAGCATCTACTTTCTGTCACCCAGTCACGGGCTAATGAAATGTGTTTGAGGGAAAATACTGGAGCAAATGAGACAATCTAGCACAGGCTATAGGAAAGGGCTGTGGGGCCCAAACAAGGCAGTCACATTACACTTTAACCTGTGTTCCAATTAACAACTGCTGTGTTAATGAGCACTGTCTCATTCAGATTTTATAACGTACAGGTTAAATATTATTATCGCTCTCATATGATTTTTTTAAAATAAGAAGGTAGAATTGCTCTTTTATGTTAGGAAAAGGCCAAAGAGAGCTTAAAATTCTAGTTAACAAATCGCTTTTTCTCCCAAAGATTTTTTTTAGGGAAATTCTTACTCATAGAGAAGAAAAATAATTCTGGTCTAAGCCTAGAACCAAGCGTATGGCCTAATTGTCATGTGCCATAACAGTTAAGTGACTGAGGTGAATGGATATATAAATGCAGACAGCGATAAAGTATTTCAATGAGTTATTGCTAAGGTTGTAAAACATCTCTCCCTAAGAAGAAAATGGTTAATCTTCTGCCGGGCAGAGACAAAAGAATCAGCTCTGCAGTTTTGATGTTTAAATGCTTGTCAGTAAAATATCTATTGATAATATACACAAAATAGGAACATTTCTTTATTTAAAATTGCATGTATGTTATATACAGTTAAATGTTATCCAACATTTACAAAAAGTAATTTGAAAATATACACAAAGTCTAGACAAATATGATTTCAGGATTTTTTCCCCTCTATCCCAATTAGAAAGGTTTTCATGGTGTCAAAGTGACCATACCTTCCATTGAAGACCACCAATTAAGACATCTCCTAGGATTCCTTCGAGCTTGAAGAAGTAAGAGAGTATAAAGTGATGGGAAGGACCGAGAGAGAGATGTGGGCATTAGGATGTTTTAGGTTTATAACGTATGCCCAAGTCATCCTCTTTCCAGGCAGATGGAGTTCAGAGGCTCAGTGAACTCTCCACTCAGGCAGATAAAATTGAGGTTCATATCAAGAGTGTGAGGGGATATCTTGTAACCCAGATGGCTCTATACGAAGTCAAGATTCTATGTGAAGCAAATTCCCTAATGAGGTCTGGGAGCAGAAGAAAAGACACGACATGGAGCTTCCTAGGACCGTTGATGCATGACATGTGACATAAATGAACGCAATTTCTCTAGTGTACAGTTGCTCTTCAATGCACATGCCACTGATACTCCAACTCAGAAGTGCCCTTTAACTAAAAGTGACTGGCAGAATATTTGCCTGAAGGCGTGTGCGTGTGTGTGTGTGTGTGTGTGTGTGTGTGTGTGTGTGTGTGTGTGTATTCTTTGTTTAGGGAATAGCCTCGAGTTTGTTGTTTTTTTTTTTTTCTCCAAGTCTTTGAGAAGCTGATAGCTTTTCATTCATAGGTTTCCTTGTTGGAGACAAGTCAGTAACCAACAGCACAGATTCCACAGGGTGTGGCACTGACACATTCACTTGTCAGTGTTGACATCTGTCACTCTGGTGATGGTTATTGGGTTTAGGGGAGGGGGAAGAATAATCAAATGAAAATCAGTTCATCTCTTTGACATGATCGTTCTCAGATCCACTTTTAACAAATGACGCCATAGGAAGTGTCTAGTTTTAAAGATATGCCTCTTAGAGTATTTAAGTTTGCTCAGTAAATTAACACCATTCTGGTGGCATGAAGTAATTAGTCAACCAGTTGACCACATTGACCTATGTTCCAGCATTTTTTTAGTCTGATTGGTGATAAAAGCTGAGCTCTGCTTCTATCCAGTAAATTTTCCAAGTCAACTTATTTTTCATTTCAGCAGTTGCTATTTCCCATGACAGCCATGTGCTCATAACATTTTGGTTGATAATATATTATATAAGTGGACCTGTGGAATTATAATGAAGCTGAAAAATTCTGTTGCTGAGGGATATCTTAGACAAGGGAATATCTTAATGCAATGCATTTAGTGTTTGCAGTATAACCAAACCCACTTGCTGCCACTTGTATAACTGTCAATATAATAGCTACATTACTATGTTAGTCTGTGCACTTATGATAGTATTTCTAGTTATTTTATATTATTCTCCTTCAATGCATGTGTCTTCTACTTTTACTGTAAAACAGTATGCCATGTTCTACCCACAGCAGCTTACAACATTTCTTGATTGCATCCTTTTCCTTTTGCTTGTTTTAATCATACGTTGTTTGGTTCATCAAAGCCTTGGGAGAAGTAGGTTTGATTCTGAATGTCCCCCAAAGGTGATGCCCACATCTGAATCCTTTGTCTCCCATTGGTGGTGCTGTTTGGGGATGTTTAGGATGTGTGGCCTTGCTGGAGGAAGTACGTCACTTAGGGTGGGCTTTCAGAACCAAAATCTAGTTCACTCTCTGCTTTGTGCTTGTGGTTCCAGATGTGAGCTCTCAGCTTCTGTTCCTGTCGCCATATCTGCTGTGCTGCCGTGATGGATTTCTACCTGTCTGGAACAGAAGCCCAAATAAAACCTTCCTCCTCTATGTTACCTTGTCATAATGTTTTGTCACAGCAGCAAAAAAAAAGTAGCTAATACAGATACATTTCTTAAGATATTTCTATCCGGCCGGGCGGTGGTGGCGCACGCCTTTAATCCCAGCACTCGGGAGGCAGAGCCAGGCGGATCTCTGTGAGTTCGAGGCCAGCCTGGACTACCAAGTGAGTCCCAGGAAAGGCGCAAAGCTACACAGAGAAACCCTGTCTCGAAAAAAAAAAGAAAAAAAAAAAAGATATTTCTATCATTAATCAATGTATAACTACAAGTCTCATCGAGATGATCTGAGAATACATGCTCTGACGTCTAGCCAAATGCTGAATATATAGTAAGTGTTCAATAAGTGCTAGCTCTCCTCTCATCTCCATTGAAGTAGTTCAACATTATATTTTGTGCTAGTTTGGGCTTCCCACACAGCTGTAAGGAATACTAGAAAATTCCTGTATAAACCAGGAAGGGACAATATTAAGTCAGTGGGCCAGCCTAGCTGGAAGTCTCATTTCACCATCTTTCAGTTCCTGAACATAGCATTATCTCTTGATTTCTTCAGGTTTTTGTCTGTTTCCTTCATATTCTATTTTTACTTTTGACATATAGATTTTATGTAGATTTTGTTAAATTCACCCATTTCAGTTCTCAGTTATAAATAACAGTTTTTTATTTGTACTATTCACATATTTGATTTTAATTATGTAGAAATAAGATTGCCTTTTGTGTATTGATTATGATCATGTGACTTAACTAACTATTCTAGAAATTTTGTAGCTCCTTGGAGATTGTATATGTAGACAGACATCTCCTCTGCCAGCAGGGGCAATTTCATTTCTTCCTGACCACTTGGCATGCATTTCATTTCCTTTTCTTGCCTTGTGGAAATGACTGGAACTCCCATTCTACATGACTATGACTGCTCAGAGCAGCACATTAGCCCACCCCCGGAATAGTCTTCTATGTTACGTATGTTCACTGTTGGAGTTTTATAGACATACATGCCAAACTAAGGAAGTTTCCCTTCATTCCTACTATACTGAAGATTTTTGAGACCACAAATTGGTGCTAGACTTTGTCAAATGCTTTTTCTATATTTATTGATAGGATTGTGTGATTTTTTTCTTTAGCCTTATGGTATAGTATATTATACTGATTTATTTTTGAATATATAACCAGATTTGCATACTTAGAATAAATTCCACATGGTCATGGTGCATAATTTGCTTGTATATTTCAGGCTTTGATTTACTAAACTTTTGTGGATTTTTGCATCTTCACTTTATGAGAAACATTGGTCTGTAGTTTTGTTTTGTTGTGCTGTGTACTATCTTTGTTTGTGACAATATAACAATGCCAATCTCATGAACTGGTGGTGATGTGTCCCTCTGTACCTCTGTCTGTGAGAGATTTTGTACAACTGGTGTTAACTCTTCTCTAAAGGTCAGTAGAAGTCCTTAGAGTTCACTCCTGGCTCCATCAGAGGCCATTTGATTAAACATTCCATTACATTAAAGCTTGAGAGACTATTTTGTTTGTGTGTTTCATTTTGATGAAGTTCAGCAGCCTATAATTTTGAACTCTACTCATTCTAAATTGTAGTATTTATGAATACAAAGTTTTGGATTCTTCTATGGTAGACTAGGTAACAAGCCCCAGAGTAACCCATGTCCTAATTTCAGGAACCAGTAAATGGTAATACCTTATATGCAATGAGCTGCCTTACAGATGTGGGGAATTTAAAGTGTTTGAAATGGAAAGGTTACCCTGGAGGGTAGTACATGCAATCATAGGCGTCCTTAAGATAGGGAATATGTTGACAATTTGGCAAGTAGAAGACAATGTGATAACTTAAGTAAGATGTTCAGCTTTCACGGTTAAGAAAGGGCCTTGAGACAAGGAATGGAGGGAATGAAGGCAGAGAAACCAGAAGATGGCAAGAGACTGTATCCTTCTCTCCAGTGAGAAGTGTGGAGAACCCATCTAAGGTCTGGATCTCCAGAACTGTAAGAGAGTACTTGTGTCCTGCTTTAATATGTGCTCAGAACTCACTGGAATGTGTTTGGTGTGTATCCACTGCAATAACAGTGGGATTTTAGTGATGTGTTTGTGGTGTTGATGACCGGTGTCTTACCTCCTGTGTGTTTGTCAGTCTTGCTAGCATCTTGTTAAGCTCACTGATGTTTGTAGAAAGTCGTTTATTACTTATTTAAATTTATTTATTTGTTTGGTTGGTTGGTTTTTTGAGACAGGGTTTCCCTGTGTAGATTTGGTGTCTGTCCTGGATCTCACTCTGTAGACCAGGCTGGCCTTGAGCTCACAGAGATCCGTCTGGCTCTGCCTCCTGAGGGCTGGGATTAAAGGCATGCACCACCACCACCTGGCTACTTATTTAATTTTATATATCACTTTTCTACCTTCAATTTCATTGATTTTTATTTCTCTTTTGAGTGTTTTATGCTTGTTTTGGGATTTATTTTGCTTCTGTTTTCCTAGTTCTTGAAATAGTAAAAGAGAGAATTGGTTTCAGGCATTTCTTCATTTATATTGTGAATGTTTGTTTCTGTAACATCCCCTTTTCTTGCTGGCTCCCACCACATCCCACACAGTTTGATATGATTTATTTGTTTTTATTCAGTTCTGTGTCTTCAATTCTTTTTCTTTTGATTCTTACTATTTGAGCATGGATTATTTGGAGGTCCATTGTTTAAGTTTCAATTATTTGGAGGTTTTTCCCTCATCTTTCATTTATTGCCTTCTGGTTTCATCCCACCGTAGTCAAAGAAACCATCCTCCATTTTTGTAGAAACTTAGGTTATAGTGAAAATATGGTCTATGTTGAGGTGGGTCCCAGCAGTACTACTTCAAAAGTGCAGCCTGGGATTCTGGAGTAGGGCGCTCACTCTATATCTCTTGGATCCTGCAGCTTGACTCTGTCCATCAGATTTTACAGAACTTGGCCGACACTCAGTGTCCTGTCAGTCACCAAGAAGAGGCGTTGACGTCTTCAGCTGTAATCACGCATTTGTTTTTCTGTTCGGCTCTATCAGTTCCGAGTTCAGGTTGCTTGCTGGGACCACACTTACCATTGTATCTTCCTGGTGACTAATCCCTCGTTATCTCTAGAAAACTTCATGGTTCCCAGCTGGAGATTCCTACAGTTCACTATGAAGAATGTGGTAGAAAACAAGAAAAAAATAGGGAACTTGCCACCTAGTGAGTCCTGAGTCCTGATGTCCCTGTGTTGTCTGCCTTCTTTATAGTCCCTGTCCGGGCCACTCTAGAAAAACATCAGGAGGATGGAACAACTAAGGGCATGCATGGGGCAATGCTGAGGTCACAGCTTTTTTTCAGATCCCCAAGAAAAGAGAAGGTGCATCAACAGCTTGGTATTGGCTTTAGTGCTGGTTTCCAGTCGCCTGGTCCCTGCTCCTGAAATGGCTAAGTCAGAAGAATGTCGTGTCTCCTAAACATGAGGACCAATGTGTGGGGGATGTGTCTTAAGATATCACAGTTGGCCTCTCAAAGACATGCTCCTGACTGGGCCTTATAAAGTCTCTAAGACTTGACTGGACCTAGGAAGAGTAACCTCTCCCAAGCCAGAAAGAGTTTATTAGGTACTCAATTGCCATAAAAAACACATGACATATGAATATACATAATACTTGGCTGGTTAGAAGCACCTCGTGAGCAGAGCTTGTGACTGATATCTGAAGTTTGCAGCAAGGGGACTGAACCTGTAACTCGGGGAATCTGTTCTAGGACTGGATAACCCTCAACAACAGGACATCAAAAGGCATGGTCGAAGTCAAGTGCCTATCCTTAGGCACAGGTCAACCACATCAGCAGGTACAGCGGCGGTGTTAGGCATGTTTTAACTAAACCACAGGCTGAGTAAGAGTTGGAAATTCCGTCCAGGTTGCCAGTGTGAATAAGAATTGCATCTGACCAAAGGTTAAAACTTTTGCCTAGCCATAGTGATACAGGCCTGTCTGTCGTCCCAGCTACTCAGTGGGCTGAGATTAAAAAAAAAATCACAAATTTAAGGCCTGCACAAGCAACTTAGTGAGACTCTGTTTCAAAGAGTATTGTAAAAGGCTTGGATGAAGCTCAGTGTGAGAGCTTTTGCATAGCAGACCCCAGGTTCCTGTGGATATTGCTTTGCTCCCGAGACAAATGCAGATGAGAAACAAGTTTGACTGAACAGCCACCGAACTGAGACACAGGGGTGTTCTGAAACTGGGCTGTGATGATGGTTGTACAGGTTTAAAATTTACTAAAACATCATAAACTGTAAGAGTAAAAATAAAATTAAAGAAGTAAAAGTGAAGAATCTCAATACAATTGAGTGGCAAAGCACCACAGGTAGTCTGCTCCATTGTGGACTGAGGGATTTGGAAAATTTAATTCTACCCTGAAAATATTACTTTGATCACATCCGGATCTAAATAAAACCATAAGGGTTAGGGAATGAGCCTCTCTGTCCCTGGTGAAATTTTCTCCTTCCAGCAGGGATTGTGGTCATTTCCTAAATTTTCTTACCTCAAATTTCTCAGCAAGTTGGCCCTGTCTCCCTTGGCTAGAGCACTGTCCGGGCTCCCACCCCTGCAATTACCCAACATCCTGGGCATAGCCACATGGCAGTCCTCACTGAAACTTTCTGTTGTGATTTCATATGTGTGGACATCAAGAACATCTCATGAAGACCGGGTGTGGAGGCATATGCCTTTAACCCCAGCACTTGGGAGGCAGAGGCAGGTGGATCTCTGAGTTTGAGCCCAACCTGGTCTACGGGGTGGGTTCCAGGACAGCCAGGGCTACACAGAGAAACCCTGTCTCAAAAAAACAAACAAACAAAAGAAAACAAACAAACAAAAAACCCAAAGAACTTCACACGGTCAAAGCTGAGTCTCTCTTTGACCTCGATGGTCAAAGGAGATATTCTTTTACCCCACTGTGATTTGTGGTTTCACTCAGCGACTCTGTACCAGGGACACAGAGGAGAAACTGGTTATTTGGTTCTGTCCACTGTGGCACTGCCAGCTGATGGTGCCTATTGTAGCTTGAGTTTTCCTGCCTGGCCCACAGTCAGGACAAATCTCTACCACCTGCCAGTCCCACAGCCTCTCAGACCCAACCAAGTAAACACAGAGACTCATATTGCTTACAAACTGTATGGCCGTGGCAGGCTTCTTGTTATCTAGTTCTTATATCTTAAATTAATCCATTTCCATAAATCTATACCTTGCCACGTGGCTCGTGGCTTACCGGCATCTTCACATGCTGCTTGTCATGGGGGCGGCTGGCAGTGTCTCCTTCCGCCTTCCTGTTCTCTCAATTCTCCTCTCTGTTAGTCCTGCCTATACTTCCTGCCTGGCCACTGGCCAATCAATGTTTTATTTCTTGACCAATCAGAGCAACAGATTTGACATACAGACCATCCCACAGCAGCCTATAGTATAGAAAGGCCCACAACCCCCTCCACACCAGGTATTACAGGCACAAATCTCCTATGAACATTTCTAGCTGGTCTTTCCTTGTTAATAAAGTCACCAATTGTTTTTTTATCACTTCATCCATATCCAGGCTGGGCTGTGAGTTATGTAGACATACTGTGATCAAATGGTGATTGAGCACTGGTAAAACCATGAGTGGTGATGGAGGTAAGTGATGGGCATACAGGCTTCAGAGTTCATTTGTAGTTCTGAACAACTTAGCTTATGGCACAGAGACTTGATTTGACACATTCTTTCCAAGGCAAGTGGCTTGCAGTCACCTTGCTGGAGTGTGCCCCAGGGCTTCTCACATACTCTGATTGAATATTGTAATATTCCTTCCACTCCAAACAGTGTCTGCCCCAAGAGCAGTCTGGCAGGTATAGGACTCTGACTCTTCCAGCTTTCTGCTTCTGCTCACCACCCTGTTTGGTTGAGAATCATGGACAGGTGTATGGCTGGGCCAACCACTGACCTTACGATGGGCTCAAAGCCAGGTTAATGTTTCCATGAGTCACCCAGCTGATACAGAACACAGCATTTCCCCTGGAGCATTGCATGGTAGGAGCCCTCCTTGGTGTTCAGGGAAACAGGAGGATTTCATCCCGATCTCGTCAGTCACCAGCATCTTACAGCTCTCCAATGGGAATAGTTTTCACCCTGGGAATTGTAGGCCAGGCAGTGAGCCGGGGTAATGCTGTAATAAGCCTTTGGGAGTAGGTACTTCAAGAGAGTTTTTCTCTTAGGCTCTTTCAAAGCAAGTGAATAAAAGCAAGAGTGGCCTAATGCAAACTGTCTTTTCTGTCTCTGACTCCATTGCCACTCTCTCAAGGTCATCTGGTGCCTCTGCACCACTTTTTTTTTTTAGGAGAGATTTATTTTATTTAATTAAAATATGATTATACCATTTCTCCCCTAAGTAATATATTACTTAGTATATTAGTAAAATATAATTGTACTACTTCTCCCTTGTCTGACCTCCTTTTCTTGTTTATCCCCTGCTCCTCCATATAAATGAGTCAACATATAAACTCAACCTGTTGAGTCTGCTCAGTGTTGTGCATGTTTCTAAGGCTAAGCACTAAATATTGGATAGCCAATCAGGGAGCTCATCCATGGGTAATGCTAATTAATTCTCCCTCCCTGCACTTGTTAATTTCCTATATCTCTTCATCGGGGGAGGGGGGACCCCACGAGATTTCCGCATCTATGTTGGGATGTCAGCTATTACTGGAGTTACTCAGGTTTTGCTGAGGCAGCCACATTGTTGAGATTTTCATGGGTATAGCTTCCCTGTCATAGCTAGAAGGCCTAACCCACAGCAGCCTCCCTGGTCCTCTTACTCATGATCCTTCCGTTGCCTTTTCCTCTGTGGTCCCTTAGCCTGGAGTATCTCTTTTGGTAGTCTCCATCAGTGACACACACTTCAGCCCAGTAATCCAGCCAGTGCCTAGCGAAAGTCCCAGAGAGTACACAAATCACAGGGCCTTCTTACAATACCTAGGAAGTGTGCAGTGTTCAGCACATACTAACTGGGATGCTGTCTGAGCAGAAAGGCTATGCTGCCAGCACAAGCAGATTATCCACTGAGTATGCATTGGATAAGCAGATTTGACAGAATGTGAATAGGGGTGGAAATCTTACCTTAAATTTCATTTGATGGCTCTCCGTGCTGCCCATTTCCTAGTTTCTTTTTGCTGGAATAAGACAAAAAAAATCAGTTTCCCAAACTTTGAAGTAACACGTTCATCCCAGTATCTCTGGGACCCTTCAGAGAAATGTCTTTGTGGTGTCTGCTGGGCTGTTCTGATTTGTACAGCAGCGTCCCTGTGAAGCCTCTGTAGGCTGTGTACTAAAGTGGGTAAGATGAGTCACAACATGAAACCGAGGCCTCCTGATGGAGAATAGATTGAGGATTGTTGTACAGTGTTTTGTACACTGATTAAACCTAAGGTTTTTAGAATGGTATCAGAAGACTGAAAGTCATTCCATTAATAAAACAGGTCCCTTTTAACATCACAACAAATGTGTATGAATCATTTATACAATTTTTTTTCTGTCAAACGATGTTTGACAATAATCAGATGATAATGAAATGTATAATTAATAATAAAAATGCCAACATCTGTTAGCCTGTTATTACCCACTGGTTTTTTTTCAGTGTACTCTTTCAAATGTGCCACCATTAACCTAATTTATATTAAAAATCTGCTAAATACAATCTGTTGTCATTAGTTGTTAATTTGAGTTGGCACATGACACCACAGAGATGATTCCTCTCTGCTCACTCTGTTCTAACCAAAAAGACCCCTAAATGTGTCTAAAATCAGATGCCTCAGATGTCCTATCAGCAGATGGACCCGGCTAGCTGGCTGCTGCTCTCAGCTGTGAATGATCAGTGCTTGAGACTGAAGCCGCAGCATTTGGTCGCAAAAGACGTCTGGCTCATGGTTGCAACCCCTTCTGGCTGTTCTTCTGTCCAGCCATCTGTCTGTCCTCGACAGCTCCTTCATAGTCATGTACAGTGCCACCTGGGACCACGGCCACTGTTCCAGCAGGGAGGCCATGGGCCCTGCTCACAGGAAGTGTGATCTTGTGTTCGGTTTTAACCTGTATAGACGACGACGAGGCTCACTGAGGGGTGGAGGGCAGATCCTTTCCAACAGACAACTACTGGTGACCATTTTCCACACACGGAAAACCCATCTGCAGCATTAGTTTGGTGTGCTTTCCAAAGCCAGAAAGTGAGGGAACAGTCAAAAGAAGCACAGTGCTGTGGTGCGCCCAAGGAACACCAGACATGACTGGAGAAGACCCCAATGGCCAAAACTGGATCAACTTAAGAAAGAAAATAGAGGAGTAAGTAATCCACGAATCAATAATGCTAGAGACAAATGATTGATGACACTAATACATGGGAAATAAGAGCCAAACAACCATGCAGAATATTTGAAACGATTTGCGCATGTTCACCACTCCGGGGGAGTGGGTAGAACTCCCCACTCCCTCCCATGGCCAAGCACAGTAGCTTCCTTTCAGAGAGCACAGTATGGAAGTGGGGAAAAGGTAACACAATGGTGAGAAACCAGCTGAGCTCTTCCTCAGCCAGACAATCAAGGCCAGCGTTAGCAGTAGTGCATCATGTCAGTGCTGAGTAACTGACATGATATGATGCAAATGTACCTTGAATGTGGGGTTGGTCTTTCTCCCAGAAGCTCATGGTCGCCATCTTTTTTTCCTGACCTTAATAGAAAAAGGAACAGAGATTCTAATAACAAAATTAAATATTGATGAACTTGACTTTTTATTTTTTTAGTCCTAGTCTTATAATGATAAAAGTATATAAATTTTAAAGGAGGGATTTTTTCCTTTAAAAAAGTTACTGAATTTATTCTGTGTGTGTGTGTGTGTGTGTGTGTGTGTGTATGTATGTGTGTGTGTGATGCTTGTGCATACACATGCATATGGTTCTTATGTGGGGGCCAGAGGACAACTGGTGGGAGTCAGTTCATTCTTTCCACCCCATGAGTCCTAGAGATCAAACTCTCGTCCGAGGCTTGGGGGAAAGCACCTTTACCACTGAGTCATCTCACCAGCCCAAGAGATACATTTAAATGAAAAAATTCGGGAAGAAGTATTCTTCAAAAACTGGCAAGGTCATCAAAATAAGGAAAAGGAGAATAGCAAAGGCTAGAACTCGAACACAAAACCACTGCATCTTGTCCTTGTGTCCAGGACAAGATCTTAGAGCAGAGAAAGATGAGGTAAAAGGTGTGAACCTTTAGACTACAGACGTTGACTGGTAGCCACACCTTAGAATCATGCATTACCAGTAGGGAATGCACTGTACTGCTGTAAGTCGTTACTGATAGGAAGGGAAGGGGCAGGGTATGTAGGAAATGTTTGTAATGGTCTTCTAATTTTTAAAAGAACTCACAATTAGTTTTCTTTTGTGTGTGTATGTCTGAAAAATGTGTTAATTTTTTTAATTTGTTCATTTATTTTATATCCCGACCAGAGTTTCCCCTCCCTTCTCTCCTCCCATTCCCTCCCCCCATTTTCCCCCTCCCTTACCCCAATCTTTCTCTGTTTCTGATCAGAAAGGGGCTTAGTTCTACTGCAACTTGATATGCCACGCTTTGTTGATATCCATTTTTTTTTCTTTTAAGAAATATTTGACACCAGAGGTAATTGCCTGTCAGCTAGCTAGAGCTAGGGTAAGACTGTTTGTATGATTCCTCACACCACTGGCAAAGAAAGCCCTGCACTTAGGCTGGGCACAGGTAGCTTAAAGGGACAATAGATGGAGATGTATAAGTACAGTGTCCTGTTACCTTCAACATCTTGGTATCTTATGGATACCCTTGAGACCATGTCTGTCTTCCTTTGGAGTAGACCTGTGAAAGTGTCTGTCTAGAGCTCAAAAAGTTGTCCTGTGTGCTAGTGAAACCGGTAAAGCCCAACAGTCCTGATGGAGCTTCTGATGCATTTCGGAGGTTTCCTAGCATGACGGGGCTTATTAACAAGATGAAAGTTCTACTCGTATGTGGTTTAGTTGGTGTTTGGGAGGTTTTCTCCCTGTCTTATGAACTGAGGGTCATCAGTGAGCTTTCTGACTTATCACTGCTTCATGTTGGAGCAAAGTGAGGTTCCGTAGTAAAGTGAAGTGAGAGCTAACAAGTCGCAAAACATCCTAACTATGTGCACTCAAAGGAATGTGACATTCATGGTAAATATGGCCACAAGCAGTCTGGGAAGACGGCTGGAAATTACTTACCTTTCATTTTACAGAGATTATTTCTGCAACAGAAAGCAATAACCATGTTATACACCTCCACATTCCTTTATAATCAAGAAACCTCAGAGCCATTCACCAATTATTCTTCATATCTACAGGGCTCACATTTCTTGGTAAAGGAAGCCACTGGTGATTTAAAAAAAAAAAAAAAAAAAACCCAGTTCTCAGCAGTCGACCTTTCAAAGCCAAGTTACATGGAGCAGAGTTGGAAGAGGGGCCCTCTGGGTTAACACAACAGCCACTCCCTCTCCCTTTACCCTTCCCACGGGACCAGCTGGCAGGGAATTGGGAGAAATAATGAATGGTCATGAAAAGCATCAGGGGTAGTGGGAGAAAGAAACACTTCCAGAAATACCGTGGCTTAGGCAGACATTGAGAATTCCCAGAAAATCTTCAAGATGCAAGGCTGAGAGAGAGTGGAAAGAGGTTTGTTGGCAGAGGACCTAACTGTGAAGCCTGGATAGTGATTGGTGGCTGCTACGTGAGGTCTTAGGACTCCTTCCCTCACTCTGCACACCACCTGTCTGTATTTGTTTACATCACTTTCTCTCTGCTGTTTTCTCTGCTGGGGACCACTGGCCTGAAGCTTCACCTCGCACACACCCCCCCATTAATCCCTAAACTAGATTAGACAACCCCCTGTGCTGGATAGTCTTGTGGGTGTGCTATGTGACAGAACAAAACATTCTGTGCTGAAGTGGTTGGTTTCTTATCAGTTTCTCTGGCTTGTCTTGATCACCAACATTCAGCACCATGGCTGGAGCAAGGTAGCTACTTAGCAAATGTTTTGTGAATGTGTCGTGATCTCTTTACCCAATCTTCTTAGTGGAGCTAACCTATCTAACTGATAATGTCACTCAGCTCATTCTATAACTTAGAAACAATCTGATGACCATCATCGTTTGTGTATAGGATATGCTATGTCCTGATTAAAGTGGATTCTGAAGCATTCGGTGCTGCCAAAAGCACTAACCACTAGACTCAACAGAAACAGAACCTCTGGGCTAGAAAGAAACAGGGATCCCTAACCCTTTCTTTACAGATGACTAACATGAGACATAGAGTTTAAGTACAGTATTGATGATCATGCAGAGTCCAGTACTCTTTCTTCACTCTGTCACCATGTAAAAGGAATAGAGACAAGCATGTATGCGCTCATTTCACTGCTGAATACATGCTGTGTGTGTAGCTAGGTGCAGGCCGCGCTCTCGAGGGCCTCTCTGTCTGGTTACTAAAGAAGTAAAACCCCTTCCATGGAAGTAAAGCAACAATCCAAGGAGGGTTAGGAGTGAGTGATCCAATCAAGGGCCAATGAAAACACCTCAAAGGAAATGCTGCCATGGAGCAAAAGGCATGGGAGGAGGAGGGTGGGGGCGAGGTGGGGAGACTGAGCATGAAAAGATGGCCTAGAAGAAACTGCATTCCAGATAGAGAAAAAGCAGAGAGGAAAGGCAGGAGGCGTAGGGACTGTATGTGGTGTTACCCTGTCCTTTTGTTGTAAAACACTTCTATTTTGGAAAATGGGGAGGTATCTAGATGTATCAAGAGAGACAGAGTGAGAGATGAAGTAGAAAAGGGGATGAGGGAACAGACCAGGGCAACAATTGGAAGAAAAACAAAGGAAATGGACTCAGGGAGAACAAGAGGCAGAAATAAGGACAGGGACAAGGTTTATTCCATAATCCAAATGCCAGGAAGGATTCACCATGCACCCAAGGAAAGGAGAGTGGAGTCATGTCAGACTCTAACTGTCGGAGGATTGCTTTCTGTGGTTACCTCACTTGCATTGACAAGTGGCCCAACCACACACATTGTGTGAAAAGTCTCACACCCATTGCTTTGCAGATCTGACTACTCTTCTCTGATGGAGAACATATTTTGAACTAATTGTTATGAAGTTGGTTCTTCCAGTCATGTAACTCATCAAGGGCCCGTGTTTCCACTGCTCTGGAAGATCTGACATGTGGAGGGAAATGCGTGTGTCCACTGAGCAGGCTCCCAGTGTCTCTGGCAAAGCTTCTGACTCATGTTTGAAAGAGGACAGGTGAGGCTTAGCTTTGGGCTTCAAATGCAGAACCGAGCTGGAGAGTGCTACACGATAGAGCAGGTCTTCCCGTGTATGCCCTTCAGAAAGATCCCAGTCGCTTATTGAAATGCAGACTCTGGTTGAGTTGGTTTATCATGGAGCCTGAGGTTCTGCATCATCACATACTTTGAAGGGATGTTGACACAGCCCTAAGCAAGATCGTGAAGCTTGGCTTTGAGGGCAGCCAATTAATCCTCCTTTGTCTAGACGAGGGCGTGCATCCCCTTACACCTGGGGAGCTTTGAAAAAGCTCCTATGTCAAGTCTCTCCCCCGTGTTCCTGCTTTATATGCTGTGAAATCATAAGACAACAAAAGATTCAAAGATCAGGATTCTTATTCTCATACTTAATATTTACTCCTTCAAATCGCCTAGACTTTTAAAATAATTTACAGGCCCCAAAATGTGTGGTTGTTAAAGGAGGGAAAGGAGCATGGGAATGTTAAGTGTACACACAATGCATGTGTCAGAGATAATGTCCTATTCATTAGGTAAATATATTGAAATATGATGAAAGCAGGTTGCCTGACCTGCACATTCTGACAGAATTAATTCTAGTTTTCTGCTCATTCGCCATGAAGATGCTGCAATGGTTTGACCACGTTCCCTCTACAATCCAGGCTCTGCCAATGGGACAGGATCAAAAGTCAAGGTCTTCAAGGGGTGAGGGTGGCAGAAGGAACTCTTCTGTGTTAGTGGAACTTGGTGTCAATATCAAGCAGCTTGCTAGAAATGGGAGCTTGCTCTCTCACCTTCTGCTTTCCTCCATGTGAGGATGCAGGGAGAAGGCCCTCATCCCACACCAATGCCAGCATCTTGTTCTTGAAAGCCTCAGCCTCCAGGACTGCAGGAAAACAAAGTCCTGTTCTTTATAAATTACCCGTCTTGGGTGTTCTGTTATAGCAAAATTGATTAGCAGGAAGGGCTTTCCCACAGCAAGTAGTTTGTGCTAGCAGGTCATAAGGACAACTGCAGGAGATTTAAGACTGCTCCCATTCAAACTATAGGTATTTTCTTTGGAGAACTGGGTCTCACAAGACCAAATGAAGCTTAGGACCTCTAGTACAGGGACTAAAATTAGAGAAATGGAGTTGTTTTTCCCCAGGCACACAGCTGATCTGCTTGTCTCTAAAAGGCAAACACAACTGTTTCCAAGACAACAAAGGAGCATCTCCCTCTGGAGATGTTGTCAGGAGCCTGTTTGCAGGGTCGCAAGCACGCGAGGGGGATGAAATTCACTCTAAACTGGTTGGGTTCCAAGCCCTGGTTCTCTGAAGGCAACTTTGAGAATCCAAGGAAGAGGGACAGAGAATGGGACCAAATCCTGCAATGCTCCAGCCCCTGTACTGGAAACGTCCTTGAGAAAACAGTACAGTGCAGAAGAACTCTGTTCCTTTCTCTTCCTCCTCCCATTTATCACCCTCCTGACGCTGCCATAACTGTGTCAGCTGTCAACTGCTGTCATAACTTCCCCAACTGAGAGGATCACCTCTCCTCTCTGAAGGTACCAGCGTAAGCACAGATTAAAGTGTGTGCTTTGCAAAGCACCCAGGAAGCAGTAGCCTCTTCTACGGGGACTGCTTGTCTAACACTCCCCAGCCTCTGCTCCTAGGCTCCTCTTTGCTTATATAGACTACTTTACTGCTCTTTTAGACACATTTTAATTCACAATAATGGGCACAATACTTCTGACAGAGTATGCATGGGAGTTTATCCCCCACCCAATCAATTCCCGAGTGGACATCAGCCCAGTGGCCTCTATTCCATTTCACGGTCTACCTTGTGACAGTGTCAGATCCCACAAGCAAATCACTCAGTCCCACAAGACTGTGGTCGCTCATTGCAGATGCTGATTTCAGTCTCTAGCTGCTTCCGTGCCTCTGATCAGTTGCCTATAAATGTAAAGACCTCACAGCCTACTTTTGAGGCTCAATAAAATCGCCAAGGCAGATCAAATAGCTCAGGGAAACATCTTATATATGTTTGCCTATTTATGATAAGGCATTTTATAAATGGTAGCAGTGAAGAGCCAGGTGCAAGTGACACACAGGACATGGTACATGGCAAAGGAGAAGGGACTCCCACCCCTCTGAACATACCACCCAGCAGGGAGCTCCCTGTGTACACCCAGCAGGCCACTCGGAGAGGGTTGATTATATAGGCATGATCAATTACATCATTGGTTCTGGGTGCCCATCTTTACCTTCAGACCGCAGGAGGTAGGGATGAGTCTAAAACTCTAATTCTGCCTTGATCTTTCTGATAGCCAGCCCCACCCTGTATCTACCTACGGACTCCTCACTCAGTCATCTCATTCACATATGAAAGCACAGCCTCACTGCAAAGAGCTGAGAGTGTTAGGACTCATAAGGCAGGCAATAGATGCAGACAAATGTGAGCGTTCCACATCCGCGCTCTGTCAGCCCGTCTGAATCCTTTGAAGTCATAGGACCTACTAGATGTGAGTATCAACTGAGCACATTGAGGAAGATCTACATTTTAAACTAAGAGAAGGGCACTTCTAGAGAAGGACAAGTTAGGAGAATCATTTGAAGACAGAGAACACTTCCTGACATTATTGTATTTGGAAATGGAGGATGCAGCTATGGAGGGATTTGCAGTTTCTTTCCTAGTCCAAGGCCTGAGTCTACACAGAGCCAAATTCATGTGACTATATGTTTATGTTCTAAGGACAGGATGACAGAAGCAACCTGAGTTCAAACCTCAGAAGAGAGAAGAGCAGAAATGCTTATGTGAGTAGGGACTGTGTATTCACCGTCACTGGGACACTCTGTCCCCTTTGGTCACATTCGGCTCTAGCTGAAAAGTGTGTATCCACCCAGCATCTTCTTTGATAAGAAACTATATTAAACCAACTTTACCAAATAAGAATGGAGTTTCGAGAGATTCAAAGCAGTTGGTATGGGTTTCCTACAGTCTTCAGCTATGACTAACAATGATCAACTAAGCCATGGTTAGTTGTTAGGCAGCCTCCACCCTCCACAGCTGGCTAAATCCCCAGGTGATTTTCTTCTCTGTCATCACCACTGACTTAAAAGCAGGTACAATTTTACCTTGACATGGGTTTTCCAAAGATAAGACACAGCAGCATGCATAACTCTTGTGGTTACAAGTCTCCCAGGAGAACACTGTGTGACTATAAAGTGTACTTCCCCACATAGTAGGCTTTAACTGTCAGGATATAGATGCCCTTGCAAGGAGTCCCTATTCAAACATTTTAATAGCACCAGTGTGTGCATGAAAACAGGGCCCTGTGGGTTTTTTTGTTTTTTGTTGTTTGTTTGTTTGTTTTTTGGTGTGGTAGGCTAGGCTTCCTGTGGCTGACCAGGTGTTACTGAAGTTCACTGTGAACTAACACCATTGCAGAATGGCAGTTGCTCCTTCTTCAGGCAGATGGAGGACCTGGTAAGCATTGGGGGTACACTTGGAAGAGGGTGAATATTTGTATGCATGTGCAAATGTGTACAGTCAAATATATCCCCACACTTTACAAGACATATTGATAGTATTGATAGTTTAGTGACAAAGCATGCATGTTGAGAGAGAGTGAGAGAGAGAGAGAGAGAGAGAGAGAGAGATGCTATCTCTTATATCAGTCTCAAGCCAAATTCCAATGTTTTTGGATTGTAAGAGTTCTATTGAATGAAGTTGATCTGAGCTCACAGTGAGCATGCTCAGAGTTCACAGTAAGTATGGAAGTTCACTGCCAGCCTTTAGGGAGGCTGATTCAAACAGGCTGAATTATTGCACAGATTGTAAGAAGTCAACTGCTGTGACACAGAGCAACACAGAACAAGCTCTCCCCCAGCCGAGAACAGAAGCATTCACCAGATGAGTACAGAAAGATGGTGGCTAGAGTATTCTTTTCCACACATGTAACATGAACAGTTTGGGAGATATACTCACATTCGGGACACCTAGGATAAATAGGACTATAAAGTAAAAGAAAATAGAAACTTGTATAATTCTATTAAAAATAAAATCTGGAAATTTTACCTCTAATGTGATCACTTATATGTTTGTTTATAAATAAATCTATATCTTTCAGATGCCTACTTGAACATATTAATGTAATATTGATAACATAAAACATATATGTAATACACCCACATACATATTTCTGTATAATCATGTATGTATATCTGAATGTATGTGTGTGTGCTTCCAATGGGCCCATCTTAATATATAACACTGAAGCCAGAACGATAGGAATCCATCAAATAATGAGAGAAACCATCTTTTCCGTAGCTTCCTGTGGCCATTCTAGTATTGGGAGGAAGACAAAAGCTACAGAGTGTTCAGGAGCAACGCTCTGCGTGTCACTTAAACAGAAACATTGGTCCAGAGAGAAAAGAGAAGCACATCCCAGAGACATGTGTGTGGGGCAAAATGTCCTAAAAATAAATGCCTGACACAGATGCCAGTGAGTGATTCAATACTGAACTGCACAAGCCATTGGGACATCCTAAGCTGACAGCACAGCACCGCTCTGCAGCCTGCGCGGAAAGGGGCTTTCCTAGCTCGCAAAATTGAAGAGAGAAAAACCACCAGCCCCAAGTCATCAAAAGAAAGGACTCCAAGGCTTCCTTGCGCAAAGGCACTCAGAGCCAACAGATGGCAGCTCCCTTTCGTAGTACAGCCAAATGCCTCCAACCTTTCAAAGATATGGCTGCATAACAGCTCTTGGAGGCAGTTTCCTTGAGGAAAGAGCGACAGTTGATATTATGCTTTAAAACTTCCCTGACCAGCTCAGTCTTGGTAGAAGAAATATTGTGGGGAGAAACACGGGCCACTCAGAAGGTATTTCTTGAGGATATATCTGCCTAGTAGGCAGAGACAATAAAGAGTTTGGGAACAGAACTATTGGTCTCACATGGGTTTTTGTTTTGTTTTGTTTCGGGGTTGTTTATTTAGTGTGTGTGTGTGTGTGTGTATGTGTGTGTGTGTGTGTGTGTGTGTGTGTGTGTGTGTGTGTGTGTTTCTACCACCAGCACCAATAACATTCACAGAACTCCTGGATATGCCAACAGTGCACTGACCATTTTCTCTTCCCAAATCCTCAAAAGAAAACTCTAGTGTTTGGCTGACTCACCTGTGCAGGCATATTCTAGTACCTACACCAGTTAGGAAAGCCAGGCACAAAGGATTGTTTGATCCTCCAGAAACACAATGGTACCACAGGGACCTGATGTGAAAATCCTAACTTGGAATTCTAACTCTAAGGCATCTGGAGTTTAGTTCCTGGTGATAGGAAAATTACTCAAACTTTCTGACATAAGAAGGAACATTATAATTATCTGGAAATAAATCCTGATCACATACATGTCATCTGTCCCCTAGGATGGTCCATGTTGGCATCTGCTGGTTCTTTTTTTTTTTTTTTAAGATTTATTTATTTATTATGTGTACAATGTTCTGCCTGCATTATGTCTGCAGGCCAGAAGAGGGCGCCAGATCTCATTACAGATGGTTGTGAGCTACCATGTGGTTGCTGGGAATTGAACTCAGGACCTCTGGAAGAGCGGTCAGTGCTCTTAACCTCTGAGCCATCTCTCCAGCCCGTGCTGGTTCTTGACTACCAGTGCATTGGTGACTATCTTCATGCTCTGTTCCTATGTCCGGTCTTGTTCATATTTTCAGGCAGCTCACCCGGATGACGTGAGGGTACGAAAGTCCCTTTTCCCTTCCTTTCGCTGTAAGCTACAACCTCTCAAAAGTAACTAAACTCCAAATGGTGGGGACACAAAAAAATCAACAGAAATCCTGTGGGGGCTGTATTGGTGATGTAGCTAATTCAAACCTACTCTTGTCTGATCTGGTTGAAGACCTTAAGTCATCCCCCTTCCCCCAAAAAGGGGACCCTTGCCTGCCTTATCAATCTAGCTAGACACAAAAGCCATCTTCTGAAGCAAGGAAACCACCAGGATCTTCTTTTGCCCCATCTCCCTCATCAGTTTCCAATCCTAATCGAAGCCAGTTCTCCTGATTTCCCACCTGACTCTGTCTCCCTGGCTGGATTTGGTGCCAGTTCTGCTGATCATTCTAGGAACTGTGTGGCCTCTGTGTCTTACGCATCTTCTTATAAAAAGTAACCATTGTTAGCACATAGTCCTCGTATATAATACGTTTGTGACATTCCTGTACATAAACAGCACATATTTTGGTCACTCTTGCCTTCTCTTTACCTCCCTTGTTCCCTTCCCTGCTCCTGATTTTCTCCTTCTTCTAAAATAAATCCCTTCTCCTTCCACAAATTGTCTTTCTTTATCTAGATTCCACATATAAGAGCAAATATGTGGCGTTTGTCTTTCTAAGGCCAATTTATTTGGTTCAACACAGCAGTCTCTTACTTCATTCATTTCCTTGTGGACAGCATAACTTTTTTATTTCTTTGTGACTAACTAAATTGCCACTGTGTATATGTACTGCATTTTCCCAATCAATTCTTTTGTTGATGGGTGTCTAGGCTGGATCTGTGTTTTGACTATTGGGGATAGTTTAGTAGTAAAACATGGCTGTACAGGTATCTCTGTGACACACTGATTTAGAGTCCTTCTGGGATGGCTGGATCATGTGGTAGTTACACTTTTAGTTTTCTTGGCCCCTTCACACTGATTTTCACAGAATCTGGTCTATTTTTACTGATGCATTGTGGAGAGTATCATTCCCAGCATGTTCTACCTCAGAACCACCCATTCTGCTACCCGGTCTTGGAAACCCGGCACTCTGCCCCATGAAGCTTTAGAGTTCCAGAGTGCTGGCTCATTACCATTTAAAGGTCTCCATGCTAGCACACAGGACAGTATCTGTCTCTCAGAAATAACCCATTAAAGATTATGGAATGAATAAATCACTATAATCCAATGTAGATTGCAACACACGCCTTCTACAACAGAAAACGATAATTTTCACTCTCATTTCCTCTAGGAAAGAATGAACATCAATCCATTTAGACCCTGAAAATTGCAGTATCCCAACCCACCTATGTTAATCAGTATTGTGACTCTGTGCACTCCCCCTTGCTCATGATGTGCATGTAATACTGAACTAATGTCCACAGAAGTTGTATCTTAGGCACGTGACACAGCATTATCTAACAACCTGATTTATACATTCCCAGTAAACAAAGTAACGAGAAAAAGCCTAGTAGTTCTTCATCTTCAAGCATTCACAGACTTAAAATTAAAAGACTATCACTCCAGAATTACATAGCACACATGTTGGTAAGTAATATACTGGCTGATGGTGCTCTTTGAGCCGCCTGTCCCAGGATGTAAAGGGAAGGCTCAACAAAAGCTCCACAGAGTCAAGACATGCTTAGTGTAGATTCTTTTATCCCACACCATGTCCTGCAGATCGCTCCCCAAGATCCAGAGGCCTTTCTGTCCAGTGTCTTTCTGGCCACTCCATCCTTCCTTTGCCCACGGTTGCCATCTCTGTGTATACACTCAAGCCTCTAAGAAAACATTTGGGATTGTAATGAAGTGGAGCAAATCCCTGAAGATTGGTGTTGAGTTGCAAGAATACTGGTTGGGTTCCTGTTTAACTAAGAAAGCATGGTGTTCTTTGAGTCCCAGTTTCCCTGCTTGCTGTATTAAATGAGACAAACACGAAGGTGCTTTGCAAAAGAACGAAATTCTGACATCATGTAAGGTCCATTACTGTTAGTCCCTAAACTGCACTCCATACCCAGGCTTCTGTCTATACACAACACTACAGAGCAACAAGACAGCCAGTCCCTGCAAACTCCTTCAGATACTGCCTCCTGAGGATCTCTCCATCCTGCTGCTGTCGGCCCCCAACCTCCCTGCTCAGCACTGGAAACTATTGCATCCCACATGGACCTCTCTTCAGCCTGGCTGTACTAGCCACTCCCTTGTGCTTTGCCTACTTCTGCCCTTCCTGGGGGTACCTTGGAAAGTTCAAAAATGTGTGCCCTTCAGAAATGGGCTTCCCAGACAAAGAATACTCTCCTCCAATTTCCTAAGTTGATGCTGACCTAATCCTATTATTAATATCCAGGACTTCATTTTCTGAACCATTTTTGCTACACATAACACATTGTGATGGTCTCACTGAGAAATTACAACTCCTACACGCTTAGGGAATATTTCTCATAGTATTTCGAAGTCTTTGCTCTCTTTGCACAGTGCTTTTCATGTAGAGGATTCACTCAAGATTAAGACTCATTGAGGGCTTCTGAGGCATAAAAAGATAAGAAGGAAAATTCGCTGTTTTCAAGAGACAGTCCCACCTGCTTTGTTCTTTGGTTGTTTGGTTTTTAATGTAGTTTCTGAGCTGGCTGGGAACTAGCACACAAAGGGTTAAGCTAGACTTCACCAGCCACTGCAGCTGTTTGTGGAGGAGTTCAAGGACATTATAAGATTAGCAGAGGAGGTCTTTGAAGTCTGTGCTAGTCTGGGAATTCCCCAGTGCCCCTCCTCCTCTTCTGTAGCACCCACTCCTTACTTTCCAGAGTTAAATATGTAGCTGTGGAATTAGGTAGGTAGATGATGGTGGGCACTTTTGAATAGTGTATGACCAGAGGTCCTTCCTGAGCGTTCTGTGCTCTACCTCAAGTAGACCAAGTGAGTCTTGCTGTTTCATCAGCCCAAAAGACTTCCTTCATCCCTATGGCCAGCACATCTAAAAGCAAAGCAGGGACCAAACAGGGAGCCATAGGTTGACTTGGTGCTACAGTTGTCTCCCCAGACATCAGTTATTGAAGCAAGTCATCTTTTTCATATCTACTTTGGATCATAGCCGGATATATGTTGACCAAGCTGCTCCCCATAAGTGAGTAGAAGTATTTTTGAGAGGTTCTTGGTCTAACTGCTATTAAGCTAGGTTTAAATTAAATCATTGTTTAATGACATAATTCATGATAATTTAAATATTAAGGAATGCAAGAGCCAAATACTCCTTCGTAGCATCCGTGGTACCATGAACTTCAGAACATTGACAGGCATATTTTCTATGCATAGTTATTATCCAGTTCTCCTTAGTTAGGAAAAGGCATGATAAAAATACTTCTGTCTTCTTAGCAGATAAACATGCCTGCACACCTGGCAAAGTATAATTGAGGAGGATCAGTTTACAGGGAAAATGCCTGATAATGAGAAATTTTCTTAAATCAAGGCAGAATCACTCTTTACATAGAAAAACTTCAAATAGAACTGTAACCTGAAGCTATTCCCATGTAAGCATGCTTAATGGGCGATGAAATCTGCACATTAAAAGAAACTTGACTCCACGGGAGTCTCTTAATAATGGAGACTCTTCAAATACTAGATGAAAATTTTTTTTAAAAAATCACAAAACAGAAGAGAAAATTGACTGCTGGTGTTCATTCCTTAGTGTCCATGCATTCTTCCCAAACCTAGAGAAAATGCCCATCCTTGCATAGACAGGTCTGTAGAGAACAGAGCCTATGCTGCTAGAGTTTCCTTCGTCTGTTAAACGTTTCTTTGACTGACATGCTCCTTTCTCCCTAGATACAGCACAATGGTTCTCCAGGAGCCACTTACGGACTTAGCACCTTTGAAAGCTTTGCCTAAACACTTAACTAAAAGCAACCTTTATTATCTTTGTGACTCAGTGAGGCACTTTTACAGGAATTATTTAGTACACATTGCTAATATTTCTTATGCCGTGTATGCAACAATACTGTGAATCTGTGACTCTTCCTGTCTTCTGCTCCTCTCATATGCTACATAGTAAGCACCTGTCCAGAAGACATACATATGCAGAAATTATGTTATCACATCCACAAACAATACAGGATTAACGAAGGATAAACGGCCCCTGTCATCCTCTACTTCAGAATGACGTCAATGTCTCCTGAATATGTCCAGCACCAGTTTAATGAGCTGCCCCTTCCAGGCATTGAACTGGGCTCTGTCAATTCATTCCAAAGCAAACTAGGAAGCTCAGTCTCACAGCAGACTCCCTGATCCTCTGGCTCTACAGTCTTTCCTCCTCCTCTTCTGCAATGACCATCAAGCCTTAGGCTCAGGAGTTGTTTTGCAGAGGCAGCCATCGGGATGGGCTCTAGAACCCTGCTCTTTGATTGGTTGTGCCTTTCTGTAATAGTCTCCAACTATTGCAAAGAGAAGTCTACTTGACGAAGGATGAGGACTATATTTATCTGTGAGTATATTTACATGCCTGTAACAATAATGAAACAATTTGCCATAAATTTTAGAGCAAGCAGAGTTATATGGGTAGATTTGGAGGGAGAAAAGGGGAAATGATGTAATATTATAGTCTCAAGAAATAAGTAATTTTTAACTTTTTTTTAATTTATTCTTTGTGTCTTTCACATCATGCATCTGGATCCCACCCATCTCCTGTCCCCTTGCATCTGCCTTCTGCCCCTGTAACCCCTCCCCAAATAAAACAAAATAAAATTTAAGATCAAAAAGAAAATAATGGAAGAAAGAGAAAATCTTGTCATAGAAGCTGCAGCGTGACACAGTGAGTCATGCTATAAACCCCTTTATCCACAGATCTTTACATGCAGGTTTTCATCTTAAAGAATCATTGGTCTGGGTCAAGGCCCCTGGTCTCTGCTACACTGTCGACACTGGGCCCTCACTTGGACTCTTTCTGGACATCCTGTTGTTGTCCTGTATTGTGGAGATCCTATAGCCCTGGGTCTGCAGAATTGCCGCCGTCCCCCACCTGTGCTCCAACAGCTCACAGATGGAGTAGACGTTGGGGTGGACCAACACTTACCCCTGATTGTGGGCCTGGGGAGGTGCTAGGTTGGCCAGCCCACCAGCTCTCCAGTGCTCACCACCAGTGCTGAAAGCTAGTTCATCCCCTGTAGTGATGAGCAAGGGGTGGGGTCAGTTCTCCAGCTTTCACATCCTCAGGGGTGGTTCTCCCACACCTACTCCTTTGGAGTCAGCTGTACTGTGTTGCCTGGGCAAGGTTTAGGGGCCACTCTCCCAAGTGCTGCTGCGGCTGAGGGACAGGGACAGCTCTCCCACTTTTATGACCTCAAGGCCAGGTCTCCCACCTGAAGTATGGGGTGATCTCTCCCCCACCCATGCCACCACATGACAGACGAGTAATGGGGAGAGCTCTCCCTTGCTCACAATTTTGGGCCTGGCTCACCTACTCCTCGACCAATAGGATCAGCTCTACTGTGCTGTCCAGGAGAGGTGCAGGGTCCACTTTGCTGAGTGCTGCAGCTGGTAAGGGGATCAGCTTCATTGCCCACTACAGGTGGAAGGGGCAAGGAGTGGAGGGCACCTTTCCCTCACTCTCATCACCACATGGCCAATGAGGGGAGTGTGACCTGCTATCCCACTCTCACACCCTCATGGCTAACCCACTCATGCCTGTGGCATCAGGTTCAGTCTACTGTGCTGCCCAGGTGAGGAAGAAGGCTCACTTTGCTGAGTGCTGCAGCTGGTATGGGGAAGGGTCAGCTCCCTTGTCTGTCACCAGCAATGAGAGAAGGGGGTAAGCAGGTCATCTCTCTCCCTCCCATGCTGCTGCATGACAGACAGTAGTGAGGACAGCTCTCCTGCACTCACAAATTCAGGGCTGGCTCACCTATACCTCTGCCAAGAGAGGCGGCTCTGTTGTGCTTGCCAGGTGAGGTGCAGGGCCTGTTTTCCACAGTGTTGCAGCTGGTAGGGGGCAGGGGCAGCTCTCCTGCTCTTATGACCTCAGGGCCAGTTCTCCCACAAGCCTTGGGTATTGATGTGCAAAGATAAATAATATTTTTTTAATAAAGGCAAAATAGGAGCAACCTTTGCCCTTGGGGATTTGAGATAATATGGACTCTCCTCTAGTATGTTGATGTGACTACGAATCTTCTAACATCTATAGGTTTAAGATGAAAGAAGAAAGAGAATGTGGTCATGAATTTCCATGCCAAAATGCAAGGCTCCTTTTTTTATATTTCAGTTAAATTACAGGGCTCTAGACAATTATTTACATGACCCACAAACCAGGTTTGCACATGCCTGATCATCTTTACCATGCTCATCATAGTTTTCTTGATTTCTTATAGAAAAAAGAGTGATGTGTCATGGATGGCTTCCTCAATATGCAGCTCAATGGATTTCAACCTTACTGTACAATCAGATAACCTGAGATTAGACAAAGTATATTACAGAAGCCTTGGCTTTGACCACATAGTTTCTGATTTGTTAGCCTAAGTGAGAGTTTAGACATTCTGTTTTCTGTCTTAACTGGCCAGGTTATTCTGATGTGAGAGGCAGAGTTAAGAATTCCCTCTCTGCAGGGAATTTACCTCTCTGCAATTGCATTATTCTTTTTGAACGGAAAGTCATGAACTTGAGAGAAAATAAAATGTGAATGCATGTTGTTGCCATAAATACTTAACAAATGTCTTAAATAAGACTGAAAAAAGTCCAAGAAAATTGATTCCATGGATCAATACCCTGCTTTAATGTGAACATGCCTCATCTTTTAAATATTGCATCTGTATTCAGTTCCTTTAAAAAAGACAACTTATACAATCATTATTAATATTGAGGACACTTGTGGGAAGGGTAAAGGTTAGACTCAAACTGCAAATTATTCATGTGTTCTTGAAGCTTACAATTTAAAACTCCACTATGCCTTAGCTTTTCCTGTGCAACATGGAATGTTAAATTGAAAATTCAAGCCAGTGGATCCTCATTATTCACACACTTTAATTGTAAATTTACTTACCTGGCAAAATTTGTGACATCAAAGTCAATACTCCTGACATTCAAGCAGTCATTTGTGGATCTGTAGAATGGTAGAGTGTTGGAGTTGTCTCATGCCCTCATTAAAAGCCAACCAATGTTCTCCTCTTGTGTGGTAAACACACTTTTTATTGGTGGTTTTACTGTTTTGAATAGCTCAAGGCATATGGTATGTCTTATGGAGAAAATACAGGATTACAATAAGCTTCACTCATTTAGGTATAACTTGAAGTGTTGGTCCTTGTAAGCTCAATTATTTTAAATAATTAAAAATACATATTAAGTAAGAAGTATTTAATGAAAAACATACATAAAACAAGATTAAGTATTGATATTTTGACCAAAATGTGGCCAATGGCTCACAAGAACTCAGCCTTGTGTTTCCACTACAAGTAGTAGCTCAGTGTTTGCCAGCTCAGGTTTTGTGGTGACTTCATATAACATAACTACCATGAACAGTGAGAGTCAGCTACATAGAGCAACCTACTTGTCTAGCACCCAATTCTTACTAAAAGATACATCATTAGGATTTTCACCTTAACGTTGTGTCTTAGTCACTGTTCTATTGTTGTGAAGAGGCATCATGACCAAGGCAAATCATACAAAAGAATGCTTTTAATTGGGGACTTGCTTACAATTTCAGAGGGTTAGTCCATTATCATCACGGTGGGGAGCATTGTGGTACACATGGTGCTGAAGCAGTAGCTCAGAGCTACATTCTGATCCGAGAGAGAGAGAGAGAGAGAGAGAGAGAGAGAGAGAGAGAGAGAGAGAGAAAGAGAGAGAGAGAGAGAGAGAGAGAGAGGGGGGAAGAGAGAGAGAGGGACTGGGCCTACCTTGGGCTTTTGAAATCTTAAAGCCCACCCCCAGTGACACACCTCCTCCAACAAGGCCACTCCCACTTCAACAAGGCCACACCTCCTAATCTTTCCAAGCAGTTCACCAACTGCTGACTAAGCACGCAAATATATAAGCCATGGGGGCCATTCTCATTTAAACCACTACACATTGGTTTGGAGATAAGCTCAGACACCAATGGAAACATCAATTCTATTTGTGTTGAAGTTTTCACTCTTCCTTTATCTGTGGGCACAGTTCCTTGAGAATTGAGCCCTCTGGAATGATCAGGTTTCCATAAAGCCTGTGAAGTTCTATATAGCAGACAAATAGCTAGCACCTCTTTAGCAGTAAAGGGGCAGTCTGGCACCAACAACCACATGGCTGCAAATCGTTGCATGTGACATCCATTAGTTACTCTTCAGTTCCTGTGATCATGCACCATGGCCAATGCAACTTCTAGAAGAACGAGTTTATTTTGGATTATGGTTGCAGAGGAATAAGAGTGTTCATCATGGTAGAGAAATACAGCAGTAGGCAGCAGGCGTGACTTCAGAGCAGGAAGCAATAGCTCACATACTTTACCATAAGCTAAGGCAGAGAGAGCAAACTGGAATCTCAAAGCCCACCTCCAGTGACACTGTTCCTCCAGCAAGGCTATGTGGACCTCCGAACCTCACCCCCAAATCGGCACCAGCAACTGGGAACCAAGTGTTCCGATTCCTGAGTCTATGGGGGACATTTCTCCCTCACACCACCAGAGTTGCCAAGGTGAGGTGGCAGCACTGTTCTAAATACGCTCCCATGCACAGTTAGATGCGTGAAATCTCTGCAATGGTCCAAAAGAGGAAAAAAGTGCAGAATTTCATTTTCCTTCCTGTTGTAAAAGGCCAAAAGTAGAATTAAAACGTGATGCTAAGGTTCCTAGAGAAAACTGAGCACAAACAATAGCATCAAGCCAACTGAGCAGCAAATTTTTAAACTCTAATATGAAGATTTTAAAAGGGAAGCTGTTAAATCTCTCTCTGTTCTAAGTGCCTTAGTAATTAGGATTTCTGTAGAAAGAAGCAATAAGATCCCCCACGTGTCTGTAATTGTATGTACTTTAGCAGACTTTTGTGATTTTCTTAAATTCATTTCCATCCTTTCTTAGTTTTTTCCAAGGGTGTTAAATATTATTAGTGTTGTCATGAACAGAATTCTTCCCATTTTAATTTTGAACTAGGGATTACAAGTATATGAGTGAGTTAATTTCTGCATCTTCTAATTTTCCTATTATGTTCATTTAGAATTCAACTCAAAGAGAACACATATAAAATATGAGTGACGGTTCTGCTCCTTTTCAACACTGACGCCTTAATTCGACCCAAATTAACTTAGTGTCTGAGCTAGGCTTTCTGTTGCTATGATGAAACACCATGACCAAAAGCAAGTTGGAGAGGAAAGGGTTTATTTGTCTTCCACTTCCACATTACTGTTCATCATCAAAGGAAGTCAGGACAGGAACTCAAACAGGACAGGAACCTGGAGGAAGGAGCTAATGCAGAGGCCATGGAGGGGTGCTGCTTATTGACTTGCTCACCATGACTTGCTCAGTCTGCTTCCTTACAGCTCACAGAACCACTTGCCCAGTGTAGCAGGGCGGCACTAGCCACAGTAATTATCTAAGTATTCCCACATCAATAGTCAATGAATTGACTGCATTTTCTCAATTGAAGTTCCCTCTTTGCAAATGACTCTGGTGTGTGTCGAGTTAATATAAAACTGACCAGCATACTCAGACTAAAATTTTAAAGGAAATTATGTAGTGGCAGAGGACTTTGTTTCTTCATTATAATTTTAATGTACCATCTGTAGCCATATTGTAAGAATGGCATTGGTAGCTGAGTTTAGAAACTTCCATGACTTAAATGGAATGCTACTCTTTACCTAATATATTAAACGCTTTTGAAAATTCAAAGATGTTAAATGTCACTCTTTTTTAATCACCCCATCATCTGCATTGTATTTTGAGCAATGAATTTTAGATACTATTAATAAATTAATTAATTAATTAATATATTAAAGTACACTTGCTTTCTCAGATAGAACATGGGAATCTACATGGTTATAATACACATCATATATATTTTTATTCTTAGATGCAGTAAATTTTTAATGGTAAATAACATTTCAGCAAGAAAGAGAACTTTCTCCAAAATATGTACATATGAATTATAAGATGCTTTTCAACTTCAAAACATAAAAAAAATGTACATAGCTTAGAAATAAAGAAATAAAAGACTCTAGAACTTAAATTTTAAGATTTTGTGGTGGTGGGGGGGAGGTGTTGTTGAGACAGGGTTTCTCTGTGTAACAGCTCTGGCTGTCCTAGAAGTCACTTTGTAGACCAGGCTGGCCTTGAACTCACAGAGATTCTCCTGCCTTTATCTCCGAGTGCTGAGATTAAAGGCATGCTCCACCACCACCCAATTCAAGCATTTGTTTTTAATTTTAGCAATGGTCTTCATGAATGACTCTGAAGGAAGCCATTTTGCTCACCTCCATGTTGGATTATAGCCACTGTCCCCCACCCCTAACACACATGTCTGAAGGTGTGTGCTAGCCTTTTCCAGCACCTGTTGCGATGTCTCCCACCACAGTTTACAGCATTGGTTAGACTCAGTCTATAAAGCAGCAGCAATCTGTTAGGTTAACAGATTCTGTTTAAGAAGGAAAACATCCAACATCTCTGGATACAAACACACATAAAATCTTAGAAAATACAGTGGAAGAAAAGACACCCTTTTAACTAACAAAACATAGGAATAAGTTCAGTAATATATCTACTAAATGTTATTATTATTATTATTATTATTACTATTATTATTATTATTATTCTCCAATTGAGTGACACTGAGTACATCAGCCACAAAGTAGTCGGCCAACATAAACTGAACTCCATGTTTTCATATTTTTGTTCCTGTTGTTTTTAAAAAGAATATGTTTTGGGGTAGGTAGGAAGGTGAGGGACAGTCTGGAAAGACTTTGGGGAGAGGAAAAATAAAATCAAAATATATTTACATGGAATTATCAAAGAATAAATAAAAACCTCTTTTTTTTTTAAAGAAAACATTTGGCACAGATAAGCAGGGTTACTGTCTCCAGTTAACAAATAAGGGAAAAGAAACAGGTTAAATAATGTGCCCATGGTTATTCTTAAAAGAAACATATTTCTTGGAAAGTTAGAGTAAATGCCTGGGAAAACGTTAAATGTGCACAAACAGGGGAAAGCCCAATAAATAAATTATTGGCACCGAAGCAATGTTACGGGCAGAAAGAACCAGAGAAGTCATTTGAAGGTTAGAAAAGAGAAGGGTGGGGTGTGCCGACACACAGCCTCTTACCTGAAGGATCCTCTCCTTCTCTCTAGATGGACAGACAGTAAACTAATGACAGGATCTGTTTGGATGACTTTTATGTAGGTCTTGGAAATTTTTCTTTTTGGTGGGCAGTCTTTTATAATATATAAAAGTCTTGCCATCTGAATCTCCTTTACCAGTTAAAACATTCAGTTTACTTAGAAGCTGGTTTTGGCATAGCAAGTGCTGTTTGTCTGTATCCAGAGTCATAACTCTCCAAGGATCCTGAAGACTGGGTGTCACTCTATTTCTGTATATTTATTTGGACAATTTTTTAAACTTCATTACAAACTTAGGTCATTTGAAAAATGAAGTTAAGTGCTTTCATTACTTAAGCTAATCTTGAAATATAAGGAAATACACTCCTCAAGAACTATCATTGAGCAAAGGAGCTGTTCGGGTCTGAGCACTCAGGCACAGGGACAGGCCCCTTTCCACACCTAGTTTGCTTGCAAGAAACTAAGGAGAATGCAGGTCTTTCCCAATGACCTTTACATGCAGCTTTCACCCTCAGACACCCCTTAAGGGCCCGGCAGCCCTCCTTCCCTCTCCATTCAGAAATCTTTAATGTGCCCTTCCTTGGGAAAACTGCTTCATACACAATGTACAAACACTGGACTTGACTCTATTTCTGAGTGAGTGTCTCCTTCTCACATGTTTAAGTCTCTCTCTCTCTCTCTCTCTCTCTCTCTCTCTCTCTCTCTCTCTCTCTCTCTCTCTCTCTCTACTTGGACAGAAAAAGGAAATTAAAATTTATTATGATGAAAATCCTGATGATGTAATCTGTACTTAGCAGGCTGAGCTAAACTCTTGAAAATCTCTTTTGGCGTTGACATTTGGGCACTGCCCTGCTAACTCTACAGTCCTGGGGATTTTCTGGGTGAGGAGGGAAGCTATGGAAACCGGCAGTACCAGTGAAAAGCCGTTCCAGGAAGCATGCAGAGGGGCTTTGGCTGTGGGAAAATGGACACTCTGGAGGTAATAACGCTTGTGGGTCCACGGAGAATAATGATTGGTTTGTGTCCTCAGAAGGTGACGCTGGATCCCTTTATACAAAGCCAAATCACACTGACAGGTCACAGAGAGGTTTCACTCTAAACGTCAAAAGGGCAGGCAAGAGTCAAATTAGAAGCCGTATCCCTTAAGACATAGTGATGTCTTCTCACAGGCACTCACACAGAATTTTCTGTTACTCTTGTCCCACTTGGAGAATTAACCCGAACGTCTTATAGAGACCACAGTTCAAATTGTTCAGTTGTTTTCAGGTATTCCTAAAAGCAGCAGTGAATTGAGAGCCCTTCTGAGCCAATCACTACAAACTTCAGACAGGGCATGTAAACCCCAGGTACATATCTGATGTGCCTCACTGGAAGCAGAAATAGAGCTGCCGTGGATGTATGTTAGACTGTGTCCATGTTTGACTACCGTGCTTCTAACACGCATGAAGAGCAACAGATCATAGTTTTCCAGTAAGCCTGGTATATGTAAAGGCGAGATGGGGCACTGCCACTCAACACTTAAAGTGGTGTCATGTTGGTACAGACATCCTTAGAAGTTACTAGTAACAGAAGATTGCCAATAACACACCCGTTTCTGAAATTAGCCCTCTTTAATGCATCACTAAAACCTAAAATTGGCCAGATCTTCATTGAACGGCACTCATCTGTTTCATCCACCAATAACAGTGTTGTAACATCAGAAAGGCCAGGATATTTTGTTATTAGTTCACTCTTTGGGCACCTTTCTTAGAACGTCTTGCCTCTCTCTTTATAATGAATCCCAAATGTGTCCAAATACGTTGCTACAACAACCCTCACATAAGACAATTCTCCATAGTACACATATTTACCACACTTCTTAAACGCCAATTTCTTTTAAACCCTATATTTTAAACAAATGACATGAGTTAAATTCAATATGTATGTTTTGAGTACCAGGATACACAAACTTGGAGTAAATCTCAAAAGACTCCATGAAGCTGGCTACATTACACCCAGATTGAAGCAATAGACTAAGGAGAGGTCAGCATTAGAATTATTGCTTATAGAATAAATGAATCCTTCGGAACAATCAAAGTTACCAGTGGGAAATCAAGGATATATATTTGGGCATAGTGGATGATTGAGATGAGACAACCTTGTGCTATGTGATGATCAGAAGTAGATTCAAATTCACATGGCTACATTCTCCAGAAGACACTGGAGATCCAAATACTCTAAAGGAATTTTAGTGAACCAAGAGGTACCACATACAAGATATTCAACAGTGTCTGCTTCAGTGTAGGTACCTAACAAACATCAGCTCCCTTAGTTGAGTGAGCAGTAGGAGCCCCTAAAAGTCACACAGAGCCAATTCTCACAAGGCTCACTGTGCAAACAGTTGGTCATGTTCCGAAATAGAAACTTACTAGAGCACAGTGAGATGCTTGGGATGGCTGACTCCTGGCCAGCAACTCTTTATTCTGCCTCAATCCAGAGTCACTGGAACTGACTTACCAATGCCGTATAGGTCTAAGACCTAATACTCCGAAGTATCAGATTTAGGATTCTGCCATATTTCATTTTTGCAGTGTAATATGCTTAGGAGATTTGACGATGTTTATTTATTAACATACAGCAGACCTAATGGTGTCCAGAAACAAAACCCTGAAATTTAGGCTCCTGGATCATTAAGACCCAGAGCATAGGACAGTATAGTGCTTATAATTCTTCACCAACATTCTGGGAACAAAATCAATCCAAAGACTTCAGCTTGTTGTTGAATTCAGTTGAAAAACAACCATGGGAATTGCCAGCACATTGTAGGGGCCCGGAAGGGAGGAGACCAAGTTTGAAAATGCCTATCTCATTCAGAAAATCAGGCAAATGGTACAGTCCTTAAACTGATTTGACCAATCTTTCTTGTTGTGAAATGAAAAGGGAGTAGCCCATAGACACCCAGGCTGTTAGGAAACCCGCAACGCACCAGAACCCAAGCCTTTTGACCTATGTGTCCGTTCTTGTTTTACTGAATTATATTTCTTTATCTTAACTACTTATATTTTTCTCATGAATAAAAATCCAGAAATGAGGGTTAGAGAAAATCTAAAGATAAATGACATTGGATATGTTAACCGAGCTTCACAGTGAAGCAGTTCTTACCCTTGACATTTTGTCATTATACAAAGCAACATGTACTTACAGTGATTCCTATTCACTTTCCATGTTTATATACACACACACATAAAATGAGGTAACTTGTTTTGAAGTAGTAAGGCACCAATGATGTGCTCAAATCCACAGGGACAAGCCAGTCGCTTTGCTACCCTCCAATAGGAAGATGCTAAAGAGGCTCAGTCAGAAGGGTCTCAAGTTCAAGACCAATCTGGACTATACCTATTTTGTGGGGGCTAAGTGTGTAGCTCAGTGGTAGAGTGCCTGTCTAGCCTGTTCAGGGCCCAGGTTGCACCCCCAGAAACACATGCATGCACAATGACACCTAGAGGGAAATTCTATTGTACTGAGTTATTTGAGGGGATCTCTTAACTGGGCTCTGGAGGAGTGATGCCTGTGTTTATAGGATATTTTGTAGGCTCCAATTACATGCATCAGGAAACAGTAAGGATAGTAATTCTTTCTCCTAGGATGATTTTTTTTCTGAAGACTTTTAAAGTTATTTTTAAATATGTGTATGTACATGTATCTGTGTGTGGGTATGTGCATTTGAGAGCAAGTACCCACAGACACCAGAGGCATCATATCTCCCTGAAGGTGGAGTTACAGGTGGCTGTGAACTGCCTGACAGGGGTCCTGGGAACTGAACTTGGGTCTTCCACAAGAGCAGTAAGTACTCTTAACTGCTGAGCCCTCTCTCCAGCCCAGTAGAATTTCTTAATTGAAAAAGGTGAAAAAAAAGAAGAACTGTACTGTGGATGAACTAAACCATTTGCCACGGTTGCCATGCCCCTTGGTCCTGCTTCCTGACTCCCTAAGACAGGCTTCCCTCTTCCTCACTTGAGCCACACCAGTCTGAGGTGACTAATGACTTCCCAGGACTGAACCAAGAAACCTATTGCAGAGCTCCCAGGCTCTCTCTGTGCAGTATCTTCCAAGTTGAACCCGTCTATCAATTCTATGTGTTGGTCACCATAGTTCCATTCATGGGAAAGACAGATGGAAAAGCTGGGCACACTTCATAAGTGACCTCAGGAAGCACGGATGTACACAACTCCTGCTATGATTGCCGTAAAGGAATTTACTTCTTGGCTTTGATCGAGGTGAGGAGAGCACCCATTCTAAGGCTGGTGTTATTTGGAAGACCTTCCGTCACATCTTTCCAGAACGCTTTGTAGTTCCTAATAATGTCTTTCTTTGTCCTGTACACCGGATGCAATGCCATGCACACTCCTGTTGACTTGGTGAGCCATATTATGTAACTTTCTTTTCCTCAAAGTCAAGATTGCTGCTTTGAGTAGGGGCAAGAAAAAACAGGAAGGGGAAGTGTTGTCTGTTCTTGCAGCATTAGAGCATATCCTCAGTTCTTAGGGGCTCAAAGTCCTTGTGTTCCCAGCCTTTCATTTCTTCCCTTTCCTCTCCTTAGTCGGGTGTTTGTTTTCTTTTCTGTATTTCCTTTGAACTCTTTAGGAAGCCAAAACTGCAGTCAGACAGAAGAACAAAACTAGAGAGTCCATTGAGCAGTTTTGGGCTGAGAAATTTGTTTTGTCTCTTTTTCCTTAAAGACATTTTTATTTCATGTGTATAACTGTCTTTGCATATGTGTGCACGTGTACCACATACATGCCTGGTGTTCATGGAAGTCAGAAGATGGCATTGGATTCCCTGGAGCTGGAGTTATAGGTGGTTATAAACCACCACATAGGTAAACCAAATTTAGGTCCTCTGCAAGAGCAGCAAGTACTCTTAACCACTGAGTCATCTCTCCAGGGTAGTTTTTCTTTTTAAAAGAAACTTGAACACATTAACGTAGAAGAGCTGATCAGTTGCTCACCAGTACAGTCCAGTATATCCACAACAAACCCAGAGTTCTAGATTTCTCTCTATCCTTACACCCCACCCCCATCTCAATTCTTAGATCGCAAATATTGCTATTCTAAAATTGGGTGCTTGTCCACAGTGAATGTTCCCATGGCATTGGAAGTCAGACATCCTGTGTATTTCCAGGGAAATTGTCAGCCAGCTGTTAGAGGAAATTTGTAAGACGCCTTTTCCTCAAACCTACAAAAAATCTTTTGTCGACAAATTCCTGCTCAGACTTCCCGCCCTAAGAGTGTTTGCTTCCTCACTGCTGTGAGAGGAAACAAAAAATAGAACCACCTTCCTGCCTCAGGAAGTCGGGCCCAGACAAGTCTGTGCGCCCAGGCGAGGCCAGCATCCCATGAAAGCCTGTGAGAAAGAATCCGCTGGTATTCCATTTAGGAACAGGTTGACGGACAGAATCATTGTGGCCTTGAAGGGATAACCCTGGCTCAGTCACCTCTCCATTCATTGCCGTTTAGGAGAACTGGGAGGGTTGTAAAGCACAGAACGCTTCAGAATGAGGGCAAGACTTCCTGGCCTCCTGGCCCCTCTCCCTAACTGGAACTGTGCAGGGGACGCAAGAATAAGCAATGGCAGTACATGTGTGCATCACTACGTGTGCAGACTATAGTGCTGAATTAAGCTCAATTCTTCTTAAGATTCTGCTTCTTCCTTCCATGACCAGTGTGAGGATTCCCTACACCTCTTCTTTTTACTCCATATTCTGTACATCCAGGGTTTGTGCCTATCACATAAGCAGCAAGAGAAGCACCTATATATTAATATAGTTTAAGTGTTTAAGAGAAAAATACCCTCTCAGTTTGTTACCATCCTCATATCTCTTCTATGGTTTTATACATTCCTAAACAGATGGCAGCAGAGAAAAGCTCAGTTACCCTGAGAGATGTCTACACTGCTGTCCTGGGAGCTAGCCTAAGCCACATGAATGAGTTGTTTCCAGGAGATCCAGTCAGCAGCCTTATCTGAGGCCAGCTAGCCTTAGAGTTGGCATAAAGTGGCAGGTAGATTATTCCTGTCACCTCCAGCCTTCCTGTCCTTCCAGCTGAAGCAACTGAAATTATGGACCACAAAAACTCCCCCTGTCACGGCCTATTCAAACTCCAAATTCACAGAATCTGTGAGCAAAAAGAAAAGCCACCAAATTATAGGCTGGTCAATTGTAAAGCAAGGACAGTTGAAACAGTGACAATCCTGTGACTTGAGTTTCTGAGACAAGAAAAGGTCACATGGAGCAACATGCAAATGATGTTCAAGGACAGGATGGTGAAGACCTGTGTGGGGCTGTATTATCTAGCATGTCAGGCCTCACATTCCCTACAACGCTGCACAAAGAGCATTTAGCCTACTTGGGTTATAATAACAAAACCCCATACACAAGATGGCTTCACAACAACGTCAAGTTATACCCACAGATCTGGAATGTGGGAAGTCCAGGGTTCAGGTGTTGGCTTGTGGGTGACTAGTGAAGGACCACTTCCTGGCTCATAGATGGCCATGTTCTGATGTGTCTCCAAAGGTCTGAGGGCCATCTCTAGGGACTTTTGATAGGAACACCAATCTCTTTTTTCTGGAGGTACCACTGTCATGACTCAATGTCTTCTGAAGTCCCCACCTCCAAATTCCATCCTGTGCGTTTTAGGCTTCAACAAGTCAACATTGGAGGAATGAAATCATGTAGTCTGTAGTGTTTGGGCAGCTTCCTGTAAAAGTCTGAGCGCTTTATAAGTTGTACATGGAGGGAATTCCCAAGGTCCCAGAGCTACATCCAGGCAACATCTAGGGAGGCTGCTTCTCTTCCCAGACACTTGCTCTGTGCAGAGATTTTTACACTTTAAAAAAAAAGTGTCCATTCTGTAAGGTTTTTCTCAAACCAGTAAAATTGTCTTTTCAATTGCTTTGAAACATGATTACTACAGTAGTACAGCCACCGGGCATCTCTTTATCTCAGTACTGAACTCCACTGACTTTAGTTCCCCTTTCGTGTACGGTATAGCTAGAGTGAACTGTTAAAACAACAATCTAAAATACTGCATGACACTAACAGCTTTCAGACAACTTTGGTCAGTTTGTACTTTGTTGTACTATGAACAGCTAGTAGATAAACCAGTGAAAAATGTTAAGACATACAAATGTCTGACCTATTCCAAGCTGCGCTTGCCAGCTAATTTCCACTCGGCTGTTTATAATGTACACAGGCTTGCGACACCTAGAGTATAAAGAGCTAGGTAATATATGGGCTCTCTTCTGTTCTGTGCCTGCCTGCTCTGGCTTCATACACCTCAGAAATTACAAAATCAATGAGATAAAAGCCACATGCCACCCCGCTCTTTCTGTGCTCTACTTACAGCCCAAGAGACTGGGGTCACTTCAGCCCTCTGGAGATGCTCTGGCAGTCGGAAAGCGTCTCTTCCCACACTTTACTATCATAGTTCTTTGATCTTCGGAATGGGTCCTCTCCCTACCCATTCGTTCCGGCCTTGTCTGTTTGCACCCCCACTGCATCCCAGGCTCTCCCTGCTCTGGTTCCTGTTCGTGGAGCTTTGACTTGAGGGCTCTTTGTGCCACCACGGCTAGCAGTCCCCCCTCCCTTTCTTCCACCCACACACCGTGCTCAGACCTTGCACTGGTGCAGAAATAAATGGTGGTGTGATTCTCCACTTACACTTCTCCTTTCCTTCTCTGTAACTCTTCTTTAAAAAGAAAGAAATAGTTAAACATAGAAAAGCTGCTAAGTGTTGGGGTACCTCCAGAGCTCCCCTAATTGTTACTGCTTTGCTGCTCTTTTGTGCCCCTCCCCCACTGTCTGGCCATTCAACTCAGACACTTCTGAAGAAGCACTTTTGGGAAATCTTCCTGGCACTCTCACCCTCCACGCAGCAAAGCTTCACCTCTTCTTCAGAGCCCCTAACATTTCTCACACATACTCCTTTGTCTTCCCAGCTGTAGCACTTACGCACATGGAGCTGTTCACAAGTTTCCATCTTATTCAGCCACAAGTTCCTGGAGGGAGACGGTTTCTGTTTTTCTCTGGGTCCGGAGTGCTGGACACAGTGCCTAGCATAGTTCACACTAGGACGCATGCTGGGAAGCCATTTATCCACATGATGAGTGGTTACAATGCGAGGACAGTCCTCCCTAGTTTCTCATCCCTGATCTAGACTTCTTATGCCAGCTGCCAAGTCTCCCTTGACAATAAGTAGACCTCCACGGTCATCTTCTATGGCTTCTGTTCAGGACTCTAAGCACCCTGCTCTCTCAGCCCCGCCCCCTTTTCCTTTCACAGGATGATCACACCTGTCTGTTCACACACATAGGTACATTCCTCTATCAGATTCCTTCTCATCCCCATCTGCATCTGTCCTGTTTTCTCAGTTCTTCTCAAGAAGGAAATACCCATGTTCCCTGCTGTACAGCACACTGGTCTGTTATAACAAGCTTCCTTCGAGGCTGACCTGGATGGACACAACTCTCCAGCTGCTACCAGTCTCCATGCCTTGCAGAAGACCGGGAATATATTGTTTTAGGAAACTAAGCTTTTTATCAGTTTTGTGAACCAGCTCCTGGTGTATGATAGCCAGTCAGTTTACCTAAGCATCTTTCTTGTCCAGTCCCCAGAGCATTTCAAATGCTTTCAGTCTTTCTCCACCTTTGGCCATGTCACCTCCAGACCACTCCTCAGCTACTGATATTTGTGTGTCTCCTTCAAGACCTTGCTCACATGGTCACTGGCTGGGAAACACCCCTGGAAAGCCTTCCCTTTTGACCACCTCGAAAAGGAAAAGAATAAACTCAGCCCTTGTTTATGTCTCCTTAACCTTCCACAAGTAAATATATTTTCCACAGTAAAATATCCGTTCTATTACACTATGCACTCCTACATGGGATCCGTCACATCCTGACACCATGTTTTTTGCATTCAATCTTACTCACACACAGGGTAGATCCATGACTAAGAACATTGTACAAGCTCTGAGAAATAATTAATTACCCTTTAAAACATGTCTTGAGGGCCAGTGAGATGACTTGGTGTACGAGGGTACTTATTGTGAAACTTGATGACCCGAGTTTGATTCCCAGAGCCTGTATGACAGAGGGAGAGAACTGACTGTCGCATTCATCTTCTAACTCTGCATGCACCTTGGTACACACACACAGCCACATACACACACACACACACACACACACACACACACACACACACACATCTTGAGTTCTAGTTCATGGTTGTAGAGTGCCTATCCTTGCCTATTGAGTGGTGTGTCTAATGGCGGAACTGAGGTGAAGGCTCTTGGGACTCCTAGTCAGTGCACAGCAGAAAAAGGGAAGATGTGAAAGGAAGAAAACATGGCTCCCTGTTTTCTCCCTACGAGCTTAGGCTTCCTTGAAATAAAGCTCAGCAAGTTTTGAATGACTATGATAATGTGTTGGCCTCCCACTCCTGCTTAAGGAACAGAAGAACTAAGGGAATCTTGGGCCTTCTTCTTGCACACTCTCATTAGTAAAGCCTGCTTCCTCCATTGAACCCACTCCTGCTTAAGGAACAGAAGAACTAAGGGAATCTTGGGCCTTCTTCTTGCACACTCTCATTAGTAAAGCCTGCTTCCTCCATTGAACCTCACTCTCCAGTTTTAAAGGGCTACTGTTCAATTCCCAAGTCTAGAGATTCTGTGAAAGATATCTGCATTTTCCATCTATTCTGTTAGTTGCTCCGCATTAGCCAATGCTATTTATGGTTGCAAGAAATATTATGCAGAAGTGTATAGAGATTTTTATTTCCATTTAATTACTTTTGATAAATACATTTTCCAAACCAAATTCACAATCTTGAGAAAACAATGGCATTGTTGGTGTGATAGCTTTGAATTTAGATTATATTTTGATAATAGAATATAGGGAAAATATCTTTGTGTTTTTATTCCATTTTCAAAGAAACTGATGGTGGGGTTTCTCTTTCTAATTTAAACATTCCCCTGCAGTGTTGATAACTCAAAGCAAATCTCATTATACACAGTGCATAAGAACCAGAAAATGATGCTGGATCGAGTTGAGAAATGAAACAGTCATTCCAGCCAGACAGGAGAGTTATAGGAAGAATCTTTGAAGCGCCATCTACTTCACTTATCTCTACGCACCATGACAAAGGGCAGCACGACATACTCAACCGAACTGTCAAAAGTGGCCTTGGTCCCCAAGGTGTCTACAAAACATAGACACACAAATTAAATTATACAATAATGTGTTACAGTATTTGTCCCCAGTGCCAAATATAGAAAGTGTGCATGAACCCACAGGCATAACTGGAAATGTCCAAGAGCTATAAACAGAAACAGGAAGGAAGGCATGCAGTATTTGAATAACTGGGGGCGGGGCGCCCCCCCCCCCCCCCCCCCGCAAAAATGAAAGTGACTATGGCCATAGCTTTTAAGAAACACAGGAAATGAAGCAGTGACTGGAATATTGGAAAATGCAACATACTTGGGGGTCACATGTGGAAAGCTTGGGTTGACAAGGCAAGGAACCAGGAAAGTAGAGTCCAAGAGAGTATAAGCAGGCCTTGGACACCACACAATTGGGTTAACAAGGAGAGAGGCCACAGGGGAATAACGGGTTTGTTGCTGTTGTTGTTGTTTTGGTTTGTTTGTTGGTTGGTTGGTTGGTTGGTTTTGGTTTTTCAAGACAGGGTTTCACTGTGTAGCCCTGGCTGACTTGGAAATCACTTTGTAGGCTATGTTGGCCTGGAACTCACAGAGATCCTCCTGTCTCTGCCTCCAGGGTGGTGTGCCCCGCCACCACCAGGCAGGGGAATAGCAGTTTCGAGGCCACACTGTTTTTAAGTTTCCAAACCTAATTGTGGAGGCAGTAACCTGGAAGAGAAGAGGTGTGAGAGAGGCATTTATTGGCCTTGCAAACAGGCTGAAGAGAAGGCCAGGACTCGGGGTGAACGTAAATGGCAGAAGAATAAGATCCCCACTCCTCAGTAGACTAGGAAGTAAAAACATTCTGCTTTGTGGACACCCAAGGGAGTGTAAACATAACTGCTACTATTCCTTGAGAATGTGCTCTGTGCCAAACAGCATGAGGATAGTGATGCTAGCAGGCAACTGCATCATGAGGACTCTATGCCAAACATCGCTCAAAACAGTACCAATGGGGATGCAGAAACAACACCTAACACCCTCTTGTGATATCACATATAAGTCTTCCAGCAGCCCTGCAGGACACACATGCACGTCCCCACACACACACACAGGCACTTGCACACACACACACACACACACACACATACAGGCACTTGCACACACACACACACACACACACACACACACACGGGAGTCAGTGCATAGAGAGGTTAAACAACTTGTTGACAGTTACTAGGAAGCCATGGTTTGAAACCAGGGAGCCGGGCTTCAGAGTGTGAGCTCATAGCCAGCGTCCATACTAGTGAGTTTGGTACACGCCTGGCCGTCTTGCCACAGTTGAGCCCAGCACCGTGGAACAGCGGGCTTCCTGGGCAGTTCACTGTCGTCTACCAGATTTTGACTCTTAGTGACGTTTTGGTGGAGATATCTAACGCTCTACCGACGGCTGACCACAGAAACTTCTAAAAGGAGGCAGTACCCATGCTGTTTACTGAAGTCATTCACAGGGAGTCTAAAGCCTGAAGGTAGAGAAATCAGTGAGGAAGGAGCATGGGGTGCTGCCTCATGAAATGCATATCATAATAATAGTTTAATTAACTTGAAATAATTATATTATGCATGTAATTTATTCTATCACCAGGTTGCATTGAAATTTTTATTGGCAATTCTGAATACATGTACTAAGGATGTTAATAAAAACATTTTGACTGTGTTTTATTTTCCTAATTGCTCCAGTTTTCCTTTTTTCTGGTTCAATAAGGATAATGATGTAATATCAATATGAAAATTTCACTTAGTTTGAGGTTTGGCTTTTTGTTTTCCACTCTAGGCAGTGTGTCAATAAAGAACATACTAATTCAGTACAGCATAATAAATATAACTGAATAATATTTAAACACATTAATAATGTAAATGGAGAAAATTAAATGACATTCAGAAATACCCCTAAATTTTTAAAACTTGCTTATCAGAAAGACAGGGAACTTTTTCAAATATGATTTTTATCACAAGCTAAACCCCGTTACCTTCTGGTGCCAGAGGCAGGAGGCAGAGAGATCCATCATTTCCCAGGCTGCCATCTAAAACACAGGAGGGCCACTTCTGTGTGTCATCGGGCCCTAAATGATATATGCTCCCTTAGCCTGGCAACTCTTCCTCTGTGCTCCAAAAATATCCCCAATGGCTGGCTCCCCATGTGAGCCACATCCCTACAATTACTCTTTGCAAGGGGGGCAAAAAAAGAATGAAATTTGTGAGAGTAAAATCTGTCCCCAATCATAAGAACCCTGAGGCTAAAAATCTGCTGTATCTTTTCCTCTTTCTGAAATAATATTAAGCTCGGGCGTGTATAATTATACAGGAACCACCAGGCTGTGAAGGATGAGAAAATATAACACAATTATCTCTTCACAAACCTCAGCTGAAGTCTGACAGAAATCAACATGAGCTGAGAACACGCCTCTCCTCCCCTTTCCCTCTCCAGCATAACCCCTGCCTTCAAATGGCTGTCTACCAGCTTTCATGTTGAGGATGCTGCCTACATGCCTGTCACTGGACACCTGGAGTGGCCTGGCAAGCTTTCCATGGAGGATGGCCCGTTCTAAGGAGGAGGGGAGATACAGGAAGCCATTTGCTTGTTTTGATGTACCGGGAACACTGACCTCAAAATCAGTTGAAAATCAGCCCAGACTAGGAGGCAAACCATCTCTGTTCTGCATCAAGAGAGAGAAGGAAGAGGCAAAGAGCTGTTATGTGAGGTGGGAGTTGAGAAGAAATTAGCCGCAGGTCATTTGGAAGAAAGAGGATGAAAAAACGCCAGACTTGTGTTGCCCAATTGGCAGGATTCTTGCAGAGGTACCCTCTGTTCACCGGAAACCTCGCAGGCGTGCATATAAGGATCTCCGTGAAAAGGGTGAAGTTGGACTTCCATTCCCAAAAGAGCCTCTGGTCCAGCACTGCTCTGCTGGGTCCGTGTGGCTGCCTCAGGCCAGTGCTTCTGTCTTTACCCCTCTGCTTCTTACCTCGGTGTTTCATGTCTGGCTCATTCTTTGCATCTTGTTTTTTGGTGCCTCATTTACTGTTATCTGTGGACAAACTCTTGATCCCTCTTTATTCCATACAAACTAGGAGACATCCCCACTGCAACACAAAGTCAGCAACAGACCCTGGAACTCCATCCTGGGCCAAGTGCCCCAGATCCCCACCAGACTGAACTCACATAAAGTGAAATGAAAAAGGATGCTATTGATGGCAAGCTCATTTCTAAGGTTCTATTTTGGGGGAAAAAATTGCCCTGGGGGTGATTTTCACATTTCTGCCCCATTGCAAAGCCAGGCTCTCACTCGTGACCAAAGCATGGGTGGTAAGGTAGGGCAGAAGGAATGGGGTAGACTGTGGGGGGAAAAATCAGTTTCCTTGGATACATCATCCTTATCATCACAGGTCTCTTGGGTCATGCTAACCCTCATAACCCAGTGTGGATAAAGCATGGTCTTAAGGAAACGATCCAGGTCAAAAACATTGTTACCAGAGGTTTCAAGATGGCTGGACAGAAGTGTCCAGCACTCTCCTGCTCCTCCACAAAGACAAAAGAACCAGGCATCAAGTGTGGAACTACATCATGAGTTTATTTGTTGAGAGATCGGTAGAGAAAAACTGAAACCGTGTAAGACCCAGGTACCTAGGGCAACAGCACAGTGGCTTAAACAGGATATTCACTTTGCTACTCCAGCGCCATAGCAGTAAGGAGTCTTCGGTCTGCGGGGTGAGAGTGACAGAGAGGCTGGACACCATCATCCATGTGGATGACTGCAATCCTGACTAGTGGAAGGTCTCAGCAGCTCTCACAGGCTGGCAGCTGTACAAGATAAGGAGCCTGAGAGCCGCACAGCCACCTGGCTTTGGGAAAGGATTGACATCATTGCTTCTTTCCATTGGCACTGGTCATGCCTACCAGCTGTTCTGACCTCTAAGTTTTCCGGTCATTGAGTCTGGCTTCCCAAGCAATGTCAGCGTCTGTGTATCCAGTTCCCTACTTTAAGTTCAATCACTGCTAAGCACAAAACGTGTTTTCCTTTGTCCTGGTTAGATCCCCTTTGCTGCAACTTCTGCCATCAATATCCCCTTATTTTCCAAGCTACTGGCTGCGGCTCTCCCCATCACATCCAGATCGACTCTGGAAGATGAAGTGGGGTACAAAGGTTTTATATCTTGGCTAATTCTGCAACTTCAGACTATCTTTTGGACAATCATACACATTTCTGCTTATGCATAACTCATTGGTCCACATTTAAACATTGCAGCCATCAACAAAAGACACACATTTTCTGAACAAGCGAAAGATGAAAAGTTACAATCTGGGAAATTCTGACATTAAGTTGTTTCTTTCAGTTAAAATCAAATGAATAGTTGTCACTTTCAAATCTGCCCAATTACTGAAATGCATATGCTAATTAAGTTATCCCTTCAAATCCCAAGAAGGGGAGGATGATGTTCCAGCTATCTACTGCTGCAGGGTAAACCAGCACAGCATGCGTATCTTGAAACACCTATTTAGTACCTTTCATGGCTCTGTGGGTAGCTGGGCTCCAGGTGAGTTCTCTCCTGAGGTGTTGTGTGGTCCTATGTAATAACCAGGGCTTGGGTCTTCTGAAGGAGCAATTGAGCTAGATGACCACGAAACTCCCTCTGTGGGCCAGGACTAGGTGTTGGCCAGGAGACAGAAGCTTGCTAGAGACATTTGACTTATTTCCTCAGCAGCCTTTCCATGCAGTTTGGGCTTCTCACAGCATACAATACAGCACTGGGACTAACTCTAAGATAACACCTCAAGACACCCAAGCAGAAACTTCCAGTCCCTCACAGCTTAGACTTGGTGTTTTCCAGTGTTAGTCTCTGAGGCAGACAGATTCAAGAGTAGAGGAGTTAGCTCCATCTCCCAAGAGAGAAATGGAAAGGGAGAGACACATATGCTTGAAAACGACGTGGGTCTTTGTCCATTCCTGTGTAACCCTGCCTCAGACACATTCCCTCTCTGAGCCCAAGCATCTCCAACTGTTACACAAGACGATTAAACAAGATTGCTTTTACAGCCCGCACCTGCTGAAAGTACTCAGCGCCTGGCTCACTGTGAACAACGACATCTGTATCTGTCTAGCTATTGGTCCCGAAAACCAAATCAAATGAAAGGAAAAAGCTTAAATTTCTAGCAATTCTTACAAGGTCGCTTTTAGACGGAGAATGTAAGAAAATAGATGATTAAAGAATTTTCAGAAAGTCCACCCATGTTTGACAGCTGTTGGGCAGCAAAAAAGCAACGTAATTCCACTAAATTAAAAGCTTCTGCAGAAAAGGAAGTATGGAAACGGGGAGTCGCCTTTCCCAGCAAGCATACCCCGTGAACATTAACTTTCTATTGCAAATCTCGGAGCATGTGAAGCCTTCTGTAGCCTAAGGTTTTGCTCTTTTCTTTTTATTCCAGAGGCACCACCAGCACAGAGAACATAATTTTATCATAGAAAATTAGAGCCAAAGGGGACCTCAAGGTCGTCTCACCCAGAGCACTGACAAGGGACAGAAGAGTATAGACTGTATACACCCACAGTGACAGTCATCCCCAGATTAAGTGATTCCCCAATATCAAACAATGAGCCAGTGAATGAGCTGGGGCAGCTAGCGAAAGAAGGACCTGACTTTCAGCCCAGCCTCGCAGAGGTTCCCAGGCCCTGACTCTCCAAAAGTGCTCTGTAAACAGTACTTGCTTCCTTCTACTTCTTCTGTCTCTACCTACCTCTTTCCCTCTCTCCACCTCTCCTCCCTGCTCCCCCTCTCTCCCTTCCTCCTCTTCTCTCACTGTTCTCTTACTACGTGTCTGAGAATGCTCCACGCCGACCCTGTGCTCCCTGAGTCCAGTTGTTCACATTCTACCACCAAGGAAAAAGAAGGCTTGTGAGTTAAAGGTGTGACCAATATGGCATGATGGGTCAACAACGGAGTGTCACAAACGTCAGTGGCAAAGTGGCTCCGAAATGGCACCTTTTTCTCTCCACCTTTCTCCTAAGGACTTAAATTTGTCGCATCCTTTCTCTGCAGGGTTTGGGCCCTTTATTTACATTATTTGGTACACATACATTTTTGTGTGAGTGTGGTATTTGTGTGTGTGGTATACACACATGTGTGTATGCTGATAGAAAGCCAGAGGATAATGTCCAGTACCCTGTCTTATTCCTCTGAGATGGGGTCTCTTGTTGAGCCCACAGCCAGCCAGCAAGCCCTGTAGTTCTGGTTCCCACCACCTCCCACAGTACTGGGATAATTGTCTTCTTTGGGCAACTGGGCAATACTCCGTGTGTGTGTGTGTGTGTGTGTGTGTGTGTGTGTGTGTGTGTGTGTACCTATATACATTATGTATATATGAATAGAGATTGAGTTAAATGAGGATAAACATAGTTATGAAATGCAGAAATACGATAGTATTTTCTATCCATATTGTCTGGCTAGGAAAAATCTTCTTTGGCTTGGCTTCTTTTCTTCTTCATGGGAGTCCCTCAATTGTCCCTGGGAGAAAAGAAGAAAAGGCCTCGTTTCCCAGGATCCCCTTGGGCTGCTTGGCAGCCTTGGCCTCTTCTCCTGTTGATTCTTGGCCCCAGCAGAGAAGCAACATCTGCCACTCTGTTTGAGTTTCACAACTCCCTTGTCTGTGTCCAAAGGACTTCATAACATGTATCTTTTAAAATGGTAAAACTTGAAATAAGTTTCCCCATGAGAAGTTTCACAATGTTGAGGTAGCAGAAGAAAAATAATTAGGATAACTACAGATAGCGTGTCCATAACATTCCTCACACAGGGGATGATTGTCCCAGTCCCGGCCTTCTGGTCCATGTGGTCATCTTGGTTTTCATAAAGGAAAAGGCAGGATTCAAGTGGCTTAAAGGATTTGCTTGCAAGGTTATCTAGACTGCCTCTCCCTTCCCCAAGCCATTCAATGATAAAGTGAGCCATAAAGTAGCACAGAAACCAACTTGGTATTTTCTTGCCAAGGACTAGAGTTTGGGAAACACTATATATTTCCAGTTCTCAAAACAGTGCAGTCACTTGCTCGTGGACCCCGATGACGTGGCTGCATCATGAATTAGCTGGATGTGCATCTGATCTCCACACACTACCATGTAAAGAGGCATCTACGCTGCCCAGGTGTGATTACAGGGATCAACTGCTTTCCCTAAATAGATGGACAGAATCTTACCTCCGGTGCCTTTTCCATCCCCAGACACGGAAACTTTCCATCCCATTTCTTCATCTCTTTCTTCCCGCTATTTAGCATGACTGGGGGGGGGGCTGGGGTACACTTCTTCATAAATCCTGTTTCAGAAGCTATGCCTCATGCTCTCACCTGGCAACACTCTGACCACTAGATCCCATGTCTGGTATCACATCATACTCAATGCTTTCTCTGAGCCAAAGAAAGTGATAGGAATTGAATCAACAAAAACAGGAGTACCTTGAGGCTGATGTTTGGCTTTTCCTGATAAAATATGTATACTTAAAACAGCATTGTCCTCTAAGACATGAGGCTCATGCCATAAATGCCGAGACTTGAATGTATCAGAGAGTCTGACATTTATTGGCAAGGCAGAGCCTTGCCCAGAAAGACTCCATGTAAACAGCACATGGTATAACAGAAACTGAAAATACTCACAAAGGGATTAACATTAAAAAGAACTCATATCAACTCAAAAGCAAAAATAGAAATTACCTAATTTAGAAAGGGCCAAAGGACTTGAATAGACACTTCTTCGAAGAGCATACACAAATGAAAGATGATTGGAATTTCTAATCCTCAGAGAAATGCTAAGTAAAACACACAGAGGCTTCACCTCACCCCTGTGAGGACTGCCATTATCACAACAGCAAATGGAAAGTGTTTTTATGTCTTGGACAAACTGAGGCCCTCCTTCACTATTGGGAATGTGAAATGGAGCCACTGCTGTAAACAGTGTCTCAAAAATCAGAACTGGCATGCAACTGAGCAATGCTGCTGTTGGATGGACCTTCATCCCAAGGAACTGAAGTTAATATTCCAGAAACCTACTTGATCCCCATGTTTATCATATCATGACTCACAACAGCCAAGAGACGCAAGTGTCCTCATTTCCACAGGTATATGGATGAGGATGTATACGCATACAGTGGAATACAGTTCAGCCTTAAGAAAAGTCATTCTGTCATATACTACAATGGAGAGGAACTCTGAGGATGAACCCTAAGGTAAATGAAAGCAGAATGAATACTATGATCCCACTCATACAAGATATCTGAAGTAGCCAAACTGAGCTGGGAATGTAGCATGGTAGTGGAGTGCTTGCACACTGTATGCAAGGTACTGGTTTTGAAAGAGTAAACAAACAAATAAATCAAACTCATAGCAGCAGAAAGTAGAATGTCAGTTGCTGGGGAGAGGATGATTGAGGAGTTGCTATCAATGGCTACAGAGTTCCAGTCATGCAAGAAGAAATAGTCCTGGAAAAGCAAATGCTTTAAAAAAAAAAAAAAAAAAGCATTAAAAAGAAAAATTAAATTTGCAAGCTCAGGGATGCAAGGTGTAGCAGGAATCTTAAAAGTTCTTATTAATAAAATCAAACCTGAGGCTAGTTATTGGGTGAACACTGGAAGATCAGAGAGACAGAACAACCTCACCTCGCCAGATCCTCAGCTGATCCTGTTTCCTCAGACTGGAGGCCTCTGAGTCCTCATTCGGAATGGGTCTCAGCTGAACTGCTGCTAGAAGCCTGAAAGCTTAACCAGCCAAATGCTTAACCAGACCAAATGCTTTTAGTTTCTGGTCCTCACGCCTTATACATCTTTCTGCTTTCTGCCATCACTCCCTGGGATTAAAGGCTCACTTTCTGGGATTAAAGGCGTGAGTCACCATGCTTGGCTGTATCCTTGAACATATGAATTTCTGCCTCTGGAATGCGAGGATTAAAGGCGTGTGCCTATCCTTTATGTTTAATATGGTGGCTGTTCTGTCTCTGACCCCAGATAAGTTTATTAGCATGCACAATATTTCGGGGAACACAATACCACAGCAAGGTCAGGAATCACCGGAGAAGAAGGTGCAGAAAGATTGTTAGAGCCAAGGGGCTCTTCAGTGACATGACATGATATGACATGGCATGACAGTATAGCTACACACATGCTCAAGCCCTGAACAAGATCAAGCCAGACAAAACTCCAGCAGGGGAGGGGGAGGGGCACATGAAGTTCCACTCCTGGCTAAGAAGCTATAGGCAATTGATGGCTGCTGAGGGAAGAAGAGTCAGTTTTCTTCTGAGATGCAGGCCTTGTGGGGCTATCTATGCTCTAATAGATGTTTCTACATCCATATGCATACAGGCAGCCCTAAATGGACTCAGTGAGTATTATATCGAAGAAGGGGGGAGGGAGGGAGAGAAAGAACATGGAATTAGGAGAGGAAAGTATTGGGTGATACAGGGAGGAATTGGAGTGAGTGGGGTGGATTTGATCCAAATACATTATATACATCTACGAACATTAAAAAATATTTTAAAGGTATTGAAAGGTTGAAGATACAGCTCATCAGTTAAGTTACTCCTCTTGAAGAAGACCCAGGTTTGGTTCCCAGCACTTACATGGCAACTAACAACTGTCTGCAACTCCAGTTCCAGGGAATTCAATGCCATCTTCTAGACCCCATGGGCACTAGACACACAAGTGGTAGACAGACATATATGCAGGCAAACCCCTCATCTGCATAAAATGAAAGCAAATAAAATCTTTTTTAAATGTGTGAAGAGGGTAGATCTCCTGAACAAGTAGCTAAAACAAAATAAGAAAAGGAATATATTGAATAAATAAATGGAGAAGTAGGTATCTGCTTCAGACCAACAGATACCACTCAGCACTGTATAACATTTTCCTTACCGGCTTGAAATACTAATCCATCCTGTACAGTGATGAGGTCTGAGGGAAAGAAGCTAAAAATTAATTGTGAATATTACTAGATGAAAAGCAGCTTATTACCATAAATTGTACTTATGTTTCTCCATCTAAAGACAATGGCATCATAATGATGTAGTTGATGATAAGTTTTCTCAAATGTAATCAGAAATAAAAGTAATTGATCATAAAAAATACTCTTGCCGGGCGGTGGTGGTGCACGCCTTTAATCCCAGCACTCTGGAGGCACAGGTAGGTGGATCTTTGAATACAAGGCCAAGCTGGTCTACAGAGTGAGTTCCAGGACAGTTCCAAAACTACACAGAGAAACCTTGTCTTAAAAAAACAAAACAAAACAAAACAAAAAAAATTCCCCCCAAAAAAAAGCTTCTAGGCCTCACCATTTCAAATAATAGTCTGCTTTCCTAAAGCCAAGCATCTATCCTACTGAATGCCACTGAAGAAGGAATGATGGGTGGGACACATATAGAGCCCTAAAGCGTAACTCAGGCTGTTTTGTCCATTCTCAACCACTTAACATGCCAAGAAAGACATCCTGACTCATTGGCACCGTTTTGTGTCAGTTGTATGTGCCATGCACTCAACCGTCTAAGTCACAACTTCAAAAGACAAAATTAAACACCTCAGTGACCAGGTTTCCAAGCGGTAGTTTACTCATCTTGAGTACCAGCAAGCCCAGGATGGTTCTTTCCCGGAATGGCTTTGCCGTAGCACAGTAGGGCAGTAATCAGGCTATAAGTCGATCAAGCTACAAGAATAATGTGGCCCTGCTGAATGTCTTAGCTGAACTAAATACTTGCTCGTTTTTTATGGGACCTGAGCAAATTTTCATTTGACCTGAGCAATACATAGAACTCTGCCCACCCAAGACTGCTAATAAAATGATGAATCCTTCACAATGCATACACTATTTATGAGGAGAAATATAGGTTTTCTTTAGTAAAGAGCAATTCAATGAATGTTGCTAATTTCCCTGTAGTGAGCACACTGCCAGAAACATAATAGATGTATGTGTGTCTTTCCATAATGTCAGAATTTACTGAATAATTGTAAATTCATAAACTATGTCAGATTTTGGGGCAGTGGTGTGCCAAGTAGTCCCAATTTCCCATGGGAGCCAACCAAAGCAAATACAGGTTCTCTCACTCCAAACCTACCTACTAACACTAACACTCAGAGGTTCTAGGAGTTCCAAAGAGGCCTTCCTGGGAGGCAGAAGTCAGAAGCTGGGTGGTCGGATGGCATTTCCCCGGGGCCTTTGCCATGGCACTGTTAGATGTCCTTTTCTATGGAGTCCAGGTGAAGGCATTATACCCATTCCTTAATTGACAAGCTCTCTGGCCTGTTTTTTTTTTCTAGTATGATTATAATACACTCATGTACTCACATGGTCCCAATTTACTTTGTGTACTTATGAATAAGTTGCTTATCAGTCTGTGTCTCCTATGAGCTTTCGGGACAGAAGGTGCTGTTCATGTATCCAGCTCAGGGGAAGGAGTTATCCTCTGTACTCAGGGTGGAGTCAAATGCCATTTGGAAAATTGAGTCTCTGAAGACAAAGTGTATAGCCTAAAACAAAAACTTTACGTAATATGAAGGTAACTTAGGGCAGGGTACAACCTGATCTCAGACTCCTAAATGCAGTGAGCATGCTCTGACTTAATTCCCATGGCAGCCTTGAGAAGCAAAGAACAGGCCAAAAGAGGGATGATTAGTCTGTCCATATTTTTATCCCAAGATTGGCATCTAAAAGTGGAGATTTCCAGGCTATGGAGACAGAAAAGATAATAGTCCATAAAATATCATAATCTTTAGATTTGTGTCTATTATAATGTCTACACATGGAAAACATGGCATTGCTTGTATTTTGAATCAACTATTTTATATGAATGCAAATCAAAATTTAGTTTTATATCTTATAGATATTCTTTAAAGAAAATCAGCTTTGCATGTTTATTTAATATATATTGATATTGGTTATTTTTATAAACAGGCATCCTATATCATATACATGAAATAGTTGTTTAATTATGTAGCTGTACAGGCTCATTAACGATCCTTCTTCTGTGGGAGTTCAGGTGGTGAGGCCATGGATGAGTGAACTATTGGCTGTACCAAGGAAATGTACTGTGTCTTTACCCAGTTCTGACCTTGTAATCTGTAACTAACGTTTTTCTTTCTATTAACATGTGCTTATTGACCTTCCAAAGTTCAATACCTAGTAATAGCAAACCCCAAGAGTTACTAAGGACAGGCAACAAAGAGGCAGTACTCTATAGGGAAGTGGAGTTTGGTTTTCATTTTTATAGAGAGTCAATATCAGGATAGCAGACTCCAGGGTCCTCATACCTAAGCAGTTTGGGAATAAGGAAAGCAGCATGACCCGTTCCTCTCCTCCTGACAGATGCTGATGCCTCCTAAGACCACAGCAAGTACTGCCTGCACTGGAAGGGTGGTCACGTGGTCGGGCCTGCATTATCCTCATGTGGAGTATGTTTTTTCAGGTAGTATTCCCCAGCCTGCTTTGCCATTGATAACAATAATTTAAAAATCAATAATGATAGTAATTACTACCAATATTTATTGAGTATAGACTACATACTTGGTACTATCTTTAAAACTATGAAAGTTTTACATGTAGGTGTTTATTTGATATCACATTTGTCTTAGTAACTTGTCCTGTCTCTGTGGTAAAATACCCTGACAAAAGCAATTAAGAGGAGGAAAGATTTATTCTGGCTCATAGTTAAGAGGTTCCAATCCATCACGGCAAGGAAGTCACAATGCCTGAGTCTGAAGCAGCTGGCCACATTACATCCACAGTGCAGGAACAGAGTTGAATGAATACTTGTGTTCAGCTTCAGAATCCTTAGAGAATGGTGTCAACCACAGTGGGCAGATCTTCTCACCTCACTTCACCAAATTAAGGTAATCCCCCACCCAGGCATGCCTAGAGGCTCTTCTCCCAGGTAGATCTCATCTGGTGGACAGCAGAGCTTAACCATCATAATATGCAATCATTTGTTCTAAAACCTGGGTTACAGCTAGCATTGAAACAGAGAGACATGGCATAGAATGCAATCCCCCAAACACAGGAAGGTTTGGCTATTTGGTTCACTGCAGTGTTTCCTGTGAGGGCTCTAAGATTACAGTCACATTCCAGGAGCTTAACAATAGTTTGTTAGATGCATAAATGAGCATTGCTTGTCTAAGCTCTCTATTTTGGCAGTTATACAATAATAATTGAAAGTTAAATATTTAGCAAATTGTTAAGACATTTTAGAATGGAAATTCCCTTTAAAATTTTGCGTGACTTGGCAGGTTTATCACAATCATTCTCACTTTTAATTACTCAAAATCTATTAATTTTGATAGAAAAAATGAGAGGTACTCCATTCATTCATTTATGGACTCATGAATTGATTTAATTCACCATATGACTTCTACAGTCTCATCTCAATGCCACATATCAGAGACATGAGTTGGAAGACAAAAATTGAGCAAAAAAAATGTTACTGATAAACTGTAGATCCATCTCCTCCACAAAAGAGGAGAAGGAGGATGAAGAAAGCCTGCTACGCTGACTGACATTCAAGAATAAATGTGGTGCTGAGAAACACGTGCTTCCATTTTTATACTTCCACTGAGGGGTCCCTAAGTATGGAGGAGACTGGCTTTTTACTTCATGGGTTCAGTGTGTGCATCTCTAAGAGGCTACTGTAAGCACTAAGTACTCTTGAGAAGTGATGCTTTATGTAACCTTCGTGGAAATTGTCTAGAGTTTGTAGGAATCAGAATCTGAGGCAAATGCTCTCGTGCTAACAGATTACTGAGTGGTATAAACCCAGAGGAGCATGGAGCAGAGCAAAGGAGAATGGGCCAGTCAGGAAAGACTGCACACATGAGAGGCATCACTGAGTCAGGCTAGACTTTGCCATCAGAACTGATTGCCTAGCTGAGCAGGAAGCCTTTCAAAAGGGCATATAGGGATGGTTACATTGCTGAATAGCCCACTAAATGGGTGAATGGGAGGTGGGAGGGGATTTATCTGATGGTTTCCTTCACACTTAGCAAAGATTGCTCCACCTGGAGATGCTTCTTCTACATTCTAGGTGGGTATCATGGAAGCCACAATGCAAACCACATCACCAGAAAGGAGGGGGAAGACTTTCTGTCTGGAGTAGTGGAAGGACCTTAACACCATCGAGGGATTTGGAAACAGGTGCCTCTCAGAGGCTCTGGTGCAGTTAGAGTTTTCTCCAGTCCTGCCTGGCCCACGGTCAGGACAAAATCTCTCTCACCTGCCAATCCCGCAGCTGCTCAGACCCAACCAAGTAAAACACATAGAGACTTATATTGCTTACAAACTGTATGGCCGCAGAAGACTTCTTGTTATCTACTTCTTCTATCTTAAATTAACCCATATCTATTAGTCTATAAGTTGCCACATGGCTCATGGCTTACCGGCACCTTACATCTCTCTTTTCATGGCGGCGGCTGGCAGCATCTCTCTGCCTCAGCCTTCCACTTCCCAGAATTCTCCTCTCTCCTTGTCCCGCCTATACTTCCTGCCTGGCTACTGGCCAATCAGTGTTTTATTTATTAACCAATCAGAGCAACACATTTAACATACAGAACATCCCGCAGCACTCTGGGGCTAGCCACACACAGTATCTAATAAAACCCAACAGGAAAACTAATCCCAGTAAGATGTTTCATATCCCCCAAAGACTTTGCACTTCAAATAGACTCCACTCAGTACCTCTGAGAGATCTCAAGACCAGAGGGAAACTTGGCATGATGAGTCGAAGCATATTTGAGATACCCTAAGGGTGAGTTGGACTACTTAAGAGGTTCCATTGGAGGGCAATGGGTCTGGATATGCAGAACAGATGAAAAATAAAATATATTTTATTTTATTTAAAAATAAAAATATATAAAAATTATATAAAAATATAATGGACATTGACTCTTAACTATGATACACGTGGAAAATGGATATGCATTCCTGCAGGGTAGTAAGATATGTGATTAGGAGGACTTAAGGTCATTTATTCAATTATTTATATTCTACCCTGCTCTCACTAGGAGTCATATTATAAAATTATTTGCAATAGTTCACAAGTAAAATTATGTCAGTGATTGAATTCAAAAAAGAGAAAATACATTAAGTATTTAGATATTTTAGAAGGGTCACTTAATTATGTTCAGAACTTCTGAAAGGTTTTGCAATCGCTTCAGTGGTAGTTGCCTTCCTAGCTGGGAAGTGCCAGGCATCTAATCGTGCTTAGACCAACTTCAAATACTTCAGGAAAAAGAAAAAGCCATACTACACAGTATGAAATCCTGCAGGAAAAGCCATCTTACATGTTCACACACACACACACACACACACACACACACACACTTTAGGACATATTCAATGTTAGTGCATTTACCTAAGTCACTAGCATCATGGGTGAACGAAAGACATCATGCAAATTCACTGTTAAGGCATCTGAGGAGGCTCAGAGCCTATTCCCAGGGTTACTTCTCTCTTCCCATCTGCCACTTTCCCAGTGTCTCCAGTTCTCCAATCACATTCAAATGTCTTCCAGGACATGGCCTTATCATCATCTCAACATCTGTGTCCATTCCTTTCATGAACACCCAGAAGGTAGTCTTACCAAAATCATTGGTGAATCAGGCAAGTGATACACACGCAAGTGGTTTCCAACTGAAATAGTGCTGATAGTGAGAATGAAAACATCCAAAAAGGAGGAATCGGGCACTGAGCAAAGCTAGAAACCCGGGTTTTTATAGCAGTACTTTGTTCCTTCCATGGGAAAATTATGAATACCTGTTCTACTTGCCAGAGACACACTAGGTACTGTGTCTGTGGAGATGCCTGTGTAACAGTACATAGAACACACTAGGGGAGGCAGTCCAATAAAGTAACAAATATTAACTGTAAAGCCAGGTGTTGTGATAGAAGAAACTTTGCTGGGGTACTGAATTGTCAGAAGATGGTTTCCACACCCCCAAGTGATGGTGCTGTAGGATGTCTTTCTGTATGCTGTGAATATGTGTGGCTTCCACTGGATAATAAATAAAGCTGCATTGGCCTATGGCGGGGCAGAATGGAGCCAGGCAGGAAAATAAAAAAAGATATAGTGAGAGAAAAATGGAGGAGTCCAGGAGAGGCTAGCCTGCTACCAAAGGAGCAACAAAATACCAGCAGATCAGTAACACCACAGCCATGTGACAACATATAGGTTAATAGGAATGGGTTAATTTAAGATGAAAGAGCTATCTAGCAAGAAGCTGAAGCAATAGGCCATATAGTTTGTCATTAATATAAGTCTCTAAGTGATTATTTTATAAGCAGCTGCAGGAGACTGCAGAGCCGGGCAGGACCAAGAAACTTCCCGCTACACGGTGGCATTTGCATTATACTCTTAAAAAAGAAAATGACTTGGAAGTAGCCAAAAGGGATAGAGTAGAATGTTCCAGATAGAGCAGTATACAGCATGACTTACTGAAGGAATTGAAAAATGTACTGTAAGCCACATAAGGGAGGTCTCTCAAACCATGTTAAGTGATTAGATTTTATTGTAAAAACAATGGGAGTTTACTGAACAGTTTTAAGAAAGGAAGTAATATAAGATAAGAGCCCTACAAAGAGGAACCTGGGTACTCATGGAAAAACAGAGGAGAGACCCAGGCAACACAGACGGACACCCAATGACAGAGCTCAAAGGGGAAGTCAGAATTTCTGAGGTTGAAACAACTGAATGTTGTGAGTTACTTGGGGACAAGGAGGACTCACAGATGAATACCAGTGTTTCTCATTTGAATCTCCTGTCATAGGATCAATGCTATTCAAGAACAGACTATTTAGGGAACAGAAGATTAAGGAAAGCAAACAGTGATGAAAATTTAAGCAGTGCAGAATTTGATATTCCTCTGGTTTGTTCAACTTTAAGTGACCAAATGAGACTGGACATGAGGATTTTGTGGGCACTTGAGTGAGATCTAAACTCACTGAGTGGCATAGATATTTAAGTGTGTGTGTGTGTGTGTGTGTGTGTGTGTGTGTGTGTAGTGTTGTAGTCCACGCAATGAGTGTAAATGAGACTGGAGAATAGGTTTGAAAATATAGTGAATTAATTAGAATCAATAATTTAATGTTGCTATTGAAAAAAAATAAAGTATCAATGGTGTCCAGGTGAAATACCTAGTCCTAAAATAGTTATGTCTTGAGTTGCTCTCCTTAGAGCTGATAGGACCAAGCATGACATCATGCAATCTATTAGCCAACACTGCAGAAACAGCTTCACAAAGGAGTCCAAGCAATGAAGAGCCCAAAGACCAAGGTGAATCTAAGAGACGTTGAAGTAAATACAAGTGTTCAAATATTAGAAAAGCGTTAACATAAAACTGAATTTAGACTACTACGTACTCATATAGTCAACGTGCATTTCTAAGGCCACAGAAGCAGTACATTCCTCACACACAGGTGTTTCATTGGGGTTAAGGAAGACTTGGGAAGGTTTGAGAGAGATAACAACAAGTTCAGACAGAAAAGGGCACAAATCTTTAAGGTACTTTCCAACCTTAGACCTGTGATTCAGGGTGACATGCATGAGAAACATCAAGGAGGCAAAATTACTTCCATGGACTTCCTGGCAGATGTCACTGTTCTTAGTGTATCCTTTCAAGATGTAGCTGGCAACCCACCCAACTGTACCAAGTTTCCTCATTGAAATGGCACAGTATTTGCTAAGGTCCCTAAAGCTAATAGCCCGTACACTTTAGTAAGTATTCTTGAGTAGCATTTCTGACCACAAATTACCCATATACCCCAGCTCAGTGAATGTATCACATGCATATTTGGTGGGCCGAAAGGACTTTTCAAAGAAGACATGAGAGCTTCAAAGGAAAGCAAAGAAAATGAGTCCTGCTTGGCTGTGCATGTTGGCAAAGACAGGGCAATCCAACTCTGAGTCATGGATAAGCCATATTGAATCATTGTGAGCATAATGGACTTTCTAGTCCTTAAATGCTCACATGGGATAAGGAGAGTCCAGGAAGAAGGGGCGTGGACATAATGCCCTTCCCATGCCTCAAAACAGAAAGTAAGTTGGTTTGACATGGCTGAACTTGTCAGTGATATCTGCTCACATCTATCTTTGTACTGCTTCCGTGGCCTTAGAAATACACGTTGACTATATAAGTATGTAGTAGTCTAAATTCATTTTATGTTAACGCTTTTCTAATATTTGAACACTTGTATGTCTTGAGTTTCTCTCCTTAGAGCTGATAGGACCAAGCATGACATCAAGCAATCTATTAGCCAACACTGCAGAAACAGCTTCACAAAAGAGTCCAGGCAATGAACCCATATCAAGATGGATTCTAGCTGTGCTCCTTTCTTTGAATTTCATTTGCATAGGGACAATTTGAGTCACCTTGTTTTCTAGTGACCTGTTCAGAGAAGGCTTAACTCCTAGATGCAAAAAAGTATTTTTGGCCATCACATAACTGAATTCTGTCATTAGTTGGTTTGGTCCTTTCGTGATTGAGTACTGATAAAATTATGCCAACCAGGTGGTGAGTCCTGAGGAGTTTGGCCACACTTGCTCAGTTGGCTGTCTTTTTAGGTAAGAGCCTGAGCCTAGAGCTCACTAATGTAGTCAGCATCAGGAAATGAACAGACCCCTGGGTCATTCTCTCTATCGACTTCTCCTAAGGCTACACAGAGCAAGGGATTTCCTGGGTCACCAGGTAAGTGGGGGAAAAGTCTCCTCCACCAGGCTTTAATAAAGAGCCCAACTCAACCTGAAGGTTCTTAACGTATAAGCAAGGGTCTAGGGTATACTTTTGGAAATAAGAGCATAATTCAATAGTACAGTGTATGTTTAGCATGCAAACAGCTCTAGGTTTGATTCCTAACACATATAATAACTAAAAAATAAAACAATTTCTTCTAGCCCTGCTCCACCCTCAGCTGCTCTGCCAGCTCACTAACAAATGTAATAAACTGTCTATTTCTGATCAGTACCCTTACACCATCACTGCTCCTTCTTCTTTTCAGGCCTTTCCTGGGCACTGGTTTTGCTAAGGCAGTGTCTTTACTGTATGCGTGAACATGATCATCACTGTATTTTCCTGGTCTCTGCTCTTTGAAAGCTTCACGGGCAGCTGGAAATGTGCTATGAGGTTGGGGAAGCAGGGATTTAGAGCAGAATGCTTCCCCACCCTACACTGTATGGCAGGCTGGCTCTTCTTTTCAAATCACTTTCATGTCTACATGCCTACATTCCCTTATGAACACAGTTTGAGGCTCTGGCCCCTCTGTCCATCTGTCTATCCCATTTTATGTTGCCCATCTGTTGACATGGCACCCTACCCACTTATGAAGTTCTAGGCCAGATGCAATAGGAAAACAGCAAACAACATATCTCACATATCTACAAGAAAGTTCAGGAGCCTCAAAATATGGGGGCTTCTCCCTTATAACTTCCTCTTTTTTTGGACAGGTTTCATTACTGTGTTGTTGATCTTTAACTCATGAACTCAAGAGAGTCTTCTGCCTCCACCTCCCAAGTGTCTGGGACTACAAGCATGTGCCCCAAGGGGCCATTTTCCTTACATCTAGGACAATGATTCTCAACCTGTGGGTTGTGACCCCTTGGAGGGCTCCATATCAGATGTGTACACTATAATTCATTACTGTAGCAAAATTACATTACTATTAAAGGGTCACAGCATTAGGAAGGTTGAGAACCACTGATCTAGATAAAGGCTGGATCATAATCAAATTATTCAAAAACTTTCATAGCCTATATCAGGAATATGATAAATACAAGGAAGGATACTACACATTAGTTTTTTTATGACAGAGCAAAAAGCAACCATGAATCTTCAGAGCTAAACAGTGAAACAGGCAGACAGTACAGTGTATACTCAGCTCCCCCTCTCCACAGGGGTCCAGTGAGCTCCCACCAGTGAAACTGTGGGCAATGCTGAGCTTCACATATGCTATTTTATCTCCAACACAATATATATTATGATAAAATTTAATTTATAAATTATGTCCAATAAAAGATTGACAATAATTAATAATAAAATTAAAAGTACCACAGCAAAAACTAGATGACTATGACCTTTTTCTCTCTCTGGATTTGACTGCACTCTACTCAGCCCTATTCTTGTTGACCATAGTACCTAACACAGCAGAAAGTTGTGGATCTCTGCATCTGCTTCCATCAGTTACTGGGTGAAGGTTCTATGATGACAATTAGGGTAGTCATCAATCTGATTACAGGGGAAGGCCAGTTCAGGCACACTCTTCACTATTGCTTGGAGTCTTAGCTGGGGTCATCGATGTGGATTCCTGGGAATTTCCCTAGCACCAGGTTTCTCCCTAACCCCATAATGACTCCTTCTATCAAGATATCTCTTTCCTTGTTCTCCCTCTCTATCCTACCCTCCACTCCAGTTTACCCAGGAGATCTTATCTCTTTGCTCTTCCTAGGTCAATCCACGCATGTCCCTCTTAGATTCCTCCTTGTTACCTAGCTTCTCTGAGGTTATGGATTGTAGCCTGGTTATCCTTTGCTTTGCATCTAATATCCACTCACTAGTGAGTACATACTGTGTTTCTGGGTTACCTCACTCAGGATAATTTTTTCTAGTTCCCTCCATTTGTCTGCAAATTTCATGGTATCATGATGCAGAAATTCACAGCTAAGCACTAGGCTGAGCTCCTGGAGTCCAGTCGAAGAGAGAGAGGAGGGATTATATAAGAAAGGGAGGTCAAGATCTGGATGGGGAAATCCACAGAGACAGCTGACCCAACCTAGTGGAAGCTCATGGACCCTGGACTGACAGCTGGGGAACCTTCATAGGACCGAACTAGGGCCTCTGAATGTGGGTGACAGTTGTGTGCCTTGGGCAGTTTGTGGGGCCCCTGGCAGTGGGGCCAGGATCTATCCCTGGTGCATGAACTGGCTTTATGGAGCCCTTTCCCTAAGGTGGAATGCCTTGCTCAGCCTCCATACAGGAGGGAGGGGCTTGGTCCTGCCTCAAATTCTTGATATGCCAGACTTGTTGACTCCCCATGGGAGGCCTTACCCTCTCTGAGGGGTGGGGTAGGGGGGAGAGGAGAATCGGGAGGAGGGGAGGGAGGGGGAATTCTGGTTGGTATGTAAAATGAAGAAAAAAACTTTTAAATAAAAAGAAACACTTAAAAAAAAAAAACAGCAAATCGTAAAATGGTGAAGAGAGCCTATTATACCTCTTCCTGTCTTGACTTCAGAGTCTGTTCAACTTTCTCCACAAAGAGTTCTCCATTCTCCAAAGACTGAATTTAGAAATGAGGGTGAGGGTACCCCAACAGCTTGTTTCAGTGTGCAGAGACAGTCTACAGAACTCAGAAGTGCTTTTCCTTGGTTCCTTCTAAGGAACCAACTAATAATAGCAATGCATTTCCACATGTGTATTCAGAATCCACTTAACAACCTCAGGCATCACCCAGTGACTCCCGGTGGGGGACCTAAATTTACAATCATCAACTTACACATAAGCTTTGTTCTGACTTCAGCTAACTAGGATTTTTTTTTTTTTTGAGTTTAAGTTTTTAGAAATTGGATAATTTTTGTAGAAACCATGCTATTCTGTATTGTTACATTTTGTAAGAATTTAAAAATCGAGATATAAAAGGATACACAGAACTTCATGAAATTCCATTCAGCTTCACCCTCACGTTAAAGTTTCAGGTGACCATGGAATAATACAGAACAATTATAAAAATCTTAAAAACTAGCAGTGATACACTCTACAAACTTGTCTGTACCCCTCATCTGAATGTATTCGTTGCCTCCCGTGTCTTATTGTTTCAGGACTTAATTGAGGATCCATCTTGCATTTGGTTGTCATGTGTCCATCCTTTCTTCTAACCTCAGACGCTTCCTCATGACCATCATGCTCGTGGAAACTATTGTCTCATTTTTTTTTTAGACTATCCCTCAATTTGCCACTTCTGTCTCATAATTAAATGACATTATGTATTTTTGTTCAAAGTACCAAAGATGCAATATGAGCCATCTCAGAGCACCAGATCATGAGATACTTGGTACATGTTCTTAACTATGATAACTTTGGTCACTTAAGTGCTATATTCAGGTCTGTCTATTATTACTGTTCCTTACTTTGGAACCAGACTTTGTGAAGGCTCAATTCCAGCATGGTAGTTCCAGTGTAGTGATCACTGTGCACTTCTGGTTGCTTGTAAAGAAGGGAGGCCACAGTGTACCCCTTCCCCCCTGGATCCATGTTTACAGAAGGAGATAGGTGGCACAAACACTGCCCTCTGTGCCACTGTCATTGGCACAGGTAAACACAGTGACTTGAAGAAAAGTGATTAATCTAATGGTAAGACTTGTAGGTCTTTAGTTTTGAACAAGCCATTAACTTTCTCTTCAGCAAACACTGCTAATAGCGTCTATGTTGGAAGATGGATTTCAGTCTTAGATTGGAAATATAAGGTCCTCAGGTGGAACTAAGCTGGTAGTACTTGCTTAATGGAAGGATATCAACCATCCCAGGCAGGAGATGGAATAGATGTGTCTATTCAATGTAACACTGGTCAACTGCGTGTTCTTGTGCCCCCTTCCTTAGTATTCATAAGTCATTCATTTAAAAAGTCTCGATTGAGTGCTTACCGTGTGCAAAGTGTTGAATATGTAGTTACTTCTTTCATAGAAACTCTATTCTAGAGGAAAGGAAAGCCAAGAAACAATATGAAATGAAATACCAAATGAAATCAAACAATATCAAATGAAAACACACACACACACACACACACACACACACACACACACACATACACACACACACACACCATGTGAACCATTTTTAAGAGAAAAATAGGGAAAGGAACTATGCATATGGAACAATAGAAGAAAACTGTCAAGAGGCAATATTGTTTATGAACTCCAGGTTGGCAAAACTGCTCTAGACCAGTGTTGCTAGTGGATGGGGCAGTCAAGGCAGAAACTCTAAGACCTGAAAGGGCCTGGGTTGCTGTAGAAATATGAGGTGATTGAGCCTGGGTGCACATGCCTTCAGTCCCAGCTACTCTGGAGGCTGAGGTGGAAGAATCACTTGAGTTCATGAGTTTGTTGCCAGCCTGGGCAGTACAGTGAGACCTTGTCTTTAAAAAGAGGAGGAAGCGGTGGTGATGGTGGGACATGGTAAGAGTGGCTGAAACACATAAAAAAATCACTTGTATTTAATAGTCAAAACTATTCAGAAGGTTCATTTTTCCTGTAGTCTGGGCTTTTGCTCAACTTCACAAACTTTTCTAAGTTATTGATGAGGGTTTCTATTGTTGTGAAAAGACAACATGACCATGGCAACTATTATAAGGAAACATTTAATTGGGGTGGCTTGCTTACACTTTCAGTCCATTATCGTCATGGCATGCAGGCAGACATGGTGCTGGAGCAGTGGCTGAGAGTCCTACATCTTGCAGACCACAGGAAGGAGATTATGACACTGAATGAAGCTTTAGCAAAAGACCTCAAAGCCCACCTCCACAGTGACACAATTCCTCCAAAGCCACACCTGTTCCAACAAAGCTACACCTCCTAATAGTGCCATTCTCTATGAGATTATATGTCCAATTATATTCAAACTACCACACCTCCATACAGAGGAGACCGTATGAAGAGGAGAGGGAGAGAGAGAGAGAGAGAGAGAGAGAGAGAGAGAGAGAGAGAGAGAGAGAGAGAGAGAGAGAAACACCCACAAGCCAAGGGGAAAGAAGGTAGACTCCTCCCTGAGAGGCACCAGAAGGAAGCCAACTTCCAGATATTTCAGTCCTGGACTGCTGGCCTCTGTTATTGAGAGACATAATTTTTGATATATAAGACACCTACTCTTTGCTATGTCAGCTCTACCAAATAAACACAACATGTATGACTTGAGATAGACAGAAATATCTGCCATCCAAACAGTTAAAAGGGAAAGGAGTCTCCTACCCCAATTCAACCCCCTCCCTACCTTACCCTCACCATAAAATCCTGTAACCTCTAAAGTGATGGTTCTCAATTCTGCTTATCCATCATTAGAATCACCTGGGATTAAAATAAAATAAAAATAATTAAAGACATGGGCATGGGATATGGAATTTTCCAAGGTTTACAAAGAATTCTCATGTGTAGAGGGGTTTGAAAGCTCTTACAACCATTTACTGACATGATCCTCGATTCTGGGCCCCAAGATTAGCTGTGGTGGAGTCTCCTGGAACCTTGTTAGAAAGTCACATTCTTGGGCTCCATGCAAAAAATGCCTAATCAAACAATCTTAAAGAGGAATCTAAGAACTCATGTTCAGACAGGTATGTGATATGTTCCACATTTGAGAAAAGTTCATGGAAGGCACTGATGTTTTATGCATGATGGCCTCAGTAGAAGCAAGAAAGCTACGATCCCTTTCCACCAGAGAGTATTCCTCTACAAAAGTGTGTATATAACATTAGAAAGTTCAGAGTCTACCTCCGTCTGGTCCATGGTTATAAAGACCTTTGGAACGCAATAGCAAAATAACAGATAAATCGGAAGCAAAAAACAGACCAAAAAATCCCCACAAAGATAAAATGGGTGATAGACTCGGGTAGACATTTCTCAAGAGAAGATGTCCAAATGACTAACAAGAATAGAAAAGACAAATGCTCTGCTTCACTAATCATCCGGGAAGTGGAGCTGAAAACTCAAGTACCTAGCAATGGCTATTTCAAAGACAAAAGATAAGAGGTGCTGGCAGAGATGGGAAGAAAAAGGAGCTCAGCACACAGCTGGCAGGAATGCCAGACAATGTGGGAAGCAGCATGGAAATCCCACGGAAGTTAAAAATAAAACCCCCATATGATCTGGCAATCTCTCTACTGAGTGTGTGTCCAAAGGAGATGAAATCAGTATGTGGAACACACATCTACACTTCCATATGACTGCAGCACTATTCCTAGTGGCCAAGATATGGAAGCACCAACGTGTGCACCAGCTGAACAGATAAAGGCTGTGTGGAGCGTATACACTACAGAGTAATGCCCCCACCCGCATAAAAAGGGATGGAGTCCTGTCGTCCATGGCATTGTGGCTGAACTTGGAGATCATTACGCTTGGTGAACTAGGTCAGGCACTGAAAGACAAGTATCACATGGTCTCACTCCTGTCTAGAATATTGAAAAGTCAGTCTCATGGAAGAGAATGGTGGTTTTCAGAGGCTAGGAGAGCCATGTGGAAGAAGGGAGGGCAGAGGCTGATCAAAGGCTGCTAGTTACGTGCAGATAGGAGTAAGAGTTCTGGACTGCCACAGATAATGACATGTGTGTTTCCAATGCTGAAAGAAAGGATAGTAAATGTTTTCACCAGGAAGAAATGGTAGATATTTAAAGATATAGATGTGTTATACTTTTCTGAACATGATACTGTATGTACATATATATGTATATATATATATACATATTATGTATATACATTCAAATATCATATAATACCGCCATAAACATGGGTTTTATGCATCACTAAAAATACTTTTTTTAATTTTAAAAATAACTTGAAAGCCAGGTGTGATGGCTCATTCCTGTCACCCTAACACTGGGGAGGCTGAGGCTGGAGAATTACTTCAGGGCTAACCTGGAATACATTGTGAGTTCCAGACTCCAGGGCTGCAAAGTGAGACAATGCCTAGAAAGCCCAAAGCAAAAACAAAAGAAACCTTTGTTATTTCAACTTCAAATTCCCAAACTTTATTTTAAAAAGAAAAAAAGAAAGAAAGAAAGAAAGAAAGAAAGAAAGAAAGAAAGAAAGAAAGAAAGAAAGAAAGAAAGGAAAAGAAAAAGAAATTTTCTCACCTCTCCTTAACAATGTAATAAACTTCCCTATGCTTCCTTCCTGCCTGTCTAGCCATTGCGGGACAGCCTGGGTGGGGCTCATACCTCCTGCCTGTAGCTATCAGGTTTACAGGCCGGTGGCTGAACCGTGTGCTCACTTAGCTGATACAAATGGCAATATTTTTCCTAGGCTCACATGAATACAAACAGACCAGCTGTGAAAAGAGCAACATGTGTCTATAAAGTGCAAGCTTTTTTTTTTTTTTTTTGCTTCCAGTAGGGTGCATGAAGAACACAACAGCTTTTCTCAAATCAGAAGTATTTTTATATGAAAGTGACAAAGGAGAGATGCCATGGCAGGGAAGAGTTGTAATTAAAACACATCTGTGTCAATCAGAATACTTCTTGCTCTTATTGAGATAGAAGCGACGTATGCTGATACTGGGGTCAGAATCCTGAGCCCGAAACCAAGCTGACTTTTGAGTAGGCATTGATCTAAGCAAAACTAAAGGGAATATTGATAAAGATGATTTATTCATTGACTGACAGCCTCACATCTGGCATGTGCCTCCTGCGCTTAAGACCTAAGAAACACAGACGACAGGCAGCCTGCCGAGGCACTAGGAGGTCAGTGTTTGTTTGGTGGGCACCCTCAATGACGTTCCTTGGCTGTGTCCGGTGTGGATCCAAGTTCTGTGGAATATCAATGCCCAGGCTGAAGTTTGCTTTTTTCAAATGCACAGGGAAAAAGAAAGGGTAGTATGCTTTTATTTGCCTTTATGATTCTTGCTAGAATAGAAATATACAGTCTTTTCAGTCAAGCTGTGTCTCAGGCTCTAACAGGCTAAGGACTGAACAATGTAGCAAGAGTCTGGGCATCTTCAAATCCCTCACAATGTGCCAAGAGTGACCTTAGCTAAAACCAGCTGGGAGAGGTTTGTTGTTCTTGATTAAGCTATGCTGTGCCAACTTACTAGAACCTCTGATGACTTTTACCTACAAAAAAGGTGGGTGTTGTACACAGGCATGCACATGTACATACACAGAGAAATACGTTTGTTTTGTGAAAAATCTCGACCTATCATCATTTGATACTTTTCCCTTTGTCAAAACTTCCAAATGATATAAAAACAAAAAAGCTATTTTAAAAAAATACAAAATATATTTTAATCTCCAATGCTAGTCTAGGAAAGAAAAATGAGGAGTCACATGACTGAAAGTCCATATTGGTGTGAGATTTGAATACTTAGATGTGACAGCAAGCTGATTCATATTGGATTTTAATATATTCTGGACATGTAATGAGTTATTGATCTATGATAAACTAAGCTGACATTTGTAACTAATATACCATCAGTGTATCCAGTAAGAACAGGTTCTGGTGATGTTTGCAAATAGCTGTTGCAAAGGGATCATACACACATCTACAAGCATGCATGTTTGTTCACACTGCTGAGTATGCACAAAAGAAGTTTCCTTATTCACCTTAATACCCCTTGACTTGACGTTTTCAAACTCCTCTTTCCCTGGTTATTTTGTTTTGTTTTATTTTATTTAGGGATTTCAAAACTTGCTTTAAATCCTACCTTTCTTTAGGTATCTGAGGCTTCAAATACACAAAGTCTCATTGTTCAGTGCAAGCAATGGTATGAAGTTCTGCAACCTCTGTGCATCCCAAAGTTGTCCTTGGCAAAACTCTGCAAGACTCCTGAGCAGGATGTCTTGCTCACTCTTTCCAGGATGTGAAACCTCAGGGGTTTCCCAGGGGATAATATAACTGAGCATCATGCTGTGGGATTTGCTCTCTATGGCTGCAGGTCTCACAAGCATTTTCGCAAATAAATATTAGGACAATTAGGGGGACAGTTCTCTGTCATGGTATCTTTACTTGGCAAAAGTATCAGGTAAACTGAGGAGGTGGTGAGGACCTAAAATCTGTGTGAGCTTCTTGGAAGCCAAGCACTGTGAAGGATCCTTCTTCAACAGCACTGCCCTGTGGATTATTCCCATTTTGTACACAAGAAACTGAGGTTGCTCTGCTGGAGTTCAGGTTTCTCTCATTGTGTCACATAGATAGTGACAGAGCTGGTGTTTGAGCCTCTGTTCTGTGGACTGGATGCATATCACAGATGCAGTGCTTGTGACAACATCTGCCTTGGAGGTTTTTTATTATTAAGTGCTGAACTTAGGGTTGGAATCAGTGGGAGCATAATACATGGAAGGGGCTACGTTCATAGTCATTGTTTTCATCCTCATAAGTGTCACCATCATCTTGCATGTCCTCCCCACATGATCTTTGCCATCTTTTAGTAAGCTCTTATCGAATGACTGAATAGGGACATGATGTAGTTCCTGCCCCTCTTACTGTCCCTCTAGGCAGGTGCCGGGTTTTAAAGACCATTATAAGATGTGTCAACTGCATTTCTCTTGTCCAGAAAGTGCAAAAGCAACACAGATCTTTAAACTTGCAAGTACCAAGGGACCAGGACACAGGGACCTGAGTTTCTTTCCTCCTTAGGAGAGCAGAGAGCCACAAGGGAGCCACTTCTGTTCCCAGAGTGGTTCTGACATGCACTGTGCTCAGCCATCATCCAACTCTTCCAAAACCCCCAAGCCCTGCCTTGATTTCTCTCTGAACTCCCACAGAAACTTCTGGGGACACCTGGAAACCCTCTACCGGTGGCCATGGCTTTTACTCGCTTGCTACTTATTTTACTCTCCCACTATGAAAGATTGTGGAAATATTTTCCCCATTGATTCATTATTCATTGAATGCCATGTTTTACCTTATTTTTAGTTTATCTCTACTTATTTTCATGCAATAATCCAATGAGCTATATTTGACAGAATTTATGTCCCTGGACCCCCTTAATCCTAACTATTTGATTTTTCAGCTGTCCTTTCATCTCTTTCAAACTGTCTCTTGCTATAACAAAGACACTCTGGTTATTTGAAGTAAAGTCTAATTAATCTAAATTCTTCACTGATCAAACCTTTGGAATGTTTCATCTCAATCTCGCCTTTTTAAGTTAGGTGAACCTTACAGTGTGCTCAACACATGTCTTAGTTACTTCTCTGTCGCTGTGATAAAATACTCTAACAAAAGCGATTTAAGAGAGAAAAAGATATAATTTTGCACACAGCCCATCCTTCCAGAGAAGTTAAGTGGCAGGGAGCTTGGAGCACCTGGTCACATAGCATCCACAGTCAGGAAAGGAAAGCAATGGATGCTCTATTGCTCTTCTGGCTTCCTCCTTTTTATGTGGTCCAGGATCCCATCCACCCCCAGGGAATGGTGCCATCCACAATGGGTAGGTCTTCCTACCTCAGTTAATTTAATCAAGATAAAAAGCTACACAGAGAAACCCTGTCTTGAAAAACCAAAATAATAATAATAATAATAATAATAATAATCCCAAACTAACACAAACTGTTAATTGGTCTTTCAATAAAAAGTCCCGGAGCCAGATATTGGGGTAAATGCTGAAAGATCAGAGAGACAAAGGAACAAGTCACTGCCAAGTCTCACCTCTAGAACTCCAGGAATCCTCTGACTGAAATCCTGAGTCCTCAACCAAAAGGGATCCAGCTGAAAAGGCTCCTTAGCCAAAATGGGCTTCTAATGAAAAGGCTTCAGTGGAAAAGCCTTCAGCCTAAAAGGACTCCTCAGCCAAAAGGCTTTAGTTCCAGTCTCCTCATGCCTTATACACCTTTCTCCACCCAGCCATATCACTTCCTTCCTAGTGCTGGGATTAAAGGCGTGTGACTCCCAAGCACTGGGATTAAAGGTGTGTGCCACCACTGTCTGGCTCTGTTTCTCTCCTAGACTGAATCAAGCTCATATAGTTCAGGGTGGCTTTGAACTCACAGAGACCAAGACAGATCTCTGCCTCCCAAGTGCTAGGATTAAAGGTGTGTGCCACCACTGCCTGGCCTCTATGTTTAATCTAGTGGCTGGTTCTGTTCTCTGATCTTCAGGCAAAGTTTATTAGGGTACACAGTCTATCACCACACCTCACAGGCCTGTCTAAAAGCTAGCTTCACTGAGCAACCCCTTGAAATACGCCTAGAAGCTTGTCACCTAGGTGACACCAGACCTACCTCATCAAGTTGACAATTGAGATTTCCCATCAAAGCATAAAACATCATCCCATTTATGGACTAGCTGAGATACTGTCACATTTTCTGGGGAATATTCCCTTCATCTCCACCCTCTGCCCTTGCAATGTGCCCCCCCCCAGCAAACAAAATTCCAAAGAAAAACAAAAAAGACAAAGACAACCAAACTAACTAACATACAAAAAAAAAAGTCTCACCTTGGAAGGTGCCATGTGACAAAGTGAGTCACACAGTATAGACCCTTCAGTCCATACATCTTTACTTGTAAGTTCATTGCAATGAGTCTGGTCTGGTTCCAGATCTCTGGCTTCTGCTACACTCTTAATAGCGGGTCCTCCCTAGGACTCCTCTGGGATATCCTGTTGTTGCCTTGTGTCATGGAGATCCTGCAGCTTTGGATCTATAGGTCTGGCCCCTTCACAGGCTCCAGTAGTTCATAGATGAGGTGGGTGTTGGGGTGAGCCAACTCATAGCCCTGGTTCTGGGCTTGGGTGATAGCCAGCTTTCCCTCATGGGCACCAACAGGGCAAGCTCTCCAGCATTGCCCTGGCTAGCTCACCCACTGCAGCAAGCAGTAAGGAACAGGGCCAGTTCTCCTGTTCTCAAGCCTTCCGTGCTGGCTCACCCATACTCACACCTCCAGCTCTATTGTTCTGTCTAGGCAAGGTGGAGGGCCCACTCTCCCGCCTGCTGCAGGTGGCAAGGGGTACGGGAGGCATCTTTCCCTCACTCATGCCTCCACATGGTGTATGAGAGGGGGGTCAGTTCTTCTGCCCTCGCTCCCTCAGGGCTGGCTCACCTGTGCCCCCTACCACCCACCACTGGTGGCAAAGGGGCAGGGGGTGTGGGGCATCTCTCCTTCACCCACTCCACCATATGGCAGATGAGGGCTGGGGCCAGATCTCCCAGGTGCATTCGCAGGGCCAGATCACCTGTGCTCCATCAACAAGGTTGGCTCTATTGTGCTACCCAGGCAAGGTGGGTGCTGGGGCCACTCCCTTGAGTGCTGCAGCCGGTGAGGGGCAGGGGCAGCTCTCCCATTCTTCTGAACCGAGGACCAGCTTTCTCTGGGGAATATTCTTATGCCCAAAGTCTTAGATCCCAATCTCATTGAGTGCTTACCTAATTCACTAAGCCCAGAGGATCATTAACTCTCTGGCTCTCAGTGGTTACATCAATAAAACAGAAGATCTGTTTGTAGATGATCTTTAAACTCCTTCAATATTGTCTGTTCTCTCAAAAATCATTGGGTATTTGGCACACGCTTACTGGAAACCATCCATGTTTTCATTTTTCCTCAAAGTGACTATTTTTCATTAATAAAATTTTGATGTATTGAAATCCCATTAGGATTATATTTTTTATTCTCTGTAAAACTTAATATTTGAGCAATTGTCCTCATGAAGGGGGAATGGTCAGAAATAGTGGAAGGTTGTAACACGAATCTTAAAAGGTCTTGTTAATAATAATAAAAAAAAACCCAAAGCCAGATATTGGGGTGAAAGCTAAAAGATCAGAGAAACAGAACAAGTCAGCCACATTCTTACTTCTACAAAATCTTCAGCCTCAAGAGAGTGAGTTCCTGTTTCCTCACGCCTTAGATACCTTTTTCTGCCCTGCCATCTTACTTCCTGGAATTAAAGGCATGTGTGCTTCCCAAGCAAAGGCATGAGATCTCAAATGTTGGGATTAAAGGTGTGTGCCACCATTCCTGGCTCTGTTCCCAGTGTGGCCTTGAACTCGCAGAGATCCAGAAGGATCTCTGTCTCCTGAGTGATAGGATTAAGGGTGTGTACCATCACTGTCTGGCCTCTGTGTCTAATCTAGTGGATGGCTCTGTCCTCTGCTCCTCAGATAAGTTTTATTGGGGGTGTACAATGTATCACCACAGAAGGTAAGCAGTTTTAGAAATTCTTCTGCTCTGGAAGAGGTCAGAAAATGGGAGGCAGCTGGTGTGAGCTCAGCCGTTAGTAAGGGACAAAGTGAGCAAATTCTCCAACATGGGAACAAAATCTTATTAATGCTCTTTACTACTGCTGCAAAACCTCTAGCAATAGAAACAAAATTCCCTTAAGACTTCTTCAAGGCATGGCTACTAAAACCTCCCAACCAGGGAAACTTCTTGGGAGGGAAATGAAAAGTTTTCCTATATAAATGGGCCCTAAAAAAATGTGAGTCTGCTAAATTATAAACCTGTGTTAACTTGGAACCCCAATCCAGTCTGAATCTCACTTGCTGCGTTTTCCTTTATTCCATTTATTCTCCTTTGGGATGGCTAACTCACATAGAAAGGCACAGCACACAGGTATCTCTCTCTCTTGCTGTACCCATGGCTGACATAAAGAGCCAAGCTTGCTGCTCTTCCCACATAAGCCTTCCTGTGGCCACGGCCATTCTGTCAATGCAACATCTCACATAGCTACTATCAGAGTTTTCACAACACATATTTACTTGGCCCCCATGAACTAGCAATACACCAGATTCCTAGACGTATGGTTTTCTAGACAATGTCAAAACTAATTACCACCCTCTAAGTAGCAGCTGTAACACTGTCTTCTGTATCAGTCAGTAAACCTTCATTTAAAATGGCCGTGAGAGGAAAGCTGGTATAAGGGAAGAGACCTAGCATAGTTGAGATAGAACGTGAAGTACAACAATCACTAAATTGCATTTGTTGTCCTAATTATCTGTCCAAATTATTCAGCACTGTATGCCTGGTCCAGTGACTATGAGAGGAAAATATCTTTATTGGCTTTTCAAAGTATTTTTATTCACTCTTTCCTTCCATTCAGCATTGTTCAATGAGCACCAATATTTCACCTCAGAAACTAACCCTCTTCAAATAATAGGATATAGAGGAAAGACTCGTAGTTATTGCATTTCTACTATGTGCCAAATACTGTGCCAAGTGTTTGGCTTACGCCATCTCATTTAAGGCTTTAACAATCTCAAAGCCTAATATCATCTCTGTTCAATACATGAAAAAATCAAAACTCATCAAATGAAATTCCTCAGCCAGCTGTGACAGGATCTGGGACAGGGTTTGAGTATTTACCTTGTTGACTCCATTTCTGTCTGGACATTGCCCGTTACTGTCAGCTTTGCTGCAGTCTTTTCTAGTTGATGTAGCAAGTCCACAAAATGAAACGGAGACGCATGTCACATGGATACACCTGCCGACGCCTGTGTCTGGTCACATGGACACACCTGCTGACGCCTATGTCTGGTCATATGGACACATCTGTGGACGCCTGTCTGGTGTTCTTCCTATTAGACCTCTTCCCAGGTGACTTTAGGTCATCAAGTTAACAAGAAAAATGAATCATTAGTGCTGTTTTTAGAAAACTAACCGTGTTCTTACCATATCATCAGGCACTTAAACTCCTTGGTATTCATCTAAAGGTGAAAACTCACATATATACAAAAACTGGACATGAAATTTTTTACAACTTTGTCCCCAATTACCAATACTTGGAACCAACTAAAATGTTCTCTAGTCAGTGAATGGACAAACATGGAAAGAAACTTAATGTATGAAATTAGCGAAGCAGCCAGCCTGAAAGGCTACACACTTGATGATTCCACCTATTATCATTTTGTAAATGGAAAAACTATGAAGACAGTGGGAGAAAAATCCCTGGTTTTCAGTGCCTATGTTGGAGACTGAGTAACATTACTACATGAAGTATTGAAGTGTTTGGGGCTTTAAGACTGTTCTGTATAATATTCTGTCACATCAGTGTGAATGCAATCATGTGCCTGTTTAAAGAATGGGATAAACAGAGAGAGTTTGAACATGGTTTCAGTGTGAGTTAATTTATTACAAAGAACAGAGCATTTTTAAATTTAAACAATTTTAACTTATATTTTCAATGAAGTCATCATTATTAATAATAATATTCAGAGCAAAAACATTCTTAATTTCAAGTTTTCATGTGTTTTAAAAACATACATCCTATTGAAGTACTCCAAGGGAATTTTGAAGTTATATGTGCATGCATGTGTGAGTATGTGTGATTGTGTGTTAGTGTATATGAGTGTATAATAGTGTGTGTGCTATAATGTGAATGTGTGTGAGTGTTCTGTACTATGTGTGTGTATGTGGCATATCTGAGTACAACATATATGTGTGTACGTGTTAAATGTGGCTATGCTATAATATTTGTATATATAGTGGGGGGTAGTGTAATATGGGCTGTATGAGTATGCTGTAGTATTTGTGCTCTAGTGTGAATATGACATAGTATGTGACTGTGCTGTAGTGTGTGTGTGTGTGTGTGTGTATGTGTGTAGTGTAGAGTGTGTGTGTGAGTGTGCCATAGTGTGTGTAGATGGTGTGTGTGTGTGCTGTAACTTGTGTGTGAGGGTGCACCCATGGGTGCACAGAGGCCAGAGGATGACACAGGCTGTCTGTTCTATCACTCTCCACCTTATTCCTTTGAGTCAGGATCTCTCACTGCCCCTGAATCTAGCTAGATCGGTGGCCAGCAAGCTCCACTGATCCTCCTGTTTTCCTGCCTCCCCATAGCTCTGGGTAACAAGTGTGTACGAGGCCTCGCCTGGCTGTTTACATGCATGCTAAGCATTTGAACTCAGGTTGTCACACGTGCAAAATGATCTTACCAATTGAGTCATCTCCTGAGCTCAGACATTTCTACATTCTAAAGCAAACTATTAATTCAGTGTTTAAGTTTACTGTAGTCAACTCATTATTTCCAGATAACTGCAATTTATGACATGGTAGAATTGAATCCTTATAGACTATACATTCGTTTTATAATACTTTGGAGGTGCTCTGTATAATCAATAAAAATATTTATAGGACACTAAATGTAATTTTGCTACTTAAATACAACAGATTACATTTATTTATTTGACTTTATGACAGACTATAACTGTTATGTATAGCATATATTGGTAACAGAACACATTTTGGTCAGATATACGGACTTCTGTGTATGTCAGTATTCTGGTAGGAAATGAGAAAAGATACCATTATACAATAATCCATTTTGTGACAGTTTCCAGAAAGTCATGCAGAGAAAAATAGTGCATGTGAGAGATGGTTTCTTCCCTTTGAATTTGTTCTGACATAGAGGAAATTAGCAAATCAATAGAATTACTGAGATAATTCTTACCGAAGAACTCACAGATGAATGCTGACACATACAAGCACACACAAGCACACCACACTCAACTCCAAGTCAGTAGTGGAGAGTAAAAAAACACTCTAAATTATGATCTATTCCTTTATCTTTTCAAGGCAAGGAGAAATGGGAAGTTTTTATGTATGTGCGTATGCATATTATATACATATATGTGAGTATATATGTGTGTCTGTGCATTTGAATCAAATATGGGGATTATTTTAGGAAACTTTAGAAAGTTTCATAAGTTTTTCTGAAAATAGAATTAATTGCTGCTCAATGAAAGAAAAAAAAATCACAGTTCATGAGGAAGCACAGAGAAAAGACTTACCTCCTTACACACATCATACACACACATATGCATACACATGCACACATATACATCTTACACACACACACATCATATACACACAAGCACAAACACACACATTATACACACATGCATACGCATATACACACATCATACACACACATATGCATACACATACACAAATGCACACACACCATATACAGATATACATAGACATGCATACACATCATACACATGCACAGACACATCATATACATACATATGCAGGTGCATGTATCATACACACATATGCATATACATGCACACATGCACACACATCGTATACACACATACACATGAACACAACATATACACACATGCATTCTCGGTTGACATTGATTTTGAAAAATGACTATGTATAGAACAATATAATCTCCCTATAGCTTATTTTTATTTAGTATAGAGTGTATTTTTATACACACAAAATTAACATACAACACTACTTTAAAAGTCTAAAAATATGCATTATCACTGTAAGTGGTGAATTTTCCTAACTTCATGGACTGTAAATGATAATTCATTATTTTAATTTGCATTTTGATTATTGCTATAGTTAATATCTCTTCACAGGTCAGTTAGTTGAAATTGCCTTTTCAACATCATTTGTCCATTTTATTATTGGCATGCTGTACTTCTCTTATTAAAGTGCTCTGAATATATTAACAATATCAATCCTTTCACATAAACTCAAACCACTACCTCATATAACACTTAACTCACAATGGACTGCCGACCAACATGTAAGAGCCATGTGCTCTAATTGGAAACATAGGAGAAAAGCTTCATGACATTGTGTCAGGTGATGGCTTCTTAGATATGACATCAGAAGTACTGCCATCGAGCCAGGAATGGGGCTGCACCCTGTAATCTCAGCATTTGGGAGGTGGAGGCGGGAGGGCCAGGAATTTAAGCAACTCAGAATTATAGCAAGACTGCAGCCAACCTAGGGTATATGAAATCCTGTCTAAAAAGTACAGTAACAAAAAAAGTGTAGATAATAACCTACAAACTAGATAAACAACTTCAAATGAGTTGTTCAAGGGTTTGGACCTTCAAAGGCATCATCAAGAAAACACAAAGAATTGCTTCCATTGTACAAAGATCTGGATGGAGATCAAATAGAGAATGGACTTCAGATCCTGACTTGCCCGCATCCCGGGCATTGTGCTGCAGGGCAGGTCTGTGCCCTTTCCTAGTAATGATGTGAAGGCTTGCTATGGCTGTGAAGAATCAGACAGAACAGATGGAGCAGGTAAACAGTTTGGTTTTACTTATAAGAGAATAATCATTTCATTTATATAAATTCAAAACTTAAAATTATATTACACAGAGAGCTTTTAATTTATTAATAATTTTTGAAAGATAATTGGTTCAAATACTCAAGATACTGTAAAGAAAGACACACTAAAAATGACTCCCATCTCCTGCCATGCCTCCCCCAAATTAGTCCATCCAACATCTCTTAATGCCTTTACAAATAAATATAAACACATATTTTTATTTTTGTCTCCCTTAATTATGTAAAACAATAAACATGAGTTATGAAATGTTCTGTATATTTGGTTTCTGAATAAAGAAAAATGAAAATACTTCAAAAGAAAAGGAAAGAAAGAAGAAAAGGAGAAAGAGATGGAGTAAAGGAGCAGAGAAGGAAAGAAAAGGGGGGAAGTGGTGAAAAGAAACCCAAATAATTGGAAAAGACCTTTGCAAATCTTGCAAAGGTGAGGAACATGTATCCATAATATATAAAGAGCTCAAAAGACTCAACAACAAAACAAAATACCCTAGTCATAAAATAGGTACTAAAATAGGCATGTTTTCAAAGAAGATGTCCAAAAATCAATAAGCACTTAAAGAAGAAAACTGCAATATCATTTTACACACAATATGATGTTCTAATCACACAAGAGAAAATGTTGGTGAGGTTGTGATACAATTAGGGTATTCATGTATTTGAGAGTTCTTAAAAACCCTAAACATAAATATTATCATAGGATTCCATTAATGTGGCCTGGGGAGATGGAGAGGTACTTGCTTCCCAAGCATGAGAACCTGAGTTCTGATCCCAGCATGCACATTAATAACCAGTCATGGAAGCATACACCTGTAACTGCAGTGCTGGGGTCGGGGCGAGACAGGCAATCCTGGGGGTTTGCTGGCCAGCTAGCCTCACCAAAACATCAAGTTCCAATTCCATGAGAAACCTTGTCTTGAAAAATAAGGTGGAGAGAGACAGAGGAAGCTGACCTACAACAGTCTCAGGCCTACACACACACACACACACACACACACACACACACACACTCCACTCATAAGTATATAGCCAAGAAAACGTAAAAAAAAATCTATCCTTGCAAAAACTTGCATACAAACATTTATAGAAACATTAATTCTAATGGACAAAAAAATAAAAAGAAATTACCCAAATGCCCAACACTTTGTGAGTGGTAATGTGAATTAAACATGGTATGTCCATTCAAAGCAATTTTATTTCAATAAACATTGAAAAATGAAGTCCTGACACATGCTACAATACTTTGAAAACACTATGCTAAGTGAAAAGAATCAGTCATAGAGAGGCCACATATTATATGGTTTAATGTCTTTGAAATAGTCCAACAAGACAAAGCTATGAAACAGAGATTAGACTTGTTGTTTCAAGTAGCAAAGAGGAAGACGAGCGAGAACTGGTGGCTATGCACACTGACTTTCCATTTGTGACAATGAAACCATACTGAGGTTAGGTTGTGATGACAGACACCCAACTTTAATATACGAAACAGCATTGACTTGTGAGGTTTAAAAGTGTGAATTTGAGGCTGGAGTTAGCGTTCCTTGACAGGACACTGGCCTTGAGTGGGTAAAGCCTTGAGTTCATCCCCAGCACTGGAAAACAATAAAGCACAAACTTTTTGATAAGCGAGTTGTTGCTCAGCACAGCTACTGTTGTAAACAGTGCATTGGACCTTGAGTTCTTACTGCAAATGGTTTCTAGTTGCCACGTTGACATTTGTTTTGTACTGTACATAAATTTTTATTGGGGAGCAGTTTGAGACAGGGTTTCTCTGTGTAGTTCTGATTGTCTTGAAACTCCCTCTGTAGACCAGGCTGGCCCTGAACTCAAAAATCTGCCTGAACTGCTTCTCAAGTGCTAAAGCCTAAGGACTGAATTTGTGTGCCACCAATACCTGACTAAATTTTTATATTTTTTTATAGTAAAAAATGCTCACCTTTTTTCACTATGATATTTGGTTTTATGGCATATTTAGAAGAGCCTTTGCTACTCTAGGCCTGTGGAAATATTCACTTTCATTTTCTTAAAGTATCTTTTTTAATTTTAGCTGGCTGAGTTGTTAGAATTTTTTTGAATGATGAAGTGTGAAATAGGATATAAGCATTTTCACACACACACACACACCCCAAGCTGATAAACCCTTTATCAAACTGGCTATTCAATAATTAATTTTCCTTGTTGCTTGAAATGCTACCACTATCATAGTTTTAACTCATATCCTATGTTATTTAATAGCACACACGTATCTATCTGTGCATTCTATTCTGTCGCCTGCTTTCGATGCACCTCCCCATACTGTAGTGCTATGTTAATTGTGGTAGCTTGAAAGCATATATAATTACATGAAGATCCAAGAATTACTTTCTCCTCCAGAATTTTTCAAACTAGTGCTGTAGTGCAGTCTGAAATTTTTCAAAGCAGCCTTTTATATCTTCACAAAAGTGCATTGTAGTGTAATTACGATGACACTGAACTCAAAGACCTGGAAGTGATGAAAAGTTTTATTGCACTGATGCTTTACATACAAAAAAATCAGGGCCTCTATGTAGTCAACTCTGCCTTTTGTTCTTCTGAAGACCATCATAGTCTTCATATAGACAATCATAATCTTCACATAGACAATCATAATCTTCATATAGACAATCATAGTCTTCATATAGATCATCATAGTCCTCATATAGACCATCATAGTCTTCATATAGACCACCAAAGTCTTCATATAGATCATCATAGTCTTCATATAGACAATCATAATCTTCATATAGACCATCATAGTCTTCATATAGACAATCATAATCTTCATATAGACAATCATAGTCTTCATATAGATCATCATAGTCTTCATATAGACATCATAATCTTCATATAGACCATCATAGTCTTCATATTGACAATCATAATCTTCATATAGACAATCATAGTCTTCATATAGATCATCATAGTCTTCATATAGATCATCACAGTCTTCATATAGACCATCATATTCTTCATATAGACATCATAATCTTCATATAGACCATCATATTCTTCATATAGACAATCATAATCTTCATATAGACCATCACAGTCTTCATATAGACAATCACAGTCATCATATAGATAATCATAATCTTCATATAAACATCATAGTCTTCATATAGATCATCATAGTCATCATATAGATCATCATAGTCTTCATATAGACAATCATAATCTTCATATAGACCATCATAGTCTTCACATAGACCATCATAGTCTTCATATAGACCATCATAGTCGTTATGTAGATGCTCATAATTCTTTCCAAGTTTATCCTCACATACCCTATATTTGATTTACTCTTAAAAGGGGGTTATTTTGTCCATTATATGTTACTACAATATTTGTGGGTTTAGTAGATGTGTAGAAAAGACAGCAGTTCTCAGGGCTGGAGAGATGGCTCAGTGGCTAAGAGCATGGACTGCTCTTGCAGAGTTCAGTCCCCAGTATCCATATCAGGCAGCTCATTCCCCATAACTCTGACTCCAGGGAATCTGACCTCCTCTTCTGGTTTCCTTGGGCACCTGTACTCACTCACATGTACACACAGAGAGAGACACAAACATATATGTGTAATGAAAAATAAAACACTTAAAGAAAAGAAAGACAACAAATTTCATATTATGTTATGAACTGCTAACAATGCTAGACACACTTCATCTTTCAAATCATTACAATGTTTGCTAATTTTCATAATATTTTGCTTTCTTTTCTTATTACATTAGCTAGCACCTCAAAATCATATTAAATAATAGTAGCAACTGATTTCTAATAGCTATAGTTTTGTTTTCTATTTAACAGGAGCTGTTCTGTTCAATTTTGTGGTGAAAAAGTTCTATGTGGCAAATTATCCTACTCTAGTTTTGTTTCATAGAAAGAACCAAGATGCATTTAAAGGTACCGTGTTAATAGAGGTACATTCACATTATTGGTAATCTGCATTATCACTCAAGCCACAACTCAGTAGGAGGGTACGTGGGCAAGGTTCTGAGGCCCAGTGGTAAGAACCAGGCCGGTGTTGACCAGCACTCACTACTGAAGACTGTGAGGAACTTATGGGAAACTACATAAGAAAGGATAGCAAAGTAGTAGTTCAGAAACACAACAGAAGGCTGGGCTGTGAGTGCTTAGCATATAGGGAAGAAGGGTAGCTAGCAGGGTGTATACAGTTTAACAAAATACCCCAAGACCTCTGGCATGGCCACAGATTGAACATCCGTCTTTACTCATCTGTCAGCTTTATTTAGAGTTTCCTCTCTTGAAACTTAGATGTTTTCACAAACAATATTTACCTCATTCCTAATCACAATGACCAAGTGAAGCAGTCCTGACAAACTGAAACACGTCATTGTTAGATCCCAAAGACACAACAACTGAATATTCAAACCCTATATTCTTGATACTTACCTTAATAAGAAAACAATTAAAACACACAGGTGATTATTTTAAGACATCATGACTTACTTGACAGGGTCTAAAATTCGTATCTTCCTGAGTGTGTTACTTAATGCTTCCCATTCCCCCCCATGTACCAGACAGCCCTATTAATCACAGTAGCTTCCTGTTTGGACTCCCTCTACACTGCAGTCTGACCTTGGACCAGTCGGCCTGGAAGTTCTAGTACTCCTTCCCACAAGACTTGAGCTGACCAAGAGAGATGTGAGGAGGTACTTGAGTCAGGGGCAAAGTCTATGCTGCTGTTACAAAAAATGGCTCTCTATTCAGTTCTCCCAGCAGCTTGTGGGGGCCACTGGGCCTCAGAAGCCATTGCAGAACACGTACACTCTGAGGTTGATGACCAAAGGCACTGCTCCTCCACAGTGGGGATCAGTGGGGTCTGGAAGTCCTCTCCCTAATCTTCAATTCCTGAGCACTGCAGGTGGAGTGAGGGGGTAGGGGGTGAAAGGTAGGGGGTGGGGGATTTTCTGAGTTAAGGCTGCTGTGGGGTTCTGCCTGTTTCTTTGCTGCTTAAGAAATATCAAAGGAAGAAATGTGGAGAAAGTACTCAGGAGGCCATATACCAATTTAGTCCCTGCTGCAATCACCCAGATCTCACTGCTATCGTGAGTCTTAAGAGCTCCCCGACATATTAAATATTCATTAAAAGCCAAACGCTACTTTCCCAACATTTGACTAAATAATGAAAGTATAGATTTGTCCTGTCTCTGCTTTTGAATCTCTCGCTTATACATAGCACTAAATTATAGTTCTAATGGAATAAGTTTAAAGTAAAAGGGAAGATCTCTGTAGTTTATCCCTGCCTCTCAGTTCCTCTTAATTCCACCGTAAACTAAACGGATTCATAAAATGTTTATGGGAGGGTAATAAAGTGAGGTTTCTAACGCAAAGGTTGCTTATATAATTAAGCATACATTCTATGACATTCTGTGTAATTTGAAGTGGTTTCTACGAAATTAACAAGTACTTATATCTATTTTATTTCTCCTCCCATTAATGCCAAATAGTAAAGCAAAAAGGGGAGGGCATAGGTTCCTGGCAATGTCAGCATCTACAAGTCAGAAATTGAAACTACAGATGTTGCTAAAGACTCATCTTCCCCCACCCCTTGGAAATGTGCCAGTAAATTTGATTAGATTTCTCATTTGCCATCCTTTCTACTCTGTTTCTCTACCCCCACACCTCACCTAAGGAGAACACTCTGTAAGCGATTTGGAAATGACCACAGGATACAGAAGAAGAGGAAAGTCAGGCCTGGTGACATACCTGGAGTCTCAGCCACTCATAACGCTGAGGCAGGAGAGTATCTGAGAACAAGCCCAGACTATATAACATGACCCTGTCTCAAAAAGCAAAAATAAATTACATGGCGATTCCTATGATTCTCTCAACTACTGTATCAAAAGTTGCCTTAAATGACCACTGCTTCCAAGCTCACCCTGGTCAGTAAGTAATACCCCAGTGCTCATGATATTTGTCATCCTCAAGGGAGCCATTCTCTACTGTTTCATCCTAACCTTTCAATCAAGCAAAACAGAGATCTGCATGTTGCCCAAGAAAAGTCAGAGAAGCCACTGAGCTGTGTTTTTTCCAAATTCCCTGAGGTCTTCGAAGCAAGTGCTAATGATCGTGGCCTAAGGTTTCTTAATTCTACATGAGTGATAATGGTTAAGCAAATTAATTGTAGCCACATTTTCCTCAATTATACCATATTAGGCGACCAGAGTCCCCGAAGCCTTTCTAGACTAATGGATTTGGACAGTTTCACAAAAAGTTTTAGAAGTTTCCAACAGCATTCTCTCTGTCAAGCTGAAAGCACGTCACTGAACTGTCAGCTCAAAAAGATATTAGAGAAAACGCAGTGAGCCAGCCGGCCTGCTTTTCCTGTGTATAAGCTGTGAGTGAGAGTGGGAAGGAAGCCGTAGCTCTCCTCGTAGGGCTTGCATGTGGGTGACAGAGGCCAGGTGAGTGGCAGAGGACAAGCTGTTTGTCTGTTTGTCCAGGCCCTTTGAACATCCTAAGCACCTGAGAAACAGAAGTCAGATTGTCTCACCTTCATGATTGGATGAGAACTCAATGTCTGGACTTTCTATCTGTATTTGGCCTATTGAGATTTTATTATTCCCCTGGAAGGCAGACGTTCCCCTGATCTACTAGTTATAATAATAATGATAATATAGTTGTTATTATTATCAGTATTATTATCAACATCATCGTCGTCATCACCATCATCATTATTTCCAGTGTCTTGCTGGCTCACAGCAGCTATGCTAGCACTTTAAGGGCTACTTCAGACAAAACTCGGTTCTCCTCCTCTGCAAATATGTTCCACTTTCTGTGTCTCCTTCTCTCATAATAATTCAACTTTTTACCGGGTGGCGGTGGCGCACACCTTTGATCCCAGCACTTGCGAGGCAGAGGCAGGCGGATCTCTGTGAGTTCGAGGCCAGCCTGGTCTACAGAGTGAGATCCAGGACAGGCTACAAAACTACACAGAGATAAGCCCCAAGTCTGCCATGCCCTTTCACTCTCCCCTGCCTGCATTGTCCCCTACAGTGATTCCTTTGCTGTGAACTGCATCCCTGATGTCTGTCTCCAGTAGACTTCACTGGTGAAGTCTTTTATAACCTTCACCATTATTCATTGCTCCTTGTATACATCCACTGCATTTATCCTCTACCATTGGGTTGATTATTCATAGCCTCATCCCATGTGGTCCATTTCCTGCCCAGCTAGGGTGCTTACTCTCTTACTTATTATCCCATCTATCAAAAGTTCCAGAGTCCCTGTCCCAGCCAGTATTCTAGACAGTAATAATGAAAAGGCTTGTTCCTTCTCCCCCAAAGGCCAGTGATAAAATATGTTAATAAGGTTGTGTGGTGATATAAGTGTAATAAGGAAGTTCAAAGGGCAGAGAGTCAAGGACCCCTGATAAACTCAGAACTGCATTCAGCAGTCCCAGTTTCCAGATGTGGCTCTGCTATGTAACCTGCTTACAGTAAGCAATCTCCCAGCTGAAGTGTTCTCCTTTGCAAAGTTTTCTACAAAGACCAAAAATAAAATGGCTTTCTATTTGCTCCACCAGATCCACTCTCAATCTCTTTCCCTTGACTTTGCTTCTCAGGAGAAGGAGACTGAGTTTAAGGAAGCTATCAGTGACTTCCTCGCTTTCTGCCTTCCAGTGAGGCTGAACCAATGAAAAGCACCCTGGGGGACCAGAGAGGGTGACCTGTAGTACTTATTTTCTTCCCCACAACACAGGTTACCTCAGGCTGGCAGAGTCCTTTTGCTGAAGGTCGGTGCTTCTTGCAGGGGTCCTGTTTGTCTCTGTGACTGCAGGTTATGCTCACTGCTTCCTTCTCTGGCTCCTTAGACACTGAGGATAGAACAGCCCCAGGGTAACTGGACTCTGTGTTCTCCCAGCACCCCACTCTCACCTTCACAAACAGCTCCTTGAATTACCCAAGTCAAGTCTGCCATCTGTTCCCTGCCAGGATTCTGAATGATAAAACTGCTTTTCAAATGTTCAGTTGCTGTCTGAATGTGAGCTATTTCTCATTTATCTCGGCACAGCACTTTACACAAAGCAGACTGCTGCTATTAATAACAAGCAGTGAAATGAATGCATGCAGGAGTGAATGAGTGATTCTCTTTCTTTCCAGTCATTCTGGAGCCCTTAGATTTTGCAAAGATTGTGGTTTCGTCTGCCAGGGTCTCTGTTCCCCTAGTGTTGTGTAACAGTTTAAACAGAAAGGTGAACAACTCAAAATAGCTTCCGGAGGTCCCTGAAACCGACCGGATTCACTAGGCCCCTCCCTTCCAGAGTAAGCAATAAAAATTGTAAAAAAAAAAAAAAAAAAAAAAAAAAAAAAAAAAAAAAAAGACTCTCAGAACAGATCAGCTGCCTGGAAGAAGCAGAAACCAGCAGGACTGAGCTGATTGGAAGAGATTTAGACCGACTGAGGCACATGGAAAGGACACTCTCCAACATGTTGAGCTGCATGCAAGATATACAGTATACGCCAGGTCCCCAGCTTTGTGAACTGTTACCCATGCAAGGGGTGGACTTGGTGGTGCCACTGTCTTTGAGTCATTTCTGCGTCTGTAAGTCACTCCTCACCCGTATTCCTGTACGTAACCCTAATAAAACTCATTGGTTCATCAAGTTGGACTTTGGTTGTTATCAGCACTTCGGTCTATTGTGGGCTCCCTATCTGGGGTGAGAAGACTGTTGTGTCTCCCCAGGAAATGTTTTATCACACAATACCTAGCACTCTCTTACTCTGGGCGTTTTTGTGTTCCTGGTGGTTTCATATGAAAGGGTTAAGTCTATCTGTAGTTTCTAAAGATATCACATCTTTCCTCCACAGGCTGCACATTTACCTGTTATCAAAAATAGATTATTTTCTTATTTATATTTTTTACTCTTCAGCATAAAAGCTGGCAAATAAATCAAAACCAAACTGTTTCCTCACTAGGTTGGAAGGCAGATATCTTTAAGGAACAGGAGCCCAGACTCAAGCCATGTTTTCAAAGAGTTTCACAGAGTAAGTAAGTAAAGCATAAGTAAAGGCCCAGCTGATACTTAATGAAAGGATAGCCTAGGCAATGGTCTAGCCAAAGCTAAAACACAGAATACGCCAGTCAGATAGTCACAACAAGCTGAAATCATGGCTGATTAACACTTCCTGCCAAATTAATTTACTTCCAGCAATCATAAATTACCCCTGCCTCTCGAATCTCCTACCTATATTGATGTAGAAAATAAGGCTTAGCCTTTTGTTTTAATATGACAGCCACCAAGGTTGATGGCATACAAATGAGAAATAGATCCATGGGAACTGTCTTTAGAAAATATGCTTTTGAGTCAACTTATTTACTAGTGTGCCTGGGTACCGAGTAGGTATTATTCATTAGAAAATAATCATGTAACTAGAATCCTTAATTAAAACTTGTGATGAGAAATGAATCTGTTTATTTTGTAATTATGACCCAGAAATTCAGAGTATATTGGAGTAGTTTATAAGCATAATTCCAAAGATTTTAATACAGTAAAGGAAGTCATAAAGCTTTTAAATGGGAACACAGAGGAAAATGCGCAAATGTGCACACACTTGTTGGAGACACATCCTTATAAGATAAGACTTGAAAAGTGAACTGCCGGTGTAGCTATAACAGGTCAGCAGTCAAAGTCAGGGCTTGTAGGATTCTGTTAAGAACTTTCCAAAAGCCTTTCAGCCGGCTTGTTTGTGTTGTTTGGTAACAGAACAGAATGTCCAAGGGGATTTTTCTTTAAGTCCCCCTTTTAGGCTTTTCTTAAAGATGTAAGTTCAGACAGCTGCCACAGACCTTGCCAACACAATAGTGAAATGAATCACGAAAGTTTAAATGGAACTTGATTGCTGGGATCAACCTGGTGAGAAAGTGTGTCATAAAAATTTACAGGTCTGCTGTGGTTTTGTTTGTTGACTAGTACCCAACTGTAGGTTCAAAGGCCATAGATAGGTACCTGGGGGGAGGGGGGAGGGAGGGTCAAGGAAACTGTGGGCAAATTACTTTATGGCATCAAAGATTAGAGACACACTGTGTCTCTTCTACAGACTCTTTACAGCCATGCCTGAAGATCCTTGTAACTGACCAGTGCAGAGAGTGCCAGCCAGCCGCTCATTTGCATCACTTTGGGCTCAATGCCACAAGTATCCAAGTCACAGGTTTAAATGTCTGGTAGGGAGTGAGCTGATCGACCTTGCCGCTACATCCGCATTTAACTGGGCTTTGGGAATTTTGAACAAGCCTATTATTACCGCTGAACACTAATAAGGCTTACTATTGATTTTTATGGCAGAGTATCAATTTCTTCCTGTCCCCCATATGGAAGGCCTTGCCTCCCTCACATTTTAGCAGTGTAATTTATAATAACTCCATGTATTTGATGTTTGTAAACTATCTATTGTACGCCCTGACTGAAAAGCAAAACAAAAAAAAGCAAAGCATGCATTTGGAGAGTCTTTATTTGGAAAGAGATAAATTACCCAGAATCCTATTCTGTTTTGTTTATTTGTTTTGTTTTGTGCTTTTAGCCAGTAGGTGGCTCTAGTGGCTTCTGGCAACGAATCACTTTTTGTATCTCTAATGGCCAGCCACTTTTTTCTGTGTAGAGAGAATTTGGCAATGTTGAAGAGCTCTGGAGAAACGCAATCCTGTGACCCTAACCCTTAATGCAGACACTTGTATCTTAAAAACGGTGAGGTTTATTTTATTATAGATTTGCGTGGGTTTAAATAAGTCTTTTTCCTTATAGCTCACAAATGGCTCAGAGCAGTTGTATGGATGATAGGATACACATAATGTTCAGATATAATGATGCATGTGCTCATCTTTCATCTGTCCGCAAAGGACTTAATAGTATTAAAAGCTGAGGGCTGTGCATGTGTCTGGTGGATAAACAATGGTTTTTGGAAAACCTGCATCTTTTTCTTTGGCTTGAACACACCAGTGTCCATACAGTGACTCCTGAGAAAGCATTAGTAGAAGCTGATAAGTAACTGATGATTACTTCCAAAAATACATGGTGCATTTTCTTTACACAGAGCGAATGGCAGAGAATACTCATGCTAAGGGAGAGCAGGAATCAAAATAAGTTTAAAAAGCACATTTTTATTATTCCAAATATGGGTATGGCTATGTGCTCCGCTAGCGGAGAACACAGTAATAGAAATGAATTATGCCAGTAAAATCTTGAAGCTTAAGATTTAGCATGATAAATATTTTTCATTAAAATGAAATATCTTGGCAGAGTCACTTTCATATGCAAACTCTTGACACAAGGAGGCCAGCTGTGTCTATGCAGATGCAGAGATGTGGGTCTATATTATTAATGATTTGTCATGTCATGGAGAGCTTAGATTAGTTCTGAAAGCAATTCCTTGCCACAAAAGCACATTCCATAATGTGTGAATGCAAGGAATAGGGTATGTGCACTCCAAACTGAAGTCCTCAGAGAAAATGTCTCTCTCTGTGAAATTCCAGTACCTTCCTCTTTATATTTTGAAACCTGGGATTCTACATCCTACACTACGTGATTCATGAAAATTCGTGCACAATGTTGTTCCTATCGATTGGATAATAGTATGTACACCTGAATTAAAAGACATATTGCATGGATAGAGGGGTGGGAGTAGAAGTGAACAAAAATTTATAACATACCCATCGAGTCCTGAGTCTCACATTGGCTGTAAGTGTGGAAGAAGTTTCTCATCCAATCCTGTGGCCTCCCAAGATTTCACTGCCTTCATGGCATCTGGAAAAGCGTTGCCTGGTGTCTACTCCATGCCTGCTGTACTCCTGGCAAGAGGCTAAACACATCACACACGCGTGTCATAGTGTCCAATCTACCACAGAAGCCATTTAAAGTTTCATTATCGTCCTTGTTTTGCAAATAAGGAGACTGAAGCCCGCTGTGGTTAAATAAGTTATCCAAATCATAGATCCGTGGTTGAATTTGAATGTGAACTGTATAAACTCCCAAAACTTCATTCTTGGCACTTGCTATTCAGACCTCATTAAGTGTGAGGGAACATCAAATCTTAGTTACAGGTGTCACATTAACCAAATCACTGAAATTTCTCTTTTCCAGCTTCCTCACCTTTAAAATGGTGTTAATAACAGTACTTGCCTCATAGAATTGCTGCACGCTAATATTTTTTAAGTGCTTAGAACAGCTTGGCCTACGTTAAGCATGGTATTTGTTTAATAGCTGCAATGGTTAAGGAACTGCACTTTCTGACGATTGATACACTTTACTAAGGATCATACACAGAGATTTTTCTGTAGATTCTAGACAGCTATTATACTTACAATTCAATTGGAAATGAGTTATTACTTACCACTGATGGGAAAACCAGGCAGAGAATACTGAAGTGTATTTGTTAACCAGGTAGAATCTAGCCTTCAAAGTTGGGGGGGGAGGGGGGGGGGGAACACGACATGGATGTAAAAAGAGCCAAGTGCCTGTATTCTCTTATTGACAAATATTTAACAAATATTCTCAGTGGCATTGTGAGATCTTGGGACACAGAGTAAGGAAGCCGTTACTATGGAGGGTTCCATAATACAGCAATGACAATCCTCTCTTATCTGGCCCAGAAGAGAGAGAGTATGAGAATGTTGCAGGTTCCAGTGTCATATCTGCTCAACAAGTATTTACTGAGTGTGTTTCCCTGTGCGAGGCACCAGGCCTGTACAGGTAAGGAAGGCAAGAACCCTGCTCCATTAGGGCCTGTTCAGTTGGGAGCTATCCTAAACAGAACAAACACGAAGAACATTTTGGAGCACAGAAGATAGTCACTCCGATCCATACAAAGCGTTCGCAGGTTTGGGGAAATCTGACACCTAAACAATTGCTGCTCCATCAAGAAACCAGGAAGGAAAGCTTAGCAGCCACATTATAGGGTACCAGAGAAAGCAGAACCATCAGGAGAGTGTGCTCTATGGGGCTCTGCGTGCATCCAGCCAGTGTTAGTGCCCGGAGCACAGGGCGGGTGGGGAGAATGGAGAATCCGCAGAAGTCAACAGGGTTAAAGAGTTGAATGGTTTAAAGTCAACAGGAAGGACAGGAATCGGATGAACCACAGCAGTGGCAATTGCCTGAGTGGTTTGCTTGGGTCTCTTTCCACTAAAGGCCAAATAAAGAGTGTCATTTTCCTCTCTTCGTTCCCCAACAGGAACAAGACAAACCCAAGAGTAGATCTTGACCTTTCTTCCCATGCCATGCTCTGGCTTCTTGGCCTCCAGCAGAGCAAATATAAGGATGATCCCAAGATCCAGACTGATATTTAGAGTGAAAACATGTAATTCATGGTTCCCAAGGGCCCATCAGAATATTCTCCAGCACCCAGCAGACCAGTGTTCCTTGTTATTCCTGGATTTAAGGACTCAGTCTGGGGTAAAACTGTCATCTCTGGTATTTGTCCTTGTAAAACTGCTCACCTGTTTAGGAACCCAATCTAAGCCAGGCGACTCACCCTTAGTAATCTCAACACTCCCAGAGGGGGAAGCAGGAGGATTGTGCCTGGGTCGAGAAACAGTGAGTTCCAGGCCAGCCTGAGCTACAAAGTGAGATGGGAGTGGGGGTTGAGGGGCAGAGTTCATCAGGAAATCTGCAGCAATGAACCTTTGCTGCTACTGCAGACATGGGACAACTCACAAACCTGTTTTGAGGTGGCTGGTGACTGGTTTGCTCACCAACCAAGTAGACCTTCCCCTGCCCCCCACTCTTTTCATCTTCATGCAGTGCCTAGTACCCTCTGCCTGCAGGGCAGAAAAAAAGAAATGACCGCTGGCCAGGAAACAGCCACAGTTTTCTGGGTCAGAAGTTGGCTAGGGGAGGGCCCTGCCTGCCAAGGAACTCGCCGTGATGTCAGAGCCCAGCACAACCAGAAAACACCAGCCAACCAGGCAACAAAGGACTTAGCAGAAACACCACCGAGGAGTCTCAGAGGCTGCTCTTTCCGCCCCCTACCCCTTTCTTGTTGTAGGAGGGACAGCGGGAAAAGCTTGAATTTTTAAAAGGCTGCCCATTTTCTCTGGGCTTGCTTTTGGCTACCAAGTGTTAATCGGAGTGTCTTTTTGGAGTTCCCTTTCAACTCTAGGGCACATTCTTCCTAAATGTAAACATATATCTGTGTGCAGGAGAGAAGCAGGGAGAACTGCGGACAAGAATATGCCTCCTGCGTGGCCCGACTCTCTTTCCACGGTAATTAACTACACTCAAGTGAAAACCAAAAGTTTGGCGGAAATGCTCTCTCTCTCTTTAAGCGGGGGCACCATGGTTGATTCCAGCCAGTTAGAATCCTTAAGTGATACATGATTAGATTGCAAACTAATAAACATAGCCCGTTCTTGGAAATAAACTTTGAATTAAAATCCTCTTGTTTGGGAATATATGATTCTTTTATTTCATTTATGACAGTCCATCTTAAATGGTGTCGCTTCAAGGACATTTTCATTTCTCCCACAACGTATTAAACGAAACACTTGCCTGTAAAACCGGCTCATTAGCCTGCAAAATTATACTGTACTGAATGGTTTTCATTCAAAGTGGAAATAAGATTTTTAGTAGGCAATTTCTGTATTTTCTAAAGATACAGCTATGTTTGATTGCTTCTTCCCAGCTGTTTTGCTTAGTGGTTATAAAGATAAATGGGGGAGGGGGCTTGGAAGAATGAGCTCAAATATAAATCTTAAGACTAGAAAACTAAGACTGAAGTTCGGGGTACAACTGTGCCCACGGCAACACTGGGCTGCAGCGATTTGTCCTCGGGACGTCTGGGGGCGGCTGGGAGAGTAGTGAGGGCGCCTGGAGGAAGGGAGAGGGAGGGAAGGGAGAGGCGGCTTTGCAGGCTACAGAGGCGGCGCCAGCTGGGCGACCCGGCTCCAGGAGGCGCGGGAGGAGCGGCTCCGCTAAGGTGGGAGAGCCTGGGCGCGCGGCCGAGCGCGAGCAGGGACGCGGCGGCCACCAGGGTCGAGGCCGCGGCGCGCGTGGGGCTCTGGGCGGCGCTGGCCGCGGTGGGAGCTGCAGAGCGGCGAGGGAGCCGGGCTCTTGGGGAGCGACTCGGAGATGGATCGAATTACACCATTTGCAGGGCAGCGGTTTGTTTTGCTGGTGCTGGGTCCCGCCGCCGCCGCAGCGGCCGCCGTCAGGGCTGGAGCTGGCGAGTTTCGGGATAGATCGCAAGGCGAGACCCGAGACCGAGGGATTGCTCTTTCTGCACACTATCTTGATCGGCTTTTCCGTTTGATCGTGACAAGCTTTATTTGTCTGTCTTTTAAAGCAGGCTTCCCCATGAGAGGTAAGACGGTCTCCGAAGCTCGGCTGACGCTCTGGGTGCGTGATGGGGGGGTGGGACCCCGAGCCCGCAGCGCAGCTGTGTGCGGGCGCGTGTGTTTGCGTGGGCGTCGTGTCGTATCTCCGCCGGAGTTCATTGCTTTCCCAAGCCGCTCGGTCTCCAGCGGTGCACGAGGCGCCTGGGGGGGTCTGGTTGACCGGTCCCAGCTGGCCGGTGGGCGGCCTAGGGGGCGGGGCGGGCGGCTCGGCCCTCCTCCTAGGCGCACCCCTCCTCCCGGGCGCACCCCTAAGGGAAGAAAGACACCCGCGGCCGCGAGGAAAAGTTTCTTCCAGGCAGGGCCGGCTTGTCGCTGCCCCGCACACCGTCAGGGTTAGCCTGCCTTCCTCACTGCGGGGCTTGGAACCTCCAGCCCACCGGCAGCGCAACCCAGGCCGCCCGGCCAGCCTCGGCCCCGAGGACGCAGGGACAGCCCGGGAGCGCGGAGCCACTGGCTGTCCACGCGGGGACGGTGGGCACCCACCCGCCAGGCTCCCAGCCACTCTCCCCCGCAACTTTGCGTGCTTTGTTCACTGGCTGGAAATGATTCGCCGAAGCGCCTTGGACAGGGTCTTAGCCAGTCGGCTAGGGCTCGGCCCGGAGACGTGTTACGCTCTCAGCTTCCCATCAATTATGGATGGAAACAAATAAGGAAGAGTCAATTTTGTATGAGCCGCTTTCTTCCGTGACCAGAGGCGTCCTGTAGCCGGGAACAGCAGCAGGGAAGGCGAGCTCAACATCCAGGTAGGGAAACTTCCAGATCCGGCTGCAATGACCGTCTGTAGAAACTGAGGCAGTAGCCGCCCTGGGAGATTTGGGAGTGCTTTCAGCTCCCAGTGGCACGTCTAACTCTTAGGTTCCAAATTAAAGGCCAGAAAGGACTTGGAGGTGTGGATGCAAACTGAGTTTAGAATTTTTCTCATTAATCGGCTAGCAGGACCATTATTGACAGAGGACATTATTGACATTATTAAATCTAGTTCTTGGTTGTTTTTTTTTTTTTTTTTTTTTTTTTTTTAATGCCAGGGTGGTGGTGGTGGGAGGTGGAGTGGCATTGCAGTAGGGTATGAGTTACAGCGCCAGAGGAATTGGAGCAGTCAGTAACCAATTCCAGTATCCTCCGAGTGGGACAGCACATCGTTATTAGAGATACAACCCCCCCCCCCCGAGACTTTGTGTACAGTAACTGGACCCCGCGTCGGACACTCAGGCTTCTTTCCCTTAAATCAGCAGCTTCTGGTTGCTTAGGGAAATGTCGAGGGCTTCTTCCTCTCAAAACTTCTAGCTACTATACAAATTGTAAGTCTACAGTACCAAAAGATGAGTGCTTTTCCCTCTTCCTTTACTTGATACTTGATGCAATAAAGTAGATTCTTTTGTTTATTTCAATGTTGAGGTCCCAGAGAAAGAGTTAATGCGTTTTTATTCAATTGGTTCAGTCTCTGCTCCTTGAATAGGAGAAATACTCCCGTTTGGAGAAAATCTTCAAGGCTTTTTTCTTCCTTGTATTGTGAAACCTTAGACAGCTGGAGGAAGTGTTTTTCTCTCTTTTTTTGGTGGTATAAAACAATAGATTCTGGTGCTGTGTTTATTCATGATGTTAAAGTATCTAGGAAATTAACTTGTCTTTAGTAGCATTTAACGTAGTGAGTGACAGGCTCATTCTCTCAAGCTAGCACGTATTACACACAAACGTTTACCCTGGCTTAGACACATAAAAATAACAGATAAGCTCTGAGATTGGGTCTTTATCGCCAGGAGCCTAAACATCTACAGATAAACTACAGCTCACCCGTAACTGAGACTTGCTTTTCAGTCTGCCGGTGCTTTTATTAGGTCTCTGAGATGTACACCCAGAAGACAGTTAAACACAAGATCCTAAGATTTCTCTGCTGACACTCTTAGGAAGATCAACAACCCACTAGCATTTCTTATTAAATCCTATAGAATATTGGTACCCATCTCATTTCTCGTAAGGATGCTACATCGGTTCCCTTTCTGAGGAGCCCTTCTGTGATGCATGAGAATGTGCCAGGAATACTGTGATGTCTCCATCACCAGACATCTGGTTAACTTGAGTTTGATTTAGATCAGTGGGCATTTTGCCGCTCCCTTCCCCCATTTTGATGCCCTCTAGTAGCACCAGAACCATCTGGTCATGCCTCCCCTGGTTTGATGGATTTGAAAGACGGCTGTGACGTCAGCCTTAGTCCTTAGAGTGAGGGCAACTTAAAAATCCGGAGGATTTCAGTTCACTGACTTGCTGCACAGGAGGACTGTCCAGTAACTGATTTGGGTAAGTGGGCCTCTGCATCCTGTCTGGTGGTGTCTGCTCCTTGAAAGGCCACAGGCAAGTAGCTCGGATTCAGAACTTTGATTCAGAAAGATAGCCATGATTGTTGAGGATTTACTGAGTCTGAGGGATCTCTCCTTGCTGCTCCATCGTAATGAGCCACGGTAATTAGCTTAGTCATTGTTCTTGCCTGTGAGTTTCACTAAGATACAAAGAGTGAAAAATGCATCTGAAATGGGGTCATTTTTCACTCTTCTGATGCGTTTTATTCAGGGCTAAGAGCTTGGCTGATTGCCTGACCAGTATTAGTGCAACCATAAGAGGCAAACTCCTACTCTAACACTACAGGACAAACTATTTTCTTTTATTTCTATTAAGGGTCTTTAAGCCTGCATAGCCTTGATTTATTTCTAGAGGAAGCAAGAGGCAGTTGAGGTATGCCAACCCATCTATGTTCATTGAGTACCTGTCATTTGCAAGGAGCTATAACCATGAGCCGGCACCCTGTGGCCAGATACGTTTTTGTATATTCACCTTAAGCAACACTCTGACTAGAAAACCAGATCTGTGGACAAGAAATAGAAGTATGTCTCCTTTTTGTGCAAATTGCTTTATCACGAAACTTTAAAACAAGATAGTCTGTACCTAATGTTCCAAATGTAGTCCTTCCTGCCCTGAGCATTAATGAATGGGCTGTCAGTGTCCTTTGGGTGCTGGGTCTGTCACAGCAGTGGGAGATGGCATTCTTTGAGACTTACATGAATAGAGATGTATGTAGCATCAAAAATCTACCCAGTCCAGCATCCCAGGATACTGTTGAGAACAGCTGACTACTCCAGTTGGGAGGAAAAGGGTTTTGATGTATTCCTGTGCCATATGGAAACACTAGCCCCTGTGACTCCATTAAGCATGCCAGGACACTTTTCGGCTGCGGTGGCTGTTGTCAGGCAGTTTTCCTATCAGACCTTGATGACGGGCAGTGTAGCTGACCACTGATGTGGTTTTCGTTTCTCCCCAACAGGAAAACTACGAAAACTTCTTACTTAAAAGAAAGAACATCAAGCAGAGTGCAACTAAGGGCCTTTAGATCAGTGGGGTGCAGAACCCACATGAGGTGTTCGTATTTCTCAAACTTTTCCTCTCTATCAGGCTTTGTTAACTCACCCAGATTAGCATTTTAACAACCCTGAAGTGAACTTCTGCCATTCTCTCCACTTGGACACAGTATGTAGACCATCCATCATCCTGTCCTTGGCTACAACAGGCTGCTGGCTCTATCACCATTTGGAGGTACACAGAATCCATCCAACTGTGAATAGCACAGCTGGCTACAGCCATTTTTTCTTCCACACCACTGGCAGCATTGTCTGGCTGTGGTAACTAAAGTTAACACCTAGAACAGGAAGTGTCCATTGTTTCCAAACGTGTGCCAGGCCCCTCATCCAGTGTTGGAAGTCCACCTGCCTTAAGGCTCGCTGGCTTGTCTTTCATGTACAAGGGAGCTTGTTCCAGCCTTAAGTGCCATGTGGCCGCAGCAGTGACACTTTAGGCCTGATACAGTTTAGCCACAGAATTATAGAATGAGAAAGCTGCATTCAGACCCTGCTCATCCTACCCATTCAGAACTTACTCTATCTGAAAAGTGAAGAAAGCAATTAGAATAGCATTTAGCCTATGATCCAGAACCACTAGAGACAGAAAAAGACCTGTCTAGCTCTTCAGTGACCTACACACGCCCTGACTTCATCCCTTTTCACAAAACATGTGATGGACCTAAACATAGGCCTGTGGTACATAGTACACATACTTTTGTTCACATTTTGTTGTTTCCCGCTCTTTGTATCTCTAAGGGTAGCCATTGCTTGTTAGAGAAAGAATAACATGTGTTAGGTGGGTGAATTTCTTAGGAGATATTGCCAAGCTTTTTATTTGCTGACTTGAATTTTTCTGATTGAGAATGCTTCTTTGGGAATTTGATGTGCAGAAAGGGTGAGGTCATTTCGTGCTTTGGTGTGAGTGAGCTCTACCACAAAATAGTAGGGAGAAGGAGGGTGATGTTGTTGGAAGAGAGAAAAAGAGGGGACAGAAATCACAATGCCCAGCAATGAACATAGTGTGGTGATTAAATTCTAGACACTCTGATGAGATCTTTATCTTGATTGTGTGCAAGACTCAAACGCTTACAGGAGGTAGGCTCCATTATCCCTATTTGATGATCAAGGAAACTGAGGTGCCCAGTAGGGAATTCCAACCTCTAAACATCCCAGCCCTCATGTTCTTGTCCCAGTACTTGATTGCTTTGATATTTCTGACTCTTCTTAATCAAGAAGTTACATTTGGGGAAAATATTTTTATTGAATGACTTACCCATGTAGGTATGCTCTTGAATCATGTCTTTCTTGCTAACCTAAGTCATAGGGTCCTACTCTTTCCCCACATGTATTACTCTGTTCCCACATGTATTACGTGGTCAGATAAACGGGACGTCTTCAGTGGGCTCAGAACAGCCCCTCACCCAACACTGCTCTCCATGTTGGGTTTTCTTGAATAGGATCATATGGCGATATTCTGTCTGGGTACACTTGCCATCTGTTTCCTGATCCTGTCAGGTGACGATCTATTATGTACCACTGTCCCATTTCCAAGAGGTCTTTATGGGCCACATCTCAGGGTTGAAGGTGCCTGAAGCCTTACTTTAGATTCCAGCATACCGCACACTGTTCTTCATTGTGCTTTCCATGGAGTTCTTTGACCTGAGCGGTCAAACGCACTGCTGAGAAGTTGTCTCCCGTGCAGTAACTTCCTTGTTATTGGGTTTTTTTTTTTTTTTTTTTGGTCAGAATTCCTATGGGAGGAAAAACATAAAACCAGATAGTCATTGCCATTATACATGATGCTGAAATTTAAGGTTTTCAGTATATATTTAAGGGAAGGAAATACAGGTTTTAAGAGTAAGAGTTCAGTGTGTCAGTACATGTATAATAAGGCCTCAGGAGGATCTGCAACACTTAGCCTGTTATTGGAGTCTGTATTTAGCAGCAGAGACAAGAGTTTGTCCTGGCACAGAAGAACTGGAGCCGAGGAAGCTCACCCAGAAAACACTTCTTCTGTTCCTCAGTGGACCATCAACAACCAGGAAGCTAGGCTCTCTACCTTGTCTAGCACCTCACTAGTTAGCACAGTAGTGTTCGGAAGATCCCAAACCCCTTGGGTAAATTGCCAGATCGTGAAAAGATGGTTTTGAAAGCAACAGACAAAAGAAAGAGCGGCCACAGAAGTAGTGACGTGTTCTGAACTTTCTGTTCTCGCCATTGCTGTCCAGGACGCGTTCCTTCAGCTTGGACCAAGGGTCTGCTCTACATACGTTCAAAGAAGAGCATGGCACAATTTCAGAACTCTAGGTAAACAGCCACAGTAGAATGGGGTGTGTTTCAAGTGCCAGAGAAGATACACCCAGCCCCATGGAAACTGAGAAGAGGGAGGTTATTTCTGGCGAGGGTGGTCAGGGAGGGTTTTGTGGAGCCACTGACATTTGAGCTGGTCCTTGAACTAGGTAGGATTTGGACAGGTGGACAGTGAGAGGCGGTGGGGGAGACGTTGAAAGAGAAGGCATTCCAGGCATAGAGTGCAGCTTAAGCAAAGGCCCTGGGGTGAGGTGGGATTGGGGTCAAGGTCAGTTGTCTACAGCTGAGTCCTTACCTACTGGAGAGCTGTATTTCAGGTACACAGTGGCAGTTAACTATGCAACTTATAGAGCTGTAGTGAGTGTCTCTGGGCTGCTGGCCCCACAGAGTATGCCGTCAGAATGCATGGGGTCAATCTGTGACAACTCAGATTGCTCCGTGATGATGAGTAGTAAACACCCCATGTCAGCTGCAGGTGGATCATGTGTACACAGACTCAGTCATGAGGACCCAGCAAGACCTCTCCTCACGGGATATTAAGCAGATGCAAACTAGGTTGCTGTCTTGTCTGCCTTATCTTTTCTTTTTAATACAAAAAGACTTTAAACATGGACTCTTTTATTTAAAAAAAAAAATTGCACGTGTGTAGATTAGCATTTTGGAGGGAGAGAAGAAGTAGAGATGAGAATGAAAACATTGAACCCCTGATAATGAGATGGACTGCAGTGTAAGTCCCATTTAGATGGCAGCCCCCCGAGGCTGTGGCCTGGTTCAAGTCAGCAGAGGAAGAGACACATATGCTCAGCAAATGTTGTAGTAAATGTATTAGTGCGTTTTATCACACAGCAGATAGAGTCTTCCATGGCGGATAGATTGCAAGGAGTGGTTGGAGGCTGGGTCAGCTTATTCCTCATAGAGGAAGATTGCCTGGGAAATTATGACTACATCCTGTAGAAAGTGAACGTTCTTTTGTGGTTCTGAGCTCCCAGCACGAACGAACTCCTTTGCCACCAGTGGCCTCCCTGTGCTATTTCCTCCCCTACACTGTCACTCCCCCTACCCCATCCCAAACCTTCCTCCAAGCTAAGTAGGACCATGGGTGTTTCTCAGCCGTTGTTAACCCATAGGTTAACATAAATTAGTATCAACACACAGTTAAGTTTAATGGTGGATGTAATATACTTTGGGGGAGGAAAGACCAGAAGTTCTGCAATGCAAGTATGCTTATTAGAATGCACAACGAAGGAGGGATGAGATGAACCGGGTGCATTCGGAATGGTCAAGTCAGCCGCTTTGCCAAGCCTTGTGCCCACCCCCGGGTTTGGTTTTCTAAGGTATATGAAAGCCTCTCACAAGTTAATGCTTTACATGACAGTCTCAGCGAGGAATTGCTGCCCATTAACCATCGATCAGAAACTACAAAATAGATCAGTAGGGAGAGGGCTAATCACAAGCAAATCCAACATGGGGAACTTTTTAGGAATATTCCGGTGATTTAAAACAGAGAAACTGTTAAGTCCAGTGGTTGATCTGCCGCCTGCCTGCACAGTAGCTTGAAGTGAAGGGCACGCTGCACGCCTGTGCCCAGCCCAGTTGCCTCTAGACCTGACTAAAATAAGCTGGCCTGGCTCAGCTGGGCTAATAATAACAGCACTTGCTGTGTGTTTGCCGTGTGCCATGGCACTGTGCCTGGTGCTTTAAATATGTTGTCTCATTTAATCCTCCCGCCGCCCCCGAGAACGTAAGGCTGGGAGCAAGGGGCTGCCATATGTGAGACCTCACCGTGTGCCTGACGCCCAAGTAAAATATGCTCAATCACTTGGTCAGCATTTTTTAAGATGGCTGCTGTTAATAATAATACTCATTGTTACAGGGGAAGAAACTGAGGCATGGGAGATTAAGTATGTCCTAGAATTAAACCCAATAGCGAAAGGAGGGAGTTAGGGTCTGTGAGAGGGGGTGTAATTGGACCGATAAACTGTGTGATCTTGAACACGTTACTTACTCTCTTCTAAAAAGAAGACTCTGCTGGTAGTACCTGTGTCTGATGAGTGTTGTGAGACACGAATTAATATTTGAAGAGCACTTATAATAGTGTTTGGCATGCAGTAGTGTTTTAAATATACCGCTGTCTGTCACGTAAAAATAAATGTAGTCTGGCTTCAGACTGGTGCTCTCGGCCTTCATCCCGTGCTTCTTGACAGGTGTGACTCTGTCACTGCTCTTCGACCAGTGTACGTGACTTCATCTCCACAGCACCCTCCATACACTGGTCACAGGTTCAGCCAGGCTAGGCTAGGAAGAGGATCACTGCAGGCAGTGTGGAGACTGACCTCAGTCCCTCCATACCTCTGTGGACGATCTCCACCCCAGGTATCGACTGTTTGACAGTCATGGTGTCAGAATCTGGAGTCCAGGGCTGGTGCTGTGGAGGGACAGATGCCGATGATTGGTGTGTTGTCTGTGCTGGTGGCTCCTGGCGTGGTGAAACTTGCCGTAAACACTCTGGCACACTCCTGAGCGAATCCAGGTCTCTGACCGTAACCAGCAATCCTAAGACTTTAAAACTGATCAGCATCACACAGGTTAAGATGCAGACTCCCAGAATCCTAACCCTCCTCCAGGCAGGCCAGGTAACTAATGTTTATTGTCTGTTGACCATGCTTTGAGAAAAGAGCCTCCAGTGTAGCCAAAGTAGCCCTGACAGTCATGTGCCTGCCTAGCATGGGGGGAAATGCAGGTTCCCATGTCAACATACTACTGGACAGCAAGGCTGGTGAGGACAAGCCACTAGGTAAGTGTGACTTCTTCCTGCCAGCCCAAGGCATCTCAGTTAGCTTATGAAAGGGAAGAGAAAGCAATAAAATACACTCCAAGCTTAAAGAGGCTTGTTTTAAAAAAGGAAAAAAAAAAAACTCCAGTTTGTAAAAGATTTCCACAGTGAGCAGAAATCAGGAAAGAAAAAGGGCCTGGCTTATTTCTGCTGACTGGCCTGTATCATTTCATAAGAGGGGCTCTGGGCCAGTATTGCTATCAACAGTTCTTGATTCAGTGATAAACTGAGATAAGGGTAATCAAACTTCATGCTTCAGGGCATCAGGTGATTGCCTGCTGTGGTCAGGATGGAATTCTTCCCCCTAGTGCTTTGCACAATTGACTAGACACATTAGACAGAGGTGTGGGTTTTTTTTTTTGTTTTTTTTGGTTTTTTTTTTTTGCCACGCTTGGGAGTGTGGGGGTTTGGGGGAGGCCTGACTGAAAACTCCTGTGGCTGATCCCACGTGGGAAATAGTGTGTCTGGATCACGCAGCCGAATCGCCGTTTGGCTTCCTCCTCGTTATCACTTGTCCTCATTCTCTGTACCCGGTGCATCATCTATTGATGGCTAGAAGGCAGAAGTCGAGGTCAGGAGCACCCTGCACTTAGAAGAGGTTGCCTTGCACTCCATCCATGCTCAGCAAATCCAGTTTCCTCATCTGATCGTGCTCTAATGCCCCGTGAAATTCTAGTGAATGTCAGAAAAAATAATTCATGGAAATGAGGGCGCTGTTTACATGGAAGGTGCCATCCCTGCATAATGACATCACTGTTCACTGTAAACAACAGTCTGTATGTTTATGCTGGAATAATACTATCATGGGCATAATGATTGACATTGAGGGTTTTTTTGTTTGTTTGTTTGTTTTTCAAGACAGGGTTTCTCTGTGTAGTTTTGGTGCCTATCCTAGATTTCACTCTGTAGACTAGACTGGCCTCGAACTCACAGAGATCCACCTGGCTCTGCCTCCCGAGTGCTGGGATTAAAGGCATGCACCACCACCACTGCCTGGCTCTGACATTGAGTTCTTAACCTATGTGGAGCACTGAAGGTACATTCTCTCAGGGACCTGTCTGTGTTAGTCCTTTGGACACCTACTTGTTTTATTCCCATTTTGTAGAAAGCAACACTAAATCTCCAGGAATGTCCCCTGCCATAGATGGCCACAAACCAGTAACCTAAGACAGCTGGGATTTATAACTTTATCGTCAGGAGGAATCAGATGTGTGTCAGTGGGCTCAAAGCAAGGCACGTAGGCGCCGGGAGCAAACCTCTGTCCTTGCGTGTTGTGGCCTCCGAGGCCATGTTTAGGCCTTGGTTGCTGCCCGTTCCTCCGGTTTCGAGTCTTCTCCCAGAACTGCAGCTCTGACCTGCCGCCCTCCCTCTCCCACATTTTTAAGGACCATCACAATTTCTTTGGCCCCAATAGGTGATTCAGGATTAGTTCCCAGTTTTAAGGTCCTTAGCTTACTCTCCCTCATGCCAAGAAAGTTAGCGTTATTTACAGATTGTGGCAACTCAAGTGTCGCCACTTCTCAAGAGTGGGGACATTATTCTGCCAGGCATAGTTCAGTCCCTGTGAGGACCTTGAAGGAGCAGACTGGGAACCTCTGCCCAGTTCTGACTTTGAAGCCCGTGATCTCAACCACTTGCCAGAAGCCGCTTCAATGTAACTGGTGGAGAAAACAGTAAAACCCTGGGACGTGAGCGGCGGGAAACCTATGTTGCTCTTAGAATGATCAGTTGGGAGCTTTTAAATACAGTCATGGTAGTTGATAACAACCCAGACGTTACCTGTACTGACCTTCCTGTCCTGCTCTGTACTAAGTGTGCGACACGTTTGTGTTTTTGTCTGTTTTCCTGAGAGTAGGTATTCACTAACTGAATGGAAGGGGTTCATGAGTCCACTCGTCTTTTCTGACAGCACTGGCTGAATCAAGCAGGGCCAGTTTGGGGACCTGGACCATTCTGAGGCTTGAAATCTGTGGGAAAGTATTTCAAAGGAACTGTCCGCTCAGCAAGGGTAAATGGAGAAAGTGACGGGAGCAACTGTCTTGTCCCTTGCTGATTTTGGCGCTGCCTCTTAGCCAACTGGATGGAGTTCCTCAAGCAAGACTGTTGCGCTCCATCCCTGATGACAGCGACTGTCTCTGGCTTGTAAAGCTTGACGTCCCCGAAGACCAGCCATTCAGTTAGGAGCCTGCGTTCTGAACAGTCACAAGTTGTCAGGGCCTCTCTTCTCTCTTGGGTGTGAATTCAGTTATAATTTTTCAAGTCAAAACTATATTTGAAAATGGATTAAAAGCACAGAGCTAAGAGTCTGGTATCTATCCTTGCTTGGCCACCAGCCTGAGACCTGGGACAGATCCCAGCCTAATGGCCATCATTTTCTTTTTAGAACAAAGTGAATTTGAGGGCAAAATGGCACCTAGAACCTTCAAGGTCCTAAAATGCTACATTTGTCTTCATAGAGTATCTTCCTCAGTTGTAAGAGCGAATGCAGTGGTGATTTAAAAACTGTGAGTCCACAATATGAGTATGATACAGTTGTGTGCGTACAGACACAGACAACAGATAGCTTGACTTTTCAAATTTATTATTGTCATTTACATTTTACAGCACTCTGCCTTTTTCTTTGGGGATCACTTATACTTCATTGCTGTTAATATAGTTTTTAGACTCAATTTTCAGAAATACATAGATAATATTTTCAGTTAGCAATAACTGCACCTCGTTCAGCTCTGGGGAGTTGATACGATGCTGCAGCGCGGTTTCTCTCGCTGTAATTTTCACTCTCATCCCTGAAGAGCCATCCCCCCCCCCCCCTTAAACGTGTAGCAGGGAGAGGCAGAGAGTTTGAAAGTACAGAGCCGGACCTGACTTATGGGCTGTGGCTATTTTAGATTGTATTGCAGAAAATCGTAGGCTGACATCCAAAGTCAGGGAGAGCATGTCTTTATTGATTAGCAGAACCTTTTATGAAAAAGAAAGGGGTGGTAGCCCCTCTAAAACTAATTTGTCATCTTTGATTGAGTACAGTGGCTCCCATCATCCATGGGGAATTTATTCCAGAACCTCCTCCAGTGGGTACCTCCCTCCTTGAACGCTGTGTGTACCATGTCTCCCCCCCTATAGAAATAAATACCTGTAATAAAGCATAATGTGTAAATTAGGCACAGTAAGAGATTAACAACAGCTTCTAATAACAGAATGCAAGCATTGCCATAGCACACACTAATAAATGCTGTGTTAATGCGGTGTCTTTCAAAACATCTTGCTGTATGTCTGCTTTTTCCTTAAAAGTAGCAACTTCGTGGCTTCTCTCTGGCACATCTCAGCTGTCCAGATCGCTGCTAGACTCTGAAGCCATTACCGAGTCAGAGATAGGGCTTCTTGGGCTCAGCACTGTTAATACCAGCAGCCATCCAGCTGATCATGAAGGCAACTGCTCAGTGGCCAATAAGCAGGTGACTTTAGACATAGTGTGGTGTCCCTGGATAGAGGGGTGATTCCTGTACCAGCTGGGAATGTTTCGTTTCCTGTTGCTGTGATAAAACACCCTGAAAAAAGAAAGTTAAGGGATACACAAGGGGTTGTTTGGGTCCCAATTCCAGGTTATAGGAAGGTCAAGGCAGCAGGAACTCAGTGCACCTAGTCACATTCTCTCCCGAGTCAAGAGCTGAAAGCAAGCAGTGAGTGGATGCTTGCTCAGATTGATTTCTCCACTCTTACACAATCCAGGATCCCATTTCCAGGAAATGATGTCACCAACAATGGGCAGGATTTCCCGCCTCAATTAACACAATCAAATAATCTCCGACAGAGGTGCCCAAAGGCCAACCTAATGCAGACAGTCCCTTATAAAGCTCCCTTCCCCAAGCACATCTAGATTGTTAACACAGACAGGGCAAGACTGAGTGAGATAGCTGAGGTTTCCTCACATGACTCAAGGGTACTTGACATAAAACTGATGGGTCATTTGTTCCTGGAATTTTCCGGTTAACATTCTCAGACCACACTTGGCTATAGGTGCTTGAAACCACAGAATAAGAGAGGCTTGCTGTATTTCCTTAAAAAATATGTGTCTCTTTAAAAAGCATGGTAGCATTTAATCCAGATGTCGCCTGCAGTTTCAGCTCCCTGAATTGTCCCACTCACAGAAAGGAAGCTGAGGAAGTCCAGCCCAGGTACAAGCTTGCCGATGACCACTGCTCAGTTCCTACCATTGGAACTTGAGGCTTGGTTGCATTTTCCCCTCACCTGTTCTCACTATCTTCATGATTTTTTCAAACTCAAGATTATGAAAAGTAACTATACTATTATAGAGACGTCCTTTACACTAGTGTATATCAGTCTAGAGTCATAAAATGATCCAGTGCTACCACACATTCACAGTCTACTCCACACAGAGCTTCTGAATAGGAGCCTCAGAAGTCAAGAGAGACAGAGATTGAAACCCTGGCCTGTGTTCAGTCAGTGGCTATGAGAAATTGAATGTATCACTAGTGTCTCCGAATCTTGGTTTCCCGTTCTATAAAATGGAGAAAGTGTGCTTAAAGAGATGTAAAACCAATGAGCATACTGCATGGGAGCCCGCCTTGGCATTGTTAGAGCTCCAGACTGCTCCAGACTGATGAGAATGCTTTGGGATGAAACCAAAAATCCCAGTTCAAAGATGTTTAAATGATCAGGGCCTCATGTCCTGTTATAGAGAGTCCTAAAATGTGCTGGCTTTGAGCAGGTTCATTCTTTAGCTAAGCAAATGCTTGCTAGAATGCCTTAACGAGTGACCGACTTCTCCTGGGTCTCATAGGATAGAATTGTGCAGCCTCTCCAATCTGGAGTGGAAACCAGTCTTAGACAGGGGAATGGGAGCGTTGTGAGTGTCCCAGGGTGCAGAGGTTGACATACTCCTGGCAGTGTGCATAAAAGCAGCATTTGGTCTCCTGAGTACTTACAGCTATACCTTGTCAGATGTCTGTCATGTTTCTACTGTGTACGTCACAACAGTGTATTTGCATCCAAACTATAGAAGTTTCATGGTTGGCAAGGAATATTTTTCTCCATTATTTAAAAGTTTTATACACCTGAAATAGAAATTACACTTGATTAGCTAGTTAAAAATATGGAAGGTGTTTTTGACATTGGAGGAAAAATGCTACCAAATGTGGGCTCAGTATAAAGCATACGTTTGCTTTCTCCATCCTTCCCTCTTTTCCCTGAAGCTGGTTTAAGATGAGAAACAAGGACCCCCTGCCAGATTAACTTGGAAACATCACAGTAAATATAGTCATAATTATAAAGGCGCTTTCATCTGTTGAGAGTCGGAAACGCTAACTGGGTTTTCTGAAACGCTGAGGCATTTCATGATCATAAATTCACAGTTTTCTCCTGCTCCTATTTAAAGAAGAAAAAAAACAACGCCATTAACCCTTGAAGCCCCAGAGTTCAAGTTTACTGTGTTTCTAGTACCTGTGATAAGTCCTGTATCTACAAGGAAAGTTACTGCCCCTTAAGTTTCTTTGTCGCAGAATGGAGTCCATCCTGAATGCAGTTCTCCTGAATGAGCTTGCTTACCCTTAGTTCATTTTTAGCCTCCTTTTTCCTGGTACAGTTAAACAGTAAATCAGGTCTAAGGCACCATAAAACCTGGGCGAGGAGGCCCCTCCTCTACCTGTCTTCCTACACCTGATCTGCCTTTGCATGGAGCTATAAAAATTAACTGCCTAGATTTTCAATATCTGAGATTTCTAGTTTCAGTGTTTTATAGTTGCATTTTTGCCCACCAAGGTGAAGCATCACTCAGACTTTTGTCAAGTAAGTACTGCTTCATAAAGGAAGACCGTGGCTCTGACCCTGCTCCTTTGTCTGTACAACCTTCACAATTCCTTTCCCACTCTTGACCCCAAATGCTCCTAAGCGCAGAGTCAGACACTGCTACTCAACCTCCCGGAAGCCTCGTCTTCGCCTCTGATAAATTAGAATAGTATTTCTGCCTAACGGGAATGCCATGAACTGTTCCCAGTGTAACTGATGGAAAGCACTTAACATGGAATCCAACAAGTTGTAGTAGCTTTACTAGTAACTACTAGTCGTTTTCAAATCAAAAATGGTGGGCAATACATGGAATATTCATGTAGCAAAGGCTTCTAGACCTTTGTATATAGGTTGGCTACAAGCAAACCTTATTTGGATGGCTGCTTAAAAACTCATAGAGAAGGAGAAAGGACAGGACCAGGTCTGATCAGAACGTGGCGTCACTGAAGCTCTTCAAGGCCAGTCTACCACACATACGTTGTCACTCACCTGTTGGATGCAGTTCTGGCCATGCAAAACATTTACTATGCTGTACGATATTTTATGATTATGACACAACTATTGGACCAAGTACTTATAATGAGTTACAGTATCAGCTCAACCTAGCCTTGGGTCTTAGTGATTTTCTAGATGCTTCTAAGACCCTTAGCACGCTTGCTTATTTATTTATTTGTCCATGCAGTGATTTTTTTTAATTCATTTTCTGTCTTCAAAGCCTGTCTTCCTTTTGCCTCAAAAGAACCAAAGTGTAGCTTCTGCTGGAATAGTTGCTAACAGGGTCAGCTCTGTGGGCATGTGACCTGTGCATGGCACTTAGTCCTTCCTGGCTAAGAATACTCTGTTGTTACCATCTTGACATTTCTAACAGACCCCCTTTTCCATTGTGCTTGGGCCCGGCCAATCGCCTGACCGGCCATGAGGCTCAGTGTTGGCATAAGCTAGAAGGACTCACTAACCCTGGGTCTGAGGTCCCACTGTGTCAGCTATCCTGGAAGCCCCCTAATTCTCCCAGACCTTGGATTTGGTAAGCAAAGACATAATCTTCACATCTTAGGAGAGTAAGATATAAGTGATACGCTGTCAGGCCAGAGTTTGGGTTTTGTCTGTAGCAATACCATACCTTCTGAACTAGAAATTGGGGCATAAGAATTATGGGACCAAAAGAATAACTGAAATTAGGACTTGTCTTGAGAAAGTTGAGCTGTAAGCTGACCCCTTTGATTTCTAGCAGAGGCCTCCACGCTGCAGGTGGCTTTACAAACATGCCGTCAGATTGATGGGCACTGGCCTCACTCCGCACATTTCCCTTGGATCTGTCCTTTCTTCTCTATAGATTTTATGCTAATTTCCCCAAGGAGACTTAACTCACTCCTGTACTTTACTTTGGCCATACTTTAAAAAATAATCTATATCCAGGACTTTAAAACTCTCACATATAAGTATTGGCATCCTTCAGAATTGTCTAGCTTCATGCCAGAACTCTGCCATGAGTGCTAACAGATCGAAGCAGCACTGTGCTCATCACGCAGTACCACAGGAATGCCAGTTCTGGGTATGTTCCCTGTAGTCTTACAACTTCGTGTTAATTTTCAGGAAAGGTATGAGTGTAGCCCATGGGCCAAGCAAGTTCTTCAGAATCTGTGTCTAAGGTGCAAGAGAGAAGTTCTACCACTGATATGTTAGATCTAACTGGCTCATTCATCCTGGAAGAGCTCTGTGGGTACCTCTACATGTTAAAAACCAATAGATGTTTAATAGCAAACACAGACTTCTCATCAGGTTGAGGTTCCCAGGAAACTTCAGGACTAAAAGCCCAAAGAAAACCTGCTAATTTAGCTGAGGTTCCAAAAGCACTTTTAAATACACCATCAGTGCTACCTACAATCACCTTAACGTGAGCAAACTTTATTTTATTTTAAGATTTTTATTTATTTGTATGGGTGTGTGTATGTGAGTGTATGCCAAGAATGTTCAGGAACTTACAGACACCAGAAGAGGACACCAGATCCCCTAGCGTTGGAGTTATAGGCAGTTGTGAGCTGCCAGATAGGGGTGCTGGGAATCGAACCTGGGTCCTTCAGTGCTCTTAACAGCTGAGTCTCCAGCCCCTTGAGTGGATTTTTAGATCAGAAAAAGAATACAACATTCCGAGCATCTCTGGTCACCCACATAAACACTGGCATCTAAGACTTGCCTCTCTGCTTAGCAAGCAGATGGCTGCCTTGTTCCAACAGAGGGATGGGCGGCCTTCTGCCGTGTATAGCAGAAGCCGGGACAACTTAAGTTATGGTGTCAGGAACCTGATAGCAAAGTAATGACTCTTAGTTTTTTTGTTAAGTGGTTTTTATTTTGACACCATTCATAGGTTTTAATGTAGATTATTTTAAGCAACTAAAAGATGTAGATTGAGACAGAAGCAGACCACTTTGCACCATATCATTGGACCTTGTAAACCTTATTTTTTTAGACAGTCTTCAATGTATAGCTGAGGCTGACCTGCGGTCTCAGTCTTCCTGCCTTAGTCTCAGGTGTGCAGCTTGTTTAGCTCTTAATTTAACCATCCTTAATTTAATTTTACATTAGTAGGGAATGTCTTGCCATCGCCTATTTTGGTGTGCAAGAAGGAGGTGCTTAGCTGGGAAGGCTTAGAACAGAATGAAAATTTACATCTCCTTTCCCAAGACACTTCATCAATCCTTCTACAGATTGGGTTTTGTTTGTTTGCTTTTTACTTTGGGTTTGGGGGGTTTTAATTTACCGTTTATTTTATTTTTCGTTTTGCTCGTGTATGTATGTGTGGTGGATGAGTGTATGTGTTTGCATGTTTGAATGTGTGTGTGTGAGTATGCCTACGCATGTGAGCAATGCAGATGCAGGCCTGAGGCTGAGTTGGGAATCTTCTTCAATCACTTTCTACTTACTCATTAAAGCATGATTTTTCAATTGAACCCAAAGCTCACTGATATGGCCAGTCTACCTGGCTAGCTTGCTCTTGTGGGGCATGGAGGTCGGGTCCCTATCAGCAGCCTTCCAAGTTCTAGAATTACAGGCCAGTTTTCATGCCCATCTGACACTTGCATGGGTGCTAAGCATCTGATGTCTGCCCTTAGTCCAGTCCTCATGCTTGGCCTGGCAAGTGTTTTAACCATGAGCCATTTCCCCAGCACCGTTTTGTTTTATTTGGTTTGGTGTTTTGAGACATGTTATCGCTGTGTAGCCTTCACTGGTGCCCAAAACTCACTCTGTAGATCAGGCTGGCCTCGAACTTGCGCTGATCCTCATGTCTCTGCCTTACAAGTTCTGGGATGACATCTGTGAGCCACCACGTCCAGTTTAACCGTCAATGGTTTTCTGAGACAGGGCTCTAAAAAACTTGGTTCCATTCACAACCCCTCTTTCCTGAGAAGCTTTCACAGGCCCCTGGGTGTATGAGTTTACACCTTGGGTATATGGCCTCAACATTTTTCAGAGTTAATACTTTGATTTTATAGTAGTTAATGCTGAGAACACCGCTTTGCATGAATATATAGTCCAAAATGGGAGGCTTATGCTCAGGGCCATTTCAGAAACTGTTGCAAATTCTCTCCTCGTCTCAAGCCAAAATTCATGTAAGAATTTAATTTTCTTTAAATGAAACTCAAGTTAACAACTTGAACAGCAGTTTTTCAAGTCAAATGTTTTTGAAGTCTCAAGCAATGCCGTCTAAAGTTAGGCTACTTTGTTATTTAAATGCTGAGGGATTATAGCAGGGAAATGCTAAAAGCTGCGGCTTTCTGTAAACTCTGAAGAGTTCTGTAAGAGCAGGAAACCATGTAAGTACAGTCACAACACTGTATAGCACACAGTAGTCTAAAGCTGAACCAGTGTACTTCAGACAGCTGTAGGCAGTGCTAGGTGTCTGGATGCCATGCACAGCAGCAAGAGCCGGTATGATGCCTAAAGAACAAAGGCTGTGGTGAGGTCCCGTGGCACGACAGAGCAGCTGCTACCAGTAATGCCTCAGACTCATGGCAGGCTAGATTTTCAGTTCATTATTGCACATTCAGAAGCCTTTTATAGGCACCACCACATCTACTTACATGACCCCAAATGGGGTCAGGACCCACACTTTGAGGAGTTGTGGTCTAAGGGATACGTCTACAAGTGTCTTAGCATTGAATGGGGTGATTGGACAGTGGCCTGCAGAGATGGCTGCAGTCTGATTTGTTGCGCTAACAAATAAAGGCAGGGGCGCCGATCAGCCTGCTCTGCTCTAATATTTATCTTAGGACTGAGAAAAGTGGTTCAGGTGACCAGGTTCTGCGGTAGACTCAGAGTTCCAACTGCCGTCGTCTTCAAAGCGAACTGAAACAATCTAGCCATATAAATTTGTTTCTGAAAACAGGCAGTTAATGATTACTACACATTCTAATAAAATGTAGGGTGATGTGGGGTGAAGCTTCCAGTGAAGAGAAAGGAGCTGGCAGAACATCCCTGTGTCCAGGCATCATAGTCAGGACTTCACCAGCGGACTTGGGATTTGGAAGTGCCCGATTTTCCTTGGCTACTTTCCCCTGTGTGATTTTAGAGGGCAGGAAGGAGATCTTAATATTTGAGCAACTGTTCTACCAGTGATTTTGGTTTTCACGATTCATGTGCTTAGTTGTAGTGGGTTTTTAAATTGATTTTAGTGGTATAGATCTGACAACTGAGGTGTCTATAACAGCTTTTCGTCTATGTGACTATAATTCTTCATTTTAATGTAAAAGTTCCTATAATCCTGATGCCAACAGAAAAACAATGATTTTTAAATTGCCATGGGTGTTTATGACAGTCTGATTAAGGCTTATATTAAAAATGTGAACTGCAGCCTGGAGAGACGCCTCACTAGTGAAGAGCACTTACTGCCCTTGCAGAGAACCCAAGTTTGTTTTCCAGCACCCATGTGGGCTCACAACAGCCTGTAACTCCAGCTCCAGGGAATCTGATACCTTCTTCTGGCTTCCAAAGACACGGGATGTATATTTGTACATATATGCATGCAGGCAAAACACTCATACACATAAAAACAAATGAATAGATAGATAGATAGATGATAGATAGATAGATAGATAGATAGATAGATAGATAGATAGATAGATAGATTGATTGATTCTAGGTCATCCAAAGCTAAAGGTCAAGGTGCAGGAGCCATGAAACAGTGTCAAAAAAAAAGTGTAGGGGCAGTGTTGTTTCTAGTTTTACTTTAAATATTTATATGTAGAGCCTTGAAATATAAAATAGTGACAGTAAGAAGGAGAAGCAGGGGTAGGGAGACGACAGATGACATTACAGTATGCCAACTCAGATGAAATCTCCAAGGACCTCCATTTTCTTACTACCCCCTCTGGGGTAAATAGGACACAATGAAAACAATGAAAGAATTGTTCTCTAGCACAATCCCGTCTAAAATAAGTTATACATCCTAGGAAAAACTATCCTAGAGGATTCAAGTACTAATTCTTGTTATTCAACAGGCAGTTGACAACTGTCTTCATGAAGAAATATTCAGCTTGTGTGAATGGACAGTAACTTTATTTACTTAGTGGTGCATTTCCTCCCCACCTTTTTTATTATTCATATTTATTTATTTTGGTTCTTTGGAGACAGGGTCTCATTTTGTAGCTCAGATTTTTCTGGAACTTATTATGTAGCCCACATTTGGTCTGCCCCTGCAGCAATCCTCCTGCCTCAGCCTTTGAATGCTAAGATTACGAGCATGAACCGCCACACCTGACTTCTCTCTGCTTTTTAATGTTAAGAAATTACAAAATATTATTTTAAGGGGAAATAACTCAAAAATAACTTTTTATGGTTTTCTATTTCCCTCTATTAGGTAGTTGTGATCAGAATATGTAAACATATAATTTTATATTTTGATCTTTTTCTCACTTAGCATTACATCATAAATTGAGGATTTTTAATCGTCATTATTTTTTACTCCGTGAGTCTGATGAAATAGACTTTTAGCTAAACTTTATATGTTTAGATAGGCCATTATCTCTTTATTTTTGTTGTCAATGAGTATCTTCTTCTTCTTTTTTTTTTTTTTTTTTTTTTTTACTTTCCACTTCAGATTCTTTGCTGAGATAAATTGTCAGAAGTAAAACTGAGTTAAAAGACTAGCAGTTTTGATGTGCACGCATGTGGGAATGGGGGGGGGGCATGTTACACCTCAACAAATTATTTTTCTTTTTTGTTTTGTTTGATTTTTCTCCTCCTCCTCCTCCTCCTCCTCCTCATCATCATCATCATCATCATCATCATCTTCTTCTTCTTTTTCTCCTTCTTTTCATTGTGCCACCATTACCCTGGCATATCTTAGAGGTAGGACACTATTGTAGATCACAGAGTTTGTAGCTGGTTTGGTGTTTACACTTCTCTTTTGGTAGCCTACAGAGTGCCTTCCTGTACCAAAGACACTAGAGCATAGGGGTGTTCTAGGTAGGCACCAGCTTGATCTATCTATGTTCAATGAGTTGTACAGGTGTTGCCTTCAGCAACGGGACCTTGATGTCAGTTTGTGGAGAGCAGCCTGTTGTCTTGGCAACAGCCTGAGTTGTTTGGGAGTTCCCATGGGACCCCTTTGGCCAGCAACTAAATTAGATGTAACCCAATGTCAGGACTGGAAGCTTCATCTGATGACGAGATGGCCAGTTGGATCTCTGTCTCTCCCGTTTTTGGCAATTTCATTTAGATCACCTTCATATATGTATATGTTTTAAGAATTTTCTACTGTGTTAGCTTTCCATACTATTCCTCACATGGCCCTTAATTTTAACTGTCTCTACCCATATTCCCCACCTTGTCCCCTCCGCACTAGATCTTACTGTTCCAGTCCCCCATCCATCCATCCACCCATCTACCCATCTATCCATCCATCCATCCATCCATCCATCCATAACTCTATTCTATTTGCCTTTCCTAGTAAGATCTGTACCCCTTTATTCTATTCCTAATCTTTGTGGTTCTATGGATTGTAGCTTGAATAGTGACTTAACAGCTAATATCCACATACAAGTGAATACATACTATATTTGTCTTTCTGGGTCTGGGATACCTCACTCAGAGTTATTTTTTTTTCTGAACTATCCGTTTGCCTGTGAATTTTATGATTTTTTTTTTATCAACTGAGTAATACTCTATTGTAGAAATGGTACCACATTTTCTTTATCCATTTTTCTGTTGATCCACATATAAGTTGTTTTTCATTTCTGGCTATTATGATTAGAGCAGCAGTGGACATGGTTGAGCAAATGTTTCTGTGGTAGGATGACATGTCTTTCAGGTATATGCCTAAGAGTGGTATAGCTGGATCTTGGGGTAGATTGATTCCCATCTTCCTGAGGAATCACTGTACTGATTTCTGTAGTAAATGTACAAGTTTACACTCCCACCAACAACGGATGAATGTTCCCCTTACTCCACATCCTCACCAACATGTCACTTACTTTATTGATCCTAGTCATTCTGACGGGTGTAAGATGAAATCTCAAAGTAGTTTCCATTAACATTTTCCTGATGGCTGTGGCTGTTGAACATTTTTTAAGTGTTTCTCAGCCATTTGAGTTTCTTCTGTTAAGAATTCTTTGTTTAGATCTGTACCCCACTTTTTACTGGTTTGTTTGTTTTCTTAATATCTGGTTTCTTGAGTTCTTTATATATTTTGGATATTAGCCCTCTATCAGATGTGTAGTTGGTAAAAATCTTTTCCGATTCCATAGGCTATGCTTTGTCTGAGTGACTGTGTCCTTTGCCGTGCAGAAAGCTTCTCAGTTTCATGAGAGTCTATTTATTAATTGTTGCTTTTAGTGCCTATGCTAATGGAGTTCTGTACAGAAACCCATCTTCTGTGCCAATTAGTTCAACACTGCTTCCCACTTTCTCTTCTCTCAGGTTAAGTGTGTCTGTCATGTTGAGGTCTTTGATCCACTTGGAGTTGAGTTTGGTGCAGGGTGATAAGGATGGGTCTATTTGCATTCTTCTACATGCCGCCATCCAGTTTGACCAGCACCATTTGTTGAAGATGCTGGGGTTTTTTTTTCCAGTGTGTATTACACCTCAACAAATTATTTTCTAAAGTGTTTGTGCGTTACCCTGCCGTGTGCAATGTATTCATTTCGTCCATATTATCCTTTAAAAATATTAACTAGTAGGGTCTTGAGTACATGTCTCAGTGAGTCAGATGCTTAATGCACAAGCTTGAGGACCTGCGTTTGTATCCCCAGCATCCAGAGAAAGGCAGACATGGCCAATACACACCCCTAATTCCAGCAGTGAGAGGCAGAAATGGGAGAATCCAGAGAGCTCACTAGCTATCCAGTCCAGCAAGTCAGTGAACTCCAGTTTCCATAAGAGACCCCATCTCAAAAAATAACGTGGAGAGTAATGAAAACACCCAATGAAAAACTGGCATCCACATATGCACGTACTAATGCATCCACCCATGCACACACAGGTTCACACATACCTGCTGTTCCTCCAAACAAAGCTACTTGACCTGTGTGAAATCATACTTCTTAAACTAATATTTACTTCTATGATTGCTAACAAGGAGCCTGTTTTTTTTTAAGAGACCGGAACAAGACATTTTAAGGACAAACTCCATCGTGTGTGAGATGTAGAATAGTCTGAAGGCTGCTGCTAGACAATTGTCAGATCATCTGTGCTCTGACCAAAGTCACTGCGTCCGCAGTGTGCCCAGCTCTGACAGCCAATTTCACTACTCTGCTGAACTGAGAGGAGAGAACAAAGGAAATGGTATTTCAGGACAGAATAATACTGAGACAGTCTAGGAAAGGATTTACACACACACACACACACACACACACACACACACACATACACACACACACACAACACAGAGTGGAGGGTGTCCCTGACCTAACTGCGTGAGAGACCGTTCCAAATCCTACTGTTAGGAACTCTCACGCTTGTCGACTTTCCGTGTTTAGACAGAGCTCAGGAGAGACTCAGCTCTGCTCCAGCTAGTTTCTGAGGTAGCACAGCTGAGGCTGGAGAATGCAGTTTTGAGATGATGACGACTGGGTAGCGCCCATCAGCAAGGCGCTTCCTTACAGCTGAGAGCCACGGCCTGCCTCTCTCTACAGTGAATCTGGCCGTGCAGGCTGCTCCACAGCAGTTCGGGCTTCCCTTTCACTATGGTGGCTAGGTTCCCACGACAAACATAAGAGGTGGACACTACCCCGTTATTAAGTCTTGGACCAGCGCTGGCACTAGAATCCCTTCAGCCATACTTTATTACTCAGTCAGCAGATTCACAGAGCGGGCTCACCCACTTTCAAAGGTGGAGAATTTGAATACATTTGGGGATAACGTGACTGAACTGTCATACATTGTCTCTAGCCCTTTGGGAAGCTGAAAATCTGGGCAGTGGAACACCTGTGGCTAGGAGGGATTGTGTATGCGCCTCTGTACCACTGCTTCTTAGAGACTCAAGGGGAAGGTTTTCTGTGCATCTAAACGACCTTCTCTATTGCGAGGAGTCCAGCTCAGCCTCTCCTGAGCTGATTGGTGCCCTGTGAAGGGTTCTACCAGTTCTACCACTCAACGCACCATAAGAAACCAGGCTGTGCGGCTTCTAGTAACCTATACCATTGCCCTTCTCTGTTAAGACAGATTGAAAGGGTGGGGCCAAGTGTGTGGTGTACCTCAAAAAGAATAAAGGCTTCCAGTGTATGTGGTGCTGTTAACCTGGTAAGATTCGTAACCTTTGAATGTGCTAGCAGCTGCATTTAGAGAACCTCACCCAACTGCTGAGTGGTCGATTTCAGTGTCTCTTGCTGGTTATACTGGCTAGTCTTATGTCACCTTGACAAAAGCTGGAGTCATCTGAGAGGAGGGAACCTCCATTGAGAAAATGCCTCTGTAATATGGGGCTGGAGACAAGCCTGTGGGGCATTTTCTTAATTAGTGATGGATGGAGGAGGGCTCAGCCCACTGTAGGTAGGGTCACCCCAGGCTGGTGGTCTTTGGTTCTATAAGAGGGCAAGATGAGCAAGCCAGTAAGCAGCACCCCCTCCGTGGCCGTGAGGAGCAAGCCAGTAAGCAGCGCTTCTCCATGGCCTCTGCCTCCAGGCTCCTGCCTTACTTGAGTCCCTGTCCTGACTTCCTTCCGTGATGAGCAGTGACATGGAAGTGTAAGCAAAATAAACCCTTTCCTCCCCAAGTTGTTTGTGGTCATGGTGTTTTGTCACAGTAACAGAAACCCTAACTAAGACACTGCCCTTAGGAAATTATTTGATCTACAGTTTCCTGAGCCCATCTTCCAGAACATTCTCGGGAGAGAACCTGGAGCATGGAAGACCGTGGTGAAATCACCAGGATGTCTTCTGTAACGCATGAGTAGTGTAAGGCAGGAGACGGACAAAGATCAGGCGCCATGCTGCTGATGGCAGCAGCTGCAGACATTGCTTGCTAGTCCCTCCCTGCATTTATTTGCATTACTTTAAAGGTTGTTCATGTATAAAGTCTGTGCCCTTGGAAACAACTGTTTATTGTAGGTCCAGCTGGTTTTACCACTATCAGTTGTAAGGTGTTTTTCAGTGTCACAGACAATACGAGGTAAAGCTAAAATGGTTTATTTTATTTATTGGTGAGTTGGTTGTTTTTGTTTTTTGAGGTGCTGGGGACAGAATCCACGGCCTTGTACACACACACACACACACACACACACACACACACACACACTCTACTACTGAGCTACATTGTCAGCCCTAAATTATTTAAAAAGTGAAGCCTGTTTCTTCTCTGGGATTTATGGGAATGCTATTTCTTGGATGTGGCAGAAGCTGGGCCATCATCCAGGAGGTTCTTCCATGTTGACACTTTGTAAAACTCTGCTGACTAGGAATAGGGATGGGAACGCCTGTCTCACTGTGCTTTATTGTGGGAAATAGAAAGTCCCAGAAGTTAGACAGGCCTTGCAGAATAGAGAAGACATACTATGTGCTTCCCAGCATGCCCCCTCTGCCAAATCAGCCAAGCGTTTCAAAGAAGTTGCTAAGGAAACCTCTTCATTTGAAGGGCCCGGGAGGAGGGGGCGCTAATCTTTTGACACTCCAAGGAGGCTGGAGCAGCTGAGCAGGGAGTGTTCAGAACACTGTCTCCCTCAAGCTGACGGGTGACTCCAGCCTTCTTAACCCTGGAAACAACCTAAAGGCGTAGGTGTCTGGTGGTGGTGGCCAGGTGGAGTCCTCTGCCCAGGGCTGACCCTTGGCTTTGAAGGTGAAGGTAGGAGAAGCAGGTGTGGGACTGGCCCTCTCAAGGCTTTGACAGCTGGGGCATCAGTGGCATGGGGGCTGGATTCGGCAGGAGTCTTCCCTTAGTTTTTCATAGCTTTGATTTATTTACTTTTCTGGTAGCTACCTGTCAAGTCATCTGACTAGAGGAAGAAGTGTGGGCAATGTTCCTGTCTTAAAATAATAAAACCGTGCTAAAAATAGGAAAAATATTTCTTTAAAAACTTGAAATGCCTTTCCCCTGTCTTTTTCCTTTAATCAGTGTTAACTTTTTCTGGTATATGAACCAAGTCCTCAGACAGTGGAGTCTCAAAGACTTCAGGCCTGCTATCTTGTATTGTTACCGAAGACAAGTTACTTCTGCAGTTCCTCATTGGTAAATTTGAAAAGTAAGTGCTTAACACAGGGCCCAAAGCTTTGTTCGAAGTCAACTCTGGCTTACGGTGATCATTCATTATTTCCCAATTGCCAGCATCTGCATATTATACAGAATCCCAGGATGTGTCCACATAGAGCGAACCAAGAACATCTTGGGGAAACTCCCCTTTTCCAGTGGGGCAGCTAGAGGGAATAGCCCAGGCCTTGCACCCTGAACTTGATTCTCTTCTATGTGGTAGATCCTGGAAACTCACAGTCCAATGAGAAAGGCAGGCAAGTAGCTGTCGGAGAATGCTCCTGGCCATAGCAAATGCCTTGTGGAAATGCCTAGAGTTCTGTGAAGATCAAAGGGAAATGTTGCCAAGCTTTTGGGGGAGTCTAAAGGGATGACCGGGATGCAGAAGAACTTACCTGCTCCCAGGAATGGAGAAGAATGCTGGGAGCTGGGCTGGGGACTTGCAAAGCACCTGCTTCCTTGGAAAGGGGCTTTTCCTGAGCACAGACAGAAGCCATGCTAGCTAGTCTCCCGGGCTGTGCAGACTGTGGCTAAATCAAGTCCCCGTGATACCACAGCTTCTTCTCCATTTGGATAGCACCTTCACAACTTAGAAAGTATGTTTACTCCTATTTTCTCCCTTGTCCCTCTGAAGTCTCAGTGAGGTAGTCAGTAGAGGTACACCCTCTTGCCACCTCAGAGAAGGTAAGACTGGGAGCTGGGGTACCCCCCCCCCAAGCCCCACTTGGACAGGAAGTTCCTCACTGCATGGGGTTGTCTCTGTTCAGGGACACCCTGTTTCTTTCTGGGGCAGCATGAATGCTGTAGAAAGGCACCACACACTGAGGGGGTGTCACAGATGCACTGAGGTGGCATAGAGGAAGTGAGAGTTACCGTTAGAATACCCAGAGGGCACCCCTACCTGTGTTACATATGGCCTCTGTGCGTTTAGTGCCCCCTCACCTGGAGGCTGGCTGGGGCCTTCAGCATGACCAATAAAAGAAAGCAGCCCTGCCTTTAACCCATTTTGGCAAGGCCACAGGAAGCCACTCACCCCAGCCTAAGGCCCTCTTGTCTCCCCACACCATCCCAAGTCCTGCTAGAACTCTTGTGCCTGATGCAACCTCACTTTGTCCCTGTGAACTCTTAGATAAAAGGTCCCACACTCTTGCCTCCCTGGCTTTGTAATCCTTTCTTTTCATCAAAGAGCTGTAAATCTGCGAGGGTAGGAGGTGTAAAGGAAAGCAATCCACTTTTCCCTACTAAGGTAATTAGGCTAATTTCCTCTCAATGATTTTACTATTGTTCGGGCTCTTTGCGCGTCTATAGCCACATTGTATTCTAGCACACCCCACCACCCACCCACCCCCTGGGACATTTCCAGTGACTGGGATAGAATTTGAAGCTTTAGGCTTTAAGCTGTATACAGGGAATTAGCCAGAGGCTGCCACTGGAACATAGTAAGCATCTGTGTGTCTTCCAGGAATTGCAGAAGCAAGGGCAGCCCAAGCCTTACTGTGGTCAGACCCATACCATAAGAAAGGATGGCTCTCACGTGATGGGACATGATTTAATGTGTTGCTGTGTTTCTGTTCATAGCTGGTAACTGTCGGTGATGTTACCACTTACCTGTTCTCTAGGAGAAAAGAACTGCTAGAGTGAATAACTATTGAAAGGGGACTTAATAGATTGGCATACATGGCACAATCTGGATAGTCCACTAATGGCTGTCTTGATTCTGGAGAGACTGAGAACCCAGTAGCTTTTCCATGTATGAAGCGGATACCTGAGCAGTTGCTGAAGGCCACTGGTCTTCGTTCATTGCTAGAAGCCCCACAAAGCTGGATTCTAGTCCTGATGAAGGGATGTATCAGCAGAGACAATAGGTAGATGAATTCACCAGTGATGTGTACAGTCAGTGAAGGTGATAAAGCCTTTCCCTTGAACCTCCTTTGTCTGAGCTACCAGTGGAAGGTGGTGCTGGCATTTTCCATGGGCTTTCCCGCTTCACGTCACCCAGTCCAGAAAATACTTCACAACTATGCTGAACAGCTTCTCCCTCGCTTGCGTCCAGGTCCAGTCAAGTTGACAACCAAGATTAACTATCTCACCGTCATGAGGGGAAGAGTGCTGTTTGAAAGCTTTTCAACTTTTTCTTTCCTTGAGAAGGTGCGAGGTTGGCCACAGTTCATTTAACCAACTCTTAAGTCCCGTGTGCCAGGCGTTCTTCCAGGAATTTGTGTATAGACACAAAGGACGAAGCCCACAGCACTGGACTCGCAGCCAGGCTGCACCATGATAAAGGAAAAGAAGCATGGCGTAGGTGTCTTCATTTTTAGGACAGGGCTCCAGGTGGTGAGAAGGGCATAGACAAGGGCAGAAATGTTGAAGGTCATGTTTGCTATCAGAATTGAGTCTTCTTCTCCAAGAGACAAGGTTTTGAGAGAGGCCTCATCCATTGCTCCTCTCTGTTCCTTCTTGGGCACCATAACTGTGAGGGCTTTGTTGATGACATTGCGGGAACAGTTTATTTGTGTCTACACAAGTCCATTCTGAAGCTCTCTGGGATTAGCTGTTGAGGTGAGAGGGAGAACAGAGGGCCTGAGGACAGGTGATGGCCCAGAAGCCTCTTAGAAGCTAAGCTGTACACCCTCGAGTGGTTCTTTAACTCCTGGCCTGTGCTGTGGAGACTCATTCCTAGTTCAGCAAGAAGTCATGGAAACAGATGCCAGGAACCAGACACAATTGTGGGTTCTAAAGATAAAGCAGAGGGAGAACAGCACAGATAGGGCCTCTCTCCTCATGCCACTGGCACGAAGTTCGCCAGAGACGCTGTGTGTGCCTACACCTCTAGGAGGTCTAAGAGGGAACTAGGTAAGGATAACTTCCTTTGAAAAGTGTACGATGCTCTGAAAGGGGGAAAAAAGCACATTGCTTATTCTCTGGGCTGGGCTGGATACCACTGGAGAGTTGGGCTTGCTGCCCCACTCCTTCAGGCCAGAAATGGTTTATCAGCTCTATCATTTGTGAAGTTGGGTACAGGGGGCGGGGAGGGGGAGCATCAAAGCCTGCGTGGAGCTCCTGAGTGTATGTGAACTGAGTTTCCCACAGTGCAATTTCCTTAATTACAAAAGAAAATGGTGCCCTGTGAGAGGCCTGCCGCTCCTCACCCCTGGGGCCAGGATATAGCTAAAGTCCGTGTGTCCCATGGCCACCTGGTTGTAGGGAAGCAAATGTGTCCTTTGCTGTCCATCTGGGACCCCATCAGAGTGTCTGGTCTACATTCTTGAGTCCCAGTGGAGACTCATTTGCCCTGCAAATTCCATTTGTGGTTTGGCTTGGAAGATCATGGGCAGAGATTGCAGAGCAGAACCCTGCTGTCTCTGGGTTGAGAGCAAGCCCATGCCATGCACTTTGTATCCTAGGCAACGCTGAGGCTACAGCAGAAATTTAGAAGTATGAATTGGAAATCATTTGGTTAAAGAGCCCTTTTCAACCCAGGCACCAAATTCACAAACATAAAAATCTGATGAGTTAGAAGCAGTCCTCCCTATCATCTGTATTCTGGCTCCAGCTCTGATTGTATAGACGAGGAAACTGAAGCTGGAGGAGGGACTTGGCTTTCCTGTGGCCTCTGTGCTCTTTAAAGGCCTTCAAGGAGTTCGGAGGAAATCCAGATTTTTTTTCCCTAGCCTCCCCTTACCTCCAGGTGTGTTTGACAATGAAGGTAAGATTAACACCTCCCCCCCCTCGGGGCAGGGGTGGTTCATAAAAAGGAGGAAGAATAAGTGTAGATAAGTGGAGTAAAGTGTTTGAAGCACAATTATCTCCAGTCTTGGAGCTCCATACCCATCCTCAAGGTTGTAGCTTTAGCCTTGAACAGGCTTCCTGATACTCACCCTGAATAATAACAATTAGGGTGCTCCCCTGTGCCAGGAACTGGATAAGCTCCTTAGAGGGCTGATCCCATCCTCGTAGTAATCCTGTGAGGCAGCTACTCCCCATTTACAGGGTAACCGAAGTACAGAGGGGTTAATTAGCTTGTCCAAGGTCAGATAGCTAGGTAATTGGCAAAGCTAGACTGCTCCTCAGCCCTCCAGAACCCTATTCATTAGCCTACGTTCTACTGTTCAGTAGTGGGGGCAGTAAGTAGGTGACAGTACAAGAGTCAAATTCAGCTGACACCTTTGTCCTGTGTTTACTTAGTAAAAAATTAGCGGCGGAGATCCTGAGCATTTGTGCGGATTTACCTAGACTCCAGTTCTACCTCGGTGGCTCCCACGCTTTCCAACGTGCATCATCAGAATGTTGCAGTTGAACTGTGGTCCATACCTATGTGGGCCCTCCTGGGAATTCTGCTTGGCCATGAAATCCACCTGGTCCTCTTCCTTGATGGCAGCTTCATTTTTGGTAGTGGACTAGTGCGCTGGGCCTAACTCTCTAGGAATTTCCATCCACACCACAAAAATATATCTGTCAAAAAAGTAATTGCTTTGGGGAAAAACACAAGCCAAGTTGTAACTCCCCAGAAGTTGCAACGGTAGTAGCGTCCTGCCCATATCCCTCTACTTGTCAAACAAGTCAGAGCCTTGTGGACAGCTGATGATGCATTCTAATGACCATTTAGGTCTGTCAGGGTAGAAGTCCCTCTCTGTCATATTAACTTGTTATTACACATACATCCATGTCTCCATGTGTACATACGGAAGGCAGATACAAGGTGTCTGAACACTGGATGAGAGAAAGTTATGGTTCTTGGATTTAAATGCTCTTTCATTTGATCTTAAATACTGCTTTTCTTTCTCTGGATGGTTAAGATTTTAACCCTTCTGTAAACCTGTCAACAGTTTCAAAGCAGGACACCATCTGAAGACCTCTGTAAGTGGTTCGCTGAGCCCTGTGCCTGAAGGCAGGAGCTCCTCACAGCACACTGAAGTGGCATTGCTCTCTCGGTAATAAACAGAGATCACTGGACTCTGGTTGCAACGCTGCTGCTGTGTCCCAGCTCCTGCAGTCTTGCATCCTAAGTCCCTTCATTTCTCGGCTTATTCTCTGCCCTTGCCAGACAGAAATAACAGCAGTAGCCCTCCTTCGCCTCCCCTTGCCTGGGTATTATGCATGTTCTCTGAAAAGGCACCTTGAATAACATTAAAAGCTAAGGCTACAGAGTGGTCGCATCTGACCTGACATGTCAGTAGAACAGGAACACACATTCTTTACTCCTATCATCCCAACCCTGTAGGCAGAACCAGGCACACACCCAGGCCTCATCCTCCCAAGCAGAATGTCACACACAGGCCAGATGGCAGCCACAGCAGGTCATCTGGTGGAGTAAGCTGGTGTTTCGAAGACAAGCTGGGGCCTTTGGCATGGAGTCTTCCCAGGAGCCTGGGTCCTTCTTCTGTCTAGAGCAGTTTTTCTAGAGGCCAAAGAAAGGGAGCAGCCTGTCTGGGACCTGGTGTGGAGAACAGATCATGACGGATGACCTTGTTGTTAATGTCTCTGCTAACTAGTTAGCCTTGGAAACCATTCTATCCTCTGGGTAAAAAAAAAATCACAATAAAAAAGGAAGACTCTGTTGTTCATTCCTGACACAGTATAGTCTCCTGCTATGTATTTTTCTTTTTTGATTGCAAAAGTTTCTTGTTTATATTCTCAAAGAGCCGGTCCTCATCTTGATCCCTTAAGATAGTTTGTCATTGGCCCTGATAGAACATTCTCTCTGCTGAGATCCGGGCCTCATCTTCTCATCAGTTGCTTATGTTATTTTCACCTTAAATGACGATTGTTGCTAGAGCAATTTAGCTTAAAAAAAAAATGTTATCCTCTCTGAGTTGAGGTTGACAGGCCAAAACTCGAAGGCAAGTTTTGACTGGAATTATCTGCCCCAGAGCAATGGTTCTGATTACAGGACACATTGTGCAATCTCTATTCAGGTTTACTTAGAGTTTGGCAAAGACGGGTTAGATCCTGTTTTCTGTCCCTTCCTGCTCAATTTGTTTTCACTTCAATTCCTCTCCGAATTATTAATAGAATTACCGAAGCATTACCGATTCCAATAGCCGTGTTCATTGATTTAAGGACATCCGGACACATAATGAAAACCTGTTGCTCTTCACAAAGCTTCTTGAGCTTGCCAGCTTTTCTCATGCACATAAAATAAGCTGAAAATAATCAGAATTGGCTCAAGTTTTAGGAAACATCGATTTTTAAAGCAAGCCATTAATAATGGACCAAACAGGCTGTGTGCCTCGGCTCCTGCCTTCTCTCCCTGGTGTGGTACCCACTGCCTCCTTTTTCTCTTCTGTCAGAATCTAGCCCTAAGAAAAGAAATTATGAGTGTGTTCATGCTGATTTAACCTACATTGTGCTTTAGCACAACTTACTTTAGAACAAGAAAATGGCCACCTACCATAGCAAAGAGCTTCCCAGTGCCGAATCTCAGGCCTAAGCCAGCTGGGAGACAGGATGATTTTCTATGACATTTGCTGGGTAATGGAATCAAATCAAGCAGGCTTCTTTGACAGACTCGTGCATCCAGAGTGCCTCTCTCAAGAACCACTCTGCTCTCCTCTGTTTCAGGAAAGCTACAAAGTGAGCAGAAATGGGATATACGGTGGGGATGAGTGGGAAATGGAATCACTTAGTTCTTTTGTCCTGGGTTCCTCTTGTACCAAGGACTCGTTTCCTTGTGATGGGCAGGTGTGAAAATCAGCATCTGTTGCCATTTGTAGACGTTTGGTTTCATAGCCCGAGGCTCATGGCCTGAGGGCTCACATAGATTGCATACACAAGCTATGACAGAGCATGCATCCACTCTGTCAGCATTCATCCTAACACATAAGCCAGGCATGTGCTACCTTTCTTGTGGACACATTTCTTCCTTAACTATTAAGTATTGACAGGCAACCCCCTTGAGGCTAGACTCTGTGTCTGATGCTGGGGTGACAGAGAATGATACGGCATTCAGCCATCCCATCTCTCTTGGAGAGACTGGTTGCAGATAATCTACTAATGAAATGTTATCTTCCAAATTTAATAGAGACGTGTACAGTGATGAGTTCTGTAGAAGAGTTTGCATGGTGTCATGATGAAGGGACATGTCCGGAGTCACATGACTAGAAAATAATGCTAAGTGGATTTGAATCCAGGCACTGTGAGCAGTGAGCCTGTGCCTTTAGGGGCTTTTCATAAGATGAAGTCCAATGAGCAATCTTGGGTTCAGTTTTGGCCTGTAGAAAACTGAGTTGCTTCTAGCAGAGAACTGGGCAGCTGGATCTGGAGTAGGAGCATGGTCTGCGCTGAGCATGAAGATCTGAAGTTTCGGGGAGCCAGCAACAGTGAAGAAAGTGACTCTCTAGAGATGCTGGCTGAGACCTGGAGAACCCCATCAAAGGAACTGGTGTGTTGAGATGAGCTGGGGGAGGATGCTGCTGATCTGCAACAGCCGGAGAGTTCTGGATCAGCCCATCAGAGAACCACAGGAGTGACCAGCAAGACTGTGTGCAGCATGACTGTGTGCCCTGATAAAGCAGGCCTTAAAATGAGGATTGCCTTGGACTTGATTATTGATGGGCAGGAGCTAAGTTAGACGGAAGTAGGTTAAAAGTGATAAAGTAGAGGCAGATATGGGTTCAGGTTGCTCATCAAAGAAGCCTAGCTGGGAAAGGGGTTGGGAAGAGGGAGATGCTACAAACAGCCTCCGAGTCAGACCTGCTTGGGATGTTTTTATGATGAGGGAGAGGAGCCCAGTGGGGGAGTTGAGGTTGCACCAGGTTAATATTGATCCAAGACGGTAGCTGAAAGGGAATTCAGAGCCTTACCTCTGACCCTCAGAAGAAGATCATGGCTCCTCTAAGAAATAAAGGTTCATGTGCTATCATTTTGATATAACACATGAAGAAACTCGGGCCAGAGGAGTGGAACAACTTGTGTATGACACACAGCAATTTGTAGACCCAGGTCTGCAGTGACCTGGACTCTTTTTCCTTGACGTCACTGACAGTGGGAGGAGACTTCCTGATGTCTTCCTCATGGTTCTGGGCAGGCATCTCCTCCCAGATTCTTCTGCATCCGCAGGGCTACACCGCACGGAAGTGGAATCAGACAGCTGCCTTGTCATTTCCTCAGTATAGCGCAGAACAAAGTCTTAGGGGGTTAATTATAGCCTGTCAATAGCACGATCGTGCTGGACACCTCTTCCTCCTAACCGTCTACATCACCAGAGGGATGAAGGGTCTCAGAGTCAAGGCCTTTCAGCTGTTTCCTTCTCTGGTCATAAGATAAGAATATGCATTCATTCCTACCTGGAACCTCTCAAAAAACCTGTGTGCTGAATAAGCTCATAAGAGAGATGTCTTCAATGAAAGAGGAGCTCTTCCCCAAGACACCTCAGTAGGCAAAAATCCTTGGGAGCCTGCATGTGAAGAGACACCCACACTGTAGGACCCAGATGACCCTCTCCCAACACTACTTAAGGGTCTCTCTGGAATCTGCAAACATATACTGGTGGCTTATGGTCCTGCTATGTCATCACACATAGTGGTGAGCTTACTGCTTGCTTGTGAACCAAAAGTCATGCCATCCACCATTTTGATGACATACTACTGTAAATTACTGATGAAAGTGCTAGGTCCTCCATAGAACACACTTCTCTGCAGAATCCAGACAAGTGAATGCGGAATAAACCCCTCTCCCATAACTGACCTTCAGATTCTGTCCCATATCGTGTTAGGTTCCAAGAAGTAGCAATTAACTTGCTTCTCTTTGCTTTCTTTCAGTTTTCCCAAACCCGTTGTTCCTTATCCGTCCTGCCATGCAAGGTTGTCAGGCAGTAGACCTATAATTTCTGTAACTCTGGGGGCCATCACACTTATCAACTGCACACTCCAGAGTGGGTGGCATTCTTTAGTTCCACATCCTTCTCCTCTCCTTTAATCCACAGCATTCTCGGTGAAGTCAATGCTCCTTGAAAGTGGAGCCCCAGATACCTGTCCTCTTGCAGTCTGCTACCTTCTGTGGCTGTTTAATAGTTTGATATAAATCTAAGTTAAATTGGAGTCCAAAAGGCTCCCATTGCCCAGAGTCTGCAGGGCTGTGGCAATTCAGGACTCTTGATTAGTCCCTTCGTTTACTCCTTTATCCACAGTTCCTTGGAACTTGCCTCCAGCATTGATAACCTAGCCAGACATCCCTCCAGGACAGGAGAAGCTTTTGGGGGGCTCTAAAATCTTGCAATTGAGGAAGCCAAGAACAGAAGTATCCAAGAACCTGTATCCAAGTTGGTCATGGTGGTGTGTATATGTAATCCCAACACTCAGCAAGCACAGGCAGGAGGGATGATGGAAGTTCCTAGCATAGGCTACATAGTGGGTTCGAGGCCAGCCTGGGATACATAGCAAGACTCTCTCTAAAAAAGAAAAAAAAAATGGAGGAGGAAAAGGTGAATGGGACTGAGAGGAAGGGAGAAGGTCCCAACAGAAGATAAGTAGGAGAATTCTCCTTGTCGATGCCAGTGGCTTATACCATAGTCCAGTGCCCAACACCATGCCAAGGTGGCAGAAACCCCAGTTAGGAGGGATAGAGACTTCTTAACATACAGCTGAAGAGGGGAGGACTCAGGATGAGAACAGTCCAGAGGGCCACGTTCAAAGCACTGAGGTTTTAATAGGAAGTTTTGGGAGGGCTGTGCAGTCGCATGCCAAGGTGTATATCTTGGAAAGGTAATTCTTGTTGCAGCTAGAAAATGAATGGAAGATCCAGGCATGGTGGCACATGCCTGTAATCCTAGGGCTGCAGAGGAGGAAGCAGGGGGACCCTCAAGTTTGAAGGCAACTTGGTGAGACTCTGTCTGAAGAGGAAAAAAATTAAAAAGGAGACAAACGAGAGGGTGGATAAATGTCAGAAGAATGGGACAGAAGACAGCGCACAGAGAGGTAGGGTTTTCATGTGCTTTGGGAGCCAAATGTGGGGGTGGGTTCAAGTCTGGAGTCACAGCATGAGGAGGCCACGCAAGAGGAATTGGAGAGTCCAAGGCCAGTCTGGACTTGAACTTCCAGAACAACCTGGGCTAGAGTGTTAGACCTTGTCTTGGTTGGAGTGGGGACTTCTGTAACAGACAGATATGACTAAAGGACCTTGGGCCGAGTGTGAGCCAGGGCTGTAAATGTCTGTTGTATTCAGTGTCTTCCCATAGAGGCCTCATTTAGAAAGAGTAGGAGCACAGGATGTGGACAGCTGAGGAGTGGCTGTGGAAATGATGACAGTGAGAATCAACAACGTGAAGCTCTGTGAAGGGAAGGGAAGAAGAGGAGGCCAGTGCAGGACCCGCAGTATGGGAGTTTCTGTTCTTTTAATGAAATGAGGGTTGAGACACCTATGAACACCCACACATTAACGAGAGACAGGGAGAGTGAGAGTGTGGGAGACTATGGTCTTCCTGTTTAGGAAAAGACTGTAAGTGAAGGGTCTGAGGAAAAAACTCAGTGAATGAACTGCTTACTGCACAGACTTGAGTTAGGATCCCGAGCACCTGTGTAAAAGCTGGGCGTGACAACATACATCTCTAGCCCCGTGGTGCTAAGGTGGCCGGGGGTGGGATGGGGATGGGGACTGTAGGCTTATCATCACCAGCAAATGAGCTCCAGGTTCAGTAAGAGACCCTGGGGAACAAGGAAAACACATAATACTAGCCTCTGGCCTCATGCAGATTGGCACACTCCACTCATACATACATGCCCAGATGAACACATACCATGTGTGCATGTGCACGCTCACATGCGCGCGCACACACACACATACACACACACCCACACCATGTGAAGAAAAGACTTCAGAAGCTGATTAAAGAACACAGGGAAGAGTCAGTGTATCTTGGTATAAGGCAAGGTACCCGAAGACGCGTCCTTGTCAGGCTTGGTTATTTTGCTGAAGGTAGAAAGGAGGGTCGTGTGGGCTGTCCGTTGTTACTAGAAAGCATGCCGCCTACTTGAGGCAGGTCAAAAAGTTTGAATTTGTTAGAGAATAGTCAAGTTTCAAAAACAAACCAGGATCTCCTTGGGGTCTCAAACTGCCATCTGTAGTTGGTGGTCAAGAACTCTGTTCACTGTGCCTGAATCAAAGCAAATGTTCTATGCTGTAGGGTAGATATGGATATTAATGGCTAGTTTGTCCAGGATAGGGCCCTTGCAAGAAGGTTCTTGCAGGCAGGGGAGTCTGGAGCATCTATAGACATATTCAAGAAATGCATGACCTTTAATTATGGTGTCTGAGAGGAATGCTGAGATTGGAGACGAAAGAGCAGTTAGTGTGCTAAAGGTTCCCATAAGAAGAGTGAGCAGTGAGAATGAAATCAGGGGAGCAAGCAGGCTGGGAAGGCAGAGGATTAGGATCCCACTGAACCAAGCTTGACTTTTGACTTAATAGTTTCTGAGGAGGAATCGCAGGGTGGACTCATGAGGGAAGGAACCACTAAAATCTTTGGAAAGCTCTAGAAACTAAGGTATTATCAGACAAAATGGAAGGGAAGGAGGAGGTGAACCTTGGTAAGCAAGCCAAGGCTCAAGGGCCAGAACAGTCATAAGGAAGCCAGAAGAAAGCAGTGTAGCTTCTAGATCCTGGGTGGGAAGACTCCCAGGTGCTGAAGTGCACCTCACTGAGCCATGGCGGCTATGGTACACAGGAAGGCAATGTACTGGAAACCAGTGGGGAAGGCCTGGGTGGTTGTTGCTTTCTTTCTGTCTTGGATGTCAAGGGGTTTTCAGAGGCCAGAGACTAGGTGCTAGCATCTTTAGAGTCCTAGATTTCAAATCTGACCATCATACTAGAAATGTAAAAAGGGATCACTTTGACTTCTGGGTAAACTCTTGCGCCTAAATCCTCCCTTTTAGTTTGGGTCTGCTAACAGCTAATTTCTTAAGATTTTGTTTGTATAAAACATTTTTTTGTGTTTTTTAAAAACAAACAAACAAAAAAACTACCTCACTGCTCACAGAATTCTATGCTGGGAATTTATTTTCTTTCAACAGTTTTAAAAATCTCATTCTATGGTCTACTGCCTTCCATCATTTCTATTGATAAGTCCTCTGTCACGACCATTCTTGTGCTTTTGAAGGTAATACATCTTTTTTAGCTTTTAATGGTTTTTTATAAGTTTTCTTTGTTTTCGGTATCTACAGTATAATATGTCTAAGTATGATTTTTCTTTCTATTTGGAAGTTCTTAGAGTTCTTATTAATGGGTAACTTATAATCTTTTGTCAATTTTGGAAAAAATACTGACATTACTTTGTTAGATATTCCTTCTGTTATTTTTCTCTCTAAATAAACATAATGTGGTTTGTGGGGTTTTTTGGTTTTGTCTTTACTTTTCTGATTTGTTTTTTTCCAGTGTTTTCGCTCTCCATGTTTCTGTCTGTTAGCTTTTTATACTTACTTTCCACTTCACTAATATTCTCTTCAGTGACAACCAATCCTTTACTGACCACAGTTATTAAGAAGTTTTAGGTGCATGTGGATTTTACTGTAAGATTTCCACTTAATTCTGCCTTATGGATTCTGGTTCTTTGGTGAAATTCTCTTTGTCATCTTTATCCTTTAGATAAAATCTGGGCAGGTTTGATTTGTTTGTTTGTTTTTGAGACAGGCTCTCACATGTTTCTCTGGCTAGCTTGTAACTCTCTAAGTAGACCAGGCTAGCCTCAGATCATAGAGATCCACCTATCTCTGTCTCTCAAGCGGTGGGATTAAAGAGGTGCACCCACATACACCATTGTTTTTTGAACATATGCTTGATAACTCTAATGTATAGTTTATCTGTAGACCTAGTTCTGTTATTTTGTCTCCACAAAGGATTGGAATGTCCAGTAATGGGTGTTTAATACTGAACACTGTGTAAGAAGTTATCTCTGGGTGGCTGGGTGATGTTACTTTTCTCAGGAGTGATATTATCTGCTGTGTGACAAAATTTTTCCTGGGGAGATGAAATATATTTATTTCTCTTCTCACCCCAGATGGGGAACCCCCAATAGACCAAAGTATGGTTACCACCAAAGTCCAAATTGGTGAACCAATGAATTGTATTGTGCTTACCTCCAGGAATGTGGGTGGGGGGTTGGTTACTTACAGGAACATAAATGACTCAGAAGGCTGCAGCAGCAGAGCCCACCCCAGCGTGGATAACAGCCTCCGAAAGCCAGGAACCTGGAGCACACTTCACAGCCTGCAGGCAGCTTAACTGGTTGGAGAGGGTCTTTCCCAGGTAGCTGGGTTGATCGAAATCTCTTCCAGGCAGCCATTCCTGTCAGAGCGCCTCCTGTGCCACTTCCCACCTCTCAGTCTTCCTTGCAGCTTGCACTCTGCGTCCTCTGGCCGGCCCGGAGCGGGCTAGCGAATCTGGCCAGTTTCAGGGACTTCTGGAAGCTATTTAGTTGTTATTGTTCACCCCTCTGCTGAAGGAGTTTCCGGAATGGTTTCGTCTTGGAGGAGACTAGCACAAGATCCCCTTCTCTTTTCTTGAAAACAGGTAGGATGGAAGAACTCTACAGCCGTCAGTCTGGAGGTTGGGTTGCTGAAGGCTGGGTGGGATGGACTGAAGTGTTGGTCTCCCGTTTCTCTCCTTTCTTATGATGCCGCTTTTCCGGGCTATACATGATGGCTTTTTGATAGTTACTGGTTGCGATCTTTGATATATATTACCCTTCAGACTGCCAAAAATACTGTTTTTCTTTCTAGTTGTGTTCTCATTTGTATAGACCTTAAAAATTAGCTATCCCGTAGGGTAAAATGAGGTGTGACTGTGGAGCTCAGTCCTGGAACCTATCTCCTCATGTGGATACTGCCGCGTGGGCACTGGCAGCTTGGAGCTCCCCTTAAGAGCTTGCTTTGTTTTTTGACAAAATATGACAAAATATGCTCATCCACTGCTCTTGGACTTGACAGAGTAGCCCCACTGAGGATGCTCTCTATATAAGCTTACTCTGGAGAAGTGGTCCCTCCTCCTCAGTGGAGGCATCTGCATTTGTGGACTGGACCTTGTCCTGCAGGAAAAACCCCATCCTTGTGGTGATGGCAAACAGGAAGTTTTGCAAGTGGTTCTACCTGATGGCAGTGGGGGGTGGCTGTGTGTGTGTGTGTGTGTGTGTGTGTGTGTGTGTGTGTGTGGAAGGAAGAGATGTTCCTTCACATCTCTGTTGCCTAATGAGATGAAACAGTAAATCATATTTACTAAAAAGCTACTAGAATTTTGATGTCAGTCAGGTAGATGTTTTCTATGGATCATTTCATCTAATCCCCAGAAGGGCCAATGAGATGGTAAAGACAATTGCTCTTGTGTTACATTTGATAAACTGAGTCAAATCCAGACACACGGAGTAAATGTCACAGGCAAATTTTAGCTTTTTCTAGCCTCCAGTCTACATCCTTTCCAGTGGTTTGTCTGACTCTGGACTTGCCCGCATCACCTAACCAGTGTCCTGATTTGAGCCCTAGAATCCCAGACATGGTGGAGCACATCTCTAATTCCAGCACTTAGGAGGCTGAGCTGTGAAGCTATCCAGCCTGGACAACCTAGTGAGCTCAAAGCTAGCCTGGGATACATAGTGACACCGTGTCTCAAAAACCTTAATAACTTGGAGGTTTTCTATGCAGCTCATTCCTCTATTTGGTACATTTCTCAAATGGACTTCCAGATTCTTTCTGCGCGCGCACGCGCACACACACACACACACACACACACAGCCACCCCCCACTGCCACCGCCCTTCTTTGCTACTTGTATAACAACAAATACTTCCATGTATAGCATCAACAGTAAAATTGTATTTTTTTTTTTTAAATAAAGCTTTCTTCGTGGGCAGAAAGTCATTGATGGTGGACTTGATTTTTGAAGGATTAGGTTGACTGCGGGCAGGGTTTGGGAAGAAGAGCTCTGTGTGTCAGATGAGGTGTTAAGGATGTGACAGCTCAGCCATAGCTAGGGGCTAGCTATGAGTCAGCATGACCTGGCTTAAGGTCTTGTGGATGGGGGCCTCTTCCGGTGCTGGGAAACACAGATGCTGCCTGGCTGACGTGAGGCATGGAAGAGAGCCTCACAGAACTTTCTGTTTCTATACACGTCTTTCCACATTTCTTTAGGAGCAGTGAGTGTTTGAGATCCTTTTTCAGGATTCTGGGCAGAAAGAGCCAAGTGACTTTCCATCCGGAAGATGCAGTTTGGGACTGGAGCCACAGCCAAACTTGGTGCTGAGAGCATCATTAGTCTTTTTAGGCTGCTGGAATTGTCTGGAGTCTTGACAAACAGAAAGCATTAGGAACAAGCCAGGCCAGGCTGCTTCAGGAGATGTGGCAAAGGGAGTCAGGTTATGTTGTTACAACTGAAATGTGAGACAGAAATACGAGGACAGTTACTACCATCATGGGTTTGGGTTGGTGAAATTCTCAAGGGAAGGTTTCGTCATAAGTAGATATCAGCTGCAAAATTTATTCTAAACATAGTCTTTTATGTTAAGTAGCCTTTTATTTGTAAGAGAAATTGGACGAATTATCATCAGTTTTTAGCATAGCTTTTCATCAGACCTTGTTCAGACTCTTGAGGTAAACCTGGCCATACACAGTGCGAACTCTGCTCAGACTCTACTGTCCAATAGGCATTTATTCCTTTTTATGATGAAGAGATGCTATTTCCATATTTTATAGATAAGGAGACCAATTCTCCTAGAGACTGAGGGTCCATTCTCCGGGGTCAGTTAGCCAGCAATGATAGAGTTCCATCCAGTCCCAGGCTTGAGTACAGAATGATGTTGTCATCATTTCCATTTGCCCTTATATTTTGTGAAGCATTTTTATTTATTAACTCACTGCTGGATGCATTGTCTATTAACAGATTTTATCGAAACACTCTCTCCATATAAAACTAGGCCTGTTTTTAAAATTACAGTTTTACTCATTTGTATTTGGCTTACACTTTTGTTCAAATTATAGTGTGTGCTGTACATATTCACATTTTTTAATTACTGAATTGTTGTATACTCTGGAATTTGAGATAGCTACTTATAATTTGTCCCATGGTTATTAGGTATACAGAGGGAGGCCATTTTTTGGTCATCGAAAGTGACAGCTTTGGTTGGGAAAAGATGGCATTACTGAAAAGCAACACCCTTGGAATCTCACAGAGGTCCCTCTCCCATTGGCCCAGAAAACCCAGTTCATTTCATCAATGAGTTGCTAACATTTACAGATCTTTTAATTCTGTTCTGTTTTCATGGTTTTATTGGGGTATTGATGAACAGTAACTGTACATATTTAATGTGTGATTTAATATCTGTGAAACATAACTTCAATAAAAATGATGAATATAGCCATTCCTCTCAAAAGTCTCTTTGTAATGCCATCTGTTTGAAGGAAAAAACACCCATTTATTTCCTCAGTCTAGTTTGGAGTGGAGAGTCTGGGCAGAGACTCAGGTGACTGCTCTGGACTCCAGCCTTGCCCTGGAGGCACCGTGAAAGTCAGAGTGAATTCGGTTTTTTGTCAGCCTTTAGTTTTCCCATCTAACAAAGGGAGGGTGTTAGGACTAAGGCCCCCTACAGCTCACATCCCAGTAAAGGGAAGAGGACAGTGTACTTAGGACAGTGGTTTGTGTCTGAATGGTTTTATGTTAGAACATCCTCCTTGTCCCTAGAGGCTGGGTACCAGCTGGCCTACTCTGTCACTTCCTGCTTTACCGATTAGTTTTCACGAAATCGTCTTTATTTCTTTTCAGTCCCTTTCACCCTAATGCAAGGTCACTGATCCCTTTTTGCAAGTTGGTCTTCAAAACACCTGTTTGAGAATGTAGGACCGTGGCTCCTGCGATGCTAGATGCTGGATGCTCCGCAGCACTTATGCAAAAAGCCCGTGGCTGAGGGCAAGGATATCAGCTCTGGCTTTTCAAGGCAGTTTGGGCCTTTCATGGGAGGAAGAGACATGTTGTATCTATGTGTTTCAGGACTGGGGGAAGGGATACAGATTGGAGTTTAATTAAAATTCTGATTCCTACTTTGATTCCACTTCCTTGCCAAGTCAGCAGCCAACACTTCTGTTTGTGGTTCTGGTGATTTTGCTGCAATGACACCGAGTTGCCTCCAAAATGCTGGCAAATGAACCCGAAGCATCAATATGCTCACCAGGTGCTTCAGCAGGGCCTGGCTTGGTGCTGCCTTCTGTCTGTTCTTGGAGATACCTGTCTGCCACTGCCAGGTGTCTTGGTTGATAGGGAGCTATGGAAAGAGGTGGGCAAAAAAAAATAGGATCGTCTACGAGTGAGAAGGTAATTTCACCACAGCGTAAAGGTCTTCCCATAATGCTTTTGTCTTCCAGGTAGCTAGGTGGGACTTCTGAGGAGGGGTCGCTCAGATTTCTTCTTGGCCAACCATGAGGTTCTTGCTGCTTTGCTTCCACGTGCTGTTCCTTCTGGTCTCCAGGTTACGGGCAGTCAGCTTCCCGGAAGACGACGAGCCCCTTAACACTGTTGATTATCACTGTAAGTCACCCAAAGCCCTGTCGTCCTTTCCAGAGGAAGCTTCGTGTTTGCCTCGTTCTCTGCAGATTCATTCTCAGCGCCAGAGACAGATTTTAATATGTCTGTACGGTGTTTTGCCCATTAAATCACCTGCGTTCTTTTCCCCGGCTGTGCAGAGACTGGGCCAGGTCTGTTGGACGCTGCCCTGCAGCAGCCCATACGTAGAAATTATGTATTTTCAGTAAAAAAGAAAAAGACCGTGTGCTGACATTCTCCATCTTTTACTAATTTATATTCAAGACCTTAAGAGAGGAATTTAGTTAAAACCCTTCCTACAAGTACTATATACAGCTAATCAATGCTGGCTATTGATTCTTCAGCTCTGTAATCCTGACTGATGGTGTAGCCCATTTTTACTTGCAGATTCAAGGCAATATCCGGTTTTTAGAGGACGCCCTTCAGGCAACGAGTCGCAGCATAGGCTGGACTTTCAGCTGATGCTGAAAATTCGAGACACACTTTATATTGCTGGCAGGTAATTTTCCTTTCGTTGGTTTATTAGATTAAAATTCTTTTCTCTTGTGGTGCTTGCATTAATGTGTCTAGTTCATGAAAAACTAATATGTGATTGTGATCAAGAATTGCAAGTAGCCAAAAATACTCTCCATGAAGAGCATGCTGGGTACCAGTTACAGAATACAGAACTACAGACCTCTGTGACACATCCAGGAATCACACATCATTCTTTTGTCTTAAAGGAACAGGAGAGGGAAAAAAAAAACATTCTTCATTTTTTTCTAACTTAGAATTATTCAAGCAGATATCAGAAACATGCCCATGCTAGTGCCCAGTCAGTGTGCCCCAAGCCTGGAGGGAAGTGCCTCCTTTGCTCCTTGACTTCAGTGATTCATGGAAGCATGTCACTAATGAAAAAGTACTCCTTGTTAACTCTGTGCAAGTCACGGAAAAGCCTGATGATCTTCAAAGAACAAGAGTGGCAGATCTGTAAAGATGAAATAAGAGACAGCTTGGCGTTCATGCATTCACGTGATATGACTTACTGCCTTGTTTCCAACAGAGATCAAGTCTATACAGTGAACTTAAATGAAATCCCCAAAACAGAGGTCATACCAAGCAAGGTGAGCCACCAGCTACAGAGAGTAAATGTGTTCACACTCCCTCTGAGCTTCAGTAATGCCCCCGCCAAAAGTGCATCCTTTTAAAACTGAACTTTGATTTTACTTGATTCATCCAGAAGCTGACATGGAGGTCCAGGCAACAGGATCGAGAAAACTGTGCTATGAAAGGCAAGCATAAAGTGAGTACAGTGGATGGGTGCCTGCTCCATTCCCTCTTTGTGGACTCGCCACCATAGTGTCAGCATAGGAGATGTCTGATCATCAGGTCATTATTTTTCCTTTAGGACGAGTGCCACAACTTCATCAAAGTATTTGTTCCAAGAAACGATGAGATGGTTTTTGTTTGTGGTACCAATGCTTTCAACCCGATGTGTAGATACTATAGGGTAAGTATGTTTTATATGATGAATATTTTTCCCCTTCAACTATATATTCCTTCACCGGTTTGCTATTAGAAATGAATCTTCTCTGCTATAACCCAGTGATTTGTTTTATCTCTAATGTTATAAGAGAATACAAAACAGAATCCCTCAAATAAAATTTCAATATAAATAAAGCAATATTGCCTTCAAACAAGTACATTGAACAGATGTGACACCAGCTATTTTTTTTTCTCTCTTGCAGTTGAATACCTTAGAGTATGATGGGGAAGAAATTAGCGGCCTGGCACGATGCCCATTTGATGCCAGACAAACCAATGTTGCCCTCTTCGCTGGTAAGAAGCTGTGGTGTATTGAATATCAATGATTAATGACATTGAAGGTACAAAAGAATTTAAAGGGAGAAAAAAGATCATACTTTGACATAAGCATTTCAAAGGCTAAAGCCAGTGAACAAATTGTTAGGAAGAATACGTGAAAAAAAAATGAGGATCTCAGTGACTGAGACAAGTATTCTCACACGTGGCTCTGCCATTAACTAAGCCACTGACCCTGAATACGTTGCTTAATTTTTGGTGCTGAGATCCCTCATCTGCAAAATTAGGTAATGTCATATGACAGCCAGTCAGAGGTTGAGGGTGAGCACAGGTGTAGTTTATTGCATAGATAATGGTGGCAGGTGGAACGTGCAGAAGGTAGCCGTGCTAACATACCGTAGGTAACTATGGTTATTTTACCAAATTATAACTTTGGTTTCAGATGGGAAACTGTATTCTGCCACAGTGGCCGACTTCCTGGCCAGTGATGCTGTCATTTATAGAAGCATGGGTGACGGATCTGCCCTTAGAACAATAAAATATGATTCCAAATGGATCAAAGGTACCTATGAGGAGCAACGCCATTGGGTTATTGGGGAGGGTGAGAAGGCTTAAGCGGGAGCAGCAGCCAAGTTCGGAGCATGACTTTGAATCGTTCGTCTAGAATAAGCACATGATGTTTTGCTTATGAACGGGGCATTGACAGGGAATAATCAGACAAGTAGCTGTGTCAGGGAGTAAGTTTATCCAGGCAGTTATGCCAAGTGGCCAAAGCAAAACCAACAACTAAAGAGAGACCTTGTCTTCACGGATCAATTTGTCTAACTCCACATGCACACAATACTACCCTTCCATGCCCGTCCACCCATCTTGGAACATTAATAATGAGAACTGATGAGTTAATATTTATAGAGACCTTTTGTTCTTTAGATTCTGAAAATCGGGGTTCTTTTTTTTTTTTAAATCTCAATATGAGGTTTTCTTCCCTAGTTAAATAGGTTAATGAATAAATCTGTTGAAACATAGACCTTTGCTGTAGACCAGTTCCCTGTAGGCCTCTTTTCACAGTCCATTAGCTGACTTTAAAGACATAAGCTCCCTGAAGCTTGAACACACCCATATTGGGACTCCTTGAAGTCATTGCTCCAAGGGTAGTTATGCAACATACCTGGCAGGTGGGGTCTTACACTAATTGAATTATCCTTTAAGAATGGTTTGTTTTCAATTTTCTTTCAGAACCACACTTTCTTCATGCCATAGAATATGGAAACTATGTCTATTTCTTCTTCAGAGAAATCGCTGTGGAACATAATAACTTAGGCAAGGCAAGTGTGTATGCTTGATGTGCGCTCTGGACATAACCAGCACCGAGTCCCACCCACTTGGGTAGAGTGACGGGTGCTCTCCTGTCTTGTTTCAGAGCACTCACTTCCGTGCCTGTGAGGCCAAGTCAGGGAACCGGGTTGCTGATGGTACAGCTGACGGTTGGGAAACACCTCACAATGCCCAGGGTGGGAACAGCTGCCTCCTTTGGGCTTTTAAAAGCTTTCATATTTTTATTGCTATCACCATAGAAAGTGGAGGCTTCTTTTCTACTCTCTAGAAAGCCGCCGATGATCTCATCGTTTCCAATGTCAAAGGCAGAATGGAGAACAGGAACCTCTCCTGTTCAATTTAGAGTGTTACTGTAAAAATTCCTGTGTTCCTTAAGTATTGCAACTTCTTCTGTGATGGCGTTTAAGGACTGCGCGTTCTATTAATAATACGAGAAGCAATAGAAAAAGTTAGAGGCAGAAGTACAGGCATGGTTTTCATTCAGCCAGGAAGATAGATGGCTCATGTCTCGGGGAGCCTGTTTGGCAACGTGGGAAAAACTCTGCATTGCGTTCTCACTGCGGAAGCACAGTGAGGGGCAGCTTGTTTTGAGCCAGACATCTATTTTGTTTGTTTTTCTTTTTGTCCCTCCCCTAAGCAGCAACATTTTGCTGTGTTCCTCTTCCGTGCTCATAACCTCATCCGTCCCTCGCCTTTTGTCTCCCGGCAGGCTGTGTATTCCCGCGTGGCTCGCATTTGTAAAAACGACATGGGTGGCTCACAGCGGGTCCTGGAGAAGCACTGGACTTCCTTCCTGAAGGCCCGGCTTAACTGCTCTGTCCCCGGAGATTCCTTTTTCTACTTTGATGTTCTGCAATCCATCACAGACATAATCCAAATCAACGGCGTCCCCACCGTGATTGGGGTCTTCACCACGCAGCTCAACAGGTGGGAACAAGCGGAACCCTGGTCCTCCCGGAGGTGCTTTGTGCTCCTCCTCGTCGGGACCTGGCACAGCCCCCAGCGTCAGTCTCTTCCTCACCATTTTCTCATCTTTCAGCATCCCTGGTTCTGCAGTCTGTGCCTTTAGCATGGACGACATTGAGAAAGTGTTCAAAGGGCGATTCAAAGAACAGAAAACTCCAGACTCTGTTTGGACGGCAGTTCCCGAAGACAAAGTACCAAAACCAAGGTAAGAAAACCATTGTGAACATTGGCACCATCTCTCCATCCGTTCTTCCTCCCCAGCAGAGTGTCTCTCTGTGGCAGCCCCCACAAAGCCAATAAATGGTGTCTGTTACCCCCCTGTGCATGTGGATGTGAAGGGCCCGTGGAATTCTGGGAAATGATACTACTCCTCTGGCTTCTCTGTCGCTTCTTCCTCTCTTGGCCTCTTTTGTACAGAATATGTGCTTACTCCTTAAATTCAGTTACGTGAGCAAGACTGACTGAAGATCGCTGTTTTCCTTTCAGGCCTGGCTGCTGTGCCAAGCATGGCCTTGCAGAAGCTTACAAAACCTCCATCGACTTCCCAGATGAGACCCTGTCTTTCATCAAATCCCATCCTCTGATGGACTCTGCTGTTCCCCCCATTGCTGATGAGCCCTGGTTCACCAAGACACGGGTCAGGTGAGACTCCAGGCAGCCTGCTTCCACCTCACGGTTCTCCCGCCACTGGCCTCCTGGGCTGACTTGCCTCTCTCCTCTGCCAGGTACAGGTTGACGGCCATCGAAGTGGACCGTTCGGCGGGGCCCTACCAAAACTACACAGTCATCTTTGTCGGCTCTGAAGCTGGCGTGGTGCTGAAAGTGTTGGCAAAGACCAGCCCTTTCTCTTTGAATGACAGTGTATTGCTTGAGGAGATTGAAGCTTACAACCAAGCCAAGTGAGTACGTTTGAGGAGAAACCTCTTCAACTCTGCTCAGAAGTGTCTGGTGTGTATCTCCTCTGGCCATCTCCTTTCAGACTTTTGAACTAGTGACACTTTGTAGCGGTTCTGTTTGGGTTTTATGTCTTCCTTTATTATTTATCTCCCCCCCCCCACCCAGATGCCTTTTAGGCTTGTTTGTTTTCGTAAGCCCGCTAGGGCAAGGAGGGTGAACAGCTGATGAGTTTAAAAATAACGTCAGCCCTTCTTTCTCACCTGTGAAAAAATGAGAACATCTTAGCACCATCTTACCTTGCAGATCTATTTTGGGATGCTGCATGTGGCACAGTTGGTAGTGAGCATGCGCAGAGAGAGTTTAGCATTTTGTTCTAACCAGGGAACTGAGATTGTTCGGACAATTAAAACACGTAAGAAATCAGTGACGGAAGTAGAGCACGGGAGACAGACACCCAGAGGCCTCCAGCATGGGAGGATTCCAACACTCCTTTAGAATATCATCCTCCTCATTTGCTAGCGTCCTACACAGTCTTCACAGCTGCAGTTCCCTTCAACCAGGACAGCAATTTTAAAGACCCTTTATCCAGCTTGATTTGTAACCAGTTAGACAAAAGTAGAGAGCTGTATCCTGTGATGATTATTTCTCAAATTAGGCACTTAGCTTGCTTGGCTGTCAGGTCATACCTCTGGTATGGGTGGTGCCGGTTTGACTTCAATGTGTGTCTTCATAATGTCCCCACAAAATAGGTGTAGCGCCGAGAGCGAGGAGGACAGAAAGGTCGTCTCGTTACAGTTGGACAAAGATCACCATGCTTTGTACGTGGCCTTCTCTAGCTGTGTTGTCCGCATCCCCCTCAGTCGCTGTGAGCGCTATGGATCCTGTAAAAAGTAAGCTTGGGTTTCTTTCCCCACTCCAGCTGTTGTGATGGCATACCCCGTGCTGATAAGAAAGTCTACATCACAGTTTGTTTGGTCTTCAACAGGTCTTGTATCGCGTCGCGTGACCCGTACTGCGGTTGGTTAAGCCAGGGAGTTTGTGAGAGAGTGACCCTAGGGATGCTGTAAGTACACTGGACCACCACCTAACTGTCTTCTCTCAGAGTATCAACAACACCTGAAAAAAAAAATTAAATTTCCAGATACACTGCCTTTCGTTTCCTTCATTTCTTTTTCCGGTATGGGGAAAGTTTTAAAAAAAGAAAATCTGAAACTTGAAAGGGAAACGAGATTTAGACACAGCAACCCTTAGGACAACAGATTCTGGAGAGAGACTGTTTCACTCTCTCAGACGTCCTAGATGAACTAACAAGTGGTCTCTTTGGCAAGTGTGTTGAGTCGTCAGTGTATTCTTTCTGCTTCCTGTCACTAACCAGTCTGTGTTCTCGGCTCTGTCCTGGTTGTCCCTTGTGTCCCTATGAAGGCTGTTAACCGAAGACTTGTTTGCTTCCCATAACCACAGCGCTGGAGGATTTGAGCAAGACACAGAGTACGGCAACACGGCCCACCTAGGGGACTGCCACGGTAAGACAGACACCTCCCTTCCCTCCGGCTGCTGCCTTTGACTATGTTTGCACGCCCACATGATTTTACAACCAGTCTTTATAACGACTTGGGACACATACCACCTAGCATTTAACTTAAACTTCGCAAAAGCTGAGCTGTTTGGTCATGGGGGTCCATTAGGAAAGATTCTGAAATTTTCTTTTCCTTCACCATTGGAACTTTTGTTAAAAAAAAAAAAAAAAAGAAAAAAAGAAAAAAAAAAAAGAAAACAGTCTAACGAGAGAGGGAGTCTAACCAGTAGACTTTTAATTTGTAGTCTTTTCTTTTGACTTTTTCCTATTACTTGGAATTCATAAACTTTTTGCTTTCTTTCAGTTACTTTCCACTGATTACTTGTTCCTTTAATCCCTTTAGAAAGTTTGCCTACTTCAACTACACCAGATTACAAAATATTTGGCGGTCCAACATCTGGTTAGTTTTTTTTAATTTTTTTGAATTAACAGTCTTTTCTTTCCTTCAGTTCGGCATTTTCAGCCCCTCTCCCCCTCCTTTTGCGCAGTTTGGCAGCCCCTTCATTTTTCTGCTTTGACTCATAACCCTCTGAAGGTCCTGAGAGTTGTTTTCTTACTCAACCCTCCACCCGTGTGTAGCATGTTAATGATTCATCATTGACAGGGGCACATCCGTAGAACAGTCCAGTGGGTTGACATGTACCGCATTTCAACTGCACGCCGGCCGCCCAGCTTCCTTCTCTCTCAGCCCTTTGCATTGTGAATGCTCCTTCTGGCCATCTGTACTCCATGGATGACAGAATCGCATAATTTCCCCCTTCTCTCCCCACCTTTCATAAGACCAAGGAATGAACAATACACATTTTTTTAAAAATGTGTATTTCTAAGTTTTAAAGATCTTTTTTGAATGTTTTGTGGTGATCCCAGGAATCTCTGAATGTTGTGTTCTCAGTGGTGTGAAAGTAGCTTCAGTTGAATGAAGCTGGAATTCGATGTACAAAGATGTACAGTGGGGTCTCCATGCACATCTCTCTGTGTTTGTTTAGAAGTCTCTACCTGTAACTGTTGGATCAGTCTAAACCGTGTCTAAAAGCATATGCTTATATATTCATGGGAATCTACTAGGTTAACGCTGGTAATAGATACAGAAAGGTTCAGTTGCTCTTCGGTCTATGCTGCTTCTAGGGTTCACATCAGTTTCATCCCTCATGGGGGAGAAAAGGATGGCTGATCTCATGTATCCCAGCATCCTTATTCAGTGTGTAAATGCCATTGCTTGTGCATGAGTTACTGCTAACTCTTTGGAAGAAACTCCCCAGGCATTTCAGAGAACACAGCAAGGTTTGTGCTGCACTGTGGATGGAGGTTCTCAGTGCAGTGAGAAATCTGCAAATGGACAGGAGGCCCTGGAGAAGCAGAATAGCCTCTTAGGCAGAACTGGTTTATCAGGTCCAAAATCAACTGTTTACTTGGACTTGACCAGGTATTTTCTAAATGTAATTCCATTATAGCTTCACCAGTGAAGAGAAGGGTATAAAGACCCCCCAACCATTCACAATAGTTTTCTGTACAATACATATTACAAATAAATTAAATGACCCCCAAGAGCTAGAGAGAAGCAGAGGCAGCCTGAGTTGGGACTTATGTTACATTTCCACGAGGAGGCTTCAGTAGGAATGTTTGAGGATCTTTACTGTTAAAAATCTGCATACTGTGTCTTCATTGTCAACTTCTAGTTTTCATGCTTCTCTTACAAGGAAAGGATTGGGTCTAGTGTGCTTTTACAAAATTCTAGGACAGGATCTCTCAGAACATTTACTTGACTTTAAAATGCAACAAAGCAATCAGAAAGCTCTTCTGACGCTAGCCATGTTAATGGACATCTGTTTGCCACCACAGACATGGAGGTCTCTTCATCTTCTGTTGCCACTGTGGCAAGTAGCCCAGAAATTACATCTAAAGTGGTTGATACCTGGAGACCTAAACTGACGAGCTCCCGGAAATTTGTAGTTCAAGATGACCCATACACTTCTGATTTTACTGATACTTTATCAGGTATCCCAAAGGGTAAGGCCTGGCCAGGCACCTCATCTCCAACTGCATGGAAACCTGACTCCTGGCATGGCTCTCAGAGGGGAAACTCAGTAGACCTAACTGCAGGTGCCCTTCCTCTAGCACCTGTGGCCACAGTGACTTTGCTGTCCTGTGGTTAAGTCTGAGTTCATTCCTGCCCAGGACATTGCTCCTGAAACATTGCCACTCAGACAATCTAATCTGCGTTGGTCTCTGCCTGGAGACACTGAGAGCCTGCTGTATATCAGAGAACTTTGAGGGTCACCCTCAAAATATCAAAACAAAAAAAAAAACAAAAAAACAAAAAAACAACCTCACAGATGACAAATATCCTGTTACCAAAATTCTATCGAGGAGACTCTCTCCGCCCCTTACTTAGCTTCAACTGCAAATGTAATGTGGAAAGGATATGTGGGGGTGACGAGTCACTCAGATGCCACAAGCAGTAAAGCATGACATAGTACTTGTCTGTAATTACTACTTTCAGCACATAGTAGATGAAGTTTAAAAGCTGCCTGATCAATTTGCTTATTAGATCTAATACTTCAGGAAAACCCAAAAAGTCTGTCTCTTTGTGTATACGCTGTGGTCTCAGGTTTCCAATCAGTTCTTACAGCATTGCCTTGTCATTTATGATTTACTTCTTTTGATTTTTATTTCCTGTATTTTCATTGAAAACAATTTTATAATCATTATTTCTGTTTTGATTTCTTCAGTAATACCATTTCTTTGTTCTTTTCTTTCCTGGTCTTTCACAGTGCCATTACATTCCATAACTTTGACAGCTGATTAAAAGCAACTAACAGTCAGCCTTACTACTCTCCTAATGCCGGAGAGCCCTCCCAGTCGCTCTGACTCAGTCACTCTGGGATAGCTGTATGAGTAACATATAATGGACTTGAATACCTCTCAATCTAACGTTTCCTTAATCGCTTCTTAGATGTCTGTGGTTGCATTAAAATTTCCAATAATTACAAACTAACTCACTCTTCACTCCCTAGGTCTAATTTAAGTATTCCTCAAATACCTCCAGATAATTTAATGGTATTCTTAAACTAATATATAGATTTTCTTACCCTGTCCCGTTTTCTTACATAGTAGATACTTCACGAATATTTCATCCCAAGATGAAATTTCGAAACAGAATGTGAAGACAAATGCATAAGTGTAGATTTGTACGTAACACTGACCAAGTAGCTGCTTTTTAGTTTGTGACCAGTTCCGCTTTTGTTCTAGTTAACACAGCTGTATTAGCATAGCTATTTTAGCGTGATGTGTGTGTTTGCTAATTCAGACACTTCCTTAACTCCAGCTGCAACTCTTTAATTCTTATTTAGGAATTAGGTGAGAATCCTAAGGTAAATGTTTCCTGAAATATTCTAACTCCGCTCTTTAGATAGAAATTTTTAAAATTCCTAACAACTGCTTAAAAGAGATTGGGGGAAAGGAAGGAGAAACATATGCTAACGGAAGATGAGAGTTATGTTGACTTTTGCAGCAAGCATGTATGTTTCTGGAGATTGTAGTGTGATTTCGGGGAGGGGAGGCAGGAATACATGTGAAATTTTGTGATCTACTTGATCCTATAAGCTAGGCATATGGAGCCTTTGAAGGCGGTATTGGTTCAGTGTAAGCTCTTTTGTATTTAATGTTTTGGTTTTTTTTTAAAGCACCTCCTTCAAAGTCTTCACATGTCTGTTGCAGGTGTACGGTGGGAAGTGCAATCTGGAGACTCCAACCAGATGGTCCATATGAATGTCCTCATCACCTGTGTGTTTGCGGCTTTCGTCTTGGGCGCATTCATTGCAGGCGTGGCTGTATACTGCTACCGCGACATGTTTGTTCGCAAGAACAGAAAGATCCATAAAGATGCGGAATCAGCCCAGTCATGCACAGACTCCAGTGGGAGCTTCGCCAAGCTGAATGGTCTCTTTGACAGTCCCGTCAAGGAATACCAACAGAACATTGATTCTCCTAAACTCTATAGCAACCTGCTGACCAGTCGGAAGGAGCTGCCACCCAACACGGATACAAAATCCATGGTTATGGACCATCGAGGCCAGCCTCCAGAGCTGGCTGCTCTCCCCACACCAGAGTCCACACCTGTACTCCACCAGAAGACCCTGCAGGCCATGAAGAGCCACTCTGACAAGGCCCACGGCCATGGTGCTTCAAGGAAAGAACATCCCCAGTTTTTTCCTTCTAGTCCTCCACCCCATTCCCCATTAAGTCACGGGCATATCCCCAGTGCCATTGTTCTTCCAAACGCCACCCACGACTACAATACGTCATTTTCAAACTCTAATGCTCATAAAGCTGAAAAGAAACTTCAGAACATCGACCACCCTCTTACAAAGTCGTCCAGTAAGAGAGAGCACCGGCGCTCTGTGGATTCCAGAAACACCCTTAACGATCTCCTGAAGCATCTAAATGACCCAAACAGTAACCCCAAAGCCATCATGGGAGAAATCCATATGGCCCATCAAACCCTCATGCTGGACCCAGTAGGACCTATGTCTGAGGTCCCACCCAAGGTCCCTAACCGGGAGGCATCTCTATACTCCCCTCCCTCAACACTCCCCAGAAATAGCCCAACCAAGAGAGTAGATGTCCCCACCACTCCTGGGGTCCCAATGACATCTCTGGAAAGACAAAGGGGTTATCATAAAAATTCCTCCCAGAGGCACTCTATATCAGCTGTGCCTAAAAACTTAAACTCACCAAATGGTGTTTTGTTATCCAGACAGCCAAGTATGAACCGTGGAGGATATATGCCCACTCCCACCGGGGCGAAGGTGGACTATATTCAGGGGACACCTGTGAGTGTCCATCTGCAGCCTTCCCTCTCCAGACAGAGCAGCTACACCAGTAATGGCACCCTCCCCAGGACGGGACTAAAGAGGACACCATCCTTAAAACCTGATGTGCCGCCAAAGCCTTCCTTTGTTCCTCAAACCACGTCTGTCAGGCCACTGAACAAATACACTTACTAGGCCTCCAACGTGCTATTCCTGTGTGGCTTTATCCTGTCCCTGTTGTTGAGAGGTCGCTGTGAGGGTACCTTAAGACAAGTTACCTGCTTGTATTTTAAGAGAAACAAGTAGCCAAAGAAACTCTGTAACTTTGGTAACACCAGAACTTGCCACATGTAGCTACTACAGCAAGGCTTCTGTGTACTTGCCTGAAACAAAGGGAGGTACTGGTCATTCCATTTCTCTTGTTTGGAGCTGCAGGGGCTTTGTAGCCTGCAAGGGCTCCCTTCACCAGTATAAAGAGCTGATACAGTACTCAGAAGACTGAACAAATACTTGAAAATGGGTTCAATTGAGACTGCCATTCTGTGTGGTCTTCCCATTAAATGTGAACATTTTAATATTGTATGCATTCACCTTGCCTCTTGCACAAATGTCAAAATGAAAAGATGGGAATGTCTCAAAAACAAAATGAGCTTGTAGCTTACCAAGCAGTTTGCTAAAAAAATTCAATCTTTGACCCAAACTGTAGCATTTTTTTTTTCATGTGTGGCACTGGTTTTTCATTTGATGCCACCAACAAAATTGTGTTAGAGAGGTGTGTGTGTGTGTGTGTGTGTGTGTGTGTGTGTGTGTGTGTGTGTGTGTGTAGTGAGACAGTTGTGTACCCATTAGGATTTATTTAGGTGCCCATTGCATCTTTTTGTACTATGGAGTTGTTTACACTGAGCATGATTGAAGACAACTAGCTTCCTCCCACACCAGTCCATTGTGTTCAGCTCTGAGAAAGGAAGTTGAAGCTCCTTTGACTGTCAGATGATTAACTTAACCTATGTGGTACCCAATGTCAGAACATTTAAGAGTTCTAAATAATTTTGTGCTGCTATTCATCAAAACTTCTATTCCAGCCTTGCCAGCTTAAGAAGTTAGCGATATTAAGAGGTATCCTTGATGTATCTACCAGTATTCAGTAGTAACATTTACCTGTCCACTGTGAATTAAAGCCTGAGGCACGCTACTTAACCCCGGACACACTCATAAGTGTTTATTTTGATTGTGTTGTTTTATTTTCCGTATAGCAAAACATTTTCTTCTGTTAACTCTTCCCTCCCCCGAGACAAAAAGAGAGAACCCAAACAGAGGACAAAAGAAAGAGACAGAAAAGGAGTGACAGACAGTTGGCTTGCCAGGGAGGGTCTGAAAAGCCACCGGTGGTGCCATCCTGTCCTCTGTGTTGCGTTCTGAGGATCTTCTCCTGAGTCATGCAGGCAATGACAGTCAACTGTAAATACCACATGTGAGTTTACCTGGATCTGTGCATTTTGTGCCTTATTCACGAGAGTGGTAGAAGTTCTGCACTGTATTGAGTGTTTCCACTATAGCGCATCCTTTCCCATGCGCCGGTTGTAGATGTTTGTCAGCCAGCACCTGAAGACTTCTTACAAAGTCATACAGCAGCCTAGAGCAATTTGTTGTTGACCCCCCTCCCACACGCACCAGAATCAGAAGCAGCACCCCCTCCCCTTGCCATGATAAACATTCCAGCCCTGCTCTTCTGATAATGTGAAGGCAGATGAGGGTTCCCAGGGAACGTGGCACCTGAGGAAACCATGTCTGAAGTCATTTCTATGTAGCTTGGCAGGGCCCACTGACGGCTGACCATGTGCAGCCTACTGACGACTTTGGTTAACTCACTGCACATGGCCCAGTCATTTACCCAACCTAATCTAGAAATTACCGCAGCTGAGCAAGGCTCCTGACCCAGCCAGGTAAAGTTAACCAATATCTTGGGACAGTGACGATGGTATGCATTACTTGTGCGGGAGGAATGGGTACAGAACACTAGATCATTTTTATACAGAATGTTGAATACTGATGGAGTTGGTCTTTTCCTTCAAGAACATTCTTTTCTAGAGAAAAATGATTCCCTGTGATTTCTTGGGAGTTCAAAAGCTGAAACACCTGTCCTCAAACTACTTCAGCTTTGCAACTAAAATATTACAGTTTAATCAATTAAACCAACCAACAATAAGCACTACGCAGTCTGCCACCAACAACGTGTTTGCATTTACCTTACCGATATTAATCCCAGCGTGGTAACTCTGTGTGACCCTGATAACATTTTGTAACATTGTGCTGCCTTAGAGTGTACTGTGAGTTCTATCAGTATTTATGTTGAAATTTCTAACATGGATTCTAGTCTCTATTCTGTTAATTTAATTTTAAATGCTTTATCCATTTGTGCAAAGGTAAACACAGATTGTATCTTTTTTAATGGTACGGCATAAAAAATAACCCTAAAGTGAAGTGGCTCTATACTGTTTTATAGAGTACTTTAACATGTATAGAAATCTTGTAAACTTGTATTGTGGATGTGTAAATAATATGTACTTTGGGTTTTTAACACCGCATGTAAAGTCAAAATAAAATATCCAAGTCATTACATCCTGCCTTTTGACATTTAAGAGGTTTATACTGCATCTTTTTTTTTTATGATAGTCATGCTGTATTTATTTCAAAAATCTAGTAACTTCTTCTTATCAGAAATATCTGTTACCTGGTCACATTGTGTTCCCATTTTCTTTCTCCTTGGAAGACTCGTTAAAGGCTAGAGTCTGAAATTAGACAAGTGGTTCAGAAAAATCACGTGACCGATGGTCCTGCATCCACAGCCCAGTGCTGATCTTGTGCCTTGATCTAGCTCCAAGAGCATTTTAGAATTTATACCCTGTGGGCTAGATGGGTAGAGTGCTTGGTTCGTAACCGTGAGGACCAGGGACTGAACCCCCAGCCCTTTGAGCTTGGCACAGCAGCACTTCATAAGACCAGTGCTCCTAACAGATGGGAGACAGAGACAGGAGAGCCCTCCAAACAGGCCGGCTAGTCTAGTGTAAGCTGGGGTGAACAAGAGACCCTGTCCCAGGCATGGTGGAAGGTAGACCACTTATACCCATGGTTGTCCTCTGATCTCCACACATGCACCATGGCATGCATGCATCTACACACAAATATGTACACATACATACATACATAAACACATGGAGAAATATTACACAAAGAATTCATGATTTATATTATCACATGAAAATGTAAACATACTTTTTGTTCAGAATCATAACTGGTGAACTGTTCTTACACTTGGGTGCATGGAAGTCCTCCACACATTGTACAATAGATGAATTGACCAGATACTAAAGTGGGAAGTAAAAGTAGGATTCTGTGGCATTTCCCTTAGCATGTGACTAGCTGGGAGTAGCTGACACTGGCCCTTATGGATGGGCACAAAGCCATCTCTGTTGCAGTGAGGTTGTGCCCATGCTCTGCCTATTTGGGTTTAGCATTTTCTCCCAGCCAAAGCCTACCTGCAGCTTTTCTGAGGTCTTTGTCAGAAGACCTCAGTAGCATCTTAGAACAGCAGACACTGTCATATCCCATCTAGGGTCTCACCCCTTTCATGGTATCCTTTAACCAGGGGTTAGAGGCATCTGGATCCAAGCATCAGTTCAGTGGTCTGAGCCCCCTTTCACTCCCTTTATAACAGGCAGCAGTCCAGAGAGATGAGGAATCGTGGAAATCGTGGCTAAGGCTGTAGCTCAGTCAGTCAAATGCTTTTAGTATGCAGGTGGTTTAGTTTCCATTCCCAGCAATGCATAAACCAAGTTTGGCTACATGCCGGCAACTTTGGTTCTTGGCAGGTTTAAGCAGGATGATCAGGGTTTAAGACAATCCTTAAGGTCAAGTCTAGCCTAGGCAACTGAGACAGTCTCCAAAAACAAAAACAAATAAACAAACAAAAAAACATTTTTTGGGGGGGTTGGTTTTGTTTATTCTTTTTCAGGAATTCTTTTAAAATAAGTTGGTGAAAAGCATATTTATTCATTTTTGTAGGTAGCTCTGCGGCTGCACATGGCATTCTGAAAGCCCCTGTCCAGCACTGAGAGTGAGTCAGAAAGGCATTGTGTTTCCAGGAAGGACCAGCATGAGTCAGTTTGTAGCTGCATTTGGGCAGACTGATGGAGTGACATAAGAGAAATGCGTCATTGGCCTAATCCTAGCATTACATTGCTTCCTCTGACTGCACGTTCCTACGATACTGCTACTTCTTACGTTATGGACAGCAGTTTTTCTAGGTCCATTGGGGTTTTCTTTCTTTCAGAAAGTGCATCTTTTTTCTCCTCTTTTCATAGATATGCCTAGCTGTTACTATCATGGGCATCGCTTGGTGGTTTAGCACAGGCTATGGACTGAAAAGTAAACTTCGCTTTTCTCTTCAGGGGATTTATAGTACCCTAAAAACCACATCTATGAACCCTTGAGGTGGATACTCAGCTCCTACTGGAGAGCAGGACAGGAGGGGAATTTGGGGATTTTCAGAGAATGCATGGCTAAGCTGCAGAGTAAAGGTGCAAATATGACAAAGCACCCAAGACAAACCGCCCATGCTCCTGTTCCAGCAGTGCGTTGACTTAGATTGCTCTAGGAAGTGGCAGCATTGGACCCTGACCGAACACTGTATGCTGACACAGCTCAGGAGAGAGAGAGAGAGCAGCTCTCAAGTCAGACAGTGACATGGTGGCCTAAATACTGCTCTGGCACCAGAGGGACTTACCTTCCATTCTCCCCTTCTGCATTCTCTTCCTAATTCTCCTCAGACTGTGTCAAAGAACACGATTTCCCGACAGCCCTCCCTCCATGGCTGAAGAGCTATGGGTCTGACTCTCTGACTCTTACCGCTTGAGTGACTAGGCTACTCCACCTCTCTCAACTTAAGCTATCTCATTTTTGAGCAGAGACGGTTTGGCATTTATTTCTCTGACAGTTCTATGGTCTCTGTCAACTCTAATTCTATTCCTTATTTTATGAATGCTGAGCTTAAATATTACTCATTCAGTAGCTTGGTTTGTAGGCCATTTATGGATGCGTGAGGCCTTTTCCCTGTTAGATGAGCAATATATGTGAGATTAGCAATAAAGTAAGACATGATAAACAATGCTCTTTATGCTATTTAACTTGGATCTATATTTGAAGTTTACTCCTTTTGCATATAGAATACGATAAACACTTAAATCTCTGTCAGTGTTTCAATCTTTATCAAATAGTTTTAATACCATAAAGAACAAGGAATGAACCTATAGTAATATAAATCTAACTCGTGGAGGATTCATGGAGGGGATGAAGGGAGGGGGTAGGTAATGTCCTAGACATTTAGGCCATGAGTCAACTAGAATTCACATACAAAGGAAAATGGCATATTTCTAGCCCCTGTCTTTTGATATAATTCTTTTCGAAATTAGGTATTGATTATGGAGTGATTAATCTCTGGAACACTTTCAGACTCTCTATTCTGGGTTTGGATAGTGAAGGGAAACATAAAATACAGTGCCATCATATGTATACACTATTTCCTGGGGCTTTCTGGCTCTATTCAGTTAATCCTCAACATTTTTTTAGGAGTAAGATTTAGCATTCTCATTTTTAAAGTATAGGAATTAAATTCAGTGGGGCTCTGACAGCTATGGAGGTATAAAGGATAGTCAATTCACAAATCAAGTCCCATCCACATATACTCATGCCCAGTCCACAAACTCACACCTTCTGTTTAAGGTTGAAAAGGGGCTGTGGGTCTGGAAGGATGATGGTCTTTCTCCAGTACTTCATTGCAGAGAGGAGAAGCCATAGAGGCAGAATGGTCATAGTGTTCAGGATTACATGCCAGCTTGCCACTGAGAAATGAGACAGTCACTGATTGCAGTTACATGCTTAGTCACCATAATAAACATTTCACATCAATTGCTAGAAAAGAAAATCCGTGGACTGAGTTCACTTTGGGTAGGTGGAACACAACCAAACAGAATGGAAACCATGATGCTGTAAGGAGCTGACTTAATATGTGAAATTGCACCCATCTAAGGTTCTGGGCATCCTGCCAGATTTACACCTTGAACTGACGGAGGGGCTCTAGGGTGGGAGGCATTGATTTCTTATTTGGGAAATGTTTATCTGTCTGTTTGTTTTCCATACTGAGCTGAGGTTGCATATTAGTAGTTGAACAAGGTTGTTTTCTGATCATGTGGACTGCTTAGCCTTTCTGGGAGGCAGGAACCAGATATGGTGACAGCCCAAGAGTCACACTCTCATTTAGGTGGCAAGGCCTGGCCAAAGAGTTGTACCTTCTGATGCTAATAAACATTGTAGAAGTATATGCCCCAGAGTGGGAGAGGAAAGACGAAAGCATACAGCATCTTAGCATTTGCAAAACAGTTTCCCAAATAAGAGGATTAGTGTATTCTTCAGCCTCTCTCAAAGGAGCTTTCCACAGATGTTGAGGATGGCTTGAGGAAGTTGGAAAGAGAATGTGGTGCTCCTGGAATATTCATGCAAATTTACAATTGTTGAGTATTACCTAGCATTTGGATATAGTGAGGTCCTGAAGTCCATGACATATCAGGTTGAAAGACTTGTCATTCACTGGATCCAGTAACCTGGATTTTGGTTGGTCAGTCCGTTACTGGGATGAGCCATAAAATTAAGACGCCAAATGAACTGATAGCAGCTTCTTCCAGCTGTACAGGTTAAGGCTACTCTTGAATTAGTCCAGCAGATTTCAAGATTTGGTAAGTGATTATTTCTGATTACCTTTGGAGCTCACCTCCAAAGAGGTCATAATGTTTGCTGACCTTAGATGAGTATGTATCACAAAGCAATGAAAATGGGCAAATACTAAAATCAAAGAATGCAATAGAATTCAAATTTATTTTATATGTCATATATATGTATGTGTGTCTATATCTGTCTAGAAAGAAACATGCAAAAATACTAAAACTAGTTATAATCATTAAAACGGAGATGCTTTTTAAAAAGGGCTTCCTTCAAATATATTTTTAATTTTCTGCGAGTTTTTATTCTAAGTTTGCTTTATAAAAGGAAAACAGACATTCTGGAGAAATCTGACTTTGCTTAGTTAATTGGCCTCAAGAAAGGATGAACTCTGTGTCCACTGAAAACAAACTCCCCAAAGATTGGATGTGGTAACAAAGGAGAGGACAGAGCGATGCTCAGGTTCAATGCCGTCTGATTGCTAAAGCGTCTAAACAGAGCATCTCTGTCCCCTGAAGATGCAGGGACTCTGAATACCTGAAGACGCCAAAAGGCAGACAAGGCCTTTGTGAGCTGGGCACTGGCTCCCATCTGTAACCTGTAATCCGGACCCTGGGGAGTCTGAGGCAGGAGGATGACTGCAATTCAACACCTGTCTACAAAGTAAGTCCCAGGATGGCCAGCCAGACTGTCTCTAAAAATAAAATGTTGTGGGACCCCAGGAGGGCTGAGAAGTCTTCACAAAGGGGGAAGAAGCTGTGCAGGCTTTATCCATCTTCCTGTCTGGAAGGGCACCAATTGCAGTCCCTGGCTTCCCCTTTGTCTCCTCCTCTCCTCTGATTCAAGGCAGCTGAGGAACAGACAGCAGGTAGCTTGGAAGACAATGAGGTGATTATGGTAATGAGAGCTTGAGAAAATACAAAGTAATTAGCAGCTAAATCCTCTCAGCATGCCAGTTGAGGATGTCAGAAGAGCCACGCCCCTTTGCCAAATTCCCTGAGGCTTCCCGCCCCCCTCCCCACTTTTAGAGAGGCAATTTCCTACACTTTGCAAGGCCTCCCTAGAAAGAAGAGATCTTCCTCCTCCTCCTCTTCCTCTTCTTCCTCCTCCTCCTTCTCCTCTTCCTCTCCCTCCTTTCCCTCCTTCAGAGACATTTCTGGGATTCTTAACTTACATAGCCAGCAAGGAATTAGAATTTTAGGGGCTAGCTCTGCCATACTCTCTCTCTCTCTCTCTCTCTCTCTCTCTCTCTCTCTCTCTCTCTCTCTCTCTCTCTCCTTATATATATATTAAACTAGCAGCAAAAAGGAAAAAATAGACAAGTTCTCTTTTAATGAATATTTTTGCAAGTAAGTTATCTTCCTAGCATACATACATACACATGTGCTCTCTCTCCATATATATATATATATATATATATATATATATATATATATATATATATATATCCCATGCAAAGCCCTCTAGCCCTTGTCAGCTTTATACAACCGCTAAACTAACTTGGAAGACCCTCACGTATCAAGTTTCTATGGATGAAAAGAATAATGTCTCTCTTATTCCATCGTTTATCAAAACCTTTCTTCCAGCTCAGAGCGCCCTAAGTAACAGAATGCTCACAGTGGATGAACTAATGGGAACAGACAGGGTGGAACTCTCCCGTCTCTGCTGTGTGGCTATCTATCTTCCTATATAGTCATTTGTATTATATTAGTGATTTTTCAAACCTGGTTAGATATTAAAATCACTTGGGGAGCTTTTAAAAATCTCAATGTCTGGGCTAGATCCCAGAACAATTAAATAAAATAAATTATTATAGCTACTATGGACCCAGACATTAGTAATTTCAAGTGCTCTTCACAAGATTCTGAGAAACAAATAGTTGTGAAGGAAAAAAAAATTCTAAATGCTTTGGCCAAAGGGTACATGAAGGTGTGAAAACCACTACCAGCCACTCACAAAGTGCATGCAAACCCACAATCTACTTCAAGCTGAACTTTTCAAGTCTTATTCGGCTATAAAATCATACAATTTTGATGTCACTTTGAAGACCGTTGAAGAGCATTCTATTTCCCAGAAGGATGTTAAAAGAGAGAAACCACAGTGTCTCCCTTTCATGGTTACCATTAAGGATCTGGATGTTTCTTGTGACTTTGTTCTTTATTGAAATGATAAATAATAGAGCATGCTGCTGTGTACCTGTCTCATGGGGATACGCTGTCTTCTGAAACTATACCCTGCATTAGCCTATGGAGGGTGGATAAAGTATATTTATCCCCATTAGTAAGCTGTAGAATTAAGATAGCAGCGCCTGGACTTGAGTTCCAAAACCTTTTATTCAGTAAAAGTTTCCATTGTCAATTTAAGAAACAACAAAAGCTCAGACATGCATCAAATATATCACCACAGCAATCTATCTTCTATACAACCATCGAAATGGTCTTCTTAAAAAAGCCTTGATCACGAAATCACCACACACACACACACACACACACACACACACACACACACACACACACACACACGCCCCCAGTTGCTTCAAAACTTTCAGTTCTTTCCACAGCAAAACCAGTTAAGTAATCATAAAAACTGGGTCTGCGACTAGGCCCTTCCCACCCTGGCCTCAGTAAAGAGACCTAATTTATCTCAGATATGTCTAAATCATGCTTACAAGACAGGCTCATTTATTTAATGAAAACCTTCATTTCATCAAGCAAGGGTGTATCAGAGGCCTTTTATGGGCCATATATAGTATACTAGCAACTGGGGATTTGAAGATGATTAACACAAGTCTCTCACAGTAAGAGCCCAAGTTGGAGCACCAGGAGTCCAAGTGGGAGCATCTAGACTCTGGGCTTAGAGCACAATGGCACAGATTATCTTAAGAAAATGGCAGGCAAGTTGAAAATGAAGAAAGTCTCCAGATGTGATAGGGCCCAGTTGAAGGAAATGGAGAAGCAGGAGTGTCCATCTGACCATAGAGACAGATGATCAGAGAAAGTGGCAGGAAGTGTCCTCAGCATCTAGAAGACACACATATCACACATTGTCATGTCTGTACCCCTAGCTGTGGCGTAGAGAAAGAGCTTCTCACCACATGGACATAATCCACAGCGGCACTGTAAACTGGGTACCCTGCACCAGCCTAGCATTCTCTCAGGGGCTCCAATCTGAGAACCAAGTTCTCCTCCTCTTTGTCCTAGTATATTAATGAAGGTTGTTTACATGATTAATGAAAATATAGCATGGCCCTGGGGAAAAATGATCCAAGTATTATTTCTCCTTGTAGTGAAGCTAGGCCTGTGGGAGAGAAGAAACACATACCTGGGAACTGGAGTCCATTTAATGCAGACGCTCTTGCCAACCAAATGGTTCATTCATCACATGGGCCTATGTTGAGCATCTACTGCTGAGCCTATGAGAACACCTACCAAAGCCAGTGAGAGCACACTGAGCTTAAGTTATCCACTTCAACTGAGATTCCATGGTGAGCAAAGAACCAAAATCAAACCCCCAGCTGGGTGCACAACTCGCTGGAAAGCACTTGCCTAAAGGGTGAGGCCAGGATCCCAGCCCACAAACTAGAAAAACCACGCAAACAATGAATACTTGCAGCAAAAGCCAGGTCAGATTTTGTAGCTTTTCTTCAGCTGGGTCATCCTATAATTGGAGCTTTTTGACAAAAGCATGGCCTCTGGAACCTCTAAGAATCTAGGCTCAGCCACTCTGCCCCAGTGCACCAATGAAGGAAACCAGCGATGGTGAAGAACATAGAAAGATGGCTTATTCAACATGGCCACGTTGGGAAGAGAAACAGATAAGGGGTCCGGTAAGACCAAGTTCACCTTCTAGGATATTAACATGACATTGACCTTGAGAGATGGCTCAGCAGTTAAAGCCTAGACTTAGGTTTAAATAGAGGAAAAACTAGGGGTGGGTATGGGCAAGAGGTTGTAATTCAGCTATCCCAGTCAAGGGGTGTTCTTTGCCTGCTCATTGTGTCATTTTGGCTCTGCGAGGTGGTTCAGGAAATCTTTATTGTTGTCACAGCTTAAGGGGGATCAGCCTGGTTCTCAGAAGACAATGATTCTACTCCAGGTGTGGTGTCTCCACACCTGTCTTGTTATCATGTATAATAAGTGCTTTTGTAGGAGCAGAGGAGGTCTGTCCTGTAAGGTCCTGCTTCTGCAGGGTCCCAAGGTGACTGAAGAAAAGACAAGGACAATGGCTTATCTTTGTGCCTTCAACTGAAAAAAAGAAGACAGACAGGAAATGAAGGTGGCGAAGGTTGGGTTTTCAGTTTGCTTTTAGGTACCTTGTGAGCCCAAGTCAGGAGGCCATGCTCTTTTGAAACATCAGGTTCTAAGTGCCTATTTCCGCCTCTTAGAGAGGAAGGGCCTCTGGGCTGGGTAACTAGACAGTACTGCATCCTATAGACAATGAGAAGACACCTGCTTCGGGTGCAAGCAATCTGTACACGCTAGTTGGGGGAGGAGCTGGTTCTTCACACACACTGTTAATGGTAGACTCATCTTCCGGTCTGTTAATAACAAAGAACAAAGCCGGGCGGTGGTGGTGCATGCCTTTAATCCCAGCACTCGGGAGGCAGAGGCAGACGGATCTCCGTGAGTTCGAGGCCAGCCTGGTCTACAAAGCGAGTTCCAGGAAAGGCACAAAGCTACTCAGAGAAACCCTGTCTCGAAAAACAAACAAACAAACAAACAAATTTGAAAAAAAGATAACAAAGAACAAATCTCTCTGCCTTCTGCTAGGTCATGCTTTCTGCTGTTGCTTCTTAAGAAAGGAGAACAAGAACTGAGTTATAAGATAAAGGGTTTTGCTACAAGATTATTTTCCCCCAATTATTTCCCAACCTGTCAAATGAACCCTGGCTAGGGCTGAGGGAGAGACTGGGAAATGTAGGTTGAGCATGGTGTTCTACAGTACTCCAACCTTGTCACGTGATCTTTCTCCCAAATTTTCTCTTAAAAGAGCACAAACAACGTGAGCAATAAAGAAAGGAAGAGAAAGTCATAGAAAAAGGGAGAGACAGGCATAGGATAGATGTAGGAGACTGGCCAATGGATGCATATTGGGTAAACTCTCAGAAAGAACAGTGTTTCGATCTCTTTCAGATATCAAGGCTTCAGGCTGAACTTGCTGTGGCATGCACATACAGCAGGGCCTTCCCATCACAAGAGGTCTGCTTGTCAGTCTGTCTCGTTTTTGTTCCCTCAAATGGCATATTCTCACCTAGTCATCACCCCGCCCCTTTCTTCTTAAGCCCGAGGCAAATGCCAGCAGCCTTCTATAGCAGTTGCTTCCATCCATCATGAAGGGAAGACTCCAGTGTTCTCTTCCTCTGTTCTGATGATTTTATTCCATAAAACAAGCTGGCTGTAGACTAACAGCAGAATGTGTTATCTGTACATACATGGGCAGACACATAAAAATCATAAGACTCAAAGAAAGAGACAGGAGACAGGTTCATATAACAACTTGGTTACCAAAAGCAATAGTTGCTTGGGACTTCCAGAGCCAAGGGAGGGTGACAAAATTCAAGGAAGGTTCAGGTGGGAATCAGCTTAGGATCAAAGGTAGTCTTAGGATGCAAAAGGCCTCCCTCACAAGATCACCTGGAAGAGCAGGAGCCATGTTTTGGCTGGACCAAATGGCAGACCCCCAACTTCCCTCCCTGTGAGTAGAGCTTCTCTAGGCAGGTGGTGACTCCAGGGAGAGTCTCTGCAGCCCCTGGTACTCATCTGCCTCATGCAGATAGTAGTAAACTTTTTTGCAAAAAGTATAGCTTTTCAGAGTTATACCCATGTCTGCCTAGAGAATAGCACTCTCTGTATAATGAATTTGAGACATGCTAAAGAAATACCTTTGGGTAGGATAGTTTACTCCCCACAACAGTTGACTGGAAGCAATCCGACAGTCCCTGCAGATTTCCTTAGTTTTTATCTGAGTGCTTCATAGCTTCCTAGAATTCTTACTGTTTGCTGTGTGCTCACCCAATCCTGGGTGCAGCTACTAGTTCCCATTCTAGATGGCAGGCCTGTTGGTGGCAGATCCCACATCTGGTCCAGCACTGTAGTCACCTCCAGTGCCAAGCTGGCCCTGAAGCCGGTAGACCCCCCACCATTCTGAGTCTGAGGCTGGAGGCATCAGCTCAGTGAGCTGTTCCCTCTGCCCGGCTTCCTCTACCACCATGTACCACGCTGAAGCCACGTCCTTCTCCTTTGGGGGTGTAAAGTAGCCGTTGCTCTCTGCTTTTGCCAGGCCGCAGTTGGGAGTGCCCCACTTTGTTTCTCTACACCTTGCACACGGTTTTATAAATTCTCTGTTATAATTGACTTACACTGCCACAATGACAATGTGCTCCCAGTTTCCTGTGCCTACCCCAACTGACACATTGTTTTGTCAGTGACTATAATATCTAAACAGATTGCATTAGTGTATATAAGCTGTACAAACTAATAGTTTCATTATAACATTTCCCTATGAACATATGCTTTGATCATATACACCCCCTCTATTACTCTTTCTTATATAGCATTTCCCTTTTCACCTTTCACATCTTTAATAGCCCCTTTGAACATTCATGTGCTTTTATTCTCCCCTAGATTCCATATATGATAGAAGACACACAATCCTGTCTTTTTGAGACTTGCTCATTTCACTTATCATGGTGATTTCGATTTTGCATGTTACATTCTCAGGGGTGGTATAAAAACTATATCTTCAGTATTTTGTGTTTTCCTATCTTTTATCCTTAAAATAACCTGAGATCTGGGTAATTTTAAAAGTAAAGTGATTCATTTAAAGTGTAAATTGCAAAGTACCACCTCACAGGAGGCTGTCCTCACTAAAGAAGATACTTCACACCCAAACCTTACAGTCCCATCTCAGTCACTTCCCTCTTTTTTTTTTTTTTTTTTTTTTTTTTTTTCAGTGCTGAGATTTGAACCTTGGACCTCTTGCATGCTAAGCAAGTGCTCTCCCATTGAGCTACACTCCGGTGCTCTCAGTCACTTCCTAACACTCATCTCCAACAGACATTCTCTTAACTGTTGTCTGCTGGTGTATTATACACCTGCCTTCTGTAACCACAGTGTGTGCTTTGTGGGAAGGCTCTGTCCCATTTACAGCCTTATCCTCTGGAGCACTCTTTATTATCAGGAAATATGTGATGAATAAACAAGAGGCCCTCTATCTTCCATCTCACGTGCCTTTCTTTACACTGTGCCATCTTTCACAATAGCCCACTTGCTACTTCTCCATCCAAGTCAAGACCTTAAACCTAGCCTGTGGATTCATTTCTATCTAGATCAGCTGTTTGCCAAGCATAGGCATTGTCAACATTGGCCATTCTTAGCACTTGGGGGGTTAAAGGAGAAGAGCAGTGAATTGGAGGACAGTCTCGGACCGTAGAGAGACCTCTGAGAAGAACAAGAAGGAGAAAATGAAGGGCCAGGACAGGTAATAAGAGATGGAGGGAGAGAGAGGAAGGGAAAGAAGAAGGGAAGGAGGGAGAGAATGGATGAGCGATTACAGTGAGATTCCTCAGGATTACAGCTGCAAGAAGAGCCACTTGCAATCCCTGCAAAGGAACTGAGCCTGCCCAAATAAGCAGGCAAAGCCTAATGAGTAAACTCTGGTTTGAGTTTAAGACTAGAGTCTCTTGGTAACTCACAAGGTAATGTGAACACTTCAGAGATCAATCACATACCGTGCTTTAGAGAAACAACAAAATAAAAATAGTCATAATTCAATGAATAAGTGCCTGGTAAACATTTAAAACCAAACAATCCACTGTTCCCTTTTAGAAAAAAATATTCCATATACTTGTCTAAACTTATTGCTTATGACTGCAGTATATACATACAAAATTATTTCAATTTAAAAATTTGTGTAATCATCTTATACAAGTAAGTACGTGTGTGTGTGTGTGTGTGTGTGTGTGTGTGTGTGTGTGTGTGTGCAGTATATATGCCAGAGAAGGACATCAGATGTCCTGCTCTACCACTGTCTCCTTTTTTGCCTGGAGATAGGGTCTCTTACTGAACCAGGATCTAGGCTGGTGGCTAGCGAAGTTCAGTGATCCTCTTGTCTCTGCCCCCCACCCCATGGCACTGCTTACAGTTGCACACGAGGATCATGCCTGTTTTTTTCCATTTTACTGTAGATGTGAACTCAGCCAGTTGTTGCGTAACAAGCACCTTTACATGCTGAATCATCTTAGTGGCACTCAGCAGCTCCCCCACCCCCGATGGACCCTTCCTTCCAAATCATCCTAGGAACCTTTAGGCTGAGCATTTCATATTTAGAAAGGACAGGGGGAAGTTAAACTCTGTTTCTCCACTGTATGCTCCTTATTTCCCCATTTGCACTTCCTGAGGTCATCATGGTGAGGTCATTCCGGAGAGTTCTCCACAAATGGCCCATCCTTAGCTATGAGTTCTTGAGGCAAAGAACCTAGCAAGGCACTTGGCACAGTCATGGATCCCAAACACTATTGGGAGAAGCAGGTTGGGTGAATTTGAGATTTCCTCACAAGAGTAAATGACTCTATTATGTGGTTTTGTTAAACAGAAAAGCAATTGTGGACTAGCTCTGCATTTTTTTTCTTTTTCTTTTCTTTTCTTTTTTTTTTTTTTTTTTTTTTTTTTGCACTCTGCTAATTGGGCAGAACAAGGTCTCACTGCTCCTGGAGAACTGGGTGGATAAGCAAGAATTTTCAGGCCCTTGAACTTACATAGGAAGATCATAGATATGACAGTGAAATGAGACGCAGCTAGCACAAAAGTCAAGAACAGGCCTGGGGACAACCCTTGGCTATTCAGAAGAGCAAAACAGTCAGTGTTGAGATGAAACAGTGGTCAGAAACAAAACCTGCCCAGCCCCAGGTAACTCTTCACAACCCATCAATTGTATCAAGTGGTTGTTTGTTTTTTTTTTTATTACACTTAGGTCATTTCTTTGTATCTAAAATCCTTATAAACTCTATACTCAGAAACCTTAAAATGACAGAAATTTCACCTGACCTTGAATCAGTTTCCTTTGTGTTGGGGCAATAAAGTTTTCTATTTCTTCTTTAAGAGCATTAATCCAGATGTGTGGCCCAGCCTAGCCCAGTGAAGATCGAGAGAGGCAGTCCCTTTCTCCCTACTCCCTATTCCTGCCCTAAATGAGAGACCATTCCAGCTGAGCTCTACATGCTGCCCAGCCTGCTCCTGACCATTGTTCCACAGGCAGTCCAGTCTGTCACCCTCCTCAAAGTACCAGCTGGATGGGCTGAAAACACACAGCAAAAGACACAGCCACGAACCTAACTCCAGGTGTCCAGATCCCATAGGAAGAACGCAAGAAACATGGAAAATAACGAAGCTACTCCATCCCCACTAAGAGGCACTAACCCAAGCAGAATGCCTTAGATGAGAGAGAAGACACAGATTTCAAAGGGCAATGACAAATGTATTCAGAGTTCACAAACACCTGAATGAGCTGAGAGAGAACAGGAATAAACTGATTGAAGCTTGAGAGAAAACAAACAGCTGAATGAAATAAGGAAGTCAATTCAGCACATGAAAAGTGAATTCAATAAAGAACGAGAAATACTGAAGAAAGCCTAAACTGACTGAAGCTGGAAAAAGAAAAATTCAATTAGCCAAATGTGACGTTCAATGGGTAGCTTCACTAGCAGAATGGACCATGTGGAAGGCAGAGGATCAGGACTACAAGATGAGACAGAGGAATTGGGTCGTATGCTCAAGGAACGTGATCATTTTTAAATGCATAAGTGGAACACGGAGGATCTTTTTGATTCCATGGGAAAATGGAATATGCAAATTGTAAACAAAGCAGGAGAAGAATTCCAGGACAAAGACATAGAAGTTGTTTTCAATAAAATCATAAGAGAGAACTCCCAAAATCTCAGGAAAGAGATTTGTTCATTAGAACATCAAATAGACAGGACCAGAAAAGAAATGCTTCATGGCATGGAGTTAAAAGACAAAAGTCACAAAACAGAGAAAGGATGCTGGAGTAGGCAAGAGAGATGAAGGCAGGCCCATTAGAATAATGACTGACTACTAGATAGAAATTTTCCAAGCTGAGGGCTTGGAAAGATGCATTCCAAACTCTGAAAGGTACAGCTGTCAACAAGAATATTATACTCACTAAGCTATCTTTTATAAGTGAAGAGGAAATAAACCATCCCATGATAAAAACAAAAACACCACCAACAACAACACAAAAATTATACATCATGGACCCTGTTGTGGTCCTCTGGTAGCCACCAGGTTGGAATCACCCCAACCTCCCCACTCACAAGTCCACACCAAGTGTCTGAAAGACTAAACTTCAAGCATTTCCTAGCAGATATAAAATCAACTGAGATAGGATAGCAGGAAATACAAACAAACAACAACAAAAATAGAACCAAACTTCCACTAAACCCAGATGGGACTAGAAACTCATGCAAAATACACAACCAGCAGCCTAAATCTAGATGTTCAGGTCCCAACACAAAAACAGAAGCAGTATGAAAAATCAAGATAGTCTGTTCCTCCACAAGATAATCAGTCCTATAATAATGTTCCTCAATAAGAACAGCCCAGATGAATCTCAAGACACAAAGTCTAAAAGAGCAGTTATAAACACATTCAAAGAGTTCAAGGAAGTGAATAAACTCCTGAATGAACTTAATGGAGACATTAATAAACTCCTGATGAAGGTCTAATAAAACAGAAAGAAAAGACTGAAAGAAACAAGGAACAGAATTCAGGATATGAAAAGTGACTTCAACAAAGAACTTGTAGTACTGAAGAAAATCCAAGCTGAACAGAAGACAGCAGTGAATATTTCAACGGCATCCCCCCAAATAAACAAAAACTCAGTCGAAATTTTAACAATAGAGTGGATTACATATAAGACAAAATATCGGGGCTTGAGCAATTGGATCACTGAATCAAAGAAATTGAAAAATTTTAAAAACTCATGAATGGAATTGGAGGGAACTTTGGGACACTATAAAAAGACCAAACCTATTAGTAATGAGAAGAAGGAAAAGAATTCCTAGTTAAAGGCATAGGCCAGATCTCCAGTGGAATATAAGAAGAAAGTTTTCCAAAACTATGGTAGGAGATGCCCATTCAGGTAAAACAACTGTAAAGACCACGAATGAGACAGGACCAAAAAAGAAATCCCCCACATTACGTTAGAGTTAAACCACTAAATATACAGAACAAGGAAAGCAAAGCCTGCTGCAAACTACAAGAGAGAAGTCAAATGTCACACATAGGCCATGGAAACTTCAAAAGCCAGAAGACCTTGGAGTAATGTGCCTTATGTCTTAAAGGACTAGAGATGCCAGGCCAGACTAATTATTTATCCAGCATAACAGTCTGCTATAGTTAAAGGAGAAAGAAATAGAAAGAAAAAAGTTCTATATTGTAAACAAAATAAAGGAATTCATAGCCACTAAACCAGTCACTCAGAGAATACTGAATATATATATATATATATATATGTTCATTTACATATATTCATATACAATATATATTCAGTCTGTGTGTGTGTGTGTGTGTGTGTGTGTGTGTGTGTGTGTGTGTGTGTGTTTAATTGTATTTACTCCATATGGGGGCTTAATGCTCATCTCAGGAACCATAGACCAGTCAACAAAAAGCCCAGTCCCAGGCACAGGCTATCTGCTTTTAAGTTATTGTCTGTGGGTAGGATTAGGTGGCCCCAAAGGCCCTAAAAAATAATAAAAACTATTGCCCTTTTACTCGGTTGCCCACAAGTACTTGATGGTAAGACTCTATTGACTGAAACACCACACAGTATGGTCACAGGACTTGGAGAAATCAGGCTGGTACTGAACTAGAAATCTCCTCCCTGGTGGTCATTGTTCACATTCCATGAGGTGTCAGGCATGCTGACAGGAGAAATAAGGCACAGATGAGTGTTTCTCAGCTGTGAACCACATTACCAACCTGCCTGGTAAGACAGGTCCATTTGTACAATAGTGGTATGAATGTCTTGGGACATAATCAACAGTGATCGGTTGGATTTAAGACTAGCTCAACAGTGTCATAAACCAGGCCAAGAATCTGTGGCTAGAGAGGCCATAGACCTTAGAAGAGATCCTAGAATTACCATTTTGCCAAATTGATATCATATCTGTCTTTCAAATGCTTGGACTCATAGATTAGTCCAGCTCACACCCCTCATTGAGAAGCTTCCTTTGGCAGTGAATGGAGACTAATACAGAAAACCTCAAAGGATGAGTTGCAGAGTGCTCATCCTGACAGAACATTTTTATCACTTCCTCTTCCGGCAGGGCTCAGGGAACACTGGAGGAGGAAGTGGAAAGATTGTTATGAGCCAGAGGTCAGGAAGAACAGTTGCACAATACTTTGTTCTGGACACCACAGGCAGCTGCCCTCCTGAACTCTCCACAGCTGTGGATGCTGCCTAAACGCTGCAGAGCATTCATCTCGTCCGTGTTCTGGCAGGGATGGTGGAGCTCACACAGCCCCACTCCTCCCTCAGAGGCTAAAGGCAGCTAGTGGCAACTAGGGGAGAGCAAGGCAGTTTTCTTCTAGGCTGGGGAACTTGGTGGGTTGTTCATGCTACAGTGAACAGCCTTTTACCCATGTGTATGTGGGTAACTGTAACTGGACTCAGTATGTCATACATGTTTTCATATGTGTATATTTGTGTATATGTATGGCCAGAGAGAGAACATGAGGATGGGAGAAAGACATGACATGGGAAACCCAAGAGAAATTGGAGGAGGAGTAAGGGCTGGATTTGATGTGAATAAAATGTATTTATGTATGAAAGGAAATTTCTTTTTTTAAACCATTTAAACAAATTAAAGGCATGTCTGACCTTTAATCCAGTTCTACAAAAGACAGAAGAGCCTCAGAGAAATACTTCAGACTGAAGATAAACATACCAAAGAGGTTAACAGGGAAAAAAAGCAATACCAGTATAGCTCATCAAAAGAAGTCTAAGAGAACACCACACAGTCATCAAAGTAGCCAGAATTAATACACAACTTTCAATATTGACTCTGAATATGAATGATTTCAGTTCTCCAATTAGAAAACACAGACTAACAGATTGGAGTAGAAAACAGATTCCAGTTGCTGTCCCCAAGAAACACACCTCATCATCAGTGACAGACACAGCCATAGAGTGCAAGGACAGAAGAAGATATTCTAAGCAAATGGAACCAGGAAACCAGCAGGCATTGTTATTCTAATATTTGATGAAATAGATTCCAAACCATAACTAGTCAGAAGAGATAAAGAACACCACTTCACATACATTAAGGAAATAACCCATCAAGAAAATATCATAATATTAAATAAATATACACCAAACACATGTGTATCCAATTTTTTAAAACAAATACTACTAGCTATAACACAACAAATTAACCCAAACACAGTAATTGGGGGGACTTCCATACTCCACTTTCACCAATAGCCAGACCATCAAAACAAAAATTGAACAGACAAACATTATATGTCTTCATAAATCAATTAAATTTAGTTGCATAGATTCTCAGTAAAATACTTGAAAACTGAATCCTAAAAGATACCAAAAGGGATTATTTAACATAGCATAGAGAAGCTAGATGTAAGTATGCACAATGATAGCTATCTGTTTTTGTTTTTGTTTCTGTTTGTTTACACAGAAGCAAAAATAATATATACACTGGAGAAAAAAAGCATCTTTAACAAATGATATTCAAAAACCTGTATATCAACATGTAGAAATAATAAAACAGGATTCTTATATCTCATCCTGCAGAGATATCTACAAAACATTCACCCAAACATAGAAAAATGGAATCTTCTATTTTAGGCCATATTTTAGGATGCAAATAAACCCTTAACAAATGCAGGCAAACTGAAGTAACATCCTGAATTCTATCTAACCAAGATGGAGTAAAGTTGGATATCTGCCCCAATAGAAACTACAGAGGTACACAGGCTAACAAAACACTACTGAATAGGAAACCAGGTCACTGAAGACAGCAGGAAGGAAATAAAAAAAAAAAAATTCCTAGAATTGAATGAAAATAAAAATACTCAGATCTATCAACCACAATGAAGGCAGTTATAAGAGGAAGTTTGTAATGCTAAACACCTACATCAAAAACAAAACAAAACAAACCCAGAAATGAGAAACCCCCAACAGACAACGTAAGGGTGTACCTTAACTCCTTGGAAAAACAAGAACAAGCCAGACTCAAAAGTAATAGACAGGGAGAGATCATCAAGATCAGGGCAGAACTGAAAGAAACAACAGCAGCAAAAATGTACAGAACCAGTGCAAACCAAGAGTGGTTCTTTGAAAAGGTAAGTAAGATGGGCAAACTGTTGGATAACTTAACCAAAAGGAAGTAAGCCAGCACCCACACTGATGCAATTAGGTGAAAAGGAAGGCATTGCAACAGATGCTGATGGAGGAAATGTAAAAATCTACATTCTATTAGGTTGGAAAATGTAAGGAAATAGCTGGATTTATAGGTGCATATGGCCTATTAAAATTGAACCAAGACGACATAAATAATTTAAACGGACCTGTAACCATCAATGAGATTGAAGCAGTAATAAAACTCTCCTAACCCAAAACAAAACAAAGTCCCCAAAGAAAACAACAAACAAACCAACCAACAACAACCCGGGACAAGGTAGATAGATGCACCGCAGAATTCTACTAGGTCTTCAAAGAAGAAAGCACATCAATAGTATTTAAATTATTCCACAAAATAGAACAGGAATTAATACTGTGAAACTCATTTTACAAAGACGTCATTACCTCATACGAAGCCCACAAAGGTAGGCAATGCTTGCACCAGGTGTAATGGGTCACTGAACAAAAGCTACAGTGCCAGTGAAGAGATACCTCCACAGGAAATATGGATCAAAGCTACAGTGCCAGTGAAGAGATGCCTCCACAGGAAATATGGATCAAGGGCCTCCAAAATAATTCAGCCTCCTGCCATTGCCCTTAGTTACCCACCAGGACTGGATGATAAAACCCTGTTATCAAGGACATCACCCGTCTTGGATGCATGTTACAGTGGAATCTAGCTAGAACTGTGATGGAAGCTCCTCACTGCTGGCTACCATTCAAAGCATCAGGGGTGCTATGCAGGTTGCCGTGGGGGTGGGGCTGCAGCATCCGTGGTCTTACCCAGCTGTGAACTCTAGCACTGCAACGCTAACCTGCCGGGTATGATGAGCCCATTGGTGCAACAACAGCATAACCTCTGTGGGAGTCAACAACTTCTTATTGATTAGATTTGAGGCCTTCTCTGTAAGAAGTAATCCATGCTTAATACGGATAACCCCACCCAAACCCCACAACTGAAAGGTCTTGGGCCCTAGAGGGGAACCTAATACTGCTGTTTAACTGAATTGACATAGCAACAAACCACTTCCTAAATGTGTTTGTCTTTTAATGTATGTGTAAGAGTGTCTGGCCTACATGTGTGTCAGTATAGCATGTGAATGCCTGGTGCGCACAGAAGAAAGCATTGGAGCTCCTGGAACTGGAGTTATGGATAGTTATGAGCTACCCTGTGGGTACTGGGAATCAAACCTGGGTCCCCTCGGAGAGCAGTAAATGCTCCTGAACTTCTGAAATGTCTCTCCAGCTCCTAAGTACCTATGTTTATACCCAGAGACAACCACACCTTCAGCTTTAATCAGAGAAGCATCCCTGAACAGAGGTGAATGCGGAGACCCATGGCTGCACAAGCTGCTGAGAATAAGGGAAAGCTGAGGCTTCGTCCTGACAAAGACGATGACTCCAACCCCTTAAAGTTCAAGGAACATTTGGAAGAGGAGGCAGAAGGAACATAAGAATTGAAAGATAGGGAGAAGGCCGCTAAATGCCAGTTTTTAAGTACAGGTCATGGCGGTGGGTAATGCATAACAGCTGTGTCTCCAGGCAGTGGGCCCATGTAAGCCAGGCTCACTAACTGTCAGCTATGGATGAGGAAGGGCTTCCCTGGGCCCTATATTTCACTGCTGATATTTTGACAAATAACAGATTCTGGGAGAAGGAAAGGCATAGTATTTAGTTGTATGTCCACACGTTTGGTTGTGATACCACTAGGCTTTGACGGTTAGTTCCAAACCCAGGATCACACAGTACGTCCTTTTAAAGTGTGTGGGACACTAACCAAACAAAACTAATGATATGGGAAAGAGGTTTGTGAGGGAGAAGCTGGGCTGGCAGAGGGGAGAAGGAAATAAAAGGTACCAGGGAAAGTAACCAGAATGCATTACACACATGCAAGAAATTATAAGATCAAACTTATTAATAAAAGGAGGGAGGGAATAGGCACAGTGAGATGTTTGAAGCCACCTTCTTATGTACTAAATGATCTCTAGACTTGGCAGTGAAGGAGCTTGATGATGCAGTTGTAGATCCAGACAAAGTTACAAAAGGGAAGGAGATTGTACAACAGCTACAAATTCGTGAGTACTGTAGAGCACGTTTAGCTCAAGCAGTTTTGTTTCGTAACTGTCATTTTTAAGCAGTGTAGCCCCACTTGGATCAGCACCCACAGGTACACTTGATTTCCCTAATCCCAACCTCATGTAGACCAGGTTGGCCTCAGTCTCTTGGTGAGACTGATGTAGGAGGATCAAGGGTCTGAGGCTAACCTGGTCTACATGAGTTTTCAGGCTAGCAAGGCTCTCTCACGACAAAACAAAACACAACAACGCACTGCAGGCCTGGGCCTCAGAGACTTGCATCAGGCCCCGCTTTGTTGTGTAGGTTTGAGCCTCGACTTCCTGAGGAACCAGAAATGTCATCGGATAGACACTAGTGTTCATGTCAAATATTTGCCTGTTGTTGTTTTTTTGCTCTTTTGGGTGGCCCACTACCCAGCTCCCAAATAAATCACTCACGGAGGCTTATTCTTGCTTATGAATGCCCACCCTTAGCTTGGCTTAGTTTCTAGCCAGCTTTGCTTCTCTTAAATTATCCATCTACCTTTTGCCTCTGGGCTTTTCCCGTTCTCTTTTCCGTAAATCATACTCTTACTCTGTGGCTTGCTGGTTGTGTAGCTGGGTGGCTTGCCCCTGATGTCCTTCCCTTCTCTGGCTCCTTCTCCTTTTCAATTCCCCTTCCCAGATTTCTCCTTCTATTTATTCTCTCTGCCTGCCAGCCCCACCTATTTCTCTCTCCTGCTTTGCTATTGGCTCTTCAGTTCTTTATTAGACCAGTTAGGTATTTTAGACAGGCACAGTAACACAGTTTCACAGAGTTAAACAAATGCAATATAAACAAAAGTAATACACCTTAAAATAAAATTCTACTACATTTGCCTTTGTGGACGATCTTATATCCTGTGGTAGATTCAGAGAGGGAGAGAAACACCACCCTATGGTTGAATCATGATCCCTGCCATTTATTAACGTATAAGCTATTTGAATTTTCTATCCTGCAAAAAAATATATATATACTTAGTTTCTAAATCTTTTCAGTTGGAAAATAATGTATAAACATTTCAGAGGCATTGTAGAGATTGAATGGGAAAATGTATGTGGGGTGGTGGTGTTCTTGATCATGCAGCCTGGAGTAGCAAGGTCAAGTCAGGACTTAAGTTCCATGACATACAAATCACAGAAACACAGATGCCCTTAAAATTCTTCGTCAGCTTTCAGCGTGTGACTGTCTGCCCCAGGAAGCCACTTCTTTCCGAGTAACAAACCAGGCTCAATCCAGGAGAGTGACTCCAAGTGAAGCCTCTTCTTTTGGTGTGATAGGAGTCTGAAATAAGCATTTTAATTAGATTCATTAAGACAGTTATTACTTGATAATTGAATAGCAACAGATTGCAAACGAACACTTACCGAGGTCTAATAAGTATGTAGGAGAGAGATCTTCTCCTCCCGTAATTCCATCAGCTGTAAACCAGTGTAATTGGAGTCTTACTAACACATTCAAATTGAAGGGAATGTTGAGGCATATAATTGACACTTAGAAGAAACCTGCTTTTCGTTAAGGTGCTTCCATTTTCATACTTATTAAGTGTCTCTTTAAGCTCTTAAATAATTGAGATGAGTGGACAGCAATAGGTCAAGTAGGTAAGCAAAAATTAAATTCTTAAACAAGTTAATAAATTAGGGAAAGATACACTTAAAATATGAAGTATTACTTCATTGTATCCACAACTTTACATTGATACAAGGAATAATTCAAAACTGCCCATTAAAGAGCTTGAGTCACTGAATTGACTCTGTCAAAGACAATGGATTCATTGATTCATTTGTTTGTAAATATCACTTGAGCAACTACTAGTCACACAGATGGAACATGCTGCTTACCATCAGTTTGATGATGATGATGATGATGATGATGATGAGCTAGTGATACCAGAAAACCCTACAGTTGGTTTCAGAATCAAAACATGCCTGTAGAGCAAAAACAGAAAGATAAGATTCCTTACTCAGTCTTGGGCAGGACAGAGTCCTCTTTTGAATTTTAATTTAGACCAGTAGTACAACTATACACCTGCACCTCTGAAATCAGAGTACAGTGGGATATTTTAATATCTTCAGTTCAATGACTGCCAGATTCTACATGTTCAGGAAGAGAAATTTTAAGTGCTTAAAAATCTTAGGTAACCTTGTGTAATGAAAATATTTTTATATTTTTAAAAAAATTTCCTTTAATTGCATTATATTAATAAACAATGAGAATTTGGACAATCTGTCTTTTATAGAAACTGACAGTAAGAAAAGAAGAAATTCTATCTATCTATCTATCTATCTATCTATCTATCTATCTATCTATCTCATCTATCATCTGTCTGTCTGTTCATCCATCCGTCCATCCATCCGTCCGTCCGTCCATCCGTCTGTCTGCCTGTCTCTTTATGTAACTGCTTATCTAATGGGTGAAGGCTGAGAAAGTCTAACACAGACAGAAGTGAAATTTTATGCAGGTTTTCTGTTTCTATCAGAGAAAGAATACATAAAGGAAGCAGAGTAAATAATCAGGAGGAAGTTTTTTACAGGGCAAAGGCATAGACGTGAGGGGTGAGTGCCCTTCTTAAAGCACAAGGGAGTATTGGATGTTGGGCTTCATAGACAAACTTTGACAGAGAAGAGTATAATCCATGAGATAGATAGATAGAATGGGTGAGGGATTCCAGGAATGGGTCAGACTTCCACACAGTAAGGTTCATTCCTTTTTACCTACCCTTTGAGTGTGCCATAGAGGCAGATGCATGATGGGAAAAGATAGTTTTCCCCAGGTAATGATAAGGACAGGCCCTTGTAAAAAAGCATAGGACAGAGTCTATCAGTCTGTCATGTTTTTGATGGGTTTTGTGAAACGAAGCCTAGCAATTGAAGTTTGCTTATTTTTCCTACGCCGTGTGTGTGTGTGTGTGTGTGTGTGTGTGTGTGTGTGTGTGTGTGTATGTGTGTGTGTGTGTGGTGTTTTGACTATAAGAACCTATCCACATCTAACCCTAAAAATCCCCAGAGAAACACAGGACAGTAAAAGCTACATTGTGCACGTGCATGGTTGTTGCTAATGGTTCAATCTCTATTTATAACACAAATTCATAAGGTATCTTGCCTTCTATTAAAATAGTGCTTTTGTTACAAAAGCCCCTAGGAAGCAAAGATGAAAACCACTACTTTGCCTTCCTTCATGCTCACATCCAAAAGCAGGACTAAACAGCATCTAACTTTGATAGAACGCTAGTGGTAAACTTAGGCAGCATACGTCCAAGTTTGTAAATGTTTTTATTGATGTGACATTTTTCTCTCTGCTTGCTTTTTAGCTCCCTGCTTGTGCTGAGGAGGACAGAGGGGAAGAGAAAACGCCTTCCCCACTACTCTGGTATCACTTTGACTTTATTCTCAAAGCCCTGGTCATGCCAGTCTTGTTCTTACAAATCCAACCCCGTGTCTAGGAGGCCAGCCTCCTCCTTCTTCTCTTTGTCAGGGGTACCATTGTCTCCCTAGTCTCATCCTCGCTGTCACAGGCCTGCATCTGACACTCCCTTTCCCCTGTCTGGGAGAAATGGATGTCACTAAGCTTCATCGCCTTTCTGCTGTGGCATCTCTAAAACGCCATCTCAGCTCCTGCCTCTAAATCCTTCCCCCATGCTTTTATCCATGTGAAGACATACAATGGGCCGATGTGACAAACTGGGGATTTATCAAGAATCTGAGAGAAACTCTTGACCATAAAACACTGAGAAACTCCTTTAAGCTACCCTGTGGTGAGTTTAAGAATGCCAAATGGCCCAGCACTGGGGGAAGCAGAGCCAGGCAGAACTCTGTGAGTTCAAGGCCAGCCTGGTCTACAGATCGAGATCCGGGACAGGCACCAAAACTACACAGAGAAACCCTGTCTTGAAAACCAACCAAACAAACAAACAAAAAACCAAAATGCCCAATGGTCAGCCCTGAAAACATACATACATGTAATATTATAGGGACTGAATGGGTTCTATTTAGGAATATGTACGTATATACATGTACATGTATGCATGCAGTAACAATTAGTGAAAAATGGGGCCATGAATTTGAAGGGGAGTAGGCAGGGGTGTATGGGAGGGTTTGGAAGGAGGAAAGGGAAGGGAGAAATGATGTAATTATACAACCTTTAGCAGCAAACATCCGAACTCCCAGGACCCCTGACTTTGCCTGCGGGTTGGTCTCATCCTTTGAATTGCTCTTCGGGTCTCACCAGGATCCCCGTTCAGCTTACCTCTGCTGTTCTTATTTCCCCTCAACCAAGTAAATGAATTTCTGTACTGCTGATAGCATCTCTGTCTGGAAAAAAAAAAAAAAAAAAAAAAAAAAAAAAAAAAAAAAAAAAAAAAAACCACGACCTTTTTCTTTTACTCACACACCGCAATCAACACAAAAGTCATCTGTGGCCTCAAAAGGTGTGAGGATCCCTCCCTTCCAGAAAGCAAGCAACTCTGTAGCAGCAGAACTGGGGTGTCCCTCTGCTGCATTCTGTCTGGACTGAGGGGTTGGGGACCCTAAATGCCCACACCGCAGGCCTAGGCATAAGTCTGGGTCTCTGGAACTGCTGGCCAATCAGCTACAGATTAAGGACCCGTAGCCCCAAGTTTGATGAATTTGCAGGAGTGGCCCACAGGACTCAAGGAAACACTGTGCTTCCGGTTCTTAACTTTCCGTGAAGAATATCAATGAAACTGGCAGATGATGAGGCAGCCGGGGTGAAGTATAGGGTTCGGAGCACAGGCACTACAGCCATGTCCTCAGGGAACTCCAGCTCCCTGTGGTGGAGGAGTCTCATCTGACTTTCTGTAAAAGCCACACACTCAGTAGTTGTCTCGGAGCTGGAAAAGCCTGTCCTTCTGCATTTTATGGAGGTTTTATCGCATACCAGCTGCTGAGGAAGAGACTTGGGGAAGTGGGCAAAGCCTGTTTGCCCCCAGCTCTCTTCTTATCTTCTCTGAGCGGCATTCCTTCCCTCAGGGTATGGACAGAAAGTTTCTGGAATACTAGGGTCACAAGATCTGCCCAGTGTCACAAGATCTATCTGTCGAGGGGTAGGTTACAGAATTTCTTTATGGCCAGTTCAGAGGCAGACTGGAGGCAAGATTAGAATTTGGTTGACCTCCCTTGCGAAAGAGAAGCTCTGTCCTATTGCGTGCCTCAGGGAATAGGGGTTACACCAGGAACCCTACCCCTCCACTGCATATGATGTCACATACCTTTGAAACAGTCGTCTAGTGACCGTTTCAATGACGCTGCCATTCATTAAGCACTCCTTACTCAGCAGACACTGTTATAATCCCACTGTATGGTAGTATTTTGTTTAATCCCATTCCAGCTGTACAAGGCCGTTACCGTGATTTCCCTGTTTCTGAATTGGACAAATGAGGTCTGGTTTAAAGACCTTGCCAAAGGTCACGTGAGAATGAAATCTGGTTTTACTCTGGGAACTGACACCAGAGGTTTCAGTTTACAGTCAAAGCATTAAGGAGCCACTTGACTGAATATAAGTTTGTTTCGATAGAGTGGACATTTTGCTGCTCACCCATTCTATATTCAGCCCTTCCCCTTCTTAAAATTACATCATTTACCATTCATTTGTGTGTGTGTGTGTGTGTGTGTGTGTGTGTGTGTGTGTGCGTGTGCACATGAACACACACACACACACACACAAGTACAGGGGCATATATGCCAAGGCACGCACTCGTACTCACCTTGGCATATACTCTTGTACTCCCCAGTTAGGCTAGGCTGGCTGTCCAGCAACCCTCTGGCATCCTCCTACCTCTGCCTCCAAAGCACCAGGAATGGAAGCAGGCACCATTGCAACTACATTTCCTGGGGCTCTGGGGTTCAAGCTCAGGTCATCACACATGCACGGGGAAGCACATTGCTGACAGCTGTCTCCCCAGTTCCTTGACCTGGGAGATTTTGAACACCCCTGTTCCTAGGACTCTCCAGGTTAACATCTGTCATCTTGATATAATTATTGGAAGTGCCTCATTTCCCACTCATTATCCCATTTATGAGAATCAATTATACAGTCATCCTAATTTTCCTATAACTTGAAACACATCCCGACTAACCCATTCAATTCTTCCTCAGTCTAACTTGATTTCTTCTTGGACTTTTAGCAAATATCCTGCAACTTGAAATGAAGGAACCAGAAAAGATAAGACCTCCTAATAGATGCGATGAGGTAACTTTGACACATCACGTTTGTAAATGCATCTTGCTTTTGCCAAGCTAAGTAAAGTTCTTTGGGGGCCTGGATCAAATAAAAACGTCATTTGGGGATGTCAGCTTCTCTAGCAAGCACCTGTGTAACCCGCACCGAAACTTAGCTGATTACTGCTCACAAACATCAATACCAAGCATCTAGGAGCATCTTACCCACATTCATTTTGTCAGCAGGTGAAGATTACGCTGTTTCTTGCTGCTTAATAAACAGCCAAATGCATCCCTTAGAATAGAAACAACCACGCATGGCTGAGCACCATATTGATGCCCTCAGCACAGAACATCCATGCACACCCTGGGATCCAGGCTGAAAAGGTGTTCTTGGCATCCCACTCAGAGTTGGAGCTGTGGGCTGGGTTAACTACAGGTCCCACCTAGCGATGCTAATTTTAGCTGGGCGAAAGAAAGAGAAAACGAGGAGAAAACGGCCCGAAGGGAGATTAATAATTGGGAACTGTGAATCTGTATCCTGAAAGGCATCATGGTGTTAAGGACATGAGCCCTAGGGAAGAGAAGCAGGATGACTGAGAGAAAAAGCAGGGAAGGATTAAAGTGGGTAAAGTGTGGCGTCGTTACTTGAATTCTTACTGCCCTTGGGCTCCTCTTCCTTTCTAAGTCTGGGAAGAACAATTTCATAAAGATTTACTTGTTTTCTCCAGCAGAATCCTCATCTCCCTACCCAGTTTTAACTTTAAAATCGCAGTCATGACAACCAGAAAAGTTTGTGTAACAGTGTACCCTGGATGGGCAGAGGACAGGTCTATTATTTTGAGTTGACAGCTGCATATGAAATAGTTCTGACTGCTGGAGCGAAGCTTGAAACTCCTCTGCCAGCCCAGTGGCTCCCACGGGAAGCACAGGTCCAGGGTCCTGGAAGTCTGAATCTGAGGGACAGATGCCGACTGAAGTGTCCTGATAAAGAACAGGACTGACAAGTAAAAAAACAAATCACTCCCCCAAATTAACCAGACACAAAGTCTATACATTGTAGTGAACTTCTATACATTAGAATTGGCATTCAGAACAGACACTGTGAAAGTTCACATTAAATTTTTACGCTTTCAGCATCAAATATATTTTATGGACTTATTCACCACCCAAAACAAGAAGGTCCATGACAGAACTAAAACTAGAAAAACAATTAGCTTTATTTATCTTTAATGTATTACTGATTGTTGTTATTATGGCTTTAGTTTTTATTTATTTGCAAGTTTTTTAAATAATAAAGTTTATAGAAAAAATAAAAAAGAATAGGCTGAGGTTTTGAAAAGCAGTGTAAGATACAGAGGCTCCTATAGGAATTGTCCTTCTTCAGGGTTCCAGGGGTGACTCCTCTATAAGAAACATCCTAAAACTTGGCAAACAGAAACAACCACATAGGTCAAGAATTGGGTTTCCTTTCTATGGGTCAATAGCTGGCTGTGGATTGAATGGGGTCTCTTGGTGGTAACTCAGCTGGTGACTGGGCTGGATGAAAGGTAACAGAAAATTGGGGCCCTGGCAGATTCATTCATTTCCCCATGACAAAGTATCCAGTAGCAGCAGCTTAATGAAGGAGGGACATATCTGGGCTCTCAGGGTCATGATGGGAAAGCATGGTGCTGCTCAGGGCAGCGGGAGAGACATGTCCACGATGATGGGAGTGGGATGTGGCTTGCTCACATGTTAGTGCAGTGGTTCTCAACCCTGTGGGTTGCAACCCCTTTGGGGGTCGAATGACCCTTTCACAGAGGTCATCTAAGACCATTGGAAAACACAGATATATATACTATGGTTCATGACAGTAGCAAAGTTACAGTTATGAAGTGGCAATGAAAATAATGTCATAGTTGGGGGTTACCATACCAGGAACTGTATTAAAGGGTTACAGCATTAGGAAGGTTGAGACTCACTACCTCAGTGAATCAGGAAACAGCTTGACCCAGAGGGGAAGTGCCCCCAACACCAAAGTTCTACCAGGTAGGCGCTATGTCTGCCAGGTAAGTCCCATGCTCAAAAGGCTCCACGATCTTCTAAATTAGCATCACTACCTGGAGATTAGTGTTAAAACATATGACACTTTACTTTTAAACCGCAGTAGCAGAGAAGGCCAGAAGGCTGGTCTCAGCAATGCCCACTTCCCTTCCCTGCACTCTTAGCTGGGGCGTATTGGACTTCTTACGTGACACAGCCAGTTCTGCTGAAGGCCAGACCCAAATATGGCAGAGACCACTTCCACACCGAGTGGTTCACTCACCAGCCAGCCCATATTCACAGCAAGTCTGCCAACAAGTTTACCACCATCTCCAGTCTGCCCACATCCAGGTACCCTAATAATAGAGAAGGGAGTAAGTGCGCGTGCATCAGATTAAGACCTCTCAAATCTTAAAGACTGTCCCTGCACCAGGACTTGGGAATCCCCCTTTTGAAGTTGGAAATGAAATCATTTCCTCCTTGCCTCTCCAATGTTACCACAAGCAGGACAGAAGCAGCGCTTTGGCTCTTGCTCAGGTGAAGGCAACGCCTGCCTGGTGTTGTAATGAGGTAAGTGGATAGCCAGCGGGTTATAGACCCAGGCTCACACTTAGCATGTGAGGAGGAAAAGCTGGATCACTAACTGCAGAGGCCCAAGCTGAGTTTCCACAGGAAATCCTGCCTTTCATCTCAACCACCCCGGCTCCACCCTCCTCTTCCGACTTGCAAGAGTGGTCACAGGCTAGATCTTCTAGCAGACAGGCCCAGACAGCTTTCGTGATTTATTGGCCCTGAGAACAGCTGGTTTTCAGTTCATTCAGAATTCAGGCACCAGTCACACAGAGAAGGTTCACATCCTAAAATCAGAGTCCTCTCTCCTTAGAAACGTCAGATGGCTTTGCAAGGTCTCCATAAAACACAGAGCACAAGACTGAAAGGCAAAAGAGATATGAGGCCAATTACCTTGTGAGGTGTGGAGTGGGGTGCTCAACTAAATATAAGCCGTGGAGATTGGGCATTAAAAGTCTCTCTGTGAGCCAATGAGATGGCTGGGCAGGTAGAAGCTCTTGCCACCAAGCCTGACAACTTCAGTTGGGTCCCTGGAAACCACACGGTAAAGAGAGAGAGAGAACTGATTGCCTCAAGCTGTCTTCTGACTTTTGCATGTATGCTGTGCCGTGCACACTTACACACACACATGCACACACACACAGTGGTGATAATAATAATAATAAGTACAATACATCCATTTAAAATTCTCGCTCACTGGCTGGAGTCTGCAATGAGTCTGTTCAGCAGCTACGATTTTATTTACTGAGGTGTAGAAAAGTTAAAATATCGCCTTTTGTGGGTGAATGGTTTAGCAAGGGAAAGGCGAACACAAGAGGGGAGCACTGTAAGCCTTCTCCTTTCTTCAGCTCCTCCCTGGGCTCCTTCCAGCCCCGCAGGGGAGTGGGAACACACAGTTCTCCAGTTAGGAGGCATTTGTAGCCGTCCCAGGGGCATCTCCAAAACAGTCCCGCTTCTTACTGTAAACGGCTGAGAAACCTTAGAGTTCCCTTCTCCCCTGGGTTGTAAGTTTTTAAATTGTAAGCATGAAACTTGAAAGGAATGAAAATTTGTAGCCGTCTCTTGCTAGTGCCCTCTTTTGGCTTATTTCTGAGAAATATGAATGCGGTATTTCACTGTGATTGGTGCTGCCTGAAGGGAGACCCAGGGAAGGAGAAGGCTGTTTGGAAGGGAAGCTTGTTTTCAACTTCAGCTTGGATTGTGATGTAACTCACTGTTCCTTAGGACGGGGAAATGGCTATTAATGTTTGTGGTGAATTCCAGTGTACACGGTGATGCTGTGGGTGTTTCTTTATATTCTTTCCATTTTCCTTTCTTGAAATAGGACAAGGTCCCTGCCAGGTTCATCAGTTATAGGGCATGGATGCAGTACTAAGGAGGGAGGGAGTGGCCAAGTTTGTAGGAGGCGTTAGTTTCTTTGGGTAAAAAGAAATGTGGGAAGATGTCAGAGACCCGAGTAGGGTCTTAAAGAATGGTACTGGGACAAGATATTGAAGGGGAGGGCAGAGAGCAGGAGACTGAACTGTTCAGGTTAACTGTAACAATTCCCTAAATGTAATGGCTGAAGGTAATACAGCTGGCCTTACTGTGTTTGGCAAAGACATAGGCACGGTGGAGCTTGTTCACAGTGGTAGTCATATACATAGGCACACACATTCTGTACTTGACCTATCCAAAAGGTCCCAAAGCAAAGCTACACACTTTAGAAGCAATTCTGTTTTCTCTTCTTTTCTTTCTTTCTTCCTTCCTTTCTTTCTTTCTTTCTTTCTTTCTTTCTTTCTTTCTTTCTTTCTTTCTTTCTTTCTTTCAGATAGAAATTCCACATCTTGGCATTTATGGATAAGAAGAAGTGAAGCAACTTCTTAGCAGTTTTGTTCATAACAGCCATAAACTATAAAAAACTTCAGTGATTGACCGCATAAATAACTGTAGTATAACTATTCAATAGAATGTTCTTCGGCAATAAAATGAAATGAGCCACTGAATCCGCAACTCAATGTGCCTTGCCAGAGTGATGCTAAGCGAAAGAAACCAGGCATCGGAGAACAGATACCGAATGGCTCCCTTTAGGTGAACTCCAGCACATGACAAATCTCGTACAGTCGAAGCAGATCAGTTCTGGGAATATGAAGGATGAGAAGGACAGCACAGGGGACCCTCTGCCGAGAAGTACGTCCCTTGATTGTGGCGACAGCTTTTCAGCTGTATGTATCTGTCACATGTAACACATTTTACTCTTCAAATATGTGAAACTTATCATATGCTTGTTTTGCCTCAATAAAGCTATTAGTTTTAATATCTGAGTGGCCCATGGGCAGAAATGTCTGAAGCTCAGGAAAGAGATTTTTGTCTAAGACAGGGAGATCAGTATTTTAAATGTCCTCAGAATCATAGATAGTAATGAGGATAAGCGAGGGGGAAAGAATGCTGTGGCAAGACAGATAGAGAGAGGCAAAGACGGCATTTGGGAAGATGAGAGGAAAACACTGCGCAGAGCGGCCAAGTCTGTGCATTCTGAAGCAGCCCGTCTTTCTGTTTTGTCATGCTTCGGTGTTCAGACAACCCATGCTATAGTCTTGGATTAAGTTCTCCAGGTTAGGAGTGTAGACTTCCTGTGTGTTGTCTGCCTCTATGCTGAACAGACCAATCTGCCAGATCAGGACATTAGTCTAGTCATGGCTGAAACACACTTCACTGAAAGGTGAAACCAAGAAGAAAATGCTTCCCTCTTTGGGGGGTCAGAGATTTATTGATTCAACCCCATCCCCTCTTTTTCACAAGACTCTGTGGCCTTGTGCTTAGTAGGAGGTGAGTGCACCCGACTACTGTGCAGGGCTATGTTGTCTTTTTAAAAAACTGTTGCTGCCTTTTAAGCCATGGCTGTCCTAATCAGCAACTGTAACTCCCAGGCTACCAGCAGCCATTCGGCTGCAATGCCCGCAGCCTGAGGAGATTCTGTTCCCTCAGGTACTGACCCTTTCAAAACTATGAAGGGAACTTATCTAAATCTCTGTCCCTCTAAAGAACTCAAGATTCAAAGGTTGAGGTGGAATTCTGCTCCTCAGAGAGGCTGAACAACAAGTAGCTTACCTCCTCTCCTTGCTCATGCCCTCCAAAAAGCCCCCATCCTTCTCCCAGCCCCCACTTAAAAGCCCTTCTCCACCTGGTTCCTCCCTACAACTTTCTGTCAGGTAGTTGCTGACGCAGCCTCCTGACCGCAGGTTAATTTTATTTAATCAATCAAATGTACCACATTTTTGCATCATTAAACAAATGTCCCAGAGCATAAAAAAAAGTAACACACCTTAAAACAATATTCTACCACAGTGCTAGGCACAGTCTTCCTCACAGCAACTTGTGTCAGGCATACAGAGCGAGTTATGTTTGCTCCAAGCATGGTTCAAGTACGGGTCCATTGATTTGGCGTTCCCAACCTACACAGCTAGTTGTGACATTCTCTTTATCACAAAGAGTGATTAACTTGGAGATATATGAACACAGAAATAAGGCTAGTTTGTCAGGTCTCATGTCACAGTTTAAGAAAAGAATGAATCAATAGTTTAAAGTAATTACTCTCTAGAGTTTATAGTCCAATGGTGATGCACCCAGAAACAAAACAAAACAAAACAAAAACAAAGCCACAGTAAGTGTTTGGTTTAAATGAGAACGGTCTCCATAGGCTCATATGTTTAAATACTTGATCCCCCCTGGTGGAACTGCTTGGAAGGTTCAGAGGTGTGGATTTATTGGAGGAAATGTGTTACTTGGGGTAGGCTTTGAGGTTTCAAAAGCTGGTGCCATTCCCAGTTAGCTCTGTCTACCTCATGGTTGCATCTCAGATGTAAGCTCTCGGCTACTGCTCCAGCACCATGCCTGCCTGCCTGCTGTCATGCTGCTATGCTGATGGTCATGAACTATAACTCTCTGAAATCGTGATCCCCAAAGAAGCTCTTGTATAAGTTGCCTTGGTCATGGCATCTTATCATAGCAGTAGGAAAGGCACTAAGACAGCAAGATGCTTTCTAGAGTGACAAGCCTGGACAGAAGTACAAAAGCATTGGGCTAGCATGAGAACTGGCCTCAGACAGTGTGTCAGGGGTTGACCTCACTGTGAACAGAACCTTGAGTTCAGGCTTGAGTAAAGAAAGGTCATCATGCTGCTCCTGTGGGAGCACAGAGCTCCAGATAGTCATCCAGAAGAGGCAGCAGGGATGTATACAGAGGAAGTGAGTCCATGTCCTAGAAGGGTGGAGAGAGGATGAGAGGCTGAGATGGAGGCAAAGGTCAATGGCCACAATATCCTGCTTCGATGTTCTCTAAAGGCCAATTGGTGGTCTGAATGGGGAGGTTTATAGTTATACTCCAGAAAATGATTTTGAACATCTGACCTCTGTGTGGGCTAAAGCTGGTAGCAGGGAAACCTGTCTGGGAAATGGCAGCCCAGAATAATGGAGCAGGTGAGTGGAGTAGACAGGACAAGAGAGTGATTCCCGGAGGAGCCTTCTCACTGATGGATTGCCTGTGAGTCCGAGGAACAGGGAGAGAGACCCCAGTAACTCCAATCTGGAATTTCAGGTTGTACAATCACAGGGTGGAGAAACTTTACTTCTAGCTGGGGGAATTTCACAGGAGAGGAATAGATGGGGACATGGGGTGACTAAGAGTTTGGCTGTTGATGAGCTCAATCGCTCTTTGAACATAAGACTTGCAGTCCCTCTAGCTGCTTTTCCGTTTTGTACCTAGGGTCAAGAGAACAATCAGAAAGCAGGTTTTCTTCTGCCCGCATTGATATCTAGGCAACGGGGGCTCAGCTGTCCACAACGGAAACGTCAAGGGTGGGAACAGGAGGCAAAGCAGAGTGGCTGGCATAGGAAAAGCTGACATGACCAGTGCTGGGGGCAGGCAGATCACTGGGAAATGGGTAGGGTGGAGAGGCAGAGGGAGAGGGAGAGGCAGTGAGTCTGTCCGTACCAAAAAGAAAGAGATACTTTGTTATCAAAATAGAGAAGCCATTTAAAAACAAGCAGACATCCCCAAACAACAAGGTTCTCGCTCTCCTTCTCCCTCTCCTCCGTCTCTCTGTATATGTGTCTGTTGAGGAGACATCGCACCAAAGTACATCTATAGACCATCAGTCATGGTATTAATAGGAATGTCTTAGCAACTACAGATGTATGGAAGAGCCCCGGGGGCTAGTTAAGGCTGGCTTCTGATTGGATGAGCTGAGTCCAGAGCCTGTGTTTCTCCCTGGCGACACTGCCCTTGTCCTTTGAGGTGAGCCCGGCTGTAGGACACTTGGTCATGTCAGAGCAAGGTACGCTATTTGTTTCTAAGACAAAGTCTCACAACTCAAACAATATGATTAGGTAGTCTCAGGAAATTCATGTCATTCTAGGGACAAGGAACTTTGGCGCCAAAGACAGAAGAAGAATAGGTATGTGTGTGTGGGGGGGCGTGATTAGCAGTGTGGGGGGAGGTAGGGTTGTGGTTAGCAGTCATTTAAAAGCTTTCCCAGGGATGGAGAGTTAGCTCAGCAGGTAAAAGCACTGGTTGCTCTTGCAGAGAGGGACCTAGGTTCAATTCCCAGGACCCACATGGCAGCTCACAACCACCTGTAACTCCAGTCCCAGGGGAATCCGATGCTCTCTTCTGACCTCTGAGCACACCAGGCAGGTACATGGTGCACAGAAATACATTTTTGGACCCAGCTGGGGAGGCGTCTCCGATAGAGAAACCCACTTTAAATGGGAAGCCTAGTGAGAAATATCTCCATGCTGCAGGGTTCTGTTTTGTGGGCTATTTCAAAGAAAACCAGGGGACCGTTTAGTCTCTCCAGCTGCTGTAAGCATCTTCTTTAACTACTTTTTGCTTTCCAAGCTACATCCCATAATTTAGATGAAACAATACAAATCAAGCCTAACTGCCGTCTGCAACTCATAAACTAAAAGTAAGCAAACTTGGTTATGCCAATGTCATGCGCTGCAGGTGGCGACGCCCAAACTTTGTGGTACATTTAAATCAGAACTGTGCAGTGTGATTTTTACACCTTGCCCCTAAGCTTCCGTTGCTACACTTCCCTGCTCTTCCACATGCATGTTAGACACTATGGCTTCTTCATTTTTAATAAGTGACATACTAATTTGTTTTGCAAAAGGCGCTAGCAGATACATTTTAATTGACTGTTCTTAAAGATCTAGATCTCAGAAAAATGTCCCACACAATTACACTAGGAATTGAAGGAGACACCTCCCCTCCACATACACACACAGCAGGGCTACCTCCTAGACCCCGAATTAGGCACAAACCACACCCAAACACCCGTTTTCACAGAGCTATCCTTTATTAAGTGGGGAAGAAAAGGTAAAGTGACTGCTTTCTGACTCAGGCAGAAAAGCAGCAGTGGCAAGTGACCTTGCAGGTGTGATTTTTAAGCAGAGAAGAAGGGGAGGTCTGTGTTAGAAGGGGCTTGGCTGCGGTGGTAAAGGAGACTGGGGACAAGGGAGAAGGGGAAGGGGACAGGAAAGGGGACAGGGGTGTTTGCCCCAGAAAGACAAAGGACTGCCTCTGGATAGAGAGGAGACAGACGTGGCACATGGGAAAATGTCTGTTTATAAAGATAAAGGGGAAACCCTGTGTTAGGATGAGGTGTTTAATTTTAATTGGGCATGTTAATTAGGTGAGCCGAAGGGGACTTTTGAGTGCTGGACCTTGGTAATCAGCCTCAGGAGGAGGAAGTGGCCAAATAAGGGAATGGACCTTGGTGGCTCATGTTAGAAATGTCATCTAATGGCTTTTAGCAAGGCAGAGGGAACTGGGGAGAAGGGCAAGGCCTGCCAGAGCCACGCTCGAGTGGGCCAGTGTCCCTTCAGGAACTTTTCTTCTAACTTTAGGAGCCATTGAAAAGCCTTCCTGGGCTGGGGAGTCAGCTCAGTGGTTAGAGCGCTGATTGCCCTTGTGTTTAGGACTAGAGTCCATTCCTATGACTGCTTGTGTTTAGGACTAGAGTCCATTCCTATGACTGCCCTTGTGTTTAGGACTAGAGTCCATTCCTATGACTGCCCTTGTGTTTAGGACTAGAGTCCATTCCTATGACTGCCCTTGTGTTTAGGACTAGAGTCCATTCCAAGCACCCGCATGGCAGCTCACAACCATCTGTAACTTCAGGCCCAGAGAATCTGACACCCTCTTGTGACCTCTGAGGGTACCAGGCAGGCACATGGTGCACAGAAATGCATGCAGGCATAACCAGCATACACATAAAGTAATAAAATAAATGAATCTAAAACAATGTTTTTAAAGGCATTCTCGGGTCTATGGCATCCTTCAACCTCCTTCCAAAAAAGCAGTTTTGCTCACTCCCAGAGGCACTGTCTAATGAAACACTGACCTCCACAGGTTTGGGGGGCCCAGCTCCGGCCAGGAGCACAGGTTGGGTAGTCTAAGCAGCCACCGTTTTTGTGGGGGTGGCACAGAGGCATCAGTTGGTTCGTACCGATGAAGAGAAGGTGAGGTACTGAAAGTGAAGGGTTGACTGGGGCCTGTGGCCAGCTGGTTTCAGCAGGGCTCTCTGTATCAGTGGGGCTCAACCTTCCTAGTGCTGCCACCATTTAATACAGTTCCTCATGGTGTAGTGACCCCCACCCAAAAAACCATTTTCCTTGCTACTTCATAACTGTAATGTTGCTACTGTTATGAATCATAATGTAAACGTCTGTGTTTTCCGATGGTTTTTGGAGACCCCTGTGAAAGGCTCAACTGACTCCCCAGCAGGTCGTGTCCCACAAGTTGAGAACCATTGCTCTATGTGGGTATCTCCACACTCACACTTCACTCTGAGATGTCTTGTTCATTGATGGCAAAGGAGGGCCACTGAGCAGAAAGTATCAGGACATTGACTTTTGAAACTCAAATTAAAAAAAAAAAATCAGTTATGGATCTAAGGTACATGCCATCCCACCAAGCAGAGAAGCAGGTTTATAGCTACATTCTTGGTCCTAGGTCTCTACCTTCAGGGTTTGAAGCACGGACTAAATTTTCATGTTTCAGACTGTGGTTGAAAATTAAGACTGAATGCCACTAATACGTCCTAAGCAGCTCATAAATAAGTATATTTGGGAGGGCCCATGCTCACACCCAAGTATCATTCTAAGTGGCCCTCAAGCTGTTCCCAACCAAATGTTATGCAAGCATCCTGAACAGATTAGTGGCAACATTTGGTGGTGGGCACAGGTAATTGTCTACTTACTGTTTTCCTAATTTGATTATTGTTTTCCCTTAGTTTAGCCTACCTGCTGTAATTGTGGTTAGCCTGTCAACAGGAATTATTTCATACTGTGTAAAAAAATTCAGTCGGGGCAGCATATGGTGCTATGCAATTCACAGACTGAGGTAGATCAACTCAGATGGAGTCTAGCAGGCTGCTACTGGCTGATGCCACTGAGTCAGGAACCCCAATTAAGCAAATTGCCCAACAATGATCATTTGCTGGTAAACTAATATTTTTTTTCTGTTTTCTATAAATACCCATATACATATTCACTTCTCTATTTTGTTAAAAGTAATAGCTACCCATGGAAAACTTGCAAGTGATATGGAATACAAAGAAGAAAGTCAAAAAAAGGATGTGAAGGCCCCTTATCTAGAAATACCCCATATGTGTGTGTGTACACACACACACACACACACACACACACACACACACACATACACACACACGGGTCTGAGGCAGTCCTCTGAACCATGATCACATTCTTAAAAGAAAATGATGTCCTCTCCCCTCAGAAGACATCAGCTGCCAGCAGCTGGGGCTCACCAGAGCCTCCCCACCCCATACCTCCATACCAGCATATGGACTGACTTAATTATGCACAAGTCTTGTGCAAGCAACCACAGCTGCTGTGAGGTATGAGTACTGTCAGGTATGGCTCTGTTGAGTGCAGAAGACACTGTCTTGTTCTGGTCCTCCCCAAGGTCTAGCACTTACATCTCTCCTCGCTTTGGTGATGACAGTCTCTGGGCCTTCAGTTTTATCAGCTGTAAAGAGAAATGAAATTATAAAATTTGCAGGTAAATGGAATGAAAATCATCAACATTATACTGAGTGATGAACCCAGACCCGGCAAAGACAAGGGCCCCATGTTCTCACTTATATGTGGAGCCTTGTATTGAATCTTTGGATTTGAATGTTTAACCCGAAGCATCTGTCAGATGCAGGAAGTTGGGAAGGGACCACTGATGGGAAGGGGAAGGTAGATCTTACAGAGAGGGGGTAGTAGAGCACAGTAATATGAAGGGGAAAGGGAGGGAATGGGGAAAGAGCTTTAAATGAGGAGAGGGGTGAGAGGGTAGTGCCGGGAGGGGGTGGGGAAGAAAGATAAGTAACACTAAGGGTGTTTTAAAAGTCATATGGAAACCTGCTTTGTAAACTTCATATGTATAGTATACATTATATAAAACAGTTTAGCTGGGGCCTGGAGAGATGGCTCCACAGTTTCAGCACTGGCTGCTCTTCCAGAGGACCTGGATTCAATTCCAAGTACTCATGTGGCAGCTTGCAACTGTAACTCCAGCTTCAGGGCATGTGAAATCCTCTTTTGGCCTCTGTAGGCACCAGACATGCATGTGGTACAAAGACTTACATGTAGGCAAAACGGCCATACCCATTAAAAAAATTAATTTTTTAAAAACAGAGTTCAGTTGGAGTTATTCTACACAAGGGAATAATGCTCCTCCCAGAAGTCAGACACAACAATCCAGTGTCAGGTACGGGATATCTTCTCTTCAGTTTTGTGTGGAGATTTCCCAGAGATCCCAAACGATACAGGATTTTTCCATTGCGTCTGTTTTCCTGCTGGAACCTGATGGTAAGACCCTATTCCTTAAGACATAGTTTTCTCATATGATATATGAATATGTTTAAATCAAAAATCTAAATTAAAGTAGATAAAATGATAACACATCAAAATTATTTTTCATATGGATTATTGCATGACTGGTCAATGGTAGTTTGCCACCAAATGCCACTAAGAAGTCAGAAGTTACTCTTGTTTTTTTCTTATCCTTACTATTTGTTCAGAACTCATAAGGCTCTCTCTTCTTTTTTATCCTGAATTGCTTTGGTCATGAAGATAATTTCGTACTTATTTTTTTCTGGCTATAGTAATATGCAATATATACATATACATACACACACATCAGATTTATTGTTACTACTAACATGGCCTTATTAAGCTTTTCCTGTGTTGTGTTGTTGAACATTCTAAGACTCCCTTTGTTTTACATCGCATATGAGAAATTGCAAAGCATATCAGTTTAGAGCATCAACACTAGAACATGTTTAAAACCCCATCTCTGTCATTTTAAAGCGGTCTTGGATAATTACTAAACTCCTTTATTTCCCTTTTTTCTCACTTATGAAATGAACTTATTTTCCCAGGCTCTTAAAAAGAGTAAAGCCATTACTGAAGCTGTACTGCTTCCTTTTCTTGTCGTCACAGAATACCTGATGGGAACAACTTAGAAGAAGAAGTTTTATTCTAGTTCATACTTCCTGTTACTTAGTCCATCATGGTGCAAGTAGCTCATGGCTGTGTCAGATGGCTGAGTCTACCACAGTGGCCACCAAGAAACAGAGAGATCAGCAGAGGAGGCCCTCCTCCAGTGACCAAGCTCCACCATCCAGGCCACCTACCCTAAAGATTCCACAACCTTCCAAAACAGCTCAAGCTAGGGACCATGAGCTCAAACACACAAGCCTGTCAGGGACATTTCACATTCAAACCATGACAGCTGCCTCACAAGATGCTTGCCTACCTGAAGCATTATACAAGTATTGTTTGTGAACATGGTTGTAGCTGTAATCAACACACACCCCCCCCACACACACACACACACTACATATCATATATTTACGCCTTTGCTTTCGCATTTATCCTTTTATAAATTAGAATTCTAGTTGGGATTCTAGCTTCAGCTGTTGGCCATCTCTCTAAAATGTCAGCTCACATTTTTTTCCTTCTTTCTGTGTGTCTTTCATCTTTGGAAGATTTCTTTCTCTCTCATTTCTTCTCTACACTCTGCTAGCTCAGTTTCCATCTTTTTAGTTATCTTTTCTTTGCTGTTCCGATTTGTTTGATCTCTTGAGAATTTTCTGCTAAAATGTCCATGTCACGTTTCATTTTTCTGATGCTTGGGGACTACTGTATGAACATTCTGTCTTGTCTGTGATAATGAATCAACAAGTACTGAAATGTTTGCAAATGATGGACACTTAGCATGAAGGTGATTTATTCACTCATGTGACTGACGAGCACACCAACAATATAATTTAGAAACCTGTAGAATCTCACCTGCTACTTCAGACTCTGAATGAAGTGGCCATGACTTTAGCTATTAACCTGGGGCTCATAGCTAGCTGAACAGTACCAGTTAAGGCAAGAGCACCCATCCTCAGAGCACTGATGGGCAGTTCCAGGGAGGTGCAGTTGCTCCAAATTTAATGGCATCACATCCATCAGTCCGCCTAGATAAACAGTTATTCTGATTGGCCAAATCAGGGTCATATACTTCTGTCATGAAAAGTGGGAGAAAGTGTTTGACAATGACACCAGAGCCCAACGTAGGGACAGTTGGTTACTCCCTGGAAAGAAAAGAGACCACTGCTACTACTAGGTGATGTAAGATGTTGGCCATATGTCTTTGCTTATGTTCCTTCCCTGAGTTGCTTCCCTGAGAACCAGTGCATGATGTCTACAATGGTTATTTACAATTTAGAGCAATCTCGGAATAAAGCCACCTAAACAAGGCCTGGCCAGATCACTGCTCTGAGTGTCAAGAGCAGTGATCTGGCCAAGTCCATGTTTTCGTTAAGATTTTCTGTCTACTCTCTCACTAAATCCTCCGTACTTCTTAAGGTGTAAATCGCCCCCTGTTTTCAACAGTGCCACCTTCTGAGAAATCAAGAAGTCAATGTGAGTCACAAGGAAACAACTGAAGTCTCCAGACTCTCTGTGCACCGGGACTATCTCTAACCGTTTTCTTAACATATCTGAATGACTTTCCCTTTGCATGTACCTATTATCTTAAGAGCAATCCTTCTGTATATGTGCATTCTCCCCCAATTCTCAGGTCCCATCTAGTCTGAGATTGTGACACATTCAGAGAGAGAGAGAGGGAGAGAGAGAGAGAGAGAGAGAGAGAGAGAGAGATATGGAGAGATGCCTTCTCATGGTCTACAGCACACATTGCTTTCAGGGCTTCCTTATGCCCTATTCTGAATGTCTACATCAGACCATGCATTGGCTGGCTGCTGCTGCATGACACATGACCCTCAAGCACAGAGGCTTGACTCAAGAATTTGGGAGTGGCCTAAAGTTCTGTCACAAAGGTACATAAAAAAATTATGTTGATTCCACAAAGATTTGAAGACAATGTGTTAAGTCTCTCCCAAAGGGCAGGAGGCCTTTGACCTCACCACAATGGCTTTTTCATAGGCTATCACCTGATACCTGGCTTTCCCTAACTAGTGAGCTAAGAACACTAGCTGGAAACAACCCTCTGTTCAGAAATCATAATCCATGATTTCTGCAGTTCAGTGTTCTTGACCCTTGCCAGTTCTGTTCCCAGTAGGCTGGGATGCTAACAAGGACACAGTCATTCATTCAGCCATCCTAGAAACTAGCTAGAGAACATCGACACAGAATGCTCAGTGGTTAAGAGTGCTTGTTACACTTGCACAGGACCTGAGTTTAGTTCTGAGCACCGACATGACAGTCAAAGCTGTCTATAACAATAATTTCCAGGGCTCTGAAGACCACTTTCGGCCTCCTTGGGCACCAGGAATGCACGTGGTACACAGACATAGGCATACCTGCAGGCAAAACACTCATACACATAAAAAAGTAAATTAATTAAATTTAAAGAATACTGGCTACTAGTGGCAGATAATACTCATGATTTAATATCAGAAAAGGTGATCTGGTGACTCATTGCCACCTTTAACTCCAGCTCCAGGGGATTCAGCTCTTTTGGCCTCTTTGGGTACCTGCATCCTTGTGGCATATGTTCACACAAACACATTTTTAAAAATTTAAAGAAGAAAAGGCAGGCAGTATCAACCAAATATGTTGGTAAACATAGCGCATATCTTCAAGATGATTAAAACTGATTTAATGTAAAATCTGCACCAGTGGATGGGAACTGCTGTCTGTAAAAGCAGGCTCCTATCCCAGTTTGGAGTCAACATCCATTGTTCCCCCACAGCAGAAGAAGGAAGTCTCCTGCAAGCCAGTTTCCTCATCCTCCCCCTTCTAATCAGATAAGGTAGGAGTAGAACCTGGACCCTCTACTCTCCAAGGCTCCAGGTGAAGTGATACTTCCCAGCGGAGATACTGTGTGTTCCCTTTCAGGACTGAGGGTCTAGACACCAAGAGGGATTGGAATATGTTATCTCAAACAAATTTATTTGATATGTTTCCAGTTGGCTATTGTAACTTCAGATCTCAGCAGATGCAAGAACTCTGAAGAGCTGTCCTTTTGTAAGAGGAAATGTAAACATCTGTAGAGTAGTGACAGGGTTTTTGCTGATCACATCCTCTCTCTCAGTTTAGCAAAGATTTTGTTTCCACAGGAAGAAGAGACTGAGTTGAGGTCTGACACCTGGCCCTATTAGAGATGACCACAGATGGCTGTCGCCTGGGGAACTTGACTCCATCACAAGACAACCCTTGCACTGTCCACCTCCTTCCCCCCTCCTCTCATAGCCTATGTCCTACCCCCAGCAGCCCTGACCTCTGTCCCTTCATTTATCTGTCTCTAATGACCAGCTTCCCTGTTCCCTGCGGGTCTCACACTTCCTCTGTGACTCCCATACTTAGGCATGTTGACCACCGTAAGTTCTTCCTGTTTGTCTAGGTGCTGTCAGTTCAGTTCAAAGACTACATTTATTGAAATTTCAGAAGGGAAAGAGTAAATATAAGACTTCCCTGCACCACCGCCCACCAGACAATTCCCTTTGCCCTCATATCTGGCCCCTGCACATCCAACCTCAGGCTCAAATCGTGAGACTTCCTCTCTCAGCATCCTCCGTTGTCTCCTGGCACCCAGCTTTATGGCCCTAGGAGCCTCCTCTGTGTTCCTTCCTGGCATTTTCTTATTTTCAGCCAGCTGCCATTAAGTTCTCAACACATTTCCTGGGCGTATTATAACCCAGCAGATCACACTGATCTCAGTAGGGCCATTGTATTTTAATAGTGCCTACTTCAGACACATCTTCAGCACCCCAAAAGAATACATTTTAAAAGTGAATTTTATACATGTCACCCCATCTGGTAGGACCCGCCACATCACTGCTCCTAAGTCCAACTGGCTTTGGGAGCTCTACCTTCATCCCTTCTCTGTGACCTCCTCACTCTTGGCCTGGTTTCCAAATCAAAGCTCACTCCCATTTCCCTTCCAGACTCTACCTCAGTGTGCTGCACTTCCGCCGGACATACCATGCCCCTGAACACACCTCTTGTGCTCAGCTCTGGTTCCTTCAAGCTGTGCTTTCCTGTCTCATTCTCTCTGACTTCCCTAAATTTCAAAATCTGACCCATTCTCTAAGTTTGGGGAAGACAGTCTCCAAATTCTCTCAGGCCAGTCTCATGTGCCTTTCACTGTGCATCTCCTTCCCTATTCCCTGTGTGACTTCAAATGGATCACATATGCACTGTGCCTCCTCCAGGGGCAGTCACTGGCTTTGATGCAACTGGGAATATTTGTTTCTCAGCCAAAGCTTTGATATTTTGACATCCAGTTGTTTACTTCCTTAAAAGAGACACACATTGGGCTAAGGAGATGGGTCAATTGGTAAAGTACTTGCTGCAAAAACATTAGAACTTGAGTTTGGACACTCAACACCTATGCAAATATCCAAGCACAGAGCCACACACCTATAAACAAGAGGCTGGGGAGGTAGAGGCAGGAGTATCCCTAAAGCTTGCTGGCCAGTCAATCTAGAAAAACCAGTGAGCTTCAGATTCACTGAACATCTGCCTCAAGAAATGAAGTAGACAGAGACAGAAGAAAACACCAGATGTTGGCCTCTGGCCTCTAGGCACATGTGCATACCTACACACATGTATGTGTATACACACAATAGTGACACTTAGCAGGGGCTATTGGCTCAAGACTGTAGACCCAGTTAAATGGGAGGCTGCGGCCAGAAGATCACAAGTTTCAAGGCCTACCTATGCTACAATGAGTTCAGGGACAGCCTGGAGAACTTTAGTCAAACTTTGTGTTAAAACTTTGCATGAAAAAGTCTAGGGATGTGGCTATATGGTAAAATACCTGCTTGGTATGCATAAGGCTCAATCCCCAGTATGATGAGGTGGGGGAGGGGGCTTGGTCAAGACACACAAACTTCTCCGAACCTCTATTTCCTTCAATGGGAGTGCGCTAAGTTCATTCCCAAAAACAGACTGTTATGTGAGCTATGCTGCAGATTGTTAAGACCTAACCTCTCCCAAGAAAAGAGCTAACATTTTCTTCATGGTGTGATAAGAAGAGTGGGTTGTTTTTGCAAGCACTGTTGACATATGTTTGTACAAAATAAATGAACATTCCCTTCTCTGACTCATATGGCCAAGAACAGGAGTTTGCATACCAACCTGAGAAAGGGATGAAAGAAATGCTTCCCAGCGCTTCAAGGTGGGAACACTATGCCCCACTTTTACTCTGGGAGTACCCATTCCAGCCGGCCACTCCCTCTGTAGACTGAGACAGCTACAGATGGATTTTCTGGACAACCTGGGGCTCAGGGTTGATTACCAAGGCCCTAGGGACATCATCACACACGCCTCGTTCCATTATTTGTTAATTATTGCAGCTGAAACCTAGGAGGGACCCTAAAGGAAATGTGAAGTAAAAAAGGGCAAAGACTCACAGGAAGTGTTTCACTAGGCCTCCTGTCCTATCCAGCCCTGGGGCATCCTGGGAAATACCTATTTCCAAGTCCGTGACCTTAGGCATTGCCTCTTCTTTCTCCCTAACAGTGCTCTGCTGCTGAGCTACACCCTGTGGCTGCCAGGCTCAGACCCCTGACCTAGCTCTGATCCTAACCACACCAGATGCTGCAAGAGAGTCTGACAGCATCTCACAGCTGCCCCTTTCTCCAGACAACTGCCTGTGAGGACAAGAACCATCTTGATGGGAAAAAAATAATTCTCTCTGGGAATGTGTAGCCAGTGACTGGTAGACACGAGATATAAGAGTCAAGTTCCTTGCCTAGAAGGCAGAGCTACTGTGTATGGCACATGCTCTAGAACATTCCTTCCATAAATCAAAACACAGCTCAGCCACATCCTCCACTGCCTACCCCGAGTCAGACTCTACCTAAGAAACACAGCCTACTTCCTCTCATCTCTTCTCTGTCGTTCTCTGTATTACCTTTGTAGAAAAGCCATTTTAGCCACAGTGCAGGCTGAGAGTCAGCACAGCCTCCCTGGGGAATTAGATCACTTATTTTCTGGTTGCTGGTCCCAGATACCTGACAAGAATCCTTGTAAGGGAGGAGGATTTCTTGTGGCTTACCATCTGAGGAGAAGGCAGGGCAACAGGGGTGTAAGACAGCTGGTCACACTGGTCACCTACAGTCAGGAAGCAGAGAGCAGATCGGAAGTAGGACCAGGCTGTGAAACCTCAAACTCACCCCCCCCAATGAGGTGACCCACTTTCTGCAGCCATGTGCCACCTCCTAAAAGTTCTAGAGCCTTCCAAAATTCCACTGCCAGGCAGAGGACCAAGCACTCAGACGTATGGGGGACGTTTCATATTCTAACCGTGGAGGGGTTTTGTGCACTCCTGGCACGCTCTTCTGTGGTGGAGTGATAGCTGAGGGCTGGTTGTCCTGCCACAGCTTCCAGATCAAAAGGCGGAAGTGAGGTAGTGGCTAAAACCGGGACACGGGCTTTGACTAACAGGAGACTGAGTTAGCTCTTCTCCCAAAAGTCACTTTATCAGGAGTAAGACAGTTTAGACCTAGAGTCGGTTTATACCTCTGCCAAATAGGGAAAGGGGACAGAAAAACCTGAAAGCCCCTTTTCTATTCTATCATTCCAGGATTTTATGACCTATTCTTCTGCTCTTTCCCTTTTGATTCAGGAGGAGCACACAGGAGAGATGTGAGCACTTAAACTCAGTGACTCCCACCCTGTCTCCAGAGCAAAGAAGCCACACACGCGTTTGGGGTATTTATTCAGCACATAGTGAATCCAAAGAACCGCTTTTGAATAAAATGGTCCAAGCACCTACTTTTTGGTGGGAAGCTGGCAGCAGGGCTCGCTCATTTCACTCTGGCAACCACTCAACATCCGCTCTTCTTGGCTCTCTGCATTCATAAAATGATGTGAGAGTCTGCTGAGAAAGACAAAACCTGCTCAGATCAGTGCAGGACTCATTTGTAAAAAGGAGAGCGCTTGTTGAATCCATCGTGAGCCACATTGTTCATTTGAGAAGTGGGGAGTTCTCTCGCCTTGCCTTTTAACTTCAAAATGTCTTTGCATCCAGTCCTTGATCTGCTTTTCCTGACGGTCTTGTAAGATAGTATTTTTTTTTTCCTATTTGGAAAAATGAAGAAACTAAGTCAGAGTGTGGGTGTGTGACTTGATTTTAAAGTGACAGAGAACTGATGTCACAAGCAGGCCTGGAGCACAATGCTCACTTAGTTCTAAGCTGCCAGAATACAAGCCTGTTACATGTCACTTCAAGACAGTCTAGAGGTGGCATATTTTCTATGCTACCAGTTTCTCAGATGGTGGATTATTGTTACACAAAAAGGAATGGTGTATGATGAAAACCTTTCAGGAGACACTGGATTGTGTAGAGTTCTTTAAAACAAGGCATCTTGGGAGCTGGAGAGAAGATGGCCCAGCAGTGAAGAGGACCTAGTGGTCTTGCAAAAGCCCCAAGTTGAGTACCCTCGTCAGGCAACTCCAATCACCTGTAACTCCAGTTCGAGGGAGTCTGATACCTCTGGTCTCTGTGCGCACCTGCACACATATGCACATACCTATACATATACACACAAATGCACCAGTAAAAATAAAATTAAAATTCTTTTAAAATAATGTACCTTGGAGCCTTGTCCCTGAAGTGTTCTAGTCAAGGCAGTGTGTGTAACATCCTTGTCCCCACAGCAATGACTTCCAGACCACATTGCATCCTGAGAAGTATTGCCATAGTCAGGCTCATTGGTATTTATGATAATCATGGTTTGGCTAATTGAATGATTTCTAGTACCAGATAGACAGAGCCTACTAGTCCAACTATTTCAGCAAATCGGTGCTCTAATAGTCGTGTTTACAGATTGGACTGTGGACACGCATGAGGACTGGTTAGCCCTGCTTGGCTGCAATGCCATGTGCATGTAATCTCTAGGCATTTTGGCTTTGAAAAACGTATTCACAAAGGACTTGCAGTCACTCCAATCTTATCTTGGCAAAGTTTCCAGTAAGCTGAATGGGATTTGTCATGTCCAGCAGTCTGGGTAGTCAAGGTACCAGCTTTTGACACAGACTGTACTCAGTCTTAAACATTACTCTGCTTTCTCCTAAGTAGCTCCACAACCCTCCAGCCATCTATAATATGCATGTAGTTCTCTACATATAGCAAAATTCCAACTCCAACCATCATCTCCACATAGATGTTATAATTCTTACCATTAAATACTGAGTGCTTATATTGGAATCAGTCTATGCACCTTGCCTGATCCCTGCCCTAGAACTAGAACTTGATTTTGCTCAAATTTGGACATCAAATTGCCTGTTTTTACTGGTAGCAGCTCAAGTGCCCTCTTCAGATCTTTGTGAATCCACAAAGGCCATGGTCCTCCTTATTTGAAGGAGTAGATGAAACATCCATAAAGACTGAGCTACAATGACTGGCAATGAGGGTATGTGAGAATTAGCACCAGTGAGATACACCTAGTGAGCAGAGAAGGAAACAGAGAGACATCAACAGATAAACTGGCCCCTCTTCTCTCTGACAGGTTGCTCTACAGGGCAGACGAGGCCCTTGGCACCCACAGAACCCTGCAAGCAGCCAGCCAGCTTTTGTTTTTTTCCCGAACCTGTGGCTGGCTCAGAAGCCACTGCCTTTCACTTGATTTGCCAGATCTCTTGACACACTCTTTATATGCCCTGGTCTACCTCAGTGAAACACCAGCATTTAAACCCTGCCTTGGGTCTGTTCCCCGGATCTGGCTGATAATTCTATGTATATTCAAGGGTTTCACCCATTATTGAGGAAATCATGACTCATAAACAACCAGCCTAGTCTGTCAATTTCTCATATAACACTTCTCATTGCCCAGTTGAATATTTGGGTTTATCTCTTGTTTTTCTTCTTTTAAACAGTCTTGCTATGTAGTCTGGGTTGGCCTGGAATTTGAGATCCTCCTATTTTAGCTAGCTGTTGGACCCACTGGATGATGGGAAAATGGTAATATTGTGCTGTTTATAACCTTTTGTTCCTAGGGTTCCTGAAACAGATCTGTTTCTAAGTCTTTTGTATAGATGACAGGTGTAAGAGGAGTTCATTACAAAAATAATTATACTTTAGACAAAATATTGCTAGATTTCATCACATATAGGGCATGAGTAGTTCATGATCATCTTCTGAAATCTTGCTTAAAGGATGATCTATATTCTGGCAAAGGGAGAAAATGACAAACACGTACATTTTGTGGAAGACAGACATTACACATAAGCATGGGTAGAAAGATAGACTAATTTAATTGTAAGTTTTCATAGTGAAATTGAAAGAAAAAACTGGCTAAGTCCTTACCCTTTCACTGAAGACTCATATAAAGCTATTTTTTTAATCTTTTTTTTTTCTCTTGTGGCAGAGATAATATATGGGCCCTTGGATCAGTCATGAGGCATTTTCAAACCCTCATCTAGAGACACATTTCTGTAAGCATAAATCACGCTTCTGCAAAGGACATAACAATGTAAGTCCCTTCTTCTGAGGAGGACCGTACATCACATTGAACGGGATATGCTTTGCTGCAGTAACAAAGTAGATGGTTCCCCCAGTATCTTACAACAGCAATAGCTTTCTCGTCACTTCCTCTGCATGCCCATCCAAGGTGAGTAACAAAACACTGTTCTAAGTCACCCTTAAGCTGGAAGCAGACATCATCTGGACCACCGCCAGTCACACATGCTGGTAAGAAGTGTGAATTTTATGGTAACTCTTAACGCTCACACAAGGAAGAAAAACACCACTTTCCCCCACCTACTTTTACTGAGCTTGAGAATCAGGTACTCAGATTCCTTAACAACTTATTTGAAAGGTGATGGGAAGTTTATCTGCTGAAGATGCTAAGGAAAGAGACTTGCTTTTAGCTCCAATGATCATGGCCCTCACTGTCAAAGAATCAAACTGAGTTCTGGCAGAAGACATTTCCACATGCAACGTTACTCCTCTGAGGTCCTCGGACATTGGATGGTAGTGCTGTCACAGCACCTCTCTCCCTCTCTCTCTCCCTCTCTCTCTCCTCTCCCTCTCCTTCTCTCTCCCTCCTTCCCTCTCTCTTGCTTCCTTCCTTGCTCTTGCTGCCTTCTCAAGGCACCTGGCATAAATGCTTGCTTAAAATGCTCCTCTCTGCATTGAGCAGCCTGGAGGGGAAGAGGGAGAAATCTTCCAGGACCATTCTGGCAACAAAAGTGATGTTCAGAGAGCAGCAGCCCTGGCGTTGTCTGCCAAGGTGCTGAAGGCTGGTTTCTCTGCAGAACCTGCAGCGGAATGAGCTCCCCAATGAGTCGGCATTCAGAGCGCATCGCATCCTGATTCACTGGGTTGCTCTGCAAACCTTTCTAAAACGCAACCCCAAGTTCTCTGCAGACACTGTCCTGTCAACCTGGGAGTTGGCTTGTTTTCTGTGATGCTTTCTTAGGAAAGGGAGAAAAAAAAAAAAACATTTCCCAGGAGTTTCTTTGACTAGTTCCTATAAATCAGAGTTGAAAGACATCGTGGCCAGAAGCCTTTTAAAGAAATGTCTGGTCTTTCTTCTCTAGGCTTTTAAAAGACAACATGTTCAGAAGCCATTTTCTTTATCTATCTGTGGCTAAGTTGAGAGTCCTATAGAGCAGAGAGAGGAGAATTTTTTAAAAGAAAGAAAGGAAGGAAGGAAAGAACATATCCTGGGGAGTTTTTAGGTGTAGGAACCCTGGAGCTTTGATGTTGGCTACATTTTTTCCACTCTATAGATGTCTCTGTCTCGTCAACCCCATTAAGTGGGGCAAAGGACAAAAGCACAGTTTCTTCAGACTCCTTTGAGAGCATCCCCCCATTACGGTGCCCCTGGACCCGGAGGTCAGTGCATTAGCACCACCAAGCCCCCCAAAGGTCTTAGCTCTCTGCTCAGAGCCTCTCTGGCTGCTTGGAAAGCAGGCTGCAGCTTAATGAGACAAGTTCTCCTTGGAGACTTCTCTCCCCTCTAGGAATTCTGTAAGTGCTTTATATAAAACAGTAATAGGATGGTTCAGCCAGACTCTCTGGCTCAGATACACTAAGGGATGTTCCCTTTGGGAAGGAGAAGCAGGTAGCCAAGTGATAAGGCCATTAGGACTGACTGTGCCCTGTGAACTGGTAATCCCAGAAGCTGCTAGTGAGCATGAAAGGGAGTCAGTGAAAGGCCCATCAGACTTCCTGGTGGCTTAGAGTGTTGTCTGTGGATAGTAATGAGCTGGGAGTGATATAGTGCCATGATTACTATGAAGCTCAGGGGAGCTGCAGAGGTGTGATGGGTGAGGTGTCATGCTGGCCCCACATTGATAAATTGCCCACCCTCTCCAAGAGCCAGGGGAATCCTCTGGGAAGCCTTAGCAACAGTTCCTGGAACTCAAGGATGCTGCAAATCAGAGGAGAATCGCATGAGTGGAGAGAGAATTCTTCTCCTCTTTCCATGCCTACTTCACCTTTGTCTTCTGAATTCATGGAGTTTTGGGGGCGACGGGAACTTTTAACTCCATGTTTCAGAAGCATCTGAGTCTATCAGTATTAAATTCTTTTTATTCATGGATTGAGTGTGGTGCTGAGATTTATTAATGGAAGATCAACAATTGTGAGTCAGTGTAGGAAGAAGATAATTAAAGCTATGAGTGGTGTTGAAACAGCACAGGGATGGGCCTGGGGCTTGGAAGGCAAGTTAGTCACGATGATGAAGAGGGACCTAAACAGACTTAAGAGACTGCATTTTCCCTTTCCGTTCTTTTTTCACAAATCAGAACTTCTCTATGGCCACTGGGATGATTAGAAGATATACCTATAATTTCCCCATTTAAGAGATGGGGGCTGATTTCTGACCCCTTTAATATGGGCCTGACTTGGCGACTGGATTCTAATAAACAGAATAAGGCAAGCTTAACAGTTTAAATACCAAGTCATAGAAGTCAGTGGCTTCTCCCATAGTCTCTTCAGGCCCTCACATTCTGGGGATGCCAGCTGCCATGTCTTGAGGACTTTCCATACATATAGAGGACTATGCCCCACAGAGAACTGAGGCCTTTTGTTCTCAGCTATGAGTGTGCCATCTTGGAATGTAATCCTCTGTTTACAGTCAGACCTTCACATGTCTGTCACCCTTATAGACATCTTGATGGCAATCACGTCAGTGATCCAGAACCAGGCTGTTCAGCTAAGCACTCAAATTCTTGACCCATGGAAATTATTATATATAGTTGACATCTTGAGCCGGAAATTCTGAAGTAATGATTTGGTTGCCGACATTTGGTAACTAAGACAACTAGGAATAGCATCACTGTGGTACACATGTCCAGACCAAAGTCCTCACCAATGCACCTCCATCTAATGCCACAGCTTACTACCACGTACTTTTACAAAACTCTCAGAATACCTGAAGGGGAGGAAAAGGAAAATGAACTCAAAGGTCCTCCATTCTGCTTGGTGCTGGGAACGGACTTAACATCTGAACTCATCTCAGGACTGTGCTCCCACACCCATCCCTGCTCGAAACAACAAAAGATCGAAAATAAAGGAAGGAAGGAAGGAAGGAAGGAAGGAAGGAAGGAAGGAAGGAAGGAAGAAAAGCTGTGATTAAGATGCATTTGTCTGACTGCCACTCCGAAGTGATTTAGAAGGTCTACTTCTCTCTTCTGGGACTCAGAATAAGTATAGGCAAACCTGGGTGACAAATTACCAGGCGTGTGGTGGTGCACACCTGCAATACCAGCACTTGGGAGGCGGAAGCAGGAGGATCAGAAGTTCAAAGAGATCCTCAGCTTCATAGTGAGTTCAAAGCTAGCTGGGGCTACATGAGATCCTGTCTAAAAAAATATCAAAGACGAATAGAAAGAAGGAGAGAAAGAAGAAATGGTACCCAGAGTTTACAGTAACTTCTCTGAGAAGCTTCAAAAGAGTTAAGGATTTTCTCATTCTAGCACCGGGAGAAAGGCAGGTCAAGTTTTTATAAATATCGTCCCCAAGCTCTTCATACTCACCTAGATTTATTAGTCTTTCTCGGCACTATTTCTTGTAGAGTTGCCAGAAGAGCATAACTCAGTGAAATATTCAGGAAGAATTTCCAGATCCTATTGTGAAATATATTCAGCTTATGATAAGATATCTTCAGCTGATTATGAAATACCTTCAGTTTTCAATTCAATGAAAAGTAAACAAGCCATTGTCTTCCCCGGAAGTGATTTCCTTTGCTGTCCAAACATGGGCACTCCAGGGAGCTCTGGGAGTCTTTCCTCAGACTGGTGGGCACATGAGGTCTTGGCTTCTGCAATCTTGGCTAGCTGGAGAAACGAGGGAACTCTCAGACGCGTCACCTAGACTACTGTACCTGTTTGCTCACTGCAGCGGTGATTTTTTTTTTCAGCTTCTAAGCAATGTTCTTTTGATGCTGTTAAGGGGTCACTTATAATTGACATTTATCAATAAATTACAATGGCTTACTTTCTGCAAAAATGCCTAGTTTCATTTCCACACCAATTTTCCAGTCCTATCACAGGCACACAAAGAGATACACACATACAGATTCACACACACACACACACACACACACACACACACACACACACACCTCCTAGGCTGTAAAAAGACAAAGTACTAATGTAGCTACCTTCAGGTCCTTGCAGCATCACTTAGCCAGCTGCATTTTCAAATGGAAGGATTCCTTTGGTGACTGTACATTGTCCTGAACATAAGATGCACATTTGGGCAATCTTCATATTCACCAAATAGAAAATGATGCATGGCAACTGAAAGCTAGACAACTCACTTGGTGAGCAGTTCCATCATTTCTCAGTAAGGCACTTTATAGATCCAATCTGTGGATACCAATCAGAGTCCTGACTGACAGACTGGTATGTCTGGACCGTGACTGCAAACAAGCACATAATGGCTTTGAGTGCGCAGAGCATCTGCCGTAAGGCTCTGAATGACTCAGGGCCAGATGATTCTCCAGCAGCTCATACGGAGAAACTGAGGTCAAACATGGGGAAGAAATCTGGTTACTGTCTCACTCACATAAGTGATGTCATGTGCTGCACACAATCTAGTTGTAGGAAGTAGAAAAGCAGCAAAAGTCTTGCACGATCGTGGTGGGTTGGCTTGTAGAGACTCAGAAGTCATCTAGAACTGGGGCATTTCCACTGTGGCCAGCATTTCATTTAGGTCATTTCAATCACCAAGACTTGGTTTGGTTCCTGGAAACTTTTTTTTTTTTTTTTTTTTTTTTTTTTTTTTTTTTTTTTTTTTTTTTACCAAAATGAGCTCTGTGGGTGAGCCTTTAAATTTTTTTTTTTTTTTTCCTAACAGGCACAGTGCTGGGCACACAATAAGCACTCAATATTTGCCCAAAGAAAACCAGAATGGTTTCCATTTTGTTGGCCTTGCCTTCTGCCTTAGCTGAGTTCTCCTGCTTTTCTGGAGGAAGATGGAAAGGGGCCCAACTCTTCCCTAAATCTTCACTGAAAGGCATGAGGAGCCCACCCTCACAGTCCAGCGTTTTTCTTCCTCTCCTCTATGAACACTAAGCTTCTTAGGGTTTCCAAGGGGGAGGCAGGCAAGGGAGGCGGGGAGGAACACAGCCTGTGTTTTACTCTCCCTTTTCTCTGGGAGCCAAATTATGTTATTTTTGTAAAAGCATCTCTCCTCCTTTCCTACTGTGGGCCCCAGACATCCCTTTTAGCTGACGGTGGAGCCCCTTAATGTGGAGGCTGCTTATCTTAGTGGGGATCTAGGGGTGTGCTTTTAAAGTTGTCCCAAGCTGTGCCTCTGTAATTCTCAGTGCTATTTATTTAAGGGGAGAAGAAGGAGGAGGATGCAGCATGACTGTCTCCCCTGGTGCACTGATGGAGAAATTGCTGGTGAACATTTTCATTTTCAGCTCTAGTTTCTTAATCCCTCACAGTGGAAGAAACACAGCCAGGCAGTAAACTCAAAACCTCCCAGGCTCTATATCATTCCTGGAATTTTCCATAAATACTGTAATATGGAGACAGGACAGCAAGACAAAGGCAAGAGAGACTGTCCCAAGACAGCCCAAGAGAACTCCGAAGAGCAGGGTTTTCTTGTGGCAAGTGGCTATCCTTCTGATTAAACCTGCTTTAAAATGCTCATCTGGGTCTGTTGTCCCCTGGGCTCAGCCTGCAAGCTCCCAGTCTGGCGTAGCCATATGGGACCCTGCTCCTGTGAATTAGCATCACCGATGGGTCAGAAGTCTCATGGAAAAGGAGGCGGCCTCAGCAGCAAAGTAAGGACAGTGAAGACTACAGCGGAGAACAAGAAGTCTCGGTGTGTCCTTGTTTGACGTGAAAAAGTTGGCAATGCCTATTTTAAAGTTAATCTGGGAGATTAGGGTTCAGAAAACTGTGGTCTGGAAACATTAGATGAGGCACTTGTCAGATCCTGCCATGGGCACCCTCACATAGGATCAGAGAGGAGAGCTGGTGTGAAACAACTGGCTGGCCGTAAAGCAATTAACGTAAGTGTGCGTCCCTTGTGAGCTGGCTCCAAGCGCAGTCCTTTTAGTGACCAAACTGCCTTCCCATTTGGCTCAGCCTCAGGAACCTCACTGATCTCACAGGCCTCGAGGAAGACATTCAGGGAACAGAAGCAGACACTCCGAGCCCACAATGCAAGGAAGTAATAGGCAGTCAGAAACATGACACACAGCAAATGTTCGCAGCGACCTTTGCTTTCCACCCCTCTGTTCCAGGCTAAGATGTTTCCACAGACATCTAGTCTAAATGTCACGGGCATCGGGGACACATATTCTAAACGATAATAAATGACTTAAAAGAAATGGAACATGTTCTATTTTCAATTCAGCTTTTCAATAAAATGGGGAGGGGTGTCTATGTGAGAAGTGGCTGTACTATTCTTTTATTTAAAAGAGTTTTGGTGTGGGAACCAAGGCTGTGGCCAGGCACATGGTTACTAAGACAAAACATGTTATTGATCATAATCAGACAGTCACGAGCAAGGATGTGGCTTCCATGTGAAACGGCACCTAGCTTGTGGTATGCTTGCTGTGGCTAACACTAAGGCAACCCGTTCTAGTACAGTTCCAGAAAGAGTTACAGTCCATGTCTGCCTCCCTGTGTCTTCAACAGAGCTTGGCAAACCATGAAATCTAAGATCCACCTGGTGGCAAAGCCGCTTTGGGTGAGCTGACCTCACATTGCAGCTCCTAGGACCTCACAGACTAGAAGAGGTTGAGAGTGCTGATGGGTGATGCCAAGGCACAGCGAGACCGTACAGGGATTCTTAGAAACATCCAGAAGAGTACTGAGACATAGTCAGTAAACAAGGAATGCTTTTACTTTAAAGCCAGCACTAACACAGAAGTCCACAACTTGGGGCTCACTGTTGAGTGATGATTGGAATGGCCTCTGTTAGTGGAAAACACAGTAGCCATCTTGCCCTAGGAGCACATCGGTAGCCTGTTTGCAAGGAGACTGCACACCTAGTTTGAGAACTGCTCTCTCAAGCTGAGTCTCCTATCTTCCACAATGACTGGGGGAGCTTCAGCTTGCTAACTGCTCCTTTGATCATCTCAAATTTTCTTGACTGTATGGCAGTCAGCAAAGCCGGGGATGCAGGTCCTGCTGAGCCTCATGGCTGGCCTGTCAGTCATCAGCTCCTCACCAACAAAGAGCAGGAGAGGCTTGCAAGGATTTATTGAATCGATTGCTTCCACCAAATGAATAAACAGGCCAAACCAGGAATAAAAGTACTCTTCCTGGGGCACCATTAAGCTGAAGTGGAATGATTGGTGGAGGGCATTAAGGTAACACCGTGCTAAATGGGCGACACTGTAAGGTAAGTTGCTTTCTGCTGTGTCCTCTTTCGCTTTACAGTGTGACACTGTGGTTTCATTTGATGGTCTGTACTTTCTATCACTAAAGCAGATAAAACATTGCTTCCTCCTTGCCCTGAGATGTCAAGAAATCGCTTCATTTTGGCATTGTTCTTTATGTTGTTTTTTTTTTTGGAGGGGAAGATTTAATTTTATTCTTGTTTATTACGTAGACTTGGGTTTGTCTATAGATCATGAGCTGTGATGAATGCGTGCACTGGAGTTTATACCCTAAGCAAGCAGGAAGCAGAATCACCTGTCACCCTAGAAACTTCCCTGCATCTCTGTAGTTAGTACCAAATGCCTTGTCTGTCTCTCTGAGAGAAAACCACTACTTCGATGTCAAAGGTAGTTCTGTCTGTTCCTGAATTCCGTATAAATAGAAGCAATATAGACTTTGGCATCTGATTCTCTTGTGAAACAAATGTTAATATTCATGTTGACATCCACATTAGTGGTTTGTTGGTTTTTATTGCTTAGTTGTACTCCATAATGTAAACATACTACAATGTCTATATTCACTCTGCTACTGACAGACTTTTGGGTTGCTTCCAATTTAAAGCTATTGTGAATAAAGCTTGAAAGGATAAAAAAAAAAAGAAAGGCAAAGTGGATACCTTTTGGGGCCTGCCAAGGTATGCCACTAAGCACACACACCACAGTGTTAGTGCAAGAGGTTTCCTGGGGGAGGGGAAGGGGAGAGTGAAAGAGCATAAGGCCATGTTGGAGTGGGGATATGAAAGAGGCAGGCAGACAGACATACAGACAGAGAGCACAGGGAGGAGACAAGAGGAAGAAGAGAGGCAAGAGAAGCAAGAGAGGTAGAGAGGACCAAGAGGCAAGAGAGCGAGATGTGCCTGGTGGGGACTATTAAGGGGTGTATGTGTCGTGTAGCTGACGGTGGAAAGGCACCGAGCAACAGGTGACCATGTGATTATCGCTACAGGTGATCATGTGATTGTCCCTACAGGTGATCATGTGATTTTCTCTACAGCAGAGGCAGGCTGCTGCAATTTTGGGAACTAACAAAGCTGTCATGAAGTCTTTTGCAAATCTTTTGTGAGTAGGTTTTATTTCTCTTGGGTATGAGTAGAATTACAAGATCAAAGGGGAGATGTATGTGTAACGTACCAGGAGCTGCCAGAGGTTTTCCAAAGAAGCTACATTTTACACTTCTGCCAGCAGTGTGTGAGAGCCCTGGCTGCCCCTTGCTCCCTGTCTTCCACTTAGCTTTTGTGGGAGTGGTGGACTCCTACCTCACTGTGGGTAGAATTTTCATTTCCCGATGTTATCAAGCTATTTTTCATGTGATTATTGGCCACTTGCATATCTCCCTTTGAGGAGTAGCTTTGTCAACCTTTCCCCGCTTCATTATGGAGGTGACTTACTAGTTGATGACTTGTAGGCATGTCTATATATTTCATATAAATTCCCTGGTCACTCTGTGGCTGTGTTCTCTAGTGTATGGTATATGTTTTCACTCTTTTTTAAACAGCAGGTAAGAAATTTTTAATTTGGTAAAATCCAGTTTACCAACTTTTTTCTTTTATTTGCCTACCTGTTTGAATGGCTTTTTGACATAACTTCCAAAAGAACACCTAAAAAAGGATTTTCAATTAAAAATCTATTCTCAACAAAATTTGTCTGATTAGTCATGATTGGAAAACTTTTCTTTCTTTTTGACATTCTTACTTTCATTACCCAAACACAGTAGTATGTTGATAACTACTTTCTGGGAGACAGAAAATATCCCATCTTAATACATATCTTGTCAGTGTTCTACTGCTATGAAGGGACACCATGACCACAGCAACTCTTATACAGGAAAACATTTAATTGGGTCTAGCTTCCGGTTTCAGAGGTTTAATCCTTTACTGCCATGGCAGGAAGCATGGCAGTGTGTAGGCAGATCTAGTGCTTAGAGTTCTACAACTGGATCTGAAGGCAGCAGGAAGAGAATGTGAGCCACTAGGCCTGGCTTGAGCTTTTAAAACCTCAAAATCTGCCCCCCCAGTAAGACCTTCCTCCAACAAGGCCACAGCTACTCCAACAAGGCGATACCTACTTCAGCAAGGCCACACCTAATAGTGCAACTCCCTATGGTCCTACAGGGACTATTTTTATTCAAACAAGCACAATGCATTTCAAGCTATCAGTAGTTTAAACACCAATTCAGAAAATTTCTAAATCTTGGAACAGCGTTGTGAGCCTTCCAGTCCACACCGTTTGTGTTGTACTAGAGACTGAATATAGCTGGAGAGCTTCTCTCTGGGTCCGCCAAGCCCCAGCAGTCCCGCAGCCCACTTATAAAATAAACACACAGACACTTATATTATTTAAACTGTTTGGCCTAATGGCTCAGGCTTCTAGCTAGCTGCTCTTATATCTTAAATCAACCCATTTCTATTAATCTATAAGTTGCCACGTGACTCGTGGTTTACCAGTATCTTAACATCTTCTCATGGTGGCGGCTGGCAGCGTCTCCTGACTCAGCCTTCCACTTCCCAGACTTCTCTTCTCTGCTTGTCCCACCTATACTTCCTGCCTGGCTACTGGCCAATCAGCATTTTATTTATACAGAGTGATATCCACAGCAATTGAATAAGCCTTCAGCTATGTGAGACACATGCTGCACCCCTGAGATATACCTTCAAACCCCTTAAAACAATGATCTTTAAAATTTGAGACAGAATCTTGCTAAATTTCGAACTTGACCTTGTCGCTTCTCCACCTCAAACTCTCTGGGTAGCTGGGATTGTGCCACCATGCAGGCCAGAAGTCATAACAGACATTTGGCCACCAAAAATGGAGTGTCAGTGGCCATAATCAAATCCAGAGCCTGGTTTGATGTCCAGCTGTGGTCAGTATACCAGAATTATAGACAAAAAGGTTAGATAAAAAGAATGCTGGTGTTGGAATAGTAAACACTTAAAAAGAGACACCCGTTGTCCTGGTAAATTAGTATAAGAACAGAGTCTGAGAACTGACCCAATCACTGGGGACATGTGTTGAAGACCATAAAAGGAGACAGTGTGGGAGGTCGGAGTGCAGTGTAAGGTAGGAGGGTGGGTAGTTAGATCATAGACCAACAGAGCCAAATGGAGACTAAGGAAATGACACCTGGAACGTACCAGGACCCATGCACACATCTCTTGGTGAGTTCATTTGACGAAAGAATTAGACCACAAAAGCCCAAGGAAAAGACAAGAGAACATGTGCCATTTATAGCCACTGTGGCCTGGCTATGTGGTTAATGTGATGACAATAAGAAAGGACTGTGGAGGGGCTGGGGAAGTAGCTCAGTTTGTGAAGGACTTTCTACACAAATATGGGACCTTAATCCCATCACCAGAACTCATGAAAGGAGCCAAATGTGGTGGTGCTCACTTGTAATCGCAGCAAAGGGGAGGTAGAGACAAATGGATTCCTGGGGCTTTCTGTCCAGCCAATCTAAGCATTTCTGTGGGCTCTGGGTCCTCGTGAGAGACCCTGTGTGGTAGTTTGAATGTAATTGGCCCCCATAAGCTCATAGGGAGTGGTATTATTAGGAGATGTGGCTTTATTGGAGTGGGTATGGCCTTCTTAGAGGAAGTGTGTCACTGTGGGGGAGGGCTTTGAGGTTTCCTCAAAGATACCGCCCATTGTCTAAGTTGACTTCCTGTTGCCTGCAAGACATAGGAATCCCAACTACTTTTCCAACACCATGTCTGCCTGCAGGCCACCATGCTCCCCACCATGATGATAAATTACTGAATCTCTGAAACTGTAAAGTTACCTCAATTAAATATTTTCCTTTATAAGAGTTGCTGTGGTCATGGTGTCTCTTCACAGTGATAGAAATCTTTTGTGTACACACACACACACACACACACACACACACACACACACACACACGACACTGTGGAATATAGGGTTTAAGAGTCTCATAGATTACTTTCTTCTCATCAATAAACAGAACATTTATATTCATCTCCAATATATACCTGTGAAAGGAGAGTGGTACTTCATAGTGATCAGTCTACAGAGAGTGCTCAAATCAGAGTAGACTAACCCTGAGAGCAGTGATAAAAAACAGTTCACAGAGAACTGGTTGAGAAAATCTTCATTCTGGGGGCCTGGTTCAGTGGATAAAAACGGCTGGCCTCACAAACCTGACCACCTGAGTTCAACTCTTGGAAATCAAGTAACAAGGCAGATATGGTGAAGCCCATCTGAAATCCCGGCACTCCATGTTGGGGGTGTAGACAGAAGAAGCCCACAGGACAGCTAGCCGGGAGTCCAAAGCATCGCAGCAGAAACAGGACACCCTGCTCAGTGGGGTGGAAGGCAAGATGGTCCTCTGACCTCTACATATATGCTATGGCATTCCAGTGTCCCCAGCCCTTGTGGTTTCTGTCTGTCTCTGTGTGTCTCTCTCATGCAAACAAACAAAGAAACAAACAAATAAATAAATAAGATAAAACCTGTTTCCTTTCAAAGCTGTTTTAACCAGTTATACATTGAAATTTAAAATTATTTAGCCTCTACATAATAAAGTCACTTTACTTTTCCTTCAATAGATTATATGTGTAAGTACACATTTTTAATTTATTTTGAATATTGAAGGAAAATAAATCTAATTATCAGCATCCCCAGTGTGGTGCTTGCTGCCCCTTTTTGGATGATGCTACTTTCTTTATTTGTGGAGGGAAATTTTTTTCATTTCAGCCTCTGATAGTATTTTGTTTCTTTATCAATATATACTCAATAAAGAAGCCATACAAAGTAAGTACAGTGGCCCCATGGAGCACAGTGAAAACCTACCCAGAAAGGCCTTTTCCTATAGAGAGGAATTAGTACAGGGCATGAGTAAGCCAAGCAATGGTGGAGTGGAGGAACAAGCAGGGGGAGAAGAGCAGTCCAGGAATCGGAAACATGGGGCTCATGCTCACATCTGGGCAAGACAGAGGGAGATGGAAACCAAGAGGTTGTATCTAGACACACTTAAGTCTTTTCTGGTGCTGCCAAAAATGGTGTTCAGCTTCTGCTAGAGAAACCATTCAAGGAAGAGTGGGTGTGGGATGTAGCTGGTGTCCTTCTTTAACCCTGCCCTGCCATCTCTGTGAGTGTCTTCCTTAGATGAACTCAGGCAGAGGCCATTGACCCCATGACTTGTCACAGGGAGCAGAGCAGAGGCTGGACAACAAGTGACCCTGAGACTCAGCACTGCCGCAACATGGAAAAGGACCTTGTCAGAACTGTCACTTACTGAAAACAACCTGGATGTTCAGCCAATGATAGTTAGGAAATACTATGTAGGCTCCAAGATGATGTTTAAATGGGTTATCAATTATTTGAGAAAAGTTGTTGAGGTAAGTAAAAAGAGAAAATCTTTCACATAATTTCAGCAACTAAAATTGTTATGCAGAGGACAAGTGGCAGTATGCATATGACAACTCAATTACGCTGTTTGGAGGTCATAGGTTTGTGTGTACACATACACATACTACACCACACACACACACACACACACACACACACACACACACATATACACATACTACACCACACACACACACACACTTACTACACCACATGCACACACACACACACACACACACACACACACACACACACACACACCACGAACGAGCAAATTGGGCATTTATTGCTTTGTACAGGAAAATGGTGACATTGAATCTGCTGGGGCAGTGCACAGGGTCCCAGGAAGTTTATTTTGTTCATATGAGGACAGATGTGATTACTGGAAATGAGAGTTACACCACACTCACTTTTATGCAGTAGTTTACATTTTAAACACTTCAACTGCTTCCCTCTGGAATGAGGCCATGGGCTTGGTTTTTTGATTTGTGGGTCAGTCAACAGGAAGAGCACAAGATCAGCCAATAGGAGAGCGGGAGCTGCAGGACAGTGCTGTGTCAGTCCTCCCTGGGAGTCCTCGGTGCTCTTCTCCAGTTTTCCTGAAGACACATAGTAGGGATACATTTTCCACCTCCCAGGAGGTGTGGTCATGTAACTGGATTTGTTCATTGGAATGTGAGCATGACTGACACCATTTAGTGTCCTGGTAGAGTTAGTGGCAATCTCTTCCTTCGGCCACGTTCCTCATGAGAACGCTGAGATGGCGGAAATGCAGTCTGGGTTGCCAAGAAGCTGCCCAGAGATGTGTAGACAAAGCGAGAGTGGAGTCAACGCCCTGGGTCAGGCTCTGGGGTTCTGGGGGTGCCTGTTTGTAAAGCCCAATCTGAACCTGTTTTGACCAAACCAGGAATTGTTCTCTTCACAGCGCAATCTGCTGTTCTGTCCATACTGGAAAGCAACAGAGCATTGGCTGCATAGAAACAGCCCAGACACAGAGAGCAGAGGACGGGGTCAGTTTCATCACTCAGAATAACTGAAAAGTTGGGAAGATGCACTTATCTAAGTACAAAAGAAGTGGAAATAACAAACGTGGTTTGGCGGAATTCTTAGCACCGCTCTTTCGTTACTGTTGACTTCTATGAGAAGTGTGCCGGCTCCCTTCCGGCTCCCTTCCTGCCTGTATCATAAAGCCATCAAGGCAAGTGGTCTGAGCAACAAGTCCAGGTAGGGTCAGGTAATCAGCTATGTCCAGAGAAGGCATCACTGGGACCCGGGCTTCTCCATCTGAAAGAAGAGAACCGAAAGTGTGAGGAGGCAACGGCCAAAACAGACCCTGCAACACTGCATTGCAGCTTCCAGAAGAAAGGAGAAGTCACAGTTCCAAGGGAGGCTGGTAAATGTTTTCAAATGTTGACAAAATATAGGCTGTGCACACATACACACATATACACACATGTACAGTTATACACACATACACATACAAACATATACACAGACACATACAAACTAACATATACACAGAGATACACATGTACACATACAAACATACATATACACACATAAATATACACACATATATACACATGCACACAAATACACATATGCACACGGGCACAAAAATACACATACAAACATACACACACAGACACACAAGCACATACACACACAGACATACAGACACTCATACAAACATACACATGGATGCACACATATACACAGAAATATGCATACAAACAAACATACACACAAACACGCCTACATATTTATACACATATATACACGTATCCATGCATATAACTGCATGCATATGCATGCATATACAGACATATACATGCACATATAGATACACACACACTTAACAGATCCACAAATGTCCAGAAGAAACAAGACTTGTGTAAAGCTAAATCCAGAGCCCCTTATCACGTGATACAAACCAAGTTGAAGACGAAGAGGACAGCAGGAATCACAAATGTAGGATTTTCTAATGGCCAAATTTGGCAACTTGAATTTCTAAATAACAATATCAAAATGGATAACAACCTATTGAATAAAACAGGAAACTCAGAGCCGGTCTCCATAGGCATCATAGATTGAGCAGATGTCTGCATGGCAGGAGGGAATCCTTCCTATAGAAAATGAATCGCACAGGTTAGCTGGAATGGCTGGAAAACATCCTCCTTTATAAACTATTACCACAAAAGCCAGGCAAGAACTATGGATGACGCTACGGTTGGCAGGTAGAAGCTGGTGAGGATATAAGTTCACATCACTTCTACACATGGTGCATGATGTACCGACTAATTAGGGGGACAGTTCTACAGTGGAAGCCAGCAGGCTTGGTAGGGAGACGGGCAGGAAGGAAGGACAGTGTGCAGAGGGCTGGAGCCTGTGTTGGGGCCTGTCCACAAAGAAAGGCTTTGTGGGGCCGAGAAGCCAACATTTTCAGGGTAGAAACTGCGTCTAGGAGACCAGGCCAGAGAAATGAAGCAAAACATGATTTCAAACCCAAAGACAAGGAGTAAACAAACATGTCAAGTTGATAAGAAATCCAAGACCAGTAGGAACGTGAGTGGGTGAGTTATTGGTCTTAGAAAATGGAATTATGGAAAATTGAAACAAATTCTCTATAACTGAGAATTCATGAGAAGGTATGGCAGATGGGAATTGGAAATACAGATCTCAGCACTGGACAAAGTACCACAAAAACCAAACAAACAAAAACCAAGAGCGTACAGAGAGAGAGGCCTAAGGATGGTGACCCACCTGGACTCTGATAAACGTAAGGTCTGGATGAGGATCAGGAGTCTGGGGCCAAAACAGGCAGCTCTCTCTAAAATTGTCACTGTGGGTCAAGAGAGGAGCTATTTAATATCAGGAGATGATTCACGATTAAGCCCTCAAGGTATGTTCTAGAATCAAAGCAAGCAAAGGAGAAACCAAAGTTAACCCGTTTTCCCGTGTGGACACGCACGCAGGCTTTCGACCTGGCAGGCAGGAAGCTGTGCAAACTGCATTTTTCACAGCCTGCTGCATTGTCTGTGAATCCTCAGTATATAACGCAGCTCTCAGTAAATGTGGTTCTTAATATTGAAGACTGAAAGTTCTCCCTGAAGGATGAAATTGAACACAGAAAGAAGGAGAGCTGGGTACTCCTTGGGCATCTTTGAGAAAGTGTCAGGAATGAGCAATTATGGGCTAGAGTAAAAAGTTACACGGAGACTACAGTTTGGACTCCATTGTAAGTCTTTTGAGGCGAAAACATAGATTGAAGCTTGCAATGTCCTACCAGCAGTTGTCACTAAGTGCCAGAGGATAGACCCAACACCATCACCACCACCTCTACCCTGTCACCCACAAAAAAAAAGCATTCCTCTGACCCCTTTCCCCTCGGCCTACTCCAGAGGTGGCCCTAGGGGAGGTTAGGTGTCATATGATGCCATTGTTCTAATGCTGCAACTCTCGTTCTAGCCTTCCCATGACACCGAACTCTATCCCCAGACTCCTAAGGAAAGTTTTCCCTTTTGGTTCCCTGTGGCTGTTGGAATGTATTTGGCCCCCATAAGCACACAGGGAGTGGCACTATTGGGAGGTGTGGCTTTGGTGGAGGAAGTGTGGTCTTGTTGGAGGAGGCTGGATGACACACACCATTAATCCAGACCTTGAGGCTGAAGGGCATATCTTTAGGCCACACCTTCTGTTGGAAGTAGGTCACTGTGGGGGCGGGCTTTGAGGTCTTTTTCTCAAGCTTCACTCAGTGTGACAGCCTGTGGACTTCCTGTTGTCTCTGAGTCAAGATGTAGGACTCTCAGCTCCAGCACCATGTCTACCTGCATGCCACCATGCTTCCCCAACCCCATGATGAAACTGTAAGCGAGCCACCACAATTAAACATTTCCTTTATAAGAGTTGCTGTGGTCATGGTCTCTTCACAGCAATGGAAACCTAACTAAGACACTGCCCTTGAGCTGCTGGCCAAAGGGAGCAGTGTTGCTGGAGAATTTCTCTCCAGCTCCCGCCACCAAGTCCTGCCAGTCCCAGAGCCCACTTACAAAATAAACACACAGACTCTTACATTATTTAAACTGCTTGGCTATTAGCTCAGGCCTGTCATTGTCTAGCTCTTACTCTTATATTTAGCCCATTTCTATTAAACTTTACTTTGCCACATGGCTCATGGCTTACTGGTACCTTACATCTTCCTTGTCCTGGCGGCGGATGGCAATGTCTCCCCCTCAGCCTTCCACTTCCCAGAATTCTTCTCCTTGTCCCGCCTATACTTTCTGCCTAGCCAATGGCCAATCAGTGATTTATTTACTGACCAATCAGCAACACACTTGACATACAGACCATCCCACAGCACTTCCCCTTTTCTTTTCTTAAAAAGGAAGGTTTTAACTTTAACATAGTAAAATTACATATAACAAAACAATTATCAAGCAAGAATTACAGTTACAATATTAAAGAAGAGATCCTATCTATCTTATATTTGTAAGTTTAAGGTTTTATATCTAACTTATCTTTTATTATAACTAAGGAAAATTGTAAGTATCTAGTCTTTAACCACATCAAAGACCTCAGAAGGATATACTACTACCTGAGAAATGGAGAAGGATATAAGCAACTTTTAGGAGTCTTGTAGGGTAGACAGAGACAGCTGGCAGCCTGGACAGTCATTCAAAGTTCTCTTGTAAAGTTGGGGCATCTGTCTTCAGCCCACAAGCCTAGAGTCTCTTACTCACTTTTCTCTGTGTCCTGTAGAATGTCTGGCAGTTTTCTCTGCAAAGCAGGAACCTGAAGGACCATTTTGTCAAGCAAAGTTCAGTGGTCACCTTTGTATGGGTCCTGCATGTCCAGTTGATCAGGCAGTCCAGGCAAGAACAGTTTCTTGCCCAAATGGCTATTTTTGTCAAGGTGAAGATAAACTCCGTATGGAGTGTCTTCGATGCCCATCCTCCTCTCTGAAGTAAATCGGTGCTGTCAGGAGCAGACATGTCTCACTGTCCAGAAAGTCTAAATTTTTAAAACATTTTAAATGCCATATTCTGTAGGTCTTTGAAGTGTTTGAAGACTACCTATCTATCTGAAATATAACTATGTATACCTAGAAGACTTAACTAACATGGCTACAAATATGATTATCATAGATGACTAATTATTAATCTATTTTTTAATTATCCATTATAATTTTAAATGAGTTACATAAACATAATACCTCAAACAAGAATAGAAATATATATACAGTATAACAAAATTAAGTTTAAACTTGTATCAATAAACTAAAATCTATAGCGATGTAAAACATTTTAAACAAGTTGTTACTCTTTAAAAGTAGGTTCATTAATCTACCCTTTCATCCTATCATATCTAAACTATCTCCTTTTTTTCTTTAGAAAGAGATTGTATTTATAATCAACCTGCTTTAAATAAAAATATTGGTTTTTGTCTGTCCCACACCAGAGGGCTCTTCTGATTTGGGACATAAGAATCTCTTAACCATTTTTTTTTTTTTTTGAGCAATATGTCTGGGTTTAGAGGGGGAGTGAGCCAATTCCATCTCTAAAGCCAGCTTGGTATATTTGGGAATTTGGGCGTAGCTTCTCTTACTACTTCCTGCTGGAGGGGGGCGCTGTATCTTCTGGAGACAGAAAGAAAATTTTAGGATCATGGAGTAGTCCGTGAGGCTGTATATCTGAGCCAGTTGACTTGAAACCATTCTGGATGTTGAATCATCTGGGCCATGGTGTCATTGGAGACCTTTCAGGGGGTCTTGGCTGGTCAAACCTGATGTATCTTAATCTGGAACAAATCCATAGTCTCTGGCTTTCTGTGGAAACAAAAGCAGAGACTCTTTTCCAAAGCAACATATCCTTATATCCAAATTTTGAAGTCAAGGTACCTTTAAAATATACATCTTGGCATAACTCAACAGCTTTTGTAATCAAATGTTTTTCTTCAGTTACGAATATCAAAGAGAACATAATCCAAATTCTCTGTGTGGTAGCCATCTTTACATGGCTTATTTTTTTATATTAGCTTGAGCCTATTGCTTTAAACTGTAGCCTTCTAAGCCTGAAATGGCGCTGGCGCTATGGCTGCTGGCTCCGCCCACTTCAGCTTCCCAACATGGCGGCGGTCCGCTTTCCGCCAGCTCTGGGAGCCATGACTCTCAGAAATAGTGGGTCTACACTTTTACCAAAGTAGCGTGTAGCCCAGAAACCTCTTTTTTTGTTTTGTACTAGCAAAGGCTAAATTCATCACACAGTTTAATGTGCTACTTGCAGAGGCCTCATTCCCACCATACTGCAGGTCGAGAGCGCACGCTAGGAACCCGCCAGTAGCTCAAACCGGCAGCTGCCGCTTATTTGAGAGAGACAATTAGGAAGCTGTTTTAGGTCCGTTTTAGAATCTTTTTTCTAAGTTTTTAGGTGGAAACTCTTGCCACCACGTTGGGCGCCATTTGTTGCTGGAGAATTTCTCTCCAGCTCCCGCCACCAAGTCCTGCCAGTCCCAGAGCCCACTTACAAAATAAACACACAGACTCTTACATTATTTAAACTGCTTGGCTATTAGCTCAGGCCTGTCATTGTCTAGCTCTTACTCTTATATTTAGCCCATTTCTATTAAACTTTACTTTGCCACATGGCTCATGGCTTACTGGTACCTTACATCTTCCTTGTCCTGGCGGCGGATGGCAATGTCTCCCCCTCAGCCTTCCACTTCCCAGAATTCTTCTCCTTGTCCCGCCTATACTTTCTGCCTAGCCAATGGCCAATCAGTGATTTATTTACTGACCAATCAGCAACACACTTGACATACAGACCATCCCACAGCAGAGCAGCTGGCTGCAGAAAGTGTTTAGCCAGCTCCATGCCAAGGAAGAGTTAGTGACAGTATCCCTGAAGGGACTCTCAGCCAGGAAAGGCAGAAGATGACAGCTGAGGAGCAACCCCTCCCCTCCCACACATACCGAAGAAGTGCTGCTTGCACTGCACTCTACAGTGTGATCGAGACAGGATGCCAACAGCCATTCCCTGTCTTTGGTCCCTCCCCCAACACCTCCCACGCCCTCACAGAGCTTCCTGTGGCCACACTCCAGAACAAACTCCGGAATCCAAACTTTCATCAGCACCTTCTTTGGGGAGAAATGAAACTAAGACGCCACTAGCAAGAATATGACCTATGACCCAACGAGGGAAGTTACTGTACTACTTTAAATAATTTTTGACCAGGAATGGAGCGGGTGAAAGCCCTTGCTGATGAGAGACCAGGGCTTCAGTTTGGCTGTGACTTGGCCGGGGACAATGGACCTGCGCATCCACAACTGGGTACTGAACTGTTCCTTCTAGGATATGTTAGCGGTGTGGGAGATGCTGGCTTTTACATCTCCATCTTTTAGCAGAACCCCCATAGATTCTAAAAAGACCTGTGTCCAGGGATCCTTTCCTCATTTAATGGTATTGACGTTGAATACTAGTTTGCAATCCACGGCTAAGTTACATAGGGGAGATGGTGGTTAACACATGGAAGGCTCTGACAGTGACGGTGCCTCAGGAGGCTGACACATCGAAGCACAGGGCAGGCTGTGTCGTTGCTGGAGTTTAAACACTGCAGAACAAAGTGTTTTGTAATGCCATCATACACTCCCCCATCCATTTCTAGGTTTTTAACTAAGAGAACTGAAAATGTAATCTCACAAAAAATCTTGTTCAAATGTGCATTATACATTTGCATGTAATAACTGTGAACCAAAAACAACTAAATTTTCCGTTAACTTGAGAGTAGGCCATGACATATCCATACAATGAGAGACCAAGAAATTAAACAAGACAAACTTTTCAATCCTCAAAAACAACCTGGATGAATCTCAAAATACTTAGGACATGTTCGACAAGAGAGAAATCACACCTGGTACTGGAAATCTAGCCTGCTCTCTGGGCCTTGTGAGGTCACAGATCCCGGGGGAAACCTACAAGCACCACTTTCCTACACCACCATAATCCCTAACTACACTCTAAATATTTCCCTTTATACCCACAGGTAAGTGTAGCTCTCAACCCTCAACAAAGAAATTTCTCCATGCAACAGACAGAGACCATTACAGAAAACCACAGCCAATCAAAATGCAGAGAAGTAATTATGTGGTACCAGGCCCAGCTGAACCATCTACAACATCATTTCTTTACCTAAAGCTCCTACAACACAGCAGAAGAGGAGCAGGAAGGATTCTAAGATCCAGAGGACTGGGGTGTCTTCTGGGAGACTGTGTCTCCTAGAAATGCCAGGAAGCTGTATCCATGGAGTCTTATCAACATGGCTGCCTCAACATCTAAACAAGGACAACACTAACAGATGTGCTAACATGGAAGGAGGAAATCTCACAGGCCCCACCCCCTGCACAAGGAACTACAGGCTACTAAGGGATGCAGACAGAGCTGGAGAAACAGTCTTCTCCAGGGAAGAGACTCCTAGTCTAACACCAAGTGGCCAGTCCTGAAATTATATACATTCAAGTAACATAGGGCCTGAGCAGATTGTGTGCATGTATGTTTGTGTGTGAGTGTGTGTGTGTGTAGCAACAATCAAAAAATAAAAGAGGCCAGAGACCATGAATGTATGTGCGTGTGTTGGAGAGAAGTACATGGGAGGGGTGGGAGAGAGGAAAGGGAAAGCAGAAAACGATGCAATTATATTTTGATTTTAAAAATTAAAAATTATTTTGAAAGAACTCATCAAAAATTAAAAAAAGCAGATTTACTCCATATACAGAGAAATCTAGAACATACAAACTAAGGAAGCGGATCAGAGGCTCTTGGTCACAGAGGGGCACGAGGACATTTGGGGGATGATGGACATGCATCATCGTGACTATCGTGATGACTGTGTTTGTTGATGACAATTGGATCAAATTTTATGCTTGCAGCTCATGGCATAGGTTTTGGGGTGGGGCGGGGGTGGGGTAAGCAAACCACGTGCTCCCTCCTAAACTCCCTGTACAGCTAGAAGGCACATCCCTATCCTCCTGAGCCAAGTGAGGGGCATCAAATCATCAGTCAGAAACTTTGTCCTGTGCGCTCTGGAGCTCAAAAGAGAAGGATGGCACTCGGTCCATACCTAGATAAATTGGGGAACAAAAGGCAGTGACCCTGACAGCCTCAGTGGCAGTGGGGGGGGGGTAGTCAAAGCCTGCTTCTCCAGAGGGGCAAAGTGAGCTCCTCCTGTAGGCAGAACGGGGCACTGGAGGAGGAGTCAGCAGTGGCTGTCTCACTGCAGCCATCCCCATAACCCCATCCCCATAACCCTGTGCAAAGATAAGGGAACCCAACTGACCGACACCTGCTGCCTGAAGCATGGTACCACTAGCACGGGTCGAAGTGCTCTAACTTACTCAGGAGGCTTACATTCTGTCTCCTCGGCGTCACAAATATGCTTTCACAAACACTTCGATGTCTAGGTTTGAATTTAGAATTGTCAGGCACCCCTCAGTGCTACCCCTGAATGTGCTGTGTGGGGAGACCCAACTTTCTGGCTCCAGCTCTTCTGATAGGTGTTACTCCCTTCCCTGCTGCCCTGACTCCACCCTTCAGTAAGAAAGGTTTTAGGAATACTCGTGGATAATTGAACTGTGTGTGCGCAAACTGCATCCCTTACCCACAAATAGCTGCCTTTTGGTGTAGGGGCTGGACTCCAGAATCAGTATGCCATCAGGTGAGCAGTGGTGTTTGGGTAGCAACGTGAAGCTGGATGACTTAGCAGCAATAAAGAGGTATGGCAATGTGCCACACAGTTCTATTTCCACCATCTTCTTGCCCTAAGAAGGAGAGCAGTTAAGTCCATACTGCCTGTGTTCAAGAGCGGAGCATACAACTTGGATTCCTAAACATGGAGGGTTGCTGGCGCTGTGAATGTTCAGGAGGAAACAGGATTTCCCATTCTAGGAAACACAGCTAAGGAAACTCCTCCCTCACATGGAGCAGACCATTCACATTCGCCACACCTAGGAAATGCCTGCCTTGGGCTCCCACAGAGCCAGTCCTACACTTTCCCCTGCTATAGTGGAACTTCTCAGGTTCTGGCCATCAAGGGGCAGAAAGACCAGAAGGGAAAAGAACTTCTGTGCCCTTCCCCCTGTGGCGGAGACTTCATGTTTTTGTGAGAAGGATGAAATTAGCATTTTTCTTAACTGTAAGTTTTTGGCTGTTCCCCCCCACCCCCCACCCCGTGCACACAGGGTGTGGAAGCCAGAGGTTGGCATTGGCTGTCTTTGCCAATCACTACTCAGCTTAGTTTTTGAGACAGGGTCTCTTGCTGAACCAGAAGCTCACTGATTTCACAAGACCATATCAGCTTACAGCTCAGGGATCATGGTCTCCAGCTCCTGGGCACTGGAATTAGAGACCTGGGACGCTACACCCTGCTCTTATGTGGATGATAGAGACCAAACTCAGGACCTCATGCTTTGCCAATGAAACCTTTTCCCCAAAGACCTTGTGTGTGTGTGTGTGTGTGTGTGTGTGTGTGTGTGTGTGTGTGTGTGTTTAAATATGAAAATAACTACAAAATCTCTGGGGAGGAAAGACAACAGAGTGGGTTTGCAGGGGAGTGATTGGAAACAATGAAATAGCCTCCTTCCTTGTCATCACTACCTATGTTATATATGTATATGTATATATATATAATATGTGAATTATGTGTAATATATAGTCAAGTCCCTGTATTCAATTTCTCCCTGGCTTATATGGACCAATACATTCTGCATTTTGCTCGAGGTACAGTTGAGTTTTCGTCCCTTTGATCTAAAAGAATTTAGAGAAATACATTCTCTTTTCCTGAAGCATGTTATAAATTTTCAGGTCCAATAACCATTTCTAGGCAGTCTTAAGAGAGAACGGACTCACGAATTTTCAAATATATCTTGATTATGAAGAAATAAAACAACTGATTTTGGAGTAAGGACTCTCCCTACTTCTAGAAGTAAGGCAGACAAAATTCCTTCTCTTTTCTGACGAGAAGGCCAGTAAGGTAGACGAAACTCCTTCTCTTTTCTGATGAGAAGGTCAAGTTTCAAGGGTGACTAGAATTCAGTGAAGAAGGATGCTTGAGGGTTATGGAGAAACAAGCACCATGAGGGGTAGGCAGCTTCACAGAACCCCAGTCAAGTTAGCTCAATGTATGGGAAGAGTGAATGGCCAGAAGGAATGAGCTATCAGATTATCCCAAAGTCACAAAGCCATGGCTACATCAAGATAAGGGAAACAGATTCATAGAGAGAGGCTCAGGGTGTATCTGAAAAGCAATATACAGCTAACTGAGCTAGAAAATATTCAAAATTTACAGAGGGCCCAGAATGGTCTATGTGCACTTTCTTTAAAAGGAGGTTTCCAGGGAACTAAAGCCAGGTTCTTTCTCAGCTTTGTGACTGGAGAATTAAACCAAATCAAGAGAACCATAAGGATATGTCCTATTAATAAAAGCCTTCACTACAGAGTTCTGCAAACCAAGGCCTCAAATAGTAATGGGGAAATTCATGGTGGGAGCATGATTCATTCCAAACCTGAAGTGTGAGCTGAACTCCACTCTGCAGAGTGGAGAGCTCTCACCACCAGCAAATCCACGCAGGGCTGTCTCCCCATTTCTCCTTCTGAGTGCAGTCTGCCCTTCACTGGACTGCCTTTGTTGTCCCCAAAATGGCTATATCAGAAAGACGGAATGGGACATGAAAAGTGGAGGGGATCAAGGTGTCTAAAGGCCTTAGGTGCACTGATGAATGGAGCACCAGCAAGAGCTCCAGGGAGCACCACAGAGCCAGCATTCCCCACACTATGAGTCAGTTCTCCCAGAAACCCCTTGATTAGAGGCTCACTCTAAGGTGGAAGCCGTCTCCTGTGCCTCTGGGCTCAATGACTAGGAAAGACACAGTCATCTCTGCTACTAGCCAAGTGTGAAGTTGCCACTCAGTGAGGAAAGGCAGGCAGGGAAGCAAAGAGGAACTGGGAAGATGGCTGACCTCTGAGGAGAAGTGGGAAGTTGAAGGCCTAAGCCTTAGGAACTGCAGTGAGTCTAGACTAGGAGGCTGCTGTCTGCACTCTGGTGCCTGTTCTCACTGTCCTTCCATTCAGAGAGGGTCGTGCCAACCTGAATGACAAGAGAGATAATCTCTTGAGGTCAGTCTGCATCTGAAAGTCTTCTGCGTCTCTTTGCTGCCTTGCCTTGGTTTTAGGATGCTTCTATTTTGAGATATGTCTAGCATGCTGAGCAACCCGAGGCCCAAACAATAAATGAGATGTAGCTCCCGACTGTGAAGGAGTCATAAATGGAGATAAAATAAATGTGTAAATAAACCCATTTTAAAATAGCTTTCAAAACCAGCAGACATAAACCACCATTGAAAACTTCTTCAAATCAGGTAATCCAGAGCTTTGTAGCAGATTGATAGCACACAGTTTTCTTACTCTTTCCTTCCATCCTCTCCCAGGGTGATGTGATTTTTGAGCGGTTTTACCAACAAGGGGTACAACCCATTTCCTCAAGCTTTGAAACTGTAGTGGCCTTGCTCAAGCCTAAGGATGTAGCCAAAGGACTGATGTGCCAACTCTGAGTTGAAGTTGAAGGGTCCTTTTCTTTCTCTCTTCCACAAACTTTACGGGGATTCTAAGACCAAACCTGAGTCACTTGTTGGAAGATGAAAAACCATGTGGAGGAAATACAGGTTTCTCATTGAAGGGCATCCTAGGCTACCTCATAGCTCCCCAAGGCCCTTCCCTGTGAGAGAACTCAGTCAAGAGTGGCACATAGCTGTCCGCTGATAGGTGGGTGAATGCAGGTGAAGCCATCAGAGCCACACAGCCACCCTGGAGAGCAGTGCGGGGAGGTATGTCAGGGCTGCTGGGTGCTGTTGTTACTGGTTGCTGACTGAGTGCCTATGCTGAAGAGCAGAAGCCAGTTTCCCTGCTTCCTATGACAGCAGTCTTTCAGTACCACCATGAAGAACGGGACCAGTTTAAAAGGACAGTTTTAGGCCTAAAGGGTAGCATGGTGATGGCTGTGGAGCGGGAAAGCCTAAGCTATGTTCCCAGCATGGCAAAGACTAAAACAGCCCAGATTTGTAGCTGCTGATGTGCTTTGAACTGGCCTAGATAGACATCAAACAGCTAAGGTGCTTCATGGAATGAAGTTCATCATCACCCAGGGCCTTGAAATTCTGGGATGTGGAAATGCAGTCCGCGCCCCTTGTGGAGCTGAGAGGAGAGTGGGATCATGTAGACCACTGTTTTAGCTTGGGCATCTTAGCAAGGCGAGATGGGAAACGCTTCCCCGAAGCTAACAGGCGTGGACAGTGGAAGAGAGAACAGGTACAAGAGAGTACAGATGCTGTAGCTGAGACAAACTTTCCAAGTCACTGAAACTCAGAAGCACTCAAATCAAATTTTTGTATTGGTGTGGCCATGGTGTTTTGCCAAGAAATTAAACTTAGTAACACGCAGGTGTTTCTGGGGTGCTTTCAAATTGCACAGCCTCGAGAGTCTTAGAGGAAGGAGGTGGCCTATGAATAATCGATAAATAACTAATCCTTCCTAGAGAAACGGGAAGAAAAATAAAAATAGTGCTGCCTTCCTCGTATTGTTTGCCGTCGTCCCCCTCCCCACTTCCTGTTATTGCCAGAATGCTAGGTGACCTTTTCTGTGTTTAATTACCCAAAAGAAACAAGAAATGAATGTCAGGGAAAGCGAGAGCTTCCTATCCAGAATAGCTTGTCAAAATAACCACCCCCAGGGTCTTTCTTCTTTCTGGAGGATATGTGATATTAGCTTGAAACAAATGGAGATTAAAATGGAAAAAAAAAAAACATATAGGATGCCAGAGGAGGCAGAATCTGCTGGGGGCGGTGTGTGTGTGTGTGTGTGTGTGTGTGTGTGTGTGTGTGTGTGTGTACACCATGTCTCAGAAAGTAAAGGCTGTCTGTCGTTCTTTGGAAGACAGCAGTCCTTGTAGGGTACATTGCTGGGAATTCTTAAGCCAAGTTGAAGTGAGACACTCTGATCAAGGAAGTTCTAATGATGAGATCCACTTCCCAGCAGTGCAATCATTCCCACTGGCTATTCCATAAAAGAAGATGAGGAGAATAAGAAAGATGCTTCAGCAATACTGCCACACAGTCAAGTGTCACACCCCATTCTCTCCAACCAGCCACAGAGAAAATAATACTAATCTCTTCTCTCATTACTTTATTCGCATCGGATGCCTTAGGCCCCTAATGAAAACTACTTTCCTGTCCTGGATTATTTCCCAACTCAATGACTATTTCCTTTCACTATTACGGGCTTTGAGAAGAGGTTCAGGGGTTGCACGAGAGAACCTCCCTTTGAATGATAAGACTCCTCATTTGCAATTTGGGCTCTAGACAGGACTTGTGGTCTCCTTTTGCGGTCCTTCAGCCACTGTCCGCGTAGACTGAGATGGTGCCGAGTCCTGGAACAGGTGTGTGCCGGGGCATCAGCTAAGTCTAGGCTTTGGAAATGAAGGATTTGCTGAGTAGCACAGCAGGGAGTGAGGGAGGAGTCAGGACAGGACCTGGTCTCTTTTAAGGAACTTACCAGTGGTCTGTTTGGGCCTTGTTTAGTATCTCCTCAGAGGGTTTCGGAGCTAGACAGGTTTTGGGACTCCTAAACTGATGTTAACAGCAGAAGGGATGTTTTCCACACATAGATCTGTCATCTCCCCAGCACAGCAGGGTGCTATCCCAAAGATCTTATCTGAAGTTACCCCGATTCAGCCTAAGGACCCACAAAGGTGCTTGTCTGGTTTGCTTTCTATTGCTGTAAAAAAGACCATGACCAAAAACATTCTGGGGAGGGAAGGATGCGTTTGGTTTATTTATCCCAATCACAGTCCATCACTGAAGGAAGGCAAGGCTCGTGCAGGGCTGGAACTCAGTCAGGAACCTGAGGGCAGGAACTCCTGCAGAGGCCAGAGTTATGCTGTTTACTGGCTTGCTCCCCCAGGCTTGCTCAGCTCACTTTTTATACCACCCAGGGGTGGCACCACCCACAATGACCTGGGCCTCCCACATCCATCTCTAATCAAGAAAATGTCCCAGGAACTTGCCGATAGGCAATCTAATGAAGATGTCTTCTCAATTAAGGTTTCCTTTTTCAAAATGACTCTGGTTCATACCAACTTGGCCACAACTAACTAGTATACTTTCCTTTGCTTCCTATAAACACACACACACACACACACACACACACACACACACACACACACTTCTACTAGTTTCAGGTTTCTGAGCACTGAAATATTTCTTTTTATAATGCTATCCACAAATCTAACAGCCCAAAAGGATCAACCCCCTGGACCCCGTGCCTTACTCAGTACCTAGTTCCTCACCCGAGCTTATGCCCTACCTAAACCCACACTGAGATCTCTGTTCAGTGTGATGAGGTCAAGAGGCCTTGGAGGGTGATTAAGTGATGAAGAAACATCCCTCATAAGTGATATTAGTGTCTTCATAAATGAGACCCCCACAGAGTACCTTGCCCTCTCTACCATGTGGAAGCTCGGCAAGAAGATGGCAGCCCATGTATTAGGAACTGATCTGTTTCCCACCACAGAATACGCCTTGATACAAACTTCTTAACCCACGTGACTCTCAGAAATGCTTGCCGTTTGTAAGCTACTCAGTCTACTATGTAGCCAGAACAGACTAAGCTAGCCAGTGACTAATCAGACTTATGTGTTCCATCTGAGGGATGCCTGCTGGGTCTGACTCCTCTGGCCGTAGGCATTTCACACCCTCCAAAGTCCTAGCTGAACTACCTCAAATTAATCCCTCTTCTCTCTTCTTTTTCTTTATTTTTCTAGATTAGCCATTGAACAAAAAAGAAACAATCTCATCCTTCTGCTTTGGGGACTCTATCAACAACGGCCAGACAATTTTCTGATAGGATCCCTGACTCAGCTTGTGGGTTAGGAGAATAGGTAGTCCTGTCTTCAGGTAGTAGCCTGAAAAAGACCAAATGTGGAGACTGCTCACACACACAATGTGACTTTCGAATCTCTCCCACAAAAAGGTGTTGGTACCTAAGCTAGTCAACAGTGTGAATTTCAAGGGCTGAGAATGATATTTTCAACTGTGCCAAGGAAGCAAATCCTTTTCTCTAATCTCTCTGTCTGTCTGCCTGCCTGCCTGTCTCTTTCTCCCTTCTCCCTCTCTCTTTCTCCCTCCCATCTCTTTCTCCATCCCTCTCTCTCTTTCTCCCTCCCCCCATCTCTCTCTCTCTCTCTCTCTCTCTCTCTCTCTCTCTCTCTCTCTCTCTCTCTCTCTCATTATAACTTGATTTTGCCTGTAGATGATATGTTCATCAATGTCATAAGTAACTTCCTTTGGGCATGAGACACATAGAGAATTGGCTTCATACCGTCTACCTTCACACCGTCATCTCCCCAGCAAATGCCTCCTCTCCAGTTTCCACATCCAAGAACACCACTTTTCATGTCTCAGCTTGAGATCCTTGATTTAACTCCTCGATTTATTTTTACTTCCATCCCCAGTGCTAACGCAGGAAGGTTCAGACTTGTTTTCATATGCACTGAAATGTCAAAGAAAATTTTTAAAGAGGCAGATTTTTTGTATCAGTCAGTTAAAGACTAATTACAACTGTGCTTTCCAGCAAACCAGTGATTGTAGGCTAATTTTCGGTTATGAAATAGAAACTGAGGTTAATGAGGCTAATTGTGTTTACCAGCATTTTTGAACAAAAGAAAAGAAGCCAACTCAATTTTGAAGAGAATTCTTTGTCAGGAACAAATTGTAGAAAATTGCTACAGTCGTATCAGCATTTCCTAGAACCATATAGTGCCATGCTTGGGAAATGTCCTCAGACACAAGCTAGCAGTTCAGAAAACTGCGTCCTTAGACACTGGGACTCTTCTGATCCAAAGGGCACCACTGGGTGACAATGAGAGTGGCAGTCTTGACTGCAATGTGACACAGAGACATTTGAGTGGTCAGACCTTGTCCCCTTGGGTGTGAGAGGAGCTGGAGAATCAGGATGTGTTAGTGTCTGATACACAGAGCTCCTGGAAGTTCTGGTTTGCTGGGGGAGGGGACACAAGCATAGAGCCTCTGAGTAGGCATACACAGCCAGCAATGGTTCCTGAGTGGTTAGTCCCAACCTGCTCAGTGACTCCAACAAATAAGAAGATTGGCCAGAACAACTACCAAGGAAGGCCATTAGTTAAGGCTCTGAGATGTCTTTAAGCCACAAACATCACCAACACAACAGAACAAGTATTATTTGAACATAAAGAACGTGGAATCAGCATAAATGAGACGAGATGCCCACCTTTCCTAGAAAATGGGCATGTCCGTTTGATGTTAAGATACCATTACCTGGACCATGAGACAACTATACTCTGGAAGAGGTTGATCTGAGGCCACACATCACTTTGGATTTAAATTTAGATCCCAATGTCTCAGCATCTCTAAAGTCTTCACAGAGCATCTCTGGAGACTCCAGGCAGATGGTGGGGAGACTGAATAGTCATATTTTGAAATGTATCACAATGACTGTAATTATTTTGCACAAAGCATCCTGTTTTATTTTATTTGTGTGTGGTGGGGAGTGCATGCCTGTTTGTGTGCATGTGTCTGTGCATGAACATGCAGAGACCTGGGGAAAATGCTGGATAGCCTCCTCTATCACACTACACATTAATTTTTTTTTTTTTTTTTTGAGAAAAGCTCTCTCACTGAACCTGAAGCTTGCTGTTTCAGCCAGACTGGCTGGCCAGTGAGCTCTGGGCATCCACCTGTCTCCACCCCCGGCACTGAGGTTATGGACATATGTTGCCATGCTCAGCTTTCATGGGATACTGGAGATTTGACCTCAGGCTCTCTTGTTTCCACAGCAAGCACTCTTACGCACTGAGCCATCTTTCCAGCCTGAAACACCCTATTTTAAGGATGCCAGGCAGCCTTAACCGTCAGATTGCTTGGGGCAGCTATCAGCCCTTCATACTCCTATTTGGGATGACATGTATGTGATGTATGTGGATGAACCAAGATGAGCTGTCTGCCAAGGACTGTAAGGACATGTCAGGGTGGGGCCCGTGCTGGAGGAGCTTACGCTCTTCACAACATCAGACTTGCCACAGTTGACAAAGTGGATCATATGGTTTATGGACTGCTACACTATGTGTAACTAAATGCCTCATACAAATATGGAAATGTACAGAAAGTATGGAAAACAGTAGAAAATCAAACGCCATTTATATTACGTGCAAATGCAGCCATTTTGTGGTCTCTCCCAGCTCTCCAGTGTCACTCTGTTTTTTAGGATTCCCAAACACAGGGAATTTGGGTGGATTAGACATGCATTTCTCAGTGCCATCTTGCGTATTTATCTTCAGATAAGTATCTACTAAAATGCAAAGGAATGGGGGGAAATACTTGTATCTTGAAATAAGGGCTAGGGAGGTAAGGATTTAGATAAAGGAGGCTGATGTAGGAAAGGACAAAATGGGCAAATCTGAAGGTGACACACTTTTGGGTGACAGAGCTTGAGGAGGAGGAAGCAGGTGCTACATTCACGGATGAGGAATTGTCATAGGTGACTGAGAAAAGTTGAGACCGAGTTTGGAGAAACTGGTTAAAGTGTAAGAAGCTTATGCTTGCCCAAAGTCGGTTCACTGATCTCTTACATCTCTTTCTGCAATGCATGCTGGAGTTTCTGGGATGGCTTATGTGAGCTCAGAAAGGTGTTTATGGTGGTGAGTTTGCAAAGTTGGAAGCCTGCGAATTAAACTCTTTGGAGGATGGAAGAGTATGGCATTTAGATCAACAGCAAAGACTTAGAATTAATCCTATGTATGAGCAAACAACACTACCAAAAGTCAGACCAAGAAACTGTGTGTGGTGAGGACCCAGGTTGTGTCTGTGTGTACCATGCAGTGTGGTCCCTCGATTATTCTACCCTTCAGGAGTGCTGTCACAGTCCCAGCTCTTAAGTTCCTCTTACTACCTTTCTAGAGTCAATGAAATCAATCAGCCATTTTTCCATCGTGTTAGCGTTGGGATGTTGAAGTTGTCCAGAGCACAGGTACTCACTTTGGAGTTCCCTTTTTCCCCATGGGATCCACAAATTCAACTCAGGAGATAAGCCCACAGCCATACTGCTACCGAAAACTGCATAGCCCTTTGCGGATGGTGGGGTTTCTCCATTTTCTGTGGCCACAGGCCTGCACGTGAGCATCTGCATTCACGCTAAGAGCAATTTTATTACAATAGGGCTTTGAGGTGGTTACTTCAATTTAGACATTCTACCCAGCACTGCCAAGAGCCCTCCACAGCAGATCCTGCCCAGTGTGGTTCACAGCACACAGAGCTCGACTCAGTAACATTGGGTATGTATGAAATAACTATGTCTTGTTTCTGAATAGGAAACTAGTACAGAGTGGCACCCAATATCTCCATGTTCGGACAATCTCTGCACTGTTGTTTGCAAAATCATAACAACAAAAAGCATTCTTTATATTTTATACCAGAGGAGAAAGGGGAGGAGGAGAGGAAGGAGGAGGTCACAATGGCTGCCACCACTACCAAAATGCGGCATAATTGTTTCTCATATTCCAGAAGGTTTCACAGTCTCCATCTTTAGACAGATTTTTGCTTTTAATTCTGGAGATTAAGGGAGACACAGAAAAGTCCCTAGGGCAAAAATACCCAGCCCTTATTCTTCTCCCAGTCTGCCTGCACGTGGCTTCGGAGCTATCTCACCACAGCTCAGTTAACCTTATCACCTGTTGCTCCTACATACCGTGTGCTTTCTGCGTTATCCTGCCTGCCTGGATTGCTGCCCCCACCCTCCCTCTGCCAACTGCCAGAAGTGCCCAGCATTCCTGAAAGCCTGGCTCAAAGCCTGCCTCCTCTGTGAGCTTTCCCTCCCCAGCATGCCCACCACATGACACCACACATTGTTCACTCTGTGAGTTACAATTTTACAGTGAGGGTAGTGTTTTTTTTTTTTTTAAATGTGTCCCTGCTTACATGAAATGAATTTTACTCTCTGTATTGTGGCTGGCATAATGTGGGTGTTCAGAAATATTTTACAAATGAACAAAAGTCTGAATTAGTTGAACAAATAAAAGACTGAATTAGTAAGATTAAAACAGAAAAGAAGCTGTATGTTCACCTGAGTGAAATTACTTCTAGTAGGATATTGTTCAGCATCCTACAGCTTTTCCTATGGCTTACACCACAGAGCTAATGCCTGAGCTGAGTCTTTGAATGTGTTGTACTGGTAGCTGCTAGGACAGGAAGAGCCTGTGAAGAGCTAAGAGAACCCATGGCATCTGCTACCTAGGCTGGGAAAAGGGGGAACAAGGCATTACTGTAATACAGCAGGATCCTATCGCCAGGTGTTTGTGAAGGCAACATATACAAAGAGGGTGGGGGTCAGACAGGCCAGGACTGAAGAATGAAGACTACATGAAAAATGGTTCTGATTTGAAAGAGGAATACTTTCTCCACAAACGGAGAAAGTCCTTAACATTGAAAATAATCATATCTAAAATACCAAGAGTGAACTTGTGAATTTCTAGGAATAGCATATACTGGTTACTTTTCTGTTACTGAAACATCATGACCAAGGTAACTCACAGAAGAAAGAGTTTTGCCTTTTGAATTATGGCTCTAGAGGGTTGAGAGTACCCATCTTGGTGGAGAGCCATGGCAGCAAGCGGCCTGTGTAAGAGGGGAAGCGGGAAGCTGAGAGCTCACTCTTCTAACACAAGCATGATGCAGAAGGAGGGAATGGGAGGTGGCTTGCAAAGCCCATCCCCAGGACGGACTTCCTCCAGCAAAGCTGCACCACCTAGACATCCCCAAACGGTGCTATCACCTGGGGACCAAGTGTTCAAATGCCTGAGACTGGGGGGCGGAGGCGGCATTTTTTGTATAAACCAACACACAATTTTAACTTTACTACTTCAGCAAAGCAACTAAGAGATGCCTGTTGCTGTAAAGTACAATATTGTACTGTTCATATCATCAACTTTATTTCTATGCATTCTTCAACTTAAAAAAAAATGATAGTATTTTGTTTCCTTTCCTTTCTGTCTGGGCTGACCTATGTTCTCTGCACAGGAAACAAGAGTTCAGCCTGGCCTTCACCAAGGCTATGGTGAACAGAGAACAGAAGCATCATGCATCCTGTAAGAACCTAAGAAGCTGGGAGTAGACACCACGGTAAGTCGGCGTTTGCTAGGCTTGCTGAGTTTTATAACCCAGAAAAGTCTCTCTACTGGGGAATAGTACCAATTGCTTCCTGTTGCTAGCATTTCATTGACAAAAATGTAAACAAAAATGAGCTACTGTCAGTCACACGTGTTGTGTAGTCAAATAGTATTATAGACGTACCTGATATGCTGCGGAGGGCAAAATCAGTCAGGTAACACTGGGTTAAAGAGAATCCCCCTCTCCCCTTGTTTTCATTCTCTCAGTATGTGTAGCTACAGTTAAAAAAAAAAAAACAACAAAAAACCAAAAACAAAGTGAAAACCTTTTTGCTGGGAAAACAAAACACCACCTAAAACATTTTCCAATGCAAAATGAGAGTCTGCGACAAAATACTGGTTGTTGGAAGAGTGTTGCAAGATTAATTCAATTATAGAATCTCCTGGTTCAAAGCCACTTGAAAGATCATCTGATAGCAGCTTCCAGTAAATTATTGAATCCTGGCCCAAGTGGGCATCAGCCTCTGCCTGGCTCTTTTCATAAAAAGATCTGCAGAACAGGGTACTTTATTGTTTAAACTTCTCAAAGCAAGCTGCCCCCTTGAAATTTCATTCTGGTTCTGTATTCTGGAGCACTGCACACAAATGCTTCCTCTCTTGCACGTCAGCCCGACATACCAGGTGAGCAAGTCCCCAGGGATGTGCCATCTAAGGAGTCATATCCTACCTAACATAGTACCCTTGAATAAGAAAATCAGGTCAAGTTCATGGTTGGCACAGATAAGCTTCAGAAAAGGATTTGAGTGTCTGAAAAATGCATATGTAGAAGAAACTTACCCTTCCATTGGATATTTAAAGACAAGCTCTAGAGAGCAATCAGGCTTAGATGACATCATGAAGATGGGAACTCAAGGATAAGATTAGTGGCCTTATAAGGTGAAGAAAGGGAGACCAATGCTCTTCTCCCCTCCTGTCCCTTTCTTCTTCTCTTCCTCCCTTTCTCTCCCTCTCTGTCCTCTGAAGACAAAGCTAGAAGGTGGCTATCATCAAGCCAGGAAGAAAGCTCTTACCAAAAGCTCCGCCATGCTTCTCCTCTGGTTTTGAGTGCTGGTTGTCTGTAGTTTAGGTACCCTAGTCCATGGCATACTGTTATAAACAATTAATCAAATACTGCAAGAAACCTGTAAGGCTGTCCAATAATGGCAGTCCCTTGCCATCCTTAGTGACTACTGGATACTTCAAACATAAATGGTCTGAACTGAGAGTTGGCACATGTGTAACATAGTAACTTGTGAACATTTCTTTGAAAAACAGTGTAAAATGTCTCATTAAATTTCTATATTGGTTATATGTTGAAGTTGTAATATATTAGATATGTTGGGTAAATAAAAATACTGTATCAAAATTAATTTCACCATTTTCTTTTATGCTTTATAATGTAGCTAGTAGACAATCTAAAATCACATACATGTGGTGGCTGGAGGTTAGGAGCACTTGTGCTCTTGCAGAGGATTTGACTTTGGTCCCCAACACCTCCTCAAAACTACCTGTAACTTCAGCTCCAGGGTTCCCAGTGTCCTCTCTTGGTCTCTGGGGGTACCTGCACTTATGTGCACCAGCCCCCCAACACACAGAGATACACATGCAAACTCATAAATCAAAACAAATCTTTTTTAAAAGAAAACAACAATGCAACTTACAAACTTTCTTGGCACAGTGCCCTTGGGCAAGAAGCTTTGTGCAGATACGACATGTCTAAGAGTAGTCTTGCTTCTGCTAAGACTGACTATTCCCGACTTTCTTTCATCTCATTGCCTCATATTCTTTCCATTCTGTGTGCTTGCAACACGGTTTGGCCTGTCCTCACTAGTGGCCAACAAACTTTAAGTTTTTTTGTGTCATAATTCTCAGAAACCCATTTTCACAGACTCTAATGACACATGAATTAGCCTTCACTATCTATACTCCATTCATTCAAATAGTCAATGACCTTTTTTTGTAGATGCCTACATTTGTTTGTTTCCTCATTATCAGCTTAAGAGAAGAAGGGTTTATTTTGACTCATGGTTTTGGTGACTCTCTGTCCATCATTGTGGAAAAGGCATGGTAGCCAGAAAGACTCATTTCATGAGCATAGGACTTTGTTGTGATGATTGTTGTCATGGAGACCAAGAAGATGAAAGAACAAACTAGAAATAGAATCAAATATAACCTTCATAGGCCTCTGCTAATGAACTGCTCCTGCTGGCCAGGGCCCACCTCCACAAGGCTCCCAGGCCTTCAAACTGGCACCAGGGCTGGTGTGAGGACTGAGTGTCCAAACTATGAGTCTACTAGGGATATTTCAAATTTGAAACAAAATACAGCTACATATCAGGTGCTGTGCTAAGTACTAGAATAGAAAAATGAATGAGAATGCACTTCCCTCCAGCATAGAACTCATATTTGAGTAGCAGGCAGGTGTCTGACAAACACATGCTCATAAACATAGACCATAACATAGTTCAAGTGCTGATGAATCCCATGATGCAAGTTGTATTAGCAGAGATTCTAGCTTATACTAGAAGCCACGGAGAAAAACTTTAAGGAGGTAATGATAATGAAGGGCTGATTAGAAAGGAGGAAAGGGGTCCTCCAACAAAAGACTGGGAGAAAGAAGTCTTCAAGTGTATGAACGCATCAAGTTGAAACAGAACTTAGCCATGTTCAGCTAAGTGAAAGACATCACAGTATAAAAATGTTGGGACTAGGAGAAAAATAGGCCACGATAAGACTGGAGGCACAGGCATGGACCACAACCACATCAGAGTCCTGTAAACCACACCATGGCATTTAGGCTTCAAAAATATTGTCAGTCCATTGAAATGGGTAGCTAATGACATCGGTTTTTAAAGGTTAGTCGAGCAGCTACGTGCACAATGGGATGTAAATGTCCAATAAATGAAGTGAAAACCTAATGAGGCTAAGTGTCATTCAAGTGAAGAATGTAGCTGGCTGATGCTATAGGAATAGAGTTGTGCAGAATGGATGGACCTAACACGTATAGAACCTGGGCTAGACGGTGAAGCATAGAATTTGGAATACCTCATGTAGCCTGAATGATTAACAAACAAAACTCAAGCATTGCTCAGGGGATTCAGGCTTCAGCATTGAAGAAGATGGAGCTCTTTTTGCATAGGAGACAGATGGAGGAACAGTGGACAGAAAGATCAAGAACCAATGTAGAAAGCTTATGAACTCTTTTCTTAGCAAGATAAACTAGGACCAGGATGAGGTTAAAGTCAAGGGTTAGTGAGAAGTTGCCGGTGTTAGCCATGATCCTCCTCACAGAGAAAAATGAGCAAACTTTTAACCCTCTACTATATTAACAGTAGGAAAGAGGGAGGTTTTCCCAGTAAAATGTTGAAGTAGAGAAAGCACTGAGAGTCCATATGATCACAGCTGAGGTCAGGAGAGACTATGTAGGTGAATTTTGTTTTTGGTAGAACTATCTAACAAAACACTAAGGATGTGTGTGTTCACCTAAGTGAAACAGAGTTGACCTTGAGGGTACCTGGGGCCACCCAGAACTCCTTTTTTTGTGTCTAATGCTTCTTCTCAAATGTTTGCAAGGATGAGGAAGAATTGTGAACCCACTACTAAGCAGTACACGTTGTGTAAAAGTTAAACACTAGAAAGCATAGGCGAATCTCCTAGGAAACTTATCTAAACTGGGTTGTTTTGTGCTTCCTAGCAAAGGAAATTCCCACCCAAGCAACCTGGAGCCCTTCCTAACTCTAATACTGTTGGATAGAAATGAGATTCAGTGAAAGACTACCACATCCCACGGAAATCAAATGCATCTATACCTGCTATGCCTTTCTCAGTGACAACAAACACTCCAATGGCAGCCCACAGAAGACTGCAGATGACTTAAAAAGGCCCTGGGAGGAAGGTCCCCTTGAGCTCCCATTACACTGCCTATCACAGCGATGATTCCACGCTGACATAGTCTTAGCGTACCGCTTTGGTTTCTCTCTGCTTTTCCACTTCCTTCAATTTATCCATGATGTGGATCTTGGGGGCAGGTTTTCAACAGCCTCTTATTCTAGCAGACTTTGCTACCTACCCCTCACTTCCTAGCCAAGGGTGTCACCCAAAGATTCCAGATGAGCTCTGCTATTTTGTTTCCTGCACAGCGCTGAATCTTTGGGTAAGTGACAGTACCTGTGCACGCCCACATCTCTCAAATAAATATATAATTTTCCAAAAATGAAGATTTAAAATTACCTGCAAGCAGTTACAAAACATGTCAAGCACACAATGGAGATTAGTCAAGTATGAAGCAGTAAAGAGGAACAGTGTCATAAGGCAGACAAACTGACCCAAATTCAGCAAGTTATTCCACATTGTTAGAGTTTTGCTAATGATGATATTTGTTCCATCTTGTCAGTACGGATCCATCTTTTATGCAGCAGCGTGATCTAGAGAGAAGAATTAATTGTGGAACTCAACAGCTTCTGTCAAAGTAAGGTGCCTAGTGGAAAATACAGTTTTCTGGTAAGGTCTTTGCTAACACCTTTTAAAACTGAAATTCGCCGGGTGGAGGTAGCACACGCCTGTAATCCCAGCACTCAGGAGGCAGAGGTAAGTGGATCTTTGTGAGTTTGAGGCCAGCCTGGTCTACAAAGCAAGATCCAGGAAAGGCGCAAAGCTGCACAGAGAAACCGTGTCTCAAAAAAACTAAGAACAAAACAAACAAACAAAAAAGAAAAAAAAACTGAAATTCAGGCAGCAATACCACAAAAATACAAAATAAAACAACAAAAGGCAACTCTATACCAATCTAGACCTGCCAAACGAGACTGGAAACTTAGCATTTTTCTTTTTTTGTACTGAGTTCATGTATTTTACACATTTAAATGTTTGAAAATAATCTGTTTGAGGAGTAATTTTCAGTAAAAACTAAGATAAGTCATTTTTCTTTAACTGTGAGCAGAACAAAACTATGAATAAGATATATAATTATTTTTAAAGTAATCCTCTAATCTGTTTCAAATGATCATAAATCTCGTTTTTCCTTTTCTCTATGAAACAAAGGAAAGAGAATATTATCGTGGTTCTTTTCCATGAAAACACTTACTGTCTTTTTGTCTTTACAGAGTGTTTATATGTTATATAAGGCAAATGTTACATGTGTAGTTGTACTGTAATGTTTGGGACTAGTGACAAAACGGGTCTAGACATGCTCACCACACACACGTTTTGTTTTTTTTGTTTTTTGTTTTTTTGTTTTTCACTGATTTTCCGATCAACAGTTGGTTGAATCTGTGGATGCAGAAACTGCAGATGGAGTAGAGGGTGTGCATATATACATACATAGGCTTCCTTCCTTTTTCTCCTCTTCATTCTCACTGCCCACAGCTATCGCAACCATGGTCAGTCAATTCACTTATTCTGAGTTATTCCCGTACCTCTAGAGTAAGTCTGTAATGCTACATCTTGCCAGCTTTAGAAGTTCCTCTATTAACTTCTAGATAGGAAACACAAAGCTCCGACTCTTTTTGCTGTTCCCCTTCTCTTCTCCCAGCAGGTGACAGTTTAAACCAAACACTTTTGGAGCATTTCTCTTTGCTACTATTGGTACTTTTCCATTTCTTGCCACACTGATGTTTGATGACTTTCTTGTGAAGTGAAGGGGGCTTGTTCTCTACCTGTCTCCTGCTCTGAACAACCCAGTCTCTCATCCCTCCATATTGCATTGCCAGTGTTGGGGACACTTACACTCTGTCCTGCAGCCACAAGTAATGAACTTATTTGCAAATAGAAAACACTGGAAACAATGACAAAAACACATTTGTTTTCTTATGGTTATGTAAATGTTGTTTATCATTAGCTGGAACAGATGCTGGGATTACATTCCTCCCCTTCGCAAGAGTTGCTTGTGATCCCCAGTCAATGGCAGGAATATATCTAAGGGCAAAGCTGAAAGCCTGTGTCCTCAGTGCACTTAGCACAGCAGCATGAATCCTGTTCTCTTTTGCTTCATAGTTGGACTTCTATATTCCTTCTCCTGTCTGTTCTTCTAATTTGTCCACATTAGTTGGCATTTTTTTTTTCTTTTAATGTATCACCAAGTATGCCTAAGATATCTTGTGAGGATATTTGTAAATTTTTTTCTAGTCAGAATCTAAACTTTCTTTCTATACATGGGGAATTTCCACAGGATGAGTTTTTCTGAGCAAAATCCCAGCTTCCTCCACTGCAAACTCAAAATGTCTTCAGTCCACTTTCTTCATCTCCTTTGTTTCTACACCGTGAGCAAGTTATCCAAGATTCAGCTGTCAGCTCTTTGTCTGCTCAGGAACTGAGTTGGGGAAACAACACACCCAGAAATAAGTACCAGAAAAAGTTCTTTCTGGCTGGCAGTGGTGGTGCACGCCTTTAATCCCAGCACTCAGGAGGCAGAGCCAGGCAGATCTCTGTGAGTTCAAGGCCAGCCTGGTCTACAGAGCGAGATCCAGGACAGGCACCAAAACTACACAGAGAAACCCTGTCTCAAAAACCAAAAAGAAAAAAGAGAAGAAAAAGTTCTCTCTAGATGATGGCAGTGGCAACAGCCGGTGTCATGAGAGCCTATGGGTCTTAAGACAGCAGCATGAGGGTGCTCTATGTCCGTGCCAGCAGCTGCAGAGAGACAAGCTGCCTGGACAGACTTCCAGGGGGTACGGCAGAAGCCCATCATAGCTTGACTTTTTGCAAATACTTGGCCGTTTCATAGATTAATGCTTGTACATTGCTAGTAAAGACGTGCATTTCTTAAGTGTTTCTATCTTAAAAGATTTCTTGCCTCCCCCTTAATGGACAGAAACTTCATTCTCCCTTAGAACTTGGAAGTTTCTTGCTTCACCATCTCAGGGCATCCAATGCTACTTTTTGAGAAGACTGGTGTCTATTTGTTCATTGTCCTTTTTGGGTATTTAAAAGGTCATTTTTTTTTTCAGAGTTGAGAAGCTCAATACTAGAGCATTTTCCCAGCATGCAAAAGGGCCCAGGTTCAATCCCCAGTGCTTCAAAATCTGGAAGGCTTGGAGGTCATCCCTTATCCCCAGTGCTCTGACTCACAAGACTGTGTCCAGAGGAGGGCTCTCTTTGTTCTTTGGAGTCAGTCCTTGTACAACCTTTTCGTTGGAAATTGCCAGAATTTCTTTTCTTCTTATTTCTTTCTCTCCCACCCCAGTTCTCTTCTTTCTAAAGAGCTTGTTGATCTGATGCTCATTGCCCAGCTGTTTCCTTTCCCTATATATATTATCTTTTCTTACATTTTTCTATCTTCTTTTTTCTTCTCTTCTCTGAGAAATAGTTCAGACTTCAATCTTTTTATACTGATTAACTTTTTTGGCAATAGTGGTTGGTTTATTTGGTTTTGCTTTCCAAAACAAGAGTCTTATTTTGTAGGCCACGCTGCCCTTGAACTGGTGGTAACCCCATTTCTTCTGTTTCTCACTGGTGGGATTACAGGCGTGTGCTACCGCATCTGGTGTGGCGATTGTGTTTTAATCAGAAGAACTCTTTTATTTGTTCTTTTCGCCGAGTGTCTCTTTGTATAGCACTGAAACACTGTCTTCTAAATATGGTTTTCTAATCTGTCTGAGCTTATTATTTAGGGACGATTGAAACATTTTTCTCTTATTTACTATTCTCTGTAGCCTTTCCTTGTGTGATTTGGATTCTGGTTCTCTTTTGGTTTCTGCTTTTCTGTGTTCAAGACTGTTTACACAAGTAAGTGGGTAACAAGAGTTTAGGTCCCTTGAGACTGTGAAAGTAAATCTTCAGTTCCACAGAATACAGCACACTTCAAATCATGAAGGCCTCCTCTTCTGCTGGTCATCAGAAGCATGGGAATTACAGTTAACATGTGATCAAGGCGAGGTGCTTCTCTGGACTTCTTTGTCATAAGAAACCTACTGCTGAAAATGGGATCAGCCCCACTGTGAAGGCAGAACCCAGGCACAGAAGCCCAGATGGACTCCTCCAGGCCAGCTCCAGTCCTGTGGGTGTACTGCTCATACTGGGCTGAGAATTGCTGCTGACAGATCCTCCTGCTCTGACCTTTGATCTGCTTCAGTCACCAACGGCTACCAGAGGTAAATGGAGGTTTAATATCATCTAGGTCACAGATTGCTTTGCCAACTGGGAAGAATATCTTTATTTTCTTTCCAGAAAAATAATATATCTAAATATGTGTCCACATAATTCTAGAGAGTACAAGCCATTCATAGGCCTTGTGACTAAGAAGTGGGAAGGCCTTTCCTGAGTTTTGTGAGGGCCACACTGTATAAATGTGAAGACAGTGTGACAGGCAACGTCTGAACACCATCTTGGGTTCTGCCTCCAACATTTTTTTTCTGAGAAAAAAAGAGACCCACTAATAATACTTCAACACACACACACACACACACACACACACACACACACACACACACACACACACCAGAACTAAACTCAAAATCTGTCATCTTTCCTCCTTTCCCTTTTTTCTTCCTTTCTTTTTAAGTACTGGGAATCAAACCCAAGGCTTCACATACAAGGTAATTTCTCTGCCATTGAGATTTATCATCATACCATAAAACAAACATTAAGAATGAAAGAGTTGAACATTCTAAAAATAAAAAAAGAAGAAAGAAAGAGAGAGAAAGAAAAAGAGAGAGAGAGGAAGGAAGGAAGGAAGGAAGGAAGGAAGGAAGGAAGAATGAGTTGAAACTCCTCCCCTCTTCCCTGACAGTGAACTCTAAGCTGTGTGAAAGGTATTTCTAGTTGGTTACCAACTTGATTTAAAGCCTCTGGTCTGAGAACATAACACTTTTCTGGTTTGGAGCACAGGAGTACCTCTCTGGAATATGCTGTGGGATGTTCTGTATGTAAAATGTGTTGCTCTGATTGGTTAATAACTAAAACACTGATTGGCCAGTAGCCAGGCAGGAAGTATAGGCAGGACAAGGAGAGAGGAGAATTCTGGGAAGTGGAAGGCTGAGGCAGAGAGATACTGCCAGCCACCGCCATGAGAAGATGTTAAGATACCGGTAAGCCACAAGCCACGTGGCAACTTATAGATTAATGGAAATGGGTTGATTTAAGATATAAGAATAGTTAGCAAGAAGCTTGCCATGGCCACAAAGTTTAAAAGTAATATAAGTCTCTGTGTGTTTACTTGGTTGGGTTTGAGCAGCTGAGGGACTGGCGGGTGAGAGAGATTTGTCCTGACCGTGGGCCAAGCAGGACTGGGGAAAACTCTAGCTACAGGAATAGGCACAAGGCCAGTTTTGGGTCGCAGAAGAGAACATACAAGCAGGAAGCCAAGCCCAAATTAGAGCCATGAGTTTGTCTTTTATTGTTTGAGTTGGAGATGTGGGTTCTAACTGTCCACCAAAATGGAGTATCACAGCAGAGAACATTTCTCGTTCAAGGATCTTGAAGGAGACTGATTTTTCTTCTTCAAGTTTGGATACAGAAATTTCAAAGTACAAGTTGGAAAATGGAGACTTGAGAGAACACACGATTGCTCACTTGTTCCCCTCCCTGGATGAGCTCACTGTCCTCCTGTAATCGGGACCCTCATAGCACTCCTAACTGGGAGTTGGGGAAAGTGCATGTTCTTGGAATCATCTCATTCGGGAACAGTGGCTGACTTGCTATGAAAACACATTTTAAGTCTCTAATAGGAAATCTACCCAACTTCGAATGCCTTGTAAAGGCTGCCTTTCCAGTACCCACCCACCCCCTTACATATGAGAGCTAGCTGTGTAGTCAGTGTGTTCTGGAAGGATCTGAGAACTTCAGATCACTGCCAGATGGGAGAGGCAAGAGACTCCATGGGGTTATCTGGCTCCATTTTATTGCAATGCTCAGGACTTGCTTGTACCAGGACCAGGAGATGTTGACCTTCTACAAGTGAGCCAATCTCCTCAAAGGTCAGTCCTGACAGAAAGAACTGTAATTGCTGTGTTTGAAATTGTTGAGCCCCAGAGCTACCTCAACCCAGGAGGATTTGCTTGTTGTTTTCTCTTGCTGCTTTTAGCAAGACTACTAATCCTACCTGGAGCTTTGACATCACCAACTCAGGTGTAAAAGTGGAACAATATAGCAGCTACCTCTCCTCGAGGGCAGAGATTGGGTTCTTTTCCATCGACAGTGTGTACATTATTTAGTCATTTAGCTCAGCTCACGAAGTTTATAAAAATCCTTGATCTCTCTCCTTCTTCCTCCCCCCTCTCTCTCTGATAATCAATGTGAAAATAAGTGGTTATTATTTTAGTTTTGCTTCCTGTTGCTTCGAGAAAAGCAGGGACCAAAATCAACTTGAGGAGGAAGGGTCTGTTTCATCTTATAGATTATAGTCCATCATGAAGGGAAGCCAGCTCAGGAACTCATGTGTTCCTCTTAGTGCAAAGATGGGGTTGAGCCCCACTGTGCTGACAGTCTACATGAGATCACGATTTTTAATGCACATGTGGGCCTGTCACCCTTTGCTGCTACCTTCACACTCAGTCAAGTACCAGTTAGAATGAATATGGATATGAACTAGAATAGTCTAGATTAGAATAAGGCTGAAGATGTGGAGCATAAATAAATGTCATAACTTGAAGATGGCTTCTTATGTATGTAATACCGTGTAGAATCCTCCATTACTAGGCAATAGGATCCTCCACTACATGACCCAACATGGAGCCAATGCCCTTCAGACATGAGGTCAACAACCAAGACGCTAACATCATTGAAATGCCAAGAGACATTGGAATCAGTCAGGAAGGTCAGCTGTGGGTCCTAAAAGGTCTTGCAAAGTCTAGAGTTGCAAAGCATATCATCTCTGTCCCAAGGTGTGAATACAGGTGTCTTCCTTCAAGGACAACTTTCACACATCTGCTACTTAGTGACATGTGCTGGGAAGCTGGTTATTTCTAGGAAAGTGATTCATTAACTCCCCCTACCAGGCTGTGATGCTTTGGTCTGGATCCGGTTCAACCCAAAGAGCTTCAATGAACAGTGCTTTTTTTCTTTTTCTTTTTCTTTTTTTTTCCTGAAGATTTCCTATTCCTGTTCTTTACGTCCCTTGCATATGGCAAGGGACAATAGGATAATATATGAGCAATGCTTTGAGCTCCTTTGGAAGGCAGAGCTCTCTAAGTGCATGATATTAATAACAGCAATATTTCTGTTACCACGAAGACAGGCTGAGTCCATCTTTCACATGTCCTTTTAAGTCATTTTCCCTGAGGCTGCCTTTTCTGGTAAAATGGTTCTGAATGAGCCATACAAATCTCTAGTTTAAAAATACTCATTTGGGGAAAATGCTAGTTATGCCCACCTACCTGGAAGGGGAATATTCTTCTATTTGTTTCTTGAAGTGTTGATGGCTACAGGAGGCCAGGAATAGGAAAGCCAGTGGCCCAAGGAACAGAGATGTTAGAGAGGCAGCTGATGTGAAAAGTAGGAATCCATACACACCTCACTCCCTGTGCTCAGAATTCTGGGCCCATTCCCTAAAGTGCAGTGATCTAGTCCAAGACTTTTCTTAGGAGCTGTGACATACAGAATCTGGGTGCCTAAAAGCTTTGGTACATTAGAAATCCACCTGCACTCTTCTTTGCAATGGAGGCAAACAACTATGATAATGATGACATGTTTGCCACTTATGAACGTGTCTCTACACTGTTTCCTGTCGCCTTTTGTTTAACCCTCTCAGCACACTGCATGGTGGACATTGTCTTCAACACTCAGAGATAATGAGTCACTTGCCCAGTGTTACATGTACAGCAACCACTTAAAATGTGTGTTACAAGATAAAAATGATATATTTGGGTTATATTTTAAAAAGAAGGATGTGGGACCTATTCCTTTGCTGACACTACCGTCATCCAGTCAAAGGTACATGGCATAGTAAATTTTGTGTGTCAACTTGATCAGACTATGAGATGCCCAGCTATCTGGTTAAACATTATGTGGGGTATATCGGAAGATGTTACTGACGTTAACCTTGGAATTAGAGTGAATAACTCATATGCTCCTCCCTGAGTGGATAGTCATCATCCAATTCATGGTGAGCCGGATTGGTACAAAAGCAAAGGCACATTGGACTTGCTCTGCCTGGCTGCCTTAGCCGGCACATGTATCTTCTGCTGATGATGCTCCTCGTGCTTAGGCCTTTAGAACCAAACTGGCAGCTCTATCATCAACTGTCTAGCCTGAACCTGTACCACCAGTTCTCTTGAGGCCCCAACATGGCAGGAAGACTACAGGACTTCTCAGCCTCCATAAACTTAAGAGGCAAAACTACATACTAAACTTCGTTATGCAGGCATGAACATCCCCCTACACACACACACACACACACACACACACACACACACACACACACACAAGTATTCATCTTGGAGAATGAGGGGACTGCCCCAGGGATAAAAAGGTGTGATTTGTGCTTTCTGAGGAGTAATGTGCACTTGGGCTGTGCCCATGCTTTACCGCCCGCCTTTCTTCATGAATAAAATCAAAGAAGAGGGTGGGGCCAAGTTTTCTGTCACTCTGGGCAGTAAAAAGCACACGCTTTGATGCACATGAAACCTTGTTTTTTACCTCCACATATACCACCTACTTGCTATGTGGCCATGAGAAAGTCACAGTCTCTTCAGGCTCCAGTTGCTCATAGATGAGAGATAATACTGCCCATTGCATAGTAGTTAAAAACATTGAATTGACTACTCCACTTCACGGGCCTGATAAAGGATTTGGCAGTTGTAGGACCCTAAATTACAAATTATCTGAGTCTTGTAAAGATCCGAGAATGCTCAAAACACCAAGGGCTTAAGAAATGAAACCTACCGAGATGAAGGAAGTGCCTAGTGACTGTTATGCGCTCTGTGAAGTCTGGACTGTTCCTCCTTGCAATGGCCATGCTTGTACAAATGCCTCTGCACAGGGAGATTGCTAATAAAATGAGAACAAGGGAAATCATGAGGAAACCATCCATTCAACAACCAAATAAAGCCATTGCAAAGCCACCCACTGCCCTGACCACAACAGCCTAGCGGGTCACAAGGCAGGCATCCAAGGGCCACTGGAGAGCAGCCTTATTATTAGACAGAGACCAAGGAGATCCCATTCACAGGCTGCAGCCAGAGGGGGCTCAGATTGTCCACCCTTCCCTAACGAGCCCTAGTGTCCTCAGAGGATTGACACAGCACGAGGCATAATTAAGTGGCTTCGAATTCACCCACTGCTGGGCCTTGTTCTAAGGAAACCGAGAGTGAACTTGGTATTATTTAGCCTTAATGGAGGAAAACAAGTCTAGGTGCTAAAAGGCCTGTGACTTTCTTTGTGGCAGGCTAGTGTTTGGCCATAGTCCTCACCAGCCACACACTCTTTTGCTTTCCTCACTGAAGAATGTCACTGTGAGGGAGACCAACTATGACAATTTAAATGTGTGCCCCGGGGCGAATGGCTCACGGTGCCAAAAACTGTATTGATCCTGGTAGATGCAGACAGCCCGGTCCTCAGCTGCAGGCCTGGGAAAGGGAGGCTCTGCTGCCCAAACACAAACCAAATAAGACCTTTCATCTAGAGGATTCTGTCAAGTGTCTTCTTTATTTATTCTGCCCTTTGTCACATTCAATCAGAACTCTGACTATGAAAATCCGCTCCTACTGGTCTTGGTCTATTTTCTTCTTCCTCCTAAAACATTTCCAAGCTTCGTTTTAAGGTACCAAACATATAAGCAAGGAAAATTAACTATTTTCAGGTCCAGCTATAAACCACCAGATTCAAAGTAATTTAGCCATTCTGAGACAAATAGGAAGTGTAAATAGTGAAAAATGGAAGGTCTACAGATACAGCTGTGACTGGCCCTTGAATGCCAATGGCTTTCCCTCCTTGAAGGTGAGGACCTGATTTGGTTTTGATACCCATTCTTCCTCTCAGGGTTGCAGGTACATTCTGAATGGCCAAAGTAGTGATAATACTTTGCCTTAGTAGGAGCAGGTTAGAGGTGGATATAGATGCCAGTCTTGGTCAATGAAATATGAGGGGAGGCCACTGGGAATCTTTAAGGAAAAGTTAATCTGGGCATAGTGTTACATGCCTGTAATCCCAGCATTCAGGAGGATGAGGCAGAAGGATTATGAGTTTGAGGCCAGCCTTGAACACACTAGCCATATAATAAAACCTTGTCTTGACAAAAGGGAAGGGAGTCTAAAAAGAGTGAACAAGCCCAGGAATTATGCTACTTTGTAATATTTTATACTGTAAGATATAATTTTTCCCTTATTCTAGTAAACTTGTTGAGTTGGGAGTTCTTTATTTGTCGTTGAAAACATTTAAACTGATAGATGATAACTGTTCAAATCATTTTGCAGTTCTCTCTATGAAAAATGCTGTCAAAATCAATTTAACACCATCACAGGAAGATTTGTGCAGCAGGTGCATGCTGCTTCTTCCTGGCTCCTTCCCCCTTTTTCAAAGAAGTGAATTAGTGCCTCTATACCTGAGGAATCATCTGGGGTCCTGTATAAAAGAGATTCCGATTGCGTAGACATGAGGCATATGTGAGATTTGCCATGGTTGGTGCTGATACTATGCTCCTTCAATGGCTCTTTCTTTAACTGTTAGGTTCCACATGCACTTCCCTGGGAGAACCAGCCATAGTCCATTCCTGGAGTACAGGCTCATTCAGAAACTGAAGGTCATCCATGATGATTGACTAAACTGATAGATACTTGTTGAAGCCTCAAAGAGAACTACTAGGAGATTTTTGTTGGATAATTGTTCCCAAATATGAAGTTTGGGATCATGACCACCATTTCTGGTCAAATGAGGAGAGCTACACACGGACAAAGCCAACTGAGGGGCAGGGCTGTAGAAGCAAGGAGAAATGAAGCCTCCAGGCTGGCCTCTAGCCCAAAGCAGAGACTCTCCTCCATCATTCAGAGACATGAGGCTGTTTCCCGCTGCGAGAGATATTTGGAGTGACTTTTGTGTCAATTGCATTAAAATAGACTTATGTGATGCTGTTCACATCAATGTTTCAGATTAGAGAAGAGAAAAAAAGATCACAACTGTCTGAAACTCCAGTTCTAGGGGATCCAATACCCTCACACAGACATACATGCATGCCGAACACCAATGCACATTAAGTAAATAAGTAAACAAATAAATAAAAAATAAACAAATAAATAAATAAATAAGAAGAAGAGAAATTAGAGATGAGATCTGCAAGGTACACCAGAATACTTTCATTTCATATTTTTAAAAAAAAGTCATTTTACCCTTTTTTAGAAAATGTAGATCGATCAGATGGGGGTTGAGGAAAGGAAGGAGTGGCCACACATGTCTCATCCTTGCAGCCTTCTGATAAGGACACTCTTTTATGCCACATAGCCTTTTCCTTGTCACTCAGCCCAGGCATGTTTGTACAAGCCACAGTGTTCTAGGTCCACCAGCTTGCAGCTAGAAGGCTAATGGCTGGAAAGCCAACAGCATTCTGTCTTGACCTCACCATCTTGATTCAGAGTAAGCTCTTCAAATCCTCAGATGGTTCCTAAGTCCATATTCTTTATGGGTTCTTAATAATAGTCCTTGTGGTTCCTTTCTGAAATCATCATTTTCCTCTTCCAGATTGCTTTAACAACTAAGGTAGATGGTACTAAGCCAAGTGAGCACTGTCAACATACACAGTTCTACCAGTGTCTCACAAAGTGTTGATTCTGAGGCCACGAGCATTGGCATTTGAGCCTTATGCTTTTGTGGTGGCCCTCAGTCAGAACTGTTCATGGCATTGGGGGTTCCAGGAGTGGTACTTCTCTGGCTTTGCTCCAAGGTGCTGTAATTCCCTATTGTCATCTGGACGGCAGTTGTGGTATACCAGGGCATTTCCCTTGGCATTCTCGTCATGGCTTCCTTGACCTTCAAACCAAGCCTGCATCTAGACTTCCCGGTAGGGTCACATTAAGAATTCAAAGGGAGACTGTTACAGCTTACTTTGGTTGGCCTCAATAGAATCATTGGTGTCCTCATAAAAGGGAGACAGAGTGCAGCTTGACTACAAAAGAGAAGGTCATGTAATAGCATGGAATGCAGACATTGGTATGGAAGCCAGCACACCAGCAGCTCCAAAGCCAGGAAAAAATGAGTAGACGTCCCACTGGAGAATCAGCCTTGCCCAATCTTGATTTTACCTTAGACCCGCTACAGACTTGTTTGGGAATTGAAGATAAGCATCTATCACTTTGGGCTCCTAAATTTATGGCAATTAGCTACAGTGGCAATAAGAAACACACAACCCTAGAACTTAGCAGTGGTGTCCAGAATCTTCCATCCCTTCCAAAATCCTTGCACCAAATCTGCTTCCTTCTCCTAGTTAAGACAGTTCTGACATGGATACCCCGCCAATCTTGAGACACAGCCACCCAGACAAAGCTTATGAATGGCTCTTGAATGAACATTTTGAAATTCTGTTGCTGTTGACTTTCTTGCCACCTCTCACCTTCAGGTTAAACACTGTTGTTTGCCTAGAAAGAGGAATAGAGCCACCGGCCTCTGAAGTTCTCTCCAACCGAAGGTTACTATGGTTTGATCTTCTGAAAAATACTCAAAACTTTGAACATCATTCTTCCCAAGGGTCAACATCTGTACCGTACAGTGCAGAGTGGCCTCGAAGGAAAAGGTACCCTGGTGCTATGGAGGAAGAACTCCAGCCAATTTGGCAGACATTATTTTTAAAAACCTAATAACTGTGTGTTCACTTTCACTTACTTCTGAGAACTTACTATAATCAGATTAAGCCAGATGTGCACAAAGATGCATTTTTCAAAGGTGTTGATTGCAATTCAGCTCATAGCTGCGAAAATGAGAACTAGACAAAAATCTAACAAGACATCTAGCAAGTATACCATGATACCTTTTTATAATTGAATGATGTCATAAAAATTAATGACATGGGAAATACATGAAATTATGAAGAGAAAGAATCAGGTTATAAAACAATGCTTGTTAGCTTCCTACATGTACATATACAGAAGTAAATTATTGGAATGGCGTACATTGCAATGTTTAAAAAAATGGTTATTTCTTGGCCAGATTAGTGGTCACTTGTAGGTTTGTTGTTTTTTTTTTAAACCCTTGCCTAAGCAGGTGAGAGATCTGCCTCCAGATTGCACCACCATCCCTGCCACCCACTGGACTCTCTCCCTCCAAGACTCACTCTGTCACCCAACCCCACATACCTAAACATCCTTGTCATGGCCAGCCCTCCCCAGCAACCCCAGCAGACCACATAGACACAGGTGCAAACCACACCAGTTGGAAGAACAGGCACAGGCACAACCCACACCAGCTGGAGGAACAGACTACATAGACACAGGCATGACCCACACCAGTTGGAAGAATAGGCTACATAGACACAGGCATGACCTGCACCAGCTGGAAGAACAGACTACATAGACACAGGCATGACCCATACCATTTGGAAAAACTGATGAGTAAATGCTAGTGTAAAAATACATTCAACAACCGAAAGAGAGATATGGAACCACCAGAACCTAGTGATCCTACAACAGCAAGACCTGAACATTCCAATGCAGCTGAAACACAAGAAAACAACCTTAAAAATAACTTCATGAAGATGATAGAAGCCCTTAAAGAGGAAATGAAAAATTGCCTTAAAGAAATCGAGGAAAAGATAAACAAACAAACAAAAAATTGAAACCAATAAATCCCTTAAAGAAAGTCAAGAAAAAATAATCAAACAAGTGAAGGAAACAGTTCAAGTCTTAAAAATTGAAATAGAAATAATAAAGAAAACACAAACTGAAGTATTCTAGAAATGGAAAATCTGGGTAAGGGAACAAGAACTACAGATGCAAACATTACCAACATAATACAAGAGATAGAAGACAGAATCTCAGGCATTGAAGACATGATAGAGGAAATAGATTCATCAGTCAAAGAAAATGTTAAATCTAATAAATTCCTAACACAAAATCTGGGACACCATGAAAACCTAAGAATAATAGGGATAGAAGAAGGAGAAGATTCCCAGCTCAAAGGCACAAAATATATTCAACAAAATTACAGAAGAAAACTTTCCCAACCTAAATAAGGACACGCCTATAAAGGTATAAGAAGCTTACAGAACACCAAATAGGCTGGACAAGAACAAAAAAGTCCCCTTATCACATTATCAACACACTAAACATACAGAATAAAGAAAGAATACTAAGAGCTGCAAAAGAAAAAGGATAACTAACATATAAAGGGAGACCTATCAAAATTACACCCAACTTCTCAATGGAGACTCTAAAAGCCAGAAAGAAGGCCCTTGACACACATTTCACAGACACTAATGGACCACGGATGCCAACCCAGACTACTATACCCAGCATAACTTTCAATCACTATAGACAAAGAAAACAAGATATTTCATGATGAAACCAGATTTAAATAATACCTATCCACAAATCCAGCCCTACAGAAAGTACTAGAAGGAAAACTTCAACCCAAGGAAGCTAGCTACATCCACAAAAATGCAGGAAATAGATAATCTCACACCAGCAAAACCCAAGGAAGGGAAACACACACACACCACCACCACCACCACCAAAACCAAAAAATAACAGGAATTAACATCACTGGTCATTAACATCTCTTAATATTAGTGGACTCAATTTGCCAATAAAAAGACACAGGCTAACAGAATGGATATGAAAACAGGATCCATCCTTCTCCTGCATATAAGAAACACACCTCAACTTCAAAGACAGAAATTACCTCAGAGAAAAGGATTGGGAAAGATTTTCCAATCAAATGGACGCAAAAAGCAAGCCAGTGTAGCTGTCCTAATATCTAACAAAATTGACTTCAAAAATTAATCAAAAGAGATGGAGAAGGACATTTCATATTCATCACAGGAAAAATCCATCAAGATGATGTCTCAATTCCAAACATCTATGCCCCAAATACAAGGGCACCTACATATGTAAAAGAAACGTTACTAAAGCTTAAATCACATATCAACAAACCCCACACATTAATAGTGGGAGACTTTAGCCCATGCCTATTTATTAAAATATGTCCACAATGAGTATCCTACTTATAAAATCCAAATAAAAAATGTTCATTTACACATGGAAAAACTGGATCTTTAGTCCAAGAATCAGACTCAGGACTCCCATCTTGAGTTCCATTAATACCAGCTGCATGGCCATGGGGAAGACAACTCATTTCTTAGAATCCAATGTCATAATTTAAAAAAAATGGTAGAAATGTGTATACTTAACCAAGGGAGGTGGTGGAGTGGAGAGATATGTGGTGCCCATTCCTGCTTTGATGAGATTATTTGTGCTTTTATCTAAGTACTAGGCATTGATCTTGGTTTTTTGAGAAAAGATAAGACCTTTTGTTTTGTATTGTTTTTCGAGACAGGGTTTCGATGTGTAGCTTTGGAGCCTGTCTTAGATCTTGCTCTATAGACTAGGCTGGCCTCGAACTCACAGAGGCCTGCCTCTGCCTCCCAAGCGCTGAGATTAAAGGCGTGCACCACCACTACCCGGCAACACCATTTTTCAAATGTCAAAAATTATTGACTTAGATCCTAAATGTCTTCTGCCTTCCACTGTGGCATTCTTTGACCTGTTTCCTATGATTTTCCTATTTGCTGTTCCTATCTTTCAAAAACTATTCAAATTCTGCCCTGCTCAGAACGGTGCCATCTCTAAGTGGACATGAGAAAGGGCAGAAGTCTTGGAAAGATGATGATAAAGTTTCTCAGGCAGATTCAGGCACACAAATGCAGCATGCTAAGGGCTTTTCAAGCCTGGATTTGGGCACCCATCCACCATTCTGATGCCTACTTGGTACCCTCCATGAGTGAGGTCTATGGCATCCGTTTGAATCTTTCTTCCATTAGTCTGTATTTTCAGCAGGTAGACTAGATCCATCATCCTGAGTTTTCCTCATCCTTTTGTTTACAGCCAAAATTAACAGCCACACAGTGGAAGGAAAATTCCCCCCAGAAGACATAAGACCTACTCATCTCGTCAGTATCCAAGTCTTAGCCTGAGTAAGCCTGACCCCGCACTCACGTACCCACTGGAGGCAGCTTCTGTTGGCTGAGGATTCATGTCCTTCCAAAATGCACATGATGGAATCTAATTGCCATCAGCACAGGGAGGTCAGGCCTTTAGGAAATAATCAGGTTCTGAGGGGAGAGCCATCACCAGTAGGACTCTCACCCTTATGAAGAGGCTTTAGGAACATTCCTTTGCTCTTTCACCATCTGAAAACACAGCAAGAAGATGTCATCTAGGAAAGCAGAAAGCTGGGACTGGTTCAGCTGATGTGAGCACTGGCTGCCCTTCCAGAAGACCTGGGTTTGATTCCCAAAACCCACATGGTAGTTTAAAACTGACTGAAACTCCAGTTCCAGGGGATCTGAGGCCCTTTCCTGTCCTCCACAGGACTGTGTATGTGTTGTGCACATACGTGCATGCATGCATACATACCAACTTTGAAGCACTGGAACAGGCATGTATCACCATATCTGAGCCACAGCCACCAAGTTTCAAGCATAAGTGATAACATGTTTAGATTTTACTAGGGCAATCTTAACTGAGGGAGTTAGAAACAACACCCCCACCTAAGGAGCGAAGTCTCTCTGTGCCCTGAACTGGTCAGGACACACAGGAGCAAAGTTAAGAGGCCAGGCTTCAGTGCAGCAAGCAAAACTCTGCGTTGTCTTTTCCTGACCTCTGGTGAATTAAAATTCTGGATCCAGACCTTGGACCACTTGTTGTAACCTGATTAGTGGCTCCCCCTGATATCTCCTCATGGCTGGAGGGACTTGCTGCACACACTCTGTGGCAGCAATCAGAACCTATCTCACCCAAGTTCCACAGGACACCTGTGTGATTGCACCCTGCTCCTGCTGAGCACAGCCTGCTTGTCTAGACCTCCTTCCCACCTGCCTGAGTTGTCTGAGCACCCCAGTGTGTGTATGCTCAGGGTCTTGGCCTCCCAATCTGTTCTGTCTGAAATCAGCCAAGCCCTCATTCTGGCTCCATGTCAAACCTCTCCTAGCTAAAATTGTAATGACATTGCCAACAACCATGAATCAACTCAATAGCCATCTGCAATCTGTAGTCTCAGATACATCCCAAACTGGCTCCCCGGGGAAAGAAAACGGAGGAAGCTTGGACCCTAAACCCTTTGCTTATGACTTGAAGTCTCCTCTGGCACCTCTGGCCCATAAGCTCCTCTGCTTCTGCCCAACAAACAAAGGCACCATCTGCTGACTCATGGAGAGCCAGCGGCAGGAAGTCATCCTCTTGGCCGAGAGTCATAGCACTGTGTAATTTTGGGAAGCACTCTCCTCTCATCTGTACTTGGAGCTAATACTGTTGGAACAGTCGATGCTTATGGTGGAAAGTTAGGGCCGCGCCTGTTTACCAGGAAGAAAGCCCCTCCGCCCGCCGTAGCTGGTCACAAACTCACCTGCAGAGCCGAGAAGGATGCAAAGCTGGCCGCCATCTCCATCAACTTGTCCTTCTACCTAGACAGAGTTAAAGGCAGGTGGATTCCAGGAGTCTTTCTTGCCCTTACTTCCCCCAACCGTCCCATTTTCCCTTCCTTCCTCACCAGGAGATCCCTAGCTTCATGTTCACAGACAATTACACCATCAATCCATGATGGCCATTTTCCTGGAGTCATCCCAGTAGGATGTACGACTGCAGGTTCTCTCGTTCTGTGAGGACTGTGACAGGTCGGCAAGTGGTAAGCAATCTCAGATCACTTTGTCAGTCTCCACGGCACCATGAACCATCTCCCGCTGGCACCTCAGCCCCCATCTGCTTCCATTTTCTTCTTGTCGTGTCAATCACATGCCTCCATTTCATCAACCCCACGTGGCTCAAACTGACCAAGGAGACCCAACCTATCTTAAAGAACTCTTAAAGTTCTAGGAGAAAAAGAAGCTGTTTTTGTGTCGCACGGCAGGAGCCATGTGAGCCCGTGCAGATGCTACATAGAAAACAAAGCAAGTCTTAATATGAAGCCAACAGGAAAAAGCATAGAGGAGACTCTGGAAAGTGCCTGGGGTTTGGTCCCCTAGAAACCTTAAGAAGAGGGTTTTAAAAGAGGGATAGGGGTAGTAGTAGTGTGCTTGGATGATTAGGAAAGTAAAGCAGGTCAAGGAACTAAGTTTAGCAAGCATGTGGTCTCAGGTGGCACTGCTTTAGCCTGACCCCACAGAGAACCCCACAGTAGAGACTGTACTTCAAGTTGATCAGTTAGTAGCTTGGACAACTCCTGGAATAAAGAGACGTGTAACTTCCCAGGCAGATGAGAACGCCACAGACTGTCCCCACTCAACACTGTCACTCTGTAGGAAATGGAGTGCTATCTGTGAACAGTGACTCTGGGCAGGACATCAAGATAGCCTCTTCAGGGGGAGCCAGAAAGTCCCAGAGAAAATAGCAGTGTTAGGAGCATGAACCGTGGTTCACATCACTTCTCCTCTCTCAGTGGCTGTATTTTTCTGGGACAGTACTTATTATCACTTTAAGTGGTGGAGTTGTGACTGAGAATGGCTCCCATAAGCTCATATATTTGAATACTGGTGCACAGTTGGTGGAACTCTTTGGGAAGGATTAGGAGGTGTGGCCTTGTTGGAACAGGTGTGTCACTGATAGTGGGTTTGGGGTTTAAAAAAAAAAAAAAACTTGTGCCATTTTGAGTAAGCTCGCTTTCTGCCTTGTGGTTGTGTCTCAGGGTGCAAACTCTCTGTTACTGCTCTTATTCCATAGCTGCTGCCATGTTTCCCACCATGATGGTCACGGATTCTAACCTTCTGAAAGTAAGTCCCAAATTAAATGCTTTCCTTCATAAATTGTCTTGATCATGGTGTCTTAGCATAGCAAGAGAAGTAACTAAGACATTGGGTCACATTTCTTCCCTTGACAAGTAGTGATGCTAGCAATACCTATCGAATGAGAAATGCACATAAAGTATGCAGACAGAGGCTGCAGCAGGCATAGGGAAGGCAGCCTGAAGCCAGTTCCCAGGACATTTGATGAACTTATAATGACCTCAGAGCAAGTCCCTGTCCGCCTGTGCATGGAAAACGAGGGAAAAAAATAAACAAGAAGTCTCATGCATTACTGGGTCTTGATATTACCGGGAACAAATGTCCCAAGAGAGGCACTTTTGAGAGACACTTAGCCGGGGAGGGGGAGGGGTGTAATGAGAGAAGGATTGTTCCTTGGACATTCCCTGGAGTGGTTTCTGAGGGTTCCTTTTTAAAGGCAAACACTGTAAAACGTCCCCCTAAGGAGTGGCCTGCTGTACCAAGGCTCTGAAAACATGTAGATGGAATTTCTGGGATTGACGATATAGCAATCAGCTGTTGTTCTTTTTTCCAAGCAGGAGCCCCAAGGGGGTTGGCAGCAATCTCTTCTCAGAACCATGGATAAGCCGAGAGCAGCTGAAAGAGACTCTCCTGCCAGCCCCAGAGGTACAGATGACCAGGCAAGTGTCACAGCAGCCTGCACAAAGGGACACAACTGGCATTTAAGCTAACGATGCTTTCCAGCTCAGATCCCGTGCCCTTTGACCCCACACTATATTCCAATAGGTCAGAGCAGACCTGCTTGACTTCCCTAATGCGCATTATCCTCCCTGGTCAATAAAATTCCCTTCTGCCTCTGCGCTGACAATAGATGTGAAGGTCGGCTCATCCCCTCCAGCTGCAGTGGTATCCAAGCTGTCAGTGGGAATTTAAATTAAGGATATAGGTAATCATTTCACTGCTTTTAGGCAAAAGAGGAAGGATTTTATTGCTTTGGCTGTAATCACTTTCTCCTAAGAAAAGTGAAAAGATCTCCAGTCCCCCTGGGGGAACAATATTTTAAAGTGCCCAAGGGGGGCTAAAAACACATGGCAGCCTTAAGTGGTAAATTTGCCGAGAAGAAATTCAAGCCATTATGCATTTCTGGTTCAAGCCACCTTCTTCCTCAGCCTTCACTGTCACACAGCATCGTGTTTGGGGGACAGGAGGGAATCATGGTGGCAATGAAAAGACTTTTGAGCAGAAGGAAAGGAGTCACAGGGAAAGGAAGGGGCAAGGCTATGAAGGGATGATGCTGAAGAGCTGGGAGGGAAGAGAAGCCACAGTGAGACCTGAGGGCCTGGTCCCAGGCTGACTCTGCAGCTAGCCAGAGGGGGGACCCCAGTGGGTCCATTAAACTCTGGGACTCAGTGTTCTTATCAACAAAGTGATCTGAGGCCAACATTCTCCAAGATCCTTGCCACTTCCAGCGTTCTCTGAGCTCAAACGTAATTTTGGCTCATAGCTGTTTGGGGACAGGGCACCAGGGCTATTCCAGAGAGAGATGAGAGGCGCCGTTTGCCCTCAGCATTCCTAAATGTCTAAGGCTGAGCTGAACTGAAGTGCCACAGAATGTCCTGTCCAGCCTGCTTATTTTGAAGACGGAAAAAAACTCAAGTGGGTTTTCTACTTAGCTTTTAAAATAAAACGAAATTTCCTTTTAGGTCCCATTTTATTTTCTCCCTCTCTTCCTACCTCCTTTTTTTTTCTTGACCTCTGTTGTCAGCAAGAGAACTTCAAATTCAGCACAAATATTTCGAGATGACAGGGAGAAATAGCGCTCAGAGTCTATGTCATACTGCACCGATGGTGTCGGATATCCTGTTCTTGGAAGCTGAGCAGGATTGGGCCTGGTTAGTACTTGGGTGGGAGAAATGGTTCTCAGAGCAGCTATTGTGCTTTTTCAGTGCAGCCAGAACATTCACATTGTTTACTTTTTACAGGGAATTTCCAGCATAATTAAAGATTTAATTGCAAAATTCAAAACAAAGCAACGAATGCAACTAAGAGAAACGTGAGTTAATCCTCATTGTGAGAATTTCAGAACATGGCATCGAAGGCAGAAATGCAAACAAATAGATCAATTAATTGTAGTAACATAAAAATCCAGCAACCATCACACCCAACCTACCTAAGATTTATGATGGAAATGTACCATGGGGGTGGGTGGTAGACTAACCTCATTAGTATACAAAGGTTCCTTACACTTTCATCAAAAATATGAGCATACATTAAGAGAAATGAAGTATTTGAACAGGTAAGTCACAGAAGAAATAAAAACATCCCCCCTCAATCACTACCAACTAAATGTGAATTTAAAATGCTGTCAGATGTGTGTTGCTCATGAGGTTGACAAGATTTGTGTTCTATAGCGACTAGAGCAGCATAGGTCAGTGTGCTTAAATACTTCTGGGGAAACATGAACAGGTAGAGCCAGCAGCATGGCGCTGCATGCAAGCTGAGTATTTGCTTTGACCTGGATGCCTACCTGAGAAATTCCCTGTCCAGAATGTGTTTCAAGGAAGTGGTTAGGATGTCATACTAGAGCCCTTTCCCACACCTACTGTCTGTTCACTGGTTACATCTGAGCCACGGATGATAGGACACTCACTATGCAGACCCCTAGTGGTATTACAGAATATATATGGCTTCCCCTCCATCCTGGATCCTTCAATCACCAACAACATTGTGGGAAACAAACTCCATGTTATTTGTCTGCTCAGCCTGCTATAACAAAAGTACCACAGGCTTGGGGGCTTAAAATGACGGAAAGGACTTTCTCACAATTTCAAAGGCCAGAAATCTAAAACCAAGGTACAAGGCATCTTCCCATCTTGTGGATTGTTACCTCCTCACTTCTTTGCATAGAGAAAGAGAGAGATCACTGGTGACTTTTCCCTTAAGGACACACCTATCAGAATCACATCCCAATGACCTCATTTAAAAACACTATAAATATAGTAAGTCCCAGTACATCCACTTTGAAAGCTGGAGTTTCAGCATATGAATTTGAGAGAACAACATTCTGTCCATGATACTCTGCTTGCACAAGATTTGTTGCTTCTTCAGTTGCTCACTTAGCCAATACCGATGAGGCAACTATCATCACAGAGCAATGCACTGTGTCTGGGATGTGTGTTTGGTACACTTATCTTTTCCCATGACCTACGAGGGTTCACGAATTGGTACAAAAACTGCTTGTGAATGTTCTCAGCATCTTTAAACATAGTTGCCCAAACTTGGAAGCAGCCAAGATATCCCCTTGTAGTTAATGAATAAATGAACCAGAAGGGGCTCATGATGGAGTATTATTTAGTGTTGAAAAAAAAAATGAGCTAACATAATTACATATTACCAAATGAAGTAGTGCAATCTGAAAATCTATATACTATATGATTCTAACTATATAACATCCTGGAAATGGTAATGCTGGAGAGACAGGGAAAAGACAAATCATAGCTGGGAGCTAGTGGAGAGAAGAGATGGAGAGCTGGAGCCAGCGAGGGGTACTTTTAGGACAATGACACTGTTCTGTGTGACAGTGGAGTGCTGAATACTTGTCATAATGCATTTGTCAAAACCAATTGAATGTGCAACTTGGAGTGAGACCTCATGCAAACTCTGAATGCTAATTAATGACCCATCGGTTTGTCAGTTTGCAAGAAATACACCACACTCATGCAAGGTGTAAAGAGGAGGACGGGGAGGGGAAGTGTGAGACCTCCCTTTGGGAACTTTGTACTTCCTTCTCATTCCTCAGCAAACTTCAAACTACTCAAAAATAATACTTACTGACTTATTTTAAACATTTGTGTAGAAGAGTAGAAGACACTGTTCTCCACATCCCTCTACCCCTCTGTGCCCCAGGCACTGAAAATGCTTGAGAAGCTCCAGATGTGGGTATTTTCACTTTGGACCCTTGCCCTGGCCACTCCTGTGGGGCTGACTTTCCTCTGTGCAGGCCATACACACTGGACACAGCTTGGGCTCAGCTCCCTGTGACAACACCTCTTAAATGTTGTTCTGTAGAGAGCTTCAGCTAGTCACCATGTTTATCCCATCAGAGGTCAGAGCAGGAGTGAAGAAAAGATTGACTGGAGTTCCGTGTGGTACAGCAAGTCAGCCCAGGATGCACCTTGGGAAGAGGATGACCCGCCTTTCTTATGCCATCTTTGTTCTCTAAATGTCCCAGAGGCAGGAGACTTGGTCACTTACAGAATGACTTCACTCATAGGTCAGTGGCAGGGAGACACAAGGGAGGCTGAGAAAGAGCTCTGAGGAGTTAAGCTAGTTGTTCTTGAAAATTTCTTTTCCAATTCATGCATAGAGACCCCTTGTCTTTCAGAAGAGAAAAATGCGAGTCTTTGCTTTGCTGCTTTATGAATGCAGCCAAGAATCTGTTTCATAACATGAAGATCATAATTTCAAAGCCCTTTCTATTCCAGCCCAGCACCAGCCACTCTCCCCGGTCATCAGACCTTCACATGGGCATGGCAAGGCGCATTTCCTCATGTCCAGTTGGCAGCTTGGCTGACCCTGGCTCCTCACCCCATCCTCCTGTCCCACTGCTGGCTCTCTGGCCAGTGTGCAGAAACATTTCATCTGGCCCAGAAGGGCATGGCATGAGGGGACCATCCTGCTTCCACTTTTCTCTTGGTCACACAGATCCCGGCTTTCATTGCCAATACCATTCTGTCCCTTAGGGGAAGTGACAAACTCACTTTGAAGAAGACCCAGTGATGTTCTCACATACAACAGCCAAACTGGCTTCTGGTTATTAGAAATTTATTGTAGACATTGGAACTTCAAAAAAAAAATACTGTAACTGCAAGGGTCTACCTTCATGTCTTAGCTAAGTCCTAGGCCCTTGTCGTGTCCTACAACTAGATTCATGGTATATAGGAGTCACTCCTATTGGAGAATGATATGACGGGGAGATAGTTATGATGTCAGAGGCCAAGCCAACGTGGCATTTCTCTAGCTGTCATGGAGAGAACTAGTCTGTACCTTTTCAAGGGTAAAATTACTTCACTGTAGTAATAATGAATGTTATTCTAAGTAGCCTTTGTTAATTAACCTCCCAAGCACCTAAGTTCCTCTGAGTAACAATTTAGACACATGTATACTAGCAAGACTCACACAGCTTATTATCTACCCTATTCAGGCTCCATGTAACCAATGGGAGCTGGATTTCTAGTTCATTAACAGTATTGCACCAACTCAGGTACACTTGAGCATTGAATACTTCTGTATCTACAAACTCATAACCCAAATTGCAAATACGTCCTTTGAACAAGGGCTGCAAAGCCAGTGCCAACAGAACTTTGGATTGACATGGCCTGTCTCCACAATCCAGACCGATCTGCCTCAAGCAGCTGAGCAGTCAGAGAGGACTGTGTGACGAAGGCTTTCTGTTTTGTTGCGAAGATGCATGGCTGTGAATCAGACCCTTCTTCCCTCATGTCTAGAAAACAGTATTCTAAGACTGGTGTATTCAAATAGCTAAAACACTTCCTTTCCAAGTTGTTTGTGAGAAGGAAGAGTTATGTTAGGAAAGCTCTAGAGGCTGCTAAGTTAGGGCAGCTATGAGAAGGTTTGCACAGGGAGGAAGTGCGTGCCGTCCTCTCCAGAACACAGATGCATGCAGCCCTACTGATTAAGTTGGCCCTCACTGGCTCTGGCCACAACTTTTATAGTCACATCTCTGGCTCCATTAACCACTGTCTATGTGTCCAGTTGTGTTAGCAGGTGACAGACTGGATGGGAGACGAGATTCCACAGCCAGTAAAAGTCTTCTGTTCTGCCAAATCTCCTGGTTCCATGGGTCTGGCTTTTTTGTGCCAATCAGTTTTATTGACATAATTATTTGTCCCAGTTTCAGTATGTAATTGGATAATTTTTTTTCTCTGTGACTGTGAGTCCATTATTTCTCTTTGATGTTAATTGTATGGAAAAGTTGGGAGGATAACTCTGTTTTCTTCTCTATCTAAAAGGAAGCAGGAATGAAAGTCACAACGAGGAAAAGGAAAGAATCTGATTAGTCAAATGTGGTTCGGGAAGATAAATGAGTGTCATCGATTGTGTGAGAGGATTCAATTCCTGGGTGATCCTAGCACTCAGAATCGCAGGTCAGCACAGGCCGTGTTTAGTGTCCCACAGCAGATCAGCGTTGATCTCAAAACACGAACTGGTCAGAGTGCCTGGTGGGGAGGGGGACTCGATGTCCAACCTGCTTTACGCAAGGACTGTCCTCCTTTGTGTTCACTGATGGCCATTTCAGATGTGAGAAACATCCAGATGCAGAGTGCTGAGGTTGCTACACATACAGTTTTGCCCTCTGCACCCCGATGAGTCTGTGCCACTGAGAACTGGCATTTCAGAGGCCAAAGAGAAAACCCTGAAAAAGACACTCCACTACTTGCATTTTCATTTGTTTGCCATAGAAATATTCCGCAACCTCGAGTTCACAACTCCTTCTGGCTATTAAATATTTGCTATGAATCTCTTGTTATTCAGCTATGAATGTTTCCCCCCCCCCTGAAGTCTGCCCATTATTACCTGAAAAAGAATCCTGAAAAAATAGTTCTACCAATCCCAGGCTATTAAGGCAAGAACTTCTCAATTAGCAAAACAGTGATTAGAAATTGAAGAATAGTTCTATGGAATTCTTCTTAAAATACCTAAACTCAAGTCATAACAGGAAGTTAAACAGGAGTTCATTAGTGTTTCTGTGCTGTAGATGGAGTGATAATTAGTATATCATACAGAGACCTGGATGGTCACACATAACCACACACACAACAGAAGCCTTTTTTCATTTTCATATAATGATCAGCTTCTCACTTAATTATCATATCTAGCCCATCCTTGTGGGAGCATACCACAGTGTATTGAGTGCTTGATTGACGAATGATTTACACTATGCTATATTTACTTTATGGCTAAAGATCATGATCATAGCCATTTAGAAACTTATCTGTGCAGTTTGCTTGTTGTGCCAAATCAATCAAAATATTTCTCCCAGTTTTCCTGTAATGGCTTTACTAAAGCGATTTAAATATTCTGCCATTAGTTATCCAAATCGGACAATTTGTTTTCTGAAGCCACAAAAGAATTTTAAATTTTGTGAGTGGGTAGAGATGATATCAAACCTCGCACACAGAACTCTATTTTCATTTTCCATAAGGAATTTCTCTGCACTTTGCTCTATAGATGATTTATATGATGTAATAGTAAAAAGGGAAGGCTCTTGATGAAGTTTAACAAACAGGGTGTTTGGCTAAGCTGGGCTCAGATGTTTCTAATAAACAGAATTACCAAATGAAATTTTACCCTAAACTAAAGTTTCCTCCTCTGTATTACACAGGTGCTGGGGAGAAATTTAAGGGAATGGAGGGAAAGCAGTGTGAGAGAGGTACACAAATCGACTTGAAAACTGAATTTATAATTACTACTTATAGCTGAAGCCATTGGAAGGATCATATGCTCCAAACATTGCACTGGCTAGTTTTGACACAAACTAGAGTCACCGGGGAAGAGGGGACCTTCATTGAGAGATTACATCCATCACACTGGTGTGTTGACATGTCTGTGGGGCATTCTCTTGATTGCTGGGAGGGCCTAGCCCACTGTCAGTGATCCATACCTGGACAGGTGGACCTGAGATGTAAAAGATGCAGCTGAACAAGCCAGAGAAAGCATGCTAAGGAGCAGCATCCCTCTCTTCCCTGGGGTCTCTAGTTCACTGCCAGTCTGCCGGCCCCCACCTTGAGCTCCTGCCTTGACTGGCTTCAGGGCTAGGCACCAATCTGTGAGAAGAGCAGAATATCACTAGGAGTCATTTCATTGACTTTGTTTTCTTTCTTTTTTTTTTTTTTTTTTTTTTTTTTGTCATTCATGTTTCGTTCTATCCTAGGTTTCTGGGGTATCCTGCTTCTGGGTCCTGGCCCTCAGGGGTGAGCTCCCTCTCAGGGTACGGGGCTCCAGCTGTGCCAGTCATCAGTTGGTCACTCCTACAATTTCTGTGCCATCTTTACCCCCAGGATGTCTTATAGGAAAGATAAATAGTAGGTAGAAGGGTTTGCGGCTCGTTTGGTGTCCCAGACCCTCCACTGGACGTCTTACCTGGTTACAGGAGATGGCTGGTTCAGGCTCTATATCCCATATTGCTAAGAATCTTAGTTATGATCATCCTCATATACTCCTGGGATTTTCCATTGCTCAAGGATTCAATCTCATCCCAGAGATGCCACCAGTTCCCAGTTGTTTCTCCAGGTACTCCATCCATCCATCCTCCGCCTCCCCCCCCCCCCCCCGCCCCCCTGATCCCTCCTGTCCCATCCCCATTCCCCATTCCAGGTCTCACTCTGCATCCACTGGCAATGTCCATTCTATTTCCCCTTCACAGTGAGCTTCATGCATCCTCCCTTGAGCCCTCCTTGTTACTTAGCTTCTCTGGGTCTATGGATTGTAGCACGGTTATCTTTTACTTTATGGCTAATATCCACTTATGAGTGAGTATATACCATGTTTGTCTTTCTGGGTCTGGGTTACCTCATTCAGAATGATCTTTTCTGGTTCCATCCATTTGCCAATAAATTTACTGATGTCATTATTTTTAACAGGTGAGTAATACTCCATTCTGTAAATGTACCACATTTTCCTTATTTATTCTTTGGTTGAGAAACATCTAGGATTGTTTCCTGTTTCTGGCTATTACAAATAAAGCTGCTATGAACATAGTTGTGCAAGTGTCCTTGTGGTATGGTGGTATATCCTTTGGGTATATGCCCAGGAGTGGTATAGCTGGGTCTTGAGGTACATTGATTACCAATTCTCTGAAAAACCGCCGTATTGATTTCCAAAGTGACAGTACAAGTTTGCACTCCCACCAGCAGTAGAGGAGTGTTCACCTTGGTCCCCTCCAGCATGAGCAGTCCCTTGTGTTTTAGATCTTAGCAATTCTGACAGGTGTAAGGTAGAATCTCAGAGTTATTTTGAGTTGCATTTCCCTGATGGCTAAGGATGATCAACATTTCTTTAAGTGTTTCTTGGCCATTTGAGATTCCTCTGTTGAGAATTCTCTGTTTAGATCTGTACCCCACTTCTTAATTGGATTATTTGGTTTGTTGATGTCTAGTTTCTGGAGTTATTTAAATATTTTGGATATCAGCCCTCTGTCAAATGTGGAGTTGGTGAAGATCTTTTCCCATTCTATGGGCTTCCTTTTTATCCTATTGATGGTGTCCTTTGCCTTACAAAAGTGTTTTAGTTTCATGAGGTCCCATTTGTTAATTGTCTATCTTAGTGCCTGCTCAATTGGTGTTCTGTCTAGGAAGTTGTTTCCTGTGCCAATGCATTCAAGACTGTTCCCCACTTTCTCTTTTATCAGGTTCAGTGTATCTGGATTTATGTTTAGGCCTTTGATCCACTTGGACTTGAGTTTTATGCAGGGTGATAGATAAGGATCTGTGGTGGTATTGTGTTCCCCAAAATATTGTGCACACTAATAAACTTATCTGGGGTCAGAGAACAGAACAGCCACTAGATACAGAGGCTAGAAAATGGTGGCACTCACGCCTTTAATCCTAGCACTCCAGAGGCAGAAATCCGTCTGGATCTCTGTGAGTTCAAGGCCACATTGGAAACAGCCAGGCATGGTGACACACACCTTTAATTCCAGAAAGTGAGCCTTTAATCCCAGGGAGTGATGGCAGAAAGCAGAAAGGTATATAAGGCGTGAAGATCAGAAACTAGAAGCTTTTAGCTGGTTAAGCTTTTAGGCTTTTGAGCAGCAGTTCAGCTGAGATCCATTTGGATGAGGACTCAGAAGCTTCCAGTCTGAGGAAACAAGATCAGCTGAGGAACTGCCGAGGTAAGGAAGCTGTGGCTTGTTCTGCTTCTCTGATCTTCCAGCATTCACCCCAATAACTGGCCTCAGGTTTGATTTTATTAATAATTACCTTTAAGATTCATGTTATAAGGATCTATTTGTATTCTTCTACATGTTGACATCCAGTTATACCAGCACCATTTGTTGAAGATGCTTTCTTTTTCCATTGTAAAATTTTGGCCTTTTTGTCAAAAATCAAGTGTTCACGAAAGAATATACCTTTTTCTCAGCACCTCAAAGCAAGTCTCAACAGATACAAGAAAACTGAAATAATCCTCTGTATCCTATCAGACCACCATGAATTAAAGTTGGATTTCAACAACAACAGAAACAACAGAAAGCCTGCATACTCATGGAAACTGAGCAACTCTCTACTGAATTAGCACTGGGTGAAGGAAGAAATAACGAAAAAAATAAAGACTTCCTAGAATTCAATGAAAATGAATGCACAACCTACCCAAATTTATGGGACACAATGAAAGCAGTGCTAAGAGGAAAGTTCATAGCACTAAGTGTCTGCATGAAGAAATTAAAGAATTCTCAAACTAGAGACTTAACAGCACACCTGAAAGCTCTAGAAGAAAAAGAAACAGACACACTCAGGAGGAGTAAATGGTAGAAAATAATCAAACTGGGGCTGAAATCAATACAATAGAAACAAAGAGAACAATACAAAGAATCAATGAAACAAAGATTTGGTTCTTTAAGAGAATCAACAAGATAGATAAACCCTTATCCAAACTAACAAAAAGGCAGAGAGAGAATATCCAAATTAACAAAGTCAGAAACAAAAAGGGGGATGTAACAACAGACATTGAGGAAATCCAAAGAATCATTAGTTCATACCTCAAAAACGTGTACTCCACAGAACTGGAAAATGAAAAAAAATTTTTTTTCTTTCTTTTCCTTTTTTTTTTTTTGAGACAGAGTTTCTTTGTGTAATAGCTCTGGCTGCCCCGGAAGTTTGTGGACCAGGCTGACCTCAAACTCACAAAGATTTACCTCCTCCCACGCACTGGGATTAAAGGTGTGCATCACCATTGCCTGGCCCAACAACTTTATTGATAGATAACACTTACCAAAGTTAAATCAAGATCACATAAACAATTTAAATGGATACAGTCAGAAACATCCTGTTCTCGCTGTTAGGAGTCATACAAGAAGACCAAGTTGTACAACTGTAACAGATGCAGGGGACTTAGGTCAGTTCCATGCAGGCTCCCTGGTTGTTGGTTCAGTCTCTGTGAGCTCCTATGAGCCTGGGTTAGTTGGTTCTGTGGGTTTTATTGTGATGCCCTTGACCCCAATGGCTCCTACAATCCTTCCTCTCCCTCTTCCCCAGGATTCCCCAAGCTCCACCTCATGTTGGGCTGTGGGTCTCTGCATCTGTGTCCATCAGTTGCAGGGTGTCTTAGTTAGGGGTTTTTATTGTTGTGAAAAGAAATCATAAATAAGATGATTATGGTTTATAAGTGACATTCACGTGTCAAGTTGATAAGGAGTCAGTTGTGCTGATTAGTTTATTTTTTTTTCCAACTATATACATACTAAATTTGCCTAGGAAGAGGGAAAACCTCAACTGAGGAACTGCCTCCATAAGGGTGATCTGTAGGTAGATCTATGGGGTACTTTCCTGATTAATGATCAGGTAGGGGGTCCCAGTCCACTACAGGCAGTGCCATACTTGGGCGTGTGAGCCTAAGATGTATAAAAAAGGTCGATGAGTAAGCCATATGAAACAATCCAGGAAGCAGTGTTCCTCCAGCTCCTGTCTCCAGGTTCCTGCCTTGAGTTCCTGCGCTGACTGCCTTGGTAATGGACTGCACCCGGTAAGCTGAAATAAACCTTTTCCTTCCCATGTTGTTTTTCATCAGTGTTTTATCACAGCAACAAAGATGCCAACTAAAACAGAAAGAAAATAAGGGCTTTCTGGAAAAGTGCTATTGAAAATAAAGTGAAAGAAAAAAAGGAAATACTTAATTGAATGGGGCATGATTTAGAAATAGAGTGTGCAAATGTGGACGTAAGAAACCATGTAAACAAAGGCTCTGTATGTTCGGGAGGAAATACAGCATTTGAAAATGCAGAGACATCGAGTGCAGTCAGTGCACAGTGAAAAATGGGATAGGATTGGTAAGTGGGACTTACAGAAAAAAAACGGGTGGAGGGCAAGTCATGCACACCTTGTTTAAGCATTCTGGTCTTTATTCTAAGAGCAATGAAAGGCCACTAAAGGGGTTCTTTAAGCATGATCACATTTGCATTTAGATTACCCTGGCTTTATGCAAGAAATGAACTGGAAGAGGCCAGTTATTGAGCCAGCTAAGTTACCCAGGTGATAGATAATGGTAGCTTGGATCAGAATAGGATGAGAGAGAGGGAGGCAAGTAGACAGATTCAAGGTATGTGAATATTAGGCTTGGTGAAGGATTATCATCAAGTAGAGAGGTATGCAAGGTAAATTACCCTGTTTTCTCATTTGCATAACAGTGTTCTGGTTTGAATGTGAAATCTTCCCCTCTGGGTTCATGTATTCAGATACTGGGTTCCCAGCTGGTGGTGAGGCTTAGGAAAAGTGTGGTCCCCTTAAAAGATAGAGTCTCCCCAGAGGAGGTGGGTCTTGGGGTCTGTAGCAGGGCTTACTTCCTGTCCAGCTTCTGCTACCTGTTCCTGAAATGTGATCAAACCACCTCCTCACATTCTCACTGTCTTTTGCTGATATGCATTCCTTGCCAAGATAGACTGTCTCCCTCAGCTGTGAGCCCCCAATAAACTTACTCTTTCTTAGTTACTTGTCAGATATTTTATCATTATCACACACACACACACACACACACACACACACACACACACACACAACTAAAACAGAGAATATTGGTACCAAGAAATGGGATCACTGCTGTGATAAACTTACTTGTATGGTTCATAGGTCTTTAGAACTGGTTGATGGGAGGAATGTTAAAATCATTGGAGCTGTAGGGCAAGAGAAGCCTTAGAATGCCATGAAAAAGAACCTGATGGGCCATGATAGTAGGGTTCTATAGGAATCTAGTCATTAAATATAGTGCTCAAGCTCATGAAGCTTCAGAAGGGAACAAGAACTCTATAAGGAAATAAGCTTCAAATCATTTGCATTATATTCAGGCAAATAATATGGCTGCGCATGCCCACATCCTGACTATGAAAACTTAAATGAGATTAAATTCTAAAGTAATAGTCTGAACTCTTTGGTGAAGGAAATGTCAAGACAATGTAGCATCTAGGTTGTGGCATGGCTACTGCTCACTGCATTTACCCAGATTTCCAGTGAGACAGACAAGAAAGCAGAGCAGAAAAATATGAACAGAGAGTTTGGCAAGGACAGGAGTGTGAGCGCAGTTAAAGTTGAAGACAGGACAGGTATGCATAGCTAGGGACTAATTCCATTAAGAAGAAACCATGAATTTTGCATGGAGACAATAAGATGGATGCACAGAGGGCATGACTCCACTCAGCTAGAGATCCAGGGCACAACAGTGCAAATTAATTTTAAAGGAGAATGTCTGAAAAGATGAGCCTTCAGGGTACCCTGGGGAAAATGAATGCCTAGGAAAATGCCTTTACCAGGATTAGCCACCAAGGCACACAGGGACCATTGCAGTTGTAATCCAAGGGGACCAGGCTGTATCTCAAGAAGGCAGCAGAACTTGACATCATCCCTGGAGTGCTTATTTTGAAGACATGCAAGATGCAATAATGAGGTAGTCACAGAAGCTTGTGCTAAGGTTCCAGAAAGCCACTGAGACTAGAAAACATATGACAGCATTGGCTTCTCTGCCCAGAGTTCTGATGAAGTCTGTGCATGAAACTACAAAGAGGTCTAAGCTGAATTAGAGAGGCTACAGAATATCGGAGATACCAGAAACAAAGACTGCAGACGAAAACTGTAGGCACCAAGTAAACACAATGTAAGAGAGAGACCTTGTCTTAGTTGTTTTATATTGCTGTGATAAAGACAATAGCTAAAGACAAGTGGGGAAGAAAAGGGTTTGTTTCAGCTTTCCATTACACACCACAGTCCATCACTGAGGGAACTCAAGGCAGGAACTCAAAACAGGGCAGACGCGGGAACTGATGCAGAAGCCACGGAGGAGTGCTGCTTACTTACTGGCTTACTTGGTTTGCTCAGCTTGTTTTCTTACAGCACCCAGAACCACCAGCCCAGGGGTGGCACTGCCACTGTGAGTTGGTCCCTCTCACATCAATCATCAGACAAGACAATGCAGCGTAGGCTTAACTACAGGCCAGTCTGGTGGGGGCATTCTCTCAGTTGGGTTTCCCTATTGCCAACTGACCCTAGCTTGCACCAATTGGATACATAAGTAGTCAGCAGACCATGCATGCTGCAGGTCAGAGTTGGTGGAGTGGGTACTCTGATCCATAGGAGCCACCACAAGTGGTAGGACTTGGTGTTTGCCTCAGGGGTTTGGTCCTTTGGCTCAAGTTTTCATTACTCTCTTCTCAGTTTTCTCTTTTGGAATATGTATGGTTACTCTGTGCCACTGTACATTAAAGGTATATAACTGATGTTTAATTTAATAGGACCCCACACAAGAGATTATCTGGAGCCTCAGAAGAGGGCTTTTGAACTTTGTACTTTTGAATGGGGTTGGGACTATAAGTCTATGGGAACCTCTGAAGTCAGTCACAATTTGTTTTGCCTTATGAGCTGCTCATGAGCCTATAAGGCTGGAGTGGAATATTTTATACGAATATAGAATATTCTCTGTAGGCTGAAGACTTTGAGCACTTGGTCTCATGCTGGTGGTGCTGTCTTGGGAGGCTATGGACCCTTTTGTTGAAACCTCACAAAATAAGTGGGTCTCTGCGGGAAGCAGGGGAGTTCTTGATGTCTTATAGCCTCACCTTGCATCTTGGGCAGTCTTTACTTCCTATTCACTGAGCTGTGAGCATCAGCGGCAGCAAACTCCCTCTGCCCCAGAGGCGCCTGCCAGCATGCCTTCCCCACACTAATGCACTGTATAGTTTCAAACTGTGAAACCGACCTCCTCTCCCTTAAGCTGACTCTGGCCATGTATTCTATCCCCTCAGTGGAAAAGCAACTAGGAGAAGGGGGTGGCTGTGCTGTTCACTGAGCTTCAGACCTTCACAAGAGGATCAATTTGGGGAGGAGTATGACTGTATCTGGGGACAGGTTAAAGTTGAAATGTCCTTGAGCCATCCTAAAGAAGACACAAGTGAGTTCATAGCTTCCTAGGAAGAGAGGGGCTATTGAGAGACAGACAGACAACATCACTCTGGTAGGAGTAAAGTTGAAGTAGAGGACAGATATTAATAAGGTGTGTTTTTTTGTTTGCAGGAATACATAGAATGGGGGTGAGAAAAAAAAAAAGACTAAGACTCAGTCTTGCAGATTTTTAATGCTGATTGGGTAGAGGTAATTATGTAAGAAAATGATTTGCACAGAGAACCCAGATAGCTAGAAGGAATATAAGAAGACTGCAATGTTTCAACTTCAAGGAGAAAGTGGGCTGGTCAGTAGAGGAGGGACTGGCAAAAGATGAAAGAGTCCTGAAAAATCCTTACCCATCACATCTGGAGGCCGGAAGGCCGTTCCCAGAGCTGAGTCCCAGCACAGCAGGGTCTGAGACCAGCCTGAAGCAGGTCAAGGAAAGAGTAGGAGATAGGCACCTACCGGCCTCTGGTAGAGCAAACCATGTCAATTTATAAAGCCCTGAGAGGATCTGTAGAAATAATTAAGGAGAAAGTCTTTGTAAAAGTGTCAAGCCCAAGGAAATTCAGACTAAGAATGAGGTGTTAATGTTAATGTTAAATCTATACTAATCTCACACTGAAGCTTTGTTAGTATTCCATAAAGCCAACAAGCCTTAAATACCAAACCAAAATATGATCCGACTGCTTTTGTCAACTTAGAAACTAGCTCAGATCATCAAGCACTAACTAATTGCTTGGCAGCTGGCAAGCAACTGGTCAAGTCAGACGAATGTAGAGTCTTTGGTTCTAGGCCACCTCTGTAAATACAGATACACCATACATCTTCACAGGGAGGTGTTTCCTCTGGGCTAATGTCAGGGAAGGTAAGAGAATGCTTCCAGGAGAAGGGTGGCAAGAAGACCATAGGTAGCATAAAGGATGAAAAGCAACTGTGGGAAGCAAGGAGCATGGCCCCTCTAAAGCGGCCACTGCTAATCTGTCCCAACAGTCCTGGGTGATTCCAAAGATGTAGGGTTTAGTGTGAAAGATGCTGCTACGCCATTATATCAGAAACATAAAGATACTCTTGGTCTGTATATGACTGGCTTACATTTGTTCTTCAGCTATAAACTTGAACTTGATGGATGTTCAGGAACTCTTGCTTCCCTCAAGTCACTATGGGCTTCTGAGATGTAGAGTTGGTGCAGCTCTCAGGGCTAAAGGGTTTCAATGGGAAAGTGAGTAATCAGGTGAATAAAGAACATCTCATCAGTTCCCCAAATCTTTCTTCACAGTGTGTGGCATAACTAAGAATCTGCAAGTGTCACAAGAGTGTTTCGCTTTTCTAGGTTAAGAAAGCTTTGTTTTCATGCACTAAGAGCACCAACACAGAAACAATCCTTCCTTCAATATATATATATGACATCATCTAGTGGTATGTCAATTGCTGCTGATCAAGAGTGTAATAGCTAACACGTGCCATGCTTTAGTACCGGCTTATTCTCATTCAAGAATGTGATTTATTTTTATTATTTTTAAATACTTTATGTCCTAGTTTGCTTTCTGTTGCTATGATAAAACACCAACTGAAAGAAATGTGTGTGCATGTTGCGCGAGGGGGGGGGGGGGGCGCACGACGACACACGACCCGCATGGTATTTAGGTTACAGGTTCTGATCCATCCTCAAGGGAAGCCAAAGCACAAACCCAAGGCAGGTACTTAGGGAAAGGAACCGAAGCAGAGACCATAGAGGAATGCTACTTACTGATTGTTCTCCATGGTTTGCTTAGCTGCCTTTCTAATAAATCCTAGGACCACCTGCCCAGGGGTAGTACACCCCAACAATGGGCTGGGTCCTCACAATCAACCACTAATAAAAAAAATGCCCCACAAATATGTGTACCAACCGTTCTAGCAGAGGCAATTCCCCGGTTGAGGTTCCTTCTTCCTAAGTGACTCTAATTTGTGTCATGTAGAAAAAAACAAACCAGCACCAATGACTCCCTGTCAACTTGATAAACACATCACTATGAAATGATAATCTTCCCTTTCTTATTTATCTCCAAGATTTCACGTTAACATCACAAGGTAAAACACGGTCTAGATTTTAAAAGCCCACAATCTTTTTAAAAAATGTTGTCACTTAAAAATTCAATGTCTCTTTAAAATACTACTGTCTTAACTGTGTGATCCTGTATAATCAGAAACAAGTTAAATGCTTCTCATCCCAACAGGTAAGAACCAGGTCACAGTTATAATAAGATCAAAGCAAAACCAGAATCCAACAGTGTAAACAGCTCAGTGTCTGCCGTCTCTGACTCACTGTCTTCTGGTCTCCAGAGGGCTCAGGCACCTCCACTTGTGCCGTCCACAGCACACAGAGGCTGTCTTGAGGGCTCAGTCCAGCTCCACCTCACAGCTGTCACTTTCCTTGGTGGTCATCTCACCGCCCTGGCATCTCCAACCTTCTTGAGTCCTCACCATAACTAAGGTTGCACCTTCACAAATGGCCTCCCGGCCTCCCTTCAGGGAAATTATGATCCTATTACTTAGTGCCAAGACTTACCTGCTCTCCATGACAACCTCATGCCTTTAAAACCACTACCATGCAGGGGACTCTCACAGAACTGCCAAGTTCAGCTGCCAGCTTGGGATGCAGCCTTCTCACGCTCTGGACCACAGCTTCTGTGTGCTCACCCTGAGGAAATACTTCCCAAGAGATTTCACCTCAATGCTGCTGGTTTCTTATTAATCACAGCTGGTATTTCAGCCCAGCTAACCAGGATCTATTGTCCCAGAAAAGCAAAGGTTCCACTTCCACAGCTTCTTAACTGAATATATCACACAAATGGCCTACATAGACTTTCTGTCTCCCTCAAACATCCCATAAGTCAAGGCCTTCATCATCCTGAGTTCTCTCAGCATTCTGATCTTCCAAGCTCCAACAATAAAGGCTCATTAAGATTTGAGCACTCCATCCCAAGGTTCCAAATGCCTCCACAATTCTTAACCAAAACAAACTAACTACAAAACCAAACAAACAAACAAACAACACCAACAAAACCTAGTCAGGTCCATCAAAGCAGTATCCTATGTTTTGGATACCAATTTATGTTCTAGTTGACTTTCTGTTGCTATGATAAAGTACTGACAAAATGCACTTGGGGAAGAAAGGGCTTATTTCATCTTTCAGGTTACAATTCATCCCTGATGAAAGTCAGTGCAGGAGCTGCAAACAGAAACTAAAACAGACACCATTGAAGAACATCAATTACTGGCTTCTAAATCTTGGCTTGCTCAATTGCCTTTCCTACATAACCAGGTCCACCTGCCAAGGAAAGGCACTGCCCACAGTGGGCTGGACTCTCCCACATCAGCCAATGTGTTAGCTTCTTTTCTGTTGGTGTGACAAAACACCATGACCAACACAAATTATAAAGTTGAATTGTACTCATGGTTTCAGAGGGTTAGAGTCCATGCTGGCATGGCAGCAAAAATAGCCGAGAGCTCACATCTTGATCTACAAGCAGGAGGCAAAGAGAGGCAATACTGGGAATTGCATGAGTTTTTGAAACCTCAAAACCTGCTCCCAGTGACACATTTCCAACAAAGGTCAACTCTCCTAGTCTTTCTCAAATAGTTCCACAAACTGGAGACCAAATATTCAAATAAGTAAGCCTATGGGAGCCATTCTCATTCAAATCCCCATAGTCAGCAACCAAGAAAAGGCCTCCACAGATGTGCCCACTTGGCCAATGTGATGGCAGCAGTTCCTCAGCTGAGAGTCTCTCTTTCTAGGTGACACTAGTAAAGATGACAAAAGCTAAGCAGCACACCATACAAATGCAATGGGTGTCACTGTGGCGTTTTCATACTTGTTCTTATTGATCCTCTTACTCTACCCCCCTTATTTAGACAAAAGTCTACAAAGTGAGGATGCGCATCTCCATACTCAGGCTGTCAAAGCTGGTTGTGGTTAGAGAACTCTGCCTTCTGGTCATGATGCATGAATAGTGTAAGTCAACTGTCATTCAAGAGCATCATCTGCTTATAAATAGCCCAGACCGAGTCTAATTCTGTTACCTTTGGACTCTGTCTGGGCCCTTTCTTTGAAGGGATGAAGCATTTTAGCCATCATGAAGATGGTCTTTCTGTATTTGACTAGTGTGTTGAGGAAGGGATAGGTTGATGTGTGTTCAGGCTGATGGCAGCATCATATTCCCTTTGGCTATGAATCTCTGAGACTCTGTCTCACTGCTCAGGGTTATTTCAAACTGTAACTTCCCAAAAAACTGTGCAGAACATACAAAAGTGCTGAGCAGGGCCACTCTGCTTTCCTATTACCCTGTTGTCCCTTGGACTTCACACCCTCCTCCTGGGGTCAATTCCTGCCAGGAATGGCGATGTGCAGACACTTGCCAGAGTCTTATGAGGAATAGTACAAAGAACATTTTTTAGAAGAAAAAAATGCTTATTTTTCATGAGAGTGCCAAGATCCCACATGAAGGAAGCTGCAGCAGTACCTTGAGTTCAGAGCATGAGTGTCTTATGAATCGTCACAGGGAGGGCCAGGCCTAATTTAAAAATATATACATACATATAGAAGGCCTTAGTACTGACAGTTTAAAATGGCCCAGTTGGTTCCCCCAAACACCAGAATGATTTGGGTGACTCTAGGGATAAAGGTGAACCATGTGACTACAGCTCTGGCACTGTGATTTGTATGAGGGCAGTGGCACTCCTGGCCAGCAACACCAATCACATTTTGAATAGGCCATTAATAAATGCAAATCCCTGGGACTCAAGCCAAATGACTGATCCAAAAGACCTAAAATGGGCCCCACAAATGCGAATTTTTAATAACAATTCCAGATAATTCTGAATCAGGTGCCAATCTATGGATTTGACTTTGAACCATTGATGAGAACCACCTGTTTCCCCAAATCACTTCCTACGCTCAGAGCTGAGTCAACATCGTGAACTGGTGTAAATGCAGAAGCTGAGAGCCCATCAGAATGACCAGACAGAGATCTGGGTCCCCATGCAGTGGCTACCTGAAGACTGTGGCCTTGCCTTCTGTTATTTTATTTATATATGCAATCACAGAGACGAGCCATCAGGGTTAGAAGATGGTTCTCGGGGCTCATTTTAAAAGTCCACCCTTTTGCCAAATTGTCAAACTCACAAGTAGTAATTTCATTTTAAAACCAGTGCCTCTAATTCTAGAATGTTTGGAATAGCCAATCGTATTAAATTGTTATTTTTTACATTCAAAGTGCTAATATCATCATTACAAATACTTAAGCGCTATCAATTTTTGGAAGTTTTTTAGCTTGGCATTTATTATTTCTGTTTATAGTGTACCCACATAGACACAATATGGATTCTCCCAGCGTCTGAGGAGAGAACACCTTAGGAAGGCAAAAATAATAAAGGATCAACTTTCAAAGCATTGCTTGGAAGGATTTAAATACACACCACTGAACTAGAGTCATTTTTCTTGTCTCAGCGTCTCAGGCTTAGCGTGGCTGAATTGCTTCCTGGATGTAGCGTAGTACAATAGGAATTTATCTACATTGAGATGAGGGGAAAAAATAACTTTTCAATCTTGAAAACTGAGCTAGTGATCATTAAGCTGTCCAGGGAGAGCTCATAATAAAACATCCGTTCACAGTTAGAAGACCTGGGACATTTGTTTACTTTTGCTGGATAAGTACCATCCATGTTCTCTCCCTCTGTCTGTCTCTCTCTTTCCATCTCTCTGACTCTCTGTCTCTCTGTCTCTCTCTCTCCCTCCTTCCCTCCCTCTCCCTCCCTCTCTCTGTCCCTCTGTCAGTCTCTCTTTCTCTCTCTTCCTTTCTGTCTGTCTGTTTCCCCCTCCCTCCCTCTCCCTCCCTCTCTCTGTCCCTCTGTCAGTCTCTCTGTCTGTCTGTCTCCCCCTCCCTCCCTCCACTCCTTCCCTCCCTCTCTGTCTGTCTCTGTTTCTCTCTCCCTCCCTCCTCCCCTCTCCCTCTCCCTTCCCCTCCTCCCATCTCCCCTACACACATACATACACTTCAATACTCCACAGCTGATACATCAGTGGGAGGAGCCATACCTTGATTCTGATTTCTTAACTTTCCGAGTCCTGATGGAAAACTCCTTCCTTCCTGCTTCCTTAGCAGGTTCCACAGGGGCCACACATGACGGATATTTAGCAGAGCTGCACAGCTAATGGACTGCTGGGCAGTTTTGTCAAACCAGTTGTCTTCTGGTGTCTTGTCTGTAATAAGTAGGAAACCACACAATGTTATCTGTTTGCAAATAATTGGAAATCTTTTCTGGGCTTGCAGGGGAAGAAATGCTTTATGGCTGGATGGAGTTTGTTCCCTCGGTACTGTAGTTTCCTGACATCCATCACCAAGCCGATACCTGCCTTTTCTCTTCCTGGACAAGGAACACGTAAACAAAACTGACCTGTGTGGATACAATCATTGGTTGAGAATGGGTTAGGTGAGCTGCTGATTACTGTTGTTTTAATTAAATAGGATGCAAGGAAGGGGCCCGTGGGATGTTACCTACCTGCAGAGAAAATGAATTTAGAGGAAGAGATTAGTGTGGGGCGTCTACGAGGGAAGGGGTTTCTGTATTGCTGTGTGATGATAGGTGTTTGGGGGGATTACACTCAATTTGGAGGCAAAGAGTATTTAGACATTTTTCAAACATATAATTCCTGGACTCAACTAAAGTAACAATTGTGTTATGTTTTATAATTTACAGAGTGCCTTGAGACAGTTTAAATTTTTCTTTCTACTACCCCATCTCAAAATACGAAGATGTTGACCTACGTGGGCCTACAAGCTGATGTGCCTATGTATGGCCCAAACACAGCAAATACACTGAAATCTCAAAGTTCTGCTAAGTAGCTGTCAATAGAGAATAGTCATGAAAATGTTTCAGATGTCCTCTACTTGTCCAAGGCTCCAAAGAGCAGGCAGCTGGAAACCAGGGTGACTGATAATTTCTCAACAAGGTAAAGGGATACTATACATCCACCCCCATCAGATGGACTTGACTGACACTATTAAAAATTAGAGCCAGAGGATGAACTTAGCATGTAAAGGGAGAGATGAGAACAACTATTTTCCTGAGTGGGGAAACAAAGAAACCTTTCGGACTCTCCTACTTCAAAGGGAGGCTGTGATCCCAAAGAGCAGGGATTCTTTACGAAGAAGAATGGAAATTAATACAAGGTTTGTAAAAATTCAAAATAAGCAACAAAAAAATAAACTCGAATTTAGGCCGTAGAAGAAGGCTCCCCACCCATTAGAAGCTTCATACATTTAGCTGAGGTCACCTACGAAGCAAACAGCCCTCCTTCAGAGAAAACTAACTTTACAGCCACAATGTCAAGAACTCATCAAAATTCATTTCCCAGAGCCTTCCTGCCTTGTTTCTCTGCCTCGTTCTGGCACCAGAGGTTGGCAGTCAACTCAAGGCAGGCAGTCATGGCGGACACATTCCAGATGGAAAGATCATTTTGTTTCTAGACACTGTAACACAGGATTTGGCAGCCGGTGAGAAGCCCTCCTGCCGCGAGCAGGTGTCTTTCCTTTGACAAGATTGCATTTTATACAGAAGAGCTGGAAATGGACTGTAACTGGTAGCAGGTCGAGCAAGTCAGGCTTTTGAAAAGGCTTGGCTAACCAGCTTGAGGTGAGGAACAATGACACAGGAAACGAATTACCGGTTTACTAATGTCACAATAATTCAGCCATTCATTCTGACTGGAGCATGCAGCATTAGCGCTCCATACTGCCAGGCTCAGGTTGCAGCCACTGAGGAGCTCAATGGAAACTGCTGGGAGGAAAAAATCTCTCTCTCTCTCTCTCTCTCTCTCTCTCTCTCTCTCTCTCTCTCTCTCTCACACACACACACACACACACACACACACACGAGGTGTGGGAGTGGGGAGACAGAGAGACAAACATAGTCAGTCCTTGGCATCAAAGACTTTCCAAATTCCCTAGTCTGAGCTAGCATTGTTCACTTGGGAGAATATGTCACATCTCTAAAATGTCTTACTCCCTTTGAGGGAATGGTTTCGTTTCTAGGGTTCATGTGTAAGTGCTGGCACATGCACCCCTCAGCATGTGTGATGGTCTGAGGAGAACTGTGCATGTTATTCACTTTCTACTTTGTTTGACCCAGTCTCCTGTTGACGTTTGCATATGTCAGGCTGACTGGCTGCTGAACTTTCAGGAATTCTCCTACCCTTTCCATACCCTACCCTAGGAGTGTCAATTCCAGCTCCCAGCTGGCTTGACATGGTCTCTATGGATTTGAACGCAGGTCTTCATGCTTGCGTGGCAATTCCTTTACCAGCTGCGCCATCTCTCCAGCCAGAGGTGGGTTTTTCCAAATGGCTCGACACAGTGAAAAATCTTTAGGCTAATTGCTCAAATATCTAACAATGATAGACTAGTTAAATAAATCATAATTTAGTCATACAATGCATGAATGATTTCAAATTAATGCAAAACTATGAAAAAATTATCATTAACTTATAACCCCTCCACCCCAGCAAATACATTTAGCATCTATTTATTTTTAAGACGTACAGAACAAGAGATATTAATGCATACAGTTACGAGGAGAGAAGGTGGTTGTCTGGATTTTGAGGTAGCATTAGCGACTTTAGGAGCTGCCACACATAGGTTGTGAGGTGCAATTTCTGTCTGGGTGTTGTTGACATGAATATATTGAGTTTGTGATGATCCATCACACCAAACACATGTACTCATCTGTATGCATCTTCTATCTCAATTCAAAGTTAAAACATCCAATTTCTTTATTCTAGTAGGTAATCTGATAAATAAAACCTAATTAATTATTTTGAAAATTGGAATATAATCTACTGAACTGTCACAGAAAAATACCTTAGACTTCTGATTTCATTCAGATCAGTTTCTTTGACCATAACTTGGAGGATTCTGGACTGTGAACAGGACTGGGACACAGCCACCTGAAGCAGATAATGGGTTCCCTGCTAACTTCGGGCATATGTTTTCAATTCCCTTCCAAATAAATTTCTAATCATGATCTATCTTGAATTAGCTTTGACTTGAAAGTATAGTCTGTGTCTGTCTCCTGTCGAACATAAAATTGTTCCTGGTGTATAAAACTGAAAGTATGTATGGGCGTTTGGAAGACGGTCTGAAATTGAATCCCCTACCCCAATTCTTCGGCTTTCTCTTTCATTCACATCCATCTGTCACATCACTTAACCATTCAGTGGGTTGGAAGTTGCCACAACTTGGCTTTTGTTAAGTGATGAGCCTCACCATGTGCACAGGGGATGCGGACCTCACATGAACACTGGCAGTGATTTTCTACCATATTGAACTGGATCTTAGGTAAATCCCTTCTGTGGATTGAGTCCGTGGAAGCTAGATGACCCCTTGAAGATTTGTGAATCAACACAAATCATCAGACGGAAGTTCGACATGATTAGATATAATACAGTACAAATATCCCATCAACATGGCTTCTTCTCATACTGGGATATTTGATGGGGACAAGAGGGGGTGGTCAAAGGAAGTCCTAATGATTGGCTAGGCTATGACAAACAGTTGTGTCTCACATCCTACAATGAGAGTGATTTCAAGTTGCAGTGGGATGGTAGTGAAAGGCTTGTAAGTTATGAGTGGATTTATTTTTGTCTCTATTGTTGGTCATTGCACAGTGTTGCCTCACCCCCCTTGAAACACAGGAGTTATAAAAAAAAAAGATAAGAAAATGACCCTCTAGAGTGGCCTCTGTCATTCAAAGCTAAGGAAGTAAATCTTAACCCGAAACCCAGGAACCCTGTAATCACAGAGTGGCCCCATCAGCTTGTAACTGGGATTATGGTATCAGGTCGGACCACAGTATGCTGCACATACTCGGCCTGAGAGCATTTCCTTAGCCGGACTCTTGCCAGCCCTTCATAAACCGCTCCTCTAGAGGACAGGACTGAGGGCCTGCTCCCAGCACTGTAAATTTTGCTATGCTTCTACCCTTCAGAGCTGGTGCAAGGTAGCAGGCTATCAGAGGGAAGAATGTTAGTCCTTCTGGACACGTAATTCAAGCACAGCATTAAAAAGGTCCAGGCCTGGGATGAGAGAAAAGCCGTGATGTCAACTGGTTCAATTCTTTCCTGCTTGTCACCAGATCAGGGAGGTCTGGAGAACAGCCAAACAACAAACAAATCTAAACTTCCCAGATTCCATGGAACTCAGAGATGCTCACCAGAGGATAGGCTGCATTTATCACACTGGACATAGCCTCCCCCCACCCAAAGGCAAGTTTAAGTTTCCCCAATCAGCTCATTTATTACAGAAAATAAAATGTTCAGGTGAGCAGTTTTGAGGGTGACAGCACATTCATGGAATTTGCCTCCCCAGAACTAGCAACTGTCTCCAGGAGAATCACTGATGAGCTTCTCAGAAGGATTCCTGCCTGGCCTGGGACCTAGGCATCCTTTCTGATGGCTGAGGGGAAGCTCCTTAGTAGCTTTAAGGGTCTGACTTGTTGTTCTTTATTAAAATGTGATCATCACCTTAGGGCCTGCTGGTATCTGATAATACAATGCTACCAGGTACATGACGACTGATTTACAGCATCCTAGTTCCAACAGCCCACTAGTTATTTGGCAGGGAGGAATGCTTATTAGCTTACACCTGGATGAAGTAAGCTGATTTCATCTTTTAAAGTAAAACATTTAGACAATATAAATTTCATAGAATTTATTTGTGCAAGGAGCCATTTATGAATCAAGCAGTGCTCAGGCCCAGAGATTTGCAGAACTGCCCCCAGCATGGGCGGCCAGCATTTACAGGCTGAGTGCAAGAACAGAAATACGATGGGCGAGAGTGAGGACTTCTAGGTAGCTGTCAGCTGGTAGTTTCCAACTTGCATCTCTGGTTTCATTGCACCATTTGTGTTTTGCTTGTGGAAGATCTTAAAACACTGGAGTCATCCTAACCTAAGAGCCTCTTCTTGCCCATTTTTCTTAACACTCTACTCATAATACATACCTGTGTGCAAACAATGATTGCAGCACTTGATTTGAGAATGCATTTTGTTTTCAATAGATATTACTGCTAAGGCTCTTACTTTCCCCCTAGGGTAGGGTATTTGCATTCAGTAACATATTTAAATAAATGCAAGTGTTTAAAGTGCTGGCTGGTAATTTCAGCTTCACATTTGTACACTCCTTATTCATTCTTTCAAGGATAGCTAATCTCATTAAATGAACACATTTTTGTGAATGATTTCTAGATCTGATTCTTATAATTCCATTTGGGCTCCTTAGAGGGTAGCTAAACTGTACCGCACTGGCAGGTAGACCTGTAAGATACAAATGCACACGGAGGTGCTCTCTCATCCTTGGGGCATTCTTTCTTTACTAATTCTACAATTACCTTCCAGATGAATTAGACATGTAAATACTGCTTTTGAAGTAATCACACCCAAACTGATTTCAGATAAAAAGTCCAAAGGTGTAGTCCATGTAGATACTGTTCCCCAAAATGAATAACACCGAATTATGTGTGTTGGAGAAATTATGTAACTGGTGTTTTTATTCTCAGCTAAAGAGAAAGGGGGCTTTTAATTAAAGAAAATTAAATAGTACTTGAGTCATGTAAATATTCAAGTCACATAAGGATGCACTTACACTGGGGATGTCCCATCATTAACATATTGAAATATTCTCTTCTTATGAATTAAAATAAATTCTCCAAGTCTTGTCTCATGGTCTTCATCCTTCCCTGGGGATCCCAGAACCTTCACTCCATCCAGTAATTAAAAGCATTTAGGTAGTACAGTAAGGGGTCTCTAGGCCCTCTCTGTTCTCTACCATCTTAAGCAACTGCCTGACTGAACAGGGATCTCAGCGAAGCTGTGACCAGCACAAATAAGCAAGTGTGCTATTAATAAATGACACTGGGCAGGGGGAGTCAGCAGTCCTCTCCCCCAAGTATTCGATATATGATCTGGGGTAAATATTCCAAACTTTCTGCTCAAATTCCTTATCTAGAACTGAAAATATTGACCCACATGGAGTTGTTGATACCATTAAGTTGGATTTACATGCATAGGATGTTTAGAACAGGGCTCCAGTCATGGGTTCACGAGAAGGATGTCTGAGCTGGTGCGGTATTTGATGATGAATGAATGGTAAAGTCTAAGTAAGACATGGGATCCTCCTTGGCAGTTAGGAGCAGTGATTTGCACACATAACATAGTCTTTGAATCTAAGAAAGTTTTCAAACCAATGTCAAGCTATCTCTTATTCTCCTTAAATGGAAATGGATGTATTACATGCGTTAAAGTGAACACCATTATCAGAGTTTTTTGTATCCTTTGCACTGCCTACATGAACATAAAGGAACCAGAGGAGAGTTGTGACTACAGATGTCTCTCTATAGCGAAATGCTTATTACTAGAAACTTCTACCCAAATAACAATCCCCAGGGCAGTGGTTCTCATACTTTAGGACAATGGCTACTGATCCTGGGGGTCCTACAGACCACCTGCCTTCCAGCATAGCATAGCATTTTGGTTTGAGCGAGGTCCATGGACCTTCTAAACTATAAAAAGAAAAATGATAAAATAAAAGGAGAACAAAGAAATCAGAGAAAAAAAATGGAAGGAAGAAATTGTGTCTTCTACATATAAAGCATCAGTTCCTCCCAACAGAGCAGTGCTACAGGCAGGTTCAAAATAATACTGTCACTCTTAATACCCTTCCTGCAAGGCTCCAGAGGACTAGAACTAGCTGAAGATAAGGTAGTCCCTGGACCCACAGCAATCCAAGGAATACAAGCTTTGCAGAGTAGGGTGAGAGAGAGACTTCAAGACTAACACTTGAAAGACACAAATGACCGAGAAGCCTGAACCCCGACCCCAGCAATGGCTGTGTAAAGGATAGTGCATGGCTGTATATGTGCTGGGGAAGGCAGGTGCCATGCATAGAAGTCAGGGATTTAGCACACTGAGTTACAGGCTGCAGTCTGGGAAGTCCAATGGTGGCTGTCTCACACTGGAAAGGCTGGGAATCTGGTAGTTGTCAGTCCATGCAGCTGGAAGTCTCAACAGCACTAGTCTGGCATTGAAGACCTGAAGAATTCCTGGAGAGCCGCTGGTCTCTGTTGGAAGCCTGGAGAAGTCACTTCTAATCTCAGTGGGGGAAGCGGCAATGATGGGATAAACGAACTCCCCAAAGAGGGAGGGCACACAGCCAAAATGCAGCTTCTTCCACGTCCCTTTATCTGGGCAGCCACCAGACGGCTCCTCCCAGGTTTAAGGTGGGTCTTCCTGCTTCAAATAATCTGATGAAGAAAACCCCTCACAGGAGTCCCCAGTGGCTTGTATTTTTTACACAAGTTGATTACCGATGCAGTCACATTATGCACATGATCTATTGAGCACTGCTGAGATCTCTCTTAGCCCACTCTTGAAAAATTCTTTGTGAATTTCACACATGAATATAGTGCATTTTTATCATATTCACCCACCCACATCCCCCTCTCAACTTCATGTCCTTTTCTTTACATTTTTAAAAATATTACATATATATGTACATATTACATATAATTTTGTATTGTTGATGCAAAAATTTACAATTCTCATCTTAAAAGAAATAAGAAATAGTTTATTATTATTTTGAATGGCCATGGCCATGGCCCTAGAACCCAGATTTAGGTTATTGAAAAGTCTGTGTTCCAACATGGAAGCAGTTTCATGAAGTTTTTATACTTTTACAGAACAAAGAAAGTCATAAATCATGGCAAGTTTAAGATACACTGGTGGGTACCCCAGAGAAACAGTTATAGGAAGATGGGGCAGCTTTTCTATAGGCCCTAGATGCTGTCTGACGACATTCTTAGCTCTCAGACTTATGGAATCTAAAGGTCCGCTACATGAATAGATTCCGAAAAGGTTCCACTAGTCACAACATGTTAGTTCAAACACAGAGATGGGCAAGGAATGGCTGTTCCAGTGGGCTAGAATTAGCCCAAGATAGGGTAATTAGTCTTTGGGCATGCAACATTTCAACCCCCCACAGCACTGAAACTCTGATCAGTCAATCAGTCTCTGCAGCACAGCTTCTTTCAGAAGTTTTCCTTCACAACATAAGGAACCCAGCAATTTGCATTAATTTTGTCCATATACACATGAATGTAGTAGCTCCTGTCTTTTGGACCAGGAACTATGTCCCTGAAGAAAACTGGCTATCTTTTCCCAAGCAGCTATTAACTACCTGTGGCTCCACAACTAAGAGAGGGGCCTCAGGAGCCTGCCCTTCATCCATGCTTTCAGGTTGGCTAGGGTGGTCTTTTACGGGTATTGTGAAGGCAGCCACAGCTTTAGAGAGTTCACAGGAACAATATCCCTGTCCTATCTGGAAGATAATCCACAGTAGTCCTCCTGGTCTCCTGACTCTTACAATCTCTTCATCTCCTCTCCAGTGATGTTCCCTGAGCTTTAAGGACCAAGGGTGAAATGTAGATGGACCATTTGGGAATGGGCACTCCACAGTCACTGATTCTCTGCACTTTGACCAGTTGTGAGTCTATGCAAAAAGAAGCTTCTCTGATCAAGGTTGAGAATAACACTCAGCTATGGTTATAAGAACACATATTTAGAAGGCACTTGAATAAAAGTCAATTTATCAAAAAAAAAAGGTAGTGATAGGTTCTCCCTTAGCCTCTATGATCTTTCAAGCCTTGGACTCTTGGCCAGAGTTACAGTACTGGGCATGAGTTCCCTCCCATTGAACCGGCCTTAAAGTGAACCAGACAGCTGTTGGTTACCCCTGAGACATCTCTGCCACTATTGTACCGCTGGACATGTCTTGCCAGACTGGGTGTTATTGTAACTCACAGTGGTCCATTCTTTCTTACTGAACTTTCCCTCCTGGTTCAAGCAGTTTCATGAAAGACAGGTGGAAACTTGATCTCCAAGAATACTGTATTGTCTGAACACTGGAAGACTGTCCTAGAAAATTCTAAGTGCTTTTCATTGGCTCAGTTATAACAAAACCCATCAGAGAAGAATAAAGGACAGCAAGCAGGTGTCATCCAGACCCGACCTACACTCCCTTCTCTGGCCACATTCCTCCTATGCAGTGAGAGACTGTATCTGAAGGATAAAAACCAGTGCTTTCTATGTATTCCGAGTATCAATAGAAGTCTTTTCCTTGCTTTGCATCTCTGTCCGCATTAAGAGTTCTTTACTGTGTTGTCTGGAAATATGTGAACGTATCTGTCATTTGTCTGGCTTCTGTGTTTTAAGATTCCTTAGTCTGCAGAAAACAACTTTGCCTTTGGTATGAATGAGGACTGCATTTGTTAATAGTCTAAAAGTACAAGTTAGAAAACTTGAGAGCAGTAGAGGAAGGCTGATCAGGCAACTAGCTCTTCTCATCATTTGGACCAGAGTTAGAAAGCTGGTTTCCTATTCCCTTCAATGCCAAGATTATCAAAGGCAGCCAGCCTTCCTTATCAGTGATCTGCACAGAAAATGCTGACAGAGGCAGGCCATTGTGAGAAGTGGCAAGGAAACACACAGTGCAAATTTTCTCCGATTCAATATGTAGTGTGAGAAAGCCTGAACAGCAAACAAATGTCGGTCACCAGACTCTGAGCTCAGAGAAGCACAGCACCAAGGGGGGATCCCCAAATGTTTCATTGTCAGCCAAGGGGCCAAGGCATGAGACAGCACTGTCAAGAAGACAGAGATCACCCCCAATTGCTGACAGCAGATGGCCGCTAATGGCAAGTGTTTTTAACACAGCTTTATTGCTCCAGGTTGAGGCACTGATGTGTCTCTGTGGGCTTTTGTGTTTATTTCTTTATTTTATTTTAAAAAGTCACTTGTGCAATGACAGCACGACAAGCATCATAATTTTTGCCTGCACTAGGGCCACTTTATATCTGACTTCTCACTTCTTTGGTGTAGGAACAGCATTTGGGATCTAACCAAGGGTGGGTTGTAGCATTTTGAACTTTGACAATTAACAAGATAAGCATAAATTCTTCCACATCCGTGAGGAACTGTCCCATCTTCTAAGCAATTGGAAAGGCTTTCAATCCAAGTAAATACAGCCTCTTTCCATGCACAAGGCGGGTTTCCCAGATCCAGGGCCAAGTCTGTGGGAAGGAAAAGGGCTTTTTAACACTTTTATTTCTCTAACAAAGTGACTTTAGTCACTGCAGATTTGAATCTGATTTCTGGGTGATTATCTTCTTGTTTGAACTCTAAATCCCCTGTATGTTGTTAGACTCCAGCTATCTGGGACAGAAGCCCAAGGCAGGTGATGCTGAAAACAGAAGCAGAGCAGGAAGCAGAGAGACTGACTGAGACTTCCTCAATGCCCCCGTAACTCACCTCCCCCCCCCCGCCCCCGCCAAAAAAATAACCTACTGAGTCACTATTTACTAAAAGAGGTAAATATTTGACGATGAGACATTGGGCCCTCTGTTGCCTCCTTATTCTTTCCGGAATCCTGAGAGTTTCACACTTAGTTTTATTCTTTTCTCACCTCCAAATGAAAGCATGTCTGTAAAGCTCCATATCGTAGAGTTGGGATAAGGGTGAGGATGGGGGATGAAAGTGGAGAATCCAACTCCCAGTTGACCTCTGTCTCTGTGTTTGTAATTGGGTTAGTTGACAGAGGAGTAGGTAGCAAGGCTGGGTGTCTGTTCTTCTGGAGGTGTTTTTCCACTTTGGCACAAACTGTCAGAGCCTGGGATTCCTAGGAAAGAGTAAATCCTTCAGGGTCACACAGACATCTTCCCTGCTGTACTGGGACAGCTCCAAAGACCTGCATCATACTGCCCCTGACAGTTCACAGTTGGAAGCCTGATACGTATGGCCACCACCAGCTAGCCGTTTTAACAAGAAAAGAACCAACAAATACACCAAGGTGAAAGATTAGATTGTTTACTTGGCAGTTTGCTGCTCAGAACTAGTCACCTAGGAATGTTGTAGAATATTATGCCCTTTTAAGTCTGTAAACAAACAGCTCAAGCTTGTAGACTTCCGTACTGCTACAGGGCTAAAGTGCTGAACACATTTTCTAAATTTCTCCTTTCTCCCCACAGAGACAAGTATCTTGGATGGTGTTTGTTTCTTGAGAGAGAAAAAAAATAAAGCTAACATGCTCGGTACTTTTGAGGTAGGCAAGAGTCCCATCACTAATTAAACCACCATTGCTAGAACACCAGATCATTGGCCATAGGGTACCTCCAGCATGTCTGGAAGGTTCTGTTGAATTTGGTAGTGGAGTTCTGTGCCTCAGACAGACTCCTAGAAATAATCCTAGTGTCAGACCCTGCAACCTCCTCACCTCACCTCTGCCCCCCACCCCCAACCTCTCCTACCCCCCCCCCCCTATAAGGCAGTCTGGGAAGCTGATGCGCTGTCAATTCTCACAATGGCCAGTGGGGTGGTGATTAAGTCAAAACCCTCAGATTTTTCTATGCATCAGTTAGAAAGCCTGGCACTATGAGTAAGAAAATGTCTCCACTCATCTGACTTGAACATAAAAACTTGTGTGATTGTATATTACGAAGCAGCTCCACAGAACCCCCCAGGGACGTTAGGGGATGATGTTCCCTCTTTCCACTGTGTCTCAATTAGGGTTTCTATTACTGTGATTAATAACAACTCAGCTTACATGTCCTGATCACAATCCATCATGAAGGGGAGTCAGGGCAGGAGTTCTGGGAAGGAACCTAAAGGCAGGAGCTGATGCAGAAGCCACGGAGGGGTGCTGCTTACTGACTTATTTCTTAAGGCTTGCTCAGTCTGCTTTCTTATACACCCCAGGACCAAATGCCCAGTGATAGCACAGTGGGATGGGCCTTCTCACATCAATAACTAATTAAGAAAAAGCACCATAGTCTTGTCCACAAGCCAGTCTGATGGGGTTTCCTCAACTGGAGCAAATGAGTCTAGCTCATGTAAAGTCAATGTGAAAATGCCAACACACAGTGTAATGTCCGCACACTGGCCTCATCTGGAGAGGGTGTCCCTCATACTCACCAGAGGACCTCTACAACCAGAAACAACACTGGCAAGCAACAGTTTCCAATCAGATAAGAGGACTGTTCACAGTCAGTTATTTATTTGTAGGTTTTGTTCATTTGAAACAGGGGTTCACTGTGTGGCCCAAGTTTGTCTCTCAATAGTCTTGCCTTAATTTCCTGAGCACTGGATTATTGGACTGTCACAGCCAGCTTCTTTGATATCTTTTGAGAAGGAGGAGCCCTCCGGAAAACTCCCACCAGATCTCCCTCTGAACCCTCATGCAGTAGGTCACATGATTGCCATCTGGCTCGGATACTACAAGGAAAACAGAATGGCCGGGATTGGCTGAGGTGAGTCAGGACTCCACTAGACCACCTGAAGGAAAATGGAAAGCTGCTGAGACAGAGGAAAGAGCTAGGATGTGGAGGACACACATGCCCCAGCTTCAAAAGCCAAATAATCTAGATACCATGAAATCCTCTAGGACTTTGGTTTTCTTTCCAAAAACGTGATTACTTATTCACAAGTCCAAGATGTGCAAGAGTAGAGTGGCGAGAAGAGCCAACACCACCACCAGCCGAAGCCCCACACACTCCTGCAGGCTGCTCCTTCCTCACCCTTAGACTGTCGGTTTCTTAGACGTCATATTGGCATATCATCCTACTTTCAACATTTATTTTCCTTTCTTCAGAATTTCTAGCAAAGTAATACGATCTCTTTTTCCTGGCTGGCTGACTAGTTGAACAGAACAGCTAGGAGCCGGTGGTTGTCCTAAACTAGCAGGTGTTTATCTTCTCTGCACGGTACAGATGGTGTGTTGTTCTCCAGCTTTCAGGGATGGAGACAAGTGCAGATCCAGCCCGACCTCAAGCCTCAGCCTGTTCTTGGAAAAGGGGACACTGATCAGTATCTCGGGTCCCAGGACTCACATCCCAGGGCTTACCTATCTGCTGCCAACTTGTGTGCTTGGTTTTTCTTCAGTAGAGAGGCCATAAAGAATTTCTTGTATGTGTTTCACTAAACACTAATTATTTTTTCTAGTGAACAGCAAGCACAGTTTTAGAAGTCATTGATAGAAATGGCAAATCAAGGTGTCTGTTGTTGGGCAAACGTGTGTCCTCATGATCCTGAATAAATTGCAGCTTGCTGGATTTCCCAGGCCTTCTTGCTCCAGAGCCTGCAAGCTGCTAATAACTTAGCTTCAGGGAGAGTCTTTCTGAGCTGCAGGGGGGTCTTTCTGAAGAAGACAGCAGAGAAAGAAGAATGAAGATCCTCTGGCTATAGAGTTAGAAAGTGCTGTACGAACTCAACAGCTTGCTTAAACACCCAGCCTTTTCACAAGGGAAAGAAAAGCCAAGGAGCTGGAGACAAAAACGGAATCAAAACAAGATGTGAAAAACAATGACAAAACAAACAGTAAGACAAACTGGAAGTGGAAGCAGGGTCACCAAGCCAGAGGGAGACTGGCACAGTGCTCAGAGGGAGAGGGCCAGGTCTGGGAACACCCACTTCACCAAGCTTTGGGAACAGCCTTCGGGGTGAGGCAGGCTCATCTGAAAATGATGGTGTCTCTGTGGAAGGGTGGACTTGGAAACATCACTTGGTAGCAGCATGATATAGAAGTCTGTCTGCTTCCAGTTGAGATTTGGGTGACAATGTAATTTTTCCCTGAAGGAAAGTGAAATGAAAAGCAGGCCCATGCATGTGTTGCCCAGGCCTAGAAGTCAGATCTTGAGACTCTGCTTGGTTCTAGTCAAAGAGAGAAGCTGCGTGGTGTGGTCTGTACCTGGTGTGGTCTGGGAGTCCCAGTGAGCACCACCCTGTCTCAGGGACTCCCGTGCTACATGATTTGGGCTTGGTGTGGGTGGTGCCCCTTTATACTGGGCAGAGGCTCATTCAAACCAGCCTAGTCTTGCAGCCCAAGCCATAGGGGAAAGGGTGGGTAGGCGGAGTGTCTGCTGAAGATGAGCCCACAAGAAAAGAAATGGGCTGAAGAGCATGGAGCCAACAGAGAAAACTAAAAGGGTGTGCATGTGTGCATGTGTGCATGTGTGTGCTGTGGGATGGTCTGTATGTCAAATGTGTTGTTGATTGGTCAATAAATAAATCACTGATTGGCCAGTGGCCAGGCAGGAAGTATAGGCGGGACTAACAGAGAGGAGAATTGAGAGAACAGGAAGCTGGGTGAGAGAGACACTGCCAGCTACCGCCATGACAAGCCGCATGTGAAGATCCCGGTAAGCCACAAGCCATGTGGCAAGGTATAGATTAATGGAAATGGATTAATTTAAGCTGTAAGAACAGTTAGCAAGAAGCCTGCCACGGCCATACAGTTTGTAACCAATATAAGTCTCTGTGTTTACTTGGTTGGGTCTGAGTGGCTGTGGGACTGGCGGGTGACAGAGATTTGTCCTGACTGTGGGCCAGTCAGGAAAACTCTAGCTACAAATGGCGTCCAACGTGGTGGCAAGAGTTTCCACATAAAACCTGAGAAAAAAAGATTCTAAAATGGAGCTAAAAACAGTTCCTAGTTGTTTCTCTCAAGTTAGTGGCAGCCTGAGTGTTTGAGCTACTATGGCGGGTTCCTGGCATGTGCGCTCGACCTGTATGGCAGGAATGAGGCCTCTACAAGTGGCACATTAAGCTGTGTGGTGGATTTAGCCTTTCTAGTACAAAAAAAAAAAAGAGGTTTCTGGGCTACACGCTGCTTTGATAGAAGCATAGACCCACTATTTCTGAGAGTTGATGGCTCCCAGAGCTGGTGGAAAACGTGCCACCGCCATATTGGGAAGCTGAAGTGGGCGGAGCCAGCAGCCATAGCACCAGCGCCGTATCAGGCTTAGAAGGCTGCAGTTTAAAGCAATAGGCTCAAGCTAATATAAAAAAATAAGCCACGTAAAGATGGCTACCACACAGAGAATCTGGATTATGTTCTCTTTGATATTCGTAACTGAAGAAAAACATTTGATTACAAAAGCTGTTGAGTTATGCCAAATGTATATTTTAAAGGTACCTTGACTTCAAAATTTGGATGTAAGGATATGTTGCTTTGGAAAGGAGGCTTTGCTTTTGTTTCCACAGAAAGCCAGAGGCTATGGATTTGTTCCAGATTAAGATACATCAGGTTTGACCAGCTAAGACCACCTGAAAGGTCTCAGATGACACCATGGCCCAGATGATTCAACATCCAGAACTGTTTCAAGGCAACTGGCTCAGATGATACACCCTCATGGACTACTCCATAATCCTAAAATATTCTTTGTGTCCCCATAAGATACAGCGGCCCCCTCCAGCAGGAAGTAGTAAGAGAAGCTACGCCCAAATTCCCAAATATACCAAACTGACTTTGGAGATGTGTAAAGGTTAAAACCTTCCTTTTTAAGAAAAGAAAAGGGGAAGTGCTGTGGGATGGTCTGTATGTCAAATGTGTTGCTGATTGGTCAATAAATAAATCAGATTGGCCAGTGGCCAGGCAGGAAGTATAGGCGGGACTAACAGAGAGGAGAATTGAGAGAACAGGAAGCTGGGTGAGAGAGACACTGTCAGCCACCGCCATGACAAGCCGCATGTGAAGATCCCGGTAAGCCATAAGCCATGTGGCAAGGTATAGATTAATGGAAATGGATTAATTTAAGCTGTAAGAACAGTTAGCAAGAAGCCTGCCACGGCCATACAGTTTGTAACCAATATAAGTCTCTGTGTTTACTTGGTTGGGTCTGAGTGGCTGTGGGACTGGTGGGTGACAGAGATTTGTCCTGACTGTGGGCCAGTCAGGAAAACTCTAGCTACATGTGTGCATGTGTATATATGCTGAGGGAAGCTGAGGATTAAACAATAGTGTGAGGAAATTTTGAAAAGGCACCAACATGATTATGTATTTGCTATTTTCTCTTATAATCATTCATTTTCATTTGTAATATTTCAAGTTTATTTATTTACTTCCTTAGACAGAGGCACAGACATGCACCTGTTATAGTATTTATGTGGAGATCAGGGGAGAGCTTTTGGAAGTCAGCTTCTCTCTCTTGACCACATGGGATATGAAAATGGAACAGGGCTCGTCAGATGTGGCAGCAGACACCTTTAGCCACGAAGTCATCTCTTCCAGCCGCTTTTGTAAATTTTGATGCTATGTTGAGATTACAAATTAATAATTTCTATACTTAAGCCTGGTAAATATTCCCTTTACCAATATTTATTCTTTAAAACGTGCTTCATGCATTGCAGTTTCATTCAGTTAATTTTTTTCTTTAAAAACACAGTCAGTACGCAAGCCTGGGCATTCCATACCTTCAAGGGGGAAGGTACACGAAAATGTTGATTCTGTTTGTCCCCCTGCCTCTGCCTCTTGAACACCATGAGTACAAGTGTGTACCACCATACTGAACCTGTTAGAGACTGCTGGATCCAGAAAGATCCCTGCCACATGAGGTCACTTGCTAGGAGCAGCCCATGAAAGAATATATAGATTCAGGGCACTGCAGCTGAGGGTCTTGTTTGGTCTTATTCTCTGCAGTGAGAGATACCAGAGATATGCACTTGTACTAGTCAGTGTTCTCTGTAGGGACAGAAGCAATGGAATGAATACATTTAAAAGGGGGTTTGTTAGATTGGCTTACCAGATATGATCTTCGTAGTCCAACAATGGCTGTCTTCACACTGGAAAGGCTGACTTCCGGAAACTGCTCAGTACACAAGACTGTATTCTTCAATAGGTCCATCCTGGTGCTGGAGACCTGGAGGGTTCCTGGAGAGCCACTGGTGTCTTTGGTCCATGTTGGAAGCCTAACATGGGTTCTGTTACCAGCAGAGGAATCCAATAGCAGTGGCTGCAGTAGCAGGGCAGTTAAACACACAAAACAGCCACATGAACTCACAGTCAAGATGTGAAGGTGTACTAGTTGGTGATGCCAGCTTGACACAAACCTAGACATATCCAGAAAGAGGGACTCTTAACTGAGAAAATGCCTCCATAGGATTGGTCTGTAAGCAAGTCTGTGGGTATTGTCTTGATTAATGATTAATGTGGAAGGCCTTGCCCACTGTGGGTGGCACCATTCCTATGTAGCAGGCTGAGTAAGCCATAGGGAGCAAGCTAGTAAGCAGCATTTATCTACAGCCTCTGCATAAGTTCCTGCCTCCAGGTTACTGCCCTGATTAAGTTCCTGCCTTGACTTTCCTCATTTAATGGCTGTGACCTGAGAGGTGTAAGTAGGAATAAACCTCTTCCTCCCCAAGTTGATTCTGGTCTTGGTGTCTTTACACAGCAATAGAAACCCTAAGGCAGAAGCCAATGAAGCGAGAAACAAAGCTTTTCCTTTGGACCTCCTATATCAGGCTGCCACTGCCCACATTGATAGTTCACATCACGTCAAGTCTCTCACAGCTGTGTTTATCAGCTTAACTCTTAGATGCCACATCCAGTCAGCTTGACAGATAAAATTAACCTTCACAGGATTCATGTTAGGCATAGTGTTGAACCAACATGGTTTTAAACCATTTCCTCAGTTTCAACTTTTTGTTACTGTGTAGAATATATCATTTGTAAGCAACAGGTAGATTCAAAGCCCAGAGTCTCCAACTTTAAACTAATGAATTTACTTCATTTCTAAGGATCACAATTGCTAATAGATTTAACTCTGTTTCTTCTGTGGCCATTTTCTTTCTAATATTCCACATTTCTTTCCTAAATCATTATCCTAAAGATGATTTGTAGACTCTGTAAAGTGAAGGTGTTAAAAGAATGGTAAACATAACACTATGTGAAAAGTCCAGTCATGGTTGTAAAGACCCTAGAGTTTGATACATTGTTTCCTTGTTTCCTTCTGGCCGTGAACTCATTTGGAAATTACAAACACTATTTCACATTGTGTACTTATCTCAGTAAAGACTAAAGGTATAAATTTTATGCCATTGCTATAAAAAAGGACGAAGACTTTTTCATGGAACTTAACAAATATATAGTAACAATTTTGATGCAGTCTAACACATATACGGAGTAGCAAAAAATAATAAATAATAAATAGCTTAGATAATTTTGAAGGTAAAAGTAAAAGGGGTGGGAGGGGAAAAGGGATTTATCTTCTCAGGTACAAGATTCGCCATAAAGTTAAATACTAATGTGGCATCAACACTATGGTAGCCAAAAGACGGAGCCAAGACTTAAGTACTCACCTCTTTCTTCCCCCTCCCCCAATATGCGCGCACGCGCACGCGCGCACACACACACACACACACACACACACACACATGCATAACAAAAGTGTCATTTCAAGATAAAGGGGAAGTGATGTTCAGTATACAAATGCTAGGACAATTAGGTGCCTAAATAGATAATTAATTTTTAAGAGGTGAAATTAGATTTTTAATTAACTCCATGAAAATAACGCACATATAGAATTCCAAATGAATTTATGGTTTAGCATGAAAAATCCCCAAACTAAGCACTTCAGAGAAACAAAACAGAGTAACATTGTCATTGGAAAGACTGTATGAGTGTACTGTGTGGGAACATGTCTACGTGTGGGCACATATGTGTGCAGATATGCTAATGTGTGTGTCTGTGCACGGGGGGGGGGCAGTGACACCCTTGGGCATAGTTCATGAACAATTCACCCTTGGTGTATTTTAGACAGTCTCTTGCTAGGACTCAAGACTCATCAATTCTCCCTCCACCTTCCCAGCACCGGGATTGGAAGCACACACCATCATCCCCAGGGGGTTACTTAGACTTTGGGGATCAAATTGAGGTTCTCATTCTTCTATAGCAAGCACCTTACCAACTCAGCTACCTCTTCAACCCACAGGAAGGAATTCTAAAAGTAGGATGTACAATGTATGTGTCATAAAGGAAAACACTGACAAATTAGCATTAAAAATGAAAATCAATGTATTTACTTGTTTATTATTTAATCTGACAGAGCTTCACTGTGTAACCTAAGCTGGCCTCATAATCATTATCCTCCTGCCTCCAGAGTTTGGAGATTATATATATATTATCTTATCCAGAAAAGATGTATTTTTTTTTTTAATTTAGAAAAATGGAAGGCATGCATGGTGGTACACACTTGCAATCCCAACACTTGGGAAGCTCAGGACAACCTGGGCTGTTCAGTGAGATTTTATCTCAAGACAAAAAAGTTGAGGAAAACAGGGCCAGTGAGATGGCTCAGCAGGCCAAATGCTTGCTGCATAAACCTGAAGACCTTGATTTGATTCTGGATCCCACATAAAGGCAGAAGGAGAGAACTGACTCCACACGGTTATCCTCTGTCCTCCACATACACCATGGCATGCATGAACCACCCCCCAATCCACACATTCCATGTACACATACACATATCACACAAAATAACAATGAAAATTTAAGGAAAATGGATAAGGCCAGGAGAAGATGCTTGCAATCTCTTTTAACAGACATAAAATAATCTATAAAGAATATTACAAATTGATACAAAAATACTACAATTCAACAGGAAGCTGCACTCTATAACTATGAAATTCTGTAGATGAAGGGGGGTGTAATCCATAAGCCTATGGGACTGTGCTCAACTTCACTTATGTCCAGAGAGAGGGATATTAAAGCAAGTTATGAGTGCCATGTAGGCCAAAATACTGACAGAGACCATGGGTTTGGAGAAATGTGGGGAAGGAAGATGCTTTCTGTCTTGAGTGAAATGTGTTTGCTTTGCAGAGGGAGATGTTGATGGAAAATGTGCAGACTAGAGAGGTCGGCTGTGTGGTCATCTCTGTGGAGGAAGACACCCAACAGAGACATGCACACAGAGACGTGAAGATATCACTGAGGACCGAAGACAAAGCGAACAAATACCAAGGGAAAAGATGGCACATTAGACTTGTTAGTACAACAAAGCCCCATGTGGCAGTTACAGTGAATTGTACTATCTGTGTTAAAACCCAGCACTCGATCATTAGTATAACCCAAAAGAAGCAACACAGAAGTAAATGTTGACAGTGACATCATTCATAAGAGTCAAAAGGCAGAAAAAAGCTGTATGTCATCAGCTGGCAAGCAGATTACGGCATAGGCACGTGATGATGGAGTGTTATAACACATGCAAAGCCAAAAAATATTGTTTTCAGTGAAAGGAGCCAGGCACAACACACACACATACCATAATTTTGTGAGTATGGAATTTCCAGACTCATGCATAGGAAGAGAAAGTAGATTAGCAGTAGCTTAGGACCAGAATTAGGATAATAAAGGAATATGTAAGGGGATCAATAAAGGGCACACAATTTCCTTTTAAGGTGATTAAGAAACTATAGAATTAAAGATGGCAATGGTTTCAATTATCTTTGCATACAATGAAAACCATTAAGTGATCTGTAAATAGATGGATTACAAATGATGTGGGTGGGATCTAAGATGTTTCTCAAGACTGCACATGTACTACCGTCATGTACACGTGCAGCAATGCATTGGAAACTTACTTTGAAAATTGCACTCATATAAAGCAAATGGAGTATGAACAGCAAGAGGTGTTTGAGTGTAACTTTGACATAATACTTATTTTACAAAGTTGTATCAGGGAAAGGCTAGGCATGACTTAATATCAGAAGGCAGAGGCAGAATGTTAGGTGTGAGTTTGAGTCCATCCTAATCTACCTAAAGAGTTCCAGGCCATCCTGGATTACACAGTAAGACCCTGTCTCAAAAACCAAAATAAGAAAGGAAGGAAGGAAGGAAGGAAGGAAGGAAGGAAGGAAAGAAGGAAGGAAGGAAGGAAGGAGAGAGATTAGAAGACCACTCACAAAATCTGTTTACTCTTCATTCATGTAGATATTACAGCATTATCTTCTGAGTTTGAAATCTTTCATAATAAAATTGCTAAACACTGAAAAATTCTGGTAAGCCAGCAAGCTTCATTGAACCGAAAGAATCTTCAAAGATAGAGTATTGTCTTCTCTTGCTTCAACCTTAGGAGAAATAAACCCCTCCTCTTTCCTCCCTTTGACTATGTTTCACAACTGGAGAGGAAGCCTCTGGAGATCAGTGCTGGTGCCCAGGAAGTGAGCCTTGCATTAATCACACACGTCTCCATGAATGCCATAGAATTCCAGCAATGGAGAACTACAACTGATGATTTTGTCTGTTCGGAACAGATTTTTGTCTTCCTTTCAAAAATAATACAAATGGCATCATTCTCCCCATAATAACATGGCAGTACATTTCAGCTTCGGCTTCAAATGGGCCACACTGGCTTGTTTTTCCCAGGTTTAGTTATTAGATGACAGTGGTGACAGCAGCCGAAAAAGCAGGCATTTGGGAGGTGTGACAGTGAATGTAGCAGGGAGTCTCTTTACATTCCCTCTGTAAAGTCAACAACTTGTTGGTTGTGAAAAGAGTAAATATTTTGTAGTCCAAGTAAATCCATGTTTGAGATGCAAAAAACACATAAAAATCACTGTACTGCCTCTTAGGAAGGACCGCTTTTACTGCAAACTGTAAAAAACGATTCAGCTCCTCCAGTCCTTCGAAAATGACATATTAAACTGCTATTTACAGTGTTCTGAGGATATCGTGAATTCCACTAAGTAAATTTTATAAGTCTGTGCTTTATAATGAAGGAACACTAATGGTGGAATGTGCAGCTTTCTGGGACATTTTTGTTGAAAGGGAAAAAAATGGTAGGAGTCATTGGGTAGATCTTACTTAGCAATCCCAGGAGTATCTGAAGTCAGTGATATAAGAAGCTAGCAAAATCCACCAGGCTTAGTGGCTTAGTTGACCATCACACCCAAGAGGAAAGATTTTTTTTTTTAATGGAGAAAAGTCATTTGTGGCTTAAATATGTAGCTGACTGCTAATAGATGAAACCAATTACCCAAGAAATTAAAATGAATAGATGGCTAGTCATCGCCGCGTGGGTTACTGTAATAGCCTGTTTGCTACTGGGTCTCCTGCACCAACAATGGTACCCCCTGAGGAAGAATCTCAAGTGCTAAGGAAATTGATAACTCATAACTTCTTGTCCTGAAAATTACCCCTAGAGGACTCTGTATCCCACCAAGATGGGAGTTGATAATGAACTTTAGCATTTCTTGTACATGTCCCTTCCTTTGAATCAACCTCTATGAAGTCTATTTTCTTTTTCTGGACCACTTTCAAAAGAAGATTTCAACCATTAGTTTGGCCATAAAATCAATCTGATATGCTCTTATAAAAGCCTAAAACATTTGATCAAGAATATTGAAGCTAATGTTTAAATCACATAAACATTCCCCTGGTCAAATAATTAAAGAGCAGTCTCAAGAGCCTAAGTAATTAGTTTCAGATGCACACAACTTTTCCTTGTAATGTATGAAAGTATTGAATTCACTCAAGCTTTTATAATTGACATCAAATTCATATGTCAACAAAAAGGCTGAGGAGCGGAAGGGGACTTCTCAAGGCTTGCAGGAAGGCTCTGGAAAATCTAAGTTGGGGACGTGAGAAACGGGAGCTACTACTGTATAATAATCACTCTGTAAAATTATTTAGAATTCGGGTATTATATAACGATCATTCCCCAGCTGTATTCAAATCCTCAAGTCACAAGACATGCTGCTAAAACTTGGAGGGTAGGAAACAGGGGATGAGAGAGGATGGTCTCTGACTCAGAGGATAAGGGGAAAAAAGGATGGAAGAGAGGGGCAGGTCTCTGACTCTCAGACATAGGGGACAAGGAATGAGAAAGAGGGGATGGTCTCTGACTCTCAGACATAGGGGACAAGGAATGAGAAAGAGGGGATGGTTTCTGACTCCGAGGGCACAGGACAGGTAATGGGAGAAAGAGAAGGGCTTTTGCTCAGAGGGTAGAGGACAGGCAATGAAGGAAAGGAGATGACCTTTGCGACAAACTGTGATGTGACAATTTCTAACAGCCAATCCTAGCATACTCTGAGGAGTCCTGAAACAAAGAAACGAATCCCAACTTGGCATTAACCACAACTACTTGATTGGCATATAGTATTTTTATCCAATATTTATTCCACAGGATACACACTGGAAAATAGCAAGAGACTGTCCTGTCAGCTCACCAATAAGGAAAACCTAAAAGGTTGAACTGTTTACCCAAGACGACATAAGCCCCAAGTTAGAGGGTGGGAATCCAGGCTCCCAACAACAGTGTTTCTGGAAATGGTCCAGTAAGTGTGATTTTTAAGTGATCCTGATATTATATACATTTACATAGTAAAACCAATCATTTTGGTCATAAAATTAATGTAAATTCAATGTAACTCTCTACAGCTTCATAATGGCTGTGCTAACTGTGTAGAAGCCTATACATTTAGATGTACATACTTTGGGTCTGATTAATTTGGGTGCATACTGTTTTATTTTTAAAATAAAGTTTCAATTTAAAAAAAAGAAAAAGAAAAAATCTAAGCAGAAGAAACTGAGGGATATTTAGGCTGTGACCTTTCTGTTTTCAAAAGCATTTGATAATTGGTGGGTACCCCAGTTAGAGGCCCTAGTCTACGCGTAGACACAACATGTCACCGTGACTGGAGCAAATGGCCCGCTTCCACTCCATTCCGTTCCTACTTATCTACACTGCGACTCCCAGTGACAATCTCTTCTCTTTTCTTTTTTCTTTTAACACTGAAGAGAAGAAGGCTCAAATGTCAGAAACCATGATTGGCAGACAGAAGCCTCGATCACCCAGAGGCTGCCTGGCACTGCTTCTCTTCTTTCTTTCATTCCTCTAATTATACATCAGCTCTCGCTGTGGGACCCTCAGGAAAATCCCTGTCTGTGTCTCAGCCCCTCTGACTTCACTGTGGAACCATTTCCCCCTCCCGTCAGAAGCAGATGGAATTAACAGGCTGTGACAATTGTCTGTTGTTCTGAGTGACTTACACCGTGCTCTCTAAGCCTCTTTCCCAGAAGATAGATGACAAAATGCTAGGCAGAATAGGATGTGTAATGTCTGCGCGCCCGGCTTACTAAGAGTTCCTCTGTTTAGACCATGCCCGCGTGATTTTGTGTTCTATTATGTAATATAAGAAGACTGTTCCTCAGTGTCCCTGAAGAAACTAGAGAATTGGGACAGTGTCACAGAGCCCTGGTGGGCTTCTCCCTTGAGGAAGCACAAGAGGAGTCAGTCTATCTCCTTCCTTGGAAAGGGAGTTTCTTCAGCCTGGGCATGCTTGCTTCAGGGCAGGCACCCGGTGATGCCTCTGTCTACTATGGAAAGAACTAAGAAGCAGAGACTGAAATAATCAAATAATCCATCCATCTCCAGAGCATATGGCACACATTGGTGTCACCTACACACTTGTTACAAAAGCAGGCAGGTTCTCTGGCTGCTCCCAGTGTGCTGAGTCAGAATCTGTGTTTTAACAAGACCTCAGGTGACTCCTGTCTACTTTCAAGTCTGAGAAGCAATGTCTACCCAATTAAAACCTACCCAGAGGAAGAAAAGGGGTGGGGGAGTCTCCATGGGCCAGACAGCTGAGAGAAACACCAGAACAAAGGCAGTCTTGAAGGCCATTGTGTGGTATGCAGGAGACCTAGAGGAAGGCTGGCCAGGCAGCATTATGACGCTTTCCCCGTAACTTCCTAATTGGCTCCTCTTTTAATGTGTTTTGAGAGTGGTTCAGTGCTGGGGATTGAACCCAGGGCTTTGTGCATGTCAAGCACACAGTCTATCCAGTAGGCTTTACTTTTTATTTTCAATTATTCTTGATTTCTGGTGTGAAGCTGCCTTTCCACTCTACCATGAAGCGGCCCAACTTTCAAACAGGCGCCAGTTAATTAAGCTTGTGGAACTTAATTGAATTGAAAGACCAGATCTGCTGATTATGCAAGAGAAGAATGGGACACAGAGCCTGCGTGTCTTCTCTTCGTTCTTCCCAGTTCACTGGGTGTGGGACTGTTGGCTTTTACAAGCATTATTTCACCTAGAAAAGCTAAGAGGAGACAAATTTGGGTCCTTGAACTGCTCAGGGTTCAAAAAGTAGTAAGAGCTACAGTGAGGTCCTGGAGGGTCTGCAGCCCTGGGACTGATGGTAATAGAAGCCAGGACCTTGATGGAGATCAGGATCTCAGCCTGCTCCTCACTACTGAGCATATACATGGACGCTAAAGTCTAAAAACATCACTTAGCACTGCACATACTCTTCCGATGCCCTCTCAGCTTCATCTGCTCCCATCCCACACAGCCGCTCCCTCTAGCCTGGCTTCTAGGCACACAAAATGACCCAGTAACTCCAAGCATGTTTTCTTACAATTATTACTCAGGCCAAACCTTCCAAAGTGCCTCAGGAGAGAGTACAATTCTGAGCAGATGCCAAATGCATTTTTTGGCAGCAGTAGAAGAAATCTTGGATTATCTTCTCTAGCAGGGCTCTAATGCAGAGGATGATACTTACTCTCAGTTTTATTTACTTAATTATAAAATATTTTATGCTATGGCTATCCCAGTAAGTCTGATTTCAAGTTTTGAAACTAAATATGAAAGATCTCCTAACTAATGTGCAGCCATAGGAAGCATCATACTCCTATCTAGTTTCCTTCTAATGACACTGAAGGGTTCTTTGCACAGATGTGTAGACAAGTATTTAGCCTACAATCTAACCTGGCAGTTCCACTCCTAGAATATGCCCAGGAGAAGAAGAATACTATGTGTGGTGGTTTCCATGAGAAATGTCCCCCAGAGGCTCATGTATTTGAACACTGGGTCCCCAGTTGGTGGCTTTCTTCGGGGAGGTTATGGAACTATTAAGAGTTAAAGGCTTGCTGGAGGATGTATGTTACTGGGGGCAGTCTTTGAGGGTATATATCCTTGCCCCAGTCCTATGAATTCTCTCTCTCTCTCTCTCTCTCTCTCTCTCTCTCTCTCTCTCTCTCTCTCTCTCTCCTCCCTCCCTCCCTCCCTCCCTCCTCCCCCTCTCTCTCAGCGTCCTGTTCCTGCTACCATGTCTGCCTGCTGCACTGGTTAGATTTTTGTCAACTTAACACAAGCTAGAGTCATCTGGGAAGAGGAACTCTCAACTGAGAAAATGTCTCCATCAGACTGGCCTTTAGGCACGACTGTGGGTATTTTCTTAACTGATGATTGATGGGATCCAGCCCTCTGTGGGCGGTGCCACCCCTAGGCAAGCAGTCTTGGGATGGTGTAAGAAAGCAAGCTGAGCAAGCCTTGAGGAGCAGGTCAGTAAGCAGTGTTCCTCCATGGTCTTTTCCTTGTGTTCCTGTCCTGACTTCCTTTCAGGATGAAATACATTCTTTCTTTGCAAGTTGCTTTTGGTCAGTGTTTTATTGCAGTAATAGAAAACCAAACTAGGACATCTGCTATAGTGGACTCAATACATCTAGAAGTAAGCCAAAATGGTTACTTTCTTCCTGAAGCTGCTTTGGGTTACGGTATTTTATCACAGAAGCAGAAAAGGAACTAATATACTATGCTAACCAGATTTCATCACTGTGACAAATATCTGAGAGGACTTGTTTAAAAGAAGAAAGAAGTGTTACTTTGGCTCATGGTTTCAAAGAGGTCAGCCAAGGTGGCCTGACCTATGGCTTTGGTTCTCAGGAGAGGCAGGAGATCTTGGTAGTGGGAGCGTGTGATTTCAAAGTTCTCACCTCCAGGCAGCTAGGAAGCATGGAGGAAGAGTCTAAGGTGTGTTGTAGCTCCAGGATATGTCTTCAGTAACCTTCAGCTAGGCCCTGCCTTCTACTTTCTATGAATTTATCCAAGGCGAGACATTGATGAAATCAAAATCATCACACAGCAGTCACTTTCCCCAAGGCCACACCTCTGAACACTACCACACTGGGATACAGGACTTCAACACACGAACATTTTATAGGAGACTTCATATCCAAGCCACAACACACATGGCCGCATGGAGCCTTTCATATGAAAATATTTCAATATTCATTGAAAATCAGTGAGTAGATCAAGAAAATATGTTATGTCTTAGCCTACTGTGTGCTACTACTCTCCAGGATCTGTGAGGCTGTAGGATTTAAAATGAAAAGAAATGGTTCTGAAAATGGGACGCTCAGGACCAGATATCAGCATCAGTGATGTTTTCTAGCTGCATCAGAGCCAAGAGAGCAAGAGAATGGAAAGGAGCTGAGCAGATCCTTTCACAAGACACACATCCCTGACTGAGCCCACTTCATGATAGTGACATAAATCTGTTCACGAAGGCAGAGGCCACATGGCCGAATTGCCTCTCGTAAGGCTTCATCTCCCAACACTGTTGAATAAGACTAAAGTTTCCAGCACGTCACTTTGGGGAGACACACTCAATTAGCAGAACAGTATGTCCACAGAATGGAATGTTATTTGCCCATGATGAGGAGTGACACACTGATGCAGGCTATGACAAGGACGAGCCTGAGAGTGTGATACCTAGACACTAAAGGACAGAGCGTGGGTTCGTGATTGCCAGTGGTGGGGATTGGGATGGAGTGGGGAAAGAGGATTGGAGAAGGACCGCATACATGCATGACACTTCTTTCAGGACACTGAAAGTGCTCTACAGTGGAGTGTGGTGATGGCCGCGTGATATGGTACAACTCCACAGACACACTAAAAAGACACCCAGTGGCATAGTTTTAAAGAGGTAATTTTGTGGTATGTGAATTATGTCCTAATACGTGTGCTTTTGAAAGTGGCTAGCAATGAAATAGAGCAGTGTGAATTTGAGATGGGAGTCTGCTGGAGGGGGATGCACAGCTCCTGCCTCCAACAAGCAGTATGGCAGGCGGGGGGGGGGGGGGGGGGCTATCTTATGACCCTCACTTTCCATCACTCAGCACAGACCCTGAATGTAGAGATGCTTCCTAACAGCCAAATCCCAGAAGTGGGTACTCCTTAGGTAACACCTCTTCCTTGACTGGCGAAGGAATTTCCAACAAGAGCTTTGTTTTCTGTTGTTCTGTCCCTAGATGAGTCCCCCGGTTGCTCATTGAGTCACTTTGCTCAGATCCATCACTCAGCTGGCAACAGTAAAAACCATCTTTACCAGAAATGTGTTCATTTCCCTTTGCTCTGACTCCTGGAGAAGTTGCTCCCCATGTAAACTAACCCTGCACGGCGAGCTAGATCCCACTAGACTGGGGGAGGAGGGGAGCTAGGAAATAGAGACCTTGTGCTCTCTGTGGGTTCCAGAGCAAACTGAAAATGGGGGCCCCTTGTTCATAAGTTATTAATCATCAAACCAATGACAGCAGAGGAAATAAAAGGCATTTTGACAATGGGACACTGTATGACCACACAAGTGGCAGCCATAAAGTCAGCCCCAGTTAGATAGGACACAAAGACAGAAGATGGAGAGAGAGAGAGAGAGAGAGAGAGAGAGAGAGAGAGAGAGAGAGAGAGAGGGAGAGAGGGAGAGAGAGAGAGAGAGAGGGAGAGCGCTTTCTCATGTACTTGAGAAGAATTTCATGACCTTTATTAGATATGCTATTTCTTGTTAATAAAAGCTACTTGGAGATATTGTTATTTCTAGGGAGTGCCTGGAGGTAATAGTTTAAAATATAATCCAGTTTTAAAGAGCTCTCCCAGCATTTCATTAAAATAGTCCATTTCACAGGACTTTAATTTATAAATTATTTTTTTGCCTCCTAACATAATTGTGAAAGAGACAAAATTTTAGCATCTATTTTATCGATGAGGAAAATTTCATGCAAGACTATCTTCGTTTGGGTTACTATGATGAAACATCACGACCAAAAGCAACTTGGGTATGAAAGAATTGATTCGGCTTATTCTTCCCCTCACTGTTCAGCATTGAAGAGATTCAAGACAGGAACTCAAACTGAAAAGTCAGGGCAGGAACCTAGAAGCAGGAGTTGATGCAGAGGCCATGGAGGAGTGCTGCTTACGGGCTTGCTCAGTCTGCTTTCTTATGGAATCTAGGACCACCAGCCCAGGGCAGCACCACCCACGATGGGCTGGGCCCTCCCCATCAATCACTAAGAATATTGCTCTACAGCCTTGCCTACAGCGCAGTCTTACGGAGGCATTTCCTCAGTTGGCGTTCCCTCCTTGCAGATGACTCCAACCTGTGGCAAACTGAAGTAAAATTAGCCAGCACAAAGACATTTTAGGGGAACTACAAAAGCAAAGGCCAAGGTGGTGGAGGTGACATTCGCAGTGCAGTATCCCAGATCTTTCTACAGTGAGGCACTGTATATCCAACAACAGTGTGGGAAAGCTGCTTCTAACTCATAATGCTGATGTGATGAGTGCTCAGTGAGATCAGAAATGAGTAAAAAATGTTACATGTTTATCATTGGGCATGCTGGCCTCTGAATATTTTATAGTAATAGAATTTCACCCCAATATTCTTGCCCAAACTTATTATTTATATAATGACATGTAAATGTGGGTGTGTGTGGATATGTGGGTGTGCGGGGGGGGGGGGGGTCAGTATGTGTGTGGAGGGTATAAATGTGGGTATGGGTTGGTGTGGGTGGGCATGTTTGGGTGTGTGAGGGTATGGGTGTGTGTGGGTGTGTGGGCATGGGTGGGTGTGGGGGGGGTGTGTGGGGGGGTATGCATTGATGGAGTGTAAACATGAATTAGCCAATGAGCAGTATTTCAATGTTTAGAGTGATATTTTATATAAAGAGTTCTAAAACTATGCCCAAAGTTTTCTATTGCTCATTATATGAACCTAAAGTATCCTCCAGCTTCAGAGCAGCAATGTGGGATGAGGTGATACATGTGTGTCAGAGAGGTTGGACTTGAATTTCAGCCATACTGCCTGCTAGCTCTGATCTAGAGAAAGCCAATTACTATGTGACTTATTTATTGTCTTTCTAAATGGAGATCACAGCTGCAGTAACCCCTGGAATATTATGCAGTCAAGTAGGTATCTGTATGTAAGGTCCTGAATTATAGCAGTATTAATTCCACTACTAATCACTTACAAAAAATAAGAAAAGTTTCCTTTGGTCCTGAGCATGAAAATCACAGGTTCTACCACTAAGATATACCCTCTGCTCCCAAAATCAAGTATTAACACCACAGGTAATTGTTCACTAGCCTGATCCATTTGTACATAGGATTTCCTGATACAGTTCTCCAAGAAACAAGACAATCACCCACCCAGAGCAGAATTAATGGCAGAAAAATGATGGCCTTATAGAAGCCTCTTCCTGGACCATGGATCATGAAGAGTGAGTGAAACTCCTGAGTATGTGCCCAAAGGACTCTGCTATCACAGAGATACTTCACATCCTTGTTTTTGGCAGTGAGGCTACCGATAGACCCTTTCTAGGTGTCTAACAGCAGAGCGAGGATAAGGAAATGTGGTACATATCCACATTGGATTTTTTTCAGTTGTGAAGAGCAAAGCTGTGTTGTTTATAGGAAAATGGATGCAACAGGAGATAATGTTAAGTGAACTAAGCCCGTCTCAGAAATACAAATATCATATGTTTTTCACTCATCTGTGGCTCTTAGATTTTATGTAGATATGTAAAACTGAGTTTGTGTGTGTGTGTGTGTGTGTGTGTGTGTGTGTGTGTGTGTGTGTGTGAAAGAGAGAGAGGAAAATAAGAGCAAAACCCTCTAGGAGGAAGACACAGTTGGTGGAGAGATAAGGGAGTGAATGTGCTGGAAATACACTGCATGTTTGTATAAGGTCCCCATGTAACACAGTAGCATGTACAGTGGGTGTACTTGATGGAAACAAATGTTAAATGTTAAAAAAAAAAACTTCAAAACCTTGGTGAAGAACAATGCTGAGCCCTTTTTGAAAATTTTGGAAGAACTGTCATTCTCCGCTATGCTCCACCCAAAAGCAGCAGAGGTAAACTGTGCAAACACACCGTCAAACAACTCTAAAGTGGGATCCCAGCAACTGGCTGGGTCAGGGGTACAATCTTCATCCCAGAGAAGAAGAATTATAATCAAGATCAAGGAATAGGCATAAGTCCCTGTGCCCAGAGACCTGGCAATAGCAGGATTCTACCCTGAAAAGGCAGATCAGGACAAGAGGTAAATTGTACCTCAGATAAGCCCAATCCACAGGTCCAGGCTATGGGACTCAATAAGGAGATTATGGGCAGTGACTTTCTGTGTCTGGTGCATTGTAAGAACTCCCAAGTACTTGTTAATGAGTAGGTGGATAACAGAAGTCTTGTCAATATTCTGAATCTATGCAGGGCTGTCTGATGTCTCAAGGCTCTGTTGAACAAGAGAACAATCGGTGTATTCAGGTAATAATTTACATAATGCAGTCTGGAAAATGCCTTTGAGGATTTTTGAGCATCTTTGAGCAGAAATCGCCTTTTCCTTGAATCCTGTATCATCATCGGAATGCTGCAGCCTAAGCCTAAGTGGGGAGGAGGAGGAACAGAGCCCTGCGTGAGGTGCATCCGAGACACAACATAAATGTTTAAGTTTAATTCCCCAAATTGCTTACACAGTTTGCCTACATGTATTGCGACGGCTTGTGTGAAGATGACACCCTCACCACAAAAGGAAGACAATGCCAAACACAGCCAACAGCTTCACAGTGACAAGAAATGAAAATTGACAGCAGCCTCCGGAGAGCTTCAGGAACTGACACATCAAAATCTACCTCCTTGTAACAGCCAAGTGTGAGGTGCTTTGCAGCCCCCATTTCAGCAAGCTGCGTCTCAAAAGTGGTGTGTGCTCAAACTGCCTGTGCCTGAGTCTCACCTCCAACAACTGGGCCTGGGGGCGTGGAGAATAACTTTCAGAAAAGCTAGATAAACTCTGCAGTATGATCAATTTGCCCTCCACCTGCAGAACTAGGAGTAAACATTTGGGGTTCAAAAAAGTGACGGCAGGAAGAAACACACAACGGTTTTAATAGACCGTTGTCAGCCTAGGTGGACAACCATCCGCCCATAAGATCAGAAACAATACTGGCTTCTGCTCTTCTAGTGAAAGATTTGAGTTTGTTTGTTTGTTTGTCTTATTTTGTTTTGTTTTGTTTTTACTTTGTCTGTTGTATAATGAATTCCCATTGGAATAAACCAAGAATATGAGGTGAAATATGCTATTTAAAGGCAGCTGGATTATCATTTGCTGGGGGCCACAATTATGGTGCTAATGGTTTCTGTTTTCCTTTCACTACCATCCCCCCAAAAATATAGATTTATTGACATATTCCATTACTGAAAAAAGAGAGTGCTTTGAATTCTCCAGAACATCTTCTTCACCTGTGCTGAGATTTATTAGGGATATCAAAGTGTGACCTGTGATTCACAAGTCCCCCACACTGTTGTTATGTATTTGCTTTAATTTAGCCTGCTTCCAAGAGAGTAGTTTAGAGTTGTCCTTCTCCAGCAGAGTAATGAGGTATCCTAACGAAGGAATCTAGTGTCTCCCACAAAATGATTAAGTCATTGACAATGGAGAGACTTGTGACTAAGAACATACAGATGTATTAGTTAATATAGTTAATAAGTATCCAGTCATTAGGGGGGAAAAATGAAATCTCTGTTTTAAATCCCCAAGCACATCTATGCAAATCCAGACTACATGAGCATCGTCTCCAGCCTCATTGCGTATACCAAACACCTACACAAGCAAGGCAAAGTAGATAGAGTTCTGCTAGTGAACAAAAGACAAAAACAAAAAGTCTACAGAATTGATTTAGAAGTAGGCCAGAACGCTGAGGAATGCCCAACTTCTGTGCTCAAAGTAAAGGCGGGTGGGATTATCCCAATCTTCCCTGAGAAAAGTCCCTTCCATCATGGAACTCCACTGTCATCGTCTTTGCTGGAACCACTCGTAGTACTGGTCACCGGCGGCATCAAGCTCAGCCTGAGCTGGTGGCGGGGATAGCCCTTTCCCATACAGTCCACAGACAAACATGCACAATGAGCCTTGTAACATCATTTGAAGATGACAGTTGGCCTGTTCCTCTCTTCTTCCTTTTCTGCCTTACAGTTTTGGCTTCTCTTTGTAAGTAGCCTGAGTCAGTACGGTCCCATACACAAATAAACGTGGAGGTCAGAATGTCTCAATCTTAACAGCAGAGTTTTGATTGAAAAGATAAAATAACATTGTGAGCGAATTTCCAAGCAAACAGTATTTAGACTTGTGTTCTGGAGGCAGTATCTGTCTGAATTACTTGCAGCAGAAGCTGAATAACCAGTTTGGGATAGAAGGGGATTAGGAATTTGCTCCAATTTGTTTTCTTAAGCACGGTGCATTAATGTCATCTAATATCTTGGCTAGAGAACGTTTTGTTGCACAGAACTGAAATATAGTCAAAGATGTCGGTGCAGGAAGGCAATTCCACTGACAAAACCCTCAACTACAGACACACTAACAAGGTGCAAGGCATGGGGCTATTCGGTGTCTCAACAGATTCCATTGGGTTATTTTCGTCTCTGCCCTTAGTTGTGCAGAGTGAGGATCTTCTTTGCTTCTCCACATCTACAGCTGGCATTTTGCTTGGTTCTCAATCTATATCCCTTCTCAGCTCATTATAGTTTTTTTTCTACTACATAGCCAATAATTGAGACATTTGTAGAATTTGACATCACCCCAAAACACAAATGTGTGTGTTGCCTTGTTCGGTGGCACAGAGACAAACGTGGAGGCTCTTAAACTCAGTTGGTGAGCTGAGTATGATGAGCATCCTTTGTCACAGGACTGTGTTATGTCAGGTGACAGCTTAAGGTTAATTTGTTACTGTAACCTCCAATCATATAAGACTCAGGATTCATTTTGATCATCAAAAGAAAGCTTAAATTTAATTATAACTTTGGGGTTATGTTTCTGAAACTGGCTGCCGAATCATGCTGAAAATGAGCTTGGAAAATACATTATCCCTTTATTTTGGATAAAAGTTAATATTCTGAAGCTCAGGGGCATGTCTCTGAAGGAGCTTCCTCCATTTCCATCCATCTTTGTCTATATAGTTGTTTTCTCCAGTAACTGTGTTTGCAGACAAAGCACAGAAGTTCATGCCGGTGTCATAAACATGCATTCTGCTCTCATCAAGCCAACCTAGTTTCCATCTATCAGTCAACAAGATGGAAGCTCATTTGTTACACTGCAAATTCTAAATATCAATAAGTATATTGTATTATCAACACAGGCATAGACTGTGGCAAGTCTATTAAAGCTAACTTTTAATTCAGCTTTGACTGTGGAACAACTAAATTCAGTGTCAACTGAGTCTCTAGCTGGAGTATTCAATGCATGCTGTCCATATGTTTATTAAATTGTTTTCCTTTTTCTTTAAATTATGTTCTTATTTTTACTCAAACTGATGTTATATCAATTGTGGTTAATAATATAAATTTAGGTGTTGTAGTTAGTACATACTTTTTCTGTTTGAATTTGTGGTTTGTTTTTTATTATGTCTTGAAAATTAGGATCTTTGAAAGTTGAAGAACACTGGTATGGCCACCCCTGTAAATACTGCGAAAAGTACTATTCTACTTCAGTTTCTCCAAGACCTAATTCAAGATGCCCAGGCACGAACCTGTTTAACTCATTTAGAACCTGAGTTCAGTATGACATCAAATAGTTATGATGAAGCGGGGAAGGCTCAAGGCTTTTATTTAAGAGGTTAGACTGGGCTTAGAGGTCAACGTCATGGACCATCTTCATCTGTATTATGAAGTTCCCACACTCACTCTTCTTAATTTAACATGGTGAGATAAAGTTAGCAACAGCCTGTTCACCAATGCCAAGCCATGTTTCTTAGTCAGGGTTTCTATTGCAGTGAAGAGATACCGTGACCACGGCAACTCCTATAAAGGAAAACATTTAATTGGAGCTGGCTTACAGTTCAGAGGTTTAGTCCATTACCATCATGGTGGGAAGTATGGTGACACACAGGCAGACATGGTGCTGGGGAGGTAGTTGAAAGATAAGATCTGGACCAATCGGCAGGCAGCAGGAAGAGAGTGAGACACTAGCCTGGCTTGAGCATCTGAAACCTGAAAGCCTATTCCTAATGACACACTTCATTCAACAAAACCACACCTTCTCTAACAAGGCCACACCCTGTGGGCCTATGGGGGCCATTTTTATTCAAACTGCCATACCTTGCTTCCTGTAGCCAGGTTTCTCTTGGTTTGAGTAGCAGGCAATCATCAACAAATAGTTTTGCCAGGGAGTGAAGACAAAGAGGAAGGAAATGGGAGATGAAGAGGATAGTGCCGGTGTCTAGGAAAGACATGCACAGTCCCCATGCTGCCATCATACTAAAGGGTGAGATGGTACAAATGAGAAAGGACAAAGACAGAGCTCAGGAAGCAAGCTATCTATTTAGGAACACTAGATTGAATTCCTGTTATATACTGTGACCTATGCTACAGTTTGCATTTCATGTTTGAAAATATGTTTTCTCCCCTTGAGTTCAAAGTTCATAATCTCAGAGTAAAACAAAACAGTGATGTGGGACAAATATGTGGGAATCAGGGAAAGGTTTGTTGCTACCAGGCCTTCCATGGCTAGCCTCGGCTGTAGAAAGCTGCCTGGACAGTGGTAACATCCTCCTTGGGGTACAGCACTGATAAGTCAGGCAAAACTAGAAAGTCCCAGCCACTTTGTCCCAGATCCCAAGTGGCCAGAACTCTCTCCAGAACACCCTGCTGTACTGACATAGCTCACTATGGTTTTGATTTTAGGTGTCCTGCAAAGCTCCGTGTTTGAAGGCTCGGTCCAGCTGCTGATGCTGTGGGAAGGTGACGGAACATTGGTAAGGTGCTGCCTAGTGGAAGGAACTTAGCTCACTGGGGATACTGAGCTCCCAAGGCTCCCTCATGCTCCCTCATGCTCTCTTTCTCTCTCTCTCTTCTTCTCACTCTCTCCTTCTCCTCCTTTTCCCACCTCCCATTCCCTCCTCCCTGTTTCCTTCTCTCTCCTTTCTGGAAACTTGAGGTAAACTACTACTTGCTCCAAACCATGTTATTCCATCAGAACCAAGCAACCACAGACTGACGCCATGATCCCAAATGACCCTTCTCTTTTTCAAGTTCATTTTTTTTTTTCAGGCATTTCGTCACAGCAACAGGAAGCTGACGAACACAGGAGCTTTTTCAGATCTGCATCACAAGCTTGAGGTGTTCTTCTCCTCACTCCTGCTTCCTCTATCTTCTGGTCAAAGGTGTTGATCCTGAATGACTATCTCACCCCTTCATCTCAGTCTACCTGCTTTCAAAGATGGAACCCTACACACAGCGTTTCAGCCTGACACACAGAGGCCCATGTCCAGTGCAGGGAAACTAACCTGGAGCCAACCAAGACTGCTAAGAGAAAATGGTCCTAGAAGAGACGCTATTGTCCTTGAGCCTGGGAGAATGGTGACAACATTGATGCAGAGAATTGAGCAAGGTGGCCACTTTCTTCCCAGGGCAGGAAACAAAATGTGCAAAGAAAATAAGGCAAGTTCTTGGCTCCCTGGACTCCAGCCATCTGCAGTCTCCTCCGGAAACTTCCCAGACCATCAAATTCAGAGTTTCCATGATCACTGAGTCACTTCCTTGCGGCACGGAAACGATAAGCACATGTGGCACTGTGGATGCAGCTGGAGCTCAGGCCAGAGAGGGCCAAGCTCAGACTTAACCCTGAAGGTCACAGGAAGCCTTTGGGAGCCTGGAAGTGCGCTCCTTGTATCGTCCAAATTATGCCACAGAGATGCACTTGGCGGCTACATGAGGAAGTTAATGATGTGGGTGAGCGGTGGGAAAGGACTTCAGAGCCTTTGCCATGACACATTTAGAAAAAATATAGAACTCAGAAGTGACAGACCACATAAGGCAGTGCCTCAAGACACTTGATATTCAAATGTCACGGAGCCTTTGAATAACCTGGAATATCATTAAAATGCCCATTCTGACTGGTTCCTAGCGACATCAAATGCAGAGAGTGGAGGAGGCCCCGAATGAGTGAAGGCCTGACTGTGTGTTGTGAACACTCCAAGGCTTCAGACCCATGGGAAGTTGGGAAATTGAAAAACTGGCCATTATCCGTACAGGCCTGGTCAGAGGAATGACCAAGCTTTCCTCAGGGGTCTAAGTACAAGTGTTTATGGCTGATTGATGAGTGTGAACAAAACAAGCAACTGCAGCTTCCTCATCATCATCCTGGATGTTTACAGCCTGGGGCTGACATACAAACACCCACTACAGACACCACCTAAGCCCTCTCCCTGCACTGGACCAAATTAACACGCTGAGGTCTGGGCTTCAGACAGTAGTAGATGTCACTTCGTCGGAGTGAGTGTACCCCAAGACCTTCTGTCCATGTGTCTGTATGTCTGTCTTTACTTTATTCCCTTGTCGTCCCTAGCCAAGGTCCCAAGAGCCAAGCATCACCAGCCCTGACAATCAAGAACCTTGACCAGCAGGGGCTTACCCCTTAGGAAAAGGGATAGAAATACTCAAAGGTTTCTCTAAGATATAGCCCTATCCCCTGAGAGTAAAAGCACTGGGTAGTCTGGAGTCCAGTGCACAGCTAGTTGGAGACATACCAGGCAAAGAGTTGGCTCTCTCCCCTCCAGTGACCACAAACTTCTCCAGGGGTGAGGCACAGGTATAACAGATATTTAGCTATGGTTTCTCATGCCACTTTTGAGACAGACTCATTTAACTGTGAATGGACTGAGTCAGCTTTTGACCTAGTTCAGCTGTTCTTATTTCATACAAGATGTGATTTTTTTTTACAGGAAAAAAAAAAGAAAGAAAGAAAAGAAAACCCACAGCACTCTGAATCTCTTGGTTACTATCATGCAACATCGTTATTAAAGCCAATCAACACATTTCATCTTGCAATTTCAGGTGGAGTGTCTGAGGCCTCCAGCAGCCCACTGAAGTCAACTCTAAAATCCCTTCCCTGTGGTCACATGGCATTGCCTGTTGTTAGACAAGTAGCTACTGACTTTCTGGATCCTCTCCTCCACCCCTTTGCCTCCCTCTGACCCGATGTTCCTCAGATACTTGTCACCCAACACAATTTGGAATTCCCGCATGTCACAATGAAGTGAAAGGATTCCAAAATTGAATTCTTGTGATGTGTGTATGTGTGTGTGTGTGTGGGGGGGAGGTGTGTGTGTGTATGTGTGTGGTATGTGTGTATGTGTATGTGGGGTGTGTGTGTATGTGTGTGGTATGTGTCTGTGTCTGTGGTGCGGAAGGAGTAGTGTGTGTATGTGTGTATGTGTGTGGGTGTGTGTGTGTGTTTGGTGTGGTGTGTGTGTATGTGTATGTATGTGTGTGGTGTGTGTGTGGTGTGTGTATGCGGTGTGTGTCTGTGTCTGTGGTGTGGAGGGAGTGGTGTGTGTGTATTGGTCTTTTGTTTGTTTTTTAAAGAAAATGTGTGGAGTTGAGTTGGTAGGGAGGTGGGTAGAGGCTGGGGGAGTTGGGAGATGGGGAAACCAAGATCAGAATATACTGCTTAAAAAGTTTTTTTTCAATGAAAAGGGTAATAAATAAATCAGTAAATACCTTATAAAAATCCTTTACCCATCTTTATTCATTTATGCACCGATGAGTGCTCACATACTCACTCATCACTATAATAGGATTTGATTTGATATGTGTACATTGGTAGATTTGAGTTTGAAAATAAGATTCCTTCTGCTGTACTGGGGATTGAACCTTAGCCATGCTGGGCAAATGCTCTAACAATTGAGTTGTATGTACCCTACCTCAAAATAATTTTTTTTTCTTAAGCCTGAGACATTTTTTTTTTTTTTTGGATCAAGCAATTCAGCTGAAATTCTGCGGTTATCATTTAGATTGTATTTTTCAGTCATCTTGTTTCCTGGTTTCAGGTCATAGACCGTGGCATACAATCTGTAAAGAATAAAAACTGCAAATATAGCCGAGTGCCACTGGGCCTGACGACTTCACACAGAGAGGAAGAACAGGAAATATTAATTATAAGGTTGTGATTCAATCTGGAGGCCTCTAAGGGCACCGTCTAAATTTAGAACGAATGTGCCAATGAGTGTTAGTAATCGGCCCCTCTCGGCTAGTCATTTCCGTTTGCATCTTGAACTTGGCTTAATTAAGATTGAACATTGTGAACTGAAAAGCGTTTGTTTAGAAAAAAAAAGAAGAAGAAGCAAACTACAAAATGATCACATGGGTTTGAGGAGGAAATGGAGATTCTCCACTGAGCTGATAGCCGTTTCTGAGGCAGGAGCAATAGTTTGTGCAAATCAGCACATGTGACGCTGCACCGCAAAATGCAGTGTTCCGGACGCAGCACGCTATCACCACCATTATTTGAAAGATGGTCACAAGAGGGAGAGAAGTCAGTGAGATCACACGTTTCCAGGCTGGGAAAAATAAAATAAATGTACACCTCTGGCAGAGGACACAGCACAAGCGTGGAAAGCAGAAGACAGCCGCCAAGTCGAACTCCACGGCTGGAGCGTCTTCATGCACACCATGTGGAGGTTACAGGCACTGGGAGCTCAGCCATGCTGTGGCTGACACAGGGGGATTTCTCATTCCCACAAACTGTTTCCAGAAAGCCCAGGAACAATGGCACAGAGAGCTCCGCTAACATTATTGCAGTGTCCCCCAGGATTTGCATCCTGCGACTGATAGTGGATTTAGCATGGCTTAATGATACTGAAGCGTTGCTGCTTTCTGGCTGCATGGGCCCTAAATAATACTGGCAGCATAGACTGTTCTAGAAGCTAAAGTGAAGGCAGGTTGCACTCAGAAACCGTTCCCGTGTAAGCGTTTCTGGTAAACTGCCTTAAGACAGCATAGAACAAAGGCTCCTGAGCTCTGAGCGTTTGATGTAATTTCTTTCCTCACTTTAAATAAACACGTACACAGCCTCGTCTATTTTTGCATTGGAAGCAAAGCTGAGACACCTGACTTAGTTGCTTTCCTTGGCTCTTGCATTTAGGGTGACATTTAGTCAAAACTGATCTGGCTCTGTTTTTCAGAATCAACTCTTTAAGTGACGACAAATCTAATTTCTCAATCAGTTACCAAACTGTAATTGAGCAAACACAAGAGGTAATGAGCCATCTAGAATGCTGTGACCTACTCTGGCACACACTCATCAAAGCCTCCTCATTCTCCCTGACCATCGAACCCGAGACCCCGTGCATGCTAGGCAAGCACTGTGACACTGAGCTACACCCCTGCCCTCTCTTCTACTATTAAACAGCTGTGTTTGACAAACCCTCCTAGCAGCATTTTGCAGATAATATTGTATAGCACTAAACAGCCCAAGGAATGCCACGGAGCTACTCAGAAGTTGGGTCACCACTCAAGACACGTAGGCTCTCTCCAGAGCCTGAGACAAAGACTGAGACTGCACCGCCTGCCACAATCCAAGCACTCATAACCTGTTGCCAGGTGTCCAAGCATTCAGCTTGACTCCGGTCAAGTCATTGAACAGATATTCTCAGCCAAGAGTGACTTTGGGCTCAGGAGGTGCAGTGTGACAACACACACATCTACTCACCCCAGATAGGAAAGACACAACAGACCAAAAACACGGATGCCACTCAAGTCCAACTTGGTGAACCAGTGAGTTCTATGGGGGTTGCTTACAGGAATATGGGTGAGGGGTTACTTCCAGGAGCAGAAATGGACTCAAAGACAGCTGCACCACCAAGGCCCACCACAGCATGGGTGACAGCTCACAAAGATGGGAACCTGGAGCACAGTGCACAGCCTGCAAGCAACTCAATAGGCTGGAGAGTGTCCTTTGGGTGCCTCACTTGGTCTAAATCCCTTCCAGGCAGCTTGGGTGATTTCTGTCCCTTCCAGGCATCTGGTCTGGTCACGGAATCTTCTCTGCAGTTCAGCTTCCTTCCATCTGAGAGGGACTCTCAGCTGTCATTGCTTACTCTTGCAGGAAGGGGCCTCGTGAATCTGGTTAGTTTCAGGAACTTCCTGAAGCTATTTTGACTTGTTCACCTTCATGCTCTGAAGCTTCCCTGCAGAATGGAATGCTTCACTCTCTCAGGAGGAAACTGCTCCACACCAGGAGGCACTTGGCAGTTTTGGAGGTGCAGCACCCTGCAGTAGCTAGAAGCCCGTGAAGCTGGTAAGCACACTACAAGGCACAGGGCAGGCCCCATCACAAAAAAAGTATTTGACTCAACTCAGCTGTTGAGAAAAACTGTTTTAGGTCAATATCCAAATAATTTGCTTAAAATACATGGCCTCTCTTTAGTAACTGCTTTTTTCTGTTGCAGATAAAATGGGTAAGTTGGGGGCTCCAATTCCTTGTCTTAGGTCTTCCTAAATTTTCCACATTTTTTATTTGGATTCTAGCACTAGCATCTCCACTTTCACACTGCCCGTAGCAGGCACATTGCAGGAAGAGAAGAAGAAAGCTTGGGCTTGGGTCTTGGCTCTGTTTGAGTTGGCTGTGTCATCACCAGCCTGTAGGGCTGCCTCCACAGTCCTCTGTCTCATCTCCCCACTTGGAAAAGACAGGACCAGGCTGTATGACGCCATGGATCACCTTGCCTGTCCCTCAGCAGGAAGAGGCCATCCCGGCGGCCAGAAAGGCAATCCCTGAAAGGCCAATCTTTGCTCAGTACTGGTGGAAAATCTGAGTTGTGACTGCAGTACATTAGGGCGGAGACGAGAGTCAACTCCCACCTGGAAGCAGTAGACTTGGTACCCGATTAGTGAGTAAGAACTAAAGACGGAAAAACAGTTCATCTCCAGATGAAAATGAGGTGTATTGGCAAGTTTCCAGACTTCTCAGGTAAAGAAGTCCCCCTCCCTTGGCAGATGAGACTCTAAGGGGCTTATTTGGGCTTAGGATGTTGCACTAGGGGATTCTTCCTTCTTCTCTTCCTTTCTATTGGTCTGGTGGAGTCTGAGCATCATTTTTTATAGCAGGCAGGGACTGGGCCTCTGTCTCAGTCTGCTTGCATGGAACTGACTGCATTGCTGATAGTCTGAGGTACCAGGGGCCACCTCAACCTCCTCTGCTCTTTGTAATTTAGTAAGTACAGAGCTACACACTCTAAGTGAGGTGAAGGGGCCTTACATTACAGGGGTGGGGGTGGGGGAATGCAAACTTACTGCTTGGGACAAAAATCCATAAAGAAATGGAAACTTACAGCCTATTTCTGGAAGCAAAAAAAGTAGTATAAAACTCAAATCGGGATTACTAAAGTCCCCCTTTTCTCATTCTAGAGGCCTACAGCCATGGGTGGAGAAAAATGGGGCTAAGGAAAAGGCTTTAACAAGGGGGACACTCCACAGGGTGGGTCACAAGCATAGTGAAAGGGGTCTGGGATGTGCTCACCAAGTGTAAGGCCCCAGCATTATCTGGCATGCATCAGGACTCTAGCATCACCCTGGGTGCTCCTAGGGCAGTCCAGGGTGTCAGGGTGGAGGTGTTCTCAGTTGCATCTGATAAAATGATGGGTGATGACAGCACATGGTCAGAATCCTGGCTGACTCACCACCCCTCACAAGCTCAACCCTGTCCCCATTGTCCACCTGTATGCAGCATATCCTTCCTGGTGCCCATATAGAAGCCCCACAGGACCAGAGACCCATTGACTTCTAGCCATGTCCCTGCTACTACTACCCACGGGACAAAGAAACTCCTCATGGGTCCCCTGCCCCATGCCTTTCAGGTACCTTTGTTTCGAGAGCTTAGATTGTAGCACAACACACAACTGGGATTTGTTTGGAGTGTGTACATTTTATGTGAAACTGTCACAAACATTGACAAAAACTTTAAAAAGAACGATGGAACGTTTTTCTGAACCACTGAAGAGTGAGGGAAAAACTCTGTCCGTCACTCGTGAATACCAGAGCCTTCCTCCAGGCAGCCCAGCACAGCCCTCCAAAGGGGAAAATATCACTGAAACATGACCATCGTCTCATTTTTATTTAGGACTCACCTTTTGTCATAGTGATGTCACTCAGCCAAATAACGCAATCTGAAAAACAAATGCCATCTACCTATAGACTGTTGCCAGCCGTTCCTAACTTGGCGTGTTAAGAGCAGTGAGTCCTTTCTCTGTTGTTCTCTGATAATTTGCCACAATAGTATTCTGACTGTGCATCATGGGCAGGAGGACCACTCAATTTCTGCTGAGGCTCCGCCTTGCGCTCTGCGAGGCAGCACACGACTTCGCCCCACTGGTGCCGATGCTCACATTGGTCAGCTCATTAGCCTGGTGACTCCCAGCTTCTCTGTCATGGTTGTCTTTATTTCTTTTGAAATTTTTAAGTATTTTTAGGGAAGTATTTTGAAATTTGATAAATTTTCCATTTCTTCCAAGCCTTTAATTTATTCATTTGTGTATTGATATCACCATGGACTTATGGTCACCTGTTTTAGTTAGTGGCTTCTAATGTGTTACCATAACTGTTTGTTTTGCTCTATTGTCTAAGAGTCAGCCAGTGGGAGCCCCTCCGGCTAATTTCTGTGTATTTTTGGTATGCTCTCCACTGTGTACCTTGTTTACTGGATGTATCTTTACTTTCTGACATGAGGAGTTCTTTCAGATTATCTGTATTTTCTCTGTCTCATCTCTGGGATTTCTTAGGGGTTTGTTTTGAATGATAGCAGCATATAGTTACCAAGACATGAATATCTGTCTTGCTATTGGGGTGTTACTGTTCCCAAACTGTCTATGTATAGAGCTAGCAGATATATGTATGTATGTAGATAGATGACAGACAGACAGACAGATCCATCTCAGGAGTGTATGGGGACACTGAAGCCAGAGAGGCAGAGGCCCATCATGGCCTGGTGTGGGGATAGCTCTTGGGGCAGAAGTGTCTCACCCTTGGTGGCTTTTGGGTTCATTCTGTTCTTTTCCTTGAGGCTGTGTGACCTATAGCTCAGTCCTTCTCACACAGAAGGAGCCACGCCCCAGAGTGGAGAGGCCCCATGCAAGCCAGAGTCTGTGTGGGGCAGAGGGAAACAGGGATAGACTCAAGGTCTCACGCCTGGTGCTTCTGCCTCCCAGTGGAGGAGTCTTTCCAAAATCCCCTAATATCCTGGGAGTGTCTGCCCACCTGAGTCTCTTCCAAAAGATCTGGATGCATGACTCACACCTGTCACCCTGGGGGATCTGTCTAATGAGATCTATCAGCTATCTCTCCAGCTATGTATCTACCCACCTAATTTTCTCCCTTTTCACATTCGTACTTCCCTTCTCTGACAATGAGAAACCTGACTCCCATTATCTTAAAGTGTTTCCTTGTCTACTCATGATCCCAGGAGGCACCGCACATCCTGTTGCTGACTCATACCCTCCCTCCTCCTCCTCCTCCTCCTCCTCCTCCTCCTCCTCCTCCTCCTCCTCCTCTTCGGGCAGGCTGCCCTCCCCCATGGCTTTCCGAATTGTTCGGGGGAAAGGAAGGGATAGGGATATCCCAGGAAGGAAGGAGAGGAAAGGGAAGGGTGGGACATAAAAGAAGAAGGAAGTGCCTCTGCTCTTTTGATTATGTAAAATAATAACATTTTCGTGCACATTCCAAGCCTAGCCAACGCTGTAAGCATGTTAGTCAGGGAGGCATGCACCTAAGCCAAAGGGAGGTTGGTATAACCATGGAAGGGAATGCCCCAGACCTTGGCACATTGCAAGCTGAGGCTGCTGCTTTGGTCAAGCTTTGTGCAGAGCTGTAGCAACCTCTGGATACCTGTAACCAGGAAAAGAGACCCTGAGCTGTGACTCGTACATCAGGAAGTCAAAGCCAGAGACCGAGCTGCTGTGTTTAGTGCACACAGATGTGAAGGTGATCACAGGATTCCTAGGGAAAGATGGATGCTCCACCTGCTACCCAGGATGCCTCGGCTATTTATCTGCACAGCTGCTCTCAAGAAGGTGCGTGCCCTCGCAGGAGGCATTGCCTGCTTTGACAGAGAGCTACCCGTAGGTAGATTGCTTGTGTTTGCGGCAGTGTGTGAAGGCTGGATACCTGGATACCCAGTGTCGTGCTGTGGCCTGCAGCAGTCAGAAGAATTCTCTTCTGAGACCTCTGTTCAAGTGAAGCTGGGATTCTTGACTTTTCCACGGAAGAGAGCCTCAGGGAAAGCCAGTATGAAGGAGAGTTGGGGTGAGGACGATATTTCAACATAAATCTAAGCACAGAGTTAAGAGAGAGGCTCTGGGGAAGGACAGATGTTCAGAAGGTGTGGATTTGGGCTTCTCACGTGTGTCCACTGTATCCATACATAGAACTTCGATTTACATCCTTCAGACCGTTTCTTGGGAACACCCCACCCCCACCCCTTCCCCTCTTGTTGGTAAGTAGATCATAGAGTGGCTCTGAAGGTACCATAGACAGGATTACAGTCTGATAAGGTCACATGGGTCACAAGGGTTATACAGGGAGCAAAGAAATGTGTAGTTGGGGGGGGGGGGGTGATGTGTTTTGGTTTTGGTTTTGGTTTTAGAGAGAGAGGGGTGGGATTGCTAGAAGTGCAGGTTTACAGCTTGGGAAGGAGCAAGGGCATGCAACTTAAGCCTTAAGCACAGCTCATTGCTATTTTAACATTCTCATTTGAAACAACGGGCTATTGAGCACAGGCTGCTCTTCCAGAGGACCCAGGTTTGATTCCCAGCACCCACATGGCAACCTCACACCTGTCTGTAACTCCAGTTCCAGGGCACCTGACACTCTCTTCTGACCTCTACAAGCACCAGGCACACAAGTAGCACACACACACATATACAAGCAAAATACCCATACATACAAAATTTAAAAATAATAATTTAAAAAAACTTTAAAAGGATTAGTGTCTCTAATTAGTGTGTGGGCAATCTTCACAGTAAATTCTGTTAATTGTCTGGAATCCTGGCTTCTCAGCTGGTAAGAGGCTTTGAGTAGACTCAGGGTGAAAGATTTCTTTCCCTTCCCACACCCTTCCTACCCAGCCTTCCATGTGCTTGCCTGGACAGTGAGAAAATGTCCACTTTGTCTTCCTCATGGCCTGAACAATGGCTGAGCATGTGAATACCCTCTGCTGAGATGGGAACCACACTGCCTGACCCCAGAGCAATTCTACAGGACCGAAGTAAATGTGGTGCCACACACTCACATCACCTGTCTGCATCTCCAGACTCACTTTCCCTAGCTCCTCTTATCTTCCCATAGAAATGCTTCCTCAAAACATCACTTTCTCATGTCTCCCCCGGGCCTGATGCTGGTAGGATCCATGGGCACATTCTCTCAACTCTATTCCAAATGGCATTTGCTACTATGAACACATATGCTAATATGTTCTCTTGGTAGGGCTTACTTAATAGTTTGCATTTTTGTTCAGACAACTTCCATCATATGTTGTTGCTAGTATCAACCTTTGCAAAATAGTAGGATGCCCTAACAAGATTCTCAATTTGCACATGATTTTCTTCTTAAAAGATCTTGTTTTCCAACTAGCTGATAAGATGAGAAGTCTTTCAAGTTTAGTGGAAAGAAAATAATACAAAGTAAAGCCAAAATTGAATGCTATTTCTAACTTATCCAATTAGCAAAGACTTTGAAAATTGTCTGAGTCAATCCTCTGCGGGTGGGAGTGCAAATTGGTACCGCCCTTTGCAAAAGCAATTTGTCAAAATGCATCAAGAGCTGAAAAGTGTCACAATCCTTTGGCTCGGTATGTATACTTTCAGGAATCCAGCCTAAGGAAAATCATTTGAATTTTGGATAAAGGTTTATGTATTAAGAAGTTTATCTTCCAACACAGGAAATAAATTACATGTTCAAGAGACTGCCATCCTGGAATAAATGAATAAATGGTTATCTGATTGAAGAATTTTATATAGCTATAAAAAGATATAAGGAATATTTAATAATATGTGTTTTTAAACAGATTAATAAGTTACACATACCATCTAGAAATACTATTTGAACTAGGCAAAAAAAAATGTGTCCTTGGGAAAATAATATTTAGAAAGGAAACATAGAAAAATATAAAATTAAAGTGGTATTTCTATTTTCTTTGGAGTAATGCAGATGCAAGTGCATCTCTCTCTCTCTCTCTCTCTTTCTCTCTCTCTCTCTCTCTCTCTCTCTCTCTGTGTGTGTGTGTGTGTGTGTGTGTGTGTGTGTGTGTGATGTCATCATTTTTGGCAATCAACATGTGTTACTTTCCTAATTAAAATATGTACTTTATATTTGTACCAGCTCTTTACCTCTTGAATTTCCCCAGGACAGACACTATCGAAGCATGTTTGGTTTTCAATCCCCCCCCCCCATCTTTATAACACCACCTTTACCATCTTCTGAAAGGATCTTTCTTGTAAACAGTGGAGCCTGGGGAGATGGCTCAGTGGGTGCAGTGCCTGCTCTGTTAGAATAAGGACTAGGTTTGCATCCCAGCACTGATGTAAAGGTAGAGTGACACGTGCAGCTGTAACCCCAGGTCCAAGGAAGCATAGAAACGCAGCTCCATAGGACTCATTGGCTGGCCAGTCTAGCCAAATTAGTGAGCTGGGGGTTCAGTGAGATCTTCTCTCAGAAAATAAGGTGGAAAGAAATTGGAGAAGACATCTAACATTGACTTCTGGCCTTCCCAAGCACACACATGTGTACACACACACACACACACACACACACACACACACACACACACACACACTCAGATGGAAAGAGACAGAGAGTTACACACACAACAAAACAATGGGCCAGACTATATAAAGCACCAAAGAACCTCCCTGAAGGCCACACTATGCAAGCCCTCCTTGTACCTCCTGACAACACTATTTCTAGAAGACTATTTCTCACAGCTGTAATAGGACATCCTGTGTCTTAACCAATCATGTTCCCTCATTAAAGGAGGCAGCCAGATACCTTGCTGTCTTTTTACAGATGCCGATGTCTAGGAGAGACTTCAAAATATAAATTTTCATTTTTGATTCACTCAGGTTTGGCCCATACTGTCTGTTTCCACTGGACATAACAGCTGGTACACAGGGAAGGCATCTCTTGCTGGTAAGGCACTACTTAAAGGCCTCTACAAGGTTCTGGTGAAAAGTGTCTGGTACACATTCCAGCCAGACACAAAATTATGCCTTAACTTATTAAACAAAACTTACATTAACCATAATGTCCAGGAACTTTCCTCATGAACCTGAGTTTATAGTAGAAGAAAGTCAGTGCCCAACTCCTGAACTCACATTAGCTGATGCAAGGCTCCTCGAAATCTTGAGCCAGACAAATGGCCTTCTCCATGGTGTACATCTTATGGTAGACAACTGTGACAGAGAAATCACCGATCTTGTTGATGCCTGTGGCAAAGCCTGTTGAGAATTCGTTGGATGTTTTTCTTGCCTGTTCCCTTCCACTCATGTGGACAAAACTGCCCCAACTATTTTTCCAACTGCACTCTCAGTAGGAAATATAGCACTACTAACAGTCTCACTTTTTATATGTTACAGGCACTACTTCACTTTTTCTACTGAAAGAATGTGAAGTTTCAAACATATGCCTCCATTTCTGGTGTCCATTCTGCCCCATAGGAAATATGTGAGTCAATGGCCTCCCAATCTTCATGTCTGCCAAAAGGGCCAGGAGGGGGCAGGACAGTGAACCAAAAACTCAAAGCTGGAGGTGGGCTGAAAATCAAATACAGGAAAAGGGTATGTGTAAATGAAGACCGTCACTGTAGGTTTTCTCCAGTTTCCTCGAGAATGGAAACATATGGAAACCTGTAACCCTGATCCTAATCATCAATCAAATTCTCTCTGTATAATGGAAAACAGACTTTTAATACTACCATTCCTAAACTTCTAAGTCCACTGACCCAAGGTAAGTCACCCCAGAAAAGGTTAAAATAGTCCAAGGTAAGTATTTGGGGAAAAAAAGATTGCAATGAAAATTGCTACTTTTTCTAGTTCTGTATCCATTAAAAACATCAGTGAGGGCTGGAGAGATGGCTTAGTGGTTAAGAGCACTGACTGCTCTTCCAGAGGACCCTGGTTCAATTCCCAGCACCCACATGGCAGCTCACAACTGTCTGTAACTCCAGTTTCTGAGACCCAACACCCATGGCAAAACACCAATGTACGTGAAATAAAAATAAATAAATTAAAAAAAAAACAAAAAACATCAGTGATTTTGTTTTAGTAGAGCAAACTGTTGACATTAAAGGTTTGACGTGTTAATACACGCTGGTGTCATCAATGACTGAGAAACAAAACAGTGAAGGAAGAAACAGCAAACACACACACTAAGGTAATAAGTTCCTGGAAGGGATGTAAGGGGCTTGGGGAAACAATTGAAAGAAAGGGGATCAAAAAAAGGACAGATAAACCTAGGAAAATGAGCTGCTCTGGTGGGTGGCTGGGAAGTTAGCAGCTGGTGCTCAATCATGGCCAGAGAGAGAGAAGAGGATAGAAAGAACTGGAAAGGGATTTGAGAGATCAGGGTCTAGGGAGAAAGGCATGTGCAGAAGCCTGGGAAGTGATCCAAGGCCCGAGGTGCCAGTTAACAGGCCCCAGTGGTTGCTAAGAGCAAGGATTTGGCCTGGAGCTGAGAATTAGTCTTGGAACCCTACAGAAAAGAACAAATAATCCCCCAAAAGGACAGTCTAAAATTCAATTGTCTGATCCTGTGAGGGGGCGGAGAGGCAGGAAAAGACAGATAATGAGGGAAAGAAGATGGGGGAAAATGGGGGTGGGTATCCTATTAGGTCAGCCCTACATTAGATGGTTCTGATGAACAACAGTGTCAATGGACAGGCAGAGCTTTGTGACTACCCAGCAGCCTTTGGTGGTCATTGTGCCTAGGGTCTCCTTGAGTGTGAATCATCTTTGTTCAGTAAGTTTCACATGATGAAAGGTAGAAATGGCTATAAAGTTGTTCGAACTCTGACACCCAACACTCTGAAAATGTGGTGGGCTATCTCCAGGGACACCCTAGGATGATGCCCAGAAGCTGCATAAATGGTTGTGTGCAGCTTGCAGTGTGTTAGCAGGCAGGGAACGGCCTTGAGCAGGCTGGGTATGTTGTCATGCTTAATAGTCTGCCTTTCCCGGGCCTCTTAAAGGGCTTGCTCTATAATCTGAAAATAATCTATCTTTGAAGGAAACACAAAGCTCAAAACGTTACTCTCTGGGTTGTGATAGATACTTAAAAAAACTCTCTAAGGCCTTGAGTGAGTCCTGTTTGAGAGTCTCTTACTGATAATCCTCCAACAGAGCCACAAGGAGAGAGGAGTCTACCTTCACTGTGACGTGGGTGTCTCCAGCTGGTTATCTAGAGCTTTGAGTAGGTCTCTCAATAACTCCCACCAAGCAAAAAGATTTACCTTTTGCAGGGAGTGGGGAAGAAGTTGCCCAAGCTTTTACTGAACACTGTGATTCCCAGCATCTGTTACTGACATGCAGCCACAGGGTGCCAAATGGATAAGGTGTTGAGAATGAAGAAGACAAACATGAGTGAAGAGAAACCATAGGTGTTTCACCCCAGGAGAAGTTCGCTGCCTTCACCCCAGAGAAAAGATAAAGAGTGCCCCCAGGAATCCCGTTTGTGGTTTCCTGGTATTATCTATCAGAAGGCAACCAAGAAGAGGGGCCTCCTAAGAAAACAGGATGTGGAGATAACCCCCCAGGAGTCCAGAAAGAGCGACTGCCTGGTTGAAGTTTCTCTACAGCTAATTTTTTTCTGAAGATTTGGTTTCTTCCACAAATTCTACAGCAAAGTTTTGAAATATACCAAGTTTATGACTGATACCTTCCAATTTCTCCCTTTTGTCCCTAGATCTCATAAGCTAGTGTCATCCAGGCCTCCCATATAGGCTTGGCTGCTCAGAAACTAGTTAGCAATTACCCCTTCACTTGTCACTCAAGTGGGTGTTGTGTACCACCATCTTAGTGGCTCGGGCTGCTATAACAAAATACCCAAACCTAGATAACTTAGGAAGAACAGAAATGAAATGCTCACAGTTCTCTCGTTGAGAAATGAGAAAACCCAAGATCAGGGAGCTGGAAGACTCAATGCCCAGTGAGGGCCTGGTGTCTCTGTCTGAGGAATAGGGATCTACTGTTTCAGTCTTGAGGAGAACATTCTTAACAGTTGCCTGTCTCATTCTGGAGGGCTCATCTTAGGCAATTCCTACAAGGCCTACCCACTACTACTATACTGGATGTTAAGTTTCAGCACATGAAATGGGGAGGGTGTCATGTAAATTTCATCCAGCCACTAGTGACAGGAAGTTGAATGCTATGGCCCATACCATCTGGGATCTGTCTTGTAATGAGGGCTGCATGGAGGTGAATAACTGTGCTAGGATGTCAACGCTAAGGTAAAAGTCTAGACAGAGAGCCTGGTTTGCAAATTAGAGCACAGAGCCTAGGTCTGAGGAATAAAGGCTCTAAGTCAATTCTTCTCAAGAGATGCCACTTCAGTCAAGGGTGTATGAGAACCAGGGACCAGGCTAGGGACAGTATAAAGACACTACAAGAAGACAGCCAAAGAAGAAGCAAAAGCACTGGACCTTTGGGCTGTGGGTGTGGCAAGGAGTCACTGGAAAGAAGCCAAACAGGAATAGAGAGGTCTTTTGAAGACCCTGTTAAGAAATTTGGACCCCAGTGTTTTCCTTCCTTGGACTAGTCAGCTGCTTTCCAAACCCACGGCCAGGAACGTCAGTATTGCTGGATGCTGTTGACAGGTCAGTACTGCTTTCCTTAGGAGAAGAGGGAGGTCAGTGGGCAGTTGGCTTTGAGAGTGCATCCTCGGGTTTGCTTTTTCATATGTGTTTTGTTTGTTTTTCCCGTAGTTCTCGGGATTGAACCCAGAACCTCTGGCATACTAGGGAAGCACTTGACCTCTGAACTCCACCTCAGATTTCAAAGGTGGATGCTTGTTGGCCTGGCAACAGTAGGTTCCTTAGGCCATAGTACCTGGGTGTCCACCCTTTCGCTCTGAGACCCTCCGGCTTCTCTCTCCCTAATTACCGAACTGTAGAATGTCCATCCTGCATTCAATAAAATCATCCCAATGTCAAAGCTGAAGTCAGACTCACACTTTTAGAATTACGTGTTGTAAACAGTTTTCAGCTCTGGAGTAAGGAGCATAATTTTAATAGTTTTTCATTCTAATGCCCTATTTTTACATAGCCTGATTGGAAAAAGAAAAAAAAAGGAAGACATTGACCTTTTGGAGTTTTTTTAAAGTTCATTTTACAGTCTGCATAATAAGGCAGTGGCTGCTTTGATGGTATTTTGTCCCAGTAATCAATGTTAGAGATGGCCTCACCAATGACTTGCAATGGAATTTTATTTGATTTACATTCTTACATTTACAAAGCAATTTTCTCTGGCATGTTATTTTTCTTGTAAGTTGCACTAAAACATGATGTAAGTAAGTAGATTACATTGGTAAAGGACAGAAATGTATTACAAATGAAATAGCATCAGAATAATTAAACTTTAAAAAAAAAAAGGACTGGGTCAGTATGTCTGTTTTTATTTTTTTAAAGACAGTTCCTCTCTGTGTAGCTTCAAACTGTCCACAAATTATTTTTCTTCTGCCTCCACTTCCCTTAATATTGGGATTACGGGTACCATCACATCTATAATATGCACTGCATTGTGTTAAAAACTATAATCAAACACATACAATGCGGATGATTGTGAAACAGCTTTGTAAACTGGAAAGACGAAATAGTAGAAAAATGTTCCTTTAGAATGCCCATCAGTTTGCCCAACAGTGTGTCAGTATGCACACAGCAGAGGCTCATGGAGTACTCTGTCAGTCACAGAGCTAGCTGTTCTCAACAGAGACATTTATCACACAGAAATGGTTCTGTCCCTGTTGGGACTGCTGCAGCCTATTGAGGTAAGGTATATCTATGCATACGCACATAGACTCTGTTGCTCACACATGCAGCATCAGTAGTTACACAGTATCATCCTTCCTTAACACACCAACAAGAAGTCACTGAGGTTTTGGCTGATGTTTGAGCCCCAGTGATCAAGAACGCTCACTCCTGACTTTCAACAGTTCTGAATCTTCACCATTTGCTGGCCGTTGCATGCTTTAGGCTTGGTGCTTTGCTTACCAACTTGAATGATATATTTATATAATCATGGCATATTTACTGAAAATATTTTCTAGCTTTACACACATATGAATTTTCTATCTATGTGAACTTTGGGAGTTATGACAACCTGTATCAACCTTTTCTTTTCTGGTGAGTCTCCTTATTTCTAAATTACAAAGTCTTATCCAGAATCCCTGCTTCTTTTTACCAACTTTAGTCTAAAGAACAAACGTAGTTATAAAACTCTGCTTCTGTGCCCAATGTGACATATATTAATCATTTCATAGCCAACAAAATGGGATACTTCCTGTCTATCTTGGTCACTGTTCTATTATTGTGAAAAGACACCATGACCAAGGCAACTCTTACCAAAGAAAGTATTTCATTGTGGGCTTGATTTCAGTTTCAGAGGCTTAGTACACTATCATCAGGGTGGGGAGCATGGCTGCAGGTGGGCATAGTGCTGGAGCAGTAGCTGAGAGCTACATTCTGATCCTTAGGCAGAGAGAGATTGGGCCTGGCATAGGCTTTTAAAACCTCAAAACCCACCCCACCCCCAGTAATACACTTCCTGCAACAAGGCCACACCTCCTAACCCTTCTTAAATAGTGCTAATCCCTGGCAACTAAACATTCAAATATATGAGCCTATGGGGGGCCATTCTTATTCAAACCACCACATTATGCTATAACCTGATATTTTGCCTTTCTCAACATATAAATATGTCCCCATGTTGAGATACATATCTAATCATCCTTTGTTGATTGTCTGTGCAATTCATGTTCCCACCAGGTAATGAATATTTATACTATTTCTAACTTTTTTACTACTCTGATTAAAGATGAGATATTTTATATATATGATTCCTTAGAACATGTTCCTATACAAAGACTTTGGATTTAAAACTTTAAAAATATTGTTATATGTGCATGTAGAAATGATCTGTGAGAAGTTTCTACATTTGGTGAGAGGTAAGGAGTTGAAGATGCAGAGAGAACTGAGAGAACACGGGTCGTGGACCAGAGATGGAGCACGCTGGCCGCAGAAGATGGAAGCTGAGAGTCATGATTCAAGAGAGCCGGCAAAGCAGGGCCAACTCCAGGAAAGCTGACTTCTGCTCACATTCAGTCAGGCTCCCATTAAGTTGTCCAACACACACAGGAAGGCTTACCATGATTGGACATTGTTTTCAGAAACCAAACAGACATAATCACTGTCCTTACAGATCTTCTTTATATTCTAGCTGGGGAGACAGACAATACGCAGGTAAGTAAGATAATATGTGTGCTGCGTTGGAAAAGTTCCGGGGAACAAAGCCTGGGGAAAAACAACAGGGGATGCTAATTCCAGAGGCTCTTGTGACTTACAATGGAGCCACCAAGGAAGGTGTCTCTGAGAGGACGACAGTGACATGAGAATCACGGGAGAGTCTAGGGGGAGAATCATCTGGAAAAGTGGCAGTGTGAGCAAAGGCATGTCTGTAGGCACACTGAAAAAAAAAAAAACAGTAGTGAATCCAAGGATAGAGGTTGGCACCTGTGAGCTGGGGTGCCAGACCTAGAGGATGATGGGAAATAATGAAAGTAATGGGGTCAAAAGGAGGGGTTTCAAAAGAAAAGGTTATTACCTATAAGGATGGAAACAGCGTGGCAGTGTGAAATCGCGCTAGATGGTCCTCCTCCACCCTGAAGTACACTGGGTGTGGAAAGAGCTGCAGGCGATTAGCCATCATCATCAGAGAAGCAGACATCTAAGCAAAACCTGAACAAGGACAACTCCAATAGACATGCTGACATGGAAGGGGGAATCTGACTGGGCCCCAACCCTAGACAAAAAAACCACAGGCAACTAAGGGATGCTGAGTGGAAAAATTAGTCTCAGCCCTGAAATTATATACGTACAAGTAACCAGATAGTACTAAACGGACAGAGCAGGTTGCATTTATATACTTATCTATTACACACACACACACACACACACACACACACACACATACACACACACACACACCTGTGTGTATGTGTGTAACAACAACGGTGAAAGAAAAAGACGCTATGAAGTCAAGGGGAAGCCAAGAGTGGCTCCATGGAAAGGATTGGAGGGAGGAAAGGGTAGGGAGAAAATAATGCAATTGTGGTTTTTTAAAAATATTTAAATTCAAAAAAGAAGAAAATCAAATTTCAAAGGAGAGCGTCTTGCCTTACAGCAGTAAGAATGAAGAGGCGTCCCTTAAAATACAAACTGAAAGGCCGTGGCCACACAAGGGTGCTTATGGTAGCTTGCATTCTGGTGAGGAAATGGGATGGAGGGAAGCTAAGAACACACTGTATTGAATGGGAACTTCAGGACAGGAAACTAAAGAATGAGAAGGACGTGACATGAGCTCACCACTGAAGTAAAAGGGAATCAATCTCACAAGTGTCCAAGAAAGTCCTGGAATTCTGGGAGGGTGGGGTGAGGGTAGGAAGTGTTTGATCTTAAGGAAGCTGGGGTAATCAGATGTGGCAAATGAAGTGGAAAGAGTGAGAGATTCACGTGCAGAGAACTGACCGTTGAACTTGGCATCTGCAAATGCCCCTTGTCCTGACAGAACAGTTTCACTGGTATGTTGAAAGCTGAAAGAGGCACGTTCAACTGAGAACCTCAGACAAATTAAACTTAGCAGAATTTAATCGAGCAGAGAGTGGTTCTCAAATTGGGCTTCTTTCTGAAGCCAAAGAGGTGTGGAGAGCCCTGCTTTGTGTAGGATTGGTGGATGGAAACAGCTGGATTAGTTAGCTAGGCCTTTGCCTGGTTTGGACATGCTCCTGATTAGTCAGCCACCCATAAATGACTGGAGCCCTCTGCTGTGAAGGGCTGAGGCACAACTATTTGTTACAAAAGTGTACTCCTACCTTGCTTTTTAATTAGTCTACTACTAGATCATATTGCAGTTTATTATATAGAGAGAAAGTACAGGGGCATCCTTAGGCCAATTTGAGTCTAACAGGTGGAAGATGAGGGCAAGCTAACAGTGAGTGAGATTGCATTTCTTTGTTTGGCTTTAACGGGCAGAGCGTCCCTAAAGGTAGACTGAGAGAAGGGGGAAGAAGATGTTTAAAGAGAGGATAAGTCAGAATTTGAAAAAACTGAATAAAAACATCCTTTGGGCATATGCCCAGGTGCTAAGTTCCGAGAAATAGGAAACAGTCAGTGAAAGATCAAAATATGATTTGCTACTTATTAAATTATTGATAGGTGGGTCTGTTTCTACCAACTAAAATACAACTAATAATGTTTTTCAGAGTAGTAGGGGCATTTCCTTCCTGAATCTCCCATACTGCTGGACGGTTAGACACTCTTCTCCAGGGGTCTGCCCCTCAGGATTTGAAGGAAAGGAATTGAAAGTAGCCTTTCTTCAGGTGGGTAGAGCCTAAAGAGGAATGGGAACAGAAGGCAGAACCAAGCTCAAGTGTCTTAGTCATGTAATCAACATTACTCCTCTGCTCCTCCCTCTCCTGGAAGAGGGTGAGGAAGTCCTCCTTCACCACATGGGTGCTCTTCCATGTCTGTCTGAGCAGAGACTAGGGAAGCAACAGTTCTGAGTGGTTGCCGGTGGAGAGGAGACCACCGTGGTCAGCAGGAATTTACATGGAGCAGAGGCCAGAGATAGGGGCACTGACAGAGTGATGCATTCGGTGTTGGAAGGTGCTTTCTTTCTTCTGATTGCTCCTGCTTCTAGGTGAGGTAGGAAATGAGATCATCAGCTTTGAGTGAATAGAGAAAAATAGGTCTGAAGGGACAGAAGGTGTGAAATAATTTTCTCAAAGAGTGAGAAAGTAAATTGACTAGAGAAAAGAAGAAATTGGCTAGGCAGTGTTGAAGGCCCAGGTAAGGTCTGTGATTGTAAATTTAAAGTGAGTCTGGGCAGCAAGGTGACTGCTTTTTTCTTTTTTCTTTTTTTTCCTTCTGGCTAAAGCCTACCCAGATGCAGGAGTAGAGAAGGCAGATGATCTCGTGCAACCAAGGCTGTGGTTTTGCCAAGTAGGCCTAATGGAGAGAGAGAAAAGGGAGGAGATTTGGGTTGGTGCAAGGGAGGGCCAGTCCGTAGGATTTAGTGAATAAGGCATAATGAGATGTGTGACGTATCTGTAAAATGAGCTATGAGAAGTGAGCTGGAGTTCCTGATGGGCTAGGAACTTATGGAAACACTGGAAGAAACATGCTAACATGCTGTTGTTTGTTTTTTTGAAGCAGGGTCTCATGTAGCCCAGGCTAGCCTCAAGCTCTGTATGTAGCTGTGGATGACCTTCAGCTTCTGATTCTCTTACCTCCATCTCCCGAATTCTAGGATGATAGGTGTGTGTCACAACACTGAGTTTTATTTAGTGCAAGAGACTGAACCTAAGGTCTTGGAGTACATTCTTTGGCAAATATTGTGTCCACTGAGCTTCACAGCCAGCTCCTGTTACCATATTTGAACTTGAAATTTGGAGATGGTGAAGCCAAAGGTAATGATGGAGTCTAGAATTCAGCTACGAGAGTATGTGGCTGGAAGCTGACAGATTGAAGACATTGTTCTAAGTCAGTCGAGTGTCTGAAAAGACAGGTCATTCAGTAGCCCAGATACATGTTGCTGTTAACAAAAATGATTTTAAGAATAGTGATATAGATCAATAGTGATATAGTTTCTGTGAGTCATATGATTGGAGGATCAGAAAAAGATTGCTAGAGAGAAGGGCAAAAAAAATAGCTTATTCTAAGTTATAGGCTTCACAATGTTCAGGGTATCTGAGAAAAAAGAGGTGGGGGAGCCATGATGGACAGTGAAAGGGCACCAGTCACCATTTCTTGGGTCCATGGTATGGCACTATGTGTGATAAGGAGAGCACCAAGGGGAGCAGAGGAGACACGGGGTAGAGTAAGATAAAGAGATCAATGTTCTGAAAAGTGACTACAGATATAGAAGATTTTCCCAAAGCGGGGAGCCACAGAGAGCAAAGGACAAGACTGAGACCATCTACTGCTTTTTTGTTGGTTAGAAGGACAACAGGCAGTGTGCTACAGCGAGAGTGCTCATCACATCCTATAGAAATCTAGAATATTCTTCCAGTATGCTGAGCTGTGCTTTACTCATTTTTTCTACAATCTTTCTGGTATTCTGACTTGCTTAGTATATTAGATGTAACATACTGTGTTGCGAAATTTATATGTGATCCTCCAAGCTTTCAATGCTGTTAAATTCTTAAGATTAACTTTGAGTGTAGTAGAGAAATGTTAGAATCCTAATGTTTCCACTCAAAAGCTAATCTTACACCTCTTTTAAATTGTCCATAATCCAGGACTTGTGAGATATCTCAATAACCCCACACATAAAAAACCAGTCATTCTCTCACACCCAGGAGGCAGAGACAGGTGGATCCTGGGGCTTGCCAGCCAGCCAGCCTAGACTAAATGGTAGCTTCAGGCTCAGTGAGAAATCCTGTCTTAGAAACAAGGTGGATGGCTCCTGAAGAATAATACCCAAGATTGTCCTTGGTATCTGCATGCATTCTAACACACATATACACCCATTCATACACATGTAGCCACCTGCATACCTACACACACACACACACACACACACACACACACACACACACACACACACGTCTCATAATCCTCTACCTAAATCTCATATACTATTTTACAGACATGCACCTACACACACACACACACACACACACACACACACCTACACACATACACACTTTCCATAATCCTCTACCTACATGTCACATAATATTTTACAAACATGCACCTACAAACACACCTGGGCTTACATACACTTACGGAATACACACAGAAAATTTCCCTTAATCCCGTATCCAAATCTCACAATATTTAAGTATTTTCACAACTATCTTATGTCTATAACTTATACAACTTTTTAATACACTGTTTTACCTAACATTGCCTTACAAAGAGACCTAAAAGTCAGTGGATGTGAAAGTCTGGATAAAAAAAATAGCAATAAGCAAGCTGAGAGTAAGAGAGTCTGCATTCTAGACCCAAGATTGTCCTTGGTATCTGCACGCATTCTAACACACACATACACCCATTCATACACATGTAGCCACCTGCATACCTACACACACACACACACACACACACACACACACACACACACACACACGTCTCATAATCCCCTACCTAAATCTCACATACTATATTCTAGACCATACTGCTTCCTGCAACATCTATGACCTTGAGCATGTCACTTAACTTCTGATATTTTCATCTGCAGGCCGCTAATAATAAACAGCCTGTCTGCTTAACAGCTGCTAACGTTGTCGGCTCTGGAAGAACTAGAAACAGCTTTGAAAATGCCTTGAAAGCTGTTTGCAAGCTAATTCAAAAATTGAAAAAAAAATTTTTAAAAAAATTGCAATTCATAGCAAGACAATTTGATAATTTGCAGGAAGCATTCCATTATCTTTTGGCTCAGATATATCTGGAAATGAAAAGGCTATGTGGGATTCATGCGGTAATTGAGTTCTCTCAGTCTACCGCCCTTAGCTTCAAAGTGCTGCTAGAGGCGGAGCCAGGAACTGGATGGAGCTTCAAGTCCAAATTCAGCAGAACTTCTGTGACTTCACCACACACCTGAATGCCTAGCACCTCTAATTTATTCCCTGGAGTTACACATTGTCTTTCCTTCAGCTCTGCTTTGTGAACCTAGAGGAGGAACTGAGTGTGTGTGGCTTGGCTTTGAATCTCCACTTTTCATCATAGTATTCATAGCCCGGTATTCAAATTGCCTAATTTGTTCAACAGTCAGAATGCTAGTATTTCCCTCTTAAAGTTATCATGAGGTGAAAACAGGATCATATATAAGGTGTGCTGTCATACATGCGAGGGTACTTGGCCTGTGCCAATCAATAATGTTGGAGGTATTTTTAAATTTCCATAACAGTGAGGATCACAAACAAAATGGAAAACAGAAACAGAGAATCAACAGACCCAAAAGGCTGTTTGGGGGAAAAGGTTCAAAAGAAAAAAAAAAGACAGAAACCAAAACAATAAACAACAAACCTAACCTATGGGGAAATCAGCCAAGAAAATATTCAAGGATGACCACACAAGAAATCAGGAATAAAAGGGGATACACCTATAGTTACAAAGCAGATTACATTAAAAAGTACTGAGAACATGTAATGCCAAGAAGCGGAAATTTAAATAAAAGACACATATTTCTGGATTAAAAAATGCATAGCTTATCAAGCTTGGAAAGAAATAGGAAGTGAGACCATTTCTGCGATGGTAACTGAGGAGAAAGTAGATAGACTTAAAAGGATATCTGCTTTGGTCTCATTGTAGCCACAGTAAGTCCAGATACACAGAACAGTACGCAAATAGCACTAAGAAACACCACCAGGAAGAAGAGTATATTATATTACACCAGTCATGTAAATTCACATACACTCAAAATTACTTCTTATGTTGTAGTGATACACATGGCTCTAATTTCATTGTTTCCTATGAAAATACCATGACCAAAGCAGCCGGGTAAGAATAGGTTTATTTCAGTTTACGGGTACAGTCCATTACTGAGAGGAAATTAGGGCAGGATTTTAAAGGCAGGCCAGCTTGCAACTCCACACCAAGTTACCTCTGGTCAAGGAACTCAATGGACAGCCAAAGTACAGCAGGACCTATGGAGGATGCTTCTTGCTGGCTGGCTCTGAGGGAGGTTTAGACTCAGCTAGCTTTCTCATACAGTTCAGGAGCTCTTGCTTAGGGATGGGGCTGCCTACAGTGGGCTGTGTTCTTCTACATCAATTAAGAATTGAGAATTGCATGCACCTACACGCTCTGCTTTTCCCACATTACAGACATGCCCACAGGCCAATCTGATCCAGGCAGTTCTTTTGTTGATGCTCAGATGGCTCTAGGTTGTAATATTAAGTTGACAGTTAAAGCTAACCAGGATATGTACAAAGAACTTACATCAAACATATCAGAATATTTTCCTATGAGAAGAAAAAAATTAAATGGAAGGAGGGCGGAAGGGTGGGAAGGAGGGAGAGGGAGAGAGAGGAGAATATGTTCAAGGATTCAAACATTCAGTGCTATAAATGTACCCATTTTTCCCAGATGACTCACAGATTCAATGATTTCTCACATAAAGCCTTGGAAAATTGTTAGTAGAAATTGACAAAGTTGCTTCTAAAATTTACAGAGATCACCAAAATGTTAAATCTCATGCTCCTAAGATGGAATAATAAGGTGAAGAGACTGGAAAAAGTCATGATTTCATGCAAGATTTTAACACTGACACACTTGGCCTTGATAGAGGTGTAGCAAACAGACCCACTGACTCGAACACGAAGCACAGATTGGAGTTTAAGGAGGGCACCCACATGTGCAGAAGCCTGACACATAGCGGAGTGGAGGCACAGCTCGTGTAAGAAACAGTAATTTGGTGACACACTTGCTGTGGATTGTCTTGCTCACCTCCTCCCCCAAATTCATACCTCACAGCCCCAATCCACACATGTGACTTCATTTGGAAATCAAGCCTATAAGGAGGTAACGAAAGTTAATGAGGTCACAAAGGAGGACTGTTGACTGAACAAAACCTGAATCCTTGTAAGAAGAGGAGGTGACATCAGAGAGTTCCCAACACCAGGGGCTGACTACAATCCAGGAAGAGAGGCATGCTGTGGGATGTTCTGTATGGCAAATGTGTTGCTAATTAGTCAATAAATAAAACACTGATTGGCCATTGGCTAGGCAGGAAGTGTAGGTGGGACAAGGAGGAGAATAAAGCTGGGAAGTGGAAGGCTGAGTCAGAGAGACACTGCCAGCCGCCACGATGAGAAACAGCATGTGAAGATGCCGGTAAGCCACGAGCCACGTGGCAAGATATAGATTAATGGAAATGGATTAATTGAAGCTGTAAGAACAGTTAGCAAGAAGCCTGCCACGGCCATACAGTTTGTAACCAATATAAGTCTCTGTGTTTACTTGGTTGGGTCTGAGCGGCTGTGGGACTGGCAGGTGATAGAGATTTGCCCTGACTGTGGACAAGGCAGGAAAACTCAAGCTACAGAGGCACCCCTGGAAGTCGGCTCAATAGCACTGCTGATTTCCCAGCCCCCCGAACATTTCTGTTGTTTAAGCTGTCTGGGCTGTGGCATCGTGTTCTGCTCAGCTGCAGCAGATTCACATTCTTTTGATTATCCACTTGACAGTAAATAAATAAATAAATAAATAAATAAATAAATAAATAAATAAATAATAAACCTTTGGTTTCCCACACCTTACATAAAAACAGCTATAACAATGCAGATAGTAGCACCCAATAAAAGTTGAAAACTTTTAGTGGAGAACATAAAAATAGCTTAAAGATCTTGATGTCAGAAATGATTCCTTAAACATGATGGAAAACTTAATCACAAGAGAAAATATTGGTATTTGAGCTGTGTTAAGATTAAACACTTAGTGTGGGAGTGTACACCTGTAATTCCAGAACTCAGAAGGCTGAGACAGGAGGATCATAAGTCCAAGGCTGGTGTGGGTTACTGACTGAGTTCCAGGCCAGCCCAAATAACTTAGTGAGCCCTGTCTCAAATGAATAAATAAGTAAGTAAATGAACTGTAAAAAATAAATATTAAGGCATCATAAGCAAAGTTTAAAAAAAATCACAAGGAAATGCTAGAAAGGGTTAGTATCTGAATACAGTTTTAAAATTTTTATCAATTGATAAGTAAAGGACAAAAATAATTCCAGAAGACAGAAAAAAAAATCCAAATTCCAAACAAAGACAAACGGTAAACAAAGGCCTGAGAAGATGTTAAGGCCTGTCAGTATGCGGAGAAATACAAACAGCTCAGAGATGTACCCTCCCACACTGCAGACACTCTGGGCAGCAACATGAAACACTGGTATGGATTTTACATATCACTGGTTTCACACAAGACTCTTAGCAGTGTACATCTCTACAGCCACTTTGGAAAGTGATTTAGCTGAAGGCAGTAAAATAGATGATGGATCTCTCTGGAGACCCTGCTCTCTCAAACATAATTTGTGCCCTAGAGACACTAATGCTTATAGACACCAGAGATAAGGTGGGAATGTGCACACAGAAGCACAGGCCGTGTTACCAATGTCCATAACCAATAAAATAGATGGTAACTTGAGATGCACTCATAGTATACGCTATATAGCACTGAAAATGAATGAGCTGTGGCTACATCTGCATATTAGTATAGACAAAGCTCAAATCATATTGAAAGAAAAAGTAAGCTTCGATCATAAAAACTAGTCTATTTGTGTAATATTTTAAAACATGCAAATACGCTGATGATTACATATTAAAAAAATAACATAGTAAAAAGAAATAGGCAGGAGAAGGAAGGAGATTTCAGTTATGGATACAGAGCTGTGGATACAAGCTATTGGTACTCTGTTTTCATCTTCCTTTTTTTTCTTAAGAAATTTTTTATTCATTGTGCATACCAATCATAGATCTCCCTCTCTTCCCTCCTTCCTCCCCACAGCCTTCCCTCCCAACCCTGCTCCCCCCATTCCCTCATGTTACAAAGTGAGGCCTCCCATGGGGAGTCAGCAAAGCCTGGTACACTCCGTTGAGGCAGGTCCAAACCTCTCCCCCTACATCAAGGCTGTACAAGGCGTCCCACCATAGGTAGTGGGCCCCAAAAAGCCAGCTCATGCACCAGGGGTGGATCCTGATCCTACTGCCAGGGGACCCCTTAAGCAGATCGGGCTATACAATTGTCTCACTTATGCCTAGTCCAGTCCCATGGAAGATCCACAGCTGTTGATCTAAAGTTCATGAGTTTCCACTAGCTTGGTTTGGTTGTCTCTGTAGGTTTCCCCATCACAATCTTAATGCCCATTGTCTATAGAATCCCTCTTCCATCTCTTCAACTGGACTACTGGAGCTGGCCTGGTCCCCAGCCGTGGATCTCTGCATCTGCTTCCATCAATTACTGGATGAAGGCTCTATGATGACAGTTAGGGTATTCACTGATCTGATTACCGGGGTAAGCCAGCTCAGGCACCCTCTCCACTATTGCTAGTAGTCTTAGCTGGGGTCATCCTGGTGGATTCCTGGGAACTTCCTTAGCACCCAGTTTCTACCTATCCCCATATGTCTCCCTCTATCATGGAATCTCTTTCATTACTCTCCCACTCTGTCCCTGTTCCAGCTCGACCATCCCGTTCCCTTATGTTCTCACCCCCCCTACCCTCTATTGCCCCCTTCACCCCTAGTTTACTCACAGAGATCTCATCTATTTCCCTTTCCCAGAGTGATCCGTGTGTCCCTCTTAGGGTCCTCCTTGTTAGCTAGCTTCTCTGGAGCTGTGGGTTGTAGTCTAGTCATCCTTTGCTTTACATCAAGTATCCACTTATGAGTGAATACATACAATGTTTGTCCTTCTGATTCTGGGTTACCTCACTTAGGATGATTTTTTTTCTAGTTCCCTTCATTTGCCTGCAAATTTCATGATGTCATTGTTTTTTACTGCTGAACAGTACTCCATTGTATATGTACCATATTCTTTATCCATTCTACTGGTGAGGGGCATCTAGGTTGTTTCCAGGTTCTGACTATTATGAATAATGCTGCTATGAACATAGTTGAGCAAGTGTCCTTGTGGTATGATTGAGCATTCCTTGGGTATATGCCCAAGAGTGGTATCATTGGATCTTGAGATAGACTGATTCCCAGTTTTCCAAGAAACTACCATATTTATTTCCAAAGTAGCTGTACAAGTTTGTACTCCCACCAACAGTGGAGGAGTGTTCCCCTTGTTCTGCATCCTCTTCAAGGTAAGCTGTCATCAGTAATTTTGATCATAGTCATTCTGAGAAGTGTAAGATGGTATCTCATAGTCATTTTGATTTATGTTTCCCTGATGACTAAGGATGCTGAGCAATTCCTTAAATGTCTTTCAGTCATTTGAGATTCTTCTGTTGAGAATTCTCTGTATAGCTCTATAACCCAATTTATAATTGGATTGTTAGTTATTTTGATGTCTAGTTTCTTGAGTTCTTTATATATTTTGGAAATCAACCCTCTGTCAGATGTGGGGTTGGTGAAGATCTTTTCCCATTCTGTAGGCTGTCGTTTGGTCTTATTGACCATGCGTGTCCTTTGCCCTACAAAAGCTTCTTAGTTTCAGGAGGTCCCATTTATTAATTGTCGCTCTCAGTGTCTGTGCTACTGGTGTTATTATATTCAGGAAGTGGTCTCCTGTGCCAATGTGTTCAAGGCTACTTCCTACTTTCTCTTCTATCAACTTCAGTGTAACTGGATTTATGTTGAGGTCTTTGATCCACTTGGACTTGAGTTTTGTGCATGGCAATAGATATGGATCTTTTTGCAGTCTTCTACATGTTGACATCCACTTATGCCAGCACCATTTGTTGAAGATGCTTTTTTTCCTTTGTACACTTTTGGTTTCTTTGTCAAAAATCAGATGCTCATAGGTGTGTGGATTAATGTCAAGGTCTTCAGTTTGATTCCATTGGTCCACATGTCAGTTTTTATGCCAATACAAAGCTGTTTTTATTATGGTAGCTCTATAACAGTGTACACAAAACTCCTTAGTCCATATACTTTATTATTCTATGTTGGTTCTCTCTCTACAAGCTTATACTCTGCTCTCATTTCTAGCTCCTTTCTTGCCCAATTTCTCTTTACATTTATCTGCTGTCCCCTCTAAGTTCTATCTTCATTCCTTCATCTAGTTCTGCCCCTTCTAGGTTCTCATCCATCTGGTTCTTTCTCATCTCAGTTTCTCTCCCATCTCCTTTCTCTCTCATCTTGTTCTTCCCCATCTGGCTCTTCCTCATCTTCCATCTCGTTCCTCTAGTCCTCTCTTTTAGCCCTTCAATCTAGTTCTTCCCCATCTCAGTTTGTTCCTCTCAATTTCTTACCCATCTAGTTCTTCCTTTCTCTTTTCTCTTCTCCGTCCCCCTGTGCCCCAGAAGTCCCAGTATATATACACTTACAAGCAGTAATCCCTTGGCAGTGCAAAGCCAGGCTTCCAGGGTCAAATGGAAGGGTGACAAGAATCACATAGAAGGGCAATAACTGTTAATTATCATTTGCAACCCAAAAGGGAAGTGACTAATGGGGAAATGAATTAACTAAAGGCTAAATTCGGGTAATATCTAAGAAGAGGGATCTTATGTGCTCCACTATAGTCTTAAACGTGATTGGTAGAAAATGTTAAGACTCTATAAGTTGCTAGGTCAATGGGAGAAAATAAAACTGCCTTCTTTTTTCCTGTGGCTCCTATCTGTCCAAGCTATCTGCTGTTTTTCTGCGGGGTGGGGTAAAGTGTACTTGGTCGCTAGGCAACCTGTGTACAGCTAGATGCCTCTGATGATAGTTAAAGGGAGATCTGGAACTGGAGGTAAGATTTGGGAAAGGAGGAAGTTAAGCTTAATTGGCACATTCATCAGGCCTTCTTAAACAGGTAGCCTGGATGCTTAACTCTGTTCTTAGAGAGTACAGAGGTATCTCTGATAAGGAACTTTCCTCCATCTAGGGATGGACCTGACTGGATGCTGCCAATGATGATAATTACAGGGAGGCTTGAACTGGGGTTCGGGCTGAACATAGCTGTCAGCGCAGAAGGTTATCTAAATATTCCTAGAAGTGGTTAGGTAAGGAGTTAGAGGTCTATAAAGTTAATAAGGCTGTAAGAAAGGAGAGTCCAAGCTAAATTGTGTAAAGCTATTACTTAATGTCCACCTGACCTAGGCGGTGTCTCCTTGTGGAATTTACCTTAAATCAGGAGACTCACATGTGGACTGTTATTACTGTTAGTCCTTGAAAGTGGCTAAGGTAAATATCTGATTCCAGAGGAATCCTTTCCTGAGGCTGTCCTCCAAATACCTTGAATTTGTATGTCCAGAGAGTGATCAGTCCACACTGTTAGCCCTTCTTAGGGAAAAATCAATTGGGAAAACTATGAAGGCACACATGATTTTCATAACAGAAGACAGCTGATATATAACAAGCCAAATAACACCAAAAAGCTCCTTGAAATTTGGCTTCCTCTGAAGGAATTCCTTGATCCCTCCAGGTAGTGACTTTGCCATAACCAGCTGAGTTCTTATGATATATTCCTGTGGGCCCGCAGCATAATAGAGCTTGAGGTCAGGGATGGTGATGCCTCCAGAAGTTGCTTTATTGTACTGGATTGTTTTGGCTATCCTGGGTTTTTTGGTTTTGCATATGAAGCTGAGTATTGTTCTTTCCAGGTCTGTAAACAATTGTGTTGGGATTTTGATGGGAATTGCATTGAATCTGTAGATTGCTTTTGTAAGATTGCCATTTTTACTATGTTAATCCTACCTACCCATGAGCATGGGAGATCTTTCCATTTTCTGATATCTTCTTCAGTTTCTTCCTTCAGAGACTTAAAGTTCTTGTCATACAGGTCTTTCACTTGCTTAGTTAGAGTTACCCCAGGGTATTTTATATTATCTGTGGCTATTGTAATGGGTGATGTTTCTCTGATATCTTTCTTGGCCTGTTTATCATTTGTATATAGGAGGGCTACTAATTTTTTTAGTTAATCTTGTATCCCACCACATTACTGAAGGAGTTTACCAGCTGTAGGAGTTCCCTGGTACAATTTTGGGAGTCACTTATGTATACTATCATATTGTCTACAAATAGCAAAAGTTTGACTTCTTCCTTTCCAATTTGTATCCCCTTGATCTCCTTTTGCTGTCTTACTGCTCTAGCTAGAACTCCAAGTACTATATTGAATAGATATGGGGAGAGTAAAAAGATTTGTCTTGTTCCTGATTTTAGTGGAATCACTTTGACTTTCTCTCCATTTAATTTGATGTTGGCTATTGGCTTGCTGTAAATTGCCTTTATTATGTTTAGGTACATTTCTTGTATTCTTGATCTCTCCAACAGCTTTATCATGAAGGGGTGTTGGGTTTTGTCAAAGGCTTTTTTGGCATCTAATGAGATGATCATGTAGTTTTTTTCTTTCAGTTTGTTTATATAGTGTATTACATTGACAGATTTTTGTGTGTTGAATCATCCTTGCATCTCTGGGATGAAGCCTACTTGGTCAAGGTGGATAATTTTTTTGATGTGTTCTTGGATTCGGTTTGCCAGTATTTTATTGAGTATTTTTGCATCAATGTTCATGAAGGAGATTAGTCTGTAATTCTTTCTTTATTGCACCTTTGTGTAGTTTGGGTATCAGGGTAACTGTATCATCGTAAACAGAGTTTGGTGATGTTACTTCTGTTTCTATTGTGTGGAACAATTTGAAGAGTATTGATATTAGCTCTGGTAGAATTCTGCACTAAAACCATCTGGTCCTTGGCTTCTTTTTTTTTCCCAGTTGGAAGACTTTTAATGACTGTTTCTATTTCCATAGGGGTTATAGGTCTATTTAAATTGTTTATCTGGTCTTGATTTAATTTTCATATGTAGTACCTATCCAGAAATTTGTCCATTTCTTTTATATTTTCCAATTTTGTGAAGTACAGGTTTTTGAAGCGTAATCTGATGACTCTATGGATTTCCTTGTTGTCTGTTCTTATGTCTCCCTTTTCATTTCTGATTTTGTTAATTTGCATGTTCTCTCTCTGACTTTTGGTTAGTTTGGATAAGGGCTTGTCTATCTTGTTGATTTTCTCAAAGAACCATCTCTTTGTATCATTAATTCTTTGTACTGTTCTCTTTGTTTCTATTTTATTGATTTTTGCCTTCAATTTGATTATTTCCTGGTGTCTATTCCTCCTGGGTGAGTTTGCTTCTTTTTGTTCTAGAGCTTTCAGCTGTGCTGTTAAGTCTCTAGTGTGAGATTTCTCCATCTTCTTTATGTGGGCATTTAATGCTATGAATTTTCCTCTTAGCATTGCTTTCATAGTGTCCCATAAGTTTGAGTATGTTGTACACTCATTTTCATTTAATTTTAGTAAGTCTTTAATTCCTTTCTTTATTTCTTCCTTGACCCATTGGTGATTCAGTTGAGCATCATTCATTTTCCATGACATTGTAGGTTTTCTGTAATTTTTGTTGTTGAAATCTAACTTTAAGCCATGGTGGTTCGATAAAATACAGGAGGTTATTCCAATTTTCTTGTATCTGTTGAGATTTGCTTTGTGACCGAGTATGTGGTTGATTTTAGAGAAGGTTCCATGGGGTGCTGAGAAGAAGGTATATTCTTTTGTGTTGAGTGGAATTTTCTGTAGATCTCTATAAGGTCCATTTGAGTCATAACATCTGTTATATCCCTTATTTCTCTGTTGAGTTTCTGTCTGGCAGACCTGTCCATTGGTGAAAGTGGGGTGTTAAAATCTCCCACTGCTAGTGTCTGGGGTTTGATGTGTGATTTAAGGTTTAGTAATGTTTCTTTTACATATGTAGGTGCCCTTGTATTTGTGGCGTAAATGTTCAGAATTGAGATTTCATCTTAGTGGATTTTTCCTGTAGTGAATATGTAATGTCCTTCCTGATCTCTTTTGACTGATTTTAGTTTGAAGTCTATTTTGTTAGATATTAGGCACATGAGCTTGCTTCTTAAGTCCATTTGATTGGAAAGACTTTACCCAGCCTTTTACTCTGAGATAGTGTCTGTCTTTGAAGTTGAGGTGTGCTTCTTGTATGCAGCAGAAGGATAGATCCTGTTTTTATATCCATTCTGTAAGCCTGTGTCTTTATATAGGCGAATTGAGTCCACAAATAGAAAGGAACATTAATGACTCGTGATTGTTAATTCCTGTTATCTTTTGGTGGTGGTGGTGTGTGTATTTCCCTTCTATGGGACTGGCTGCTGTGTGGTTATCTATTGCCTGTGTTTTCATGGGTGCATCTAACTTCCTTAGGTTGGAATTTTCCTTCTAGTGTTTCCTGTAGTGCTGGATTTGTGGATAGGTATTGTTTAAATCTGGTTTTGTCTTGGAATATCTTGTGCATTCCATCTATGGTGATTGAAAGTTTTGCTGGCATCTGTGGTCTCTCAGTGTCTGCATTGCGTCTGTCTAGGACCTTCTGGCTTTCAGAGTCTCCGTTGAGAAGTCAGGTGTTATTCTGATGGGTCAGCCTTAATAAGTCACTTGGCCTTTTTCCTTTGCTGCTCTTAATATTCTTTCTTTATTCTGTATGTTTAGTGGTTTGATTATTATATGGCAAGGGGACGTTTTCTGGGGGCCAAGTGTTCTCTTTGGTGTTCCATAAGCTTCTTGTATCTTCATAGATATTTCCTTTTTTAAGTTGGGAAAGTTTTCTTCTATGATTTTTTGAATATATTTTCTGTGCCTTTAAATTGGTATTCTTCTCCTTCTTCTATCCCTATTATTCTTAGATTTTTGCCTTTTCATCATGTCCCATATTTCCTGGACATTTTGTGTTATGACATTTTTGGTTTTAGTGTTTTCTTTGACTGATGATTCTACTTCCTCTATTGTATCCTCTACACCAGAGATCCTCTCTTCCATCTTTTGTATTCTGTTGGTTATGCTTGCATCTGTAGTTCCTGTTTGTTTACTCAGATTTTCATTTTCCAGCATTCCCTTGGTTTGTGTCTTCTTCATTGTTTCTATTTCAATTTTCAGGTCTTGAACTGTTTCCTTCACCTGTTTAATTGCTTTTTCTTGGTTTTCTTGAATTTCTTTAAGGGATTTATTGACTTCTTCCAATTTTTTGTTTGTCTTTTCCTCAATTTCCTTAAGGGAATTCTTCATTTCTTCTTTAAAGGCCTCTATCATCTTCATAAAGTTATTTTTAAGGTCGCTTTCTTCTATGTTGTGATGTCCAGGTCTTGCTGTTATAGAACCACTAGGTTCTGGTGGTTCCACATTGCTCTTTATGTTGTTGTGTGTATTTTTGCACTAGCATCTACCCATCTCTTCCTCCAATAGGTTCAAGATGTGTCTGTGTCTGAGGGAGCTGCTCTTGATCCAATCTGTGCTTGGTGTGTCTGTGTCTCAGGGGGCCACTCTTGGTCCAATTGTAGCTCTTAGTCTCATTGGAGCATGTGGATTCTGTGTCTTTGGGAGCTGCTCTTGGTCCAATTAGCATTGGTGGATTCTTTGTCTCAGGGAGCCACTCAGATTGCAAGGGGATGGGTGGATTTATGGTAGGGAGTAGGGCTTATAAACTGCAGGATGTGATGGGAGTATTGGTAGGGAAGTCTGCCTGCAGGAGTCTTTCCTGATGGCCTGCAACTGGAGCAGCAATGGGTAGGGGTAGGAGGGCACAGATTGTTCCTCAGGGCCTGGTCCTAGAGACATGGCTTTCTGGGTGGGGAAAGATTCACTCACCTCTTGGTCCAATCAGAGCTGGCAGATTCTGTGTCTCAGGGACCCACTGAGGTTGCAGGGGGATGAGTGGGTTTGGGGCAGGGAGTGGGTCTTGTAGTTTGCAGGGTCTAATTGGGGTGTTGGTGGGGAAGCTTGCCCACAGAAGTCTTCTGCTGGCAACTGGAGCAGTGATAGGTGGGGGTGGGGAGGGCACAGGTTGTGCCTCGGGTCCGAGAGCATATTTTCATCTTTCTAAAGCAGCATGCTGTATTACATGAGAGCCTACTTTATTTTCTTTATGCTATATATCATAAAATATGCATACATATAAACACAAGAATGTATGTGTGTAAGTATGTATTTATATTACATTCATTATTTTTCGTGTACATGATACATACGAAACTAAAAACAAGGTAAAAAACTGAAGTAAAAAAAGCTGTGACAGTTGTTCAGACCCATTTCTTTCTCAAGCTTAGAATTCACCCTATCTGTTGTTTTCAACAAAATAATCTCCCAAAAAGCTGTGGCTGGGAACACACTCACACACTCACACAGATCCTCAAACATACAGAGAGATGGCAGCCAGAATCTTGCCTTTCCTTCTCTTTCTTCAGCACAGAGGGGCACCATGAGGCTCAAAGCTAGTCTTAAATAGAAGCATCTAGATTTACTTCTTGGTCTAAGAGGGGGGGGGCTAGGAACCCTCCAGAGCCTAGTGGGAGATGTCTGAAGAGCCTGGGGAATGTCAGCCTGCCAGGAAGGCATGCTCGAGTTGACCTTCAGAGCGAGCAGGAACAGGCATATCAAATGCACACACATCCTTCTGAGAGCCCTCCTTCCCTTCGACATTGCTAAAAACAGAATCAGCCACAAAGGGAGTGTGACTGTGAATGGTAATTTGTGCAAAGCTTGTCAAAGGTAACATTTAGCCAGAAACAGTCTGGGATCAAAATATTATTTTTAAAATAAAACGAAATTGCATCTGGCAGCTGAGAGGACTGAAAGGGGTAGCCTAGTCCATGCTGTGGAGGCCTTGCCTTTCACCCCAAGCCCTTTCTGAGCCTTCATGAAGGCTATTCAGGGTTTCCCAGTATTTCACCATGGAGTGACTAGAGGGAGGAACATACCACTCCCTGGGACATAGGCAGAGTATTCCCTCTGACTCATAAAACTATACCATTCCATTTCTGAATAGAAATCCAAGAGATCTGAGTATCTTTTTTTAAATTTTTTTAAATGATACATTTCAATCATGTTTCTTCTCTCCTCCAGTTCCTCCCAGATCATCCCCACCTCTCTACCTACCCAACTTATGTTCTTTCTTTTTGAAAACAAACAAAACAAAACAAAAACAAAAACAAGAAACACACACACACACACACACACACACACACACACACACACACACACCACCCAAAGATATACTCAATTAAACTCCCTTGAGGAAGACTATTTTTCCTTTGCCAGTGCGTATCACTTGCAGACAGCTTCTTGACTAGGGGTGAAAGCTCATGTCTGCCTCTCTCTCAGTGCTGGGATCCCTGTCTGGCTCGAACCTGCTCCTCTCAGTGCTGGGCCCCCGTCTGGCTCGAACCTGCCTCTCTCAGTGCTGGGACCCCGTCTGGCTCGAACCTGCTCCTCTCAGTGCTGGGATCCCATCTGGCTCGAACCTGCTCCTCTCAGTGCTGGGATCCCTGTCTGGCTCGAACCTGCTCCTCTCAGTGCTGGGATCCTATCTGGCTCAAACCTGCTTCTCTCAGTGCTGGGATCCCATCTGGCTCGAACCTGCTCCTCTCAGTGCTGGGATCCCTGTCTGGCTCGAACCTGCTCCTCTCAGTGCTGGGATCCTATCTGGCTCAAACCTGCTTCTCTCAGTGCTGGGATCCCATCTGGCTCGAACCTGCGCAGGTCTTATGCACACTGCCATAGTCTCTGTGAGTTCATATGTGCATCATTCCTGTCATGTCTAGAAGACACTGTTTCCTTGGAATCATCCACCAACTCTGGCTCTTACAGTCTTTCTGCTTCCTCTCCCAGATAGATCCCTGAGTCTTGAGGGGAGGAGTTTGATGAAGACACCATTTAAAATTGAGTGTCCCAAAGTCTGGACCTAGAAAAGAATTGTCCTAAGTAAGGTAACCAGGATTCGAAAAGATACATACCGTATGTTTTCTCTTATGTGTGCATGTTAGTATTTAAGCCTTGGTATGTGTGCTATAATCCAAATAACCACAGAGGTAAGGTGCCGAGTAAGGGAGGAGAGGGAGGGGAGGATTTTCCCAAGGAAGGGGACATAGAGTGCAGTGTTCTGGAGGGATGAAGGGAAACTGGAATGGGAGGATTAAATAGGAGGCAGATGGAATAGAAAGGTAAAGGAGGGGATATGGGGAGGGACCACTAACACTAAAGGGCTCCGGGAAACCTTCTCCCATAGAAATTTCCTAAAATATAGACATGCGTGAAAGGACTCTAAACGGAATCACCAAATAATAGGGGAGAGAATGCCCCAACTAGACCTCTCATGCTACCAAGTAAAACCTCCACTGCCAGGAATGGTTTACACTGTGCTTAAGTCATTGGCCAAAGGGGTCCCATGGAACCTGCCAAACATCACAGGCTATTGGCAAGGCTATTGGTTACTCTCCACAACCTGATGGTGAGACCTCAGTGTCTTCAGAGAGTGATTTCAGCTATTCAGTCACCCCATTCTTTCTACTTGTTTTACAGTTTTAGAATTAAGACCACATGCTTATAGGCCAAGTTGCATTTCAACCCTTTACAATTAAACAAAATATAAGTAAATAAATAATTTTTTAAAAAGCACTATTTGATTTGGCATGTCTGCCTTTGCCTCACAGTTACTATGCCTCTGTTGCTACACAGACTTAACTTCAGATGATTTGAATTAGAGGGACTGGGAAGCAAGTGTCCTGCCCATCAGCTGCAGTAATGTGTTCAGTCTAGAAACCATGAAGCTTCTAAAGAGAAGCCCTCTTTGGTTCTTCTCCTAGTCCTGCATGTGTGTTATCAGACATGATAACACTGCTCTCACCACGGTTTGTTTCATGTGCACCGCATGACATATGTTAAGCCGAAGGAATAGAAGCAGCTGGAGCAGGATGGGGAGTGGCACCGTGGCCTGGGTGCACAGTCTGCACCACCATGGGATAGTTTACAAGAAGGAGAAAAAGTGAATGTGAAAATGAAGACCAAGAGAAAGAGACAGATGAAACGATGCTGAAGACCAAAGTGGGGAGGGGAGCAAAGTGATGAGGGAAAGCAGGAAAGCAGAAAGCAGAAGCCAAGACCTATTTACCCCAACTAAGTCACTTCCCACAAAGGGGGGCACCAGAGCACTGCCTCCTCCCCTGAGCACAAGTGTCAGGTCAATGGCTTTCTCTGTTGTTTTTGTGTTCTTTTCCCCATGAGAAAACACTTAGGTTAAGGAGTAATTTGAGTGTGGGACCACCTGTAGGATCACCTCTGGTTAAGATATAAATCCCAACTAGACAGGGCAGGGAACTCTGTCTCAGGCCACTTGCTCCTGCTTGGCCCTTGACCTTGTCAGTAAAGTTCAGAATGGTACAACACAGGCTGCTCACAGCCATGGTTTGCAGAAGCTGGGTAAGCCAAAAGCATATGATTGATCTCTACGGGGTTGCATCATCTAACCTAAATACAGGTATACCTGTATACACTCATATGTGCACATGCACGCGCACACACACACACACACACACACACACACACACACACACATGCACGCACATGCACACACTACTTAAACTTAAGTAATTAATCATGCTGTACATCATTATACATGGAACAATTAAGGTGATAGTGTTTTCAGGTCAGTGGCGATGTACCCTGGATGATTTCTGTGACAGTACTGTCCCTTCACAGTCACTTGCTGGCTCCACATCTCCTCCTGAACGACAATCACACTCTTTCTTTCTTTCTGCTCTGAGGACACTCAAATAGGGAGCTTGTTCTTTCTGGACTTAACAATGACAACAAGAGAGTTCATTTCCAAAGCTCAGGGACAGAGAGTAGCCAGCCTGTCCTCCACTTTGGTGTCTGATGAGCCTCATTGCAGATTGGCAAGGCCAGTGAGGTATACTGATGGGCACTGCCCCACGGTTTTACTTCACACCCTATCACAGCTTGTCTGCTATCCAGTTTGAAGCCCCCAAATGGTCCTGTTAAGTTTTAAAGTTTTGTCCTACTTATTGAGTTACAAAAACAGCAATATCACAGTGAAAGATAAATGATGCTGTTCACAAAGGACATTGGAAGAGAGGGGGAAATGACTTCACACATCAACAGTTAGTAATCTAGTGTTTGTCTGACATTAAGCTATTTGCCAGCAAATTATTAGAACATGCTAGCGATTAGCTAAGGTCATCAGTTAGTCAGCGGAAGAGCTGGAATTCAGTTGAAACCCCAGCTAACAGTTTGAAGTGAGCGCCCTTATCTCTGCCCACCCCACACTCTGCTCTAGATGAAACAGACCAGCCTGGTCTATATAGAAAGTTCCAGGCCTGCCAGAGCTACTTAATGGGACTCTCTTAAACCCAGAGGCCCTCTATAAGGTTGCTGTGAAGGTCATGGAACCCATCAAGTGAATTGGATATGTGATGTGGCCAGTATTTGGTAACCCCTTGGGTGATTTAAATAAAAGATAAGCTATTGCGTGCATTACTGGCTTCCATGAGCTGATCAATTGCCCTCCTTTCTACGTTTCCTTATCATAAATTCTAATAATAGGAACAACCTTCAAGGAACTGCTTCAAGAATTAGGTGAAATGATATCAGTTAAGTGCTCTTTAACTCTGCAAGGCCAAGTTCCAGAAGTGTCATTGTCACTAGGAAAGCTTGTCCCGGGTGTGGTGGCTCACACCTGTAATCCTAGCACTGGGGACGCTGAGGCAGGAGAACTGATGTCAGGGCTAAGGGAAATACTCTGTCTCTAAAGCAAAAATCAAAAAACCAAACAACACACCACAAAACCAAGGTTTGCAGTTAATAAATGTGATTGGCTGTGACTGTGTGGCGCTTGGTCCTCTTTCTCTGGGTACACATGCCTTTCATTGAAAGTCAACTCAGTTCTAAAGCAAAGTGGAATTACATAATAAGGACTTGAATTGTCTTCCTATGTCCCCTGCCCCTTGAAAAGATCTGTTGCAGAATCATTTTCTCTGCCCACTTCTGATAGGGCTGCACAGTCATCTACATGAGACTGCCCACTGGCATCACTGAAATGTTGTCCCCACTGCATACTGTCACCAGGAAGTCATGAAAGATGCTTATTAAACTATTCGGGTGTGGCTCCTCTTTCACCAATGGGCACAGCCTTCCTGAAACTAGAGGTCTTTAGACAAATTCTGAGAAACATCTCAGGCCTTCTGGAATCGTTTTCATAATTGTGACTCCTAAATATGAATGTGGCCAGAAAGGGCATTTAAAACAAAAGAAAGTAACAAAATTCTTGGAGCCTGATAGGGTTGGCCTGAGTCAGCCAGTCAGTCAGTCAATCAGTCTGTCTGTCTTCCTTCCTTTCCCTACTTACTTTCACTCTTTTGGACATCAGTTCTGGAGAATATGCAAAGATATATGTTATGGGGGAACTGAAACTATCTTACCAATGCATTTTAATTCTGACCATTTATTGAATTCTATTTCTTCAAAAAAAAAATAAGAAACTTAAAACCCTATTCAAATCAGTTTGAGATAATAATGTATAAATGCCAATAATAAGAACGTTATTGGCATTTATATACAAAACTTCCTAGGATAAAACTTAGGATAGTTCCTAGCTTCAAACAGGAAAATGTCTGGGAACTCAGTGGTGTCACCACAACCCATCTTGTCCTGTTTCCTGGCCATACCTCTGCCCTTCCGAGACAGCTCTAATCTCCAAGGGCCTCCAGTTTGCCTCTTCACAGTCTATGCAGTTCTTGGTGGATACTCTGGACAAAGGCAAATCTTGGGATTTGTTTCTATTTAATGTGTTTGGCTTGGCACAAATCGTATACCCGCCTCTGACTCACTGGACCCAGAGCACTGCTTGGTGGAGAAGGTTAATGCACAAAGGAAAATCACAGTCTGAGACCCTGCATGATATGAAGCCTTGCTTTTGAAAACTACATCTTATCCCTAGTCTCCCCTTGATCTTTCTGCTTTCTGCCTCCTGTGAGGTATGAGGTAAGCACCTCCTCTCTGATGCACCTTCCTGCTGCCAAGATGTTCTGCAACTCTTCAGACCCTTGGCGATGGAACAAGCCAACCATGGCATGGATTGAGGCTTCTGAAACAGAGCTGAGACAAAAGCCTTCTCCCTCCAGCGGTTTATTTAGGCATTTTGTCTCTACGGCAAAAGTGATGTAGCATATGCAAGGAGAAACAACAGATGTTCACTATGTTGGGACATCAGAGAGAGTCCCCCAATATCCATTCATCCCTGAGTTTTACTTGGACTCAATGCCACACAAAATTAACAAATAACAGCAATGAAAACATGATATGACTTCCCTTCAAGCTTGGTTAGCTGTAGCACTACGTTCCGGGATGTAAACAGCAGTCAGGTGGAAATTTCCAGGTATCTTTCCTACTGAAAAGTGGCTGCTTGTCCTTTGCAGGTCTAACCTTCACCCTCCTCCTTCCCATCACCTGGTCTCTTTCTAGCCACAGGGTCATTCTGGAAGGTACCAATAAATGCCCAAACCAGAATTCAAGCAAATGTTGGTTTGATGTTATGGTCAATGTTGATTCCATTGTGGCATTTTGTCAAGATCTTATACCCAAAGGGTTTCCTCCATAAAATATGTAATATAATTGTACTGAGAGACCAGTGAAGTGCAAGGTCATAGCTAAGTACTGACTTCATGGATTTGCAATGACATTTTCACCTGCATACAAAATGCAAGTCCCCTGGCAAGTACAGGAGCATTGCCAGGCCTCGGTTTACATTTCTATAAAGTGCCTGGCAGGGTTACAAATATTTCATGAAATACCCAGTGGAAAGTGCCTGCCACATTCTCTGGCACTTGAATTGTAGACACTACCTTTCTCTCATTTTTCCTACTATCAGTCCCTTCCACTCTCCTCTGGCTGCCCTAAGTTAGAATGTAGTAAGTACCCCAGAGGAAAAAACTCAGGGCTTACGGGTGAGTCCAACCTGCCACCCACAGGCCACGTGTACCATAGGACAGCCGTGTACGTGTCTAGCACAAAATTGTTAGTTTAGTTAAAATATAATGTAACTGTGTTGTTCAGTTCTCAAGCAGGAACTTTGCAAGCAGCAAAGTTCTGTTGCAGTGTCAAAAAAAAAAAAAAAAAAAAGGCTGAACACACCTAAGTCAGCTAATTTGTAAAGATAATCAGATCTTAATCCCAGAAATTCTTAGGTTAGGAAGAAAACTGGTTATAACCAGTTTCCTTGTAGATTTTTCTGTGGGTGAACCATGGGCCACACTTTGAGAAGCCCTGGATAAAAAGATAATGGAACAGTGAGAGGAAAAAAGAAAAAGAGGAGAAAATCAGGGAGATAAGGAAGGAAGGGAGGAAGGGAAAAATGGAAGGAAGGAAGGAAGGAAGGAAGGAAGGAAGGAAGGAAGGAAGGAAGGAAGGAAGGGGAAAAATACACTTTAAATGGATAGAATACAGACCCCTAATTTTTGAGATATAAAATTTGAACTCTGGGGTTATTGAGAACTAATATATATATATATATATATATATATATATATACAGGGTTTCTCTGTGTACCTTTGTGCCTTTCCTAGAACTTGCCTTGTAGACCAGTCTGGCCTCGAACTCACAGAGATCCACCTGCTTCTGCCTCCCGAGTGCTGGGATTAAAGGCGTGCGCCACCGCTGCCGCCGGCCCTATTTTATATTTTTAATGGAGCTTAACCCAACACTTGGTTTAAGAAAGATAATGCGCCAGGCGGTGGTGGCACACGCCTTTAATCCCAGCACTCGGAAGGCAGAGCCAGGTGGATCTCTGTGAGTTCGAGGCCAGCCTGGGCTACCAAGTGAGTTCCAGGAGAGGCGCAAAGCTACACAAAGAAAACCTGTCTCGAAAACCCCCCAAAAAAAAAAAAAAAGAAAGAAAGAAAGAAAGATAATGTACTAATTGTGCATTGAGAGATTATATGGTTATTGTATATTGGAAGGGCTGAAAGAAAACAGAATTAGGCATCTCTTGTCTCAAGGTTAGGTAACAGAATATGAGACATTTTGAAATGCTATTTGGGGGCAAATGGTAATGAACTCGGACTCAGGTTCTATTAAGGATGCCATCAGGACATGTAGCTGCCAGTGTCAGGACAGATCCATATCTTGTTAAAGAGAAAGTCAATAAAGTATTACGTCATTTCCCAACTTCAAGACCCTTCTCTTTTTATACAAGAGCAAGAATAATTTTAGAAAAATTATGGTTATAGCCATTTCTATTTAACACATTCAGATACACTGGGGTCACACTGTTGGTCTGAGCTGTCATCACTCTTAGCCAGAAAGCAAAAGAAGCCATCTTCCAGCTGCTGGAGAGCAGAGCTAAGCAGTGTGTGTGAACCCAGCTCCCCAGCCCAGCCACCTACTGAGCGCACACCCTTTGCCTGTAGCGAAGACCACACATGCGAGCCTTGTAACTCTTGTCAAGTACTTGACCACAGGTGATTCACACGGCTGAGTGACAGCTGAGCCTGCTCATCATTCCCAAAGCTACCTTAACAAGTTGATTGAAGCTGGGCATTTATGAGCCCTCCAATGCAGTGGTTCTCAACCTGTGGGTCGTAAACCCTTTGGGGTCCTATACCAGAAACCCTGCATTTCAGATATTTACATTACAATTCATAACAGTAGCAAAATTACAGGTATAAAGTAGAAATGAAATAATTTTATGGTTGGGGGTCCCCACAACATGAGGAACTATATTAAAGGGGGGCAGCATTAGGAGGGTTGAGAAGCACCGGTCTAATGCATTGGTTCTCAGCTGCAGAACTTTTGCCCTTTGGGAAATTTTGACGGTATCTGGAGACCTATTTTTTTTTTAATGTTGAGACTTAGAGAAGGTGCTGGTGCTACAGATTTGAGGATAGAGGCAGAGGATGCTGCTGAAAACCTTACTTGAAAAAGCCTCTCACAACACCCACTTGACCAAAGGCACAAACGGAGTCAGTTGGTCTCATGGCTCCATGTCTTCCTTGAGCTATTTGTTTCTTTAACTGAACACAAAGACTGTGTGAAAATGAGCGACCAATGTGAGGAGGATTTATCCCAGCCCTGAGTTCAAGACAGATGTCATTAGTGGGTCCTGAACTTAGCAATAGAAAAACAGATATAAAACATATCTAATCCCAGACTTCAGTGTGTATTGGGGGCAGGTATTGTGTAAAATAATTTGCAGGCAGAAACAGCAATGCAAATCTTAAAAGACCGTCTGAAAGAAGATGCTTCAACGCTAAGCCTCAGCAGACAGCACACACATAACAATTCCAGGGCAGTGAGTGAGCAGTGTGAATCTAACCCAGCAATCTCCAATAAAGCCACACAAATGGTGTGTAAAAGGCAGCATCGTCCCCATTCCCAACAAACAACAGAAGACAGAGCTATGCAAATTTGGTCTTTCACAAAAATCCATCCTGTAATTTTCTACAGGTTGGCAGTGATCACAGGAATAGCACCGCAAGTGTATGGAAAGGGCACAGAAGAACGGCATTGCATCGGCAACCAGTGTTAGCAGTCCTTCACCGCCACGATGGGTACTAGGAATTTCCCAGTGGGCTGTTCTCTACCTGTGGGTGGTCCTGTGGCCAAGCCAAGTGGGAGGGTTCAGCAGGGCACAAACGAGAACAGAAGATCATGTCCTAGTCACACCTCCAGGATGTCTGTGGGCGTGAAAGCTCTGGAGCTCAGGTTTGGAGAGAGCGGTGGAGGAACAAATTTGGACGCAAGGGGATTCCATTAGCAAAAGTCACTTCCTATATTGACACTGTTGCCTCCCTATCAAGCTTACAGGTGGGAGTGTCCAGAAAGTGAACCCAGCTTCTCTCAAAGCTTGCTAGACTATTCCAGAGAAAAGACTTTGTACTTAGAGTAGTATCCGGTCCGTGGAGGGGTTGTAAGTTGTGGAGGTCAAAGGACAACTTGGAGGAGTTGATTCTCTTCTTCTACCATGTGGGGCCTGGACCTCAGGTTGTCTCAGGCATGGTGGCCAGTACCTTTACTCACGGATTCATCTCACCAGCCCAGAATACATGGATCTTAAGAAACTCAAATGGAGGTTGCCAATGAACTTTCCTTTTAGACATCAATATCGGGGCTTGGAAGATGGCTCAGTCAGAAATGTGGCTCCCTAGTGCAAGACCCTGTCTCAGAATGTCACATCATTTCATTATAACATTGTCTCCTCTTCCATCATTTAAATAGCATTGTGGGTTGGGCAGTGGTGGCGCATGCCTTTAATCCCAGCACTTGGGAGGCAGAGCCAGGCGGATCTCTGTGAGTTCAAGACCAGCCTGGTCTACAAAGTGAGTTCCAGGACAGGCTCCAAAAGCTACTCAGAAGAAACCCTGTCTCAAAAAACCAAATAAATAAATAAATAAATAAATAAATAAATAAATAAATAAATAAATAAATAGCATTGTGATCTATTAGATTGAGCCCGCCTAGGAAACTTAAGGAAATCTTTCTGTTTTAAGGTCGACTGATAAGTGACCACGATTCTGCTTCCTAGTCTTTCCTTGCTGGGGAACATAAGTGTATGCAAAGCCCCTAGGATTCTGGCTTAGATACTTCTGGGGAAGACAGGGACTCTGCCCATCACAGTTCCTGTGTCCAAACTCCTCTTTGCAGTTTGGGGTTAGCAGTTCATTGGGGGCATGCACAGTACCAGAAAGTTTCTAAAATAGACTTTTTAAGTGGGTGTTTATGGGTTCAGAGTCTTAAATGCTGTTTGTAGATGTCCTGTGGCTAATTCATTGTTTCATGTTAGTGCGGGAGGAAGTGAGGAGTTAACGTGCACCTTTGTGATTTGACTTCCTAAGTCGGGAAAATAAATGTAATTACTAGAGCTTCTGAATTCTGCTCCCTGCCACCCGCACGCTCTTCCACGGACTGCTGGGTCACTTCTGACTCAGTGACTCTGCCCCTTGACTATTCAAGACCAGAACGGGCAGTCTCTTTCCCATCTTCCTCACACGGTCAAGATGGTCTTTCTTGCCAATCCTGTCTTCTCACACTCTACCCTGTGTCCATTTGTGTTGCTGTCCTCGCTTACATTCAGACTGCTTCTAAAAAAAACCATGAATTTATTCCAACTAATTAACCTTTTCCCCATTCACTCAAGGGTTAGAACTTAGGAGCAGTGACATGAATAAGGTCAGTCAGTCACCGAGTTTTTATTTACTGAACTTCTCTGCAAAGTCTTGAGCTATTCTAGAGTCAAATCTACTACGTTTTGTAAAATTCTGACAGCTGCAAAAATAATTATGATGCTAAAATAGAACATAAGTATATGTGCAAAGCAAAGTCATTTTCTCCTTCCTCGATTAAACACGATGATTTGCCCTTTTACACTTGAGGTCAGTGACGTCACTTTTAACTCTCTCTGCTCGGCAAAGCGAAGACTATTTGATTGCTGGCCGTCTCGCCGTAAGCTTGCATGCCTGTAGCAGTCCCCTCCACAAGTCACTTGTGTTGAAAACTGCCTCAGTTAGATTACTGGTTTATGAATGTTAATTTTTAATATTAGTCTAATCAAGATACATTAGGCTCTTAATCTCCTACCCTCCAAAACAACATTTATTTATTCTCAAAATATTGCACTTTATTTGCCTAATTCTATCTTTCAACTCTTTCCACTGATATATTTGCAATGAAACAGGGGGAATCATGTAAACATCTGGCTACCAGCTGTGACAGTCATTAATCATAATAAATTTCACACTCCCATTCATTAAAGAGCAGTATTGGGCCCAGAGTTAGCCAACAATCAGCGACCAAGTCAATTGGAAGCTACATCATTTTGCATTTTCCCCTTCTGCTGTCTCATAAAAAGTTAGTTTATCAGCCTGGACCAAGCGCCCCCCCCCCTCCCCCCCGGCAGTGACACTGACTGGGGAAGGAAAGCGGTGTGGGCTAAGCCTGATGCTTCTACAGCCACGGTCCCAGACTCTCGCAGCAGCTCAGCAGACAGCCCCCAGTCCAAAGAAGGGCATCTTATGGTTCCCCCATTACAGATAAGGAATCTGGAGTTTGGAGATATTAAGCAATTTACCCGAAGCTATCCCGCTAAAAAGTGACAGATGAGAAACTAAAATTGTAACTTGCTTTCTAAGGCTTAAAGATACATTTACTATTCACAAGAGTAAATTGAGAATATTACAAATTATTATGTATTTTATAAATTAATTAAAAATTGTTATAAATTGTATAAAAAGTGAAGACTTTTTCCAAAATGAAAACTTATTTATGGAATAAAAATTTGAAGTGCTATTTTTAGGTGTCCTTTGGATAAGTCTTTGGTTTGCATTATCTATGGTCTCTGACAGTGAGGACACGCCACAGAAATTCTTAGTAGAATTTGCCTTTAGCTTGGTGTCCCCACTTTGCTCAGAGCTGGTTAAACGCACACCATCATTATTGAGAACAAGGGTTTTATTATACATTTTAGTGGTCCCTACCTCCCGGCAGGCAGCAGCCCTTTCTTCTGGGCCTCTGGCCTTGCCCCACATAATCTTCCTGTGTATTCTCTGCTCCTTGCTAACTCCTCCTGCTTCCTACCCCTTTGCCCCTGAAACTTCTCCTCCATGACCCCCTCATCTATTTCCTCACATTCTGCATTATCTGACAAGGTCCTGCCTGCTCCCACTTCATGTTCTAACTTATATTCCCTTCAGCAAGGTTTCATTAAGGGCCCACTGCATTTGTACCCGTGTGTTCTCTGTATCCCAATCCTTCCCTGTTCCCTGTTTCTATCACTGTGTGTGTCTTTCCTACAAGCCTTAATAAGCAGCAAGCCAGGCCAAGGGGCTAACTAGACCCATGAGAATGTGTCAGGAATTGTGGTCCCTAACTTCATAGGCACTCTGGACTTGTGAATGGTTGAGGGCTCTTTCCATCCCTCTGCTCTCCCTCCCTCTGGTCCATAACACTTTTTCAGAATGGGGCCTGGCTTATTGTTAGTAACACTTAGAACACTAACCTATGGTGATGTTCTCACTGGCAACGTCATTACAGAGTCAATGTTTTCCATACTGACAAGATCTAAAGTCCTGGGGAGTATTTTTCTTCTCTCGAGAAAATCCTCGGTGTCTCATAAAGCAGAACAAACTTCACACAAGTCTAACCAGACTTCCCACCCACAAACTTCAGTGGTGTGTGCTCCCAGCTCATACAGAAGTCCTATTATTTCTTAGTAAATTGCACCGATATTTTTGTTTTCTCGTGCTGAGTAATGAACCCAAATCCTTGCACATGTTAAATATATGCTTTAACACTGAGCAACACTTATGGCCTCTTTGCATTATTTTATAAATCTTTCTCCATAAAAGTATAATGATTCTTTATTTCTTCTTCTTTAACTTTTGGTGTCTTTTTCTTTTCTTTTCTTTTTTTGAGACAAAGTCTCACCATGTAGTTCTATGCAGCTCTGGCTGTCATGTAACTCTCTACATAGACCAGGCTGGCCTGGAATTCCTAGAGATGAGTGCTGGAATTAAGTGGGTGTGCCACTAGACCCAGCTGTAAAATGGCTCTTAAATAATGTTCTCTATGTATTTGTCCATCCAGCTCATGGGTATTATTTATGATTCTTTCTATGTACAAGACAAAGCATTCAGCATTATGGGTAACACAGGGAGCATATTGTCCCTGCCCTAAGCAACCACACCACTGGAAGAGGAAATTAATACACAGAGCAAAACTACAGCCCACAGCCTTGCTGCTTGGTGCAACTGAGAGCTTGGAAGGAATCCCTGAACCCCGTCTTTTAAGTACTTGGGTTCTTGGGGTCGGCAGGTGATCACAGCAATCTAGATTTTATCGAAGAGAATAGTTGAGTCTCCAGACATGCTTAACTTGGGCTTTTCGGTCTCTTCAAGGCTCACAACTACACAGCATTGGACAAAGCGTCACTAATGGGCTATGGGCAGTAAGCAGGGATCAGGTGCTTGGGCATCCAGTCTTCTGTATTCTGGGAAATGCCTTTCCCACCTCCACCCAACTTGGACTCATCCTGTTACTTGGTCCCTGAAACATGGTGTGAGTGTGGAGCTATAAAGAGGGCATGAAGAAGGAGAATAACAATCCCTTTGCAGTGCTGTCCAAGTAAACATGACTGAGGAGTCTGGGAAGGGCTGGAAGAAGCTAGTGGGCTCTTTCCCTCCTACTCATGGCCAGGCAGAACATATGAGAACAGGAGCCATCCTTCTCCTCTTCCCATGGGGCTTTCACGTCTGTTAAAGGGCATTCTTAAACATTCTTGTGGGTAGAAGTTATGGAACAAGACCCTACTAACTATTGTCACCTGTTTCATTATTCTCCTTAGACACAGGTCTACCCGAAGACCAGAAGTCAACAATCTCAGTATTTTCTTCCAATTACTCCAGACATATTTTTTGTGCCAGGCCAGGCCAGTCTTTTTGTCTTCCTGTTTATTCTTGGATTATAATAATCCACAACAGGCAGCTCTTACTTCATTCCTGGAGTAGATGAGAGAGAAGGGAGAGTCCAACCACCAATCTTTTGTAGTTGGGAGCAAAAATGATGGGTCTATTATTTCTTCTAGAGGGAATGACTGGTACCAAGTGTCACAGGTACCTCAGAGAACTGACTCATAAAGCAAATGAAGACTCAGTCCTGAGGGGGTGTTGGCCAAGAGAGGAAACAGAGAAGCTACAGTGTGAGAAGGAGCTCTTGTGACATGAGGATGAGGTGGTGTGACATGGCATGAAAGCCACACTGTCTGCAAAGCCTTCCTCTGCTGCGGAGTGAACCATGAGGGAGAACTGGAGCTCATTACCCACAGCATCCCTGTTTGAGGTGCAGGCCTTTTCTCCTCTGGGCCAAGGCCTCTCAGAAAGGCTAAGAAGTTCCTGTCCTTACATCCTTGGTGACTTTGCTGACCACACCATTGATGTCTTTGCTGATGGCATCACAACTGCTCTTGGCCTGGCATTGACAGGAAGCTTCCCACCTGCTCAGCTCTAGTCCCCGCTCCCCCTGTTCCCCTCTGCATTGATCTTTCTTTTCCCCGAACCTCCTCTTGCACCTGTGTTCTACCACCCACTCAGAAACAGCTCCAAATGTCCAAACTGGTCGTCAGGGACCCCTCCTGTGAATGAATCAGAGTACTAGTTATCTGACAATTGTAGTCTTGTTTCTGTGCATTAGGAACTTGTTGAAGGCAGAGCACAAATATTTCTTTGAGATCCAATGGAGTTCTTATTGAATGAAAATATGAGTCACACATGTCTACATGGACAAGTGCGTGTCTGGCAAGCAGGGATGCAAGCTTCTCTCGGTTCCTGGCCTCCACCCTCACACTGGAACCAGCACACTACGGCAGTCCACACTGACTGCTGGCGAGATGAAAAGCATCCAAGAAGTATTTTCCACGGGGAGCAACAGCTTTATTTCATGAGAATAATTGACATGTTAATTGCACATGATAGTAAGTAAATGTTTGAAAGAGTAAGGTGGCAAACTCGCCCTATTTTCTAAGTCAAAACTTGGATGAAGTTTGCACTCTGTAGCAAGCCTCTTAGGCTACAATCCCCACCTGGCTGTTCCTCTTGGATCTGTTCCAGGCTCTTTCTGGAGCCTGGAGCCTGGGAACTTCTCCACCTAATATTGCGGTCTTGTTGAGATCCTTGCTTTTCCACACCTCTGGTGGGGCAGATGAAGCTAAGCACTTGATAAATATTTATGGGCATATTGATTATTTATTTCTTCAAATTTTCTTTAAGGAAGAATGGGAAGAGTGGTCTGCCTAGCTGCGGAGCAGCTGCCTCTGACAGAAGGGCTCTACTGCCCACCAAAGATGGCGGACACAACGGTGCCATGAAGTGTGGGTGAGAGCATGGCTCCAGAGAAGTGAAGACTTGCAGCCACACGGGTGGGAATGAGGATAGAAAAGAAAAAAATCAGAGAGATCAGAGACACATCTCAGAAGCAGCAAGCATGCCCCAGGAAAGGAACTAGCAAGCCTTCTTCCCTTCCTCACCACTAAACCTCCAAGAGACAAGCAGTGGGCTTGGCCTTTGTTTTTGTTTTGCCTTTGTGCCTCCTGAAGGACCAGGAAAAAAATACAGTGACTCAGGTAAAACCCTTATGTCAGCAAAAAAGAGAAAACCCAGATTAACCATGTTGGCTGTGTGCCCCTCAGCAGCCCCAACCACAAAGCAAACACCCTCTCGCCTCAAGAACCCCCAACCAAAGCCAAAATTGCTTAACCAGCATTGCCGAGTTGAACTGAAATTTCACAACTGCTTTTTAGAAATTAATTTGATAATGGGTAAGTTACTATGACATTCCCCCCCACAAGACAGAGCCCATGACTACAAGGCTTCCTTACATTCATGGTAAGAATGACTCATTGTTGGGCATCTTTTAAGTCTTGGGATCTCTATGTTGTCTCTAAATAGGATTATAATGTCTCGGGAACAGGGTGCAGCCCAGCCATGCTCTCTACATTTGCAGCCAAGGATGCTCAGTGGAGCCACCTCCACACATCAGTCATCTGGGCTGGGTTAGTACTTCTCAACATGTGGAATTCACCCAGAATGCCAATTTGCAGGACAAGAACTGGTACCCCGAGGGAATTATCCTAAGCTGACAAGCTTTAGTTTCAGAGACACTGACTTATACTTTTAGTGGTGGCCCCAGAAGTGAGAATGGAGCAGGGGTAGATGGAGTGAGGAACACACCCCTGTGTGTGCTTGGCATGCACAAGAAGCATTCTCTAGTCCCATCCTGGGAAGGATCTTAAGGACCAGCTGAGTCTTGTGATGCACTTGAGAAAGCCAGGTCTTGAAGGGGATAGATGATTGACTCAGTTGGACATCATGCTACTTGTAGAAGAGATGGTAGGAATTAGTGAGGCTTTTGATTTTTGGAAAACAAACAAACAAACAAAAAACCTCAGTGTGCCAGTAGTTGTCTAGATGTACTTAGATTCTAGAAACTATACAGTAACAGAGAAGCTAAAAAAAAAAAAATCCTATAGAATAGTTAAAAATCCTACTTTTTATGGCCTTATTTTATAAAGGATACAGGCTCTGAGAGGTAAATTAGATTTGAAGCCATATCCAAGAGCAAAGCCCATGATTTTCCTCCCTGCGCCCAACACCTTACTGGCTCAGCAGAATTGAGGATGCTTTCTCCCAAACTAACTTGAGACAAAGAACTACGCTCCTACTTCCATATGGAAGGTGCTGAGGGGTTGGAAGTGTTATTCCCAAGGCTGCCACTGCACCTACAGCACATTCTTGTACAGATCTAACAATAAAAAAATGATGGTTAGGCCTGCATTGTGATGACTCAGACCATTATGGGTTAAATAAATAACCTTTCTGTGTTTAAGGAAAAATAGGGTCTGAGCGCCTACTGATTGGTGTCTTAAATTTGCCTACTGGGGATGCCCTCGGACAGAGCAAAGTCCAGTAGGCTTGCAGTGACGTCAGGCAGTGTGCATTTCCACATTTCCTGTTATTTCTGATCCTGCTGGTTCATGGATCACTCTGAGTAACAAGATCACCCAGTGAACAAAAGCTGGAGTAACTTCTCCTTCTTTCCCTCCTTCTTTCCCTCCCTCCCTCCTTCCTTCCTTCCTTCCTTCCTTCCTTCCTTCCTTCTTTCCTTCCTTCCTTCCTTCCTTCCTTCTTTCCTTCCTCCCTTCCTTCCTTCCCTCCTTCCCTCCTTCCTGCCTTCCCTTCTTCCTTCCCAGTGAAGCTATTTTTTAAGGTAGTTCGAGGCATCTGTATGGAAACCTTTTCTACCTAATATTTTACCTTGCCACTCCCCCATGTACCGTCTAAAGTCTAAGCTGGGGTGGGTAGGGGGCCTCCAAAGATCAACAAAGAAGCACCACTCCTAATCTCAGACACCCTGGGCCTGCTAGCAGCCATCCTTCTGCACTTTCCAACAAGCAAATCAAAGTTTAGCAAGTTGTCCTGTGGAGAGGTGAGCAGAGCACCCTCTGCTGGGAGCCTCCAGGTCCCTCCAGCAGGGTGAATTCCTTTCTGCCCCACCTTCTCAATGAACTCTTCAGGGAACATTCCAAAGCAGTCATGGAAGCCATTCAGAGCATGTCCGCTTCACACATTGGCCTGGTAAAGGCCTCTTACTGGGTCATCACTTCTCATTTGTACATTTTGTCTCCTCAGTCAAAGCTCTTGAACCTTTACATAATGTGCCCAGCCCAGCATTTTGATCATTTTATGAACTACGTAAAGATCTCTTAATTCATTGAAAATCTTATTTTCTTACTGTGTGAGAATGTAATCCCCACTGGGTCTGAAAAGTGGACGTATGACAATTATTACAAAGTCAATAGATGAATTCTTGCTGACAGTCATGATGGATTATGTAAATTTGTGCCCAAATTCACCTCAGTGGTTTGCAAGGATCATATGAGGTAAATTCAGGTGAACACATTTGGTAAAACAAGGGTCTCAAGGAACGAAAGGTGTCACGCTATCACTGTTAGGATGCACGCATGCTCATGTCTATCAAAAGCAAGCAAACACAGGATCAGCAAGAAGTGACAGACAAGCCTCCACTACCCCTCACACTCAGTCCATGGGAAAAGTGGCTTTTGTCATTCACTCTTCCTTGAATCAGTTAACAAACCAACTCTCTCCCGGACCATGAAATAAAGGAAAGGGTGAGTCTGCAAACCCAATGCTGCCATCACATGGTACAGCCCATTTCCTGAAACTCGAGGACAGCCAGGTAGGCGTTACTGTGATCAGGGGGCAATTTCACGGCTGAAGGAGGCAGTGAGAATGAATGTCATTCACAGCAGGACAACACAACATTTCTGTTTGCCTTATGTACACAGATGAATCCGTATGTGTAGCATTTCCACCTTATTGGATACAGCAGGCTGCCTCCCGTTTGCCTCCTGCCTGACCAGGTGGCCATCTGCCCTCAGCTCCTACCTCCACTACAGTTACCTTCATAGTCAATGGTGTACAACAGGTCTGGGTAGGAGGTCCCATTCATTCTTCCTCTCAAACCTCAGCAGCTTCTCTCAGCTTCTTCCGCTTTGCAGATATATTTCCTTGGGTCATATTTCTGCTTCTACCTGGCTCTTACGATCAATGTTCTGCCCTGGTTTTACCATTGCCACATTAAGCTGAACATACCTCACAGCAGATACCATCTCCCTGCTAGACTTTTTCCGTTTCTAGCCTTCTCTATCATTTTCCCCATGACTGCCCTGATTTTTGCCACCAAAAATCCCATGTCAGGAAAGTCCTGATCCCAAAGTCAGTTGGTTCACACATCTTCTCAGAGAAGGGGCCATCTGTGGTTACTTGGTGCTTTGGCTAGCCATGGCTACCAGATCAGGGTTCCACTAGTGTGGAAGTTTGGATGAGAGAAATCCACTGTGTCACAGTTCTGAGATGTTCTCAGTGTTGGCTCCTTCTGGGGTTCAGAAGGGTTCTGTTTTTTATGTCTTTCTTATGGCTTCTGGAAATCTTTGTCATTTTTTGCATCAGCAAGATCTCTGCCTTCATCTCTACAAGGTGTCCCTGTGCCTGTGTCTGAGAAAGAAATGCTTCTCTCATAAGGACACCAGGCCTAACAGGTTAGAAGTCACTTTAATCCAGAATGACTATGTCTGAACATCTACAATGATCTCGTTTCAAAAGGATGTTTGATTCTGAGGTATGGATCCAACTTTGTCTGCATCACTCATGCTTCCTCAGCCTTTAGGAGGGTCCCCAGAGAGATGGCAACTGGCCCCGCTATTCAGGCTTTGTTTGGGGGTTACCTAGACTGCAGCCCTATCTTTCTTTTTCTCATCAGACTGAGCCTTGCTTCCAACAGTCTAAGTCTTCTTCTTTCTGGTCTCCCCATCCTGCAGGACCTCCCACCCCCTCCACCAAACACCTCTGATCATCCCTGAACTCTCTGCCAGAGCATCCCTCTACCAGAACACCCTAGCAAGTCACCCCGTATCTGAAACCCACTGGCTCCCCCTGAAGCTGACTCCAAAGGACATTCAAAATCCTTTGCTTAATTCCAGGGCCTTGGGTGTTCTAATTTTCACCTTTTTGGCTTGACATTCTTGTCTTGCTCCTGACTTCCCATGTTTTGCTCTCTCTACCCATGATGCCCTTCTCCCTAGGGTTCTCAATTATGTCCCTCCTTCCTTTTCAAACCACAGCTCAGAGGTGAGCTTTCCCCCAGTCCACAGACCAGTTCCTGCTGTTCTCTTAGACTTTACATTGCACTTGCTGCAAATAAATACAATTCTTTTGAGTCTGGTTCCCCTGGTTAGAAGACAAGGAGTCTGGAGACCTAAAGCTGTATCCAATCACGCACTTTGAACCTCACCTTCCTTTGATATTAGATGAGCACCCTGGGGCGAGTTACTTAAGCCTTTTAAGTAAAGAATTTCTCTGCAGTCTGTAGATCATGAAACTACCCATTTATGAGCTGTCATTAGCATTAAATGAGACAATGACTGTAGCAGATGACTAGCACGTGACACTGAATCTCAGAACCTGCCACTGCACAGCGTGGCTCTTGCAGCTGTGGGCGTCAGGAGCACCGTGAACTGTTCAGGGATAGAGAATGTAGGCTCCAGTGAGCTGCTTCAGAGCCAGCTGTGCTTCGGAAAGTTCATTACCCACATGGACTTGGGCTGAAGTTTCCATCCCTTCATTTGTAGGTGGAAGATAAGTACAACAAAGAAATGTGGAATAAAAATTCCATCTGAAACAAGCATAGAACCTGGCGTGCAGTAAGTGCTCAATAAATATTGACTTCTAATATAATAGGATTTTATCAGTGTCCACCAGGGGTTCCTGGCTGCAGGAAAGATTGAGAATCGATGCCTTCACCCTTAAACTTTCTTAGAGAGTGATCATGTATTAGTTTTTGCAACCCAGTGATATGGTAAATGCTCAATAATATGTAAATGAATGGTTGGATTATAAGTTGAGTAACAAATAAGTTAGATAATGTCACTTTTCAAGAAGGCACGGACTAAGCCATTATTTCATCTCATGAGAATAAGGCCTTGATTAAGAGAACGGGAAAAATAAGTGTTCCAAAAACAGTGCAGGAAAGCTTGCCTGCGCCCTTCAGAGGGGTCATGACATGCCAGCACCGAACCAGGCTCAGGGATGCTCTCTTACATCTGGTTCATTTTGCAGACGAGGAAAACAAACTGGTTCTCAGAACCAGTGTCCTTTCCCTGTATGCTTAAGTCTATAGAGCTTAGTTAACTGATTTCCTGGCCATTAGAGAAACAGATTTGTAGAGAAATGCTGTGTGTTAACTACAATAAATATCAGGGGGTGAAAGTTGGGCTGATGATGGACAAATTATATAAAAGGCAGGCATGAAAATGGAGACATCTCCAGAGCTGGAAATATTGATACGGAGGTAGATGCTCAACTTGGGGCCTGGATTTGGGCAGCCCCAACCCTAGAAAAGGCAAAGGTTGTGAGAATTTAAACTCTTCTAGTCCTTTATAAAAGTGTACTCCATCCAGTTGATTAAAAGTTCAAATCCAAGTCTTCACAGCAGCTGTCAGCCCACTCCACAGTTCCCTCAAAGGCTCTTGGGATGCTTTGAGAGCATCTAAACCCTGGGCCAAGGAGCACGCTGCTTCTTGGGTCCTCGATCACTCACCCACACACAGGTTACAGGTGAGCTGAACTCCAGCCAAGCTTGCTACTGCTTCTCACCTAACCTCGGAAGATGAAGAGCTTTCTCACTTCCATGCTTAGCTCCAGTCCTTCATGTACCACCCAGTGGTCTTCTTCCCAGCCTCACCATGTTCATCTACCTCAGGCTTTAGCTCTGTGCACTCCCCCTCCCTCCACCTATGATCCTTCTTCACTATTTTCCTTGATCATTTGCTCCTGGTCTACAGAACTGCCCTTCCCTTTCATGTCTCTGTACCAGAGATCCTTTTTTTTAAAGAACTCGAAATCCTCTGATTTTCTCCAAGGACTTAGGCCTTTGGAACCCATGCCATAGACACACATAGGCTACTTTTATTTTCTATTTTATCACCTTTCTTTGAGACAGTGGGCTCATGAAAGCTAATACTGCTCCGAGGAGAGAGACAGAGACATGGGGAGAGACAGAGACAGAGAGAAGTATCTCAAACTGTTATCCCACCACACATACAACAGATTCTAGGAATAGCATAAGATATTCAAAAAAGAGTAATTTAAGAATGACTAGTTGCACAGTTCATATGTAATTTTCTAGTTACCTGGAAAAGGCCTAGATATGCCACGTGCATTATTGTCATTCATCTTAAGTCAATAAGAAGAGTGTTAGTACATGCCTATAAGGACATTATGCAGCATGTCCCCAAACCCACTGTACAGAACACTTAGTACTCTAATACTGTCCCAGCAAGAGAATGCTCTAAGATCAACAGTTTTAAAAATCCCACCTTTCTTGGAGGCTTAAGAATTTATCTTAGTAAGTTAATGACTTTTAACAGTCCAATATGGCCTGCCATATTAAGCCTGGTTTAATTACTCTCCCATGGGATCGATGGCACCAGGGACACAGGTTGGGAAGATCTACCTGATTCTCAGGCTCATGACCAAGCCAAGGAGCAGAAAAGCAAGTTCTCTCTGCCATAAGTCAGACAGAAATCTGAATTGCGTCAGTTAGTACTTTAGGAAAGGACAAGCAAAACCCCTGGACTAGGGAGTCAGAAATGGTTCTGTAGCCTGAGCCTAGGCTTGCCAAAACTGTCAGCCCACTTTTAGTGAGGATCATAGGTTATATCCTCATAGTAATGGGCCTCATACAGGCTTACACTGCAGAAATGTAAGCATTAGGCTCCTTGCCTGGACGTTGCCCTCTCCTCAACCAGGACCATAACTGCTTGGACTGAATATTCCAAATCAATCACAGCCCACCACCCATCTGAATGGACAAGAATAAAGAGTGCTTTCAGACTGTGATGTCTCTGGATTCTGTCATAACAGACCAAGAAGTGACTTTAATCACTTCATCTTCCCCATGGCCAAGGAGGAAAAGGTACAAACTACAAGAAAAGATGAGAGGTATAGGAAGCCACATAATAACGGGTCAAAAAAATTACTGAACTGTTCAGTCATTGGAATGCCACAGGTTCTGGTTCCGACCCTGTGAGAAGCATTTAGTTGTCATTTCAGTGTGGACAGATTGTTTAAACAAGCCATGTGTAGCATCCCTTTGCTAAACATTAAAACAACAAAAATTCCTAACTTTTTTTTATGCTGTAAGACTTTTTCTTACACAGCCACTGTCTAAGGAGTCTAATTAGGCTTATTCATAGTCTAAATTTCATATTCAGAAGTGTTCTTCGAGTGCCTTACTCCTGTTCCATTTTCTTCACAGCACTATACCCTGGTATTTCTGCCAGGGAGACTCTTTTGTCTGGATTATGCTCCAGTCTACCAAAAACCTATTCCTCCTCCAAGATGCAAATTAGATGCTGGAGAACACTCTGTGGAATGGCTCTCATCCCCAGATGTCTGTCCTCTAGGCTCTCAGGTCATCCATCCTGTACATATCACATGTACGTGATCTTATACTGAGCTGTACATAGGGCAACTTAAGCATTTTGCATGTGCTAGTTGCCTTATCATTAAACTGTGGATATGCCTCTTTTACTAAAGTTTAAATGATGTAAGGATGTTTTTTGCATGGTGTCTATCATGTCCAGATTTTCCACCAATACTTTTATCATTGTGTTACTGCAGCTAGTAGCTAGCTAGCTACCCACCCTTTACCAGAACCAAATTGAAGGGCAGCCACATTCATTTTGGGTTTTTAATTCTTATCAGGGTCTCTAATGTACAGTAGGCATTTGACAAAATACTTTAATGAAACCATTAGCTAGCTAATTAATTGATGGAGACACGCACAGTTTCTGTTTCTAAGGGGATGTGATCACCTCTAGGGGACAAGGCAGGGACAAGCTAATCAACCCCCTGGGACAGTCGTTCCCTGAACACAATCAGGAGCCCAAAGTGTGAAAGGCAAGGCAAGACCTGGAACTCAAAGCAGGCACCTGGATAAGGACACGGCCTGGGAAGGAGAAAGGAACAGCCACATCCTTCCAGGCTCAATATTCAAGGCTTCCAGGCCCAATATGCAAGGTGCAGACATTTTTAGGATGAGGGGAACCAACACAGAGCCAAGGCAAGACTCAGGGGAGGAAGAGCTAAAGATCCTAGGAATGAATATGAACAGTTTGGTGCAAATGTGACTCCTTAGAGAGAGTGGCCCAAGAACTCATCAGGGCTGCCTAATGGGGCAGGAAAATACCATTTTCTGAGACTAAAGGCAGTGAGAATGGTCTTAGGGACCAAAAGATATAATACAGGAAAAGAAGATAAGTTAGAAAGCCCGTTCTCATATGGCCTTGATTTTCTCAGTGACATCAGAAGAGAAACTGTCCACTGAGAGAATGGGAATACATACACTCAAGTGATAGAGTAGAGCTATCCAGAGCATAGAACTGTCACCCAGGATCAAGTCCCAGCACTCAACCACCAAGGACTGCTTAAACACTTTGTGACTTCATAAATGGAAGGATTAACAATACCTCACTATCTTCCAAGGTTAGTGGGAGGAGTCAGTAGTTTAATTGTTGTTAAACACTTAGGACAGTTTGGAACATACTTAAATACTATAGAAATATTTGCTGATAGTATTATCATGCAACAATAATGTTGTACAATTAGCAATCACAATATAATAACTATAAACTCATAGCAATCACAATGCTGCTATTATTGTTACTGGTGGGCCCGTGTGGATAGCCTGACATATTTGAACTGCTCATTATGGGAAGTAAACTGGAAATAAAAAATGTATATTGTACAATACAGAAATGCACAGTGGCACAGCCATCTTGGCCTGTGTCTTTTCTCAGCAAGTAAAGGACAGAGAAAGTGAGAATTCTGCCCTGGGATCTTGAGAAGAACAGTGTAGAGAGAACACAGAGCTAAGGGACATGATTCTACAGTAGTACTGAGGACAATGAAGTCACCAGGCAAGGAGTCAAAGAACCCAAGTGTGGGCTAATGGACTGATTATGGGCCCAGGGAGCAATGTCCATGCATTTATTGAAGCTAGAGTTAATGGCCCTTAAGCTTAGAGCAGTCACTCTCTCCTGGAAGTGTCTATTAAAGTTGGCAGAGAGAACCAAGTTGCTTGGCCTGGAATAAGTGTGAGAGACTTCTCAGCAAAGAACAGCTCTGAGATGGAAAACGCTGTCATTCTAGATTTCTCTCTGGCCTGCCCTCTTTCCCTCCACCACTTGAGTCACAAAAAGCCCCAAAGCAACACAAGACCATTCAAGAGAGTGGAGGAAACAGAGGTACCAAAGGGGTGGAGAAAGCATGCATCCATCAGTCGGGAAAGCTCTGTTGGGAAAGGGAGCCATCCATATTCTGCTTTGCAGTAAGTCACTCATGCCAGCAGTGCAGGCTTCTGATGTAAAGGGGGTGAGCATGGGGAGTTCAGTGTTGATAGACAGACCAGAGGAGCGGAATAGGCAGTGCTGTCTATGGGAGCTAGGTAGGTGGAAAAAGACCTTCTATGATTAGAAGAGGGTTGTATTAATAATACACTTTAAATATAGAGAAAGAAAAGGCATGGTAGCATCATGGTCCAATAAGGACCGAGAGTCAAAGGAACAGAAAATAAACAATAAATTCGGTACTGAGCAGAATCTCATTAGTGTTGATCAGAGAATCTCATCCTTCCTTTATTTATATAATCCACTGGTCTCAGCAAAATTGAGTCTCCTTCCATCATCCCCCTTCTCTCCTACCTGCACATAGCAATACACAGCCTTCTCACCTGGCCACTGTGTGCCATCAATACCCATAACTGTGAGACGTAAAAGATCTCCAAGTGTTTGATGACTGATTGTCCTTCAGAACCAAGTCCATGCACTGAACCAGTATCTTCCAAGAGAGGTCTAAGGCTATGGGAAAGGTAAAAGAACAATGTTCCTGAGTAGCCATTGGAAAGTGAAAGAGGCATTCAAATTCCATAGGCTACTACTATCTTTGGGGGATTCTCCCCCATTGGAAGTCCCCTTTGAAGAGGAAACTCACAGACTAGTCCCTAACAAAATGTTAATTGTTCCCCCATATGACTGTTAAGCCCAGTCCAAATTACCATGTTAATATTTTTCCTGACTTTAGGGAAATTAAAAGAATGCTATCGAATTTTTAATATTTTACTTATTTTCTGAGACTCTCATACGTTTATGCAATGATTTTAATCGTATCTATCCATCACTACCTCCTTCTAATACCATCTATTGCCCACCATCCTATCTCCCTCCTGATTTCATGTCCTTTTCTTGCTACTGTTGTTATTAAAATCCCCCTGAGTCCAACTAGTTTTGTCCCTATGCACATGGGTGTGGGGCTATCTTTTGTAGTGTGGGCAACCTACTAGAAGCCATAGCCCCAAAAGAAGTGATTCTTTTTCACTCAGTAGCCATCAACTGACAATAACTTCTCTACCAAGGATGGGCCTCGAGGCTCCTCCCCCATCCACGAGGATTTTGACTGACTTGATCTTGTGTGGATAACTACGACTGCTATGAGTCGATGTGGGCCACAGCCATGTCATGTCCGGGAGTCAGCATGTCACAGCTCTCCTCTCTATTAGCCAGCTCTTACATTAGTTCTGCCCTCTCCTCCACGATGTTCCCTCAGCTTTGAATGGTAGAGGCAGAGATGTTTCATCCATAGCTGAGCAGTCACACTTCCTTGTACCCAGCAATTTGACCGATGATGAGTCTCTGCATTAACCACTACTCACTGCTAAAGGAAGCTTCTCTAACCAAAGCTGAGAGCAACACAAACCAGAGTATAAACATAAATACTTAGAAGGCAGTTTGAAAGCATGATGATTTAACATGACAACCATCATAGTAGCTTCCCTCCTAAGGGCCCTTGGTCTTGTCTGTCATGGGCTTTTGATCAGGTTTATGGTATAGCCATAAATTCCCTCCTGTGTACAATGAGAAAGTGATTTGTTGCTCCTATAACTGTCATGCCACATTACACTAGTGGCCACATCTTGCCACACTTTTCCCAAAGCAAGTAAGGTCTTCACCAGTAGCATCTTCCTCTCTAGTTATTGTAGGCAACAAGAACAGTGGCAATAGTGGATGTTCTTTCAGCTTCCTCTGAGGTCTCCTTGACCAGTGAATAGCTCATAAAGAGATATTCCATGTCTGGCGATGAGATTTTATTTAATAACATATCTTCTTGAGGCAGCATTGTCCATTGATGCAAGCTACTTATATTCAACTCCCTTTTAAAATGTATTACATATTTTATTATCTTACAAACTAGTGAGTTTCCATAAACCTTCTTCGCATATCCTTGGCTTTGACTAACCTACCCCTTACCCTTTCTTCTCTTCCTATCCCCACTTAAACTTTTAACTCCTATAATAATCCTTCCCTCATTTTATGTCACTTAGGTTCTACTAGTCCCTCTTATTAGCTTCTTCTTGTGTTGGGAGATCTAAGATTTTCATACAAGCTTTTCGTGCATTTATTTTCATTAAGCCTTTTGGAATCCCCTCATTTCCCCCAAACCATCTGTTTCATGTTTGAATCTTTCCTTCCCTGGCAGTTTTTAAAAATAAAATTCAGTCTTAATTTTATAGCTCTTAAATCATCATAACATTTTCCTGATGCACATTGGGTCCTTTAGCTAGATTTATGCCCATATCTTTGTAACATCTTTAATATAAAGTGGTAACAAGATAACATTCTTCAAAAATATCTATGCCTTATCTTTAACATGTGATCCTACATGACAAAAAGAGACTGGTCATGATTTTTGTAGATATGGTTAAGGTTATGAACCCTAAGATGGGAGAAGAGGTTTCATTCTAAGTTTTCCAGGTAGACCCAATTTGACAGTATGAGTCTTTAAAGGGGACTTTCCCCTGCTTATTCAGCAAAGTAAGTTTTTGTTTGTTCTTAATGGGATCTCAGTAAGTAGCTCTAGCTGTTCTGGAACTCACTATGTAGACCACACCAGCCTTGAACTCAGAGACTCACCTGCTTCTGTCTCCTGAGTGCTGGCATTAAAGGTGTGCGCCACCATGCCCAGTAGAGCAAGGAAAGATTTTTAAGAGGCAATGCTTGAAGTAGGTAAGAAACTTGACAGACTGCTAGTTTTGAAGGTGAAGGAAAGGGCCATAGACCAAAGGACGGGGCCTCTCAAAGCTGTGGAGCTCTGAGTTAAGGACGAGAGTAACAACCCAGTTTCTCAATCCAGCAACCTCAGGCAATGCACTCTACCAAATCTGAGTGAACAAGAAAATGAATTCTACTACGGAGTCTTTGGGAGCAAATACAGCTCCACAGATGCTGGTTCAAGGCCTTGAGATGCACGCCAGGACGTTAAAATAGTCAACTGTATGGTATTAAGCCATTAAGTCTGTGGTGATTTATCACTACAGCAGCAGTAGAAAGCTAATATATAGATGCTGTTAGAATTGACCTATTTTTCTGATTTTTTAATACAAACATATCAATGGTATTTTCTCATTTTATATGTTTTATTTTTATATTACTCTCTATTAGTGTAGTACACAGATTTTTATGATTTATTCAGCTATTTCCAACTTTTATAATTTGACTGCATTTTTCCTTACCCCTCTCTTACACAGGGGCAGGGTGGTAGTGGTGGTGGTGAAGATATGGCTTGATTTGTAGAGTACTTGCCTAACATATTGGCACCCCTAGGTTTCATTCCCTGTATCACATACACCCACAAAACCAGGCATGATGGATCATTCCTGAAACGCAAATACTCAGGAGGTAGATAGAGGTAGGAGGATCAGAAGTTCAAGACCATCCTTGGCAATGCAGTGAGTTCAGTGTTCACCTTGGCTATGTCTCAAATATGATATCTGTATATGTAGTTAGTATGTGGTGTGCAGCATGTGGGGTGTGTGTATATGTGTGTGTGTGTGTTGTGTTGTGTTGTGTTTACATTTCAAGGTTTGATGCTTAACTCTAAACTATTAACTACCAGACCAAGTGTTTTCCCAGAGTGTAGAAGTTTCTATCTCATCACACTATCACCTAAGTTTCCATGAACTTACTTCCATGAAGAGTAGTCCCTTATCATTTCATTTTGCAATTCTTTGCTCATGAGATAGAAAATTTATTCACACATGATTCTTCATCCTTTTTTAAAAAACTGATTTGTCAATGAAAGTCTTAGAGTTTCCCACAATGCTTTAGAAAAGCTCCTCAGACATTTGCATTATTTAACGCAAGTTCTCCCAATCTGATATACAGTGTCTAATGCTATTTCTAATCCAGCTCAACATGTCGGATTCTTATCTTACTACATAAGCAAATCTATATTTTCCCCCCATATTCTCCTCCATTGCTATGGAGAGAGTTTTTCTGGAATGGAATTAACTAAATATTTACCTGTATTCTTTCTTGTGTTTTAAGTATTTTTTCTTTTGATATTCAAGTATTGTAATGGTCTTAATTTATTTTGGAAAAGGGAGGGTTCCATTTTCTTTATTCTCTAAAGTTCAAAATTTTCTGAGTAATTTCTCCCTTTTTAAAACTACACAAAATACCTTCCACCTCCAAAGACCCTAATACACAAGTTTCAGGCTCTGTGATAAGCAGCAAGTGAATTAGTCTCCCTCTTTTCTTTTTTTCTTTTTTCTTTTTTTAGTCTCCCTCTTTTCTTGTCTTGTTTTTTCCTTTAGGAGGGGTTGGGGTGAGATAGGATTTCCCAGCGTCTCTCAGCTCATTTCAAAAATACTCAAACTAAGTTCTGTCAATATTATTCTTGCAACACAGGGAGAGTTATCCAAAAGCAGGACCCTTCAGAGGGACAAAGATCTGGGTCACACCTGTGATTCTGCAGAGTGCTCATGAGCACCAGAAACAGATATACTTCTGTTTGTACCTCCAACTCCCCCAATATGGTCTTCCCTGATCCCTGAGGATACCCTAGACCAACATCATAACTAAAATAAATTCAGGCCTTTGTAAAACTTTAATATTAAAAGAAAAAGTGCTTAAAATGCAAGGAAGACTATAGGTAAATATTTAGCTGATTCCATGTCAGAAAACTCCATAGAAATGGAAAAAAATACAGATTCACTTACATAGTAAGCTAAGAATCGGATGTGTCCAGCTGTCAGTTCAGAGTGCTGGGGGTCAAGACTGCACACTGCTTTTTGGCTTGGCTTAGTTTCTCCTCTCACCCTCTTAGGTTTTCTTTGTTCCTCTAACTTTTTTCACCACATTCTTCCATCACCTAGATAACAGAGTGCCATTTGTGAGAGGTTAGCTCTCCAGGAACAGCCTCTGGGACTCGGAGGATGGACTGGACAGAAGAAAAGCATGACAAGCCTCAGTAGAGTAGGGCTGCTGGGGCAGAAACCCAGTCAGCTCTGCCCCCTTAGGGCAACATGGCTGCTGCTGATCTTACTGCTCCCAGCAGAGAACAAAGCAGGTATGGAAAGCTGGATTCTGCCCACCCTCTTTCCTGGGTTATAGTTAGGACTTCTCAAAGCTAAAGTATTTCAGACATTAATGATCAGGAAACTATTTAAAGCATGGCCTTTCTTAGTGATGTAACTAGGTTTAGAGTTCCTAGATGGGTTTGGATAGAAGGAAGGAATAGAATGCTCTAAAGTCAGTGATGACCCCGTCAAGCGAAGTCCTAAGCTATTGGCTGGGGAACATTCATGAAGTAGGATACAGAGTCTCAGTTAGCTCCCAGGGCTGGAAGCCTATGCTGTCTGTCTGCAGGAGCAGCATGGACTTACTTTCTCATGGGCCAGGGGCCAGAGAACCGGGCAGGCAGGCTGGGGCTGTACTCTAGCCTAGCGTTAGAGGGTGGCCAAAGAATTGGGGAAGATAAAGCTAGACATCATGTCCTGCACAAGACTGAGAGCCCTGGGGATAGGGTGGGGGTGGCCAGTGACTACATTACACACGTAATTTCCTCGTGCCCTCCCTAAGCTGAACTTCATTTCTCAGCTTCAGTCTGCGTGCTCCTTCAGAAGGTACCATTCTTCCCTCTCGGAGGGAAGGGGGGGATGGAATGAAGCCAGATAAAGAGTCCTGCGAAACATCCTCCCCTCCATCCTGTCTTATTTGTCAGCTCAGAGGCTGAACTGCAAGTGAGGGCGCAGTTACCATGGCATCAGGATGACCCAGGAAAATAGGCAGGCTCCAGACAGTGGTCAGCTCTGGAATGTGTTTGGAAAGAACTCTGTTAGCTTCATCCAGATTTCTAAAATTATCTTTCTCCTCAGAGATAACAGTAGAAGCCCCAATTAACATTTGAGCTGAATGGCCCCTTGCATTCATCCTGGAAGTTCTGAAATTAGTTTATCATCATTGTTTTAATAAACATCTTCTTGTCTAAGACTCTAGTTATCAAAAAAATGCATGATCCAAAACTTCTGCACAGAGAGCCAAGATATCAATGTTTAAAGAGCTGGACATAAGCTCTGAGTGGCAAGGGGGACATAACGGTTGAAAGAAAGCAACAGAAAAGGCAGCAAAGCATGAACTGTCCTTGGGTATTTAAACAACAGTTTATAGAGGAGCTCACACTGGGGGAGACTTACAAAGAGTAGACAGAAACGGAGCTGGGCTCGAGATAGGCAGGATCCAGCTGACTCCTGGGAAGAATGGGAGAAGGAGAGGGGGCAGAAGGGAAGAAACCAGCTGGCAGTGTAAGACTGGGACAGACTTAGTGTGAGACTCAGAGAGGAGCCAGCAGCTTCTTCCAGGCAACAAGGAACAAATTCTGCAGCTGACGTCAGGGTTACAGTGAAGCCTTCTAGAGAGGGGCTGCTTACAGTAGCTTCAAATCGACCAGACAAGGAAGGGGCATTTTTGAGAGTAGGGTGGGACTTGAACATGGGAACTGGTGCAAGGTTATCATGACACTAGGAACGAGAGCAGTGTCTGGATTGCCAAGAGAGGGGACACCTAAAGAGCCAGTGGACTGTAAAGATGGCCTTATCCAATTTTGTGCCTTTGCTGCTGATAATTTACGAGATGAGAAGCCAGCAACATGGCCGTTCTAGCACACGCTGGTCAGCGTGTAGGAAGAGATTGCTTTCACTATCTTGGGAGCCTAACTGACGCTTAATGAAAGCCAAACACTGGCTTTAATATTATTACAAACATAAAGCATGTGATTTGTCTACAGAGAAAAATAGAAAATGTTATGTCGATGAATTCACATCTAAGAAGGCATGTGCATACAAAGACACATTAGCAAATAAAGCTTCAACATGTATGTGCACATGTGAAATAGACTCCGAGTGGCAAATCAGCATCATTCTTTTTGCCTAAACAGCTTCATACACTAGTTCAGAAGCAATGTCAACCATCTTGACTTGGAATCCTACACAGGTGAACACCCTTATTCCAACATATGGCTGGCATGGGTGGTGCTGGGCTTTGTCTCCTTAGCAACAATGGAAGCAATCTTGAGCTTTATCTAGAGTTCAGATATCAGAAGTGAATCTTCCCCATCACTTATGACCATGAACCTTTTCCTGTGCTCTGGCCAACACTGACCTTTACAATGTTCCATATGTTTGAATACATAATGGTATCTAGTTTTTCCTAGACTTTGCCTCTTGTTGACCCATCAAGAGTTTGGAACCCAGCCACCGATCTGGGTATCAACTGAGAACTGTTGAAATGCAGAGCCATGGGCTCTATCCTAGACTTTTTTTTCAACATAGTGTTTTTATTGATTATTTAAAAATTTCACATAATGCACCCTGATGACATTTGATTCTCTTAGACTTCTTGAACCAGCATCTGTAAAGTAGCATGACATTGGATGCATTATGTGCACATGAGCATCTGAGCCCTATTTTTATCGAGATTGTATTTGTACCACTGGTGTTCACATCCTTTGGATTTCTCAATTACACATTTTTATTTAGAGTGAGTGTGTGAGAGTGTGCTTACCATGGTGCTCATGTGGAGGTCAGAGGACAGCTTGGAGAGTCTGCTCTGTCCTTCCACCATATTGGTCCCAGGTAATGAACTCAAGTCATCAGACAAGCACCTTTACCTGCTCAACTACACATCCTTTTGTAACTACATGGGACCACAACAACCACAAAGGAGATAGGACATATTTTATTGGATTTAGTTGAAAAAGTCCTTTTGACTAACCATGCTTGAATTTTCTCTAAATCAAGCAACCATACAAAGAGACAAGCAAATCCCTTTGTAACACTATTTTACAAATGAGATGATGAGAGATTGGAAGGCGTCCTAATTTCTAAAGTCAAATTGGTCAAGTCTAGATGTTACTGAGGATGACCAAATGAATGTAGGTAATGGAATCATTAAAGACAGATGACAACACCCAAAAAGAAGAAGAAAGAACCATTTTGAAAAAAAAATAGAAAATATGCTCATGCCTAGGAAAGGGGCTATTGTGCCTCATCTTTGAGCATTATTTTTAAATTTTTACTCCTTTGCATTCTCTTCCCTCCACAGGAAGCACTCTGGGTCGGTCACTCCTGGTCCTGGCCTCCAGATGCTGGCAGAGACAGAACTGAAGCAATACCTTAAATTATCTTTTGGTCAAGTATGGATGAGAGAAATGTATAATTTCAGTCAGCATTTGTAACTGCCTTGTCCCAAAATAACTGTGCCTAAAAGCATCATTTACTCAGGCTATATTTTAAGATAGAAAAGGTGAATCTAAATTTTTCTTTGTCTTTTTTATTTTTCAGATGTGTGGAGGCTATTTTCAAAGCAGGAATGCCTAGTCCATTTCTCCCCTTTTGAAATGACAGAGGGATGGTGAATTTAAAAATATTATAAATTTACCCAAATATTGATTTTGAGAAAAATAGATGTAACAACTTTATTCTTTTATACTTACAATAAATAGCTAAACACATAATAAAAGTTCCTATTAAAACTAAAGTCATTAAATGCAGCACTATTTAATTCAAGACATAATGATCTAATTATTAAAATAAAATTTAAAATTTCTGATGGAAGAAATATGAGACAGGAATAATTATAGATATGCATACATACATACATACATACATACACATTCAGCTACAGCCACACACATACATATACATATGTGCACGCGCACACACACATACACATTGTGCTGTTTTTTGTTTGTTTGGTTGGTTGATTGGTTTGGTTTGATTTTGGTCAACTTGATATAAGCTAAGTTCATCTGGGAAGAAGGATTCTCAATTGAGAAAATACCTCCATCAAACTGGTCTGTGGGAATGTCTGTGGGGATATTTTCCTGCTTGAGGATTGATGTGGAAGGACCTAGTCTGATGTGAAAGGTGCCACCTTTTGGCAGGTCATCCTTGCTGTACAAAAAAGCAAGCTGAATGAGCCAGTAAGCAGCATCCCTCTATTGCCTTTGCTTCAGTTCCTGCCTCCAGGACCTTACCTTGAGTTCAAACCCTGACTTCCCTTCACAATGGACTATAACTGTAAGCAGAAATAAGCCCTTTCTCCTCAAATTGCTTTTGGTCATGGTATTTAACATATCACACAGACACACACACACACACACACACACACACACACACAGAGAGACAGAGAAAGAGCTTCTTATTGGAAAGACCAGGTATACTTGGAAAATAGTTTCTAAGGAAATATTTGCAGACTTTCTACAGAACTAAGATCCCAGATGAATATCTTATAGACTCTAACTAACCCACATTTTCCAGAATAAAAAGCCATCAGGAGTATTGAAGTATCCTGTTAGGGAAGAAAATTATAATGGTTTTCTCCACCAAATTTTTGAAATGATTTATAATAACAACTATTGAGATGGCTCAGTGGTTAAGAGCACTGACTGTTCTTCCAAAGGTCATGAGTTCAGTTCCCAGCAACCACATGGTGGCTCACAACCACCTATAATGAGATCTGGTGCCCTCTGCTGGCCTGCAGGGACACATGCAGGCAGAAGACTGTGTACATAATAAATAAATCTTAAAAAAAAAAAAAAAAACTATTGAAATAATCAGTTGTTTGGTCACAACTGAAAACAGTTGACCAGTGGTTTAGAATAGTAATTCCAAGTGATGTATTTAATAACCAAAGAGTTGTACTCAGTCACAGCCACTGGTAGCTCACACGGCGCTAAGACCATAAATGTTTTCCACAGGAGCCATTATTTAGGTTTTCCTGCTTTCTATTTTGTCAAAGAATAATTTTCCAAGTGAGATAAACCCATGATTGTCATTTAAATATGCCATGAAGACGTAGTGAGGATTTTATTCAATTCATTATTTAGTGAAAGAACCAGGCAGATATTTCTACTCATTCAAAGAAGTCTTTAAATAGATTCAAAACTTATCAATCAACAGTGTCACTTGAGTTTCCACAGGATAGAAAAGGTTATTTTGCTCTGTGATGGGTTAATCTACAATTTATATAATTGTAAATTAGCCCAAAGATGAGGAAAGTTGTGATGCTCTCACCAAAGAAGAGTCAATGACCCCCGAATGTCCAAATAGTTCAGTCCACCACTGACATGGACATTTCCTCTATAGTCTGCATCGCTGTTTCTTTTGTCCCCCACTGAGAAGGTATATGCTAGTGTTTATTTGATTCTATACCTATGGATTCAGCCACTCACTCCATCCCTTCCTGACTCGCACAGGTACGTATTCGATCAAGTTGATATCAATGGCATTGTTCAAACTATTGATTTTTTTTTTTAAACAAGTTGAGCAGGACAGAAAATCAAAGTATATTTATCTCAACCATAAATGATGATAAATCTTCTTTTATGTTGAAGAAGTGGAGGTGATTGTCTGAAAGAACACAGAGAGATATCACCCTTGAAATAGCAAACTGGGATAACAGTCATGGGGAGCAGGAAATTTCGGGCAGGATGGATAAACATGCAGCCTGGCTCATTTATGTAATGAGTGGGGTTTTTTTTTTTTGTTTGCTGATGTTTTGTTTTGAGAACCACCAGGACACCATGATCAGCCAAAGACTAACGCTTCATGGAGATTTATAATCTGTACTGAGTCAGGGAAACCTAGTAAATAAGCAATGAAGAGTTTAGAGCGAGATGGTGAGGAATGTACTGGAAGTGACGACATGAAAAGATGGAGCTGGTAAGCCAGTGGAGAGGGCAGGTGCAGGAACTGTGGTCACCCCAATTTTTTCTAACCTTGAAGCTATTGGCCCTCATCTTCTACTTTCTCTGTCTGTAGGGGCACTTCTGTTCCCATTCAAAGTGGAAGCAGAAAGTGGGTTGAGATCTAATGGTCTTTTAATAGCAAATAGAAAACGGCCACAGCTTGCCTCCATTTTCTTCTTTCTGAACAACCACTCAGCACCAACTAAGTGTGTAGGATGTAAATAGTGAGGACAAGGCCTTAGCTATTTAATTCTACTGTAACCCTCTGAAGATAAACACTGTTGTGTGCCAGGTACCAAGATATAAAACAGCTCAGAATTTGTTTTCTCTGTGTATATGTATGTAGTAAATAGTCATAGTAACAATCTTATGAAGAAACTAAAACTTGACTCAGAGCTAATAAAAGACATTTGTCATTCATTATAACTGGCAAATGATTAATATATTGTACATATAAATAATATCTAAAATTAAGCATTATTCCCATTAAAATTGGAGATATGTACACAGGCATTGCATGGTAGAAGAAATACTTATAGCCAATAAATTAAAAAAAAAATATGTTCAACATCATCAAAAGTAGGATGCAAATTAAAATCTCAACTGTTTTGTTCTTACTTTATCGGCTTAAGTGCAGAACTCTGGCAATAGCCAATGTAGACCAATGCAGAACAATCCAAACTCCCGGGCATGCTGGCAGGGATGTACGTTGATAGGACCCCTCTGGAAAACAGCTGTACTTACCATCTTGGTCTCCCATGTCTCTCTAGTCTGAACACCCATTAACCCACCCAACCAGATCCTCATGGTAGTCACTGCTCTCTTGGACTAGCTACTTGGATATTTTAGAGAAAATTAATGTACATACTCTGGTGATATTTTATTTGTGCTGAAATGTGGTGATATTTTATTTGTGCCATGATAAATAAAGCTTGCCTGGAGATCAGAAGAAAAAGGCCAGCCATTGTAAGTAAACAAAGAAGTCAGGCAATGGTAGCACACGCCCTTAATCCTATCACTTAGCAGATAGGATCACTGTGTGTTCAAGGCCACACTGGAAACAGAGCCAGGTGTGGTGGCATGTGCCTTAATTCCAACACTAGTTACCCATGGAGGTCTGGAGGTCTGTACAGACAGACAGAAAGTGACAGAGCTGTGTAGGAAGAGGAAGTGATGTAGCTGGACAGAGAGCAAATCAGATGGCAGAACAGCAAGGCATATGTGCATGGGTAGACAGGAAGTAACTTGCATTTGGAAGCTGCAGAGTTGGTGAGGTAAGGTTGGCTGGTGGCTTTCCCTATTTCTCTGATCTCTAAGGCTTTCACCCCTATATTTGGCTTTGTGTTTTTTATTTAATAAAACCATTTAGAAATTCATCTACATCATGCTTCCCAAATATCCACATCAGAGTTTCTGACTGTGTGCTAAATGCATTGACCTAGTCAAGTGAAGATGACATTTCTTCTAGTGTAAGTATTTTCATCTCATCATTTATATCTGTGCTCCAAAACATGGCATAAGTGTAAACATGGCATGAATGTGCCTTACAGTCTTTTGGGAATCCTTACACCTGGAAGGAATTAACTGTCCATTGATAACAGTTCAGATAAATAACATGCTATTTTGTTTTTATGAAATAACAGAAAGCAATGAATAGAAAGAATTCTCAAAGCAAAAGGATAAGGAGAAAGATATTTCTGGATGACGTATACATATGTACACACATACACTCACACACTTACCCAAAGTCATATAGTATTATATTCTATTTGCGTAAAGCTCCAAACTAGATTATTTAGAGACATAAATGTAAAAATTGTTAAGAAAAATAACAGAAACAATAAAATTCCAGGTTATGGATGAAGAAGAGTGACCACAGGAAAGATGCTCATGAGCATCAGGTGTCATCAAGCTTAGGAGTGGACACTTTCATGTTCCTGTGATCATAATGCTTTAAATACATATCCATTGTATGTCTTATTTTGTAAAAGTGGAAGTGTAGGAATATTTTATTGGTCTGATATATATGGTATATGTGTAAATCTCAAATATTTGTCAGTGTAGTTAGCAATAGCTAGACATCAGCCTTCTCAGGATACAGAGTTTCTGTTTAGGACATTTCTTGCTCCAGGTATTTGTAACCATTTGCTGCCTTCTAGATCACACAAAGCTGAAATCTTCCAAGTTCCTCTCACTCCAGCATGGAAACATCTCTACAAAATGCCTGCCTATGGGGAACTGGAATTGCTATGCTGGGAAGGTATTAGAAATCACTATAGATTTGGGGCAAAAAGAAAATGCCATTGAGGAAACCGCTTCTGCACAAGCTGAGGCTCTCTGTGATGACTTCTGGTGTGTTACACTGTCAACCACAGTACATGGCTGCAATTGTTGCTTCCTTATAGGGAGGTACTGCATGACACTAATTCTTACCTCCCCTGGGTCTTAGGGGAAGTGGCACACACAAGTCCAGTCTTTCTTGGCTTATCTTCTGAGTTTGCCATGCCTCTCTAGGCTGAACACCCATCATCCCACACAACCACGTTCTGCAGACCATCATGACAGTCACTGCTCTCTCAGGCTGGCCTTGAACTTGGGTTTCTCTGGCCTCCACTACGCAAATGTTGTAATGAAAGAGATGTGTCACCTCACTGAGTCTTTTCTTCACTTCCCATGGCTACAAGGAGAGCCACGCTTTATCAGTCATTGACACTGATGGCCCAGGTTAGATGGTCAGGGACCTTTCTAGCACCCTTGGTATGGGGCCCAATAGCCTTCCCCTAAAGATCTGCCTCTGGGTTTTTTCTACATTTCACCCTCATCATCCCAGGGAGTACAAACACACACTCCTGGGAAGGATCAAAGTACTCAGGGATCATGAGAGTCCATGGCACGTTCTGAGATACACAGGCCTTAAGCTCCATGGAAGAATTAGACAATCACAGAGATGATTTTAAACGCCTGTGGAGCCAGACCCTCCCATTAAAAGCAGGACCATGTTCCAAACCTTACTTGTAGGTCAGCTGTTGAAGAGAGCAGGCAAAGCAGGAAATGGCCACACTGTGATACTAATACATTATTTTAATATATTTGAATTATGATACTTACAGAAAGATCAATTTTTCTAGGAAGGCAAAAAAGGGAGCTGGTACAGTGGGTGAAGAAGCTGAAGGGGACGTTGGTGACTTTCAGGACCCGTGAAAACTGGTAGCTCATGACCCACACATTTTGGCTTCATCATTTCCGCCTTTCTCTTCATACTACCTCTCTCTTCTAGATTCAAGCCGTTTATTGACTTGCCAAGTCAAATACTGCCCAGAAGGGGACAGCTAGGGTAGGAAAAGGCAGTTTCACCAGGGACAGAGAAGAAGTGCTGTCTCAGGGAGGGTTAATTGATTAGAAACGCAGGCACACTTGTTTATCATCCGCTGCCTGGCTCTCTGCTGGGCCTCAGGGGTATGAAGAAGAATAAAACAGTCTCTCTTCTCTTTATTTTCTGCAATTACCTGCACTGGGCCTTGTCGGCAATCAGTCATGGTGGGGAGGGTCCTGTGGGACTCTGCTCATCCCTGTTGAACCATGGTTACAAACAGAATCCAGTAGAGGGAGAGTCATGGTCTTCAGTTGTGGGCCTACTGGTGAGCCCACCAGGCCCTAGTGTACAGTTCCAGCCTATGGTGACAGACTCAGAGACTCACAAAATGAAACAAAAGGACACGTGGAAAGAAGAGGAGGGGAGGTTGATGCGAGTGGGAGGTGGGAATACATTGTGTGAAATGTCAGAGAACAAATTCAATGAATCAAAATATTTTTAAGATAAAATTCCTTAATGAATTAAGTATATATCCATTCTTTAATTATGAAATAAATGAAAATGCTAAGAAAAAAAAGCTAGTCATTGCATTATGACCTCAGTCAGTGGGGAGTGGAATGAAGCAAGGCGGAGCTGAGAGTCAGAACCAACTGGAAAACACGTGCAACACATTACAGTGTGCTAAAGGCACAACACACGAAAACATGCGGAACACATATCACGTCATGCTGTAGTGTACTGAAGACATATCGCATCGTTTGACAGTGTGTTGAAGGCACATAACGCTGTATTCAGTATGCTAAAAGCATTTCATGCCATAGCGTGCTACAGGCACTTTACACTAGTGTGATGAAGGCACTTCACACTAGTGTGATGATGACACTTCACACTACAATGTGCTATAGGCTCTATGAAACTAGTGCTGTGTAAGGGACTGTGAAAATCACTCCCTAGATGGACACTTAATCTGTAAAAACAAATATTATTATTTATCAAATTGTATATGAAATACATTTTATTTAACATATATATTATATATTATATTAAGTACACAATGAATATATTGAATATATTATTATATATTAAATATATTTTAAATATATAAATTTTCATATTAAAATTATTATTATTATATTGGAACAAAATGTATGAAAGCAAATGTCAAAAATTACTTTTGAAGTTTGGAGCTCCATAAATGCAGGAGGGAGGGAGGGAGACGAGTCTGAGGGAATGAGAAGGAAAGGACTCCTCCCTGGAACACTGACAGAAAGTTACACTTATTTCTGTTGAAACTTGGAGATAACAGTTTAAATTTGAAGGAGTGGAATGGAGTCAATGGATTAATTGAGATGGAATTCACTGATCTTCGCATGGCTTGAGAGGGTGAAGACAGCCAGAGGAAACTGTGGCTCAAGTTCAGTGGCTTTCAGTGGCCAGTAAGCAAAGGGGACCCGTGTGGGCTGTCAGGAGGAAGGAGACAGTCCTGAGTGCATCCCATGCTGCGGTGACAGTGGCATCATACGGTTGAAAGCAGAGGGAAGTGTCTCTCTCTGTGTCAATGACTGCTGACAAAATGGAAACCTTGTGGCCACAGGCCATCTGCAAGGCCTGGGTCATATGGAAATAGGGAATTCATGTTTAATCATTGTCAGTTCTTAACGAACAATCACATACTTGTTTCTCTCTCCCTTTGGCATTTCTGTGATGCCGTTCCTAGAATATTTTTCCCTGGATCTCCCTCCTCACCCCCAACTTTTAGGCATCAAAGGATGCTGTGGCAGCCAGAAGCCTCTGCTGTGAAGAGCGTCCACTCAAAGTGAACTCTAGTGCCAGAGTGTTACGCTTCTCTGCGTCTGGTTTCCGGCTATTCACAGTGTAAGAACCTTGTGCAAAGAACAAAAACATAACTAGATCATTTTTTAAAAGTAGAAAATGAAAACATTTTTCAAAACCTCTAAATCCTTGCGTGTTAATTAGGAAGAATACAGTTCTCGGAATTCTAGAGCCCACCGCTGTGTCCCACCCACCCCAGGCAGTAGTGGGTGGTATGATTTATAACTCCATGAGCGTTGGGGGAGTGAACCTGGGCTGTGCATAGAGAAGGAAGACACTGCCACCTACAGGCCACAAACTTAGGACGACAGTAAATTAATGTTTAATTTATAGATTTGTCTTATTAAGGTAACATTTTCATAAGCCTTGAAAGTCTCGGAGTTGGCTAGTTTGTTCCCTTGCCTTTGGGCAGACCTGACCCACAATACAGAACTATGGCTGACAGGAGAAGCTAGTTGAAGGTAACCAAAGTTGGAGTTTCTCTGTGGGACTGAGAACTTCCCTGGACCTTGCACGGGGTGAGCAGTGGGGAAGTGGAGAACAGTTGTCTGCTGATGTTCTCTTTAAACCCTAAGCACACTGTGACCCTCAATCCCCTCCTTTGTAAACGAGTGTGATAGATTAGATCAGTGTTTTCCAAACTGTGGTCGCTGGGCCGGCATTGGAGATGAGGCGGGGAATCGTTAAATATTACTCGAATCTAGTTCCATCCAAGGCCCTAGGGTCAGAAACTAGGCAAGAGGCAGCCCCCCAGGTGTGAGGAGTGCTCGGTCATGTGACTTATGAATGTTTAATATGCAATCCCTCGCCTCTGAGATGATGTCATCGGCAGGTCAATCAATTGTTGTTGAGGAAGTTATTTCCCAGGAAGATGGATTTAGGGTGGGGAAGGTTGACCCTCAAGAAGCCCGGCTCCCCACTCTCCTCCATTATGTACCATCCATGTGGTCAATTAAATGTCTGAAAACTACTGATCCTACAGAAGAGTCCTCACCCAAGTCTATCAAGTAAGTACCCCAAGGCCACCACTCTGCCAGCTCCTGTCCAACTTAAGTTGGGTTTTCCTAGTGACAGCCTGATTACAAAATGCCATCCTTCAAAGCCTGTTGCACAGAGTTTTGCTAATGACACTAACCCTCATTTTTCTTCCCGCCTGAGTCCCTCGTGCATTCTCTAACAGCTCTGGTACCCAGCTCATCTTCACATGCCCCTTCCCATGAATTTCTGCTCTTGTGGCACCTATGTTCAGCCCGAGTCTCATGAGTCACCAGCACAGCTCAGAGAGATTCTGACACTTAATGAATTAGTGAGGATTGGATTTATAGAATTCTTTGAAAAATATAAATCTGAGTTTTTGAAAAACATTCCAGCAATCTCTATTTTCCTTATCCTTCCCCCACAATGGACCTAAGGGATTCTACAAAAGGGTCATGATAATTTTAAAAGTAGCTACCTGATCCATACACACACACACACACACACACACACACACACACACACACACAGTACAGAAACCAAAGAGCTGAGGTGGTAAGGGCTTCCAGGCACTTGGTTAGAAAAGTTTGCATGGATCAGTGGATTAACCACGCTTCAAATTTCCTCATCTGTGCAGCGTTCACTTAGGAACTTTAAGAATATATATATATTCCCACTAAACCAACATTGTAAATATTCTTTTGGAGCAAACAACATAAGAAGTTATGTTTCCAGTGTGCAAGAAAAGAAATTCAAATATTAGGAGCCACATGAAGAACTGTGATGTTAAGGTTGTTTATGCAACAATGAGTGACATTGAGTATAAGGAGATGCTTTCCCATTATGATGATGATGATGATGAAGATGATGATGATGACAGAGAAGAGTTGGAGATCTGAAGTTACCCCAGGTTTCCTCCTTTCACATAGGAAATGTGATCATCTGAATGTGGTTTGACAGTCTCATACACAATTGGTACACTAGACTAGGGAAACATCCATCCATGTCAGATTTCCAGCTCCTAGCCCAGCTCTGACACACAGCAAGCCCTTTTGCTGAACTGCTTCAGGGTAAACACATTACTGCCTGAAACCAATCAGAAACTCAAACCAGTGAAGTTTATTCTATCACACTTAAATTTCTTTATACAGATGACATTTTAAGAGGCCTGCTTGTTTATTCAAAGGGCCATTTGTAGTAGACCAAAAATGAACAGGGCCAAAGTCTGCATCTTCATTTAATGGGATTATTCTGGTTTCTTGGGATTGATAGGAAGGTTGGTTTGGGCATATGAGTTTTGTAAAAATCCACACTTTATAAATTTCATACTGTCTTACTGAGCCCTTGTTAGCATATGGCATTCTAATGATCTATAATGGAGAGATGTTTTCTGCACAGCCCAGAGCAGCTGTCTGGATGCTGCTTGGCTGAGGTGGTGGCATTTCAACTGGGCCAGTTAGTGAAAGACCCCTTATTGTCTAACAGCAGCGAGCAGGCCGAAGAGTGTCTCGTGGGCTGGGGATCCTTTGAAATAAAGGTGCAAGAGGCAGAGAATGGGCACTATTCAGCTTCATGGAGGGGAGATATGTTCCTGAGAACAGAGACTGTCTTCATGGGGCTGGACATCGTGCTTGGGTGGAAGGGGACACTGGCAGCAGAGTCTCGTGGGCGCTTAGGGGTGAGGGATCCTTTTTTGTGGCTCCTCTGGATGGCTCCAAGTCCAGACAAACAAAGACTTTGCTAAAGAACCAAGCTTTGTTTCAAGAAGTTTATGAGGGCTCTCTGAAAGGAATTTTTGTTCACCAACACCAGAGAGTTAGAGTCCTTCCCCTAAGGGGCTGGGGACCACACAGCTAGAAGAGCCCATTCATTCATCATTTCTACCCTTCCCAGGTGACAGGTTGCAGTCACTGACAGACTATACCTATGACTCCATGGAATAGGCAGGGCAGTATTAATATTTCCATTTGATGAAATGTAACAATATAATGCTCAGACTTCTACAGGAAGTGAATGCGAGGTCAAGGACTAGAGCCCACATTTTCTCATCCTAGTTAGACACACTTTCTCCAATGCTCCCCAGCTACTCAAAGCATCCCTAGATCTAGGAGCTCCATGGCTGGGGACTGCCTCTGCACCATCTCTCCTCTTGGCTGCTGTCTGTCCTACCTGCTTTCCATCAGAGGTCAAATCACACTCCAGCACTCATCACAGTACACTGTGGCTGTGGAGCTGGATACAGAGCAGGGTATCACTAATACCCTTAAAGACCAGCATCCTGCTCCTTAAAGCATAGCTCCCAGCATCTAACCCCAACACTCGGGGCCCTCTCAAGAGGGCCTCTCAAAAGAGCCTCTCAAATTTCAGGAAAGGAGAACCAGAAAGCAAACACAAGTCGCTGAAGCCCTTCTTTGGAGAGAACTGGAGGCATAGAAACATCACCGAGCTGTTATACAAGGGAAATTCACAAGTAAGGCAGAAAATAGTTGAGGTTTTTCCACATGTGCGGTTACTCCAACAGACCCCACCAAAATACTACACAGCCTCGGTATGCAGGAGAGAAAATGGCCTCTTTTGCAGGGGAATATCTCTTTTGGGGTAACCTCACAGAACTGTGCATCCAATTTAATCTGACAAGGCAAAACCCAAATCACCCTAACTCTCAAGTAACACAGAAGTTACTGAATGGTGTTGAGACTGTCTCCTTATTCATTTAAATGAAGAACAGGGGTTGAATACTTGATTGGGACAGTGCACAAAACCATGTGCATGCGTGTGTGTGTGTGTGTGTGTGTGTGTGTGTGTGTGTGTGTGTGTGTATGTGTGTGTGTGTGTGTGAGAGAGAGAGAGAGAGAGAGAGACAGACAGACAGACAGAGACAGAGACAGAGACAGAGAGACAGACAGAGACAGAGACAGAGGGCCGGAGGGAGGGAAAGAGAGACAGAGATGGAGGGACGGGGAGGGAGCCTGTGTATGTATGTTAGGAAGGCACCTTACTTGCAAAGATACTCATTAAAACATAGAGAACTTGACTATTTTTTCCTTCTTGCTGACAGTTCAGAAATATAACAGCCACCGCAGAAGAAATTCTATGTTAGCAATGCCTACAAAGTCAGGCCAAAGGACAATTACTTCACCTCCATCTCACGTTTGGGTTTGTGCTGGTGTTGGAAGCTCCATGTGTGAATTAACAAATTTCCAGGTTCCATTGCAAAGTACTGACTCTGTAGGCCTGGGTAGAACCTGGGGCTTTTACACTCTGGCGAGCTCCCGGGTGGTGATGATGTTTTGCATTGTTATTAACGTAGAGAATGTTTCAAAGGAACGCCTTGTTATACCACACAAGAGTCTAAAATCCCAGGCAGGGTGGCCTGGGCTTGGTAGAGCCCATCAGGGTTCCAGGTGACTTTGGGAAGAGAGCAGGTGGGTGTCACTGTCTCCGAGGCACAGCCTGCAGCCCAGCAATCTGTTTCTCATTTAAGAGAGAAGGGCTAGCGCACAGCTCATGCTGAGCTCAATAAGCCTGTCTTCAGCAGGTGACTCTGCACCTGGAGCTGGGTGACAGGATACTACCTGCAGGTCCCAGACAACTTTGTGAAGGTTCTTACGTGCGTGCGAGGCCAAATATCCCTTCTCAAGCGAGCTATTCACTCTGTTCTTATTCTTCCTGTACCTCATCTTTCTACCTTCCAGAAAACGTGTCTCCTTCCTTCTCTCCTTCCTTTAGACGGTGATTCTCAGAACTTAATAATACCCCCAATTCTCTGGGAACTGTGTTAAAGTACAGGTGGGCTGAGTAGGTCTCAGGTAGCAGGCCTAAGACTCTGTAGTTCTCCCAAGTTCCCAAGCTTATGTTGAAACTTCTGGTTCCTGCACACACTCTAAATACTCAGGTATTGAGTAATTTGAAGCCTCTTCAGGTTATCTACAAATTCCACCCTTTTTTTTTTTTTCTCCAAGTTCACCTCAGCTAGAGGAGATGAGCTCAGTGGGAAAGCAGCTACCATGATAAGCATGTGAACTTAGTAACAACCATCTCTCCCTGGTAGTGACAGACAAAAATGTCCAGGACCCCTGTTCTGGAGTGATAGCGCAGGGCCATTCAGTCCAGAGCTTGGAGGTGAGATTTGGGCATTAGGCTAGCTCCCACCCCTGTCCTTGTGTGGCTCTGACTCTTTTACCCATGAGATACTCAATCCCTAAGGTGAGTTAGTTATTTGTTTGCAGTTTATAGCCTATTGCCTTTACAATGTGGATTTAAGGCAATGAGACTGGTTCTGGGTCGGGGCACTGACTAGGAAAGCCAGATGTCAAGTTTTTCCTCTCTGTTTCTAGTCATGTTTTCTTTATAAAGAAGAGGAGAAGAAACTGCCCCCTCCCCCATTTCTCTCTGACATAGCCAGCTAAGCTAGTCTTTGGGGTCTCAGAAAGCCCGTTGTATCAGAACAAACTCTCAATCGTTCTTTTATTTTATCTGAAAAGTGTCAGCTGAAATAAAAACAACTTAATGCTAAGAACCAATCAGAAGATGACTCATCGATAAATCATAGATACTTCTTTAATGAGTTGTCTTCACGCGCATCCATCCATCATCCTGTTCATCACCAACTCCTGTCTGCTCCAACTTTCCTATCCCTCTCAGATTCCCTCCCTCTCCCTCACCACCATGGTAACCAAATAGCCCACCCTTGATGACTGCACACAGGAATAGCTTTATTAATACTAGCACTTACTAGCAGTCCACATTGGACAAGCCCCTCTGCCAATCCTTATTACATTACAATACATTAACTTTTTAACTCTCGGTGTGATGCTACACAGTGGGTGCTGTTACTCTTGTGATATAGACTATAAATTTAAGTTTTGTGGTGGAATTATCCTTCCCAAATCTTCATGAGCATCAAGTGAATATGGTCATGCGGTTAAGCTCAGGCCCCTGAACTGAAGCTTTCTATCTGACATGACCCCTACACATCTTTCTATCTGTGTATCTGTCCATGTAGCCGTCAGTCTGTCTTAGCTTGTTCTCAACAAGAATAAAAAGGTGAAACTACTTAGAAAGCACATTTTAAAAAGGTATTATACATATGAGACCTATAGTTCCCTTCCCTACTGCGATACAATAAGGTAATCAGGTCTCCTACTGTGGGTGTGTGGACCCTGCATATTGTTCCTAACTATCCTCTGGCATCTTTCGGTAAGCTCTCTGCTATAAATCTAACATCTTGCAGGGCTGGGAGATGGCTCTGGAGGTTAAGTGATTACTGTGCAAGCAGCAGGACCTGAGTTCAGGTCTCCAGAACCCACATAAAAGCTGGATCTGGCAGCACTGGAGTGTGAAAACAAGCAGATCCCTGGGACTTACAGGCATTCTACCAGAAACAGCACACTTTGGGTCCAGAAAGAAAGACCTTGTCCCCCCCAAAAAAGACAATGAATAGCTATAGAGTAAGATACTAAAGTCATCCTCTGGCTTTGACATGAGAGTGGAGAGACAAGCACATCTTCACACACATGTATACTTACATGCACATACACACACACAAATAAATGAACAGTGAAATAATACAATTTAAAGCTCTATCCCGCATGCTGGCTGGATCATCTTCATAGAACCCCCTTTTCATGGTGTTCTTCTGTTCTAAGGCTGCCCAAAGCTTTGGAGGAGAAACCTTCTTTAATTTTCTCCCAGCATCAGAACCCCAGATATATGTTTGAGAAGATGCTCTTCATTCAGCTGATCCCTGTTGAAAGTATCAAACTCCCACATTAGCAGCTTTTCTTACAAGAAGGATGTGGGCAGCAACCCAGAACCTACCAGACAACACCCTCCCAATTTTCAATCGGAAAAGACCTGGGCTTTTGAAAGGCCAGTTGAATGGTGGGAGTGATATCTGTTTTGTGACCCAGTTTTAGCAGCAGGAGTCCTGGACTCTGGTGCTGTCCTGCCTAGTTTTTTGTCAATTTGACACAAACTAGAGTCATTTAAGAAATTGACTAGAGTCAATTAAGAAAATGTCTCTGTAAAGCAAGTCTACCAGGCATGTTCTTGATTAATGTCATATGTAGGAGGGTCTAGCCTTCTATGGGTGGTGCCAACCCTGGCCAAGTGGTCCTGGGTTCTACAAGGAAGCAGGCTGAGCAAGCCATGAGAAGCAACCCAGTAAGCAGCACTCCTCCATGGCCTCTGCTTCAATTGCTGTCTCCAGGTTCCTGCCTGCAGTTCCTCCCTGACTTTTCTTGGTGATGGAGTGTTTCTGAGAATTGTAAGCTGAAATCAACCCTTTCCTCTCCAAGTTTAGCACAGTAATAGAAACTCTAACTAAGATGCTATGGAGCGAACTGAACTGGGAGGCCCAGTGGCAGTGACAGAGAGGTTATTGTGTTATACACAGACACGTAGTTTCTGAAGCTTTGGGGAGACTCCTGGAACACTACACTGTCCGTAAAACACACCTGTTCTGAGTTAGGCCAGCCAGTGCTGGGTTTGCTGTCAAGCCTGCTGCCTGCTGTGAAACTGTTCCCTCCTCACCACCAAGCCTGATATGCAGAGCACTCATTTCTCATAAGTGGAGTGACAGAAGGATCCTGTAAGAGACATCTCTGTCGGCTCGGCTCTGCCATTGATCATTTTCAGTGACAAATTCATTTCAACCAATTTTCCCTGCTTTGCCCTGTATTGAAGGGCCATGACAAGTCTGTCAAGGACATCTACTGAGAGTATTGACCTGCCGTGACTACTGATGGGTAGAAATTACACGAGAGCTTCCTGAACCTGCCACCTCCAGTATCCAGAGGCTTGGACCTTGCTCCTACTAACTGGTAGAGAGGCTACAGGAACAGACGAGGGAACTGTCCTTGAGAGATGTTCCACTCATATTTTATGTATCTGCCTACAGTCCTGCTAATCTTAGTTACCTTTCCTCTGCTGTGATCAAACATCATGACCAAGGCAACTTTAAAATAAAGCATTTAATTGGGCACACAGTTTCAGAGGGTTAGAGTCCGTGGTGATAGACCAAAAGCATGACAGTGGGAACAGCTCAGAGCTCACACATGATTCTCAAACAGGAAGCAGACACAGGGAGAGCACAGTGGAAATAGTGCTTATCTTTTGAAATCTCAAAGACCACCCCCAGTGACACACCCCCTCCAATAAGACCACACCTCCTAACCCCTTCCAACAGTTCCACCAATTGGGAACCAAGTATTCAAACATGAACCTATGGGAGTCACTGTCATTCAAACCACTATACTGCTGTAGGCCAGCCCAGTGCCAACCACACAGGATCGAGCCTCCTCTACTCCCACAGTTCAACACCATGTAACCCACTGGGAGCTAATTTGTGCACTCAGCAATTATCCAAATCTGTAAAAATCAATTAAGTTGCTACAAAATAGAACAAGCTGGTCCAATTGCATTTTCGGTTATGGTGGGGTCAGATATTAGCAGGAAAGAAAGGCCATGTTTATAAGATAAGACATGGGGCCACCTTGAGCCATGAAGAAGCCAGGCTATGAGGAGGCAGTAACCATGGATTTATAGATCAAGAAGGCAGAGGAGGACATGTGAGGGAGACACCTTGAAGACTGAGAAAAGAGCTGGTACTTTGAGAATGGCTGAGTCCCATTAACAGAAGAGATGTGGGTAAGGAGCCAAGGAATTATGATGAAGCTGTAACCACTTTGGTTCTGAAAGACTACCTAGGCCTGCTCCTTCTCTGCCAGGCTGTTTGATTTTTTCAGTTCTTCACACATGTGTCTCCTGATCATAGGGCACCCAGGACTTGAGCTACTGAAGGGTAATGATGCTAATGAGGATGCTAATGATAACGATGACAAAGACAACCACAATGATGGCTTTTTAACTAGACAAGATGATGTGGATATAAGGACACATGTTTCTGCCAAGACAAAATTGTGCTTCCTGCATAGTCCAAGTACAGGCATGGCTTCCTCCTTCCAAAGGCGTAGAATGAAGCATCGGTCAAACACTCCAAATGGGGCTTGAGTACATCAAAGCATAACTGGCAGTGTAAATCAATGGATGTTCCTTTCTAGGAAAACAATATCAATAAGACAAAAGTTAGCAAAGCTAAAACGATCCACGGCACCACATTCTCCCCATTATTTAATTTCGTTTTTTAATCACTTTTTAAACTTCCTTTCCGTTATTCTGTGCCACTGTCTGGTGTCTGTTCCCTCAGCCTCAGTACATGACATGAATATTGCACACTGCATATGCAATGGCTTGTAGTTGAAGGCAGGCTTGCCCATGCCATCTGAACAGTTCTGGTCCCTGGCTTCCCAAGCCAAGCCTGAACTCCACAGCTTTTCAAAGTTCTTTTGTCTGGCTATCCCCTGCCTGCCCAAATTTTATTTCCCTTGCCAATAATAACCCATTAACTCAGGCCCAGACTTGCATTTTTTTTCTTGAAAGGGTTCATGTAGATTTGCCACAAGCAGTTAATTTGTCATAACTTTTAAGCACATTCTATCCCTGGGACAAGGCTAGGAGAATAACGTCTGGACCCTTGAAGATATGTCTCTTCCCCTTGCTGTTGTCACAGCTAAATGGAGTGATTCATTAGCCCCTGTGAGAAATGTCTGGCTGTCATTATTAGAAGATATTACAGTTATTATGCAGCAGCAAGTCAATATTCAAAGAAAATTGAAATCTCTCCCTTCCCTGAACTCCCATGGCACTTCGGATTTACGTTTTCACAGCCCTTATCGCTAGAGTGCTTTGAACTGCCATGATTCGGCATTTGCGCAGCTCGGCTCACTACTGGTCTCCACTCAGGGACAGGCAGAGCTTCCTGGCGTGAAAAAGGAAACCATAGCTGTTTGTTTTTATTAAAGTGCAACCGATCATGAAACTGAGTATCTCTTTTTGGTTTTTAAAGAACGCACATGATTGACTACTTCCCCTGCTTGCTTTCTGTTGCCATAAGAGGTGCCATAGACTGGGTAAATTACAAGCAGCTCAAATTTTGATTTCTGAGGGTCCATGTGAGAAGAAGGGGCCTTGTCTACAGAGGGAACTTCAGAAGTGAGAAGGAGAGCCAGAGGTGGTAGCGATTACCAGGATTACCAGTAGCCCAGCTAAGGCAGACTTGACACTAAGACTCTCATGAGCTGTATCCCTGCCTAAAACTGCCTCTCCCTCCCACAGCAGCCAGCAGTTACCACGAGCTCATTGCAGTGGGACTTCATGACTCTTCTCCCTGTCTATGCTGGTGTTTTGTCTTGGTTGAGAGATACAGTAATCTATAAGTACAAGGGTAAGACTCTAGAAGATGGTTTAATTCTCTGTCCATTTAGCAGATTAATAATTAACAGGTTCTCTTCTAGGTCTTAGGACCTAGCAAGCCGTGAGTTCTCAGTTCCATTAACTGTGCCAGGCATGAGTTCTGTCTTATAGAATGGACCTCAAAATCCAATCAGAATGTTATCAGTACTCCCATAACACTCACGCTACTACTGCGTTAGTAGGCATCCGTTTCCAGGCCAGCTGTGTTGTGAAGGTTCATGGCTGGATAAGACTGTTAACGATTCCCCTGGCAATGTGCATAGCACCTTTCGGCATATGAAATATAGCAGGGATTGAATCTTCCAGGTCGGAATACTTTGATTTCTCCACTTCTTCTGACTCAGGTAAGTAGTGTGTTGATGAATGGGTTCTTACCACCAAGTTAGGAAGAGTAAGCAAGAGTAGCGACAATAGCCTGTCATGTGTGAGCATCTGTGGGGCCCCCGCTGAGAAACAACTCAAGAAGAGGTCATCCATACCTGGCACTTGGCTTTTTATTGGATAACCAATGGTATCTGGAAGAGTCACGGCCCTCTGTTATAGGGCCACTCTCTTTACACTCCTTTTATGGACGTTTCAAAGACTTCACGTTGGTTGTCCCTCCCCACACTCCCTTCTCTACCCTGTCCTCACATCATCTGCCCAAGTTATCTGTTCCATTCTCCCTTCATTCCAACTGCAATCTATCTTCTCTCCCTTCAAACCCACCCCCATGGCCCATCATTACTTTCCTGCCTTCTATGGGTATCCCAGTTTAAACACACACACACACACACACACACACACACACACACACACACACCCCTAAAGATTTAAAGTTTAAAGCTAGCATCCACATATGAGACTGAATTGTGCCATTTCTTTCTGGGTCTGATCTACCTCACTCAGAATGATTGATTATTTCCAGCTCCATCCAGTTACCTGCAAATTTCATAAATTAGTGTGGAGGTTCCTTAAAAAAGCTAGACCTATATCTTTCTTTGTTTTTTTATACAAGAAAAAATAACTTCTTCTCACGCACGACTGTAATAGGAAGCTGGGTTATGTGGGTCTTCTAGACCCTGGGGTTCCCTCCTCCAGTATCCTCTTGCAGAAACTGGGTCTGAGCCCAGCCACGTCGACTGCTCTTTTCCAGTCCTTTATTTGCAGTTTTCCTACTCCTTGACGAGCCGTGAAATAGTAAAATCCATCATTTTTCTTTCTCTTCCACTTGCCTGAATAAAGCACAAAAGTCTTTTTGTTACCGGTTATAGAAGAAAATAGAGCTGGAGACACTGGCCCATCCCTATAGGGTCAGCTACTTGAGAAGCTGAAGGAGGAAGGTCATTCTAGCCAAGGAGTTCAAAGCCAGCCCGGGCAACATGGTGGGATACTATCTCAAACAACAAAACACAAAAAGTAGAAAGAAACATTGGCAAGGGTTAATACAGTAATGAGGAAAAGGCTATGAAAATCCTGCCTTGGGAAAGAGCCTAGCAAGACAGCTTACAGAAAGGCTTCTTTGGATATGCCTGTTTGTCTTCTCTCTTCTCCTGGAAGGGGGGACCATGTGCCCTCTGGCTAAGCAGGAGCTGAAGGAGGAGATCAATGAGCATAAAATGGGGCCCTACTGCGTTTCCAATTCCATCTCTGAAGGAGGTCAGAGGCTCTGGAACTGTGACCACAAGCACCTTGAAAGGACCTCTGTGGGCACCGTGAGCTCCTGACCAGCAGGCTTCGTCTCTCCAGTGGAGCAGTGTCATCCCATGCTTCTTCCTGTCCGTCTGGGGTATGTGTCATCAGAAACTTCTCTGGGAAAAGGAGGAGAACACTGGTAACCACTATGGCCTGGAATAAGGAGACCTAGGTGCAAACAAAAAAAGTCAGGCTCAGTGGCAGCTGCATAGAGGAGTTACAATGTGCTGGTTCATTTTAAGTGAACTTGACACAGTCTAGAGTCATTTTGGAAGAGGGAACCTCAGTTGAAAAGATGTCCCCACAGATCGGCCTGTGGGCAAGTGTGTGGTGCATTTTCTTGATTGATGATTGATGCAGGAGGACCCAGATCATTATCACCCTGAGATGGTTGTTCCAGAGTGATATAAGAAAGCAGGTTGAGCAATCCATGAGGAGCAAGCCAATAAGCACCACTTCTCCATGGCCTCTGCAAAGGCCCCTACCTCTAGGTTCCTGCCCTGTTTGAGTGTCTGCCCTGACTTCCCTCAGTGATGGACTGTGATGTGCAACCGTAACCTGAAAGAAAGCCTTTCCATCTCAAGTTGCTTTTGGTTATAGTGTCTGATCACAGCAACAGAAACCCTAACTAAGACACATGTGTACTGCATACTAGATTTCAAAAGCAGCGTGGGTCTGGCATGCTTCCTGAAGGCACATGTGTTGAAGGCTTGTTTCTAGTCTGAGATGTTATTCTCAGGTGGATGGAGACTAGGTTATTAGAGATGTGCCTTGATGGAACCCTGGCCTCCTCCCACCCTCCCCCTCCTGTACTTCCCAGCCACCAGAAGGTAAGCATCTCCTCTGCCACATGCTCCTGTCATACCAGACTGTGTGGCCCCAGGCCCAAAGCAATAGAGTCAAGTAACTACAGGCTGAAACCTCTGAACCCTGGGTCAAAGTCAGCTTTCTTCCCTGATGCTGATTTTACTGGCATTGCTGCTTTTCTAGTGGTGAGAGGCTAAGACATCATCCAACATCTAAATGAAACATAACTAATGCTAAACTTAGTCCTTCCATCCCTCATGGATCCGTCTCCAGTTTCCCTTCTGAGAGTCTGGGTCACCTAAGCCCTCCATACTCAGAGAAGCCTGTTTCCATAGAGCCTGAAAAGGACCATGGTGACTGATAACTTTCATTTCCAGACAAGAAACCATGGCGCAGAACTGTGGTTGGAAGCTGGGACAAGATATGAAGACACCAAGTCAGAGAACCCTTTTCCATTAATCCAGTGCATCGCCACTCAATCACCAGGGGGCTGCAGGACAGAGTGAGGCAGACAATACCTGCTACGGCACCTCAGAAGCTTCCCCTAGGTGTTCTTTCATTCTGTGGGTGTGTTTCATCCTTCCTTTCTAAGGGAGTGAAGAAGCCTAGTGGTGGTAATCGGATCCATCACATTTCAGACTCATTCTGAGACTCGGGACCCAGATCTTGTGAACAGGGAAGTCTGACAGCATCTACCAGGAAGGTGATCTGACTCCAGGGAGCCCCTGGAGTAGGAAGCCAGGTGTAGAAGTCACATTTACTTTCTCTCCTCTCCCCAGACATCTTCCTTCAGGCTTTTTAAAGCTGTGTCTCCCTGATGAAGCATTCCTGTGTGGACAAAGGCCAAAATAGTCTCCTCTCTTTGCTGTTATTCTTTTTTAAAAAAAAAACCCACTTAATTCTATCTTTAAAACAATGACTAAACAGAAACAATCTTCCAACTTTGAGTTTCCAGGTTGCCTAGAGATGTCAGAGTTATCATCCCCACAGAGTCCCTGAGCTGCATAAGGGGGAGCTGTGATGCTTCAGCTCCATGCTTCCAACCTGGCAGGCCCCTTATGATGAGGAAGACCTGCTCTTGGAGCAGTGATACCATGGAGCGATCTCCAAAAACACAGCCTTTGTTCAAGGGGCACAGTCCCCCTGGTGCAGACTTTCCAGGTTAGTACCCAATGACTAGAGACCTTGGCTCTCACTCAAACAACTTAGTATGTCAAAACTGAAGCTAGTAGAGAAGCCCATACAGCAAAGGCTATTGTTTATTATTACTATTATTATTATTATTATTATTATTACTATTACTATTATTATCATTATTATTGCTTGTTCTTTTTGCCCCAAGCCTAACACCCAGTCAGCCTTCAGGCTCCACTCTACCTATATAGACATGTGGCTTAATGATTACAACTGATGTGCTTTAAATTCTCACGTGGAAACAAAGCTGCTGACTAGGGACCAGTCCTGAGTCTTCCCCTCTGCAGATAGATCCCTTGTAAGCTGACTGACTCACACCCCCTTAAAGGAAGAAATTCACTACTTACTAGTTATGTAAACTCTGGGGTTCGTTTCTTCATCAGCAAGCTGCAGGTAATTTTAGAACACCCTTACAGGATAATTAAATAAATATGGATGAAATTAAATGTGTGTTGATAGAATGAATGAAATGATTAAATGAATTAATATATGTAAAGTATTAAATAAGTCAATTAATATTATATGTACTCAGCACAGTGCCAAGTAAAACTGTCACGGTTATTTTCTGTCTACTCCACACAGACCTACACATATCTGGAAAGAGGGAGTCCCAATCAAAGCACTCTTTCCATCGTGGCCTGAGACACATTTGAGGGATATTTTCTTGAGTGATGTGAAAGGGCCTCTCTTACGGCGGGTAATACCATCTTGGGTTGTATAAGAAAGGCAGCTGAGCAAGCCAAGGAGGCAGCATTCTGCATGGGCTGTGCTTCAGTTCCTGCTTCTAGGTTCTTTCCTGGTAGACTAAGAGCAGCATATATAAGCTGAACAACCCTTTTCTTCCCCTCAGTTGGCTTTGGTCAGTGTTTAGAGTAACAGAAACAAAAACCTAAAACACAAGCTTAGGTACTGTTAGTATACTGCATGACCCTGCTGTTAACCTCAGGCAAAGTCAGTCAGACCAGTTTCGAGCATCTGGGTTTAGGAGATAATTTAGAGAGGGCAGCAATTTATGATTGTGCTCCCACTAAATGCCTCCTGACTCAATCATCTTTTCCTGGAATCTGAGGTCAGACATGCTGAGGGGAGTTGATGAAGAGAAACAGAAGGCAAAAGTTGAGACAGAGGAAAATCTCTGGGTATGGAAGAGCCCATGAGCAAGGGCCACTTGGTTACAAGATAGACAGAAGTACACAGAGTGGGGAGGGTGCTTTATGGTGGGATTACAGTGGATTAGAGCAGATATGTAAGCCACCACAGGAGCTTCATGCAGGAGAAGACCCACAAGTCCTGTTGGTTCTGAGCAAAGTGCAGCTCTAGACGGCCTGCTGTTCCCATGTCTTCTGTTTTACCCCGGGCCTGGCCTTTCTGAGGTTTCTCGGGGTGAACATCCCCACAATACTCCACCTGCTGTTTGAGGTGCACCCACTGGCTCTCTTTTCCTTGTAACCAAATTACAGAAAGAAAAAAATCAGGAAGAAGGGGAGGGTGGAGAGAGGAGAGGAGGAATGGGAAAATGAAGAGAAGGTGGCAGAGGAAAAAGAAGAGAGAGAATGAGCAGATTACTTCCTTTATCCATGTTGTAATGATCCCTGTACTGCCCTTCTTCCCTCAAACCTCCGTCATCAGCCAAGTGCTATGGGAGCTGCTGAGTTTTCCCCAAGGTTGCCTGAGACTCTGATTATTACTTCTGCACATCTGGCTTCCTTCTGTGTCTTTGCTTCTAGTGGCCCATCCCTGTTACTCTCTTCAGAAACACATTCTCTGGCTCTGGGGTTTAGTTTGGCCATATTCTCAAAGGCTTAAGGTGCCTGGTGGTCACCATATCTTCTAACCCTGCCCATCATTGCCCTTAGCCAATGGTCAAGTAGCACAAGACTATAAAAAGCCTAGTTGTTTTACCTGCAAGACAAGAGCAAACTGATGTGTAGCTCATCCCCCATGCTTCCCCCACAGGATAAGTCTAATCTGTCCTGGACAGGATGTGGGCAAAATTCTACCCTCCATTGAGTTATCTCATTCTCTTGCTCTCCACACACGCTTTCCAATCTCTCCCAGAAGCACCTTGTTAAAAACTCATCTGTTGCTCTCCTATGACACGAAGCCAGCTCCTCTTCTCAAAGCCACCCTATGGTTCCAGATCAGCATTAGTACCTCGGTGCAATGAAGCATTTTGAGTAAGTCTAGATTACGAGCTCATTAAGGACAAGCTTTTGTCTTGTATTATCCATGATGCTTAACACATCTTTTAAAACATACTTTAAGAGTATGCTTTCGGTACATGTATCCATAATTACTCTAGACCTACAAAGGGAGTAAATTACTAATTTACTGGCTTCTAAGTATCTCTGAGCTTCAGTTGTCTGTATCTAATCTAAGATTTAAATCTAGATCTAAGATTTAAAAAAAAATCTATGATCTCATATTTGAGCAAGATGATGACAATTTCTCATAATAAATGCTGTTATTAAATGTCCCAAATCAGGAGACTTGAAAGCCCAAATAGTTAATTTTCATTTCTGAATCAAGTGCTCTGGTTACCCAGGAACAATGTATAAATCATTGATTTTTATAAATATCTGTAAAGGACTCAGATGCTGGCAAGATAATTGTAAAATGCTGTCTCACGAATTCACTGATTTATCATCCAGCAAGTGTTTGCCCTAAAGCACTGGAAGCAATGGGGTAAAACAGAACAAATCAAGTAGGATTGACTGCGCAGCAATTAAAATGTATAACAATTTACAGTCAAGCGTGCTTGCATATGTAATCACTCAATGCATAACAAACTATGCAAGAGTTAATGAGATCTCTATCTTACCCAGAACCCATAGGAAGATGAAGTAGCTATCCCAAGATCACAAAGCCAATAAATAAAGACCTTGAACCCATCATCTGGCTTCAAAACTCACCCCACACCTACTCCACCCCCAACTTTCTTCTGTAAAATATCCACTTGGACCAGCCTTCACCATGTTGTTGTTGTTGTTGTTGTTGTTGTTGTTGTTGTTGTTTTAGCTCTGGAGCTAAGGTCACTTTGAAATATTTCATAACATCATCCTTGAATACTAGAATGTTCTATTTGTTGGAAATACTTATTCAATAGAGTAACTGCTGCTTACACTAATTTCATCTCCACTAAGTCTTCACAAATAATGTGATTTTATTCCCAAGGGGGAAAATCTGACACATTCTTTGTTGGGTACACATAAGACTGAATAAAAATGTAGATTCATATAATAGATCACACCTGTAAATAAAGTTACATTTTATAGACATATTCAGCTATAATAATAAGTCATACATAAGGATACATTTAGTTATAGAAGTCTAAACATATGTTTATATAAGATTGCCAACATATTTCTAGATAATGGAATCTGGCAGGAGTACAAAAAGCTTCAAATCACTTGTTATTTATTCCCAGGAATCTGAGACTGTGCTTTAAGGCTTCAGAGTAAGATGGAAAGATGGCATAAAACACACGAAACACAAGCCACTGACATGATCAAATAACGATTGATACAGCCAGTGTCAAGAACAGGGAGTGAGGATTAAACCCACTGGTCCCCATGAAGTACATCCAAGCCCTCATCTATCCCAGACCAAAAACCAGCGGACAGAAACTGGATTGAGAGATTGGATGGTGGGAAGGAAGAGTGAAGAGGTAAGTTTGTAAAGGGGAATGTGTGCAAGGCCTTTGCAGCCAGAATGCCATCAAAACGAGATGCCAAAGCAAGCTTGCTATCTAGAAGGCTGTAAAAAGCAAGTAAGTAGGTTTTCTGGAAACTATTAAAAAAAAAATACAACCTTTGCAGTATGATAGTTTACAACAGTGGTTCTCAACCTTCCTAAGGCTGTGACCCTTTAATACAGTCCTTCATATTGTGGCAACGCCCCCAACCATAAAATTATCTCGTTGCTACTTCATACCTGTAATTTTGCTACTGTTATGAATTGTAATGTAAACATCTGATATAGGACATCTGATATGCAATCCCTGTGAAAGGGTTATTCAGTCCCCCCAATGGGGTCATGACCCATTAGTTAGAACCACTAGTTTACAACATGGCAGCGCAAATCACCTGAACCAATGGCTCATAAATGTGGGTGTGCTGGGCCACCCTCTGGGAGATATCACTGCTTAGCTCTTCTCTCAAAGAGAATCCTTCTCCTTGTGGGGTTGATAGAAACCAGGGCACCATCTGGAGAGAGGGTTGTTGGGATCCTGTCATTTAGTGTGCAGATCTTAATGGGAGGCCCAGACAGTGTGTCTGTCTGCTCAGGTTTGGACTGTAAGTGACACTCTAGACCTAAGGCTTTCCTGGTTCCCTTTCTTCAGAGTACTCTTGCATGTTTTGCTGAGGTCCAAAAGCAGTTTCTTTCACCTACATTCTTCTCGAGATTCTGAAAATGGAAATTGCTCTATAATTTTGTCTCTCCCCATATCATCCTGCACCCCTCTTCATCTCTGACCCAAACACTGGATTACACCCACCCCACCCCCGTGTCCAGGGCATCAGTTTTGACTCTGGCAGCCAGTCTCCCAGACTATAGTCGCAATGCTTCTCTATCCTTTGTGCTTCTGGGTTCATGCTTCTTTGTTTCTCAGCTTTTCTTTTGTTTCTAGAGAGCACTATGCTGTCTCAGAAGTGCAAAGACTAGGAAAATTCAGCTGCAGTTGCATAAAGAGATTTTCAAAGGCACAGTCAAGTGCAGCCATGGGGGGCAGCGGTGACTTGACAGCTTTAATCACGCCACAACCCACTCACTGTAGCTCCTGAAGCAGAAATATAGGGCAGAAGGGTTTCAGGTCGGGCTTGAGGCAGGCACAGAGAAGCCCAGAGAGAAGCGGGTGGCTCCTTTCCAGCTGTGCGATACATAAAACAGCTGGCTGCCCCTTGGGACTGCCCACTTTCACTGGGCTGTGAAGCCCGTTGAGATCACACACATCAAAGCTCCTAGCACAGGGGCTGGCACATAGTTCCTCAGCCAACAAAGGTTGAAGTTGATTCTTTCCCAGCCCTAGAAATCAAATGTGGGTCTGAAGGATCTCCATTTGTCTCTGCTTATGGTCCTTTGGCCTGTGGTAAAAGGGATGGAAGGAGAGAAAAATAAAGCAATAAATCATACGTGCTGAAACCTTCAAGTCTGAAGAATGCTGCTCCAGGCAACTCCTGCACACATACCCCAACTCCCACAGAGCGGCAGGCTTCCTTCTCCACCACGTCACACACCAGAAGGCTGTGCCCGCTACAGTGGGAGTTAGAAAGGGCTGTTTCCTAAAGCTTTCAAGCATGACCCTATCCCTCAGGACATGTGTCAAATGACCTCTCTAGAGAGAGGAGAGAGGCATTCCATATTCATGTGACTTTTGATCCACTTAAAGGTCACTCCCCGTGTTACATCAGCCCCTTCTTGGGAACACTTAGCACCTGACTATGGAGGGAGCGGTTGTAGTTTAATTAGTTACCCATGGGGTGCTTGGCTGAGAGCCGAAATTCCATCCAGTCTCGTAACTGAAGACACTTAGAAGCTCACACACTCAGGGCTAAACGTCCTCTCTCGTGTCTTCCACAAGTGACCATTTGCCGTGAGAGGAAATCTTGTATCTTCTGGAGGTCTTTGTTGTCCATTCCTTTGTCAGCGTTATTACGGGTTGAAAGATGAGAGACAGCGAAGAACAATGGCCTCTGCCCCTGCCACCAGGATGCTGATGGTTAGGGAAGGAGGCGAGCATTAAATTAGCACCCAGAAACCTATGGGCTGGGGACATGGCTCGGTGGACAGGAGCACTGCTGTGCAAGCCTGAGGACCTGAGTTTGAATCCTACGCTCCCATGTAAAAAGCTGGGTACGGCTGTGGACAAGCCTGTAACCTCAACACTGTGGGGGACAGGAGAGTCACTGAGACTTGCCAGCTGCCAGGTTCAGTGGCAGATTTTGTCTGAAGGGAATAAAGTAGAGTAATAGAGCAGGGAAAGGAATGTCCTTCTCTGGCCTCTGCACACATGCATGGGTACACACGCGCACACACACACCCCCCCGTATACATACACTCCACACATATGACACACGCACATACAAGGAAATCCAGAAGTGTGAAGAATGTAGTAAACGTTACAAAGAAAAGGAAGTAGAGGGTGAGTCTGAGATAGCAGTCTAAAGCAAGGCCCTCAGGGGAGAGAAGGATGACTCTTTACCTCCAAGGAACACTTAACAACAGCTAGGATGTTTCTGTCAGGATAAAAGAGATGCTACTAACTTCTAGTAGGTAAGAGATGGGGACACTGTTCAACATTCTGTGATGCTACCGCTCAAGGGAAAATTACCTGTCCTGAAATCTCAATAGTGCTGATGAAGAATAGCTCTGATTGGGGGTCTCAAGGAAGACCTCTGCCTTTGGTGAATGGGTGTAAGCCGGTATCCAAAGCTGAGCCAAGACTACCTAGGCAGAGCGGGGAGAGAAAGGGGACATTTCAGCAAAGGGAACCACAGGTATACTGAGGCAGAGCCTCTCACCTATAAGGAAGGAGGTCTGGGGTTGGATTTATAAAGTGGCCCAGAGCTGGTTGAGTCCCCCCTTCAGGTGTCTGCTGACAGATGTGTGGGGCCTGAGGACTTTCTCTTCTTAGCTCCACTCAGTGTTGCTCTAACAGAAAGTTCTGTGCTATCCCAGTCCTAGTTACATCCTGTTTATCTAGATCCCTCCCTCAAGGCCATTTTAAGACACTTTACCAGACATGATATGGCAACAGGGAGGCCCTGGAACCCTCATAGCTTAGGCTCTGCAGATGACGAGAGAAGGTAGAGCTCTCTGTTAACTCTCGCCTGTGGTCTCCACCCCTCCGAGTGAGGGTACCACCCTCTGAAGCAGCGCCATACTCTGCCCACCACTGTCTTGACTGAAGACCACTGCTGAAGGACTAGAGTCAGGGTGGTCACCACAGGAAAGGCCGTCATGTTTGATAACAGGGGAAGGGCCTGAGAAGGGGAACAAATGGAACAGAAATGGACTTCTGCTCTGAATATGGGACAGCCTAGACTAAAGTCAGTCCCAGAGCACAAGGTGACATGCAGGCTGACTCTGAAAAGTGCCTTGGACTCAGTAGTCACAGGATGACTACCTGGGACCATCATGCTCACATAGATAGACATAGCATTTAACTACCTCTGTGGCCTGTCCCAGCTGCCAATATGGACTTGTCAACCATTCACTCTCTAGTAGGTGGTAAATGTGTGTGTATGTTTTTAATCAGTAAAGGATCATTTGGACCAGTTGCTCAGAAGTAGTGTAAGTTGAGTAGTCAACTGAACTCAACAAATAAATGCCATTATGCAGGTCTCTGTGGTGGCTAATGTTGAGAGACACAGAAATCGACAGTGAGGAAGAGGCCATGGAAGTACAAGGACTCAGAGTCAAGGAAAGCGAGAGTTTCAGAGAAGAGAAATTGAGAACATCATGGAAAAGGCAGCTTTGAATGAGGCCTCCGGGGGTACAGAGAAATTCTGATGGAGGAAGGGAAAGAACTAGGAGGATTGTAAAGTATGAGAGGGTCGGTGTGGATAAAGGAGATACCTTTTCTTGAACCAGTTGTTAGGTTGACATGGCCCTAAACCAGGAGAGTTTTATCAAAGAGCCACAGAGCTCCAGGGCAGGATATGTTTCCCAGAGGCAAGAACCAAGCTCTACCTTCCAAGGGTTCTGAGGTTCTCTTGGTGGCACTACCTGTTCCCAAGTGTCCCCATTGACTGGGTTCAGATGTCAGGCATCTTGATTCGGCTTCACATTTCCTTGTGTGATCCTGTGTAACATAAAAGCTTGGATGTGCATTCTGCGCCACGATTGGCCATCACATTTATTGGAAGAACTTTGAAGATGCATACCCTGGGTACTGATCCACATTTCTAAAAACCTCAGCTGTAGACCAAACCACATACATACTCCCAACTATTTCTGACACCTACCAAGGATTCACAGCTACCAGCATTGTTAGAAAGGTGGCAGGCAGTTCAAGCCACCTTCAGGGGGGTCAAAAATGATGCTGAAGAAACTCGTTTGGATCTAACTCAGCTTGGAGCACAAGGCCATGCTTTATTCTTGTCCCTTTTTTTCTTCTCTGGACACGCTTGGGAAAACCTGTAAATTCCTTGTGCCTCACTTTCCCCATCTGATCATCAGAAACTGTTTGTCAGACACATTATGAGGAGTTAATGTTTGAAACAGGTGCCTGGAGAAGCAAAGCAAAGCATCCCATCTGTATTTCTTTATAAGGTGATGCTGGCTTGCTTGGTTCGCCCTCCCTGTAGACAAAGTGCTGTAAAAAGAGATGAGACATCCAGGCGTTAAGCACACTGCAGTCCACGGTAGAGACTCCAGCAGTTGCTATCCAAAGAACTAAGCCTGTCCTCTGTCAAGACACTCATCTATCTCCTTTGTCTGAGGATAATAAGTGCAGTTACTATTTAATTAAGAAAGGCTTCCAAAGAATAACAATCAATTTGCAAATTACACTGGGTACAAAGCTGAGGAGGGATTGCTGGCCGTCATTGTGGCAGTCAGTCGATGCAAATACATTCAAGGGAGGGTTGAGCTCTTCACCGAACCTGCCCCACCCCTCATGGGCTCTGCAGATTCACAGTCTCCAGAGTTCATCCAGGTTGTCATCCCAGGGAATTTGGATGCATCCGAGTATTTCTTAGGTCAGGGGCCAAACCCACTGGGCACGGCACTGTCCCTTTATCAGCGGGAGAAATGATCAATCTGAAAAAGAATATATAATTCATGTCGAAATTGAGGAGAGCATTAAATCAGGAGCCGACATCAGTTCAATTTACTGCATTGCTTTGCTAAGTATATTCCCCACTGTGCCATTCAACAGCCCATCTTGATCTAAAAACACCTGCTTTGGAGAAAAGGTCTCTCCTCGTTGCTAGAGCAGAAAGCAAATAGCTTCAATCAGCAGCCATTTCTGTTGATGGAAAACCTCATGGCCCTAAGCCAGCAACACATAAAAGTAAATAAAAACTGAAGTGCTGGTCTGAAAGAAACTGCACCATGATATGGCTACATTAAAATATTTATGTCCTCGGATTTTAGGCATCTATTATCTACCTTACGTTAATCAGAATGCTGAACTGACCTTGGCTGGGACACGAAACTTCCAGCACGCTGAAAAGAGCCCTGCCCTTTCTTCCCTCCATCCATGCAGAAAGATGCAGGAGGGAAGGTAATGAGAAACCCACATGGGTCAAAACTCTGAGCCCGGGTCAGCTGGGAAAGCGTGACTAGGAACAGAAGGACTGAATTGGGTCCTACCTCTGCCAATAATTAGCTGGCGACATTGGGAACTGGCTTCACCTCTCTAGGCCGCCACCTTTCCTTGTGAGCCCCAACCTGCCACAGTGTTTGGGTTTTACATGAAGTGTTTGAACATAAAGAATGCAAGGCCTTACCCCAAGACTTAATGAGAACAGGAGTCAGTGAAGGGGAACCTGGCCTGATGCCCTGTAACTGCCTCCCATTCTGTCTCGGTCCCACTCAGGGATGTAGCCAGGGCACAAACCTGTCCATGGCTCTTAGGAGACTTTTTACCTCCACCCACAGCACTAGGGGCTCTGTTTTATTCAGACTCTTGTAGTGACATCGTCTGCCCTCTTCAATCTATCTGTAGTCCTTCTCCTAGCTCTTCCCTGCCTCACACACTCTCAAACCTCTGTGCTCTTGAAATTCAGAATAATTTATTATGCGCTGAGGAAGAGATTTTATGTAAAATCTCCATAGGCAATTCTCATATTTAATTCTTTTAAACTGGTTTTCCTACCTCTTCAAAAATTCTTAATCTTTCTTTCAAGGCCCACACTTATTTAGCTCCTTGTTATCTATCTATCTATCTATCTATCTATCTATCTATCTATCTATCTCTCTATCTATCTATTTGACACAGGATATATCACTAAACCTGAAGATCGAATGTGGCTATACTGGCTTGACAGTTAAGCCCCAAGCCCCTCCCACCTCCACCTGCCCCAGGGCCCCTCCTAGCTCCACCTGCCCCAGAGCTCCTAGCTCCTATCTCCACCTCTCTGATGCTGGAATTAAAGCATGCCCTGCTGTTCTTAGCTTTTAACATAAACATTAAGAGTTCAAACTCAGCTCCCCAGCTCCTGGCCCACTCTGTCATCTCTACCTGTATCCAAGTGAAACATTTCTGCATATCATTTGTGTGATGTTGTCTCTCTGTGTCTGTCTCTGTCTCTCTGTCTCTCTGTCTCTCTGTCTCTCTGTCTCTCTCTCTCTCTCTCTCTCTCTCTCTCTCTCTGGATTTGCACTCTTGTCTCTCTTGTTCTTATGGACACTCTCCCTAGGTACACACACCAAGGAACTCTTACAGTCCCAGGATGAGCCTGGTGCATTTACCTGGGGTAGCACTTTCATTCTTAGGCTAGTAGACATTTGAAAACATGCTTTAAATTTTATTTCATACATTTATTTATTATGTATTTATTTCAAGACAGAATCTCATGAATACCAGACTGGCCTTAAACTGAATGTGAAGCTGAGGATGACCTTGAAGTCCTGATCCCCCTGCCTCCACTTCCTGAATGCTAGGATTGCAGCCATCGCCCACCACACCTGTCTTATTTTTCATATTTGAGAAAACACAGGTATCTTATACAACCATCTAGTATAAGACGTGCACGAAATTTTCACTCAGAAGCCCGCAAACAAACCTCAAGGGAGACTGTGGCAAGAGAGTGTAAGTCATGTAGTTATTGCCCCAGCTGCAGCATCCCGGCCAGACCTCGCCACCCTCATCAGTCCATCTCCATGTCAGCAAGCACTTTAGAAGTGCACACAAGTCAGAGTGCTTCTTTTCCTCGCTGCTGTCCCCCATGCCCCGTCTTCAGCACATAGTGAGCACTCCACAAATGTGTGTCTGTCCGTCTGATGGACAGACAAATGGATGAACTGATGAGGGAGAGTGAGGTTGATGGATAAAATCACTTCTTCATATGCACATTCCCCAAAGTCATGTGCTCTTCCATTCTCTAATACTAACATCCTTTTCACTCCAGAGAAGTAATGTGTTGTCGTTAGAGGGCACTTAAGGCCTTAATGGGCTGGGATGCCATGGGTCACTGTTTTGCATCAAAAAAAAAAAAAAAAAAAAAATTAAAGCTGCCTACAGAGGACTCCAGAGTCCCTGAAAGCACTTCCAATGCAGGTGAGATTGTTCAGCCAGGATTAAGCTTAACTAGTTGTCTCGGGTGACAATGGCCAGTAAACTGAGAAGAAACAATAGAAAAGTTTTAGGCCACCTTAGGCTAAGTGAACTTACTAGATCATTGGTGAAAGTTAACAAGCAGAAAGGGAGAGTAAGGCGTGGAAAGAGGCTGCCTGGGCTAGCAAAATCCACCTTCCTAGGCAATGGGGGTAGAAACTCTGAAGACCAGATAGCAACATCTTTTCTCAAGGGTGCCTACCCACAAACACTCTCACACAGAGAGACCGGAAAACCAAACGGAACTGACTAAGGAGCTAAACAACCCAGTGTAGTTCACGTCTAAAATAAAAACCACTTAAAGTTGAAACCAGTTTGAGCAAGTTGGCTTAGTGCAGAATGCATAGGTGCAAGAACAGAGCGCTTGCTCAGAGGCATCTTGCCATGCCCGCTGCTTCCCAGCTCCGTCTTCGAACCTCTGTCTTCTGCCTTCTCTTCAGTTCCCCATGATCTCTGCAAGACTCCTAGCTGGACCCCTTTGTTCCTCTCTCCGCAGCTTCACAAGCAAATCTCCAAGGCTGCCTCATCAATGTCTCCCGCGACCTGAAATGCTTCTCTTAAAGCCACTATCCTACACCAAAAGCCAGGGCTATCTCTCAGGGACTCAGACAGCAGCTTACCCAGAATCCCTGAGGGCCAGGGATCAGGCCCACCTCCAATTTCACTTCCACCAGCAGCCATGGGTAGTTTTCAGATGTAAATCCTGGGCTGAGGATGCAACTGGATGGTGGAGCATTTGACCAGCATGCACGAGGCTCTAGGGCAACACCTTTCCCTGCAGCACTGCAAAATCAAAGCCAATCCTACCTACCATACCCTTCCAGAAAACCTGGTTCCTCATTTTTTTCATACACTGACAGTCAGAAGCTCAGGGCTCTTCACTGCCTTTGCAATCTCATCTCACCCTCCTCTGCTCTCTCCTGCCCGACAGCTGTGGTATTCTTTCAAATCAGCAGTGTAGGGGCTTCTCGTGGAGTATGCTGCCATCTGGACAGGTCTCACCATCTCATCTTCCTGTTTTTGTCCCCCACCCTTCCTTCCAATCTTCCTGGCCTCTTCCTTCTGCTGTCCCTCACAGCATTTGTTAGAGATGGATATGTCCATTGCAGGAATAATTCTCATCCACGTATTCACAGTAACATGTGAACTCTGTGAACACAAAAGAAAAGCCTTCTTTCCCACATTCAGTCACTGGTTATCTTGAAGAGTTTCTGAAACACACTGGACACTTAGCAACCATTTGTTGGATGAAAAAAAGCATGAACGAGTGAGTGGGTGAAACATGCTAGAAGAAGTAGTCATGGAACCATGACAATAGCACCTTTTACTGTAGCCTCAACAGAGAATGAATCTGTATTTTTCTGATACAGAAGTAGCAATTGAGGACAGGGGGATCCCAGTCTGCCAGTTTTTTGCAGAGACCAGAGCCTTGCAACTACACAGAGCAGGTCTGGGTCTTTTGCACTGTACGCTGACATAGTCACCTAAGAATCATCCTTGATCTCAAATCCTGTCCTGCTTCTGACCAGTTCACCCTGTCACATGTACCTTTCAGCATTTATCGTTTATTCTAGTTACACCATTCACAGAAACCAGTTCTCTCAGAGCCCATCTTGCTCAGAGAAGCCAGCCTTGAGTCTTGGTGAGTGCAGATGCTGGCAGCAGTGGGGACCCTTTTGTCAATGAACTCAGGGACACACTCCTTCTCCAGGGTAGATTTCCACAGGATACATGTCCATACACAGGCATGAGTATAGACCACAGAGAGATAGCAAAAAGATGGGATTAACAAGTGTGTGGGCCCCAGGGACAGGTAGATGATGACTGTGTGGTTTTGTGTCTTGCATAGCATGTAGGACTCTATATATCCTGGTATCAGCTAAGCTGAATTGACACAAAAGACTTAAGAAGATGCTAGAATGGAATTCAGTCATTGGAAGCAAGTTGACCATTATTTGTCAAGCCCTGGGCATGGCATCTTTTTGCATGGGTGAAGCAATGTCTAAGTTCTGTGAGTTTCTGAGATGTGATACAGTTATTTATGCTAAATATTACCTTCATTTGTTTGGCAGATACAACAAAATACCATAGACTAGATGGTTTATGCACAATAGTAATTTATTCCCCCTGTCTGTGAAATTATAGGATCAAGTCCAAGAAATTCAGGATGTGCCTCGCAGCTCACAGTGGCTCGAAGGATAATGTCTCTGGGATGATAATCTTCCACTAGCGTCACCTGAAATCATACTCACTAGCTCATTTGAAGCTTGAACAGTCCTTATTATCTCCCACCTCCCAAAGCAGGATATTCACATGAACAAAGGTTAAATGTCTCATACAAGGTCATCAAACTAATTGGTGGGAAAGCTAGGATTCAAGTCCAGGTCTTCAGATCTTAGAATTAGAGCTTTCTCTATGATGCTCTCCTTCCCACAAAGAATTGCTCCTACCTCATTAATATTATCAAACTAAGTCTTCAGGTACATGGTTTTGTAGTCAATGACCTAAGAGTTTAGTATTAAATAAAGTACCTCTGTGTCTCAAGACAGTAGCAAAATAAAACTGTCAACCATATCCCTCTGTTGAAAAAAAATTGGCAGTTGTCACTGGCACCCAAAAGAGAGAAAACATGTTGGCAGTGCATCATAAGTTGAAAGATGTCAGCTTCCCTCAGGTGAAAAAAAGAAAAAACCCTGACTGTATAAGAACAGATTTTCTCCAGATAACTACACATCACATGGAATGCTAACTCCATCTCCCTTCATATGCTGGGCCAGATGCACCTATGAGCTGCCAGTCAAACCAAGGATGCAATGCCTTCTGTAACTTGTACTGGATGAGCCACTTCTGGGTTCTAAGAAAGAAGCTGGGGCCGAGGAGCCTAGCTCTGTGAGGACCTAGTGGGAGCTGCATTTCTAAAGAGACACAAGCATGCAGGCAGCCTTAAAGAAGATATCACTTTAAAGAAAACAAATGTCTTTGGGAATCAAGGAACTTCTACATTGCCATAGTTAGGCTCAAAAGATGATACGCTATTGTCATCCTGAGGAAGATCTGCTGCCACCTGGAATAAGGAACAGTGTCGTTGAAGCCTTGAGGAGTGATCGGAAAGGAAATACCCTAAACTAACTCGCTTCTCGAGCAGGATTCTGCAGACACCACAGTTGACACCTTTCTTATCATAAAAATGATGGAAAGTGCACAAAGCAGGTGTTTGAAGCCAATGATTGCCAGAGACTGGCTTCATTAAAAGGGCAGCATGGACCTTGAGCTCTGTCATGGGTGTTACACTTCTCACCCCTGCACAGCCAATTGGTCTAAAAAGCCACTGTGAGATGGAAAGCTTGTGACTACTTAATCAGCAAACAAGAAATCGGTGGTCACCAGACACCTGTGATGGAATGCAGACATTGTGCAGAAAAGCCATCCAGGCTTCCCCGGAGGGACAGAGGATGGTCTACAGGATGAAAAACATAGACAGCTTACATGCTCCTCATTTAAACAAGAGCACTTTGCAGTTTGAAAAGCACACTGTCATCTATTTTGTCCTCCCTGAATCTTTTGCTAAGGTATTGTGATTAGTTTCCATGTTTTCTACCTTTTTCAGATAAAAATCTCTGAGATGCTGACAGGTTAGCCTAAGGCCATATGAAGAAACAAGACCTGAGTTCAGCCCTTCTTACCTGGGATTCTGTGTTTCCCGTAAGAATACAAACGCTGTGGGTGACCGTAGTAACACAGCTGTGGCACTGGCCTTCAGCATTCCATCACACATCAGCCCTCCGCTTGGCACACCCAGTTATCCCTGCAAACCCACACTGTGCAAAAGTATGTGTCACCCAGTGACCTCCATCCTCTAGGTGGACTGAATTTTCAGGAACCTAGTTCCCCTCTGGGTGGGGTGAACCGGTGGAGAGACAGACTAAACCTCTATCTGGAACTGCCTATGAGATATTGGTGTGCCTACCAAGTACAAGCCATAGGGTAAGAGGAAATGCATGCCACGATTTTTGCAGCGCATAAAGATGTGCATGTCTTAGTCAAAGTCCTCCATTTTTGTGACTATACCCCAACTAAGGTAACTGATGACGTGGCCTCGGTCACTGTGAACTAGGAAGTAATAAAAGATCATATTATTGTTTAGAGTCATTGAGTCATTTGGGACCAGCTTCTGGACCAGTGAATGACCATAAAGTCTAATGTGAAGCATGAGACTACAGTGTCTATGGTTTACAAAATGTTTCCTTGTGTACATTCTTACTGGATCCCAAGAATAATATTATTATTGGATACTATTATTGGTGACTATTTACACTTGAGATGATCAAGCTTCAAAATATGACATGGTTTCCCATATTCATAATCTAGGAAATCCCCTGGGTCTCTTCTGCTCTTGAAGCTGGTCAGGGCTTGAACAAAATCTCTAGGCTGACTGACTCACCCCCTCATGCACTGTTCTTTATCTTTGCCTTTGCAAACTGCTTTTCTTGAATATTATTTAACCCCACCAGTCCTCAGTTTCACTTGTATACCCTCCATACATCTTCTCCTTCTTGGGATGCTTTTTTAACTCCTTCTCCCTGATTGCATCTTTAATTCAAGAGAAGCAACACAAGACATTGGAGTGACCATTATCCCCACAAGCATGGGAAACAGGTGAAGAGAGAAATGGTAAGCAAAAAGGGGCATGCACCTGACCTTTCCCAAGCCCTCAGCGTGTTTACTAAGGTCACGTGTGCTGCTGCCAGCTGGGGTCCTTGCCTGGAGGCTCACTGAATCTCATTTTCCTGCAGCACATTCTTCCTCAGTCAGATGTTCTTGTCCTTACTCCCAAAGCCCAAGGACTCTGTGAGCAAGGGGAGGCGTGTGGGCGGCTATTGCTTCTGGTAGTGCACCCCTTGCTGCAAACGGCTGAGTCACCTTTTCAGAGGACACACTGTGCGCTATGAAAGGAGCCTCGGTGACACTTGATGTGTTCACACTGCTCTGGCAGCCTCCTGATGCATCAGCTTTCTAAGAAACCTTTTAGCAAATGCCTTTTTTGTTTCAATGCCCAACACAAATATTTAGGGGCATCCGACACCAGACAAAGGAGCAACACCAGCCACCCAGTGGGATTTGATTTGGAAGTCCAGAGTCATTTGACCACAGATATTCCCAGTCTAGGACCTCCTGGATGGCCTTTACCCAGGCCATTTATAGATTCCATTCAACATTTAATAGGAAGCAAAATGACTATAAATTAGTGTCTGCTAATTCCTTATAATGGAACAGAGGTCAGTTTGTCTTTTGCAAAGCACAGGCTTGGAGAACAAATGAGCCACATCCAAGAAACCCCTAATGATTCTCTGGTGGCCTCGGAGCAGGACAGAGCTTTGAGTAAGGCAGAGATGGTCCAATGTCATCCAACAGAGAGAGTGGAGCCAAGGGGGTGAACTCATCCAGTGCCAGGGTGGAAGGCTGCTTGTCCTAACTGCACGGGTAGAAATGCCACAGCTCTCGGAATATGTAAAGGAGTCACGGTAAAACTTGTCCTGGCTTGTTGCTCAACACCTTGAACAACTGATGGCTGTGTCTAAGGACCACAGAGAATAAGCCATACCACCTTCCGCCTAGACTTTGTGAGGCCCTGACAACGAGTTTCACATCAGCCTACACTCTCGTAACTCCTTCAAAGAATTCTGTGGAGACCTCAACTATAAATGTTCTACTCAGAAACAGAACAGGCTCCAGGTAACTGCGGACTGAGTCCTGCAGCATGTCTGCCCCTACCCTCCTCTGCCCAGCATCCCAACCCAAGCACCTCCGGCATAGCAAGCCTACCAAAGGCTGAAAATGGACTAGAAAAGAAGATGAGAATTTTAGGTTTCAAAGCCAGGAAGAGCTGAGAAGATCACTGTGTTTGGGAGAGGTTGCCAGGTACCAGGTATCATGCCAAAAGCTTTATGCATATTATTTTAGTACCTTGGTACCAAAGAGTAATGATTCCAAGTTGTAGATGAGGAAGCTAAAATTCAGAGATGTGGAAATCTTACTTAGGTGGTGAAGAACCTAGGGTTTCAGCAATCCCAGCACGTTGTCTCACTGTCTCCTGCCCACTGAATGCTCTTTCAGAACATTACATTTCAAACCATATCATCAGAGAAATACAAATCAAAACCATGGTGGAATGCCTCTTCACATCCCCCAAGATGGCTATCATTTTTTAAAATGCTACACGATAGAAAATGTTGAAAGAACGTAGAAAAATTAGAGCCCTCATACATTTTTAAGGAGAAAGAAAACCATCCAGCTGCTGTGGAAACCATCTCAGTGGTTCCTGAAGATGTTAAACACAGAGCTTCTGTGTGGCCTCCACTTCCACACTCACGAGAAGGGGAAACATACGGACCCACTAACTTGTGACAGTTCATAAAAAGTCCAAAGTGGAAACAACACAAACATCCATAACCAACAAATGACTAGATGTGAAGTCCCTCCAAGGGAACATTATTCAGCCACAAAAGACACAAGGTCCTGATACATGCTGCAACAAAAATAAACTCTGAGAACATTAAGCTAAGAGGAAAGAAGCCAGATACCAAAGGCTGCAGATTGTATGAATCCATTATCTGGGAATCTCCACAGCGTACAAGCCTGTGGAAAAAGTAGATTAGGGAGTTCTTTGGCTAGAAAGGATGCAGGAGACAATGGAGAACAACAGTTAATGGGAACAAGTGGCAAAAATGTTCTAAAGTGATGGTAATGAGTACAAAATTCTAGGACTCTACTCCACACCACCACACACTTTGTGTGAATTGAATGATACAGGAATGATGTCTCAGCAACAGGGACAAATAATGTGTCACCACAGATGTTGCCCCTACAACTCTCCCTCAATTTGAGAGCTATGGGTGATGTCATTGGGCTCAAGGGTGTGAATCCATTTGAAGTCAGGGTTCTTACTTGTTGAAGCATGAGGGAAAGCCTACAGTGTATCAAGCAGATGACCAGGGTAAAGTGCAGCTCAGGGCTTGTGAGAGAGTGGAGGGAGACTGTGCCATCTTCATGAGGCACAGAGTGGCACCGGAATGCTGGAACTCAATGCGTGCTCAGACTTGTGTGATCCACATTCACACTGGCCACATTCACACCAAAGTCCCATCTCCGCAGCTAGAGTAGAAGCTGTCGGTGGAGTAAGCTATAAAATGTAGTTGCTTCATTGTTTTGGTAAAATATGGGTTCTTATTAAACTTTAATTTGAAGTATAATATTAAAAGGCATGCAATACAAATACATCATACATCACTTTTTGTCACAGTGAAATATTTTTTACGTTAAAGGAATATTAACATGGAAGTGCTGGCTCTTACAGACTGTTTTTTATTAAACTTGTAAATTTGTTTGGGTCGTATAGCTACATAGGGGATATGGAGGCAAAATAATGTGTATTTAGTTCTGCATTGCACTGTAGTTAATTATGTTCATAACGCTGGGAAACAGCCACAGCCGACAGGCTTTGCGGAGGTTCGAGACTTCGCACAAGGTTGAGAATACTGAAAGACATCATAGTCACTTCTGAGTGACAGCAAAGGTGTGTGATGGGCTGCTACATGACGGTGGCACCAGGTTAGATTGCCTGGAGACACTGTAACTGTCAGTTTAAGCACATTCTACATTGTTCCCACAGACCAAAGCACCTAACGATGCATCTCTCAGAAGCGTCCATCATTAAATACATGACGGTATGTCCCACTCTCCCTTTATGTCCTTAAGAAGAAAGGGATTCCTGAGTGCACCCCTATAGTCTTAGGGGCTAAAATGCTATACACTCTTAGGTAATCCATAGATCTGATATTCTAATTTCCTTTTTCTGATTTTGACAGTTTCATGTGTGTATGTGATGAATTTTGATCCCATGCTTCAGTAAATAACCTCCCACCTGTGCTCCTGGAAGCCCCTCTAATTAAGCACAGCAAGTCACACACAAAAAGAAGGCACAGGATTAGGAGGGAACTTCATGAGACAAACTAAGGTTAAATCAGCTAAGATGTGCATTGATCCCGCAAGACCAAAGAATTCTGCTGATGACAGGGCTTGCTTTATTGTCTTGGTGGTGGCCTTGGAGGACCAAGGACAGGATACATACATATGCTGTTCACACAGATACCCTCAACCAGGACCCCGTGCCCCCAAGAAAACCTCTGAAACAGTGGCATTCAGATTCACCAAGCTGCCGCCTCTCTATCCTGCTCACAGCCATCTCGAGATCTTTCCCAGCTCCTTGTGGAACCCTGTGGGGCAGAACCTCTGCCTCCTGCAAATTTGAGAAAGACATCTGGGCCCACCGGAGCAAGCATGGTGCACAGCAGCTCCCCACGGGCCGTGGTCATTCAGACAACCTGCTGGCCTCTGCAGGAAGGTGTGTAGGGTGGTTCAAATAAGCTAATATCATCCCTGTGTTTCCTAGAGCTGTCCTCGTTGGGAAATGTTGTCCACACAGAATGGAATTTTTACAATGGAGTTAGGGTAATTCAAAGAAATTCTGATATTCACTAAGAAAGATTAACTATTGGACCCTGTGGCACAAACCTTTAATTCCTGCATTTAGTAGACAGAGGCAGGGGGATCCCTGTGAGTCAAAGACTGGTACTGGTCTTCATGGTGAGGTTGGGGCCAGACAAGGCTACATAGTAAAACCCTGCCTCAAAAAAAAAATCATTTAAAATTGGTTATAAGTTAATTCTGTCCTGCTCTTTAGGGTTTAAATGCGAAATGTTCCCCAACAGGTAAGTGTTTTGAATCCTTGGTTCTCAGCCCATAGTATTATTGTGGGAGGTTCTAGAAACTTTGGGAAGTAGAGCCTAGCTGGTGAAATGGGTCACTAGGGGAAGGGCCTGTGAAAGCTCTCCAGCCCCTGGTCCATGCCTCTCTTTCTGATTCCCGAAGCACTGTAATGTGACATCCTTGGTCACATCCTCCCACTGCTGGGTGTGGCCTGTTCCACCATCCCTTTCTCCTCTTGGCAGATCCATATCTGAAACTGTGAACCATAAGAAATCTTTCCCCCTGAAGTAGGTTCTGTTGGGTATTCTGTCACAGCTGGGCACCGAATAAGTAATACACCACATCATACCCATGTGTTGAAGTCCTAGAACCTAAAACCCCAGGGCACAACTGTACTTAGAAATGACACCTTTAAAGAGGTAGCTGAGGTTGAGTGAGGTCAGTGGGTAGGTCCTAACTGTATACGACTGATGACACTATTTTAAAAATGAGAGGGGAAGGAGAGATTAGGACGAAAGCCCACAGAAGACTCTGAGAGTTAGGATAACACCAGCCCAGAGAAACCAAACCCTTCGATACCTCAGGCTTGCACTCAGCTCCAAACGCTGAGAAAAGTCCAAACACACCCACCCCAGGCTGTGCTTCCTTTTTAAGACAGCTAAAACACACTGTGCTCCTATACTGAGGCCAAGGCCCTGTGCGCTCTATCTTGCTCTCTAGAAGGTCTTGCATGGACTAGAGGATACACACATAAAAACAATGTGTGAAAAGCACACCAACATCTTTGCCACTCAGGGCTGCAGCACTCTGCACCAAGGCACGAGTCTCAACCACAGCCATCTGCTCCTGCAGCTTGCTCTGTTCGTCTCCAAGGCAAATATGACATTACCTCTCTTGCTTTCTGTCCCCAAAACAAAAGGGCAACTAACTGCCTGGATGCTGGGAAGATCGGGCTCCTTATCCAACATCCATGACAGACACAGTTTCTGGGTGAACAGTGTGTGCTTAGCTAAGAGAAAAAAAAACGAATCTGTTACTTCATCAAATGCTCTCCCTGCAGTAGCATTAATGTAGTAAAGCTGTGCAGAACAAAGTTCTATTTCCAAGGCACACAAGAGTCTTCTTCCTTGCTTTGCCTCATATTCCAGATTGTAGCTCTAGACAGACTTGCGGATTGCCAAGGTATTGGCAACAGCAGCTGTAGTAATTGAGGGATATTTTTGCACTATTAAATAGCTCACGCTGCATTTAGATCAATAGTCAAGCATGAAGTGGGACACTGGCTTTTGTCTCAGAATCTAGGGAGGCCCTGTACACCAGAACTGCCAATCGTTTTATTTGATAAGACATCTGAAGAAAGTTAACTCTTTAAAAATGAAATGTTAACCCCGTTTCAAGTTTTTGAAAATATACACCAAATCTTTACTCTCTAGCACAAAGAGGACCAAAATTATGTGGGGGAAAAATTCACACAATTAGTGATTTTTCTTTTGCCAAGGTTAAGGTGAAAGAACAAACTTCATGCAATAAATATATGGCAACTTATGAATTATGTATGTGTTCATTTTATTCTCATGCAAATGTCACCAACTCATCAAAAGATTTCTCAGACATGCATTGATAATCTAATTCAGTCAGCTTTGGTATTTTGCTGACTCTCAGCAATTAAAAAATAAGCAGCTTTATGCATATTTGCTATTACCACAAAGAGGATATGCTTGGCAAAATAGGAAGATTGACCTATCTTGATTAATAGTTTTTCAGTATGTAAGCACATGGTTTACAGGTTGCCATTTATATCCTCATTATGGGTCTCAGAAACAAAGCAGCAAGCACGGATTTCTTTCAAACTCCTCAAAGTGTGTGTGTGTGTGTGTGTGTGTGTGTGTGTGTGTGTGTGTGTTTACACCCATGTGTGTGCATGTTTGTGCACTTGTGTATGTTGAGGCCAAAGGAAAATGCTGGATATCTTCTATCACTCTCCACTGTATTCTCTTGAGACAAGATCTCTCAGTGAACCTAGAGCTGGCCATTTTCTGCTAAGCTAGTAGTCGTCAATCCTCAGTGATCCTCCTATACACACCTCTATCCCTAGTGCTGGGGTTGCAGGTGCATGTAGCCATGCCTGGATGTGTATGTGTGTGCTAGGATCTAAACTCAAGCCCTTGTGTTGGTTGGCACATCAAGCCATGTCCCCAGCCCTCCCAAAGATCTCTTTAATAGTACTCTGCATTAGGCGTGTGTGGTTCGATGGTTGCCTAAAATGCAGAAGAGAGAGAGAGGAATGGATGAAGGGGGCAAGGGAAAGAGGGAGGGAGGAGGGAGAGAGAGAGCAAGTACAGAGGGCAGAGATAACAGTGTGCAGTATAGACATCTAAGGCAATCAGTGATGAATGCTCTTGGACCCATCAAAGAGACTGCCCAAAGAATGTGAATTCTTAGCGGGGCCGAAGGGCTGAATGGAGTCCAAAGAAAAACATTATGTGTAAGAGAAAGAGAAGAAAACATTACTGCTCATGGGAAATTAAAGCTGTGGACCAACGTGGTCCAGAGGAAAGGATGGGGACAGGAGAGACCTTGGCTGACCACTGCTGGAAGGGCCACACCAGGCACCGGCAATGTACCAGCTTCGTAGAGGCTCAGAATCTAGGGAGGCTTTTAAGCCAAGGAATAAAATTAGTATGCTCGAATTAGATGAGAATATGGTGGGTGTTCTGTGGAAAGGGCCATCTGGAAGCAGGAAAACTTGGAGATCTGGATAGTTAGATGAGAAAGGAGGAAACCAGGACTGCCTGGGGTGTGGCTATACGGACAGACTTTCTGTGTTTGCTTTTCAGATTTCATTTTCAATAGAGTATAACTTCTTCAAGACATGGAGTTGTGTGCTCATGTATGGACATAGAGATGTCATCGTCTGAACAAGCTGCCGCTCCATTCAGATATCTTCTGTACAACAATTTCCAGGTATAGTCATCCTATCTGGAACCACTTTGGCTTGGAGAAAAAATGGTCCTCTGTGTTAAATAGAGCCTCCCTCCATGAAAGGTTCCCTGGGGGAACCAAAGCTGGTCTATTTCTGTCGTTTTTATCAACAGATTCTCGGCCAGAAGAAATCAGAACTAGGAGTCTGTCACATGATCCAGATGGCTTCCTGTGTCCTTTGGTTGTCGATTTCCAGAAGAAATACTCGCAGGCCTTCCTTCCTTCAAATTGTTGGAGGGGATTTTTAGCCCACACTAAGCCCACCAACTTCCCACTAGCCACAGCCTGAACACACAAGTCAGGTGAGTTCTGGTATACCAGTGTCCCTAGCATGCAGGACTGAGGAGCAATCACGACCCACATTTTGCCTACTCACCTTGTCCTTTCTCATAATGAATGGAGTTGGCTCATCTTCAGGGCATTCTGTTATGAGATTTCCCACCAAGCTTTCATTTCTTTAGTTCTGACTATATCATGATTTTTTTTAAACTTGCTCCATCAGCAGTGGATAGAGAGGATGTCTCTTTTGTCAAAGATCTGGGATTACAGCTTAAGGGGCACTTAAGGTTTCTTGCCAACACTGAACTAGTTGCTGACTCTCTTTGGGGACTATGGGCCTTGCTAGTCTCTCTCTCTCTCTCTCTCTCTCTCTCTCTCTCTCTCTCTCTCTCTCTCTCTCTCTCCCTTTCTCCCTCCCTCTCTTTCTCTGTCTCTGTCTCTCTGTCTCTCTCTCTGCACTAAAGTATCTGTTCAATTATTTAAAAATACCTTGATGTTTGAACTTCTGATTAGTTTTCTTCATTTTTTTAGGACTTTAGAGTCCTACAAGATTTCTCTGGATTCCTGCCAAGCTCCATCACTCATGCCTTGGGTGATAATGGGTAAACCTTTCCATTTAGTGAACCTTTATAAAAAGCAAGGGATAGAAACTGGGTATGGTGGCTCACACCAAAGATTCCAGTGCTTAAGAGGCAGAGGATGAGTTTGAGGCCAGCCTGAGCTACATAGTGAGTTACACACCAACCTAGGATACAGGGTAGTTGCTGTCTTCAGAAAAGGCTGTGGTGGGGAGACAGAAAGGAAAAAGCAAGGTTCAATTGTCCTTCTTGACAGTTCTTTACAATTTAAATTAGATTATATATTTATTCATGAAAATGCCTGGCTTTTGCCTGGAACAAGCTTGCAATTGTCATAGAAAATACAGAAGCTCTAATGTCAGGTCCTGCATGGCTCCAGGGATGGACCTGACTGGGGTGACAAGGAACTGATGAAAAGAGGTGTTTGGACTCATGTACAAGAAGCTGGGTTTGGGGTAGCCTGGGCTCTCTAGTGGAGAAGAAGTCTTAGCCCCCAACCCCCAGCAGCTCAGCATATTTACTACACAGAGCTGAACAGAGAGGTGGAGTTACTACACACAGCAGAATGAGGAAATGTGGGTTTTACACTCAGACAGAGGAGGTGGGGTTTATGGTACACAGCTGAACAAGGAGACAGGTTTAGCTAATCTCAGTAGGAGCAATCTGTAGGGAAGCCATCTTCAGCCTGCAAATGTCGCAGGGGAGAAGACTATGATGGACATTTCCTACACACACCATCAACATCCACACTCAGACCAGGAGGGAAGGCTTTGATGTTTTCCCATGGGTCTGAGATTTGGGGGCCCCTGACATGGCCATATCCATGTCAACAGCACACATTCATTCAGGACTCCACTCACTCAGGGCTTTCTCTGGTCCCCACAGACTGATTAAACTCGAGCCTCAGGCACACATGAATGGTATGTTCCTTTGTCCACCCTGTCTTCCTCCTGCTGCTATCCTCTCCTTTCTCTCTTTCTTCTCCTCCTTTTCTTCTCTGTCCTTCTTCTCCATTAGCTCATTTAACCTTAAAGAGAGGAGTAACAGCGTTATACAGCTGGTTGTTACTGTTGGGAAACAATGTCCTTTATGAGTTGCTGTGGATTGGATGTGGTTTACTGCCCCAGAATTCATGTTTTGGAGCATTGGTCCTCAGTGCAGGGAGATGGTGGAGCCTACAAGAAGTGAACCTGTTGAGGATGGCCAGGTCATTGGCAACACTGCCTTGAGAAGACGTTAAGGTGATTTTCATGGACCCCAGTTTGTGTCCATGAAGGTGACCTGCTATCAAATGACAAGACTGAGCCTTCAGTTCCTTGCTTTCCTGTCTCCCCAAGGAATGCCATTCACCATGAGGCCCCAAACACAGCCAAATTGAGAGTGCTGTCCCATCATGGACTTTAAGTCCCCAAAACTTTGAGCTAAGAAAACCTCTTTTCTCTATATAATACCCAGCCTTGTTACATCAATACAGACTTGATTGGGACATCTCTGAGCACGATTCGAGTCAACATAGAGCTAAGTGTGACTTCTATGAGCTTCTAATTGTCATCTGTAACATGGACATTTGGAAAGCTATTTAATAGAGTTGTGAGAACTCAAGCTCTCTGCCTGCCATCCTGCTCGTTGTGGGTGACCAGAACTTGGCATATACCACCACCATTGATCCTCCATGTAGGAACACTCATTTCCCAGCATACTCTAAAGAACTATTGTGAGTCTAGTTCTTAGTTCAAAACTCATTTCAGATATGAGATTTCACAAGAGTTATTCAACAAACTAAACAATACAAGCAACTATAGCCCAACCCTTTCCTGATATGGAGGGGCTTCCTTCAGGCAAGCCATGTTTCACGCCACAAACATCCTCAGGTGCCTCAGAGACAATCAGATGTCGTAACAATGGCTAGTGGCATAAAGGCTTCAGGATTTTGTACGTTTTTCTCAATTTTGGAGCATCTTGCTTGGTGACTGAAAATCTAAACTAATACACAGCCAAGCATACCACCTATATCACATATACCTTTTTTTGACTCAGGGTCTCACTATATATTTCTGGAACTTGATACGTAGATCAGGCTAGCATATCTCCTCTGAAGCCCTAACCATAAATGGAAGCTATTGCTTTAATATCAGATCTCAGTACACTTTACAGAAACAAGAGTGTTTGAGGCACCTCCATGCCCAGCTCCATCGTGGTTGTATTAATTGCCATTCAGTTCCCACCAACAGTATAAAACAACCAGCCTACTGGACTATGGAGTGAGTTCTAGGCCAACTCTGACAAAAATCAGAAAAACACAAACAAAAAGGAGACAGCCCATCAATGATGAACAGAAAAAGAAAACGTGGACTACCTACACAATGGAGTATCATTCAGCCATTGAGAAGGGACTCGTGTCATTGGCAGGAAAACGGATGGAACCAGAGATCATTATGTTAGTGGGATAAGCTAGACACAGAAAAACATGTAAACAGAGAGTCTCACAAAGAAACAAAAGTAGAAGGAGAAATGTTAGAGAACAGGATGTACACAATGGAGCCAAGAGATGGGAATGGGCGGGAGATATAGTGAAGTCATGTTATCTACATATAGAAAATGTCACAATGAAATACTATATATATGTAGTATATATATACGTAGGTGTGTGTGTGTGTGTGTGTGTGTGTGTGTGTGTGTGTGTGTAGTACAAAAAGGCTTGGGAATATAGAGGGTGTCTGTTTTGCCTGCATATCTCATCTTTTCATAGTTTGCTGTTATGTTGTTTCCAGACAGCCTATTGTGGGAGGAGATCCATGAAAAAATATGTTCTCACTGTGCTGGGGGCCCTCAGCACCACACATGCCTCCAACCAAAAGCTATAGAGAATATTCACAAGTCTCAAAGTCATACCTTCTCCAAATCAAACACATCCAATGGGGTGTGTCCTAGCCAAGAATACCAACAACCAAATTACTCCACACTCGTGGAAACTGAGTCTTCCTTTCCAGTGTTGAGGATCACACCCAGAAATTCACTGATGCTAGCTAGGTAAGTGCTCTACCACTGAGCTACATCGCAGATCTTTGATTCGAGACCCCAAATAACCTACGGACAATTGGTCTTTCTGGCCTATAGAACAGACCGCTTGCCCAAATTCTCAAGGAAGCATACACTCTCACACTCTCAGACACACATGCTCACATGCGCGCACACACACACACACACACACACACACACACACACACACACTTCCTCTTGCCTTCTTTCAAGCAGAAGGAAATACCACTTAATTTTCACTTTTGTGAAAATCATGAGACTTTCCTCCCTTCTCAAATTCCTGTGTTCATTGAGCACCCCGGGGAGGGGATCCTCTACACCCATGTACATGGCAAATATCTAAAAGATACCCTGAAGAGGACCACACATTCCTAAACGCAATTCTCCTTTGACTACTCAAGACATCTGAAGTACTCTTCCTTCGGGGAGGAAAAAGAAATATGGAAATGCTTCATTTCCTTCCCAGGTTATACAAATTAATATAGTTATTCTCTCAGAATCAAAATATGTTGCGATGGATGCAGGGCACTCCAGTCAAAATATCTGTTCCTCTCAAATCAAATTTTCACTGCCATTGAGTGGCAAGGGGTGATGCCCTGGGATCTGTGAGGCGCTCAGCTTCCTTCTGCTGGAGTGTTTAATTTCATTTTCCTTCCCACAAATAAGCATGCTTGGAGCCTTTGCCTTTCCTTCCTCTGGAGTAATCGAAAATTTAATTCGCATTAAGCCAGAGAGGATGGTGTTTTTCCCTAAGGTCACTCAAGGCAAACACTTTAAACCTCTAAGAGCCCATCAGTCAGAGAGGCATGTCCTGTCCTTTGCTGATGAGTTGCCTCCCAGAAACAAACAAAGCTGTCTGCCCAGCTCCACTGACTCAGACCCAGGAGGAAAATCCTGAGAGGCCCACAGGTCCCATTCCACATTTGTTCTCCACTGCGATTCCTAAGGTGCCCATGGTCTAAGTACCAGGCACCTCTCCATTTGAAGGTCCGTAAGTTCCTAAGCGGCTTCATTTCCACTTAAAAGATTAATGTGAGTGGAGACCAAAAGCCTCTTTGCTACCGCAATCTGAACTGTAAGAAGCTTCCCCAAGAATGAGTATTCCACCAGGGCAAGGCTATCCTTGAAATCTTATCACCCCTTCCCTACAAACTAATAAGGTTTTTCTGTGCTTACAAACTGCCTTTCCTGAGCCCCAGGTAATGTTCCCTGGAGATGGGTGAATCATTAATTGCTTATAATGCTCTGAGTAAACATGCTGAGGTCACCATGTGCAAAGATTCAACGAAGCACAACGACACCCAGAATATTTCTCTTTTATTCACATATAAAGCATGTGAAATGGTGCATAAATTATCAATTTCTCACAAATACAACCTGACACATTGCCAGATTGAACTGGAACCACACAGGGGGAGAGTCTCTGCTCAGGGGTCACAAGATTTATTGCAGGAAAGACTGAGAAACCTCTCTGGAAGACAGAATCTGAATATTCTTTAGATAAATATCTTCTACCTATTATCTAGAGAGTGTTTTCTTTCTCTGTGTAGCATAGCACTTCTCAACCACTTTCTGTAAAGTAATTTCTTTCTCTCTTATTTTTTATTTTAAATTTTTTAAAGATTTGCTTTTATTTTATGTGCATGGGTGTTTTGCTTTCATGTATGTCTGTGTACCATGTGCATTTCTGGTGCCTGTGGGGGCCAGAAGAGGGCGTCAATCCCCTGGAACTGGAATTAGGAATGATTGTGAGCCATGTGGGTGCTGGGAATTGAACCTGTGTCTTCTGGAAAATCAGCCAGTGCTCTGGGTCATTGACCTGCCTTTCTCTTTTATTTAAAAGCTAATACGGTAAAATGGAGTAAGAATTCCACCCGATTCTCTCCTTGGGCTCTTCCTTTATTTCAGTTACTGTTCACTGAGCCATGGAGTGTCCTTAGAAGAAGGATGGGGGACCATTTCAAAAAAGACAGAGGTGCATCTTTTTCTGTGAGAATCAGTTAGCACCTCACAGACTCACAACAGAGAGACAAAGATTTACAATTAAGGATGGCCTTAGCCACATGTGAGTCCAGCAGTATAACTCTTCTTAGTTGCCCTCCATCTGAGCCCAGGTTCGATCTCTGTCCTCCTCAGCTTGTGCCTGCAGCCACAGACCTCCTCAGAGTCGCAGGAGGCCAGCCACTCCAGCTCTCGTCCTGGGAGTTTTCCATTGCGTGGGTTCACAAATTCTTTTCCTCTGCTGGTGCCCACGGTTCCCTGCTCCCACCATGAATCAGCTGCAGCTTCCTGATCCTCCATCCTCCTGTCCACGGTCACCATGTCCACTCCACGACAGAAGTCACAGAGCCTGGGTGGGCTTTCCTCTTCCTACCTCAACAGTTCATCATCATGTTGCACCTGGCACTGTGTTCTGGGTCTTCAGTTTTTCAGTATTGTACAGAAACCATAGGAATACAGTTATTTTCTCTGATTCCTTACCTTACCCAGCATTACCACCACACTTGTGTGTCCCACTTTTTCAGGCATCTCCTCCTACCTGGACCTGGGCCGTAGACGCTCCAGGTCAAAACCCTGTTCCAATACCAGAAGCCTACTTAATCAATTTACACAAAAATGTAGCTTTATTCTATGATATTAAATTTTTCATACATAATCACACTGAGCATCAGGACAAGGACTTAGGAGCCTTGGAAACAGATGGAGCCTGTGCCTGGAATGTAACCGCCCCCCCCCCCCCCGCCCCCATCTCTGTCTCTGTGCTTTCAAGCAGCTATATCACCCACTCCTGCTGCAGGTGGACATTTTCCTCTTCCCAGGACACTCACAGCCCCCACCATGGCTGGAACCTCTAAGTCTCATGTCTGCATCCCCAGTAAAACAACAATGGCTGACCCAGCTTAGCTTGGGGGTCTAACTCTGGATAATCAGTGCTGGTCAGTGGCTCTTATGATACACCTGCTGTGACAGTCACCGGAGGCCAGAGAGAGTTTTAAGAGGAAGCAGGCATAGCAAATGGGCCAGCTGCTAAAACACCCTCAAGTCTTGGCATCTGACTAGGCTTACCTATTTCAAGGCTTTGTCGCTGCTGGTAGAAACCATTAACTGTATCATAAACACAAGACATAGGTGGCCTCTGGGAAAGGAAGACTTCATTCTTCAAAAGGCCAGTCAGAATTGCTCCCAAGAGGCATCCTCGTGTCCTCTCCCCATCCTCACACCTCCACAGCCTTTGGTGAGCTCACACCCTGCCACACAAAGCTCTGTAGAGAAGTCTGGCAACCAGCACATTGGAGTGATACCAATTTGGCTTTGATTCCACCATTTACCAGCTATGTGGAAGAATTTCCTCATCTACAAAGAAACATAGTATTGTCCAACTCCAATTTTAGCTGAAAGAGGGCTGAGTGAAATGTGGGTACCTTTCATTATTATTGTTGTTAATAATAACCTGCAGCCTATTTAAAAATAGGGCAGCCAACCTATAGCTTGACTTCGCAACTATAGACCTACACCATGAGTCAATACCAATAAATAACATATTATAAGAAAGTAATAAGCTAAAATTTCAAAACACAACTAACCAAAAATGCATATTAAAATGCACAGTAGCCTCATTTAGCATTTTGTCCCTCTTTTTGAGGCACTTGTAGATGATGTATTAGTAAGATCTTCATAAGGGTGAATAAGGGAAGGGAGCATGAGGTCTGGACACACCATGTGTGGTGGCCTTGTTATAATGACCAGTGTGATTATGATGACCAATCCTAAATCATTGGTAAATGCCTTCAGGTGATCATGTCATCTAAAAGGTATCCACATGTGTGGGGTTAACTATAAATCAACCTATAAAGCACAAAGCAATTTTTATATTTAGAAAATGGAATGAAGGTCACTGATCAATACAGCAAAGTGGTTGCCTGGGATGCCCGGAGCTTTGTGAATACTGCTAGCGGTATTTCCAGCTAAGTTCCACAATGCTCTCTAGCTTTTCAGACAAATGAGTACCTTAGAGCTGCGAGGGGAAATGGACGGACAGCACCTGGGCCCAAGCTGAGCAGCCCAACTCCAGGCTCCTCCTCAGGAGCCAGGAGGAAGGAACTTTGGCTTTCAACGTGTGCAATGCCTTCCTCTACAGCAGGCTTCCGCTTGCATCTGTAGCTGGTTTTGAATGGTACGAAAGATGAGGCACAGAGAAGACACCTCAGCATCCATTGCTAAAATGGCTCCCCCAGCCCAGAAGATCCAGGCCCTCTGTAGCCATTACAGTTCTTTACCAAGGCCACAAGTGATGTCTTTGTTAGGCAGGCACCGGGAAGCAGCGCTTTGTGGGTGCTGCTGGATTTGTTCTCAGCATTAACTATTGATTTTTCCTGCAGCAGAGTCACAAAGGTAGGACAGCATGAAGGAGAGATGGCAGTGACTTCCCTTACCCCACAGCCAGCTCAGGGTGACAGCAGCAGCAAGTCCTTATCTTTCACAGGAGATGAAAAAATGAACCAGGGATTCTTCTGTAGTTTTCAATATCTGTCAGAACTGTAGGTTCCTCTGGGGTGATGAAAAATATGCTTCCCAGCTTCTTATCACTCAGTCTCTTCAGGGCACTGATAACCATGCGACAGCCATTTACCCACTCTTTGAATACTGACAAAAATCACTATATAGTTAGGTTTGGGATTTCTCCCGGTAGTCACCCCCAAAAGACTGCCTCCTTTATTTCCTCAAGTTTCTCAAGAATTTTCTCAACACGGCTAAATACATTTATCAAAAGATTTTCTTACTATCAAAGGCTCATCCGCACAAAGCAAAAGGTTTTGGGCTGAGCTGACCCAGCAATTCAACCTCTCCCATGGAGAGAAATTGCTTCTCTATAAAAAACGACCACCTACCTGGTTTCAAACCTCGGCTGCAAGCAAATACATCCTCACAACAGACATTTCCTGTTTCCTTGACAGATTGGCCCAGGGCTGAAATTCAATCCAATGTGTCAAAAACTGGTAGGTGGGGCAAAGCAGTGAGGAGCTGCTCCTACCTGGAACCTTACAGCCTGCCTTGCTTGGGAGAAGAAGAAGCTCTGGCTGCTGGCATCAAGTGCTAACAGTAACCAGTCCAAAAGGAATCAGTAAAAAGCCTTTGTCAACCTCCATGGTGACTCCTCCAGATGATGAACAGCCATACCAAAGGCAGGACGCCAACAGACATGTCTGGGGGTGGGGGCGGGAACGGAATCTAGTCACGCACTTTATACCCTTCTCCAAAATTAACTCCAGATGGAGAACCCAAAACTATCAAAATCCTAAAAGACAACATGGAAGAAAGCTCAGATGACCTTGGGTTTAGCGGTGGCACTCTGGAAGAAAATGAACAAAGGTATCATCCACAAAAGAAATTGCTGAGAACGCCATTAAAACGAAACATTCTACTCTGTGAAAGACACCGGCGCTAGAATGAAAAGCCAGAGCCGAGGAGGAAATAGGTGCACAACATTCATCTAATCAAAGACCATTTACCAACATATACAAAGAACTCTCAAAACTCAACAATAAGAAAATGTTCATCCTAATTAAAAAGGAGGCAAAAGATTGGTCATCTTATCACCAAAGACGAAAGATAACGATTAGAGGTCAGCAAAGATACTACAGACCTCGACGTGATGATGCACAGTAGGCCACATGGCAGCAAGAGACATCTAGAGTGACCAGGATGCCGGACACTGATAGGGCTGTGCACTTGTGAAAATGTGCACCAATAGGACTGTGCACTTGTGAAGATGTGCAAGAAACTCTCACCATCTTTCTTTGTAAGTGAAACATGGCATGGCTAAGGTGGAAGACATGTTGACATTGGAGTATCTTCTTTTCATATGATCAGCAGCCAAGCTTCTTGGTTTTAAATCTAAGTTTTACTCCAGAAAATTGAGCTTAAGATGTGAGGCCACACATTCTAATCCTTCCCAAACTCTTCTACTCCCTGGTGATCAGCCATTCAAATATATGGGCCTACAGGGACCATTCTCAACCAAACCACCACACTTGGCACATTTTCCTGCCAAGTCACCTCCCACACCCACTGTTACCAGCGCTTTGATAAGATAAATCATCTAATTAATCTCATATTGTAACTGGATCAGTATAAGCCCACCTATGCAACAGTGTTTCAGTATAACTAAGCTTTGTATTCCAAATCATATTGCTTTTAATGAACTTCATTCTTTAATGTCTTTTTCTTCCTAGGGATATAATTTTAGCCTTTGTCTCCACCACGGCCAATACAGCAGGCACTTTCTTGTTGTTAACACTGGTAACAATGACTAAGTAAGTACTTGGTAGTTGACAAGGATCTTGTTCCACAGTTGTATGGATTGTGTCACTAGCTCTGGCATCACACAGCAATGACAAATATCCCATTTTACAGCTAAGGAAGCGAAAGCTCCACAGTGTTACTTTAACACGTATGGTCTCACGCCAAGAAAGCGGAGCAGTCTGGATTTACACCCGAGTTATCTGACTCCCCGGTCACCGGGCTGCACTCCAGTCAAGTGGGGAATCACTGCCTTCAGAACTGGCTGAGAGGGAGAAGGGGAGAAGGGCTTCACCAGCTGAAGTCTGAAAGCACTGAGTGGGTTTTCCTTCCCACAAGGTTGCAAACACTCTCCCTGTTTGAAACTGAGGCAGCGAGCTCTCTGATGGGCTGTGTACCTGTAGACAAGAAAATAATAAGGATACCTTCATCTAAAATGTGTGTGTGTGTGTGTGTGTGTGTGTGTGTGTGTGTGCCTCTCTCTGTCTCCCTCTGTCACTCTGCCTCCGTGTGTGTGTGTGTGTGTGTGTGTGTGTGTGTGAGTGTGCCTCTCTCTGTATCCCTCTGTCACTCTGCCTCCCTATGTCTGTGTGTGTGCATGTGTGTGTGTGTGTGTGTGAGTGTGCCTCTCTCTGTCTCCCTCTGTCACTCTGCCTCCTTGTGTGTGTGTGTGTGTGTGAGTGTGCCTCTCTCTGTCTCCCTCTGTCACTCTGCCTCCCTATGTCTGTGTGTGTGCATGTGTGTGTGTGTGTGTGTGTGAGTGTGTGCCTCCCTCTGTCTCCCTCTGTCACTCTGCCTCCCTATGTCTGTGTGTGTGCATGTGTGTGTGTGTGTGTGTGTGAGTGTGCCTCTCTCTGTCTCCCTCTGTCACTCTGCCTCCCTGTGTGTGTGTGTGTGTGTGTGTGTGTGTGTGCCTCCCTCTGTCTCCCTCTGTCACTCTTCCTCCCCGTGTCTGTGTGTGTGTGCATGTGTGTGTGTGTGTGTGTGAGTGTGCCTCCCTCTGTCTCCCTCTGTCACTCTTCCTCCCCGTGTCTGTGTGTGTGTGTGTGTGTGTGTGTGTGTGTCTCCCTCTGTCTCCCTCTGTCACTCTTCCTCCCCATGTCTGTGTGTGTGTGTGCATGTGTGCACATTTCTATTCTCTTATATGCAAAGCACTGCCATTAAAACGAGAGCTGACACGGGAGGAAGAAGGCCCAGCACCCACTGTCCACACATCTGTGCTTTTTCATCCTTTTGCCAGCCAAATGGGGACATCATTAGAACTGAGATTGATCCTAGCACCCAAACATGCGAAGAAAAGCGTCTTTCCTCAAGAGAAACCTTAATTAAAACCTTGTCCTCTGTCAGATGGGAATCTTCCCTGGAACATTCGAAAGCCATTGCGTCCTAGAACCCGTATAGATCAGGTGCAGCGGCCTCTACTCCTAGTCCCCAATGGAAACGTTTGTCTCCCGGTTTTCTTTCCCTTTCAATTTGTCTTTTTGTCAAAGGGATCCCTCACCCCACCCCACCACTGTGCAATACCATCTGACGGAATCGCAGTCGGAGCTCTTGGTGGCTCAGGCCTATTTAAGGAACCCACTTTGTCTGTTTCATGCCATCCACCTCTTTGGGAAACTGAAATTGTACAGCAAAGCATAGCGCCACTTCCTGGGACCTCATTAAGCCAGTTCTGAGGCAGAGGCCTCAACAGAGGAGGCATTTACCATCTAAACAGCACACTGAAGCAGCAAAGACCTTAAGCGACAGAGACCCAGTGACGGGTATAAAAGACCAGCACGTGTACCAAGGGCCAAGGGAAGCTTCCCACCTTTATCTTGTATTGATAATACATTTGTTCCAACATATCAAAAAGGCATTCTGAGAGACAGCGATGCTGGAAGGTTTGTGTACCTCCTAGTATCCTCAGATTCACCTGAACTGAAGGCAGAAACAATATCATGACCCTAATCTAGCCATCACACCAACAGAGCTTTTTGACTACAAGACAAACTGGTAATTACGTGTTTCGTCCTAGTTCTGACACTCAGCTAGCTTTGGCAATGACACTTTTCTCTAAATATATTGCTTTGTCACAGCTAGCTGTCTACCACAGTTTTTATTCAAGAAAAAAAAACCATGACGAATAGATAATTGCAAAATGGAAAATCCAAGTCATTTGTCATAACAATCTAAATTGATTGATGGACTCCAAAAAGAAATGAGGCAGGTTATCTGGGACATAAAGTGGTCAGGGCCCTGGTCCATATCTCATACAAAGGAAGCAGCACAGGGAAGTCACTTCAGCCCTGGGCCCTTGTCTATCAATGGACGGCTCGGTCTATAAGGTCTCTGTGTAGTGCTGTGTGCCACCACCATGCGCTATCAGATGATTTGTGTCTCTGCATTAGGGCAGCAAGATTTCTCTGTCCTCTTACACTGTATTTTTATTGGCTCCCCTGAATGTCTATGGAGAGCCATCCCATTTTCTCAAGCGTCTTACAAAATATATTTTGTTTCACACACTATTCACATACTCTACAAACAATTAGCATGACAAGAAAGGATCTTATTTAGAAGTTCATGTGGTCAAGATCAAAATCAGGCTGGTGCTTGGAGGTACCAACACATCTGGTCTGAACAGAAAAATGGAGGTGGTTCAAATGCTGCTCTGAAATACCAGTAACTGATAGGCAGTGATATTTTCTGGCAGCTAATAGGCCAAGTACTGCTCTGATACCTAAGTCCCTTAAGTTAGATCAGAAGTTCTATGAGAAAGGGACCACAGTAGTTCTAGTTTATGGATGAGGAAACTAGAGCACAGGGAAGTTAAACTGGTAAATGGTTAACAGAAGAGCTGGGATTTGAGCCCAGACATTCAGGCACTACACTTACCTCTCTCCTACTCTGGCTGCTGTGAAGATGTACTATTGCACCCTTCTGAAACAAGGACAAGAGCCAGTACAGCGTGCACGACTCCTCCAGGAGTATGGGAAGCTCGACTTGGTGTGTGCCCCAGTACTAAGATTCCTCTACACAGATGTTTAGTGTGCTTCTACAACAAACCCCCACCCCTACCCCCCCACATCCTGAACTCCCTCCTGCGGTTCATGAAGGCAGAGCCCTCACAACCTGGGTACCTCTTAAATACCCCACTTCTCAACAGTGCTACATTGGGGAGTAAGTGTACAACAAATGAACTTTGGGGCTACATTAAAACCATAGACTACTGAATGGAAAGAAAGAATGCCCTTCTGCCCAGATTGAAGGAATAAGACTTGGGAAAACAAGGACCTCAGACAGTGGAGACAACCAAGCATGACTACCGTCATACTACCTAAGTTTGAAACCTGGGCCGCCCACTGACTGGGTACACAGGCTCAGTGTCTTGGTTACTCTGCTGTGAAATCAAACACCTGCATATGCCATGAGCTGCCTTAAAACATGGGGGCTGGATTTCAATGACGAGTGAAAGAAAGAGGTAAAATAAAAAAAGAATTAAACAGAAAATCTTTATTGGTAAGATCTAAGCATGCAACATCACTTCTATAACGTTCTCTTTGTTAGGAATTCAACAACAACAAATTACAGAGAAATGGCCTCCGTGCTCAGTGGGAATGTGGCAGTATTCTGAATGGCCTATATTCTAGAGAAAGCATTCTGGGGTTTGAAGCCAGATGTATTGATAGCCATACTTTGAAACTGACATCTGCCATACTCGATTCTATAACTGAAATCTGGACCCTGGAAGGATTCTTTTCCCAAGAGAACTGGAGTAATACAAAGCTTGGAGATCAGGTGTGCTACATGCTCATACACAGTGGGTGCCCAGTGTATATTCTCAGCTCAGATTTGGGGCTAGGCCTGAGAAAATAGAAATGGTCTTTTGCTACTCAGATGGCTACTGAACTTCTCAGCAGCACATCTTACCTGGCAAAGGAACAGATCTTGTTAACAGATCTTGTTAGAGCAAGCAGAAGAGTCAAGGTAAAAGCCCTGTCCATCAGAATCTTCCTGATGATCCCAGGACTTCTCATGGGATCCTTTCTTAAGATCGAATTTAGACAGTTCAATCCTGTCCAGAAATGACCAGTAATGAAAACCAATGCCAAACAGGGGACTTGGACTCTCTCTCTCTCTCTCTCTCTCTCTCTCTCTCTCTCTCTCTCTCTCTCTCTCTCCTCTGTTCTTTACTTGTGTGAGGAGGAAAATCTCTGTACAGATCCAGCTAGGCCAGGCTCTCATTATGCCCAGGACCCAACACACTCTCTAAACAAATTTTGGACTTCAAAGATGAACAATGATTCGCAGCAACCAGTTGAAAATATTTGAAACACAAGGATTTTACATAATAACCCTAATTCTGACGCACAAATTTCAGTGAGAAAACTCATTTATTTTAGAGGCCAATTCATGATCTTTGTGAGTAATTCCGTGTTAGTTCCCTGTAAGGTGTGATGAACACTGAACAGATGGGGTATCCTGGACAGGTCAGCCGCTGTGGCATGGCCCCTGAAGTCAGTTTTTTTTTCTATGTGGTCTACAGAGGACTTTTCTCGAAGACCCAGACTTCCCCCTGCCTCTCTAAGTGGAAAACAGAATGAAAAGCAAGACAAACAGGCCAAACTGAACCCTGTCTCAAGATCCTACTCACGAGGAAAGCCCGACAAAGGGTGTCTTCAAAAGAGAGAGATGAAAGAGGGCTTGGCTTTTTGCTGGCATCTGAACCTCAATTTGCTGAATTGCCATGTGCCTTGGAGCAGGGCATGAGAAGCTCTTTGATGGCCACAGAACAGCGGCACCTCTGTCAGAGCCCCCCCATGACTTGTGTGGTACAGCAGTAAAAAGAGAGAAGTGCAGATGTGAGGGAAAGATCACAGCAGAAAACCCCTTGAATGCCACTGTAGCCGTCCCCAGAACAAAGAAAGGAAGGAAGGAAGAAAGGAAGGAAGGAAGGAAGGAAGGAAGGAAGGAAGGAAGGAAGGAAGAAAGAAAGAAAGGAAGAAAGGAAGAAAGGAAGAAAGTTAGAAAGGAAGAAAGAAGAACACAAAAGAAGAGTGGCAGGACCAAGAAAAGAGAGGAATCCTCATAGGGCACCTGTTGTCTTGGGGAGCTGGGGGAGGGCTAACATTCTTTCTTGATTGTGGAACTGAATGAGCTGCATAAAAATTGCTCCAGGGGTAGCAAACACCTTCCTCCGATGGCCTCATGGGAAGAGGAGTATGGAAACTAATTTACATATCACAATTTTCAAATTAACACTTCAACAGTGCTTCCCATGTACCAGGTACTCTTCCCATGTACTCTGCTAAACTTGGTAAGAAATGTCAGTAGGGTATGTGACATCTTTGTCTCTAGCAGTGACTCCTCCGATTGTCCCCAGCTCCATCCTTCCTTCACATTAGAAACTAACATTTTTCAGCTTCCACTGGCCGAATAGTGGAGTTCAGCTCATGAAACAACACTCAGAGAACTTTCCACAGGGGAGGCTGGGGTCCCAAAGAGCATTTGAGGAGCTCTAAGAACCCAGAGTATCTCTTGCCTTGAGCTTTTATTCAGAAAAACTACATGCAAAGAGACTATGTTTACAAGGAATATATGGTTCTATTTAATAGATCATCAGGGAGAGCAGAGACAAGGATGTATGGATAGAAAAGTATATGGGAACATAACAAGGCTTTCCATCTTAAGAAATAGCACATTGCAGCTTCCTGAGCTGGAAAGCCTCTACAGACTCTTTTCTTCTGTCCTTAGTGTGTCAAGGGTCAGGATGCTCTGAGATGCAGAATGGATTCCCCGCACAGACAAGGCTAACATCTTACTGGGTTACACCTTACTATGTATCAGATACTTCTCGCATTGTCTTCCACACTCAGTCATGTCAGTCCCTTCAATAACCCTGCTGTGGGCCTAGTTTTGAATTTACATTTTTGAAAGAAACATAAGTCTTGTTCATCTTGTCCTCAAAGCTGGTGTTGTGGCCCATCATTACCTCCAGTCTTGGACCAACAAGGCAAGGAATATATCATTGGCACTTTTGCGCTCTTGGCAAATAGGGAACTCCAGAGTCAGAATTTCATCCAAACCATGGTGTATCTAGGTGTATGTTCTGGGATATCTAGGGACTCAGCATTGCATCATTGAATATTAGTTTACATTCTCCAAAACACCCCTGAGATTCCCAGAATTAGGATTCCAACATCCTGGCTCCAATTCCCTTCAAACTTCTCTCACTAATGCAACTGCTGACTGGAAAATGATCCATATCCCCACAGACCAAACTGATCTGGATGAAACTCTTTTCTCAGGTGACTCTACATTGTGACAAATTGACCATCCAAATTAAGCATCATATACACTTAACTTCATTCAGAATTATCAGAGATCTTTATCAACTGTTTCCAAATAATAGACAGATGCTGGGTTTTCTTCAGCTTTTATAGTCCTCTATTTGACCCTAATCAACTGACTGATTTCCTCTGAGGTGTACATTTATTTGTGTAAAAGCTGCAACAGCACAGACTGTGCATTGATTGTGCCCTATTGTAACAGACAGTGAGAGGCACACAAGAACACAGAGGTGTCCAGTCCCTAAGGGGCTCCCATACCACAGAGAAGGCAGCTATGTCTACAAGGAAACTCAGAAGGGCGTCTGTACAGCAATTTAATCCAAGATCATTAAACACACAAACCACAGGAACAGCATCTGAACAACTATGGAGTCCAAAGATCTCTTTCTAACTCCCTCAGCTGAGTAATAATCAAATGACCATTTACCAAATGATTTGAAATTGCAGAATCCCCTGATCGGCCTTCAGAATTAATGCTCGAGATAATGAATGCCCAGCACCTTCAGAGATTTAATTACTGAAAGGACTTACTTTCGGAAAGAGCAGCTAGACAAACTCAGAGAGTGAGGAAGAATATTAATGAGGTGGATCTTGAGATGTCCTAGCATCCAGACTCCATCTTCAGGCAAGACATCCATTTTATAAGGACTTCTGGGAGAGAAACTGGCACCCTTCTTTAGTGACAGTTCTGGGTACTTCAGATGGATCTGCAGTGGTAGTTCTTAAAATATGACCTTCCTTCATGGCCCCTAGGGTCACTCATGGCAATCACAAAAAAAAGAGTGTGTGTTTACCTTCCATCTGGGGACCCTGAAAGCCTGCAGGTATTCTGACTCTGCACCTGGAGGGACAGAAGAGGATGGGGACCAAAGCCAGGATGAAGGGCCATCATGTTTTCAGGAGATGTTCTAGAGTTGAGTGTCGAGGGCAGGCAGTAGTAACTGTATCTTAACAATATGTAATAACTAACATTTGTTTATGACACTTAGCCATTTAATTTCATTGCGTAACACTGTGTGGTTTCCACAGCGCATTGGAGTCATAGGTCTTGTAATGGAGATTATTGTATTTACTGTGTCACATGGAAAATGAAACTCAGAAGTTTGAGGTTACTAAATGCTGGAACTGGGATGGCCATTACTATTCCACCTCCTATGAACAGCAGCCATGATAACAGATGTGTATTTGCACACAATTTTTCACACAGCCTTCCTAAGGATCCAGCAAGGGAGTTTATCTCTAACCCTAATCCCTGCCCCTTCTTAATAGAAGGTAAAGCTGGAATTCAGAAAGATTATTGAGTAATTTCCCTCTGGTCTCACAGGTGAAATGATGAAATGGAATTCAACCTAGGTCATTTGAGACTTAAACCTGTGTTTTTATGCTTATTCATAGTTTAGAAAATAACCACAATTTATTTCAGAAGAATTCTAAACCCTAACAAATTCTCACCGAGGTATTCCTGGCATGCATTGCAATGTGCCCAGACAGTAGCAGACCCCACATCTCACTTGGAGTGCTGCTGCAGGCTTGGGAAGCTGGGGGAAGGGGCTTACAAGCACCTGGTCAGCCTTGGCTGCATAGTGAGACTCTGTCTCAAAAGTAAGAAAAAAAAAAGATATCCTCTGCACCTCAGCCCTGTCTCCCAGTGTCTAAGACTCTGACATCTTTGTTCTGAGCTTGGTTCCCCCTCCTCCCCCAAGAGTCCCAGCATCCCCTTCCTTCCTCATGCATTAAGACTGTGAAAAGTTCACAGTGTCTTTCTCCTCCAACAGAATGGACTCGAAGAAACTAACTGTGCCTGGACAATAGTGTTCTTACCCTAACAAGATCCTGATAGTAAATACAGCGGCCATTGGTATCTTGCCAAAATGTTTTCCTACCCAATTCCTTAAGATTTGTAGAAGTTGAGTCTCTTCCTGGTCTTCATGCCAGAAGAGACATGGAAACACTAAGTACCTGCCTAAGTCACAAGGAAGTTAGAAGTTCATTTGTTCTGCAACCCATGGCTAAAAGGTCAACGCAACAAGTGCTCTGGGAAGGTCCACTATGGGGTTGCTGTGTAAGTCCCTGGATTAGATCCTTAACATAGCAAGAAGAAAGAGGAGGAGGAAGAGAAGGAGAGGGAAGATGGAGAGAGAGAGAGAGAGAGAGAGAGAGAGAGAGAGAGAGAGAGAGAGAGGAAGGGAAGGAGGGAGGGAGAGCTACTATGATTTAGGTTTTGTGTTTAGTTCTATAAGTCTCACAAGAAGATTCTTATTCTTTTAGGAAATGGTTCCTGAGTATCCAGGCACTAGGTCCTGCCACAAGCATGAAAAACAACAACAGAAAAGATGCCACTGCTTTCATGAAGTTGAGGAAAGAGAGATGGTGGCCTGTGTACAAGGAAATAAACTGTATGCTGTATGGTGTGGCAGACGTAGATAAGTTTGTGGAGACAGCAAGTCAAGGTAATGGGAATGGTTGGCATGGGGATGGGAGGAGGCATTCTACTTTATGTAGGATGATAACCTGAATACAGACAGAGACTGTAGGAGAGGGGCATCCCAGGCAAAACAGAGCAGCACAGAAGCTCCAGGGTAGCCATAGCCAGCATTCCCTCCAATAACAGAAGGCCACTGTGGTGGGGGTAAGATGGGGGGGGGGATATTCCTAGAAGATAAAGGCAATGTGGAAGGCTAGATTCCATTTGGCTTTGTAGACCTTACAAGGAGTTAGTCTTAACTTGGAGCAGCCTGAATTCAGGTATTTGGATGAAGAAATATGACTTAACTCACATCTCAAGTATTAGCCCGATGAAGCCAGCAGGTACCTGGCATTTCACTGTCTCATGCTCCATCCATCCAAACCCATCATTTTTCAGAGCCAGCCTAACCTGGTTTGCTCAATAATGTCCAGCCATAAGGCAAGGCAGGCAGGAAAAAGAGAATTTGTATTTAGAGCCTGAAAAATCTGGACTCCTAATTACAAAGACCAGAGCTACAACAATATCCAACTGTGGTTTCACTGTGTGTTAGTGTCTAGACATATCCAATAGCGCTCTTGCCTTGCAGCTGCATCCTCAAACCTAGTTTGTCCTTTATTTATCAGTGGCTCCTTTTTATATAGTCATTATGGAGTGACCCATCTTCTATTTTCAGCCTTCCCCTACTAAACTTTATGGCTCATTTATGGCCACTCACACACTAGCCAAGATGTTCATCTAAGCTGCCCAGTTTCTGAAGCGGTCTTTGGGAGGCTAACCTGAAGGCATTTGGAAGTCAACAAGTAGAGAGAGCATACAAGTCAGCACAAGAACTCAAGGGATCTTCAAAAATCTCTGTTGACGAGAGACCGTCATCATTGTTTTCCTGTTCTTCTCAACAAGAGGTGGGTCTGTTTCTCCTTTAGTAGATCTAGGTTGGACTGACCCCTGCTTTGGCTGCTAGAACGTGTGAAATGACCGGGTCCATCTGTCTTCACTGTCTAGATCTTTCTCTTTCAAAGTCTTATAACAAATGGAAACAAGGTTCAAATTAAATGGCCGAATAGTGAGAGGCATTGGAGAAGGACCCTCAGAGGACAAGATGTCTCTTGCACCACCCAGCTTAATTCAGCCACCTGAGTGGCCTTGGCTGTACCAGGCAGACAGAAGAATCATACAGATGATCCAAGCCAGCCCACAGGATTGTGAAAAAACACATCAGTGTGGCCGTAGAATGCTAAGTGTTTGGGAGGCTGGCTACATAGCAATAGAAAAGAATGCCATCCTTTATGTGGGTGCTCTCAGAAGAAATGGGGGGACAGTGAGGCTGGTTTAGCAAACTCATTGAAGGTGGCCTCTTAGTTATTAGTATTTTCTCTCACATATTACAAAGCCAACATTCTCAGATCAGAACTCAATGAAGGAATTGTCTGGTAAATTAGCTAAAATTAAAGTTTCATAACCCTCTCCTTATCAATTTGGGTATAATAGGTCTGAGATGGGGTTAGAAACCTGTCCTCTTGCAACTCTCTAAGTAATTTTGATGAACATCCATGCATCAGAATTTTTACCTATGAATTACTTGAGGACAGGAAGTAGTTTCATCCATATACCTTTTGGGCCAGATATGGTCTCTGGTACACATAAGGGTAAAATTCATGGTCAACAGATCAACAAATAAGTGGATGGATGGATGGATGGATGGATGGATGGATGGATGGATGGATGGATGAACTGAAAAAGAACAGGGCCATTTAGAACAACTGTGGTATCATAAAGCCTGCTCTATGAGAAGGCCCCTCACCCACTTTTGCAGCCACTGTGTCCATGGCAACACTATCACACATGTCTCCTTCTTCCTCTTCTTGGTTATGTACTTAGAAATCCTAGAAAGGCAGAAGGAACATGGAGACAGAGTCAGGAAAGGGACTATGGGTATGCAGAATTAAAAACAGAGCAACTTTGACACCATCCATGGGCTATTTGCCTCTCTAAATCAGTCCTGAAAACTAAAAACTGAAAGTCCCATTTTCTCTCCTTCCTAGGGAAGAGGTTTAAATTCAGGAGCAGGGAGAGTTCAGGGATCCTGGAGAGGAAACTCTGTGTAAGGGCTTCAAGACACGAATTTTAAAAACCTGGGCACCTGTAAAGTTTCCTCTCCTCCTCAGGCTCTCAATTTTCCCCTGAACACAAAATACTGAAAAGAAAGTAAAGATCCGGAGAACCTATCCCAAAGCATTTCCTCAACTAATTCATTCAGATCCACGCCTACTCAGAACACACTGTGGCTGTGCTCTCCCTGCCTGCTGTATTCATCAAATGACACGGCAAGCCTGCTAGGTACAAGGAGCAAACACACCCAGAGGAGCCACGCTAAAAAGCAGCAAGAATGAAGCCAAAGGACCAGGTTGAAACACTTTTTATGGGAAATTTTAAATGCTGAACTAAAAGGGTAACTGCAGGCGACCAGTTTTGCAAGCCTCTAGAATTACAGAAATCTGCTCAAAATTGGTACTAAGTTCCAAAATCTGCATGTGATAAGATGAGTCATGCATGCTTATGGTGGGAAAGGAGGACCTAAGGGTTCGTAAAGAGAAAAATCTTCATAAACCCACCGTCTAAAATTAACCACTTCTAACACTGTGGGATGGACACCTCTGGATTATTCCATGTACAAGCACTGTGCCTATATTCCTTCCTCTGAGAAAATCTGAACCAGTTTCCCACAGGTTAGTGTAGATGCACGTGTTTATCAATAATGATTGGACAGTAATTTAAATTTCTTCTTCTTTTCATTTTTTTTAATTCTTTTTTTTTTCTAGACAGGATTTCATTGGGTAGCCCTGGCTGTCTTCAAACTCACTCTGTAAACCAGGTTAGCCTCAAACTCAGAGACCCACCTGCCTCTGTCTCCTGGGGGCTGAGATTAAAGATGTGTACCACTACACCCAGCTCAAAATACCTTCTTCTTTAAGAGATATAATTTTGTTATTGCTCCAGATACACATGCATACACATGTCCGTATACACAGGCATATGCACATACAAACACACTTGCACATACATGCATACACACACACATTCATATATATATATACATACATATGAGCATGTACATGTAAATGAAAACACATAAACACATGAACACACTTTTTTAAGATGACTTTTTTTATTAGTAACATATCTGGGTCAAAACTTTTAATAAAATATTGCCAACCCTTGAAAAAATTTTAGAAAATTTGAACTCAATTTTCTCACTAGCTGTGTGTGAGTAGCTATTTCCCCACATTCTTGCCATTCTAGTATAATTTTCTGTCTTAATCTTTGCTTAAGAGGGGCTGGAGAGATGGCTCAGTGGTTAAGAGCCTGTGCTGCTCCTGCAGAGGACCCAAGTTCAATTCCCAGCACCAACACGGTGGCCGATAAGGATTTATAACTCCTGTTCCAGGGAATCTGATGCTGGCATCAGGCACACATGTGGAGCACATACATACATACAAACAAAATATTCATACCCACAAATAGAAATGAGTCCATCTTTTCTGTGAGAGGCCTTTCCTGGGCTGTCACTGTCATTTATGTTTATAGCATAGCCAGTTCTGAACTAGTTCAGATCTGCACTTTCTATAGTCCCTGTGTAAGGAACTTGAGTACTCGCTTGCTCAGGCTAGACCTTGGTTTGCTCCTGTATGAAATAGAGATCATAACAACACTTTAAAGCCAAGCCCAGTTGTGTAACCCCAACTACCCAGGAGGCTAAAGCAAGAGGATCATCAGTTCAAGGCTAGCCTGGGCAATTTAATGAGCACCTGTCTCAAAAGTAAAAGTAAAAAAAAAAAAAAAAAAGAAAGAAAGAAGGAGGAGGTGGAGAAGGAGAAGGAGGAGGAGAAGAAGAAGAGGAAGAAGAAGAAGAGGAAGAAGAAGAGGAGGAGAAGGAGGAGGAGGAAGAGGAGAAGGAGGAAGAGCTGATGGTTAGGGAGATAGTTCTAGTTCTTTCAGTAACCTGCTTGCTGCACAAGAATGAGGACCAGAATTTGATTCCTAGAACCCACATAAAAATCCAGGCACACTGTGGTGCAGTTATAATTCCAATCCTCGGGAGGTGTAGACTAGTAGATCCTGGGGCTCCATGGTGGCCAGCCTAGCCTAACTGACAACCCCAGGTCACAGTGAGAGACCCTGTCTCAACAAGGTACATATGTCCTGAGGAATGACAACCAAGATTGACTTTGGTCTACATACACACACACACACACACACACACACACACACACACACACACACAGAGTGCACATGAATGCTATAAAGGTTCTCTAAAGGAACATAACTTATAGAATGACTAGATATTTTAAAAGGGAGTTTATTCGATTGGCTTACAAGATCTGGTCCAGGTAGTCTAGCAATGACTGTCTCACACTGGAGGGGTCAAGAATGCAGTAGTTGTTTTAGTTGTTTTTTCCCATTAGTCTGGGTGTCTTAGCAGGCCCATTCTGGCACTGGAGACTTGGGGATTCTTAGAGAGCTGCTGGCCTTTAGTCTATGCTAGAGTACACTGCAGGGGGTGATCAGGGATGCATCGTCTGCTGAGAACAGAGAAGCTTCTTCCGCAGGTGAGATAAACCCTTCAGAATTTACGAGTTCAAAGTCCTCAGCCTCATTTGGCTCTTCCTATCACACATGTCCACCCCAAGTTACAGGATCTCACTCCCTACTTATCAGTGCCCTTACTTTAATTGCTAACACCCTCCAAGGCATAGATTTGAATTTTTGCTGTAGATTAGTCAATTTTGTAATGAAGACTTGGGTTTGATATTCAGCAACTTGCATTCTGTTGCTGCTGAAGAGAATATTCTCTTCCAGGGCATACTTAGAAACTGGCATATTTATCCCAGTGGTTCCCAATCTATGGGTTGTGACCCCCATAGGGGTTGCATATCAGATATTCTGCATATCAGATATTTACAGTGTAATTCATAACAGCAGCAAAATTACAGTTACAAAGTAGCAATGAAATAATTTTATGATTAGGGATCACACAACATGAGGACTGCCTTAAAGGGTCACAGCATTATGAAGGTTGAGAACCACATCTTTAGACTGTTTATGCAAATCTGGAGCCAGTTAATTTTATCACTGAGCTCATGATTTTCCTTCATTAGTTCATCCAGAGATACTAGAAGCAACCAGCCTGGATCCTTGTTTTGTTCACTTTTCCATAAATTGTTAAAAGTTTTTTTTTTTTTAAGAGTACTAAATTTCATGCTCCACACAAGAGGTGAATTGGGAGTATCAGATCCATTTGTCTTGATAAGCCCATCAAAGGTTTATAACATGGCTTTCAGTATTCAACATCCTAGCAGGGGAGTCTTCAGTAACTATAGATTTCCTTGAGTTGAAGAGACAGCTCCAGATACCACCAAGCTCACCATAAAAATTAATCCTTACAGTTCTGTGTCAGGTCCAAAGGAAACTCCATTTCCCCCAATTCCAAAATCTCCAGAAATGTGCTCAACCTGGACTGTAGGAGGATTTCTGGCAGTTAGACAAAGGCCAGCATTCTTCAGGAACTTGTAAAGCCAGTTCCCCTCTACTAAAAGAAGTCCTTTCCCTTATCACTGGCAGAGGGGACAAATGGCCGTCTGTGGTGGCTATTAGTATACCCAAGTGCATGCTGGCCTCCAGGGTCCCTCAGTATCACAAGTACCTGTTACACACTTCCTAGGATGTTAAAACACCCTAGCCCTTCTCCCCTCCTCCCCTACCCTAAACTCCCTCCATCATGAGGGCTTCCCTCCCCACAGCTGCTCATTCTCCTTATAGTCCTGCTAATTTTGATATGCTCACTTACTCTCTGTTTCCTTTCTTCCCTGACCCCTCTCTGGTCTGGCTTCTCTCAAGGCCAGTCTGCTGGCCATGTTCAGTCTATTTCTTTCTCTCTCTGCTCTGGACTCTTCCAGGTGTCTCTGCCTTTTCTTTCTCTCATATCTACAATCAAAACCTTCCCCTTAACCATATCATGCAGAGTCGTATCATCAGTTTATGCATTCTGTTTCTCTAGAACCACGGGGGTATTAGTTACTTCTCCACTGCTGTGATAGAACACCATGACCAAGGCAACCTACAGAAGGAAGGTTTACTTGGGCAAAGGGCTCCAGAGGGATATGAGTCCCTCGTGACATCAAGCAGCAGGTGTGACATCAGTAGAAAACACATTGTTAATCACAAGCCACAAAGCAAAGAGAGCAAACGGGAAAGAGGCTGAGGCTACGACTCTCAAGGCCCCTCCTCAGTGATACACTTCCTCCAGCCAGGCTGTCCCACCTCCCAAATGGTGCCACCAACTAGAAAACAAGTGTTCAAATACCTGAGCCCATGGGGGACATTCCTCATTTGAATCACTACACAATACCTGCAAACACATGCTTACACACACACACACACACACACACACACACACACACACACACAAAATTTGGGGATATAGCTTTATAGCTTAGAGTTAGAGTGCTTACCTAATATGTGAGAGGCCCAGGATTCAATCTGCAGTATGGCAATTAATAAATAATAATAAATACTTGCTTTAGAATTATATATAAAACCCTATTGCATTCTGATAACAGTGTCTGGTATATAATAAGCTTATTATCAATACTAGATTTGTGATTTCTGTAGATTCACTGTCATTCTGAATTGCTAACCTCATTTTGGAGCTAATTTTTCTTAGTCCTTACACTCAGAAAGTCTATTTCCTTCCTTATTATTACATGTTTTAGTATTATTAGGCTTTCCACTTTTACATTTAAAGTTTCAATTCAAAGCTAAGGAATTTGCCTTCATTTTTGTCCCAATAGTGTTTCTACCACACTGATATGTGGCATGTCTTAAGAACTAGACAGTGGTTCTCATTGGGTCCAAAGGAAACTCCATTTCCCCAAATTCATAAAGGTGGAAGGGACAAACTGCTGTCTGTGGTGCCGAGCAACACACAGAAAGGCATGCTGGCCCCCAGGTTCCCTCAGTATCACAAGTACCTGTTACATGTTTTAAAATCCATGCTGGGTGGTCCAGAAGGTACCTGGACTGGTCTACTCTGGTGACCGGTCTAGCGAATAACCTAGCTGCCATCATAGAGCCTTAGTCTAGTGATTGGTGGAAGCAGATGCAGAGATCCACGGCCAAGCACCAGCCTGAGCTCTGGGAATCCAACTGATGAGAGAGAGGAGAGATTCTGCCAGCAGGAGACGTCGAGATCATGACGGGAGGATGTGCAGAGATGACAGACCACACTAGTGGAAGCCCATGAACTGTGGACTGGTGGCTGTGGAGCCCCCATGGAATTGGACTAGGCCCTCTGGATATGGAAGACAGTTGTTTGGCTCAAACTGTTTGGGGGGCACCCAGGCAGGGAGATTGGGATCTGTCCCTGGTGCATGGGCAGGCTTCTGGAACCCGGTACCTGTGGTGTGACACCTTGCACAGCCTTGGTGCAGTGGAAAGGGGCTTGGACCTGCCTAGGCTCAGTGTGCCGGGCTCTGCTGACTCCCCATGGGAGACCTTAATTTGGGGGATGTGGGGATGCGGAGTGGCTTGGGAGAGAGGGCTAGGGAGTGGGAAGAGGCAGGAGGGGGAATCTGTGGGTGGTATATGGAGTAAGTAGAAAATTTCTTAATAAAGAAAAATGGAAAAAAAAGAAAGACAAAAAAAAATCCATGCTGGCCTCCTAGCCAGTCTCACCTCCTCTCCTGCCCAAAACTTTCCATGGGCTTACTTCCCATCAGCTACTCAATCTCCTTATGACCCTGCTATTTCAGAAACGCTCTCTCTGTGTCCATCCTCCCCATCTCTCTGCTCTTCCATGTTTCTGCTTCTCTCCTGGCCAGGTCCAGTCTGCTGGCCATGGTCGGTCTTTGTCTCAGTCTTTACTTTCTCCCTCTGCTCTGGACTTTTCCTGATGCCTCACGCTGTTCTCTCTCTCTCTCTCTCTCTCTCTCTCTCTCTCTCTCTCTCTCTCTCTCTCATATCTACAATAAAATGTTCCCCTTAACCATACCACGGAGGGTCATCTTGTCAGTTTATATACTTCGGGCTTGCATTTCTCTTCCATCAGCCATCCACCTATCCTTATGCAAGTCAGTCAGTGTTGATGGTTACAGGCCACTCCCTAGTGCATTACAGTATCTCAAAGAAAATTTCACATCATCCTTCTTGGGTAAAGCTGTATATTATACACTATTGTTTTTGTTTTTTTATTATTATTTTGAACTAGAAAGACAGAAATTGTATGCAGTTTTCTGTCTCTGGCCAGTGCTGTGATGAGCCACACAGGTTTTCGTCCCAGAACACACACTTGTTCCCCAGATGCTGGCTGTACTGCCAGGATATTGCTGCAGCTGTACACTTGGCTGGGGAAGAGCACCTCCCCTGGATCAGGCCTCCTTCCAGAAACAGCATGCATTTGATGATTGCCTGCGGGTGAGGGGCCACAACAGCCAGCCCTCTGTCCCAGCTCAGTGAAGTTCTCAGGATCTGAGCTAGCAACAGAACTTCCCATGAGCAAAGGGGAGCCCTCTTCCAACTGCTGTGCAGGCCCTTTCAGCTTGTACAAGCCAACATACCCCTTCCCCAGTCCACAGGAGTTTGAACCCAAAGCCCTGCAAGGAAACTGTAGACCAGTCAGGCTCAAGGAAATTCCAACTCAAGCAAAACCATCAGTGTTCAGATAACTATAATCAAGCTAACGATTATTTTTGCTAAAACTATGTTATTGCAGTGTTTTTTGTTCTCCTTTTGTTTCCATTTTTCAATATTCCCAAAAATAGTTTGGAATGATATATATATATATATATATATATATATATATATATATATGTGTATGTATATGTATATATATGTGTTGTGTCTTAGAATTTCTCTTCTTTAAATTTATCCTAAGTATTTTGCATTTGTCATTGATATCTGTGTGTGTGTTTGTGAGAGAGAAAGAGAAAGAGAGAGAGAGAGATTTGGTGTTTTTATTAACCTGCAGTAAAAAGTGAGTTTACAATCTCAGACTGTCTTGTAGAAGAAACCCCTTCTTTTTGTGAGGCTTCAAAGTCTGGAACTAGACAGTGAGAGTGGGTTCCACAAAAGCACACTTCAGGTCACTTTGCACACACCTCAAGAACAAGGGTGTCCTGTGTCCTGTGTCCCAGCACATCTCCAAAAAGGATACAGAGGGACTCTCTTTAAGAATTCATTCTCATGACAGCTGAAATTGGAAGCCCACAGGAGGATCTAAATGACTCTTTCAGGGGCATGATCACTGGAGTCATGTCCAGCCATGTGCAGGTATATGCTGGATAATCTTCAGTGATCCAAGATCCCACAGGCAGGCTGCAGTGAGGCCTCATGCTATTCTAAAGTTCTCTCTTTCTATTCCGCTCAGCAGAGCCCTGCAAGCCACTGTTCCCATGAAAACTTTGACTTTCCCTTATCTGAGATACTGCAAAGACAGACAAATACACTAAAAAAAAACTGATTAGGAAAAAAACTCTTAATGGGGGCATAGGTTTGATTCAAAGCAATATGACTACTTGAAATATGAATTAAGCTGTACCACTAGCTATGATGACCTGGAATGAACTCACAAAATAAGAGCAAAAGAAATATAGATCTCAACATACTGAAACTAAGGAATTTACCTAAAACTTAGAGGAATTGGTAAATGGCATCTCAAAACAACAGCCCAACTCACTACCTGCTCTCTGTATAGCGCTTTATTGGAACACAGCTAAGACACCATGTCACAGGTGCTTTTGTGTTATAGGAAGAACGCCACAGCTCTCAGAGAAACCTATGGCCTGTATACCTAATCTATTTACTAACTGGCCCATTGCAAAGGACAAGCAATCAGCAACCCCAAGATCAAAAGCAAAACAATGAGAATAATCTAGTGGTTAAGACATGAATTTTAGTTCCATCCATTTGCCTGCAAATTTCATGATGTCATTGGTTTTTACTGCTGAGCAGTACTTCATTGTGTATATGTACCACATTTTCTTTATCCATTCTTTGGTTGATGGGCATCTAGGTTGCTTCCAGGTTCTGGCTATTATGAATAAAGCTGCTATGAACATAGTTGAACAAGTGTTCTTGTGGTATGAGTGAGCATCCTTTGGGTATATGCCCAAGAGTGGTATCCTTGGGTCTTGAGGTAGACTGATTCCCAATTTCCTGAGAAACCACCATATTGATTTCCAAAGTGGCTGTATAAGTTTGCACTCCCACCAACAGTGGAGGAGTGTTCCCCTTGTTCCACATCCTCTCCAACATAAGCTGTCTTCAGTGTTATTGATCTTAGCCATTCTGACAGGTGTAAGATGGTATCTCAGAGTTGTTTTGATTTGCATTTCCCTGATGACTAAGGATGCTGAGAAATTCCTTAAATGTCTTTCAGCCATTTTGGGTTCTTCTGTTGAGAATTCTGTTTAGATCTGTGGCCCATTTTTTAATTGGATTGTTTGGCATTTTGATGTCTAGTTTCTCAAGTTCTTTATATAATTTAAAGATCAGCCCTCTGTCAGATGTGGAGTTGGTGAAAAATCTTTTCCAATTCTGTAGGCTGTCATTTTGTCTTATTTACTGTGTCTTTTGCTTTACAGAAGCTTCTCAGTTTCATCCTGAGTGACGTAACTCAGACTCGGAAATACAAATATGGTAGGTATTCATTCATAAGTGGATACTATATGTAAAGCAAAAGATAATCAGACTACAACCCACAGCTCCAGAGAGCTAGGAAACAAGGAAGACCCTAAGAGGGACATACAGATCACCTTGGGAAGGGGAAACAGAGGAGATCTCCATTAGTAAATGGGGATGGGGGAAGCAATAGAGAGGAGTGGATGGGGGATGAGAGCATGAGGGAATGGGATGGTCGAGCTAGAGAAGGGATGGAGTGGAAGAACAATGAAAGATATTTTGAAAGAGGGAGACATTATGGTGATAGGGAGAACCCTGGTACTAGGGAAATTCCCAGAAATCCATAAGGATAACTCCAGATTAGACTACTAGCAATAGTGGTGAGGGTGCCTGAACTGACCAACCCTGGTAAGCAGATTGGTGAATACCCGAACTGTCATCATAGAGCCTTCATCCAGTAACTGATGGAAACAGATGCAGAGATCCACAACCAAGCACCAGGCTGAGCTCTGGTAGTCCAGTCAAAGAGAGGGAAGAGGGATTCTATGAGCAAGGGGTGTCAAGATCATGATGTGGAAATCTACAGAGACAACTGAACCAGTTCATAGGAACTCACGAACATTAGACTGACAGCTGTGGAACCTGCATGGGACTAGACTAGACCCTCTGCATATGAGAGAGAGAGAGAGAGAGAGAGAGAGAGAGAGAGAGAGAGAGAGAGAGAGAGAGAGAGAGAGAGAGAGAGATGTGTAGCTGGGTCTGTTTGAGGGGCCCCTGGCAGTGTGATCAGGATCTATCCCCAGTGCAGTGTATGAGCCGGCTTTCTGGATCCCATTACCTATGGTCAGATACTTTACTCACCCTTGATGCAGCAGGGAGGAGCTTGGTCCTGCCTCAACTGAATGTACCAAGCTTAGCTGTCCCTCCATGGGAGAACATACCCTTTTGGAAGAGGGGAGGGGGGAAGCAGGGGGAGCGGGAGGAGGGATGAGAGGGGGATCCGTGGTTGGTATGTAAAATGAATCAAAAAAATTTTTAAAAGACATGAATTTTAGAATCAGACTAAACTGCATTCTGAGTCTACTGTTTAGTTATAGTGTGATTTTAGCCAACACATATCTTTTCAGCAATCCCCTCTATTAACTGTTGGAAACAGAGATAATCACAATATTTTGGGTTACTGAATAATATAGCATTTGGCAGATTGCTTAGAGCAGAGAGCACAGTCAATCTCATAATATTTAAACTCAGTTTCTGACAGTACAGTGTGGCTAGTACTGCTATTGTTTTAAGACAGAACAATGTCAGTCTTTTGATTCATGTTTCTTGAAAACATTAAACAAAATAAAGCTGGAAGAAATAAGAAAACTTCAGTGGCTATTAATATCAAGCCATGTAAACTTCATGTCAAGGGAAATAACTGGGATAAAAAGAGATCTAATATTGATGAAAGAATCAACTTTCAACTTTTTAGAGACATATTAGCTATAAATTAAGATTTCACAAATATCACATAAGTCTGATTATACTAAAATGCTGATTGTTTATCTAAACTTCAAACACAAGTAGACATCTTGGATTTGGTCCGTCATGTCCTACCTAGATCTTCATACTCCTTCTAGAAGGAAGAATTGTTCCCCGATTGCTTGGCAGTGCTTCTTATTGGGAGAACGCTCTCAGCTATGAACATTAGCTAGAGAGAATTATCTCCCTTCTGGGGTGCCTGCATCTGCTGACTGACTACAGATAAGGAGAGGTTTGTAGAAGCCAGCCCTGGGTCCCCCTCTGTGCAGCTATCAAGTAAGTATCTTGGGTTCAGTCAGTCACCCTGTATCTGGATACTCATCCACAGCAATGGTTCTCAACCTGTGAGTCACAATCTCTTTGGGGGTTGCATATCAGATACTGACATTACAATTCGTAACAGAAGGAAAATTACAGTTATAAAGTAGAAATGAAAAAAATCTGTGGTTGGAGGTCACCACAACATGAGGAGCTGTATTAAAGGGTCACAGCGTTAGGAAGGTTGAGAACCATTGCTCTACATGGACAAAGCATCAGATTGAATTCAACTAAATAGAAATAGAAATGGAAGGAAAAGGGGAAATGGCCAACTCTGTAGTTGTATTTAGAAACTTCACACTTTTCTTTCAATACTTTACAGAAAGTAAATAAAATAAAATAAACAAGAATATAGACATGAACAAAATTAATTCATTTGGCCTAATTAACACTTATAAGAAGACACAATAGCAGGATGGTACATATTGTTTATAAAACACATGAAATATTCACCATGAGAAATCATATCCTAGGCAATAATATCAATAAGCTTAAGAAGAGGAAACAGAACTGTTAAATAAGTCATCTTTAAAGCCTTCAGAACGATCCCCAGGTCTAGATGGCTTTGCATATATTAATCCTCAGCACTCAGGAGGCTGAGCTAGAAGCCCAGGTTAGGAGCCTGGGGTTGAGGCCAGCCTGGACTACAGGGTGAGTTCCAGTTCAGCCTGGAATAGAGTGAGAACCTGCCTCAAAAGACAAAATGAAGCAAAAAAAAAAAAAACCTACAGTTAGCACCATAGTGGACTGAGAAAACTCAACACTTTTCTCCTATTGGCCATGGTTCTCCAGAGGAACATACCAACATGATCGAGGGAGGGAGGGAGGGTAGGAAGAAAGGGACAGGGAGGGAAGGGATTGGCAGGAAGAAGAAAAGAAAGAAGGTGAGAGAAAAGAGGATTTTAGTCCAAAGCTAACTAAGAACCAGAAGCAGGAGAGCAGATGGGTGATGTTCTTCTGTTCAGGCGTGGGGGGCGGGGTGTAAATTCAATGTTCCTTGGCAGTTTGATTTGGTTTTGGTTTGGTTTTTTTGGTTCTATTCAGGATCTTGATAGATTGAATGATAATCCACTCACATTGCTGAGAGCCACCGGACACCTTTAGCTTACGAATTCAAATACTACTCACTTGCAGAAACACTTTTCAGACACACCCAGAACTGATATTTCGCCAGCTATCTGGATATCCCATGTCCCAGCCAAGTTGATTCATAAAAACCAACCATCTCGTCTCTGAAGACTTTCCTCTCTCCACTCCCACCCGGCACCACGCTAGAACGTCTAGCCCCTTCAACATGACGAGAATGAAAACGCAGGGGAAAGCATAAACTGTATTCACAGATGTCAGGACAGCTCCCGAGAGTAAAGTCGGAAGGTGCTTGCTTTGCAAACACCGGGACCTGAGGGTAATCCCAAGAATCTATGTGGAAAAGCCAGACCCGGGGCTGCACATTTATAATCCTAGAGCCGGGGAGTCAGAGATGAGCAGATCCACCCACCCAGGCCAGCCTACTCAGTAAACTCTGGCCCAGCGAGAGACACTGTAAGAAACAAAATGATTAGTAATATTTTTATTACATGTCATATATTTACCATATATAAATACATATAGTAAATATACTGATGTTGTTATTCTAAGGCACCCAAGGAACAAGCCCCAAAGTTGTCCTCTCCCCACCCTTCACCTGCACACTCCTGGGCACCTGCCCACCCCTCACCTGCACACACCTGTGCACACACCAACCCCTCACCTGCACACACCTGTGTACCAGACCATCCATCACATGAATATACCTATGCACTTGCACACACCTGTGCATACACACATACACACACACACACACACACACACACACACACACACGCGCGCGCGCGCGCGCACACACACAAAGATAAATGACTCAGAAAGGAAACAAGAGACTCTGGCCCCGGGAGAATTATTCCCAGATTCCCACACTTGGCCAAAGAATGTTTGAATCTTTCAACTGGAGTTGAGATTGCTGTTTCTGAAGTACCAATGACTTCTTCTTGTCTCCCCTTTTCTCCTTCCTGGACAGGCATGCCCACGGTGGTCACTCTGTGTTTCCTGCACCATCCACTGGGTGAGGTAGCAGATGGAGAAGTGGATTTTCTCATTTCACAGGTGAGGAGGTGCTCTGCTTGAGTTGTGTTGAATATCTTTGAGAAAGGACACCTGAGGAGCCACTTCTCCTCCTCGGTCTGGTTTCATACAAGCTGATTTTTTAAAATATTAAATGCTGGGGCCTCGGGCAAGAATGAAGGTATGCTGACTGTGACCCTGTGAGAAAATTAGACATCAGAGGGCTGGCCGTGATGTCCAGCCTCCACTGTGGTAGACTCAGTGTAGCCTTTCCCCCATGGCACTGGTAAGCTGAATGAGCACACTACAGATGTGCCCCTCCGCTGCACCATGTTATAAAATCAGTAGTGGCCACTTTCACGATCTCTGATCATGTGGAGGAAGCTAATCGGTTTCTGTGATTAGCCTGTAGAGAAGCTGCCATGGACAGAGACTGAGGCCTCCAGCTAGTATCTAAGCCAAGGATCTTGATGTATCTTCTCCCTCTCAGATGACTGCTTTCCTGGGTGACATCTTACTTGCAGCATTCTGAGATCCTGAGTCCTTCTAACCCAAGGATCCCACTTCCAGTCTCTTGATCCACTGCAACTGAGATAACAGATGCTTGTTGTTTTAGGCAGCTAAGTTTAGGGTCATTTATTACACAGAAATTGATAACTGAAACATTCACCCTCTTTGCAATCCAAAGTCAGTCAAAAGCATCTCTGAAATGGAGGTGAACTGCCAAGAGCAAGGAGGAGGAGGACGCTGAGTCAATAACAAATTAGTTAGCAACAGATAAGGAAGTGAGCAAAGGTAGAAGGCTCCCTGGAAACTGTGGATAAGGATCAATCTTCCTAAAGAATCATAACACATACCTTGTATCAATCAGGCTGGAGATTTAAAACTGTTTTCTAGGGCAAAACAGTCAGATGAAAGGCGCAAGTAGTTGAACGAAAGTAAGTGGATGCCTGTCCAGCCCTCAACCTCGAGGCTAACTTAAGGCAGCAATACATTTTTGAGAATGGGGTCTTCATCACTGTCAGAGCAAGAACAGAATTCAGTTCAGTGTGACAAGCATGTGGTGGCCACTGCTTGTGAGGCAGAAGGAATGGCAGGTGATCTAAGTTAGAAAGTGGGTCAACAGTGGTTTGCTGCAGAGTGTTGACTCACCCACTGCTGCTCACACTGATAACAAACTGGTGCCCGGGCACGTATGCTAGGTCATCATGAACAGGGTTAATATGACAGAACACAGAGGCAGGACAACAAAAGAATAGATGGTGGGGATTTGGAAAAGACTCTGAAAATGACCTCAGGGTGGGGAAAGATACAAGTAAATTACCACGATCCTTAAACAGCGTTTGGGGTTGACTCTGGTATTTCTAAAGGAGAAAAGTCAAGATCATCACCATCTTCCTCAGCATCACCAGCATCACCATGTTCATTATACCATCACCAGCATCACCACCATCACCATGTTCACCATCATCACCACCATCACCATGTTCATCATACCATCACCAGCATCACCATGTTCATCATACCATCACCACCATCACCATGTTCACCATACCATCACCAGCATCACCACCATCACTATGTTCATCATACCATCACCAGCATCACCACCATCACCATGTTCATCATACCATCACCAGCATCACCATGTTCATCATACCATCACCACCATCACCATGTTCATCATACCATCACCACCATCACCATGTTCATCATACCATCACCAGCATTAAATATCCACCTGTGTGCCAGACATTCTAAATTGCTTTTATGGACTAATTTATTTAATCCTCACAATAACCCTGTGATAAAGCTGCTATTATTTCTTCTCATTTAAAAATCACCAGAGCGTGGAAGACAAGTAAATTTCTTCAAGTCACAAAGCTGCTAGCAGGCAGTTTGAGGACACAAACCAAAATGTTCTAACCCACCCTGAGCTGTTCTCCTCCCAATGAGTCCATGTGGACCCTGCACCTTCTCTCTGACCTCTTGTCCGTCAGAAGACAAGCTTGCACTTTCACCCAGCAAGGCCAAAGGTAAGAGAGGAAAACTGGGGTTAAGAGCCCTGGGTCTGTTACCTTCCTCAGCCGAATGAGGGGGAAGAGACCAGCCATGCTCAATAGTACAGCCTTGCTCACTGGCATCAGAATCCTGTCTCCCCATCCTAGGTTCCAGGAGGAAGGAGTCTCTCAGAGGGCACCTCTCCTCAGGCCACACTAGAAAATTCATTGCAGAGACCCTCTAGAATCCTGGGCTTGATGGGAGGTAGAAAGAATGCCTTGCAGATAACTGATAAAAAAGCCCTTATTCTTTAACTCCATCTTATGTAGGGTATCTTGACCAAACAGTGTTATAATAACACACAGGAGACAGTGGGTAGTAAAGCAGAACTTGTACTTGTGTGTATAAACTAGAATCAAGAATAAGTTGAAATATTGTTGCTACTGCTTATAAAGTAAGTACACTACAGAATGCTCATTTCTTTATCTTGTTCCTTCTGGATTCTTGTATAGGTGACAGCAAATGAAAGAGCTATAATTCTCAAGTCTCCTACATTGGTTATATTTTGTTCCAGGGAGCATCAGGAAAGCCTCCCACTCTGCTCCAGAAATACATTTGAGGACATCTTTACCTCCATGTTTTTGTGTAATCTTGTATTTATGTCACCCCCCCTCTTGGCCCAGGGGCATGTAGACACTGAGTTTTCTAGCTTATGTGGCTTATGCAGTCTCTCCCCAGGCAAGCTGTAACCCCAAGGTAGCCATGGACAGTGACACATGAGTGAATAAGCTTAGAGATATTCCCATAATATTTTATTTACAAGTATTGAAATTTGAAGTTCGTATATTTTCATGTGTTGGATGTTATTCTTTTGGATTTTTTCCTTTTCCACTTAAAAGTAGAAAAGCTATTCCTTTTTTGTTTGTTTAGCTTTTTTATTTTTTAAATTTATTCATTTACTTTACATCATGGTCTCAGTTTCCCCTCCCTCCTCTCCCCCACTCCCTTTTTTCCCCACCCCCAATACACTCCTCCTCTGTTTCTGTTTAGGAAAGGGCAGGTCTCCCATGAGTATAACAAAACACGGCATATCAAGTTGCAGTAAGACTAAGCACCTCCCCATGTATTAAGGCTGGACAAGGCGACCCAGTATGAGGAGTAGGCTCCCAAAAGTCAGTAGAGACAGAGGCAGCCCCTGTTCCCACTGTTAGGAGTCTCACAAGAAGACCAAGCTATTGGATTGTAACATATGTGGAGAGGGCCTAGGCCAGGCCCATGCTAGCACTCTGGTTGGCAGTTCAGTCTCTGTGAGCCCAGGTTAGTTGAGTTTTCTCGTGGTGTCCTTGACCCCTCTGGCTCCTACAATCCTTTCTTCCTGTCTTCTCCAGGACTCCCTAAGCTCCACCTAATGCTTGGCTGTGGGTCTACCTATGCTTCCATCAGTTGCTGGATGGCGTCTCTCTGATGTCAACTGGAATAGACACGAGTCTATACTATACTTAGTTCACAGGGCATGTGTAAAGAAGTGCTTGGATTTGCTTTCCAGGACATAACTTTCTGACACTTTCAGAAGAAGCTTCTGAAAGGCCAGTACTCTTGGGTCACCAGCACCAAGCACACTGTTCCAGAGAAGTTCAATATTTGTGTATTGAATGGTAAACCACACGTAAGCTGTAATTCTCCATCCTGAAGATCTGGGTATAGATCGCTTAGTTCTTTGTCAGTTAATTTATCTTGGCCACAAAACCCCATGTTTCTAATTACTGTACCCAGACTTCAACCTCATTTCTCTCTCTGAGCCACATCACATTTGTATTTTGCCTTTGTGGTTGGTAGCTGATTCATCTTTGCATTTACTTCTGGCTGTCTCCTCTGCCTTGAACTTCGTACTATTTAGTTTGGGCCTACTGATTGTATTCCCAAGCCCACCAGCCCCAAATTCCTCAGGCATAATCTGTTTTCTATCTCTAATTGGCATCTCCTTGCAAAACAAAAATTAGTTTTCTCTGGTGAAGTCTCACTGGGTATATTAACCACATTTCATGGAAGGTTCCATACTCAGTTGTAGATATCCAACACAAAACCAACTCACTGGTATTTTTTATGACTTCTGTGTCAGATTGCTTTGTTTGGGCAGTTTTTATTTATTGGTATTTTACTTGAATATTATGGTGCTGTGGATATCGCTCTGTATAAATAAACAATGATTGGCCAGTAGCCAGACAGGAAGTATAGGCGGGACTAACAGAGAGGAGAATTGAAGGAAGAGGAAGGCAGAGGGGGAGACTGCTGGAGCCGCCGCCAGGACAAGGAAGATGTAAGGTACCAATAAGCCACGAGCCATGTGGCAAAGTATAGATTAATAGAAATGGGCTGAATATAAGAGTAAGAGCTAGACAATGGTAGGCCTGAGCTAATGGCCAAGCAGTTTAAATAATATAAGTATCTGCATGTTTATTTTATAAGTGGGCTCCGGGACTGGTGGGACTTGGCGGGAGCTGGAGAGAAATTCTCCAGCTACATTATGATTTCTGATTTTGTGTTTTTATTGTGTGTGTGTGTGTGTGTGTGTGTGTGTGTGTGTGTGTGCATGAGTGCATGTGTGTGTGTGTGTGTGTGTGTGTGTGTGTGTGTGTTGTGTGTGTCCTGTGCTTTTTCTTTTTGTTTTTAAATTCTGGTTTGTTTGCCTGTTTGTTTTCTAAGATAGAGAGAAAGAAGGCATGAGGTTGGGTGGGTAGAGAGGTGGGCAGGATCTGAGAAGTGTTGGGAGGAGGTAAACTATGATTAGACTATATTGTATGGAAAAAGAATTTTATTTGCAGTTTAAAAAAGTAAAACAAAGATACACACATGTATACATCAGCCTAGTGAGTGTAGATTTCAGGGGTGCTCAGTACATGAAAAGAAGCCACTCTCCCCTCTCTGAACTGATATCCTTAGTTTGTGTAAGGAGACCAGATGCCACCAGCATGGCATGTGAAGGTACAACTTCAGGGAGAGGCTGTGGTCACAGGGAGAATAAAATAACAAAGTAGCTGAATACTGTGACCCAGCATGATCACAGCAATGGTATTGCCAGCCCCAGGTCACATGGCCCACTCCAAGGACACCAACATCAAACTCAGACAGATTTCTAGTGTTAATTCCTAGACTCCACTAGCTTGAGCCTGTGGTCATGGAGGCATCAGTGGAAATGAGAGCAAAATTTCAGCCCAAATCTGTTACTTCTGTGCGTTGGGACTTGAGTCCCCAGAGCTCAACCATAGTTAGCTCAGACACAAACAGCCAAGAAGGGTCAAGAGACTCATGGGAGACATCTGAGCAATCCCAGAAACACCCAGGGACAGTGCTCAGAACTATCTGAGTTCCCAAGTGGTTGCAATCACAAATGTATGCGGCTATGAAGTGACTGAACATCGACCACAGCCCATACTTGGTCTGTAGAAGCCACTTAATAAGCACCTGTTGACAAGGTGATTGAATTCCATCTACAGACATTTACTGTATCTGTGAGTTCTATATCCCAATGACCACTAAAACCATGCCTACCATCAAAATGGTATACAGTGTTTGTTGAGTAAGAGTTTTGTGCTTTTTTATTTTAATGTTTTCTATAATATGATTTATTAACTGAGAATACCATTTAAGAGGCAAGTAAATTAACAAATCAGGGGAATTCTTTTGTTCTATTTTCTGATTTATGTTTTAAAACATATGATCACTCTTCTTCCTGTCATTCCTATGAGCTACTTTCCTTTGAACCTACAGCTCCTCTGGTCTAGGAGCTTATAAATTAGAGATGCTCTCTACGGATAACAGCGCTGACGATGTTTGAATAGCCCCTTCATAGCGACTAGCGCAGGCATTTTCTTCATGTGGTTTCTCTTGTAATCCTGACAGCTTTATGAATGCCCCGGTAACTTTCAACTAAATCATCACAGAGTTTCAATTTCCCTCATTAAGCCCTGCAGACAGATCTGTAACCACATTATGCTAATAAATAACTACATCTCAGGTGGATGGTGAAAATGTTGTAAACGAATGCACACGGTAATAATGCAGGTTCCCAAGCCCAAATCAAACCTCACTTACTCATTTCCTCTCCAGTGATCAATGGCACACTAGCCAATTAAAAATGAAATTGGTAAATGGTGCTGACATGATTTCATTCTTGCTGTTTACTCTAAAAGAGAGAGAACCCTGCAATTTCACTAGCTCTGTCTCCAACAGTGCGGGAGAGTGAGCAGGACATGTGAGTGGCTCTTTTCTCAGATAGTGGAAGAAAACAGGCCCACTTTGCAGTTATTGTTGAAAGAGCTGATTTTTCATTTATGATCCTAGCCAGTCTAGGATTTAATGTCCCCATAAGGAAAGAAAGAAAGGAAAGGAAAGAATTCTGACCTCCTTGGAACATCTTTAAGAACATGTACAATATTTATTAGAATGTCTTAGGTTTGTTTAGGAAGACTTGCTTTAAAAGGTATTTCTTTATTCCATAACACTTCAGTATTTCAGAGATTCCATGGTTTCAAATGTCTTACTAGACTAGTTCAACGTGTTCCGTATTTCTGAAGAAAACAAGAGTAGCTAGCGAGAGCTGTTTGGAATGACGGAAAGTCTCAGGTGGATTACATCCCCTTGGTCAATCTAATTCTCAGTCTTGGAGTCTGTTGGGAAAGTTGTTGGTAAGATTTCAGAATACACTGTGCTTTGAAAAACAAATTTACAAACTCTCTCCTGTAAATTATATAACCCCTTTTGTTCCAAGGACTCTCGGGGACTCCTACAATTCGTCTACCCACATGAAATCCAGGAGACGGCTCTGCTATCTCTTGGACAAGTCCATCAACAAACATGTGCTGAGTCTCAGAGGGTACACCCTGTGCCAGCAGATGTACACCCTTCGTGTTGTGTCCCAGTCCTAATCCGTGGAGTCTGTGAGTGTGTAGTTACTTAGGAAAAGCTTCCTTTTCCAGTGAAAGGACCCTATGGGTAGAGCTAACGATCTCAGAGACTGACCATGATTCAGACTGAACCTTTAAGAGAAGGTTTCAGACACGGAGCCATACAGAGAAGATAACCATGCGCTAGAGAGACGGTCGTTAGGGCTATACAACATTGCTGAACCAGAGCTCCTGAAGCCAGCAGGAAGCAGAGAAAGGCGAGGGAGGATTGTCCCCCAGAGATGTCAGCAGGAATGCAGCCTTGGAAACACCTGAGTTTGAACTTTACTTTCCAATATTAGAGAAAGTGAATTTCTGTTATATAAGGAGCTTTCGTTTGTGGCAAGTTGCTATATTGTCCCTGAGAGAACTACTGGAGCCAGACATCTTGTTCACTTTCTGCTTGGAGACATGTCTATGATTTGATTCTCCTGGCTTTATTAGAATCCTTTTTGTTCCGACAAGCAGCTTCCCAACTCCAACCACCCTCCCCCCAACCATGCCCTGCCAAAAAGAAAGAAAAGAAAATCTATTCTCATATTCACTTTAACCATATCAGTACATAACGTTACCATGAGAACATAGTTAAGAATTATTGGCAATTTACTGTTGATGATTAAAATGGCTAATTGTTCCCTTTCCACTTGGGTGGCCCTTCTCGTCCTCTTATTGAGAACGAAAATGATACTATTTTGTCACAATACTTCCAGTTATTCTTTGATGCAGCAATGGCTCTGAAAGAGAAAAGAGATCCATAAAGAAGAAGGAAAAGAATACAGAGACTAATTTTGTCCAGGTCCTGGCCTTGAGCATTGAGTTCCCGTAAATGTTTTTATGGAACTGGCTGATTTCCATCTGGTTCCTTACATACCCTGTCACCCACACATTTCAACATCCCTAAAAAGACACGATAAAGACAGTAATGTGATTTCCACCTCTTAGACTGTGCATGATCAACATACTATCCCAAGGATATATTCTTACCAAAAATCAAAGCCCAGCACACATACTTCCTGGCTGGGATGGAGCAATCACTTAATCAAAGGCCTTGTAACAACTGGTTAACACGCCAGGATGTCTTCTAGTCCCAGGAAGAGGCTCAGGACATTGCACAACTGAGAACCACTAAACCACAACTTCCAAAGCTCTTAATTAGATTTCCAACTGTTATTCTAAAATTCATTAACAAGACAAAACAAAGCACTAGCTGTAAACAGGCTGTGCTCAGCCCATATTCTGTTTAAACACAACGGTATAATATCTCCCAAGATGCTCCACGGTTCTGTATTCCCCTAGGTATGTTCTCCTTACTCCCTTTTTCATCGGGAACATAGACTATGGTTTGTTATATTGTCCCTAGATGGCTTCCTCTTACACAAGATACACATTAGGAGAATAATGGAAATGAACATTGGACTGAGGAGCTTCCTAGCAGTAGAAATCAGTATACAGAAGCAGAAACAGCTTCATTATACCTCACAGATCTTAGATAGTCTTCATGCAACCAGAAACGGTCACCACTGAGTAATCCATTCCTGTACTATCTGTTTTCCCCCAGGATTTAATGGCCACCACCCAAACCTCCCAAGCTGCAGCATTGAAATCTTCCTGATCTAGAATGTGAGACTCACCTTCCAAAACATGATTTGGCTCAGTGTGGAACTCAGTCACATCAGAACTTACTATGTGTGCCTGTGACATGGAGCTGCCCGGCCTGAGCTTCACAGGCTTTCTCACTCACTCCTCTTCTCAGAAACCCCAGGCTTTGCCCAAAGGAAACACTGTTTACTTTGCAAATATACCAGAACCTTCCCATCTCCTGCAGCTTAGGCTGACTCCACCTAGAGAGCTACCTCACCTATCTGTCTGGTTACAAGTCCACCTGACCTTCACAGCCGGCCACAGGGCTTCCTCTGCCATGACGCTTCTCTTAGATACAACAGCCAAGAAGGATTTTCTGAGCCTTTCTGAGCCGTAAGTTTGATTTGTAGTTCCTCCATTGCCTTTAATTCTAACAGTTGCCTAATTCTACTAAAAGATCCATTCCCAGGTCTGCACTGCCACAGGCCTTGTGTAAGCCACAGGCTTATCTCTGTCTTTCCCCTGCCCATCCTTGATGCCAGTATCCCTGTCCCAAGGTCCCAAGCAGACTACATTCTGAGTAGGTATTTGTCAAATGGAAGAGTATGTGGAAGCGTAAATCATATGTCTGTTCTTGCAGAAACTGTTGGCTTTGATGATTAGAGAAGAATCGAACTGAACAAAAAGGATAATAAATTTTCCCTGGGACAGCATGTCACTGGTGACTTCTCACTGCGCCCTCTCTTCCTTAGGAACAAAGCAATGTGGGAAGATAGACGACTTCCCCCAGTGGCAGGTCCATGCCTGTGGGCTTCCTATGCCATGACAGGATGTGACCATCATACCCCGCCCCTGCCACTGCCTTCCCACCCTGAACCCCTTGCGGCAAAGGACAGAGCAAGGGGAGGTCTGAAAGGGAAAAAGAATCTGGTGAGCGAGGAGAGTCAAATAAGCCTACAAGATGGAAGAGAAGACTGCAGAAGCCGGGGAGTGCCTGTCACTTGGCGGCCTTTGGCCTCTTGCCATAGCTCCAGGAAAGGGTTATCACTTGAGACTGGGCCGTGTCCCCAGCCTTATCTATGACCTCCTTGCCCCTGAAGAGTTTCCCAGTTCAGACTAAGAATTCTCTTTTACCCGTAGCAAGGACCACAATGTTCACGTGATGGGATGAAGTCAACAGTCCTGGCTAAGCAGCCAGACCACAGATAGAGACCACTTTGGGCCATTTTCAACCGTGGGGATAACCACAGGGAGGAGACTCACATCCTGTGTGGGCAGCAAAGCGGAAAGCACCAAGTGGCAACAGAGTTGTTGGTGGGACTGGGGCCAAACATGAAGCACAGGTCTGGAGCCAGGTGTGGTCTTGAACTGGTACAGAGGAGAGGAAGTTTGCCCAGGAGTGAGTCCTGTGTGTGGAAGTAGAAGAGTCAGTGCAGAAGCGACTGCTGAAGAAATAAGATGGCCTCCTCATCAACATCCCAACCGTGGCTGGATAAAGGGGAAGAGGTGGAGAAGACGTCAGAGAACAAAGAAGTGCTTGCTCTGCATACAGCCAGACTGGAGAGAGCCCAGAGTGGAAGAGCTGAGGAGGTGGGCATGGCTGAGTACAGCCAGGGTTCAGGGAAGGCCAGATGTACTTGGAGGAAACAACTGTTCCTTCTAAAACAATGAGGAAATAGGCCTTGACAGCCACAGCGGACGGTGTGGCCAGAGAACAGAGTAGCTGAAGAGGGTGAAGTCAGACCACGGTATGGAACATTAGCTTAAATTGTCTCCAGGGCAGGTTGGAGAATTGGCTCCCTCAACCAGTTTGCAGAATTGCCAAGGACATTTAATAAAATGCAAGTTCCCAGCCTCCAACCAGAGGCTATAACTAAGTAGATCTTGTATAGGATCCAGGATCTATAAACAAAAGATGCTGGATAAAAAGGCAGGCTAGAAAGCAAACACAGAGAATTCAGCTGTAGTGGGAATTCCAATAATGCTCTCACTGACAGTGGCATACACTGTTGTAAACATTTTACTAATACTCTTTTCCCCCCGGCTAGTGACAAGATGAAGGCCCTTATTAACATAGACTGGCAGCATCAGGTATAACATCTAAACCCACTATCCCCCCAGAAGACATCTCTGGAAAGCCCATACGTGGAGCTAATCTGCTTCTTGAGGCAGGAGTCCTCTGCGCTATGATCCATGTATCATTGCCTTCACTCGCCTCTGTAGTCACAGTGCATTGTACAACAGTTCATGCCATCCTCTCAGTTCACAGCGCTTAACAGTTTATCTTGAATGCACCTGTGGAATGCAAGGGCAGCCCCGAACTCAGGAACGAAAGACAATGCTGGACCTCATGAAGTGGAAAAGTTACTTCTCAATGCCACAAGGGTGACATGGGAATGGCATTGTGAAGGCTGAAGGACCAGACTAGTTCCTTCCAAGAACCAAAGCACCATGTAAATATAAACTATCATTTCCTGTAATTCAACCACCCTTGTAATAACTAAACCGCTGCCAGCTCTGCATGCCGTGAACATCACAGCCACTTTGCACCTGGTCAGAGCAGGACACTGGCGTCTAAGAGCAGGGGGTTCTCGTGAGTGCTCCTGCTGTCAGCCTGCAGAGCACAAAGTAAGCAGAGCGGATTCTGGACTGCCTTCCGTTCACCTGTCCCTCCACAGCCAAGGAAGACTGTGATATGTGTCAGTCTGAACACAAACTAGAAGAGAGATGTATTGCTAGGAGGATCTCAACCTTGTCCGCTGAGACACAGAGAGAAAAATCAGCTGCCTTTGATCCCAGTGGCATTCAGGATGCCAGCCACAGCAGGAGTTAGAAAAAGGCTTGCTCATCCACTGAACATCAGCAAGACGGCAAACAAGACAAGTGAGAAGAACCATTGCCAGGTGTGGATGAGGTTTTGAATGGTTATTAGGCCAGTCTAGGACTGTTGTTTGTTACCGACAAAGCAAGATGTCTCATGAAGTCCTCCACAATCGTACACGGGCACGGAATATATTAAGGGATACAATGATACCCTTTCTCTACAACTTGATTTGTAGATTTTGTTTTTCTGCTTATAGGAACATTGATGTTAGCACTAGGTCTTTTCTGCATATAAAGTGCCTCTTTAAAATTCTCATTTGGAGTGAATAGTCCATTAGTGTTTTGTAGTATTTGGCTTTGTTCCTTGGCGTCTGGGTCGTTTGCTTCCGCACTTTGAGGAAGAGGCAGGGAAAGGGGGAGATGAAAGCCTCGTGTAGCTATGGGGAAACAGTGTATATACCACTGGGCTGCAAGAGAGGGTGGAATGGAGTGCTATAGGTACACATTCTTCTTCTGTCAAAGACAAGTCTTGAGGGAGACTCTCTGTTCCCATGGTCCCTTACCACCATTAACTAATTTGTTGGTCATTTTCTGTGTGTGAAACTTTACTTAGTTTTGGAATGCTTTGGGGATGGCTACAGAATTACTTCAGTTACTCTGAGTAGTGGATAAAACACTCAAACACCTGTTAGCAGTTGGATCAAAATACTCAAGTATCTTGGGACCTGGGGAGGTTATAGACTCAAACTAGTGCTGAGAACCCATGTCAGACATGATCAAGGTCCCTCCGAACCAACCTGGCAGTGGAATTAGCCTTTCCAAGAGCTCAGGTGCAATACCCTGTAAAGGGTGTCTTAGTTACTGTTCCATTGCTGTAATGAGACACATGACCAGAGCACCTCTTACCAAAAAAAAAAAAAAAAAAAAAAAAAAAAGAAGCATTTAATTGGGGGCTTGTTTATAATTTTAGAAGGTTAGTCCATTACAATCACAGCAGAAAGCAAACAGTCATGATGCTAGAGCAGTAGCTGAGAGCTTTACATCTTTATCTGCAGGCAGAGAGAGAGACACTGGGCCTGGTATGGACTTTTGAAATCTCAAAGCCTACCCCCACTGACACACCTCCTCTAACAAGGCCACACCTCCTAACCCTTCCCAAACAATTCCACTCCCTGGTAACTAAGCATTCAAATATAGGGATCTATGGGGGTCATTCTCATTCAAGCCACCACAGAGGGCAAACCAGTCTCTTAATCTGTCAGTTCTTTATACCAGGGCTTTTGGGAGATTGGGTGGTATCCCACTAAGAACATCTCAACATACCCACAAAACCAGTGAACCTCAATGGGACTACATGGTGAGAAACCATGCTGAAGGAGACAAGAGTTCTTAGCTCCATAGGGTGTAACATAAGCCTTGTTTCACCTCTGAGTCCTAGGAGTTCATGGGATCCCCAAGTACATGGCTAAGCTCTGGTATGTCATAGCACACCACATTCCACAGCTTTGTGGACAGATTCTAGGCTGCCACATTTGTACCAGAGCATATTTGGGGGTCACAGTAACAGAATATTATCCCTAAGCCTCAACCCAAGTATTTTCAGTTAGCATCAAAATTACTGTGCTCATGTCATATAGATTTTATATTGGGAATCAGGACAAGGATGAAGCAGTCACAGGCCATGAGGCAGCCATTGCAGAAGTAATTTCCCGACTCTATGTGGCCACCTGAACCAGTAGTAGCATCCTCTGGCTAATAGAAGTACCAAAGTCCCAGAAACCATGTAAGCACAATAAGAACAAGCCAAGCATCTTGAGGGTGAGTGCTTGACTACATTACCTCTGGAAAGTCACTTGGACCTTCCAAACATGTGACTGAGTTGGGTCCTACTGAAAAGCGTGTCCCAGCATAGGGTGGGTTTCACCAGAAAGTTCACCCAGGCACCAGAGAACAATTCCCTTAAAAAGAAGGACTTGTCTGTGTTACTACTTGTGGTCAGATTCCCAGTGACAGCAGAATGTCCAGCACCTGGTGAAAGAATAAATGAGGATGAAGCCCAGAAGAAACCTAGAAATCTACTTCTGTAAACCCTGGGTACAAAGGAAAACTTCAAGCACTGGCTGATAGAAATCAAGAGATCTCTAACTCTCCAGGAACTGAAATAAATACCATGAGATAGCCCAGCCAGGCTACCAGAGGATGCTTGCAATGGGGGAGGTAAGAAGAAAACCAGGAGACATCACTGTGGAAGCACTCATGAGCCCACAGCCCCAGAATCTAGACATCAGAGACAACTGTCAGTTGTCAATGTCATCTCCTCCTGCCACCTCTCAATAACAGGTCTCCCATTCTATAGGATTACTTACAATAGAAGTAGACACAAAGGAGCCACCTGATACAGTTTTAGAGTCAAAACTGGGTGCTAAGTGACTGCTTCTCCACCAAGATTCTTCCATTTAAGAGTAATCTCAGAATGGTCTTACTTGTATGGTAGTTGAGGTCAATAAATCCTTTCAGAGTCTAGATAGTCTGGACAGGAGTCTGGCCCAGGCCTGAATTCTAGGTCCAAGACAAGGCATTGCTTGCTTCAGAAAGCTCCTAACAGTTTACAAAGTGCTTTCACTCTGTTTTAGCATCTGGACACACTGGAAATTGCTAACACTCCTGAATGGACTTCTGAGGCAGGGGTAGGAAAAGGTTGGCCCCTTCTGGGTTCCTAAAATCCAGCCAGTCATGGGGCCTCCTCAAACCTGCCAACCACTGGGCTGTAGTCATTAGTTATTAGTCATAACCCCAAGCTCCTCTGTGTCATACTTCCCCAGATCAATACAATAATACTGCTCTAATTTAAAAGTCTTAAATTTTCTTATTCATGCTGATTGCCAGTCAATTTTTAAAGTTTATTTTTAACTTAATGATTTTTTAGAGAGATTTTCTGGTTCATTAGAGATTTTTAGTTTTATGATAGATTTAAAGAAACAAGAAAATATAATTTGCTTGATTTTCTTCTCTGGTTTACCAGTTGTCTCAGTTATTGTTCTGTTGCTATGAAGAGACACCACAACCAAGGCAACTTTCATAAAAGAAAGAATTTAATGGAGGGATTCTTTACAGTTTCAGAGGGTTAGTCCACTATCATCATGGTGGGGAGCTTGGCAGCACACAGGCAGATATGGTGCTGGAGAAGTAGTTGAGTGCTTTACATCCTGATATGCTGGCAGCAGTCAGAGAGAGATAGTGGATCTGGCATGAACTTTTGAAACCTCAAAGTCCACTCCCAGTGACACACCTCCTCCACCAAGGCCACACCTGTTCCAACATGGCAACGCCTCCCAGTCCTTCCAAACAGTTCCGCTCACTGGAAACCAAACATTCAAACATATGAACCCATGGGAGCCATTCTCATTCAAACCACCACACCAGTCTTGATTTGACAATGTTTTTCAAGGTTGACCTCCTGTAAGCTTACCTGCATTTCCACGAGTGTATAAGAGTTTTGTGAAATAAGTTGAGAATTTGAGAAAATCTGAGCAATTCCAATAGTAAATATGAAGATGAAATTAATTAGAAAGATCAAAGTCGGTCTGTTTGGAAGCCTAGGCACTGTGACCTAAGCAGGAAATTTACCTTTTCTAGACTGAATTTCTCTCTTGCTGAATAAGAAATGATGCCTGCCTACTAAGGATGAGCTGGAATTCTCAGGAATGCGCGTGAGTATGTGGTGTTCCACTAGCAGTGGCTCTCACACAGGATAAGATGGTGTGTGTGACCAAGGTGTACTAGCTGCAGGAAGGACGAAGCAAGCTCCAGTCTGGGCTGGTAGGGTGTCCCATCTCTGCTTACATTTACATAAATAACTCTCCGGAATTTCACAAAGACTGGAATGCAGGTATCAAGTCAAGATACCAGAGATTTATCTGTCTCAGAAAACTAAAAGAACCTTAAAATGAAAGAACTTATGGTAGGTAAGTAATAGCAACAATAATAAAAATAAGAATTTATGTGTATGGATGTTTTGCCTGCATGTCTGTTCAACATACATGTACAATACACTAGGAGACCAGAAGTGGGCTGGAGGTACATCAGGATGTATGCTTGTCCCTGATTGGACCTGATGGGAAATGCAATGAATTATGAATTTTCCTTCTTAAGCTGCTGCAAACCATGACTCAGAGCCATTTCCCAGGAACCTGGGTATGGACCCGGCCAGAGCCCATCCACCTGGCCAGTATTTAATTAAAGCTTCCTTCAAATTTGGCTTTAAAGTGTGGTAGTGGTCTTATTCCCCATTGATGGGATTAAAAAAAGCACCCCACACACAGTGTCTTCCCTGAAGCTGCCATTGACTGCCTCCTATGACTTCCATGAAGAAAATCAACACCCTTCCCCAGTTACAAAAGGTCTAACTACACTTTGAAGAGAGGTTTCTTTATTTCCTTTTTGGTCCTCACTTTATCTTCGAACACCAGGAACACTCTCCTTCTAGAGTAGTAGTTCTCAACCTGTGAGTCGCAACCCCTTTTGGGCCACCTAAGGCAATTGGAAAATACAGATGTTTACATTACAATTCACTACAGCAGCAAAATCACAGTTATGAAGCAGCAACGAAATAATTTTATGGTTGAGGGGTCACCACAACATGAAGGGTCACAACATTAGAAAGGTTGAGAACCACTACTCTAGAGGCTCTTACTGGTCTAGAACCTGATCAGCTCTTCTCTGCCTCATTCCCTGAAGTCTTTTCTAAAGCCATATGTGATGTCCTGTTCTTGTAGGTAGTTCATAGTCCATCTGACTGGCTAATGAAAACTGAACTAGGGAATTCTAGGTAGAAAGGCTTCCTTCCTCTCTCTTCATTTATTCATTTTTATTCGTTTTTAATACCACGGCAGTGTTCACTTTCCCCCTGTCCCCATGATGCATCTTTCTGCCCTATGGCATCTTCACACCTAATGGGAAGTCAGTGCAGCTGACATAGGCAGGCACAAGGAACCACTTTAGTATGGAGAGTAGACACTGTAAGGGACAAACTCCAGACAACATAAAAGCAGATGAATTGCAGCTATTCATTACCTAAAAACAGAGAATTTGAGTCTATTCATTTTCTTTCCTACTTTTATCTCTACCTTCTCCCAGCCTGCCAGCTTCAGTCTCCCATAGCCTCCCCCTACGTGCACATGCACTCCAGCCGGCATCCAGCATCTGCCAGCAGCCTGTAGCAAGGGGGTGGGTACAGGCCTCTATCTCCTTTCTTTGAACCTTATCTTGGAACCAAGGCTAGGCTAGACAGCAAGTCACCTTGGCATTGAGAGGAGGGATACTCCCCTTGTGCTCTGCAGATCCCTTCCTGGCTCCCTCTGCCCTGACACTCCTCCCCACCTTCTGAACCATTCCATATTGACTCTGGCAGACTCAGACTTCTTTTGACCGAAGCCAGCCTTGATCTACTGTAACCATATCTGCATTGTTCAGCTTTCAGCTTCCAAGATCTCACCTCTGCCCCATGTTAAGAGAGTGCCTAATTCAAAAAGTCACCTCTTCAGGTAGGTGGAGTCTTGGCAAAGAGGATACAGTCTGTATTTGAAGTCCTACATGTCCCAGAGCAGACATTTAACCAACGTTAACTATATACAGCAAACCCATACATGACTTTGAGGTCTGAATGAGGACCACAGTAAAAAGTGGACTTGTTTTCCCACAGTCATACTTGAGTAAGGGGCCCGTGAGAATAGAAACGTGCGTTCACAAATCTCAGAGCTCTCTGTACTGTCCTGCAGACACAGGGAATCACTCCCTCCTTACACAGTCACCACACTAGGACTCACTGACCTTGGTCTCTGCTGAAGCCAGACAAGTCAACAGGTAGAATTTCTAAAATTCCCAAGAGGAGTTTCCATCCATCACAAATGTGGGCCAGGCCACCCCAAGCTTGTGGGATAATAATAGGAAGAGTAGTTTTTATACTGAAGAAAGAAAGAAAGTGAGAAGCTTAGGAATAGAGAGGATTTAGATTTTATTTCTTTGAGGGGGTCAATTTTACTATAAAATGTCTTTTAACTTGTTTTAATCCAGTTCAGTATTCATTTTGCTGTTAGCCTGTCAAATTTCTGAATTGCTATCTTTCATGCTTCTTTCCTAAGACAAAACATCTGCCTTTGTTTGGGAATTTGGGATATTTTTCTCCTTATTTCACTTTCTCTCTTTCTTTTATCACCCTCAAGACAGCTACACCAACACCACAGCATCATTAACCCAGCTGCAGCTTTGATCGGCTGGCTCTTTACTGTGGACCACAGATGTTGCCTGCCTCTGTCCCACCCTGCAGAGAGGTCAGCGGAAGTCGTAACTCACAGGCTGAAGCATTTGAAGAGATACCAGGGAGTCATCGTCCAGGCTTTCAAAACAGCAAGGAATCTACATTCTGAGAACTTTACTGTGGCAAGAAATCAGGACAAAGTCTGCCTTTTGTTGACCTTGATGCTCAAGGAATCTTCCTGTCAACCTCCCAAGAGAGACAGGAAGCCTGGAGTAGCTGGACAGCTGGAGAATTATGTTCTCTTAATACCAATCATGAAGCATCCACTGGACATCTGCACTGGTTGCTCTACCCAAATCATCCAGAGCTCTTTTCTGTGATGTTTTCGGACGAGGACACTGAGCGTCAAAACAGCTTGCCCCTTGCGACCCAAAACCATTCCAAGGGACTTTGTCCAGTGTTACACAAGCATCTCAATTCCCTGTGGCCTTTTGCTCAGGGAGGAGGTAAACACCCACATGGAGGCTGAAGGTACCCAGCTGAAAGCTTTACTCCAGGTGAACGAGGAGCTGCTGGCCACCCAGGCCAGAAAGGCTAAAGCCAGAATTTCAGCCCACCCAGACCACTGACTCGTTGCAACAAGATGGTTTCCTGGGTCTCCATTAAGAAATTACTGAAGACAGCGCTGCTTCAATAAGCAAACTCTTCGCAGAGAATCTGAGACGAACTTGACCTGAGAGCCTGTGAAACGATGGTATGTTCCCAGCAGAGTCCAAAAATACAAACAAGAATTAGAAAGGGAAATAAATCCATTTTTTTTTCTTTTTTTAGATTACAACTAAATACTGCATGGTCAGGAATCAGAAGATTTCCACACAATCCAAGGATTCTTCCAGCACTGACTGACTGTGCTATACACAGAAATCCATGATAAAAACATCAAAGATTCAAATATGATGAACGCAAACGCTGAAGGGAAATTTGAAGAAAAACATTATCCCCATTATTGCTACTTCTCGGGGAGGGGTTTGTATTCTGTTGCGTAGGCTTTTTACTCTCTTTGGAGAGAGTTTAGAGGAGAGGAGAGAAAGTCATCAGAAATGGCTCTGCCTGTGTCGATGTGTTTGCCACACTGGGTGGCTTCTGGTGAGTGCTTACTCGCACTAAGAGCCTCCTAGCATGGAGGAACACTCAACCTCCTCACTGTCCTGAGAATTCGCGCTGTCTTCATGCGAGCAGTGCCTTGAAACGTTATGTCGGCTGAGGCTGTTAATGAAGCCAAGCCACATAAGGACCAAAAGAATTAAATAGATGCTCCATTTTCTGACTTCAGAAAACTCATGGTCTGCTAGCCCCTTGCCCCATATACAGAAAAGTTTTATGTTAACCTACGGAGGACCTTGATCTTGATCCATGTTAGCTGCCAAGTCAAAGCCATTCAGAGTAGCAAAAGCTGACACAGGGCCAGTTTTACATTGCTGGTTTTACATCCGAAGCACCATCTCAACACTGTTTTTTATTGTCCATCTGGTAAAGCTGGGGGTAGAAAGGATGGAGAATGGTAAAAACGTCAGGTTTGCATGTTCTTTGATATAATCTGAAAATATATGGCTGTAAAAGTAGCACAAGATAACTTACTATAACTTTCAGATGGGGGAAACTTTTAAGCATCATACCAAACCAGAAATAATGAAGGAAGAGACTGTCTTATTTGGCTATGGTACACACACACACACACACACACATACACACACCAAATCAGACAACATGTATCATGTATATAGTTGACTGTCAGTTATTCATTAGGTATTTTAAGTTGGTTTAACCTTGCATTGATTTTATACTTGGATTCTCATTAAGCTCTGTCTTTTATCAACATGATAATAATTTATTTGCATATTTAATTAAGTGATAAATAAAACCTAAGAAATTCTCATCAGTCAATGGAGACAGCAAGCACATGATAATGAAAATGCAGCATGGGATCTTAGGGAAAGAAAGAGATTACACATCTCAGTGAAAAATGGCTGAAGGGTACACATAGGTAATTCAAGAGAAATAACTGAAAACAAAAACAGTCAGTAAAATACAAAAAGATGTTCAACTTCAATCATTATCAAAAGAAGGAACATTATATATAACGCTATAAATTTATATATTTATACTATATTATATATACAATATATTGTAGACTGATACACACACACTTAGATTGGCAAAGGCAAAAACAATAAAATATATTCTTTTTTTTTTTAATCATAAAATCATCTGCTCTCCTGTACTTCTGCCTTGACCATGCCTGTCTGTAACTCGGATTAGTTTAAGCTATTTTCACTTGTCCTGTGGATTCCTGCAATGACCTCTAACTTATCAACATGTCTTCCACCTTGCTTCTGCTACTCAGTTCTCTCTACTTAACCAAAATTATCTTTCAAGTTATAAAGATGATCTTCAGACCCTACTTAAATCTCTTCTTCCTGTTAAAAATAAAGCGGGGGGGGGGGGGGGGGGGGGGTTTGCTGGAGAGATGGCTCAGTGGTTAAGAGCACTGGTTGCTCCTCCAGAGATCCTGAGTTCAGTTCCCGGCAACCACGTGGTGGCTCACCACCATCTATATTGGGATCTGATACCCTCTTCTGTCTTAAAGTTGCATATACAGATAGAGCATTCATACACATAAAATAAATAAATAAATCTTTTTCTTTAATTTTAAAAATAAAGTGGGATCCTTGTCATGACCTCTAAGCCCACCGGTGGTCAGTTCTTTTTCCTTACAACCTCGTCAGTCCACCCGCAACCCTTACTCATTTCCAAGCAAGCTTTCTTTACTTCCTGTCCAGGTGTGTTTACGCGAGCCAGCTATGGAGCGCTCACCTCCCTCTTTAACCCCTGCTTGACCCACAGACCTTACCTATAATTCCTCTTCCTTCAGGAAGTCCTCCTTGAACTTCCGACTGAGTCAATTCATCTCTACCAACTCAACAATACTATGAAACTTTCTTCAGCAACACACCACACTCCACAAAGACCCAGCACATGGTTCTTGGTACATACCGGGGTCTCAGTCAATGTTACTGAATAAATTATGAATCTTTCCAGAGATCAGTTTGATAACACATGTCAACTTTCGACATAAATATATTCCTTGCCTGAGAATTCTACTCAAAGAAATTTATTTTCCTTTTATCTTTTACATGCCTACCACACACATCACAAACATGTACACATATGGGAGGCAGGTCTGAGGTTTTCCATTTTTTAAAAATATGAGCATATTATTTATGCAATCAAAAAAGAACAAAGAAGATATTTTTGTCTTGGGTATAAAATGTAAGCTAATTTTGTCTAATGTATGTTGTGTTGCATCAAAGGAAGAGCCTCAAGATGTCACCATTGTTAAAGAAGCTACCCCAAATTCCTGTGGCAAAAGAATGATGTCAAATGTAAGAGCAGGGGCCATTGAGATGGCTCACCGGGTAAAGGCACTTGCCACCAAGACTGATGACATTGGACCCACAAAGTGGAAGAAGACAATGGATTCCCACAAGGAAGTTGTCCTCTGACTGTTTGTGCTCCCTCCCCTGCCACAAAGACAGACAGAAGAAGAAAGAAAGAAAGAAAGAAAGAAAGAAAGAAAGAAAGAAAGAAAGGAAGGAAGGAAGGAAGGAAGGAAGGAAGGAAGGTAGGAAAGAAAGAAAGAAAGGTGAGAGCAGGTAGACTTGCAGCTGGAATGGGCAGCTGAGGAGGACCCAGAGACGCCCTCAGAATGGGGACTCAGCGGATGAGGGGCTGTGGGAAGGAGTCTTGTCAGCAATAAGACCAGCACAGAGAAGAACAGGAAGCTCGAATGGTAACATGCAGGCAAACAACAAACCCAGAGGGGAAGGAGTGGGGAGAGCAGAGGAGACACGAGACAAACAGATGAACACAAGCCGAATGTAGCACAATAGGCTCTGTGCCTTGTTTCTCGTTCCACTTTACTTTTTCTTTTGTGTTTTTAATGATAAAACATACTACCATGTTCAATGTTACAGGAAATATATTTACATATTTATATATGTATTCAGGCACGGGTCTATTTAATTGTGCAAGTCTGTGATGGTAAGAGACATTCCCAGTATGCAGTTGATATGTAAATGGGTTCACATAGTATAAATTCTGATAGAGATTCTGAAGCTCACCCTTCAGAGTTCTACTACTTTTCATCCTGGTGTATAGTTCTCTACATGTATGTCAAAGCAAGCTGGTCAAAAATACATTTATAAAATCTTGGACTATTCACTTTAAAATGCTATAATTATACATGCCAGTTGTGAAGGACCCAGGCATGTTTCCCAATACAGTGCTGATCTTTTTTGTATTGATTTCTAGAAGTGTGTTGTATTTTAACAGATTTAGCCTTGCATCTGATTTGGTTGTTACAAATATTTTTTACCTCCACATGAATTGTCTTTTGACTTTATTTAGTGTTTCCTACCATGGAGAAATGTTTGATTTTTATGGCCAAATGTATTAATCTTTCCTTTTATGGCTCCTGAATTTCATCATGCTTCAAAAGGCCTTCTCAACTGCAAGACCATTAAATAGCTTTTCAATGTTTTTCTAGACCCTTGATAGTTAAACTTCCGTGTTGATAGTCCATCTGGCACTCATTTTGTCGGGAAGAGTTGGAGAAATACAACTTTATTATTTTCCAGATGGCTACTCAATTGTCCCAGCATTATTTATTGAATTGTAAAACTATTCTGCACTGATGAAGAGAGTCAATCTTTGTTAAGCACTAAATCCTCGCCCGTACCAAGGTCAGATTCACTTCTGTTGATGCTGTGATTCTGTGTATCCACACACAGTTAGGAATCTATGTTACTATCCATCACTGAGGGGTGGCTCCTCTCACTTCATTCCCCCTTTTCTGCATTTTCCTGGATACTTTGGTATGCTTGTTTCTCCACTAAAACTCTCATTCCAGTGTATCCAGTTTCAGGAAAATATTTAATAGCTCTGAGTATTTTCACTCAGACTCTGTTGGGTTTATAGTTAGCTCATGGAGATCCAGCAGCTTTGTAGTAACGTGTACCCTTGGCCTTCTCACTTGTGAAGTTTCATCTTTGAAACCCTTGTTGGCACTTGACAGTGCTCACACTGATCTCACGGTACCGTACTGTCTGAGAGTTACTTATTGTTGGATAAGAGCAAGACTAGAGGTAGAGTGGGGCATGGTAGCTCATGCAGACTGAGGCAGGAGGATAACAAGTTCCAGAGGCCTACCTGGGATGCACATGAGTTCAAAGCCTGATTGGGCAACTTAGGAACACTTTGTACCATTTTTTTTGTTGTTGTTGTTGTTAATTTAAAAGGGGAGACAATGGAGATGGAGATCAGTTGTGGGACACTGGGTTCCATCCTCCAGTATTGGAGAGAAGTAAGGAGGGAGAGAGGGAGGGAGGGAGGGAGGGAGGGAGGGAGGGAGGGAGGAGGATGAGAATAAGATGGGGAGGAGAAAGGGGTGAAAGGTTATGGCTTTTAAGTGATATGTTTGTGTGTCAAGTTGACAAGGGGTGGAGTTGTGCTTAGATTTAATTGTCAACTTGAAACAACCTAGACTCCCCTGGGAAGAGAGCCTCAGTGAAGGATTGTCTGCATCGGGTTGGCCTGTGAGCATGTCCATAAGAGATTGTCTCAATTGTTGCGGGAAATTCCACCCTGAATGCAGGCAGCACCTCATGGAGACAGCCTGGATAAAAGCCCACGGAAGAAGGAGATCGTTTTGCTTTTTTGCCTGCTTGCCCTTCATTCTTGCTTCCAAGTTCATCTATTCTGTTGCTGCTGCTTCTGATTAATTCACTGATCTTAGAGTCAGCACTGATCCTTCCCAAATGTGGACTGAAGACTCAGCTAATTTCTTTGGGGTAAATGTCAGTGGGGAGAATACGACCCAGGCAAGATGTTTCTTGGGTTTCAACAAAATGAAATGTCCAACAGATGGGTGGAAATGAGTGTCTGAATATATAGGCACGGGCTTGGAAAGTAAACCCATTGGGTGAGTCAAAACTCTTCTGAGAAGATGAGAGGCAGGGACTAGAGAGAGGAGGATGGGGGCAGGACCTTGGGTACACTCTTGTTTGAGAAGAAAATAGAGCCAGTGACGATGTGTGCACATGGGCATGGGAAGTGTGGTAGAAACAAGCCAACGCAGAGTTGAGGAGGACAGACAGCAGGAAAGGTGGGAAAGTGTTGCTGCATGGCCCACACATAAAACATCCTGTTAAACTTGCACTGGAGATAAGCTATGTGGAGTGCAAATCTTGAAACCAACAACTTAGACTCACATAAATCAAGACAACATGACTTCTCTGGGCCTCCACTTCTTCATTTGGAAAATGTAGATTATAGCGTCTCTTCCACACAGCCACTATAATATCCATGCAAAGACAGCAGGCAGGCAGAGAGCGCAGCTCTACCTCCAGCACCCTAAGCCGCAGAATTTTGCACTAGACTGGACTGGAGTTGCTTCATGCTGAAGGAGTGCATGGTCAACAGTGGACAGAGAAATCAAGGAAGCTGGGGACTTGGGCATTGAGAATGTGTCAGAGGTGAGCCAGGAGAGAAAGATTTCTTCAGAACAGAGGGTATAAAAAGTAGATCCCAAGAGATGAAGAAATCACTGCCTTGTCACCTCCTCTGTCCCTTTCTTGAATCTTCTGAGCCTACTCACTTATACATCCTTCCAGAGAGTCTCTTCCTGAGCATAAGCAAACACTGTCTGGACCTGGACACTCTGTTCTGTACCTGACTTTCGCTGGAATATGCCTTGGGGCTCGGTCCTCTGGGTATGGAGCCCATCATCGCTCTCCACAGCTGCACTCCACTGTGTGGCTGTGCAGTAACTTTGGTCTCCATTGATGAGCACTTGGGTGGTTTCCAATCTTCTGCCTGTGTAGAAGATGCTGAGGTGGCTGGCCACGCACACCTGTCAGTTCACACGGCTGTTCTAGCCACACTGTAAACTCCCCAAAGTAAAGTTGATTCAGGACGAAAAATCTTAATCAGCCCTAAAAGAACAGTCAACTCCTGCAAATACATAAACCAAGGCTACAGTTCTTTGTGAGGTGTCCAGGGCAGCACAGGAACAGATAACTGAAGATCCCCACGGGAAAGATGTTTCTATTTCCTCTCTTCATAAAAACAGAAAACCAGCACAAGCATCCATGATGAATGTGAATTTTATTCCGTATTTAATGTGCTTTCCTCCAGATGTTGCAGAAATCGTTGCATTTGACACACTCTGCTGCAGTGTTTCATTCACGATGTTACTCTAAGACTTTCTAGTAACGGCTGAATTTTGTGAGAATTCATGTACGGAAACTTGGGTTGGGGTTGGTTAAGATGTCAACATAGAGTCTTTTTGTAATCAGACAATGGCAGCAATGATACACTCCTGACTGAGCTGTTGAGTTGGTGGTTGACAGGTCTGTGGGCTTGAATTCACATGGCCCCCTCTCCTTTCTTGGCTGTTCCTGGCACCAAGCTCAGAAACAAGTGCATAACCCACACTTTAAAACAAGGAGCTTCTTCTCCCGGGAGGCTGCAAGAGTAAGGCCAGCTAGTCTGTCCGTGGCAGCTGAGGATGGAGTCTTGGCACTTCTGTGCATAGGACTGAAGAGCCAAAAAGAATAAAGAGCCAGAAGATGGCCTGGTCTCTTTATTCCTAACATCCATCATTTCCTCCTAGATGATTCTGACAAGAAAAGAGTGGTGCTTTTCCAGGGGAGTTCCCTCCCAGGTCACAACCTCATAAATCAGGAAGTACTGCCCTCACACAAGTCCTGAGCAAGGACCAGCACTTCACCTCGGGTTGAACAGGAAGCCATCCCAGGCACTCAGAAGGGGTGGCAGGAGCCTGGCGCCAGCGGCGGAGGCATCAGAGAAGACCAGAGACACTGTCCAGCAGGCAGAACACTGATGCCCCATGCCTTGGAGCATTTCCTATCAAACTGAAAAATCGTTGTAATAACAAAAAGTCTGACACGTCAGCCTTCAAAGAAGAAGCAGGAGAGAAACAGGTCAAGGTGGGGGTGGCTCACACATGGGACTGTGGAGATGAAGCCAGCTGGGGGTGATACAGGGAAACAGTACAAGGTTAAAGGAGCGTATCCAGGAACTCTGGCGAGCTAAGGAAGTCTGGAGGAGCAGCCTCAAGAATCAAAGCACGAATGCTCTTTTTTTTTTTTCTGCTTAAATCATTATATATTAGCTACAAATTTAGTTTGTTGGCCAACACTCAAAAGTGACATATGGCCAATAAAAGGTTCGGAGTTTTCCATCTGCTGCTCAACTTTATCATGGCTTCCACTCGTACAGCAGCATGTCAGGGCGGCCACACGTCAGAATCCTTTTCTGAGCCGGCACAGCGTGCTCCATGGGCACTAGTCTAAGTCAGCATATGCCACCAACGCAGCAGAACCCTTCACAGGTTGGAATGCACATTCTTCAAAATCTGTTCCACTCTCAGATCCAACTGCCTGCCAGGAGCCACAGAACAAAAGTGGCTGAGTAGAAGCCTCTGCAGTGTCCCAGGCAGTCATGCAGTGGCTGCCACAGCACAGCACCCCGGAGGTATTGTCTAGATGCTCAGCAAAAAAAGCTTGTGAGACGACACTCTGGGTGCTCGTTAAAACCCAAAGCCAAATGCGAAGGAATTGGCAAGCATCGTGGCCAGGCTTTGGAAACTGTATCCACTGGCATTAAAATGCAAAGAGAAGTCTGGATCTTTCATTTCCCCTATCTTGAGACTAGAATCGTCTGCAGCTGAGCACACCAAAGGCTAGGTAGCCCCATTTGTGATGTGTTCACGCATCCGTCAGCCTGTTTGCTCCTTGTAAAGGTTGTCCCACCGCCACACACCTGGGGACGCAGGGCTGGTCCTGCGTGGTTTGTTTGGTTTGTTGTTGTTGTTGTTGTTTTGTTTTGTTTTTTAACTGAACTACCACAAGGACAATTTTTTACCATGAACTCTTGTGATGAGAAGGATCCAGATACTCCACATCGTTCTAATCACTTCCTAACTGGTGTGTTCTTCAAAGCAGGGCACTGGAGAGGGACTGATAGCCACAGCGATGTCTCTGTTCAAGCAGAGGAGAAGACAATGGCGGAGATGGTGATTTTGCTGAACCCACAGGGACATGGTGGGAGGGAGGGCCGATTCCACAGTGCTCCGTGTGCTCCCATCCTCCATGATGATGTCATCTCCCTGCCTGCTCTGCACCTGTCACAAATAGACTGCTAGAGGCAGAGAGAGAGATTGGGGTGAGACTCAAAGCAAGTCCAGGGCTCCTGTTTCAAGTGTGTTGTCAAAGGTGAGGCAGAGGGATGGGCAGGAGAGGACAGGAGAGGGAGAAAGACTCATTGAAACACGATACAGGAACTGATGTAAAAAAATAGAGCCCCTGAGACTGTGAGAAGCGGCAGACTCTAACAGTGAATCTTTGCCCAGAAATGGGCCCTCGGCTCTGACAGACAGCAGGAATTTAGGAAGACGGATTCCTCCCGAGTTCAGCAAGGAGCTGTGGCAAAGAGGCCAACAGGGCTCCAGGTTTGGCTGAGACTCAGTCTTTCCCCGATGCGCTGACTTGGTGGAAACTGCCCACGGGAGCCAGCCTCTCTGGAGACTACACTTTTTAACTCATGAGTATGTGAGGGAAACTTTAATCTCTCTGCCTCTGGTTCATTTACGCTTAAGTGGCTCAAGAGTTGCTTTGTTCTATGTTACTAGATGGCTAGTTAGAGTTTCATTTAGAAACAGCCCCCGGGCCTGGAAAATCACCCAAACTGAGAACCACCGTTCAGGCCCGCTTTCCGTTTGTCAAAATTGGAGGCGCTCTCTCTCTCTCTCTCTCTCCTCTCTCTCTCTCTCTCTCTCTCTCTCTCTCAGCCACTTCAGGAAAATGGTCTATGTCATCATATTTCCCCCAACTCCCACACTCCCTACATCCTGTGCACACACTCACCTAAGGGACTGGCTCTGGCAGACATCAGTGCAACGGGTTGCCTGGCTGGCTACGACATCCATGAACATCTACATAGCTGTGACTAAGACATATCAGCTTGAACCTGTGGGGGGCGGGGGATGGGACCCCGGTTCAGGTACCACTGCTGTCCTTTCTTTAGTATCACCTTTGACAAGTGATTTGATCTTTTTTTAAATTTTATATTTGTTTCTTGTATATGGGTATTGTGTCTGCATGCACGTCTGTATAGCATGTGCATGCCAGGCACCTGTGGAGGCCAGCAGAGGGTGTCAGATCTCCTGGAACTGGTGTTATAAATGGTTGTAAGCCACCATGTGAGTACTGGGAGTGGAATGCCATACCTCTGTAAGGGCAGTTAGATGCTTAAAAGTTGAATCATTTCTCCACTCCCCCGACAGGACTTCATCTTTGGAGGTTTTAAAGATACCATTTGACAGATGGTGAAACTTAAGGCATTGATAACATGTGGCATTGTGATTAGCATGGTCACTACGAGGGTAAATACCCAGAGCTACTTAAGCTACCGAGTTATGATTTTTTTACTGGGTGTGTATGATAGCTATTGCTTTAATCCTCTCAGCCTCCCCTGACTGCTTGCCTCAGTGGTCTTTAGTGACCAGCTCTAGTGCCCTCGAGCAATTTTACACAGACATAATATGGAAGTACTCACAACTGGTCTGCACTGCCACAATCTGACCTTCACAGCAGCCTCTCTGTTGTCTCAGGTTGAGCTCTCCCTGGATCGGGTGCTAAGTGCTTAGAGGTGAGTCTAGTAATGTTTTGCTGTTGTTTCCCAACCGAGTCTCAATGCCCAGGCAGCCTGGGATGCCCCCAACTCATTATGTTGCCAAGGCTGACTTTGAACTCCTGATCCTCCTGATCTACTTCTCAAGTGTTAGTACCACAGGTGTGTACCACCACACCAGGTTACTCTAAATTTTAAATTAAATCTCTCCCTCACTCTCTTTCTCTTTCCCTCCCTCCCTAGCCACCGTGAGCATGTGTGTGTGTGTGTGTGTGTGTGTGTGTGTGTGTGTGTATGTGTGATTGAATTCAGCATCTCACATCTGATAGGCAGTGCTCTATCACCTCTACCACTGAGTTACACCCCCAGAAACCCTGGGACCATTGATGAAGGAATAGCGAGACGAGAGAGGAACCAGAAGACAGCAGATGAAGAATGTATTGGTGGATAAGTTGCTGCAGTAGCTAACTTAGACTCTGCTCTAGCCAAAGTCTCAGAACCCCACTCAGCACATGCTTTATAATGGGCTTATCCGGTGAACAAAGTATTTGCTCATCACCTCATGGCTCCCAGGGATATTAACACCCTAGCCCATGGACTTATCACACTTCTCTACCCAGAGAAAGCCACGGATGGCTGCAGGTGCTAGCTGGAGAGCCAGAGCTTATGCAGAACCAGGGAGTTCTGAGAGCCAGAGGCAGACACAGATGAAGCAGCTGTGCCTGCCCCACTCTGCTCTGGGACTTTGCAAGACTCTGGGGTTGTGCATACAGCTAAGAATCCACAGGCAGTGAAGAACGCATGGCAGAACTCTTCTGGAGCTGAGGGGGAAAACAGGAAGTGGTAGATAATCCCCCATTTATCTCCTCAGGGTAGAGATCATCCTGAAATCCAGTTGATACTTTTTTTTTTCCAAATTATTTCATGAAATCCAGCAAAATATGTCGCTTGGAGGACACTAGTTCTACAAACACCCTTCTGGCCCCTTCTTTCCATCTCACTCCCTCAGCCCTGCTCCCTGAAACGAATCTGTACTGACAAGCTTGAGCCTTAACTTTTACTTTCTAGGGAACCCAGGCTAACAGAGTTAACATCTTCTCAGTTGCAAATTTCCATTGTTGTACCAACTTCACAGAGACCAGAGGCACAACATGAGTCACATGAGCACCTGCTGAGTGGCTGAGACCACCAAAAGCATCCAGGAGAAAAATATGAAATCTTAGTTTTGAGTAAGCCCCAGCTAGGGAAATTCTGACCCTGTGCACTATGCTCCACCATTGTAAAGTTCCTGGTTCTGCATATTAATCAGTGGAATGTGTAGAGGAGCTGAGGATTCATCTTCAATGGCTTTCCAGAATGGAGCTCGAAGCAGTATCCTTACATTCTATTGTTATCTGCAATTGCAGACCATCCTTACTGCTAAACAGTAGAAGACTAGGCCCTTATCCAAAAGGAAATAAAAACACTGACACTGTGGCTAACTTTGAGTGTTTCAGGTCAATGTCAGATTTTGCTGTTTTGAGCTCAGAGGCCTTAAGTGTCTTCCTCAATGCAAAATCCATGCTCAATAAAGGAAACAAAGCTCACATATTACATGCCCTGTGCTGTGGTGTGCCAGCATCACCCCAACCTGCCTCCTCATGTGTCCCAGCATAGAGATGTCAGCCTCCCATCCTCTGGGGCTGCCCTGATTCGTGTACATGGGAAAAACTCAGTACATAATATATCATTTGTTTCTAGGAGGAGGAGGAGGATGTCCCTTCCACTACCAAAGTGCCAATGAATATTCAATAAGGACTGCTGCCCCCTACCCTGCCATGGCTCACCACGTGCTAGCAGAGTCAGTAATGACCTGAGTGATGCCATTTCCATGTGCCCTCCTGCCTCACATTCTCCTACAGGAAGGACCTGAAGTGCACAGAAGAAAAAAATTGGCACTGTAGAGCACCTGTACACTTTGCCCTTGAGTCCACCCTGAGTTAGATGCAGGGTGGCCAGAGTCCTTTCCCTGAGGCCAGCTAGCCAAGGTGTTAGCCACTGTGGTTCATATGGTGTTGTTTGTGTTTCCACTCTGTGAGCACCAAAGCAGCAAGAGGTCAATAAATGTACAAACGGATATGCCCGAATCACCATAAAATTTACCCAAATAGGTGGTATTCTGATGGACCTGGATTAGTTCATGTCACCTTCATGAACATACCAGGGTGATGTGTTGTTCATACTGTGGAGTTTCTCCTCAAGCCCAATTACTCTGAAAAGAATCACACAGCAAGTCCCAAGCATCCTAGTATAGTTGAACTTACCATCTACTCTTCTAGAAATGAGAAGTGGGGGACGCAAGGGGGTGTCCTCTCCAACTAACTGTGACTATCAGAAAAAGCAAGCTAGCTCAGGGGGAAAGAATGAGCAAGATGACAAGGCGTAACTCAGGGAGTGTAGACAGATGAAGAGGAGGGATCAAACCACTGCAAGGTGGAGCATCCCTTCAGAAGTAGCATCCCACCATAGGAAAGGCATCTACTATGGAACTCAACTGCTTTAACATAGCTGACTGTGCTTCTGACATGGCTGCTGGGACCTTGAGAAGTTATTCATTCAGGGCATCAACATCCTCAACTGCAAAGTAAACACTCATAGGACTGAAGTGGGTTTAAACTAGATAATTCGTAGAAAGTACCAGGTATACCTTGGCTACTTAGCAAGGGTCAGTTGTCATCAATGTTGGTGCATTCTAATCTAGTATGAGACCAAGGAATGGAATGTGTCCACATGAAAATACAACTATAAAGTCATCCATGGTGGTTATGGATAGTTGATAGTAGGAGCCCACTGGGGAGTGTACTGAATTGTCTGGATAAGAAAGGAAAGCGCACACACACACACTTGCCCTCAGAGCACAGCCCATCCATAAATCCAGAACCTGTTAGTCCTTGCCCCTAAGAAATCTCGCTTCCCCACGATTTGCACATTTGGATATATTACACACTAGATGTTATCTTCCACACTCTAGGGGTCCCTGTCAGGAAAGCTGGAGTGTGCTTTTCCTGTCGTTTATTTCGTCCATGCTTTCCTGAAATCTCAAGTAGAAACACAAGGAAGAAAATTAGATAAAGTATAACTCTTAGGATGCATGAGACTAATTGCTCTCTAACTCTGTTTGTGGGAAGCATGGTGAGACCTTGTTCACAGCTCTTGCCCCTAATGGGACAACGTAAGACAAGGGTGTTTAAGGTGGAGAACTGAACTCCTGGGCAGAAGCATAGACACCTCCAGAAAAACAGAAAATGAGAATTAGAAGATGGTTCAGGTGCTGGAAATGCATGTTTATTGTGGAGTCCTGCTAGCCTCAGTCCCTCACAGCTGTGGGGATCCAAGAGCCCTGCACTCTACCTCTTAGGGAAGAAGTTTGGATATATGATGCCATCCTGTACTGGTGTCTGGCTCCTCTGTCTACAAGACAAACAGCAGTGACAGACAATCTCAGATACAAGTTCCGCTGGGACACAGTAAAAATTACCTAGCCTCCCCACACATACACACATTCTAATTGAGTCTTGATAGGACTAGGAATTAAAATAACATTTGGGTTTTTTTTTTCACATAAAATACATGAACAGAAAAAGGCACATTGGTGTACAGCTCAATACATTTTCACAAAAGTACAGAGCTACCTGTCTACCACAGAGATCAGTAGATGGACCATCACAACAAAAGTCTCCTCACTTGCCTTCCAAGCCTACCAGGCCTCCAATGGCAACTAGCCTGACTTCTGATAACAGACTAATTATGTCCATCTTTGTGGATGTTGTGAATCAAATCATACATACAGTACACTGTTGGTATGGTTGTTCTAGTTGTCAACTTGATACGTCAAGAATCACCAGGGAAGAGTCTCAATGAGACATTGTCTAGATCAGGTGGGCCTGTGGGCATGTCAGTTGGGAGATTATCTTAAACACATTGAAGTGGGATAGACCTGTCCACTGTGAGTGGCACTGTTCCTTAGGCACGGGATTCTGAACTGTAAGTGTAGAGAAAGCCAGCTGATAACTAGTTACACACATTAACTCATTGCTCTGGGATCTTGACCGTGATCAGTTCTTCAAAGTGCCTGAAGCTGTGACCTCTGACCCACAGTAGGCTGTAACCTGCAATTGTGTGCTATAATAAACCATTTTCCTCTTAATTTGCTTTGTCAGGGTATTTTTATCATAGCAATAGGAAATAGAACCAAGACAGCTATTTAATATGTAAACTTATACTTTGCACTTCTGGGGGCTGACTCTGGAGCCCTGCTAGGGAGACACTCTGCCAAAGAACTAAGTCCACACCCTGTATATAAAACTTTTGATTTTACAGAAAAAAAGTACAGGTAGCACAGAGAGTATTGGTGCACATATCCCACACCCAGTCTCCCTTGCCATTCACACTTTGCCTAACTATGAAAATTTGGGGAGGGGCTTCCTCTCTGTTTTCTTTCACTCAACATTTGACTTCAGAGATGTACCTCCTGTTGGTAGTGGTCAATGTCTGTCTTCATTGCTGAATGGTGCTTCATTAAGGGAATGCTCTCTAATTATTTATCCATACTGCTATGGGTGTGCATCTGGATAGCTCCCAGTTTGGAGTCTTTACAAATGGTGCTGCTGTGAAAAGTCTAGTAGGCAGGGTGTGTTTTTTAAAGCTCTTGGGGATTCTAATGTCCAGTCCTATACCATGCTTTCTTTTTTTTTTTTTTTTTATTTTGGGCCACTAGTCAGCTCCCATATCATGACATGGGGACTTTTTATTAGTTATGCATGCTTGACCTTACCTTATGCTTGTCTCACTAGCTCTTATAACTTAACCTGTTTCTCTTCATCTACGTTTTTCCCTTGGGGCTTGTTACCTTTCTTTCCTTCTATATATCTTACTTTCACTGCTTCTCCTGGCTGGCTGGTGGCCGCCTGGCTTCCGGCCCTGGGTGCCTCCCTCTCTCCCTCCCTCATTCTCTTTATTCTTTGCCTCTCATTCTTCTTGAGCCTAGACTTCTCCTCCTAGTTATTCTCTCTGCCCGCCAGCCCTGCCTATCCCTTTTCTGCCTAGCAACTGGTCGTTCAGCTTTTTATTAGACCAATCAGGTGCCTTAGGCAGGCAAGGTGAAACAGCAACACATCTTCTCACAATTAAACAAATGCAGCATAAACAAATGTAACACATCTTTACACAGCTAAAGTAATACTCTGCAGCATAAACAAATGTAACACATGTTTACATAGTTAAATATTCCACAACATAGGCCCAAGTTGAAAGCACTGATATAACCTGAACCAGTTCACTCCAGCACGAACTGTTAATCTCCAGCCTCCAGTGTTTCCTCCTCCCTGGGATTCTTGCATTCTTCTAGAACATGTCACTGTTCTGAGGGTGAAGTGGGCTTCAACAGAGCCATGGCTTTTCTTTAGTTGATTAGTTGTTCCCACTTCCACATAACATCAGTTTCTCCCCCTGAGAGAATGAACCACACAGTGCACATTTTGCTGGCTCTGGCTCAGTGAAGGCCTTCCCTCTGGTCCTCCAGTAATGGATCTTAACAGGCATCTGTGGGATGTACTCAAAAGATCAAATCCTGAACATAATTCTAAGCAGCCAGCATCCCAGTGAGCTGTACCAGCCACATGCTTGTCTACTGGTCATTCGTCATTCTTTTTATATACTGACTGTTTCCCAATTATGCCTTTCAAAGGACATGTTTTTCTTATTGACTTTGAAACACGGCTTCGTACTTAGGGAAGCTGACCCTGTTTTTCTGGTATATCCACTGCCATTCTTTTTAGGATGGCTTGCCTTTGAATTGAGTGTGTGGTAGACTCTGAGAACTCCACATCAAAGCTAATCTTTACCCTCCCTGGTTCTTCCCAGTTTCACACTAAGCTTTGTGCCTGGCATTGTGAACTTCCCAGTCCATTCTCAGCAGTGCCCTCGACTGATTCTGACAGGGAAAGCAGCCATGCCTCTGATGAGCTTATCTACATATTGTTTTCCCAGGTTTTACGACAACAAACTGCCAGCAACCTGGTAGCTTACAGCAGAAGTGCATTTGTTCACAGTTCTGGATGCCAGCTCTTCAAAATGAAAACACGGAGAGTGGATTTCTTAGAGGTCCTGAGGGAGAAAACATCCTGTCTCTCGGGCCCTTCATCCTCCTCCTTGGTACCACCCTCCTCATGCTTCAGTCCTCACACTGCCTTCACCTGTTTGTGTGTCTCTGTGACGGTTAACTTTTGTGTCAACTTGACTGAACCATGTTCCCCAGATGTTTAGCCAAGTGTTAGTCTGGATGACTCTATGAGAGTGTTGGGGAGAAGACCAGTACTTGTGCCAGTGGACTTTGAGTAAAGCAGGTTGCCCATTCTAATGTAGGTGGGCCACATGTAATTAGCAGGAAGCTTGAACAGAACAAAAGACTGATTCCTGAAACCTGAAGGAACTGTGCTGTGGAAAGTCTTTCAGCATGAACTGTCACACCAGCTCCTCTCCTCTCTGGGTCTGAAGCTTGCTCCTTGACCTATAGATTTGAGCCCTGCCAGCCTCCATAGCCACATGAGCCTATTCTTTGAAATGAGCCTATCTGCGCTCACACACATCCTATTGGTTCTGTCTCTCTGAAGCGCTCAGGTAAAGGTCACCTTTTCTCAGAAATCTGCCACCATTAGACGCAGAGCCTACCCAGATCCATTAGGATCCTCTCCTAACTGTCGCATCTGAGAAGTCCCTGCAACAGCTCTCCTCTGCCCTTTATATCACTTCCATGGCTTCAGAAAGCCTCTGTCCTCATCTTTGCAAAGGAAGGAGACCACTACAGAAAACCACCAGCAATCACAATGCCGAGTTGTGGAGCCCAGTGCCAACAGAAATATCTACAAAACAACCTCCACACTCAGGGAACATTGTGAAGGGGTTTGGAAAGATTGTAAGAGCCCGAGGATCAGAAAATGTGCTGTAAGGCTGTCTTCTAACAATGTCAGAAGTTATACCCATAAAGTCTCCCCAACATGACTGCCAAAACATGACAACAAGGAAAACAGCAATAGATGTGCTAAAATGGAGGAGAGAAAGACCATTAGGCCTCAACCCCACGCAAAGAACTACGGGAATGCTGAAAGTGGGGGAAATAGCCTTCTCCAGGAACGAGTACACCGATTGGTTACACAATACCAAACGGTCAGCCCTGAAAACATACACACAGGTAACATTGTACAGATGGAGCAGGCTATTTTTAGGAATATACTTAAATATATATGTATACATATCTGCATGTAATAACAATTAGTGAAAAGAAAATTTGAAAAAGAGCAAAGAGGGTCTATAAAAGGATTTGGAGGAAAGAAAGGAGAGGAGGAGATGATGTAATTATATGATAATCTCAAAAATAAAAGAAAAATATTTTTACAAAGTAATACTAAAATAAATAAAAACCCAGAAAAAAATGAGTTGACACCGTGCACAATACGGATGCCTTCTCCACCCATGACTCCTCCCTAGCCTTGCCTGTGCCTGTGCCTGAGCCTAAGATCTCCTCTTTAAGTGGGCCAAGTCTTAGTAAGGAAATATCTCAGGGGTGCAGTGGGCGCTGCTGGAAAGTAGTTTGATACCCTGTCAGGTCAAAGTACTGCAATATCAACTCATCTGAACCCAGATACCAGGTCACACCAGCAAAGACTAGATCCACCACTTGGAGGTAAGGTGGGAAAGGGATGGAAGCATTACTTTTCAGGACGTAGGATTAATACCTTTAGAGCTTTGGACTGCCATGCATGCACTGCTTTTTATCAAAATATAAGTACGTTTTCTTTAAAGCCAAGAGTGTCCTCAGCAGATCCATTGCACTGGAGTTGTGGCGTCATGGGAAGCAATTCATTACGGTGCGTTTGCTCATAGCTTCTCTGTCGACAGTGTTTCTCCTTCTGGTAGCTGCGAACTTGTAAATGACAGCTGAACACAGGATGTGAATTCAGCATTACTCCTCCTATGAGAAGTCAAAGACTTCTCGAAATATGTGCCTGGAAAGCAGAGGCACATTAGGAATGCGAGCTCATGTTTCCTGACTGCTGAATAATAGTCACAGCTCACAACCAACAAGCTTGCACTAGGAGTTTATTGGCTTATTTATTTTCCAATACCAGGGCAGCAAAAGACCCCATGCTGAAAATTTTTGTTTCCTTTGCTCTCTTGAGTCAACTGCAGACAAGGTACAAGGATGTGGTTCTTTCAGAGGCTATCAATAATTTTTTCCACCAGAAAGCTATTTTAACTCATTATTGATGCTTTTTTAAAATGTCACTATCTAGTCAACACACTACTGTGACAAAGGACAAAAGAAAGTGTCTTGGGAAATGCAAGGCATGAATCCTTCGAATACAGTCATTGCTTCATCCTAATGGAAGTCATTAAATTATCTTCCTTGGCAAGTAAACCAAGCAACACTGGTAGAAATTCCCTGTAAAGATTCCTATTCTTCTCTCCTAGCATCAGGTTGATTCCAGAATGATGCTTGCGGTTCTGGGATGAGACTTTTAATATTATACTGATTACTAGCTAACAATCTTGGCCAATTTCCTTAACTTTTTTAAATTTCTCTTTGGAAAATGCAGACTATGGGGTGTTCTTCCTTAGTGGGATGGGTACTTGAAGTAACAGGATAACTAACATGTTGCAGGATTCTGGCAGCAGGAGAGCTGCAGCATCAGCCATGTGGTGTAGGTGTTGTGCAACATGATTGATATTGTAACAGCCTGGTTGGCTGGCAGGCACCTTAGGCCCCTTCTCTATTTACCAATGGCTTCATTGCTGATCCATGAATGCATGGACAGCAAGTTCCTGTTGATTTCCATGCCCTTCGTATTTCATGGCCTCAGTCTGCCTTGTAGCCTAATATTAATCTATTTGCACTGCTTTAAAAAAAAATCTGACACTGGACACTTTCTAAGAACTGTACTCCTTACAGTTGGGAAGGTTAGAGGGGCCAAGATCAAACTGCTGACAAATCCAACATCTGGTAGGACCTGCTCTCCACTTTCAAGATGGAGCTTTGGGCAGAAGGAAAGAACACTGTCCTCATATAGCAAAAAAATGGAAAGGCAATAAAGCCCTTTTATAAGGCTACTAACTTGTTGGTGGCGCCAATGATGACTGAATGTCCTCATTGAAGTCTCCATCTCTATACGCCACCATCACATTGCTGGTATCCGGGATCTTATAGCAGATAGCGTGGGCCATGGCTCTATGCGGTGTCCTCCTTTTCATTTGCATCATGCTATACTGTTCTTTGCTGGCATTGCTCTGTGCTGTGATCTTCTCTTCCCTGCTGGCATTGCTCTGCACTGTGCCCTTCTCTTCCCTGCTGGCATTGCTCTTCTGCACAGGCAAACTAGGAAAACCAGTGCTGTCTCAAGCATGAGCTGACCCCTCATCTCTGAAGAAGGCTCAGACTTATAGCACTGGGTCTCTTAAAATCTTCCATTAAAGGGAATGAAAGAGAAAGTAAATGAAACTAAGCCTCTCCCCAACAACAACAACAAGAAGACAAGATTTTACCTTGTCCACACTACCTTGAACAAAGGCTTAAAGTGTGATGGAAAAATATCATGGATTGGGCTACATATGAGATATCTTAAAGTATCAAATTAACTGCCTTTAATTTCAGTACTAATGGGTTGTGTTTTCCCCCTTCCTCTCTACTCAAATCCCACTCATCATTCTAGATTATGTTATAAATATTCCTTCAAAGAATGAACACACATAATGATGCCCTCCCTGTACTTCGCACTAGTCCTTGTTAATTCCAGATGAGCTGACGTTACTCAGGTACTCTGGAAGTTGCTGACTATGTTCTAGCTGACCCAGTGTGAAGCCAGAGTCCCTGCTCCCATTCCTTATCCACAGTGTACAATCCATGTTCCTTTTCACACTATGTCATCCTTGGGGCTCCAGTACATACTAATAGCCCCATTTGCTATATGAACAGCAACTACTGAGAGAGACCCAGACCTATAGTGACACATCCAAAATGGCAGTAGAGTGCCACAACCCTGGCATCAACCAAGGAATAAGCAATGGCAGTGTTTTTCAATAATGCAGCTAAGGTTAAGAAAAAAAGTACTGCTGGAGCTCTTATGGTGGCATGCACACAAGGTGGAGGGGTGTTCTTTTAATGGGATATGAGAAATCTCGTGATGCCTCTAAATGGATTAGCTATTCTTAGTTCCAACCTGAAAGTGACTTTTCTCACACATAAGAATTGCAGACCTCATCAATAACTCCAATCTTTTAAATTTTTTTGCTTCTGGCTCCCAAATTACTAATCCTCACAGAGGGAATGCGGCTGTCTAATCAATCTCTCTTTGGAGCCACTAAAGATGGAAATCTATATGCCATAGGCAGCATGTTGGGGCAATATCGATGAGAAACAAAGTCTAAAAAAGTGTATTTGAGGGACTCAGAACGAATGACACAGGAGACAGAAAAATCATTTTGTTTTCATCAACTTAAAACAACTCAACACTCAATTCATTCAGGGGTGGGTATATATGCCCTCTCAGACTTCGTTCCATCTGCCTCCTCCTCCAGGAGCTACGGGATTTACAAGAAATCTTGAAAGGAGAGCCAGGCCAGATCTATTTCTCTCTCTCTCTCTCTCTCTCTCTCTCTCTCTCTCTCTCTCTCTCTCTCTCTCTCTCTCTCAGATTTAACACAATTCTCAGAGTCTGACTGCCCGCCAACAGATCATTCAGCCCATCTTTCCCAGCTGCCCTGGCAGCCTTTTCCTCAGAAGCAACACACACACACACACACACACCGCCAAGCATTAGATCTCAGTGCTGTCTGAACTGTGACCTCAGTCAGTTCTTAGGATCTGGAAGTCTGCCACTCTCACCTGGCCTCCAACATGCTGCTCAACTCAACACTGCCTTACAAAACTTTCCAGGAAAGAAATATCTTTCTAGGAAATACAAATAACCTTGTATGCCACGAAACTGGGAGACAAAAACTAGGGGAAGGTGCACACCAATTAATATCTCAATATCTTATTCCACAATGAAGATATAAATAGGAGGTGGGTGTCCAAGGGCAGATCAAATCTTTTCAGATAAGAGCGACCTGAGACACGCAGAGAAGAAATCAATGCGTACCAGAATTAGTCTAGAAAAAGATGATCTCTAAGTATTTTGGGGGGAGGAGAGGAGAAGAAAGGAGGGCAGAGGGCTGAATAACATCTCTTCTCAGTCTGAGGTCTACACTTTTAGGAGTGTCCTGAAACTCAAGTCACAGAGTGCTTACTACACGTTAGACACTAGGTCGATGTTACCAAGTGCTAGACACTGGGATTGTGGGATGCCCACCTGATCATAAAGTCAAATAGGAGGCAAGCCAGATATACAGCTCTCTTGAGAGGACTGTCTCATCCAAGACTATTGCCATCTGTATGAACAGAATGGGAAAACCATATCACTTTTAAAGGACATCCAGATGTTGGGTACAACTTTTACGGAGCACAGATGATTTGAAAAGTAGTCCAGCCTTTGTCCAACTTATTATGGTCCTCAGTTACTCGAGAGACAGACATTTTGAAAATCAGCCATCTACACTTAATGCAAAGATTAGCACTTGCCAGAAGGGCGATAAGCCCAGTTTGTCATGCCCATTACATACCCAGCCAGCACAAGGCACAAATCTTCCAACCGTAGTATACAGTCTCAAGACTTTAATATTTTCCCATGCAATTATTTGCAAAATGGTCCTGAGTGGAAGAACAGAAGATCTTAAATAGGTTTGGTGACCAGGCAACCAGCCAGACTACACACATGTGGGAAATGATGCAGCAGAGCTTCACGTTGTACAAGTAACTCATTAGTCCATGTTTATTGTTAAACAAAGAATCCTAGAAATGATGTAGATTAGCTAATAGCAGAAGTGAAGGATTGCCTATTATCCTATCACCTGGTAATAACTATGATTAATAACTCGATATGTATTTTTACATGCACATAGAACACATTTCTAATTTTTATAGGAATGTACCATTGTGTATATTGACTTTTTTAGCTTACTTTTAAATGGAGGAATATATTTTCATATAAACAAACAAACTCCTGTCTAATCACTTTTCTATTTACAGGGCATTCAGTTACATCATCTTAGAAAATGCAGAGTCTCCCCAGGTTTTAATATTGCTAACAACACTACAATGAATGAATACATTATGGATGCACTTGTGATTACTCCTTTGAAACAAATTCTTTCAAAAGGAAGTTATGGTGAAAGCTATTCAGATTTCAAAAGCTGTTTTGATCCAGGCTGCCGAAGTGCCCTTCAGAAGAGTCATTCCAATTTACACTCCCACGTTGTCTGGATGAGGGTCCAAAACATAAATCTTAATGCTGAGTAGCCAACTCACTGATAGACCGAACTTGTGATTTAAGGATCTGAAGCCCTTACAACACACTGTCCATCATGCACATGAGCACACCCATGAATAAACTGATCACATTAATAAACTATATACACATACATCTATGTACACACATATCAACTAAAACAGAAACCCTTAGCAAAGGAGTTGGCATTTGCCATTGACACCAACATCATAGTCTGTTTTCTAAAATCTTGTTTCAAGTCACCATCTGAATCTCAGGTTCTTTATCAACTGGATCTGCTCTGACACCCTTCTGTTACAAAGTCTGTAGTGCCATCCTACAAAGGAGGACAAGGGGCCCAGCTCTCCATCTGGCTCAATCTCCTCTTTAGCTCCACCCTCTACATCTCTGCAGGGAATCTTGAAGCCACTGTGTTGCTTCTTGAATGAACTTGGTCAGTTCTGAATTCTGAGTCCTGTGTATGTTCCTTCTGTATCTAAACATTGCTGTCCTTGCTAGTACCCCTGACAGTTCCTCTCATCTGAGAAAGTCCACTTGTTACAACGTCATATTCGTGAAGCTTTTTTTTTTTTTTTTTTTTTTTTTTAGTTTTTCAAGACAGGGTTTCTCTGTGTAGCTTTGCGCCTTTCCTGGATCTCGCTCTGTAGACCAGGCTGGCCTCGAACTCACAAAGATCCACCTGCCTCTGCCTCCCAAGTGCTGGGATTAAAGGCGTGTGCCACCACCGCCCGGCTCGTGAAGCTTTTTTTTCATTCCCCAGCAGTCACTCTGTTCCCCACCACACACATCGTTCTGTTTATGCCTATATTGCAATATTTATCACACTGAAAAGGAAAATATTATTCATGCCTGTCTCTTCCTTATTGCAATGAATTCTCAATATTTTCTGGATTTAGAATTTTATTATGCTATAAGAGATGTTTAATATGGAGTTGGTAAATGTGCAACAGGCAAAAGAATGAATAGGTTATGCATTTTCTTGCTTCATCTGTGATTTCTTTAAAAACCTCAGAGACTTACTCAAAATCACTAGAAGAGCATCTTTTTTTTTTTTTAATCTAGGGTCAAAATCTCTTCTGGGGCTCATCAAAATCTAGTCACCCTCAATAGCATGGTCTTTTTTTCGTGTGTCAGGTGCCTGCTGCCAGTTCTGACAAGGGGAGCGGTTGACAAAAGTCCTAACAGACACTTAGTACAGTGGGATTGGCCAGGTCCTAGCCCCCGTCCTTAGAGGAAGAGGAGAAAACATTACAGGGACTCTGGATGAACAAGGGTGGGCTCATAAACGTACAGGGAATAGGGTCATTGCATTCCCTTCCAACAGTGACTACACCATGGCAAGGAAATAAACAAGGAGATTATGTGGGGACCCTGTTTCCAATGTAGTGACTTCATCCTGCAGAACTCAGGCTAAGAAATAACACAAAATGCTCTCATGCCATGTGAGCTGGTTTCAGCTTGGGTGGTGCTGACACCACACAGCACCAAATCCCAAGGCACGCTCCATCCACTGTTTTCACAGCAGAACATACTCCCTGCTGTAGCACGAATCTTAAAAGTTCTTATTAATAAAAACAAACTCAGAGCCAGGTACTGGGGTGAACACTGAAAGATCAGAGAAGCAGAACAAGCCACAGCCACCTCGCCTTGCCAATTCCTCAGCTGATCCTGTTTCCTCAGAATGGAAGCCTCTGTGTCCTCATCCGGAATGGATCTCAGCTGAACTGCTGCTAAAAGCCTAAAAGCTTAACCAGCTCTAGTTCCTGTTCCTCACACCTTATATACCTTTCTGCTTCCTGCCATCACTTCCTGAGATTAAAGGCTCTTGTTACCACGCCTAGCTGTTTCCAGTGTGGCTTTGAACTCACAGATGATCTCTGCCTCCCAAGTGATAGGATTAAAGGCATGTGTGCCACCATTTTCTGGCCTCTATGTCTATCTAGTGGCTGTTCTGTTCTCTGACCCCAGATAAGTTTATTAGGATGCACAATATATTGGGGGACACAATATATCACCACACCCTGCTGCTCTGAAAGTTAGCTCAAATCACAGACATATGCACCAATTTTTCCATGACATTGAAGCCGAGCACCCTGCGGCAGCCATGGCAGTCCTACCACTGAGCATCTGCAGGCAGCAAGGAGTTTGGAATTCTGGGATCAGGATTCTGCATTCCCAACTGCATTCTAGGCCAGTGGTAGAATTAGCCCAAAAGGTAGAGGCAGGGATAATTTCAGAGTCCAACATCCATGACCTTGAATTTCAGCTCTGCCATTTTCTATTGTGTAACCCTGGGCAAATAATTTGTCTCTTTTATGAAATGCCAACTTCTCAGGTGTTTTCCCCTCAGAGAAGCACTTGCAGTCTGCCCTGTGTGAAGTGGCCCTTTTTGTCACTCTCCATCATTGCTGTGGCATTTGTCATTCCTTCTGGCACTTGGGACTATCAGGATTCTGTAAGATGACTCAGTTTTTGTCCTCTGCCAATAGGAAAGCACCAAGAGAGATAGCCAGGTCTTTGTCTCACTCAACACTTCATAGAAACTTGAAAACTTGTTGGGTAAATAAATGGAGATAGTGGCAGCATCAACCATCAGATGGCCAAAGGAATGGGAAACTAAAGACAGGGAAAGCTTGGGAACTTGCCTAGAGTACTAGAAGCATGCAATGTGCACTAGTCAACAAACATTCCATTACCCATCATTTCAAATCCAATAGTGAAAGTATGGCTTCATATTGTCATATTTTATATTTCCTAATAAATGACCCAGCTTCTTGCAAGAAAGGCCTTTCAGCTTACAAAAATATATAAGATTACCTGCACCCACATAACTTACTAGTCCCAAAGATTTGTATACTTGTTAATAAAATTTCAATGCATTTTTTTGCTCATTAATCTATTTCATGGTAAACACAAAGGAGAATCTCGTTCTTCCCACGTGAAGCACTTCGTGCGTCTAGTGAACAGAGTTGGGAGAAAGGAGCACACAGTCCTCCCTCACTACACTGCAGGCCAAGGTCTGGTGGTCTGGTGACAGGTCATGTGTGTGTGTGTGTGTGCTGGTGCCCTGCTGAGCTGCACTCCGGTGGCTTGATCTGTCCCTGAAGGAGTCACACCTGTAACCTGAAGCAACACTCATGAATGTAGTAGATGTCTCACCTAGTGTTCTGGAAGAACCCCACACACACACACACAGTGACACCTTAAAACACTACTCAGTGTATTCAGTGACTCCGCAGTACCGTGGACTGTAGTACTCATGAGGTAATGCAGTTCGCCTGTCTTTTCCCTTTGGTTTCCCGTATACTGTGGAGATTCTGTACTTGGTCCTAGAGAATTTTGGTTGTCTTCCTCTTGTGCTCCCTCTTCACGGCCCTGGCCTCCACTCACATTTGCCCTCTTGATTTCTGCGTCCTTATGCATTTGCATTCTTTTAAGGGCCTTCCAGTCCTTGTTTCTATACACTTGTGAAATGACCTAAGCAAATACATGCTCCAAAATGTATGAATCCCCTGATTAGCTCCATAAGCCTCTGACTTAGTCCACCAGTGCGGAAGGGCTTTTTCTTCCGGTGATCCTCGAAACATAGGTGACACAGTCAACATTCTGAGCTGCAGAAATTCAAAGTTCTCCTTGAGAAGAGTGGCTGGTCAAATCCTCCGAAACGCGAGTTGGTTTAACTGGTTCTACTCTAGATCTGCAGTTATCATTCCTGAAGATGGTCCAGGATTCACATGATCACCAGACAGTTGAGCAGGTGAAGCCAGGGTCCAGAGAATATGCCTCCCAGCCGTCCTAGCAAAACATGCTTCACATTTAACTTTAGAGACAGATTGCAGAACAGGAAAAGAAACACAAGAAGAAAATATCAAAGATGAGGAGGTCAAAAACATAATTAGCTAAACAAGGGATAAAATTAGTTCTTAAAAAACACAGGCCCCACCCCCAGATAAGAACTACAGGCAAATAACGGCTACTGAGAACGGGAGAAATAGTGTCTCCAAGGGATGAACCCCCTAATTAGTGATTCCATTCCAAGTGGTCAACCCTGAAATCATACACACATAAGCAACACTAAACAGACTCAGTAGGTTAAATTTTTATATTAATGTATTTATATGTAGCTAACAATAATAATAAAAAAGAGGCCATCAATTGAAGGGAGTGGGAGAAACCTGAGAAGGGTTGGACAAAGGGATCATGGGGATGACTGGGAGAAAGGGAAGGAGGCAAGTGATGTAATTATATTTGATAGAAATATCTAAAAATTAAATTAAATGAATAATCTAAAACAAAATACAAATTTGTTAATAAACAGTTTTCAAAGAAGCCTCAGTGATACCCCAGGTTATCTCATTGGAAAAAAAAAATACTTGCTGTGTTTTTCTAGATATTGGTTAAAGTTTAATCTGGGGCATATAACTGGCTCTAAAGCAAAGAGGGAAACTCATTTAGAAGATTCACGAAAATGTGTATCAGCTTATGGGGTGGAAGGGAGGAGAGATGGCTTAGCAGTTCTGAGCACTGGCTGCTCTTCCCGAGGACCTGACAGCTATTCCTAGCACGTGTGTCAGGCAAAGCAACTACCTGAAATTTCAACTCCTAGGATCTAAAACTTCCCTCTGTCCTATGTTTCTGGAACCCAAATACATGTACACACACACACACACACACACACACACCCTATACACACAAAATAATTTTTTAAAGAATGTGTCAGCTTATATAGGAGAAGCATGGGTCCTCCCACCATCAGAATCCTAGAACAACACCCAGCCCCTAGCTGAGGTTGACAGTTGAGGGTTTCTAGAGGAGGAAAGGCAGTTTCCTTTAGAGTTGTGCTCTCTGGTAGGTGCTCTAGAGAGTGAGCACATCCAAGCATATATGGGTGCACTAACTGGACTCAATATTGCACAAAATAAACAAAAAAAGAGAACATTACATTGGAATAGTACATTACATTGAGACATGAAGGGGGATCTGGAGAAATTGGATGGTATAAGACTGAAATACATTGTTCATATACATGAAATTGCCAAATTATACATATGTGTGTAAATAACTTTAAAGCAGTTATATATTTCTAATATTTGCCTTAGAAAACTTTTACCTTGCCCTGTGGAAGGACCAAATGATTTTTTGGGAGTTTTTGAAGAAAAAAAAAAACAGAAAATAAAAAACAAACAAACAAAAATAGCATGAGTCTTCAGGGAATAAGACTCCTAAGAACTGCCTAGAAACCCTACATTTTACTCTGGTCTCCCCAAAAACGACAGTGGAGAACCTCACCCTCCTGGCATCCCTGCGTGTGACTTCCCACAGCAGAAGCTGAGCTTGCTTAGAGTTACTGGCTGTGTGAATGTTAGATGGGGTGCAGGTAAGTCACTCTCCTTCAATGGGAAATCCAAGTGATGGCAGTTCAAGATTCACCTCTAGACACATATCCAGAGACATGAGTGTGAGTCTGCAGGCAGGCAGGCTGATGGCTGAACTGTCACACTCAAAAGTAAGCATAGAAGGGGCTTAAGGAGAGGCTGTCTTTTAACTTGAACCTCTTGTTCCTTCTGTATCCCACTGGACAATCTGCCAACCTCAGAATTAGAAAGATCCCCAAGAGCAACAAAAACAATTGTGTGGATTGGAGGGAAGATAGGAAACAGCAAGCAAAAGAGAGGCTGAAACAAGACTGTAACCACACTACAACCACCATCACGGATGTTGGCTCCTCCCATCCATGCATATTAGCGCTCCATGTTACCTAGGACAATATGGACAAAGAAACAATGAGGCCAGTTGGGAGGACTCTTGGGCTACAACCAGGCCAAAGAACAGCTCCCATTGGGTTCCAACAACCAGAGCTGGCCTGGTATCCAAGAGTTCATAAGTCTCTAATACAAACACATTGGGAATAATGTTTTTAATCACATTCTTTGTCTTCATTTCCTTTCGCCCTGTGGCTACCACCCATTGAATCAATAGCATCTATGGCTTCCAAAATTCATTACTTACTTGCCACAAGAGAAATCTGGAGTTCTGAATGCTGACCTCCACAGAACTCAGGAAGGCCAGTGCTCATCACTGAAATGTCTCTCCAAACGTTGTCACTGGGGTACATTGGATGATGGGGCACTTGTGAAATAAAAGCAAAATAGAGGCAGCCCAAGTCTCAGGAAAGTTTCAGCCTCAGCCAAGCCAGCAGGGAGTTCTCATGTCTCACCCACCATGGTTGTCTATTTTGGACTGAAATGGCCAAACATTATGTCCCTGCCCTGGCTACAGCTGCCTGTGCTGGCATGATCTCAGGTGAGGTAGCCTTCTGTAGCTGAGGCCTTACCTGAAGGGTTTGGATGCTGGAGTCCATGTGTTGCCTGTATATCCAGCTGCTGGGATAGCATTCCTTCAAGGGGTCAGGGAAGCTCTTGTTCATGAATATATTCTCCAAACCCTTCCAGTTTGAAGAAGAAGACAAGGGATGGGGGTTGGGGGTCACTGAGTGAAGGTATGTGTGTCTTCAAGTTCAAACAAAAAGAAGTTTAGTTCTAGTCTGGGCAGCCAGATGGAACGCCAGCAGCATGGACCGCAAGGTTTCTTCTCATGAAGTTCTTTAGACAGTGCATTCAGGAGGTTGACTCGGCAGCTATCATTCCATTCTGAGAAGAGTGTTAGCCTGCAAGGTCTAGCGCACGGTCATGGAGTGTTTGCAATTAATCCCCTTCTCCTCCAGCTCCTTGACCCTACCCCCAAACAACAGGCACGAGGCCCACCTGCAGCTGATTGCGAAGGAAGGCCTTCGGGGGATATTAAGAATTTGCAGAGCTTGAGCAGCATGGAGAGAATTACAAAGCCTGTATTGGGTTTCTCTTTTCAGAACCAGAATCTCTCCTGTTCAGCCTGGATGAGCTCTGTGACTTTTGATTGCCAAGCCTAGGGGAGAACTTCCAAGCCCAGAAAATTCTGAAGAATCCCTGCCGAACTCCTTCATCACGAGCAGAGAGAGCATCAATCTCCCCTCATCGGGATGGCAGCCTTCACACAGCAGCCAGAGGAAAAAACGATTATGCTAACTTAGACCCTGAGGGCGTTATTATATTAAAGCAAAGAAAATAAATCTCTACACCCCAGCACGCTCAACTCAGGGTCCTCGGCTTCTTTGTGCCCTCAACCCCTCCTCCGGACTCACAATGAAGTAGAGAAGGAGGAGAAAATGATAAAGCCAGGCTGGAGACAGGCCATTTTCCAGATCACTCATTAAACCACAAAATAGAGACGCTCTGGGAGGGCATTGTCTGAGCCCTGAGAGCTAAGATTGAGTGAGATGGGTCCAGACGAATGGAGAGTAACAAGTATCAAAAATGTCAAATTTCACTGAATTTAAATACAGCCAACAAAAATCTGTTGAATTTTCCCCAGCTGAAGTTTTCTGCCCAGCACATTCAGTTTCCCTGGGAGCCAGGCTACCAGCCAGCTCCCAGGAATCACCGAGTGCAAAATGTACTATCCTCATGCACTGCCTCAGAAAGGATGGAAGAGGGGGCATTTAACCCGGGTTCTCCTAATTCTAAAGTTGTTTCAGCCCTAAAATGCTCATTTTTTAAAGATGTGTGTGTGTGTGTGTGTTATCTGCATGTACGTCTGTGCACCACGTGTGTGTAATGCTGATAGAGGCCAGAAGGGAGCATCAGAACCCCAGAACCTGGAGTTACAGATACCCATGAGCTGTAATATGAGTGCTCGGAATTGAATCCTGGTCCTCAGAAGAATAGTCAGTGCTCTTAACCACTGAACCACCTCTCCAGAACTGAGTTGTGTATTTTAAATAATACCTGATATACAAAATTGGAATAGTTCCCAGTAATTCAGAGGACTGGGATGTGGAAGAAAAGGGAAAAGTACAAGCTTAACCAGGCACTGGTAATTCACACCTTTAATCTCAGCACTCGGGAGGCAGAGGCAGTTAGAGGCCAGTGTGGTCTACTGAGTGAGTTCCAGGACAGCCAGGGCTACACAGGGAAACACTGTCTTGGGGGTGGGGGGCTGGGAGGGGAAGGTACAAGTTTTGAGAAGGCCTAAAAGCCTAAGAGTTGTTGGTTTTGTTTACCTGAGGGTTTTTGTTTTATCTTTTTTAATTTTTTGACAATTTCATAGCTGTATATAGTGCATTCTGATTACTGTACCTCCCAGACCCTGTCTCCCTCCTGTCCTCATTAATCCTCCCTTTTCCCTACAATTCCCTTCACTTTTTAGTATTTCTATTAATTATTGAGCATTTTATACAATGCACCTTGGTCAACTTCACCCTCCCCACTGTTCCCTCTGACTCCTCCCAGACACACCCTCCCCTCCCCTCCCCTCCTCAACTTTCAGTCCTCCTTTTTGGTTCTGTCTCCATTGAGTCCAATGTGCTGCCCGTCTGCTCTTGGGTGCGAGGCCATCCATTGGAGAATGATGAAGAAAACTGACTCGTCCCTTCCTGAGAAGCCATCAACTGTCTGCAACTCCTCAGCGGTGGGAGTCCATGAACCTCCTCCAACTCCATTCTAGAAGGTTGACTGATTTGATCCTTGTGCGGGAAACCACGGCTACTGTGAGTTCATGAGTGCAACCCTCCTGCTGTGCTGGCATGTCCAGAAGACGCTGTTTGGTTTCAGTGCCCCCTGACCTCTGGCTCTGCAGTCCTTTCTTCTTCCTCCTGTGTGATGGTCCCTAAACCTTGGGAGTGGTACAGGTGTCCCATTAATGGCTGAGCTGTCCACTGGCACTCTAGCCAGATGTGAGTTTCTGAGTTAACTACCATCACTGCACAAAGACACAACAATGAAACCCTGTGGTGATATTGTGTTCCCCAATATATTACACACCCTAATAAACTTATCTGGAGTCAGAGAACAGAACAGCCACTAGATATAGAGGCCAGAAATGGTGGCACACACACCTTTAATCCTAGCATTCCGAAGGCAGAGAACCATCTGGATCTCTGTGAGTTCAAAGCCACACTGGAAACATCCAGGCATGATGACACACGCCTTTAATCCCAGGAAGTAATGGCAGGAAGCAGAAAGGTATATAAGACACGAGGACCAAGAACTAGAGCCTGGTTAAGCTTTTAGGCTTTTAGCAGCAGTTCAGCTGACATTCATTCTGAATGAGGACTCAGGGGCTTCCAATTTGAGGAAACAGGATCAGCTGAGAAGTTGGCAAAGTGAGGTTAGCTGTGGCCTGTTCTGTCTCTCTGATCTTTCAGTGTTCACCCCAATACCTGGCTCTGGGTTTGTTTTTATTAATAAGACCTTCTTTTTTTTTTTTTCCTTTGGTTTTTCGAGACAGGGTTTCTCTGTGTAGCTTTGCGCCTTTCCTGGAACTCACTTGGTAGCCCAGGCTGGCCTCGAACTCACAGAGATCCACCTGGCTCTGCCTCCCGAGTGCTGGGATTAAAGGCGTGCGCCACCACCGCCCGGCTTAATAAGACCTTTTAAGATTCATGTTACAAAACCCATTTTGACTGAGCTGCAAACTGCAGCTGCTCACTCATGCCCAACATCAGGGCTCAGTCTTGGTTTTGATGCTCAATGTTAGTGGGTTTTCTGGCTATCTCACTAAGGATGGGGGTCTGTAGAAGGTGACAGGACTCGTGCAAATATATGAAACACTGAGCAGAAATGCTGGTTTACTTCCAACTTTGGCTGGGGCTTGAGTTAGCGATGCCACAAAAATCAAAGACTGAGGGGTCGGATCTCAAGCTCCTATTCACGCTGAACCCCAAACTGCTTCCTAGTGATGACTACAAGAGAAAGAAGGTTCAGGAAAGCAGCTGTGGAGACTGTGAGGACTCCAGGGAACGATGCACTCACACTCGGTGATCACTCCAGAATCTGTCTCCTCAGGCTGTTCATGACAAGGTGACAGTCACTCAACACATTAAATGCTACCTGTGAGACTTGAATCTATAATTTAAATAGCAAGTGACAATTACAAAAAAAAATGTGCTCTTTTACATAAATGCATTATCTATACTAACCAGGAGTTGGGAAACAAAAAGGAGTTATTAACAAGCTGAGTCGAGCACAGACATAGGCATGGCCTCCCCTTTGCCTTGCTCAGCCCTGGTTGTCATAGGGCAGCCTATGAGAGCCTTCGTTTCAGAGACTGGTGTGCAGGTAATAAAAGCAGGGTGACCAGCCTACTAACTTTCCTTCCCTATGTGTCTGCTCTTCATCACAAAGCCCAGCACCTACTCGATGCATCAGCAGGTGGAGCTGGAGAGCTGTCTGAGCCACCGAGTTGGGGGACACCCCAGACAACTATTTGGAGACTGTGCTGATGGCATTTTATGTCAAATAAATGACAGGAAAGATCTGATGTTTTCTTACATGTCCTGAGGATGTTTTCTAGAGAAACCCAGTGAGAAATGAGTGCCTCACCCACTTCATTCCTCTGTCTTCTCGCTTGCTCACCCACAGTTGCAGGGCGCCATGCTGAACACTGAAGAGCTGGAGGAAGCAAGTAGACAGAGCCCTCCCTGTCCTGGTGAAACTCGTCACTAAGGAGCACAACATAGTTTTCTTTCATGTACTCTGGCATCAGACAGACAGGCCTTGTTCAAGTCACATCTTGACTGTCACGTGGAGAATCGGAGAATGCACCCTCAGATTTTAGGAAACTGACTCATCATCACATATGAAGCAAGAACTGGTAAACCCACCACAATAGTTCTCCATCTTCTAGTGTTACCTGAAGATCTTACTTTAAGCTTCCTGCCTGGGCCCCTTACAAATTTTGGTTCGGTTGGCCTCAGTAAATACCAAGTCACCAGTAATTTTCAAAGTCACGGGTAAAGTCCTTCTACTGAGGAGCCAGTGAGAAAGCCTTCCTTCTTTAGAGTTGGGTGTTGAGCAACACACACCAACACCGCCTGCTTAATGAGCATGCAACCATTGGCTTTGATGCCCGAGCACAAAGAGTGGTTGTCTGCATCAGTAAATGTGAGGTACCCGGAGCCTTTATCTGAAACTGACAAATGAGCAGAGAGCACTGAATTCTGGCAGCTTGCTTTCAAAGAAAAAAAAAATGGCTTCCTCTTTACAACCTTGACCAAAATGCACCAACCTCCTGCATTACTCATTTCTGTTGCTGTGATAAAATACCCTAATGGATGCAACTTTAAGAGACAGGGGGTTTGCTGTGGATTACAGTTGCAGGGAAGGGGTGGCAGAAACAGATGCTAGCTGGTCACAGCGCGTACACACACAGGAAGCAGAGACAGAGGACAGGAAGAGGATCCAGGCTGTAAAAACTCAAAGCTCATGCCCAGTGATGTACATACATCCTCCAGCAAGGCTCTACCCCCTAGAGATTGCATAACTTTTCCAAGCAGCGCCACCAGCTGGAGACTGAGCATCTGGACGTATACCAGGAGTGGTGGCTCATGCCTGTAATCCTAGCACTTGGGAGGCAAAAGTCCAAAGTCATCCTCTGCTCCACACCAAGTTCCAGCACAGCCTAAGCTCCAAGACACGCTATCTCTAAACAAGATAAACATGCTAAGAAAACAAAGAAAGAGGGAGTTCCATGAATTAAGAAAAGCCAGGCTGAGCAAGGACATTCTTCTGTGAGTTCAGGAAAAACTAATTTTGTGTAAAAATCAGAACAGGTGAAATCCCACAAAACGTGATGAGAAGAGGGGCCACGCAACGTCCCTTCAAAGACGCTTGAGACACGCCCTGGAACAGTCGGAGCTGTGGCGTCTACACTCTAAGACACAAAGGAAATCAGAAGACACGAATATCAACCAGAATGAGAGAAGGAAAAACTCAGAAATGAGGTGGTACAAAATGGGGAGGGGCTTCAAAAATGGATCTTAAGCTAGAAGGAACTAAAGAGCAATAGACACAACCGATGATATCATAAGACATCGTAAGAAAAGTGGAAAGGAAAAAGTAAGTAGACAAAATGAGTGTAGTGATAAAACAGGACTATAACACTGGGGAAACTGAGGCAGAGGCAGAAGGGGAGGGACTGGGGTTATCCTATCCTACATGGGAGAACTCATCTGAAAGGGAAGTGTGGAAGGGAGTGTAACAAAGAGAAAAGGGAAAGAGGTAAGGCATTGATGAGCAAGTTGGAATGCTGGATACTCAATATCTATGATAGGAATTATAGAAATTGTTCAAGTCTGTGAAAGAAGAAATCAGAAGAAAGGAGAATAGAAAAACACTTTTAACAAACACTCTTGAGATACTCTCAAAAATGATACAGAAAAAGAACACATTGCACCCTGAAGAAATGAGCTCAGAACATTCAATGCTTTAAAGGTCAAGAAAATAATCCTTTGAGTATGCAAAAAAGGGGGCACATGGCCCATAAAGGAAAGAAAGATACTATCAACTTCTCAACAACGATGCTTTCTGATGGGAGAAAACAAGGTAACATGTTTAAGATAATCTGGGGAGCGAAGAGTTTCTATCCAGCAGCGCTGCTCCTGGGACCCTTCCTCCTATTGGGTTGCCTTGTCCAGCCTGGATAGGCGGTCTTTCACCTTGTCTTATTGTATCTTGTTCTGTTCTGTCCTCTCTTGGAGGCCTGCTCTTTTCCGAAGAGAAAACAGAGGAGGAGTGGGTCTGGGGGAGAGGGGGGGCTGTGGGAGAGCTAGGAGGAGTGGAAAGGGGGCCTGTGGAAGAGCTAGGAGGAGTGGAGAGGGCAAATTGTGGTGGAGATGCATTGTATGAGAGAAGAATCTTCAGTTTAAAAAAAAAAGGAATCCCTTAAAAAATTCTCAGCATGGTAGAACTCAAACATTATCATTCCATTTGTCCTTCCTAGAAATCGAGAAAATAAGTTTCTGGCACCAGATATTTAAAGGAACATCAGCCTGAGGACTTGGAGAACAGCAAAGATGCACACTTGTGAGTCCAAGGCCAATATGGAGCTACTGGGAATGACAGAGCTAAGGCTGTATGCTCATGCTTGAGCTCTGCAGGGGAAGAGTGGTGCCCAAATGGAACAGAGGGAGAGCAGAGGGCATCAGCAGAATGTTGGACTCCCTGGAAGTTCCACTGGTGTCCCTCCTGGATGTATTCATCATGGCGGGACTCTCTCATGGTAGCATGAAGCCAGCCTGATCCCATTATTCCCCATGTTCATGAGAACAGGCTCCTTGCAGATGAAAGAAGGGGCACCAGATAAGAGCAGAAAAGGCTTGATTTACAGTCTTAGTTGTGAACTGAAGCGAGGTGTCACGGGGAGTCTCGAGTTACTTTATTAGGAAGTAGAGTTGTCAGAACTCTACCTGTGATGTCAGATAAGGCAGGAGGGTCATGGCTGCCAGGCCAGCCGGGTTACATGACAAATGACAGCCAGGCTAGACTACATAGTGAAGCCCTGTGTCCCAAAAACCAACAGAAGAAGAGGGCCATGAATTTGCATGTGAGAGAGAGACAGGCACAGAGAGAGACAGAGATGGAGACACAGAGAAAGAAACAGAAGAGAGATTGGAAGCAGTAGCAATAAGCATCTCCAACAACATGTACTCTTAGACCGAGGTCTTGCAATGCTTCTTAAGCTGCTTTAATTGTATTCGTTTATTTATCTGTGTGCACATGCCTATGTCAAGGTGCACATGTGGCAGTCAGAGGACAACCTGCAGGAGTCCCTTCTCTCCTTGCGTCATACGGTTCCCAGGATCACAGTCAGGTGATCAGGGTTGGTGGTGGGCACTTTTATCCGACATCTCCCCAGTCCCCGGCCCTGAAATGCTTTCAATTTAAAGAGTAAATAAGCATTTTGGAGGTAAGTGCTAATCTCTAGGGTAAGCCTGGGACATCTTTTTCTACCAGTTGATGAGGAAGCGACTGAACGCAGTTGAGACCATGTTGGGACTCTCATGAGGCGTGATGAAGAGGTTCCCCCTGGCTGAGACAACTCAGCCTTCAAAGGGAGTAACCAATGCAGTCAATCAGAGCCCACCAAATCTAAACGGATTAGTTAACTCAAATCATCTTCAGTCTAATTAGCTACTTTGGAGGAAGATAAAGGCCTTGAGAACTAGGGGCTGTGGGAAAGACTCGAGCATGCCTTATCTTTAGCTGCTCACCTTTGGGTACAAAGAGGAGGGGGTAGGAACCACCTCTGAAAATGATGCAGCCCCTCGGCAGCCTCTCCTCTCGCACACTCCAAAGAATCCACGCGTCTAACGAATGAGCATGAATAGGCTGCTCACACTGCAGAGAGACAGACAGCAGACGGGGTGTGGTTCCTGAGAGCATGCCACCTGCACTCTGCCAGGACCATCAGAGTGAGTGTGAGCAAGCCTTGGCACGCAACTGCCCACCTGCAGCAAAAGGGGAGGAGCCTGAAGGATGGCACATGGAGAAAGGGGTCCGGACAGTGGATGAGAAGTAAGGAAAGGGGAGAAGAAAGGGAGGCCAGCATCCCAAACCCCACCTAGAGGGCAATGGAGACGGGACTAGACTGTGGCTTCCTGAAGGTGTCCCCAGTGAGGGGCATTTATACTGCTGACCAGATACACTCACACCAAAGCAACCAGTGCACAGGTCAGGAGAGCGGTTTCCTTAGCAAAGCCCACGCTGAGGTGCACGAAGGGGCACTAGGGGTGGCTACAAAGTTCTATTTCTTAACCTAGGGTGTCTACAAGAATCTTCAAAATGTATACATAATACTATAACAAAAACTGTACGCTTAACTTATGTGGCTTGATCTAATTTTGTTTCACAGATTTTTAAGACTGATGCAAAGGGAGTAATAAATATTTAAAGCAAATCTAATCTCCAATGCCTTTTTCTTGGTAAATTCATGTTTAATAAGTTACTTTATTTAGACTGGGCACTTGCAGGCTTCTGGGACTTTTTCCAAGAATCATTACTCTTTTAGTCAACCAACTAATATTCCCTGTGTGCCTACTATGTGCCATGAATTTCTGTTCTGTGTCATGAGCTTGGACCTTCTGGCACTCGCTTCCTTTCCTAGCTCGGGTGACATGTGTTGGAAGGTCTCACTGTGTTTGGGCTTCTGCTGTTGCTGACACTCCAGTTGTGAGTGACGCTTTGTTGTATGAACTGGTTTGTGTATTGAGGAGGACGTCATGAAGGACATCCAGTCAGCAGCAGTGAGCAGCCTGCCTCCCTGTCCCCGCCCCATCATTACCTGGCGCTGCTCCCGTGAGCATGTAGGCAGCTGCTGCTCCACTTGCTGAGAACAGACTCTTCTTGTCTATATTTGGATATCTCGGCGTCCCAGCCTGAGCACCACACAGCACATCCAGAGAGCTGAGGGTCTGGGAGTTTACACCAGGAAGGTTCCCAGCAAAGCCCCAGTGTTCGAGGTTCATGAGCAGTGGGAAGCAGCTTGCTCTTTTCACCAGATGAAGCAGTTTATCCGTCAAAGGCTTGGCACATCGATTTTCAAAGTTTTTCAGTTAATTTATTATTTGATCATTGCATACATGTACATAATTCGCTCTCGCCACACCAATGTTATGTACAAAGCAAAGGGACCATAACAGTTGCAAAGCTACAGAATTTCTCTGTGGAAGCTTTTATCTCAACCCAAGAAGTGATACATAGGCAGGCAGACAGACAGACAGACAGACAGTAATAAGATAACAGAACACTGGCCACATGAAAAAGACTGTCCTCAACAGATTACATGCATCTATTATGTAGTACTCACCCAACCCAAATGTAGGTAATCCCTGTTTTACAAATAGTGGGAAGGAGGAACAGAGAGGTTAAGTGCCTTGCCCTAGGTCACACAGCTAATACACATAGCTAAAACGCAACCTGTGAGGTCTCCTTCAGACCCTGTGCCATCAGCCACGCCACTGCCACAGGTTTTCCAGGATCTTGGCAAGCTACAGAATGTATCTGAACGCTCTCTGCCTTGTCCAATTTCCATTTTATACAGCTCCTTCTAGCAAAAAGCACAGCTGATCTGTGATCAAACAGCATCCATCCTGTCTCCTTCATAGTTCATGGCATGTGGGCTTCTCTCCATGCCCATTGCTCCTGCCTTCATTCAAGCCGCCCTCATTTTCCAGCTCCACTGGTGCAGTCGCCTCCTTATTGGCCTTTCTGCCACTAGTTCTAACTGGAGATGAAGATGAGTGATCCAAATAAAAATACTACAGGTGCCCTGGTAGCCAAGCAGTACATATACACCAGCCCAAACAATTCCTAGAAGCAAGGGCTGGAAAGAAAGCAGGGGAAGTATCAAGCAATCCCATTGTCCTCATCAATCTAGAGGAAGTCAAAGGCAGTGTTAGTATGAAGACATTCAATAGATCCTGTATGAGCACAGATGCAGGCTGCCTGGGCCTGCCCTCAGAGACCCCGTGTGGAAACAGCTGGAGACGCTTATCTGCGCCCCTCCCTAACTCCTCCAACCTCCCTGGGGCTTGGGTCTTCTGATCAGAGGAGCTAGGCTCCTGTGTTGGCCTCCTAAGCCGTGCCCCCCGGCAGGCACTGGGCAGGAAGGAGACTCCTCACATGATTCAGCATAAGCCTCGGTTGCTCCCTTCCTGAACCACACACTGCAAAGAGCATGCCTGAAATGCAGACGAAATGGGGCCCAGCTTGGACAAGAAGGGTCCTGCTGCTCGCGATCTTCTGGGTCTCTGCATACCTGCCTGTCCGTGGTGTCTCCCTACCCCAGCGTCTCCCAAGGGCCACAGGTAGGTGGACAGTGGGTCCAGACACCCCAGTCTCACATCTAAACATGGGACAGAGGGGAATGCCACCCCGCCACCCCGCCTGACTCCTGCTGCGTCTGCTCTGTGCCTGCTTCTTGATGAGCCAGTGCGTTCTCAAATGCTCTACAGCAGTTCACAGAGACTAGGGTGGACTGGGATGCACTTTTATTTGTTGGGGAAATTATCAGAGCATTCTTCCCTCCTAGAAACTCTGCAGCAGGAAATGATTCTCTGAACATCCAAGGACAGCTTGGGCTCTGACAACAGAAAATGACATTGGACAGTGGCCAGAAACCTTTACTCACTGGGGCTATGGTTTCTTCTTGGGCAGTTTCAGAAATACCATTTAGAAGCAACACGCAGAAGTGCTGTAATAATTCTTTGATTCTTCCCTATCAGCTTATTTCATGAAATATCTCTTTCAAAGACTATGTAAGGCTTTGTATCATACTCATACTTCACATTTCCACCGATTTCTCCATATTACATCCAAATAACCCAGTTTTGTCTTTGTGGACTTGAGATGTGTAACTCCAACATCTTGCGATCTCCTTTTCCTTAGCAGGAAACAGCACTCAATGTGTTGCCTCTCCAGCATCGGAGTTTCCTGAAGGGTTCTTCACGAAGCAGGAGAGCACAGACGGAGGCATAGTAATCTACTTCCTCATCATCCTCTACATGTTCATGGCAGTGTCTATCGTCTGTGACAAGTACTTCTTGCCCTCCCTGGAAATCATCAGTGACTGTAAGTTGCTGGGAAGCTCTCCCGTGACCTTCCAGAAGCACTGTCACACAGATCGGGTTGAAACAGCTCAGTAACAGCTCTGTCCATCTCAGCCGGTGGCAGAGTGCCAATGTCTGTCCTGGGGTCCTGTGCGGTTCATCCTGGGAGTTCAGGCAGGAGCGCAGCTTGCAGTTATTATTACACATTGCTTACTTCCAGAAGCTTCCTGTCTGTTCTAGTACGTAGGTGGCTGTTAGAGAATGTGCCCCAAGAATGTGTTCCTGATACACTGGACACCTGGTACTCAATTTCCTATTTCAAAACCTTATTTATTCATTTGTATTCTGAGTAGGTGATAAGCAGACGTGACTGAGGACCTCCTTTCTCTCTACTCCATTATTGGCATCCTGCCATTATGAAAACTGATATTCAGGGGTTGGGGATTTAGCTCAGGGGTAGAGCGCTTGCCTGGCAAGCACAAGGCCCTGGGTTCAGTCCTCAGCTCAAAAAAAAAAAAAATAAATAAATAAGAAAACTGATATTCATGAACCAAAAAATAAGTAAATCCTAAGCTCCATATAAAGTGAACTCAGCGATCAGATAATAATAATTTAGATATTAAGTGTTGGTATTTTCTGGAAACAAGATCAGATAGTCGAGGCCTCTTGCACTGTAGAGTTCCCAGAACTCTGATATAGGCCTTTTTGGGTGCACTGGTTCCTAAAACAAGGGGAAGGGATGGTTTTGCCATCTGCACAGAAGGGTCAGTGTCTGTAGTCTGTCTCAAAGTTGGCTACATAATTGAGTATCTTCATTTCACAGAAAAGTCAAAGTTAAGGGCTGTGTCCTATTGCAAGACCACAGAGAACAGGATCCTCCCCGGCTCCATCCCACACATGTGCTGCCCACTCGAGCACACACACACACACACACACACACACACACACACACACACACACATAAGAACTGAGTGTCAATTCTCTTTTCTCCATCCTCCCACCCTCCACCCTTGCTGGAATGCTAGGCAAGTTATCTTTTCCTTTCACATACAGCAGCAGCAGCAGCAGCATTAAGAAGTAAAACAGCACCTGTAACAGCGGAGGAACGAAGCCTCCATTTGTTCAATAACAATAAGAAGTTTCTCATCATTACTAATATTTAAGTGGGCGCAAGTGTAGTTTTTTACATCAGTAGTGTATTTTATGTTGATAATACAGTTATTTTAATGTTGGCTTATTTTAGCACATTGTTTTTACTTAATGAAATGCAGGAACAAGGCTAAACCCACCTACATTTGCACCTCTTGAAGATCCCTAAACATCCCTAAACCTACCATTTTGCGGAGTACTTTCTGTGAGCCTTGAGTATTGCTATTATATATGTATCCATCCATCCATCCACCTATCTATCCAAGGGTCTTTACTTTTCCCATATATTTTATTGTATATATTTTCCCATATTGCCATATTTAAAAAAAAACATGATTTTTTTAATGATGGCATGACAGTCCATGATCCTATGACCAACTTGAGAACCTAACACTAGATTTTACTTATTACAGTGTCCAGTGAAAATTTATCATTTTAAGCTATTAATCTCATAGGATTGCTTTAAGTAATATGCCCATATTGTATACATTCTTTGCACACTTCTCTGATTATTTTCTGATTAAAGGACAAAGCTATGCATGTTTAAGCCTTATGATAAATATTCCATGAAGGGTGTGCCAATTCCAACCTCCATAGCATACAGTAGTGTCCATTCCTGGAAATGAGTATCACTTTTAATAGCTTTGTCAATTATGTTAAACTAAAACTTCATTCTATAGAATTCATATTTCTCCGATTTGTAAGGTTAGCTGTGTTTGTGGAAAATCAAAGCTTTACTTTTGTGCTTTCTTGCCTGCACTTGGTTGAGGAGTGTTTGTCTTGTTTTTCTTACTAACTTTTTCAAGACATTAAAAAGTTCACACAGAGCTGGGCAGTGGTGACGCACACCTTTAATCCCAGCACTCGGGAGGCAGAGGCCAGCCTGGTCTACAGAGCAAGATCCAGGACAGGTACCAAAACTACACAGAGAAACCCTGTCTCAACCATCCCCAAAAAAGAAGTTCACACAGATACTAACATAATTTTTATAATTTTTCATGGTTTGTCATTTCCTTTTATATTGTGCACATTCATAGTGTTGAAGTTGAAATATTTTAAAATAAGGAAGTCTTTTCAGCTTTCCTTTGGTCTTATATTTGGAAAGATTTCTTTAACTGCAGCCTCCAAAAGCTGCTGTTTCTTCTTGGTTTTCTTCTACATTAGTTCTCCCACCCAAACTCATCTTCGTAGAATACATCATTTTTGCAAACTTGATTAATTCTCACATACTAAGTACATATATATTTCTATTTCCGTAATCCTAGCTGTAATGATCTTTTCATGCTTATGTCAGAACTGCACATTTAGTTAGAAAATGTGAAAAACTGAAAATTTAAAATATTGCCCACACCTCACTAAGAATTGTAAAGTTCAATGACTCAGCTAAGCTGGCGGGATAAATCTAGCAAGATTTCTGTTTATAAAAGTTGCTTGTAAAGGCAAAATAAAAAAAAACTTCCATTTCTACAGAGGACATAACTTTACTGCATTAGAAATCCTACACCCTCCATATTTCCTTCATTAAGTGATTTCCTCCATCTCTCCTAACAGTTCCACCATACCACTTACACAATTCTTTGAATCATTGGCAAATATGCATTTCTTAAGAAAAATCACTGTTGTCAACATAATACAGTAGCTTTTAGGAATGTGTGACCGATGGATGCCCACATGACATGACACAGAAGCCAATCCTCCTCAGCTGTAATATTTGATGCAGCTCTTGAGTATCAAAATGACTGCCAACCACAGGAGCTACCCACTTGTTAAAATCTTATCGTTCCTCTTTCAAGGTCTGTTTTGAAATGTCAAAAGACAACATCAGCAATAAGAAACAATCCCCACAGTTTGTTTCCATCCACAGGAACTGGCTTCCAGCGTCTGCAAGCCTTTCCTCCACGCTCCTTGACAAGCACAGATGTACACTTCTACTCATTCCATTAGCTAATGAGTAATACCATAATCCTCAGAATATCCCATGAGTATTCCACACTCTACCAGAGCAGTCCCTTACTCAGATACCTATCATGATGCAATCATGGAAACCCAAGCACATCGTGCATTTGCATATGTGTGTGTGCATATACACACGTATATACATATATAATATATGTGTGTGTGGATTTATATATACATGGCTTCATCTACATAAAAACCTTATAAAATAGAGACTAATACATTGGTTTTACTGAGGAGGAATGTGAAGCTAAGAGCACACAGCCAATACCAAGAGAGCCCTCCCCTCCCTGGTGTTCCGCAACCCAAACATGATGGATGTCACCTGCTATGTGCTGTAATTTTACACATCCTCTTTTGAGATTAGTTACCATCATATGGTTGTTTCAGAAGGCCAGTTCTATTTTAGCAATCTTACAAGCAATTTTCTGCCCAAGGGCACAGAAAATTTTGACAAAAACATGAATGAGACATTCACTGTAACTATGAAGTATACTGCAAAAGCAAGAGTTGTTTACTGAAATAGGTCTAGACTCTTAGAACCTATTGAGGAATATAAATTAATTTATAAACATTTCCAAGATGTCTAGGTTTTCAGCCTAGCATTTTGCCTAATATACAGATGGGATTACTGTACAGCAGTATGGAGCTCAATGGTCACATATAATGCTGTAACTTCCTGATGGCATATATGCTCTAGCTCAAGTGAGACTGAGATGGGAGAACTGACAGACCCCTGTCCCAGTACAGTGTCATCCATCACCCCAGTGCTCCCTCCCCTAGTCATCAGTGGCTTACTGGGTCAGCAGCAGAGTCTGCAGCAAGGTGATAGTCTAGCGACCTCAAGACTACAGTCTCTGTGCGGGTTAGGGAAGGATTAGAAGCAGTGGGAAACAGCGCCTCTTATTGACAACATGGCAGGACCCCAGCTCGGTCAACAGGTGTTCCTGCTCATTCTGCCTATCTCTGGTATGCTGGCAATTTCTCCTAGAGAAAAGAGGGTCATAAAAGTCACACAGCCCCTTCCACAGCCATCAACCCTGGAAAAGCATGCATTCGTCTCTACTGGACAGCCAGAGACAGTCCGCCAGTATCTCGGTTGTGTGAAACCACTGTAAGAAAGTGATGCTGCCTCTACCCCTTTCCTCTGATTCCGCCATCATCGCCCTCCTCCTCTGCCCACTCTCACTCTCCGATTCCAATTCTGTTTCGTCTCCTTTTCATGTAGGTTGAGTTATAACGGGAGTTACAGGAGATTCTCTGAACACAGAGGTCTAAATTATTATACAGGGAGAATAGCTGTCCATAGTGTTTTAACTGGAGAAGATTTGGCTTCTGTGGTGAGAAACAGAATGTAGACTCTGTAAAGGGAGGTAAAAAGATCAGTTCAGCTAGAGCCAGGGGAACTAGGATTTGAGGTCATATACCCAAAGACTTTCCTCATCCCCGCCAAGTCGCTAGACCCTGACTTGGAGGATGCTAAGGCATAGGTGGGGGTGCAAGAGACGGAGATGATGTGAAGGATTCGAAATGACAAGGAAGAATGGGGCCTCGGTGGTGTGTGGTCATTTCAGTAAGACTGGCTCAAGAAGGTATGTCAAGGACTGTCATGCTTGGTGTGTGAAGTCAGTCACACCCACCAGTAGCTGTGTCTTACTCGCTTGGGGCATTTCCCCCCTGTATCTTTTCCCCCTATATGTTCATGTGCTCAGGGAAAGGTCTATGACATTGCTGGGCATACAGGAGGGCTGGAGGGGGAGACGCGGTGACCACATGCCGTGCTGGCATAACTGCCAGAGTGAAACTATTGCAAGTGTCCAGCCTAGAGACAGACATGCCTAGGTCCAACTCCCAGCTCTGCAAGCTGCTAGCTCCTGGGCAAGTGTTTAACATGGGTCTGCCTCAGGTACGTCAGCTGTGGAACAGCTAATTATAGTTTAGTTCAAAGAACTCTGTCCTACATACATGAGAAAACAGCCGTAAAGTGTGCAAAGGAGATAGCCACTGAGCACTATTACAGAATACACTTAGACAGCTATTGACACTCCTTTACCAAGGAAAAATCAAAGCGTAGAAGGGAAATAAGTCAATAAAAATGTGCTTGGAGCAAATATCAAATCTATGGTGCATCTATGACAGCTTGAAGCCAATCTTAGGGTAAAAAACATCAGACAGTCTCACAAGGCAAAATGTAAGCTTCTAAGACCTTTACCTAACAACCTATGTGGTAACTTTACACTATTTAGAGTTCCTTTGGTTTTTTTTTCTTGAATCAACATCCTTATCATATTATTGTATTTTAGTAATCTTTGTGTAGCATGAATCTTAGAGAGTCTTATTAATAAAATCAAACCCGGGGCCAGTTATTGGGATGAACGCTGGATGGTCAGAGAGACATAACAAACCACAGCTAACCTCACCTGCCCAACTTCTCAGATGGTCTTGTTTCCTCAGACTGGAAGCTTCTGAGTCCTCATCCCAATGGGTCTCAGCTGGACTGCCGCTCGAAAGCCTGAATGCTTAACCAGCCTAATGCATAACCAGCCAAATGCTTAACCAGCCAAATGCTTCCAGTTTCTGGTCCTCACGCCTTATAAACCTTTCTGCTTTCTACCACCACTCCCTGGGATTAAAGGCTGCTTTCTGGGATTAAAGGCATGAGTCACCATGCCTGGCTGTTTCCAATGTGGCCTTGAACTCACAGAGATCCAGAGGGATTTCTGTCTCTGGAATGCTAGGATTAAAGGCGTGTGCTAACATTTTCTAGCCTAAGTATCTTGTGGCTTTTCTGTTCTCTGACCCCAGATAAGTTTATTAAGGTACACAATATTTTGGGGAACACAATACCACCACATCTTTGTTCAAAAAGCAATCTCTAAATATAAACTAATGTACATCTTTATAGTACACACATGAACACACAGCTTAACTAAGATCCCCTCTCCTGTCTACACAGAGATGAGAAATGCATCTCTGTAGAAACAGAATACAGTATAGAAGCGATATCCTCTTGCTGTATTGTGGGTATCTCAGGTACACGGAATCACCCTTGAACAACTTTCTTTACTTTTTAAAATATCTGCATAGAAAGTACAGTGAAGCTCTTAATAGTCACTTGCTTCAGCCCAAATTCCAGTGAGCTAGCTATAAAATCTTTTATTTAAATGTTACTCCAATATGCTATTCAATTACAGCTTCTAATCTCTCCACCATGCTAACACATTTTAAGTGAAAATGATCTTCCTATGTTTTAGAAAAACACTTCAAATATTTACTTTTTGTTTTTAAAAATGACTTTCACTACCTCTGCCTTGAACCAGTGTTTGCCTATGTTCTACACTGTGTGTCAGAGGTAGATGTTTTTTTTTAAAAAAAGATAAGTTTTAATTCCAGGTAGAGTCAACTCTAACTGGTGAAGTTAAGATTTAGTAATTCTGAGTCTGACATTTGGATGGCCTACAGTTTGGGGGGATTATCTGACTCTTAAGCCTCATGAAATTTACAGAGGCAAAAGCTGTCTCAAAGAACAAAGCTACAGAATAGCGCCCCTTCCCCTTCCCTGCTGTGCGAGCAAGCGCAGCTCCTGAGTACCTGGCAGCAGCCCCTCTGCTGCTTTTTCCCTCGGGCCTGAACTGTGATAGCCTTGCACAGCATCTGCATCTAGACTAGAAGCTAAGCACTCTGTGTACTTCCAAGATGCCAGTGCAGGAGCAGGCAGAAATGATAAAAGTCGGGCTGTGTACTAATTGCTTTCTCAGTGGGTGGCCAAAAGGGCCATTTCCTTGGCAGCAGAAAGATATTGGTCCTGTCCCACCTCTGACCTCGGGCAACAGTAACCACGAGGTTCAAAGGACACGTGGATGTGCTGTAATAAAACAGCTAGTGGTTTAGGGGAAATCCCTCTCCAGCGAATCAGACCTTTAAAAGCATTGTAGAGATATTTCAGAATTCACTCAGTTTAAATATGCGGTGGTGAAATTAGGCTTCTCTGAGTGACCTCCCTAAAGTCTCCCATCAAATTCTTTGGCAGTGCCAGAATTTGGGTCTCCATTTTAGCTTAATTCTTTCTACTACATGATATGGAAGGGTATTCCCAAAAACTATTGCAAAATTTCCAACTGGGCATTACAGAAAAGAATACACTTAGGAGAAAATCTGGTGGATTTTAAAATCATTATATAAAAATATAATGCTGTACATTATATAAACAATATGTTGGCACCTGAACCTATAAAGCAAGCATACCTATCTTGAAGTAAATGTGGTTGTTCTTTCAGAAAAATAGAGAAAAAGAATACTAGCAATAGGGGGGGGAAACTGAACAATTTATCTTTAATAATAAACTACAGCAGAGGAAAATGTTACCCAAAGGTCAAGAAAGACAATGCCAATCTACTGTAAAGTTCAGAGGTACAAACCATTTTACAAAATATTCTTACAACAATACAATAGGATTTGTAAAAATCCCCTTGAAGTCATATTCAGCCATCTAACGGAATCTTCCCTTTCACAACTACGATTAGAGCCCAGCAACATTGCCTTTTGAGAGCCAAAGAATTCCCAAGGGCCACTGCTTTTCCCACCTGCTACAGCCCACTCCACCCCCGTCTCTCTCTCTGGAACAGTTTGTATAATGAAGCAGTCTTCAGGCAGCACTAAGGGAAGATGGGTCACTGGGTGTGCAACATCCCTGGAAGATGAAACACTGTCTTCTTTCCAGTGTCTTCCCTCACTGGCTTTGGAAGGCAAAGCCTAAGACTTTGTAATGCTAACTTTTTTTTTATAATATTTTTATTAAAAAAAATTGTTTCCTTTTACATACCAACCTTTTCCCCCTCCCTTTTCTCCCCCCCCCCACCTCCCCCTAGCCCACCTCCATCCCCTCCTCATAGAAGGTAAGGCCTCCCTTGGGTAGTCAACACTGGCTGGCATACCAAGTTGGGGCCAGATCTAGCCCCTCCCCCCTGCATCAAGGCTGAGTGAGGCATGGCACCATAGGGAATGGGCACTAAAAAGCCAGTTCCTGTACCTGGGTAAGTCCTGGTCCCATTGCCAGGGGACCCACAAACACATCAAGTCACTCAACTTTCACCCACATTCAGAGGGCCTAGTGTGGTCCCACACAGGCTCCCCAGATGTCAGTCCAGAGTCCATGAGCTCCCATTAGCTTGGGTCAGCTATCTCTGAGGTTTTTCCCATCATGATCCTGACCCCCCCTCTCCCCCTTGCTCCTATAATCCTTCCTCCCTCTCTTCAACTGAACTCCAGGATCTTGGTCAAGTGCTTGGCTGTGGGTCTCTGCATCTGCTTCCATCAGTCACTGGATGTAGGTTCTATGATGACAATTAGGGTAGACACCAGTCTCAGTTCAGGAAAGGCTAGTTCAAGCACCTTCTCCACCATTGCTATGAGTCTTAGCTGGGGACAGTCTTGTGAGTTCCTGGGGTTTTCCCTAACTGCAGATTTCTCCCCATCCCCTTAATGGTACACTCTGTCAAGATATCTCTTTCATTGCATTCCTTCCCTGTCTCTCCCCGAACTGGGCCATCTCAAGCCCTCATGTTCCCACATCTCATTCCCTCCCCTCTATTCCCCACTCCCAGTTTAGCCAGGAGATCTTAACCTTTTCCCCTTCCTGGGGCGATCCATGTGTGTCCCTCTTAATGTCCTCCTCTTTACCTAGCTTCTCTGGGGTTGTGGATTGTAGTTTGGTTATCCTTTGCTTTGTATCTAATATTCACTTATGAGTGAGTAAACATCGTGTTTGTCTTTCTGGGTCTGGGTACCTCACTCAGGATGATTCTTTCTAGTTCCATCCATTTGCCTACAAATTTCATGATGTCATTGTTTTTTACTGCTGCATAATACTCCATTGTGTAAATATATCACATTTTCTTTATCCATTCTTCAGTTGAAGGGCATCTAGGTTGTTTCCTCGTTCTGGATATTACAAATAATGCTGCTATGGACATAGTTGAGCAAATGTCCTCGTAGTGTAGCTGAGTATCTTTTGGGTATATGCCCAGGAGTGGTATTGCTGGGTCTTAAGGGAGATTGATTATCAATTTTCTGAGATACTACCATACTGATTTCCAGAGTGGCTGTACAAGATTGCATTCCCACTAACAGTGTAGGGGTGTTCCCCTTGTTCCACATCCTCTCCAACATAAGCTGTTATCAGTGTTTTTGATCTTAGCAATTCTGACAGGTGTAAGATAGTATCTCAGAGTCATTTTGATTTGCATTTCCCTGATGACTAAGGATGTTGAGCATTTCCTTAAATATCTTTTGGCCATTTGAGATTCTTCTGTTGAGAATTCTCTGTTTAGCTCTGTAGCCCATTTTTAGTTGGATTATTTGATATTTTGCTGTCTAGTTTCTTGAGTTCTAACTTTCAAGTTCTTGGAAATGTGCTAGAAAACTGTCAAGGATTCTTGGCTCCCAATAACTAATTTTCTCCTACCTAAGAACAGAATAGGGGACTGAAGATTGGCTCAGTTGGTAGAGTGCTTACCTCGCTTGCACAAACCCTGGGTTCAATCCCCAGCACTGCACAATCTGGGAGTGCTGGTACAACTGCAATCCAAGCATTTGGGAGGCAGAGGCAGGAGATCAGAGGTTAAAGGTCATCTTTGGCAACACAGTGAATTCAACGCCAACCTGGGATACATAAGACCATTCCAAAAATGGGAAAAGAAGGTCAAAAAGAGCATCAAATAGAGATAGTTATGGTATCAACAGCATGAAGCCATGGCAATGCTATCCCCCACATAGGTCTGCACCTATAATTCCCACATTTACAAGCTTTACAATCCATAAAACTAGACTTTGTTTCTTCACTCCCAGGTTCTGATTTGTTTGTTTGGATGTGCTAGGTATTAATATTAAAGCTAGGGACTTGTGCATAGTGGGCAAATGCTGTTTCTTTGTAAAATATAAATTCCAAAACTCACATCTGAGGAGAGTTGATATTATGAATGTGAAAGTAAGTTGAATGACATATTGTAAGATAGTGCCTTCATTTCTAAAATGAAACAATAAATTATAGAGCAATCTGCTTTGCCTTTTTGTTCAATTTTAGAATTCTACAGCAAGTTAGTAATACATATACATCTATAAATGTACATACTGGTTACATTGTATATATTAAGACCAACAAACATAACTCAGTACCCTTGGAAGTTTGGTTTTGGGACATCTCCAAGAACATCAAATTCTGAGGACACTCAGGTCTCGCATATAAAATTATCTATTGTGCGTGCGTAGTATTCACCACCCTCCGAAGTACTTCAAATTATTTCTAAGTGATTTATAACTAATACAACATGCACTGTGTGCAAATAGCTCTACACTGTATTCAGGGGAAGTCTTGTCCATATTCAGAATGAAGGTAATTTTTTCTCTGAATATTTTTGATGCATGGGTGGTTGGATCTGAGGTATGGAACCTGTGGGGACAGGGTATGTAAGATTTACATATGTCCCATATGTATGTCAGTCTTAAGTACTAAAAGAAACACTATGAAAGCCCACAAGTCATTTCTTTCTTCTCCCTTCATTGTTCACTGAAGTCAAATATAATTGACACAAAGGCAAATAGGAATAGACAAGGCCTGGACTGGATTCTCTCATTCCAACTGTTCTCAACCCTGTTCACAATTATCAGGGGGCAGAAGACTCAGCAGAGCTGTTCAGAGCCTCACACCAAATAGTTCCAAAGGATAAACATGGTAGCTGGGGCCTTTCCACTAACTTTTTCTGTTTCAGAAGAAAAGCCAAAGCTCTTAGTTTGTAGGGTCCCCAAGGCCATCCGTGATGTACCTCCAATCTTACCACCTATTGTTTTCACTTGGCGCTCTTCATTCCAGACCCAGGTCTGTTTCAAATATACAGGCTCTATAGATGCTGCCTCGGGATGGCTGTAGGCACTTAAGCTGCCTATAATACTTGTACCCACATGCATGGGGTAACTTCTTTTTCCATGACATTTTAGGTCTTCTCTATTTTCACTCTTTGCTGCTTCTAAAACCCCATGTATTTTGCTTGCCTGCCCCTCCCCCACACTATAAAGCCACAAGCGGAGGAGCCTTTGTCTCTTCACTGTCATGTCCTGGCACGTGAGCACCTGGCATAGTTGGCACTGGTACTCAGCAAAGAAAGGCGGGTGATGACAGCTGCTTAACAAACTGCCTCCCAAATATCGTTTTTATTGTCCCTCATAGTCTGAGGGTCTTTACTGAGCTCAGCTAGCAGGTTCTTGCTTAGGGTCCCTACTGCAGTCATAGTGAGAGGACTGATATGGAATCATTGAAGGCTTGCTCTATCACATGCCTGGTACCTAAGTCTGGAAGACTCAAAATCTGGAGGCTGAGAAAGCAAGGATGTTGGGGGTTTGTCTTTCAATATGGGTTCATGAGGTCTCTGTTATATGGAGGTTTTGAGATAGCAGGACTTACATGGTGTCTAGGGCACTAAAACAAATGTCCCAAGAGGGGACACTTGAGGAAATTCTATCATTTTTTTTTTTGGTGTCCTGGTCTTGCAAACATTCTAACTCTGCTATGGCCCTCAATTAGTCAAAGGAGTCACAAAGGCTCGTCTGTGTTCACACATGCTAGCCAGGTGCTCTACTGCTGAACCATATGCTCAGTCCCCTTCTTTAATAAGAGACAGAAAAATTATTGGAAAGGATGTGGAATAAAAATATTGTAGTGATTTTTGGGAAATTCAATCTGCTACACCCCAAACAAGGAATTTCTAAGGCCAAAAATCAATGTTCCAGCAGAAACGAAACAAGTACTTAAGAGCAAGCAAGAACAGTCTTCATAGACAAGCCCAGGGAAACACTGCCACCCATGACAGAGACTGACCCAAGTAGACCAGAATTTGAGAACCAAAAAACCAGGCACAGAGCAGTAGGAACGGTAAAAGCAGTTCTCATCAAGAAAGGACTGCCATCAAGTCTTAGAAACCCGAATTCTAGTGTCTGGGGATGATACGCTTGGCACACAAGCTTGAGGAGGAGTTCAGATCTGCAGGACCAAATATGAAAAGCCAGGGGAGGCAGAAACAGGACTCTTGAGGCTTCCTGACCAGTCAGTCTAGCCAATGAGTTCGGTGAGGCTGCCTCAAAGTGATGAGTAAGGAAAAGACACTCGACACTGACATTGGCCTCCACATTCACACACATAAACATGTACACACACACACACACACACACACACACACACACACACACACACACACAAAGCCATGTTCTAGTTGAGTAATTTACCATCTAGCATACTACCTCCACCTTAAACTTTACCAGTGCCTGGAGATTTCTGAAAGAAAAGACTTAGTTGTTTCTTCATTATGGTGTTCTTTTTTTCTTTCCTTAAATAGACCTCTCAGCTCTAACACTGAAAAAGCCACACAAGACTCTTCCTAACATCAGTTACGTGAATGGATTTGCATGCTAAGTCTGGAAGATACCCACAAACTACTCAAATAATAGCACAGGACTTTCTCATGCCTTAGTGTAATTTTTGTAATGCTAGATTGAGCTTTTTATTGACTTCCTCTTATTTCCCATTAAATAATGTTGGTATTATAAGTGTGTAAACTCAATGGAGCCTCATTGTAGATCTTAAGAACTTTTCTTCTTCCAAGTTAGGTTAGGAATCCTGAATTACTGTAATCTGTTTTTCAAAGGAGTTATTTTTGCAGCTCACCTACAGCGGGAAGCCATCAACCCTAAATTGGCTAGTTTTACATTTATTTATTTGTTTGGGAGTAAAGGCGTGCCATGGCACATGTTGAGGTCAGAGGACAACTTTCTCATTCGGTTATCTCCTGCTATGTGGGTTCTGGGAATAGAACTCAGGCCACCAGGCTTAGTGGCAAGCACCCTTACCCCCTGAGCCATCTTATTATCTTGTATGTGTGTATATGCATGTACATGTGTCACGGTGCACCTGTTGAGGCCAGATGACAAGTCTGTGGAGTCAGATTTCTCTTTCCACCTTTCCATGGGTTCCAGGAACTGAACTCAGGTTGCCAGGCTTACATGGCAAGCATCTTCACCCACTGAGCCATCTCGCCAGCCCTCCTCTCCTTTCTGTAAAAATGTTAAGTAATGAATTCATAAGAAAGCAAGACACAAGGTTCCTCTATTTTCTAACCTGAATGTTTGACTTTCCAGCTCCAGGTATAATGTAAAGGCATAATTTCTGAGTATCTTTAATGCAGCTCAATTGTATACACTTGTCATTTTATCAGTCATAGTAATCATTTCCTTTCTCTTTAGCCCTTGGATTGTCGCAGGATGTTGCAGGTGCAACTTTCATGGCAGCAGGTAGCTCCGCCCCTGAACTAGTTACCGCCTTCTTGGGTAAATATTCCTTCGACTTGCTGCTTATTCAGTGTGTTTTTAGTTTCTTCAAGGCAGCTTTAACTTAGCTTTAACTTACTACTATCTTGCTTCTAGGTGTGTTTCTCACAAAGGGAGATATTGGCATCAGCACCATTCTAGGATCCGCCATTTACAATCTCCTTGGCATCTCTGCTGCCTGTGGCTTGTTATCCAACATGGTAAGAAATCTATTCAGGGAGATGTACTGTCCTCACAGATTCTAAAATTAAACAGCCTTGATGAACAACATAGCACTGGAAATGCATTCAATCAAATTTTATAACCAGTAGAAAAACATTTATTCAATTTATTTAACCCACAAATACCTTTAATTAATCAAATTTTTAAAAGTCAGTACAGGTTTAGAACAATTTTTCTTTAAATTCATTTTTCTCTATGTAAAACATAACAATCTTTTCCCACAAATATACAAGCAATTTCGGTATTATACTATAAGCATTGTTCTTGAATGACTTAGGCTGTAATGCAGACAGTAAATCAAACCACCCTTTTCCAGGTTTCAACACTCTCATGCTGGCCCCTGTTCCGAGACTGTGCAGTGTACGCAGTTAGTGTAGGAGCGGTTTTTGGCATAATATTTGACAACCAAGTTTACTGGTAAGCTTCAAATAACTGTCACTCATATGTAAAACATAATTACAGAGAGAATTTTTGCAGTCTGATGGCTTAGTAGTGTAGTTTTTCTAAAACGTTACTTCAACTCACTTCTCAAGGACCTGTCACTTCAGCAGCTACTCCAGTCTGAGCTGATTTCTTCACACAACTACTGATGGCTTCTTCTTTCCTTCCCATCGTCAGCCGGCTTCCCTTTCCTCGTCCCTGGAGGCAGCCACTCTTCCTTTTTACCATGGCCTCCTTGTTCAGAACTTTCCCAGTTTGTTGTCACTTCAAGCTCCAACTGTTGGTGCTCTCTTCTACGAGGCTGTTGCCTACCTGGCCTTGGTTAGAAGTGGTCACAAGTCACAAAAGCTTGGAGAACAAGTAGAAGCCCCTTCATTCCTACAGTTTCTCCTATCCTCCCAGAACAGAAGGAACTGCAGCCTTTTTTAACAACCAAGAGTGTTACATGTCAATATTAGAAACCTGTTGCTTTCCCATAATCTCTCCACACCTAGCTGGCCAAAGAAAATGAAGAAGCAGGGGACTCGGTGGGCAGATATAAACTTCCCAAATCGGCCCAAGCATCTCCTAGGCCAATGGTCCTCAACCTTCCTGATGCTGTGACCCTTTAATACATTTCATGATGTGGTGATCCCCAAACATAACATTTTCATTGCTACTTCAGAACTGTAACTTTGCTACTGTTATGAATCCTAATGTAAACATCTGATATGCAGATAAGTCTTAGGTGACCCCTGTGATAGGGCTGTTCAACCCCAAAAGGGTTGCAACCCACAGGTTGAGAATCACTGTCCTAGGTGTTTATCATTATGCTGGGCACCACAAAATAAAGAAATAGAAAACATATGGCCACACATGTATGTGTCCAGACGATGCCCAAACAGGGAGAAAAACAAGATAAATGAAAAGCCAGGCTGCTATTCAACAAAGCTGGGATTCAGCTGTCATCTGTGACAGGGAGCATGACAATATCCAAGCACATATAAACACATTCCCTCATTAGGGAAATCAAAAACTATTATTTATTTATTTATTTATTTTTTAGCTACAGCGGAGGAGTAATTCATTGGCTATGAAATAAAATAACAATATTCAAATGTGATGAAATTAGCTAATAATTACAGTAAAGTGGTGGGAAACCAAATCATAGACAATTATTGGTGCCTTAAGTTGAAAGTTCACTTTTTAAGAATATCTTTGATCTCTTGTGAGTATAAGCCAAATTCAGGTACAATAAAATAGTCAAAGGGGGAAATAGCGCAGACCTAAAACCCCAAAACTCAAGTAGAAGAGGTAGGAGAATTGTGACTTTGAGTATTTGAGGTCAATCAAGGGTATATAGTGTTCAAGACCAGCCTGGGCTACATAGTGAAACCCTGTCTCAAAAACCAGTAAATTCCCACCTCCAAATTTCTTCTATATCTCTGGAGAGCAAATTACAAAGTTCTATCTAAATCTAACATATTTTGAATATTTCATACAAAGTTCCTACACCAGAAAATCTAACAGTATATTCTTTCCTAATTATTAAATATTTGGGGAATGTAGTAAGTATGTCAATGAATAAGTTGGAAAATGTCCACTACTAGTTTTAGTTTGAAAAATCTCCAACTATTTTCAAGGCATTTTAAAAAGGAATCTATAAAGACAGATGATGGATTTTATAATCCTTTTTTTTAAAAAAAAAAAAAAATAAAGTGTCTGGCTTTTATCAATGAGTTTATAACAATACTATAACCAAGACTGGGCAAGAAAAGTGTTTCAGAATAGTTCCTTGACTTTTTGAATACTGCTTTTGTTGGAAAATAGTTTAAAAATTACTCTAGATTGGCTCAACTACACACACGCTTCTCATTTCCAGGTATGAAGGGGCGCTGCTGCTGCTCATTTACGGGCTCTATGTTTTACTGCTGTGTTTCGACACTAAGATCAGCCGATATGTCATGGAGAAATGCAGTCCCTGCTGCCCCTGCCTTGCCAGAGTTCTGGAGAGAAGTGAACAGCAGACACTGCTAGAATGGGAAGATGAGAGCCAGCTCTTCACTCGCCGCCAATCAAGGACAGACAGTGGAATATTTCAGGAAGACTCTGGTCACTCCCAACTTTCTCTAGGTTTACACGGTCTTAGTCATATTTCTGAAGGTAACGACAACATCCAGCCCACTATTCCATCTAACAACCATGAGAAACAGTTCTCACTTCAAGTCAGTAATTAGCACATGCTTATGAAACACACTATGAAGGCAGAGATGATGGAATGCAGGTTCTGGCCTTTTAAGAGCTTCCAATAAACATTCTTAAAATTATCTTAAAGTGTGGGGCAAGGGAGATATACACAGACATGGAGGACAGAGGTCAGCACCGGGTACTGTTCCTCGATCCTTCACTACCTCATTGAGACCAGCCTTTCATTGAACTTGTCGCTCACTGATTAGTTTAGGCCAGCTGGCCAGTGAGCTCTAGGGATCTGTCTGTCTCTGCCTTCATAGCACTGGGATTACACAGATGGGCTGCCATGCTTTTTCACATGGATTCTGGGGATCTGAACTCACATGCCTATGCACCAAGCATTTTACCCACTAAGCCATCTCCTCAGACTCAAAATCAGCTAAAATTTCAAAGTGTAAGTTCCATAAAAATAAATAAACTGTTACTACTATGGTTCATACATTAGGCAGATTGAATAAACTTAGAGGACACTCAAATGGGAGATGTACATGGAGAAAAGAGCATTTGAACTGGGTCTTGTGGGACAGAAAAGGCTTTAACTCAATAATCTGCTACTGCAGTCAGGAAGCAACAACTGACACCTTTATTGCACAGATGATCTAGAGATGTGAGCACGCTCTATGGATTGAGGCCAGAGGACAAGCAAAGGCTTGCTCACGTGGTGCACAGACAGAGTGCCGGTCACACATGCGGAGTGAGGAAGCGGAGGAACGGGTGGACAGGAAGGAAGTGCAGAAGACTCTGATTCTTGCAAGGCAGGTTATGAGGGGGAAGTCATAGAGCTGCACACAGTGTTCACAGGAGACTGAACCAAGACAACAGGACACAGACAAAGCAGGGAAGGCAGTAGGGCTAAAGCAAGCCCAGGTGGGACCACAGAGAGGAAGCAACGGCAAACACTGGCAGCGGAGGGCCATGCAGCAGAACCAGAAGCAGAGCTGAAGCTGGGGCTGGAGTCTTCACTGGTGAAATGAGAACATCTCTGTAACAAGTGGAAGTTGAGGAAAGGGGGTGGTTTGGAAGAATAGAAAGAAAATAAGCAGGTGAAACTGAACCGTGTGAAGCAGAAACTAACGATGAGCTTGGGATGTTCAATATGCCAATGTCATTTCTGACCAGAAAACTTTATAAAAGTGATTCCAATTTCAGGTAAGTGATTAGGAAGGAAGCTTCCAGTTTAATACTTTTAAAAAAAGTGACATGACTTTTTTCATCATTACAAAACATACTTTGTAGTCTTTAAGGTAGAAGAGATTTATAACAATAAAAAACCCTCAAAAGTATCAGTCAAAATAGCCATGTTAAAATTATATCTAAATTAATCTTTAAATTAATTGAGTCTTGTAAACTTCTGAGTTATAATATTTGTGATTTGATCCAATCTTTGCAGAAGTGCCATATAAATTAGTCCACAGCCTGGTCCCACTTTTACCCAATCTACTTGTCATCCCTGTCCCCTGAGCACACACTCCGGAGCTATACCAGGAGGCCACTAGGCCCAACTTTCTCTAGATTCCTTTTGGCAACTGTGAAGCATTTATTTACTAAGTGAAGAGACACAATAAGAACTAGCTGGAACATTCCCTGAGCCTCATCAATTCTGGAAAAGGGAGGGGGTGAAATAGCTTGGGAGGTGGGGAGCCAAGTTAATCCTAAAAGCACGAAGTCCCTAATGATCCGTACTGCAGTGAAACAAGAGTTCTGCCCCTATTACTCTGTAAACACTGTCACCAGAACATTTAGGAAACAGTTCAAGACATTTGAGTCAAGCCCTCGGTGAAGGGGAAGCTGACCATCACAGAGTTTCTGTTAAGTTTCTTTTGACCAGCAATAACAGTAATGAAGTATTCAAATGTTCTAGGATCAGTGGTTATCAACCTTCCTGATGCTGCAACCCTCTTCATGTTGTATTGACCCCCACAACCATAAAATTATTTTCCTTGCTACTTCATAGCTGTAACTTTGCTACTGTTATGAATCTTAATGTAAATACCTATGTTTTCCAATAGTCCCAGGTGAACCCTGTGAAAGGGTAGTTCATCCTCCAAAGTGGATCGTGACCCACAGGTTGAGAACCACTGTTGTAGATAGTCTTTCAAAAATGTATAAAGTAAAATTATTTCAACACAGCATTCTAAATGGGCCTTTTCTAATATAAATGGTCATTTGAAAAAACTCAAAATTGTTTAATTCTTCCACAACAGATCCACCAAGTATTTTCAGCATGCCTGAAGCAGACTTAAAAAGAATTTTTTGGGTACTCTCTCTTCCTATTATTACATTACTTTTTCTGACAACACCAGATTGCAGAAGAAAGTTTTGGAAAAAATACTTTGTGATAACCTTTTTCATGTCTGCACTATGGATATCTGCATTCACATACATCCTGGTTTGGATGGTCACAGTAACAGGTATGTAATTTAAGTATAATAGCACAACAAGGAAATTATTTCATGTAAGAAGAAACTGCAAATATTCATTTAAAGTAGTCTCGGGAGCATACATCTTTTCAGCAAGACTAAAAACTAATGTTGTTTACAAAAGATGAAAGCTTAATATCATAGCCCAACAAGCTCAGGTTTTGTGAGTTACATGCCAAGGGCATTTCCCACTAATACACAGCCTGGGGTCTAATTCATAAGCTATCTTTATAATTACACAGAATTCATGAGAACTCTTCATACTGAATTCTAATCTACAATGGAAAATAAGGAAGGAACTGACTAGGGTTTGGGATAAGAGGTAGGTGCTTGCTATTTAACTAGATGGTATTTTCTTTTGCTTTACAATATGGCAATGGAAACACAATGCAGATGACTAAGTGAGTATTAAGAGTTTAGTTTTAGGCTTCTAGTATCTTTACAAGTAAGTTTTACTGCTTAGCCATAATACGTTCTGCCACCCAATGAAAAACTGACTATAAATAGAAATAAAAATTAGGATTTTCTCAAAAAGCAACCTGAACGAACTTACATTAGAAATGTATAATCACCTTCTGGTATATGTAAGTCACCCAACCTGTTTGTATCAATGAAACTCACTGACCACAGTTGGGTCCAGTCATCTCCTTACATGTCTATATTGCTGTTTTCACACTGGTGGGACTAAAGAATTCCAACAGAAACCACAAAGACTGCAAAATTGAAATAATCAATATCTGGCCCCTTCTCCAAACTGGCTGACCCCAACTTCTCCAAGATAACTAACTTTATTATAATTGTATGCTAACAAACAAAAACAATAATTTTCTTTTTTATGAAGATGGTAAGAATGTCCAGGTAGCTTGCATATTCACTGTATCCAATTTTTGCCAGTCCGAATAGCTGACATTAATAGGAAGAGTAGAATCAAATCCAAGATCACAGATGAGTAACTGAGACAACCAACAGCAAGCACAACACTTATTCTAGCCATGTTTGCAATTACAAGTTACCTGTACCCACCCTTTTGAAATTGGTGCTGTATGTTAGACTCGGGCAGGAAAGGAGGTCCCTGTCTACCTCAGAGATCTATGTACTTCCTTAGAACAAAACAAAACAAAGAAACAAAAACAACCCGTAGCAAACAAAGTAGCCTTTCAAAGTCCTCATTTCAATCTAATAATGGATAAAATATCTCTAGGGTGCCTAACTCTCAACTACTTGAATAAACTTCAAGAGAAAGTAAGCAAAGAATCAGTTCACCATACAGCAAGCAACAGCGACACCCACAGCTTCCCCGAGATGCCAAATATGAGTTCTCATTGCAAGCATTTTGGTTGCTCGATATCTTCAGATATCTGTCATTAAAAATGGGTGCTGCCCTGTTACCCAAACTATCAACCTGTCTCAAATACTTTGCCATCTAGAAACCACATAAGCATCCATTGATTCAAAAATCTCAATCTACTTAAATATTTTTCATGAATAGGGAGGAAGCATTCAAGCTGTCTTCAAAAACTATTTCATATAAGATTTGTGATTTGTAACCTGTAGTCTCTGTGTCTATGACAGGGGAACTACTAAAAATCCCAGACACGGTAATGGGCCTTACTTTATTGGCAGCAGGTACAAGCATACCAGACACAGTTACCAGCGTGTTAGTTGCAAGAAAAGGTAAGACTGGAGGTCTCCCAGATGCACTGGCTGTCCTTTAAGCTTGATTATCATAAAGCAAGTGAAATTAAAGGTAATAATACTTCCTCAAGTAATATACTTTGAAGAAAAAAGAAGTGACTCACAGGAAGCATTTAGTTTTTAATAAAGGTTAATTCCCTCAACCCAATCCCCCAAAGACTGTTTATCTGAAATGTGCATTAGATGGTAATTCACTGTCAAATGAAAATGAAAAGCAACAAGTAAGCTGCATACCTTATTAAAAATGGTTTAATAAATAAAGGTAATTATTAAATAAATGTTAAGACTTTAAATACTAACTCAAGGAAATACAAATTCAGTAAGACTCTTGCTCTAACAATAACAGTTTTCTAAAACTAACCAACAAAAAGTATCCAGTGTTTTTCTTATGAAGATTATTAATAAAATATAATATCAATGTGCACATTTTAACAACATGCTGTTCTTTTGCAGGTAAAGGAGACATGGCTATATCTAACATCGTGGGATCCAATGTGTTTGATATGCTATGCCTAGGTCTTCCCTGGTTTATTAAGACTGCATTTACCAATGCATCTGCTCCTGTGGAAGTGAATAGCAAGGGCCTCACTTACATAACCATCTCTCTCAACACTTCAATTATTTTTTTGTTCTTAGCAGTTCATTTTAATGGCTGGAAACTAGACCGAAAGTTGGGGGTGGTCTGCCTAGTGTTATACTTAGGACTTGCTACCTTATCAGTTCTCTATGAACTTGGAATTATTGGAAGTAACAGAATAAGGGGCTGTGGAGTTTGATACTTTTAATAGTGTTATGTGGGAAAGGTGGAAATGGTAGAGGGACAAAAAAGAAAAAAAACAAACAAAAAAGAAAAACCAGGTCTTCATTTAGGTCAAATAAGAAACATCCTCAACTTTAGAATATAATACTTAATTACTATTCTTTATAAGCAGAGAAAAGTAATTTAAACCAAACCAAAATCATATCCTAATTTGTCTGAGCCCTTTCTTTTCATTAACAATCAGATACAAAGCAGAGATTTTTTTTTGGGGGGGAGATGTCAACTTACAATAAGATTGGGGAAATTAGAACAAACAAACCCTACTACTGGAAACAACAAAATGGCTGCTTAGTTCATTAAAAATGGTGTGTCCATCCACTGAAACTCAATGACCAGACTTGCCAACTTTAGAAACACAAACTTGAGATAACGAAAATCACAGTATATTTTTCAACATTATACTGTTAAAAGCTGGTGGGAGTTTTAAAAGTTCATTTTTACAGCATTTGTAAGCATACAACATTACTAAAAAAATGACTTTTACTAGGAGATTCAATAAACAGACGAAGGAATGTTCCAACCATGCTTGAAATTATGCATTACGATCCAAGCGAACATCGATTTCCCTGCCACTGATTTTGATGCCGTTCATTATTCTGCAGGCCTTTTCAGCTGACTCTGGGGATTCAAACCTAACTGTCCCACAGCCTTTTGACTTGCCATTCTCCATCTTTATTTCTGCAAACATTACATGACCTGTAAAAGGAGAGTTATACAATTACTAGTCCATTTAAATGGGTTCCATTTCACTAGACACGTTTTAAACTCCTCAAAGCAGTGGAGATCATAGGTAATTTGGTTAAACATATCAATAACATAAAATACATATATACGAGCATTCTCGATTTATAGTCTGAATACAATTCCTATATAATGACGACATATACATACATACTAGCCTACATAAAATTGGAACTGGACATTGAGTTTGGTTTTAAATCCCCAATTTCTGTAATGGATGTTGTAGCAATAAGGCTAGCTAGCACAAATACCACCAACTCATCATGACCCCTAACAAGATGACACCTTTAATCAAAATTATACACTTGCTCACTGTTCACTTTCCTGAATCTTCTTCCTTCTCTTTTACCTTCATTTCACACTTTTATCCTTACAAGAGCAAATGTCCATAAATCTAAGTTCTGCCAGGTCACAAAAGGCCCAGCAATTCTACTTTTCAACTACCGTGACAAAGCCATCTATTCACTATCACAATTTGGATTCAAAATCTTAAGGATGGCATCCAATAAGGAAATGGTTATAAAAGACAGCAGATTTAGAACAGTAAAGATAAAAAACAATGATGTTAAAGGGAAATCTCAGAGAGGCTTCCGGAAAGGACAACGAAACCTGACAACTGTTTTTATACAATTAATCACTGTTAACTCTAGAGTAAATCTATAGTTACTGTTCAATCAGTAACATCAAAACACAAAGTAGCCTTAAAATCCATCAGTAAAACCAGAGTACTTCTGAGAGTAAAGAGGAGTGATAATCACGTGTAAAGACAGACCAGTAAGACTACAGCTCAGGAAACTAGGATGCACGATAACCAATCCAAATAGTCCGTAACTTAAGGGCACAATTAGTTATGTAATACTTCCCCCACACAGGATGTACCTGTCATCAGATCATGCTAGACTTTGAATATTACAGCAGCTAAATTACTATGTGTTAATTTCAGTTGGTCAGCAAAACCAGACAGTCAGACACATTTAGTTTTACCAAGGGACAAAAAAGGAAGAAAAAAGTAAAAGGCAAAGGTCTGTCAAGTGAAACCCATTTCTGGTGAACGTAATATTACTCTTAATGAATAAAGAAGACTGTTGCCCTGTTAAGGGCATGAGCTGAGCAACCTCTTATCTACAACATCCCAGGCTACTTTTGTGCTTCTATCCACTTTCTGCTATTGCATTTCTTTTCAAAGCTAGCTGATAACCAAACCTTCACCTTCTCAACACTAAATACTCAAAGACAATGTCAGACTGATTCAGAACCATGTCTTATAAAGCAAACCAGGAAACTGAGTGTGTCCCTAAGAGTTATAAAACATACTAACCCCAAAAAATTACATAATAGTTAAAGTAGACTGAATTAGTATTTAGCCCACAACTAGTAAAACAGAAAAGAAAAACAGTAATTTTATTTTCTAGTAGAAAAAACTCACAGAATGACATTGAGATATATATGCATTAGTGAGTGGTTGGTTGTCTTAGTCAGGGTTACTATTGCTATGATGAAACACATGACCAAATCAAGCTGGAAAGGAAAATGTTTTTCAGCTTATACTTCCAAATCACTGTTCATCATCAAAGGAAGTCAGAATAGGAACTCAAGCAGGGCAGGGACCTGGAGGCAGGAGCTGATGTAGAGAGGACATGGAGGGGTGCTGCTTACTGGTTTGTTCCTTGCAGCTTGCTCAGCCTTGCTTTCTTATAGAAACCAGGACCAGCAGCTCAGGGACGATACCATACATAATGGGCTGGGCCCTCCCCTACCAGTCACCAACTAAGAAAATGCCCTACAGGGCTGCCTACAGCCCAATCTTACGGAGGTACTTTTCAACTGAGGCTCCTTCCTCTCAGATGACTACCTTGTGTCAAGTTGACAAAAATTAGCCAGTACAGTGGTAAGCAAAACAGTGCAACTTCCAAAATCCTCCAGCATGTTGGGAACTGGCACCCAAGAAGGAGCAACTCCATTAAGGCAGCATGCTTTGGCACATGGTGGCACTTACAGTGATCTCCAAGGCTGTGAAGAATCTTACAGGCTTTGAAGCTGGAGGGTCTTCCCTTATTCTAGTTTTAGCTAAAAACTTAGGTTTTTCTAAGTTCCACAGCCTAGAGTTATAAGCAACAATGGGGTTTACCTGAGCTAGAATCCTGAAAACATGTTACTATCTCTTGCATAAACCATCTTTCAATATTTCAGACAAGATTCTCTTTCCACTTTCCTCTTAAATTGTTCCTGTCAGTTTAGAGAGTCATCACTTAGGCATCCAAACTCCTAACCTCACAGTGGTCTCACCTTCCCCTTAAGACCTCTCAGCTAAGATACCAGAACCTTCTCAGTTAGGATATTTATACTCTAAGAGATCAGCCCCCACACACGTTTCCACAGTTAGACTACCCTAAGCAAGAAAAGAATCCTAAGTTGCTGGCTGGCTTGGTTATTTCTAGAACTTGGGGACTGAGCCCAGGGCCTTTGCATGCACCAGGCGAGTGCTTTAATGCTGAGCTATATGACACTATCAACTTTGGGGTTTGTTTTAATTTACTTTAAACTTTTTGACACAGTCTCATTAACTTGCCCAGGGTAGCCTGTAATTTACCAGCTAGCCCAAGCAGTCTTCCTGCCTCAGCCGCTCTGAGTGCTAAGACTACAGGCATTCATCACCGCACTGAGGTGAATAATACATTTCCTAACCCTGTGAAACCACAAATTAAGGTATTTTCTTTCTAAAATAATTTAGGAGAAAAAGTTTCAAATAATTCAATCTGCCTAACTTTTTACATGCTGAGGAAGTCTTCAAATGGCCTACTGTCTTGTAGGATTTCAAGAAACTAGAAACAAGACTGGCATTTTATCAATTGTACAGGACTAAGTTCTGCCATAAGGAGATTAGAAACATTGTAGTCACAGAGCAGGTGTGAGAACTACTTAGTACACAATAAAAGAAAGCTTTCCACTTTATTTAGTTCAGGCTTTTGGAAATGGTATATATTTGGGGGAAATGCTGGCATAGACCATAACTAAAAATAAGCCAGATTAATACATTTGTAAATAAATAACAATATCTGCCTAAATAAAGCTATGACATTACTATCCGGAGTTCAAAAATGTTGCCTTTGGGGCTTATATTAGCAAGGCACCTGCCAGTGAGTTATTTCCTGGCAGACGTTGTGTCTAGAGTACCACTAGATTCTTACTGAGCAAGAAAGAATATTTACTTAGCTAGCATGGGCTCAGGAAAACAAAACACAGCAAATGAACAACAAAACAAACCCACCTTTGTGGCTAGAGGTCATTATTTGTTTGTCAGGTTAAAAGAACACTATTAAAACAGAAAAACTCTGAGATTTATAAATAATGTGGTATGGCAGGAAATAAAGGGTTCAGTCCAAACATGTCAGATAATACTCTGGCAATAATAGAGATTTAATTCTCTATTACTGTAACTTATTTTCTGTGTCATCAATGTAACTCCTGGCTAAAAAAAAAAGGGGGGGGATGATATGGAGTTATGTAAGTATGGTATTAAATATAAAATCGAAAAGCAGCTTTCATAGCTAATCTGGAAGTAAAAAACCAAACTCATTAACCTTTTAACTATTGGCTAATTCAAAAGGAGAAGAGAGGAAAAACCTGAGTCCCATATAATTGAGCCGCTATTTTTAAATGCAGACTTGGATACTCTTCTCACAAAATGCCTTCCTGTCACTATCTGTCAATGCTACCCCAGCCCTAGCTTTGGCTGTTAAGTGTTACTCCTACCTGACCTCAAAAGAGCACCTGCTTACACAGTGTATATACTTACTCTACATAAGCTACCAACACCCTTACAAATAATGCACTAAGCTGTTGTCTCTCAGTGATGAACAATTGCTAACTCACTTGATTTGACAAGGTTTTTGTAAGAACTGCCTCTTCTTTGAATTTTAAATTAATGTAAAATAAAAGGCCCATCAACAGAACACCTTAGACAGATTCATAGTATAGATTCTTTAAAAACTTCAATATCTGATTTTGTTCATCTCCAAAGGTCTACCAGAGTACCAAAAAGCCAGTGATCATAGATTTAATGAGTAAATGAGTAAGTGAATGAAGATTTAATCAGAGTACTTATGAACATTTTATAATCCTCTATGTGTACAAAAATAATAAAAGGTACTAGCTTAAACAGGTAAGAATTACCCTAAAGAGCCCCCATCTAGGGTGAAAGAAAATTAGTAAATCATTAAAATAAAAGCTAAAAGGAAATGAAGTATGAAGAGCTATGAGAGCCCAGTAGATAATAATATTATTCTTGACAGTAGTCCACAAAGGCCTTTTCTTTCTTTTGCCTCCAGTACTAGGAACTGCCTTGAGCCTCATGCATGATAGGCAAGCACCCTACCACTTACCAACATCCAGTCTCTCTTGGTTTCTTATTTTATTTTTTATTCTGAATAACTTTTTGTTGTTATTTTATCTTTATTGAAAATATTCTTCTCTCATACAACACATTCCAACCACAGACCCTCAACTCCTCCCAACCCTCCCTCCATCTACCCTCTCCTCCAGATCCACCCCCCACCTCGCTTCCTCTTCAGAACAGCAGGCCTCCAAGAAACAAAAGCCAAACAGAACAAAACAAAATACAATACAGAAAGGCAAAAGCCCTCATATAGCTGGACAAGGCAACCCAACAGAAGGCAAAAGGGTCAGGGATACAACCACTCCCACTATTATGAGTCCCACAAAAACACCAACCTAACAGCCATAAGATACATGCAGAGGACCTGGTGCAGAGCCATGCAGGCCTCATGATTGCCCTTTCAGTCTCTGTGAGCCCATGTGAGCCCTGTTTAGTTGATTCAATGGGCCATGTTCTCCTGGTGTCTTCTATTCCCTCTTGGGTTTTTATTTTTATAATGAGACAGTCTCAATAAACTGTCCAAGCTGACTTTGAATTAACTCTGTAGCCCAGGCAGGCCTTGTGGCATCCTGCTTCAGCCTCCTAAGTAGCTGGAATTACAGGCTGTACCACCAGGCTCAACTAGGAAGGTTATTTTTGTGGAAGAACACTAAACTTACTTGTTTTTTTCATGCCTTAAAATACTAAAGATACTGGGCATAGTGACACACACCTTTAATCCCGGCACTCTGGAGAAGAGGCAGGCGGATGGATCTTAGTTTCTGTTAACTATAAGAGGCCAATGTACTACTTTCAGCCCCCTTTCAGCATAATGTGCTACATGAATATCTTAGTATTGTGATTTTAGGCGGGAATTCTATATAATAAAAGGAAAACTGTTGCTCTGTGCCAGTCACTCAATTCCCTCATTAGCATACACACACACACACAACACACAACATACATGGGCGGGGGGGGGGGGGGGTAATCAATTAAGATACTTTAAAACAAAAGTGAGTATGGCACAGGAAAAGCTTTATTTGAAAGTAATAAACCAGACAATAACAGACAGACCTACGTTATATAACTAAGGTCTGTAGCTAGTCTCCTGATAGCCAAGAAGAGTTTCCAAAGGACTAGAAGAGCCACAAAATGTATCTGTGTCTAGCAGGGTTCTATGCTACCAGCTTAAGGTTCCTATAGTATGCAGGCAATACAGTGCACAGAACAGACCTTCTCATTAACTATGCATCAGCAAGCAAGTAGACATGCCTTTTACTAATGTTTCTCATGAGAGAAAAAAGAAACTTTCTAATGGAAAAACATATCAACCTCTTTAAAATCTGGTAATAAACAAAACTTTTTTATAACAAGTAACGATGAGCTACCCTGTCAAGTCTGCACTAAGCCTTGTTGTTTCTTCTAAGTCATCAGACAACAAAACTATTACTTATCTGAAGTTAAGCCAGACAAGAATATGACTGGGATAAGCCAAGATCTAAACATGGTGTTTCAAAGTTTAAAAATCAAATTTTCTCCCAAAGAAATGTCAGCATAATCTGCAGCTACTGGTATACTTACCACATTGGCTGAATTTCTCTTTTAGTTTCTGCCAAGTCAAGTCAAAAGGTAGCTAGAATGAAAAGAGAAATTAGCAACATATTATATACATAATATTTATATTTTCAATATATATGAAAATAGTAAAATAATTATTAACAATAAATATTCTACACACACACATGAAAAGATATAAAAAGAATTTTAACTTTCCAATACATTTATTTGCTTACATTTCTAACAAATATCTGGTTGCCTTTGGAGCCTAATCTGTCTCTCATTCCGCTTCCCATGGGACCCGATAAGAAACCTCGGTCTACATCGATGCTCCTTTCCAGTATGGCTCCAATCCCCGGCCCCATCCTGTCGAAGCTGGAGCTCATGCGATCCAGTCCCATCCCCATGCCTCCAGTCACACTGCTCATGCCACCCATGCTGCCACCTGCAATGTGAAGAAGGGCAGGAGGATTTGGGAGTTTCAAGTTTTAAAAACAAAACAAAAACAGCAAAAGGAAAGATAAGACAGAAGAAGGAAAAGGAACAATCAGTTTTGAAAAAGTAAGAAAAATTCATTTCTATAACAGAAAATTATTTTCATATAGAAAACAAAACAAGTAATAGAGTTTGGAATACATTTGGCTAGTTGAGAAAACTTAACTTTAGTCAGAATACAATTATATATGCCTCTATAAAATTATAATCATAAAACATCACATATTTAATTCCTCCAATAACTTTCATATAACAGTATTTTTAATTCTTGTATTTACTTTTGCAATAATAGCAAATATAACAACTTGAGAACAAAATTATAGAGATAAATACAAATGGTTGCAACTCTAGCATACATGTTGCTCTCCTATCACACTCCCTTACACCTCATTCCTTTCCTTGCTCACCTTTTACCTCAGTATGTGCACCTCTGTTTCCCACACAACTTCTACTCTGATAGCAATTCAACTTTCAGTAACCATAGGCAATAGTAACTCCATATTACACAGAACTTGCAAAGGGAAAAACAAAAACTGTTATTATTCTACTTCAAACAAAGCTTGAGAAGTGAGTTCCTTGTTCATATCTCCTCTTATGCACTGGTTTTACTTCCAGTCTCCCTTAATTATCCTGATCTCCTTCTGAAAATGTAACTCTTCTTTCTCATACCTAATATCTTGACATGAAAATCCTCAAAACACACTGTGACTTCCCAGCTGGCTTTCTGTTAATACCAAGTGTAACTGGGGAAACAGAAGTGCAAACACAGAGATAAAAGAGGAAGGTAAGGACATTCCTGAGTGGACAATGGATGTTGAAGGGTGGCAGGAAATACAATGAGAAGCACATGGTAAGCAAATGTATCCAGCGGACGGGATTTCAGAAGTCATGCTTAGTAAGTTTACTTCCTGTTCCCTGAAATTTCACCACCCAAAGGAAGTCAGCAAGGTATGGAGATTTCCCAGGCACAGCCAAGTTGGCAATACCTGTCAGAAACTCAGTCGTGTGTGCAGGCTTTCTGTGAGGTTTACTACGTAGGAGCTGATGCGAGGTATTTGGCATTCTCTAGTGCTGCAACACGCTCGTGGTTTTGAAAGGTCTAAGAAGAGAGGAAAATAACCATCTCTTCGTGCTTATCCCTCAACTTCAGCAAGTCCCTAAAATTTGGTGTTTTGTCTCCATCTGCCAGAGGCATAAGGCTTACAGATGAAACAAGCTAGTAGCTGGTACAAAGTAAAACAGAAATGAGGCTGGTACTCAAGCAACAGCTGTTTGTGACATGGGATGTGCAAAGACAGTTCTTGGACTAGCTACAGAATACACATTCTGGTGTTAGTTGAGAAATACCAAAAACAAAGTTAATTTTCAAACATCAACCAAATAGAAATGTTTAACTCATTAAAGTTTCTCAAAATATGATAAAACACATTAACACATAAGAGCAAAGTATCACTGTACTACAATAACTACTCTTGCAAACTCCTTGCAAGCACTCAAATACTACTCAGTAAATTCTATTAAAATTTAAACCTACTTATTCCAGTTCCTACTGGACCCATGTTAGAAGCTCCTATTCTTCCTGCAAACCCTCCAATCATTGCACTGCCTAAACAAGGATGGAAAGATAATATACTAATTAATTTAAATAATGACACTTCAAAATGCCCAAGGTACTATACTCACAAATAACTAAACATTCATAAATTTTTCTGGAAACAGAGTTAAAATATTTAAGATACTACAAAAGAGAGACATGAAATTAAAATCCTAAAGTGTTTTCTTCTAGTAACAAATACATAAATTATAACTTAAAAAATTTTCACCAAAAAGAACAGCTTTTAAGAATATGACCTGCAAAACAAAAAAAGTATGCAACCAGCCCTACCAAGTCTACCAAAGGAATCGCCAAAGCCTCGATTTATTCCAATATCACCACGTCCGAAATCTCGCTCCATGCTACTAGTCACTGCACCACGGTATAGCTCTGAAAAGATGTGCAACAAATTAACCCTTCTTCAAGTATATCAGTACATGGAAAACCATTCAGGAATATGTCTAAGCTAAACTGAAGGAAAAAAAAAGCAGAAGTTATCAATGCAAAACAGTCTGTGGCATACCAACTTACCTCTTACCCTCACTACACAACCCACTCCTCCCTGCCATGTTTACAAGTGTCGTCTGAAGACCCCCACAGCATCTATTCCTACATGTGTGTCAAAATGAGTATCTCAGTACTAGGGAAAGTAAAGATTATAGAAACCCCCAGAGTTCATTCACCTACCTCCCATTCGGCCAACTCCACCAAATCCTGCCATGCTATTCATTGCTTCCAGACCACCAAACCCAACTCCTACGAAATAGAGAATCATTTTGAGACTTGACTGTAGCTCTGTAGATGAACGGTACATTCTGGAACTGTGAAGTCACCAGTGAGTGCTTCCTCCATTCCACCTTTTGCAGGTACTTAACACATCACCTTCCTTTAAGGGTGTATTAGGCTCAAGTTTTGCCAACAGCATTTAGAACATGAGCCAACAATAAACCATGACTTTTTTTCTAAAATTCTCAGTTTCTAGTTTCTTTAAAATGGCGATGAGTACATGCAAAAACAAATACTTATACATACCTCCTCCAATTCTATTCATTCCTCCAAAACCCGGACCATCCATTCCCATACCTCAAATAAAATACACAGTATGTACTTTCAGTAAATCTTATTTTGTGACTAACGAATGACATTATAGCAAAATAAATACCATTGGTTTAGTCACAATGGAACACTAGAGAAGCAGGTGCAGGGTATAGAAGGATGGTTTACAGAGCTATGTCATAGTGGCTGACTAGTCACCAGTCTTCAAAACAGGCCTCTGAACATCAGACAAGAAAAAAGAGTTTACTGGTCACAAACAACAGCCAGTTGGAGAGCATCTAGAACCAGTGTGCACTCTTTCAGATACAGTGATGTCACTATAGCAGATTTAGCGATGAGACTACAAAGCAAAGACTCCTCTAAACACAGCAGTTAACAGGTTGGTCAAATTAATAACAAATAGCATGTGTTTAGAAGGGAAGGGTATGATATCCTAAAATAAACAAGAATTTGAACATTTTTTGTCTCAGAATGAGAATGATTTCCATCACTACCTTATAATTTATAAAGTTTGCATCAACTCAACAAAAAGGAAACTATGACAAATTTATTAGCCCATAAAATGAAATGCAATTCTCAAAGGACGGTCTGGGGACCTCTGAAGGGCCAAGAGATCAAAATAATCTCCATCACTAAATAGTTGTGGGTTACAGGGTTGTTTTCTTTCAGCCTCTCATGACTACAACATGGAACTTCCCATAAACTACATGATGCATGCTATCACAGCAAAGGGATGCAGAAACAGCAGTACAGCTATCTAAATTAACTCAAACACTATAGAGAGATGCCAAAAACAAAATCACTCTTCTCATTTTTATTAGAAATATTTTATTTTTTTTTAAATAGTACTTACGTTAATTACATGTTTCATATTATATGCATTAAATATAATTTTTAGGGTTAAAATTGGCATCAGGGTCAATTATGACTTCTAAATAAATAAGTCAATTTTTACAATTTTAACCTTTTTATAATACAGTAAATATTAAGAAACATAACATTAGCAAAATCATGTTACAGTTTTCAAACCTGAAAGAATAAAGTTTGCTGAACTTAAAAGTTGAAAGCCAATCTCTAAAGATAATTGAATCCAAGCAGCAGGCAAATAGATACTTCAAAGCTACCTTCCAAATGAAATAAATTTAAGTTGCCTATGCTATGGCATGTTGCTACCTATTCCACAAACCCTGTATTCCAGAACGTACAGGGCACTATGTTAAGAATTCCTCTATCTTAAAGCCACTTCAATATGCATGGCACTCAAAGAAAAGCTTTCCCATGCCTGGCCCCAGACAGTCCCGATCTCCATCTGCCCTCTTTTCATGTCAGCTGCTCTCTCAAGGTTTCGGCATTTCCTTTTCAAACTGAACTGACACCCTAAACATCTCTAAAACAGAGTTCTCTAGACCATGAAACTAATAATAAATATAAGCTTTATTAAACAGCAAATAGATCACTTAGAAATGTTTCAAGAAGAAACTTACCGCTTGGACCCAAATTTCCCATTACACCACTTATGTTCAACTGGCTGGCACTAATAGGTTGTCCACCTGGACCAAGTCCCATTCCAATGCCTCCAAGACCACCTAAATCACAAATAACAACATTACCAAAACTCATATAAAACTAACTGGTACTAACCTTTCAAACTAGCTGTATGCTTATAATAGTTTCCTACAAGGTTACAAACAGCAAGGGTTCTTGTTTTCATTTAGAAAGCACCATATTATGAATGAACAGAATTTTACAAAGTAGGTTTGAGCTTAAACTCCATTTGAAGATACTGGGAGAGGCCTAACAAACTGGCAAGAAAGGAGCTGATGAAATGGCTCTGTGAGTAAAGGACTTGCCTTGCAAACATGAGGACTTGACTTCAATACACAGAATACACACAGTTATAAAGCCAGAAATGGTGATGAACACATGTAATCTTAGTGCTGTGAGGTAACAGATCCCTAGGGCTCATTAGCCAGCCAGCCTCGCTTACTCGGCAAGTTCCATGCAGTGAGAAACTCTGTATCAAAAAAATAAATACTGCCTCAAGAAAAACACCCAAGGCTGTTTTCTGGCCTCACTTCCACACCTACTCACTCCCAACCCCTGCAAAACACACACACACACATACACACACACACCAAGAAAGTGTGGAATCCATTACTTCATGTTACACTGTTGTAAACTCTCTTCTCTAGAACGATATGGCCACGACCATCTTAAGATCAGAGCAGTTGTGATAACCCACTAGAGACACCCCCAAAATTACTAATATTCCTTTGTGTAAGGAAGAGAGCTCAACAAGATGGCACTAATACCCCAGAGGAGTTAATTATTGGCTTGGGAAGTGGGGTAGGGATGACACACATGACTATTTCTTGCTGGTATAGCTACCTGTACATTGCCCATGCTTCTGTAAATAACCACAATTCACCAATTCAGCAAATGAGGCTTGGGTGAAGTCTTTCTTTAGTCTATGGCTGTTACCCCTTTTGGGGTGAAGAGACGTTTGTCAGGCATCCTCAGATAGTCACACAGTACATATACACACCTGAAAATGAGCATCTTGCCCAGATTGAGGAACCACTAAAAACAGTGTTACTTTCAAAACAGTACAAATAAAACTGAAAAGTCAACAATTACTGAAGACATAAGACTGAGCCTGAGCAGTGGACACAGCCTTTAGTCAGCATGCTCAGCACTCAAAGGCAGAGAGAGAGAGAATTGAGTTCAGGACCAGCCAGAGCTACATAACAAGACCCCTGTCTCAAACAACCAACACCAAATCCATTTTTTAAATTCATAATAATAAGGGTTTAGAGAGATGGCTCAGTGATTAAGAGCACTTGTTACTCTTGTAGAGGACCTGGCTGGGTTCAGTTCTTGGCACCACATAGCAGATCACATGCATATATAACTCCAATTCTAGGATCCAACACCCTCTTCTGGCCTCCATAGACACTGCACACAGCTAATGCAGAAAAACACCCATATATATAAAACATCTTTTAAAAATCCACAACGTTTTAAAAATCAGTATTAACTGCCTGGCTTTATCATGACCATTTATTTACCTTTACAAAATAAATGTCCTCATATCTATTAAGCAAATATAAGGAATTTTTGAGACCTTAAATTGCTTGAACTCTGCCATCTATGTATTTAAATTTAGGTTTTATGTCTTGTCTTTAAATTCAGGTTTTTTGTTTTATATATATATATATATATATATATATATATATATATATATATATATATATACTGATGCTCTTTAAGTAAATAAACAAATAAATTGGAACTATCAGGTGACAGTGGTGCACGCCTTTAATCCCAACACTCCTGTGAGTTTGAGGCCAGCCTGGTCTAGAGCGAGATCCAGGACAGGCACCAAAACTGGGGGAAAAAAAAAAAAAAAAGAAAGGAAGGAAGGAAGGAAGGAAAGGAAAGGAAGAAGGAAGGAAGGAAGGAAGGAAGGAAGGAAGGAAGGAAGGAAAGAAAGAAAGAAGAAAGAAAGAAAGAAAGAAAGAAAGAAAGAAAGAAAGAAAGAAAGAAAAGAAAGAAAGAAAATTGGAACTATAACCACTCCTAGGCATATATCCAAAGAACTTCAAATCCTTACACATCCATGTTCATTACTGCTCTATTCACCACGAGAAAAAACAAAAATTAAAAAAGGAAACAGCCTAAATATACACCAAAAGATGGAGAGATAACGAAAACATGCTAATATACACAATGGAGATTTATTCAGCTATAAAGAAAAATGAAATCTGAAGGAAAAAAAGATGGGGAACTGTAAAATATAATATTAACTGTGATGAGCCAACTCAGAAAAGCCCTGCATGTTTCTCCCTCACTTGCAGACCCCAGCCCATAATGTGTACACGACTAAAGTAAACAGGTGTAGGCTGGGTCAAGTGCAAAGCTGCGGAAAGGAGGCCAAGAGTGGTAATCTTAGGCGATGAAGGGGGCAGAGTGCAGGCCAAAGGACACAGTAGGTAGGAAAGAGGTCATACAGCTATTTCCTAGTTTTCAAGGTGTGTATCTGGATTCAATTTTCTATGCATTGAAGTGGCAGTAACCATTTTTGCATTCCCAGAGTCCACCATCCCTTGAGGCAATTATTATGGAAGTTGGGCTTTCTTGTAATGCCATCAACCATTAACATAAAAGGAAGCAGACATCAATAGTCACTAAGCCTATCTATTACACTGCCCAGTTATGATAAAAGTAAGGTTTAAAACAAAAAAATTTTAGGGGGTGGAGATCTGTTACCAGAATGAAATTTTCCTTCTGTTTCAAACTCTATTATAGTGCTGTTTAAGGTATAAATAGCACTGCTACAGACAAAGTACGGAGATTTTTGTTGAACTGGAAAAGTATGGTACATATACACAATGAAGTTTTACTCATCCTCAGAGAAGAATGACATTATTTTCAGGACAAGAGAACCGGAGATTACCAATATTATGTGAAATACACTAGACTCAAACACCATATTTTCTTTCATGAAGACTTTAAACTTAAACACGTGACATGAAGTAGAAGAGGACTATAAAGGAGGAGGAAAAGAACTAAAAGAAGTAACGGGAGTGAAAAAGACAAAATACTGCACGTCGTCTCTCATATGTAGAATACAGATTTCATTCTCCATATACACAACATATACATGTGTGGCATGAAAGAAGGCAGATTATCTGGGAAGAAGGCCTGTGCCACCAGGCATGGCTTAAGACATCTTAAGAAAATAATGAAAAACAGACAATATTTTTATACCAAAGTATAATTTACTGTTATGCTGGTTAACAGATTTAAGATAATCTCAGAGGCACCAAATGCATCAAAGTCACATTAAGGAATGAAAACACAGACTTCTTAGATTAATGTGATGAAGAGTGAGCCCAAATTTGAATTCTCCACTTGTCTCTGTATCTTCCATCTGTCTGTAGTTTGTAGCTACTGGACTGTCTACAGTCTGTTTTACATGTCTGTGACTGCCTGAACACTGTTCTGATGTCTAACTGTCCCTACGTCTGCCTATCTCTAACATAGAGCTTTACTCTGTAGTCATCAACCAACACAAAAGCCTGGCATGGGATGGGATAAAAGGTTCTTCAGAAATCTTTAACAGAACTTTTACAAGGGAAGAGACTTAACTGACGCAGAATAGTAAACGACACTGCAAACAGATTATCTAGCAATATCTTATGTTGCTTCCAACATTTATGGTGGATATTTGTTTTAAGGTTGCTTTCAACCTGTTGGCTGTTTTCAGCAAATGATTACCACAACATATACAGACACATCACTCTGGATCAAGGGCATGCAAGAATACAAAACTTACGATTAAAGGTAGGTTAAGTTTTAAAAGCTGATTGCATGGGAGATCCAACACATAGTGAGGTTGGTTATTATACTTTTCTCTTAGAGAAAGGTTAAACTTAAACAGGCTGAGTACACAGTAGGACAGCAGGTTAATACATAGTCTTAAATGTTCTCAAGGGGTATTATTAACTTGGTTGTGGGGGTCCAGTAAAAGTTAACTCTCTTTGAATGCAAGGTATTTTCCTAAGACTACATCATACTCTTGTTGGTTATTAAAGAAATAAAGGTTAAAACATGTAAAACACAGAACAGCAAAATGATTGAGAACACCAATAAAAATATTTGGAAAGAATTTTCAACATGGAAAATTGTTGTACTTTATTGTTAAGCCCAACCTCTAAATAACTGACATAGTAGTTTGAAGTTATTTAAATGCACATACATACATACACATATGCACAAGGAAAGATAGCAAGAATATAGGTAAAAATGTTAAAAATGGTGGATAACTATGGTAAAATTATAGGATTTTTTCCCCTTCTTGTATATGAACTCAGCAAATACATTAGTACTCATTAACTAGGTGGTCAAAAACAAACAAAAAAATAAATTTAAAAGAAGTCCCATATATATCTTTTCAGTCTTTACCAAATCAAAAGCAGCAGCACACTGTCCAAAATACCAAACGAATCTCAAGAGAGTGAGAAGTGTGAGAGCGACTTCAGCATAGGCCTAAAAACAGACTTCTGCTTTGTACATAATGCAAAGCCAACACACAAACAAAAAACTCCAGCTGCTTTCTAACAACAACTGCTACTTACGTGGTAATTGTGATGTCTTACTATCATGTGAGCGGTAGTCTTCATGAGGGACAGATTTGTCATCCTAATTGCAAAAAAAAAAAAAAAAAAAAAAAAGTTTATTATAGTTAAAAAACAGCGACAAGAACTGTTGTGCCAGGGACAGGTCTGAAGAAGTGAAGGCTGAGATGAGAAGTAGGAACTCACCATTTTCACATGCATAGGTCTATCAAATAAAAACTGCCCATTGAACATGGCTGTTGAGTCAGTCAAGGAAAGCCAGTTATGATGACTATAAAATTATACTTGCAGACAAATTATCATATTTAAAGAGTCTGAAATTTTCTCTACTATTTTATCATTAGACTTTATTTATACTAGTCTCTTCCTCTGATTTATAACTTAATTAACCAAAAATTAATTAGACTTCATTTAAAGCAACTGTACCGACATACAATGGAGTAAGGGTCAAAATATACACATATACACATCTTGCTGCAGCAAGAAGGAAGAGCAGAAAACAAGTTCATACCAGCCCTGGGTAGCATGGCTAATTCAAGTTTGAAGAATGACTCTACTACTTAACAAAGAACAAGTCTTAGTGCTGTAGACAAGAGCCTAATTTCTAAGCAAGGCAACATTACATAACATGAACAAGAAACATACAAAGGTATTAAGCCACATCAACTTCATTTAATGCTAAAATACAAATCAGGATACAAATTGCTTGAACTGCTTCAATGGCTTGCTCAAAAGTGACAGTGCCCATGCCTCTGCTCTTGCCGTCCTTGTCTTCTTTAATATCTGCCCGCTTTACGGTTCCAGCTATGCTGAACACTTCCTTTAGCTTCTTCCAACCAACTTTGAAGTCAAGCTTAACATAAAATTGTATAAAGTTACATTCCTAACAAATGTTCCTCCCTGCTCGTGAATATAAAATAATCTTTTCCAAACTCATAAAACTATGCACTGTAATTCTTGTTCAACAATATACCAATGATGTTGGAATCAAAAAGGTCTTGTTGAAATTAGTTCAGCTACATCTACCTTCATTTAAATTCCCCCAATCATTTTTCAGTTCCTCAATCTTGTTGCATACATGTGAAACAAGGCATCTATTCTGACTAAGGAAAATTCAGGTTTTGGAAACCACTGTTTCCAAACGTTCAAGAGCATAAAACAAATGGCAAACTAACCACAACAGGCACTTAAGCACCAAGACTACAAGAATGAAATTCAACTACCAAGATGAACAAAAATACACATAACTGACTTAAAAAACAGTTCAACATCCAAGAATTCCACAGTTCTGTCCTAAAATGCTAACTAGTTGTATTTAAAATTTAACTTCAGCGCCGGGTGGTGGCGGCGCACGCCTTTAATCCCAGCACTCGGGAGGCAGAGCCAGGCGGATCTCTGTGAGTTCGAGGCCAGCCTGGGTTACCAAGTGAGTTCTAGGAAAGGCGCAAAGCTACACAGAGAAACCCTGTCTCGAAAAACAAAACAAAAAAAAATTTAACTTCAGACTACGTACATAAATTCAGTTTGAGTTTAGAATAATTGTATCTTTATTTACTTAAGGTAAAAATAAAAAGAATGATCTACAAACCTATCAGCATATATCTAACAAAACAATGTCATGATGAGAGTTAAGTATCAGAATAACAAAAGATTAACTAAAGTTTAAACTTACATTAGCAACAAAAATTGTGGAACCAAGTCTACCAGCCTGCAAATTGCTGATAACCTCAGGAGGAATGTTTGGGTTATTGAGAATGGAAGGTGGCAAATTCACCAACCCAGATCCCACATCAGAGGCATGTGATCCTTGAAATGATGTTCCTGTTCGCTGCAGTGCCCGGCGAGCATTTTCTCCATCAGGATCCTACAAAGCACATTGAATATTAATTGCCAGCAAATACAACAGTGAATATATACGATTCAAGTAGCTTAAACTCAACAGCAGCTAACCCATCTGGACCAAAGTACTGACATCTGTGAGGACTAAGGTTTTATTTATTCTGTTGTCTTTGTTTATCTAGGAAATGAGTCCCATAAAAACCTGTGGCTAGACAAAAGATTTCAGACTCCAAAGCTGAGTTAAGTACCTTTTTCCAGTCACTGATGCCACATAGAAACTTGAAATTAGTTTTGTTTTGCTCTTATACTGGTGTAGAAGTGTGTGGTATACACATATAAACGCCCTTAACTCAAAGAGTAGCAAAACACTCACTGTACCTCTCTTCTTTCCACAGAACAGTAAAGGTGAACTCTCACCACTAGATAGCCAAGGAATGTCAGATTCTGACTAATTCACAGCCTCTTATTAGCAGAACACACTACTATAAACTCAGGAACACTGATATAGAGCAAGGTTTATTATCACTGGTTAACTTCACTCCTGAACAAAATACAATAATTCATTTTATAATCTCTTAGCTTCTTCAACAATGAAAGGACCTGTGTTGGGAAAAGGGAAGGGATAACAGAAGGCCAAGTATCCAAGTAAAGAATTACAGCAAGTACTTTTAGGTTCATTAACTTTTAAAAGAAATATCCTTTATTAAAAGAAAAGTCAAGTAAGAATGTGTTTCATCCACTCATTCCACTATGTAGAAGGCCAACAACAAAACACATATAAGACTACTTAAATTGAGAGGACTATCATCTGCATGCAAATTATTATGCCAAAAATTCTACTTTCTCACTCATGAACTCAGAGCACTTGTGCTTGCCTGTACAAGATCAATCCGGCTAACATCCTAACATGAAATGAAAAGGGACTCAAGAGCTTCTACCCATGAGGGATCTAGTGGCAGTTGATAGCTTCTAGGGAAGAGTCAGTTTTCTTTAAGGGTGGGATCCCTGGCAGGTCAGTCATATAACAGTGGATGACCACCACCACCACCACCACCACCACCCCCCCACCCCCCCCCCACACACACACACAGAGGACAATATGGGTAGCTCAAACCGGACTCAGGTTTGAAAAGCTATTTGGAAGGGACACAAAGAGAGCTGGGCGAAGAGGCAGGTGGATCTTTGTGAGTTCAAGGCCAGCCTGGTCTACAGAGCGAGATCCAGGAAAGGCGCAAAGCTACACAGAGAAACCCTGTCTCGAAAAAACCAAAAAAAAAAAAGAGAGAGAGCTGGACGAGCAGGAAGGTAGAAGTGCATATATATGAAATTATCAAAGAATAAAAATGTTATTTCAAAAACTCTGCTGTTCTCAGTCTGTAAATACTGGTAAAAAATAAAGTAAAATAAGGAAGGATGACTTTAATAAATTCTCTCATAGCTAGAAGGACAAAAAAAAGGGAAAAAAAAGAATGAATGGAAGAATGAGTATGCCAGACTCCAATGTGTTTGTTTCTTCATGATAAAGAAATGAAAGGATGATGAAAGTGAAGAAATAATTGTTACCAAAGAATGCTGTAAGACGTTTAAGTTAATAAATAGTTAGGATGGTTAGTGCTCATTCTGTCACTGGACAGAATCTAGAATCACCTGGGAAATGATTTCTGGGCATGCTTGTGGGGAATGGCCTTGATTAATTAATTCTAACTACTCTGAACTGTGGGCAGGACCGTGCCCTATACTGGATCCTGGAGTGCATAAACTGAAGGAAGTGAGCAGAGCACACATTCCTATCTCTCTGCTTCCTGATTATGGATGCAGCTGTCGCAGAGGCCTGCTGCTTTCAGTTCCCCACAATGATGGATCACACTGCAAACAGAGAGCTAAAATAAACTCTCCTGTAAGTTGATTTTATTCTAGTATTTTATTACAGTGACAAGAAAAGAAATTAAGACAGCCATAAATGTTTCAGGTTTGAGAATTGAAAAACTTACATAAAAAAATAATTTGAGAATAGTGGTTACCTACACAGGAGTATTAAAAAAAGAGAGAGCTCCTTCAACTATTAAAATACATAGGTTGTTTGTATTAACAGTAGTATATTTGTTTTGTCACACATAAACACTACAGACATTATATACACATAAATCACATATGATATTACTTAGTTTTTATTCCTCTTTTCACCTTGCTGTCCAGCCTGCCAATCACTGTTAATGCTATTAGTGGACCTACTAATACATGTACAACTCCTACTGATCTTCATGCAATTGGATAGAATACTAAAGGCCTGCTAAGTAATACTGCAAAAACACCTTCATTAGATAACCATGCAAGCAGTCCTGAGCAGTTTTATCAATCACTGATTTGTAAATCAGATATTAACAGAAAAATGACTGCTTTTACTGAACATTAGCCAGAGTTAAACAGATCCTTCACTATTTAGTAAAGTGAAATTTGACCCTATTTTTCCTTTTAAAATAGTTAAAAATAGAGGCATCCTATACCTTCATTCTAGGGTCTCCACAACAGATCTAGGCTCTACAATATGCTGCAACTTAAAGGAACACAATCACATGACCTAAGTCTTTAACACCCAGTCAATTTTGTCAATTAAAAACAGAAAGATACTATAAACACAGTGTGCTTAATGTCTATAGTGTCTCTATGGAGCTTTTATACTTGTTTCCTTTAAAGAGAAACAGGATCATAAAATAACAAATTATGATCATTAAATTATTAAAGAATTATAAATTGGGACAAATTATTTAGAATGCCAAGACATTTCTAAAGCCTTAGCCCTGGCTTATTCATAAAAGCACCAAATAAATAACTAGTCAAAGTACAAAGCTTAAACACACCAAATCTCCAGGACTCTGTCAATCTTTTTTAGATAATTATAATCCCAGGATCAAATAAGATTCAAAAGATTTGGAAGTTAATTCCAGTAAAGAATGTAGGACACATGACTATTTTGGTACCAAGCCATTGAAGCTATCATCATACTAAAGAACAAGATATCAACCATCACTAACAGGAATAGATTTTGCAGCTTACATTTACAATACAGTTAGACTACTGTAAGTACTGTGCTAACAGCTTTACATAATTATATAACAAGGATAGTAACTAGAAAACATTAGTTAACACTTTGAGTCTTTACAACACTACCTGAGATTCTAGTATTTCTCCTATCTCAGTGACAAGGAAATGTAACAAAGCTTAAGTGATTTGCTCTGCCTGGGTCATTCAGCTATTCTAGTGACAGAGAATGAGTTATAACCTATTTATCACACTTGATCTTCATAAAAGTCACATTAGGTATTACCAGTGGTATTATAAGTACTAAAGACTAGAGAAGCCACATGCCTTGTCACCTGACTAGAAAAGGATAAGCTGGAACTCAAAATCACTGTTCTCCTGTTGAATGCCAGCCAATGAATAGCATCAGTATTAGCACATTTCAAAGACTCAAAACAACATTACCCATTTCTTTCTTTTCCTTTCTTTCTTTCTTTTTCTTTCTTTCTTCAGTTTTATGAGACAAGGTTTCTCTCTGTGTAGCCCTGGCTGTCCTGAAACTTGCTCTATAGACCAGGCTGGCCTCCAACTCAGCGATCTGCCTACCTCTGCCTACCAAGTGCTGGGATTAAAGGCACGCACCACCACTACCCAACTGCCTATTTCTTTCAATACAGATTTAGCAAGAATATGTGTACAAACGGGTCTATGTTCAAACTATTATGGTAAAATTAACAACATAAAATAAAATAAGCTCCTTATTACCAAGATCAATTACTCCTATAAGTGGTATTTTGTAAAGTACCTTCTGATCATTTGCCAATCTATTTATACTACCACAACTCTATACAAAGAGAAAATTCACATTGTAGATTATTCTAAATTCTAGTTATACACCTAAGTTATAATATTTCTTAAATTCTAATCTTATAGAATCTAAATTAATTTTATTAAAGATGAATACCAATCTTATTCAAATCCACAAACTCAGTGTACTATCAAGCAAGTAGTAATCAACTATAACACCTGTTGAATTTTCAAATTAAATAATAGTCTAAAAACTGAAATAGTTTATAGCAAAGTCTTCACCTTAAGTTTGTCATCTTTAAATTTATGGGTCCTGATCTTTTTTTTTTTTTTTTAAATTGGGGACCTCCACCTAGCTGTGACACGAAATCAATTAAATATAAAGAATAACATAAGGATTAATAGCAAATCATCTATAAGCAAAATTATCACTAGCTGCCGGGCGGTGATGGTGCACGCCTTTAATCCCAGCACTTGGGAGGCAGAGGCAGGAGGATCTTTGTGAGTTCAAGGCCAGCCTCGTCTACAGAGCGAGATCCAGGAAAGGCGCAAAGCTACACAGAGAAACCTTGTCTCGAAAAACCAAAAAAAAAAAAAAAAAAAAAACACTAGTTACAATTCTTTAATAAGCATCTATCCTTAAAAAAACAAGTTGTCAGACAACTAAATATGAAAAAATGAAAAGTGAAAGGAAGCATGTCCATATAATATTTAAATTCCAAATACAAAAAAATATTTACCTCTTTAATATTCAGAGGTCTTCCACTAAGGTCATATTTGTTCATAGTTTCTAGTGCTTTCTTTACAAATTCTTCATCTTTGAATTCAACCACACTTAACAGGGAAAAAAATATATAAGAAATGCTTATTACAACGATTTCTTACTCCTAATCACTAGATTAATTTGACTTAAGATACTTAAAAAAAATTCTTACCCACAACCCTATATCCGGTAGATTGACAATATATGCAAAAGAAAAAAAAAAACATTTTAGGTTAGTAGTTGAAGTTAATGGAAGACTCTAATATTTAAGTCATTAAAAGTAATCAAGGACACAATTTCTTTTTTCTTTTACACCTCCAGAATGTAACAAGCAAATGACCATGCATTTTCTACAAATTTTTAAATCCATCTAATATGTTATAAGCTTGGAGTACATTCTTACTTTCAAGTGACAGTGACTGTCCTTAAAATTAAAACTAGTACCACTGTACAAATTCAGTCAACAGTAAATAAAGGAAGAAACTTAAGGCTCCAATATACAGGTTCTTACACAGTAATAAGTATTTTAAAAGATGTAATGCACACAATATACTTCTTAAATCTACCTAAAATAGCAAATAAACACGATTTTTTTTTACAATTATTTATGTATATGGATGTTTTCCCTGCATGTATGGTTATATACAATGTGGGTCTAGTGCCAACAGAGGCCAGAAGAGGATACCAAATCCCCTGGAAGTTTCAGATGGTTGTGAGCTGCCATGTGGTGTTAGAAATTGAGCCCAGGTCCTCTGGAAGAGCAGCCAGTATTCTTAATTGATGAGCCATCTCTCCAGCCCCCATGAATTTTATGTTTACTAAAGTTATCTATTAGATTAAAACTGGCTGCACACAATTTAGGAACATCTAGTTGGAAGCATGTAAAACAAATTAATCACACTAAGGAAACTTACAGAATCATTTTTTAAAAATAATTCCTGTGATTACTATTCAAAGTGCCACTTGAATATGATGACAAAGTTTGTATTTCTCATGTACCCAACCATTTTATGAATATGATGAGACACTATTAAGAGTTTTCCATTATATTCTTCGGTATACACATGCTGCTAAATCAAAATCTATCATCAGCCTTCTAGGTCAACTTAGTCATAGACATCATTCATACCAATTGGTCAGAGCACTGCCCCTTACATGGTCCTGAAGGCTACCAAATTAAGCTTTTCAATAAAAGTTTCAAAATTATATTCTAAATTAACACCTTTAAGCCACAGGCCTCTCATGAAACTCTTGGGAATATTATCAATTCAGTGACTTTTAAGATATCCCTGAAGACATCAAAATACAACAAAAAAAAAAACTATATTAAAATTTTATTAGCTAAGAAAAAGCATACCTTAAAGCATTAGAAAAATGAATGTCCTTTATGAATATTTGCAAAACCCATCATCCCTTTCAGGAAGCTGGTTTGGTTGGCATATCAGACTTGCTAGTATAAAAACCTCAAATCTTAAAGTAAAACAAAATGAAACTTAAGTTTCCAAAAGTCTGATAGAGTATGATACAAAAGTAAACTGCTGAGGAACTTTTAAACCTCGAGCAGATTATGGCCCACAGCACTTACCCTTGATTTTCCTTCCGCATCCTTAAAGAGCTCCACGTATGTAACCTCACCAACTACATAAGACATACAAAAGGAAGATACCAAGAAACAATACATTTAAACACCAGTATCTTGCTTTACTGCACACCTGTGCACAACTCTACAGAAAAGCACCTATTATTCACCAGCAATCAGGACCAGATCAACATACCTCCTATCAATAGCTATAGAAATTTAACTAATTTTCAGAAATTGCATCATCCACATTCTCTAAAAAAGCTAACAACCATATTAACCCAATTCATACTGCAGATCATATTTGGCCAGCATGATGTGGTTGGTGAACAAATGCACATATACATACAAATGATCCCTCAGCCTGTCATATTAACAACATTAGCACTTTTCAAATAACTTTGGTCAGCCTACACACAACAGCTGTTTTAAGGTGACTTCCTACCTGAATGTCTTCAATCATGTTTGCCATCAGTAAACTAAATTTACAAGTCATGCTTCACAGCAAGCCACACACTTCTAAATAAAGTCAGTGAATAAAACCAGTCAAATAGTTGTCACCTTACAACAGATACACCAATGCAATTGAAAAATATATATTAGAGATCACCCTCAAAGCCAAGTACATAGTTTACAGGACTGTTGAACCTCAATTTTTCAAGAGATAACAGAACTAACTTTTACAAGATCAAGTATTGAAATTATTTTCCCCCAAAACCAAGCATGTGCATAAGATGAAGGTTTTCAGGTTATTCTGAAAACCGAACTGCAGCAGCAGTGACACAAATTTAGTACAGAACTGCAAAGACAGCATCATGGCAGTCGTGACAATGCAAGCAAAAGGAATTCCACAGCCAGATTCCAGACTCCACCAAAAACATCTTTGGGGGAAAAAAAAAATCGACCTTATTATACATACATTAACAAGCTAGATGCATTGCTTAACTAATGCAACAGTCCTTTAAAATCTATAAAAACTTCAACTAGACAAAGCAATCACTTTAACAAAATTCTTGGTGGCATGCAGATGCTGGCTTCACTATCCCACTAAAATGGCAAAAAGAAAAAGACTTCATTTATCCATACTTCCTTGTAATGAAATTGCCAAGTGGAAGAAAAAGAAAAGATTAATTCACATGTCAAGAAAGTAAAGTCTTTTGTTTTTTGAGTCTGTGTGGCTAAGAGGAATAAAAAGTTTGCTTATTTCCTCCCCTTCCTATGACAATTACAAGAGTAAGTTACTGTAGAAATCGTTACCTTTTTCTCTCATCAAGTCTTTAATAGCCTGCCATTTCATGTCATAGGGGATGTTGCTAATGAACACTCGATTCCGATTTGGACCTTTCTTTTCTCCGGTACCCGAATTCTTATCTTTTGAATAAGGATGAAATCGATTGGCCTTCTTATTTCCTGTAGACTTTTCTTTTAAATCAGATTTTTCTTCTTTCACTGATTCATCATTCTCCCTGTGAATTACAAGACAAATAAAAGCATCTTCAGTTGAGCTCTAAGAATGGAACTCTTGTGTGTCAATCATTCACATTTGTCATTTCACAAAATTCTCAATTAAGCTAGAACTCAGTAAAGAAGCTGGAGGTCAGCCCAAGAGCTCCATACTGTTCAAGCTTATCAATTTCTCAGTTAACAGTTGGCATTTTTCTTCTGTTAATAGTTGTAAGCATACCAAAACTCAGGTTTTTCCCAGCATACTACTTAATAAATATTATTAGACCTTATGGCAGAAACATGTAAGTTATCTCAAGATCACATTTATGGAAGAATTAACTTTTTGGGCTTCCTTCAACTCTAAAACCCAATTGGGGCCAGCAAGAGGGCACTTGCTGCAGGAGCCTGATGACCTGAGTTCAAATCAGAACCCACGTTAAAGATGAAAGGAGAGAACTGACTATACAAATCTGTCCTCTGATATCAATATGCACTCCATGGTTCACACGCTCACACATATACATCATACACACAACACACACACCAATGTGCAAAATAAAAAAATGTAATGTTTTAACTAAATTAAAATGTAAAACCTAACTCCTACTTGATGCATGGTGGCACACACTTAAATTTCAAGTACTCAGGAGACAGAAGCAAGAAAGATTACCACAAGTTTCAAGGCAACCTGGTCTATACAGTAAGTTCTAAGCTAGCCAGCTAGATCAGAGCTACATAGTCATGACTCTGTGCCCCCCCAAAAGTAAATAAATGAATAAACAAACTAAAACTATCTGAAAATTTTTATTACTTACAGATTAACAAATTTTCCCTAGAATCTTCTCCTTCCCTTAAAATCATAATCAAAATATACAGTCACATCTATCTACTTACTTTAACACATGTATACACTCATATTCACTATACATCAAGTTTTATCTATTCCCTACTTTGATAAACACAGGAAATTTAAAAGGCATCCTACTATCTTCATGTTGAACATAGGCTAGGACACTTCACGGAATTGTCTTTTACTAGTAATACTATCTATAATGAAAGGATTGAGTTGAAGAGGGGGAAGATAATTAAACACATCATGAGGTAGAGTCTATCAGTCTTTTTTAATGGAGCTAATTGGAAAAAATAATTTGTAAGACTTTAATCATAATGCAACTATTATAATGTCATATACCAACATAGGAATAAATAAGATATATACTTAAAGTATATAAATGGTTATATACTTAAAGTGATCCCTGTAGATTAAAATCTGGATTAATATTTAAAAATACAATTTATATTTTTAAAGCAGTATACAGGTGCATGCATGTGTGCAGGTGCACATTCATGTCTGTGAGCATATGTATGGAGACCAGGGGACAGCCTCAGGAATGTCATTCCTGTCTTTGAAATAGTGTCTGTCTTTCAACTGACGCTCCCCAAATTGGCTAGACTGGCTAGCCAGAGAAACCCTGGCATCCTCCTGTCTCCTTCTCCCCAGTACTGGAATTACAAGAACACACTTCCACGCCCAGCATTTTCACATGGCTCTGGAGATCAAACTCAGGTCCTCACTGCACATAAGGCAAGCACTTTTTCAAATGTGCTAGCTCCCCAGACCTTGAATGCAATCTTGTTACAGAAACAACAGGAGATTTAACTCACGGACTGCTTTAGTCAGCCTAAAGTAATTTCATTAACAAAATATCGTTAAGGCAATTTTTACAAACTTTAATGCATCAAAATCTCTAAGAATAATGAGCAAGAAAATATTTTTTTTGGAACTTCATAGATTATTCTAATGACAAACCAAATGTTATAATCCAGGCTATAAATTCTAATGTGAGCAATTTAGGAAGCTATCAACAAACTTCTTACTGCATTAATATGAGAATTTTACTTCTTAGACACCACTCTCTTGAAGGGCAACAATACTGCCATAAATAAAGTACATAAGGTCTTTGTGAATAAACCCTATCTCCTTTGGTATCCACACTGTATCTAGCATGGTGACTGACTATAACATGTGGTAGATAAATTGTAATTTTTCTATTATCAGTTAAGGACCCACACTCTGGAGGTTGGGAAGATGGCTCAATTAGTAAAGTGCTTGCTATGCAGAACTGAGTGCCAAGGTTTGGATCCCCAGCACCCACATAAGAAGCTGGGTGTGGAAATACACATCTGTAACTTTACAGCTGGGGGTGGAGACAGGTGGATTCCGAACCTCACTGGCCAGCCAGGCTAGCCTCATCAGTGAGCTTCAGGTTCAATGAGAAACCTCTCAGAAAGTACACACATGTGCACACGCCTGCATGTACGTGCACACACACAAACAAACCCGACTCACTGAAAATGGTGATGCATGCCTGCAATACCAACATTCAAGAGTTAGAAGCAAAAGGATGGCTAAGAGCTGAGGGCCAGTCTGGACTATGTAGCACCATGCTAGCCAGGACCCTATCTCAAAAACAAATAAACAGAATCCATACTCTGAACAGATGGTGTCACCATCTTTGAGAAATACTCTTAAAATCAAGAAATATTAGTACCAAACTTGCTTCACCATCTATTCATATTTTGACAGGAACATCTTCTTTATCATCCTTACTCTTTCATAAAACAGCATGACCTGAAATGAGTCTTCTCAACTGCTCAACTCTAGAATGTGTCTCTGTGTGAACAGAGTGGCATTTCTGAGAATAGAAACAAGCAACCAAAATGTACAAGGCCTCTTCTCTGGTTCCTAGCTACAGCAGACATAACAAACCTTTCTTTTTAATTCCCCTGAAGAACTATCTGCATAATAATGTGCTCCCACTGAATTCACTGAATGTTTCCAGTTTGGGGTCAGGTAAGAAGATATCTAGTCTTTTGATAAGTATCCTTGATGAAATCCACTGTGAAAATGCACAGAATTCTGAAGTACTAAGTTCCTCTATTCTTCACCTGGCTGAAGGTTATGTGACTGTGATAAACATTTGCTTACAATACTCTTGACCATTCATTACAAAATACATGATTTGGATATTTTCTTTTTGTTTACTTAAAGGATAACCAGAGAGCAACTAAAAGTTTCTTGAAAAATCAGAAGCCAAACTATGAAATGACCTAGCAATTCCACTTTTTGTATATAACCAAAGGAAATAAAATCATCTCGACATCTGAATTCATATTCACTATATCGTTCACAATAACTTAAGATATGGAAGTGAACTAACTAGAAGTCTGCTGATCAATGAAAGGTTAAAGAAAAGGTGGGTGTGGGCATGTATATATTCTGGATGTATACATACACATGCAAAGACACACACAGACACACACACACACAGAGATAGATTGATTCAGTCTTCAGAAGGAAAGCCTGCCGTCAGCAGCAACCTAAAAAAATCTGGGGGACAGTGTGCTAAGTGAAATAAGCCAGACACAGAAAACCGAATACCGCAGGACATAAAAAACAAAACTCATAGAATCAGAGTACAACAATCATTACCAGAAGTATAATGAGATGTTTGCCTAAAAATATAAATTTCCACTTGCCAAATAAGTTCTGGAGACAATATGTAGTATAACTATAGTTAACAATGACACACTGTACACTAGAAAATCACTAAGAATGCATCATAAATATTTGCAATACTTACAAAAGATGCTAGCTACATGAAGTCGCAGGTATATTAATTAGCTCAATTATAATAACCATCGTATAATATTTAGAGCAAATCAAAACATCATGTTGTTTATCTTCATATACACAATTTTTATTTTTCAATTATAACTCAGCAGAGCTGAGGAACAAACATCACAGTTGTGATCTTCACTCATGATAAAACTGATGTTTTACTAGTAAAGACTTCACCATTTCCCAATGCTGGATATTTTATAAATAGCACAATATAAATACATTTATAATTATACAAGACTAATGAAGAATTACAAGACAATTGCTGCTTTCCTTCCAATTTACTCAAGCGTAGAAAGAGGGAACAGTAGCTTTAATTCCTGTATAAAGAACAAGCCAACTAAATCTTTTGCATGAGTTTCATGATCACAAAAGTTCTTCCTGTATTTCTTCAACAGATACTCACTAGACCTTTAAACTTTAAGGCCTCAAGGTACACAGATGAAAAAGACTATGAATTAATTTAAACACAGTCCCTTCTGCTGACAGCAGCACTTAGTTCACTTCTAAGCAGTGTATGTTGTAAAGCAGCATCTGGTCATCACAATTATTTTAACGAATTCTTATCACTAACAGCATGGTAATCAGTCCAAGGTTTGGGGTTGTCAACCACCCCTATAGGTTCACAGTAGATGCACATAAGACTTAAGGCTCTACTTGTTCATTGTGAGTACCTCATGCTGTCCCATCTGATAACATTAATTCCCTTAGGAGTATAGTGGTCTGTACTCAACAGTGGGAAAACTGGGAGAGAATGAATTACAATATGGAAACATTCTGTATTTACTATTGACACCCTGTCCCCATATTTTCTCTCCTTAAATTAGAAAATGGTTCTTTCCCACCTCTTTTCCCATCCTGCAATGCAACTGTTGGCACTATATTTTCAGATCTAATGGAGGTTTAGAGACCAGCTTCACAAGTACCAACATCACAGGATTCAATGATTATTTTCTTCCAGAGTAAAGGCGTGGCATACTCATGCTTTGACCAAAATTAATGATACATACCTGCCATCCCTCAGCCCCATTCTGCCCCACAGATTTAAAAAAAAGTCCACATAAGCTCTAGTCCCTTACTCAAAATAGCAGTGTTAGCATGTGACTTAAACACGGTCTCACACATACTTTAATCTCTTCATTACTTATAATATCTAAAACAATGCATATACTATGCTTACTTTCCATACAGATACAATATGGGGGTATTTTCAAATCATATTAAATCTATGAACACAGAACCCAAAGACATGCAGTGTTACAGTCATTCCACTGTGTTTTTTTTTTTTTTTATTTCTATTTTAAATGGCAAATCCCTGAAAGCCCAGATTCAGCAGATAAGCTTCACTTGCTTTCTGCTTTCTCAATAGTACATGTACATGCTCCAGCCAGGAACAAACTGCACTGAGTTCTAATCTCGGGCACCTACTAAACTCGGTTCTGCTCTGAAAATGCTGCCTGTCCAAATGTCACCAGGTAGGTAGGGAAGCTAAAGTCCCTATTTAAGGCACTTCTAGCCAACTCAAAGGTAACACAATGGGTTCTGCCTAATGGCACATTATTAAGGTGCCTCTCCACATAAATCATTTCAAAAATGAATACACCCTTCAGAAAACAGCCACCATTGGACTTCCAAAGCTCAGGGTGGGTCCTCCCAGGGAAATGGGGTAATTCCTGTTAAATACACTGTCAGTGGCTAAGAGAATATATCCAACGATATCATCCTAAGATCAAGACTGTCATAATGATGCTGAGAAGAACTGCCCTATCTAACTTGCAATAAATTCAATTCAGTCCATTCCAAGAAAATGGTCCATCATTATTACCTCAAGCATTTCCACACAAGGCCAGAAAGACATTCCTCATGTGAGCATGTGTTCACTGCTTTCTACTGAGGCAGAACTGAGCAGTGAAGGATGTTTTCACCAAATAACTGACATATTTTCAACTTCAGTTTTACAGAATGGGAGATAGGAAAATAAATGTTTGCCTTCACATCGCCCCACGTGACAAGGAGAGGCAAAGGCAGTATGCCCCTCTCCTCCTGCCTTGTAACTGAAGATCTATGGATTAACGCCATTTATTCTCTACAGACCCAGGATGACAGATCCAAGCTGGAAGTCGTGGGCTCTCTTCTGAACACACTCTGTTTTGTGGGTTGGGGAAGGGGGTGTCATTTTGTGGCCTAGCGCCTGCCTGGCATACACGAGGCCCTGGGTTCCATGCCCAGCCCTGCCAGATACAGAATTATATTCTCGTAATTGAATTACATCGTCTTACGTTGCGTTACAGGGCTCAATGAAGGCCACCACACACAACTGAGTTTGTGTACTTAAAAAAAATAAATAAATAAATAAAGCCTGCACAGACGACCAGCACCGCCGCGTGGGTGGGGGAGACCCAGTGGCCTTTTCAGAAAGCCAACCACGGGGAACACAATGGGTTCGGTCAGCTCTCACACTTCGGAAACCACCACGGCACACGCGGCCCCTCACCGGGGCTCGGAACCGGGCCCGGAGCGGAAAGGTCCGATGATGTCATCCCCGGGTCCTCCCCCGAGCTGACGGCGAACCCCCGGGCCTTTAAAGGGGACCGTTTTCCGCGCGCCGGCGGCCGGGGCCGCCCGCGCCGCACCTGCTCCCGCACCGGGGCCGCCCGCGCCTCCCGCCCTGCCCGCCCGGGGGAGACAATACATTTTAACGCCGTTGGCGCTGCTGCGCGGCGGCTTCTCGGGCTCGGCAGGGTGCGGGTCCCGGCGCGACTCGGCCGGCGGCTGCTGCTGCGGACCGTCGTCGCCCGCGGCCGCCTCGGGCTTGTCGGCATCGGCCATCCCGCCGCGGGCTCCGCCTCGGCCGCGCTGAGGGCTCCGAGCGCTACAATGGCGGCGGCCGGCGGAGCGGTAACGGATCGCGATTTGAAAAGGCCCCGAGCGCTCGGCGGCCCGGATCTCGCGAGAGCCGACGAGGCCCCGCGACTTGAGGAGCGAGCGGGGGGCGGGGCTCCTGCGCGGCCACCTGCGGAGGGAGCGCGGGCGGCCCAGGGGCGCGGAGCTGGGGGTCCTCCGGGGGAGGGGCGTTTGGATACGGGAAGGCTCCGGCTTCCTCTCTGGCAGGGGGGATGCTCTACGTATCCGCCGTGCCCACGAGTCCCCCGGGGGACCTTCAGTACAGGGCATCCGTGGCTGATGGCGGTCACCACGTTGACTACTTTCTTGGAGGGCTGAAGGTTTCTGTAGACCTTAGCAATCCAGCTAGGAGGTTGAAGTTTTTGAATTCTCCAGGCAGCAACCGCTGTGGGCAATCCATAATTTTCTTAAGACTCACTGTACTAGGGGCCGGGAGAAATAATTGCTCAGCCGTTAGTTGCTGCTCTTGCAGAGGACCCAGGTTCGGTTCCCAGCACCCACATACAGAGAAACCAACACCCTTTTCTGACCCCCTAGGCACTAGGTATGTACTTGATGCACATAAATACATGAAGGCAAAACACATACCCGTGGAATCAAAACAAATTTAAAACGTAAAGCCGGGCGGTGGCGGGGCACGCCTTTAATCCCAGCACTCGCGAGGCAGAGGCAGGCTGATCTCTGAGTTCCAGGACAGTCAACGCTGTTACACATTGAAACTCTGATAAATTAAAATATATTTTGTACAAGATTAGATACAAATCCACATTTTGGATTTTGGTTATACGTTTTTTTTCCTTAAATATGAAAACTCATAAATTTAACTTGAGTGTTATAATTACACTTCACACTAAAATGATCTTTTTCAGTTGAAAAAAAATGCAAAGACCATCACAAACGTTTCCTTCCATTAAAAAGTGAGAGGCATAATGCAAGCATATTGTATAAGTGAGGGAGTGATCCGTAACATTGCCTTTAGGGTACTGCCCACATACATAATGTCCTAACACAGCAGGTGCTACTGCACTCCATTGTTTCTCTTCATTCAGCCCTGGGGCCTAATGTTTGCAGTTACTGGACAGGTACTGGAACCTGGCAGAGACAGTCGGGGTTAGAGCCCACCTCTGTCACTTTCTGCTTCTAACTCCTTGGGTAAGTCCCTTCACTTCTCAACCTCCCTTCACTGTAAGGATAGCAATACCTCCCAGAGTACGGATTTAAACAAAGCAGTTCATATAGGGCCACGTGTTACAGTATTGCAGTCTCTATCTCTTAAGGCTCACATGGGGTTTCAGTCAAGGAGAAGGCAGATTATTTTTCCACGAAGTAGTAAATTGCAATAACTTTCTAAGTATCCATCATTCCATTAATCTTTTGCTATCATTAAATTTCACCAAGAATTTCACTGTCAATCTGACAGTCCCTGGTCTGGTAGGTTCCTGCAAATCCTTTTCCTCATTTCAACACCTTTCAAGAGTTCTTCATGGCCAAAACATAATAGAAGGTACAGAAGGAACACTAGAGCCCTGCTGGAGGAAGACTTTGGTGAATACCACTATTTGAGAGCTGTCATCGAGATAAAAGCATAATTTAACTGAACATCCACTCATGAGACTTGTCCGTACTGCATAGTATGCCGATTTAAATATTCCATTAAAAGATCTATCTTAATGACTGAGATTTGGAGGGCAGGGGTTTAAATTTTGTGCCTAAGACAAATGGCTCCCTGTCTACACAATAGTCCTGATCTTGGTGAATGCATAAAGAGCAGAGGGCAATTTCAACTGAGGATCTGTGAAGGGCTCCTAGAAGAGCTGGGTCCTGAAAGACTGAGTTAAGTGGAGTAGCTCCCACGCAGAGTAAAAACTGCCCTGTCCACTGACCTTTCACCCACACTGTTGCTATCATACTTAATTGTCTTGAAATCTACAAAGGACAGAGTAAAATTCAATTCCTCCCCTCATTGGGATTTTTTTTTTCAGTGTATGTATGTATGTACATTGGAAAACACTTAGTTAACAAATGCTCAAGTTTTTTCTCACAGTTCCTACTGAAAAATTGTTATCCTTCACAATTGCTCAAAGTATATTTGTAGTGGTTTGACTGAGAATAAGCCCTTTTGAACACTCAGACCCCAATTGGTGGTGCTGTTTGTGGAGACTTAGGAGATATAGTCTTGTTGGAGGAAGTATGTCACCAGGGGTGGGCTCTGAGAGTCTAAAGACTCATGCCATTCCCCATTCACTCTCTCTCTGCTTCCTGCAAAATACAAGTTTTCAGCTTGCTGTTCCAACTGCCTGCCTCCTGTGTGCCTGCCTGCCTCCTGCCTACCCTGTGCCTGCCTGCCTGCCTCCCTGCCTGCTGCCTGCCTGCCTGCTGCCTGCCTACTGTGTGCCTGCCTGCCTCCTGCCTACCCTGTGCCTGCTGCCTGCCTGCTGCCTGCCTGCCTGCCTGCTGCCTGCCTGCTTCCTGCCTACTGTGTGCCTGCCTGCCTGCCTCTCTGCCTCCTGCCTGCCTCCCTGCCTGCTGCCTGCCTGACTGCTTCCTGCCTACTGTGTGCCTGCCTGCCTCCTGCCTGCTGCCTGCCTCCCTGACATCATGATGCTTACCCTTCTGGAACTGTAAAACCAAATGAACTCTTCCTTCAGTAAGTTGTCTTGGCCATGATGTTTTATCACAACAATAGAAAAGAACTAATACATTTTCAGAATAAAGTCACAGGACCACTTAGTTTTCTTTCTCAAAAATTGGGATGTGTATTTACATACGTATATGAGAGAGGGAAGCCTTCTTGCATATTAGAAATGTAACTGCCGGGCAGTGGTGACGCATGCCTTTAATCCCAGTACTTGGGAGGCAGAGGCAGGCAGATCTCTGTGAGTTCAAGGCCAGCTTGGTCTACAGAGAAAGTTCCAGGACAGCCAGGGCTACACAGAGAAACTCTGTCTTGAAAGACAAAAAAAAAAAAAAAAAAAAAAAAAAAAAAAAGTACACTGATATATCCTAGAGGTGGTACTCTAGCCTCATAGTCATGAGCCCAGGCTCCACTTCCCTAATGTGTGACCATCCTAGTGTGAGGCTTTGACCCTTAAGAAGACTCCATGACCCTAGGCTATTTGGGCATTTTCTCTGCATTGCAGGTCAGAAGTTTTCCACAGCAGAAGGAAGCATCCTGTTGAGAAATCTCATATACTTTCAGTGATGGGCCAAAACTTTGTCAGGAATCACTGAGCTGTGGAAGGAGTGTTAAATAGGTGAGTGCCTCATTGACAAGGGAATTCTGTCACCAAAGGGGGGGAAAATGAAATGGAGAGGCAGCTAGGATACCATCAGCCTTTTTCTTTGTAAAAATTAAAATGCAAACATCAGGCCAGGCATAGAGGGACACACCTGTAATCCCAACACTCAGGAGGTAGAGACAGGAGTATCTAGCATTCTGGGTCACCCTCAGCCATGTGTAAGTTTAAGGCCAGCCTAGGCTACTTGAGTGTGCTGGTATATTACTGTCAACCTGACACAAACTAGAGTCACCTAGGAAGAGGGAACCTCAGTTGAGGCATTGCCTCCATCAGACTGGCCCGTAGGAATGTCTGTGAAACATTTTATTCATTGATTCGAGGGGGCAGCCCACTGTGGGTGGTGCCAATCCTAGGCAGGTGGTACTTACTGTGTTGTACAAGAAAACAGGCTGAGCAAGCCATAGGGAACAAGTCAATAAGCAGTGTTCCTCCATGGCCTCTGCATCACTCCCTGCCTCCAGGTTCCTGCCTTGAGTTCCTGCCCTGACTTCTCTCCATGAGGAACTATAAGCTGTACCAAATTGCTTTGGGTCAGTGTTTTATCACACAGGCAGTGAAGCAAACCAGGGAACTGAGACCTTGTCTTGGGGGGAAAAAAAAAAGAAGAAAGATCAGACCATGACCACCAAAAAGAAAAAGAAAAAAAAAAAAAAAAGCAAAACAGAACATATGACAAATTAAATGGCTGAATTTGGAAGAATTAAGATTCTAAACTTTGTAAGTGTTTGTAGATTGAAGACTATATCTCAACAGGATAGCAATTATCTAACGGGGTTCAGTCCACAGTACCTGTTCTGTTTTGCAGTTCATCCTATGATGGATATATAAATGTTTATTACTAAGTAACAGAAAGAAACATTTCAACCACTTTCTAATTCCTTAGCTTAAGTCAGCCTACCATTACCTCAGTGCCACCCAGGAAGTCCACCCAAAGGCAGATTAGAGCGAGTTCTGGAGATGCCTGCCCACTCTCCTTTGCACAGGAAGAGGTACTCCCGCTCCTTCGTGTATGGGAGAATTTGCTTCCTCCGTCCCAAACTGTGGACATTCATATTTTTCACCCTCTTCTTTCGCACCCTCACTGTAAGGGGGTTACCTCTCCTTGTTGCCTTTAATTTAAATATTTATATTTTTGCAGCATTGTTCTCAATTTTAAATTATAACATTTGCAAGAGAAAATCGATTTCTTAGAATGAGGAATTGCGAAGTTCACTTCCTATGCCGCTCTGACTATTTGGAGATAATAGAAGCTGATAGAGAAGAAAACCGACAGAACCAATCATCCTCCTTTCATCTGCTGATGGGAAACACATTGACAATGATAATTACCAGAAGCCTATGCTTCCTCCTCTGCTGGCAGCTACATGTTTCTGTGAGAGTGTATCTCTGGTCAGTAAAATCTAAGAGAAATGTTGAATGGACCATGTAGGGGAGCCTTAGAGGAAAGTCATTTAGCAAGGACCATGGTCCTTCCATCCTCTTTTGTCTCCTCTTGTCATTGGCTTAGAATAGAGAAATTATGTTTACTGAGACAGTCATCATGTAGAACTCAGAAGTGACCTCGTAACTGGAAACTAAGGATGAAGAGCAGGAAAAAAAGAATGAGGATGAGGCCATGAGGCCACAATAACTACCCTGGCTGGCATTCTACCCCCGCCTCGCTTTCTACAACAACTTACAAATGCTCACCCTGATTAAGTTGCTTCTTCTTCTTCTTCTTCTTCTTCTTCTTCTTCTTCTTCTTCTTCTTCTTCTTCTTCCTCCTCCTCCTCCTCCTCCTCCTCCTCCTCCTCCTCCTCCTCTTCTTCTTCTTCTTCTTCGTTGTTGTTGTTTTTTGAGACAGGGTTTCTCTGTGTAGCTTTGCACTTTTCCTGGAACTCACTCTGTAGACCAGGCTGGCCTCAAACTCACAGAGATCCTACTTCTTGGCATCTCCTTATTATACACAACTGAGTTTGATCGTATTAAGAATAACTTTCAATGGAAAAGACTGATTTGCTTAATACTTTCTTCTATATGATAGCCGTACAAACACTACTTTAAAATGGTTTTCTGATGACACTATTCACATTTGTTTTTGACCTATTCTTTGCTTTATGCTATAGAACACTACAAGTTCCCTGTCTTATGTCCATTCTCTACTCTCCTTACAGAATAAAAGCAGTTTTGCTTAGAGTGGTGATGTGCCTAGGTAAGCGATGCGCATGTGCACATGACACAGATCTATCTATTAAGTTGTGAGGAATAGTAGTCAAGGGATTCTGGATGTGCTTAATTTCCTGATGAGTTACTTTCTTTTCTTCCTCCCTGTGGATCTTGAAAGTTGAGCATGCATATGGAAACCATGATTCAACAAGTCTAAGGGCAGATGTCCATGTAAACAGCTGCAGAGGAAACTCTGCTGACTTGGAGAACCACTGTATAAGCCTTTGACTGGCCATAACCAAACTTCTAGTTTGGGGACTAAAATATCTTCTCTTTCAGTACGTCAATTGGATTTCTGTAGAAGTTTATCTCTATCGCAGTCCTTTCAACAAGAGGCATTCATTACTGACAGATGTTTATCAATATAGTTTGTTGGAAGCAATGGTCTTGCAGTAGTTTACAAATGTGACTTATCTTATACATTGCAAAAGAGTAGACTGAATTTATTTCATGTCAGTGTATTTCAATTCACAATTTAAGTATGTTCAAATACATGAAACTGTGTAATGTGATAAAAACAATAACTTGATCACATGGATTCCCATTGTTTTCATTTCTGTCTCAGGTGTCAGAGGGAAAAAAAGCCAAGCTTCTGATTCACTCATTTAGATATTTCATAGAAGAAAGGACCTCATTCCAGGCCCTATATGCTTCCATAACAACTCACTGGGCTGGGAGGGTGGAAGTTGAGGAGTTATTGCTAGAGTTTAAAAAATTAGGAAGAGCAGGAATGGAGAGGAACCACCAGCATTAGTCCCTGTGGACTGTGAAGATCTGAAGACTCCTGGTGCCCAGAAACACCCTATCCGCCCTTTGCTGAGACCCACCAAGTTACCTGCAGCAGCTGCTGAGTCAAATGGTTTCTCCTCTGCCTCCTCAAAACTTGGCAACACTGTCCATCGTTGGCAGAATTTAGGTTGGAATGCAACTGAAAACGGATTTTTGAAGAAGGTGAAGTTAGAAGGGTGAGGGCAATGCTGAGTAGTTAAGAGTCCTATGCAGTGCAATTCCCAAGCCCCTTAGCACAAGTTCTGATACAGAAAGACCACTACAAAAGCGTTTACAAACCTAAGGCCAGTTGTAGCATAATTAAAGCATGAAAGCTAATAGTTTAGGATTTATTTAGACTTCACAGATTTGACTAAGAACAAAAATAATAGTGAGAAGATAAGGCATGACTGAGTTGTGAAAAACTCATACAAAGATAAGGAAAAATCATAAAATGGGACTTTTCAAGATAGCCCAGGCAGTCCAGTTGAGCCAGGGGAAAGGAGAATGCATGAATGTGCCCTGGGCGTCAGACTGATCTACTCAGAGCTTTCCTCGTCCAGCTGTGTAAGTGGACTTAGAGTTCAGCTATTTTTTTTTTAACTTGGTAGTCAAAATATAACATACTGGAGAAAAACAAGTATAAAACAATGATTATCCTCAATCTGTTGACATCCCCATTTGCCAGTTATGTATTAACTGATATTATAGAATCATATATTATAACAGAAAAAGAAGATAGATTTTGAAATAATTTGAGTCAGTTCCTCAAATTCATGGCTCAAAAATTTGTGGAGACTGTGCTGAAAGTAGCATATTATTCTATTTAACAATGAGTATAGTGGAGGGCTTGAATTATGGTTTAAATGGAACTCTTTAGAAGCATGTGGACAGTAAAATTAAAACCAATTAAATGAAACTTCATTTTAATCACTTGGAGCTGAAACACTGGGCACATCTATCTTTGCAGAAAAATTTTCTAGCAAAATGTACTGTTGTCCATGAGACTCATCAAACAGGCCAGCATTTGATCATTATCCACACTGGAGTATCATCAGCTCAATTCACTTATGAGTCCACTCAGATAATTTCTTCACTGTTGACAAAATCTGACACAGACATTTTCTAATCCAATCATCCCATTACCAAACTCTCCCATCCCATTTCAGCACGTTCAGCACTAGCTATTCTTGAGATCTCGGATGATAAAATGACCTGGGGGGGGGGGCATGGGATTAAGAAGAAAAGAAAGAAAGGAAGCTAATAGTGTAATTAAAACAAAAAGCACAGAACTTTAAAGCACTCAATACTGAGCTGCAAAACCAGGGATGAGATTCTGCTCCATTTATTTATCATGGAAGCTTTTAACTGATCTACTTGAATGGTGCTCAGATGATAGGAATGAGCCTCTAGGGAGTACAGGGTATGCCCATATTGGGAGCAAAATGTCTGCAAGTGTGCCTCTTTTGAAGAAGTAGCAGATATCTCTTACTAAAATTTCAAAAGCATCCTTAACCCTTCCTTCAAAAAGATTAAAGTAACTGGTGGAGTGCAAAGGTAAAAATGACATTCAAGATTGATAGGGGAATGTTTCTAAAAGAAATCAACTTCAAAATACAAATAATTGTCTAAATATCTTCTACAGATCACTAGATTATTAAAATTTTAAACGTAAAAAATAAATTAAATAATTTCTCAGCATCTTAAAGAAAAAGTAGTGGTGATGTGTTGACTAGCTACATATATATTATCTATAATATATCTATATGTCAACTAATATCTAATAACAACTCTATAAAGAAATCAAGCAGTTTGTATAAACCAGGAGTCTTTCCAATAGAGTATTTGCAGATCAAGTCCAAAGTGGCGCCAAGGCATGTTAAAGGTGATTTTGTCAGGGGTTGGACAAACAATGTCAATCACAACTTGGCTTTTTATTCTGAAAGTAGATCATAGTCTCTGAAAGCATAGGTGAACTTTAGAAGGCTATTAGTGAGTTTCGTTTCTTTCAATAGTTTCTATGGAAGTTGTGCAAGAATTTGAAGGGCATGTGTTCATTGCAAGTTGGATTAATTCGCCAATGCTTTTGCAATGGAAAATAAAACAGTAGTAGTATATTGATTTCTATAGAAATATAACTTTGTAGACGTTTTTACACTGCTTTACAATAACAAATCTCCTCAACGGCAGATAACAAATCTAATTTATCTTTGGATCCCAGCACCTAGCAGAGGACATGGAACATAATGGATTTTTAATCACATGCTCCTGAATGGGCCACTTTTTAGACTTTTGAGAGCATCATCATCTTCCATATAGCTTGAAAAGATCAAGGTCATGTGCCAACTAACACCAAAGAACCTAATTTGCAGTTAAAGCTTTCCTTTGGCACCAATTCGAAAGCATTAACTGGAAGCACTGTATTAAATGATGTATGATTTTTTTAATAGGAAGCCAAGAGGCTGGAGAGATGGCTTAGCAGTCAAGAGTACTTTTTCCCTTGCCTAGGACCTGGGCTCAATTTCAGCACCCACATGGTGCTTTACAACCATCCACAATTCCAAATTCCAGGGGATCCCATGCCTTCTTTTAACCCCTGTGGGCCCCAGGCATGCATGATGCATATTCACACATGTTGGCAAAACACTTATACACATAAAATAAATCTTTTTAAAAAATAGAAAACCACACAGAACAATCTTCAAAACCTATGTATGGACTTGCGATATCAACAGTCAAACGATAACACGGTCCCATTTTTCTAGACTGAATGAGAATTAGATGTGTAACACCCAAGTGTTTTCAAAGATTTATTTTTATTTGTGTGTGTGTGTGTGTGTGTGTGTGTGTGTGTGTGTAAAAGTGTATGACACCTGCATGTGGGTGACCACAGAGACCAGAATAAGGTATCAGATTCCCTAAAGCTGGAGTTACAAGTGGTTGTTAATTGTAGTACACACTTTAACTACTGAGCCACCTCCTTAACCCTAGCACCCTGGTGTTTAAGATTAGACTCCATGGGCATTTACCATAGGACCATATTTAAAGTCATAAAATGGCAATTAAAAATCTCTAGCTGTGTTAATGATTCCCTGAAATGAGGTTCATCTCTACATCAGATTCATGTCACTTGGTTCTGACCCCTTAAGCCAGGCTTTAAAAAAATGCTTGTGTTTAAGAGCCCTTGAAAAACACTGAGGAAATACAGAGTGGCCTGGCAGGATGGCTCAGCACTTAAAGGTACCTGCTCCCAAACCTGGATATCCAAGTTCAATCTCCAGGACTCATATGATAGAAGAAGAGAACTGACTCCTGCGAGTTGTCCACTGACCTCTAAATATGTGCCATGGAATATTTGCCCCCACTACACACACACACACACACACACACACACACACACACACACGCACACACACGCACGCGCACACACACACACACGCGCGCACACACACACGCACACACACGCGCGCACACACGCACATACACACACACACACGCACGCGCGCGCACACACACACACACACACGCGCGTAAGAGGGGAGATGTCAAACATAGCCTGGGTCCATTTACCACAAAAATTAGAATAAAATTAATCAGATTCACAAATATTTTATTAATGGTGTACAAATAAAATGTAATAAGAATAATTTCTGGGCTTATTTAAATTAGATTAGTTTTTACAATAGCTTTATTTCTCTTTAGGCTTTATTTTTATTTTTTATTTATGTGGCGTATAGTCCGTATTCATGTATGCCATGTGTATACTGGTGTCCTAAGAGGCAGAGAAGGGACTCTGATCCCCTGAAACTGGAGTTACAGTTGGCTGTGAGCTTTCACGTGGGTTCTGGGAACCAAAATGGCGTCCTCTGGAAGATCAGTGTCTTAGTAACTTTTCTATTGTTGTGATAAAACACCATGACCAAGGCAACTTATAAAGGAGAGCATTCATGTGGAGCTTACAGTTCCAGAGGGTTAGAGTCCATGACCATCATGGCAGGGACGGTGGCAACAGACAGGCAGGCATGGCAGCACTGGAGCAGTAACTGAGAACTCACTTCTTTTTTAAAAAAATTGTTTATTATGTAAACAGTGTTCTGCCTACATGCCAGAAGAGGATACCAGATAGAATTATAGATGGTTGTGAGCCACCATGAGGTTGCTGAGAATTGAACTCAGGACCTTTGGAAGAGCAGCCAATGCTCTTAACCATTGAGCTATCTCTCCAGCCCCACATCTTTTGTTTAAACTTTCCTTTTATTTATTCTTTGTGTCTTTCACATCATGCATCTCCACCACATTTATTCCCCGGTCCCTTCATATCTGCCTTCTGCCATTGCAACCCCCTCCAAAATAAAATAAAATGAAATTTAAGGGAAAAAAGAAGAAAAACGAAAAGGAAAAATCATGGCAGCTGTAGTGTGACACAGTGAGTCAGGCAGTAACCCTTTTGTCCATATATCGTTACTTGCAAGTGTTCATTGCAAAGAGTCACTGGTCTAGTTCAAGGCCTCTGCTTTCTGCTACATTATCAATGCTGAGCCCTCACTGGAACTCCTCTTGGTTATCCTGTTGTTGTCCTATGTTGTGGAGATCCTGAAGCTTTGGGTCTGCAGAACCAGTACCTTCACATGGTCCAGCAGATCACAGATGGAGTAGATGTTGGGGTGCACCAACTCATAACCCTGGTTCTGGGCTTGGGTTGTTGAAGGGTTGGTCAGCCCACCAGAGAGCTCACATCTTGATCCACAGGTATGAGGCAGAGAGACAGAGGCACCAGGAATGGAAAGAGTATTTTGAAATCTCAAATCCAATCATCAGTGACACACCTCCTCCAACAAGGCCACCCCATTACCCTTCCCAAAAACAAGGCAACCGGGGACCATTTATTCAAATGTCTGAGCCTATGAGGAACATTCTCATTCAAATCATCACAAGCATCAAGGGCTCTTAAACAATGAGTCATCTCTCCAGCCAGTGCAACAAATTTAAAATATGGATCAGAGAAAATCACCTCATTGTTTGGACTCTCTAAGGAACTGCATTGCTAGAATATTTCTAGTACCTAGCTACTTAAAGTGTGGTTGTAAGACTAAAAGCCTCTACCATCAGTTCAGACACATGGTAGGAATGAATAATCTGAGACATAATCTCACACCTACTGAATTAGCATCTTCTAATTCTCACAAATGTGAAATTCATAACTATATTAAAATTCAATCAACTGTTTTAGTTCAGAGTATTAAGAAAGGATATAGCCCTTAACACATTTGAAAAAGTCAGTAAAGCCATGAGCATGCCCCTGGAAAAAGATATATCCCCCATTCTTTCACAGCAAGAAATTAGGTCAGCTACCTCTTAAGACGTTTTAATAGTTTTCCACTTAAAGGGGGACAACTTTGTAAAATATGGTCTTCTATTAACTCCCAATATACTTTGTGCAACTTTTAAAAAATATATAATATTTTATTATTTATTTGAGAATTTTATGTAATATATGATCATATTCATTTCCCTCCCCAACTCCTCCCAGGCCCACCACCTATAATATCCTCACTTCCTCTCAACTTCTTTAAAAAGAAGTAATCCAGAGTCCAATTTGTGCTGACCATATACTCCTACACCTAGGTATGAGGCTATCTACAGAAATTTGATCAACTTACCAGGGCCACACCCTTAAAAAGTATCCCCACCCCCAACTCTGAAGCTATCAAATATCAGTAACTCGTCAATTGGGGTGGATGCTCGTGATCCCCTCCCCACACTATGTTAGAATGTTGACTGGCTTAATCTTGTGTGGGTCTTGTGTGGCTACTGTGAGTTCATGAGTGAAGCAGAGTTGTCTTTTCCAGGAAACATCATTTCACTCTCATCCACCCCCTGGTCCTTATAATTTTCCTCTTCCTCTTACTCAATGGTCTATGAGCTTTGAAGGGGGGTGATGTAGATTTCATTTGTGGCTGGGCACTCCGCTGACACTTATTCTCTGTGCAAATTTTTTGTAAGATCATTAGATTTCCTAAGTAATAATACTTAAGGTAGCCATAAAATTTGTCTTCATTATTAAATCTAGTCACACTCACACTATGTGGTCTCAGCTAAATAACAACAACAGAAATAATAATGTCCAAACTCTGTATCTACATTATCCACAAATATTAACAATTTGATAGTTCATAAGAGGAGCAATTAAGTTTGTAGGGAATCTACAGGTGCTTGCCAAGGGTAGATTCTGGGAATAGAGTCAAAATATGGTCACAGTCAAGAAATATTAAAACTGAATGTGGAGAAACCTCGAGGAGGGATGAGACGAGAAGTGTCTGTTGCTTTGATGTGTTCTGCTTTGCTTCCAGGGTTGTCTGTTTGCAGTGTGTATATTCAACACTCTAGAAAACCAGCACCTCTCTACCTAATGCTTTTGTCAGAGCTAGTTAGGCGTCGTCTTGCAGGAGCAAGGTTCGCCTCAGCGTTTCAGCACTGCGGACAGCTCCAGGCGTCTGCGGGAAGGGGTGGGGTGGGGCTTATGAGGAAAGGGGCGTGGGTAGTGGAAAGGAACACTAAAAGACGAAGTGACGCATCAGTTTTCAGTTAAACCAGTACACCTTTCACTCCGTTTTTTTCCTTTGTCTGATCAAAGGAAATATAAAAACGTAGCGCCTTCTAACAACTCGAGCCTTCTGTTTTCACGCACAGCGAATTGCCTTCGGCACAGCTGGGGACAATAGCAGAGCCAAGGATTTTCGCAATGAATTAATTAAACCCTCACTACCCTAGCAAGCACAAATAGTGACGAACCCTGATTGCTAAGCTTCAGGGTGCGATGTGAGTGAAAATGAGCCCTTGCCTCTGCTCTTTCTAATGGACCTGAAGAACAGACCCTGTTGCTGCTGTTAGAATCCCTTCCCCATCTCACGTCCCACCTCCTTTGCTCGCACATCCACCTGCGCGCAAATATTTACACATTGCCACATCAGAGAAATGCACACATGCACACACATTTTCCTGCAAGCACTCGCGCGCACGTCCTTCCGCGGCTGCCTGTGTCCTGTCTCTCACCCAGACACAGACATTTATACACGTAGGCCAGAAAAAGCGCAACCCACGGTCCTGTGACTCCACGCAGGTCCTCAGAACACGCCGTTTACATTGAACCGATCCGCGAGCACAGACAAACCTACCAACAAGTCTACTGGCTGGAATTCATCTCCATGGCAACAAACATGGAAGGTGAGCCCATCCATCCCTGCTGCCTGCGAAGTAACTTTCTCCCCCTTCCTCAGCAATCACCAACAGGGTTCCAGCGCCAGTCCCAGGGAGAAGGTGTCCTTATTCTCTTGGATTTCAGAAGCAAGAGAGCTGGGTGGGGGGCAGGGAGAGTCTGTAGGTTTTGGTGTGCTCAAATTCTGAAAAGAAAAGAATGCCTCTGCAGCTGCTGATGCTGTCAAAAAAGAAAAAAAAAGAAAGAAAATGTGTTGTGTGTATACAGATTGCTGATGTTTCTCCCATGATGTCTTGTAGGAAGTTTCCATGCTTCCTGCAGCTTAATATGTAGAAGACAACTGGAGCCAACACAAGGTAGAATAATAACGCTGGTCTAGGCTTCTTTGGTTAGACATGTTGAGAATTTCCAGATCGAGCTTAGCAGTGCTTTGGAAGGAATGTGTGTCTGAGGAGCCACCCAAATATTCTCTTCCTTAAAATCTCTCAAGATTGACGTCTCCGGGGCTCTGGGTGTAGATTCCTGAAGATCCTGAGGTTCTGGAACTCTAGGAAACCAAAATGCATGTACTTCAGCATGATGAAGACATCTGGGTTTGTAATTTAAGGATTTCCTTTGATTCCAACACATCCATTCCTAAACGATAGCTCTGTGCAGATATGGCCTCAATAATGCTTCCTGCTGTTCCTTCTTTGAATAGAATTTAACAACCTTTGCATTTGATATAGAGTCTGTTGTTTATGTACAGAAGGGCTCATTATTTTTTAAGCTTGAGTTTGCATGTCTTATTTCATGAAATTACAAGTATCCTCTCACTAGAGACTTTTGTCTGGTGACTAGTCGTAAAATACTCTTTACCTGGCATATCATATTGCACTCCAACTGTAACTATTTCAGATTTAGTGTTTGTGATGTTATTACTAGATAAATAAGGAGGGGGGAAAACCTGTTGATTAAAGTAAAGACATAGGAGGTTCGTGTGTATTTTTAGGAGATGCCTACATTTTTACCATTGGCTTCTGCAATTGCATGTTATTGTGTGCAAATTTAATAACTGTTTTTGAAAAAGCAAACTTGATAGCTCCTAATCAGTAAACAGTTCACAGAAGAAAACAGCATTGCCTACCACATTCACTCATGGACGTGAAAGGCTACATGCAGAGGCAGCTGTAAAAATGCTCTCCTTGGTGGGTTGCTGGCAGTGACATGATTTAAATAACTGAGCACAGGGGGGTTGTGGTCGCCATCATCGGTTATTCGTTGTTAACCACAAAGCAACTCCACGACACTGGGCCTTTTGATATCTACAGGTCCTGCCATGGCCCAGTGCTATGACTCATCAGGACTTACAGAGCAAACATGATGTTTGCCATGAAAGAAAAGAGACACTTTGAATCTGGTTGCTCACTACCAAAGTATCTAATCATTCATTCCAGTGCCTGGAGGTCAAAGCAGCATTTTATCAGTAGCAGAAGTAGTATAAAAATACTCTTTAATACTTCAGTCTTTGTGTGGAGAGATTCTGATATTTAAGCTGAGCAGTGTGGAGGATGTTATCCATTTTTGTGGTATATCACATTTAAAGTAAATTTACCTGGATTCAGCTTTACATTCAACTCTTTTTTAAATTCACTGATTCTTTTCACAACTACTTTTTTCATATGGGCTTTTTTTTTTTAATCGATTCATAGTTTTGTTCCTTTGTAATCTATTTTTCTCATATTTCATTCATTTTCTATTTTTCAGTGAACCTATTTCTCAGGTTTAAAATATTATTTTCCTCCTGAGGTAAGCTTTACAAGATCTGTTCTATAGAAACTAATGAACCTTTACTTCCCTATTTCTCCCAGTGATGGTAAATGAAAATTTGTCTTTACTCCCTATGTGAAAGTGTTTTCGAGACCTTATTCATCATGAAGTAGTCAGTGTTATAACTGACTTCTGTTTATGATATTGTCATTAGTAATATTTTATATAATGTACTCCACATCAATAGAAAGGCACAAAGCTCAGAAAACTTAATAATATATTCTCAAAAACTTAAGACTTAGTTGGTATTGAAATGAGACAAGGTATCCATTTTATATGTCAAATAATATAGAAAAGTTTGGGGAATTATTTGAAAAAGCTAGGCCTCAAATACCAGTGTTTTTGAGTGCTGGATACATCATGTCTTGGATATGAAGGCTAATGTGATTCTGTTTTTATGTTTATCTACCTGTTTATACAGAGCTGGCATCAATAAGCAGGCTTCTTTTGGACCTTTTTCCATCTCCTTTCCAACTATTCTATATGGCACTTGGTTTAAAGATGAACACTAAAATCTAAGATTTTCCTTTTAAAATATTAACAAAATCATCCTTTCTCAACTCAATTTTTGTTTAAAACTGTAAGCTACAGTTTTTTAAACATTACATGGGTTGACTTAGATTTACTTTGAAAAAATCAAATATCTGGTTAAGTCCTTCTTATTGAGAATGATTCAAATCTGAATACATTATCCTTCTGAGCCTTTAACTTTTATGGAAGTAAAACTTGTTTTGTCAAATTGTAATACCATCCAATTCTGTCTCCTCTTTAGCCATTATACCAAAATTTCCTTCAATTTATTAACCTTCTAGAAATTTCTATAATGGTGAAATAATTCTGCTCTCAGACCTTTCTTGTCCACGCTTAGTTTCCATTCCCAAAGAATTAGACAGCTTTTCAATGTTCCATCTGGAAACCTTGGCTTTCTTATTTTTTTTTTAATTCCTACTGTGGATTTATTCATGATCCTGAGTCCTTCTTATAAGTCCACTGGGAGATCTTATTTTCCCGCTGCAAGAGGAGCATGTATTGTGGTTTATTGATAATGGGGTTTTTTCCTATGTTCAAATCCTATCTGGTAATAGCAAATAGCATCTTGCTGAACTTAGAATTGTCCTGGATCAGTCTAGAACAAGTCTATACTAGAAAACACTATAGATGTCTAGATGTATCTATTGTCTTCTTCAGTACTCCCTTTCAATATGTCTCCTTCCCTTAAGTTGAAGGTTGTAAATACTTCTATGTACTATGATCTCTCTCTTCTACATTTATTCATCTATATCAGTTTTACTTGATAATCATAACTAAAGTATTCTCCCCACTAGGAACTGTGTGTTGCACAAAATTATCTGGATTGACTTCTTACATGAGAACCGCAAGTTAGCAATGCCCAAATCTACATTTACTTAGTAAATCTATACTGTTTCTTATTTTCTCCATTCTGCTTAGTGAAAAATGCTGTTTTTGCATTTTTTCAAGCTTAATAGAGTGGAGCTATCATTGATGGGTCTCTTTTCATGGCTCATTCCATTCCACCATCAGGTGTCAAATCTATAAGTGGCTTTCAAACCTACGCTCTCGTACTTATACTTACTCATACAGACCTTCATTGCTGCTTACATGAACCATTGTTTTCCATTTCTTCTAAATATGTAGAAGATAATAAAATTTACCAATATGGCTGCTGAGGAGATAAAATATGTGTAAAGCACTGCATAGGAGAAAGGCAGTAAATGTTGAGCGTAGTTTGATTTCTTTTTCATTACTCATGTAGAAGACTGAATTGTTTTCTTCTTCTTTAAACATGGCTCCTCTCCCTTGCTAGTTGGAAGCTAGAGAGGCCATATCTACTACCATGTGACAACAGCACAATAAATATTTTGAATACAAGTATGACAACTACCAATTAAATCATTTGTGTTTGACTGGGGCATAATAATGGTATTTTCATTCTGGAGCCTTTGTTCCTATTCAGGTTAAGATTGCCTCTGCCTTTCAAGCAACCACTTTGTATCTTCAACTTATATGAATTATTGATGAATATCAATTTTAGTATTTATTTCATGAAAATTATCAAGCAATATCTCCCCTATTTTCAGTTAACATATTTCTCTCCTTCATTCTCAAACACAAGACTTTTGTAAATGTTTCTGTTAGAAACATCAGGTTCCATCTCAGAATTTAAGTTATTAGAATTCTTTTGAATCTCAACTCTGAGAACTACATATAATTTCAGCCAAGTTTTATGCCAGATTTAATAGTCATCACTTAAATGTCTTCAACCTAGTCACTGTTCTGAAGCATGTAAGAGTGTGTAGGTAAGGCTAGACCTTTGTGATACTACACTGAAGACTGTCTTCATGATTATAAAACCCTGTATTTATTAGGATAGCTCAGTAACTGTGAATCTACATAAAACACTATGAGCCAGGAATATCTCACATCTCCCTAACAAGGAGTACAAGGGAAGGTCCATGAATTGCCAAAGTCACTAAACCATGCTGTCCTGTTTCCCTAGTTCATCATGTTAACAGCAAACAAGCAAAAGAAGATGATTTTAGCTGTTGATATCTGAAGTTTTCCTCAAAGGCCTGTTTGTGAAGTCCTGGCTCCTAGTTACAGCTACAGGGCAGTTGGGAGACAGTGAAACCTGTAGGAGGAGGTACATCTTGTCCAAAGAAGTCCTGTCACTGCAGGGATGACCTTGAAAGGGACAATGAGACTCTCATTCCTCCTCCCTCCAGCCACAAGTGAGCAGCCCTCCTGTGCCACACTCTAGAATCAAAATCAGGCTCACATGATCATGGCTCAAACTGCCAAAGCCAAGAGCCAGAATGAGCCTTTTCTCTTTGAAACTGACAATTTGACATTTCCCTACAATGGAAAGCTGAGCAGTACAGCCTTGCTTCTCACCCATGTTATCATCAGAGCCTTCAATGCCAACTGTTACCTATTAAATGTCTATTAGTCACACATTACCAACGTATAATTTCCACAATTTCCTCTTCTGCCTTTTGAAAGGTAAAACGTTTGCCTGTACTCAACTCTGGAAGCTTTCTCATGGTTAGTCACTTCTGAAAGCATATCTCCAAGCTATAAAAACCAGAGTAGGTTAAGGAGTCATGTCTTCGTCATTTATGACTTTAAAACAATTATGTCTGCCTCTTCCACATAGGCATACTGCTCAGTATGGCACATTGTTACCAAGTTCATCAAGGAAAGTGCTGGCTTATGTCAGTCTCTACTTTTTTTTTTTCAATGAAAATGTTAAGAAAATATTCTGTGTTGCCTTAAACTCATTCAACCCTTTAGCCTTCCTGACACTGCCCTGAAAGTTTTGGGTCACTTTTCAACATGTGTTCAAACAGCACTGCATTTCTTCTCATATTTGTTCTAGTAATTGAGAGATAGAGTGCTACAAATTGGGTTTGTTGCCATGGTAACCTTTTTCATTTAGTAAGCCATTCTTTATCCACACACCATTCACACCCCTACTCCACTCAGAAGATTTTGAAGTATCTCATTAATATCCTTCCTGGCTAAGGCTAACAGCCAAGGATTGGATGAAGAAGGAGTACTACACCAGAAATTTTAAGCTAAAACATCATAGAGATCAAATATAAAATCGGCATCTGTACTTTCTGGTACAGATTAATGTCTACATAAGATGATTATAATATAGTTTCCTGAGAAAACAAAGGGAAATTCACAGTTAGTAGGAAAAATCCGCATTCTCCATCTCTGGACATGAAAAATGGTGTCTTTTTTGAGAATGCTGCACTATATCAGTTTAACCAGACAGAGCAGGAACACTGGGAGAGCTGTTGAATTCCAGTGCTTATCTTCAAGGCTAGTTTTTGAAACCAAATGGAAGTTCTCTTGTTCATGTCAACTACTAATAAATGAAATTTCAAGCTCTCTGGATATTGAAAAAATTAGATTTAAAAAAAATTTATTCTTTAAAGATTGTATCCGACGACGACATATTTAATTTATTCCAGTTCAAATACTTATTGAATAGAGATGATATGCCAGCTTAGAAAGCGGTTATTTTTTCATCAATTCATTAACTCCTCGTCGTCTAGAAATCTAAGAACAGAGTGTTATATGGCATGTGTTAGACAAATTGTATACAAAAGGGGGCTTTGGTATCTCTAGCTAGGAAGGGGTTTTGTCTTCATTTAGTAGAACTATGTGAGCTGCATGTTTGATTACTGCTTCTGAAAAATGCCTTTTTGTTGGTTTGCTTGTTTAGTTGATTGGTAGGTTTTTACTAAGAATAACAAAGTCTTGTAGGTTAATCCAAGGGCAATTAGGTTGTCTTCTGTGACCAGCTATGACACCGTGCATATGTTTACTCTATGATGTCTTTAAAATCTGTAACTACAGCAGCTGGGCATGGTGGTGCAGGCCTTTAATCCCAACACTTGGGAGGCAGAAGCAAGCAGATCTCTGTGAGTTCAAGGCCAGCCTGGTCTACAGAACAAGTTCCAGGACGGGCTCCAAAGCTACACAGATAAACCTTGTCTCAAAAAACAAACAAACAAACAAAAACCAGCCTGGCGGTGGTGGCTCACACCTTTAATCCCAGCACTCAGGAGGCAAAGGCAGGTGGATTTCTGTGAGTTCAAGGCCAGCCTAGACTACAGAGTGAGTTCCAAGAAAGGTGCAAAGCTACACAGAGAAACCATGTCTCGAAAAAACAAAACAAACAAACAAACAAAAAATGTAAATATGCAACCACATTTAGCTAAATGTGTGACATTAATCTGCTTAGACCATTTCTATACGATGGTAAAATGAACAAATCATTAAAACTGCTCAGGTGTTTTTAACATTTGTGGGCAAATTGTTGCAGTAACCAGACTTGGCAGAGGCAGAGTTCAGTGGTCTAAATGCCCTTGGGCTCCTAACCTGGAGATGGATGGAGGATGAAGCAGGTGTAGACAGAGCTGAGTTGGGATATGTCCCCAAGACAACCTCACCTGACACCCTGTGGAACTCCAGAGCTAGGCTACTTCTTTAGTATTTCCCCCTTGGAGTCAAGACAGTCAGAGTCACATCACTCCCTCCCTCACTGAATAGCATCCTTCCCAGGAGGAAACATACCATTGGTAGGGCAGTTCTCTGCAGCTGAGGCAACCCGTAAAAGGAGATAGTAACAACTTCTGGGAATGCTGCCAGCGGCCAGGCACTGTGGGCACACCATAGTGTTCGCTAGTAAACCAATGTTATCGGCCTCTCTGTTTTTAGAGGTTTATTTTTAGTATCTTAAATTACATTCACACATGTGGGTACATGTACATGGGTGCTGCCACCCTCAGAGGCAGAGGCATGGGGTGTCTTGGAGCTGGAGTTACCCATGTTTATGTGTTGCTGCTTGACATGGAAGCTGAGAACTGAACTTTGACACTCTGCAAGACTTAGAACCCCTTCTTAACTGCTGAGTATTGTTGGCTCCTCTTACCTAGACACCCCTGAAAATGTTAAATGTAGCTTACAAGAACCATGAACTTGACAAAATTTTAAAAATTCAGAAGCCGAAAGTGTTGTTTAATCCTGCATCCTATGCCTCCTCCAGGATAAATAACAAAAGAACTCAGTCAACCTTTGGCAAGATAACTCTGAGTTACTTAAGTAAGCCTAAAAAGATAACTCTTTAAAAAGGCAAAGCGCACTTTTTATTTGCTAGAACATTTAAAAACAACTTGTAGAAAGGTACTCCACAAAGGGATTTAAAAATGTTTTTCCCTTTTACTGAACAAAAAGTCAACCAACCAACATGCCAGAAGTAGGGAGTATTTCTGTCACTGGTAGTTTGAAGACAGGGCTCTTTTTGTAACATAAACCTTCATAAAAACTGATTATCACTGTGTTTTTAAGTTTGAAAGTTATAAGCCTTATTATTCTCTCCACGCATTCCCACCTATCCCTTGTTCTATCTCAGTGGGTTCTTTTTTAATTTATTTTATTTTATTTTATGTGTATGAGTGTTTTGCACACCTATATGTCTGTGCACCACGTGTATGCCTGAAGGCCAGAAAAGGGAGTCAGATCTCCTGAAACCGGAGTTATAGACATTTGTGAGCCAATGTGTACTGGGAACCTCCATTCTCTGCAAGAACAAGTGCTCTTAACCACTGAGCCATCCCTCCAGCTCCTTCAGCTGCTTTCTGAAAATGGATAAGGAGCTCCGCCGTTTCAGTTAAAGTCAACTTTCTTAACATTTTAGCTGTAGTTTTAGAATATCAATCGTAGATAGGGGAACAGGAATGAGAATCTGGCTAGGAAGACTAGGGAGTAGTCTTAAAGTTAGCTGAACTACAGAGAACACACAACTTTAACTTGATTTTATGTTTGTTTAGGGCAGTGGTTTTCAACCTTCCTAATGCTGCAACTCTTTAATACAGTTCCTCATGTTGTGGTGACCCCCAAGCATAGAATTTTTTTCAGTGCTACTCCACAACTATAAATTTGCTACTGTTAGGAATCATAATGCAAATATCTGATATTTCCAATGGTCTTGGGTGACTCCTGTGAAAGGGTTTTCATATAGCGGAGGGCACATATAATGGAGAAGATGCTATACATATACAGCTATGAAAACAAGAGTTGAAACAAAGAGTATGTCATAGCTGTTTAAAGAACAGACAAAACGGCCCTGGAGAGAGAGAGACCTTGAAGCTGAACAACAAGGACAGCTTATAGACTTTTTATTTATGCTATGATCTCCACATGCAAAAATGCAGTGAAAACTCAGATCAAAGAAGCAGGGACAACTACCTCCCAGCAAATCAAAGGCATTGAGAGTTAATCACGCAACTGTCATTTTCATGCTTGGCTTTCTATTGCACTGTGCAGGCATGGATTTCTGTGTCCATAAACCACTCGGCACTACTACAGTGGAATGAGCATCTCCAGTGCCAATTTCACTCTGATCTGTATCTGATATCTTCAGATATACTTGATGAGTTAAGAGACCTTGAAAAATACCTGCTTTTATAATTTCTTGCCCAATGCCACACAAGAATGAAACTAAACTGGGTCCATTCTGTACCTAGGTAGAGAACTGACTCCTGCAGGAACTCCCAAGAGCCACCACGATGCACCAGTGAATGATGAGTAGCACCTACTGCAGCAATTCTTCAGCTAAGATGAGTGTCAACGAAGTCTCTGCATTCTCCCTGACGCTAGAGCAAAAGACTGGCTTTGCCTTTGTGGGCATCCTGTGCATTTTCCTGGGGCTCCTTATCATCAGATGCTTCAAGATTCTCTTAGACCCATATAGCAGCATGCCCTCTTCTACATGGGAAGATGAAGTCGAAGAGTTTGATAAAGGGACCTTTGAGTATGCGCTTGCCTGATGGTGGTTCCAGCCTTTTCCAGTTGCCATTGGGACACGTTAGACACATTTGTAATTAGCCTGACTGTGCTGCTGCAGAGAGGATCATTTCATTCACAAAATTCAATAAACATCTGTGATTGATTTATCCACCATGCTGTGTAAGATCTCGTGTTCTTCCTGGTCTCCCTCAGTGGAGGTTTCTATGCATAGAGCAGAAATGTGACCTCTGCCACCTTATCCCCTTCTCTAATACCTGCCCTTGCTGTCTGCTCCTTTCTGTATAGTGATGAGTTAGCTGGGGGCTTCTGCAAAGCAAGACTCTTCTTGTCCCATACTGGGACCACAACGTAGCTTTAGTGAATCCTGTGTTGTGTGACATTATTCTTAGGGAGACCTGAGCACATGTCTACTCACCCCAGATAGAGAACCAGTGACAGACTGGGGTTACTTACAGGAATATGGGTGAAAGGTTACTTACAGAAGCATAAATGACTCAGCAACATCTTCATCACCAAAGGTCTACCTCAGCGTGGGTGAGCTTGGGGCACAGCCCACACACAGCTCCACAGGTTGGAGAGTGCCTCTTCCAGGAAGATCAGCTTGTCTGAGAGTGCCTCTAGGTAGTCCTCATTGCTTCTGTACGGTCGGGGAAGGAGAGAACTAGGGTATCTGGTCCGTTTCAAAAAGACTTTCTGAAGTCTTTGGCTTGTTTATTCCCTAAACTTAGCAAGCTTCCCTGAAGGATGGAATGTTTTCCCTCCCCTTAGAACATTCCATGTCTTAAGGAATTTCCCTCCAAGATGGAGCCTTATCTCAGAGGAAATTGCTACACAACACTTAGGCTCAAAGGCCTTTGGACCACCAAAAGAAAGAATATTATTTCTTAAACGGGGATCATAGGTCAGAAAGTTCACAGTGGAACACATTCAGAAAACTAACACCCAGACCTGCCAACTCTGCAGAAATGTGAAGGTTCTCAGAATTCCCAGCATTCTTCTAGGGCTTGAAGACGCTCCTGCGGTAAAATGCTGTAGTCTCGAGTGCCTGCCAGTCCTGCCTCACATGGACACTGGCTGCATCACCCTCCTTCACGGCTAGCACTAGAGAGTTCCAGCATTACCCAGTAGGAGGGACGATTGTACTGAGGCAAGAAGTCCCAAGAGCTAGCCCTGCCACCACCAGACCCAACCACCCCGTGCCAGTTGTCTAATCTCTGTGGACTTCAGGGGAGAGATAACCAGAGGGCCTGAATGGCCATTTAAACTCTAGCAGCCTAAATATGCCACGCATGTCCCTGGGAAACCAGAGAGCCAAGGTGAGGTTTGAAGATATGCACATCTTCCAGATCAGGAGTCAGGATTCTGATGTTGGCTCACCTAGCAACTAGCTTCATCTCGCTTCATAACCTACAAAGTGACCTCAGGGCAGACAGCCTTCCACACTGTGAAACTAGGATGAGAAGCCTATCCTGTGTCTCTTAAGGATGCTCGCAAGAGGATGGAGACAATGAGAAATTGAAAAGCGCTTAGAAAAACATAGAACAGGTAAAAATACCATACTCCCCGTCTGTCTTCACACCACTCCAACCCAGCACTGGGTTACACATGCCTCTGCCACACCTGAGTTTACATGGGTGCTGGAAATCTGAACTCAGGTATCTTTGCTTACAAGGTGGGCACCTTTCCCACTGAGCCAACACCCTGGCCTCTACAACTTTTTACCCAGACTGCTGCTCAGGTCTGTGGCATTCCAAAACAGCAGGCACAGAGAGATTCTTGATAGAGATTTTTGTTGTTGTTTCTTTGTTCTCCTAGTGGATTTATAAAACATCTGTGTTGGCTGTGGTTCTTCTGTGCTAACCCTGCACATCAAAGAGGCTCTTGGTCCTCCAGTTGGTACAAGAACACCTCACATCCAATTGGTAATCTGGCCCAAGAATAACTCAGTAAATTGAGCTCAGCTGACCTCTTGGAAGGCATCTGTGCCTGAATACCAGGCATCATCTTTGTGACATTGGCTTCCATAGTGCTCCATAAGATTTGTGTCCAACTTGCAGAGGTTCCGTTTGCCCCAGAGACAACATTCACCAAGACTTTTCATTTCACAAGATCAGATTTTTATTTCAAAAGAAAAAAAGAAAGGAAGGAAGGAGGAAAAAAAGAAGGAAGAAAGAAAGGATGAGAGAGAGAGAAAGAAAGAAAGAAAGAAAGGAAGAAAGAAAGAAAGAAAAAGGAAGGAAGGAAGGAAGGAAGGAAGGAAGGAAGAAAAAAAGAAAGGCACAACACATTCATAAAGAATGTACCACCATTTCAGGCCATCACCTCCCAGCACACCACCATCCCCAGTCTCACTAAGAAGAGAACACACTGACAGAAAGTGTTTGACCTGTGACTTTTATTTTTATTTTATTTGTGCATCTTAGTCCTTTGTGAAGATGGGAGTAGAAGAATGGTCGTCACCATCTGTATCTTCAGAGCAAGAAGTGATAACTATAAAAGGCTGGTTAGAGATGGAATACAATATGGAAACTTCAAGAAATGTTAATATGTGTCTACAAATAGATGACTGATATCATACCCAGATCAGCCCCTATTACCACATCCAAGAACAGGTTAGGGAGAACAGGAAGAGAGGTAGCACCTGTACTCCAGACAGCGTGTTCTGGTCCCTGAGCCGCCTGCCTCAAAGGCTTAAATTAAGCTCGCCATCCAAGGTTGACTTTATGGATGGTGTCACTTCATCCATAACCCCTGAACATCTGTCAGCCTCTCTGGAAGGTCTCAATCCCCTTACTAAAGGACAAAGGCCATCGTTTCCCAGTTAGAGATAACAGCCTCGAATGAAAATGTCTGCGTGATGGAAGACTGAGCCTGAAACTAATTCATACACACTGAAGCCAGACAAGCACACAGCAAGAAAAAGAGGCTGGCTTCGGAGGCACTCAGCCTCTGCTGAAGGAAAAAGACTGAAGAATGAATAAGGCAGTTCCAAAGGCCAGGGGGGGCTGGGAGATGTCAATCATCCTGGTACAGAGAATGGAACTTGTTTGGGGTCATCATCTTAGCTGTCTACTGATCTATTAAGTCAGTAGCCCAGCAGCACCACCCCCACCCCTACTCCCACCCCTCCCCCCACCCCCATCCCTCCCCACCCCCCACCACCCAGCTGAATCTGACTTCTGACAACTTCCCATGCTGAATGTCCTTCTTCTACATGAGAGGTTCCACTCCTCACTGAGTAAATAATTCTCCTCTATTAAAGTCATCTTTATGAGAAAATTAGGGCTGAGAAGATTGCTGGGGGGTGGGGGGAGGCACTTGCTGCCAGGCCCGGCACTTGAGTTCGAAGCCTGGGACAGACATAGAGGAAAAAGAGACCCAACTCGCTGATGCTGTCCTCTGATCTCTAGGTACACCACATGGCATGTGCACAGAAATAAATAATTGTAAAAACAGAAAAAGAGAGAGGAGATTGAGTTACAGCTATCTCTTTGTAGTTCTGCTTCTGACAGAACCTTCTGATAATACTTCCAATAGACATTAGCCTGACTGAGTACCATGGCATTCGCCTGGCTAAGAGCATTGAAGGGGCTTTCTTTGGCATCTGCATGTTCCTTTGTACAATCCTGTGTCTGGTTATCAACTTACCTTTTCCTTCATCTTAATAGGAAGGATTCCTATTTCTGTCTTTAATGGTTGGTCTCAGAATCATTGGTGTAAGTAAAAAAAAAAAAAAAAGAAAGAAATCACAAACCGGGGGCTGGAGACATGGCTCAGAGGTTAAGAGCACTGGCTGCTCTTCCAGAGGTCCTGAGTTCAATTCCCAGCAACCACATGGTGGCTCACAACCACCTGTAATGAGATCTGGTGCCCTCTTCTGGCCTGCAGTCATACATGCTGTATACATAATAAATAAATAAATCTTTAAAAAAATCACAAACCGATAATAAATATTAAAATAGTACAAGCAAGGACTATAGACAAACCGATACTGTTAAAACATAAACATGGATTAGCTCATTTAATCCTCACAATAACTCAGCAAGCTACATGCCATTATTGTCTGCATCCACGTTGGCATATGAGAACATGAAAGCACACACAGTGAACGAGTCTCCTGAATTCAGAAGTGACAGAACTAGAATTAAAATTGAGCATTCCTCACTCACAGCTCACACTTACCCACTATATCACACCACAGCAGAGCCACCCAGGCAACTGGAAATCACTTGGATAGCATGTTATTAGACACAAAGAGGACTCATTCAATCATCCTGATTGAAAACCAGTGACAGAACCTGCATGGAGGAATTGCATGTGTTGTCTTAATTACCAACTCACAGATGGGAGCAGAAACTTCTTTTGAGGAAACTCAAAAACTAGATGTGATTAAAAACTGATCCTCCAAGGGAGACAGAAAAGCCATGTAGTAGCACCACGGGGAAGTGTACCCAGCCCTTGGGAAGTGTACCCAGCCCCTGGGAAGTGTACCCAGCCCCTGGAAAGTGTACCCAGCCACTGGGAAGTGTACCTCAGCCCCTGAGAAGTATACTCAGCCACTGCGAAATTACTCAGCCCCTGGGAAGTGTACCCAAACCCTGGGAAGTATACCCAATCCCCTGGGAAGTGTACCCAACCACTGGGAAGTGTACCCAGTTTGACTTGAGCAGCTTAAAGTAGTTATCTCACTAGGCAGAAATCTTTCCAATAACTCACTGATGCTATTCTCAACCTGCTTGCTTCCTATGCAGAGAAGAGGCAGAGTTAGTAAGCTAAAATAATTTCAGGTAACATTTCCTAGCTACAAAATATTGGGACCATCTCTTGAGGTTAATATTTTGGTTCTATGCTGAGCAATATAAGGTCACTGGGTCTTATCAAAAATAAGATGATGAACTAGGCCTGGGGGCAAAGGCTTACTTCCAGCTACTTGGGAGGCTGAAGCAGGAGGATGGCAAGGTCAAGACCACTCAGAGTACAGAGTGAACTCAGGACCAACCTAGACAATTAGGAAGATTCTGTCTCAAAATAAAACGTTTAGGAAGGGGGTGGGAGAGCTCAGTGGTAGAGTACTTACTTAGCATGTGTGAGGTCCTGGGTTCAATTCTCATTGCAAGAAGAGAGGTAGAGACAAAGACAGACACAGGCAGGGACAGAAAAAGAAAGCCAGACTGTGGGACTAAATTTATCTAGTCCCAAACCACTGAAGCAATATTTCTGAAGGATTTGCTCTTGAGCAATCTGTGAATTAAAGAAACTTTATTTTGTTTACTGTCTAAAAGGATTAATGATTTACTACCGGTTACTAGTTGATGTGGTACTTACGGTTCCCCAGGGCTAATGACTGGCAGGGCTTCTCCCACTCTTTCAGGCCAATGACTGAAAAGTCATCTCTTTCAAGAAGTTTTTAACCAATGAGAAGGAGCCTAAGGTTGTGGGCTGAAAGCTAAGGCCCCATATATGCCCGTGCCGTGCTAAAGCGGGTCGTACTCCTCAGAAGAAGGCTGCTGCAGAGTAAGGTAAGTGTCTGGGCTGGGCAAAATCCTGACTTCGTACCATGTCAAAAAGCAGACCCTGAGGACTGGACTGAAGACGTCAGGGACTGTGAGGTGTTAAATGTTCTAAAAAGCTGAGAGATGCAGGCTTCACTGGTCATTTCAACAGGGAAGGTCATTTAAGAGTTTAAGTTACGTGTGTTTGGGTTTTTTTTTTTTTTTAATTCGAAGAAATGCCTTAAATCACTGCACAAGAGTTAAGTTTTTGTTTATATTGCTCTCATTTTTTTTTCTAGCTTTCTTTGAAAACAATCAAAATTTAAGGTACCTACAAAGAAATATGACTCCAAAGACAGTATTTAAGACTGGCATATCGCTGTAGAGTTGGGAAAATTATCGTGTCTATTGAACTCACAAAATATTTCATTAAAAGGATCAAGTAAAATATAGGCCTTTACTGAAGGCTATAATTTATTTTCATATCCCAAACACTCATTTTTTAAGATTTACAGAATACCATTTGTGAAAAAGCACAAATATGTGAGCAAATGAAATGTTTCAAAGGCTACTAAGAATTCTAAAATTTCATTCTCTTGACAGACTTCTTTTTTCTTCTAATTTTCACATTCTAAAATGTAACTTTTTACTTGTTACACCTATGAAAGTTTTTCTGAGACAAATTTAACATTGATGATGAGTGGGGTTTTTTTAACTAGCAAAATACACTTTTCAAAGTTTTCAGGTCTCCTAGTTTATGTATCAGACAGTGTATAATGCTATCAACATTAAATACTTTGCAATCCCGGTATTTAGATGGCCCACGGACTCCCCTACTGTCCTCAGTGCTAACATGCTTTCTAAAAGTCCCAGTGACTTCTGAGCAGACAAGACAAACAGTCACATGCTAATGACTTCATTGGAATTTCTGTTTGCAGAAACCAGTCCCTGGTTACTTGTTAGGATTTCGTTGCTCAGGTAGCAGGGATTCCCGGACAGGTAATTTTTAGTGAAACAAATTTAAAATGGTACATCTTATGAGAGATAAATATACCTTAAACCGCAGCCCTTCCTAAATAGGTTTGTATGTATCACCTGGAACAAATTTAATTTTCTCTCTTAATAACAGCTTTGAGGATCATTCTGAAGGTTAAATGGGAGAGAATACACCAACGTTACAGCAGAAATCTAATTATTGAGTCATCTAGAACCAAAGCCAAGTGCTGTGTATTATAACCACATTATTGTCTGTTTTGAAGCAGTAATATAGAGATTAAAAAAAAAAAAAAAACAACAACAACATAAAAGTTAGTTCCATCATAGATTCTAGAAGATGTCAGTGAACACTCCTTCCAACTCGGTGCCCAGTAGCACTAGTCGTTTTCAAGTCCATGTTATAAACGAGGGCCATGGCAGCGGTGCAGCCGTGGGTGACGGCGCAGACCCCCCACACTACGAAGAGACCTCTTTCGGAGACGAAGCCCAAAACAGACTGAGAATCAGCTTCAGGCCTGGGAATCAGGAGTGCTATGACAATTTCCTCCAAAATGGAGACTCTGCTAAAACAGACACCACATTTCATGCCTACGACTCTCACACAAACACGTACTACCTACAAACCTTTGGCCACAACACCATGGATGCTGTCCCCAAGATTGAGTACTACCGCAACACCGGCAGCGTGAGCGGGCCCAAGGTCAACCGGCCCAGCCTGCTGGAGATCCACGAGCAGCTGGCCAAGGTAAGCTCGAAGGGCATGGTGAGTGTCCTTCCGCGCCGTTCGCTCGGGGTAACACCGCTGCACACGCAGTGTTCACGTGAAGAGGGCTGGTCCATGCCATCCATCTTCCTTCCACAGCTGTCTCCTGTTCCCAAGAAACAGAAAATGGACAGGGGCTTCACAAGTCTTTACTGACTTGGGAGAGAAGGGCAGACTGAGCTTGGAAAATAAGGCAAAGTGTCCTCTGGTGTTTGCAGTACGGTGGCTCAAGTCCCACACGGCTGAACACGCCACACTGAATCCTAAGCTGCTTCCACCTCAGAGTCACCTTTGTGCTAACAACTCCACAGCCAGTCTTAAACAAACGGTTGTGCTTTCCTAGTTCATACTGTGGGAGCCAGCCCGCGGTGCAGCCGTGGTGTGGCCTTGAGACACAGCTACCCTGGGAGCTGAGGCTGAGTGGCGACTACTGTTTCTATTCTTTAAAGAAAGAACAGAAATGCGTAAGACTCAGCCCTGGTGTTCCTCCTCCTCATACCTTTGCCTGAGACTCCTGGCTCTACTAAATTTAAGCTCAGAAGCACAGCGGCCAGATCTCCTAAAGAATGCACAAGGGTTTCAAAGTCTCTGGAAGACTCTAATGTTGTACTCATCATTTAGAAGCTTAGATTTCTTCTGTGGCTCCCTCCAAGATTTGTTGACAGACTATCCTCCTGCCTTTCTGTCAGTGTGTAATGAATGCCACTAGTTGGTTGGTTTGTTTCTTTGCATGGCGCTGTGCATGTGTGCGTCTTTGTATGTGCTTGAACATGTGAATGGAGGTCTATATGGAAGTCTGAGGGTGATGCTGGGCATGTTCCTCGATGTCTCCACCTTATGTTTTGAGCTCTGGCTTGAACCCAGAGCTTGACGATTCAGGTAGTCCAGCTAGCTTCCTCTGGAGATCCCCTGTCTCCACCTCCTCAGTGCTGAAATTACAGGTGGGACAGCATACTAGCCTATGTACATGAGTGTGGAGATTCAAGCTCAGGCCCTCACACTCACCAGCAAGAGCCTTACCCACTGAGCCATCTCCCCACCCATGAATATCACTTTTTGGAACATGTTTACACACTCTAGGAAGAGAGTTGGATGTTACATTTTCAAATACTGTTTATTTACTCATGCCCAAGCTTTCAGGAAAACAAAGAATGTACAGTTTATTTCATAATCATTCATTTATTCATTCCGGTTCTTAAAAGTTAAACAAGCTGGGCAGGGTGGCTCAGACCTGTAACTTCAACATTCTAGAAGCTAAGGCTGGAGGATTTCTAAGTCTGATGCTAGCCTGGTCTACAGAGTGAGTTCCTGGACAGCCAGGGCTACACAGAAAAACTTGGTCTTGAGAGAGAGAGAGAGAGAGAGAGAGAGAGAGAGAGAGAGAGAGAGAGAGAGAGAGAACCTTACCCACTGAGCCATCTGTCCACCCCCCCCCCCTAAATATCCCCAACTTTCCACTCAGGATGGGTTCTCTCAGGAATGAATCTGGGAAAGGCAATAGCTCTTCCTTTAGTTTATTCTCACCTTCTTCCCAGAGGAAAAACACCTCCAAAATTTACTCTCTGAGCTGCATAGGACCCAACTCAATGCTAGGACTTCCAGAGGAAGACTCCATGCTCGCCCTCTGCCCTCTTACGCTCTCACCCCACAAACTTCCTCCTCTGTTCTCTGTGCTGTGTCTATGGTAATCTGCTAACTTCAGGCTTTATCTGAGCTATCTGGTGTTTTAATTAAAAAAAGAGCAGCATGGCTATTCTGACACAGTATCAGCTTCCATGGAGATTTTTTTTTTAAGGAAGGTAATTTGAAACCCTAGACAAGCTGCTTGTCAGTTTTCTTCTCTGAATGATGCGGGGAGGAAAGAGGAATGACAGGGCACAGGCAAGGGGAAGGAAAAGCAACAGTAGACCTGCAGAAGGGAGGGAGATTCCAAGCTGTGGGAGGAGCAGGAAGAGAAGTTCAACATTACAAGGAGTTTCCCGTTGTCTGAAGAAGTAAAAAGAACCAAAAGTGTCCAGAAAAAGACATGAAACTCTACCCTACCAAACCCTGTACATTACACATAACTTGTAAAGCTGCCCCCTTCGTTATTAAAACTTAAACATTCCTCCATTCCCCACAATTTACAACAAATAAAAATCCTTAATCCCCGTTAAGAAGAAGCTGGAAGCAGGGCCTGGTTGGTAATTCAGGCCAGCAATCCCAGCTATACCTGGACAGGATTTCCAAGTCAGAATTTACATGACGAGGGTTGTCCTAATAGGTAAAATGAGGGTAGAGAATTAAGAGTTCAGGACTTGCCTGGGCTACAGAATGAGATCAAAATCAGCTAGGGCAACCTTGTAAGAGACCGTCTAAGAATTAAAGCTTGAATTTAAAACGAGATGAAGTAAACAAATCATAAGGCTTAGTAACAGTGTAGTCTCCAGCACCATTAAGGAAAGGGGCTGCAGTTGAGTAGGAAGAATGTTGCTCTTAGGACCAATATTCTAAAGAGAAAGGTAGCTTATGGGTACATTCTAAAGCCCTGGCTTTTGAAGATCTTTAAGTAAGGAAATAAAAACAGAAGCACTTTTTTTTTTTTTTTTTTCAGTATGCCTTCTCAATGGCCACACAGCTGAAATGCTGGAGCTGCCTTTGACACAGCACATTGGAAGCTGTTTGGTGTGGTCTATCATTTTTTGAAGAGATGGAATAAGACCAAGGCCTTTACATTGTTCTGTGCTCTGCTCTCTTCACCACACAGTTGACCTTGAAGATCTGTCCATATCAAAGAACGCACAGTGATCACTTGGCATCTGAGGAGGATTTATCTTGCATTTTACTTCATAAAAAGCGTTCTGTTTTCAGTTCCCCTTAGATGGCATGTGATTGAAGCTGCATTCGTTTTTTTTTAGTATTGGAAGAGGAAAGACTTGTATGAAATAGTCTTCCTTTCTCCTTAAATGCACTTTATTTTCTCTTCACCTAATCTGCAATACACAAGCAGAAATTTTGGTGAATGGATAATCATTCTATAAAGTTAAAAATGCAATTTTGAACAGTTAAGGATCATCTCTTATGGAAACAGAATGTAAACAAGCAAATTAATTCAAATCGTGAAAGAAAGAACTGCTACAGGAAAGACGTAATCACAGAACTTTCCATCTTGGAGACATTGGCAGCATCCGGATGTCTGTGACTCCCTAGGCAGAGCTTAGCAACCTTGAGGTCCCCACAAACCAGCACTCATGTCATCTTTAATATTTGGATTAGACATTGAACTTGATGTTCTTCTGGCATACAAAGGATGCGTTTATCAAAGAGTGAAACCAAGATTTGCTTTACCACATAAAAGGTTATTTTGCATTTAACTACGTCCAGGTAATATTTTAAAAAAAAATCTCAGATGTATTCTCATTTTCACTTCCTAAGAAAGTAAAATTAGCTTACTGCAGGACATGCCCTGGATTAATCGATTCCGTGTGTAGTTTATAAGGTACAGAGCCTTTCTGCTCCTTTATATTACAGTGAGCCAAAAAAATGGCATCAGTTCTTGTAAATTTACTATTGAACATTAGTCACAAAAGGAAATATATACTCAAGGTCATTGGCCCCCAGCCCTTGACATAAATATACTCAAAATTTAAAAATACTAGCAAATTCTGTTTATGTATGAAAAGAGAATTGTTGGCCCTACATTGTTTCTGTTTTTGAACAAGTTAGAAAATTATCTGGGCTAGGTGATGGTGGTGCACACCTTTAATCCCAGAAAGAAAATAAAAAAAGAAGAAAAATAGAAAAAAGAAAAAAAAAAGAAAATTATTGCTGTACTAACTTCCATGTACAGTAGTTGCTCTACTCTGCATGTAGAATGTTCTTTTTGTATCGTGTTCTAAAGTCCAAGTGACGGACTGAAGAACCATAAAATTGTGATCAGGAATGCATCCATCAGGGAAAAAAATATTTAATGGAAAATTTTAAGTATGCAATTTATTTTTTTATCCTACTTTATTGTGGTTTGGGGGTCGTTGTTTGGTTTATTGTTGTTGTTGTTATTTGTAGTTATTACTGCTCTCATTCTCTAAATCTTAGGGCCCCAGTCACTGCTGGAATTCATCAAAGAGCACAGCAATCTCCTAGGTTTTCCTCATCAGGTTTTACCAGAAAGCGTAGGTTTTATTCCCAAAACCACGTCTAAAAAGGCAAGTGACTAAGGCTTTCTCACCCAATCCCCAGCATTGGGAATAGTGACTAACTAGAATACTGGTCATTGTAAAGGTGACTTCTCCAACTAAGTTGAAGAAATGAATTCTCTAAACAGACAATCCCTCTGACAATCATATTAGCACACCTGTAACTTCCATGCTTTTGAAGACCGTAACTTTCAGTCACTGGAAGTAAAAGCTGTGACTGAGAGGTGGCTCCAGGTGGGAAGCACCTGCAGCATTACTTGGTGTGGATGCCTAGGGCCGTGTCCCACTGGCAAGAGAGAGTGGTGGAAACAGGGGACTGCCTCTCCAGGAGCTCTGGGACCGGTCAGCCTGGCATCCACACCAGCAAACAACCAAGGAACCCTGTTTCAATCAAGATGGAAGGCAAGGACCAACACCCACGGCCGTACCCTGATCTTCACACACATACCTTAACACATTCATGCCTGCACACAAACACATACAGATATGCACATATGCACACACAAATGCACACACATCATACACAACACAAATGCGTACATTGTATTATACTCATTCACAAATGTCAGAAACACATACACATTATATGCAACACATACAAATGAAAGTAAAAAGCTACAGGTTACTGTTAGCTGATTTATGTGTCTAGAATTCATTAAAAGAAAAACACTTTTTACTTGGTGTGTGAAAAGCACCTAATGCTTTCATTAGAAATTTACTATACTGTATAGGCCTGTGTTGAGCTAGCCCATACATAACTCATGACTATTGAGCACTAAAAATAAGTCTAGTCTAAGCCAGGATGTGTTGTCAATATAAAATAAACATTGGATTTTAACAACTTAATATGAAAAATACTTACATAAAGCCTGTCTGATACTTACACTGACTATAGGTTTGAATGGTGATATTTTGTACAAGCTTGAAAGAGTAAAGCACAGGCGAAAACTCCTTATAATTCCAGCCCCTTCTACAAAGTAAGGGACCATGACTGCTAGCACACATTTATATTACAAATACCTGTAATGCAGTTTCCTATAAGAATTTTAAAATGTGATTATGTATATCTAAACCTAAGCTATTTCATCTGATGATTTTTCTCTTTCGTAGTAGCTACTAGGAGCTGAGAGCAAATCTCAATAGCAAACCATGTGCTCAGCAAGAACTAGACCAGTGATTCTTAACCTGTGGGTTGAGACCTTTGGGGGTTAAATGACCTTTTCACAGGGGTCACCTAAAACCATTGGAAAACACAGATATTTACATTACAATTCATAATAGTAGCAAGATTACAGTTATGAAGTAGTAACAAAAATAATATTTTGGTTGGGAGTCTCCACAACATGAGGAACTGTATTAAAGGGGCGCAGCATTAGGAAGGCTGAGAACCACTGCTCTAGAACCTGGGTTCAATCCTTAGCATGAACAATACTTTAAAACTAACTACTTTAAAACAAATCAAAAGTAGTTACTAGAAATTCCTTAGTTACATGATTGACCTGTGTTCAAAGCTCACATAGACGGTCCGTTTCTGCCCTGCCAGATCAGCCTCAACATCCTTGGACTTTGTTTACCTTTATTTTACATTGGCCTGGGTATGTAAAGTCAGCTTTCAATTATCTGTGCAAGTAGGGACTGAGGATGCTTAAGATTAAGATACTCTCAGGCTGGAGAGGTGGCTCAGAGGTTAAGAGCACTGTCTGCTCTTCCAGAGGTTCTGAGTTCAATTCCCAGCAATTACATGCTCACTACCATCTATAGTGAGATCTGGCGCCCTCTTCTGGTGTGTGGGCGTACATGCAGCAGAACAATGTATATATAATAAATGAATAAATAAATAAATAAATAGATGTTTTTTAAAAAGATTAAGATACTCTCTGAGTAACTCAAAACTAAATCCAGCATCCTTTGTTGCTCAATTTCTCCTCATTACTGTCATAGAATAATAGTAAGAGGCCCTGGCTATGGGCTGGAATGATGGCCTCGCAAGCAGGGGGGGCGGGGGGCTGGATTCAGCCCTCCATACAACAAAAAGGGGAAGGGAAAAAAAGGACATGGCTTGAGATTCATCCTCTTCCTCTCCCTTTTTAAATGGGCCTGCATAAAGGGAGCAATGAAAAGTAGGTAAGAAACAAAAACTAAATAAAATACCTGAAACTATTCAGCTACATGCAGAAGAAAAATTAGAGACTGAGAGCTATTCTTAATTTGAAATAAACGTATTTTCTCCACATTGTATTCAAGGGCTATCATACAAATAAATAAATAAAAATCTTTTAAAAGAAAGTTTTTGAAAACTGTCCACAGAGATAGAATTGTATACTAATTTAAAAAAAATTATTTATGCATAGTTATTTTTGTTTCTACTGAGTAAATCTTACTGGTTGTCAGTCATGAGACCTCTTACTTTCCTTACAATGCAAGCACATTCTAAAATTTCCCAAGCAAGGAGATATGAATCCATAGGAAATTTGGTTTTTCCCTTGGAGCTTGGAGAACCCCGCAGAAGACAGGGAGGAAGGACTGTAAGAGCCGATGGGGTCGAGGTACCAGGAGAACAAGTCCCACAGAATCAACTAACCAGGGTTCATAGGGGCTCACAGAGACTGAAACAGTAACCATAGTCTGCACTAGGTTCTTTGCATATTTTTTATTTAAGAAATTTTTAAATTTATTTTACATACCAACCAGATAGCCCCCTCTTATCCCTCCTTCCACTCCCCCTCAGCCTCTCTCAATCCTCATCCCCTCCTCCAAAAGGGTAAAACCTCCCATGGGGAGTCAGCAAAGCCTGGTACATTCAGTTGAGGAACAACCAAGGCCCGCCCCCCTGCATCAAGGCTGAGCAAGGTGTCCCACCATAGGTAATGGCTCCAGAAAGCCAGCTCATGCACCAAGGATAGATCATGATCCCACTGCCAGGGACCCCTCAAACAGACAAATCTACACAACTGTCTCCCGCATGCAGAGGGCCTAGTCAGGTCCCATCCTCTGCATATACATTATGGCTGCTTAGCTTGGTGTTTCTGTGGGACTCATACCATGGGAGTGGGGGGTACCACTGACTCTTTTACCTGCTCTTGGGACCCTTTTCCTCCTGCTGGGTTGTCTCATCTAGCCTTGATGTGAGGGTTTGTGCCTAGTCTTATTGTATGTTGTTATGTTGTGTTTGGCTGATATTTCTGGAGGCCCGCTCTTTTCTGAAGGGAAATGGAGGAGCAGTGGATCTGGGAGAGAGGGGAGGTGGAGCGAAAGAGGACTAGGAGGAGTAGAGGGAGGAGATCGGGGTCTATTGAAAACAAAACAAAAAATTAAATTAGACTAAAGTTTAAAAAAAAAAAAGAAATTTCCTTTTGGGACTAGAGAGATAGATTAGCTGTTTAGGGCATTTTTTGCTTCTGCAGAGGACCTGTGTTCCATTTCCTGTACCCACACGGTGGCTCACGACCATCCATAACTCCAATACCAAGGGATCTGAGGTCTATTCTGGCCTCTGCACCCACATGGTATGCAGATGTGCATGCAGGCAAACATCTGTACATATAAAATAAATAAATAAAATTAATGAGAGTTCCGATGTGGGATGAGTACTCTTGCAGTCACGCAATGCCTTTAGCCTCTGTAGACTGCCAGAAGTTGCTGTTTGTGTGCATAGAAAAAAAACACTGTTACGGGTTTTACCATTTACTCCTCTTAAAGACTTTGCATGAACAGTTTATTGTCATTACTTAACTTATTTTTAAGCAAAGTTGTAGTTTATTAAGAAACTATTTTAACAGAGTTAAGTATTGTCAGAGAGGGAGTTAGGGGAAAAATTGTGTTCTTATCTAAATATTAATTTGAAAAGAGGTTTTGAAAGAGGGAAGAGAGGAGGGATTGTTTTAAGTAACTGAGTGAAACAAAGCACAGGGAAAGAATTCCAGGAGGAATACTTTGCACCCAGGAGGCTTATCACTCTGTCCTCCTAACATGTGGCACAAACGACCCTCGCCTGGCCTTACCTGGCTTTCCTCCCTTGAATCTGTTGTCTTGTTTTTATCCTTTTGCATTTTAAATTCATTTAAGTCTGACCACTTTTATGTCGTTAGTGGCAGGATGGCCTCGGTTCTGTCTATCGTCCTCCAGCCTTAGCCATGGTTGGAAATGACTCACAAAGGGAACTCATTGGCTCCCGGGGTAAGAAACAATAACAACATTACTTGCTGAAGTTATTTAAATACTTTTTTTTTTCTAGAGTTTTATAGCTACTGTTTTGATTTGGCTTTCTAAGAAACAGCTTATTTGATCCACCACTGTGTTTGTTTGTTTGTTTGTTTTGTTTTGTTTTGCTTTTCCTCGGTAAAAATGTAGAATGTGACCGTGGCCCCTGGATCAGCTGACAGGGTTGCTAATGGAGACGGGATGCCCGGAGATGAACAAGCAGAAAACAAGGAGGAAGACACAGCGGGGGTTGTGAAGTTTGGATGGGTGAAAGGTGTGCTGGTAAGAAAACTTCCGTGTTTACCAAGGAGAGCCGTCTGCTGGGGGATCGGACGGGATTCACCAGCCAGGCCCGGACACCAGAGTTACTACTTAGGGGGTTGGTCGGGCTTGGTCCTGCACCTCTCTCCATCCTCACTTTCATCCACAGGTGAGATGCATGCTGAACATCTGGGGAGTCATGCTCTTCATTCGCCTTTCCTGGATTGTTGGAGAAGCCGGAATCGGTGAGCAATTTCCCCTCCTAAATGATTTTTATGTAAATTGTAAGCTTAATAACAAACTTGGTTCTCTATCAATGCGCAAAAGACGAAGGTCACAGAAGGCATTTACACCTGAGAACTTTTTTTTTTTTTTTTTTTTTTGCGTCTGACAATGCCAGGGAGGAGAGGTGAGACTCCTATGAGACTGGAATTTTCCATTTGCCCAACAGGGGAATGGTCAAGCGAATATCTCTAGCTTTCTATAGAGTTTTAAGCATATGGGTGTATAAAGCATATTTATTTCAAATAACTATGGTCACACTTTGGGATATATTGATGTTCACATTTTATTTGCCTCAGACTATTCCACTTATGAAGACCGGCAAAACTTCACTTAGCGAAAACAGTCTGTGGGGAAGTGGTAAAAATGTATATACGACTATATATGTGACCTGACTAGTAAAAAGACTTCATTGTGAACATTTTCCAAAGAAAATATCTGTGTTACTGTCAGATACCAGCAGTAAACAGCAAATGCTCATAAAATATTCCCAACTATAAGCTTAAACTGATAATTAAAATGACTCCAGTCATTGCAAGTGATTACTTACAATGTAGGTAACCAGTAGTTTTTTTTTTTCTGAATAGAAAAATATTGTATTATTCTAGGAGCGATGATTTAATGCTTTTCAATTACATTCTACTTAAAAATTCAGTTTTGTAAAAAGCATTTTTATGAAGAATGTAAAATTTATTTGAAAAAACTTATTTGAGTTTTTAACCTAAGTTTTACCTAAGTTCCTAACTTACTGTGATAAAAATGGACAGTGTTCTGTTGTATGTGCTCCTCAAAAAACATAGATTGAGTGTTGAGGGGAGACTTAAAAGCGAGTATTGGTATGGAGAGCACAGGAGCTCAGCTGTGCCTTCATACGCTGCTCAGGGAGACATCTCAATTTGTGTATGGAAGTACCTAGTGTTATCTACCTCCTTCTACACACTTTAGGACCCGCAGTGGACAGCTGGAGCAGGAAGGCTCCCCTCCAACAGGGAGCCCTGAGCCAGCCCCATCGTTTTTTTCCATGTTTCTTGTTCAGCAGCTGCTATGTGCCTAACGGAAAGGCTGCTTGCTGGTTTGATGATGCGTAGCAAATGAATGCCTGCAGCCGCAGGGTCCAAAATAAGTAGATGCCGTGCCATGGAAAATCTGCAGCTTAATATTGCCAAGGCTTTGCTCCGGGGCTTCATGCAAAATTAGGTTTTTAAGGGCAGTTTAGTAACTTATTGAGATCATCAAGACGCAGTTCTTTGTGTGGAGGTGTGAGCCCAGACAGCCAAAGGCAAGAGTAATTCTTTCTAATGTATGTATTTAACACCCATATGTTTGGGCAACAATCTGCACTTTAATCAGATCTTACACAACTCTTCACAGTCAACCCAGTTTCACGTTTATTACAAAGGTATAAAGGATCTTCTCTCTGCTATGCAGTTTGCTTCACTTTTAGACATTAGAGTGTCTAAACAAAATCGTTTTGTTTGTGTACTGGAATCACGCATAGAAGTCAGTAGCGATCACTCTAACCCAACAGTGTACGTTGACTTTCCTGTTGATTGGAGTTGTTGGTGTGGCTTTTTCTCATGCTGGTTTATCTCAGAGCATAGAATTTAGGGAGTAGTAGAAGCATCTTATCAATCTACACTATTACAGACCTAAAGCTAACTGGACCACATGGTCCCACTTGGGATTTGTGTGCTGATAGTTTTCTCACCCATTTTGCTGACTGTCCCACTCAGATGTTCCTCTCTAGGGTCTGAACTGAATTCATATCATCCTTCAGGTCCTGGACCATTTTTTTGCCAGAACTTTTGAAATCTTCATCTGGCACTAGCCCAAGTGTCGGCATCTTTGAATTCAGGCCTGTTGGTTTGGAGGGGTCTTCTTAATGAGCTTCGTACTCTTTAAGACTCAGTCCCTGGTACCATTTGATGAGACAGCTTATCACACACACACACACACACACACACACACACACACACACACACACACACGCTCACGCACACACACTACCAGAGGACTATCCAGCAGACACTGTGTTTGGCTTACTTCTCTCCATATTTGAGAAGAAAAGACGCAAATACAAGCATTTTCTTCTTGGTTTAGGCATGGTTTAGGGAAAGAAAATAAGCTGTATATTTTCAAGCCCAGAGCCTGGAGATAGGTCAGGAGGAATCTGGTGACAGAAGTCATAGCCGGCAGCCATTCTGGGACTCTGTGTCTGGGCTGCCCATTCCTAAAAAACGTGATAGACTGAGTTGACAATGCTGCCCAGTTGTTCCTCTCTTTGGACACCTTGCTAGGACAGTATCATTTCCAATTCACTTAACATTAGGCAGGGAAGTTAGGTGTGACAAGTGAATGTGACCCAAAGCAAGTCACTTACACTCTGGGTTTTACTTTGCAGCTAAAGCATAGGAAAATGAGTTAATCATCTCCCAATCAATTATTTGAAGATATAGCTAAAAAACAAAAATCTTGCTGAATGGGCAGATTATCAGATGAGATGGATTGAAGCTAGATGACTCATCTCACTACAGGGTGAGCAAGAATTATCTGACATGGAGTAGAAGAGTGCAGACGCCTGGGGCTCACTTTCAAAGCTGAACCCAGAATGTGGGCATTTTAATAGGCATCCCCAGCACTTCCAGCCGCAGGTCAGGCAAGAGCCACGTTTTGAGGAATCAACAGAGTGCTCTCTCAGCTGCCTCTCATCCTAGGACTTTTTGTTTGTGAGAAAAAAAAAAAAATCAAGCCTCTCACTGTTTTAAAGTAGAAACTGGTGTTCAAAGAGGTTACAGAAACGTATGGGGCACGACAGAGTGAGGTGGGAATTGCTCGGGAGACAACGATTAGGAAATAATGAAGTTAGAGTGGCAGTAATGTCATACAGTGCAAACTTGTGAGCCCTTAAAGTGTCTAGGGTGTCTAGGTTGGGGGCTGGAGAGATGGCTCAGAGGTTAAGAGCACTGAGTATTCTTCCAGAGGTCCTGAGTTCAATTCCCAGCAACCACATGGTGGCTCATAACCATCTGTAATGAGACCTGGTGCCCTCTTCTGGCTTGCAGGAACACAGACAGACAGAACGCTGCAAACATAATAAATAAATAAATAAATAAATAAATAAATAAATAAATAAATAAATAAATCTTTTTAAAAAAGTGTCTGGGCTGTGCTAAACATTCATCCTCAAACATCCTAAAAGCAAAATAATGTGTAAAGGCTTGGAATAAACCACCTTTCACGGCACCAGCACCCAAGGCCACACACAGGAGAAGTGATGCTCCTCGGGGTGTCTCTGTAGCACAAAATATTTAGTGTGACTGCTTCTTACAGCCTCCACTCTAAGGGTCCACGGCAGGGGTGGTAAAGTGGGAATGACTACTTTATGTGTGGGAGAATGCTCAACAACACAGAGTAAAACACTGAGTCACTGAACTCGCCATAATCTCCCTGAATTCTGTATCAGCTTCTTTGGCGAGAGTGTTATGGTGGCTGGGGAGACGGGGGAAGATATATTTCCTTTGTCTATCTTGTGTTCATAGCCTGTGACCTCATGCTTTAGACTGTCAGACATCAGGGTAACAAAAGAACGTGTTTGTTCATGTATTGTGCACACACACGGAGGACTCTGTGGCGGGTGGTGATTCAGAGGGGTGGTCAGAACACTTGGACATCACCTTAACAAAAGAACAAGGAAAGTGCAGGAAAGCCACTAGACAAAGAGAAGGGAATTTGAGTTTCTAGGGTGGCCAATTGTGGGAAGGAAAATAAATAGAGAAATTTGCTAGAAGACAAGGACTGGTCTGGAAGGCTTGCTGGATTCCTGAGGAATCTTCTACAGGCTGATAAGGCTCTGCCCTTGTCTCTGTGTGTGAGCATCAGTCCTCCAGATAATGAAAGCATGGACACATTCACACATGCGTGTCCCTGACCTGGGCAAATAGAAAAGCCGAGAGCTGTCCTTGTGACTGCTCGTTTTATGTTCACTTGTGTAGCTTAAAAAAATTCCTTATACCACAGTGATATATTCTAGTACATTCTATGCCTGCCTAAATCACACACACACACACACACACACACACACACACACACACATACACACACACACAGACACACACCTGCTGTGAGTTTCTTGAAACTAAAAGTGTACAAGCCTTTCCTTTGAATTTCACCCTTTATCAGTTTCTCCTCATAATCACCGCCCTTCTGAACCACAGTATCCTCAAGGGTGGCTTTCTCATCCTGCTGTATTTACACCTGGCATTTCTCGCACTGCTGATCACACAGCTAGATATGCAGAAGGCTTTCCATAAACACCAGTATTTATGAGTGCTGTGGTTACACTGATAGAGTGCCACCAGTGAGTCCTGCCCTCCGTGCACTGTGACAGCAACTTCACACATCCACTCCTTCTAATCTAACTGCCATGTGGGTATCAGAAAATAAGTCAATTCTGAAGACACACAGCAAATAAGTTAGTGTACCTAAATTTGGTTCTGTCCGATTTACCCACCTACCTAATGAACAATCTGCTAATGAAGACATTTAACTGGAAAGTCAGAATAACCTTCATTTATACTAACAGCTGAGGGCTGTGTAGAACTTCATCAAAGACCAGGTTCATCCTACATTTTGACCGGTCTGAGTTGTTCACTTCGGGGCAGCACAGCTCTGCACATCCCAGATCTTGAATCTCTTAGTACCTGAATGATGATTTCCTGGCCAGCTTGTTAAATTCAATGACTACCCAGATGTGTTTGCTTTTATGTAAATGACCCCATGAGCTGTTCCACCGTTTAATCGCACTTGTTTTTCCTCTCTCGACTGAGGTCTCGGTGTGATTATCATCGGCTTAGCCGTGACAGTGACAGCCATCACTGGTTTATCCACCTCTGCTATCGCCACAAATGGATATGTCAGAGGAGGTAATTAAAGTTGTGAGTCACATCATCATTTGTAAGGTAAAGGCAACACAGTTTCCAGCAGCTCACTGCTGACCTTTCCGGGGTGTTTTCAAAGGTAATGCGAGTTGGTTTCTTTTCTCCCCCAGGCAAAGGGGTGCAAGAAAAATGAAGAAGGGTTTAACCTTTGTCAAATCCCCAACTTTCTCATTCAGGTTCCTCTCAAGCAAGAGAGAAGGTCAAATGTCATGTTTCCTCTTTCACAGCCCGGGTAGTTTCTCTCCCAGGACATCAGCAGAAGTCGGCTTTTCCTTCCCAGGGCTGCACTTTAGACTGTGCTGACTCTTGGATGCCACCCTTCATCATAATGAGTGTTTCTTGGACTTGATCTTTATGCCAGCATACTGACTCCATCTTCGTGGAAAGAAACCCCTCTGGGGCCCAAGGCACGGACCTGAAAAGTTAAATGAAAAGGCAGTAGAGGTTGCAGGAGTAGGGAGTCCAAGGAAGAAGAGTACCATGTAATATCTTCTGTCTTTCATTGCTAACAGGTCTTGGAGTTCTTATAATTCTTCTTTCCACCATGGTAACTTCTATCACTGGGTTGTCGACTTCTGCAATAGCAACAAACGGGTTTGTTCGTGGAGGTAAAATCTCTAAGATACCTAATACGCTCATCACGTGTTACGGGTAGGCACAAGTTTCTATATATTTGGTTACTGATGGGCACAAGGAAGTGTGGAGGAGCCGATTGCAGAGAGCAGCACGGTGAGTGTAGTCCAAGTTCACCCCGGTCACGGCTGACAGCATCCTGGCACGTTACAGGTCCTGCTCCAGATGTGCGGAGTCCTTGGGAAAAGCTCTTATTTTCCAGATCAGTCTTCTTGCTGGTGTTTGTCGGGAAATGACTCCTCAGTATGGCTGCAGTTTTAAAGTACAGTGCATTTCAGGTGCCTCCTACACGGTCATGCAATGGGACCAATCAGAACATTTCAGGTTTCTGCAGGGAGACTGACCTTCTGTGACCGATACTTCCTGATGTAATGGTGATCTTTCTACCTTCTGGAGTCAAACACCTTTGTTGGGGGTTTTGCAGGTCTGGGAGTCATCATCATTGGCCTGAGCGTAGTAGTGACGACACTCACAGGTATTTCTATGTCTGCTATTTGCACAAATGGAGTAGTTCGAGGAGGTAAGCCAACTGACTGACTTGTGATTATAAGCTCTGGTTGCATTCCTGTCCAGCGGTGTTTAATAACTGGTTGTGAAGATTTTATGTTGCTAACTGACCCCCAAGACTTGAAACAAAACAAAGCAAAATTCAGATAACAAGGTAAAATTCTTCTCAATTAAACAAGAAGATACCTGGAGAAAGGGCTCCTTTGATCCATTTCCTGTGATGACTCCCACTGGGTTCCCAGTACCAGGTGAGCTATACTGGCTCCCTCCTTGGTCCTCTCAGGCTGGGTGCTCCCCAACATCCCACCTCACAGTGGTAATTCCCACACAGCCAACATTCCTGCACCCAGCCTTCAGGTTCTCCCCAAACACTCTGCTTCTATTGGAAAACATCAACAAAAAGAAAATTAAAAAAGTAAATGAATGAAACAATGAATTGCTGTCAAGCTTTCAGGAGCAGGCAGGCTGGGGTAGAACACAAAGTAGATGAAGTTTGTCACTGTTCTAAGGGCCTCAGGGGGTATGTACATCAGTACAGGTGCTAAAGGAGGTCAGAAGATGGCAGTGGAGTTACAGGTGGTTGTGAGCTCCTTGACTTGGGTGCTAGGAACTCAGGTCCTCTGCTAAAACAATACACGCTCTCAGCCACTGAGCCATCTCTAGCATGGTTTTGGTGTTTTGAGACAACGTCTTACTCTGCAGAGCCAGAGTGGCCTTGAGTCCACCACAATCCACTTGTCTTAGCCTTCCCAATTCCTTGATAGCAAGCATGAGTACCACTCCTGCTCCCCACCCCCCTAAGCCCTACTCAAGGCCTTCTAAAAGGTCACCCTACCCATAACACATCTCCTCTCTCAGCTTATATTTTATTAACTGCTATTTTAAAGATTTATTTTATTTTATGTGCATGAGTATTTTGTCTGCATCTATGTGTATGTACCCTATGTGTGCCTAGTCCCCGAGGCAGTCAGAAGAGGGCATCAGAACCACTGGAACTGGAATTACATATGGTCTTGAGCTATCACATGGGTGATGAGAATTGAACCTTTGTCCTCTGCAAGAACAACAAGTGCTCCTAACTGTGGAGTCAATTCTCTAGCCCCATCTGTCTCTTGTTTTGACTGTTAGGCCCACGTAACTGTCTAGCCAATTTGTTGAGCAAAGTTAAGGGATTTGCTCTACCAGATTAAATTCCATTTTGAGAACTTATCTATACTGAGCACAGTTCCTCCTCTGCAAAAGGCGATTTTGTTCTGAGTTTGTTCCATGTTGAGTCGCAGACTCCCATGACTAGCTCCACCTAAGATGTCATTGCAATGTCTCTGTCCCTTATCTAGACTGCTCTAGTGTCAGTCACTTGCTCTAGGTTCTGAAGTGGTCCACCTCAGTTTTCATGTCACCGAAATGGGTGGACATACACAAAGCTATTCTTTAGTGTTCAAGGAAGAACACCGGTCCCCAGCCCTCCCCCTGCTTTTCTTTCCACTCCACATCCTTATCATGGGAATTCAAGCTTCATTAGGCTAAAGCCAGAAAACGAGGCTGCTTTACAGAATGGGTAACACACACCTCGATACAGCTGCTCGTTTTACAGATCAGCTACCAGAAAACTGCATGCGATAGAATGGAAGTCAGAAAGAAAAAAAGAAAGAAAAAAAAAAAAAGAAAGAAAACAACTGCTTTGTTCTTTTGAGTCAGGGCTTTGTGTAGCCCAGGCTAGCCTCAATTTTACTATAGCTGAGGATGACCTTGAAGACTTAATCCTCCTGTCTCCACCTCCAAAGGGCGAGGATAACAGGTTTGTGCCATAATTACTAGAAAAGGAAGAGTTCTACCATTTCATTTTCTACCCTGGTCTGTTGGTTTCTGGAAATTTTGAATCTAAAACTTTACTTTAATTACATTATTTACTTGGATACTCTAATGATTTTTTTAAAAGACAAAGCATTTGGGTAGAGCTTATTGTTATTATTTATTAATTTAAATCAGGATTCTAACTTGTAAGTTTCAATAGATTGAATTTTATTGGCATGTACTTTTCGGTCTGACCACCAGTACTCATTATGATGACACAGGACTTATAAAATGAATAAGAATCCATAATATTCTTATTGGGTGATTAACAGTTGGAGTTTAACTCTAGAGACTGGAGATCTTGGTATCTCCTCCAGTGACACACGCTGCTCTCTTGTTGCAGGTGGCGCCTACTACCTGATTTCCCGGAGCTTAGGGCCTGAGTTCGGAGGGTCTATAGGCTTGATCTTTGCTTTTGCCAACGCAGTGGCTGTCGCTATGTATGTGGTGGGGTTTGCAGAGACTGTGGTAGATCTCCTTAAGGTAATGAAAGTACTTCTTTGTATACACAAAGTAACTCAACCTTCTTTTTCAGGGCCCTAGGGGATAGTTTCATGTCCAGATACGAGGAGGAGAGTTCAGTATCAGGGAGGAGCGAGCCCCAGGCATAATGTCAGAAGGTCCAGCATTGAGTTCAGCTTCTCATCCTACCATTTGGGAGGCATTAGACCAGTTTCCTCGACGTCTGAGGCTTATTTTCTAAAGCGGAAAGAGGAGCTAATTCACTGCTTCGTGCATTTCACACGAGTTCCGAGCAGATCAGATAAAAAGGATGTGGGGAGAGTGTGTAGAATAAGAAGCTTCAGATAGAAGGCAGGCATCATTTCCTGTAGACGCACCACGATTGCTCACAAGGTTTCCAAAGATGAAGAAAGGTCAAACATGAGGATAACTTGCTCCAGAAAATGAGGCCTTTCTTAGCTAAGTGCCCTACCCAGTGTTCTGGGAACAGGCTCTTAGAGCCTGCACAGTGTGGTAACTCCTCAACTTCCTCATCTTAAAGGTCTAGCTGAGTTCTGCTGGTGAAAGTATGTCTATGTGGAAATTATATGAATAAATGAGCCTATTGTGTATTTCTTAAAGTATATTCTCTTCAAGAGATGTATTACTGAGTTTGTATTCTCTGTTATTAAGTTGAACAACACTTATTTTCCAATACTCATATTGTAAACCACCCATTTTTATTCTTCTAAAATTCCCCTTGGCACATGAAAGTGGCTAGTCCTTTTGTGGAAGCACAACAGAAAAGGTGTGGACATACATACTTTCAGTTAGTGCTGCAATATCTCCCGAAGCTGTGACTAGAAGGAATTTCTAAACCTTCTAGCTCTAGCCTTGCCGATCAAAGGCCTATGTCACAGATAAAGTAAAATTAGAATTTTTTGCCTTCCAGAACTTACAAATACTTATTTTCTCATTATCCCATATGCCCCTAGGCATTTGTGTACACTATCTTTTCTTCTTGTTGAATATTATAAAAACTACTGAATGCAAAGAGCTATCTCTAATCACTTGAGTGATTTCCTCCCCCCAGGAGAGTGACTCAATGATGGTGGATCCAACCAATGACATCCGGATAATCGGTTCCATCACCGTGGTGATCCTGCTAGGAATCTCAGTAGCTGGGATGGAGTGGGAAGCGAAGGTGGGTGTCTCTAAATAACACTGTAACAAGTGCTGGCCAGGCCCTGAGTTAATCACAACAAAAGGCACACTGTATTCACAAAGAACAGCTGTCATCCTTTCATTACAGCAAAAGGTATGAGTACATGCAAGGTGGACATCGTAACTCAGTCGCTGTAGTCAGACTTCCCCTTGGGCTGCCAACTCACAAATAATGACATTGAGACTTAGTATTAATTATGAAAGCTTGGCCTTAGCTTAGGCTTGTCCCCAACTAGCTCTTATAACTTAAATTAACCTGTTTTTATTAATCTACATTGCCACGTGCCTTGGTTACCTCTCCCCTATACCATATGTCCGACTTCTTTTGTGTCTCGCTGCCATCCCTCGTGTGCCTAGATTCATCTCGGGTTCCTCTCTCTGCCCGGAAGTCCCGCCTATTCTCTCCTGCCTAGCTATTGGCCATTCAGTTTTTTATTAAACCAATCACAGCAACACATCTTCACGTGGTGTAAGCAAATATTCCTCGACAAGTACCAAGTCTGGTCAAGACTCGAGGTTATGTACCAGGTCATCGGGCCATGCGTCACTTTGCTTGCTGCCACTGTGGTGACACAGGCAGCAAGGCTGATGCATCTTCATGTACAACTGTTGTCCAGACCAGCAGCACTGAACAGTGGAAACCCAGGTCTCACCTCAAGCCCTGAGCAGAGAGCAGGGCCACATATTAAGCTTCAGCTGTACAGTGAGAATGTCCATATCGCTGTTGCTTCTAACTTGGCCCCGTTCCTGTGGTGTCTCAGGCTCAAGTGATCCTCCTGGTCATTCTTCTCATTGCCATTGCAAACTTCTTCATTGGGACGGTCATCCCATCCAACAACGAGAAGAGATCCAGAGGCTTCTTCAACTACCAAGGTAAGCGGGGCTAATCAGTCGCTTCTCAGTTCCTGTGTCTGCATTGTTCTCCCCCTTGCTACCTCACTCACCCATCTCCAGCCACCAGAACTTCAGTGTAGTCCAGGAAAGGGCCTAGAGTTGGATTCAGGAGACCCATGGTTGTGTTTCAACTCTTGGTTATCTGCTGAACAGGTTGCACATATCCCGTTTGCTTCTCAGATTTCCCCCTAGATTCATCCTGACAACTTACTGAGGAAACTTTGAAAAGGAAATATGTAAAGTATTCAAAATTTAAAAGTAATTTTGAGAAGTCAATCTTTTTCAGTTGAAGATAAGAAGGTCTCTTGTAAATCCTTGAATGATTATCATTCAGTGGCTAGACAATAGGAACAGATACTACAATAGGAATAGAACCTGCAGCTGGGAAAAATAATCAGCCACCGCTGAGCACTTACGTCAAATCAAGTCCTCATGTCTTCCTGGGAGACTTTGTAGCATCCAGCCTTGCTGGGACCTATCCTGCTGCAGGTCACTGTCAGACTTCCAAGCAGTATGGCTTAGGGGACTGGAGAGATTGCTCAGCCTTGCGCAGCAACTCACAACCATCTGTGACTCCAGTTCCAGGAGACCCAACACCCTCTTGCCTCTGTAGGCACCAGGCAGGCATGCAGTGTACATACATATATACAAGGCAAAACACACACTTGAAAGGATGGGTGAATTACTTACGTATTTCCTTGTGGTAACATCTTAGCATGTGAAGCTGACTTTTGTCTCCCCAGTCCACTTCTACTTTCCTATTTTCTACCCTAACTTACTCAATACACAGCTGAGGTTTTAAAAAAATATCATTTGCAGCCGGGTGGCCATGGTGCATTCCTTTAATCCCAGCACTCGGGAGGCAGAGCCAGACGGATCTCTGTGAGTTGGAGGCTAGCCTGGTCTACAGAGCAAGATCCAGGACAGGCACCAAAACTACACAAAGAAACCCTATCTCAAAAAACAAACAAACTATATATATACATACATATATATATACATATATATGTATCATTTGCTTCATTATGTATTCAGCTATCAGCGTCTGTGACCCCCTCCCCATTTTTAAAACCAGATCTTTACTGTGGTTCCTTTATTGTCTTTGGGCTTTACTGTCCTTCCTTTTCTATCTTTTCCCTCACTCTGCATCTTCTGATGTTTCCAAATTTCTTTCCCCCTTTTCTCCTCCCAGATTCCTTTCTTTGTATGGTTTCTTCTTCTTTGTCTTCCTTTCCATCTTTTCATTTAAGTGATTTGGTGACAATCTGTAGGTCTGTGTTGCTCTATGGACAAAGCACCTCACCATCTTGTTCTCTGAGAATTTGGTATAAGGACCTAAGACCGGAACTCTGGGAGGAGGAGCAGAAAGCTTAGAACACTAGGAGCAAGTTTACAGTGCAGCCTCCCTCCCACAGGTCTGTTGGAGTTTCTCAAAGGCCTGGAAAGGCAGGTTGCTTAAAGATACATACATGTGAGAATGCGGTTATGAGGGGGAATGTGTAGTATGTTTGTGAGAGTGCTAACGTGCTCCTGCAAAAACTATTTTTTCTTAGCAATATTTTAATATATATATAATATATATATAAAATCTGTTTTGTTTCTTTGTTTTTTTGGGTTTTTTTTTTTTTTTTTTGGTTTTTCGAGACAGGGTTTCTCTGTGTAGCTTTGTGCCTTTTCCTGGAACTCACTTGGTAGCCCAGGCTGGCCTCAAACTCACAGAGATCCGCCTGGCTCTGCCTCCCGAGTGCTGGGATTAAAGGCGTGCGCCACCACTGCCTGGCTGTTTTTATATGTTTTAATTCAACTTTTTTTCATACAATATATTCTGATCACAGTTTTCCCTCCCCTGAAACTCCTCCCTAATCCAATTCTACCCATCACCCCACCCACCCAACTCCATGCCCTTTCTTTCTCTCTCTCTCCTTACAAAACAGGTAAACAAACAGAATAAAAAAAAAAAAAAGAACAAAAAACACAGACTCACACAAAAACGAAACCCATAAAGCACAAAATTAGAAACCCTTAATATACAAGCAAAAGAACTGTAAGACAAAAAAAAAAATTCAAACAAAGCAATATGAGACAAAAGTCCACAAAAATACCATTGGGTTTGTTTTGTATTGACCAGCCACTGCTCGGTATGGGGGTCTCTTATAAGTGTGGTTTGTATGCCCAATAAGACCCCACTGGAGAAGAGTAATTTTTCCTTCTAGGAGAATTCCTTATCCCTTTTTTCTATTTCTTCTGTATTCAAAGAAAATAAGTAAGTGTGGTCTCTAATGACCTTTACAGAGCTATCTAGAGGTCTAAGACCTAAATGTGTATCTAAAATGATAGATTCCTTGGTACTTGGGGAACAGTAACCAACAGTTTAGGGTTAAGTCTGTTTCCATTCTAAGGTTCTATTTCCATTTGGAAATACAGAAGTCAAGAATGTAGGCTTCTACAGTGTGGCAAAACCCAACAGGATGATGTTCCCTTTGCTTGCATTTCAGCATCCATATTTGCGGAAAATTTTGGGCCAAGCTTCACGAAGGGTGAAGGCTTCTTCTCTGTCTTTGCCATCTTTTTCCCAGCTGCCACTGGGATCCTGGCTGGTGCCAACATCTCTGGAGACCTGGAGGTATGCAGTTCCCTCTGCTTTGTAGCCCTGTGGCTGGACTGTAGTTGTTGGTAGCATGAGAAGCTGTACAGACCAAATATGACTTAGGTCCCAGAGACTCAAGAGTTAAGGTTTCTGCAGGATTTCTTGGTTGTTCTCTCTCTCTCTCTCTCTCTCTCTCTCTCTCTCTCTCTCTCTCTCTCTCCTTTAATTTTAAATCTAGGCTCTTGATAATATAGTATAAATCTAAAACCCATATTCAGTGGCATCCAAAAACAGAGTGTATTCACAGGAAGTTATTTTTCAATAAAATGAACATGTTTTAGTGACTTACTATCAGAATCATTCTTTTCCTTTAAAAAAATCATAATGACTAAGAATACAAGACATTTGAGGAAAAACAAAACCAACTCGGCATTAGCAAAGCGAGCAGAGTCTGGCATGAGAAGCCTGAGTACAGCAGGGAGTCTCTTGCCCATTAACTAGAGAAAACCTGGTGAGGCTGGAGAGCTTCACTTCTTCACAGGAAAGGAAGTGGCTGTAGAGGCTCAAACTCTGTGGAAGTGGGGACTTGACCTTTGGGCTTATTCACTGTGTATCTTCAGAGATAGCACGGTCTCAACAGATACTGACTGAGCGAGTGAATTAAGGTGTTTAGATTCAGTATGCTAGCAACCACACTGCCACGGTAAATTCTTGAGCAGACAGCGGCAGGGAGAGGTCATGTCAAAGCTCAGAAAGTCATAAACTTGTGCAAAACATTTCAGCTCCTCTCCTCGCTTAATGAAATTTAGTTATGAACTCCTGTTTTCTCACTAATGAAGAAAGTATCAGCGCACTGATGTAAGCTCCCAGAAGCTACAGACAGGCTTTTAAATTGGAAAATCGTATGCTTTCTTTAGACTTCTTAAAAACAAGGTGCTTAGTCAATTCATCTTACCTAATGCCTGAATGAAGGCCGTGCAGGAGACGACCTTTGTTAGAGTTAGGAGCGATGGAAAGAATTCTCTTACCCCAAGGCACAGTAAGAAAGCATTGGCCGGGCGGTGGTGGCGCACGCCTTTAATCCCAGCACTCAGGAGGCAGAGCCAGGCAGATCTCTGTGAGTTCGAGGCCAGCCTGGGCTACCAAGTGAGTTTCAGGAGAGGCGCAAAGCTACACAGAGAAACCCTGTCTCGAAAAACCAAAAAAAAAAAGAAAAAAAAAAAAAAAGCATCATAGGTCATAACCAAATGCAATGCCTTCCGATGTTTCCACATCTGTTCTATCTGATTCTATTCTCCAACACTGGTTTCACCTGATTGAATTGATTTCATGGCATAGTAGATGAGGGAGAGGAGCTTCAGACTTAGCTAATGGGGTTGAAACAGAAGCAGGACATCACAACACAAGAGTCTGGGGAACAAAGGGAGTCTGGAGCTCCAGTAAGGAGGGCAAGCCTGGAAGCTACTGCATGGATGAATTCATCCAGGTAGGTGTAAAGAGAGGCAAGAAATCTAAAGAAGTGTGCAGGGGAGCATGGGCACTCAGGGAGGGAGGCAGGGAGAAAGGAGAGACAGACAGACAGACAGACAGACAGACAGACAGAGAAACTGTTCAGCAAATGGAGAAACCAACAGCCCATAGGCCCAGGAAAAAGGGAAGTGAAAAGTAAAATTATCTGGGACACCAGAGCATAGTTAAAAGCCAGAGTAGCCAAACATGTTAGCTCCCAAAGGTGATATATTCTGGACAATGGCAAGCAAACTTCTGTATCTCTAGACTTGATTTCTCTCTGAGGGTGAAACCAAAATAATTATAATAATAATTAATAATAGTCAAGTCAGTTTAATTTAGGAAATGTTGTTTATTCAATATACGAAGATATAGATGAATATTCTGCTTCCAGACTCAGACTCCTTCTCAAGACAGCTCCTCACACTGCAGGGAAGAGTGACCAGAAACAGCATAATGGGTGCACAGAGTCCTATCCTGAGCATTCCGAGTGCAATAACCATAGCAGGACAGGAGCTGTCCTGAAAATCGGGGTCTAGGAGAAGATTTGGGAAATACTTCTAAAATGCAAAATTAGGATGTGGCTGTTAGACCCAAAGAAGCAGAAACCTAATTGATTCCTTACTTATATTCGGTCCTGGCTGGGGGGGCACTTTTAATGATGGAAAGGAGAAGTAGCTTGGATTTGGGATTAATTCTGGAGGAGGGTGAAAACTAAGAATGAGCCAAATTCCCAAGCGTCCTCTGTCAGCAGCAAGACTAAACATTCCCGTTTCGGTCTGATCTTATAGTACAGGCTCATACATCAACACACTGACATCATATGTTACCCGTTAGTGCCGTAGAGTCAAGGTGACCCTGATGTAAGGTGGACGGCACAGCTTTAGAGCTTTTAGGAGGCAGCTGCAAGGGAGAGCCATCTTTGTGTCTGTGTCACAGGACTGCCTTCCACGCTCCACCTCCTATCCTGTTATGCTCCGGTTCAGTCGGTTACAACTTCACCCAGATCCCATGAAACTTCTGTGGGGCTGTGTTTCACATGTTGGGAGGTACACATACCTGAGTGCTTGTGAAGGCCAGAGGTCAATATCAGCTCATTCCACACATCACTCGGTTTGGTTTGGTTTGGTTTGGTTTGGTTTGGTTTGGTTTGGTTTGGTTTGGCTTGGTTTGGTTTGGTTTGGTTTGGTTTGGTTTGGTTTGGCTTGGTTTGGTTTGGTTTGGCTTGGTTTGGTTTGGTTTGGTTTGGTTTGGCTTGGTTTGGTTTGGTTTGGTTTGGTTTGGTGATAGTCTCACTGGAACCTGGGAGTCATCAACCAGGCTAGACTGGCTGGTCAGTGAGCTCCAGGCATCCACCTCTCTCACCTCCCCAGTGCTGGGATTATAAGTGCGCCCCACACTTGCTTTTGTTTTTGTGTTCTTTTTAAACATGGATTCTAGGAATTGACCTCAGACCCTCATGCTTACACAGCAGACACTTTACTGAGCTACCTCCAGCTCCCAATACATTCTTAAGCAATAAAATAAAAGGTAAAACATCGTGTGAATGAGATTAAGCAGGGCCCATTTCAGCCACACTGCCCTCATATCCCTCCCTCCCAGGAGCTGTTGTATTGCACACACCTGCACATTTGCTCTGGAGATAGTAGTATGGAAGGAAGAGGCTGGGTAAATGTGTACTAGCAAAATCCCGATATGCAGACGTTCCTAGAAGAATTGGAGCATATGGGTTAGTGGCTGCATAAAGCTGGTTACAATGCACCCATGTGGAGCAGGTGTGCTTGGTTAAGTCATGATTTCCAGTGGTTGGGTTGTGTCTGCATTCACCAAGTGTGACCTTTTCAATGGACTTGATCATCATATTTAAGTTAAAAAAAAAAAGTTCCAACTTCATTTGCCTGTATTGATGAGACTTGTGTCTCCCAGTCGGGAGACCACTGCCTACTGGGATTCTACTTTTCTCTGCTCAGTATTTATTGACTCTTTCTGAATGCCAGATAACTGCCTGTATAAGAAAATCATGCATCAAAGTATCTGTTTAATAATTTCTTAAATTGAATTAATTATAATCCAGTATGCTGCTTGGAAGTCAGTTTGATATAATTTACCAATCCCTTCCAAAACCAGATATAACATGGTAAATTAAGTATCATGTGGATTCAATTCAATGTATGCATGTACATTTATAAGCAAGAGAAAGGCTCATTTTCTGGTATAGGGTTGGCCTTACCTCTTTACTGAGCTTACTTGTGGAAATGAAGAATTTAGAGACTGAAGAATTTAGTAGATGATCCTTTTTGCTCAGCCAGAACTGTGATTTTTGTTTTGTTTTGTTTTAATTAAAGGCAAGCCTAAGCTCAGTATAAGACATACATATGCCCAGATATTATCAACATGCCAGATATGTCTGTGTCTGATACTTCTTCACAGTTCAGAGAGAGAGAGAGAGAGAGAGAGAGAGGTCTGTTCTACTTCTACAACATCTCTGTTTGTTTGGTCTTGTTCCTTTAAAAAAAAAAAGATTTATTTATTTATTATGTATACAGCATGTATGACTACAGGCCAGAAGAGGGCACCAGATCTCATTACGGATGGTTGTGAGCCACCATGTGGTTGCTGGGAATTGAACTCAGGACCTCTGGAAGAGCAGTCAGTGCTCTTAACCTCTGAGCCATCTCTCCAGCCCCTGGTCTTGTTCGTTTTAACAGTTGGATTTGTTTATTAAAAATAGAGCCACAGCTGGGCAGTGGTGTCACACACCTTTAATCCCAGCACTTGGGAGGCAGAGCCAGATGGATCTCTGTGAGTTCAAGGCCAACCTGGTCTACAGAGCGAGTTCCAGGACAGGCACCAAAACTACACAGAGAAACCCTATCTAAAAAAAAAAAAAAAAAAAAAAAAAAAAAATAGAACCACTTTCCTCTTTTCCTTTTTTTTTTTTATTAAAAATAGATCTTTTTATATAATATAGTCTGATTATAGTTCCCCTCCCCTTGCTTGTCCCAATTCCTCCCCACCTTCCCATCTATATCCCTCCCTTTCTGTCTTTCCTTAGAAAACAAACAGGCACCTAAGGAATAATAATAAAATGACATGTACTACAATAAGATAAAACAAAAACAAGCAAATATAGGACAAAACAACCAAGCAAGAAAAAGAGCCAAAGAAAAAGCACAAGAAACATGTATAGACACGGAGATACACATGTTCACACACATAAGAATCCCATAAAAACACAAAACTGGAAGTCATTATATATATATATATATATATATATATATATATATATATATATATGCATGCAAAGGACAGGTAAGGCAAAAAAAAAAAAAAAAAAAAAACCTGACTTATCATGAGACAAAAACCTCCAAAGATGCCATCGAGTTCATTTTCTGTTGGCCATTTACTGGTGCACATGGAGCCTACCCTTAAGAGTGGTTTGTTTCCCCAGTGAGACTCCTGTGGAGAAAGCTAATTTCTCATTTGTAGGTGGTTATCAACTGGAAATAGCTTCTGGGTTAGGGATGCGGGCATATGTCCACTTTTCCTTTCAGCTCTAGGATCCCATCTGGTACAGGTTGGTGCAGGCTCTGTGAGTTTATATGCAGCACCAAGTTTTATATTCCATTATTCATTCTAAATACTCTGTCCAAAGACTGTTCACTTTGCCATTTGTGGGATAGTTTCTTGAGAGCTTGCCTTCGGAGGCATAGTTTAACATTTTGAAAATACAAAAATAACTACTAGCACTCTGTTTATTACTCAGTTCTGCTTTCTCCTCTGCACCATTTTTCACAGGATCCCCAGGATGCCATCCCCAGAGGAACCATGCTGGCCATTTTCATTACCACTGTTGCCTACATAGGTGTTGCTATTTGTGTAGGTGAGTAAAACATGTTGGATGTCAGAATTTCAGGGAGCCCAGTGGTTCTTCATGTCTAATGGCTTTCAATGGAACATAAGCACATAGAAAGTTGGGGGGGTTGTTTTAACTTTAGTTCCTTTCTTGATACATAATGATGTGTCTCTTTGGGGCCTTTGATGCAGTTAACATGCAATGCAAGCATCTTCAGCTCAGTATTTTAAAAGAGCCTATCAAATTGCGGTTATGCCCAGGTCCAAATCAGGCCACACCTTGCCACCCTTGGTGACTGCACTGCTGAGAAAGCTGTTGCTTCCAGCACTCAGCTCTCTTGTCCTGTGAGGTAAGTGAGGACAAGAGCAGAGCAAAGTAGAAAAAAATCAAACAAAACCCAAACCTGGCAAAGGAAAGTATAAAAGATGAGGAATTCACAACACTTCCTCATCTCTAACTTGGAAGTGTCATTGACACAGGCTGCCAGGAAATCAGAACAGCCCCAGCTGTTAGCAGTGTGGAAGCCAGCCCCATGCTTCTCGGTGAGCAGAGCATGCCCATGTGCCTTTTCCAGCTGCTCACAAGGCAAGCGTTGGCTCTACCTGCTGCCTGTGGCCACATCTCCTCTTAGGGCCATGGCATGCTTATGCCGTAGTGGGAAAGAAGGAACGTGTTTTCCAACATGCAGAGAAGAAACTCTCTCTGGTGCACAGTGAGGAATGCAGGCCCAGGCTGGACAGCTGTGGAAGCTTGATGGCCTATTGACCAAATGATAAACTCCAGTAGTCCTCTGCTTACTATAAGAAAATATGGGAAAGTCCATATATTGCAACTGGTGTTATCTCCTGGTCGTGCCTGGCCCACGGTCAGGACAAATCTCTCTCACCTGCCAATCCTGCAGCTGCTCGGACCCAAATAAACACACAGATGCTTATATTTTTTATAACTGTATGGTCATGTGGCTCAGGCTTCTTGCTATCTAGTTCTTATATCTTAAATTAACCCATTTCTATAAATCTATACCTTGCCATGTGGCTCGTGGCTTACCAGTACTTTACATCCTGCTCCTCATTGCAGCAGCTGGCAGCGTCTCCTGACTCAGCCTTCCACTTCCCAGAATTCTCCTCTCTCCTTATCCTGCCTACACTATACTTCCTGCCTGGCTACTGGCCAATCAATGTTTTATTTATCAATCAATCAGAGTAAAACATTCACAGCATCCACAGCAATATATCTTAAATTATTTCTGAAGAAAAGAAAACCAGAAAAGCAAAAAACTAAGACTGTTGCCTATCTTGCTGCTTCTCTGTGAGGAACCTGGTAAGGTCATTCACTGCCCTGTGGCATTCTGAGCTGAGTTACACAGGTAGATGTTTTCTGATTCAATGCATTTGAACGTCAGTGACTTTAGAATGGTACTCAAGTTATCTGAGGTTGTCTTCCAAATGTGGTTTTAAGTGAATCTGTGTGTGTTTAAGAAACAGAAAAGTTGAGGGAATGAGTAGTTAGTTGAGTGTCTGTACTTTGGCAGGGGAGGAAGACACCCATCATGGAAATCAGTGTTAACAGTGGCTCAGGACTTTGGACAGATCTATTGTGAAGGTCACAAAATACGTGATTCCAAAAAGATGCTTGGGTGTAAAGTGAACAGTACAAAGAGGCAAAATCTAGGTGGATAATTTTTCTTAACTCAACAGCCATAATCCCAAGTGTGTACACATAGGATAGCAGGTTACTGCTCACAGCTGTGATGGCATTCACTGGGAATTCCGTGGCTATGGAAGAAGAGTACACTTCGTTTCCACCCCTGGGAACTATCTTTTTATTATTATTATTATTATTATTATTATTATTATTATTATTATTATATACAGTGTTCTGCCTGCATGTGTCCCTGCAGGCCAGAAGATGGCACCAGATCTCATTACAGATGGTTGTGAGCCACCATGTGGTTGCTGGGAATTGAACTCAGGACCTCTGGAAGAGCAGTCAGTGCTCTTAACCACTGAGCCATCTCTCCAGCCCAGGAACTATCTTTTAAAGAATTCTTTTTGTCTCTATCTGTCTGTCTGTCTGTTGTCTGTCTAGGTCCTTGTCTTCACCCTCAATTAAAACAGTGTCTCTCTGTTGTTGACTGCTGTGCACACCAGGCTTTCTGACCTGTCATCTTCTAGGGAATCACTTGTCTTCCCATCCCACCTCACCATAGGAGCACAGTGACACATTCCACCATGCCTGGCTTTCCATAGGTTCTGGGGGTTCCTATAAAGGTCCTGATACATGTGCAGTGAGCACTTTACTGACTGAGCCATGACCCCAGCTCCTAATGGAATGGCTTATCTAGGGTTAGAACCAGTGATCATGTACTCTATAAGCAAGAATCATACCCTCAGACCAATGAGCCACCTTGGGGGCTGTCTTTAAAGGTTGTAGTAATAAGTAAGAGACCACCCACAGTGGTGTAGGAAAGCCAAATGAACAGCTTAGTTAGTTGACATTTGGTTTACAAAGAATCTATCTTTTATATTTAAATCCTTGTGTATAGTTTACAATTATATCCATATATTTCAATCACTGTTAAATACACAATGGCAGAGATTATAGTCAGAAAAGCTCATAAGGAAAGTAAAAAATTAAAATATATACTCCATCTTTCTTCTTTGTTTCATTTCCTTGATGTCTTATTCATATGCATCATTGTTTCAACTTCAACACAATGGTAGCTTTAACTAATCTCTATCATTCTAATTATGAATAAGACTCAAGATTCAAAGGCTGGGGTGAAAACCTGTGAGCTCAGAGAGGCTGAGTAGTAACTCGCTACCCCTCTCCTTGCTGGCATCCATGGAAGACCTGTGCTTCTGTTCCACCAAACCAGAAAACGCTGTGCCACTCCAAATCCCACCCTTCTACTTCCTGTGTGTGTTTCTCTCTCCTGGATGCCCTCTGATACTTGATGATTACTTTCTGTTAACTAGTTGCTGACAGAGCCTCCTGACCCAAGGCTAATCTTATTTAATTAACCAAATGCAAACTTGGGGTTCACAGTGTGATCGAATATCCCCCAACACATCTTTGTATTTTCTCATCCTTGCCTTCCCACAGCACTTTGTTATATCCTTTCCTTCCCTTTAGTATTTTTCCTCTCCCTACTTAGTCCCCTTCTACTTCCACATCATGTATATGTGTATGTGTATGTGTAGGTATGTACATAGATATACACACATGTAGAGACCCAGATTTAAATCTAAATTCTACATATGAGAGAAAACTGGCAATATTTACTTTTCTGAGTCTGGCTTATTTTGCTTAGCATGATTATTTCCATTCCATCCATTTTCTAGCAAATAACATATTAACTTTTTCTTCTAAATTTTAAAATATTTCTCCAGGGTAGAGTCTCAGAAACAGAATTGTGAGCACTTAAAAAAAACTTTATCTTTTTAGGTGTACTTAATTGTTTTTTATGTGTGTGTATGCTTTGCCTGCATGTGTTTATGGGCTCTACGTATGTGCCTGGTCCCTGCAGAGGTCAGAAGAGGGCACTGGAGCCCCTGGAACTGGAGTTACTGATGGTTGTGAGTTACCATGTGAGTGCTGGAAACTGAACCTGGTTCCTTCTCAAGAGCAATGAGTATTCTCAAGAAGAAAAAAAATGCATAAAGATGTTCATCATTACAAAGTTTATAATAGAAAATAGTAGAAGTATTCAAGTGTGTGAAAATAATGAAACAGAAAGAAGATTGTCTCACCATTAATATTAATGGCTAGTTAGGAAATATTGATATTTTCCCCAAAGTATTGCCTTATTATTTACTTATTTGTTCAGTTAACATACAGAGGGATGTATGCCATCACAACGTCCACAGAAGTGCGTGTCAGTTCAGTTGGTTCTAAGCTGTCCCTTTCTCCACTGCTCTTTTCCACGCCCTCTCCTTGCCTCTTCCTTCCCACGTCACTTCCTGCTTCTGCTTTCCTATTTCCTGTGTCCCATTACTCTCTCTATTTCTCACCTCCTCTAATACCACATCATCTTCTCTCATAATCTCCATTCTGGTTCTATGGCCTACAAACACATACACACACATGTATGTATAATTGTAAATCTAGGTTCTATATCTGAAAGAAAACATGCAGTATTTGTCTCTCTGAGGCTGGTTTGTTTCACTTAACATAATGATTTTCAAATGTGTCCATTTTCCTGCCCCTGACATAATTTCATTTTCCTTTCTGGCAGCATAAAACTTCATTGTGTAGACATCACACATGTCCTCCATCCATTTGTATGTTGACAGACATTTAAGCTACTTTCATGTCCTGACTATTGTGGACAGTGCAGCAGTAAGCATGGATGTACACATATCTCTGAGATACATCTACTTAGAAGTTTTTGTGTATATAGCCAAGAGTCTATCTGGGTCTTATATTAAATCTATTTTCAGTTTCTTGGGAAATATTCATATTGGTTTCCATAGGGGCTACACGGGTTTACATTCCCACCAATAGTGACTAAGAGTTCATCTTTCCCCACATCCCTACCAGCATATGCTGTCATTTGTTTTCCTTTTCTAAATTTTACTTTTGATATTATACTCTAATTATATCATTTTCCCTCCCCTTTTTTGTGTATGATAACTCCTTAAGCCTCTTCTGCAGCATGAGTTTGGCACACATCACTGTCTTTGGGGCCCTTATTTCTCTGTTGATATGAAAAGATAACTTTGCTGGGCATAGCAATCTTGGTCGACAGCTGTTTGCATTGGGGGCTTGGAATATCTCGTTCCAAGCCTTCTTGGCTTTGAGGGTGGCCTGTGAGATGCTTGGTGTTGTTGTGTTGTTTCTGCCTTTGTAGATGAGTTGCCATTTCCCCCTTACAGCTTTGAAGATGGTTTTCTTTGCTATGTATTTTCAGCATTTTGACATCATGGAGATTTCTTCTCTCATTGTATCTATTTGGAGTTCTAAATGTTTCTGGTGCTGGAATATCTGTGTCTTTCTCCAAATTTGGAGTCTCTCTGGTATAATTCGGTAGATTCTTGATGTCTTTAGTGCTGGCCTCTTCTGTGTTGTGGGTTCTGAGCTTTAGTGTCTCAGAGCCCTTAGATGTGGTCATGCTTGTTTGCTACTGTGTTTCCTGTGCCGATTTCTGACCGCCATGCTCCATCGACCCCAGCCTCCATCTCTGACATTCTTCTTTCTGTGTGGCAGGTTTCTTGGTGACCAGGCCTGCTGGGTTTTTATTGGATTCAGTGAGTTTTTTGTTTTCAATGCGTCTGGGTTTGTTTGCTTTGCTTTTCAGAAATCTTCGTTTCTTTGCTGAGTTTTCCATGTTGCGGACTTGTCGCCCGTGTGGCTCATCATCTCCTTCATTTTGCTTCTTTTTTTGTTTGTTTTTCTATTTGCTGATGTTCCTCTCTACGGCCTGGATCAAATTCATCTGGTAGTTTGTATCTTCTTTTAGGTTATTGATCATTTTTACCAGAAAACCGACATCATCATGCTGCATTTTGCACATCTCTATATCTTTGAGTTTAGCACTCATGGAGTTACGATCTCTTGGAAAAGTCATGCTGCTAGCTTTTTGAGGTTTCTTATGTTTGTGTGGTTAGTGCATCTCTTGGTTTAGATATCTCTTCCGGATTTTTTTTTTTTTTTGAGGGGGAGGTCTTTCTTAGTTAGTTATTCTTGCAGTCTTATTCCTCACTACCAATGAAGGAGGATACAAACCTCTCTACTCACAATAACATCAAACCACATGAGACACAGAAATCCACTTAAAATCAATTACAGCCACTAATACATCACCAGCCACCATGAACTGAGAATGCCATTACATCAGAATGTGCTATACATGAGAACTGAATGAGATGCAGGAAGAAGGTAAAGAAAGATGAAAAAATAAAAGAAATAAGGTTAAAGAGCTAAAAGAAAAAAAGGGGAGTGGAGAAGAGAACAAGAAATAGAAAAAATGTAAAGGAAAAATATTTCACAATTGTCAAAAACAAAATTGAATAAATATAATAAAAAGGATAAAAATAAAAAAAAAAGTATTTTAAAAAGTCTGGGCTGGAGAGATGGCTAGGTAGGTGTTAAGAGCACCTGCTAGTCTTGCAGAGGACCCAAGTTTGGTTCTCAGCACCCATGTTGGGCAGCTCACAACAGCCTGTAACTCCAGCTCCAGGAGATTCAATGCCTGGGGCCTCTGTGAGCACCAACATCCATAAGCACACACCCTCACATAGATACACACAGACACATGCTTGAAAATCTAAATCTTTTTTTAAAAGAAAAGAAAAAAGCTAATGAAGCAAATTCAAAATACTATGAAATGTAGAGAGGTATAGGGAAAAAAGGAAGGAGAGAAGGGCCAGAAAAGAAACAAAGAAGGGAAAAATGTTGCCCCAAAGTGGGGACCAAAAAAATGCATAAAATAAGATGAATGTATGACGAAAATAAATATAAATATTAAAAAGTTTCAAAAGATATATAATACAGTGAAGATACTGCTAAATATGCAGGACAGGAAAAAAAGGAATCACACAGTAGGAGAAATTATATTAGAATGTCTTCTGCCGGGTCTTCAGAATGGAAGGTGCTAGTTACAAGCGTTGGGGGAGGGCAGTCGGTTGAATCTGGGCTCTTGTCTCTCCTCTGGTGTACGCTGTTGCCTAGTCTGTACTGGACAAGCAAGCGCACAATGCCAGCCAGCATTCACTGTCTAGCAGCTGTTCTTCTTAGGGTACCAGGGGCCACTGCTGGCCATTCTGTCCCTCTGTAAGCTGGACAGGTTCTCTCACTCTCCTGAGACTCCCAGAGCACAGACCTGATGTGCCTGTTCTAGCAGAAGAATGTCTCCTAAGTGCCCTGGGGATGTGGGAGCAGTCACAGCACAGGGATGGGTGCATGTGGAGGACCTGACTTGGTACCATCAAGGCCTCCCGAGCATTAATCATCTGGCAGAGGGTGCACCCCTACAACTTGTGAGTTTTTGGGCTCTAACACAGTGAACCACGGTTATCTCTAGAATTTCATCTACCTATAAGCTTCAGAGGCATCAAACGCCAGGCTTGATAAGATCTCTCCCTGGCCACCTGTACTCTTCAGTCCATCCACATCCAGCTCTCTGCTGTCCACAACTACCTCCCTGGACCACTCCTCACCAGTGGTTCTAACAGACCCAAGGGAAGATCTTCATGATGCCTCCTAAGCCCCACTGCCCTGAATCCCATTGACAAAACAGCATCTCACCGATGCTGCCTCATCAGCTGGAGAAATCACTGTCTCTCCAAATACTACAACTGGATTTAAGCTCATGAGGGCTTTGGCTTGTGTTAAGGGTGAAGCTGCTCCAGCTTATCTTTGGAAGCGGCTTCTGAGTCCCATTACCCAGCCAGGGAACTGCACAATTACTTGGTTCAGCAGTGCAGGGGTACAGGGGTGCAGGGGTGCATCTCTGTTCAGCTCTTTTCTTTTGTGGATTTCCAAAGCCTTGCCTATATTTTTGTTTGGGATGAAGTCTAATATTTTTTATTCTTTTTTTTTTTTCATCAGTGCTGACATAGGCAGAAACTATGCAACCATCTTACTGGGTGGTGCTATCTTTATCATTAAAGCAATTAAAATTACATATATGTGACCTGAACAAGGAGGCATCAATAGACATGCTAACGTGGATGAGGGTAGGAAAGCCCACAAAGCCTCAACGATAGGGATGGAGCTATAGGGAACTAAGGAATGCTGAGAGCGGAAGAAACGGTCTTCCTCAGGGAAAAGCACAGCAACTGGTAATCCAGTACTATATGGCCAGCTCTGAAAACATACCAGCAAACAGTATTCAGACTAAGCACATTGTATTCATGTGTTCAAAAATACACAAACACACACACACAACAATTAACAAAAAAGAGGCCATGAATTTGAAAGAGCAAGACAGGTGGGTATATGAGAGGGTTTGGAGAGAGGACAGAAAAGGGAGGAAATGATATTATTACATTATAATCTCGAAAAAAAAACATTTAAAATTACATCTAAAGTAGAATTATAACTCTGTTTCTGAAACACATGCAAAGAATTACCTGAAAGCAAGGCCACATTTTCTTAGTTATTAGATTTCTTAGTGTCTTCTCTCGATTGCCACCTCTCAGGCAACGGGAGTTATTAAAAATCATGTGGTCAGTAGAACTGAGCTAGATATGAGCTGTATACATGTTATGCCAAAGCACAACCCATTTTAGAAGATCAGAGAATCAGAGTCTCGGTGCCCAAGCCTACTACAAGATAGCCTCGGGGGTGAGGACCACCTAAGGCAGTGTGAGTAAAAACCAGGGTGTTCACAGGACTCAGAGGCTGGGAGCTCCAGCGACTGTGTCCCAAGAATTGACAGTCCGCACAGGCTCTGAATATACATGTTCAGACTCAGTGCTGACTAAGCATGTTTTAGAACAAGACCCTCAGAGAGCAGGACGCTGACAAAGGCTGACAAGATGAGGAGATGATGTGGGGGTCAGGGATTTAGCTCAGTGCCACAGTGTTTGCTAGCGTTTGCTTCACAAGCACAAGGCCCTGGGTTCTGTCCCTAGCACTGAAAAGGAGCAAGGAAAAGAAAACAATGACAGACAAACATTGTTCTCTCAGCGGCATGTGTGGTCCGAGACGCCACTGGAAGCATAAATGACACCATCGTTTCTGGGATGAATTGCAATGGATCTGCAGCCTGCGGGCTGGGCTACGACTTCTCGAGATGTCAACATGAACCATGTCAGTATGGGCTGATGAACAATTTTCAGGTATGCACCTTGGGGGGGGGGGAATGTTTATTGCTATTGTCTGCATTTTCAGAATATCAAGAATAGTAAGGCTTCTGGATCTGCAATTGATTATATAGATTGATTTGAGTCAAGCAAGGAGCAGGTGGTGTGGGAGAGGAAGAGATCATGCAGGCATGGTGTGGTGGCAGTTCTTGTGCTTTTCAGGCACTGTGGTAAGATGTGAGCTGTGCCACCAGGAGGGAGCACCACATTGTTCCATAGCTTCCAGTCAACTCTGTGAGATGCTGTGCTGGAATGGAGATGCTAGCTAGCACTTGGAGTGCATTTTGTGTACAGGCTTTAGATTAGAAAAATCTAAGGTGGCCCCACATGGCCAAGAGACAGGGCAAGGGGAAATTGTGAATGAGAAACTGGGACAAAATGAGGGCCGATCAACATGGGAAAGCACAGGACTCAAAACATACTAATTGTCCTACATGGTTGGTAAAGGGAGTAACAAGTAAATGGACTGAGAAGTCTGCATCTGTCTAATTTTAACAACCAACACAGACACATCAACTCAGTTGAAATCATTATTCCAAAATATGACTCAAGCTGATAGGCTCCTCATAATCATGGAAAATCTGTTCCCAGAGGCCATGTTGGTGCTGGTATCATTCTCATTGTGATTCCGAGGCAAAGCATGAGTATCTCAATTATGTCAAAAAATAAAGTCATGTTTAAAGAGCACAAGGAAAGCAAAGGTTTGGAAACTCTTTGATAGAAGTAAAAACAGTGCCTTCAAGAAGACTGGAGTCAGACAAGCTGTCCCCACACCTATTCAACACCACCCGCTGTGGGGTAGAGGTTCCTCCCACCAGAGCATGAGGGAGCGCAGGGGAGACACTATGGGAGTCCTTGAAAGCACTCCCTTCTTTAGTTTTTCCAGTGTTTTCTAAATATTTTGTGGTGGGTGCTTGGTAAATAAAAAAGAGGTAAGCAGTACAAACTCAAAAGTGAATCAGGGGAAAGCATTCATTAATTTAAAAGAGTGTGAATCGCAGGAAGCGGAGAAGGAAAAAAGCGTGTTGAAGAACAGTTAACTTTCGAACTGTTTGTTGGGTGAGCTGCCTTATCCGAAACCCTCTCTCTTCTCAAGGTTATGAGCATGGTGTCAGGGTTCGGCCCCCTCATCACTGCGGGGATCTTTTCCGCAACACTCTCTTCAGCCCTGGCCTCCCTCGTCAGTGCGCCCAAAGTATTCCAGGTAATGATACAGCCATGGAAGTGTGCGCGCGCGCTGTCTCCACTGCATGCGAAACGCACTGAAATAGTGGCTCCCACCAGCCATCACTTTCCATCATTTTCTGCAACCGTTAATGTTTGCATCTGGCTCAAGTGCTGTGTCTGCCACATAGTCAAGATCGATTCCGATAATATAAAGAATGATGAGCCTCAGTGTTAACTTGCGCCTCGTATTGTGCATCGCTTAATCTTTCCCAAATCTTCTTTTCTGAATCACCTAGAGAAAACGACTGTGCATAGATATAAATGACAAATGTCTCCTCTTTTTTCCCATTAGGCTCTGTGCAAGGACAACATCTTCAAAGGACTGCAGTTCTTCGCAAAGGGCTATGGGAAAAACAACGAGCCCCTGAGAGGATACTTTCTCACTTTTGTGATAGCCATGGCATTCATTCTCATCGGTGGGTAGTTTTCTTGCACTAGTTGAAAGCCAAAGATTCTTCATGTGATTCGGGCTTTTGCTTTTAGCTTGAGAAATTAGCTGGTTTATCTTAAGACTCTGTCTGGAAATGCTAGCGTTTGTCTAAGAAGGAAGCGAGAAATCCTTAGGTGAAGAGGGCATTTGAGGATGCGAGGGAGGCTGGAGGCTTTTGTCTGTTCTTGGAACCTGAGTGTTAGAAGCCCATCCAGCCAAATGCAACTGAACCCTTCCTCCAATTCAGTGTGTCTTAACCATGGGAGACACACACACCCCGCCCCCACCCTGCTCTATGCACCAGCCTGATAGCTCTAACCTGGCAAGCTGAATCGTTATGCTAGTGTTTCTTCACAGGGAGCTACTTGACCATCCGCTCAGAAGCACCAAGGTGTCTCTGAAAGTGCAGATTTTGCAGGTCCAAACTTAGGGCTGCTGAGTTAGAATCACTGAGGATTTGGAATCTGCATTTTTCATCCTCCCCTTCTAATCGCTCCTAGACTTGAGTTTTTTTGAGAACCACTTACCTGGACTATAATTTGGGTTTTCTTTCCCAAGCAAGCTAGAAGTAGCCACAAGGTTTTAAAAAGGCATATTTGTCAGCTTCCACCATCCTTGTTGTCCCTTAAGGCCCAAACTAAGGGTCCTTCTTTGCATGTGAAACCCTGGGAACAACTATAATATATGTGTCCTTATACGATGTCTATGAAGTTGGGGGGGGGGTGCTACATATAACTCCTACTAAATTTGTTAAACTTTTAAGAAATTAAATAAAAATGGTTTATATAGAGAGATATTCCACTAATACAATATAATGTTTAAGACTTCAAATTACTGCCCTCTGCTGCATTTAATGTTTCATTACATTTGTGTGTGTGTGTGTGTGTGTGTGTGTGTGTGTGTGTGTGTGTGTGTGTGTACGTGCCCGTACTAACATGTAGGTCAGAAGACACCTTGTGGAAGTTAGTTCTCTCCTTCCACGTGGGTCCCTGGGATCTAACTCATGGAGTCGGGTTTGGCAGCACACACCTTAACCTGCTGAGCCATCTTACCAGCCCCCTTCTTCTGCATTTAAATGATCACACAGTCAACTTTTTAAAAATGTACCTATTAAATTATCCCCTTTAAAATCATTGATTTAATGTAATGCCTACATAAAATTATCTCCTTAAAACCACATGAATTTCCATCCTACAGAGCCTCTTGACTGTTTACATAGCAGATAAAGAATACAGGATGTGATGCATCCAAAATTGCCATAGAGTAACTCGTTATGCGCTTAGTCCTGGGATAGACAGAGGTCTGGATTGTCTGTTTTCTGACTGGCAGGTTTTCTTGAGTCTCACTCCATGGAAACCTTGGCAGAGAGAGAGAGAGAGAGAGAGAGAGAGAGAGAGAGAGAGAGAGAGAGAGAGAATCCTCAAAGAAAAATCACTAGCTTCTTAAACTTTGACAGATTTTAGCTATGTTTCCAATTTCTGGAAGAAGTTGAGCTTCCAGCCTTACCAGCTGTCCAGCCCCTGCACTCCCTGCTCACTGTACATGTGCTATTCTGCTTCTCTTACAGCGGAGCTGAACGTCATCGCTCCCATCATCTCCAACTTCTTCCTGGCCTCCTACGCACTCATTAATTTCTCCTGCTTCCATGCCTCGTACGCCAAATCTCCAGGTAAGCCAAAATGAGAAGCATAGGCCTAAGCAAACAGTTAGTTTGTCTCAATAAAATGAAATAAGTGTGAAAAGTGTTCAATCTGTGTTTTTATGTTTTCTTATATCTTAGTCGGCAGCACAATCTACTTTATTTTGGTGAGTTGGGGGATGACTTATGAAATAGAAAAAGAATCATGTGAGCAATGGCCTTTTTGACCAACCGTAAAGTCAATTTTCTCCTGTGGCAATAAATTATTCATTGCAAGAGAAACCACATTTATTTCAGCAGTAGAAAAACACCACTATTTATTTCCAGGGTAAAAGTGACCACAGAAGTGGAATAAATGTATATATTTGAGACTTCCTCACTATCAATTTGTTTCCTGCCCATGGTGCAGAAGAGAAGGATGAGCAGTTCCCATAATTACCTGCTGAGTGTAGGCAATGCAGATCGACCGCCATGCGCACGCCTGGGACATCGGTGCACAATTGGGCTCTGGTCTTAAATGGCTTAAAATTCCACACCCAAGAGCCTTCCTCTAGCTCATCATCCTTCATTTCTTCTTTGCTCCCACTGTCCAATAAAATTCCTTCTGTTGCTTCCAGAAAGTCATCTGATGGCTATATGATTCTCAGACTTTTCACCGTGAGGACTTCATCCAAAATACTAAATAAATACTATCACGGTTTGCCGCCATCCTCAGCCTTATTGGCAGCGGGTTTGCAAAGGAGGCTGGGGAGTCTGTATCCACAAAAGGCTAACGAGTTATAGAAAGGGAGGCCAGGGAGCCTGTATCCACGCAGGGCTACTTGATTTTAGAAAGTAACTGCAGATTTTCAGTTTAGTGTGGTTGGTCTTTTAACATGAATCTGTGATCCCATGCCATGTTTTGCTATGATTTAAAAAAAAAAAAAAAAAAAAAAAAAAAAAAAAAAAAAAAGCTGGTTACAATAATTGTCAGAAGAGTGGAAAGGAGTAATGGGAAAGAGAGAAAGGGGGAAGAAAAATAGAAAAAAAAACATATACAGGAAGATGCATGTAGATTCACAAACCCCAAATACGACTCTCCAAACCCACCCCACCCCCTCCCTGACCACCTGACCTCCGTCCGCTGCCTCTCAGAAGGAAGCAGAACTAAGAAAAGGTCTGGCTTTTCTAACAGTGTTCCTGGAGTGCTGTTTCCCTCTTGTGGCCATTGAGGAAATTGCTCCTCTAGACAGAGTTCCAAGGGATTTCAGTGACTCCAGATTTAAAGTCTTATTCACCCACTGACCAAATCCGTCCTCCAGCTCAGGTTTTCCCATCCTGACTGAATGCTTTCCTAGTCTCCTTCACTTCGGAAAACTAATGAAACATGGAAGCCTGTGCGTATTATAACTGTGGCAGATACTTTATAAAACATAATGCTATGCATCTGTTGGGTTTAAGGACCACTGGTAGAAACATTTCTCCTCTTCTATAAGATTCTTGCTTGTGAAGGATCAAACACTGTCCTCTTAGGACGATCATAAGGCAGGCTGTTTCCATTGCTTTGCAAATGGAACAAAGGCCCACTTTTATGACTGACTCTTTCATAGACAGGATGTTCTTCCACCCCACCTGTTGCCCAGACACCACGTTTTCCAACCTACCTTCTTCCTTCCCAATCCTGGTGGTGATTTGCTTAAGCTCTGGTAGTTTGGGAGGACAATCAGGGCACATAGGAAGCACAGATGGGTCCAGTCTGTGACCATCTACTTTCCAGATGTTTCATATTTCCCAAATTTTACAGCATCATCTTTGGTACAAACAAGACTTTTGTAGATCAAGGATCCAAGATTAAAAAAAAACAAAAACGTTAAGAGTTAGGAAATGCACCTAAAAACTTAAATTTTTATGCCAGAGGAAGACATATTATCTGCACTCCTATAATACAGAGTAGTGAGAGCAGTGGCAAAATGTTTCCTATGTGATGTTTCCTTCCAGGATGGAGGCCGGCGTACGGGATTTACAACATGTGGGTGTCTCTTTTCGGAGCAATTCTGTGCTGTGCGGTCATGTTTGTCATCAACTGGTGGGCAGCTGTCATCACCTATGTCATTGAGTTATCCCTCTATATCTATGTGACTTATAAGAAGCCAGGTAAGAGAACAAAGGCCTCCTAGGATGGGCTTCCGGCTCCCTCTATGCATCCATCGACTGTTTATCGCGTAGCTTCCACAGGCTTACAAGTACTGTGTGCAAGGCACTTTGTTACGATGCTGCGTAATATAAGGACCACAGTAATTAAGAGCATGGAGCACTGTACATGCCGCGCGCTCATTCAATCTGCACAGTACCGCTGCACATTTGATGGTATGAGGCTCAATTCAGAGGAGGAGAAATTTCAGAGTTGATCACTCGCCAAAATAAAAGTCAGGATGTGATAGAGCTGACATTTAGACCACAGGTATGTGACCCCAAACCTCACAGGCCTCCCCTTCTGTCTCCTTCTAAAGTCCTAGTGAGATAGGGTCCCTGTCCTCAAGGAGTTCTCAAACTCACAGCCAGGCAATGAATTATAATACAATATAGTAAGCATCACAAGAGCAGTGTAAACAGATTGCTGGGGAAAGGGGGAGGCGTGAGCAACCTTGGAGTTGCTCAAAATTCTTTCTTGGTTCATAGTTTGTATTCACAGAGCCAACTACTCTACATGAGTTTAGTAAATATTTGTTGAATGAACGAATTAAGTTCTAAAACAACATCAAGCCACATGGAGGTGGGTAATGCCAGAGCCAGAGAATGAGACTCCAGGGAGAAGAACACCACAAGTGAATTGTGGATGCAGGCAAGGGTGTGGGACATTTGGGAAGTCTCAAGGCCTTAGTAGAAATAGAGTTCTTGAAGACCAAGAAGGGGCATGAGGCATCCTGGAAGGATAGCCAAACCACCAAAAAGTAAGGCCACTGTTGTAAGAAAAATCTGGGCACAATAGGCACCGTGGCCTGAGCTTCAGCTCTTAACGTCAGAACCCAAGAGAAAGGTGAATATGGTTAGAGACATTCAGGGACTCTCAATTCAGCATTCAGAGGCCCAGGGCCACCATTGCATCCCTTACCTTACTCTGCCAGCCAGGCAGAGATGGGAACAACTACTTTAGAGGGATTTTGTTGTTGTTGTTGTTGTTGTTATCACTTTATATATTGTTAACCATGGGTACAATTTTCAGCTGGAAGAGTCCCACCCCCTTTGGATATACAGCCATAAGCTTTGACAAATTTATAAAGGCCCTATCACCGTCACAATAAAGGTATAGGATTTCTCGAAGAGTCCCCTTGGACACCTGTGTGTTCAGGCTCCTTCTCCAGAACTTAGCTCCTAGCACCCACTTTTCTAACTTCTGTACCTATAACTCTGTCTTTTCCAGAATATCATATAAATAGAATCATGGTATACGGTCTTTATGGATGTCTTTGGATTAGCATGAATTTTTAGGTTATCCATACTGTAGCATGTATAAGCAATTTGTCCTTTGATATTTATAAGTGGTGTTCTATATATGGACATACCACAAGTCTCTGTCACTGATTGACAGTTGATGGACATGTGGGTCATTTTCAATTTGGGATATATATATTATTATATATAATTTTATATATTAATAGCATATATATAAATATATAAAATTGAAGTGGATCTGTGTTTTCATTTTTGTTGAGTAAATGCCTAGGAGTAAGACTGTTATACATGGTGTATATAACTTTATTGCAAGATTGTCTGCCAGCATAACAGTATTATTTTCCATTCCAAACAGCAGTTTGAAAAGGTGTCCTAGTCACTCCACACCCTTGTCAGCATGCAGTATTGTTACTTGGCTTTAAAGTCCTTGTAATAGAGGTGTAATTCTAGCCACTGTCACTCAATTTGCATTTTCCTAGTGACTAATGACACTGAAAATCTTACATGCCATTTATATATCTTATTAAGCAGCTATTTGAATCTTTTGTCTTTTTTTAAAATTGTTTTCTAACTCAGTTGTGAGGCTTCCTTCTGTATTCAGGCTCCTCTTGCAGTATATGCTTTCTGACGATTTCCTCCAGGCCTGTGGCTTCTCTTTTCATTTCCCTGATAGTTTGTTTTTATTAATACAAGTTCCTATCTTTTATCAAAACTAATTGATCTTTCTTTTTTATCTTTTGTAATTTGTGTGTATGCGTGTGTGTGTGTGTGTGTGTGTGTGTGTGTGTGTGTGTGTGAGAGAGAGAGAGAGAGAGAGAGAGAGAGAGAGAGAGAGAGAGAGAGAAAGAGAAAGAGAAAGAGAGAAATCTGAGACATCTTTCCTCAACCCAAGGCCACAAACATTTAGAACTTTTGATAATTTGATAATTGATTAAGGTCTATTATCTACTGCATTTAATTTTGGTATATGGTGTGGTTCGAGGTTCATTCTTTTATGTATGAATATCAAATTGGCTAGTAGAGTCTTTGCCCTAAAAGAATGACTATCAGGCCAGCAAGTAGCTCAGTAGGCGAAATGTTTGCCATGGAAGCCTGAGGACCTGAGTGCAATCTTTTAAGCCTACAGTAGTGAAAACCCGTTCACAAAACTCGTCCTCTGACCCCAATGCATGTGCTGTGGTATGCATGCTTGAGTGTGCGTGCACATACACACACACAACAACAACAACAACAACAACAACAACAACAACAATAATAATAATAAAAGAATGAATGTCCCAAGGTTTGCTAGTCTGGTACATAGACAACACTTCGTATCACTCTGTTGGATCCTCAGATAAACTATTCCTTATCCCCACCACAAGCACTGAGAGACTATCTTCTGGGGCAGATCTGTCAGTTCATCTCTGGGACTTCCCATCATAAAACTTACTGAAGCCATTTAATATTTAAACTCACTGCTTTTGAAGCAGGGTGAGCGCTGAGCTTCCTCTTTAGAAGGCTTGTTTCTGGCAGGTCAGGTGGAGACCCTTGCTAAAGAGCCTAAAACTCTCCTCATGACCCCCACAAGCAAGAATTCCCCAGCTGGGCAGCTCTGCCACTCAAAAGAGAAACGACTGTGTGCTGCTTCTGCGTACAGAAATCTCTCCTTGGTTCCCAGCTTAAGAATTTGTGATGGCCTTGAACTTTCTGCCTGCGCGGTCATCACCACACAGCCTTTCGTACTCAGCAAGCTTTCTGGGGCTGCAGATTTACATTGTGACCCTGGCTGGAAGAAAGGCTCATTCCTAAGGATTCACGTGGGTACTCATGGAAGGGGACTGCGCTATTCCCAGGAGACATTATGTTGTATTTTCTCTAACGTGGGCTCTCTCACCGTTGCTTGCATAGGCAAGAAAAAATGCAGGAGAGAATGGTTTATTAAAAATTTTTCAGGGCATACAGAGAAAAGGTCAATTTTGGGAGGTACCAATTTCCTCCTTTGTCCACAGATGTGAACTGGGGTTCCTCCACACAGGCTCTTTCCTATGTGAGTGCCTTAGACAATGCTCTGGAATTAACCACAGTGGAAGACCATGTGAAAAATTTCAGGTAAAGTTGGCTTTTGGGGTCCCCTGGTATGCCACATTACAAGTGGCTTTCCTTTAGAGGGGCCAAATTCACCAGAGTAGCTGCAAGTACCTTTGTGGGCACATTTCAAACATGAATAGCAACACTACCATATTTCATGAGGGCAGAAGGCCTGCTTTCTTGGCTATAATTCATGCTGTTACCAAGAACAGCAACGAACAGGTTTTTCCTTCTGTTTTGAGCTCTGCCCACCCAGAGTCACAGCTCCTCACAGTGCTGTGTCATTTTCCATGCCTGGAGACAGAAAGACCTGAAGGATGTGACTTCAGAGGAATATCCGCCACAGGGATATCCTCATCTTAATCATTGGTTTTATTTGCATTCAATCTGAGGCTTTATGATTTAACAAATTCCCTTAGGAGAAGTAGCAGTTTTAGGTCTTCATTAGTTATGTATTATAGTGGTGCCTCACAACACAGACTAGCAAGGAAGATAAATAAAATACTGATGAGAGAGGGAAAGCTCGAGTGGAGACCTGGGGTGATGTAGTGCCCAAAAATGAAAGACAAGGGGAGCCCGAGACTATCCTTTCCCCACTTCATTCTTTTGCTGTGATTAATTAGAAGAAACTATTAAGATGTCAAGATAATTCAAGAATTCTGGTGGGAAGTCTAGGAAATGATTAAGGAAGTGGTTGTTCGTTTTTCCAAGCTTTCTTATTTTTCTTAGCTTTCTCTTCTTTCCTTTGAGGGGTTCTGGGCTCACATGCTTCTTGTATTGGCCAATTCTCATGTTTTCTTTACTTTCAGACCCCAGTGCATTGTCTTAACGGGGGGACCCATGGCAAGACCTGCTCTCTTAGATATAACCCATGCCTTTACCAAGAACAGCGGCCTCTGTATCTGCTGCGAAGTCTTCGTGGTAAGAGTTGCGTCATCCAAGGGAAGTGCTCACCCAAGGGAAGTGTTCACCCAAGGAAAGTGATCACCCAAGGGAAGTGATCACCCAAGGGAACTGTTCACCCAAGGGAAGTGATCACCCAAGGGAACTGTTCACCCAAGAGAAGTGATCACTCAAAAGAAGAGAAGTGCTCACCCAAAGGAACTGTTCACCCCAGGGAAGTGCTCACCTTGGGCTATTTTAGGTACCACAGAAGATACCTACAATAGGAAATTGACAGAATAGCTTGAACAAGAGTTCTCCTCCTTGATTCAGGACTAGCAGAAAAAGTAATCATGAATTTAAATGGATAGGTGAAATTATTTCTGATTTCTTAGGAGGCCAACTAAAAGTGATAAATATTTTTAAGCAATGGCCTTTGAGTCAAGAACTGAACTGGCTCAGAGATAAAATGAAGGTATCTGGGTTGGTAACTGTTTAAATCAAAAGGGTGGGAAGGACTAGACCAGAGTACTCACTAGTCTGCAGAAGCCAAACAGAAGGAACCAGCCTTAAGTAGCCACCCATGGAATGCAGATTAAGTGTTTGAATAATTGTGATGACACTTCAGATACCTGAGGAATTAAGCTAAGCTTTCCGTGACTTGGACAGAGTTGAGCGACTTCCCTATTGTTCAGGGACGTGCGCAGGATTGACAAGTGACTGGAGGTTTTCAGAGTAGATGCTAAAAAGTCAACAGTAATTATTTACCAATTCTCCAAATGGAGAGAATGCATTTAGAATAAAAAAAAAAATCTAAATCCTCCATACTGTCCTACCTCTGCGTGTACTCTCATTTCTCTCTCCTCTCACTCTGTCTCATGCTCTCTCTGTGTCTCTCTCAGTTTAAGTCTTTATCAATACATGTTCACACAACTAAATTCTTACATATTCTTCAAAGCATTTTCCCAGTTTCTTACTTGATCTGCAAGCATGTAAGACACAGAAAACAAAGAAACTCTTAATTTCTATTTTACTAACTGAGAAAACGAGACAGGAAAATTAAATCATGTACTGGGCCATCCTGAGAAGAAAACGGCGATTGGGATGTCAGTGGAGGCCTCCCAGGGTGCCTCTTAGTAGGCCAAGAAGAAGACTGCTTGATCCCTGGGAGAACTGTCAAAATCAAAGACCACTATTTACACTTCCAGGATCTGCCAAGGAACGAGGGTGAGGAAGTTGTGACCAGGGTCAGACAACCCTGCAATGATGCAGTGGACTAATTCACCATATTGAGAAACACTCAAACATCTTTTAAACTTAGCAGTATCCTAAATGCTATGAAAGTTGGCCACATTCTCTTTCCTTCCTGTGCTTAGATGACACTAACTCAAACAATATTACTAAATACAATTATCCAGTAGGGGGTGGAGAGAGCTACTGAATAGGGAAGATTGACAGGTTAAGTTATGGCCAACTGTGACTCCAGAGAATTTGTTAAAAACTTATCAAGAGCCTTTCTCTCTTATTATCAACTTTAGTGCCCTGGATTAGTGGATTTCATTTTGACCAATATAATATAGGAACCGGTTTTGATGGAATAAGCAGTTTGGGGTGTTTTTCTTCTCTAGCAATTTAGAGAAAATTTGGTTTAGCAAGCAATAAAATATCTTCAGGACTGGAGAAATGAACAAGAAATATAAACAGTCATATATTGGCAAGGGAGAAAAGGTCTTCCATAGAGTCAAGAAACCCTGCTTTTAATTAACCCTTTGATTCTTTAACTGCAAAAAAGACTACGGTCCTAGTAGACTTTTTCCTGTGAAGTAAGTGTGTGATCTGGGACTTTCACACACATGCTGGGCAACACTTCACGTTACTGTGCTGATGTCTCTCCATGAAAGACCCATGAATCCTACTCCCCCATGCTGAAATTCTCTTGGGAACAGAAAACAGTTACTGCATCAATTAAAGACGTCTCGGTTAGTTACTTCTTGTGAACTCCTGAGGCTGTGGATGCTGTCAGAATTTTTAGATGAAAGCTCAGTTGTCAATCATCTTTCCAAGGTAACAGATGGAAAGGGATTCAGGGGAGGCAGCATACCACTGGAATTTTATTTCCCCAAAGTATACTGATAATAGTTAAGCCAGCCTTATGGAAATGTTAAGTAGCAGTGATGGAAAGGGAACTACAATTTTGTTTTCAACTCTAAGAAGCTGGTTTCCCTGGGTCGCTGAAACTAACAGTCAAGTTTGGAATCACTGTTTTGGCACTTACTGGCTTTGATTCTCTTACACATATAGTCTCTCTGAATGAAAAAAATTACCTGTTTTAGGGTCATCGTGAGAATTATACCTGCTTTCAAGCACTATTTTGTGTCTGTCAAATAGTGAATACTGAATTAACTTTATTTGTTGTTATTGGTAATGTTGTTGATGTTATTATTGGGGGAGTATGATAGTTGCTATTTTCATTCCTGAAATATGTGGTCTTCAACAAAACCCAGATACCCTCAAGTCCAGACGGTGGATTTGCTAGACCCCTATTCACCTAACTCATATTCAGCCACTGAAGCTCCCCTTCTCTCCCTCCCTCCCCTTATCTTTTTCTTATTCAGCCTCAAAATTTCAGATAAGAGACACTAAACCCTTCATGTCAGTTAGCCTCTATCAAGATGTTAATAAAATAATGACATGATCAAATATAGGAAGAATGAAATGACCTAAGAATGGGCACTGGAGTATATGGTGAGATGGTTCATGGCCCAAATCAGAAAAAGGGAGAAATTAGCCTTCTGGCAGTTCCAACCAGAGAAGCAAAGAAAGCAGTCATGAGACTCTCAACATATAGACGCACAAGTTGAGGTATAAATACACACATTTTTCAAAGTTTCATTGTTCAAATTGAGGAATTAGTTCCTGTGCTCATGTTTGGGAATGCTGACTAAAGTTAATCTCAGTAATATATTAATTGGATGATAAAACCCATTTTTGTGATAATGGCATATTTGAATATTGGTTAATTATGTTCCAGGATATCTCCCTTCCTGTTAGTTGGCTTTAGCCTTCTTATATTATTACAGTCTAGCTTCATATTAATAAGTATGCTACAAGGACATCATAATCCCTTTTAGCAAAAAGAGATTCTGTGTGAAATATTTTTATGACTTTTCAGTATGGCAAATTCAGTCATTAAAATAAATCTCTCTGTCACAATTAATGTTTAATCCAGATCTTTGTAATACTAACAGACATATGTTAGACTATATTTCTGTGAGTAAGCGCCATTTTCCCCAGGAGCTTACAATCATTGCAGCTTAGAACCCTGATGGTCTAACATCTTTCTCAGCTGTTGCTTGTTCTTCTACCTGATGATTGTCATCAACATTAAATGACCTTCAACACAATATGCTTTTCTCCTCTTGTAGGGGGTGAAGCCTTGAATGCCCAAGGAAGGGCTGGTAGTTTAAAATGCACTGACATTCTGGAGCCCTGAGTGAAACTTCCTCCATAATTGCATATCTTACTTAGGTCCCGGTCTTCTAGTTCAATAACTATCCTCCTGATGTTTCTACCTTTTCTATCTTCGTTGAAGAGTCTTGCTTTTTGACTAATGTAAGGTGATTAAATTGTTTGGAATATTGATAACTTCTAGAACATATGTTGGCAAACAGCTAATATACAAAGAACTTAATTCAATTTAAACAGAATAATAAAATGGAAGGGGCCTCAAAGCTCAACTAGGGCTGTATGATAGAAATATAATACGTGCTGCATGTATAATTCAAAATCTTCTAGTTGCTAATTAAAAAGACAAAAAGATAGATCAAGTTATTTTTAATAATTTCATTTGTTTAACTCAACTATGTCCAAAATGTTATTTCAGTGTGCAACCAGCATAAATGCTAATGAGATTGATTTTACATGTATTTGTGTACTGAGACTTCCAGGATATCTCATATGAACTACATTTCAAATGCTCTATGGCAACCTGTGGATAAGAGCTGTTATGCTGGGCAGTGATGACCCAGAAATTGCCTTATTTGTATAAATGTATTTGCCCTCAAGAAAGGACACCAGTAGTATCAGTAAATCAGTCCAGAGCCACATTGAAACCCAACACTCTGACTCCCAGCTCAGCGACAGTCCAGCGGCGGCAGAGCAAACACAACATAGAATTAGGCCTGGGATTTCAGTGAAATTATGAGTCTCCATTTACAGTGATAGAAGTCATCCAAACAAAATACAAATTCCTCTATAGACTGGAAACAGTAGGTGGTTCATCTGTCCTGTCAAGCTCATAGGCGGTAATCAGAAACACCTCTTGAACTGCATTAAGACATGAGAAGAAGAGAACTAACTTGGACCTTTATGGAAGAAGAATTACTAGTTAAATGTTGGTTTCCAGAAGTAAACCTTGAGATTACAAGATGCTTCAGCACCACCATGCCCGCCTCCTCTTCTCTTAGCTTGTCTCACTCCTCTTACATCATAGACACGTGATCTTTTTGTTCCCACCAAAGTTAATGAATGAGGAGGAAGCCTTAACTTGCCCAATCATAGATGTATCAATGCAGAGAAAGAGTGGTATGAAGGAATTCTTACTACACCAAGAAGCAGGGCTTAGGTCCGACAGGACTGTCAGTTTGTGCGGCTTGTGGAAGAACTGGCAGCTCATCATGTGCTGGCTCCCAAGAGCTCTGTCTGTTTCTTGAAGTCAAGATCTAACTGAGATTTCATTGAGGTTCATAAACACGGCTCTCACTGTTGAATCACGGGTTGATTGTGAATTCATCCTGAGCCTCTCCAGTCACATTCTGAGTGTTTTCCCTGTGTGCCACCACACCCTCAGCCTTTCTTTCCATTCTGTATACAAGGAAGTTGTTTAAGTAGGTGTTATTAAGCCTGGATTTGGGGTTGAAAATGAATCATGTGAGTAGCATAGGTCCTCTCCAAGGTTCTGGGCAAACCCCATTTAAGGAGGTACTTTCCCCTCAATCCTGTCTCTTCATTCAGTGAGGCTTAACTGGCTGTTTTTGTCATTTGGAAAACAACAGTAGTATAACGCATAACAGCGAGACTTCTAACTAATATTTCGTTGCCTCATACAGGGACCTCGCAAGCTGTGTGTGAAGGAGATGAACAGCGGCATGGCTAAAAAACAGGCCTGGCTTATAAAGAACAAAATCAAAGCTTTTTATGCTGCAGTAGCAGCAGACTGCTTCAGAGATGGTGTCCGGAGTCTCCTTCAGGTACGGTAGGCATGGAGGGAGGGATCCCAGAGGCAGAAGCAGTGTCCAGTGCATGACGCTCCTCAAACCAATGGCTGGAGTTAGGCCACTCACCAGGGAAGCATCAGAGATGAACACAGGTGGTCAGGGAATGCATTGCAAATTCCTTGGGATAGGCAAAAGCCGAGGTTCTGTTCCATTGAACTAGGAACGATCCACTGGAAACAGAAAATGAGGCTGCCTTTGGCTACCAGCACCGTTCTGCCCCCACACTCATTGAAATGCAAATTTGTTCTGGTGGTTGAGGACATTCAGAATCCTATTAAAACTTCAGACTCTTTGCGTCTTGTACAGCAGGTAGCAGTGGTCCAGGCAGTCTCTCTTTCTCATTTTTCTTTTGCAAATGACGGGTGGGCAGCTGCTAGACTCCACTAATAAATGCATGTGGATCAGGGCGGAAAATCTCTCCAGCCTTGGGAATTATTTCCAGAACATTAAATAAATGTGATCATCTCTACAGCTCCATGCTGGAGTCTGCAGTTTTCTGTCTCTCCCTCGTTCTTTCCTTTGCCCTTCCTTCTTCTACTTCCACAGTGATGGCAGAAACTTGTTCCCCAGTCCTTGTCTCTGTAAAAGTATGAAAAAGAAAAAGTTAAAACCATCCAAGAGACCCTCCGAATATAGCACTTGTGTTATTTCAAAATATTAACCCAGAGACCACAAAAATGTTAGACGGCACACAGAGGGAGGCCACAAATAGTTATTTGGCTCTGAACTTACAGCGTTCCAACCTCTCCACATCCTGGATTCAGTTGATCAGCCTTTGCAGTCACAACTTCTTTCCAGGAATTCTACAATAATAACCTGTCTGGCAAGATACCCTCCTTGTGTAACGGTGGCATGACTGTTAGGGAGATAACTAACCACTTTTTGATTAGATGTGAGGCCTGCTCCACAGAGGGGAACTCACGACTTTTAACACAAACCTGGTCTAGAGCCTGTGAGTAGGGAGGTCTTAGATCCCAGAGGGGAGACTGCCGTTCTTGTTTTACTAAATAGACATGATGTTTATAGCCATGGATTAGTGCTGGTCCCGCCTTCGTCGGAGAAGCTTCTTTTTGCAATGAATATTACTTAATGTTGAGACTCACCACTAGTCAGGGTATGAAGAATAAATGATTGTGGAGTACTGGGCCCTAAAGGGGTTCTCAACATCATCCCCTCCAAGTCTCAGGAACATCACAGAAGAGGGGGACAAAGAACGTAAGGGTCAGGGCTGGGGCTGCCCCAAAACAGTGTCTTCTGGACATGACATGGGCATCACACCCATGAACTCACTACAACTGTGGTTACCTGCACAAGACCTGTACAAAACTGGACCCATAACCATTTCATCATGCGTAGGGGAGGGGACTCACGAGGCCTCACCCCTTACAGAGGGACTATGAGCAATTTACGGGTGCTGGGGGAGGGATGTCGTTTTCTTCAGTGGTATATCCACGGATAAGTTGACTGTGTACCAGCTAATAACCTCACATATATTCACGGTCATGCAACTGAGCACAGTTAAACTCAGTGGGCTAAGAAGAAGGCCATCAAAATAAGCGGTGGCTTGTTAGGGAAAAAGGCTTCGGCAAGAGGCAAGGAGTGGAGAGGGGGTGAGGAGGCATGAAAAAGCCGAGGATTTAGCATAGAAATGAATAAATTTGCCTAATTTTTTAAGATAATAAAAGAGTCATGAAAAAAGAAAGTAAAGAAATATACAAATAAATGTAAAAAAAAACTGAACATACAGATTCACATGACACATATACCAAGTATGTGGAAGGTCAAGCTCATGTTAGCCATTTCTGATTGTGCCTATGTCCTTCTACTCATGACTGTGTCCTTTAGAATGGCTGGTGCTGGTCATTTCTTTAGTATCTTCATGACCCAGGTGACCTTCCTTCACTACAGCTCTCCTTATCTTTACCTGTCAATGTCCAATTAAACTTGAAGAATCAGAATAAATGCCACCTCTCCATGAAGCTGTGAGCCGTCCGCTGGAGAACAAGTATCCCTTGTGCCTCCTCTGCTGCGTTTATTCTTGTGTTACACCTGCTTGTGTGTATCTTGTCTCCTCCACATTATTCCAAGCTCCTATCGCAAGTGCCTCAGACATCACTTTGCAATTAATACGGACTTGGTAATATTACCACATTAAATCTGATTAGCTAGAAGCCATATCCTGTCATCTAAAAATGACTGAAAGTTTTTGTATGAAATACAGTGGCTAAGGACACACACTATCATGTAAGAGCATTCTGTTAGGGAAGCAGAGCTCAGTCATTCTTCAGCAAATAATATAAGGAAGTTTTCAATGGTCCTGGTATACAGAGATCTCCAAAACATGGATTTTATTGTTGATGACATTTTGGACGTCGCAGGTGGAAATGAGTTCTGAACCTCTAAGTTATAACATGCACATTGACAGTTAAGCCAACCCTTACTCGATTTTAAATTATTGAACCATTTTAATGAGTGTGTCAGAAGTAATGCAAATGACTGCTAATTTAGCAAAGCTACATTCCTGTCATCTAAAATCCATTTATGGCTGAGATGATTTAGAACTGATCTTCCTATTTTATGCTTGGGTACGGGCATGAAGGACATACATTAAGATGTAATCTAATCTTCAGAACATTACTTCAGTGCTCTTTGACATCATTTTTCATTTGCAGTAGTATTTTACCGGCATGGTGAGGATGGCTCATGTGTTTATGTCCTCTGTTTAGGCCTCAGGCTTGGGGAGAATGAAGCCAAACACTCTAGTGATTGGATATAAAAAAAACTGGAGGAAAGCTCCCTTGTCAGAGATTGAGAACTACGTGGGAATCATCCAGTAAGTGATGGCTTTCAGGACGAGCCCCGGTTTATAATGTACTAACAAGGGCAGCCTACAACCTATACACACAAAGCTCTCTTACGTCAGATTCAGTTGCTGGAGAAGGACACATTCTCCTGCTCCTGTAAATTCTTTAACAAAGTGGTAAAATAAAGCCCCACACCACCAATAAGAAGTGGAAGGAGGAGTTTGAGTATCAGAGGAGGTGGGGTGGGGTAATATTGGAGTCAAGAAAAGGCAAATGTTAAGGTATATAGGTCACCCAGGTATATAATGTAAGGCATAACCTAAAAGTCTATTTACTAGATTGAAGGCAAAGGACAGGTAGATGGGGAGGAAATTCTCTCTGAAAACTTTTGGAATCCTGCATTGGCTGTTATGCCAACAAACTGGATGGAGAAAGAAACACAAACAGATATAAGATATAATCTTATATATCTATCTTATATAACATATAAGATATAAGAACTGTGTACATCCCCACAGTCTTATATTCGATGTAGTATTCCTGTGATCAGCCTCCCCATCATCCCAAACATTCAATTCCAAGGATCAAAACGATTGAGCTTAGTTACATCAAACTGAGGAAGCCCCTGGCTTTTATAACACATTAGCAATTGGTCTTCTTGGTAGTCAAATTCAATATTAACTAAGGTGATCCAAGCTTGCACTAGTATAAAATTGAATAATTCCACCACCAAAAAGAAAGCAGGAGGAAGGGAGCCACACACTGTTAATGCTGGGCTACAGTTACAATCACATAGTGTCCTACCAGACTCCTTTGAGTAAAAGGTTTTAAATGTCTGTCTGTACCACAAGTACGGTTGATTTCCCTTAAAATCTGTTTTACTTTTGATGGTGACTTATACGTCTAACACATATCTTATTGTGCCCAAATCCAAGTGGACCAGGCTAGATTGTCCATAGAAGGCTCTACTATAAAGTCCTACCTTGCCTTTCTAGCTCCTAGAAGCTCCCCGTGAGTGAATGTGGCTGGTGGCTCTCTTTCTCCATCTCCAATCCAGCAAGAGCTGCATCACACAGACCTCTTCTGTCTCTCAACTTTATTTTCAAGCCCCCTTGTCACTATATCTGGCTCAGGCAGATGTTGTAGGAAACTCTCCCCACCTCAAAGCTCTTGACCTAGTCATATATGCAAAGTCCCTTTTGTCTTGTGAGGTTTGGGGAATTAAGATGTCCTTTAAAGCCCATCAATCTGCCCATAAAAGAATCAATATCTTTTTTGTGAAACTAATTGTCTAGTTTTTCATAATCAAGTTTAAATACATACAAGATTTGTTTATATAGAGTTCTGTGTTAGAATACACCTATTTTGCAAAGTGAAGATGATTTACGTTTTGAATTTTGAGTGGAACTTCTTCATATCATTTCCTGAAAGTTAAGGTCAACTTCTTATTGGAAGCTTGTTGCTTATGGTGACCATCAAAGACTACATCAATGATACTGTGGAGGGTGGCCCGACCAATCAATCACGGACTACAGTGATGCTGCAGAGGGTGGCCTGACCATAAAGAATTCTGGGTCTCAATGAGCCAACAAGGGAACTTCCAGAGGGAAACACTTAGTTAACGCAAATAAGTGATAGGCCTGCTTTTAGATTTATAATGTGTACAACAGGAGCTGAGATAAACCAAAGAGCTTCTCCTTCTAGTCTATAGCCTTAATCTCCTTAGGCTGAGGCAGAGAAGGCATTAGAGCCTCGGCAAGTACACAGGATTTCCAGAGGAAAGCACTGCTCTGTGCAGTGTCTGTAACAAAAGTTCCTAGAAGAAACTGGAAACCGTACTGTTTGCTTGTTGATAGGGTTTCAACTGTGTAGGCCTGGCTGTCTGGAAGTCACTATGTAGAGCACATTGACCTCAAACTCAGAGACCCACCTGCCTGTGCCTCCCAACTGCTGTACTGGAGATTTTTAAAACCATGAACTTGTTGTCCAACGTCACTGGAGATGTCTTCCCAGTAGCAGAGAAGGAAGGCAGATAATTTCAAAAGATTTTGCAATCTATAAATGTTCCATTCTAAATATATCAGATTGTTCTGATCTAATAATAGATTAATTAAAGTATGTAGAGACCACCTAATCAAAAATATCTAGCTGGTGCAACAATTAGAACAAATCAGCTTCATAGTGAATCATCCATTTACCTCTACCCAGAATTTACTTTTAAAGGCACAAAGGAAGAAAAAACAAATCCAAAGAAGACATCAGCTCTTAGCTGTATTCTAAAGTGAATTTTAATGCTTCATGATATCAAAATCCTAGAGACAAGTTTACTATTTACCCTGTGTGAAGGTTGAAGAAAACCCTGGAAACACTTAACGTGTTGCTTCCCCTTTCAGCGACGCCTTTGATTTTGAGATCGGTGTGGTTATCGTGAGAATCAGCCAGGGGTTTGACATTTCTCCAGTTCTCCAGGTACAAGGTAAGTATTGTCCTTATCCACTCAACAGATGGTGAATTGTTCTAGGTGGTGGGCTCAGAATAGTGCTCAGCGTGGACAAACTGATCCTCCCTCAGCCCATGGTGTATATGTACGCTCCACGTGTGCTTTCCCATGGCTAACACAACTGATCTTTGTCCTGGTAATTAGAAATGTACACTAACTCAGGGTAGCCAATGATTTTTCTTACTGTAATACCACAAAGCCAACATTGAGGTAAATGAACACCTTCAGTAAAGTAGCCTGCCAAATGAATTTCTGCAAGATGTTTCAGAAAATGAAGATCTTTTCCCCCAAGGAGAAGTATGTATTTTGCTTTCAGGTGACGGAGAACTGGTTTGTAGCTGACGTGGAAATGAACTTGAATGAGTCATGTCTGCGAATCACTAAGTAATGCACAGGCAGAGACACTTATTCTGATCAGTACCTGTTGCTTCACTGTACAGAATTTGGTAGAGTTGTTTAGTTTTCGAATTTAAATATAGCCTCTTGGTATAGGAAGTAAGGAGAGCCTATGAGAAGAGTTTCTGAAAGATTTGGAGAGAACATGAGTCCTTCTCTTCAGCTGAGCTTCTTTACTGAGTCCTCTAATGACACTAAGACAAGGGGATATTTTGAGATGCCTATTGTATAGCATGAAGAGTGCAGGTGAAGATATTGGTATTAATGATAACATGATATTAATAAGCCTGGCTTCTACACTTAAGAAACTGGCACTATAGTAGAGAAATGGATATTAGTGTGATCATTATGTATGAAGAAGAAATTATGGTAAAGAAGGGGCATCTAATTCCAAAGAGGCTTTCTGGAAGAAATATGGTTTGAAGTTGGGGTAGTTTGAAAGAAAATGGCCACCAAAGGGAGTGGCACTATTAGAAGATGTGGCCTTATTGAAGGAAGTGTGTCACTGTGGGGGCAGACTTTGAGGTCTCTTTTACTCAAGCTTCCTTCAGTGTGGATGTCAGTTGACCTATTGCCTGCAAGATATAGGACTCTCAGCTATTTCTCCAGTCCCATGTCTGCCTGTCTGCTGCCATGCTCCCCGTCATGATAATAATGGACTGAACCTCTGAAACTGTAAGCGAGCCACCCTCAATTAAATGTTTTTATTTATAAGAGTTGCCATGGTCATGGTGTCTCTTCACAGAAATAAGAACCCCAAGACAGAGGTCTAGTGGATGAGTAGGAGTTAAGTAAGCACTGTTGAGGGACAGAAGAGTAAAGAGACTTGAGAACAAACATCTCTTCCCAGAGGTGAGCATGAAGAAAGGCTAAGATGAGGAAGAGGAATGGGTGGGTGTGTGCACAGCCAGAGCAGATCAGTACCACCGAAGGGGAAAGTATGAAGCAGGCAATATTGAGGGTTTCCCAAGCTGCTTCTGCCATACTCAAAGTAGTCTGCCACCAATGAGAACCCTCAGAAGGACATAAGTCACGGTGTAATGGTCAGACTTGGCTTATAAAGTCCATACTATTTCAGTCACTTGGGGCATGACTCAAAGAAGCCCAGAATGGGGAAAGTGATGTCACTTTTTCTCTCATATGTGAAATCATGTCATATATATATGACATGAAAGCAGAATGGGGTATATTTGGAGAGAGAAAGGGGACCAGTGAGAAGGGATAGGACAGACAGCAGAAGGTAGTGTGGGGGGGGAATAAATATGAGCAAGACACAATAATATATATGTATGAAAATGTCAAAAGAAATCCACTATTTTGTAGGCTAAGGAGTTAATTTTTAGACCTCAAGGGTGGAGAGATACATACAAACATTCTAGGAGTGAGTGTTGATGATTCTAATTTTCTTTAAAATATTCCACCAAGGAAAAGGACTGTAAAAATGTGTACTTGAGAAAGATTTCTACAATAATGGAAGCAAGGGGAAGTGACAGCCCAAGCTTGGAAAGCTCCTTCAGGGATGAAGAGAGAAAAGCAGAATGGAGAAGTATGGGGGGGGGGCATAAAGAGCAGCATTGGAGGTTGATTGAGTATATAAGATGCAGGACAGGGAGCTGTGAAGAAAAAAATGCCTTGGTTGGCTGAGTGCTGAGGCTAGTGAAGGAGATGGGAAGTGTAAAAAAAGGTTTAAACCTTAAGGAGAGATGTCTATCTCAACTCAAAGGCAGTGGGAAATCCTCTTGGAAGTGTTCAGGAGGTAGTCAATAGTCTTAATCTACCCACATCTCAGATCCAGATTTAGATGCTGTTGACTAAACTGTGCCTCACAAACCACCAAATTCATATGCCAAAGTCCTAACCTTAGTGCCTCAGATTGAAACTGTCTGCAAAGATCATCTTTAGGGATGTAATTAAGGTAAAATAGGGTCACACTGATGGACCATAATTCAACTTTTTTAGTGTTCTTACAAAAAGAAAATAGGACACAGAGCTAGGAATTCCCATGTGGGAAGCACTGCCCTCAGACTAGGCCAAGTGGCCTTGGGATCATTATCTCAATTAACACCTTGATACTGGAATTCTCACTCCCAGAACTGTGAGAAACAAGCTTCCATTGCTCATATCTCTTTAATGCATGGTGGTTTGTGGCTATTCTCAGCAAATGAAGGTGGGAAATCATTGTAGATAAGGTGGAAATGGAAACTACAAGTATGCAAATACAGCCCAAGAAAGCAGCTATGAAGGAGGCAGGAAGGGACCAGGTGACTGGTGCAGAGGAGCCATGGGAATAATCAACATTGTCAGGGACAGCAGACAAGCCCAGTCAGAGTGAATGAAATATAATTAACATGACACAGGTCATTGCACTGAAAGAGATTTCTCTGAAATTATAGTGTTGAAATCCTTGTTCAGGTCTTGTTTGGGCAGCTGTATTGTTGGGATGTCATGGGAGAAACTTCCCTGCCATTTCTAGGAGACACACTTCCACCGCAGATTCCCTGGTCCTCTGGCTCTGACAATCATTATGCCCCCTCTTCCAAGATGGTTCCCTGAGCCTTGGATGCAGAAGTTGTGTTGTGGCTGTATCCACTGGGGCTGGGCACCCCTGATCATTTGTTCTCTGCATTTTCATCAGTTGTGGATTTCTGTAATTCTCCCCATCTATTATAAAGAGAAGTTTCTCATGTGAGGGATGAAGACCACACTTAAGGGTGCGCATATAAGCCCTTAGGATGCAGTTAAGAATTATGCTGGTTTAGTAAAGTGGCAGCAGTAGGCTCTCCTCTAAGATCCATGACTTAATTAGTCTAGGGTAGTTGGCTAGGTTCCCAGCACTGGGCATTATTTCCCTCTTGTTGAGAGGGTCTTATGTCCAATTAGACAGCTGTTGGTTACTACCAAAATGTGAGTGCCACTATTGCATCTTAAGGGATATCTTTGCATTGTAGTCATCGTTGTACTTCATGAGCATCACAGCTGTACAGGACTATTGACTGCTTCCCTCCCATGGAGGCTTGCATAGTACCTTCTAGTACAATGAAAGATAGTCCTTGGGGGGAAGGCTTCCTGGTCAGATCCAACTCAGATCCTCCAAATCCTGCATCCAATCTATTTTGATTTTTTTTTCTGGCTTTGGTACTGTTGTTTTCTATCTAAAAATGAGAATGAAAAAATATAATTTGTATTTAGATTAGGCATTTGCTTTGTGTATTGTGTTAGTCCCTTCAAGCTGATATATGTAATGTAGCTGAAAAACATCACCTCTACCTCATACTGTTCCAGGCACCAAAATGCACCATCAGTTTATTTCTGAGAAGCAATATAGCCACTAGATTCTGTAATGTGTCTCAAAGAAGCCTGGCACTGAACTATAGCTCCTTTAATTTTCCCAAAGAACAAGTACTATTCAGATCAACTTTGATGTTTGAGGTATTTCTGCTTCTTAGCCAAGAAAGGGAAAATGCAGTTGGATGCTGATAAAATAATTTTAAGTACCAACTATCTAGGTAAACAGAAATGCAATGTCACACAAATACACAGAGAACATGTGAAAAAAAAACATAATGATAGAAATTAGCTTGATGCCACAGCTCCATGCTTTGTTATGAAGCTCCAGTAATTTATGGCACAAGCCTTATATTAGATTTTTGGATTAGAAGAAACAAACTTGCAGTTCATTATATTATACTGTAATATAGGGCTTAATAAGAGCCTGATAAATCTTCAGTATTGCATTACAGTATGTTAATGATTATCATCATAGCTTTCCCAACATGGGCACCACAGTGTCATCACAGATTATAATTTAAGGGAAACATTAGCAATTCAGAGCCCATATACTACAGTTATTAAAGCAGTGAGTAGAAATCAGCTTTCTAGGTAATTTACCAGCTAATGACAATCGTTTCTGTACTGTGTCACAGACTCATATGAGAATAACTTTTTGTTTAAATAAGATCGATGCTCATAACATTCTTGTTCACCACAGCAACTCACCCGATACTGATGACTAATACTTCCTCTTAATAAATTAATTTATTGCCTGACAACACACACAAAAAAAATGTGGCATTTCATGTTTTTTTCACATCCCAGAGGTATTTAGCAAGTTTGTCAATTATAACAAAGAATCCAGATTGCTCTGGTAGTAAATAAAGTGATAGAGTGTGATTCGCAATTGGGTACCCTGTGTAAGTACTGCACGATTTATGACCCGCTCAGAGCACGGTGATACTGCTGTGTCTGATCGAGTGGCTTAGCAAAATAAAGACAGATGGCCTAGCAGTAAATAATTGCTTGATTGGAAGGCGAGGCTGCGGGACTGCTTCCTGCCTTCCATCCAGCTTGACTTCACCTGGGGATCAGCAACCGATTCATCTAAGCATTTGTGGCTTCAAGTTGATGGACCAAGGAAAGAGTTATAATTTAATAATGAATAAAGAAAAAAAAAGAGGCTGTAAAATGGAAGGGAAATATGACTGCCCTCTGGCTTTCTCTGCTCCTCCTTCTGCTGGCCTTAAGAGTCAAAGCAGATGGTGAATTATCGGTCCCTAAATGACATCTTTTAAAAAAAAGACACATTAGAACATGAGGCCATTTTGACAACTAAATGAATTTCAAAATGCAGTCTCTCTGATCGGTTACCCTGTGGTCAGTTTATGAAGCACTTAGGGAAAGTGGTAACCACTGTTCGAAGCAGTTTGGGTATCTGGGCTCAACTAGAATTGTTTTGGGGTATGCAGGAAGAAAGTTATTCAAACCCTACTCTAAGCTGACAACCTAAAGGTCATCTACTTCCACCATTATAGCCTTGGGATTCTCTCAAAATCTATCAAAGCGAAGGGCAGACAGATATCATGATCAGGTCACTGAAGAATGATAAAGAGCAAAGTTTTCAACCTGTGGGTCTTGACCCCCTTTCACAGGGGTTGACTAAGACCATTAGAAAACACAGAGATTTATATTACCATTCATAACAGTAGCAAAATTACAGTTATGAAGTAGCAACAAAAATGGTGTTGTGGTTGTGGATTACCACAACATGAGGAACTGTATTAAAGGGCCAGTGGCAGCATTAGGAAGGTTGAGAACCATTGGTAAAGGGTATGGGGGTACAGTCCTGTAATCCCAGCACTGATAAAGCTGAAGCAAGAAAATCAGGAGTTGAAAGCCAACTTAAGCTACACAGTGATCTTGAGGCTAGTGGAGGCCACATAAGACTCAAAGACAGTGGTGGCACAGGCTGATGTCAGAATTGGAAGCAGAAGACCTGTGTTACCAGCTATACGATCTTGGACAAATCACTTGAACTGTCCAAGTTTCCTTTATAACAAAACGAGGACTAAAACAGCTCTCCCTGCACACCAGCCTCCAAAGCATGTATAGACTCTGTAATTCCTGAATATTCAAAGTGTAGTTGTAGCTGAGCCCAGGAGCACAGGCCTGTAATCCCAGCACTAAGGGTGCAGAGGCAGAGATTCAAGACAGCCTCAGCTATATGAAGACTTCTAGGCTAGAGAAGAAGACTGACCCTATTTCAAAAAAAAAAAAAAAAAAAAAAAGGACAGTAGTGATATTTGGCTCTGGTATAGAATGATTAATCTTTAATGCCAACCTCATGGCTCCCCTGAATCACCCCCTCTTTGTGACTATGATTACTTTTGCAACTCAGCTGGCCAGCCTTCCTCTTAAACGTCTTGGCAAAGTCTACTCTCCCTTTCCGGTGCCAACCAAGGTGCGCAGTGCACCAGACATAGTCTAAACCCAGATCATCCGAGGGACACTTCTGTTTCACACTGCAATGTGAAAGCTGCAGTGTGGGGTCTTCATCTGTCTCCTGCAGAGTAAACGATGAAAAGTCATCTCTGATGAAGACTTGCAAGCCCACTGTGCAGCCGAGATGGCACCACCTGTGGCCCTGAGACCCAAGACAGCTAAGCAAGCTGATTTTAGCCTTCAGAACAGATCTGACCAGCCCGTCTGCACTACAAGGGAACGAATGAATTTGAAGCATAGGAACTGACTTTGGTCTGTCTCCTGGGCCTGGGGTTCTGCAGTTTGCTTGTCCTGGATGGGCTGTGGAACAAACTGCTAGAATCACTTGGGGTGTGCTCAGCCAGCTGCCTCCTTCATGAAAGAGGATTTAAACTATCTTTGTCCAAGCAGAGCACCATTAGTAGCTGAACACAGGGTGTGCTAGAGCCTGTCAGAGAAACAAAGTCGAGCCGCCCGCTCCTCTGGGCAGTCCTTACAGTTGCCTCCAAGTAATTCACAGCGAAGCTCCTGGAAGAAGTCTGGAAGAGAATGTCCCAGCTGGAACTCGGAGGCAGCCTCCCATACAACCCAGGTCTTTAGAGCCCTCACTGAAATGACATGTTCCAGAACCATCATTAGGGGTGTGGTCCTGCAAATGTTTTAGTTCATCTGACGAAGAGGCTGGCAGTTAATAGAAACAACTGTAAAGTAATCATAAGTAGCTGCAAGGTCTTCATGCTGGGAAACACAGAGACTGACAGCCAAGCTGACCTCTTTGTACTTGAGTCCTGGCCTTGCTCAATGATAGTCACGCAAATTATTTTACTTTTGTTAGCCGTGGTTTCTTCAGCTACAAAATGAAGAACATCGTAGTAACCATCTCTGAGCTGTTCATCAAGGAATAAAACACAGCACCCAGAGAGTGTGCAATAAATGGTGTTAAAACAACTCCCGGCCTTCTCAAGATAGCTAGTTTGCTTTGCCTGAGAAGACTCATTTCCAAAAGGAGCATAAATACCCTGCCTAATGAATACATTGCTGCTCTGTTCTTCCTGAAGCTCCAAGGCACACTGTTGTTTATTCTGCTTATGAAGCTCATAGGGTGGGAAAGGACAATGTTTTGATTTTCCATTCCGCAGGAGGTCTGAGACATGGCGTAAATGACTGAAGTCACAGGAAGCTGGCTGCTGAGCTCCTCTGGGTTGTGGCCCCCACTGTAATGTAAATTGCCCTCACCTTTGAATATCAGGGCAGGCACAGACCGGCCTGATCTCTAATATGATCAACCTCATTCCCAGCCTTCCTACGGCCGCTCCTCATGAGAACCTTTGATGCTTTGGGGAGATCAAACGGCTGATTTGACTCTAAATCTCATGCCACTGGCAGAAGATTAATTGCTAAGACCTGGAGAGGGGCCCGGTGGCTCTGTGTCGCTGGACAGATTTAGTTAAGGCAGAATTGTCCCTTCACAGATAGATAAGGCAATGGGTTCTGAGGGTTGACATTTACAGAAGCCCTGGCAGGGTTTTGTAACACTGAATCTGGGTTTTCTGCCCTCTCTCTCCCTTGGAGCAGGGCTTATTTCCCAAGGCTGACTTCTCAGCAGGCAATGAGATTTAGAAAATCTGACAGAAGTTTGAGAACATGCCTGTTAGTGCAGAATAACCTCCCACTTGCTGAGGTCAAGGAGAGATTATATATTGTATAATCTATGTTGAGAGATGGGGAGGGAGGGGACAGAGAGAGAGAGAGAGAAGAGGGAGGAGATCAGCAAGGAACTTACCAACACTATCAGAACCCAGAAAAGCTAAAAGGCAGCCAGATGCAACGTCAAAGCCTGGACAGTGGTCCTGAACCTTCTGGAGGAAGTTTTGCACAGTTTGACTCTTGGTGTAGACTCAAGTGTTTCCAGTGACTTTTCAAGCCATCTGGACTCCGAAATCCTCCCAGAAGCCTCGGCTTTGGCTCTTTCCTTTGGTCACTCAGTCTGTAATACTGTTTTTTGTCCTGCTTGTTCTCTTAAGAGGCACAATTAGTGCTGGGTATTTTGTTTTCTGCACTTTGTATTCAAAGATCAGAGAAGCTTATTCTAAGATCTGATTATATTTCCGTAATCCACCCCCATTCCTTTTGAGACAGAGTCTCACTGTAGCCTGGGCTGGCATTAAACTCACATGTGTAGCCAATTGGCCTTTCTGCCTTCACCTCCCCAGTGCTGGGATTACATGTGTACACCAGCATGCCCAGGTGTCTGTCTGTAATTCCTGCTCTTGGTTTTCTGTTTCCGTCCAGAGGCCTTGCTGTGCGGGATGCATGCCTCGCATGCACGCCCAGCATACTTTTGCAATATTGTTACTTCTGCTTGTTGAAAATCTTGCCTGGTAACTTGATGGATAAGTCATTGTTTAAGCAGTAACAGCATCTCACTAGGTCAGGTTTTCTGGATGGTGGTATAAAGGTGTAAATAAGTAGTAGTCTTCAGCTGGACGTGGTGGCACACACCTTTAATCCCGGCACTTGGGAAACAGAAGCTGGAGGATCTCTGTGGGTTCAAGGCCAGCATGGTCTACAAATCGTGTTCCAGGACAGCCAGAGCTGTCACACAGAGAAACCCTGTCTTAACCAAAAAAAAAAAAAACAAACAAACAAACAAAAAAAGCAGCTCTTCTTGCTCTCACAAATCAAAGCCCCGTGACATCATGTACGGAGCTGTTTTTCTGAACAGCTGTTACTACTTTCTGAATACAATTTACTGAAAACATTACTCTTAATAGTGACTGGAGAAAGAAAATCATACCATTGCATAGCCATCTTATTGCATAATTCTATGAAATGCTAGACGTATTTATGAGATTGCCCTGGAAACTTTGCTCCCCTGAGTGAAACCGCTGTCCGTGTCTACTCTCTTCAGATGAGCTGGAGAAACTGGAGCAGGAGAGACTGGCTCTGGAGGCGGCAATCAAAGACAATGAGCGTGAGGAGGGGAAGGGAGGCATACGAGGCTTGTTTCAGAAAGCAGGCAAGCTGAACATTACCAAGCCAGCCCCGAAAAAAGGTAAGCACTTGTCCATCCTAGGAGCAAGACTTCAAGATGAGCACAGAGCTGAACATCACAAAGAGGTCAGAAGAAACATTTAAGACACTGAGTATGGGCAGGCACCGAAATCATGATGCACTCTACGGCACCCTTCTCTCTCTCTCTCTCTCTCTATATATATATATAGTTGGACTGGGAGTTACCTAGTGTTTATGTAGACTGAGTGCCTCAAAATAGAAATGTCTGCTGAGATGGAGGAATAGAAAATTAAGAACCGGGCTGGAGAGATGGCTCAGAGGTTAAGAGCACTGACTGTTCTTCCAGAGGTCCTGAGTTCAATTCCCAGCAACCACATGGTGGCTCACAACCATTTGTAATGAGATCTGGTGCCCTCTTCTGTATACATAATAAATAAATAAATCTTTAAAAAAAAAAAGAAAGAAAATTAAGAACCAATAATACCCATCAATTTTATCGATACAATCCTTACCTTGCAGACATGTCAGGGGCATACAGTTGGCTGATGCACTAGGCAAATGGGATAGAGCTAGAAACCTGTTTCCGGAAAGGCATCCTTATAACTGACCAGAATGAGAGAGCGGGTGCCTCATTGACACTAACTACTTCCTGTAGTTTTGGTCTAGTGGTAAACTTATCTCTGCATGTCTGGAAGACATCCCGGGGACAGAGGATCAAACATGAGAGAATTTGTTTAAAGTTATAGAAATGGGAGATTTTTAAAAAATTTATTTACTTTTGAAAATTGCCGCCTTTTCCTAAACAAGTCTAAGTTTGAATTTAATGAGGTCCACAGTGGCCTCTGCTGGTAGAAAATCAGAATACAGAGAACCCCTGAGACTGTCACACACTGGTGTGAGACTAGAAACTGGTTCATTGTTAGTCCAGTGGCAGGATCCAAACGGAAGCTTTGCCAGCTCCTGGTCTAGGTTGACAGCCAGCGCTGAAAAGACCACTCCCTAACTGTAAATAGTTCAACGCTGTTGGCTTGTTCTAGTGTGTGTAGCCTAAGGTAGAAAATGTACCTGGAATATGAGAATGATGGGCAACACAATTTGTATCCTGCAGGCTATAGGAAGCTTAATATTTCCAACCAAGTTTTTTCAATGATTAATTTTTAATTTATGTGTATGTACAAATTCCAAGAGGACACCAGATGCCCTAGAGCTGGGGTTAGTATACAAGCTACTTGACATGGATGGGTACATAGCTGCTGGGAACCGAACTTTCATCCTTTGGAAGAGCAGCAAGCACTCCTAACTTCTGAGCCATCTCTCCAGCCCCTTCCCATGCACTTAGAAATATCATTTCCCTCCCATCGTGGTGGCGCACACCTTTAATCCCAGCACTTGGGAGGCAGAGGCAAGCAGATCCCTGTGAGTTCGAGTACAGCCTGGTCTACAGAGTGAGTTCCAGGATATCCAGAGCTATGTAAAGAGACCCTGTCTCAATACATATATACATATGTACATAGATACATACATACATACATACATACATACTTTCCCATGAGAATTATATGTTTGAATCTGAAGTTGGAATTGATATAAAATCAGTAACAAGGGGCCCGTGAAATGACGCAGCAGGATAAAGTGCTTACCACCAGGCCTGATGACCTGAGTTTGTCCCTGGAACCCATAGGGTGAAAGGAGAATACTGATTCCCCCAAGTTGTCATCTGACCTCCATGTGCATGCCACGGCACACATGTGCCCACACGTGCACATGTGCAAACTAAATAAATGTTTAAATTTTTTAATTAGCAATAAGACTTGAAAAAAATTTTCCCTTTCCATTGTTGGCTTATTTGTAATATCAGTCTCTATGAAGTGGCATGGCCTGAGAAAACTGCAAAAAGTTCAGAGCCAAAGCTCAGCCCTTTCCTCCTTCTAACCGGGAGGGGGAAGCCTCGGCCCGCGTCGTGCCCGTAAGCAAGGCTCGTTCATTCTGGAAGTCTACTTCTCCGTCTCAGCTCTTGTTTTAGTAAAAAGGTACTTTTCCCAATGTCAGCCTGCCGTGGTGTTCAGAAAAACAAAACCACAATGCTGTGTACTTTTAATACCTAGGAGTTCAAACACTGCTCTACAGGGAGCCTACAGCACCCCGGGCTCCAGGTGGCGACAACTCTTTTGAGCTCTAGATCAAGCCCAAACCTGCAGGCTCTCCTAATGATTCTTCCAGATCCTTTGATTTGCATGGACGGAAGGGCAGAGTTTGGTCCATTCTACAAATAAATTTACTTTCTCTCTCGGCAGTCCTAAGGATATAAAAACAATATGTGATCGTTGCTTTAGAGCTGACAGGCCCAGAACATGGCAACAGAGGAAACAGAATAAAGCATCTTCAGAACCCTCTAGATCAGAGAGGGAGCTCTGAAGAGGCTGTCAGCGTGGCTCTAAGCACTGCCCCAACACTACCTCTTTGCATTAGAGCAAAAAAGTACAGAGTCTCAAAGGCAAGGAAATTAGAAATAATATAGATAGTGTGCCAAAGAAATCCCAGCGACAAGGGCTTCCATAGGAAGCAGGCCTGCTTCCCCAGACACGCCTCCACTGTACCCATGTCAGAGTCAAAAACTATTAAACATGGGGCTGGAGAGATGACTCGGTGGCTATAAGCACTGGCTGCTCTTCCAGAGGACCCAAATCCAGTTCCTAGCACCCACATGTCAGCTAACAACTGTAAACTCCAGTTCCAGGGGATGTGACATCCTCTGCTCAATTCCGAGGGCACAGCATGTACACATGGTACACAGACATACACACATGTAAAACACCCATACACGTAAAAATAAATAGATCTGGGCCTGGAAAGATGGCTCAGCAGTTAAGAGCAATTACGGCTCTTCCAGAGGACCTGAGTTCAAGTCCCAGCACACACACACACACACATTCCATGGCTCACAACCTGTAATCTCAGCTCTGAGGAGTCAATACCTCTGACCTATGTGGCACCTGCACTCACATGCACATAGTGCACATAGTGTACATGTTTACCCACAGACACACACATACACACACACACACACACACACACACACACACACACACACACACAAATAAAATAATACAAATAATTTTAAACCAAGTCATAGTTTAGAGAAATATTACTCACGTCTACGTATTATATATGCATCTATCCTTAATTAAAACTCAAAGCAGTTTTTAATGTCTACATGTCCTAGATTTTTTTTCATGTCATTCACAAAAATTCATACAAGTCAGGAGCTTTTGCTTTAGCTTCATTCACAGAACTCTTGAAAAAGAAACAGATATGATCTGGGATTACAGAGATCTGCAAACCAGACCTTTGTGGAGCTCAGGACAACATTGTGCTCAAATGAGTGAACTCTCCAACGAAAGGATGGTTATTTTTAATGTGTGTGTAAATGTGTGTGTGTGTGTATGGAGGTGCACATTGCACGTGTGTATGGAGGTTAGAGGTCAGCCTTAGGCACCATCCCCAGGAAAGTCATCCATCCACTTGGAGGCAGGAATTCTCCAAGCGAGGCAGGCTGGTTGGCCAATGAGACCCCAGAATTCACCTCTCTCTGCCTCCCCAGGGTTGCGGTCACACACACACACACACACACACACACACACACACACACACACGCCACCACTCATGTCGTGTTTTCACGGGTTCTTTGAAGCCAGCACTTTGGCACCTAAGTGACCTTCCCGTTCCCCTACTCCTTATCTCCAGAAAATTCAATCACCACATGTTCTGATTGAAAGTAAACCTGAAAACATTTGTTCTGTTCTAAAATTTCAGAAGGTTGGGTACAATACTATTGAGTATTGTCACAGGCTGCATTCGTAATTGGAGCCTAACATCCCACATCCAGGCTATAACATCCCACAGGAAAGCTGTTTGTGCCGCCTCTTCTTCTAAAAAGAACGTTTTTATTAACACATACAGAATTAGGTTTCGTTATAGCGTTTTTTCAAACAGACGTTGTTGTTTGTACTGTTTCTCTCCCACTCTGTCCCCTCCCCTCCTGGACCCTCTCCTTCCCCATAGCTTTCTTCCCACATGCCTGTCACATGTGGCACTGTTCCCCCCTCCAAACCACCCCCATAGACACACATTGCTTATCCTTTCATGGTCTCCTGACCAAACACAAGACAGAACAAAGATCACCTTGAAGGAGGAAAGATTTCCAACGGCTCGGCTCGATTTCAGAGTTTTAGCCCATCAGAGTAGAGACGAAGGCCACTGTGGCTTCATCTATGGCAGCAGACGCTCAAGGCTGATGCTAGTCACATCAGGGCACACCAGAAAGCATACAGGCCCCACAGTAGGAGCCAGGCTGTAACCTTCTACAGCCCGCCCCCCACTGAACTACTTTCCCCAACTGTGCTGAGCCCCCGTAAAAGCTCCTCAACCTAAATAGCACCATCAGCTGAGGTGGGGGCAATAACTCAAAATATAAGCTTGCGGAGTATCTTTGAAGTTTAAGCCACCACACATCTAAATTATAATTCCATTGTGAGAATAAAAGAGATCTAAAGATAACACACTGCTTTATAGCAAGAACTGTAGGTGGAACTAAGTGCAATTCTTTCCTTAGCTAAGCTAAACCATGGAGTTTGACTTTGTAGAACGGAGTTCAGAATTTATCCATTACACCATGAATGTTGTTCCTCAGTAGGCTTATTGGAAAGTCACCTTGTTTCTGTCCTCAAAAGACAAACAGATGTATCACTGTGTCCTCCGTTTCAGAGGGCAACATCAACACCATCCAGTCAATGCACGTCGGGGAGCTCAACCAGAAGCTGGTGGAAGCCAGTGCTCAGTTTAAAAAGAAACAAGGAAAAGGCACGATTGATGTTTGGTGGTTATTTGATGATGGAGGTAAGTTGTCCAAAATGTTCACTGGGGAGCAGAACAAAATGGCTGCGTATGAAAAGGGGTTGGTTCAGCCCCATTTCTGAGTTCCTGAAGGCCATAAATCATTTAATAACTATGATAATGAGAATGAATAAAATAATGCTCTCATTTTTTTTTTCCTCTCAATTTCCTTCATCCTTTCTGTTGTAATTTATACTCTTTATTCCAGGGTTAACACTTCTTATCCCATATATCTTGACTCTCAGAAAAAAATGGAAAGACTGTAAGTTAAGAATCTACGTTGGAGGAAAGATCAACCGTATTGAAGAGGAAAAAATTTCGTGAGTAATTTGAGGCTCGCCTTTCTGGTCATTCTGAGGATGGGCTGCTCCACTGCTTTACTTTTCAGTGCTTTGAGTTAGCTGGGTGTGGTGGCACATGCCTTAATTCTCAGCACTGGGGAGAGGCAGAGGCAGGCAGCTCTTTCTGAGTTTGAGCTGGGCCTGCTCTACATAGCAAATTCAAGGCCAACCTGGACTACATGTCGAGTTCCTGGACAGCCAGGGCTACATAATGAGACCCTGTCTCAAAAGAGACTTCTAATTAAAGTGAATTGCATCATGTATCTTTGTAGATTTTTCATTAATGTACCTACTTGGAGCTGATGTGTAGATGTGAGAATAACAAATATCCAGGAGCTTGGTGCACTCGTAGGTGTCATGGGAAACTTGGGGAGACACCATAAGCAGCTCTCGGTCCTGCATGGCAGGCTAAAGTCCTGAGCTCTGTACTTTCCAGAAACTGTGGAATAATGACAGAACTCTCATTCCATCCATTTTCATGTTTTCTTTTCCCTCTCAGGTGAACGGAATTATGGTAAACACACACATATACTCACACTTATAATGAGGATATAAGTATATCTATATATTTACTTTCAATGACTATATTACAATGCTCATACAATAATATCACGTTTATTGATTGCTCTTAAGAGGTAGATGGACAGATATATAGAAAGAAACAAAGAGAATAACAAGCCAAATTGGACAAAATTTAAGCCAATGATAAGCCTAGGACTTTTTGAACCACTCTACAAGATTTCTGTAACTTTAAGTTGAAATGACCAGTTTCCAGGGGTGGAACAACGTGTAGCCATACACTATAACTACTAGTTTACCAGCAACTTTATGAAAACTTCCCACAATAAGAGTTAGGGTGCTCCGTCTGATGACAAGGAGGACTTGACATTCTCTCTCATGAAGATGAATGCAGAGTTCTCTTTGCTCTTTCTGTTCTCTGGATCTCCCAGGCTTTCTTTGTTTTTATTTCTTGGATTTTATTTCTATGACAAGATGTCTCCGAGTGTGTCACACTGGGCTCTAAGTCATAGTCCTCCTACCTCAGTGCCCTGAGTGAGCAGGTGTGAGTCACCTCAATCGACTATGAGGCTTGCTTTAGGCCCTCGGTGGAGCAGCTTTGTCCATACTTAACGTCTCCAACAAATACGTTAACGAAACTCAAAACTGAAAAGTCTCCATCTGAAAGCTATACTGATTGCTTTTGATGCCTTAATTCAAACACAAAGACACTTTTGATAGAAAGTAATTACATAGGCACTAACGATGTGGTTTTCTCCCTCTCTCTCTCTCTCTTTCAGAATGGCTTCTCTTCTCAGCAAATTTAGGATAAAATTTGCAGACATCCATATAATTGGAGACATCAACATCAAGCCAAACAAAGAGAGGTGTGAATTGTTTAACAAGCCCCTCTCCCAGCCCCTGCTCTGGTCTCACTCTTTTTTTGTGTTGCTTAACCAAGAGTTGAAAATGTAATGCATTTACTGCAATGTCTTCTAGACGGATATTAAAGAAATGCTTTTCAATCGCTATGACACAGAGCCACCAAAACCGTTTTAATAGAGAGGAGAGGGTTATGGTAAGAAACCCGAGGAAAGGACCCCCATCCCAGGGCTAATTTAGGTTCCAGGCACTAAAGGGCTCAATGCTAATGGCCTGTGAACTTTTGCAGGAGCCTCTAAAACTATCTGAGACCTAGAGGGTGGTTGAAGTCTCACTACCAGAAACTAGAGAGTAACAAAGTGGGAATAATCATTGAAATGCCTTCAACACAGGGCAGCATTTTAACCCTGTTGAATTTCTCAACTCCATTATTATATCAGCCGTTAACAAAATGCCGTAGGCTGGACAGTTTGGCCAAGTGACACTTGTTTCTCAGTTCTAGAGGCTGAGCAATCCAAGATCAAGATGATTTTGGGTGTGTATCTGTTGAGGATTCTTTTTCTAGCCCGAAGCTGGTCACTTCTATGTCCTCGTAGGATGGAGAAAGAGTTCTGATATCTCCTCCTCTTCTACTAGGGTACAAATCCCTCATGGGGTCACCATCCTTAGGACTCTATCTAAAGCCAAGTTCCCCCTAGAAGCCCCACCTCTAAACTTCACCACATTGGGGTTTTAGGCTTCACAGTGTGAACTATAGTAGATAACAATCCTTTGGTTTCATAGCAACAGCCTCTGAGAACTATTGGTATCGCAGGTTATATCTTCACAGGATATCCCAAAGATGCAAGGATACTGCCTGGAATCATGGTCAATTATAAATTAAATGAACTGCTTAGACTTGTAATTTAGCTATGACAAGAAGTTTTCAGTTGTTTATAGTAAGTTATATTGACTGTTCCTTGTGGATACAATATGATGCATTTGGCTTAGAATAGACTGGAGCCCACAAAGAAAATCCCCTAATGGGACATGAAGGCCTCTAAGTGCCTTGGGTCCTACAGCCCTGTTGGATCTTCATTGACCACTGTTTCTGCTTCCTCTGGCAATTCTTGATAAGCCATAGTTCTACAATCTCCAAATCTTCTCACCTCTTCCCTTCTTGTAATAGTGTTTCCTCTGTGAGCTTGATAAGTATCTAAAAATATTAAGACTTTAGATGCACTTTCTATTGGCCAGATAAACTTGAACTTTATATTGTTTAGGGTGTCTGTGAGCTTGCTAGGGCTATGTGTGGGTCAGACAGAACACTTTGCAGAGTACCTTAACTGTGATAAGAAAGCAGAAACTGACAGGGCTAAGCAGATATGCTCTATAATATTTCCTTGTATCATACATACCTCAATGCCTGACATTCTTAGGCTTCTGTGGTTACAAACACCTAAGTAAAACCACGTATTTATCATTCCCTTTGGCAAGTGGAAATAACGCTCTGATCAGAAGTGGATGGTCATGCAGTCTCTTGTCATCTGAAGAGTTGTAGCTCACTGAGTCAGTGCCTCCATGGCATTTGCAGTCATGTGACCCAAGAGGCTCATTCTGTGGCTCCAGCTGGTAGAGATGGATCCTTCATAACAGAACAAGCCAAACAATTTTTTTGCATGAATCCCTCAGTGACAGGGTTTAGATATCATCATATGTCAAGGTCAAGCCACTGTCCATTGTCTGAAGGAGTGGTAACCACTGTATCTCTTCAAGTCCTTGCTCAATGTTGAACAAAAATTAGTCCCCCGATTGTTGCAGTGCCAGAATTTGTCTTCAGTACTTATCTTCGTAAATAAGCAATTATTTCTCTGCTCCCTTGTCTTTTTTCCCCTCAACCTGGTTTTCTCTACTCAAGGTTTGTTTCTTTCTGTATCACCCAGCCTAGCTTCCGTTCAGCTGCTGTGACCACCACCCTGTGTTCTTACCCTTTCTGTTCTGTCACTGAATGTGAGATCTGTTACCTTTATTAACTGTCCTCTCCATCCTGGGAGAACCTGCTTGTCATAGTCCAGACAAACTTTGTCCTATTACACTGACCTTTGCCCCATACTGTCCTCTTCTCAGGGCGTTTTCATTTTTTGTCCTTGTGTCTAAATTTTATTGCCGACGTCATTGGTATTCCTCCCACAATGTCATTATCGTCCTGCAAAGAGAATTACTTCCCTTCCTTGAGAAGCCAATAAATTAGGTTTCAAAGTTTTGCAGAGTTTCTCTCTGCTGTATCAAGGTTGCAAAGAAGATACAGAGGGAACACATCCTTCCTTCCTAAGGTTAAAGAACTCTGGTGGCTAATGTACACTGCCTTGAGAAAAAGAGGCCATCTGCCAGAAAGAGTGCTCAGAGAAGCCTTCTCCTCTCTTTCCCTTCTACCACACTTCGCCCATATTGAGGTGAAAAATGCCATGTGCCCTGCTGGTAACTCGTGTCCCAGGATTTGAAAGTAGCCCTAGTTTGCAACAGAAAGCAGTCATTTGGTCCATGGCACCTGTGGCCTCTGGCAGCAGGTCAGGCATTTTGGTGTTAACTCTGGGTAGTACAATCCAACAGAGAAAGCTCTTGTAGATGGATGTAGCCCCAGGCCATCGAGCTAAACCATCAAGAGAATACTGTCCCAATTTCAGTGCCCATGGTGGCCTTCTTGGCTGGGCAGTCTTCACTACCATTAACAACTGTCCCCAGATCACTCTTTTTGTCTAGCTCACCTGGTGTTATACAAAGTGGATAACAGTTTGTCAGTGATTTGCTTGGGGAAGGCTCATGTTAAATTATCTTTCAATCCCCTTTAGTAAATCCTGCAGGCACTGTGAAATGTTGGTCAGCCATGTCGGAGGCATTTTGTCATAGAAACCTTATCTCTAAGTGTGGGAGGGCCAAGGGTGAGGACAACACAAAAGCCAACTAAATGAGAAAATAATTGAGCCTAGAGAAACGTAGGACACATTGTGGTTAGAATCCGTTTTTATTCTACAAACTGAATTAAAAGTCATGGGCCAAAGACAGCAATCTTTATATGGAAATCAAGGAAAAAATGGAAGTTATTAACTAGATAATTTAGCTTAAAGATGCTAGATGCTAGAGTAGTCCAAAAAACAACTCCAATAGATTACTTTGAAAGAGGAAATCTTATGTAGACCAAGGATAAAATTTTGAATGATTATCATTTTTCCTCCTTCCCTTTCCTCTCTCAGGGAGAAAGTTTTGTGCAGTTAAAATCATGTTGAACTTCGGTATGAAGAAAATGATGGAGAAGACAGGACAGTTATTAGTTAATTAAAAAAACTGAATTAATCCTCATTTATATTTAACAGCAGATGTTACTTGGCTGAGAGTCAATTAAAAGATACTTTAAAGAAAAATCATTTGGGGCATCGAGAGATGGCTCAGCATTAAGAGCACTGGCCACGGTCCAATTCTTAGGACCTATATGCTGGCTAATAACCATCTATAACTCCAGTTCCAGGAGACCCAATGTCCTGCTCTGGTCTCCCTCATCATTCCTTAGCATGTTTCAGTGCAAGTGAAAGAAAACCTCAGAGTGACTTAGATGACAGAAATTATTGTCACAATTAAGTACAAGCGTAGGCTGGCTTTCAGCTAAATGACCTAGAAAATAAACTTTATGACAAAGGCCTGCTTCTCTTTCATTCTTCCTAGTCTCCCTTCTTGTAGAAAGCCATCAATGAAAGTTACATATTTTAGCTTATAAAAGAAAGGTGACTGACAATAGCAACTAGGACTCCATACTTGTGCGTTCAGTAGGAGAGAAAGTGTCTCTCCCTAGTCATTGAAGTCAGGTTCTTATGCTCCATTGAGGATTCATTGTCCCCCTAAACCACTGGGCCATTCATGGTAGGCACCACAATACTGGGTGTATATTGGTTCAAAACTACCTGGGGTTTGCTCAGTCCTTGCAGAAAGCATAGAAATATGCTAGAATTGGTTGATGTTGTAGATGGAACAGTTCTCACCCTGGATACTGTGGAAATAACTACCAATTTCCACTCCACTTCTGTTTCTAGGGAAATCATTCTTACGCTGTGTTTTCTAGCCAGGCTCTGGATGAGGTGCAGAGAAACCCAAACTGCACTGAAATGAGAACGTGTAGACTTTAAACACAGCTTTCCATCCAGAAACCAAGTTTGGGGCTGGATGCTACCTCGCTTTCCCAAGGAAGAGAACCTACACCATCACTCTGGCTCTCACGGGGCTCCCAGGGGCCACTGTCACCCCCTTCTATAGGCCAGATTAGCTACAGGAGGAAAACGGAAGCCCTGGAGCAATTGGCCAGGTTCTGAGGCCAGACCCTGCATCTTACTGTCACCACAGCTCTCTCGGGGATGACACTGTTGGAAGTAATGGCAAATGAACATATTGTTGAAAGAATAATAGGGGCACATCAGTTCTCTTGCTTACCCGTCGGCTCCCCACTCTCTATGTGAGTCAGCACAATAGGAGTCTGCTGCATTCAGTACCTCTTCAGTCCTTTACAGAGGTTTACTGGCAGAGACAGTTTTACTCCTTTGTAATCTCTGCACTCTTATCTGCAAATCCTAAATCAGGCCAGCTGATGAGATAATTAAATTCACCACTTCGTATTTTAATTTCTTAACCCAAAGCGTATGGATTCTAATTATCATTCATCCCAAAGTTACTAAATTGTAAGTAAGCTAAATTATATAAAAACCAAAGAAAATTATTCATAGTTGAGGGCTTCTTAAGCAGAGCTCTGAAGACAACTCCCTCCATAAATTATAAGCTTCACTTTGTGCCATGGTTTGAAGAATAAATCTTAGGAGATTATCATGTACGACAAGAATGAGATTCTTTTTGCAATTTTTTTTTTTTTTTTTTTTTTGGTTTTTTGAGACAGGGTTTCTCTGTGTAGCTTTGCGCCTTTCCTGGAGCTCACTTGGTAGCCCAGGCTGGCCTCGAACTCACAGAGATCCGCCTGGCTCTGCCTCCCGAGTGCTGGGATTAAAGGCGTGCGCCACCACCGCCCGGCTCTTTTTGCAATTTTTAAATGTTCCATAGCTCTCAGACACTGCCTCTCGCTTTCTCCTCAATGATTTATTTTTAGATGCCCTAAGATGGTCTCAGATTTTTAGGCATTAAATGTTATTGATTTTTGTCCTCTCGCTTAACACAAACATGAATAATAGTCATTTGGAAATCTCAGACAGCAACATCCAACACCAGGACAAGGACACCATTATTTTCCGCAGACATTTTGCAGTAGCACTGTTAAGCCTGTGAGAGCCCGGGCTGTTTTCCTGTCTGCCCAAAGCCCCCTGGCAGAAGTGGGCATTGTTAGTTGACTGCAGGTGAGGAGGTCAATGAATGGAGGTCATCTCCCAACTACAGTAACTGATAGATGTCTCCATTGATCTGCCTTACAAGCACATGGATACTCAGATGTGGGTATCACTGTCTATAGTGTAAGTGGGTCTTTAACTACATTATGCAGACAACATATCTGTGGAATAATTACTATCTACGTGTTCATGAATTAATAACATTGGTGATCCTTGCAAACTAACCAGGTCTCAAACACACCGACTGCTTGCTCTGACTGAGGAGGGAGTACTAGGCCCATGGTTTCTCTCACAGTACATTCCCTGCAAAGATGACTCTTAAAAGATTTGCATACCATTCAGCTCTGATTCTTTGCATCTGTCAAATAATAAGTCCATTTCCCACTGTGAGGCCTCTTTTACAATTCAATTTCAGCTGGAAAGTCTTTGAAGAGATGATTGAACCTTATAGGCTCCATGAAAGCCACAAAGATTTGACCACTGCTGAGAAATTAAAAAGAGAAAGTCCATGGAAAATTACAGATGCAGAACTGGAAGCCGTCAAGGAAAAGGTGAGGACTTGTCTTCCTTCGTTTTCATTTTACTGTCTAATTAGATGAAAGAGGAAACAGTGGTTGATTTCGAGAAATGTTACATCAGGTCAAGCTGCCTTCCCTCAGCAACCCAGGCACCTGCATTGTCAGGGGCTTTTCAAGCATATTACTAGATATAATCATTTAAAAAACATTTTCTTTTTTTTTTCTAGAAAGTAACCCGTTTTTAAGTTAACAAAACAAGTTATTGGTCCATATTGTGAGGTCTCCTTTGAAATGTATTTTTATTAATCTAAAATAACTTAAGTCATTAGGCATAGAATGTGGATAAAGGTAAATTGACCAACAATTTAAACAATAACAAAGACCTTTAACCTGATAAACACAGCTCTGAAAAACAGACACAAATATCTAAAGAAATGTATGATGTATTATTTGCAATAATGAATACAGATGTTGTGCCTGGGCTAACAAGATATAGCTCATCAGGTAGCCTGAGTTCAGTCCCCAGATCCCATTGTGGAGGCAAAAAACAGATTCATAAAAAGCTGTCCTCTGATGTCTACAAGCACACTACAGCTCTCACACATACACCATACACACACAGGAATAATAAAATAACTCTGTGTGTGCGTGTGCATGTGTGTGCATGAGTGAGTGCCTGTGTGTGTGTGTGTGTGTGTGTGTGTGTGTGTGTGTGTGTGTTGCACAAAGTGAGATGGATGTAAAATGATGACCTTTCCTAAATAGCACAACGGCCGGTAATTGCAGAACTCTGGAGGCTGAGGCAGGAGGATCACAAACCCCGGGCCAGCCTGAGAAGAACACAGAACAACCAGAAGTTTCTCTCTGGCCTGAGCTTAAATTGAAGTGTTAGGTAATAATGAAGATGAAAAGAACAGGGATGAAGATTTAAGCACAAAACTCAACATGTTCATTGGACATTAAAGGACAAGGACCACAGAGCTTATGGAGAAAGAAAATATTAAACCCTTCCAGCATTAGTGAAAACAACACTGAAATACAACAGTAAACTGCGTGTGATTAAGTACCCAGTTTTAACAGAGACATAGCATGTAACTAAGCAAGTCAGACGTATGAACCTGGTTCTGAACCAGTGAAATGCAGAAATAGGCATTAGTCCTATCACTGTAGAATCATTTTCCAATGAGTTTACTGGTGGCTTTTTACTTGAAAGCAGAGCAATGCTGATATTGCCAGAGAGCTTGAAGAAAACAGAATAGAACAGAACCTACCTTCTTAGGCTGTCAAAGAGACAGCAAGATTCAGCTGGTTTTCTTCAGAGGAAAGCTTGTGTCCAAACACTCTGTTCTCGTCTTTTTTGGTTTTGCCATATGAGTTGCCCTACACCCCTAGAATCTAGTAAGCCACCACGTCACGGTGACAATCGAGACTCACGCTACAGTTCTACAATTTCCCATGAAGCTTTACAACACTAAATCTTCACTTTTTAAGTAGACTCTATTTTTTTTAATAATGACTTTTAAAAATCCTATCTTCTGCATATTCATGACTCGAGGTAAGAAGATAACTTCTCATTCATAACTCTGGTAGACCTGCACTGAACTCAGTTTAAATACTATCCACAGAGTTACCGCCAAGTTCGCCTGAACGAGCTCTTACAGGAACATTCGAGAGCCGCCAACCTCATTGTACTGTAAGTGTACGGGGCACCTGTGACTGGTAGGAAGGAGGGAAAGGCTGAGTGGGCTGATCAGACTAAAGGCCCAGGACTCTTCCGTAGGAAAAATTTTTCAAAGATAAGTTGGAGCATGTGGGAGTTTAGGCAATGAAGGATGATGAATGTCACCCTAGGACAGGAATGACTGAATCCTGTGAACTGCAGCAGGACCTGCTTGGACTTTCTAGTGGTTCTACAACACTCATGGGTCCAGAAGCTTGTGTCCATGTTGGACTGAAGCTGCCCCTATAGTCCTGCCCATATGGGCCAGGCCCAAGGAGTCTGGAACTCTGAAATTCCCTCCCAATAGCCCAACTGGGCCACAGGGCTCACCAACCTGGGTGTTCCTGAGCTGTGTGTGTCCATGGTTGGTTTCCTGGGTGGGTACTTCTGAGCTATGTGTGTCCATGGCTGACTCACAGGGTTCTGTGCAGTGTGGGAACGGGTCACCAAAGACAAAAAGTCACGAGCTTTTACATTTTCATTCTTTATCCCATGGCCCTACCAGTGTTAGGAGTATACCTCCTGAAAATATTACTCATGTAATGAAGATTGGTGCTAAAAATGGGGAAATGTCCAACTGTTTTATTTTTATCCCATGAATTGACCTATGTATGAAAATATATGTATCTTCAAGTACGGTGTGGCCTGGAAGACTGCCACTTCTAATGTACCCCCTCCCCTAAAAAAAGTCCCAGGAGATATTGGAAGGAAGGGTAACTTCCCCCGTAAGGCAAATATTAGTTTATTAAATTCTCTGTTTAAAGTTACAATTTTATTTTGTCTGTACAATGACTAAGCCATTTTTCTAATGTATACATGTTTGCATCATCTTAAGAACACATCAATTTAATTTCTCTATTTAAAATAGTTGCAGTACTATTGTTTGAGGGGGACATGATACACATTTCAGGCTACTAGTTATTACTAATTCAGAAGTGCAGACAAGGTCCCTTCCCACCGTAATTTTTCTGTTTTTAATTTTTCTTCCATGTCATCAGGAGCCTTCCAGTGGCAAGAAAAGGATCTATCTCGGATTTGCTGTACATGGCGTGGTTAGACATTCTGACCAGGAACCTCCCTCCTGTGTTGCTTGTTAGAGGAAATCACAAAAACGTCCTGACATTTTACTCTTAAAGTGGGAAAGATAAGAAATGTTGTAACTTGATGTCTGAATATGAAAACCATCTGGTACTTTGTGTTGTAAAATCTCATCTATGAATAATATACAAATCTCCGGAGACTAGTCTACCTGATTCTACATAAATTTTGTCTTTAAAAAAAGAATTATTATTAATGAGAGGTTTTTCCCATTCGTTTAAGGAGCATCAAAGGCCATGCCACTCTTAGAGAAACACTTTGTCGGAGTTGCTGATAAACAAGAAATGAATAAAGCCTGGCTGGCATGCTAATCTGGATGTGAGCTCCAGGCAAACCTAATCTCTTGTTTCTGTGGAGTCTGCTGCATGGCCCTGGTGCAGACCTCAGTCCCACAGCAGGCCCTCCATAAGCGCTTATTGACAGGCTGGTATGGTGACAGCAGGTGCCAATCACAGGAAAAGACCTGCTGGGTCAGCGGCCTGACACTGCTTGGCCTCCTGAGAGGCTTATAGAGATTTAAAAATCAATAACTGAAAACTTTACGAAGGGCTAGAGTCTACAGAATGTTCAAAGCAGTTACTTAAATAAGGTTTATTTAATGCGGCAGATAATATGCTTACAAGTGATCTCTGATAACACATAGCATTTGCTGCTCGCTGAAGGTATGTTAGGGAGGTGAGCGAGAGAGACATGCTCCACTTAAATGAAATACAGTCGATTCTTAACATATGAATATCAATTGTCTTCCCTGCTAAATATTTTTAAATTTCTATCTTAGAACTACTTTGCCTATTTTTTCTCTAATTAAATGGTTTGCATAGATGAAATCAAAATAGAGGTCTCACTGAAAAATCATCTCATAAACTTTCAATCCACTATTAAAAATACATCCAGATCCTACATTTATTTACTTTCTGTACTCCTTATATGGACTTTAGAGAATAACTAAGATATGAATGGAGAAACTTGTAAAATTTAAGAATACGGGTGCTGATTTTTCTTCTTGATAGTGTGTCTATAATATTTAATCACAGGGAAAAAACCCAAAAATTGTTTATCTGATAAATGGCTTGTTTTTTTGTTTTTGTTTTTTTGTTTTGTTTTTTTTTTCTTGGCATATTTTGACTATTTGGGGGAAACATGTAGGGGAAAATCGATCTGAAATAAAATCACTAAAATGTGTTTGCTTTGACAAAGTGTGTGTTTTGCTTTTCTGTCATTGAAATCAACAATCAATGGTACATGGATGTGAGCTTGAATATGTATCCCGTGGCCGCACCTGCAGCTTATTTAAAGCCGGGGTTTGGGATGAGTGGTTCTAAGCTTAGCTGTGCTTAGAAGTTGACAGAAGAAGAGACACAAGGAGCAAGGCCCGGGCAGGGGTGTCCCTTGTCCACCTGTACTCAGCTCACCCTATCATCTGAAACTTGAATGACTAGGGACCTGGTGAAGATGACCCTGTTTCCCCTGAAATACTAGAGCAGGTCTCTAGGAAAGGCAAGAAGTGTCTCAGTGAGCAATACGTCCTCCTCACAATGGACCTGCTCGGGGGAGGAGCCAGAAGTGGAGCAGGGGAATGGTGAGCACTGATGTGGGTCCTAAGACTGGCTCACTCAGCGACCTGGAGCAAGAATGTTCCTTCAAAGTAGCCCAAGACGGGAGGAAAGGCCCTGGGCTTTGTGCTCCTGCACGATGCAGGCACTGGCTGTGGACTGCCCAGGAGGAGGTGTGAACTTGTTCTCTGAAGGGGCTGAGGGCTGAGGGGTGTCTGCTGACAACCTTCCCAGCTCATGGACAGCAAGCTCTTCACTAACAAGTCTGGGAAAGGACATCACCATTTCCGCCAAAGGGACATTACTGTCAAACTATAGTTAAAAAACAAAAAAATATCCCTCTCCTCTCAGACTGGCCTGAGCTCGTTTATTAATGGGGCCCATTCCTTAGACACTAACGGATAGGTCAAGCCTAGGCTTGTTAGTTGGGGGGGGGGGGTTGGGGTTCTGTTTTTATTGACAGGTAGGGTCATATAGTTCAGTTTGAACTCAAACTCCTCCACTGACCTTGAACTGATCTTCCTCGCACCTACCTCCCAAATGACCTTGGACTGCTGCTCCACCTGCATCTCCCTCCCAAGCACTGGAATTGCAGTCATACATCACCGCATCTAGTTTATATAGTGCTGGGGATCGAACCCAGGGCCTCATGCATTCGAGGCAAGCACTCTACCAACTAAGCTACACCCCAGACTTGCCAGGCCTGTGTTTAAAGGGTCATTGACCCCAGATCTCTAGCTTTCACTGCTTCACAGACCTGCTTTCGTCACCACAGAACTGTTTGAAGGCAGCACACAGAGTGTCAGTCTTTTAATTATTGGAAAGGGGTGAAATTACCCAAATGACTAACATTTGATCTCAGTATCTTCCTCCACCTCTTCTAGTCTATTTCTATCTCACATCAGTGTGCTTTTGATTGCTTAAAACATGTTCCAAGTCTTTGTGGTGAGTAAAACATTGTTCCTCAAAGATGTCCACACACTGATCCTGAGAACTTGTATGTATATTACTTCCAGTGGCAAAAGAGACTCTATATGTGTGGCTCGGGTACTAAGCTTGAGTTAGGGATAATATCCTGGTCAGTCTAGGTAGACACACTGCAATTACAAGTACACAGAGGAAAACCAGTCCTGGGTGTGGCTAGAGAACCAAAGAGATGACGTCAGCAGCAGAACTCCATCTGCTGCTCGGAGCTTTGAGCACAAAGAAAGGAGGTCATAGGCAGGAAAGCCCGGAGAAGGTAAGCATGGCTTCCTCTCTCTCGAACTTCTAGAAAGAAAGGCAGCTTTTCTAATGCCCTGTTAAGTTTAGATTATTGATAATTGGGCTGGACTTTTGACCTAAAGAATGTCGATTTCTTTTAAAGACAGTGTTTAAACCACTAAGACTGTGTCTTAGGATTTCTATTGCTGTGAAGAGACACCATGACCAATACAACCTTTCTAAAGGAAAACATTTAATAGCGCGGGGGAGGGGGGAGTACAGTTTCAGAGGTTTAGTCCATTATCATCATGGTGGCTTACAGGCAGACATGGTGCAGGGGAAGTAACTGGCTATCCTACATCTTGGTTTGCAGGCAGCAGGAAGTAGTCTGCGACACTAGGCAGTACCTTTGAGCATATATGAGACCTCAAGGCCCACCTCCACAGTGACACACTTCCTCCGACAAAGCCATACATAGTGCAACAAAGCCATCCCTCCCAATAGTGCCTCTCCCTTTGGGGGCCATTTTCTTACAAACCACCACAGACTATAGTACTTTGCTATTCTAGCAACAGAAGATTGAAAGTTGAACATGGAGCTGCAGTCTGTAATCCCAGCACTAGCCGGAAGCAAGAACAAGTTCACATTTCTCCTGGGCAGCCCACAGCCGGTGCCTGCATCGTGCAGGGGCACAAAGCCCATGAGCTCAAAGTCTTCCTCAGGGAGTTCAAGGACAGCCTGGGCTATGAGAAATCCAGTCTCAAAACAAAGGAAAAGCAGAAAAGAAAAAGAAATGTGAAGTCTTGCAGTTAGAAGGTGGATTAGCACTGTAGCTAGAGTTTTTCTGCCTGGCCCACAGTCAGGACAAATCTCTATCACCTGCCAGTCCCACAGCTGCTCAGACCCGACCAAATAAACATAGAGACTTATATTGCTTACAAACTGTATGGCCGTGGCAGGCTTCTTGCTAACTGTTCTTATATCTTAAATTAATCCATTTCTATAAATCTATACCTTGCCACGTGGCTCGTGGCTTACCGGGATCTTCCCATGCGGCTTGTCATGGTGGCGGCTGGCAGTGTCTCCCTCTCAGCCTTCCACTTCCCAGAATTCTTCTCTTTGTCCCGCCTATACTTCCTGCCTAGCCAATGGCCAATCAGTGATTTATTTACTGACCAATCAGCAACACACTTGACATATAGACCATCCCACAGCATAGCACAATAAACAATTTTCAATCTCTCCAACCTGTCTGACCTCTAGTTACCTTAGACACCTTCCTCAACCAAACTCTTTCCAGCGTCACAGGCCCTAACAATACCTGTTAGAGAGTCTACAAATGACAACTTTGTTCACAGCAATCTACTGAGGTCCAAGGAGGAGAGGAGACCTATACAGACCTCTTGGCTGCTGCCTTCTTCTTCTTCTTCTTCTTCTTCTTCTTCTTCTTCTTCTTCTTCTTCTTCTTCTTCTTCCTCCTCCTCCTCCTCCTCCTCCTCCTCCTCCTCTTCTTCCTCTTCCTCTTCTTCCTCTTCCTCTTCTTCTTCTCCTTCTTCATTACTTTACCAATTTACAAATCCAATTCACATGCTGGTCTAGGTCACCCATGTCTGCCAAAGCCTTTCTTACTTTAAAAATATCACATCCCGACGTAAGACTCAACAAAGCCACTAAAGTCCTCCATACCTTTCCCAAGGTCCCTGCTGAATCAACTTCCTTTTTAACTGTCCTGTGAACATCGATCTTTCTGGCCTTGTGAACTGGGGATCAAATACAGCTTCTCTCAGTCTCCCCAGTAATCCCCATTCTTCCTTTGTGGGCCTCTGGCCCCTGATATTTACAGGGACCTTGAGTGGAGACAGCCATGTGTTCCTAATGGCTCTACTTAGCCAGTCCATCAACGACTGATTCCCCTCATACTCGGGTTAGACCTCCTTTATCTTATGAGGCCTGGGTCACTGCCTTGCTCAGTTTTTCTGCCCCCCACCACAGTCAGGCAGTGAGATGGATTCCATCTGTTGTCATGTCCCACAGCCACAGGAACCAGGCTGAGACAAGCTTTCTTATTGCTTGTTTAGAAGTCTTCCCCAGTTGGAGAAGTTCCGGGGCTAAGTATTTCCTGATTGTCAGTTTCCTGTACCAGGTCTACATTTAGGCCTCCAGATGCATGCTGGATCACAGACTTCCCCTTTTCTCTCGTAAACGTCTGGCAGACACGAGGGTTATTTTCCACACCTGTTGCCATGTTTTCCTCCCCACCCTCCGAGTCTTCCCATGAGTTCCAAGTTCTTGGCCTCAGGAAGTGCTTCTCAGCATGGATCTAACTTGTACTCTTCTTCTATTGGCCCCAGCTGTGAAAAGTGACAAACACTTCCGTGTTCTTCTTTCTTTTATCTAATTTACCTGAAATCAGAGGTGAACACGGAGAGCACTAGCTGCATCTCCCTTTGTCATGTACTTCCTCCTGCTAAGCTCCTGCTGAGCAGCCACCTAGGCTTCAGTTTTACGGAGTCCTATTTATCACTGAGGTCAGGCAACCTCCACAGTGTCTTGCCAACACTCCCAGCCCCATCCATGCTACTTCCAAACACTGCGAAATTTCGCTACACAACTGTGGGAAATGTAAAAGAAATATACTGCCTTTTCTGTCAAAAGGTTACATAAGACAAAGAAAGCTCTACTTATTTTTTTTTAAATTGCCATTTGGCAAACGTCCCTCCCGATTCAGCACTGTCTTGGAATTAAAGCAAGTGCTGGAGGCCGCTTTCTCTGCTCAAGGCTTGGTTCTACTTATCAATCACTCTGCTCTAAGCTAGCCAGTCTCATAAGAATGTGAGGCACCAGTGCACTTTAGGAAGAAAAATCCACTGGGCCCCTTGCTGGGTGTGTTTGCTCGCTTGATTTAGCTTGGCTACACACCCTTCTCGAGAAGGAAAACTTTTCCCTTCCATGATTGTGTGGTCACTTTCTTGAGGCCCCCAGACCCAGTCCTTGTACTTTAACTGTTCTCAGAGCATCCCTGTACTCAAGTGGACTCCACTCATTAAGCAAGCATGCCAGTCCACATCATAGAGAGGAAGACTGCCTCTCTAGGATTCCTGCCTTAGACACTCCAACTCCTGATGGCTCAGCTTTAGTTACACATCTCACCACCAATAGCAAGAACCCTGAAATGCCTCCCATAGCAAGAAGGTACCTATCACACTTCACGGAGGGAAGACAGCTATGTGGGACGTCCCTCCTAGAGTGCTCTACCCCAGGCTGCTTACTCTCAGTTGTACAGCTTGCTACCCATAGCCAGGACCATCCAATCACACATCCCCAACTCATCTTCCGTTCTGTCGGTTCCCTGTTTGGGTACTTAGGATGTGTAAAAGACTTTCCTATAACGACAACTCTCTCTCTCTCTCTCTCTCTCTCTCTCTCTCTCTCTCTCTCTCTCTCCCTCCCTCCCTCCCTCCCTCTCTCTTTCTCTCTCTCCCTCCCTCCCTCCCTACTTCCCTCCCTCCCTCCTTCTTCTTCTTCTTCTTCTTTCTCTCTCTCTCTCTCTCTCTCTCTCTCTCTCTCTCTCTCTCTCTCTCTCTCTCTCTCTCTCCCCAGAAAGTCAATTAGGAAAGATGAAAGTAACAATTGACCAAAGTCCAACTTCCTAAACCAAGATCCAGTAGGTTGTTGTTGAGGCCACTAACAGAAGTAAGGTGGGGCGCTTACTCACAGCAGCACTGAAAATCCCACCCCCACACAAGCAACAACTCGTGGAAGCTGCAATCCTACAGCTCTCTGCACAGCATGCAGGCAGCTCGCCAAGTCTGAGGAATCCCCCAGCTTCAGAGATGGCTAGAGCTCAGCTTGGCTGCTCCGAGTCCCCTCCACCCCTCCTGTCACAGTGCTTGCTTACAGTTCCTCAAAGCTGACGTGGGGCCTTCAGGACTAGTTCAAGTTTCCACTTTCCCAGAAAGTGTCTTTTTGCTTTCTTTTGTTCGTTCATGTTTCTTTGCCTCCACGCAGTGGAAACAGGGAAGCTTAGACTCTTTCTTGGCCTTCTCTCCCCTCAGCAAGGCCATATTCTCACCTGCAGGCCTCTTCCTACCAAGAAACCAAGACAACTCCCCACATCTTTTCCTGACCCGACAAACTCCTCCCGTCCCACCTTGGGAACTTGCCATTACACCGGCACTGAGCACATCAAAGGAATCCTTCTCTTGGCTCATGGCTCCTCACTTCTCTTTCATTTTTTTTCTGAGAGTTGATTTGTCCTAAAGTCTAATTTTCCACTCTTTCCTGCTTTCTAGAAACATCTACCATACCATCACCCAAGGCCCAGGATGCTTCTGCTCGTTACTGGTATTGATGCAGTGATAGCCCCAGGTTGAAATCGGAAAAGGTGGTATACTAATTCATCTTGGTTTCTTTTTTTTCACTGTGGCAAAATATTTAAGAATAACACCTTAAAGAGGAAAAGATTTTTTTTTAATGCAATGCTTCTAGAGTTTCATCCACTCTGGTTGACTCTATTGCTTTGTCGGAGGGTGAAACATTTAGTAAATGGTGAAGAGAATATGCTGTTCCCATCATGGCAAGTGAGGAGGAAAGGACAGAGGTAGGGGAAGGGGCCCAGGACAAGAAACACCTTCAAGAATACTCCGTTAGTGACCTACTTCCTCTCAGACTGTCTACCACCTCCCCAAAATGTCATTGAGTTATGAATTGATCAATGGATTAATCACTGAATTGATCAGAGTCTTCGTGATCTAACTGCCTCTTGATGGTTGGATTCAAGAACTGGGGGCCAAGTCTTCAACACGTAAGCTTTCTAGGAGAAACTTCATACCCAAACCACAACCATGTGACCTTGTGTATTCCTGAGGGACACAGATAACCGGGAAAGTGAAAGCAGGCTCTGTGAGGTGTGGCTGCTTCTTGTTCCCAGAAGACATTGGGAGGAGAAGCCAAGGAAGGTGAGGGGTTCTGCTTCCTGGTCTATGCTGTGTGAGGAACCACAGCCACAAGCTCCTGCCACCGTGAGCTGAACCCCTCTGCTTTGCCTCTATTACATCGTGATGGACTGAATCTAAAAGCATGCCTCTAATAACCCCGTCTTTTCCTCAAATTGCTTCTGTCAGGTACTTTGGATTCAGTAACAGAAAAGCAATGAATTGGGGGGGGGGGGGACAGAGGGAAATGTCTCCAGCTGGATGTCTGTGGTCCTTCTTTCTGCTGTTTCCTAGTACAGGAAACTTTCCTTCTTTATAAGTAATACACGTGTGTTTGGGGAAATCTGGATCATCAAAAGTGACATTTAAAACTATTATTCCTTTTACTTTGACTCAAACTGTAAATTTGAGTAAATTACGAAACGTTGCATGAAGGTTGTCCAGGAAAACTATACAAGAAAAATAAAATCTTCCCCAATGCCGGATGGAACCATATAGTGACTCTCTGACCAGAGACCAGTCAACAGAGATGGCTACATTATGAAGTTAATTTTGTAGTCCAATAAGAAAGCCCAATGAGAAAGGAAGACATGCTATAAGGAAGCACTATGAGCCAGGAAAGACAGAGAAAGCCCATGGCTCCTCAAGGATGTTTCAGTTCAGGGATATAACCCTCCTCCATTTATAGCTCCTTATCGCTCAGACTTCCCCTTCATATTTGACAAGAAATTTAACTTTAGCTTTTCAGTCCCACTCATTTGCTGATGGGGCATCTTTGTGACTTGTCTTGGTGATCTCCATTCAGCTTAATTGAGAATACAGCAGACATTTGGGATGCTGTCTGTTCTGTGATTATTAATAAAATTATACCACAAAATTCTTGTTAGGGATAAAGACTCTGGCCTTGCTCTCATATTTAAGGTGATGATGTCTCCAGTCAAAATGTTCAGCACAGCAGGTTTGGTAGAGCTGGGAACAGTGATTAAATGTGATGGAATTCTTTCTAGAGTGTGATGAACCCGCAAAATTATCTAAAAATAAATTCCCAAAGCAATGGTCTCTAACCAGGAGGGGCAACCAAAGGGCCCTGAGGTCTGGACTCAGCTTTAGCCAAGCTCTCTGGTGACTTTCCTGTATGCTTTTTTTTTTTTTGGTTTTTTTTTTTTTTTTTTTTTTTTTTTTGGTTTTTTTTTTGGTTTTTTTTTTGGTTTTTTTCTGAGACAGGGTTTCTCTGTGTAGCTTTGCACCTTTCCTGGAACTCACTCTGTAGCCCATGCTGGCCTTGAACTCACAGAGATCCGCCTGGCTCTGCCTCCCGAGTGCTGGGATTAAAGGCGTGCACCACCACCGTCCGGCTTGTGCTTTTCTTCTTAAAGCTCTCTTTCACACTATTTACTTCATAAGAGCTAAATGATGCCTTAAAACTCAATAACAGTAACTCATCTATGAACTATAATTACAGAAATTGTGTCTCCAGACATGTCTGCATTATCTAGAGTCAGCTTTTCATAATGGCCGCCCTCATTAAGTTAGATTGACTGTTCAGTGTATTCAAGAGAATGTCATGCTCTCAGATTTTATCTTAAGTATTCTAGCCCCACCAACTTCTGCAGCACAATGAGGCAATAATTTGTGAGTTAGTCCAAACAGTTTTACAGCAAGAAATACTTGTATGATTAGCTTCTAGGCCACTTAACTGCTGGTCAATTTTGTGTCCATCTACAGGGCTATTTCTTAAGATGTGTTTATTGTTATGAGTGTTTTGCCTGCGTGTATGTAAGCGTATTGCATGTGTGCTTGGTGCCCATGGAGGTCAGAAGAGGGTTCTTGATCCTCTGAAACTGGAGTTATGGATGATTGTGAGCCTTTGTGTTCCTGCTGGGAACTGAACTCAGGTTCTTTGCAAGGGCAGCCAGTGTTCTTAACCATTGAGCCATCTCTCCACCCCCCCCCCTGAGCTATCTATACTTAAGATCCCTGTGCTGGTCTCATTAAATCAAAATCTTGTATCTGCTCATTGTGTTCTTCATGAGAGCCTAATAGGAATATCCGTATGTGGTTGCTACATTATACACTAATAAAATATTTTCAAATATGTCTGCACACACTTCTAGGGGAACATTCTGAGAAGCTTCCCAATGATGTTATTTTTTAGGGGTGTGTGTGTGTGTGTGTGTGTGTGTGTGTGTGTGTGTAGGACAGAGGTCAATTTCTGATGTCGTTTCGCAGGAGTCACTCACCTTGTTTTTACAGACAGGGTCTTTCACTGACCTTGGACTCACTGAATAGGCTAAGATGGCTGCTCAGGGAGCCCCAGTGATCTGTCTGTCTCCGAGTCCTCATGCTGTGAAAACAAGTGCACACCCCTACACCTTGTTTTTTATGTGAGTAGTGGGTATCAAACTCAGGTCCTCTCATTTGTATGGGCAAAAACAGTCTACTGAGCCATCTCTCCAGACCCCATAATGGTGTATCGGGCCAAAAATTTAAAAATAGTACATTAGCAAAATTAAGGTATTCTGAAGTTCCACAAGAATAATTAATTTTCATTAATTTTATATTTTAGACATTGATCCAGGTGGTCAGTGTTTTTTATTCCACACTTCTCTGTCTGTATTACCAGTTCCCTGTCCAGCTCCCCTACTGTAACCATCTGTTTACAAAAGCACACTTCCCACCTGCCCCAGCCTGCCTCAGACTTTGTTCCATGGTGGAAAGGCCTCCAGAACAGAAGCAAAGAGACACATTTCAATTTTGGTGTCAGAATCCTAAGTGACTTCTTGTTTTCCTGGCATCTATGTCCGAGGGTGACCTTCAGCATGAGAAACAAGGTTGCTCTGGCCCATTTGGGGATGTTCTAAATTCAGATGGAGTTGGCTAGCAAAGAACAATAAAAGGACAGTCTTCCATCACTGCCTGCATTATTGTCCAAGAAAATAGACCCCCACGGAGAAGGAACGCAAGAGTTTTCAACCCCCATCCCCACCCCCCAAATCTGAGAAAGCTCCTCTACAAAGGACCCTCATCACAGGAGGTTGGGTAGAAAAACAGTGACATTGGCCAGTGATACTGGCCAGAGGTCTGAGATGCTGGAAGAAGAGGGAGAAAGCATGTTGGTAAATGTGTTGGTTTGATAAACCCCCAGTCACCAACAAGGCACTGGGGTCTCATTAAGAAAAATCCATTTAACATCACGTCCACTTGGTGTAACTGAACCACGTGAGGCCAGATTTGAGCTCTCTACTTGCCTCTCCCTGTGCCTTTATCATTCTTTGTCTATTGCATGATGTGTGACTGACTGAATGTTGTCTTGTGATTCTTACCCTGTGTCTGTCTGTCTGTCTGTGTGTCTATGACCCCAACAAAGGGCTTTGCTCTCTCTTTTATACAAAGCACAGAAAGCTTACATGGGAGAAGGAATGAGGGATACTTTACAGAAATCTTTAACAGTTTTACAAGCGATTAAGTCAACCACTCAGATAACAAATAAATCCTATCAAGCAACATCCACTTATTATTTTCAACATTTATGGGGGAATAATCATTCTATAAGGTTGCTTTCAACCTATTTGCTGTTTCTAGCATTTATTACCACAGCATGCATTTCTCTCTGTACCACAGGAATGGAAGAGTACATAACTTAAGATTACAACTATATATTAGCTTAGGTTGTATATGTTAACTACATGGGAAATCTGTAGCGGAGGCTTTTCTGTGTCCTGCCTGGTCCTGCACCCACTTATAAAACAGTCATTCAGAGGCTTATATTAATTATAAATATTTGGCTGATGGCTCAGGCTTATTATTAACTAGCTCTTACAGCTTAAATTAACCCATTTCTAACAATCTAAGTATTGCTACCTGGCCATGGAATTGCCAGTCTGCTGGCATGTTGCTCCTTGGGCAGCTAGATGGCATCTCTCTGGACTCTGCCCTTCTTTCTCCCTGTATTCAGTTTGGCTTTCCCGCCTAGCTATGGTCTGCCCTGCCACAGGCCAAAGCAGCTTTATTCACAAACCAATAAAAGCAACACATATTCGCAGCATACAGAAGGACATCCCACATCAGAAATCCAAGGCAAGTAAGGTTGGTTCTTCCACTGTTCTCTTAAAGGTTAAACAAACAGGCTGAGTACACAGCAGGATAGCAGTCTTAAACTTAAGTGACCTCAAGATGTATTATTAACTTTGGCTGTGTCCAAATGTTCTGGGCTCTTATCATGCAAGAGACGTTTTCAAAATAATGCATTACCATAGGTAAACATTGTTTAAAATGGCTATTCAAAGTGTCACAAATAGTGAGGCTTATCAGAATTAAGCAACCCGAGCACTTAAAATACTAGGTTATAATTTTATGTAAATGAAAAAGGATTAACAAAGTCAAAGAATTTGATTAAAGATCCAGTGTTATCCAGAAAAAAATTAGATTAATTTTATATTTTAAAAAATGATAAATCAAGCACACATTTCAATTAAAAGAAAAAAACAATAAAATATATACAAGAAAACCTGAAATAAATGTTAGTAAGTTTAAAAGAAGACAAGAAATGGTAAAACAATAATTAGAACTCTGGAAAGAAACCAACTGTGGTGTTTTGAAAGAAAATGGCCCCCAAAGGGAGTTGCACTATTAGGTGGTGTGGCCTTGTTGGAGTAGGTGTGGCCTTGTTGGAGTAGGTGTGGCCTTATTGGGGGAAGTGTGTCACTGTGGAGGTGGGCTTTGAGGTCCTATGCTCAAGTTACACCCAGTGAGATAGTTCACTTCCTGCTGCTTGCTGATCCGGATGTAGAACTCTCAACTCCTTCTCCAGCACCATGTCTGCCTGCATGCTGCCATGTCCCACCATGACGATAATGGACCAAACCTCTGAAACTGTAAGCCAGCCCCAATCAAATTTTTTCCTTATGAGAGTTGCTGTGGTCATGGTGTCTCTTCTCGGCAATAGAACACCAGCTAACACACCAAATCACAGTTTTAAACTCACCAGAGTGCTTCTATGCTAGTGAAGAACAGAAGCCCGAGCAGGTAAAAAACGAATAAATCTACCATTTCACATTTGGGTCCATGCAACGGAGAACCATGAAACAGGGCAAAGCATGAGCTGGTGTCCAGAAGAGGAGGGGAAGGCCAGAGAGAAAGAGAAACAAAGTCTCTTCTTAAAATGCTTTGTTTGTTTGTTCTCGAGACAGGGTCTCACAATGTAGCCCTGGCTGTCCTGGAACTTGCTCTGTAGACCAGGCTAGCCTGGAACTCAGAGGTCCACCTGCCTCTGTCTCCTGAGAGCTGGGTTTAAAGATGTGTGCCATCACATCTAACTTTCTTGGGTTGTTTTAAGCTTGAAGCATAAGAAGTTGAGAAGGATCAGAAATGTATCTGAGAAGAGGAAGCCCAGGAGGAGAGAGGGAAATCAGAGAGCGTGGCCTGGGGAAGAAACTTCTAAAGGAAGAATCCTGATTTATTTAGCAGTCACTTAGCACCTGGGAGCATGGGCAGGTTCACTGAGCTGTCAGTCTCCTGGGGGTGTGTAGAACCTGCGGGGGACCGCAGAAGGACGAGGATTCTGGCGCTAGAGCATCTGAGGTTGCATGCAAACTTTGTTCCCAAAGCTCCTATTCAGTCCTCCAGCTGCCACTGGGCATGTGCAATTAAATAAGTTAGCAGGACTGATAGCTGCAGCCTGATAAAATAAGCTGTGGTGGGGAGATATTGTTATGCCTAGATCACAGGGACCTCCAAAAGACTATCAGGGAGACTGAATCCCAGATGTAAAAGCAAAGAGCCTTTATTTTCAAGCTCAGAGCTTGGACTCTCTGTCCTACACAGCCAGCATCGAGAGCAGAGAGCCCTGAGCCCAGGCAGGGTGGGTTGTTTTTTGTTTGTTTGTTTGTTTTTTAAATCATAGCAGAGGTTGGGGTGAGGGGATTTCCAGGGTCCAGGACCCTGATTGGCTGACATTTGTTTAGGGATATAGGGAATGTTTGGAATATCAGGTATTTCCCTTAGATGCAGGCCTCCCTGGGTGAAGTGAGCTTATGGCCTTTCCTGAGTCCAGGTGTTGCCTGCCAGAAGCTTTGTCTAGGCTTCTAAGCCTGCCACGGCAGCTGTGTGGTCAAGCTGTTTTGCGTCCCCCCACAATATCTAGCTCTTAACTGAAGTAGCTTGGATTTAAAGTCAATGTTTGTTTTGAGCTACATCTCCACTGTCATTAACAATGATTTGTCCTGTTTCCTCCCTCAGAATCCTGACATTCTTTTTCACTTGGCTGATGGCCCTTTCTCTGTTCAGTCTAAAACAACCCCAGATGAAAAGTGATCACAATAAGCACTTTCTATACCCAAATTAACAAAAGATATTGAAGGATACTCAAAGTGGTGGGTATTATAAGTCAAGCAACATTTTGGTTTGAATAAAACACCCAGGTAAGCACTTTGAAGCATTCATGAAATTATATGACTTTGCTAATCTGGAAGATAAGATATGAGCTCACACACCAGAGCTAAGTGACAAATAAATGATATAGTAAGTGTTGCAGGAGATAAGATGGGAGCAGAAGTCACTCCTGGATGAGTCTTGAATGAAGTGAGATTTTGATCTGGGACAAGGAAAAGGGAGTTGTAATTATTACATGATAAGAGATGCAAGGATTCAAACAATTTCTCACACGAATCTCTTCAGAAACTACTAGGAAAGGACTCCAGCAAAATGAAGGAACAAATTAAGAGAAAGGCACTTGATCCATGGAACCATGCTTCAGTACGAGAGTGATTCGGCCAAGCTTTTCAGCAGGACAAAAGTCACCACTGAAGGACCTTGACGTCACAAGACACCCCAAGACCAAGTTCTCTGCACGAAGGAGACTTATTTGCCCCAAAGGGACAAAGGGCAGGGAATAAGAGACAAAAGACAGGAGATAGAGGACGAGGGAGAAGGGGAAGGGAACAGGAACAAGGGAGATGGGGAAAGGAGTATTTGCCTCAGAGGAACAAAGGATGGCCTCTGGACAGAGAGGAGACAGAAGTAGCCTGGAGACAAATGGAAGTTTATTAAGGTGAAAGGAGAATCTTGTATAATATTAGTGAGACCAGCCTTAATATTATACATCCCAGGGTCTCAGGAGAGAGAACTACTAACGGGAAGGACTATTTTTGGGAAATAGAATCTCAGCACACCAAGCTCTATAGTCCATTTGCTTTAATTCCTCTGGCATAACATCCTATCTACACAGCTTCAGTTGTTCTTGTGCCTAGCTCCTTTCTTGCCTGATTTCTCTCTATATTTATCTACTGCTCCTTCTAAGTTCTATCTTAATTCTCTCATCTTAATTCTGCCTCATCTAGGTCCTTTTCATCTTGTTCATACCCAGCTAGTACTTCCCCATCTGACTCTTGCTCATCTTCCATCTCGTCCACACGTACTCTCTGGGCAAAATCCTCCTTATCTCTCTCCATTCTCGGTCTATTCGTTCTCCACGTTCCCCCTAAGTCTCCCAGGAATCCAGTTATAAACCCAAGCAATAGCAAGCTCCTGGTTGGGCAAGGTCACCAGGCTTGAATTCTACAGTCAGTGACCACCAGGCTTTCTTTTATAATCCAAAATGAGAATGGTAAAAGAGGAGATCAACTGAGTGCTAATGACTGGTTAGTATATCAAAAGGGGATCTATGTGCTCAGTCTACATTCCTAGAAGTGGTTAGGTAAGAAGTTAGGGCTCTATTAGTAAGGTTGTATAAGAAAGGAGGGTCTCACCCTAAATTGCAAAGAAATAAAGCTATCTGCCTGACCTAGGAGACAGGTGTTGTTTCATATGGCCTTGGATGCTTGACAGGCATTTTAGATAAATACACTGTTAGGAGTTCTTGGAAGCACACAAGAAAATCATTTTAGGAACCAGCTAATATATATACAAAAGCTAAAGACTCCTTAAGCCATGACTTGACCTTTGGAGAAGTCCTTGACTTTTCCAAGTAGTAGTTTTTGTGATAGTAGCTGAATTCCATTATGTTTTCCTGCGGCTTGCAGCAGGAGAAGCCCTGCCTGTGTTAGGATGAGGTGTTTAATTTTGATTGAGCATGTTAATTAGGACAGCCAAAAGGGGGCTTTTGATTGCTGGACTTCAATACTTCCATAGCTGGACCTTGGTAGTCAGCCTCAGGAAGAGGAAGTGGCCAAATAAAGGCATAGACCTTGGTGGCTAGCTTTAGGAATGCAAGGGAATGGGGAGAAGGGTACAAGGCGACATGTTTGCCATGCTCAGGCCTGCTAGAGCCGCTTCAACCACCACAGACCAGAGCCAGACCATGGAGAAGGAGGCTCTGGGGGAAATCATAACTGAGAAAAGATTAAATGTGTGTTTCCTGTAGCATGTTTGGAAAAACAATACAAAAATAATGGGCAGATTAGATGTAGCTCCTATAAAACAAATGGAAAAACAATTAGCTCGAGATTGATTTTTTTTTTTTTAAAGTATCACACTATTTATCTCAGCAGTGAATGATAGAGCCATGATAAAGGTCCTTCAAGAGAGGACTTGCTTAAAAAATCCTTATGAAACTATTCCCAGGACTGTGTTTAGGACACTGTTAAAAGAATTATCCCAATTCAGAAGGTAAGTTCTGTATCATTTTTAAAGAAATATCAACACATAATCTAGAAATAGAGAAGTAAATTCCAGTACAAAAAGCCCAAACATTGGGAGTATTTCCCTTAAGGAGTGGGTGTATGCAGAAGTTTAGGGAAAGCATCATACCTGTTTCTTATTTTGAAAAGCAATACAAGGAAGAAAAATCAATTAAAAATTAGAGGAGCTGGGTGGTGGTGGCACATGCCTTGATCCTAGCACTTGGGAGGCAGAGGCAGGCAGATCTCTGAGTTCAAGGCCACCCTGGTCTACAGGGTGAGTTCCAGGATAGCCAGAGCTACAGAGTGAAACCCTGCCTCAAAAAAACCAATAAATAAATAAATATAAAAATTAGAGGAACTGGGGGTGGGAGATACAGTGTAGTTGATAAGTTGCTTGCCTAGACTGCACAAAGCCCTGGGTTCCACCCTTAGTTCCTGTTTAAACTAGGCATGGGGGAATCACACCTGCAACCCCAGCACTAGGGAGGTAGAGGCAGGAGAATCAGAAGTCCAAAGTCACCCTTTTCAAGGCTAGTGTGGGTCATGGGGATACATGATACCCTGTCTCAAATACATAATGAATTAATAAAATAAATACAATTAGCAAACAAGGCCCCAGCTCTCCCTGAGGAACTAAAGACAGTTAATGGTTGCTCATCCATGCTCAAGAAAGCAAATCTAGTTCAATGCTGTGGGCCGCAAAGAAGAACAACACACACACACACACACACACACACACACACACACACACACACAAACAGGAGAGGTACTTCATTAGAAGGGATTTGGTGGCAGGGGATGAGATAAGACAGAATAATTGGAGAAATGTGATCAAAGCACATACACATTCCTGTACAAAATTGAAAAGAATATATTTTTATGTATGTGTTTGTGTGGGCCCGATTGTCTGTACGTGTACCATGTGTGTACACGTGCTCTCCAAAGCCTGAAGAAGGAGTTGGATCCCCTGGAGCTGGAGTTACAGGCAGTTGTGAGCCACCCAGGGTGGATGCTGCTAACCAAATCCGGTTCTGATACATGATCACCAAGAACTCTTTACTCTTTTTTTTTTTTTGGTTTTTCGAGACAGGGTTTCTCTGTGTAGCTTTGCGCCTTTCCTGGAGCTCACTTGGTAGCCCAGGCTGGCCTCGAACTCACAGAGATCCGCCTGGCTCTGCCTCCCGAGTGCTGGGATTAAAGGCGTGCGCCACCACCGCCCGGCCACCAAGAACTCTTAACAGCTGAACCTTCTCTCCAGGCCCAACAACAATTTTGTTGTAAAGGAATGGACACAAATGCTAAGATTTGTTAAAGGAAATAATACACAGAAGTCCGGCTGACTGAACAATGAGATCTCTATCTGTCTTAGTGTTCAATGCTATGAAGAGGCACCATGACCAAGGCAACTCTTATAAAGAAAGCATTTAATTGGGGGTTTGCTTCCAGTTTCAGAGGGTCAGTCCATTATTATGGCAGGAAGCAGACAGGCACAGCACAGAGCAATAGCCAAGAGCTACATCTTGATCCTCAGGCAGCAGGCACAAACGGACACTGGGCCTGGTGTGGCCTTTTGAAACCCACCATGAGACACCAGGAAAGGCCAAAGTCTATAGGGTCCTTCCCTTGTGGATTTTGTATCTAACCAATAAGTAGACAATGGACCAGAAAAAAATATATGATAGTAAAATGGCACTGGTTAGTGGCGCTGGTTACTGGCTGACCCCAATGTTAGTTTTTAGAGCTTTATTGGGAGGGAAAGGGAAAGAGGGAAGTGCCAGGCCTGGTAGGGGAGGGAAAGGGGGAGGGAGCAGAGCAGAGAGCAGAGAGAGAACATAGAAAAAGAGAGGGGGGGGCATCCCGCTTTTTAGTAGTCGCCAGCACCTCTTGATGACATAAGACGCCAGACCCCGAGGAATGAGAGCAGAATCCTAACAATATACACAAACAGACTGTAGTAACAAGAAATGTAAATAGAAAAATATTCTGATAGTAAACAGTGCTGAGGGGAAGCAGGGCAACAACTTAAGTTTTTTCAGAATGGCTCTTGGAGATAAATTGAGTTTTGCTGAAGCCAAAGCTGAGTCTAGAAACCGTTAGAAAGACACTGTGACCAGAGGGCAGCAGGATAATAATAGCTCAAGTCGGAAAATGAGCAGAACGCCTCACCGTTGCTAGAAATTGAGGAAGTTCTGAGCCTATAGATAAAATGGAAAGCCTGGGCCCAGGGAGAAGGCTCAGTGGGAAACTGAGCCTGCTTCTCAAGCCTGGCCACCAGAGGGCCACCCCAAAACCCACCTACACGTGGAAGGAGGAAGAGGAGCCGACCTCACCACCCTGCATGGCCTGCAGACCACACATACACATCATGCACTCGCACAACCACACATTTTCTTTTTCTTTCTTTCTTCCTTTCTTTCGTTTTTCGAGACAGAAATTTTCTGTGTAGCAGTCCTGGCTGTCCTGGAACTTGCTCTGTAGATCAGGCTGGCTTCAAACTCACAGAGATCCACCTGCCTCTGCCTCCCAAGAGCTGGGATTAAAGGCGTGTGCCACCACCCCCTGGCTAATGACAGATTCTTTAAAGAGCCTCAGGAAGCAAGTGTGTTTGTTGCACACCCACCAGACGACTGCACTGGCCTGTAGAAAAGGCATGGAAATGGCCATGATCCCCTAATGTTTAGTTGGCATTTCTGTAAAAGCGCCTTGGGCCTTCTATTTATTCTGAAAATCAAACTGCGTCAACAACTTGAGTTCTACGTGTTTGCGGTATACTCCTGATCAAACCGGAGAGTCTAATAAGCTCCTTAATTATCCCCTTTGTAAAGTCAAAGAATCTCTGACCTCCAGCCACAGAATCTCCCGTTGGCTTTGGCAGAGGACAAGAGACTTAACAACGTTCTGCCCGTCCGTTTGTAGAAGGCAAATGGTCTCTTGTTTGCGCCCCGGAATGTCGGGGCGAGGAAAGGCGCGCAGGGAGGCAGCTAGGCGGAGCTCGGGGCGGGGCAGCGGGCTCAGGGCCTGCGGGGGCCTAAAGCGGCGGCCCGCGGCCCCGGGAGGGACCGGCCATGCTGCTCCTGTGCGCGCGAGCGCTCCCGCGGCGCCTCTGCCTCCTGCGGGCTCGGCTCCCCTCGCGCGCGCTCCCGCCGGCGGCGCCGAGCCGAAGCGGCGACCGAGCGGGTGAAGTCCCGGGCGGGGGCGGGGGCGGGGGCGCGCGGGCTGCGGCGGGAGCGCGCGGGTGGCGGTTGGGGTGGGGAAGCCGGGGAGGGCGGGGGGGGGGGGGGGAGCGTGCGCGCTGGTGAAGAAGGAGGACGCCGGGGAGGAAGCGTGCGCTGGGCTGGTGGGGAGGCTGGGCCTGCTCAGGTAGCGGTGCGCCTAGGCGGGCGGGCGGGTGGGCGGGCTCCGAGCGCGGGAGCGAGTCCACCGGGGTCCCCGAGGAGGGGAGCCCGGCGCGCTCGGTGCCTCCGCTAGGCCGCGCTCGAGCCCTTTGCGGCAGGCCGCGCCCCCGCCCCGCGCGGTGGGCTCGTCCAGGCGGGAGCTTATCTTCGGCTTGGCGGGCTCCGGTGCTCACTGCACTCTGCTCTTCTTCCCGTGCTCCCGCGGCTCTCGGCTCTTCTCCGCTCGCCGCCATGCCCTGCTCGGAAGACGCTGCCGCCGGCTCCGTGAGCAAGCGGGCTCGGGCCGAGGACGGCGCTTGTCTGCGCTTCGTGCGCCTCTCGGAGCACGCCACGGCTCCCACCCGCGGGTCGGCGCGCGCTGCGGGCTACGACCTGTACAGGTGAGAGCCGCGGCCGGGCTGCACGAATGCAGACACCCGAGCCTTGGTGCAGCCGTGGCTCCGCCGCGTTCTCGCAAAAACGTTTATTTAACAGTTCATCTTAAGCAGACCCAGCAAGGGTTTGGGCGAGAGGAAACTAAACGGCTGACATGTCCAAAGCATTACTTAGTGCAGCGTGCACGCCACCCTTTCCAAGGGGAAGGTCCGGTGAGCAAGGCTTATTCTTGACAGAAGGGTGACCGTCTGCAGTGTGCACGTTAGAAAAGCTACGTAAGGGTCTAGGAAAGGGATCTGTGGACGCTGCTTGCGTCTCTATACAGCCATCCCGTGCAAGGACTGGGGAACTTAAAGCGGGTCCCAGTCTAGTGGGATGGCTCAGCGTAAAAGCACCTGCCATGGTTACCAAGCCTGATGATCCGTGTGTATGCATCTAGCATGGCGAGTCTTGGGAGAGATACTAGAGATTTTGGCCATCTTGTAAATAAGCTGGTGTTTTGTGTGCATCGGAAGTGACTCTTGTATGAGGAGTGCAAATACCATGTGAAGAAAGGGAGCTATCGTACAGTTAGTTCTAGCAGATTGAATTCAGGCCTCCAGAGTACCTTCCAGTGCTGCTCATTGCAAAGTCTGAAGTTCTTATCCGGAAGGGAGCTGCAGTAATAGAGACGGTAGCAGCCTTTGGCAGGTGGACCTTCGGAAATGGGTTTTCCGCAGTGTCCATGCCCAGGAGCTGCTCTGACTGAGTGACTAGTTTCCTCCCCAGCCACCGAAGTTCACAGCCCTAGCTTGGGAGGCTTGTTGATCTGCCTGGCTAAGAAGAAGGACTGCATCTCAGCCTCTCGCCAGTGTTTGTCTTACCCTGGTCTTCTGCAGGGTCACCCTCATTCAAGAGAATCGGTACAAAAATAAAATGGGTCCCTACGTATTTGCAGGTTCTTAGAACTGTGCCTGGCGTGGAGAGAGGGCCTAGTGAGTGTTAGCTGTTATTTGCCCTATATCTTGGCTTTTCATTTTATTTCCAGGAAGTTAGTGAATTCAGTCTGCTTTTCTGTGCCTCGTGCTAATTCCCCAAACATACAACAGCGACAGTGTAGATATCTCCTTGTTCCACTGTTCAATTCAGAGAATTGTTAGCTGAGCTGTGTGTCCATATACACCCACCCCCTGCAACCTCCCCCCCCAAGGGTCTTACCTTATACTGCTGGGATAGCCTGGCACTCACTGAGTTCCCTACCTAAGTGCTGGGATTAAAGGTGTGCGCCGCCGCCGCCCTTTTAAAGCTAAAAGAAAACACTACTTTCTGTGGAAACTTTTTTAGATGAGTTAGGAATTTGTCATGATTGTTTATAGGATCTAGGTTTATATGAAGTGATGACCACAAAGAGAGTTGCAGGACAGCTATGGCTGTTAGAAAGAGAAACTGTGTCTTGAAAAAACTAGAAGAAAAAAGCTTAATAAATAATTTATTTAAATGTCTTTTTAGTGCCTATGATTATACAATACCACCCATGGAGAAAGCCGTTGTGAAAACAGACATTCAGATAGCTGTTCCTTCCGGATGCTATGGAAGAGTAGGTGAGTGCCTTAAGAGACAGGTAACCATTTGCCGTGACTGTCCTTTATGGTGAGGAACGCCCATCATCTTAGTGTCATGTGGGCACAAAGTGAAGAGCTGATGCTTGGCCTGTGTCCTAAAGTAGAGAGGCCTGAACCACTGAGCCTTGCCTTGTTCTGGGTCCTGGAGATTAGAGTGAGAAGCACTTGTGTGTATCAGTTACGGCTGAGAAAGAATGGCTATGAGTCTGGGTTGAATTTTTCTGGGGCATGTCACTTGTCTAGAGAGTGAATTCAAAACTTGTCAAGAACATAAATGCTTTTTGTAACCTCAAACTAAAGAGTAGGGAAAAGACCAAGACTCTGTCTCAGATAAGAGACCTGGACAAAACTCTCGTTATGCGTGTGTAGAACCTCTAGTACTTTGGCCCTTAAAAAGAGGAAAATGGGTTCTGGTCCATGGCATCACCGACTACATTTTTAAAGTCCCAGGGCAGGAAAGGAAAGAGATGGAATGAGAGAACATCTCAGAAGAGGTAGTGCTCATTGACAAAGCACCTGCTTTAGATTGTTCTGAAGCATGGTGCTAGGTATCGGGATTATTGAGATAGACCTGAGGCTTGGGTCAGCAAGTTTGAGCTATAAAATGTTTTCCCCATTTCTAAAATAAAAAATGTACAGGAGAGTTTAATTTTTGATGAAATTCTATAGATAGTTCACTGATATTAGAGCGTTGGCCATTACTCACTCACGTTTCATGCAAACATGTCTCCTAACCTGAATAATGAGAAGGTTCTCTGCTAAGCTCTGCGGTATTTCTTCTTCCGTCTAGGATTTGCAGTCACCTCTCCCACCTTGAACTACAAGTTGGGCCAGAAAGATGGCTCAGTGGGAAAAGCATTTGTTCTGAAAGCCTTGTGACCTGAGTTTGATCCCAGGACCCACATGTAGAAGGAAAACTGAGTCTACAGAGTTGTCTCCTGTCCTGCGCGCGCGCACACACACACGTCATAATAAGTTAATATAAACACTAGGAAGAAGGTTTCAGATTGGGCTGGACTTGTTCGCTTTCCAATTCATCCTAGCAATCCATTGCTCACTTCTGTGCTACATCAGTCATGTGGCTGTGCTTTGGGTTTGTTATGAATTAAAGTGGCATTGAGTTTTTCTAAAGTAGTCTTTCCAACTTTGGAAAGTATAGTAAATGTGTTCTTTAAGAGTGATCTGCTGAAATTAAGGTGAAAATAGAAACCCTAGAGGAGACCATGATACTTAAGTTATAGCAGAAATAATGTGTCTATTTCCTCTTACCATTTATAATAACCACTGTTTTCCATTTTTGTTTTTAGCTCCACGTTCTGGCTTGGCAGTAAAATACTTCATAGATGTAGGAGGTAACATTTATTTCTTTATTCTATGAAAATTTTGTAGTATCCTTGCCTCTAGGAATTTCTAAGTCTGAATAGGCAATAATGCAATAGTTTCTGATGCTATTTGATACTGTCCAATCTCTACTGATTATATTCTGTGAAATGCATGGTATTTTACACCTTGCTGCACTGGTAATCTGTATTTAGTGCAGAATTGATTCTTAGACCAGGAAAACCTTTTGTGGTTATTGAGTTATAGTTTGCTAAACTAATAAGTCAAAGGTTCTAGAAAGACAGATCTAGCTTGTAAGAATTTTTTTAGCTTTGGAAGAAAGGCCATACTTAAACATTTTGCAAAATGTAGCAAGGTACTTTTCCCCCCACAGTACGAAGACAAAATATGGTGCTTTTCTACATTTCTCAAAAATGTCTTCAGTGACACCTATTTCTCTTGTTACCTTTGTGACAGTGTGATGTGGTAGCGGTCCTTGCTACAGGGTTTCTAACTGTGCCTCTATATGTAAAGAATCTTCTTTCCTGACAGGATTCTTACATGTGTGTTTATTTAGTGTATGTGAGCATTTTGTGTATAGATGCATTGTGTGCATGCCTGGTTCTTTTGGAGGCCAGAAGAAAGCATCATCCCCTGGACCTGGAGTTACAGAGGGCTGTGAGCTGCCAGGAGGGTTCTGTTAACTGAACCTAGGGGTCCTCTGCAAGAGCAGCAAGTGCTTTTAATCGCTGAGCCATCTTTGTTAGCCCTCCTGATAGGGTTATGTTGTTTCTGATCTCTTATTAGGGCACATAACTTCACTGATTTAGGGCCAAAATCTTGACCTTTCATTGTTTTAATCCAGTATTTCACGCCAGAGACACTGACCCATTTTTACAGAACCATGTCAAGAGGATTTGGGGTTTTTTTTGTTTTTGTTTTTAATGAGGAAACTGGCTTAGAAATGTGTTTCTAATACCGCTGTTCTCACTAGTGGAATTAAAAACTGCCCCATCCCCTCACTGTGCCAGTGTGGTGGGGGTTAATTAAGTACATGATGAATCTTGGCTGCCCAGACCTGCCTACCCATTGGCCTGTTTTGGAAAGTACTGTTATCTCCCATGGTGTCACTAGGTGGTGCTGTGGGACAAGGGACAAGGCAGATATCCCAAAATAGTTCCTCTGTTCTGTGTAGCCTCAAGGGTGATATTTACAGTCCTGTCTTGGATTGAAAATTCCCAGGGCTTGGTGAGTACATTTAATTTTCAGAAATATTTTTTACAGTCTGGAGAGATGGTTCAGCAGTTAAAAACACTGGCTGCTCTTCCAGGTTACCTGGGTTTAATTCTCAGCACCCACATGGTATCTCATAACTGTCTGTAACTCCAGTTCTGGGGTATCTGACACCCTCTTATGACCTCCTTAGGCACTGAATGTATGTGGTGCACAGACATCTATGCAGGCAAAACATCCATACACATAAAATAAAAGTTAAAAAATTTACTAACTCAAATATAGTCACTTGGGAGATACTAATTATCAAACTTAAAGTTATAAAAGATTTTATATTTTTAGTGAAATTTCAAAGGGTTTTTAAAGGGACAGTCCTCATCTGTATAATAGAAATTAGTATGCCTACCTCTGAGGGGTACGAGAGCTAAGTTATGTGTGTGGAGCATCCAGCAGTGTTTGGCACATATATTAATTCAAGTTAACAGTTTTGTCTTCTACGGGCGTAACGGATTTTTTTATGTGGAAACTTCTTTTTCCTCTCCAACTTTGTTTCTAAATTTTACTCTGCTTAAAACAACTGTCTGGGGGAAAATCATGTAGTTGGAAAGTTAGTTTTCCTGGTGGTTGCTATGAGGTTATTCATAAAATCACATTGTGGTATGTTCTTGGATGCAGAGTATCTATGAAATTTCTGTTAGGTACAAGTTTATCATAGTTGGCAACTAAAGGGAGATGCTATTAGAAGCCTGGGGCTGGAAGTGAGGGTCAAAAGGAAAAGTTGACTGTGCAAGATTGTGTTCTGAATTCACATCTGGTAGGTGTGGAGCATTCTCACTAAAGAGGTTTCCAACAATGACATGCCAAAGTCTTGACACAGAAAACCTTGCCTGAAGTCGATTAACCACTGCCAGTTCCAGTGCCTGGTTTTTCCAGTGATAGCTTTCCAAGATGCTCAGTGCATTTTCATGAAGAGATGGTAGAATGCATTAATCTTTATGCAGAGAAGATGTCTTGTGGGGGTTCTATTTACTTGCCCTTTTCTTTCTCTCTCTTTTTTGTAATAGTAGTACTAGGATTGAACCCAAGAACCCACACAAGTTCTCCCCCTCACCCCACCCCTTTTCTCTAGTCCTCTCTTTATTTGCAATTGCCCTGTGGGTGCTGGGAATTGAACTCAAGTCCTTTGCAGGAGCAGCCAGTGCTCTTAACTGCTGGGCGATGTCTCCAGCTCCTCTTTTCATATCTTCATGAGACAAAATCTCATTAAGTTACCAGGTGGGCCTTGAACATACATCAGCCTCCCAGGTAGTTGGAATTGTAGGCCTTTGCTGTTTGGGTTTATTTGCTTGCTAGTAGAAGATTTTCACATTTTCATGTTCCAAGCATCTAAAATGAGCTGGCCTTGTAAGATTTAAGATACCTAGCTATTTGAATACTCTCAACAGGAGAACTTTGCAGACACACAACGGAGGTGTATATGTGCGTGTGAGTATATAATTATATTTGCAACTAAAAACACATTAAAAATAGACAAAAATATAGAAACATGTATGACATGCAAGTTGTACATATGGAAAGAAAAATGTCCACCCATAGGGAAATGAAAAGTAAGGCCATGAAATGTCTTTTTTTTATTTATCATATTGGCCAGTAATAAAAAGCCGACTGCCATCTGGTCTGAGCACAAATAGACACTCAAATATTGCTTGCTGCTGGAAGTTGGAATGGCTGTGCCTCTTTTTTGCAATTATCTAGCAGTACATATATGTGTCCATCCTTTGACCCAGGAAAGTTTTTTGTGACTTACTTGAGATAACATTAATGTACATCAAGGGTGGTTTTGTGTATCATAGCAAAACCATGAAAGCAGCATGAATGTTTGGTGTTACACATGTAAGATTCTTTCTGCATAGAAATATTGGAACTTCCTTCTATGTACGAATCTAAAAGAAATCACTAGAATTTATGCTATTTCAATGAATAACTGATTCTTTGGAGTGGAAGAATTAAAGTAATTTAATTACTTTTATAAACTTTATTACAGTAATACTGGTTTTTACCTTGTGCATAGTGATACTGTTTGAGTAATTTAATAGTTTTCTAATAAAGTACAGCCAAAAGAATTTAGAAGTCAGTCTGGGTTATCTTTACAGACTCATTTGTAATCGATATGCTTATTAGGCTGTGCCTCAAAGGTCTTCCACAGTGGAAATTCTCCAGCCCTCTGTGGTCATTGATTCCAACGTGGAAAAACACGCTTTTACCCTAAGGAGTTCCTTGTTGAGTGCAAGCTGCATTATTCCTGCAGTTAACTTAACTTCCTCCAAAGAGTGTGAAAACAGCTGGCCCAATCCTTCTATCAGCTTTTCCTGAGCATTAAGGACTAAACTAATAAACTGGTAATGAAGGCAACCTCATATAACATTTGGATTGGTGAAAGGTTTGTTGCCATTCTACTGGAAAAAAATAGACTCTCCCTTAGTCTAGACAGAATGAACTGCCTCTGACATCTGTATTAGATCTCCATGTTAAAAACAGAAACAGAGGGCTGTTGGCCACATTATCTGTGCTTGTGTAAACACATCAAGTTCCTGACTCAGGGACGTCTGGGGGCAAATCTGGGGCATTATCTTCTGGGCCATGGCAAGGACCTAGCTCAGGTTTCCTGTAAGAACCTATTTAATTTTATAATACCACACAGGTACTAATTGGGCCGGCAAGATGGCCTGTCAGGTAAAGGTGCCTGCCACCAAGCCAAATGAGTTCACGCCCACATGGTGGAAGGCAGGAACCGATGTCCATGGTTGTCCTCTGACCGCCGCACGTGTGCTGTTCCAGCAGCAACAACTCATTAAGCTTACCAGCCAGTGTTGACTGAAGTGTCGTGGTTTTAAAACGGACAGTGCTTTGACTTGAAAGAAAAAATTATAAACGGCAGTTCTGCCCCATTTTCTGATCAAGTGGAATATTCTAATAGCTGTTAAGACTGCTTGGTGCTTAGCTTATCACCCTGGCTTTTCCCCTGCAGATCACTGGGCTTCAGTGTTGTTTCTCTGTGATTTAATCAGAATATCATGGAAGCTGTTGCCAGAAAAGACTTTGAAAGCCCAGCTCTTTTTCGTCGAGGTTTTTTAGCATACGGACTGGGAGTCAGCTGTGAGGTTGGAGATGATGGTTGCTCCACTCAGTTTGAAGTATGAAATGCTCACCATTTGATAAGCATTCAGGATGGAAAATTGGGACACGCTTTTTAAATTCTTGTATTTTGGTAATATCATTTATTCTCAAACCAAGTAGGACCTAAGTGAGATTCACTTTGTGGGGTGTAAGAATTTGAGAAAGTTTGGAAAAAGTTTGAAAAAGTGGTTTTGAGATAATCTAAAACACCTGGTATTCTAATGGCATAAATCAAAAAACATTATTCCTTCCTCCAGCCGGTGTCATAGATGAAGATTACAGAGGGAATGTTGGTGTTGTGCTGTTTAATTTTGGAAAAGAGAAGTTTGAAGGTGAGTTAAATATATACATTTACATATGTAGTAAGTTTGAAGTTGCCTAAAACTCACCCCAGTTCTCATTGAATAAGGCAGGATAGAAAAATACATCAATAAATATCAATAATAATCTGTGTTTTGTTTTTTCTTTGAAGTAAAAAAAGGTGATCGGATTGCACAGCTCATTTGTGAACGGATCTTCTATCCGGACTTGGAAGAAGTTGAAGTCAGTGTTGTAAACGCTGAGTGTGAATGGGTGGTGGGCTGTAAGTGGAGAGGAGGGATGCTTGGGAATGTTGGAGACCGGTGAGTGTTTTTCAGCTGGATGAGTGCAGCGTTTTGGATGGTAGCGGTGATCCGGTCAGGACAAAGGGTTTGTGGGTTGTACAGAAGCTGTGACGCTGACTGGCTTGCCTTCCTCCTGTCTTTCTTCAGACACTGGATGTCACTGAAAGGGGCTCCGGAGGCTTCGGCTCCACTGGAAAGAATTAAAAATGTGCTTCAAGTGTTTCGCTGTTTCAACTGCAAAGAGGAGCTTTAGTTCTGGTAGTGTTTCATGTTCTAGGACACAGGAAAGAGGACCTGTTACATCACATTGGAACTTCTCTCTTCTGCAAGTGGTGGTCACCCGTAAATCTGCATTGTGAGACATGCAGACATGCAGACTTGGTAAAAATAAGTGTTCAGTTGAGTTTTTCTATTGCATTATTTAAATTATAGTCCGAGCTACTGGTTTTGCTCTAATTGCTTTCTCAGTTGTAAGGTTTTTTGTTTTTTGTTTTTATTCAATAAAGTTGAAGTCTTTAGCAGATACGTTTTTTACATACACTGACTAAAGAACCATAAGGAGGTCAGGCATGGCTCAGGGCTGTAACTTCACTTGGAGGCTGAATCAGGAGGGTTGCTGAGTTAGAGGGCAGCCAGGGTTACTGTGAGATGCTGTCTTAGTTACTCCTTGTTCTTTTCTGCCTTGGTGCTGTGTGACTGGAACTGTAAAGGTCTACTCACTCACTCACCCTGGATTGGGAACCCCACGTAGGCTATAGTGAGGATAGCACTAAATACAACCTGGTGAACCAGTGAGTTTACAGGAGTGTGGGGGAGGGGTTACACACAGGAGCAGAAATGACTCAAAGGTACCTTCGTCACGGAACCCCTGGCATGGTGACTGCTCCTGAAAGCCGTGAACCTCAGCACGCTGCACAGCATGCCAGCAGCTCAGCTGGTCTTCGGGCTTCACCACATATGTCATGGGGGAGGGGTCTCTTCCCTGCCTTGCCACATCCCACAGATCCCTGGCCCAAGAGGACCGGTGTTTGCTATGGATGATCTGCCGCTCTGGTTACTTTCCCTCACAGCCCTACTGTCTGTCTCCACTGTAGCCTTAAGGTAGTGATAGAATAGAAATCTTAAAGATCAAGCCAATTTTAGTATTAGCAATGATAACACTGTAATCTGGCTAGACAGTTCAGGCATTTCCTGTTGGTATAAATTATGCTCCCCCGCCCCCACTCTCAGTAACCAACCTGATCATTTTAGCTGAGAAATGCTCTCTTTTTTATCATGGTGGTATCGGAGGGGGGGGGGTATCTTCCCCAAACAGAAAGTAAACTTTGTGTGCTCAGGACTTCCACGCTGGCTATATATAGTCAGATGTTCTCATGTTGCTCTTTTTAAGTGAGAAAGAAAAGGCATGAACTGACAGTTTTAGAGATCCCTTACGAAGTGTATGAAAAAATTTTAAAGGTATTTATTTGACACTATATGGCTAAATTGGGAAGTTTTGTGTGTGTTTTTTTTTTTAATTTAGCAGATCTCATGGAATAAGTCTAGTACCTATATAAGTTCATAGACAAGTTTTGATTAATAAGATCATTGTGTTTTGGTCCTAATTTTCAGATGGGTTTATGGGGGTGGGACAGATGCCACAGTCATTACTGGTCATGATCTAACTCCTGCTGAGGCACCTGGTGCCACATTCTTGCTTCCTTGGGCACATGGACACATGCAGACACATACACACAAATGTAAAACTTTTAAAAATATAAATCTCTAGGAAAACACACTCTAAAATACTGCTTATTTTTGCCTATTGAAGTTGGTAAGTTTTTTTCCTTTTTTTATTGTCTATAAACTGATTAAAAATGGCTAAGAAAAAAGATTAAATTTTTATGTGTGCCTTTTAAACTGCATTTTCCTGTGAGTTTTTTTTTTCTCTGATTTTTTTAAAAATTTCTTTATTGATTCTCTGGGAGTTTCACATGCACCCCCCAATTCCGCTTACCTCCCGGTCCCCCCATACACTCCCCTCACCCTTGCAGCACCTCCCCCCTCCAAAGAAAAAAAGCAAGCAAGCAAACAAAAACAAGAACAAAGCAAACACAAACAACAAAACTCTTGGCTTCTCCTTTCCCTACTCTCCAACACCTCTTCATTGGTCCCGGTGGCATTGGTGGCCTCGGTGTGGATAATACATATAATATATATATTATACACATACACACACACACACTTTTGTATATACCCTTTTGTCCCGTCAGCTTTATTAACAAATCATTGCAATGAGTCACTGGTCTGGTTCAAGGCCTCTGGTTTCTGGTACACCATCATCACTGGGTCCTCACTCGAACTCCTCTAGGATATCCTGTGGCCGCCCCGAGTCTTGGAGATCCTGTGGGATTGTTCCACAGGACCAGTCCCTTCATGAGCTCTAGCAGGTCCTAGATGGGGTAGAAGTTAGGGTGGGTCAACCCAAGGCCTGGCTGTGGGCCTGCATGGTAACCAAGCTGGTCAGTCCTGGCCACTGGAGTCACCCATCTCAGGCGAGCAGGTGGAGTCAGCTCCCCCACGCCCATGCCTCACCTGCAGTGAGGGGTGGGACCACCTGAGAGCAGGGGCCAGCTCTCCTGCTGTGGTGCTGTCCAGAGGCAAAGCCTCTTTCCCAGGGCCAGCAACAGTAAGTTCCAGATAAAGCTGCTGCAGAGGACCACGTCTGGGGTCATGGTCCTACCTCGACTGGGATCTGTGCTGAAGTTGAGTCCCATATTGCCACCAGAGGTCACATAGGAGCCCAGGGTTGGGACTGCAGCCTGAGGTGTTGGTGTCTGGAGGCCATGAAGCCACCAGAACCATCCCTACCTGAATAGCCAATGCTAATATCCGGAGCTGGGATGTCGTCCTGGCCCAAGCTGCTACCAAGAGCCATGTCTGGGTCTGTGGTACAGCTGCAGCTGGGCTCTCTGCTCATGTCTGTGGCTCATGTCACCTCAGGGGGCCTTAGGAACCATTCAAGGTAAAATCAGGGCCATGCTGAGCCAGTTCTTATGAATATTTTTAATATGGATGGAAAATGTGTCTTTAAGTTTTGAAAAACGTAGAAATAGAAAACTGAGTTGGGGAACTTTACATCCAAGGTTAAGTTAGGCTCTTACTAAAAAGATTCAATAAACTTCTAGCTCTCCAGGTTTTTTAATCATAAAGAGAATATGTCTTATGTCTGGGTAGGTCCCAGCTTTTATGAACACCAGACTGTGACCATGGCAAAATGCTGCCACCTGGTGGTAGCTTTCTAAAGTAAGGCTGAATTTGGGGGTAAAAACACGACCATTCATGTTTCCGTTTGTAGTGTATGGGTGCTAACATGGCATTCACTATAATTTGGCCTTTTATTAGATGATACAAATGAGACAACTAAGGTAATGAACTGTCACACTACCCCTGTGACCCTAAGGTCAGCATTTAATATATTGAATCTCTGCAAAATAAAGATGAATATCACTAGGAAATGGAGAGATGATGTAGCTAACATCATGCACAGCCAAAAGCTCTTGCTCAATGGTAGCAATCATCCTCAGGAGAGTAGAGTTTAAACACCGAGTGTACTGATGCACACCTGAGATCCAACACTCACGAAGACAGGAAGATCTCACAAATTTGAGGCCAACCTGGGCTGCATAGTGAAACAACATCTCAGCCTGGAAAGAGTGGTGGAGAGATAGGCAAATAGAAGTATATGATTGTGCTGTGAAATCAAGTGACGCGACCAGGAAATGGCAAAGTCAAATTAAACCAGACGAAATATGTGTGGAGTATTTTGTTTTCAGTGGTAGTTTGCAGGACTACCCTGGAGGGGACACACTGCCAGGGAAGAGGTTTAGACAGATGACTGGGTCCGAACATCGGGACTAATCTAATGTCTGACAACTCACTGAAGCTGTCACCAGCAGCCATATCATGAGCAGGGACCGACCAAGGAAAGATTGCTGCAGATAGACAGAAACCAAAACCAGGCTTATGAATGAACCCAAGACAACTTAGAACAGTGGGAGGTTACAAATGAACAAGGGAAAGCCAAGGTGTGCTTGTCTCCATACTAGCCCAAGGGCAGCAATCGTGACCCTGGGATGCTACCCAAGGGCAGCCATTGTGATGCTGGGCTTGGGTTCTTGCCTGGGTCTGATATCCCTTCCCCCTTCCCCAGGTGATGTGAACTCCACTTTCCAATGAGATGAACACTGAATCAAGAGGAGACTGGACTTACATCACACTATGCATGTACAAGCTTAGCGGCTATCACTAAGGGAGGGGAAGTAAGACAAAAATGTTTTTCCATAGGCTCATTCACTGTTAAAAAGGATACTAAGAGGAAATAAAAACCCCAAATGCTCCTCATTTTGAAACACCTGGTCCTTGATTCTCAAACTGCTTTTTATTTTCTTCTTCTTCTTCTTCTTCTTCTTCTTCTTCTTCTTCTTCTTCTTCTTCTTCTTCTTCTTCTTCTTCTCCTCCTCCTCCTCCTCCTTCCTCCTCCTCCTTCCTCCTCCTCCTTCCTCCTCCTCCTTCCTCCTCCTCCTTCCTCCTTCCTCCTTCCTCTTTCCTCCTTCCTCCTTCCTCCTTCCTCCTTCCTCCTTCCTCCTTCCTCCTTCCTCCTTCCTCCTTCCTCCTTCCTCCTTCCTCCTTCCTCCTTCCTCCTTCCTCCTCCTCCTTCTTCATCCAACACAGGGTTTCTCTGTGTTGCTCTGGCTGTCCTGGAACTTGTTCTGCGAGCAGGCTGGCCTCGAACTCACAGAGATCCTCCTGCCTCTGCCTCCTGAGTGCAAGGTTTAAAGGTGTGCGCCACCACTGTCCAGCTCAAACTGCTTTTAATGAGGGTTTTTTTTTTTTTTTTTTTTTTACTGTCCTAGAGAAGCAGATCATTTCAGGGGTGATATTTTGACAAGTGGTAGAGAAATCAGGACAAGTGACCAGAAACTGAGAAAGTGTATTGTGGGAAGCAAAGGCAAATAGGAATAAAATCCCCACAGCTGCATGCTGGGAGATGATGGGAAAAGCCGAACATCACACCAGGGTCCTGTGCCAGGGGGAGCCTGGGGTGATTCTGTAATAGCCAAATAATGCAAGTCGGAAAAGAAGCTGTCTGCTGGCTGAGATTATCTCAGAAGAAATGAAACACTTTTTCATAGTCTTAAAAAAAAAAAAATCAATATACAGCCAAAGCAAAGAAGCTGTCTGATGACGAGGCAATAAAGCTTCAGAAGGTTGCGTTGAAAGTCTTCATTTGTTTCAGTTAACTGATCCCTGTGCCCAACTCTCTCTGCCAGCCAGCTCGGTCCTGGAATGTTACCAGTCTCCATGGAATGGAAACCGTCAAGTCTCCTGGGAAGAGTGGGTAAGGAAGTGGTACTGGCAAAAAAAAAAAAAAAAAGTTTGTGCATGCATTTGGGGACAATCGCACATGCCAACTGTGGCATGTCCACTTTTCCGTTGCTTAGGGATATTTTGGAAGCCGGGTGAAAGCCCCCCCCCCCCCAGTCCCTAGCTCACTTACCTCCTCCTTAGGGAGAGAAGAGGAGGTGGAACCAGCTTTCACCTTGGTGTTAATTTAGGTAGCTGTTCCGAGGGAGATCTCACTTCTGTGCACATTTTGAAAGGAGAAAGTGTTTCTGATGGAGGAACGCACCTTTGGGGAGTTGGAACCGCAGCCGAATCTCAGTCAGACCTTCGCTAAGACCTTGTGTTTTTTTCCCAATAGACAACGCTGTTAAAGGTGCTGGGGCCAGCTAAGCTGAGGAATGGAGAGGCTGCCTCTCACTGGCCCTCAGTGCAGGCCTGTGCACTCATTCCTCAGGCTTCCTGGTCAGCTAGGGCTGTGTGAGCTGTGATACAGTTAGTGGAAAGGGCCACAGGGTTAAGGGGTGGACTTTTAAAGGGCCGCAGGGATAAAGGTGGGCTTTTAAAGGTTGTTTTACTTGGGCCCAACACGGGTGTCTGTATTGATCATCTTGTTAAGGAGGTAAAATAATTGCCCATTTGCTATGTGTTCTTTCTCTTCAAGACTTCTATAGAGCTTATCTTTCTGACTGCTTTGCCCTAGGACAGTCCTTCATGTCCACTTTTGGAAGACTCAATCCTGGGCTCTTGAATTAGAAAACACAGGAGGGGGGGGGGCTTTTAAAGCATTGTGTGAGTCTTTTAGGGTTACTTTTACCTAAAGGAGATAGTCTGCAAACCTGGGATGAACCACTTAGGGTGAGGGTGGTTATCAGTTCCTTCATTTTAGAACGGGGCCCAAGGGCAGCCTGAAAAGCGGAGGCAGGAAGTTTTTAAGGGACTCCTCAGTTATGAAAAAGGGGACCTCCAGACATGGTAGGGACTGATGGAAGAAGAGCCAGTGAAGAATTTCCTGCCTTGGGTAGTGCCAAGAGACTTGTTTCTTTAACAATGTTCAAGAAAGCCGGGCGGTGGTGGTACATTCCTTTAATCCCAGCACTCGGGAGGCAGAGGCAGGCGGATCTCTGTGAGTTCGAGGCCAGCCTGGGCTACAGAGTGAGTTCCAGGAAAGGCGCAAAGCTACCTAGAGAAACCTTGTCTCAAAACACAAACAAACAAAAAAGTTCGAGAAACCTCAAGCCTAAGTGAGAATGGTCCCATAAACGCCATGTCTTCCCATGGTTCCAGTGGCCCTGCAGGTGATTGCTTCCCTGCATGACTCTAATGTCCCACTCCCAATCCTTCCCCTCCCCACATATTTTGAAACAAATCCCACATGTCCTAGCATCGTGGGTGACATTTTAATCTGTCTGTTGAGCCGTTAGTGCCATAGCCCCTTGCTCCTGTACCCACAAGTCAATCACATCGATCACTGTTTTCCAATCCAATGGTGCTTTGGAGGGGGATGAAAAGAAGGAAAAAATATTAGGTTTCAGTCAAAGTGGGGGAAGACAAGACAAGTGACGCTTCGCACAGTGCTCTGGGTGCATAGAGCTCCAGGGAATCCAGACAGTGAGTGCCAAGATTAGGGAGGAGATCCAAGGAATTTTGTGGGGAGCTTCAGGAGAGCCTATGCCTAGTGTGAGTGTGCAGGTTATTAAAAAGATTCCTAGCCGGGCGATGGTGGCACATGTCTTTAATCCCAGCACTCAGAAGGCAGAGGCAAGCAGATCTCTCAGTTGGAGACTAGTCTGGTCTACAGAGGGGTTGCTGGACAGCCAGGGCTACACACAGAAAAACCTTGTCTTGGAAAAACAAAACAAAATTTTAAAAACCCAACAACAAAAAAGGAGATACCTGAAGACGTCGGAGAGAGTAGACAGCTGGTATTTGGGTTACAGCTGAACATTTTCTTGAAAGAAAATACTGAATTTAAACACCATCTTTCAATTTCTTAGTGACCCATTTCCCTTTCTGTCCCCTTCACAATCCTGTGTGCAGACACCAGTGTGAGAATCCCCCAGGATAGTTTTTGAACCTTGAAGCTCTCAAAGGAGCACGGTTCAGCCATTCTAACCCCACTAAGATCTCCACTGACTCCCACTAATCTACTCACGTGTGAAGCTGGCACAGGCTTCCACCAGTCTGGAAAGCAGACAGCCAACTCCCCTGGTTCTCCCATGGCATTTGAGGATGGGCAATAATTGAAGTAGAGCTAGATTTGTCAGCTCGTAAAGCATATGAACTGGAATCTGTGGTTGCCATGCCACCTTGTCTTCAGACCCACCTACAGGGTTGGTGATCACCCTCACTAACGCCAACGTCCAATAACAGGATCCTCAGTTATTTCTGGTGCTTTATCTTGAAAGTTCTTGTTCACAGTCTATGGAAAGAAGAATGTTTTCTGTAGGGAAAGAAAATCACAACTTATTCTCTCTATCAGATAGGGTTTTTTTTTTTTTTTTTTTTTTCTTATCAAATGTTTTTCCATCTTAGGAAGAGAAAAGGCTTTTGAGAAAGAAAATTTTTAAATAATTGTAAAATAAGATATTCTTGAAATTATTGTCACCCGGAGTCTTTTACTAACCCAGACTTCCACTAGATGTCACTTGTTGTTTGTGTTTTTTATTTTAAAATGACAAGGAAAAAAAGTATTTGCAATTATAAATTGAAGACTCCCAGTGGATTCAAAACCTGGCAGCCAATGAGATGTAGCAACATTTGGGAGCAAGCAGGCAGGAGTCATTAGGAGAGTGAGATTATGGCCTTAAAGATTTGGGTGCTTGTGGGCTTTGCATAATCACTCCTGGCATTCAAAAGGCCTAGAGGAGCCAGCGGCCTTGCCCTCCTGCTGTGTTGAAACAAAACGAAAATTGTACTGAAGGACTAGATTTTCTCCCATCTTCCATTTTCTCTTTTCTCCCCTCCCCGACCCCTGCCCATTTTAAGGAGAATATGACTTTTAAAGGATTGCCCTTTAATGAAATCGTTTGAAACATTTTAAGATCGAGTCTTCTTGGTTTGAACTTTCTACCCACAAGTTAAAACCACTTTAATCTTCATGATCTCTGAGAAAAGCATATGGCACACGTAAGAGAAGACTTCTAGAAGTTTCCCCGGGGGGTTTTCTGGGGTTATCCACTTCTTGTATTTGCCAAAAAAAATCTAATAACTAGTTTCAGTGGAGGCCATGTACCCAGTGGTTTTGTTTTGTGTAACAGCTGTTTGTTTATTTTTTTAAGCTGTCATTGTATTTTGGCTTCATGATGGTCAAATGAGTCTCAGTATTAAGTAAACTTCCCCAACTTGCCTATTTCCCGTCCCATCAAGCATTCCCTTGTAAGAATAACAGTGTTCTTTTATTTGGTAGTGTGCAGCGTGATGTTTTTGGCATGCCCAACATTTTTGACTTGCAAAACTTTGTGACCTCAAGTGTGAGAGAGCTGAATGCTTTCTTCAGCGCCTCACAGGGTTCCAGTCTTCAAAAGTGTCCTGATGCAGATGCATTGGAGCCAGGAAAGAATTGTCAGCCTGTTTTATCCCGCTGCGCCCCTCACCCCGCCCCCCAAACATCACAAACAACAAATAGGAATCGTTTTTAATAAGGTACTGAAATGATTACGCTGTGAACTCTTGGGCTGCTGCTGCTGAGCCTCAGATTCTCCCAACTGGCTAGGCTGTACAAAATGTGGTGCTTTTATTTGCAGACATTTTACTGAGATCTTTGAGCTGGGATCAGAGTAACAGCAAGCTGTGAGGGAGATGTGAGGTGTGTCAGCCATCATCCCAGCTGAATGAAACTGCCCTGAAACAGTGCTGTTAAATTCAGTCTTCTTGTGAAGGTTCCTGTGACCATTCCCAGTCACCAGGTAGTTCTTTTTTTCTACAACCGATTTAATATATAAATATATAAATATATTAAAACCAATAGCCATGTTGTGGCCAAGGTTGCATTGCTACTCAAGTCACTGAATGGAAGAAATGCCTTTGTTGTCTGCTCTTTAAGTACCCAGCTCTGTGAATGTCCAGTGGGTTCTGTAAGGCCATAACAACCGAAAGTCTCAATCAAAAGCCAAAAGCCCCACTTAAAAAGCAATTGGTACCTCTAGCTCTTGGGTTAGCTTTTCTTTTTCAATGTGAATATTGTGACAATAAGAATGTAGTGGACATCTCTTAAATTTTTTTTTATTTTTTTTTATTTATTTTTTTGTTTTTTTGAGACAGGGTTTCTCTGTGTAGCTTTGCGCCTTTCCTGGGACTCACTTGGTAGCCCAGGCTGGCCTCGAACTCACAGAGATCCTCCTGCCTCTGCCTCCCGAGTGCTGGGATTAAAGGCTTGCGCCACCACCGCCCGGCTAATCTCTTAAATTTAAAGATTGATGGCCACAAACTATTTACCTCTAAATGTTGAGAACTGATTATGCCTGAAGAAAACAGACAGGATCAACAGGAAGCTGTCAGGGAATACATCTTAAAATCACATGCAGCTCTTCTGAAAGTCTCAGCTAACCAAACTCCAAATAACTGAACCTGCAGGACTTGGTAGAGAGAAAAGTACCTACCACCAGGTCTTAAGCCTGGAAATACTCCTCTACAAGCTGGACAGTGGTGGCAGCACACACACGACTTTAGACTCAGCACTTGAGAGGCAGAGGCAGGTGGATCTCTGAGTTCGAGGCCAGCCTGGTCTACGGAGCGAGTTCCAGGACAGCCAGGGATACACAGAGAAACCCTGTAAAAACCAAACAAAACCTCTTCTACCAAAGAGCTGGGATCAGAGTAACAGCAAGCTGTGAGGGAGATGTGAGGTGTGTCAGCCATCATCCCAGCTGAATGAAACTGCCCTGAAACAGTGCTGTTAAATTCAGTCTTCTTGTGAAGGTTCCTGTGACCATTCCCAGTCACCAGGTAGTTCTTCTTTTCTACAACCGAATTCAAGGAGATTTGAATTGTATTATGAGGATTTACTTCATTTGTACCAAACGCATACATTCCTCACAGCAGATGCAGAGCCCCTTATATGAAATACATCAAGTGTGGTAATGTCTTTACTTTTTATATAAAGTTATACTGTGACATAATAAAATGTAAATTATATTTTAAAGTAAAAACCAACATTTATTAAAAGAAATAGCTTTCAAGTAAAAAAAAAAAAATTATGAATACCCACTATAAAATTTGTCAGTTTCTGGCAGTCTGAGCTTGTAGAGTGGTAATGGTGCTGGCCAGGCCTGAGAGTCAGTCTGTCTGCATTCAAATCCTGTCCTTCATTAGTTACAGATTTAGAAAGCTAGCTAACCTCTCTAGCTTCAGTGGGCTCTTTTGTTAAAATGAAAAGAATTATATTGTTTATGACATTATTATTATTATTATTATTATTATTATTATTATTATTATTTGGCTTTTTAAGACAGGGTTTCTCTGTATGTAGTCCTGGCTGTCCTGAAACTCACTCCGTAGATTAGGCTGGCTTCAAACTCACAGAGATCCGCCTGTCTCTGTTTCTCAAGTGCTGGGATTAAAGGAGTGCATCACCACCACCTGGCTGTGATACTAACTTTAAAGAGTAAATATCCTATTTGCAAAATGCTTAGCCCAGGGCCTGCACCCCTGGAAAGGCTTTATAGAATCTACTGTCCTTATCATTACTGCAAGGTTATACAATTAAGTCCTTACAAATCTTGTCCAGTTGGAATCAATGGAGTTTGTTGTGTATTCTAACTTTGTAAAGAATTTTGTAAAGAATTGAGAGGTTGAATTCAGACTTTTCATATCGCTGAAGGACCTGAAAATACGTTGTGAATTTGTGTTGTGATCAGTTTTACCACCTTAATGCAAATGTAAGACTCAGTGACATTTTTGTTATAAATTCTTCATATTTGTAATGGGGTAGGAAATATTTTTAAATTGCTTTAAAACGTTTTTACTCTACATGAATTTGAATTTAGATTCATTTATTTCTATTTTATATGTATGAGTGTTTTGTCTGCATGCACCTGTGTGTACCACATTCCTACCTGGTGCCTGAAGGGGTCAGAAGAAGAGGCACTGGATCCCCTGGAACTGGAGCTAGAGATGCTTGTGAGCTGTTATGTGGGTGCTGGGAATTGAACATGTCCTCTGGAAGAACAAGGGCTAGTAACTGCTGAGCCATTTCTCCAGCCCCTCATAGGATATATTTTCAAGTAATTGTTAAATATTTGCCCACTTAAGAGAAAAATAGAAGAAAAGGTTGATCAGTATGAAATAAGGCTGATCAATATGAAATATACTCACTTGCTACTTGTTCTCTACTTTAAAAGCATCCAAATATCTGTCCATCCACTGAGTCTGAAATAGCGTCAGTATTGTGTACAGCACTGATCAGTGGACCATGCAACCCACGTCCACACAGCACTCTGCTTCATAACACACTTAAGATTGTTTAGGGATCTAGTTGGGTTTTGTGTGTTTATTTGTTTGTTTTCAAGACATAGTTTCTATGTGTAGGCCTGGCTGTCTTGGAACTCACTCTATAGACCAAGCTGGCCTTGAACTCAGAAATCCTCCTGTTTCTGCCTCCTGAGTGCTGGCATTAAAGTGTGTACCACCACCATTCAGTGGTAGCTTTGTTTAGGAATCCTTTAAATATTTCTTTTCACTTTTATTTATTTGTACATGTCTGATAATGTTGGTCATGTGTATGAGGGTGCCCACAAAGATCATAAGAGGACAAAGAATCCTGTAGAGATGGAGTTACAGGCAGTTGTGAGCTGCCTGACATGGGATCAAAGTTGGGTCTTCTGGGAGAGCAGCGAGCACTCTTAACTGCTGAGCCATCTCTCCAGTTCCTGTTTATCACTTAATTCCTATGGGTCGAGAGATGGTCTGACTTCCACAAACAATCTTGTTCGTGGAAGAGCACACTAAGTGCTGTACTTCTACAGTGGCGGTGTCTAGCCTAAATACAGAAGCTTACCCAACACTCCGTTACTGCATTCACAACAAGCAGAATGACCAAAGAAATGCAAACAGAATCACAGTGACAAAATGCAGACATCATAAAATGACCATGCATTTCTCCGGAACACTTAATGCCTGTCACGATAGTGGTTTTCTGCTTTTAACATTGGTTGAAAGTAGGATGTTAAAATTATATGTTTTTCTTCCCATGTGCCATTTTTTAACACTCATGGATTTGAGTTTGCAAGACTAGTATTATCGGTGAAATCTGGTGGGTATAATGGATGCCCCTTGTCCCTTGGAAGAGAGCAGTCAGTGTGCACGCAGGAAGGTCTGCCTCAGGCAAGACCAAAGAAATCAAAGCAATCTAATAATAATAATCAACTCACATACTTTCCCTTGTTGAGGGCCTCACATTTACAGCTAAGTGTAAGCTTGATCCTTCTCCTATTGCAGTCTTAAAAATCTTCAAGAGTTGCTGGTGTTCTCATGCTGACACCTGCTTTAGTTCTCATGACTACTGTACAGTGAGTAATATTGCTTCTTTTTTAAAGATATATGACATAGGGCTGGAGAGATGGCTCAGTGGTTAATAGCACTTGCTCTTCCAGATGACCAGAGTTTAGGTCCCAGCACCCACATCAGGTAGCTTACAAACTACCTGTAACTCCTGCTACAGGGAATTAGGACACCTTCTTCTGGCTTCCGAAGGCGCCTACACACATGTGGTACGAGTGGCATGTGCTCATACAAATACACACACGTACAAATAAAAAAATTAATTGGTTAATTAAAAAAGTATGTAAGTAGCTCAACCTAGGAATTTTGGGAAAATTTAGTCCTACATCTTCCTGCCTTTGAACAGACTGTCCATTGTAACGTCATACTCAAATTGCAGTACCGAGTTGCTGCTATGGGATGTCTCTCTGTACACTGTGAATATGTGTTGCTCTCATTGGTTGATAATAAAGCTGTTTGGCCAATGGCAAGGCAGAATAAGGTTAGGTGGTACATTCAAACTGAAGATGGAGATGAAGAAGGGTGGAGTCAGGGGAGATGCCAGGCTGCCGTCCAAGGAGCAACAAGATGCCAGCAGACCGGTAATGCCACAGCCATGTGGCAACATACAGATTAATAGAAATGGGTTAATTTAAGATGAAAGAGCTAGTTAGCAAGAAGCCTGAGCCATAGGCCATACAGTTTGTAATTAATATAAGTCTCTATGTGTTTCCTGGGGACTGAGCAGCTGCAGGATCGGGCAGGACATAGGAAAACTTCCCACCACAAGTTACCACTGATCACACACTGAATCAGAGACTTTCTTAGTTTGCCTGTTATTCTGAGATTACTAGGCCTTTCTCTTGGTCAAAAAACCTAAAACTACATTTGAAGGGCTCTAGTAGACACAAGCATGGCAAGCATGGCTCTGGCAGGGCTTGCCCCTCCCCCATCCACTCTTCCATGCTAAACTGTTAGGTTACATTCCTAAAGCTAGCCACCAAGGTCTATTCCCTTACTTGGCCACTTCCTCCTCCTGAGGTTGACTACCAAGGTCCAGCTAATAAAGTATTGAAGCCCAGCAATCAAAAGCCCCCTTTTGACTCACCCAATTAAGTTTGGTGGGAGGTTGTTTTGTTTTTCTCTCTAAGGGGGTCACAGTGAGATTTATAGCTCACATGAACTCCCATCCAATGACAAAACCCTATATATAATGTTTTAAATCGATTCAAAATGTGCTTTGAAATGAGCTCTTTTATCTTAGATTGCTTGGCATTTCTGAACTGCATTTTAACTGTTTCCCTGTGGTGCTGAAAGAGTTCATGCACGTAGCAGTAGAAACCAGTGTTGTGACAAGGCTTCTGATGTAAAGTCGCCGTGCTCCCCAGATCGAACCACCGTCAACTACTTACGTTCTTTGCTTTCGCGTTTCTCGATAGCATGCGTCTCCAGCATTTCTCCCCACTCACTCCCTCTAATGTACGACTCTTGGCCCAAGAGAGTGTTGCTTTCTTCACAGGGACCTTTGCTACTCCTGTCTCCTTCCTTCTCCTGCCTCTCATGATCCTAGTAGAACTGGGAGGTTTTGCCTGAGTTTCTAGCTGAGCCATAGAGTACACTGTGGGAATTTGTCAGTGTGACTTTGCATAGAGTACACTGTGGAAATTTGTCGGTGTGACTTTGCATAGAGTACACTGTGGGAGTTTGTCGGTGTGACTTTGCATGGGTTGCTTCCGCATCAGCAGCCTTTGCTCTTTTCCCATTGCCTGGCTGTTCTCAGGTTTGTCATTATTGTCTCCTCGAATTCTTTGATGGACTAGGACATCTCGTGAGTAGTCAGTTTCCTCCTCTTTTCTTCTAGGCCCAGCTGCAGCTCCAGGCACCAGTGGCTTCCCTCTAGCCTGTACACCTGTCACTCTAGGACCCAGATCTTCTCAGGAATTTCTTTTTTTAAATATTTATTTATTTTTATCATTTATCTGTGATGTGTGTGTGTGTGTGTGTGTGTGTGTGTGTTGAGTGTGAGTGTGAAGAATGTGCCACAGTGCATACGTGGTGGTCAGAGGACAGTATTTGGAAGTCTGTTCTCTCTTTCCACTGGAGGTTCTGGGGATCAAACTCACATCATCTGACTTTCACAGCAATCACCTTTTACTCATTGAACCTTGTGGCCAGCCCTGAGGAATTTCTTATTTTTTTTTGCAATGTCACTGATCAAACCCGTGGTCTCAACACCACTAGGCAAGCTCTCTGCCACCGAGCAGCAGCCTCTCTGGAGAGCTATCACCTCTGCGATCTGTGGGATTTCTCATATCCTGTTTTTCTGGCTTGGGGTTATGCCTATGCTTTGGTAAAGCAGTCTTCAGTAGCTTCCTCCCAAACTTCATTTCTGATTGGGGAATGACAAACATAGAAGACATACTGAGTTTAAGGGGCCAGTCCATTAACGTGTTGTGTCCAGTGCGTTCCTGTAACCACCATCAAGTCGGGAGCAGGGAAGGGAATGAACAAGAGCAGAGTATTGTTGGGGAATAATCTTTTTGTACACCGTGAAGATGTGTCTGTTTTACCTCACCTGTCTAAGGCACCTTCTGATTGGCTTAATAAAGAGCTGAACGGCCAATAGCTGGGCAGGAGAGAATAGGCAGGACTTCTGGGTAGAGAGGAACTCGGGGAAAGAATCAGAGAGGTGGGATTTGTCAGTGAGACAAGGAGGAAGTTGGATGTACAGTATGGAGGAGAGGTAATGAGCCATGTGGTAGAATGTGGATCAGTGTGAACTGGTTGATTTAAATTATAAGAGCTGGTTGGAAACAAGCCTAAGCTAAGGCCAAGCCTTCATCCTTAATAAGTCTCCGTGTCAGTATTTGGGAGCTGGTGGTCCAAAGAAAAGTCTGGCCAAAGAATATATGAAATTGCCACAATGAAATCCATTACTTTGTATGCTAGTTTTTAGAAGATTGTGCCAGGATTTAGCATAGTGAATATTTCTATCCCCCCCCCAACTCAAGCACCTTCAGACTTCTCTTAGTCTATACCCCCCCTTACCACTCTCTGCCCACAAAGTGCATCCTCATGCTCATCCTACCATTCACAATTGTGTCTGTTCTTGAGCGTCATGCCAAGGGCTTATAGGGCATGCTCTCTTTTGTTCTTTACCACACTTGAGACATCTGTGCTGGTGCCTGTTCCAGGAGTTAAATCTTTCTTTCTTTTTTATTGATGTATTGTCAATTTACAAATACAAGATATTTGGATACTGTACACATGGCTATTACAAAAAATCTTGTACATTTTTGGAGCTATCACCTAGGAGTGGAACTGTTGGATCACACAGTGGCCATGAACCTTTTGAGAAATAGTTAGTAGTTAGAAATATTTTCTACAGATTGTATGTCAGGCTTGGCTAGAACATGCTACCAAAATGAACCCACCCCATTTCTCAGTGGTTTAATATGTGATATCTCTCTGGCTCACAAGTGTCTGAAATGGGGGTAACTCTAGAGGACAACTGTCTTCCATACAGTGACTCAGTGATTCAAACTGCTTTGATTTGCATCTGTGTGTGTGTGTGTGTGTGTGTGTGTGTGTGTGTGCAGGTGTGTGCTCTGTGTGTGTGTGTGTGCTGTGTGTGTGTGTGTGTGTGTGTGTGTGTGTGTGTGTGTATTCTACCACCAAGCTACCTCCGAAGCTCAAACTGTTTCCATGTGAAGTCTACCCTTCATTTCAGTGTCAGGCCTCATCAGAAAGCATGGGGCTCATATTTCTTCCTTCGATGTTTTGACCAGGAAATGTCACAGGTCACTTCTACTCACAGCCACTTGATCAGAACACAGGGGCCCGCCTAATTTGAAAGGAAGTGAGGTGTTCTGAGTAACTAAAAGAAAAGAGAAGCAGATGTTGGCCAGCATAAGTCATGTGACCACACTTCCCACCTCTAACAGAGCCTTCACACTGCTTGAGTTTGACAGGTGTCAAAGCTACAGCCAAGCAATTGTTTTCCCTGGATCTTGATTTTTCTCCCTCATCTTTTGGCTTCCTGTCTGCTGTTGAGAAGTCCAGTGCCAGTGTGATTCATCATGTAGGAACAGTTTCTCCTTGAAACTTTTTTTTTTTTTTTAGTATTTTTCTCTTTATATCTTTACCTAGTATTCTGGCATTTCATAGTGACATGTGGTATATTTTATTTTCTTATTTTTGACCATTATTGCTTTTTTGTATACTCTAGATGATATTCTCAGTTTTACTTTCTAATCATTTAGGTGTTTTAAAATATTTTATTTTCATATTTAAGAGATTTATATTTTTGTTACAGAGCATCCTCCTAGTTTATGGATAAACTCACTCTTGATTAATAAATGGCTTTCAAGTTTTTCTCTTTTGTGTCATCTCTCTTTTTTCCATGGTTTGGTGTTTATTTTAAATTGCTCATTTAAAAAAATTCCTCTTTTGTATTAGAGAATTTCCTGATACACCCGAAATCTCTGCCTGCCTGTCTTTATTTTGGTGCTGGGGACATTTGAAAGCTGAAGGGACCCCTGTATTTGTGGGTTGGACCTAAAGATGAATGGCTTCCCTCTGGAATGGTGAGGGGGACTCCCACCTCAGGTCCAGGTGGCTACTTCTTTTCAAGCTGGCCAGTCTCACACAGGAGAGTAAACCTGGGGGTGGTGTTCACAGAGATGAGGGGAGATTTGACAGGCTGGCCTGCAGGATGGGAGGATGGGTCCCTTCACTTTACCTCTCGGTTTCTGTCCAGCCCCTTGTTCTGTTCTCTGGTATCACCAAGAGAGGAGCACCACTGGTCCAGCATCTCCAGAGAGCAAGTGATCACCTTCTACCAGGCCAGTGAGAGCTACTTGTTTGGACATGGAGGAGGGCTGCATACTTAGCTCCTGTAGACTTGAGTGCCCCCCCCCCACTTCCTCCCATCCTTAAGAGCAGTGAGAAGCACCACTCCTGGCCTTTAGAGTAATTTGCCATTGTTTAGTTGTCCTAGACTTTCACATTGTGGGAATTTCCCTAGTCTGCTCAATTACCAGCTCCTGTTCTCTCTCCTCCTTCTTCTCTTCCTCCTTTCTCTTCTTGTCTCTTCATCTTCCAAACTGCAGCCATCTTTGCCCTCACGGTCATTTTCATAGATTTCTTCAAAGAGTCCTCATAAATGCTAACTTTTGATTTCTTTGCTTAATTTGAATTGCAACTACATTTTTTAAGTTTGGAAGCTAGAATATCTTTGTATCACTCCCACTAAGGAGCTCCATGCATACAGCAGTAATTCTAACTTCCCTACATCCAGACACAAAATCATTTGTCACTTGATCTCTGGTAACTTTTCCCTTCAACCAAAAATCTGTAACAAAGAAATTGCCTTCTAGTTCCCAAACATGACAGCTCTTCCTTGTCCTCATAGCTGTACACACATACTATCTATCTTTGCAGTATGTGGCCAGGTCTACTTTTTTTTTCCTTCCTGAAAAACATCCCATTTTCTCATTTCCTGCATTCTTTGCTTCCTCTCAATCAACGTTGGCTTCTTCTTGGGTGTTCACATAAAGGTTGCATATAAAAGCTATTATTTCCCATTCTTGCAACAGAGAACAAAGACATGGTATTTTCTATCTCTACAATGAAGAGCTGCTATGGAAAACACTGCCCTTGAGGGTGAAGAGTGTGTTTTAGTCTTCTTTCAGTTTTCTAGCACTTAGCCAAGAATCTGTCATGTCTCAGACATTCATTATATTGGGTGACATATGAGTGACTAAGGAAGAGACTCTCTGAGGTCCCTTGGCTGTTGAAAACTAGGTGCACCCAAAGGCAGACTTCCCCGGGAAGCTGGACATGCAGGTCTCTGGTTCTGCCTGACCTGAGCTTGCTCTCAGGCATTGCTCACTCCTACCTTTCTGCTCTCAGAATTGTCTCAGCTCTAGAATAGGTACATCTTAAGGAACATCATTTGTGTTCCAAAGCCTTTTGCCCAGCTGTAAAAAAGGCTTAGATATGCCTCAAACTCTGTAACTGTTTTCCTAACTGCTAGCAAGGCCCTTGATCCAAGTACCTTGACAGCAAGGTCATCACTGTTAATGAATGCCCCACATCTAGGTACATACCCACTGCTATAATGTTCTTCTTAGCAATTCCTTCCCTTGGGAAATATCACCAAGGCTTTTTTTTTTTTTTTTTTTTTTTACAAAGTACCCCTTTGCCCGACCGACCCTTGTTTGCTTAGCACTGACCTCAGATGAGGCTACAAACAAGTCCCACCCCACAGCTGCTGTCCCTTTGTGTCATCATGTCTTGGGCTTGGATTTGTTTTGTAGAAAAATAACCCATCTTTGTGGAAAGTCCCAATGACTACAGTCAATTGACCAGAATCCTTAGCTCTTTGTGGCTGAAACTTTCAGATGGGAAACTGTGTGAGAGAGCCATCCCTCTGTTAGAGCTCCATCCCTCTCAAAGCACTTCCTTCACGCTGTGCACCATCTCTGACACCTCCACAGAAGACCACTAGGGCAACACATTTTCCTCTCAGAGCACCAGTGTGTATTTGAACAATTGTGTTTTTGTTAGGTAGGGGCATTAATACTTGCCTAAGTGCTGGTTGTGTGGGTCTGAAGGATGTTTCTTGAATGACTGGCAATGACACCCCCCTATTTAGCATTTTTTTTTTTAAAGCTAGTCACTGGCTTTCATTTGTCAGTGTCCCTCCTGGTCCTACAGAAACATTGTCCAGAAAAATAGCATAGTTTGGGATTTCTGCATCTTCCTGGGTTTGCCCTTTCTGGCTAAAGTGAGGAAAGAGTAAGCAGGCTTCCTAGTTTCAAACACAGTGCCACCCTAGATTTGACAACAAATGTAAATATAGAGATACTGACTAAATAAGAAATTTCAAAAATTAAAACAAAATACAGCTAATATGTCAGGAGCAGACTTACTACCCTGCAATACAAAGTGGTTTTCCCCCCAGATTCTCTTTATAAAAATTTAGACAAGTAATCACTCACTTTCCTTTGGAAATTTCCTTTATGTGAAAGCCATTTGCAAATAATTATAAAGTGACATCATCCAAGACTTCAAAAATCTTACCTCTGGAAACTCCAATGATAGGGTATCACCGGTTTTTTTATCCGTCCCATTTAAGAGGGAGTGGCCAAATATTCAAAGGGCACATGCCAAAAGTAAGCCAGCTCACCTGTCCATGGCATTTGACAAGTAACTGGCTTCTAATGTGCCACCAACACACAGTCATACGTAGTCACAGTTGTGCTGGCCCTGGGATCTCCAGGAGGTATTGGCTAGGAAAACACCTGGCACTTGGGCATCTTGGGATAAACCCAACAGCTGACACATGCACCATTGTCTGAAATTGTCTTCCTTAGATTTGATGTGCATGTTTCAGATGATGCCAGAATGTTCCTTCCTGCATGCAGGGGATGTGCAGGAAAATCACAGGCTTTTCTGAGTTCCCCTAGCCAGTTCTTCCACAGCCTTCTCTCTCTGTGTCTCCATATGCTCCTTTTAGCCCCCCACTCCTTCCTGCTCATGAGGAAACTCATGTTCTCCAGCTTCTCTAACTTAACTTTAGGAGTAGGTTTTAGGGCCATCTAAAGGGTCGCTACATAACACCTGGATCCTCACTTTGCGGATCTTGGAGAACAGCTTATAAGGCACAAAGTGACATTGTGTTTCCAAATGAATAACGAAGACACTCAGCTCTGCATAGTCTTATTCCTAACTCTCTGCATGGTCACCTCAATGCTTTCAGTGATAAGAGGTGACCCACTGACCACCAGGAACTTCTTTTTTTTAAGATTTATTTTATTTTAATTATGTTTGTGTATGTGTGACTCTCCATTGGTGTGCCCACATGAGTGCAGTTGCCCAAGGAGACCAAAGATGTTTCATTCCCTGGAGCTGGAGTTACAGGTGGTTGTAAGTCATCCAGTGTGGGCACTGGGAACCAAACTTGGGTCAATATGTACTCTTAACTGCCATCTCTGAGAATTTGGTTATTTTTATTTTTATTTCATGCGTTTGAGTGTTTTGCCTGCATATATGTGCCTGGAGCCCATGGAGATCAGAAGAGAATATCAGATCCCCTGGAACTGGTGTTACAGGCACATGGATAGACACATGGAGCTGCCACATGGGTGCTGGGAATTGAACTTGAGTTCTGGGAATTGAACTTAGGTCCTCTGGAAGAGCAACAAATGCTTTTAACTGCTGAGCCCAGAATTTGGTTCTTATCAAAAGCATAAAACCTTACCACTTTCCCATGTTCACTTTCAATAAATCCTAAATATTTAAGTGCAACAATTTTCTTAAGAAATAAACTTCTTAGTTGGGCAGTGATGGTGCAGGCCTTTAATCCCAGCACTTGGGAGGCAGAGGCCGGCAGATCTCTGTTAGTTCCAGTCCAGCCTAGTCTACAGAGCAAGTTCCAGGACAGCCGGGACTCTTACACAGAGAAACCCTGTCTTGAAAAAATACAAAACAAAACAAAACAACAACAACGAAAAAAAAAAAAGAAGAAGAAAAGAAAAAAGCTTCTGACATCTGTACCATTAGAGGTAGAGAGTTGTTGTGTTTCTTTCAAATTCATAATTTGACTTACCCAAGAGGAGAGTTTTCAAACCAGCTAGGAGACAAGGATCAGGTAGAGAAAGGAGTTGTTTATAGTTATCAGAAAGTTTTGTTGTTGTTTTTAACTGTTTGAAAGAAGTGGGTCAGTTTCATGTCACTGTTGAGAAATAGGCCCCAACAATGCTAGCTAGCATCGTAGTCTGCTTTTCACATAAAGAGTGTTTTGTGAAAGACATGCCCAAACAGTACAAGAGCAGAGCTTGGGAACCTCCCTCGGTTCCAGAAACCAGAGTTCCCACATAACTGCACAAAGCGCTGCTATCAAGTTTCCAGCTCCCCACAGTGCTTGAGTTCACCACTGCCACAGGGAGGTGGAAATACCAGGAGGGACGACCCATATTGAGTGTTTGCAGTGCTGGGGATTACTGCACAAAAGCCATGGCGGCCCAGCCCTCCACCAAAGCATTCAGCCCAGGCCAAGTTTATCAGGGATTAAGCATGCAGCCGTCCCTTTCTCCTCTCTGAGGTAACACTGTACATTGGTGTTTCTGTGAAGGTCCAGGAAGCAGAACATCCATGCTTCGGCTGATCTTGTTTTCATGCTTTGAGACATTATGATATTTCCAACAGCAGCTCTGACTGTCCCTGTGCAGAACAGAAAAATTTCTCATTGACTTTTGAAGATGGGTTCATGATGAGGACAGTAGCTTATAGGTAAATGTCGTCATGGTTGTACTAGATTTTAACCCGTGGCCACTCTTATTCCTAAGTCATTACCCAGTCCCAGGTCCTGACCTGAAATGAGACAGGCTTACCAGTAGAATGGATGGGGTTTATCAAGTGTGGACAAGAGCCAGGGTTGAACATGGACTTCCCACACTTATAAAGTGCTAGGATGACAAGATCAAATTCTGTGTGACGTGATGGGTGATTGTCACTTCCAGGAGTGACATGAACCCAGATCACAAAGAGGAGAATCCCAGCAGGGGTGTAGATGAGTTCTGGGACATGGCCCTCTGCATTCACTTCACTTGGCATCTGCACAGTGTGCGTCCCATGAACAGGGCGTGGCTGGTTCAGCTTTCCTCTGTCACAGCCTGGGTGGGCCACCTCCTATGACCCTGGATGACCAAATCCCCAAGACGTCTAATCCCATGCTTTAAGAATGATCATCACCCTGACTCCTATCTCCTGCATCACTGTTTACCTTGCTAGTGGCAATCCTTTGACTAAAAATTATCCAGATGTCCAGGAGAACTAAACACAGCCAGAGGTTAAATAGTCTTGTAGAATGACTTCCAAATAATTCTCCTGAGTAACAGAATGTTTTTTTTTTCTTCAAATTAAATCTCATGCAGATGCCTGATATCTGAAACAGATGAATGTGGCATGGCAGACATTGTCCACCAGGTTTTCATATTAACCTTGATGATTCATTACAAAACTCTCCTCTTGTTGTGGACTAGAAGCCATTATCATACAGGATTCCAGAAGGGAAGAGAGAATCAAAAGGCGTGTGGATTATTTCCACACTTGTTCATTTAGTAATTACAACTTCTGCTCCAGGACCTGCCCCTGCACCCAAGCTTCCTGGATCTCAGAGTAAAGGATGGGGGTGACCTAGAATAGAACTGGCTCCCTATTTCTTGGCTCAATTTGTTGCTCATGTTTCCCACCAACATCCTGTTGTTTTGTTGTTTTTTTTTTTGTTTGTTTGTTTTTTGTTTTTTGAGACAGGGTTTCTCTGTGTAGTTTTGGTGCCTGTCCTAGATCTCACTCTGTAGATCAGGCTGGCCTCCAACTCACAGAGAACCGCCTGACTCTGCCTCCTGAGTGCTGGGATTAAAAGCATGCGCCACTGCCGCCCAGCAAAATCCTACTCTTGAACTCTCTGTGAGCCTCTGGTCAAAGGGATTAGGTTCCATACCACTCCTACCTCTTTCCACCTGTATAAGGGACTTTCCAATGTCCATAGCCTTGATTTATTCTTGGCTTCACTGAAGATACTAGTATATACCTTGTGAAGAAAAATGGAAATAAGATAGCTCTATAAAAGTATTAAAGTATTACCAAGCACACTTTGAAATTATTAATACAGATACTAAAGATATAACACTGAATTTCTATTGAACTGCAATCATTATGAAACACCTAGGTGGCTCCAGAAACACACATGCAAGTCACAACAGTGAAGAAGTGAGCAGCTGTTTCCAGCATCTCTTAGTGCTATGCCTGCACAGTTGATCTATGTGCTATCAGGAAATTTAAAAAAAGGTAGATGCCTACTTTAGTAATGTGCTGAACAGCAGAGAATGGCTGACAAGCTCACATATTTGGTCACACATGGATAATGGTGACTTCCTAAATAACCAGCAGAGGGGTTTGACCAAGCTCCTGAACGGGCTGCAGCAGAGCGGGCATGTTCTAGCACTGCTCCTGGGTGGTCCACATGACAGTAGCCATAGAACTCACAGAGGCTTCACTGAGGTCAGGCAGAAGCACTCAAGATCCTGGAGAAATGGTGGCCAATGATGGAAAAAAAAAAAAAAAAAGGTTTTTGGGCAGTAGCCTAAGGCAGGTCCAAAAATGATCAGTGCATTTGACAAAACAAAAAGGAAGGTACTTAGAGATGATCTGGCATGGAAGCTGGAAGCTTAATGCTTCTATATCATCTCTAATTTGCCCCAAGCCTATGGCATATGAATGAAGCAGGGTGTCGTGATAATTTTGATCCACAAAATGGGGTTAATCAGAAGCCATGTTAACATTTTCTTGGTTAGACATGTAGTCCCAGAATCCCTTTCAACACAACATCCTGAAAAGCCATTTCCAAGAGTTTAGAAGAGACTTAAGGTTCACTTCTGTGATTCTGACTTCACTCCCTTTTCCTATCTTGATCCACCCCTGTGTTGTGACTGAGGAATCCAGCTGAGGGAGAGGGAGAGGCTGCATCCTAAATAGCCCTTCTGAGGCGAGACCCCATCTTCTACGACGTGGACCAGTCACTCTCTGTAGTAATGAAATTTGTCTCTTAGTCAAGGTACTTGAAGATAATGTGAGGAGGCTGCTCTCTGATGAGCGGTAAAGGAAACCACAGGGCTTTACGTGAGAAGAATACAGTCACTTGTCCTGTGTGAGTTCTCAATGACAAGACAAGATTCCATAGGGCTGAAATGGAATGTTCCAACATTAATTACAAAAGTTTGGCAACAATAGCTGGCTGTACCCTGAAGATTTTTAATAACTTCTGAATTTGTTAAGCTTCCTGATGACTTCAAGTAGTTGTCCAGCCCAGGGCCCTCCTAAGTGGGACAGTGAGTCACTGCTCCAATACTCCCCATGCACAGCTCTCTGGACGGAGGCCATCCTCATTTCCCTCCTCCACTCTGTCTTCCAGCCTCTCCCCAGATGGATTGTTAAGTCTCTAGCTTGGTCCACTCACTGCTGGGCCCACCCCATGATTGCTTCACCTTCCCCAGGCTGCCATTATCTGTCCTGACTGCCCTTTTAGCCTCTCCCTTCCCCACCCCGTGGTGCTCTGGGCTGCATTCTCTGGGCTCTCGCCCACTCTTCTCTGCAGTTGCTGTCTTTCCATCCTCCGTGATCCCCTGTTTCCTGAGTCCCCACCCTTCCTGGTCTATCCCAGTGATCCTCGTCAAGGTCTGTCCTTCTCGATGGGTTTCTTTCTTAATATCCCCGTGTTGAAATTCAACTTCAAAGGACATTGGTCATTCTCTTCTCAAGGGTTTGGCACTTTTCTTGTTGGTGCTCTCTGTTTGGGCTCTTCATCTCCTCTTGTCCACTGGTCGGCTTTTGTCAATGTCATGTGGGAACTGAAAAAGCAAGCCCAATCTTTTTTCCTTCCTTACTGGAGGTGAGCAGGAGGATAAAGGACAGTGAGTCCATGTGCGAATGACTTTTCTTAATGTGTAATCAAATCCCTGGTAAGAAGCACCTTTAGGAAGAGTGGAGACCCGGATGTCATTGGCTTCCTCAGCCTGACTGCATCTGTGTTCTGTAGCTAAGGATGGCTGCAGGAACTTTCATGACTGTCATTCAGGGTTTCAAGCCCGGCTGCTCATGATTCCTGGCTCCATGGGCTATAGAGAAGACAAGCTGTTAACTATTCCTACATCTGCTTCCCGAACCCTCCCTCTCTCATCTGTACTCTCCTGTGAAAACCAACACACGTACACATGCACATACACATGCACACACACACACACACACACACACACACACACACACACACGCGCGCGCGCGCACATACATGCACATGCATGCATACAAATTGTCCAAATATTTAATATAGGCCTTGAGCTTTTCACTTTCCCCCTTCAATCTATCAGTAATTCTGAAGTCATATAAATTTTAAAGTGTATTTTAAAGACTTACTTTATGTATGTATATGTCTGTGTTTCTGCGTGTGGTTATGTGTACAAGGGCCAGTGCCTACAGAAGCCAGAGGCATCATATTCCCCTGGAACTGGAGTTACAGGCCTTTGTAAGCCACTGAATGTGGGTGCTGGGACTGGAACCCGGGTCCTCTGAAAGAACAATAAGTGCTTTTAACCTATGAGCAATCTCTCCAGTCCTAAATGTGTTATTTGAAGTTCTATAGGTTGCCAAAAGAAGAAATAAATGTAACAACATAATCATTAAAGATAAGGAAGGCAATGAAGAATTTTTTTTTTCTGAATACTCCCTCTCTCCTTATTTCATCGGGGCTTCTCTGGCCTCCTGGGGCTCCGGCTCTGGCCTCCCAGGGCTCCAGCTCTGGCCTCCCCCCCCCAGGGGGGGGCTCTGGTTGTCCCGCCCACTCCCATTGGGTCCGGTTTTGTTTTCCATTCCCTTCACTTCAGTGACAGTGCTCGGTTCCCAGGCCTGGAAATTCTTCTGTGCTGGGAAGGGTGTGTGCCTTCCAAGTCCACAGAGCAGTTCCTGGGACAGCGCCGTCTACAGCATCTGAGACCCTAGACTCAAGAGAGGACCATTTCCAGGGTGGCGGCGTCAAGGGAGGACTTTGAAATTGTTCTTTTTATGTCTTCTTATAAAACTTGGAGGAAGAAAAATGTTTACAAACACATCCTCATCCATGTTCCGATTAAACCGTTTAATTGTGGAGTATGAGGCTGTAGATGTTGACTCTTAAAGAAGTCAGACTAGCCAGGAAGTGTGAGACTTTTCCAGAAAAGTAAGGCCATTCTTGCTTCAAGCTACTGAAGAATGTACTTCAGAAAAAATGAGAAAGAAAAAAAGTGACAGAACCCAAGAACAGAGCAGGGGAACCTCAAGAAGCCAACATGAGACGGAGTACACAGCTTGGAGAAGGGGCCTTGTTTCCCACGCTATGACTGGAGGGAGGAAACTTGAGAAAAGTCACACCCTTCTTTACTTAAGAAAAGAGTAAAGACAAGGGACAAGGTGCAGTGTGGACTGCTGGGGTGCAGTGTGGGCTGCCATGGTGCAGTGTGGTTTGCCGGGGTGCAGTGTGGGCTGCCATGGTGCAGTGTGGTCTGCCATGGTGCAGTGTGGTCTGCCATGGTGCAGTGTGGGCTGCCATGGTACAGTGTGGTCTGCCAGGGTGCAGTGTGGGCTGCCAGGGTGCAGTGTGGACTGCTGGGGTTCATCTTGATTGCCCCACCACCCCCTCGGCCCCTGTACTTTTATTTGTTCTCCAGGCTTGGGCTCAGGTGATATGATCCTCGGATCCTCCGATCCCTCTGGCTTCTGCACCCTAAGTTGCAGGGACTCCAGGGGCCCATTAGAGAGCCCAGCTCCCTCCTTTGTGCTCATTTCAAGAAGAACTGAAGAAGTTAGTGGGGATGCCACTTTCCGAGTCAAGGGAGACTGGCTGGAACAGCATGGGCTCTTTCTGTCCTCTCCAGCTCTGGATGTCTTGAGATTGTCCTGATGTCTCAGAGAATCCTTAATTCTGCTGGGCCCCACTAAAACCTCCACATTCTGAACCTGGACTGAGTGGCACATTCTCTCCCTAGAGAGCAGCCAAGTCTTTGTTACAGAGAAACACTGGAGTAATCTGTCTCGTGGTGACTTCTTGCACCAAAACGACTGGCAGCTTTTCTCGCTAAAACGTGTTCAAGTCATGCTCCCTTGGGCATCCCTCCCCTATGACTGCTTGGGTGCCGTCATTCCGGTTCCGGGTACTTGCAGTGTGGGCTACATTAGGGCTCTACGGTTGTGGTACCAATGTGACATCTCCCCTGGAGAGTGTTTCTGAGCCTTAAGACACCGCTTTACAGTGAACCTGGGCATCGGTTATTCCTTGCTACCTACCTCAAAGGAGGATATTTGCTTCATGCAACTTTCTCTTTTTCACTGTACTCAGTCAAGTTGATAATCACTACACAGCAATCTTGCTTCAAACACAGCCGTTAGAAATGAGAACAAAGCCCCGAAATCAAGACAAGAAAATATTTGATTTAAAGGGGAGGTATGTCCTTAAAGAGGTATGATTTTTTAAGCAATTGATAATATACAAGAAAAGGGACTCTATTTGTCCTCAATGCAAACAAGAGAACTTTTGAGAAGACAGTACAAGCTAGATGCTGCCTGGCTAAGAAGTGAGCAACATGTACTCAGACAAAGCAATATAAACACTGTATGTTGATTTTGTTTGTTAAGTTTTTTTTTGTTTTCCTTTTGTTTTTGTTTTTGAAGACAGGATCTTCAGGCCCAGGTTGCTCTAGAACTCACTAGATGGTTAAGCATAACCTTGAGTTCCCTGTCTTTTCCCTCTACTCCCCAGCTCTGGGATTATAGCAGGCAATAGCATGGCCAGCTTGGTATGTTGACTTTTAATCTTTTAAAAGGAGTCAATAGACAGAGCACAGATGCTCCACAACTGAGCATAAGTAAGCATTAGTTGATTTGGTGGTGCAAAAAATATGTCTGTGGCTATAGTTTACAAGAGAAGGGAGTAGTCGAAATTAAAATTAAGTAAAGCCTCAGTCTCTTTGTGCCTATCCAGGGCAGAGCGAACTCAGCAGCCACCAGGATTAATTTTCTCTTTTACATTTTCCATGCACTGTGTTCATTCTCCCTCTCCTTGCTCTGTAGCCTCCAGAATGTAGTGGTTAAGGTACCAACATCTGCAGTGGGAAGTCATTCTTTAGAAAACAAACATCACTGTTTCTAGGCTGGGATTTCCTGACCAACAAGAAGGCAGTTTATTTACCGAGTCCTGTGAAGCTGGAAGTGGACAAGAGGGCAGAAAATCCCCAGTGCCTGCATGCCTTCATATTCTGTTCTTGGATGACAGTGAGGACATTCTGTGTATGCAGGTGGCCTCTTGCTGAAATGTGAAAGGGAAATTGTAAACAGTGATTTACAACCTGTTTACCCAAGTTCTCCTGACACAGTTCGCTTAGCTCTGCTGCCCACAAGGGAAACCTGGAAGAAGAAGCAAGATTCTCAGGTTGGCTACCAAGTACTGGCCTAGCTAAGGACATTCAAAAGCACAGGGACACCTCAGAGCCCAGTGACACTCCCAAGCTACACGAGGTCATCTGTGACCACATTGCGTGACATCTGCCCATGTAGATGGAAGCTGCTGGGGGACCTGCAGGCATGGATATTGATGAGGAAGCTAGAGAATAGGCCGTAGGGTGGGACACCCCCAAACTATAACCCCAGATTTAGATTTTGGTGCCCTGGAAACTCTAAAGTAGTAGCCCAGCTCCCTCTGAAGGGTTCCTGCCTATGTGTATCTCAAAATTGTGGAAAGAGATGTGCAGGCTTAAACAGACCTTCATACTCTCAGCTGGTATAACTTCTGAGGTACCTCACATTGACATACCCACTGGCTCTTTAAATACCATAGATCAAATTCTGTGTCAATTGAGTTCAAATCTTGACAGTTCACGCCATCCTTAGAGAAGAGAATGCAAACCAAGATATTTGAGCATCTGCTCTTTATAATTATGAGAAAATGACAGGTCATAAATAAAATAAGAGTTCAGTTTCTAAAAATTAAATGGAACTGGAGTCATAAAAGAGGGTTGTGGGGCGGGTCCTAGGGACCAAGAAGATTACTGAAGGAAAAAGTGGACAAGCAAGAGAGCTGTCTAGACTCCAGCATGCCCAGCAGCAAGCGTGCCCTGCAGGAAAGCATACCCTGCAGCCAGAGCTCTGGAGAGCCTGGGAAGAGAGCAGCTTTGTCTAGCAGCTTCTTAATAGCTGAAGAGCGTCTCAGCAGTGACCTTTGAGTCGTTCCCCACAGCTGAACCCGAAGGTGTGATCCATCTTTCCCTGGAGAATGCCAGTCAAGGACGTCATGGGATGCTTGTTCACTGTAGTGTTCAGACTCTAGAACAGTATCCCCAAGTACCACTGGGGAACCTCAAGAACAGATCCATAACCAACAAGGTTCTGTCATTTTTTATTGGCTAGGTGCCAGGGTCTGGCCTCCAGCATTGTCCCTCCAGCACCATGAGTACTGTGCCACCCCAATCTCTGCATATGGTATAGTGACATCTGTGGAAATTATTTATGCTCACTGATGTTGGAACTGACTTTGAGTGTGGCCTCTTCTTCTTGCCAATCAAAGGCTGCGTTGGACCAAGATGCACCATCCTGATGTATGCCCTTTTTGTGTTGTTTGATGGGATTGCCATCTTACAGCCTCCCCCTCCCCCACCTTGTCCTCTCTGGTGGTTTTTGTGACTCTGGAAACTGAACCAGTGCCTTGAGCAGGTGGCAGGCCAGTGTTCTACCACTGAGTTTCCTTCCAGATATTTTTGTTCCTGGAGTCCCTTTGCATCTGTGTTGACTGAGATGTTTTAGTTGTAGACCTTGTGTGCTGGACTCTGCCCTCTTTCAGAATGGTTCTGTCCAGGGAGTCATCCTGCCAAGCCACCAGTTGTCCCATGCTTATCTTCTGAGATCAGATGTTCAGAGGGCCCCAAATACGAACTTCTCATACATCCATCTGAGACTAGAAGACAGATTCCTCCCTCCCTATGTTGCTTTTTTGAAGTGAAAACAAAACAAAACCCCCTTCTGAGTCCACCATTATATCAGTAGTCTAAATTGTTTACCACAACCATTACCAAACCAATGTATGAACAAAAAAGATATAATTCCCGTAACTAGCCTTCAGAAGGGACCAATGGGTTCAGAAATGGATTCTCAATGCCTAAATAAAGTCTTACTGGGATGAGCAGATAAGAGTCTAGCCCAGACTGGACTCCAAGTCAGACCTTCCTAAGAACCAGTCACCCTGTCCATCCATCTGGACTCTTCTTCTCTACCTGGGTAGGTGTCTATTCAGACCTTTTTTGTTGTTGTTGTTGTTTGTTTTTGTTTTTTTGAGACAGGCATTCTCTCTCTGTAGTTTTGATGCCTGTCCTGGATCTCAGTCTGTAGACCAGGCTGGCCTCGAACTCACAGAGATCTGCCTGGCTCTGACTCCCCAGTGCTGGGATTAAAGGCGTGCACCACCACCGTCCGGCTCTGTTCAGACCTTTGATGTTCTAGGGAGCCTCTGTCTGAACTGTCCTGATGTCTCAGAGAAGCCTTAATTCTGGTGATCCCCACAAAAACCTCCATATTCTGAACCTGGACCGAGCAGCATATCCTCTCCCCAGAGAGCAGCCAAATCTTTGTTACAGAGAAACACCAGAGCTGGGCGGTGGTGGCGCACGCCTTTAATCCCAGCACTCGGGAGGCAGAGGCAGAGGCAGGCAGATCTCTGTGAGTTCGAGGCCAGCCTGGGCTACAAAGAGAGTTCCGGGAAAGGCACAAAGCTACACAGAGAAACCCTGTCTCGAAAAAACAAAAAACAAAAAACAAAACAAAAAACAAAACAAAAAAAAAAAAAACAAAAAAAAGAAAAGAAAAAAGAAAAAGAAAAAGAAACGCCAGGGTAATCTGTCTCATGGTGACTTCTTGCAAATATCCAGACACCAAAACTATTGGCAGCTTTTCTTGCTAAAATGTATTCAAGTTATGTTCCACTGGCCATCCCTCTCCAACATTCCATCCTGAGGAAGCTAGTGGCCACATCACAGGCAGCGTCTCACACAGTGATGCACTGAAGTCACATAAAGCCACGAAAGAACCTCAGAGAATGACCAACTTCTCAGTGCCTCTCAGTTTGGGCACACTCTTGGGTAGAGGCAGCCCTTCTCATCCTGCTGCTCCGTTTAAACTGACCTGGCTAGGGAAGAGTAGAGGCCACTAAGACCCACTGCCACCCCCGGATGAGATGACAGCTAGACACCAGCTGACCAGTGTTTTATTTTTATTTCATTAGCATTATTTTTCTGAGACAAGATCTCATGATGTAGCTCAAGCTGGCCCTGAACTCCATGTGTAGCTGAGGATGACCTTGAACTTGTGATCCTCCAACCTTTACCTCCCAAGTGCCGGGATTAAAGGTCTGTGCCACCATGTCCTGTTTTATACAGTGCTGGGGATGGAAACTGGACTTGATGTCCATTAGGTGAGCACTTTGCCTGTTGAGCCCCAGTCCTGACCCATGACCAGCACTTTGATGATATGCTTGTGTCTGCTCAGCTCTGAGCCTGTGAAAGGAATATGGACCACCTTTTCTATTCCAGCAGCTCCGGTCCCCACGGCAGTTAAGAAGGTATAATTCACCACTTACATTATTTTAACTGATAAATTAACTTTGAACTACATGAACAATTGGGACAACTAAATGGATTCAGAGTTAAGGGGAAGCTGAGGAGTTACTAATTAGATTAGGGTCATTGCCTGGGGATTTTGGCACTGTTCAGTACCCATTCTCCACACCCCAAATCCACTGGGAATAAGCAGGCCTTGACATCATCAGTTAAGCACACATAAGTGATTTACATACAGGGCCATGCCTTCTCAACAGAAGAAGGCACCAGGAAAGCCCCAAGGTTGCAGAACCATCTGGATGGCCATGGCTGAGAAGAGAGAACTCATCATCTCTTCACCATCCCCGTTTCCCATCTTTGAGGGGACACATTGTTAAGGATTAAGAATCGTTGGCAAAAGCATTTTTCCTTTTGGAAGAAAGGGCAGTTTGTAACAGGGAGAAGGGGCCGGAGGGAAGTGTGAGGCCAGGGGATGAGTCCCCCACAACTGGGAGACTTTCTCACTGAAAGCTGGCAGCTGCAGCAGCTTGCATCATGTGGGAAAGAAAGGGAAAGGTCTGGGTGGGAAGCGGAGGCTGAGGTAATGGCATTCCATTGTGCACAGATCCTTTCCTGCAGGGAGATACTGTCCTAGGAGCATCTCGCAATGGGCAGAGGCAGGCGGTGCACCTAAGAACACTGTTCAGATGATTACAGCTCCTGAAGCCAGGAAATAGGGCTGATGTCCCACAAAAGTCTGTTCAGCCATGAAAGAACTTCAGAGAACCACCAAGTTCTCAGTACCTCAGCACCTTGGGCACACTTTCGGGACTGACTCATTGAACCGGAGACTTTTCAACTCTTCCTTGTGCACAATTTTGTCTCTTTACAGAAGAGTTTTGTTGCTGTTGTTTTTAACATAGTTTTAAGTAAGATATGTGAATTATTTTCCTGCTCTTCTTCTTTTTTTTTTTTTTTTTTTGTTTCTTTGTTTGTTTTTCAAGACAGGGTTTCTCTATGTAGGTTTGGTGCCTGTCCTGGAACTCACTCTGTAGCCCAGGCTGGCCTTGAACTCACAGAGATCTGCCTGCACCACCTCCCAGCCATTTCCCTGCTTTTCTATTCAAACAAACTGTCACTTGTTCCTGATTCCACTATGTGGGAGTAGAAGCCTTGGAGGTTTTAGAACACTTTTCAATTCAGCATATAAAAACCAAGTGCTGCCAGCAATTAATGGCCTCTTGCTTTAAGACAAACAATTGAAAAAATTAGACTTTTCATTTAAGGCTCTCCAAATTTTGGTAATAATTTTTAAAGTGAACTAAAAATTTTAAGTTTTGAATTTTTGTCATTTCTTTAAAGGTTTGGTTCTTGTTTTTGTTTAACTCTAGGTTGAGAAAACTGAACTGCAAAAATTCAAATATTTCAAAAACATTTTTTAATTAAGTGTGTGCCTGTGTGTGTGTGTGTGTGTGTGTGTGTGCGCCAGAGGACAATTTTGAGGAGTCAATTCTCTCCTTCCACCTTTGGTTGGTTTCTGGGATCAAACTCAGGTTGCTGAGAACTGCACCCCTTTCTCAATTCTGCCCCCACCCCCACGACCCTTTCCCAAGCCCAAGCCACCCCACTAGTCCCTGGCTCCACTGCTGGGCCCTCATCCCAATGCCAGTGGACTTCTGCCACTGAGGCCTAGACCACACCAGCCACAACTGGTGAGTGATCCTCCTGTCCTGTGGCCTGCCCCCTCCCCTCACAGCACCAGAACCACTGCTGGCCCCTGCCCCTAACTCCAGATGAATCCTGCTGCTCTGGTCAGCCACTGGTGAGCAGTGGACAAGTGGGTGAGTGACCTGTCTACCAGCTGACTGGTGCCATCACCTGGGTTCTGCTCCCCAAGACCCACACTGCATCTTAACCCCTTCCACCTCATGATCTTCCCCGAGCCAGCCCTTCCCCAGAACTCCAGCAGACTCCTTAGGCACAGACACAGTCCACACCAGTTGGAAGAACAGATGCCCTAGGCCCAAGTACAGTCCACACCAGTTGGAAGAACAGATGTCCTAGGCCCAAGGACAGTTCATACAGTTGGATGAACAGATGTCATAGGCCCAAGGACAGTCCATACCAGTTGGATGAACAGATGCCCTAGGCCCAAGTACAGTCCACACAGTTGGATGAACAGATTCAGCAGCTCCATTGGAGGCTAGGCTGGTCCTAGGTACCCCAGAAGAAGACTCAGGCTTTACTGGAGGCCAGGCCAGGTCTAGAGACCCAAAAAGACCTTACAAGAGGCCAGCTTTAACAGAGGCCAGACTGGATCAAGGCCTCAAAAACCCCAGCTGGACCTGACACTCTGCTGGACCTGAAGACTCACCAGTCACCAGAACCCTTGGCCACTTAGGCCAGAAGACCAGAGAGGAAAGAGAAGCCAAGGAACAAAACACCCATCCAACAAAGACAAACACAGGAATCAACACTTAGACCTACAATCATCCCAAATCTAGATGCCTAAATGCCAGCGTAAAAACATAATCAATAACAGCCAGGGCAATATGTCACCACCAGACCCAGCTATCCTACAACAGCAAGACCTGAACATTCCAAAACAACTGAAGCATAAGAAAATGACCTTAAAAAATTATGAAGGTGACAGAGGTCTTTAAAGAGGAAATGAAAATATCCTTTAAAGAAATTGAGGAAAAGACAAAACACTGGAGGAAATCAATAAATCTCTTAAAGAATATAAAAAAGTCAAGAACAAACAAACAAACAGTTGATGGAAACAAATAAAACTGTTCAAGACTTGAAAATGGAAATAGAAGCAATAAAGAAAACACAAACTGAGGAAATTCTGGAAATGGAAAATCTGGGTAAGCAAATAGGAACTACAGATGGAAGCATCACTATGAGAATACAAGAGATAGAAGACAGAATCTCAGCCATTAAAAATATGATAGAGGAAATAGATTCATCAGTCAAAGAAAATGTTAAATCTAAAAAATTCCTAACACAAAACATTAAGGAAATCTGGGGTGCTATGATAAGGTCAAATCTAAGCATAATAGGAATAGAAGAAGGAGAAAAATTCCCTCTCAAAGGCCCAGAAAATACATTCAACAAAATCATAGAAGAAAAATTTCCCAACCTAAAGAAAGTCACTCCTATAAAGGTACAAGAAGCTTACAGAACACCAAACAGGCTGGACCAGAAAAAAAAAAAGTCGCCTTGCCACATAATAATCAAAACACTAAAGATACAGAATAAAGAAAGAATATTGAAAGCTGCAAAGGAAAATGGCCAAGTAACATATAAATGTAGAGCTTTAAGAATTACACTGGACTTCTCAATGGAGGCTCTAAAAGACTGGAGATGACCATGGATGCCAGCCCAGACTACAATGCCCAGCAAAACTTTCAATCACCATAGATAGAGAAAACAAGATATTTCATGACAAAGTAAAATTTAATCAATAACTATCTACAAATCCAGCTCTACAGAAGGTACTAGAAGGAAAACTACAAATCAAGGAAGTTAGCTACACCCATGAAAACACAGGCAATAGATAATCCTATACCAGCAAAACCCAAAGAAGGGAAACACACACACACTTACACCAACAACAACAACAAGAAGAAGATAACAGGAATTAACAATCACTGTTCATTAATATCCCTCAGTATCAATGGTCTCAATTCATGAATAAAAAGACACAGGATAACAGAATGGATACAAAAACAGGGTCTGTCCTTCTGCTGCATACAAGAAATACACCTCAACATCAAAGACAGACAATATCTCAAAGTAATGGGTTGGAAAAAGATTTCCAATCAAACAGACCTAAGAAGCAAGCTGGTATAGCTGTCCTAATATCTAACAAAATAGACTTCAAACCAAAATTAATCAAAAGAGACAGAGAATGACATTCCATATTCATCAATGAACAAATCCACCAAGATGATGTCACAATTCTGAACATCTATGCCCCAAACACAAGGGCAGTCACATTTTGTAAAAGCAACATTACTAAAGCTTAAATCACATATCTGAACCCTACACATTAATAGCGGGAGACTTTAACACCCCACTCTCACCAATGGACAAGTTAAACAGAGAAATAAGGGAACTAACAGATGCTATGTCTCAAATAGACCTAACAGACATCTACAGAATGCTTCACCTAAACACCGAAGAATATACCTTCTTCTCAGCACCTTGTGGAACCTTCTTCAAAATTGCCCACATACTGGATCACAAAGCAAGTCCTAACAGACACACAAAAAAATTTGACTAGCCCCCTGTATCTTATCAGATCACGTGAATTAAAGTTGGAGTTCAACAACAAAAGAAAGAACAGAAAGCCTACAAACTCATGGAAACTGAACAACTTTCAACTGAGTTACCATTGGGTCAAGGAAAAAAAAATAAAGAAATGAAAAAACTTCCTAGAATTCAATGAGAATGAATGCACAACCTACGCAAACTTATGAGACACAATGAAAACAGTGCTAAGGGGGAAGTTCATAGCACTAAGTGCCCACATAAAGAATTTGGAGAAATCTCATACTAGGGACTTAACAGCACACCTGAATGTTCTAGATCAAAAGAAGCAAACATACCCAAGAGGAGTAGATGGCAGGAAATCATCAAACTGAGGGCTGAAATCAACAAAATAAAAACAAAGAGAACAATACAAAGAATCAATGAAACAAGGAGTTGGTTCCAAACTAACTAAAAAGTAGAGAGAGAATATCCAAATTAATAAAATCAGAAAGGGAAAGGGGGACATAACAACAGACACTGAGGAAATCCAGACAATCATTAAATGATCATACTTCAAAAACCTGTACTCCATAAAATTGGAAAATCTAAAAGAAATGGAAAATTTTCTTGATAGATACCACATGCCAAAATTAAACCAAAATCAGATGGGCAATTTAAACAGATCTATAACCCCTAAGGAAATAGAAAAGGTCATTAAAAGTGTCCCAACCAAAGAAAAGCCCAGGGCCAGATGGCTTCAGTGAGAATTCTACCAGACTTTCAAAGAAGAGCTAATACCAGTACTTCTCTAATCATTCCGCAAAATAGAAACAGAAGGAACATTGTCAGATTCTTCTTATGAACCCTGATACCCAAACCACACAAAGACTCAACAAAGAAAGAGAATTACAGACCAATTTCCTTCATGAATATTGGTGCAAAAATACTCAATAAAATACTAGCAAACTGAATCCTAGAACACATCAAAACTATCCGCTATGATCAAGTGGGCTTCATCCCAGAAATGAAGGGATGGTTCAATGTATGAAAATCTGTTGAACCATCCACCATATAAACAAACCAAAAGAAAAAAATGTAATCTACCATATAAACAAACCAAAAGAAAAAAAACACGAGATCATCTCATTAGATGCTGAAAAGGCCTTTGACAAAATGCAACATCCCTTCACGATAAAAGTCTTGGAGAGGCCAGCAGTGGTGGCACACTCCTTTAATTCCAGCACTCTGGAGGCAGGGCCAGGTGGATCTCTGTGAGTTGGAGGCCAGCCTGACTACAGAGCGAGATCCAGGACAGGCACCAAAATTACACAGAGAAACCCTGTCTTGAAAAACCAAAAAAAAAAAAAGTATTGGAAAGATCAGGGACACAAGGAACATACCTAAATATAATAAAAACAATATACAGCAAGCTGACAGCCAACATCAGATTAAATAGAGAGAAACTCACAGCAATTCCACTAATATTAGGAACAAGACAAGGCTTCCCACTCTCTCCATATCTATTCAATATAGTACTCAAATTTCTAAGCTAGAGCAATAAGACAACAAAAAGATCAAGGGGATACACATTGGAAAAGAAGTCAAAGTAGTGCTAGTTGCAAATGACAGGCAGTATACATAAGCGACCCCCCCCCAAATTCTACCAGGGAACTCCTACAACTGATAAACACCTTTGGCAAAGTGACTGGATACAAGATTAACTCAAAACAATCAGTGGTATTCTTATATACAAATGATAAAAGGGCTGAGAAAGAAATCAGGGAAACAACACCCTTCACGGTAGCTACAAACAACAAAAAAATCTTGATGTAACTCTAACCAATTAAGTAAAAAACTTGTACGACAAGATATGTAGATGTAACGGTCTTATTAAATAAGAAACACATAGCCAAATGCAGAGTTAAAAGCCCAAGAGGTCAGAGCAGTAGCTAAGAGCTGAGTCTAAAACTGTCTTCTTATCACCCGCTGCCACTACCGTCCTTCCCCTGAGAAAGAGACCTACTTCCTGTGTGTCTGTCTTTTTATTGACTTTCTGTTCTGCCTTCTCATTGGTTGTAAACCCAACCACATGACCTCCTCATCACTGCCTGTCTATACAAACCTCCAGGTCTCTATGGTTTGTATTGAGATTAAAGGCGTATGTCTCCAAACTGGCTATGTCCTTGAATACACAGACTCTGCCTGCCATGTGATCGGATTAAGGGCATGTGCTATCACTGCCAGACTTCTGCTATGTCTTGCTATTAGATCTGACCCCCAGGCAACTTCATTTATTAACATATAAATAAAATCACATTTCAGCACAAATAAAATATCACCATAAAGATATCAGAAGATGTAAAGATCTCCCATGCTCATGGATGAGCAGGATTAACATAGTAAAAATGGCCAACTTACCAAAAGCAATCTACAGATTCAATGCAATCCCCATCAAAATTTCAATAGAATTCTTTAGAGACCTTCAAAGAACAACACTCAACTTCATACAGAAAAACAAAAAGCCCAGGATTGCTAAAACAACCCTGTACAATAAAAGAACTGCCGAAGGTATCACCATCCCCGATCTCAAGCTCTACTACAGAGCTATAGTAATAAAAACAGCATGGAATTGGCATAAAAACAGACAGGTGGGTCAATGGAATCAAATTGAAGACACAAACATAAATCTATATACCTATAAACACCTGATTTTTGACAAAAAAGCTAAAATTATACAATTGAAAAAAAGCATCTTTAACAAATAGTGCTGGCATAACTGGATGTGGACATGTAGAAGAATGCAAATAGAACCATTATCTATCACCCTGCACAAAACTCAAGTTCAAGTGGATCAAAGACCTCAACATAAATCTAGATACACTGAACCTGATAGAAGAGAAAGTGTGAAACAGTCTTGAATGAATTGGCACTGGAGACAACTTCTTGAATAGAACACCAATAGCGTAGACACTAAGATCAACAATTAATAAATGGGACCTCATGAAACTGAAAAGGCAAAGGACACTGTCAATAGGACAAAACAGCAACCTACAGAATGGGAAAGATCTTCACCAACCCCACATCCAACAGAGGACTGATCTCCAAAATATAGAAAGAATTCAAGAAACTAGACATCAAAACACCAAACAATCCAATTAAAAAATGGGCTACAGCCGGGCGGTGGTGGCGCACGCCTTTAATCCCAGCACTCGGGAGGCAGAGCCAGGCGGATCTCTGTGAGTTCGAGGCCAGCCTGGGCTACCAAGTGAGTTCCAGAAAAAGGCGCAAAGCTACACAGAGAAACCCTGTCTCGAAAAACCAAAAAAAAAAAAAAAAAAAACAAAACAAAACAAAACAAAAAAAAAAAAAAAAAAAAAAAAAAAAAAAAAAAAAAAATGGGCTACAGAGCTCAACAGAGAATTCTCAACAGAAGAATCTCAAATAATAGAGAAACACCTAAAGAAATGTTCAACACCCTTAGCCATCAGGGAAATGCAGATTGAAATGACTCTGAAATTCCATTTTATACATGTCAAAATGGCTAAGATCAAAAACAGAAATGGCAGATTATGCTGGAGAGAATGTGGAGCAAGGGGAACACTCCTCTGCTGGTGAGAGTACAAAATTGTACAGCCACTTTGGAAATCAATATGGCAGTTTTTCAGAAAATTTTCAATCTACCCCAAGACCACTCTTGGGCATATACCCTAAGGAAGCTCAATCATACCAGAAGAACACTTGCTCAACTATGTTCATAGCAGTTTTATTCATAATAGCCAGAACCTGGAAACAACCTAGATGCAAACATGGTATATTTACACAATGGTGTATTACTTAGCTGTTAAAAACAATGGCATCATGAAATTTGCCAGCAAATGGACGGAACTAGAAAAAAAAAAACATCTTGAGTGAGATAACCCAGACCCAGAAAGACAAACATTGTATGTACTCACTCATAAGTAGATATTAGCTGCAAAGTAAAGGATAATAACCATGCTACAATCCACAGACCCAGAGAGGCTGTGGAAGGCCCAGCGGGGAGGTGGGGGAACCTATGGATCTCCCTGGGAAGGGGAAATAGATAAGATCTCCTGAGTGGGCTGAGGGTGAGTGAGGATGGGAACATGAGGGTTCAGGTTGTGGGGTAGATGGAGGGGGGAGTACTGAAAGAGATGATAAGAAACAGGGGGCACTTCAGGGCCAGGTAGAAACCTGGGCCAAGGGAAAGCCCCAGGAATCTACAAGGATGACCCCAGCTAAGACTCCTAGCAATACTGAATATGTAGCCTAAAGTGATCATCTCCTATGATCAGATTGGTGACTACCCCAATTGTCATCAGAGAGCCTTCATCCAGTAACTGATAGAGACAGATGCAGTGACCCACAGCCAAACATTAGGCCTATCTCAGGGAATCCTGCTGAAGAGAGGGAGGAAAGAATGTAGGAGCCAGAGGGGTCAAGGACATCACAAGAAAATCCACAGAAATTACTAACCTGGCTCATAGGAGCTCACAGTGTCTGAACCAAACCACCAGGGAGCCTGCACAGAACTGACCTAGGCCTTCTTCACATATGTGACAGTTATGTAACTTGGTCTACTTGTGGGACTCCTGATGATGGAGCAGGAGTTGTCCCTAAAGCTTTGGCTGGCCCTTGGGAACCTATTCCTCATACTGGGTTGCCTTGCCCAGCCTTCATACAAGGGGAGGTGCTTAGTCTGACCACAACTTGACATGCCATGCTTTGTTTATACCCATGGGAGGCCTGCCCTTTTCTAAACAGAAACAGAGGAGAAGTGGATTGAGGTGGGGGAGGCAGAGGGAAGGTTGGGGGAGGGAATGGGAGGAGAAGAGAGAGGGGAAAATTCGGTTCAGATGTAAAATAAATAAATAAATTAAACAAAACAGAAAAGGCTGCCAGACTTACACAGCAAATGCGTCTACCTGCTGAGCCATCTTACTAGCTCAAAGCTTGTATTTTTCAATGGGAAGACCATTCTTCCAATAATTCTGCATTACTTTCAGGCACACATTTTCTCTCTGTTCAGGAGCAGCATGGCATCTTGTCTGGACTCCCGGTCCTGGCCTGGTGACTGATTCTCAGTGTCTGGAGGAGTTAGAAGAGACTTCAGAAACCCTCTATTCTGAGTCATGTACCACGAAGGGAACCTGTCCTCACTGCTCTCTGTCATAGTTGTTTTTGACATCTCCTGGGACATCCCTGCTGTCTCTAGTCTGCAAGGCTCTTCCCTGGAGGAGATGGATTCATTCTCAAAGATGAGCAAGACAGGAACACTGAGTACATCCAAATTCATTTGCTTTTCATTCTTACCTTCCTTTATTCTTCGGTAAATATATTTTGATCACACTAGTGCTTTGTGCTGGCACTAAGGGCAGAGGTGGCCAAAAGGAGATGAGATTTGCCTCAGGAGGACCCTTTGGGAGGGAGATGGAAGCCGACTTACTGCACAGTTCACATCTGTGATGGGAGCTTGAATTATGGACGTTAGGGTGATGGCACTGAGTGTAGGGAGACAGAACTCAGACTAGGGGTCAGCTGGTACTTTTAACTAAAATTATTTTTCTCCTATCACCCCAAGGATGCCCAAGACATGAAAGTATAGGTTAGAATTTCTTAAAATAAATACTCATCAAAGGGGGCAAGAAGTTTCACAAATGAAAATATTGACAAAACCTAGATTTTCTTAACGAGGGAACAGGGAAGTATCTTAAACGGCAGTCCTTAAGATGAGACATATATTCAGTAACATGCTATAGATTTCACCCCTTGAAAAAGCCCAAAGTCAAGAACCTATACATATAAAACATTGTTATATATACAACTGCCTTGCACAGTAGAGAAAACATCTCTCTTCCATCTCTCCTCGCCCTGGTTTGAATCTGCAGTGTTCCCCAATGGGCCATGTGTTGAAGGCTGTGACGGGCACTCGAAGCACAGCTGTTAAGGGGACAGGACTGACTGTAGGGAGAGGGAACCTAGCCTGGGGTCATTCGGTACACACTAAGATTCCTTTTTCTCCTATTACTCCAAGGAAGACTGAGCTTCGAAAGCATAGCTTAGTATTTCTTCAAGTAACTACTCATCGCTGGTGAGATTATGGCTCAAGCCTCATGGGTGGAGTGATGAAGGAGTCGTAATTAGATGGCAATATTGGGAGGTGGTGGAGACTGAAAGATGGAGCCTAGGTAGAGTAAGAAGGTTGACAAGGACATGCTCAGAACTTCTACCGTGAGGAACTGCTTCACCACAGTACCAGACACCCAGGAACTACCGACAGGGAACTAAAATGCCCTAGTCAATGAGCCAAAACAAATCTTCCTTCTCTCAAGTTGATTTCTCTCTGATATTTTTATAGCAATGAAAATAGGATTAACATAATCCTAACGAGAACTCTTGGAAGCCCACTTTGGAAATGAAGAGGGTAGACAGAGGTTGTTGGGTTTCATATACGTGAGTCAACATGGTGAATGTCAAACACGACTCACTGGAAAGGAGCTTGGGGACTAGGGATGATTAAAATATAGGCCTTAGGAATTCAGAGCTACCAGGGGGAACATCGGATGTTCTCAGGGTGGGGAGTGGTGGTGATGGGGTGCAAGCCTGGAGTGCCAGATCTCAGGGACAGAGATGTTCCATTTGAATCACTTGAGGAACATCCTGTGATGCATTACCAATACTGCCTCTGCAGGGGTTGGGTGCTGAGTGAGGAATCTTTTAGCTTTCTCCCCTTGCTTGACTCCACCTTGGCAAGTTTCTTTGTGGATATGCTACATAGGCAGCTTCGGATTCTACCTTTGGCATAGTTACTTGTCCTCTTAAAAACCCTGTGCCATTCACTGTAGAATATGGGTCTCTCTCTGTGTTACCTGTTCCTTTTTCTTAGTCTTAGCTCTAATTTCTCTATCCATTGTTTGGCTCTTGCCTACAACTCAAATCTGACTTCTCTTCCCATAGTTTCCATCTGAATTTCTGCTTGGGAGCTGATACTGTTTCACTGTGACTGGCCTTTCTTGGGACAGAAAAGAGCAACTGGAGATGGTACTGGAAAACTCAAGTCCACCTCTTAAAATGCTTCAAAGTGAAATTGGAAAAAGCCTTTCTTCTCATGTGTTTCTGTTCAAAACCATCAGGCCCATTATGGAGGCAGCTATGTCCAAAGAGGCAAGAGCTGAACTTGGGGCCCAAAAGCAACCTAGGGGTAGAAAGAGGCTCCTGCTGACATATATTCCTTTGGGGTTCATCCTTAACCCTGAGTGTTAGCTGAGTAATCGACAGGGCAGCCACTATTGCAGGCCAGTATGTGCCCTAAGCCACCACAGCTCACATGTAACGTGACATGCTCCGGTTACTCACAAATGACTCAGGTGCTCAATCTCCCCACCTAGGGTTCATTTCAGACAAGGACTTTAAGCTCGGCTTCCTCCACCTGGTTTTTTCATCTTCCCCAGGTCCAGTGGCTCCAAGAAGAAATACACTCACTACCTCAGAAGCCTCTTCCCATAACTTCAACTCAGTTAAGCAGCCCAAGCAGGAACACATTAGCAAAATAAGGCAGTACTGTGGCGATCGTGTTCAGGGTGAGGGTTCGAATCCCAGTTTTGCGGTTTCAGCTGTGTGACCTTGAAACATTCCTCATCAGCAAAATGAAGCAAATTGTGCAGAGAGGTGTGAGAGGTAATAAAAAGATTACCACAAATACTAAGGCAGAGAAACTGAAGAGCAGACAGCTGTCCTGAGGTGGGAAACGGGGCCTTCTCTGGCCCAGAGGCAAAGCAACCCATGACTTAAAGTGTGGTGGACCCTGGGCCAGTGACACAAGCCTGTCACCCAGCTGCTTGGAAGTCGGAGGCAGGCAGATTGCCAGTTCAAGGATTTTCTGGGTTACAGAAGGAGTTTAAGGCCACTCTGACTCTGGTTCACAAGAAAAATAAAAGGGGGCCAGGGCTTGGTGTGTAGCTCAATAGTCAAGTGCTTGCCTAGCATGCACAAAACCCTGCACTCAGTCTCCAGAAGCGGAAAAGAAAAAAAAAAAAAAACCCAGTGTGTGTGGTGGGTAGATGAGGACAGAGAAGTGACGGTAGATCAGAGCAGGACTGTTTATAGAGCAGGACTGGTTCTGGCACTCAGTCTCTGACAACTGAGGGGTCCTGAGATGAAGTGGTATGGATGGAGGACAGGGTGCAATACAGCAGGTGCCCATTCTAATACACACAGGACTTTGGCCTTATCCCCACTGCTGCTTAAGGTCTCTGGCTCCTTGGATAAGCAGGGGCTGCCTTTGGGACCAGGACATGGGCTGTCCTCGTGGGAGGAGCACCATCAGAGGGGATACTGTGTAACGACACCAGTGGCAACTACTGTCAGAAAAGAACAGTTAAGAAGCTAGCTAGCCCTTCTGCTTAATGCGTTCCAGTGATATTCCTCGGGATCGGCCTATTGGACTGGAGAAGCCTTGCTGGGCCTTGGGGTTCTCACATGGAGATAACGTGATTGCTTAGGCATTCTGGGTACACATTTGATGGAATGCGACTGCATTGTGTACCCCAGACTGGTGAATCAGTTACATTTGTGAAGTGGTTAGTGGGCTGCCTGGCCCATTTTAAAGGCTCCATAAAAGACACTCATTTCTATTGAGCACACGTGCCTTAGGGGCCAACAGCACAGAACAGCACTTCTTGGCAGTCAGAGCTCCCTAAGGAGAGGGCGGTGCCTTAGAAGCCAGAGAAGAGAATGGAATTACTTAGCTGACACACACCCGGATCCTCCTTGGAATCTTCCACCCCAACACAGAAGTCTGACCCAATTTGTTGGGCTCTTCTCCTGAGACCCCCTGGTTCCAGCATTAAGTCCAAACCTTCATAATAGCCTGTGGCTAGGAAGAGGGAAACAGAACTTGATCCCCCTAAGGGAAGCCTTAAACCTTAGCTCATCTCCTCCCTGGGGCCAGGAGGCTGCAATTTCTGTTTGATGGGTGCAAGACCTCCCCTTGGTCAGAGACCAGCTGGGTCATAGTCACCCTGCAATTCATTGTCTTAGTTAGGGGAGAAGAGACCATAACGTCAATGCTGGGCTGAGTGGAAAGTACCCACCAAGCAGACCCTGGACATGATGTCCAGCTGGAGGACTTTTAGAACTTTCAAACATGGGTTTCTATGACATTTCTCTCAAAGTGGGTGTTCACATCAAGCATTTAAGCCAAGTTGGGTGGAGCCACGCATGAGTTAGTTTCAGACAAAGGACATGGGAGCTGGCAGGCGAGGGTGGTAACCCTGGGCAATGTTCACTAGCTCCAACTGAGGCACAGACCCCCCCTCTCCCCCCACGCCACCTGGCCTGTGGCGCTAAAGAATCTCCTCCTGGAAGCAACAACATATCTGTTCCCTCTATTTATGGGACATTGGTGATCCTCATATGTGTTTTTGCCCTGGTGGGAGCAAAAGGGTGTTGTACCCTGGGTGCCACACCCCCGAAGAGATCACCAGAGACACGAACTCACCGAAATGCAAAAGCAAGGTTTATTGGAGCAGTTCAAGCCGCACGGCAGGGACCTCGTCAAGCACCCCATGCAGCGGAGACTAGAGGAGGTGTCCGCCCCTCTGCAAGCTCAGTTTTTAAAGGCAAGAATCACAAGGTTACATCAGTTAAGGGTGCTAGGACGGGTACAATTCTGATTGGCTCAAGTTTTAGGGGCTTTCCAAAATTTCTGTGTTAGCTTACTTTGCAGTTTGGATTGGTTGTTTGTCAAACTTTATAGACTATCTCTAGCATTGGGGCATTATGTAGTTAATCAATTGCTACCAGATAGTCTCTCAAACATCCTAAAATTTGTACTTTTGACCATCTCCGGCATTAGGGCATTCTGTGGTTAATCAGTTGCTACCAGACGGCTCTTCAAAAATCCTGACTTTGTACTTTTGGGTTCCTGGGACCTATGTCAACAGTTCTGAGAATTTTGAAACTCAGTCCTGTTTCAAGCAGGAGTGAGGGGCTTGCTTGAAATGGGGGTGCTTTGGTTCTTCAAGGGAACACAGATGGACATAAAGTCTTTTTTTTTTCTTTTTTTGGTTTTGTAGTTTTGGTGCCTGTCCTGGATCTCACTCTGTCGACCAGGCTGGCCTTGAACTCATAGAGATCCACCTGGTTCTGCCTCCCGAGTGCTGGGATTAAAGGTGTGTGCCACCACCGCGGCTGGAACATAAAGTTTTTAATATTTGTAAAACTGAGGAAGATAACAGGAAATGACTGAGTGCGGGGAGAAGAGGCAGAGGTCTGAGGTCGGGGATGAGTGGCTTCTGAGGGGCACAGACAGGTTCTGGAAAAGATATAGAAGTCCAGGGCTTGTAAACCGTAATAACTGTGTGCATGTGCATCCTCTTCCTCTGCAATTAGCAAGATCTATGCAATACCTTGCTATTTCTAATCTTCTGCAGTCCCCTCTATGACTCTACCTTCACAATATTGACATTTAGGGAACTGGGTAAAGGTAGAGAATCTGGGTCCCAGAAAGAAGTGACTTTCCCTGGGTCAGTATCAGAAAAACTTTCTCTTAGTCAATGTGCCTCTTTCTTGCACTTCCCAAACCACTCCATTGCTTAGGGCCCTCCTGCATAGGATTGTTCCTTTCAACAAGAGATTGAAGTGAATACAGCTTCTACCCTCCTCATGCCTCAGTGGGATAAGTAGGCGTGGCCAGCCAAGTGATTGTACACGAGCAATGATGAGGGAGGAGTCAGGACCTTCCCTGTGTGACCTATCATCTCAGTGCTTCTCACTTCAGACATATGCCTGCCCACTCCATATAGATTAACGTTCCAAATGTTCCTGAAGCAACCCTGGTAGCCAAATTACTGTAGAAGTCACGCTAACCCTACCCCGATAGCCCTAGTCCCTTTCCACATCCAACCTGCCAGCTGGCCAAAGACCACTCTGCCTGGCCATTCGAGGTATCCTTTCCATGTAGAAGCCCAGCTGGGTTGTTATGGCCCCATGAAGGGTCCCCCAGAATCTCTGATCACAGATTATTATGTACTACTAAGTCTTCATACCATAGTTGAAGACTTCTTTCGTGGAAAAGATGCACCACACAACTGGGGGGAATTTACGGCTCCTCCGGGTGATGAAAAGCCCCCTCGGAGACAGAGTGAAGCTGGGAGGCCCTGGATTGTTCACCTCTCAGCGCATTTTTGTAAGCTCACTCCTGCCAAGCATTTCCAGTTCATCTTTTTTTCAGTCATCACTGCATCGTGGGGGCCACGTGGCAAAATGCAAGTGGAAAAGCCGTGTCTGGAAGGATACAAGCAACGTAACACAGACCGCCTCTGTCAGTTGACATTTGGAGAAGTTCCTGGAAAGGGTATGGCGTCAGCCCCCATTTTAAATCTGTCCCTCCCCAGGAATTCAGCCTGGAGTACGTATCACTTCATGTGGTGTGTTTTACCTGTGGGAAGCCATAGTGCAGCTGTGCACACGTCTCCCTGGCTGACTCTCTGTCTCCCGGCCACAAGGGCCTCCTTCACACCCCCTTTTCAGCACCTCACTCAAGTTCCTCTTTCCACTTTATTCCAATGATCCCCCACTCGTTAAAAATGTTTTCTGTTCTTGGTTTAGCTCCACATGGTTTAGCACTGCCGCTAAAGTGACTTAGAAGCCGTGAGGTTTGCTTGGTTTGGAGCCTACAGGAGGGAAAGCTGGGTACTGCCTGTCCTCTGATAGGGCAAGCTGTTCCCCATGGCAACCTTTCCCTTCTGCTAGAGGTTGTCGCAGCATCCTGTGTGCCTGGAGCACTGGCTCTTCCTCTCCTCTTCACGGTCTTGGATGCCATACGCTGGGAGTTGAAGTTCAAGAGCTTCAAGATGTGTTTTGACATGAATTGTCAAAACACAAGGCTTAGCAAATGTTTTTCAACCTGATTCCTGGGTTACCACTTGGAGAACTATGTCTCCAAATAGTCTGCCAGCCAGGGACAGCTGCACAGGACTTAGGGCAAGAAACAGACTTGCATTGTGTTAAGTCAATGAGTTGTGTTTGTTTTTGTTTTTGTTTTCTGACCATAACCGATAAAGGAGACTGAGTCCCACTCTGCCACTGTCAGCTGCATGCTGGGAAGGTGGCTGAGCTCGCCCAGGTTCAGACTCTCCAATGATAGAAACTGATCAAGAGATCGAATTGACGAGGATCAACCACCTCATCATACCCAACTGTGCAGACTGAGTGTGAGGAGCGAATAAGATGCTTCTGAAGTGCTTGCAACATTGTGGAGCCCAAATATGTGCTCTGTCTTATGTGTCGTGTGTTTATGCATGTTTCTACACAGCAGTTTCACAGCTCAATCTTACCACTGGATTGTATGTTCTTTGAATAGTCACTCAATGTTGTTGACTTTCTGTAGACACCAGAGGGCTCAGTACAACTCACAGAGGGCCTCAGTAACTATGTATTGAGAAGGACATCATCATGGCATCTCCCAGCCCATCACGCAGCTCTCTTTATTCTCTGCCACCTATGATCTTCGGCTGCACCAGTTTGTCCTCTGGTTTCTCACAGATCAACACCTTTAAAGTGCATTTTTGAGTATGGCTGCTTCCCAGTGGGTGAGCAAATGGGTGTGTCTCCTTGGATAAAAGTGCTTTTGTGGTTTGTAACACATGGATGGAGGCCAGGCAGGGGAGGGAGGGAGTCGATGACTGAGTTCTTGGAGGACACCATGCTAGAGATGACCTTGTTTTATATTTTTATAAATGAGCTGTAGACATGAGTTATGTGATGAAATCTCTAAGTTGGACGATGTCACTAAAGCCTCCTGCCCAGAATAAAAGATCGAATTGACGAGGATCAACCATCTCATCATCTTGGTATGTTGCAATCTTAGGCATCGTTTCAAGGCATTTTTAAAGAGGACACATATTCAAAGAATAAGAGCAAAGAAGGAATGAATGATGGATTATTTTGTGTCGCTTTAAGCCAACATGATTCAGTAATCTAAAAGAAATTAGACACTGTCTTCCAGTGTCGGCGAGGCATGCACAGCTCCTCTTCAGACTGGTAGTTTTGACATGCCCTTTGCATATATCTCCTCACCTCATCTATAAAGGCTCTGAGAAAAGACAGGATTCTAGGAGCATTCTGTTGACATGTGGAGAATAAATGTCCACCCAGTTAAAAAATCTTCTCATGAGATTCAATTTAAAAAAATGTCTTAAACATGTAGCCTTCACTTTAAGAGTGTATGTGCACAAGCATAAAAAGCCCACCCGGGAGTCGGCAACTTCAACTAGAGTCAAGTATTTAAAACTCATTTCTCTGGCCCAGGAGGAGTTGCATTTAAGGAGAGCTAATCTCAGAGAGAACGTTGGTGTAGTTAGCATGCATTCCAGTATCTCTGGCATTTGGGGCCTTTGAACATATTTTCTGTGATATGAGAAGAGGGAATGCCCAGTGGAGGCAGGCTGCGAGGCAGAGCTAACTGATGCTTTCTAAGGTGAAGTCCAAAGAGACCCTAGATTAAGAAGCATAAACAAAAACTGTGCTGTCTAAAGACAGGACAAGATATGATTGGCACACTGCCCGACACACCAGAACCATGATTCAGGATATTTTAAATCTGTACTTAAGGTGTGCAAATGGCAGGCTCTAATGTTATGGGTTAACTGGCTGTGAGTTCATTGGCATAGTGTGACCATCTTATGAGCGTTAGAAATCCAGACTCTCGGGCCTTATGTCAGCTCTATAGCTGTCAATGTTCATTAAAATCTGCCACAGGAGCCTTGAACATAGACAGGCAGTATTGACTTGTGTATGCTCCAGGCAGGATTTGGTACCTTCAAGCAGATACTCATTAAACACTTATTATTTATCATTGGCTTATTAAGGACCTGAAAAAATTAAAATAGGTCTCTCTTCATATCCAACACGAAGGGAACTCATGTCATGCCTGGAATAGCATTGAAAGGTGATATCTCTGTAGCGTGTCTTTTTAGTGATCTGTAACCACACAATTGTGTGCTTTCACTCAACGCACATAGGCAAGTCCCTTTTCCAACTCTCAGTTGGCAATGGCAGCCTACTTTTTTTGTAATTCTTATTTTGCTTTGTATTTTTATGTGTGGTTTGCTGAATCAGAAGGCTTCCTGGGAGGCATATTAAAGTTTACATTCAATAATCTAATGCATTGCCCAAACCACCCTGTAATTTATACATTTCAAAATGGAACCACTGGGGCTGGGATGGGTGGTGGCCTGGTCTGTATCCCACCATGCAGCTTGCACATTCTTAGCAGAAACTGATGGCTAGAAAAGAAAGTGTTTGTTCACTCCTTAGAGAACTGTCTACTTTGATGGAATTGGATGGTATTTCTAGGATACATATTTCAGAAGGTTTCTTTGACATTTTGCTAGGACCACACTTCATGTTAAAGACATTAGCTTCCTGTGAATAAACCAGCACAGGGGACAAGACTTTCTCATAGTGGCTAGTATAAAAGGGAAATTGTACTTGGAGTCCAGACAAAGTACCCATCAATGTCTACCAAAACTCACTGCTGCCTGTGAGCTGCCAGCTAGTGTCACAAAAGTCCAGTGAAAAGTTACAGTCAGCAGAGGCAGGAGATGTCTTATGTTACTATGTGATAACATAAGGTCCCAGAGATTGAGTAGTAGTAGAAAAGGGGAACATCTGAGTTACCCAGAACAGTAGACCCTTGTCTGACTGATTTTCACAAAGGGTCTAAATCTTCAGAGCAGTGGTTCTTAGTCAGGGCGGCAAACTGGCATCACCTAGAAAACTTCTAAGACTGGTCATGGCTGAACTACACACCCAGAATCTGAATTAATGGGTTAGGGATGCAGCCTAGAACCAGTGATCCTTTTAAAGAGCCATCATGGTTCTAATGTGCAGCCAAGGTGGAAATCCATTCATGTATGGTTTCTTCATGGTAAAAGGGTGTAGATGTGTGTATGTCTTTATTAGAATAATCAACAGTCTGTGTTGTAACAAAAATTCCCAGGCTATCAGAGACTCAAGGCAATGAACTTGATTTCCTGTGGGAAGGACTGTGTGTTTTTGTTTATTGTTTTCAAATAGACCCGGAGATAGTATATATTTGCTGTGAAAAATCCTTTTGTACACTGTGAAGATTTGTCACTGTGATTGGTTTAATAAACAAGCTGACTGGCCAATAGTTGAACAGGATAAAGCTAGGTGGGAAAGCCAAACTGAGAATAATAGGAAGGAGAAGGGCGGAGCCAGGAGTCACTAGCCAGATGTAGAAGGAACAGGAGATGAATGTGCCATGCTAATAAAGGTACCACCACATGGCAGAGCATAAATAAGGAATATGGGTTAACTAGTTAGTCAGTAAGCCTAAGCTATTGGCCAAGCATTTATAATTCATATTCAGCTCTGAGTGGGTTATTTAGGAACTGGCAGGTGGGAGAGAACCTTCATCTACATATATCAGTTCTTCTATGATCCTCTTGGTAAGCACCCTGGCACAGGGCCCCAAACCATCTGTTGAGATATGATCTTTTTGTGGGTTCAGGAGGAAGAAGCAGGGTTGGTGACTACTTAGTTTCTGCCCCAGATAAACACTGTGAAAATATTGAAAACACCTTTCCTTTGTAAATGTGTCTATAGACCCCTAACTTGAGACCATGTCTTATGTTAATGTTCAATATTAACCTTACATAGCAATTTCCTCCTATGCTTATAGAGGCAATACTACTCTAAAGGTCATTTTGGCTATAATTTTTAGCAGGAACTGACAGGATCTAATTTTATAAATGAGCTCACCACTTTCTGTTCAGACCACCACAGTATTTGCTGGGGGTGATACAGTAGATATGGGTTGCTGACTGTGGGGATTGATAGGAGTCCAGACATATACCCTTTCAGATGTGCATGGTAAACACACCCATTTCCTGCATGTTGTCTGCTAGGGATGTGAAACTGATGTTCATAACACACTGGCACTTTAGGTCTCAAGTGATATGTCAACTTCTAGCTTGACAGATTTCTGCTTTGCATGAACATCCTGTACTTTAGTCATTCATTGTCCCCACAGTGATTGGGTACACGCTGCGTTGTTGAAGATTAGGGTGCTTTAGACTCATTTCAACCTCTGCAAAGTGAGAGACTTTTGGTCTCTCTTACTTGTGTTCCAATAAATATCGAAGCAGAGATGAGAACCAGAGAGGCACAGATCCCAAGGCTTAAATTTAGAAAAAATATACATATATAGGAGGTAATAAATATGGCAGGATAATACAGAGAGGGTGACACTGTTACTACCAGTTACCAGACTCAGAAACACAAAGGAGTTGCCCGGGCCCGCTGGCTGGAAAGAGATGGAGTTGAGCAGGTGCAGGACTCAGCCCTCCCACAGGGTTGGATGGCTCTCTCAGCGCACTTCCTTTGTAGGTCAAAAATCATGGACTCTGGGGAGAAAATCTTGTCAATGATCAATGAAGAACATTGAGAACAGTGGACCAGGCTTCCTGGTCTTTCAGTAGGTGTGAGGTCTGTGTGGGCGGACACTGGGCAGGATCTAGAGACGTTTTTTCCTGGGGTGCTGCGGCATAGGCATCGACTCCACCCGGGAGTTGGTGCAGCCTGCAAATGACCCTGGAGCAGCCAGCCCACAAGAACACAGGAAGCAACTGGCCAGAAGGGGCCTATTCTCTGCTGGGGCCTGCAGCCCTGGGGCTTGCTCTTGGGACCACCTGAGAGAAGCATAGAACACATCCAGAAAGGATAGTCTCGAGGCAATGGCAGACATAAAGGTAGCCGCCTCAAGCTGGCTTTGTGCAGTTATGAAAACACACAGTTCTGACATATGAAGATCCCATTAATCCTTGCCACAGAGTTGGCTTTCTTCCCCAGAGTTCAGCTCATCACGTAGACACAACTCCACATGTCTATGACCCCTTTTCAAGGGTGGATGGGAGGTGTGATTATGATCAGGATGTTTTCAAATGTCTCCATTTCCAGACCAAAAAAGTTTAATCATTTAGGTTCAACTTAATTCTCCCCAAGCGAGTATTTTAGGGTGAAGAGGAAACGGATCTCTTCGAATTTCTACAACTCCCAGCACAGCTGCAGAGAGGTCAGGTGGGGATGGAAGTCAGGCAGGAACTGATGAATGGAGACATCTTCTCTGCCAAACACCCCACCTCTGTGCTACTTAATCTTGAACCCCAGCTCTGGTCTGAATTGGAGAACCACTGAGAAACCTTGGTGCCTTCTAGCTGACACTGTAACCGATCCCGGGGGGCAGAGAAGAAGGACGGTGTTGAATACTTGCATGAAATACGAATAATCACAGGGGTAAAAAATAATAATGGCTAATCAGCCAGCATGAATCACAACTTACCTGCTGGGACTTGACTCAATTAGCAAAGATGATACACCATCCATTCTCCAACAATCAAAAATGACCTTTACATGCACATGGAAAGGTCAAGGGTGCAAACAGCCCACCTTCTAAAAAGATGGTCATGGCTTTTTTTTTTTTTTCAGAAAAAGAAATTGGATTCATGAGTGTTTCATTGAAATAACAGATTTTGTGGTATTGTCAGGTCCTGCAGTGTCAAATGGTCTAAACACATGCGTATGCAGACATGTGAAAAGCCAATATTTCTAGTAGTATTGCTCTCCTACCACTTAAAAACAAGCCAGTGAATAACTGTTTCTATTCTGTCTCTAAAAACTACAGTTAAAGCTAGAATAAAGTACATGATGTGGACAAAGCTGACCTGTTATTTGAAAACCCCAGCAGTTTATAGATATGTACATATTTGTATTATCAACCCAATTGTCCTTTATTTTGGCCCATCTAGTTTACAAGCATGATTTCTGAAGTGAGACAGTATTTGTCATGGCAGCATCCAAGTACTTTTGGCCGAGTGAAGCATGGTTTGTTGCACAAAAATGTAGCTGTTTATGCAAGTCTAAACATTTCACAAGGGCAGCTGAGTTCATTTCAGTGCTACTTACAGAATAATTATTGGCGAATGAAATGGGCTGTGGGAAAGACAAGGTATTTTTCAAGCTTCTGAAGAGTGCACAGCATCAGTTCTTTGACTAGCAAAAGTAAAATGGAAAGGTCCAGGACGATGGAAAGGTGCAGGGTAAAACCTGGGGACAGAGGGGGTTTTTCAAGAGAGTATTTTCAATGGAAGAATGAGGGAAATGTTGTGTTACAGTCAGAAACATGGAAAATATGCCGTTAGACACTGCTGGCTCTGGAATAAATAAAATCCAGATTTAGACTATTAAAAATATCAAAGTGCTCTGCCACGTGCCAACTCCATTTTCTTCTGTTGTTTGTTATGAAGAAAATCTATTATTGAATGGAATACAGTTCTGGATAAATTATCAAAGACATTTTCCATATGCAAACCATAGTTTGACATGTGTTATCAATTCTTCTCTAGCAATTTTAATATACTTCTATCACAGAGAGATAGGTGCAGAGTTAAAAGGAAATTCCAAGTTGTATTTTGACCACCTCTTCAAGGCACTGATCCCACGCATTTTCATCTCATCTCTACTGAGCAACAATCATGATCAAGATTCTTCTGGACAGCAAAATCAGAGATTTAAAAAAAAAAAAAAAAAGAGCCTCAGACAAACCAACCAACAACAGTGAACTCCTTAACCTATCCGTGGGCATTAAACAGATGCCAGCACCCTTGTCTAACCTAGCTAAACTCAACACATTACAAGGAAGCCCATCCCCCCCAATGGGTAGCTTTCTCATTAGGAAGGTATATGTTAAACTGAGGCTTATAGCAGTTGATACTAGCTTTGCCTTCTGGAAAAGCATCAATGGTAGCCTACTCCCCTGGCTTTAGCCTAAGCTTCTCAGAATTGGAGAGGACTTTCCCATGGCTTGGAAAATTCCACTCTCATCCTCTCTTCATGCAACAAGTTGAATTCATCTTATTTTCACTACCAGAAACTGTTTTGCTGGCCTGAGGGCTTTAAAACATTTTTTCTCCTATTAACTGAATGAGATTAGCAGTTAAATATTGAATATTGCATTTAAAATAAACCAGCATTTTTCAAGTTAGGACATTTGAAAACCAAGAGTTGCAGCATTCAGTTGGATTCAATTGAACATTGGCTCTCTGTAGTCTAGCACTGCCCAACAACAGATGTTCAGGGGGGAAGATGGAACACCTTGCCAGGGCTGTGTACTTGATGGGAAGGGGCACAAAGGTCAAATGCTCTAAGAGAATGACTGAATTTTATATTTGGAAGTTCTTGAATCTGAGAGTTTAGAAGTCACACGATTGATTAGGTCACAGTTTTTAAATGATGCTACAATCTAAATGTCTTCCTAGTAAGCCAGATAAGGAACCAAGCATTTGGCAATCTGTAATCACTATACAAAGGGCCAACTGAAGATGTGATTTCTTTCCTGGTGCTTATGGTGCATGCCCACAGAAGCCATAGATAACAGACCAAGGATACTTTAAACCCAGAAGACTTTATTTCCCCTCCATAAAGTCCCCTACCCCCCCAGCCTCCAATCCACACAAGAACACAAAAACCAAGGAGTAAACTAAAAAAGGGAGGGAGGGTAGGATCACTTTATTGTGACATCATGACATTAACCCCTTGTTGACAGGAATGACTGAGAGTGATTTTGGCATATTGCACATGCTGGGTGATGTAGGGTGCACTGGTGATCCTCTGGTGGCTGAGGCTGTTTCCTTGTCTTCTCCAACCTCAGTGCACAAGCGGGCCAGTCACAGATTCCACTTCCGTTTGGTGTAGACGTTGAACAAGTCTTTGGTCTTAATAAGCACCATTACAAACCCTCACATTAAGGGCTTTATTATTCTAGTTTATAAATGTTTCAATGATAAAAATAACACGATTACAGTATACACACACTTAATTTACATGTAATGTATTATACTCATAAGTGAGATAAGCTACTGAACTAACTTTGGTTGATTGAAATGAAGTATTTGAGCTGAATACTTGGCATTTTGGTTTCTAACTTGTGTACTTATTACAGTGCATCAATAAATCTATTTTGAGAATTTACTAGCACCAAATAGACATCAGAAACGGCCAACCTACTGCTTGCACTCATAGAAGCAAAGTTTCGAAATCTGAAAACAAATGGACCGTCAGATGGAAACACGTTCCCGTGCGGCAGCTGGAAAGGTAGGTAGGCCGTTGGCATGAATGGCCAACCTCAGTGGATATTCATGTCCCAGTTTCCAGGAATCAACACGTATGGCAAGGTAGCTGAGCTACTCATGAGAAGCCTGAGAAAGTGGTTGTTTGAACTAGGGTCATCACTGTACCTTGATGTCATTCAAGAATAGTGCTCATTTATACAGATTGACTTGGTGAATGATTGTACCATGATGTGAAGGTTCTGGTTTGGAGAAAATAGAATTCTACCTACCTACAGTCGCTTTTATTTTAATTATTTGGTCTTTGGATGGTGAATTAATGAAGCAGGATCTGAATTTTCATCTTCAGGTTATCGCCCAGTTCACCGCTGAGGTAGTCTTTGTCATGCCTGTCCTCTAACTGATTAAGTTCTTTCTTTTTATAAAGTGGAGTACTGCTGATTTGTAAGGAGTAGCTTCCAGCCACTGGCTTCTTCTTCGTGAAGTGGAGGTAGCTGACTCCTTCTTTCTGGTTGATTTTAAAGAAGCCATCTTCATTTCCAGATTCAATCAAGTATCTGTTGTGGTTCGTCAGAGTTGTAAGGGCCGGCAGGAGCTCTAAGATTCGGACCTTGTGGCTGATGTGGGAAATATTGAAAGCAAAGCTAGCTGGCTTCTCCACATCCCAACTCGCGAGACTCACGTTGGCTTCCATCTCCGACCCATCCTGGAAAGACACGTGACAATGCCTTAAATCCAGCTAAATATGTTCTTTAGTTCTCATACTAAAGAAAAAGTCATTCAAGTCTCAAGCCAAATAAGGTTTCTGCCTAGGCTGTGTCCGCTGTGCGGACTCAGAGTACTTTGTTGAAATCACAAATGTGCTTTCAAAGAATTGATGGCAGGAAGAAACTGGAGTTGAAATCAGTTGTATTGAAGGAGGGAGAGACTCTCAGTAGATCTAAAGTGTGGTCCCTGAACGAGTAGTCTTAGCACCGCCTGGAAACCATTAGACATGCAAACGCTTAGCCCCTCTCAGACCTGTTGAATTAGAAACCCTGGGGCTCTTCCCAGCAATCCATTCTAACAAGCCTTCCGGGTGACTCAGATGCAGAGATTTTTTTTTTTTTTTTTTTTTTTTTTTTTGAAGCGCTGTTCATAGATTGTTTTCTTTCCAAAGACTTATTTCCCAAACCACAGCAGGTGGGTTGCAGAGCGGTTACTCAGACTCAGAACTCGTCTATTTCAATTTTGCTCACTGACACAAAAACCATCCCCTTTGAAGGATACACCTATGGACCCACTTCCTGGCTGTGATGAGCTGTTAAGGTCTGTGTTTTTTTTTTTTTTTTTTTTTTTTTTCCCACCTAGCTTTCTGCTTGCCTCTTTGGGACCACATAGGCTAAATGCTCCCAGCCTGGAGCCAAAGAATTGGGTGAATGCTGCATGTCTGACTTGACTTAGCATCATATGTTCCTGCTCACCACCCAAGCTCCCCCACACTCCCTGTGGCTCTTTTTCCGCAGAGGAGCCTCTAGTTTCCAGACCTTGGCTTCCCTGTGTGGGGAGCACTACTGTGTGTGCATGCCATTCTGCCTACTTGCTGTCCTTTCCGCAGACACTGGGTGGGCGTTTGACTTTCTTCTTGGTGAGACAGGAAATGAGCAAGTGTGTGAAAACCTTCCAAACTGCCATTCTCCAAAGGCGGCCAGAACAAACAAATAAATAAAATAAAACAAACCCCCAAAGGCCCACAGCCTCTTGTAAAATGCTGCTAGAGCCAGGAGAATGACTGGGCTTGCTGTCTGGGGAGAGTGTTCACACTTTGGGGTGACCTTGGAGGAATGCACAAGAGCCCAAGAGCCCTTACCTATCATCAGACAAGGAGAGACTCCGACCTACCTGGATGTCCGAGGCATCCGTTTCGTTTGTGCTTCTCCGTTTCCTGCCTCGTTTGGGGTAGCCGTTGATCTTACACTCGTAGCAGGCTTCTGGGGACAGTGAATTGTCATCCATCTCAGTGCTGGTAGGTGGCTCTGGGCCCCCTCTGCCCATGCCCATTCCGGAAACACAATGCCTACCATAGGAAGGAGCACACAGACAGTTTGCATTAGAATCAGTAGCTCTAACGTCCAGCTTCCTGGCTGGTAACATCACATTGTCCACGGGACGATCATCTGCTTCTAAAAAATCATACAAATGCCCTCTGTTGTGAGCTCCAAATACCCAATCCCCTGAGTACAGAGTCCTTTCTCTCAAGACACTGGTTTTCATACTTCCTTATCCCTTCATCTCCCAGCCTACTGGCCTAAACCTTTGCAGTACTCTGCAGAGAGGGGACACACTGAAAACTGAAGATCATGTGTCTTGGTGGATCATTGAAACATGTCTTCTTTTAAGAATCAGGCCCCGCCGGGCGGTGGTGGCGCACGCCTTTAATCCCAGCACTCGGGAGGTAGAGCCAGGCAGATCTCTGTGAGTTCGAGGCCAGCCTGGGCTACCAAGTGAGTTCCAGGAAAGGCGCAAAACTACACAGAGAAACCCTGTCTCGAAAAACCAAAAAAAAAAAAAAAAAAAGAATCAGGCCCCATGGGAGTAAGGAAGCTCCCTGGCAGCTGTACCTCTAGAAGAGAGCAGTGAGTGGACAGGTGGGCCAGATCTGGGGCCTCTTTCCTGGACAACATATTTTTTTTTCTATGCTGTGACCTTGACTTTTATGTTTTAGTTTTTAAAATCAGCACATACTATGTCAGATGCTATTATGACATATTATGGACAGAATGTTTCAGTGGCTTTCTTTCTCCCACGTCTCCCACCATCCTGCTGCTACCTCTGCTCCTACCAGCCCTCCATCCCAGTCTTTTACCGTTTTATGTCCCATGTTTCTGGTTTACGGCCATGGCCTAACCACGGCCTTCACCACCACTGCTGCCCCCTGCTGGCCCAAGAGGGTATGGGGAAGAGTGTCCTGCTCTTTCTCAGGTTCTTGTAACCCACTTCTTCCTGCTCCACTGTCACCACCACGCCTCCCCAACCCCCTTTCTAAGCAATCACATCTATTTGACAGTTTACTCTTGCAGGTGTTACTGCGGCAGGAAGAGAAGTCCAAGTGGTGACTGAGGCTTGATATGGTCCTGTGCTGTGAAGATATGCAGTATTCTCTCTCTCTCTCTCTCTCTCTCTCTCTCTCTCTCTCTCTCTCTCTCTTCTATCTCTCTCTCTCTTCCTCTTCCGCTCTTTCAAGACAGGTTTTCTCTGTGTAACAGCTCTGCCTGTCCTGGAACTTGCTTTGTTGACCAGGCTGGCCTCGAACTCACAGAGATCCGTCTACCTCTGCCTCCTGAGTGCTGGGATTAAAGGTTTGCACCACCCGCGCCTGGCTACACAATATGTTCTCACATACAGCATGAATCAGCACAGAGCTTACCCAACTGTGGGAAACAGTTTCAAGTCATTGAAAACCACTAAGGCCAGTGGATTTGACTCATGCGGAGGCTGATAAACAAACCCAGACCCAAGAGAGATCTAACCCTTATTTCCTTGCTTTTCAGTTACCGAAGCCAAAGGAGCTTCACACAGCATCCGATTTGTTTTTGTCAGGCTCCCTTTCTGAATGTGTTGAGAACCTAGGGATTATCCTAAACCAACCCTTAGTTTGGGGGGTCAAGCTGGCTCAAGTGACATCACAGAGGGGCCAAAGCCATTACGAACGGGTGGATTTCTACCACGAAATGTACACCAATCCCTACTAAACTGCTTCTCTGTGATGACTGACCTACTCTTTACAGCTCATGTCCTTGTTTGTCCACGGATTTTGAAACACACCAGCAAGTCGCTGGCTCGCTGCTGCTGTTTCTCACTACACTTCAGCGCTTCTCTCTACTTCCCAGGGTCTCCCTGGTGCACACATTTCCTTTCCTCTTCACCTAGCAGCATGGAACATAGATAAACAGAGAGGAGAATGAAGGGGGAGGCAAGCCCAAATCTACAGGCTTGGCTTCTTCCTCAGAACTTCCCTCCAGGATTTCCTTGTCCCAGGAGCACCACTTAGAAGAAATATGACTACCAAGTCCCACGGGCAAAGAGCCAGTTTGGAGTATCACAGGTTTTGGTTTTTTTTTTTTTTTTTTTTTGGCTGGGAAAAATGGTTCTGGCATTAAACTGTAAAAAAATAAAGGAGTCAATTGAGAGCCAGACAGACATCTGGGAATTTGGGTCCTGCTGCTGGCATTCCGAGAGCTTCCCACGAAGCATTCTTCTACCTTGACGTTTATACAGACTGGACTAATTCCCTGAAAGCCAGTGTGTCACAAGACCACTGGGTTCATACTTGGTATAAGTGTGAGTGTGTGTGTGTGTGTGTGTGTGTGTGTGTGCGTATGTGTGTGTGTGTGTGTGTGTGTGTGTGTGTGAGAGAGAGAGAGAGAGAGAGAGAGAGAGAGAGAGAGAGAGAGAGAGAATTAAGAAGTTAAGATTCATGAACTAGATGTGCACAAGTCATTAGGGAAGACTTCAACTTAAAAAACTTACTAAAGTTTTAAGCCATTGAGAAAAACAGTGTTCCTTTCTGCCCCAACTGTCACATACATATTCACTTCATTTGGTAAAATTTTCTACCCGGAAATTATAGTTAATTATTCCAACTCATACTTAATGTGCTTTTGATCATTTCTAATGTAACTCAAGAGTGAAGGGCAAAAGATGCCTTAAAAACTGTAAGAGCAGGCCAGGCGGTGGTGGCACACGCCTTTAATCCCAGCATTTGGGAGGCAGAGCCAGGCGGATCTCTGAGTTCAAGGCCAGCCTGGTCTACAGAGCGAGATCCAGGACAGTCACCAAAACTACACAGAGAAACCCTGTCTTGAAAAACCAAACCAAACCAAACCAAACCAAACCAAATCAAAACAAACAAACAAAAACAAAAACAAAAAACTGTAAGAGCTCTCCAGCAAAAGGTATCCATGTGGCTTAACCTGATGGGAACCAGGAGGGAAAGAAAGCATTGTAAGTTAAGAGAGAGCCCAGTGTGCTCCCAGAGAGCCCGATCAGGTGTGTAGGGTGGGCCCAGTTCTGCGGGGGCTGACGCAGCAGTGCATCCTTGGAGAAACCAATTACTTCTCAGCAGGATGTGAAGCTTAATAACACAAGACAGAGAAGCTATACAGTGAGATATGCACAGTGCTGCATTATGCTGTTGGGTGTTCTATGAGTTTCTAGCAATCTGGATACACCCCTTAGAGATGCTCCTCTCAGACTTTCTCAGGGATAACTGGAGTGACCCTGATGGTTATGGAAAATGTAGTTCTCTAGAAGGGCAGGTACTTACGTAGAGATGCACATTTAGTGAGTCATTAATCAAGGGCAGGAGGAGAAGTACTTACCCTTGGCCTATCCGGAAGTAGCCTGGAGGACAGCCGCACAGGTAGCCACCCTCTGTATTGGAGCAGCCATAACTGCAGGGGGCCTGCGATGAGCCACACTCATTGATGTCTTGGCAGCCTCCGCTGAACTGCTCATACTGGAAGCCAGTGGGACACATGCACTTGTAGCTCCCCAGGGTGTTATGGCAGGAGGCTCCCCCACAGACGTGTGCACTCAAGCATTCGTTTTCATCTGCAGCAAAACCAAGAGAACACTACATGTGTGATGTTGCCATAGACTTCCATGGAGGAATTTGGGTCATATTGCTCATGACTCACCAACTGGCCTAGAGGGAGGGAGGGAGGGAGGGAGGGAGGGAGGGAGGGAGAAAGAGAGGGAGGGAGAAAGAGAGGGAGGGAGAGTATGAGGGAGAGAAAGCAGGCAGTGTAGCCAGAGTAGAGAGACCAGCTGTGGAGATGGAGGGAGCCTCTTGGCATGCTGACTAAATATGGTAGAGGGGGTCAAATGCACCTAGTAGGGAACATCCAGGATGGCACTGTGAGGAGCATCAGACTCCAATTCTCACTGAAAGCCAGTGCCAGCATGTTCTGCTCCATGAGAGGCAGGCCCACAGCTATAATTTGGGGTTTAGGGCAGGTGGGGAGGGACCATACAGTTATCGGTGTTCTTGCCTCACAAACGTCTGCAGGATGGTTATCCCGCAAGCAGGGACCCACCACTTCTGCAGATGCTGCCCGTGGGCCTTCCTGTTGCAGGATGTGAATGAAGGTCGGGGGAAGGCTGATATCCTACAGGGGAGTCCACCTCATGTGTACTTCCTTTTCAAAAAGTCCACAAAGGCCTCCAGGTGCTCATTCTTAGGCTATGTCGCACCTCCCGGTATGGCTGTTTTCTCTCTGAATGCCTGTTCAAACCAGCTGTGCCTCTAGTGTCTGAGCCATGACTAAAGCTAAGTGTGGCAAACTTTTCAGGCAGTGACAGGGGACATCTATGAGACACACATTCTGCAGGGCAGCCTACCCACAGAAAGCCTACATAGTCTAGAGGAGATAGGAAAATAGAATAACTCTTAAAAAATGTCTTTTAAATTTTATTTATATATGTACATCTGTATGCCACATGCATGCAGTGCCTATAGAGGCCAGGAAGGGCTCTAGATGCCCTAGAACTGGTGTTAGAGACAGTGTGAGCCACAATGTGGGTGCTGGGACTCGAACCCAGGTCCTCTGGCAGAGCAGCCAGTAAGCCTTAGTCACTGAGCCATCTCTCCAGCCCTAGAAATCTAACTCTCAAAAACTTCAGTTCAAATGAAGACAACTGTGACTTTCTCACTATTTCAGCCTACATGCTTTTGAAATCTCTACTATTCTTCCCTAGACCTGCCATTGTAGGGCATGCTGGGAACTTGCTGTTAAGAGTGGCCACTTCCAGCAGAAGCAAGGTGTGAAAGGAGCGGAGCGCTCCCTGGAGCCATACGGGATAGATAGGATGTGGGGGTGTTTCACATTCCTTTATGGAAGCCTTCTGACCATCCCAGGAGCTTTAGGAATCTTCTCTAGGACTCTACACAGAGCAGCAGCCAGGCCAGGGCCCTGACGGGGCTGTCTAACTGCAGGGACCATGTTCTTTATACCATAGTGGCCTGCAAGGGCACAGCTATGTTGAAAATGGTGTTTCTTCTCTCCTGTAATTAACTTGACCTTCTTCGTTCAGAGAAAACGACGCTCTTTCTCTTTTTCTCCAAATGCTCCAAATAACTAACTTTTTAAAACATGTATTTATCGTGGCATGCACACACATGAGAGAGTGTCACGGTGCATGTGTAGAGGACAGAGGACAACTTGTGGGAGTCTGTTCTGTCCCTCTACTCTGAGGACCCTCAGGGCTGCATTCTTGTCACCGGCATTGGCAGCCACTGAGCCAACTCACCGGCCTCAAACACTTACCTAAGTTGGTGTATATTCATGTACACAGTGAGTGATGAATCTAATACATACATTATCATCCAAGTGTATTGTGCAGTTCTACCACCCCTATCCTCCCCTCCCCTCTCTCCGTCTCCACCACTACCCCTTCCTTTTCCCTGTTCATCCTTCTTCTCTCACATCATGTATGTGAAGTTAGGACATAGGTATGTAAAAGTGGAAGGCCTAGGGTTTTTGCTGATAATACAAATGCTTAGTATCATGTGTGTCTGTGTGTCTAGTATTATTCATGGGCATGTACCCTTCCCTGCTTCTTTCCCCCTTCTCTCCAGTCACTAGCCTGACTTTGCCTATTTGAAGATTCTCTACATCCAAAGAACTCAAGTCTAAATCCAAGGTCCCTTAGGCTATAGGGGTCCTAAAATAGAAAAATCAAATATAACATTGTCTCTGTTCTTTTCCCTTATTTTAAATAAGAAATGAAGTATGATATAGATACCAGTGGAGGCCATAAGCACCAGACCTTATGCTAAGCAAACAGTAAAGAGTGGAGGGTGTTTACTCAAGTAGGAGAATCTGGGATGACCATTCTCTCTTGACCCTCCATGGCCCCCTCTACCCTCTCCACCTGCTCTCAGCCCCCACAAACCCCATCTGTGTGGAGCATCAGAGCCTCTGATCTCTTCTTCTCCACATGGGTTTGGCTCATGGGACCCAGACTAATAAGCCATGAGGCAAGGGTAGATACAGGGCAAGACCTGTCAATCTATCGCTAGATTTATTTTGCTTTTTGCTAATAGGCACAAAGTAGATCAACATTAGAGGAAGGGAAGTAATTCATTACACAAAAAAGATGCTTGTAAATATTAACTCTACCCACTCCTAGACAGGACGATCAGGGAAGAAACCGAGCGCCTCTCGGTATGCAACTGAACTGGCCTAGACTGGAAGGCTGGAAGAGTTCCTCTCTGAGGCAGATGCCAAACTGGAGAGTCTCCAATGGTCCTTTTAACCTCTCCCTGGGCTTCTGTAAATATTCATTTTTATGAGGAACTCTCCTCCCTTTTCACAGACTTTTTATTTTATTTTACTTCTTCTCTGATAACATTTTACAAACATTTAAATTCATATTGCTCATCTGGGTTGGGGCGGCAGGACACAAATGAAGATCAGCAGTCATCAGTGCTCAGTGTCTGCAGCCTGAGAACAACATGCTCACACATGTGGCCTTTGCCATCTGCAAATGCAGTAGTTTGGTTGACATGTACTGTACTTCTGACCCCTTCTGTCCTATATACCCTGGGCAACTGACTCCGCAAGGAATTTAGTTTTCTATCCTTCTCAATATCTTGATTCGTTCTTCTATCTGCAATTTTATTAGTGAGAGTTTCCTCCTTTTATATAAAAAAGAGCATTCTAATTAATTAAAATATCAATTAAAGCCCCTGAAAACCACTCCATAGGACAGATTAAAACCCACTACCCTGACCTGCAGCACCAGGGTCACATGATGTAGGTTAGTGGTGTTACCGGTTGCCAGTAGGAAACTCCCAAATGTAGGATAGGCTTTTTTGATTGCTTTTGGTAGGGTCAAATGGTTTCCACTCCAGCTGAGAGTTGAAATCTACTATTTGCTTCCAGAAAGGAATGGAGTTAATGGCCCCTGACTTCTAACTCAGCCACCAGGATGAGTAAACTTCTGACAAACTATGAATGGGCACCCAGGTGGGTGGTCCAAGAGATCTGCTCTGGATAGCCCCATCCTGAGGGAACCATTCCAGCTCATGACAGCACTCATTGTAGATAACTTTATTTCTTGAGAGTTCTGAGCCCCATGTGGGGTTTGGGGCCAATAAGAACCCCAAACTCCTTCTAGCTTCTTAACTGACTTATTATGACCTGGCCATGATCTTCCTGGAACCAAAAACCTTCAAGGAACTAGATACTGTAGAGAGATCCCCAGTGTGGGGTGTTAACAGTGCAGTGTGGGGTGCTAACAGTGCAGTGTGGAGTTCTAACACTGCAGAGTGAGGCACTAACAGTGCAGTGTGGGGTGCTAACAGTGCAGTGTGGGGTGCTAACAGTGCAGTGTGGAGTTCTAACAGTGCAGTGTGGAGTGTTAACAGGGCAGTGTGGGGTGTTAACAGTGCAGTGTGGAGTTCTAACAGTGCAGTGTGGGGTGCTAACAGTGCAGTGAGAGGTGCTAACAGTGCAGTGTGGAGTTCTAACAGTGCAGTGTGGGGTGCTAACAGTGCAGTGAGAGGTGCTAACAGTGCAGTGTGGGGTGCTAACAGTGCAGTGTGGGGTGCTAACAGTGCAGTGTGGGGCGCTAACACTGCAGAGTGAGGCACTAACAGTGCAGTGTGGGGTGCTAACAGTGCAGTGTGGGGTGCTAACAGTGCAGTGTGGGGTGCTAACACTGCAGTGTGGGGTGCTAACACTGCAGTGTGAGGCACTAACAGTGCAGTGTGGGGTGCTAACAGTGCAGTGTGGGGTGCTAACAGTGCAGTGTGGGGTGCTAACAGTGCAGTGTGGGGTGCTAACAGTGCAGTGAGAGGTGCTAACAGTGCAGTGTGGGGTGCTAACAGTGCAGTGTGGGGTGCTAAAGTGCAGTGTAGAGTTCTAACAGTGCAGTGTGGGGTGCTAACAGTGCAGTGAGAGGTGCTAACAGTGCAGTGTGGGATGCTAACAGTACAGTGTGGGGTGCTAACAGTACAGTGTGGGGTGTTAACAGTGCAGTGTGGGGTGCTAACAGTGCAGTGTGGGGTGCTAACAGTGCAGTGTGAGGTGCTAACAGTGCAGTGTGGGGTGCTAACAGTGCAGTGTGGGGTGCTAACAGTGCAGTGTGGGGTGCTAACAGTGCAGTGTGGGGTGCTAACAGTGCAGTGTGAGGTGCTAACAGTGTAGTGGACTAGGAAGGCTGATGGTGTCGAGAAAGCCTAAGGGTATTTCATCCCAGCTATTCCCAAAGCATTCTTCATCATGTGCTTTTTTTCCTAAGAGATTTTTCCTTCCCTTTGGTTTCAAGTGGGGTAGAACAACTTTCAGTGGGCCGTTGTTGGCTAAGTAACCTTACTTCAGAAGGAAGACACCAGCTCTCTGAGGAGTCGGCAACCATGCCTCTTTTAAGGACTGGGAGCTACTTGCCTACACACTGGTTCCACTGGTAGTGCTGGAGGTAGCCCTGGGGGCAGCTACACCTGTAGCCGCCGATGATGTTCTGGCAGCCATGCTGACAGCGGTGGTTGCCCTCACATTCGTCCACATCTGTAAAAGAAGCAGAGCCTCCCGTGAGCCCCATCAGCAGCTGTCTCCCAGGCCCTCTGAAGCCTCATCCATCGGCCTGGGGAGCTAAAAGGCAGTTCTAGAAATGAATCTCCTAAAAAACTATTCTAGCAAAACATCAGACATGTCTACATTAATATTCAGGGATTCCTGGTAAAGTCTACAGATAAAAATGATGTCAATTCACCCCAGAGCATTGTGGGGTAGCTCTGGAAACTATGTTTGTTTATTTGTACTAGAATTAGAAACATAAATAAGAAAATAAAATCCTAAGAATTAAAATTTAAACATTTAATTATGCATTTGTAGAAGAGTTACTTCCTGTATGTATTGTCCATGTTGGAGAAACCTCAGGGCTCTGGCCCCAAATGTCAGAAGTCAAGGTATTTTTGCTGAGTTATTCCTATTATGTTAGATTGTTAACTAAACAAAATCCTGATCTACACAGAAGCATGTAGGTTTTTTTCTAAAACCGGGGGGCCGTGTGAATAGCCCCAACTTCAATTGGCTGCTCTCTTTGTTCAGAGTCTTTTTTTCCTTTTCCTTCTTTTTTGCCCTTTGGTTTGCTTATTTGTTTTTTATTTTTGGCTGACCTCCAACTTGTGGCAATCCTCCTGCCTCTGCCTACCAAGCGCTAGGATTACAGATATGTACCACCACACCCAGAAGAGATATTAGTTTTTGCAACTCACAGAAGTTGACAGCCACATAGGCCACCTCAGCAAAGAGCGTCTTGTCTTGTCCCTGTTCCTACCTTCACAGCTGGCGCCACTCTGATCCAGTGAGAAGCCCCGCTGGCATTCACAGGTGAAGCTTCCCGGAGTGTTCTGGCAAACGCCCTTGGAGCCACACAGGTTGATGTCAGATGTGCACTCATTGTTATCTGGGAGAAGCACGGGAGAAAGGAGATGACACTTCCCAAAGCTGCTTTGCATTGTTTGAAAGGAAGGGAGGAGGCTGACCCAGGGAAGTCCAAAATCGGGTCAGTAACTTCACACTGTGTGTTCACAGTCCAACACATGCACCCCCACAAGCTGGACATGGTGTACTGTTACCCGACAGCAGAGGGAGTAGAAAAGTCTCTTAGACCAACAGCTGTGCTCCAGACAGGGTTTTCCTTGCTGCTTACCAATGCAGGCAGTGTGGTGCTGGGTAAACCCAGGAGGACATTTGCATGTGAAGCCACCGATGGTGTTAACACACAGGAACTGACAGTTATGCTGCTTGGTTGCACACTCGTCGAGATCTGCAAGAAAATGCAAGATGGAATTCACGTGTGCCCAACGCACTGGGACAGGAAGCATCACTTCTAGTCCTCAAAAGACACCAGGGCAGCACGAGGCCACAGCCAAAGGCTGGCAAGAAGGCAGGTGATGGACTTAGAAAGAGAGGACAAAGTAGCTCTGTGGGAGCCAAGGATGAGCAGTTCCCTTTAGTTAAAGAAACGTAGGAATGTCTCTACAAATTTATTTGAAAGACATTCTAAATGTTTAAATGCATGATAAAATGAAGTAAAAATTCATTCTGAACATTTTCCATAACAGCAGAAAGACCTAAGTAGAGAAGTCAAAAGTGATGTGGAGGCTGGAAATTTACTTGGTCCTTTAATTATTGCTTCTCAACCTGTGGGTCACGACCCTCAAGGGGGTGGGCAAATGACCTTTTCACAGGGATTGCCTAAGACTACAACATGGGGAACTGTATTGAAGGGTCCCCACGTTAGGAAGGTTGAGAACCACTGCCTTAATTCCTTTCTGTTGCATTTAGAACAAACTCATATGAGGTCGTGAGTATGACTTCTTTGGTTAGCAGTTTTTCTTCGAATGAAATAAAATTTAACATCTAGGAAAGACAAAAAAAGTCTGATTTTGATGAGCTGAAAACAAACAAAAACCCTTGCCTATACTACTGACCCAAGGCTATTTTCATCTCAGTGCAATCTCCCACTTTAACAGGGTGTTAAATGCCTGGAAATCCCCGTGTTGTGGTGACCCCCAACTATAAAATTATTTTTGTTGTTACTTCATAACTGTAACTTTGCTACTGTTGGGAATTGTAATGTAATATGTGTGTTTTCTGGTGGTCTTAGGCAATCCCTGTGAAAAAAGGTCATTTGACCCACCCCTTTGAGGGTCAAGAGTGTTTTATCACAAATTCAGCCCCTCCACAGAGGACAAGCGGTGTTAGATTTGCTAGTGGCTGCCTTTGCTCTAGTGGCCTTCCTGGCTGGAAGGACACCTGTCCTAACCTGAGAGGACCTCCCTGTGTCCATCCCAGCATGGAGGACTCTCAGATGGAGCCTTTCTTGAACTGTGAGAAGGCCGACTTGTACAGTTGAAAGGCTGACTGATGTCGCTTCTCTCCAAACCAGATGGCCTTCCCCACTGGGACCCTTGTGCATTTCAGCTGCTGGTGAGGAGACAGAGCCGCGGTCCCTCATAGCTGCCTATTCCACTAACGGGAACCATTCAATCAATACAGCAACACTTGCTGCTCTCATCCTCAAGAACGTCTTCTCTCTATCTTCACCCCTCTTTCCTTTTTATTATAATCAATAACACACACTGTACAAATTAGTTGGGGTTTCACTGTGTTATTTCCATACTTGTATGAACTTCGCTCTGATCTCTTGCAAACTTAAAATCTACCTCAGTGGTTCTCAACCTTAATGCTGTGACCCTTTAATACAATGTCTCATGGTGTGGTGACCCCCTACCATAAAATTATTCTCATTGCCACTTCATAACTGTAATTTTGCTACTGTTATGAATTGTAATGTAAATATCTGATATGCGACCCACAAAGGGGTCAAGACCCACAGTTTAACACTAGTTTAATCAATCAGACACACCTCTGAGATCATGGCATGAAGATCTCCTAGACTACACTGATATTGAACAGACAGTGAATAAATGAAGCCAATGGGAAAGGAGAGGAAATCAATGGGGAATCAGCCTCACCAGAACCTTGGAGAGTTGGTACCAAGGAGCCCCTCATGGACAGCATCCATGATGCTCATAGGTATCCAGCAACGGTAGTTTCTGCTCTAGCCTTCAGCAGCCTCCCTGGCCTCAGCTTAACCCCCATCCCCAGGGACCCACTTTCTACAGGGGCACTGAGCCCAGGGAAGCAAGTCTTCCAGCTTGTCTCCCGATACATCACAGGTAAGTCTTCCAGCTTGTCTCCCATACATCACAGGCATGCTCACCTGTGGCAGGTGAGTGGACGAAGCCCGAGCCCCTCACCTTTGCAGCTCCGTCCATCCTCTTGCAGAATGTAGCCTTTCGGGCAGGAACACTGGTAACTCCCCTCTGTGTTTTTGCAGATAAAATTGCACGGTTTGGGAGCCTGGTTGCACTCATTCAGATCTGTGATCAAAGAAAGACAGAGTAAGAGCCCACTTAGAAGATTTTCTGAATGCTCAGCATCTAGACCTATAAACTCTGTGAAGCATCTGATCATTGCCTCATAATTTTCTATTAAGTATAGATGCGGTTTAGATTTTTCTGTGGTGGTATTGTGTTCCCCAAAATATTGTGCACCCTAATAAACTTTTCTGGGGTCAGAGAACGGAACAGCCACTAGATACAGAGGCTAAAAAATGGTGGCACTCACGCCTTTAATCCTAGCATTCCAGAGGCAGAAATCCCTCTGGATCTCTATGACTTCAAGGCCACACTGGAAACAGCCAGGCATGGTGACTCACGCCTTTAATCCCAGAAAGTGAGCTTTTAATCCCAGGGAGTGATGGCAGAAAGCAGAAAGGTATATAAGGCGTGAGGACCAGGAACTAGAAGCATTTGGTCTGGTTAAGCTTTCAGGCTTCTAGCAGCAGTTCAGCTGAGATTCATTTGGATGAGGACACAGAAGCTTCCAGTCTGAGGAAATGGGATCAGCTGAGGAACTGGCAAGGTGAGGTGGCTGTGGCTTGTTCTGCTTCTCTGATCTTCCAGGTTTGATTTTATTAATAAGAACTTTTAAGATTCATGCAACATTTTTTAGTGTGGGGTTTTCTTTCCTGTAACCGGATGTTTCTACTCAGGAATCAAGCACTGAAAACAAAGCACCTACCTACACAGGCGGTCCCTGTAATATCCGGCGTGTAGCCAGTTTTACAGATGCAGTGATATGACCCTCTGTCGTTGACACACTCCCCGTTTCGGCAAACATCGTGAATAACCTTGCACTCATCAATATCTAGGACAGACATAAATCACAATAATAAACACATTAAAATATATAATGGCAACAGGGATAAACAGGGGTCCCTTGAGTGTAAAGTTTCATAGACCATGTTACTATACCATGGACCAAAGCATTAAACCAAAAGGAGACAGAGCAAATGTTACAGGCGATGGTAACTCATTGAACAGCTAGTGAAGACTTTGTGAGCTGCGGACGAGAAGCTACTCAAACAAAGGGAAAGGCTTACAATAATTGGTCATTGAGACATGTTTGGCCCTTTGCTCCATCTTGCGTTCATTCTTGCCTCCTGTGGGCATCACAAGAGCAAGTCACAGCAGAGGGCCCTTTGGACAGGAAAGTCCAGTGTTTCTTTCTAATGTTGCCTGTTCAAAATAAGAAGGAACGCTCTCTAATATTCTCTTTGTCCTGTTTGAAGTTAATCCTGAAAAATATCAAATTACCTAACACGGGGCGGGGTGAATGGGATCAACTTCCCTCTTTTGAATGGAAATTAACCAGGGCCCTGGGGTAGATGACAGGGCCGGGTTTTTGCAGTTTGCTAGAAAGAGACATCCTTATTCCTGTCTCCATGACAGACAGAAAGGTTGGGTCAGTGTGCACTGATGCCATTAAAGCCACTCCCCCCCACCTCTTGACCCAGCTAGCTCAGGGCACCAACACAAGCAACTTGCCTGAGTTATTATCAGCCCTTCACTGCCTAATAATCATCTAGTATCAGCAGATGAGTGTGCCTGACCCTGTTCACCCTGAGGTCCAAGTAAGCACTTTGTCACTGGTCTCAGGAAATGCGTCTTCCACCATCTTGTTTCAGCATCCTCCAAGAAGCAGGAATTGCTTCTGGTAACTCCATCTTCTCTGGCCCTTTCTTCCTTTACATACCCAGTGCCTTCATCCTGCCATCAGCCACATCTTCCCAATAATTGTTTCCTAACTCTCCTTTATTTTCTTGCTTCTAATCCCCGTCCCCAAGGAGCACAATGGAGCACCAATGGGACCCTTTTCTCAGTCCTTCTATGAACTAACTGTGATCACTTTATAAAAGTGGGACTCACACGAGGCTGGCAGGTCTTCAGAGCTGCCTCAGACACCTCCCCGGCCTCCATTCACATCTAGATTGCTAGCTGAAAGCAGCTTGTGCGTTTCAGACACAAGTGTGCTGATTCCTAGCACACAGCAGTCTTTGTGCTTCTTGACACAATACATCTTGGCTAATTTTGAGTGACAATGAATGCTGGTGGAGGGGAATGACCATTTGTTTCATGTTATTTTTAAAATTTGAAAATGATATTTTATTTCATCTATAAACTATCTTATAGCAGTTTTCTGCTGGACCCTTGCAATGCGGAGGCAAGGATCCAAACATACCAAACTCAGTCAACTAGGCCAAGGGCATTTGGCAAAAGGCCCTGAATGTTTACAGTTCTAGAAGGATTTCTGTCAATCTCAGTCACACAGACAAGACAAACCTACACTGTCAACTCCACATTTCCATCGTTTCCCAGAGTGACACACAGATTCCTTGCAACTAATTCTGCCCCGTGAAAGAAGAGCCTGCACCTTTTGCCAACAACAGAAAAAAAGGAAGTACCTGCTCCATTGGTCATGAAGCCTCGGCCATGAGGACACAGTTTCTTGTAAGCCACAGTGCCCTCGAAAGGGCAGATCTCACACTGGGGTCCCCAGCCTCTCCCTCCATCACAGCAGCACTCGGACTTGGTGACGGGGTTCCTGTTGCTTGAGCCGATCTGGCACATGTTCTGTAGAACCTCTGTGAAGCAGTACCCTTCCCGGTTGTCTGGAAGAGACATTCCATGGCAAGGAGGAATTGAGAGACTTTTCTGAGTGCGTGGGGGGTTAGGAATTTGGTTGGATATAAAAAGGGTGTAACACTTTACCCTGGGCGAAGAGGAGCAAGAAGGAAAAGCTGGAAACAGCAGGGAGAGAGAAAGGAGGCGTCTGAGGGAAACAAGACAAGAAATCCGTGAGTTGGCAGAAAGGCATCGGCGCAGACAAGCTTATAACTCTTTGTGCCCCCAGACCTATGGAAGAACAGTCGCAACAAGCCATGCTACAGCAAAGGGGGCAGGAAATCATATGGAGGTTGGCATGATCACAAGGCCTTAAAAGGCAGCAAGAACACCCCAAGCTAGCAATTCCGTGTGCAATTAGAAAATCCCAAGCTAGCAATTCCATGTGCAATTGGCAAAGGAAGAATTTTGTTGTGGGAAGGTCCTGAGCCCAACAGACACTCAGTCCCTAAGTCATCTCCCAAGGAGGAATGTTTTCTCTTATTTCAAACCAGAAACACTGTTTTCGAGTGTCCCAGCGTGGAGGCTGAGGGAAGGCAACAGCAGGGGCAGGCAGGTACTCACCCAGGCACTCATCCTGCGTGGGGCTCGCTGTGAAGCCATCATTACACTCACAGGTGTAGCTCCCCAGGGTGTTGAGGCAACGCCCGTTCTCACAGATCCCGGGCTTGGTCTGACACTCATTCTCATCTGTGGAGACAGAGAACAGGAATCATCAGACATTTCATAGAAAGACTGTGTTTTTCTTCGTGCCTGCCTCCCTCCCTCCCTCCATTCCTTCCTCGTTCTCTTCTCTCACTCTCTCAATTTACTTTGCAAACAGGTAACCTAGTCACCTGGTTAAAAACTGGAAATCCAGGAAAGGTCAGGAAGAAAATCCATCAAGTTTTCCTTTTCCTCTGTATTCCTCAGCCACCAAACAACAAGCACCCCCCAACCCAACCCCACCCCTGCCCCAGACTGCCAATTTCTGACGTGCCCTTCCAGAGATAGATTATGCACATAAAAGTACACACACACACACACACACACACACACACACACACACACACACTGTTCTTGTAAGGCATCCATGAGCATATTGTTGACACATCTAAAGTCAAACAGCAGCATTTTAGGCACACTTACATTTTTTACTTAACTCTTGCCCTATCTGTACATATAGAAGATTCCTGAAAGGTGAGTTGACACACTGGAGGGGCCACTGAAGCGTGACTGTCATTTTAAAGAGATCTATGACTTCATCAGAATAATGTCAGTAAGTTGTGCTGACCCAGGAGCCTTTTTCTGGATTGATTTTCAGCTTCAACAGGGCTTGTTTGTAACACTTCAGCAATATTATTGAGAAATGATGAGCCATAATTTAATATCCCTGATTAAAAAAAACCACTAAAATAGCTGGAGTATCTTTGGATTATCTGGTGATTGTTCCGAGCTGAAGACCATGAACAAACTCCCCAGTGTTTCTTCCATTTGAGAACAGCTTATGGCCCCGAGAACAGGGATCTCGCTGACAGAGGCCGAGAATGGGGAAATGACACCAGAGCTGTAGGAGAACTGCTTACAAACCCCAACGCTCAGCCAATCCTGATGGTGCAGGCTTGGGAGGCTGCGGTGTGCGGACAGAAAATCAAAGGCTCTAGGGGGACCCCAAGGCCAGGCTGGGAGGTTTGTAAACTCTATCGTGGAATAAAAACCAAAATGGCCCGGGCATGTAGTTTAGTCTGGAGCATTTTCCTAGCACATGGAAAGCGGTAGGTTCAACCCCCAGAATGGAAACAAACAAACAAAAGTCCCACTGCCCATGCTGACCTCAGACCAAAGGAATCTGAATGTGTGAAGGGAGGCCCACCTCCTCTGGAAGCTCAAACTGCAGCTGAGCCTGCCACCTACGGTCCGGGAGGGTTCAGTATGTGACCACTGGTCCCCAATTGGTTCCTCTGAGCTTTCAGAGTCTGCTCTTAAAATTACCACTCAGTTATGTATCTTAGAGAATACCAGGATAATGGGAAACAATCTTTTTGTCACTGACAACATAAAATATATCTTTTGATGTCATTTACTTCTAAAAGTACATGTGAGAGCATCCTATTTTCTCCTGTATTTGCTGTCTCAAGCAAATGTTAAGAAACCTTTTTAGAAGAGGTTGGATGGTAAATATGTTAGGCTCTGTAAGCCCTATGGTCTCTTCTGCAACTACCTGATTGCCTCTGTGGCATAGAAACAACCACTATGACATGCACATGGATTGCTAAAAGTGTGTTTTAATAAAACTTTATTCACAAAAGAAGTGGCAATTTGCCATTCCCTAGTCTTAAGGTTGTGAGTCTCAATACAGGATACACATTAGTATCACCCAGGGAGCTTTTAAATACCTGTGCTTGGACCCACCTCAAGGTAACAGCAGATTTCTTCAAGTTAGAGCCCCTGGCTTAGAGACAGTCCTGGTTCAGGGGGCTCTAGCATAGGATGTTAGTAAGACAATTGAGTCAACAGTGGTGAGGGCAATCAGTGGAAAGAGCTATCTCCTGATGGCCGCATGCACAAAAGGGCAAGGGTCAAAAGTGGGTGACCCAACCCTGGCATCAATACAGGCCAAGAGAATAGGGGAAGGCCAGCCCAGAGGAGAGGACAGCAAGGCCTATCCAGCATGAGCTATGAGATGAGGTAAAGACTCAGAGTTCAGGTCACTTCTGCCCTCTCTTACTTCAAGTTCATAACGAGGCATTTGTACAGAGATAATCTTACCAATGCAGCCCTCTCCGTCAGGCCTTCGCTGGTACCCAGGGCCACAGATGCACATGTAGGTGCCTATGAGGTTCTTGCACTCCATTTGCTTTTCAGTACAGTCATGTTTTCCCTCTGCACACTCATCCTCATCTGGAAAGAATGCATAATCACAACTTACAAACAAGCAGCATTGGATGTTTGCCCTTTAAATCCAAGATGATTATCTCTGTTATTTTAACACTGAACTTATTTCCTTTGGCATCTGTTGGGCATTGATATATTAAAAATGGGAGGGAATATTCTAACCACCTTTGAACTTGGTGAAGAAAACACTTCCTGACAACTGATGACCTCATCAGAAGCATGATGCTCTATGCAGGCCCTTTCTGGATTCCCTTGCTTTATGTTTCATACTTGCTTGTTGAAGCCTTTAAATTCTTATGACTAAATAGAGTAAAAGGGCCCTACATTATTTATTATAATACAATGTTATTTCATAACAATGATAAAAGTATTAAAACTGCAGTGTGATAACATAATGATGTTATGTGTTATAAATATCATGGGTTATAATAACAAAACAAACCTGTTACAAAATAATTATTATGATGTAATATATTATATGGTATTATTTTAATATGGTAGTATTAACTAATCTAATTAGTATAATACAATATCAGAATAGTCATTGTGTAAGTGAAGCTTTAGTTTTAATTTGAGGAAAAGACAAGTGTTCCTGAGTATCTTATTCTCCATCTGAGTTCTCAGAGAGCATCTAAGCTCTCCCTCCTTCATTCCCGTCTCTTTGGATTGGTTGTACTCTCCCTCTCTGCTTTTAATAACATTGCACTTCCCCTCTTCCTTCTTCCTTCTACATTCTAAGCTCAGGCACTTGAACTTGATTCTGCATGGCGAGGCACTCTCAGTCAGGGGAGCTTCCACTTCATACAAAACTGGACGTTAGCCATTTTGAGAGACAAGATGTCTGCTCATTAAAAGAGCAAATCTGGATTCTGTGGTATTGTATTCCCCCAAATATTGTGCATGCTAATAAACTTATCTGGGATCAGACACAGAGCAGCCACAATATTAAACATAAAGGATAGGCAGTGGTAGCACATGCCTTTAATCCTAGCATTCCAGAGGCAAAAATCCACGTGTTCAAGGGTACAGACAGGCATGGTGACTCATCATGCCTTTAATCCCAGAAAGCAAGCCTTTAATTCCAGGGAGTGGTGGTAGAAAGCAGAAAGGTATATAAGGCGTGAGGACCAGAAACTAGAAGCATTTGCCCTGGTTAAGCATTTGGCTGGTTAAGCATTCAGGCTTCTAGCAGCACAGTTCAGCTGAGAGCCATTCTGGATGAGGACACAGAGGCTTCCAGTCTGAGGAAACAAGACCAGCTGAGAAGTTGGCCAGGTGAGGTTAGCTGTGGCTTGTTCTGTCTCTCTGACCTTCCAGCATTGACCCCAATAAATGGCCTTGGGTTTGATTTTATTAATAAGAACTTTTAAGATTCCTGCTACAGGATTCTTCAAGAATAATCCCAGTTCCCGTGATTCAGCCTGGTTCCACGCTCTAGAGATTGCCAGTGTTCAGTAAGACTTTTTAATGGAAATGTGTTAAGGAACATAGGTTTGTCCCCAATTTTTGAAATGTAGTATCTCTTTCTTCCCTTGGGTTCTCAGATACCTGTTATGTTATATCCTCTGAGCATTTTGTTATTTTGTTTTTTAAGATTTTTTTTTTATTAATGTGTAAGTATGTACCTACATCCAGGTACCCTTAAATCCCAGAAGAGATGTCAGATATCCTGGAGCTGGAGTTACAGGCAGTTGTGAGCTGCCTGATGGGAGTGTTAGGAACTGAATTGGGTCCTCTGCAAGAGCAGCAAGCACACTCAATTGCTGAGTCATCTCTTTAGCCCCTCTCGGAACATTTGGTATATACAACTCTCATCATATTTATGATACTAGGATTATTTATTTATATTTTCATCTTTTGTATCTACTTCTACATATTGAGCTCTGAGGATACTGGAAAATATCTTTGTACAGAGAATATGTACAACTTCATAGGATGACTGACATATCATAGACATGTAATTCATAGCAAATTCATTCAAGGTCTGCAGTGCAGCCCTCACTGGGCTTATTGTTCCTCTTGTTACAATCTAGGGGCAAAGGAAGAAATGGCAGCCCTTACATTTGCTATGGATTAGGAGACTACACTCATTTCCCAGCCCTGTCTACCAAGGGAAGCTTTGGGACATCTGCCTCATGCACAGAGACAGAATGTTCTGGCTTGAATGAGCTCTAACAGGACCCTCACCTTTGCACATCCTCCTGTCTTCTCGCAGAACGTATCCAACAGGGCATTTGCATTCATAGGACCCATAGGTATTTACACACCGGAAGGCACAGAGTAGAGGGTTCTGGGCACATTCATTTATATCTGCAGCAAAAGAAAGCAAAATAGTTGATCAATGACACCAAAAATGACAAAAAGAGAGAAATGTACTTTTCTTAAAAGTTGGAAGTCTTCCCTTCCAGAAAGTTGTAAAAATTAGTTGATTATTTTATTTCTGGCATAAATATTATGGTGGCCATATGTCTGCATCTCTCAGTACCGCCCCCAAGCTTGTTGTCCTGGTGCAATTATGAATTTGCATGAATGAGAAACAAGAGGTCCACCTTGCATACTTGGAAGGCTCAGGTTGACCAGTTGCCTCTTCCTTTGTACGTGGACTATGGATCACCTTTGTTTCCTTCAACTAAAGCAATTATGGTCAGAGAAGCTGAGTCCTCTAATACTCTTAGCCACTTCTCCTTCCGCAAACAAAGGTTCCTATGGGACAGCAGGGATTCTTCTGCCCAAACAGAGTGTTCTGGTGATTATATACTTAGAGAAATGTAGTTTACACAGATGCCCAGGTTCTAGCCCTGATTAAAGAATGGCTTTACCTTTACTGGACAAAATTACTCTTCTAGAATTCATGGTATAGAAATATCAGGATGCATTTTCCAAAAGTAAGAGGGTGAAAACAAACCACCTCAATAATCATGTTGCTTCCCAAGAACAATGATGTGGATGGAGAACAGGACTGAATGTCCAGGTCACAGTTTATTCACAACTTCTAAAGGCTTACACCTCTCTGGGGAAGGGCTCCCTTCAGCACCAATGTTCCCTTCCATTCTTTTCTTACCACAGTGACCCTCATCTTGAAGAGCACATGGGTCTTCCGGACAGCTGCTGGGCCCTACTTTTAGAGTTTGTGATTCACTGATCTAGAATGAGGCCAGAAAGTTTGCATTCCTCATAATTTCCCGGGGGAGGGGAGTGTGCTAAGGCAAATTGTCTAGGGACCAACCACTCTTTGGCACTCCCTAGCCTTTCCTTCTTTTCCATACTCCCTTCTAGGCAGTCATACTGACAAATAATTTTCAGATGCTTCTAGGGGTTAGGCAACCTCTCCCTGGGATTGCCTCCAGATGACCACAGGACATCAGTGGTTATCTAGCTCTGTCTGAAGATGTTTCTAAAAAGAGAAAAGGACAACACAAAAGAGGAGGAAAAAACCCTTGGAAACAACAACAACAAAGAGAGGAGATAGAAAATAAGACAGAAGGTGGTAAATGAGACAGGGGTCATACTGAAATGTAAGCAACAGAGACACACTGATAAGCACCCTAATATAGACAGTATAACTTCTGTCAATAGCCTCCTATATTTTTTTTTATACTTCCTGCAAAGATGAGGCCACATAGAGAAGAAATGATGCAACAGTCTGCTAGGCTCAGATGTTCTTGATTCTTAATTAATTATGAAAGCTATTTGATTAGGAACTGTAGTCAAGCAACTGTTCCCATGATCAGCCTAGGCAACCAAGTCTTCTGTACTGGAGGTACTTGCCTTCACATGTCATCATTGGACCAGGCTCAAATCCCTCCTCACAGGTACACTCAAAACCTCCGATCACATTCTTGCAGGTCCCATTTCCACAAGGATTGCCCACGGAACATTCATCAGTATCTGCAAGTGATCCAAGTGGAGATAAAATGAGTGGAGACAAAATGGACTCAGGTATCACTTTTCATTCTGTCCTCGTTCCTGGATCTGCATCGTCTTGCTTGGATCTCCCGTTCTTGCCAGGAGGGAGTGCACATGCCTTCTGATCACAGGTTCATACCTGGAGTTGCCCTTGCTCAATGGCAGAGACAATGAGAGCTGAATGTCTAGCCCTTATCTTTCCCATGTGGTTTTCTGCAGCCTGGCCTTACGAAGAAGTGCATCTTTCACGGGGAGTAGATGCTCTGATGACTAGAATAAAGTTCCTACATGCAGCCAGGGGTTTCTGCTGGTTTGAAGACAAAAATCTCCAACTGTCCCCACATTACATCACTGCACAAGAAGGCTTACATATGATGGCGTCTTGCCAGGTATAAAATAGAAGACTAAACTTACGCAAAATAAGAGACCTAAGGTTAAATAGAATTAATATACTGGATAAAAACCAACATTCAAATAGATTTTGTTGAATCTGTTAAAACCAGATGTTTTACATTAGACAGAAAAAAAAGGCTAGGGAAAAAAAAAGAAAATATGTTTAGGCCATGACCTTTCTAAACAACTGTGGAGAGAGAACACATTTTACCAAAAAAAAAAAAAAAAATCTCTAAAAAATACAGATGTCTTCTAACCCATCCACCTGGAACATCCACTGTTCTTATTCCTGACTTGGGCCTTAGGGAGAACATTTTCCCTTGGGAAAGGAAGAGCCATATTTTTAGAAACAGCACTGCTATTTTAGATATCTAAAGACCAGGGAAATAGGAAGCTCTGGGTAAGGGTTACTTCTAGGCAAGGAGGCTCCTTTTGCACATACACAGTAGCAAGCTAAAGATTCCAAAAAGGTAACATTGATGAAATTGGTTTCTGTTTTACTACTAAACCACACTTGAGGGCCAAGAATACTGTGTCTCCTTTGATTTAATAAAAACAACAGTGTCATTGCAGGTTAGAGCTGCCAGTATAATGTGAAACAAATCACTTCATTTGCACAATGACACACTCAAGTGGGAGAGGGTCGCTAGGACACTCAGGTTCCCACCCTCAGCCTGCACTGCAGTCTTCAGACCTCCACTCCTTATGAGAAGACAGTATGTTTTAATTTGTACAGACAGACATTCAGTGTTGATACCACACTTAATCCATATTACGGCAACATTGCTTTAGAGTCCTTGACCATAACACTTGAATCTAGCTTATAGTCAATGTAATTAAGAGTCAATGGTCCATACAGGAGCCATTCTTGGACATTTTAATGAAAAGTCCGAAACAAGAAACTGAATGGGGTGGGTGGTCTTTCATATTGCCAAATATGCAAGATGCATTTAAAATTTGTATTTCTATATATCAGAAGTATAAATTATGGCCACTAATAGTGCATTTTTATTGTCCTAAGATTCTGTTTGCTGTTGTCCTTTTCAGTATCTCTTAGGACACGTCTATTATCTGCTGTCCAAGTTAGACTACAAGGGCCATGCAAGGAAGGACCGTCCTTGCTTGGTTCACTGCGGGAGCTCCCTACCTAGCACAGGGTAGGGACCAGCTAACCATCTAATTGAAGAATTTCTCAATGGAGGGACAAAGCTAGACTTCAACCTTGGTAGAGCAAAAGCCAAGTAGCTCAATTCTTACATAGTACAATTCCAAAGGAAGAGGCTGAGCCACTACTCACCCACACATTCATTCCCTTCTAGAATGTAACCGAAGGGACACTCGCAGCGATAGGAGCCATCTGTGTTGATACACTGTCCATGTTTACAGACATCAGGCTCTTTGCATTCATCCATATCTTAAGGGAAGGAAGAAAAAACAGTGAAAAACAAGGTATTTTTCTTAAACTATTGTCAGTTCGGTCTGTTCACTCGGTGAATATCTAATATCACAATACAACTATCATCCAAGAGATGTAACAACAACTAGAAGAGATTACTCCTCCCAGGTAGATGTGGAGAAATAAGACCTGGAGGAAGGACAAAGAAGAGGCAGGGAGGACCTAGCGTGGAGCACTCACCAACCGCTGAGTCATCGGGGCCCACGATGATCCCACTTCCAAAGGGGCAGATCTGGCGGAAAGCCTCTGTGATGGAGATATGCACTCATTAGTGGGCAGACCAGAGACAATAACAGGCTTCCTAGGCCCCCATCCATTGTGTAGTTTGGCCACATGCTGCACACACTAAGAGATTGAATAGGACACCCAGAAACAAGGAGATATTACCAAGACTCCAAATGATGTGCCTATTCTTCATCTGACTGATTTGTAGCATAATTAAAAAAAGAAAATAATTACCAGGCTCCTTTGATAAAAATATGTCTAATGGACATTCTGATTACACTTGGAATTTGATGATCCTACTGCCTTTAACTTATACTGTTATTCATTTCATGGTCCTATGTACATGGGATCACGCAATGAGAAACAAGGGTGTTCGACTCACCATCTGGCTCAGTGGGGCACAACTCACAAGGGTCTCCCCAGCCTTCTCCCTTCAAAGCACAGCAGCACTCCTGCTTGGAATGGTTTCTGGATTTGGGTGATGAACACTTTCCACCTTCAAACTTCGCATAACAGTAGCTCATTCGCAGATCTGCAAAGCACATCCACAGTACACTTCAGTTGCTTTCCTACTGAACCTCCACTTTATGACAGCGGGTCAACGCACGCTCTCATTAACCATAGCTGTATTCCATAACTGACTGGAATTACGAAAGAGCTGAGACTGTTAATGTCACAGGGAACCAACAGTAAGATAGGATGGACAAATTTATGTTGCTTTATCCTTATTCCTCAGTTTACCCACTACTTCAAAGTAAGCTGATATGAATATTACAACCACGTCAGTCTTAATAGTAATGACTTCAGGACAGCAACATCCCCAGGTAGAATGACTCATGAAGAAGCCCCTGCATGATGGCTTTTCTTGCATGGATTTTATACAACTTTCAGCAGGCAGACTAAGGCAGGAGAGCCTCCTGGCCCTAAGACATATCGTCATTCCGTATCCTATATACCCCAGAACCAAAGAAAACCCCACACCACAGCACAGAACAAACAAAGAAGTGCTAAGTGTGTGGACTGGCCAACTGTGCCACCAGGGGGCATTCGCTGAAGTAGCTACCCATGGAATTGTGGGGACAAAACTCAAGTGGGACTTTTCTGCAGACTTTACACTTATGCGCACAGCTCCATCAAAATTAAATTTCCAACTGGAACCTGTTTAGTGCCCTAGAAAGAAGAAAAAGGAAGGCAGGAGGCAGGGCTACGGGTGGGTGCAGAAGAGTCACCTTCCTTTCAAAGAATACATGCATTTCTTTATATTCATTACTGCTCTGGCAACACCAGGGAAGAGGAGAGCTCTTTCTTATGAAATGCTCCGATGTTGCATGACATAATTTTGGAAGCCGACTTCTCCAGTTCTTACAGAACAGACTGAGTAGCTCTGAGCAGTGAGCTCATCTAGGGGTCTGGAATGTGTCTTCTTCTTCAAACTTGACTTCCAGAGCCTTGCACAGCTCCTCCTTCATTACACGGTGGCTAAAATCTGCAGGTCTGAGGACAGGCTCCTGCACCCGTTTGTACCATTCCTTTTTTTTCCTTTAGTTTCAACCAACTCTGACTTCTGCATTCTCTCCCATCAGTTTTTCAGCCCAGAAAGCACCCTCTCATAGCAGTGCTTGCCACCAATATTTCCTTTGTGGAGGAATGTCAAGATTCAACTAATGCTCGTTTCTTGCGGACACCCTTTTCATGTGCTTTATTCTTCCAGTTCTTTGTCACGGCCATTGTTCCGCATAAACAGTGTTGTTTTTACCACATCTTCCTACAACTGTCCTTGGATTGCTGACCTTACTCTAGACCCGGTTTTATCTCCTCCACCACTCTCCTCTGCACCAAAAGAAAATAAATATCCTGGATTCAGACGGAGACTCAAATGCATGAAGTCCCAGGTCCATCAAAATGACAGACTCCTTCCCCTGAATCTCGCAGGTAAGAATGTTACTTTTTAATGTGGCATTGAGCACCAGAGTCTGCTCCCTGAGTACAGTGACATTTGGTGCTGCAAAACCCAAAATCAGTGGTTCTGTGGAACTTTCTCACTTTATGGCTAATAGAAGCCCGATTCCTTACAAGAAAAATTTGTCACCTTACAAGAAAAATCCCGGTTTTGAATTTTCAGGTTCTAGCAGAACCTGCACTGAGTAGAAGACTTGCTTTCTTTCTGTCATGTTGATCCTCTAGGTGAGCTTATCATTCAAAGGTGCCCTACACGGAGAAACAGCTCTGTGCTCCCAGGGACACTTCAGCCAGCTCACTAGGATGCCTGTTACCCGTCCATTTGCAAACAGCCTTTTCTGACCTCTGAGATTTCTTTGGAATTATGAAAGTCCCCGCTTGCATTCCTCAGTTCTGGCTGAGTATGTGGCAGGGTTCTCGCAGCTGGACTGGTTCTGCCTGCGATGTCAGCTTGCCCTGTGACAGGCCAGTGCAAATTGAATTAATAGCCTTGGAGTTTCCCCTGGCTTGCCACATCAGCAGACTTGCACCTGGCTTCTCACTGCTTTCTTTCCGAACGCAGGCCAAGCCAAAGACACAAACGAGGGGGCAGGAGTCAGGCTGGATCTGGACTGGCCTGTAGCACACAGGCAGGTTACCTATTGAATACAGCTGTACCCCAATCACCATTCTGAAACACTGACAGTCTTCTGATAGTGCGCTACGAGATCAAATTAACCAGGGAATTTGCAACTTTCCCCTTAATACTTCTGCAATAATCAACTGAAAAAGTTAACCATAACCAGACAGAATAATAATAACAACAACACCGCGGGTGGTGGTGCACGCCTTAATCCCAGCACTTGGGAGGCAGAGGCAGGCGGATCTCTGAGTTCGAGGCCAGCCTGGTCTACAGAGTGAGGTCCAGGACAGGCACCAAAACTACTCGGAGAAACCCCGTCTCAAAAAACAAACAAGCAAGCAAACAAAAAGTGACAAGCGTTCACAGGAGATGCAGAGACAATAAAACTTGATGGTACACACAGGAGGATTGCTTGGGTGGGTACTGGTATGTCTTGGGTGAGCAAACTGCATTTCTACACCATTAAATGGCTCCTCTGGGCTAAAACTTGGCAGGCCTAGAACCCCAAGGCCATATTTTAGAATCTTAAATTATATTCTAAACCTATTATTTGGTGACACGAAGCAAACCACACACACAAAACAAACAAACAAATAAAAGGACAAAGCAACATATGGACACTGACATAAATTCTAAATGTAAACACTTATGGGCCTTCCCCACCCTGTAATTCACTGAACTCGTTTGTATAAGTAGAGCCAAATAACAATTGCATTGTTTAGGAATGTCTAAACAAGTTTCTGGGTTTTAACCAAACATTGTTTTGTGTTTACTTTCAGAGTCCTTTAAAGTTTTTTTTTTCCTTTTATTTTAAAGCTAATCTGGCAAGCCCTTGAATATTTTTGCCACTGACAAGTGTTATTCTGTTTCCCCAGAGAATCTGTGAGGAAAAGATGGGCATCTTTCTCTGGAGACAAGTGATCAGTTTGCATTTTCTCTGTCTGAGGGTCTCGGTTTGCACCCATGTTCATGTAGGCTGCAGATTTCTCTAGCTGATCTCCTCCAGGTTTTGGGGTGTCAGTGACTCTTGAGGACACCCCACCAAGAAGCCTGTGAGCATCTGTGCTTGGGGGAGGGAGAGGGTTGCAAGTGCCAGGGAAGTTGTATAAGCGACTGAAACTTGATGGATGAGTTTTTAACCTCAAAAGTAAAAATGAACCTTTGGGCATATGGAAATCATTAGACCTGTGGGTGAATGAAACATCTTCCCGTTCTCGAAGAGTCAGAGCTTTGCCATGTTTAAAACATAAGACCACAACAAATAAACACCGAATAATGAAAGTCCGAAGCATTTACCTTGGCACCTTCTTCCAGTTGAGGAGAGGGAGAACCCTTCTGGACACAGACATTTGAAGCTTCCCTCAGTGTTGCTACAGGTCCCCAAGGCACAGATTTCTGGTTCTTCAACACACTCATCGATATCTAAAAGAGTTATACATGTCAGAGTCAGAACATCATGGAGACCCCATTACTCACCAAATTGAAAACATACATGTTCAGTGTTTGAGTGGCTTCAGAACCCTTCCAACAGGGAAGCGATTGCCTGTGATATTATTTTAAAGTGAATTTTTAGAAGTTACTTTGGACAGATCTTGATGTAAAATAGAATCTGTAATAACCTTCTAAGAGTTGTAATAACCAGCCCCTTAATCGTGGAGGTGCAGAGTTAGTCACAGAAACGACAAATTCCTTACTCATGGAGGTGCACAACCAATCAGAGGTGTTGCACCAACTCCAATGCCACACTAACCTGGGAGAGAGGTCAGAACTCCAACACCCTGCCTCATCATTGGACAGCACAAGTCCATGGCTGATCTCGGTGTAAGCTGATTTCCCTCCACTCACTGATGGAGCCTTCCCCAACACCCCATGCTGCAGCTTCCCCAACACCCCATGCTGCAGCCTTAAAAACATTAATAGCCATATAAATAAGCACAATCCCATCCAAGATGACTCGGATCTGCAAGATAGTTTTTCTGAAGATACGAAAATCCCTTTCTTGTATAGACCAGGGCTATTCCTTCATCACAGAGCTACTAGAAAGGGAGACACATGAATTAAGGGCTCTTTCCTTCAGCACTTAGTACATCCTATCACTGTAAGGGGTAGCGATTGAGAATTCAGAGTGGCTTGGGCAACCAATGTGTCATAGGAGTTTTCCCAAGAGACTCCTAGCCTGTGTACATTGGCCTGACTGTAATTACATATCCCCTTTCTCTTTCAAAATTATCTCGGTTTAGTGAGTAAGTTACATGATCATTCCACTTTTGGGAAAAGCATAACCACTCTACTGTAACAAACTTACCCATTTCCTGTGACTTTCAGCCAGAATTCATAGTGAAGGAAGGGACTAGTCTTAAATGTGGGCTGTACTGTCTAGTTAAAATTTTTCCAAATATATTAAACATCTCTTAGGTCATGGAACTCTTGTGCTTCAGATCTGTGCAGTTCTGCTTATACCAAGATGTATTTACATGACTTTGTTCTCAAAAGGCCCACCTGAGGGCAAGTCCAGAAACTAACTCCATTACCTTGCCTTACTATTGTAACTACCATCCATGAGATTTTTCTAGAAATAAGCAATCCAAGTGATTATTTTCTTACACAATGCAAAACCAGCCTCCTCATCACTCCATGTTGTAGTGTATATTTTTAATTGTTGTTTTTTGGTTTATTAATGAGTTTAAACTTTTCTTCATTGAATCACTCATCCTTAAACTTCTTCCGCCACTCCCTCTATCCTTTCCTTTAAAAAAAGACATCTTTTGTAAAAAATGCTCAAATATTTCCTTTTGTAGGTTATTTTTATTGTTATCATGAATCTTTTGTTATTACATATATATTTGCATATGTATATGCATATGGTGTACGTGTGTGTGTGTGTGTGTGTGTGTGTGTGTGTGTGTGTCCACACAGATGTGTGTACATACATATGTGTTGAGGCCAGGTTGACATTGAACGACTTCCTAGATCATTGTGCATTTTATTTACTGAGATAAACTCTCTCAGTTGAACTTAAAGCACGCTGGTGTGTCTAGTCTACTGGCCAGCTTGTTCCAGGGATCCCCTGTCTCTATCTCCCAAGTGCTGGGATTATAGGATGGTCACCACACTCACCTGGGCATTGATGTGGGTACTAGATTCAAACTCAGGTCCACAGCTTGTGCCAACTGAGACACCTCCCAACCCTATTTCTTTTTCTTATATTAAAAATTAGCCAGTAGGTACCATGTTCTTAATAATAGGTACAGATGTTGTAGAATGGGCACATATATTGATCATCTGGGGAGTTCTTTTCACTTCTCTCTAGCTCTATTCTAGCTATTTGGGGGAACTTATGTAGTGATCATGAAGTAAGTTAAATCTGTCATGAAGAAAGGCAGAACAAGTACATGTGAGATGCGCAGAGGGTAAACGCCCTTGCCATCATGACTTGAGTGTGGACCTTAAGCCCCCCATGGAGGAAGGAGAGCACTGACTCCCAAGTGTTGTATTCTGACACCCACTTCTTCACACACATACGCAAGCACATGCACACACTCATGCACACCTACACACAGAAATAGATAAAATAAAGTGGGTTTTTTCTTTAAAAAAAAGAAGTGGCTAGAGAGGCAAGTCAGCAGTTAAGAGCAGTGGCTGCTCTTCTAAGAGGAAGCCTGGTTTGATTTCCAGCATCCACATGGTGGTTCACAACCATCTCCAATTCCCAGAGACCTGTTGCACCAGGCATGTTCATGTGCACAGACATATATATAAACATATATATAAAACACCCATATATATAAAATAAACACTTTTCAAAAAAAAAAAGAAAAAAATTTCAACAACTCTTTTAGACTTCATTTTGATAAAATGTTTTTGCTTAAAATATCACCACTGAAAGGTGGTATAAATTGGATTTGTAGTAAAATTTCTCACTGACAGTATTAAAAGTAGAGAAAACCAACCCATTGTGATGACTGGCAGACCTGTTTAAAGGTAGGGCTGTGAACTATGTGACTTCTTGAGAATCCAACCAACCTTATTTATTTATGAAGTTCCTGTAATGACTATCCTTCACTTAATGAGAAGGAATCTGTGCTGAGAGCAGAGAAATGGAATGCCCTGTAAAATCTGCTGAGAATCTATTCCCTAAACACATTCTACCAACCTACAACTGCAGAAATCACAGACAAACTATACAACCGCTTTAACCCAACCTAAGGAGCTTAAGTGGATGTGGGAGCTGTTTTCAGTTGTCAACTATGGCCACTTGAAATCATCAAATTCAGGAACACCATCAATAGGAAAGAGCCAGGGTCACCGAAGCAGCCTGTGCATGGAGAAAACTCACACCCCCAGTGATCAGGACAAGAACTAGCTGCTCCTGTCTCAACAGAGGATGAGGTCATAAGTCATAGCCTCTGACTTAGATTTTAAAAAACAAATATAAAAGTATTCCAAACTGAAACCGCCATTGCAGAAATTTGTGATGTCAGTGATTCTAGAGCAATGCCCCAATCCTTCTCATTTCCCACCAGCAGCCCCTTACCTTCACATTTGTCCTGCTGTAGACTATACCCAGGTGGGCAAATGCATCGGTAGGAGCCATCCAAGTTCTGACAGGTTCCAGGCGCACATTTCCCAGGATCCAGAGCACATTCATTGATATCTGCAGACAAAAGAAACCGGAGAGAGGCTTCTGCTGGTATGATTTCCATCAAACAGAGCAAACTCGTCAAAGGAACCGGAATCAAACCAGAGAAAGCACACAGCTCATTAAGAGCCACAAAAGTCTCCCAAGGAGAAAGCAATTGCTTTAAAAGCTTTCCAAAGTGTGCGATACAGCCAAATTTCATTCTATCTGCCACAAATTAAGTATCCCAAGAAAAGTGTAGTGTGTGAAAGGGGTTTTTATTAAAAGATTCTGTGAACTTACCTCTGGAGAGGTATTTTAAGCAAAATATAATGCATCACAGCTATTATGTGTAACAATTAACAGTTAAAATATTTTCTGTTACTATAATCTAATTTTAAAACAAGAGGAGAAATAATATGTATGCATTTTTTAAAATTAAAAATAAAGTCTTTACAGGTAAGATTACTTTTTTTTTTCCCTCTAGCTGCCCACAGCAGGATTAGAACAGACACTGCCTGATTCTGTGTTGGGCCTCTGGGGACATTTTCTCAGGGACTATTTTCCTTAATTTCTTTTTAATTTTGAGGATTTCATAAGTACAATGTATTTGCATACTTTTCACCTTCCCAGGCTCCCTCCACCTCCTCCCCGTGTTCTTCCAACACTGCTCCTGAATTCATAATTCTATATTTATTTTTTCTGTTTTACACACACACACACACACACACACACACACACACACACACACACCCCATACCTATGCCATTTAGTATTTTCCTTATTTGCACATATCACAGCTGACCCCTCGGGACTGGCCTGCTCCTCTCGCCCATCCTCTCAGGGTCTTCCTGAGCCCTGCACTCACCCACACAGGTCCGGCCGTCGGGAGCCACCTCGTAGCCCTCATTGCACCTGCACTGGAAGGACCCCACCGTGTTGACGCACTGGCCGTTTCTGCAAAGGTTCCCATTTCCAGTTGCACATTCATCAACATCTTAAAAAAAAAAAAATCTTCGTTAAGTTCCAAAGAAAATGTCAAAATCCCAGCCCTCATTCTAAACTTTGGTGGCCTCTGTGGACTTGGCCAAACATAAGAAATTACAACGAAGGTCTGGTTTCAGCTGCAGACCCAGCTACAGGAACCCATCCAAATATGATGAAAAGATTGCATTATCATATTAAAGCTGGTAATTTGCATGATAATTTTGTAGCAGTTTTGCCTTGACCTTGTATATTTTTTGCCCTTTTCCATTTTTTTTAGTTAAAAAATGTAATTGGTATCCACAGAATTAAGTTTCAATGTGAAATTTTCAAACAAAATTTGTTTTTGTGGATTTTCTGCCCCACCTGGACTCCCCCTAGGCTCCTTTCACCCCAGATCTTTGGCTTTCACTCCTAATGTGTACTCTCTGCCTTCCTCATGCTTCCTCAACCCCTCCTGTCCCCCTATTTCTGGTCTCTTTGTTTCAGATTTTATTTTTAAAAGGTAAAACTGATTTACTAGATACATAATTCAGACGAAGCCATACTTTAGAATTGCAATTAGAAGTATTTATAATTAGCCTCTAACTCTAGACAGTATTTGAGTTGCTGCTGTTCCTTAGCATCCCTTCTTTAAATTATTTAGTCTAAGCAGTGGGTTTCATTATGCTGGTTTCATGCATATTATCCTTGCATCTTGCTCTCATGCACATTCCTAGTACCTTTCCCTGTCCTTCCTGCCCTCCCACTGGCCCCTTCCTCATCCCAAACCTTCTCCCTTCTGCTTCATGTCTTATGTATATGTGTTTTCTATAGTACATGCATAGAGCTAAATCTAGACTCTGCATCTGAAAGAAAATGCCTGCCATGTCTTATAAAGGGGATGTGATACACTTAATGCCTTGTTTATTTGAAGAGAGGCTGCAGAGAAGCAACTAGGCAAGGAGTTCCACACCCTTCCACAACTGTGTAATTTAGAGACCTGCTTTTGCATATTGTAACCTAAAGTGTTTATCTTGAAATTTAACTTAAATCAAAGTAGCTATATAGCAGCTGATACACAGTTTAATAAAGGCAATAGGGTTACTAAACATGACTTTTAATTAACACGTTACATTTGACAGTTATGTGACCAACTGTTGGGTAGAAGCTTGCTTGCACTAAAGAGCGGCCTGCACCCTGGTCATGATGCAGGCAGACGCATGACTTGGTGACATCTCCAGCACACTCACCTATGCAGTCGTTGTTGTGAGAAAGTATGAAGCCATGATTGCAGCGGCAGTTGAAGGACCCGATTGTGTTTCTGCAAGTCCCGTTCCCACAGGCGTCTCTCTCACACTCATTTATGTCTAGGAGGGAGAAAGGCCAGAGAGAGAGACACCATGACTAAAGGAAAAAGTGATTATGTGGTCACTGCTGCTGAAGAGCAGTGGGCGCCACACAGAATCTCCCCCGGGAGGCTGGAATGTCCTGGTTGATGGCATCGGTGCCCTGGAGAGGCTGAGGTGAGAGCCTACACCTTGGCAGTCCAGTGCTTCCTCGGTTGGCACGTGGGAGGAGGCGAGATGAGGACATGAGAACTGGACAGGAATTTTATTCTATTTGCTTCTCAAATTCTCCACCCTTGCCACTTTGCGCAAATATTTTCACTTGAAAATGGAAAAACGTCTGTGTGCATCTGGACCTTCATTTCTCGCCACCTTTGGCATACTTCAGCTTTCAGGAACTCCAAGTTACCCCAACGTTGTGACTCATCAGGCTAACCCGCCACTTTGGACACGTCTCCTTTTTCCCATCAGTGATAACTTAGCCACCCCTCTGAACTCAGCTAAGGGATGAGGTGGTACTCAATCTGGCTCAGTTCAGAGGCTCTGGAGCTGTTTGTCTTCTTGGCTGGCCTATGACTCTTCTCTTTGGTGCACTGTGAAGCCAATTCTGGCAACGTGAATATTTTTGCACTTCCCTACAGCAGTGAGCATCTTCCTTACACACTATGCTAAGGGGGAAGTAGAAAAAGGGAATTATTTGTGAATCTGATGGAAAAGTTATTGCTAGCTCCCAGGGCCTTGAATGTGGTCTGAGCATCACATCCAAAGAAGTGGGCCACTCCACCAGCCACCTGAGAATTGGGAAGGCACCGCAGATCTGTTGTGTTCACCCACAGCCAGGCTTCCTAAGCTCTTTGTTAAGATATATTCTTTATTGGCAGTTTCCGGAAAGTTCAAATGGAGAGAGTCTGCTCTGATAAGTGAGCCCTCCATGAATACTATCCAAAGCCACACACTGTTAACATTAATTCAAGTGAAGTTGTTCCAGTACAGTTCTCAATTTATCTGTTAGTTAAACATTGTTTCCTGTGGCTGGGAATGTGACTCGGCAGTACAGGGCTCCCCTAGAGTGCCCAAGGCCGTAAGTTTGATCCCAAACTGTAAGAAGGGGATTTCTACACACTGGCAGTTTAATGAATATCACGGAAGATGGTTAATGTGCTCGGATTGCCCAAGATGAAGTGGTGTGTCACTGTATAGCCACTCTTATCTTTATTTTGTAAAAAAAAAACAAAAAAAAAAACAAAAAACCCAACCCAAAAAAAACTCCCTAATTAACAAACAACTTAGTATTAAATCTTGCACTCACTCAGATGTGAGTCCTTCAATAAGCTCCGAAGAAAAGCATGGACTATGAGCGCACACTTACCCAAGCACATGGTTTGATCTGCATTTGTCTTGAAGCCGGTGTGACAGAGGCAGTAGAAGCTTCCCACCGTGTCGATACACTGCCCGTGGCTGCAGATGTTGGGGATTTCTTGGCACTCGTTCCGATCTGTAAATCAAAGGCATCTTAGGTGGACACTATTTACATCTTCATGTTTTCTTACACAGAGACTTAGGACATGAGATCACTGCACAGCTTTTTTTCCAGGCAGTGTCCTGAGAGTTAATCCTAACTTGAAACGGAGGTAGTGAAGCAGACACAGGCATTCTGTCTATTTCCACTTTGACAGTTAGCTCTTACTTTAGTACCAAGTCAACCAATGAAACAGCTCCCTCCACCAAAAGTATCTTGAAAAAGGAAAAAAAAACAAAAGAACAACAACTTAGAATGGGGAGAAATGTTTTATAAGGTGCCTAAACAGCATCTCAGATTGTGGAATTCATGTCTCCAGGTTTTGTTACTAAAGATCATAGAGACTGTGGGGCTTCCTTTGAAAATTTATAGCGAAGTCCAGCACGTTACGCTGTCACTGAAATGGGATAATGTCATAACTGAATAGATGCTTGTAGCCTTCCTGCTTTGTCTCCCTTCTGGAGTTTTCATTCCAGCACATCCTGGTTTTAGTTGCAAATCCAGGCAGCTAATCTCCTGGGTCTACAGAACCACCATTCACCATCACATCAGAGCAACAAGGCCTGACCCTGGCAGAGATCTTTCTCACAGCCATCTTCAAACAGAACAGATCAATCAAGACACTGTTTAAAAGTCTCAAATGCAGGAGGCATTGGGACCACACAGCTCAGAAACTAAAGCTAGCCTATAGAGAAAACAGTTAACAAATATCACTATTCTCATTTGAGAAAATATTCAAAATGAAGAATGGATGGGCAAAAAAAAGGGCTTTTCACTTTCATGAACTGAAAAGGGAGCTGCCCTTGAGGCAGGCTGGTCACCATCAGGCGTTGCTGGATTTAGGAGGATGTAAGGACCAGATATTTCATCTTAGGTCTCTCCTCTATCCCATTTTATGACTTCAAAAAAAAATAATAAAACATGGAGTACTTGGAAGTTCTGGTGATAAAGCAAAAGCTACCATTTTTAGAGAGCCTACCAGTGGGGTGCTCCCTTCTCTGGGTCTAGAAAACTAGCAATCTGTAAGAGCCAGACTTCTAATCCCCAGGAGGTTACATCTGAGGTTTCTTGGGAGGTTTGGCCAAACTTTGGAGTAGGGGCAGGATCCCAAGCAGAAAGAGCAAGATCAGAAGAAAGTGGCTGGGGATGTAGCTGGGAGAGACATTTCTACAGGGGTAGGATTTGCTACTGAGGTCAGAATGTGACCTGAACTCCCCCTCAGCACCCCCCTTTAATCACAGCTAGGACCAGTGTGACTTGGCATTTGAAACAACGTGCCTATGGATTCAAATTAAAATCTCACAGCATGTTATTTTTATTTTAAATAGAGGCAGAAGAGAATGCTTTGCATTATGCCTAAAAACTACCAGGACAAGGCAGTGCTTAAAAATGTTTTAAAACAGGATGGTGGCCTGGCATGATGGGCAACAACTGTAATCTTAGTGCTCAGGAACTGAGACAGGAGGATTGTGAACTTGAGACCAGCCTAAGCTAAACAGTAAGATCCTGTCTCAAAAACAAACAACAAAAGTTAGATGGAAATGAAGATGTTTCTAGAATAAAATCTTCAACCCTCAAGGCCGAAGAGTTACAAAACTCAAGGGCTCCAATAACTGAGGGAAGCTGAATTGTGGGCTATATAAACTACTCACCCAGGTTTATCCTGATAGTCCCAGATGCAGTCTATGTTAACATTCAATAAGAAAACACAAAGAGCTTACGCTGCAGTAGGCTGTAGCTGGTTGACTTTTGTTGTCTATAAATAGCCCAACTTAACGGCCAGAGTAAATGGTCTAAAATGGCACACTCAGTATGACCAGCCACTCTTTATTTTAACTGGACTTACTTCAGCCAGCTCCAAAGAAATATAAATTAAAAGTAAAATGCAGGGAAGTAGAGCTAGAGTCAAAGGCACCGGGGTATTGTGCTTCCTATCAGCGAGAGCCGAACTTTTCCTGTTCTGTATGTTTACTTTAAGGATAACCTCAGCTCCATTGAGGGAATGCTGACTACTCGCACATGCTCCTTTAAACCCAACAAAACAAATCTTGATTCACAAGGTAATTTTTTTGTTCTGCTCCTACACCCTCTTCCCACCAAGGTCTCATTAAACAATGGAAAACACCCTTCAGAGAGCAGCACACTTCCTACCACTTAATCACGGCTGGCCAGGAGAGCCAAGGAAAACCTGACCATGGTCTCCCCCCGCCCCCCCGAGTTGTTTCATTCACAAATGCACAAAACTCCAGGAAACCCACTTGGAAGTGAGCCCTGAGCAGGGTGACACATTCTTCCTGACCTTGAAAGTGCAACGACTGTAACCATGCTGAAGCTTACATGGAGACCAGGCTGAAGTATTGGTTTGCCTCTGAGTTGCGGCTAGCTATGGGTATCATCAAATGCTGACTGAGTTTACCACCTATGGAAGTTGATGACACACTCCCTTCTTAATTATACCACATCCTGACAAAGGTTGCCAGCCCACCTTCCAAACCACCGGCTTACTGTAGGTAATGGGGAGCTGAGGAGACTGTCGGTGGATGCTGCCTTCAGGGAGGGATTTTTGTCAGTGAGATGTTTGGGAAGACAAGGGTGTGGTGGTAGTGGTGTGTGTGTGTGTGTGTGTGTGTGTGTGTGTGTGTGTGTGTGTGTGCAATCTGTTTATACAGGAAGATCTGCTCCAACTCAAGGGAGTGCAGCCTTCTAGCATAAATGGAGGTGGTGAAAACCTCCCCTGTCTGAGGGAGATTATGTAGAAGCAAATATGATAATAATAGTAATAATTTGGTCATGAACACTAATTTTATATATGTGGGGAGGTGGGAATCTCTGGGTGGGGTAGGGATATAGGCAATTGATTATATAAATGACCTCTGTTTTCTTTTGCAAATATCTCATTTATAAAGCTAAGTTTACACATTCCAACAATTCTCCTGTTTTGTCTTTTTTCTCTTTAGCTACTTTGGGTTTATCAACCTAAACCTTGACTTCTGTTCCTTAGTTTTATAATTGCAGAGGAAGAGCAGGTATCAGAACAGAGATGGCGACAGGACAGGCTCTGAGCGGATGCTACTTACCGTTGCATTGACCCGTGGAGGTGAGGCGATAGCCTGGCTTACAGTCACAGCGGTAGCTGCCTGCGGTGTTGACACATTCAGCATTGCGCTGGCACACGGGGCCGTTTTGACACTCATCGATATCTGGAAGCAGCAGAGAGTTTAATTCGAGGGAGAACAGAGTCTGGTGTTGAGTCCGTGACATATATCTTATTTTGGCTCCATCTTTTGAAATGACAGCAAGGGAAATTTATAGCAGATTCATTCATAATGGCAAAAACTCAAAGCAAGCAGGATACCCTTTGGTAGGTGAATGCATTATAAATGCATTGTGATATACTGAGATGGTAAAATATCAGCCAGTATTCTCGTGAGCTACCGGAAGACATGGAAGACACTCACATGTGGATTAAAAAGTGAAAGAAGCCAGATGAAAAGGCTGAATACTCTTCTGATTCAACTATTTGAATTTCTGGAAAAGGCAAAACTATGGGACTAGAAAAGAGATTAGTAGTTCCCAGGGCTTAGATTGGGGTGGAGGGAAGGGCAGGTACGTAAAACGCAGAGACGCCTTAGGGCTGAGAAACTATGACACAACCATAGTAGATGTGCATCACTATAAAATCATGGTAGATATACATGTCACCATAGATTTGTTTCCATCGCCAGCAAGTCCATTACCAATGGTGGATCCCAATCCCTGGGAGATGAGACATAACAAGCCCAGGAAAGGAACAGAACTTCGAAGACAGTTAAGTCCCAAGGGAGAAAGGCAGAAACAGTGCCTGAGAAGAGGAGACTGGCTGAGGGCCAGCCAAGCTGCCTGTGAGCCTTTTAGCAATCAGCTTGCATGAATTGTCCCCCACGTTGGGGGAGAGTAGGATTTTCAGTGATGTAGCTGCCTATGGCCAGCCATGCTCTTGTTTGGAATCCTTCCTCACCCATGCTCCTGTATATAACTTGGTAAACTTAGTTCTCTTCTTTGGTGTGCTGTCAGTGCCCTACCTCAAGTAAAGAGATGTGCTCAGACCTCCCCAGGAAAAGCCACAACAGAAACACATCAGGATGTCTCTCAGGCCTGTGCTTTTATGGTGGGAAAACGTGACCACCACTGGGGGAGCTTCGAGGAGTGGGAATGTCTGTCTGAGGGGGCAGTGCCAGTGTCAGGATGGACACGGCGCTGTCTGACCCACCAGTTTTGCTCTGATTGTAAACTGTAAGGAAACACAGAATCAACCATGCCATAGAAGCCAAGTGGTGTGACAGGCAGGCGCTTCTGTGACACGCGAGCCTGACATCTGCTCATGCACTTCCTCGTGGAAAGTATAAATATGGAAGTCCCCCAGAAACATTCCTGGAATCCATTCCAGTTTCAGGATGGCTAAGACATGCATGAAATCAACCCTCATTTTCTGATTTATTTTGAAGGCTAAGAATGTGGTGGGAAAACCTCAGAGATGAAGAATTTGTGAAATGGGAACCCAAAATCAGAACACCTAATCTTCTGATTGTTCTCTGAATGGGACTAGTCTTGACACTTTTCTAGGCAGAGCCAGTGGGTGGAGCATGCTGGGTCTTCCCTGGCAACAGGGGATCTTGCCCTGGCCCAGCTGCAGGCTTTCTATCCCACGTATGTTGCAAGGTCTGGGTTGACTTTTTGCTCATGGGTGGCCTTGCCTATGTGTCCTGGCCAAGGGCAGCACTTTTGGCAAATATTAGTGGCAAAGGGGTATTTGGATAACTATCCAATGGGCCTCTAAATGGAGATAAGAGAAAACACAAGGAAAAAGTGGCAGGCAGCCTTAGATTCATACCAGAAGGGAAGGGAACAGCCAAGAAGAAGACAGCCACCACTAGCGTGATAAGATCTGCTGTCCCCTATTCTTCCTACATCGGCTTTCTCTGCAGGAACCCGATTCTTGATGGCTCTTGGGAACCGCCCCCCTGCCCCCCAAGCTGGGACCATGCTCTGAACTGGCTATCTCCTGAAAAAGGCCCAGACTGGCTATCACCTCTGCCCACAACCCACACAACAAGCAGGGTAAGCGATGCGTGCCCAGTTGGCCACAGTGGTTGAAAGTTGGCAAGAGAGTCTAATAAGCCTGTGGTTACTAATGGAACGTAACTCTATGTGTGGATCGTAAACTGTTCCTGATTTAGAGGAAATGCTTTGTTAATGTCAAAATACTGACGTGTGTGCCATAACACACGCTCCAAGGGGTAATAACACAACCTTTCTATAATGTGTAAAACTTGGCTAGAGGCCTGCCGCTCAAGTATTGCGGAGAAACCGATTCCAGTTATCCCAGAGAACATCACCTATTTAATACGCAGCAACGTCTCTTCCACTAAAATGTAAAAGAATGCTGTCTTTCCTGTTGGAGGGGGAAAGTATGACGTGTTATAAGCGAGACTCAAGAATCTCTGTCTATATATATGGCAGCATCAGGCAACCGGAGGTCCATCTGCCTGCATGCCAACATTCTCCATATAAAATCAAATTTGTTCTTCTTGTCATGTAGAATTCTCTCAGGTGTTTGGAATATTGGTTTTACCATTGTTTCCATTCTGGGTAAGTAGATCTCTGTTTTGAAGAGAACACTGGCTTTGACATTTAGCTAAAGATAACTATCCTCTTGTGTTTTCTCTATCAGCTGGGAAACTAATATGTTGTGTGTTGGGGAAGAGGCTCTAGAATGAACATCTTAGTTTCCCCCAGGAGTTCATGAAAAAAAAAAAAGTGTTGTTGTTTTTTTCATGAAATCTCATGTTGGTCTCTACCATGTGCTTTTCTTAATTAATACATTCCTAAAACGTATTTTTGTCAACTCTGGGAGAACTTCCTATGATTTTTTTTTTTCCATTCTAGCTCTTGAGCTGAGTCCAGTGGTGTAGAATTCGCAAGGGTGTTGCTAAGTCGCCTGCCAGGTGCTTCGTTTGTGGATGTGGTACAGTCACACTTACCTTCACAAACCAGTAACTTGTCGTTATAGAAGAACCCCACTGGACACTCACACCTGAAGCTGCCGACCATGTTGATGCACACCCCATTCTCACAGACCCCTGGGATCTCCCGGCATTCATCAATATCTAGAAACAGAGAAGCCCCTTGTGAGCAACAGTGTGGTCCACGAGCCTGTGAGAGCTGAAGACAGGATTGGAAAGACAGACCCACGTGTGTTTATGTGGATTCCATATCTTTGGGGTTAGATTTTGTTGCAAAGCATCCTATTTGTAAGGTAGGAACCACGTTTGAGTGAGCAACTACTGGGCAACATGTACGCCAGATGAGGAGGGATTGATTGAAGACTGTTTCCTAAGGTCAGAGGTTTGGGCTTGTCGGCATCTTCTCCTGGAAGGCTCCTCTACTGCTTGTCAGAGTTTGACAGACCATGTCAGTTGGACAGGCATGTAAAGTATGGGGCTACACTCACAAGCCTCTAGTTCCTGAGGCTTCCGTTACTCTACAGAGGAACTTTGTTTTCTTATTATAATCAGGAGGCTCCGTAGGGAATTTGCTTGTCAGAGTTGTAAGAAGACAGCCATGGGCTAGGTGGAGTCTGTTTATTTTTATTTTATGTGCATTGGTATTTTGTCTGTATGCATGTCTGTGGGAAGCTGTCAGATCTAGTGGAGTAGGAGTTATAGACAGTGGTGAGCTGCCATGTGGGTGCTGGGAATTGAACCCGGGTCCTCTGGAAGAGCAGCCAGCGCTCCAAACCATTTAGCCATCTCTCTAGCCCTAAGGTGGAGTTTATAAGAATAGCAGAAACCTCAAAAGAACACACCCTGAAACCAACCTGGCCGAGACCCCTTTTCAAGAGTTTGACTTTGTCTGAAGCAAACTGACCTCCTTAATGGAAAACACAGCTTGGCGTCTCCAAGGGAGACAGAGGCTGTGAAACTAGAAGGGGGATGGGAGTGGAGGAAAGGTTCTCAAGGGAGGTGAAGTAGGGTAGTGGGATTCCTGTAGCAAGACAGCAGAGGTGGGGCTGACTGGAAGGAGAGAGGGGACCAGCCAAAGGCACAGTGGGAGTGGGACACAGGGAGAGGAGTGGGTGAGAAGTGTAACCACACATGTGTATGGAAAATGTCATGATAAAGCCCACTGTTTTACATGCTAATCTAAACAACCAATTAAAACAAAATCTCCAAGGGTACAATTTCAAAACATCACTATTTCAAATATAGGTAATTTTGTCTTTAGATTCTTATGCCTTTGACGCCAATGTTAAATAGCCATGCGAGGTAACATCACCATTATGTTTTATCTGCAAACAAGAACCAATGTAGAGTCCATTCTTTTAGTATAGATTAAAACATGAAATAGGGTCACCCACATCCGTTAGTTCTAAGTAGGAATGATGTGTTATTACTCAGCTTAGTAAAAACAGTCTGGACCAAATCCCCAGTCATTGTCAGGTACAAAATAGCGAAAGGATGTTATTAAATGTTTTCTTTTTCTTTTCCTGTCTGGATTTTATTTCCATTTGGAGAAGTTTATATTTTAAGACAAGATTAATAAACATGCTATATAGTTTTAGCCACCCAAGAATGGACGCTATATACTAACAGTTCCAAGACCTTTCAGAGGGAGGCTATAAGCTCAAATAAAACAAAGTCTTATAATCATCTAACTATTTTGTCGTGGCAGAATTTGGTAACACTAAGTACATTGCAAAATACCATGTTTCTAGTTGCCCAGAGCTAGAAGCCAAGCAAATTGTGAGTCAGAACTGGGTTCTGGTCCCAGCTCTGTTACTAATTAGCTAGGTGGCCTTGGGTGAGTCCCTTCCCTTTTCTGGGCCTCTGTCTCTTCCAGTGGAAAGCAAGGAATTTGGACAAGATGGTTGGAGGTCTTCCCAGGTCTACTAGTGGATGGTGCTAATGCCATTTCAAGTCTTTGCTGACTGCCAAGTGTTGGGGCCAGGCTTTGCCGGGTTACATGCCTGGACTGCCCATGGAGACCCATTACCATTAGAGGCCACTTACCTCCCAATCATAGATTCTAGACAGATTAAAAGATGTTTGGGGAAGGAGAAAAACAGAGTAGCTAAGGCCAGGTGTTCCATGCCAATGTCATTTAGCAGTTTTTCTTTCCAAACCATGAAGTTTCTTTGGATGTTGACTGGCCTGTGGAGCCATATGGATTTGGCGCTATGAAAGCCTGCTGATTGCTGGCCCAGGTCCTTGTTTTCTTAAACAAGGTCACTGGAAAGGCTGATGTGGATTTCGGCTTTACTTACTAGGAATAAGGCAAGACAAAGCAAGTGGTGGTGTCTGCTGGCAGACGCAGTCGCAGAGGCTTAGGGGGCATCTAGGGATGGGCATAAATCACAGCGGGGAGAAGCTGAGAACGCAGCAGCGTCCATTGACTTTGGTGGTGTTTGCTTCTAAACCGCAAGGGCACTCACTGCCTGTGCTGGCCGACCTTGTGCACCGCTTCTCAATCCACGGTGCTTCTCGATCTAGTCCAAGCTGCTATCCCACCACAGCGTCTGCTTCAGCTCCCATGTGGGACCTCATACTGAAAAGATTTTTTTTTTTCTCTCAAGACAGGGTTTCTCTGGGTAGCCCTGGCTGTCCTAGAACTCACTCTATAGACCAGACTGACCTCGAACTCAGAGATCTGCCTTCCTCTGCCTCCCAAGTGCTGGGATTAAAGGCATGTGCGCCACCATGCCTGGCTCTGAAAAGATTTTTATACCCATGAAATTCTCCAAGGGAGGGACCCGAAGAGAGGTCAGGGGAGGCAAAACTGATAAGCAGGGGGGCTTTGTGTAACAAACCCTCATAAAAGAACTGAAAGGTCATGTTAAACTTGGAAGGAAAGACTGGGGAATTAAGGTAAATCCAACAGCATCTGGCCCTGTCATCCCTTTGTTGATTCACTAAGGTTCATTAAGCTGGACTGTTATTTCCTGAAAAGCTTCCCAGGCCCCTTCATCATGAGCAGTGAAGGCTTCTATCCATTAGGTGGCGCTGCAAAGGGCGTCTCATCGTTTTTTCAACTGACGACTTCGAAACTGCTTGAGGCATCGTTGAACAATTTTTTCCTTCTCAGAAAAGGGAAAAGTGAACCTAGGAAAATGGCAGTGTGTATATCTCCCCGCTTTTAACTCAGTGGCTGAAGCAGAGGACCCCCATCATGCTCACAGGCGCACAGGCTGAAACTCACCCACGGGTAGGCCAGTGTAAATGTCAATGACAAAGCCTGGCCTTTGGCTTCCACAGAGGGTAGCAAATTCATCTGCAAGAGTTAAAGAAAGAAGGGGCAGAGGTCAGGGATGAGCAAGAACTCAGGGAGAGACATAACTATGTAAACAGTTGTGAAAACGTTTCCATCTGGAAATACTGCAGATGTAACCTTGTCTGTAACACAGACACTGAAGGAAAAATGACCCCCCTGACACTGTGGGAGAAACAGGTTTCCTTATCCTCCATCCTGGTGGTTGTGGCTGGCTTTCACGTGAGTTCTCAACATCCCTACTCAGGTCCTTACACTTGTGTAGCAAGTGATTTTATACACAGAGCCTTCTCCACAGCCCAAGGTTAGTTTTAAACACATAAAAAATTATGTTCATTTATGTCTCATATCGGTTTCCCTGATGCTTCCAATGTCTTAATATAAACAATGCCAGCAAGGTTTATGTTTTTGTGATATGTTGAATTTACAGGTCTGGTTATAAATTTGGATGTAAGTTAGGAAATTTATTCTGTCACTTGGCTTTCAGCGGACAGGACCACAGTCAACGGTAAGGTGAATGTTTGCCCTTGCGGGTCAAGTTTTCCCTCTGAAAAGAAAGAATACACTCTCTTCTCTCGTTAGTAAGATCGACTTTCTAGACAAAGTCATTCCTAGCCGATGTCTCGATGGCGGTAGCCATGAAACCCAGTGTCACCTGTGCTCGGGACCGGACACTGCTCGCAGGGCTTATTCCAGGCTCTGCCGATGTTGTAGGAGCAGCAGCACATCTTCTTGGTCATGTTGAACAGGAGCTCTCCGTCACAGGTTTGGTTGTCAGCGTAGTAGTTTCTGTAGCACAGACTTCTTCTCATGTCTGGAGGAAAGGAGGACAAACGCACCGGTGACCCTGCGGGCTCTGCACAGCACGGCAGAGCTTGCCGCAGTCTCCAAAGGCAAGCACATGTGCCGGTCCAGCTGTGGTAAGAGCGTCAGACCATCCCGCACACAGCTTCTCGGCCAGCCATGCTGCCACAAGCAAGGCACCCGGAGAAATGCACTCGCTGGTGTTCTGTGCCACGGAATGACGTAGTGCATTATGGAGTGCATCATTAGCAAACTCGACAGAGCCCTCCACCCACGCTCCCCATAACAATTCTCCACTGCTGTTTGGGAGCGAGTCTCTTATTTCCGACTCATGATATGTTAGTGCTGTAGGTCAGTGCTGTGATGTAAGTGTATAAAGACACACCTACAAGTCAAACGAAAGAAGTGCTATTAAAGCGTTCGGCATCTTCCAACAGCATATTTTACAGAAAAACCCTCGACCACCCACCCACAGTGGCGACCATGCCAAACTTATGGTCTGCAAGCGGCGTGTTGGGGGGGGGCGGTTGAACTGAACTACAACAGTTCAAAGGAGGGAAGCACGCCGATGAGCGGAACAGCGCCAAGCCCCAGGTGCTTGACTGGCCTTTGCAGGCTGGAGTCGAGCCCACAGGCCCGAGACGCACTGAGACTCACCCATGCAATTGTTTCCCCCGTTCACTTGCATGTAATCTGGAGGGCAGATGCAGGTGTAGTTGCCAATGGTGTTGTAACATGTCCCTGGCCCGCAGATTCCAGGAGTCTCACATTCGTTCACATCTATAACCCAGAAGAGAGGGTGTAACGTGACTATGAACGCATCGCTCTGGAACGGGCAGGTGTCCGGTGTCAGTGTGGATGTTGATAGCCAAGAGCCAAGCCTCCATCTAGGGGACTTGAACCCCAGATGTGAACAGCAGGGACTTAGCTATGGGTGTCCAGATTTTCAGCCAAGAAGGTCTACAAAGGGACTCATGCCTTCTGATACGAGGGCTTAATAAATCAGTCCTTAATGTTCCCCCAAAGCACTGAGAGATGGAAACGGGGCAAAAATCTTCAGAAAGATAATGATATACGTCCTATGTTCGTAGATAGAATCTAGACTGAAGCCATCAGTGACAGTCAGCTTCCTAAATCTTCACTGTACAGTAATGTAGGAGGGATTCTTAGTGCATCTCCATTTTCAAACAAGGCGGCTCATAGGAGTATTTGTTGGCTGCAAGTCTGAGCACTAATGCTAATGCACTGTGATGTTTAAATAATTCTTACTGAAGAGGTCTCTCCCCAACTGGTCTTGTGAATCCTGGAGATGGATTCCTTGCCCCCATACCCAGTCCTTGGGCTAATTGTTCTCAAATCGAAAAACGATCAAAATTCTTCATCTTTAAAAAGTTGAATAAGGCCATTTGTTGTATCTTAAAGACAAAGCCCTGCCTGCTAAGGTGGGCTCATCTGAACACACTTGCACAAGTGACAAGTAGTTAAGGACAAGAAGGAGAGCCTAGAACTTCCCTGAACACGGAGATAGGAGGCTTGTTAGTGTAGTGAAAATGGGTTTTCTAAAGAACATGGTTTAGCTCAAGTTTGGCTTATGAAGCCATGCCGTTAACCCCTCAATTTCCGGGTAACTGTATCCTGGTTTGGGGTGTTAGTCATCCTCGGTATTTGAAAGACATTTCCTACAAGGGATCACTCACCATCACACACTCGAGTGTCTTCGTTCAGGTAGTAACCAGTCGGACAGCGACACTGGAAGCTGCCGAAGGTGTTGATACACTTCCCCCCTTGGCACAGCCCTGGAAGCTCCTGGCACTCATCAATGTCTATCAGAAGGAAAACAAGGCATGTCTTCGGGATGCGAACCAACCCAGGTCATCCAAAAGGTGTGCGTATTGAGACAAAGGAGAAACGTTTACCTTCCAATATAACGGTGATGGGGTTTGGACGAAAACCTTCTCCTCCAGGGCAAAGGATTTTATACTCAGCTATCGAAACAAAAGGTTCCACGTGAGTTCCTAACATCTTCAGGAGAAAGGTTGACACATCTGACAGACAATGCTAACCTTCCAGAATCTTTCACTCTTATTTAGCCATTTAAAGCAAGTGAGCATCTTAGCGTACATGGACTGCTTCCTAAACGTAAGGCCGCTGTGCTGATCTCAGAAACCTGCAGTTACTCTCCCAGTCCTACATTCTTGTGAGGTAGTTCATGCTCTATCTCTGTCGCTGCTTTTAAAAACAGAGTTCCCTTCCATTTCTGTTTCCCGCACACTTCACTCCGTCCTGGTTGTCCTTAGCATTCCTTCCTGGGTGTCACCATCTCCCTTAATAATGATCATCAGCCTGTCCCTAAGACCCTTTCCAAACAGAGCTTAGGAGATTCTTCATTCATTGTGTCAGCCAGCCCACTGCCCTCCTTGATGTCTAAGATAGTTTTCTCACTCCTCTGTTCCACACATGTAAAACCCAGATTTTTTTTAAAAAGCTGTCTTTCCCAGCATCTTTGAACTCCCCCATCAAGCCATGAAGATCCACATAGAACAATTCTTTCAGTGTCATGCCTCAGCATATGAATGACAGGGATGCAGCCTATAAAATCGTCCTAAAGAGCCCTAGACTCATCTTTCATAATTATCAGTCTTCCTGAGCTTGGCCCTTGCCCTGGCTTTGGGAAACCATGTGGACTCATATATATTTAAATTCCTATTCTAATTTTGTTGATCATTATTAATTTATAAAGCTGAATTCCATATTCCCAAGTCCAAATCTGGGTTTTCCCTCCTAATCTCTTACTCTCAGTGACATCGGGTCCCTCCCCCCTTTGGTTTTTTTCTTCCCCTTTTGGGTGTCTCCTCACTTAGGACATGTCCTTTTTCCAAAGCGAAGCTCAGAAGTTCACAGAGCGGTCCGCACCCACTTCTGACTTGAACTAAGCCCTCTCTGAAGAGGAAAGAAGAGGTGGTATCTGCCAGGCTGTGTCTTCGGTTCTGCCTGAGTGATTGCATCCATACTAAGAGGTTAACCTGGCCGAGGTCACAGAGCCACCCCTCAGAGGCTCCTAACTTGAACCTAGTGCACATTTCTTATCAAATGTGACTCTGTGCCTTCCCTCGTGGTGGAGGCCCATGCTGAGTTAGAGCTCCTACATTTGGGTCCCATTCTGCCTAACAGACCGAACATTCTCAGAGGGCAGGCCTCTGACTACCTAACCTTTCTCTTCTCAACTTAATTGGTGAATATTTTGAGAAGTAAATGCATGACCCTTCGTCAAGAAATGACTCAACGTTTATCCAATATACCTTGGAAGTGGCAGGCACTGACTTTGGCCAGACTGGCTACGCCTGATCATAAATCAAAGTACAAGATAGAAGCCCCTTTTAAAGGAGACGTATTCTTTACAGCCTTCAAATCGAATTATGAAGCTTCCATTCAAATATACTTGAAGACCTAGCCCTGGAACATTACAGTAATTCTATCTTCTTCCTAGGACAGAAGACACTCCCTGCCCTATGTAAGCTTTTAGGACAAGCCCAAGAGGGAGTCTTTGGACTGCTCTGTACTCAAAGTGTCCTGATGGGAATGACCTGCCTTTTTCTGTCATAAACAGAGACACCCTCAGCTCCCCCTTCAGTGACTTCTGCTTTATGGATCTAGAGAGACCTGGTCTGAGGTGGAGTAATAACAGACCGGAGGCTGTCCACTTACACGTGTTCACAGCAGGACACAGCTCACATGGAGTTCCCCAGGCTTTCCCCAGCGAACAACAGCAGGAAGCCTTGGAAACGCCAACTCCGATTTCATTACTACAGGCCATGTCTCCGTTGTCTCCTCGGGGCCGGATATCCAGATAGCAGTTTCCAGAACGAGTGTCTATTTATCATCCACAAACAAACCAAAATGTCAGGCAAATTCTTCCTCTTGGAGGGGTAGGAGGAGTAAAGTGTCAAACTCATTTCTGAAAGTGCTTAAAAATCATAATTACTTTTGTTAAGAAGCTGAAAAGTGCCCGAGAATATATACTGATCATTTTCCTTCAGAAATGCTCAAAGTATACAGTATGTTTTGAGAAATATTTAAATTTCTATACTACTACTTTTGAAAACATCAGAAATGAACATTCAGTTATACTTTTAAAATAATAAACAGTATGTGTCTCAGACAAGTTTTAAGGGTCTTACCAACACAGCCAACCCGAGTTGGATTCAGCTCAAAGTCGGGTGGACAGTCGCACGTGTAACTGCCTGGAGTGTTCACACAGTTCCCACTGATACAGGTGGTTGGATCCAGACACTCATTAACATCTACAGCCAAAGAAACGGGCGGAATTACCCAGCGTCGGTGTAGACTGACATCACCAGAGGCAGGAGCACCTAGTCTAGGGCCCCTGACAAGAACTCATCAATTCTTAGATGCGATCATGCCTAGTGACGCAACCTCCCACCTCTGAGAGGCGCTTCCCCAGGAAGGAACTGGGTCACAGCCTTGATCCAACCCCCACCCCCAGAACATGTTTACCTTCGCAGCTGTCACCAGAATAAAATGTAACTTTGGAGCTAAGAAAAATATTCCAATCAAGGTAGCTAACGGCAAAACATTGTTTTGACATCGGTCAACCAAAATTTCAGACATAGGTTTATAAAAACAATACATTTAATATGTGTGGCATGTTATTTTGTCAGATTAGAGCAAGATGTCCCAGGGAACATTTGGGAGCAGGCTGTGTGCACTGTCTTCTCTGAACACACATGCAGGAGGCTTAGCATGTTTCTTTAAGCTCATGGAGGCTCTGCCTGCACAGATGCTATCCCAGACATTTCCCTTTTGGTTTCTAGTCCAAAAATATCTACAACATTCCAGATATTTAGGACATGGATTTTTTTTGACAGATTCTAACTCTGTACAATCCTCTTCTCTATTTTCTTTTTTTAAAATTTTCTTCTCTTCTCTATTTTCAATGCTTAAGAAATCCCCTGAACTAGACAAATGGCTTTCGAGAGGACAGCCTGAGGAATCAGGACACTTGTCCGATGGTGTTTCCTATGGTCTGGATGTCCTGATGTCCTCCAGAATGGGACCTGCTTTCTCTGTACCTTGAGTGGAGGGGCAGACTAAGAAAGAAACTGGCCATGATTGTCAGCCTTTTCTTGGTACCAAAGAGAGCTGTGAGGCTGTAATTTTTCTATTTTTTTTTTTTCTTGTGCTCCTTGGGAGTCCTTGGCTCTACAAAAAATGATCTTTTGTATTAAATGGAGCTAAGGAGATAGTTCAGTGGGTGAAATGTTTGCTCTGCAAGTATGAGGACCTGAGGTGAGATCCACTACACCCACATAACCCTAGAACTGGGAGGAAGAAGCAGGAAGGTCCCAGGAACTCATGCCCACCAGTGAGTTCAGGTTCAATGAGAGAGCATGTCTCAGCAAATGAAACAGAAAGCAGAGGAAGACACTGGATGGTGACTCTGGCCTCCACACACCTATGCACAGACTCCTGTACTCCCAACCACCGCCACATATAGAAGAAATGCATGGCCAGCCCATGTGTATCAGGCACTCTGGTGGTCAGTACCCGGAGCAGGGTGGGAAGGTATGGGGATTGCATTGGAAATATACAAGAAGCAAACCAGAGATCCCAGGGCATGGCCTTTGAAAGGAAGCTCTGAAGACATATTCAAGAAGCCACAGCTAGAGCACCCCAGAAAACATCCCTGGGGAGCCACAAACTCATGTCCAAGCCTGTAGACCTGTCTCTTTCCTGTGCCTCCTCACGCCGCATCAGTTTCAAGTCTGAGAAAATGTACCCTCGACTCTTAATGCCTTACTCTTCCTTTGTTTTCCTCTGAAGCTTGTGTGGTCCTGGTGACAGGCCCAGCCATGGCACCCTGGGATACCTGGGAGCCGGTGTTGAACGTGAGCGACTCCTTACCTGTACAGTTCCCACCACTTCGGTCCAGTTCATAGCCGATCTCACACTCACAACGAAAGAGGCCTGGGAGATTGTGACACGTTCCAAAGACACAGATGTTTGGAAGGGAGCACTCATCGATATCTTGGGGGAGGGAGTACAAAAAGAGGGAGGGTTTTTTTTTTTTTGTAAATTTCCATTTTAAAAGCTACTCAATAAAATTAAGCCATGGATATTAGCATTAAGCAAACACATTCTACCTGATATCAATCTAAGCAGTTTCCCTGGACTCTCAGGGGATTTGTCTGCACACAGAAGCCTTGCTAGTGAGAGGCTCTGATGGGCCCCATCACATCCCAGGCCACAGGCTGAACATCTTCTTTGTGCCATTTGATATGGGTCTACATTACTATTGTAAAGCAAGAGCCAAACAGAACAAGGTAGACTAAATTCTTGGGTTCTTATCTATATATTCCCCCAATTTTGGCAGAGAACTAAAATTTTAAGGCCCTTTTGGGGCAGCTTTCAAATTCAGTTTTATCCTCTGTCCCGGGTTCGCCGGTGTGTGCTTGCTGTGGTCCATAGGAGACCCACACACTGCAGACGCCTCTTCCAGGCCCACACCACTGCTTCATCTGAGCGCTGTGCTTGTGATGAATACACCCACTTTCAGACTGGAGACTGCTTTAACTAGGCGTGACCACTCTGCCAGGGATGATTTATATTAAGAACAAACAAACAAACAAACAAAAACCTCCCTGTGAGTTTTAAGAGAAGCAACACTTGCCCTGTGCCTGTCTCTGTCAGGAGAGGTGGGACAGTACCTATTTCCCCTGGGTTTGGGAGCACAGAAGTAAACAAGGCCTTAGGCTCACCAGCATGGTCATAATCTAGTTTCTTGCCTTAGAAATTTTATATCAGGGTGCATTTTTAACATGAACAGGATAAAGAAAACACCCAAGGGTTCCATAACTAAGGGTAGTACAGAAATCAGTGTGTACACACAAATGAACAGTGCTTCTGAATTCCTATTATCTTAACCAGGAAGAGCTATTGGCTAATGCACTAATCGGGGCCTTGCCTAAACGTCTGTCAGTCCTTATCATTTGTTTATTTCTCCTGAAATCATTTTAGTTCACAGTAGGTCCTAATTACTTTTAATGAAGATAGTGTGCTCACATTTGACAAGTGTGAGGAAGGAGAAGAACCTGTTCTTTCCTGATTGGATCCTTCTTGAGTCATGGGGTTTCCAGGACTCTTCCTATCTGACCAACATGCTCCAGAAAGACAGAACTTGAAGCCAAGGGACAAAAGCAAGTGGTGCTATTCCAGGGAATTCTCCTCCAGGGACATGTCAACTTCCATTCTCTGTCCACATATGTGAGATATTTAGAGACTGTTCTAAGATATATTTAGGACATTACTCCACACAAGGAGCACACTCTCTGGTGTCGTTATCTGGAAGCCTTGACTTGTGGAAACCAAAGGCTGGCAGAGACTAACAGCCATGTTTCTGTATTTATAGAAAACCCTCAAACAGAACACCAGGGGTCCTATGCTTTAACAGTTCTTTTTTCCAGAAGTAGGGATGACTGAGTTGCACTGAATTAACTGTGCATGGTCATCTTTCTCTCTTATGTCCATCCTATGGTTTAACCTTGCAGATCACTTGGCCCAGATTTTCTCTGCATCAACAGAAATGGTCTTCCTGAGGGCTTACCCCCTATACTAGTTACTTGTCTTGTTGGTGTGACAAAATACCCCCCAAAAGTAGTAAAGTTAAGAGCGTTTATTTTAACTCGTGCATGTTCATGGAAGGGAAACCACGATGGCAAGAGCTTGAAGCAGCTGGTCACATCATGTCCACAGTCAGGAAGCAGAGAGCAATGAACACTAGCGTTCAGTTCACTTTCTCTTATTTTAGCTAATCCAGAACCCTACCCTATAAAATGGTGCCACCAGAATTGATTTTCACCTCAGTTAACCTAATCTAGATAATTTCTCACAGGCATGCCGAGAGGCTTGACTTTTGCCCCTTCTAAATCCTCTGAAGCCAACAATACTAACCATCACATCCTCTACCAACTGAACTAAGCAGCTTAAATATGAAGGCAAAATGTATTTCAAGTTTAAAATAGAAAAAAAGCCAGTCATGTTTGAATAGGTAAATCTCATCCAGCCCTGAAGGCTCCTTACAGCTTCCCCGTGGTTACTTACCTTCACAGGCCTTCCCGTCAGCACTGGGCACAAAGCCCATGTCACATTCACAGCGGTACCCGCCAGGGGCATTGAGACACTGGCCATTGCCACAGAGGTTCAGGTTCTCAGAGCACTCGTCGAGGTCTGCAGACAGAAACACAAGTCATGCTTTTGCAGCTGAGCGCTTTCCAATGCCTCAGGTCCTATAATTTTTATAACTGCCAAGTTCCTGAGTATAACTGCACTTCATCATAATTCCTGTTTGACAAATTTAAATTCACTGGTTTTTCTCTTTTGAATGCCAATATTGAATATGCAGCAGTATGGGATACAGATTAAGAACCCTGAAGGCTAAATTATCAGTAGTGCTGCAAAGTGAGTATGGAGTCAAACTCATTATTCAGGCTAGGATCTTTTCACAAGAAGGGTCACTCACAGAAAGGACATATTTGAAAGAACATGTCACAGTGCGTGCCCATTTCTCAGGCACTGGGCTCAGCTCAAAGAGGTGACAGAGGAGGCGGAGTGGCAAGGTCACAAGCATTAAATACCAAGCATGTGAAGCATCGATACCCAATAAGTGTAATTTAAATATTTTCCCCAAGATGATAAGACAAAGCACTCCTGGGCTGGGCAGCAACGATTTCAGCTACAGTAAAACTTTCAGTAATCCACTCAGTGGGCCTTAGCTTCTCTCGTACTTACTTGGCACCTTATTATTAATTTCACAGTGCCAGGCAGAAATTAGTGCTTCAATTTATTTAATTAATTTAAGTTTATGCTATAAGTCACGTACTTTATGGACAATGGGTCTATCTTATTTAATCCCAAAGCCTTGAAACAAGAGGTACTGTCTTTGTGGACATGTGCATATAACTATCTGCATAAATTATGCAATCACGTATTTATGTGATCCTACATATTTAAATTCACATAGCAAGTTTATGCTAATTCCATGACTTTTAATTAGAGCTAAGAGGGAAGGCAATTTCATGAGTACATCATAAAGTGAGAGAAAGTCTTATAGAGCAGTTCTGAACTGTTGTTATGCCAATAGGCAGTGATGGTGATGATGTGGTGAAAGTCTGTACTGTTTTCCTCCAACAGAACACCACATCCTCTGCCCTTTCACATCCTCCTACAGCAAGCTTCTCCTTGGGTTTGATACACAGATACACAGACAAGTCACCAAAACACAAAGGTGAACACATATAAAAAGGAATATGATTTGCTTTAGAATAGTGATGCCATTATATAGATCGATGTATGTGCATATAAATGTATATGTGTACATATGTATGCATATATATGAGATGTGAGAGATAGCAAGACAGACAGACAGACACACACACACACACACACACACACACACACACACACACACACTGTGCTAACTTTTTGAGGGCACCTTGGTGACTTGCCTCCAGGTTTTGTTCCATGGGGATCTAATCTCAGAGAAGTAAGTAGTCTTTTCTGTTACTCCACCAGCATGCCCCAGTCTTCAAAAGGAACTGTTGGTCTGATGTGGGCTATGTGCTTTCCAACACAGTCACCCAGTTGTTTCCAAACAAGCCTACCTGTGCAGGTGAAGCCATCTCCTGTGTAGCCGTCCTTACAGAGACAGCGGTACGACCCCATGGTGTTCTTACAGTCTGCGTGTTGGCTGCACATGTGGGTTCCGTTAGAGCATTCATCCAGATCTTAAGAACAAAGTTTACATCATTATCAATACCATGACATTTACACTGAAATAAAATTAAAATTAAATTTTACTTTACAAAATTAATATTTTCGTATTTCTAATCCACACAGTTCATGACTGCAACTTCCGTTGTTTTTCCAGTTCACCTGTGCACTTGACGCCGTCTCCAATCCACCCAGGGCTGCAGCTGCACTTGAAGCTCCCCGCCGTGTTGGTGCATACAGCATGTCTGCCACAGTTGTGTGCTCCGATCTCACACTCGTTGATGTCTGGAAAATGCATAACCAGTGCTTTAGAACAACAGCTTTGGTCTTTTTAATGACTTGGCAATATTTAAAAGCAGATTCTCTCTCATCCTCACCCTGGCATAATACAGATGACTTAGTATCCACATAGATGCTAAGATCCCTCCCTGTTGAGCAGCTTTGTGTTTTAATTTACGAGGAAGCAATAATGTGGTCATTGCATTTGCTGTGGATAACTTCCATTCGTCTCTGTATTTCTAATGGGAGCACCCAGGCACCTCTCAGCAAAGCAAACCTCTCTCCAAGTGACAACTTAAAAGGTGAGTTGCCTAATGCCCTTCTGGTTAGTTAGTGGTCATGGTCATGTTTTTATTGGCAACATATTTTTTTTTACAACAACTATAGGTAATTATGCATTTTTCACATCTTTATAGGCAAAGGAATATAATGTTGACATATCAGAAAACTTTGGAATTGTCTGTTTTTTTATTCTTAAATTTAAAGCATTGTTACTCCATTATGTTTTACTCTTATTAGATCCTTATTTTAGGTATTATCATTTCAATCATGTGCAGAAAATGTTGCGTAAGACAATGTGTAACTCTTCTTAGCTTCCCGAGAGTCCCAGCACACTGGCAACCTAAGCCTTCTTGCATATTTCATGTACAACTCAAGTCAACCTAGAGAGAACTTGGGTAAGACTAAGAAATACCAGAGTAGGTGAAGTTAGTAAAAGATCAAAAATGGTTTCAAAATTCTCCATCCTCCGAAATTTCATTTCAAATTTAGCTAGGATAGACTATACAAAAATGTTATGGTGATTTTTTTTTTTGTTTTGGTTCTTCAAACAAACTCAACATATACGTTGTTACCTTCACAATTCACTCTGTCATTCACTAGGAACAAATATGCATGGAAATGAGTCTATGATTTTGAAATGTAAACCAATGCCTCACACCAAACTCGGGTCAAGAAGAAGACGGGCACAGGGAAATGTCGCAAGAATCTCCAGCGATCACTTGAACAGTGGCTTGAAAAAGACGCCAGGTAAACGAGCTGTGTTTGCCCTTCATTTACTCAGGAAGCTCGGTTCAACAGCTCTAAAGTGTTAAGAAACAAGCGGCTTGTCAAAATGCTTCATCTTAAGCCTAGAATGGTCTTGGGCACAAGCACAAGATACAATAACAAAAGGTTTCTTTTATAGAATTCTTTTTGTTATGTCACCGATAATCAGGACATGAAAATACATAGGAGAGAATGTTTTTACTATCATTTCAAGTTGTTTAGGCTAATTTTAGTGTGGTCTCAAAGGTCACATGAACTGACAGAGGTAACAGGGCAGGACAATGGAGACACACAGCTTTTGAACTTGTGACTGAAACCTCAAGTAACTGGACAACAGAGCCCACCATAACCATAGAAATAAAGAAGGCCGATGTAGGGATAATCATGTTGAATGTCACACAGGCATTTAGGAATGCAAGCCTTCCTATGCTGGTCTCACAGACTCCATAGAACCAACACAGATGTCTCCAAGCATGGTAGTCATATATCTCAGAAGGAAATATACAAATCACAACTTTTGTGAGTTCTGTCTTAATTTCCTTCTTTTATTTGTCATAATATTTAGCAAATAATCTAGGTGGAAAGAAGGAGCTGCTGTGTGTGTGTGTGGGGGGGGGTAGTCTGAGTGTGAAATGTCCCCACAGGCTTCTGTGTGTAAACACTTGCTCCCCAGCTGTGATGCTGTTTGGGAAGGTTGATACCATGGCCTAGGTAGCAGATGGGATCACTTGGGCAGGGCTTAAAGAAGACATCTGCTTCCTGGTCAGTCAAGATATGAAAAGGTCATCTTGTAAACTACTGCCACAGGCAGAGCTGTCCAGCTGTCATGCCTCCCTACCATGGTGAAATGTCCCTTGAAGTCAAGAGGCAAAAGAAATCCTCTTTCTCTTCGGTTGTTTCTATCAGGTGTTCCATCCCCACAAGGAAAGTAATGGAAAGTTTCTAAGTGCAAAGAACTAGAATTCTGCTCTCAGAATTTTTAAATTTTCAGAGAAGGCAGAGATTGGGCCCCGCAGACAGTAAAGGGCAAAGGTAGAGTAAGCCCGGACTCAGTTTCCCTGTGCACTGACACTTCTCTTGGGGCCCAGGTGTAACAAAGATCATTCGTTTACTAACTTCAGTTTTTTTCTAAACTTTGTTTTAAAGACTGAAATGCTGATGAGAACTGTCAGCCTCGGAGAAACATCCACGAACCTCTTCTACTAATTACAATTTCACAGTTAATCAGAGCCTATCGATCTGTAATTCCACACCACCTCTCCAACTTTCTCTTTTTAGTAGCATACATTCACTGTATAAAATGGGTCTGATTATATTTTCATATATATCTACATCATGTTCTTCCATCATTCAACCCCCAACTGTCTCTGTTTTCTCCCTCTGTCCAGTTGTCTACTGGTCAAAGGCAGCACGATTTTCACATGCTTTTACCTTTTCCGCTAATCTTGCTTTTAAGAAAACAACCACTTCTTTTGATAGAGGAATCTCCTTTAATTATTATTATAAAATGTAATATAAAATTCTAAATCAAGAAAATATTTTTAGATTTTTATCATGCTTTCAAGGTGGAAAGAAATTCTGTTTGCAAGAGGCTGTGTGTCGCAGGCTTTGGAATACCTGGAAAAGGTCAGTTCAAAGGTCATATTCAAGTCTCACATGGTGAATATGACTCATCATGTTAAGTAGCTTCCGTGGTCGGTGTGTAAGAAGCAGATGAGAAAGCCAGCAGGTCACACACACACTGCAACCATATTTCTGAGCGCGCGCACACACACACACACACACACACACACACACACACACACACACCAACTCTTATTGATGAGCTGTTTCCATGGCAGATTGGCAAACAGAGGGGAAACTGAGCCGCAGGGAAAACAAGCAAACAAAAGCACTGTGCTGAACCTCTCCTCAACAGCATGAAGGAAACAGCACGCGTTTGCCAAGAACATCTCTCTGTACAAATGTTCTCTTTGCTCCACAAGTTTGCTCCAGACAGAAAATTCATTTTTCAGAATTAATGGGAGCAAAGTAAAGCAAAGCAATTCAAATTCAGGCCGACACTGCAGTCTCTGCAGCCCCACGGGTCCTCTGTCACGGAGGCTCTCATGGGTCCTTTGTGCAGGGCCCCTTGAGGGGCAAGGGTGAGTGAGTTACAAGCAGACTCCATGGCAGGGCTCTGCCTAGCCCAGAAATCTGTCACCCAGGTATGGAATATGTGGTGATCTTCTGTAACCTCCCACAGCCATCATACACAGAGAGAGAGGCCATGCCTGCCTTTCTGCCTCCCGGACACCATCTGCCCCAAGCGTACTGACATACGAGGAATCTCTAGAATTAGGAGTTGAGGAAGAGAGCGTGGCAGCCTAAATGCAAGGACTACTTGGATTTCTTAATTTGGGTCAAAATTTGAGCCAAAACTATTCACTGAAGTGAACACCCATGGAGTTTCCACAGGCTGACAGCCAGCGGAGGAGAGCGATAAGACGGGAGGAAATGGCTGGCTGTTGGTGCAGAAGCCTACGTCTCAGACCCACCAGGAACAGTTCTCATGTGAAAGGAACAGAGAGTTTGAGAAATGGATTTATCCAGAAATCTAGCTATTTCAACAATCCTGATTGTGTCCACCGGTAAAGTGTGCATGTGATGCCAGGTAGGTTCTTAAAATTGAGCTTGTGAAAGGCGAGACCCACTTGGGTGGCACCCTGAAATGACTCTTTATCTTCTTCCCATTACAGCTACTTAGCATGAGCAGCAGAGGTCACAGGAAAGCTGTGACCCCACCCACTTAAGCCAGAGACAGAGGAGCCGCGTCCTAGGTTTCAAGCGAACGTGCATTCTCTCTCCATTAAATCAAACATTCCCCTCAGCAGTATCCACAATTTGGACAAAGCTTAAGAAGAAAAAAAACGAAGCCCTTAGCATCTGTGTGGGCTGGGAATGTGAGTCAGTGGGTGGATTCTTAACACTGCCTATGTGATTGGGAGAAGAAAACATATTTATTTGTTAAAATGGAAACAATCAGTAATGACAAGGGAGCTGGAATATTTAGACAGAGCTGTAATGGAGCCCAGAGGGTGATTTTAGTTCTCATGAAACAAAGTCCCTTCTTAGGAAACAGCATAAGTGTTCTTAATAATTGCTTCCCAGGGTACTCATTTTAAAAATCCTATCTAAATAAGCAAGGGTGGGTGTGTGCATGTGCGTGTGAGTGTGAGTGTGAGTGTGCGTGTGCGTGTGCGTGTGTGTGTGTGTGTGTGTGTGTGTGTGTGTGTGTGTGTGTGTATGGTTAGGATACAGTTGAAACGTCTCTGTTATTTGTAGTATGTCTTGCTTATCCAATTAGGCAAGATAAGTATCTCCGTTTACATTAGTTGTCTAGGATATTATAAACACTTGTCTTTAACACAACCGTCACCAAGGTGACCCAATGGCGCTCAACGCTGTGAGTAACACTGATTTGAAACCAGCCTGAAAGAGCCCTAGTTATGAGGGACTGAAAAGACATTTTGGCTGAAATTTTAAAACTTGTTTTCAAGTGTGTGAGGCTTCCTGCCAGTTCCTGTCTGTGGAAGTCATTTCCGGTCCAGTGTGATACCCTTGGCTGTTACTAACAGGATTATTCACAGAGGATTTTTTTTCTTCTGGCCCTAACGCAGCCCCCTCCTCCCATCGGTCACTGCCAAGATCTTTGTTCAAGGGGATTGTTTGATTAAAGGCAGAGGACCCTGGTTATTTGCTCATGATCACAAACCAGTGGAAGACCCCCAGAACCAAATCCAGCATTCTACTCTTTCAAATGTGAATATCATAAGCCATCCCACCATGATATTGAAGAAGCCACACACCCCAGGGCTTCTTCCTATAGTACTTGCTGGATGGTGTCAAACTGAAAAGTCATTCTAGGGTGCAGTTGGAAAGAATAGGGAGGTACTGGCCCTTCTGAAAAGACAATATTTCTCTGAGTATATTTCTGTTTGTGGGATTTACTGAAAGGTGACTGCTGTACCGTAACACTGGTACTGACTCTCCAGCACGCAGTGAGTACTTCCTGTCCCCCACAGTCTCAGCATCTCCGCAAACTCAATTATAAAAACAAGCCTTTCTGCACACAAAGTAAACATTTCTCTTTAATAGTGGATTTCACGCATGTGTGGCAACAGTTACACAGAAGTTCAGGTAGACTTCATGTTGCCTCTACATGCTGTATCTGGAATAGCAGTAAGTTACAGAACACGGTATCTCTTGTACCTATGATATGACTCCAGCATGGACATAACCTTCCACCATGGTAAAGATCCTTAAATAACCATCCACTGCACATTTACCAGTTGAAATGACTCGGGATAATGGAGTTCTACACACTCTTTCCCTCGAGTCAATGAACACTGTCCCTAGAGACTCTGTCTCTTTGGGATCATCATGATGTTCTGTCTGAACTTCAGTGAGCTTGATTTTTGCCTTTATTCATTACAAAGCAGGATAGAATTAGTCTACCTTCCTCTTCATGCTGCCAGACCTTAGCAAGCCTTATATTGACATTGGCAGCTGATAATAAATGTTGAACCTAAGAATCATTTGTCTCTGAGCGCCTACATGGACGAGTTGAGGGGTTAAGCATTCTGCCAGAAAGGACCCTTAGCCAGCCTTTCTATGAAAAGCAATAGAGGGAGCATAAAAGCAGTTCAGTATTATGCCTCTTTTAATGGCTTGGGCAGGCTGACACTTTTGAAGAATCACCAATAATATTACTGCCGTGTATTAGCAAGTTTGACAATCAACACAGTCACTTTATAACTGATAAGTATACTTTGATGCTTTCTTGAAATACAATGATATAATTAAGAGAAGGACCCACACATTCTCAAACTGCCAATATTAAAGTTTAAGTCACAAGGGCTTGCCCAGCAGCTTTTAAAGTTCAAGTCCAGCCCACTACTTGTTAATTTTTTTTTACAGTTATCTAATTCAAACTCACCATGATCTCCATGATGTTTTAAATGATGTTATATGCCACAATGGGTAACTTTAATATAAGTTATTATAGGAAAACTTTACTCTGTCTGCCACTCCATGTACTTAATTTCATTATTTCATGTTTGAAAACAACAAAACACGAATAAAACAACATCATGGCACAGAGTGGCTTCTTCCATTTGGCATTTAATTGTATAGTCTCCTGAAAATATTGTGAAATGTTTTTCTTAAGTGCTACTGATAACGAACAAGAAGACCGTGAATGGTTCAATTCCCTTATGACATTAGCTAAGTCACATAAATAAAGACTCATTTAGGATAAAAAGCTAACGTGTCAAAGGCACTCTAACTGGAGGAAGGGAAGACTGGTAAGAACCGGTGAAACATAGGGCATTTTCTTTAGAAGACAATGTTAGTTGTAAAATGAAGTGTTGGCAAAGAGGATTATCAAAAGATCTTGCTCTGATAAAGGAGTATGAGCATTCAGGAACTAGCATGGTCACTAATGTGACCTGAAAGTATGATTCTTAACCTATAAAAATCACATCATTAGTCGTGTTAACTTATCCAATGCAACACATCCTTATTTTCACAGATAGAAGAGACCTCATCTTGGGTCTAATAGAGCATGGAACGTTTCAAAGGCACATAAGCTAAATTAATGAATATAGTATACAAAATACCTACAATGCAGCTAAAATGGGAAGTTTAAAAACTTGTGCTAAACTGCAGTCATTATGGCAGTTTCTTAGCTACTTGATATTTTTTTGATTGGTATGAAAAGGAAGCATACCTGTACAGCCCGTTTTTCCTTTTTTCCCTGAATAGCCCATATCACAGTGGCAGATAAACGAGCCTTTGGTGTTTTCACAGGTCCCACTGAGGCAGATATTCGGATTCAGGTCACATTCATTGACATCTGCAAGATAGAAATATGATTCATATATCCATGTTTCTGCTGTAATGGATACTTTCTTCTTGAGATAAAAGAACTATGATAGAAAATTAAGAACAAGTGAGATGCTTTCACTAAAAAAAAATCTTGGAAAGTAAACACTATAAAATATTATATTTAAATGTTTTTACTCAGAAAAAATACATATGGAACTCCATGTACACTGGCATTTTTTTAGTGCTGACTAATCGTGTAACCCGGCTCTTATGTTTCCCACAATGGGGGCTCAGGTGGTCAGTAAATGCACTGACTCCTGCTGAATAGAAGCTTGTTCATGTGATGGTTTCTCTAGGAGCCAACATTCTCTGTGGTAAAATAGCTGATTCTGACCGTGTGATGCCAGCAATTTAGTTTCCACATTTAAAAAAGAAAGGATAGAAGTGGGCTGGAGAGATGGCTGAGCGGTTAAGAGCACTGGCTGTTCTTCCAGAGGATCAGGGTTTGATTCCCAGCACCCACATGACAGCTCACAACCCTCTGTATTTCCAGTCCCAAGTGATTCAATGCCCCCTTCTGGCCTCCACTGGCACCCAGCATGCATGTGGTGCACATACAGACATGCCAGCAAAATACCCATGCATATATTGAATGTGCACATGACCCATCCTAGGCTCCTACTTTTGGCCAAGAGGGAATGACCTTTTCACCAGAAACAACTAAAAAAAGTTAAAAAGAAATTGCACTATAGATAGAAAGAATGCTTTTCTAGGGCCTGGACATTAAGCAATAAAAATACAGCAATTCCTAAAATAAAGAAACTAAATTAAGTGGGTTCAACGTTATTCTCAGATTACCGAGGAACAAATTCTAGGTCTGAGCCTGTAGGAGATGATACCACATAGACCAGATGACATCACAGACCCAGCTAAAACTCAGAAGGGAGAGGCACAGAGAGGGCACCAGTGACGTGCAGGTGACCTCTGCAGATGTCCAGCGCATTGCTGAGCTCACTCATCCACCCCAAGACACACATCACCCAGGCTGGGGGAGGTACTGTCCATCCAGTCCAGCAATCCTCGGCCTTCACAGAAGGCCTACAATGACGCCCCTTGCCCACAGCTAAACTAGAAAACCTTATACTTCCCAGGGACCCAAGCAGAGTTCCAGAAGGGTCTTGCCTCAGCAATGCTGCAAAAAAACAGTTCTGGACTACGTGCTGCCTAATAGTGAGAGGTGAGGAAGGCTCAGCCTGGTCCAGATGACTGACGTAACTGCATTCTCACAGTTCACCAATACTTCTAGAATACAGGCATAGCCAACATTTCCCAAGGTGGAATTTAACATGACTGGCTCACAATAAGAAAAGATCAGGCGCCGGGCGGTGGTGGCGCACGCCTTTAATCCCAGCGCTCGGGAGGCAGAGCCAGGCGGATCTCTGTGAGTTCGAGGCCAGCCTGGGCTACAGAGTGAGTTCCAGGAAAGGCGCAAGGCTACACAGAGAGACCCTGTCTCAAAAAACCAAAAAACCAAAACAAAACAAAAAAGAAATGATCAGGCAGGAGATGAAACAGGGAGACTGAACAAACCGATCTTTGCGTGATTTCACAATACTTGGGACTGAGCAGGCGAGTTAGTCCCTGCCGCCTTCTTTCTTACCTAAACAAGTCTTCATGTCTTCAGACGCCATGAACCCATCATAGCACAGGCACCTGTACTCTCCAGGTATGTTTGTGCACTGGCCGCCATCACAGATGTTGGGGTTATCTTCACACTCATCAATGTCTGAAGAGAGGAAAATCAACAACATGTTGTAGACATTGATACTGGCTCCACTATCCAGTGAGGAAGCAGTAGCTACCCAACCTAAAGAAATTCAGTCTGCCTGAATAAAATGAACGCCTCCTTAGCTCTGTATAAAAGACCCCATCAGGTTATCCTGCAGACAGAGGAGGCAGGCAATCTCAAACTCTCAGTATCCGATCTGAGGACAGGACAGACCCCACACTGATCTGAAAGACCAGCAATAAGCATTTAAACAAATGAACTTGTAATTCAAAATGATTGTAAATTGTATTTTGTCACTGTCCAGTTACAAATAGTTACTTTCAACATTTACTTTGGAGAGTCAAAGTTACATAGAGGTGGGTTTGGGCGGGGACTTTTAAAGGTCAAATAAAATCATTGTGGTTCCTAAGTTCGATTCTGTCCTTAACCAGAGCCAGAATCAAAGGCTGAGTCACTCACTCTACTTTTTATCTCTCCTCGGCTGTCTGACTCCTCCAGCATAAGGTAGGAAGGTAGGAGTGTAAGTTAGGAGAGGGATTCACAAACTTCAGCATCTATCCAAACACACAGATCAGCAAGATGACCCAGTACTTTTCAGTTCAGTAGATGTGGAGGGAGCCTGAGGCTTTGTATGTTCACAAATCTTTGGGTAATGTGGCTACTGCAGAAAACACACCTAGAATTGCACCAGATTAGGTTCAAGATCCAACTCTCCAAGATTCTGTTTAATGACAAAAATGCTTTCTATTCCATTCATTCCAGTGCTGTACAAACTTTTCTTTTCTCTTTCATACAATCTCAACTACATTGTATGAATGATGATCTGGTGCCAAGTGTCTTGCTTAAGACACGCAGCTAAAATGTGCCACAGACAAGGGCTTGAACCCAAGGTTGTTAGATTCCAAAGCCCAGGCCCTGAGCAACTCCGCTGGGGGGAACTGTCACTGAAGGACATAAGCAGAGGGTAAAGGTGCTCACCTGTGCACGATCTCTGGTCTGGCATGAGGGCGAACCCTGGCTGACAGCTACACTCATAGCTGCCTTCAGAGTTTGTGCAGAAGGTCTCACAGCCACCGTTCATTATACTGCATTCGTCAATGTCTAAGAGAAGAGAGGGCAATGTTAGAATGCTTGTTCTCTCCCACACTCTTGTGGAATTTAATTACCGCCATAGAAGTATTAAGGGATGGGACTTTGCGGAGGTGATTAACTATGAGGACTCCATTCTCTGGGTGGCATCGGTGCCATTATAAATGGGTGAATTTGGACACTTTCGTTTTCTTTCTCTCTTGCCTTTCCTACATTTTGGTGCAGCAAAAAGGCCCATGCCCAATGCCAGCATTTTGCTGTTGCTTCCCAGCCTCCAGAGCTGCGGGGCAAAGAATTTCTATCATTATAAATTAGCCAGTCTCAGGTATTCCAGTACAGCACAGAAAACCCGGCTGAGACACCTTCTTTTGTGTTCACAGTTATGGCAATCGTCACGGTCATTGATTCAGTTATAAACTTGAATTATGGCTTGATGGGCTAAGGTTCTGATCCTCTGCAAGAACCCGAATTGAAGTTTTGAGTTGTCCTTGGCTAGATTTCAAAAGAATTTGTGCTGATTTATGGTTTTGGGTGGAAACCATCTAAGACTTGGCAGCGCCACAGGGTGTACATCCCAAGCCAGCCCTAAACTGGCAGCATTTATACAATTCCACTTCGACTTTGGGCATGATAAAGCCACAGGGTCTCCTCTGTCACTCTTCACAGCAGGACTAAACCTACAGAGGACCAACCACAAAGCAAAATTCTTGTCCCACAAAAACCCACACTTCGGGAGTGCCAGACATGGCCTCTGTTTCGGGGAGAGATATGAACATTCCGTGGCCTTCTTGCCAATGGTCACTATTTGAAAACTTGAGATGACCTCCACCACGTGGGGCAGAGACCTCACCTCATGCCTTCCTGTGTTTTCCCTGGCACTTGCCACGCTTAGCTCATCTCAGGGTTAATTGCTTTGACATGCATATGCTATGTTCATTATTCAAAAAGCATACATCAGATGACATATCTTTCCTTCATCTGCTTCTTTGAAAAGTGAGGTGTAAATATTGTGAGCTGCTATGAGATTTTACTTCCAGTGAAACAAGAAAGATGAAGGAAAAGCTTCTAGCTGACAACGGAACTGGGGTGTTCTACAAAGGGAGGAAATACAATGCACCATGAAATAAAAAGGAGGCTAGAACTTACCAACACAGAAGAGCCTATCAGGAGTAGAGTGGTAACCCGGGTTACAGGCACACTGATACTTCCCTATGAGGTTCACACAACGACCATTGGGACAGAGGTGTGCACTCAGTTCACACTCATTGATGTCTGTGTGGAAACAAAGAACAGCATAGAAACGTAAACGTCCGAATCCGGCAGAGGTACAGGCCAAACAACTGACCTCGCACAAGTGGTCTGAAAGAGTTCCTCCTTACCGATGCACGCGGAGATGTTTGGGGACAGTTGGTGACCAGGAGGGCATTCACAGCGATAACTTCCTTCTGTGTTGTGGCAAATGCCTCCTCGGCATAGGAGAGGATCTCTCTGACATTCATCAATATCTGTAAAACGGAAATGCTCCACAGTGAAGATGTTGGTGCCCTGTTCTCCTCTGCTGGTCCCCTGTTCTCCTTCACTGGTGCCCTGCTCTCCTTTGCTGGGCCATGCCCCTTTCCAACCCTCAGCTGCTGGGACTTATGAGTTCCCTTCTGGGAGAACTGCTGTCCACTTCACTCAGAAATGCCTGTGAAGTGAGAGGTCACAACACTTTCCCTCATTAGAAGCAATCCACAGCCAGTCATTGATTAACTGGATTGGAAATAAAAATCCTTGACCTTGTCTCAATCCTGGTGCCATTCATACCTCCAGAGTGCCCTGTAAGGATCTGAGTGTGCCACAGTGCAGCCAGACTCTGTACTGTTCTGCTTCTCTGCCATTCTGAGAGGTTCCTCACTCAAAACAGACCTTCAAAACCCATAACAAACCAAAACACAAACAAACCAAAATCCAAACCAATATCCAGGTCCACCACACTCGTGTGCAGGAATCTCATCTCTGATTCTGCTCACTGGGGACCTGACCTAAGGCAGCTTAGTTAACAGTGTCTTCTAGAACTGTCGGACAGACACCCCTGAGATGGGAGTCCTACTACAGCTTATGTCTGAATTGTTCTCAGTTCATTCCGTCAGGTGTTGAAGTCGCTCAAGGTCTCACAGCTTGCCATTGGAGTCATCCACGATTCTTCAGCCCCCTGGTGTCTTCCTATGAGTCTCCCTCTGCCACAGACTGCCCTTCCTGGTCAGAAGGTTGAGTAGCAAGGACTGCCTGGGACACTACAATCCCTATGAGGAATCCAGGCTTCCCGAAGTCCTTCGCGTCCTGTGCTGGTTGAAGCAGCACACACTTACCCATGCAGTTCTTCATCATCATGAACCCACTTTCATAGCCTTCGTCACACTTGCATTCAAAGTCCCCTGGGGTGTTCACACACTGGCCTCGGCCACAGAGGTCAGGAGAGATGCGGCACTCATCGATGTCTGCATGAAGAACAGCAGGCGGTGATAATGAGGGTGGGTGGGGACAGCCTGACAATGTGAAGCAACACGGGAAAGAGGGAGCGTCTGGAGAGACGCCCCGCATGCCACCGCGGTCGGGAGAGCCTCACACTGACCTGTGCAGTTCCTCTCCTCAGAATCCAGAGCGAAGCCGCTGTCGCACCTGCACTTGAAGCTGCCGATGGTGTTTCTGCACTTGCCGTGCGTGCACAGGCTGGGTATCATCTTGCACTCATTGATATCTTCAGGAAAAGGAAAGACGCAAGGAAGAACAGCTTATGAGCAACCAGTCAGGGCATCTCAGGGTCCACACTTTAAACCCAGAATGCTGGAGGGCCTTGATTTAATATTCAACTTTAAAAATGTGTGATAATCCAGGGTCTAGGAAGGACTCCATAAACATCCCTAGCCATCCTGACTTCCACATTTCAAGAGAGCACTGTTAGGAAAGCTAGGTGTGCTGATTTGGACTTCTAGCACCTTGGTCACTTCCTGGGACACAGCAAGTGCTTCATAATCACTGGCCAATGAATGTCTGACTGGTAAATGCTGCTTAGAGCACACGGACAATGACAAATACAGCATCCACCACAGCCACCACCACAGCCACCACAGCCACCACCACAGCCACCACAGCCACCACCACAGCCACCACAGCCACCACCACAACCACCACAGCCACCACCACAGCCACCCACCACAGCCACCACCACAGCCACCCACCACAGCCACCACAGCCACCACCACAACCACCACAGCCACCACCACAGCCACCACAGCCACCACCACAGCCACCACAGCCACCACCACAGCCACCACCACAGCCACCCACCACAGCCACCACAGCCACCACCACAGCCACCACCACAGCCACCACCACAGCCACCACCACAGCCACCACAGCCACCACCACAGCCACCACCACAGCCACCCACCTACCCAGCCACCACCACAGCCACCACCACAGCCACCCACCTACCCAGCCACCTATCTACCACCACAACTCACCCACCACTGCCACCACAACTCACCCACCACAGCCACCACAACTCACCCACCACACCCACCACAACTCACCCACCACACCCACCACAGCCACCACAGCCACCACCACAGGCACCACAGCCACCCAGCCACCTACCCACCACAGCCACCCTGTCCCCACCACAGCCACCCAGCGACCCATCCCCTACAGCCATCACGGCAGCAGGATGAGGCCCTTATTTGGCTCTCTGATGCTGTCCTGCACACAACTTAGCATGACCTGGAGAACTTAAAGATGCTGTTTACAGTTTAAATTGTTCACAAATAATCCATACTAATTTTCTCAGCATCACACATCATTACCACCATTTAAAGAGCTTCTTGTATATAAGAAGGCCATATGTCTGTAGCATGTGACCAGGTTTTTCCCTACTGGAGCCTTCCCAAAAGCAAGAAACAGAAGTTCATTTCTGCACAACGTCATGACAGCGAGAACTGGTGGGCTAGATCGAGACCCTCGAGGACCTCGCAGTGGAGACTGCCACAGCCGTGGGCCACACTCTTTTGAATTGATTTAAGAGAAGTTTAAGGTAGTCATCTAGAAACTGCCTCTCTGGACAGGACAGTTTTAGGGATCACAGTCTCATAGAGTAACAGTTGAAAAAAAGAAGAGGAGGAGGAAGAGAAGAAAGGGATGGAGATAAGAAAAAGAAAAAAACAACCCTCGTTTTTCACAAAGACAATTTTCAATGTGTATGTACTTAGCTCCCCCTTTCCTGACTTGACTGGGTCATGGAGACCATGATAAGGAGGTCTCCGACTTCCAAAGCCCAACACGAGAGACAGCGGGCAACACCGACCCAACTCTCCACTAACAGCAAACACTGGGGCCTCTGCTTAACAGAATCCTTGGCAAACTGGGGCGGGGGAAACAGCTTACTGGGGAAAGAACTTGCTCTTTGAATCCCAAGCATCCACATAAAAAAGCCAGGGATGTCCACATGGATCTGTCACCCCTGTGCTGGGGACAGAGGGTGGAGATGGGCAGACCCTGGGGCTTGCTGGCTAGCTAGCCAAAGATGGTGAGTGAGCCTTAGGCTCAGGAAGAGACACTGTCTCAAGAAATAAGGTGAAGGAAGACACCATTTTAGCCTCTGGCCTTCATTTGCACACACACGAGTAAGCATGCCCTATGACACACACACACACACAGACACACACACACACACAGACACACACACAAGTAAGCACATCCTACACCACACACACACACACACACAGACATACAGACACACACACACACACACACACACACACACACACACACACACACCACCCCCTGGATAAACAGAATTCTTGGTAACAACATTTTTTTTCATATACTAAAGTAAACAATCACTACGCCATTGTCCATAGAAGTTAACCTAGTCTTAGAATTAGATTAAAGTTATAACTTCTTATTTTGACATGGACTTCAGATTATGGCATGACAAAAAATAATAACATTTGAAACACAGTGAGCTACAGAAATGAGACTCACTGCATTTGGACAAAGAGTACCTCTTAGTGCATTCTCACACCACTCACTAGCAACAGGAATGCTTTAACTAGGGACAAAAGGTCAAATCACAGCATTTCAGCAGGTGGCCTTTGACTTCCCTTCAGTTCTCAACTAGGATAGTATTACAGATTTATTTTACTAGTTAATGGATAGAAGAGGTAGGAGACCTCAAGAAGTTCTGAGAAGTGGGCACTGGAGGGAGCTTACCATTGACAAAGGCGGGGGGGGGGGGGGGGGGGCGCGGGGGCGGGGATAGGGAAGGAGAGCAGGAAGCAGGGATGGGAGAGGGGCAGGAGGAAACTGAAGGAACAGCCACACTGGGCTACACATGTTACATCTCCTGGTCTACAGGGAAAACTGGTCAGCCACATAAGCAACGCACCTTTGAAGAACGGTTTCCCATTTGTAATCTCTTTTGTCGCAAACCCGGGTCCTCGGGGACAGAGCTCCTCATACTCTGGGGTGTTTCTCACTGGACACTCCTCACACTCTTCGGTTCCCCAGGCTGCCCCAACTGAACAGCAGCAGGCATCCATACGGTGACGGCCAGCGATGGGCAGGGTGCACTCCTCATCATCATACCTCAGGTAGCAGGTCTCCAGGCGGATGTCTGTCAGAGGGGGCGGGAGACTGAGGACAGCTGTCCTTCACAGTCCAAAACTACCAACTTTTGTTAGGGAAAATACAACACATGCTCATTTTCTATATCCGTGACTACACTTTTTTGTTTCCCAGATGACAAACAGGGTTATGTAGTAGGTATTCTTGCTAATGAAGACTTTCTTCCTTTCCTCAGGCATGTTCATATCTCCTATTTGTGAAAAGCTCTCTTCTGACTTTGGGTGTTTTTTTGATAATTCTACACAGGCAGCCAATAATGACTGAGCAGTGTCACTTGGCTATTTGTGGACATCTTCTTGTAAAGTCAAGTTCATCACCAATGTATGCATTCCACGATATCTTGGCATCTCCTCTCTACCCAAGAGCAAACTCACTCTGTTGTTGGAATGCATCATAGCATTCGAACACTGTGGCCTCAGACTGACTTCATTTCTGGAGAGGTGGAATACTGGTCTGGAATGAGGGCTTTCCTACTTAAGATTCAAGAGAAAATGGCAAACAAAAGCTATCCATTCTTCTAAGGCGTTTTCACTTCAATATGTGTGTATGTGTACACTCTCCGAGGGTACTCCTATTCCTAGCCCCAAACTTAAGGGACTGTGAAGAAGACTGACAGACCGGGGTCCTGAAGACCTGCATTCTGGGACTGTTCTGCAATAAACTGTTTCATAACGAAATCAGTCTGCCTGAACCCAAATCCCCATGCTGCCTGAAGGATGTTGCAGCCATCTCACAGGAAGTGTCGTGATGCTCCGATGAGATTATGTACCCAAGAACCTCGAAATATTATCCAAGTGCACCTTTCTTCTCATTTGCCTTCACAATGTGGTCCTAACTATTTTTCTTAGTGTTCAGTTTACCCAGTGGTTAAAAAAAAGTCTTCTGAAGCATCTAAGCATCCCTATGTCCAAGTTTCCCAGACTAAGACAGGTAATTTAAAGTAAACTCCACATTAAAGACTGGGGCATCTTTCAATTGAGAATCTAGAAGAATGTTTTCATTAAATAAAAATTCCTCCTAAATAAGGAAAGATTTGGAGTTTGGTTTGCTGATATCCTTAGTTTCAAAAAGACTCTAGTCTCTGAACTCCCTTTCTGTTCCATATTGTTGACACTTTAAAATTCTGTCTCTACAGGTTGCTCTCATTTGTAACTGGCCAAAATTCCTCAACTGTACAGCATGTCTTTTATGCACTAAAGTGGTCTTCACTGGGGATATTCTTCCGAGTGATACAGCGTCGGGTATGTACTACAAGTGATGTCATCTCCAAGGTCAAAGGTAAGAAACCAGAGATCTTCTGGACATCGTCCTGGCAGTGAGACGCCATGGTAGTGACACTAGGAGCCAGGCAGATACCACAGCTAAGAGCCATGGGGCAGCCTTCGGAAGACTCCAAGTCTAGATTCTATGTCTAGTCTCTTCCATGTCACTGGGATGGGATGACTGGATGTGAAGTACCCCCTGGACTCTAGCAGTTGGCATGGAGATTCCCAGACAACCAGTAGAGATAGTGCTGTGCCCTACCTTCCTCCCTCCCCCCTACTCCCCTCCCTCCCTCCCTTCCACCCTCCCTCTCATAGGAGGATTTCTGCTCCTGACATCAACAGGGATTTCCTATAAGGACCTATCTGATCAGTTATAGCACAGGCCTAGAGGAAATGGGGTGCAGCTCCCCATTAAATGCAAATGTTCTTCTCTGTACCACTCAGCATGCATGCATTCTGCAGCTCATGGCATATGGGCAGTGCTGCCATAGCAACTGTGATGGCAGTGATTCGAAGAATGGAGAGAACAACAAGGAAAGACTAAAGCCTTTCCTCCGTGCTTCCTAACTCCAAAGAGTCGGGAAGTCCGTTTGTCAAGAAAGCCATCATAGAGCTTAACAGAGGAGCTAGACACCCCCCCCCCTCTCTCTCTCTGTGTGTGTGTGTGTGTGTGTGTGTGTGTGTGTGTCTGTGTGTGCTGCATCTTATTCATCCTCACCAAGGCAGATTCTTCCTGTGGCATCCAAAGTCATTCCATTGGGACACTCGCACTTGAATGAACCCCTGGAGTTGACACACAGGCCATTTTTGCATACTCCTGGGAACACTTCACATTCATTGATATCTAAAGAAGAATAAAAAAAGAGCATTAAGTCAATATATCAGTGTAGTTAATCCTGGCTTACCCCACTCATAGAGTCACAATGATTATCACCAAAGAAAGGGCCTTTTGGCCGGGCGGTGGTGCCGCACGCCTTTAATCCCAGCACTCAGGAGGCAGAGGCAGGCGGATCTCTGTGAGTTCGAGGCCAGCCTGGGCTACAGAGTGAGTCCCAGGAAAGGCGCAAAGCTACACAGAGAAACCCTGTCTCGAAAAAACAAAAAACAAACAAACAAAAAAAAAACAAAAAAAAAGAAAGGGCCTTTTGAACCTGAAAAGTTCAGAACACTAGCTTGCCTCCCAACAGTCTATACAAACTTCTGATATGTCCGAGTCTGTTCACTAAAGCTAGGAGTCTCTCCACTGGCCTTTGGGGATAGTGTTTGAGTTGTAGAGATGGGGCTCATGGGTTTAGGGGGACAGCTCTGGTAAATAAGGTTCTGAGAGTTATAATTAGCTTTAGGAGACAAGATGACTGGAAACAGACAAATAAGTGTGGCCTTCCAAATTATCAAAGAAGAAAAGGCTTGAGTTTGAGTGTATAAAAATGAAATCCTGCTGGGCGGTGGTGGCGCACGCCTTTAATCCCAGCACTCGGGAGGCAGAGCCAGGCGGATCTCTGTGAGTTCGAGGCCAGCCTGGGCTACCAAGTGAGTCCCAGGAAAGGCACAAAGCTACACAGAGAAACCCTGTCTTGAAAAACCAAAAAAAAAAAAAAAAAAAATCAAATCCTGCTGTGGGATATGTGGGCCGGTCCAGGAGTATTGAGCCCAGGTGGTTGGTTGGTTGAGGGAGAGTCAACACACATGAACACCCATTCATCATCCAACAGTGCTGCCCAGACCTACCAATCCCTCATGGAGCAGTGTGTTCTCTGCACTTAATTTGGAAAAACAGACATCATCGAATTAATCCAAAGAAAGGCAATCCAAATGCCAAAAAGAGGGAGCCTTAGTTAAGAAACACACACATACACACACACACACACACACACACACACACACACACACACACACACACAGTGTTTATTTTAAAGAGGTCACTCTCCAAGCCAAGAGCCTTGAGGAAAAGTCTCACTGCTTTCTTGAAGGAAAACTAAATGGAAATGAAGTTGAATCTACTTTTGGGGGTTGTTCCTGGGGCCTTTCCTCTGCCATTTGTATACAAAACGTGCTGTTAAAGCTCAGATAAGTTATGAACCAGAAAAACGCCAAAGGATTCAGTCATCATTTGGAAAGCAAGCCCTTGGGTGGGGGTTGCAGTAGTCCTCTTTGTTTTACCAGGAAAAAAATTCATTTTGTCCCACATACGGGACTAGCTGTTGTTTTTTTAAATATTTCAGCTGCTGTGTCATTGTCAGGCACTGTGTTAGTCACCGTGACCTATATCTACTCAGGCCTCCTCCGTGAGAAAGAAGCACAGCACACTGGAGAGGGTGCACATAGACCCTGAAAACAGGCAACTGAGCTCAGCCCTCCAAGTCACCCATGAATGTGACACACATAAACAAGCAACGGCAATAAAAAACAGGGCTAACCAAGAACGCAAACTCAACAGTCTGTGAAAAAAGGAAAATCTTGCTTTCTTGCTCCTGATCTGCAGATAGGATTTTGAAAATGCAGCCGCTCCAAACAATGTATGGTCATTCTAAAGCATTTCCAGCCACGCTGTCCTTTGGCTGTAGTGATCTGACTCTGGCAACAGCTTGTGCATTTAACATCTGTTCTGTTCTCTGATTCTCAGTCATTTTTTTTTTTTCTCTGCAGTGCATTTCTCACTGTGAAGTTCCTTTACTCCTTTATCCAGGCTAAGTTAACACAAGCATTCTTCATACACACAAAAATGTATGATTTACAAATACTAAGAAGTACCTTCACACTGTGTGCCTTTGATTCTTGAGTAGCCTTTACCACATATGGGATCTGTGGGGGAAACAGAACAAGATTAACATCTACCTATACTTCCCAGGGGGTGCCTGGGACAGGAGCTGGATTTTGCTGCTATGAATGAGCATGGGATTGCATAGATAAGGAAGAGCAGTAATGGAATAACTCCACTAGCAAAGCCCAGCTTGCGGGAATTGGTGCTTCAGGAAAACACTGCAAGCTAACCACGTGACCACATGGAGCCAGAAAACAGCAAACTGACCAGAATCACATCAAATTGATATCCTTGACACTTCTCTGGTTTCCTTCAGGAATATGTTTTATCAAGGTCATCTTTAAATATCTCATGTGGACCTAAACAAGTGAAGTAACCAACGAGGTGGTGGCTTCTCTTACCAACTTGACATATGGTACACGGGCTCCCCCAGGCAGCACCAAGGGAAGAACAGCATTCGGACTTCAAGGTGGCTCCATTGATATTGATCTCACACCGCCCATCAATGACAGTCTGCCAGCAAGTGCCCTTGATGGTTTCTGCAGAAAGAGGGCGGTGATGGACGGTGAAGAGAAGCTTATCAAAAATTCAGGTATACACTGGAATTAAGCTTGAATAGCATTATAAAACAAGGAACAATGGTCATTTTTAATGTCTCTCCTCTAAACCTCTGTTGCAGTCAAAGCAGCCATTAAGCATAGTAGCACTGAATTAATTATTGATAAACACTGAACGATCATCCTCAACAGGATAAATACCTATGCAGATGGTTTTGGTTGGATCCAAAGTACTTTCAGGAGAACATTCACAAATAAAAGAGCCAGGGCTGTTCTTGCAGACTCCATTAATGCAAGGGCTTGATTCACATTCATCAATGTCTGAAACGAAAGTCTCCATTACTACTGAAAGCTCCTCTTAGGCATAAAATGCATACCCCGATTTCGGCCTTAATTGTTACCACGTATTCTGCATTAGATAGTAAAGCTGGCCTAGACAGGTTTTTCCAAACTAGAAGGAATGTCAAAATACTAATTGAGCATATTTCTTTAGTATAGAAACTGGCATATGGTTAAGTCTTCGTATTCAGAAAAATCTGGAGAAAATTATGGATTCAAATTATACATGCACAACATTTTCTTCATCTATTGAGTGATGGCAAATAAAATGCCAGCTAGAGGCAAATGAAAATGAACGCCCTAAAACCACCATGAAAGGGTGAACAAGATGCCAAATGCAAGTAAATACCATCTGTGGCTAGAGTTTGCACAGAAAGTCCCAACACAATTGGTCTGATTCGCTGAAACAGAAGAGACTCCTACTCCTCAGATTGTCTAAGAGCTTTCCCTGACAGAGTAAAGCACACAGAGCGGACACAAAGGCCCGGTTACCTTCACAGGTCTTTAGGTCCGGTTTGTATACAAATCCCTTGGGGCAGGTACAGACGAAGCTCCCAGGGGTGTTTCTACATTGTCCATTGTCACAGAGTAGACTGTTCAGCACACATTCATTAATATCTGGAAAGACAGCAAATGGGAACATTTGCAAGAGGCTGTCCCTCCCAGGCAGCCCCCTTCTCTTTTGGGTTAGGCCTTCAAGTTCCTAATGGTAAATCAAGTCCACCAAAGAGGCAAGACTCTTGTTCCACTGGTTTTCTCCAAATAGGAGCTTCTTCTACTTGTCCAAACTAGGTATCTACAAAGCCTCAAGCTGCTGGGTGCTATTTAATTCAATTCTTGGATTCTCTGAAAATTAGTAACCTTTACTTTTGTAGTTGTTTTTATAGCATTAGAATTAAAAGGACTAATCTTGCTGGCTCAAGGAACTAAATAAATAGAAAGAAGCCTCAATATGATGGTGCATGTGTGTGTGTGTGTGTGTGTGTGTGTGTGTGTGTGTGTGTGCATATTGTCTATTTAAGTACATTCACTGCTGTGGCTGGAGTAATTCCACATGGCCTTCACATAGCCTCCCAAAGCTGGGGCTACAGGTGTGCATTCCACACAGAAGAGGTTTACAGAAAATAGTCCTAGCAACTAAAGAATGCTGAAGAAAAATACAATGCCCTAGGTTGACGGTTTTCCTCCCAACTAAATGATTTACTTAGTTTCTGGATTCTTCCTTCATTAAAGGCTGTTATCACATGGAAAAGGTGCTTGCTAAAGTTAGTATACAATCATTATGACTGAAAACAAGCCGGGCTTTCTCTGCTTAAATTTAAGGAGTGGCTGGAGAACTGTTTAGGAGTACTAGGAATGGATCTGGAGCCATGTGAGAAAGGCTCCTGACACTCCGTGCTTCCTACACCTAACAGATTCCTCTTTTACCAAGTGAATCTGGCATACGATTCTTCACAAGCTGTCAAGAAATGTCACAGAAAGCAAGCTCAACTTACCGACACAGTTTTTCCCAGTTATGTCTACTTCATATCCCGAATCGCATACACATTTGTAGGTCCCACGGAGATTTTCACAAATTCCATTTGGGCAAATATCAGGATCTAATGCACATTCATTTATATCTACAGCACCAAAAATATTCAAAGTCAATCACATTCTAAAACAATCATTAAATGAAAACAAAACAGTACAGTATGTGCAACGACCTTAGGATTTCTCACTGGGGTTTGAGTTCACTTGGAAGAGAATATTTCTTTCTTTCTTTTTTTTTTTTTTTTGTTCACTGTAAGATAGTATGAATCAAATATTCCCCCATCCCAGACCCTGGAGGGAAGCTGGCATCTGAGCTGTGACTATATGATCACCCATCATCCTTGAATTAAACTGAAGAAGATGCCCTGGATGGTCTGAGCACCAGGATGGAAAGTGGATGATACACAGAGCCCAAGTCCCTGACACTACGTCTTCCCCATCTCTCTGCCTCCCATACTGCCAACAAGGTGATTGCATCATGGCCTTGCTTCAGATTTTTATTAAGTTCAACAGCATTTTCAAACTGAAGCATGAATAGTGTGCTTATTGGCTCTAAATTAGGTGTTCATGCAAGGCCCCCACACTACTATGTGGGGAATTCCTTCAGCAGGTCCCTTTACAGACTGAAAGCAAGCTTGGAGTCTCTGCTTCGGCCCTGAGGAGGCCAGGCATTGCCTCTTCTGTGCTCTCCCATATGGAGCAGACCTCTCCAGTGGTAGAGAGGGAGGAAGAATGACAATACGTGGATGGATGGTCCCTGTAAGTCAGGGTGGTCATTTGCTGCATCTCCACGTCCTTATCAGAGCTTATTTGATTCCCACTGACTCCTTCATTGCCAGCTTCCCTACTTCCTCCTCTCCCTTAATATTCTCTCCTCATCTTTATCCACTCATGTCATGGCTAAGTGAGTTAGCCAGTCTCGTTCCCCCCAGAGCTCCCTAGTCCAATTGCTTAGTTTCATGAGTGAGGAAGTCCTTTCTCCTTCTCACCGTCTTTACACCCATCTCAGTAGTCTCTCGGTTCTAGTCTTTTTGATGACACTCAACATTTCTCCAATTCCTAAACAAATAGTTCATTTTCTTTTAACTTAGCTAGTTGCTGTTACTTCTTGCTACAAAATTTAAGTGGCATCTTACGACTGAACCGTTGAGAATTGGGAAATCTTTCAGATTGTGAATGGGTTAACTGCTTGTCCAACCCCACACCCTCAGCTTTGATTTGATATTGGAAATCCATGAAAGGCTCAGACTGCCACTTCTCTAGAATGAGCAATGCCAGCCATTGTATCTCACCTACAGCTCCCCATCGACTGCCCCAGGAAAGGCCAGTGAGAAAGCTCCCCACCCACAGTCATGGGTGTGCCACAGCAGCTCTGCCATGGGGGCTTCTAGACATCCCATGTACATCACCCTGTGATGACGTAAGGTGTCAGGCCAGACTGTCACAGAGTAACTAGATACCCACAGGAGACTCAGTACTGCCTCTGCACATGCTTAAGTCAGTAAATTTCAAAATGACGCCTTACCAGTGCCTGCTGAGGTCATGCCCGGCCCACTGCTACAGAGTGCCTGGTATTCCGCTGCAATAAATTACCAGACAGTAAATGAGTCCTTGTTTGCAGAACAGGTCAATTCTGCCATTGGCTCACACACATCATTTCCTCCAAAGTAAGGAGAACCGAGCTAGAGTGGTAACAGAAGGCGGAGGAGTCCCCTGGGGGAGTCACCTTTATACGGGGCTTTCATTTGAAGGGTTCCACAGCACCGTTGCCGAGGAAATTGACTTTGAAGGATACAGGGAAGTCATATAGCACTTTCTTGGGCAAAGCACTTTTGGAAAAGGTGTTTTTTCCTACAACTCAATTTGTTCACCAGGGAACACTTTACACATACAGTGAAACGTGCCTGTTAAAATGTGGTTTCTTAGCTGTTAATAAAACTTTTCCCCACCATCCTGGGAATAGTTCTGTTTCTCAGTTCTAGCTGTTTTTCCAGGACAATCAAGTTCTCACATTTCCTCAGTTCTCTGCAGATGCTCTGGGCTCTCCTCACAAGGACACAACAAAGCATCTAATGTCATGTGCAAGTGTATTTTTGGAATCATTGGGATACCATGTTCATTTTCCAAGGTGATTCCACAGGAAAACTTCTGATAAAATGCTAAAATCATGCAGTCTTTCATAGTACACTGACCTGTGCAGAATCACTCCCCAAACTTGTGATAGAATCAGCTTTATAATGCTTGTAATTATATAAAGTTTTATATACCACTCTAACAACATTCAGAGGAGTGAAATGTTGAATGATGAGAAATGCAATCTGGAATCACACTTTATACAAGGAGGAGGCTGAGCTAGACCTTTGCCTGCCCATGGATTTTGGCAGCCAGAATCTGGGTCACAGATGTTTGTGTTCAGGAGACCTGCACAGGGGGAATGGGACTTTAGCAGAGAGAGCAAACACTTGCTGTACTTCTGATAGTGCTAGATATAAATGTGTTTTGAGAACATAAAATTAAAAATTAATCTTTTAGTCAGGCATGGTGGCTCACACCTTTAATCCCAACACTTGAGAAGCAGAGGCAGGAGTATTTCTGTAAGTTAGAGGCCAGCCTCATCTACATAGTGAGTTCCCAGACAGCCAGGGCTACATAGTGAGACCCTGCCTCAAAAATAAAAATAGCACGCGCGCGCACACACACACACACACAGACAACCAACCAATCAATCAAACAAAAACAAAAAAACAGCATTAAAAATGAATCCTCCAAAGTGTGTGTATTGTAACAAATGGTAATTTGAGAAAAGCAGTCAATGTTTTTATTTTTTTAAAAAGCATTTAAAAGGATGCCAAAAGAGAACAAGGAGGACTGCTGTGGGATGTTCGGTATTCAGTGAATGTGTTGCTCTGACTGGTTGATAAATAAAATGCTGATTGGCCAGTAGCCATGCAGGAAGTATAGGCGGGATAAGCAGAGAGGAGAATTTTGGAAAGAGGAAGGCTGAGTCAGGAGACACCAGCCTGCCGTCCAGAAAGCAGCATATAATGGCACAAGGTAAAGTCACGGAACACGTGGCGACATATAAATTAATAGAAATGGGCTGAATTTAAATGTAAGAGCTAGTCAGTGGTAGGCCTGAGCTAATGGCCAAGCAGTTTTAATTAATATAAGCTTCTGAGTGATTATTTTATAAGCAGCTGTGGGGTCCGTGGGGCTGGGCAGGACCGGAGAATACTTTAGCTACAGAGGACCATGTCAACTACTGTATATTTAAAAGCCAGACATTGAAAGACAACATCAAGAACAGAACAAAGCAATATCATAAATAAAGCATAAATATAAGCCAGAAGTTAGTGGCCGTGGCCTTCCAGATCAGCTTCCGCTAAGCCTTACTGCTTCAAGAAACTGGGTTTCTTTAGTGACCTCCTAAACCCAGGTTTTTTCTCTGAGTACAAGCATTCTTTGGACATGCTCATGGTCCAGAGGGGAAAAAGTTAAAGAACGGTATCTGTTGCTTCCACTCCCGGGCATAAGCACAGTCACCTCCCAGCTCTGCTGACACACACCTGTCTCATACATACACAGTCTGTGAGAAACGTTCTTGAAAACTTAGTGCAACCAACGACAGAACACACAGCTAACTATGATTTTGTGCCATCATTCTGTTTGAATAATTTTTATATATGATTGAAGTGTATTAAATGTGTATTTAACTAATTTTTGATGACATACAAATAATCCTTCTTTCTTTTAGGTGGAGTTCCTCATTTTTTTGAAGTCCTCCTTTTATCTAGCTTCTTATGATATTTAATTTTGAACATTGTAATTTCAAAAATTATTTTTATGTATGAATCCTTTGAGATCGTACTTAGGTTAATTTTTAATGAATTTTACTTAGGAAGGAGATGAAATAACTGAATTTTACATGTAAACTCACCAACTGTGGTATTTTTTAAATTTAGTCCAAGCTTTATTTTAGGACAATAAAAGTCAGTTGCTGGGCTACTTTGAGGTCATATTCAAACAGTAAAAACCCACCATCTTCACCTCAGTAAGCTTCTCTTTCTTCCTAAATGCATGTCAGCCTTACTCCCCCAGCATCCTTCCCTCTCTCTCTCCAGTCCTCTTCTTTCTCCCAAAGTCCTTGTTACTGCTTTCAGGTCATATATTCCAGTACTCTCTCTCTCCTCCCATCTCACTGCCCCTTTCTGCTATCCTCTCTCTCTCTCTCTCTCTCTCTCTCTCTCTCTCTCTCTCTCTCTCTCTCTCTCTCTCACACACACACACACACACACACACACACACACACACACAAAATTTGCATATGGGAGACATCACAAGATATTTCAATAAACTATTTTTTTCTTTATAAACATAAATAATTACATCTGCATAAGGCTGTCTAGTTACATCTAATGAAAATTTATTTTATGGGTGAGAACATTGAGAATTCCTTGTCCATATAATTCCATTTCATAATTATCTTTATTAATGAAAGTCTTCTCAAATATTTAAATGAGCAAAAATGCACATGAATAGCGAACCCCTCAAATCCCTCTGCCTGAGATTTGGGGAGCAGAATTTTCACTCACTGCCTGGCTGTCTTTCCACTACGTGTGCCACTCCCTAAAGTTGAATAAAGCCATTTAAGAAAAGTACACCAAAATCAACATGTGGGATGTGAACAAAATTCACAAATGGCCTTCTGGGAAGCTGTTGGAAATATTCAGGTCATCTGAAAGTTATTTACTTTTGCACTGTGTAAAATCCTGCTTTTATAATAGCTCCTGCTTAAAAAGCAAGCATTCTGAAGCTGCATGTGTTCCAGGGAGTGTGACCAGGATTGAGGTGGGTTGGTTCCTACAGAGGCGCATGCGCTGCCTATGGCCAAGGACTGTGAGGACAGGGAGAGTAACGTGTGTCTAAACACTGGCTAGCCACTGCAAAGACCCCCGGAGTGTAAACAAGACACCCCTGGAAGCATAAAACAGCCTTCCCAGTGACTTCTATGAAAGCAAAGATCATGGATGGTGGCAGAAAGTGGCAGTATGAGGGTACCCCCATATCACTCACCTGAATTCTGTGCGGGACATGGCTGGCAGGGTTCCCCAAATGCGTACTCGGTGTTGGCACAGCAGCACTCGGATTTGGTGACAGCGCCGAACAAGGGCTTCACACACTGGCCTCTCCTGTAGCCCCCATAGCATGTGCTCCGCATGTGTGTGTCTAGACAGGAGGAAGTACTTGCCATCATACCGCCATTTTAGACAGATAAGAAGCCCCACATCAGAGCCAAAGCTGCCTTTATTTCTCCATGGTCCCTGTTCTAACTCACAGAGAATGCCTGTGTTCTCAGAACTCAACAACGAGAAAACAAAAATAAAACAAAACTCTAAAAACACATTAGCTTCCGAGCAGCGGGAACCAATGGCCAGAGTCAACCAGTTTCCTCCGGCTATCATAGTTGAGCAAATTGTGAGGCCCTTAAGTGCTGGGATTATTTTTCATTCATTTTTGTCTTCCCAGGCATGCTCAGAGCAGAAACTTTATAAACACTGCATGAAGGTTGGGTCTCACACCATGATAAATAAGACCTTTATTAGAAATGTGGCTTACTTGAAAATAAACATGCAGTTATTGAATGACTAAATTGGGTTTGCTTTCCAAAAAGGAGAAAGTTTAATCTGTAAAAGGGTCATTATATAAACCTGCAGATGTTGGTCAACTAAGCTGTGTTATCTTTATCTCTAAAGAAGGAATTTCCCGCTTTGCCCAATCCTTTCCTAATTCAAAGGGCTTATTGAGTGTCTTTTAAAAGTAATTTGGATAAAAGTCTTGTTATTAAACAAATCTCAAAGCCACATAAAATTATCATTGCATGTTTCTGAATTATCCATGTTTCCATGGCATGGCAACATGCACTTTCCTTGGACATTTAGTTCTAAATTAAAATGTATACCATGAAATGTTGTACCTATACGAACCAACTCAAAAGATCATTATCCACCAAGGAAGGTGGGAGAAAATTGAAGACAGGTATATAGTCAGGGCAGAAAAAGAGGAAGAAAAGGCAAAGATTCCCTGGCCTTTCCTTTATTTAACCTTATCTTTCTAGTCTTAACATTAGTATCCAATTTATCCAAGAAGAGAACTGAATTGGTTAGATTATTGTTCTGCAAAAATCAGTGTATCTTATCTGCTTGGGTAGGACGCATTAGTTATTGACATGCATTGCTGATTACTGGAGTATTTATCATAAATTGGGCTGTGGCCTTTTCTTACCAACGCACACACGTCCATCGAGACCCACAGCCAGTCCGGGAAAGCATTCGCATCTGTAGGAGCCATCAGTGTTCACACAGCGCCCGTTCATGCAGATCCCAGGGGTTTCACATTCATTGATATCTGTAGAGGGAAGAGGCATTTCTTTAACACCACTGAACAAGTTCACTATGACAATACCGGAACACAGGTGCTGTGGAAAATGACTCCCAATGGCCATAGCAGCATGGTAGTGGGATGCTGCTCAGTGTTCTTCTAGAGATGGGAAATGCAGAAATCAAATGAGCTTGCTGCTTTTCCATTAAAAGCCATCTTGATAGAATCCTCCAAAGATGCTTCATATCAAAATAAAAACACAAAAGCCAGACAGGACTGGTGGAGGAAGGAGAATGACCAGTAGAAGACAAAGGACTCTGTAACGCATCCCACTGTAGCCATGCTAGGAATACAGGTTGACGATAAACTGCATCTTTGACTGAGGTTAAAAAGCTTTTCCTTTCCGCAGCCAACCCCCAGGCTGGCATCCCAGCCTTGCCTGGTCCCTCTGGGACAATTAGTGAGAGGCAGACATTCAATGCCCGAAGGAGCACCACAGAGAGAAGAGAGAGGAACACAGGATGCCTTTGATGACAGCCCCTGGTCAGCACAACACTCAAAGCCACTGGGACACAGTAAAGTCTTTCTTAAGCACTGTTGAGGACTTTTAGTGTCGTATGTGTGTCCTTAAGTACTGGAAAAAGGTGTCATTGGATCCATATTAACAATAGTGGAGATTTCCCCCACTGATAGGTCCAAGTAGAAAGGGTACCCAAACTGAGGTTTGGAAAACAAAGATGCTTAGAAACAAGTCACTTTCTAATAGTCCTTTTAAAGTGTACAACTAGAATAGGAGACCGTCCTTTCTCCTCCTCACTTTCAATTGAGGCAAATGGAGAGTGAGGCACCTCTGGGTTTCACTTCCCTTGTGTTGTTTGGCACAACATGCATTCCGATGGTTCAAGATTTCATGTTCAGATGGTATTTAGAACAGCAATTATATTTAAGAACGTGACCTCAGATTGGTTCATTTGTGTCAGGCATCTTTTTGTTCAAGCAGAGCCCTACAGTACACCAGTGGAGCATATATTCTGAAAAGCAGCCTGGAGGCTTTCCAGCAGGACACAAAGTCCTTCAGTCGGCAGAGGCTCTGTTGACTGGGCTTTCGGCAGTCATGAGTTTGTGGGTTCTGTCAGGATGACGGATGAAAAGAAAATCTCATTCCACAGCAAGAAGAGGAACGTGAGGTAAATAAAAGCAGCATGTGATGGCCGCTTCCTTTTCCCTCCTGTGTGTTTATCTGAGCTCTTCTGTACACTAGGGGGAAAAGATGGGGACAATAATATGAACTGATCTCTCTCCTCTTCCCTTCCTCTCTCCTCCTCCTTCCCTCTCTCCAGAATGCCAAGTCCAGGCGAACCAGTGCAGTTATCAGTTCTCCCACAAAATTCAACACTCTACTCAATGGAGAAGACACAGTTTCCATGACTATCAACGGCTTTGGAGCCTCCATTTATCTTTGAGGTCATAATGTCCTAGGAAACAGCATGATTCAATGCCAAGAGGCTGTCACATGGGTCACCAGACCTTGGCATTTCAGATAACCCAGCAATTACATCCTGTCCTCTTCTTTCTCACATGTACAGCACTTAATTTGCACAACCTGATGGTGTACCTTACTGTAGACTGTTTCTGTGTCTTGGACCTTTCTTCCCTGTGTCAGATCCTCCTGGCCAGAGTTCAATGTGCATAGAAACCATTTCCCTACTTCAAAATTTGAAAACCTCAACTGTTTTCAACTGAAGACAGGTTGTGGTAGTTTGAAAGTAGTTGACCCTCGTAAGCTCCCAGGGAGTGTGGCATTCTTAGGAGGTGTGGCTTTGTTGGAGTAGGTATAGCCCTGCTGGAGGAAGTGTGTCACTGTGGGGGCAGGGTTTGAGGTTTTCTATGCTCAAGATACCACCCAGTGTCACAGTGGATTTCCTGTTGCCTTCTGATCAAGATGTAGCCAGCACAATGTCTGTTTGCACACCACTATGCTCCCGGCCATGATGGTAATGGACTGAACCTCTCAACTGTAGACTGTCACCTTAAGTAAATGTTTTCCTTTATAAGAGTTGCCGTGGTCACGGTGTCTCTTCACAGCAATAGCAGACACAGGTTTTCACAATACTATAAGCCATCAACGTGAAGTTCACAGAGAATGCAGGGAAAGAACCAAGGGCTGGGAGCTCTTAAAAGCTTGGAGGCAAGCCGGGCGGTGGTGGCGCACGCCTTTAATCCCAGCACTCGGGAGGCAGAGCCAGGTGGATCTCTGTGAGTTCGAGGCCAGCCTGGGCTACCAAGTGAGTTCCAGGAGAGGTGCAAAGCTACACAGAGAAACCCTGTCTCGAAAAACCAAAAAAAAAAAAAAAAAAGCTTGGAGGGAGCACACCTTGCCAAGAACTTAAGACATGCAAGGCTTTCTGCCATGACATCTCAACTAGAGCTGAGAAGTAGGTCCACTCAGAAGAGGTGCCCTGTGACTTTATCCTGCCTTTTCAGCACGTGAGGCTACATTTCTGAAGCAAAAAACTGTGAGCAGAGGCTCTTGGCAACTTCATAGACTTCCTGAGCTAACGTTACATATAAAGTTCTGAGAAGTTTGATTCCAGTTCATATCTTGTACCTACCTGCAACAGTTACCCATCCCTGACTCCATACAGCAGGAGATAGGAACAAATTTGTCACCAACAACCCTTGTTAGTATCCAACAGCACAAACAGAACTTCCAAGTTTTGCTTCCAATACTTGAAGCAATGAGATCTAGTTCAAAAGTTATCAGGCTACCCCAGGACTCCTGGTTAGTTCTTCTGCTTTCTCCTTCCTTTTTTTTTTTTTTTTGCTTATGTGACTGGGTAAAGCCTACATTCATTGTTATAGCTAGATGAAACAGTAAGGAATACAGCACCACAAGTAAGTCAGCATTTTCCCCCAAGGGAAGATGTGGGGAGTGGCCCAGGGTAATGACCAGAAAGGTCCCCAACTGTCCTTATTCTCCAACTGGAAGGAAAAGGCAGAACTCGGAAAGATCAGAAGGAGCGGCAGACCCACTGGGACAGGTCGACACCTCAGCTCCTAAAATCGCTCCACCTCAGCTGATTCCAGGCTCCTTTGAGAAGAACCCAAACACCCTCTCTGAAATAAGACTAGCCTTGTTTCACTAACCATGGCTGTCTGGATCACTGAACATAAGAAGGAATATCAATCAGGTTTCAAAATCAGAACCCAACCTTCAAGGAAGGTGTGGAGAGAAGGAAAACGGAGGCAAAGACCACACGTGAGGGTTTCCTAGCACACACCTTTGCAGTAGCGCCCGTCTGACGCCAGCTGGAACCCAGGTTTGCAAATACACTTGAAGCTCCCATCTTCGTTGATGCACATCCCGTTGAGGCACATGTTTCTGATGCTGCACTCATCCATATCTGGAAACAGAGACACATGCCCTTCGGTCAAGAGATGAAGGCTGCCAGGTGAATAGAATTCTGGCTTTTCACATTTCTTTCTTATTTTCTGTTATTAAAGCCCAAGGCTAATGTTCATCCAGATGACAAATACAAAGAGAAGACAAGGCACATGAAACAGGTGTCTCAGGTCCAGGCTGACTCAGCCGAGGTTAGTGGGCTCTTTGGAGGATCGCCCTCCACAAATGAACAGGAGTGCTCCCTGCTTAGTGAGCTCAGACTTAGTTCTGGTACACTGAAAATAAAACAAAACTGAGGCTACTGGGAAGGAAAATGTATGTAGGCTAAATCCTGGTACTTTTCAAAAGTAAAAGACTATACCTAGAAATAATATGAAGTTGTGTGGGTCGGGAGGGTCTGGGAGGGGTCGGTGGAGGGGAAAATATGAATAAAATACATAGTATGAAATTCTTAAAAATAAAAAAATCTGAAGAATAATAAAAAGTCGAAGAAAGCTTGTGATTTTAAGCAATTTGAAGCAGATATTGCAAAGATGGATTTAGTAAGCGCTGGACTGGGCTATGGGATCCAGCTGAGCCTACTAATATTTAGACCCCTTTGATCACAGAGACAGTTCTTAATTTCATGGGCATGCTGGTCTGTGAGCTATTGAAGCTATCCCAGGAGGCTTGCACCTCTCAACATGACCTGTTTTCACTTACAGGCTTTTAGTCAGACTCAAGTAATTTATGATTTTTCTTTATTTCTTTTATTTAAAAAATTTTTTTTACCCTAACTGGGAATTTTGGCATTAAGTCTGTGGATTGAATCACTGAGATAATATTCTGCCAAACATGTTCCTAAGAACAATTTTGAAATTCTTTCAACATATTAACAGATTCTTGGGCTCTTTCCTAAAGAAGTTGGAAGACACGATAAGGAGCACGCTCCACTTTTTGCTAACGGCCCACAAAGTGGAAAAGTCATCCGCAGCAGTCACATTTACTTTGCAAGGAAAAGCTGTCCACAGGATGAGTTCAGAAGTCAATACAAAAGGCTGCCTCTCCATACCCATGTTTCTCTCAAAGCAATTCCACATGCCCAGACGCTGATCCGTGGGTCTTATTGCTAGGCAAGCGCTTTACACAAAAGGATTACAAGTGATTATAGAAGATATGGGCTTAAATGTGGTTTCATTGTTATTTCGCTCTGTTTGCTATTGTAGAAAACTACACAATATACAAACTTGATTGCATAAAGATAGGAAGGAATGCTACACTCTACAAAAGCTTCACCACCACTGGGTAGCTCCGAGAGCTCACTGCTACTAGTGTGTGTAAACGCTGTTTGACACACACAAGTGTGACGGTGGCCATGACAATGTGGAAATTTCGGCTTGCCTTTCAGACAGAAGTATGTGAGACACATTTGACAGTTTGACCTTTCACGCAGCACTGGGCTCTGCCTTGTTCAAGGCTGCTGGTACTGAAGCTGAAATGGGAGGGGAGCCGCCTCATGGCCCAGCCATTACCTTCACAGTTCTTTCCATCCCGAGTGACGTGGAAGCCCGCGTTGCACACGCAGTGGAAGCTGCCGTCGGTGTTGATGCAGCGCCCATTGTTACAGATCCGGCCGTTCTGCAGACACTCGTCAATGTCTGAGGTTAAAGGTAAAAAGGATGAAGATCATTTGGAGGACTCGAAATTATTTTCTTTCCCCTCCATTTCCAAACTTATGACCTTAATCTTGGATTTCAATGATAAAACCCATCACCATACATGTCATACCAAATAACAAGGTATGTGGGATCATCAGTATCAGGAAGATATGAGACAGAAAAAAAAATCTTTACATGATCACAATCACTCTTACTTCCTATTAAGGCTACTCAGACGTCAACTGTATGAAGAAAATAGAGTTTTCAAGATTTTTTTCTAGATAATTTATTGAGTGGTATATATATTATCATATTATATTATATTATTATTTATATTGAAATTTGGCTGCTATCATTTCTAACATGATTAAAAGGGAAATCTTATAACAGTAAGAGAAATAATAACAGAAAATGCTATTTTTTGAGAAATTGCTCAATTCCTTCTAATAGTCCTCCATATAACTACAAGCTGTTCTGGACCAAGTATAATTTCATTCATATACACACAACTCTTAGTCTAAACTCTATGCCTATTCTCCCTACCAAACAAAGCATTGGTCCTGTGGGGGATGTCCTCTTCCCCATTTAATAATCATAATAATATAATAATCATAATAGATCTTAGAAATGTTAAAAAATGACATAAACTCAAATAACCTGTACCTGATCTCTAATTTCATGACTAAACATGCACCCCTAATAGACTCGGGTAGCCTACGTCTGGTCCTTCTGTCCTAAGAACTACAAAAGGATGACCCTCAAAGAGGATGGCTCAGACAGCCTTGTCTCTGCAGCATACAATCGTTCCCATGCCTGTTCCCAGAAGATACAGAGACGGGCAGAGCTGGATGAGAGCAACCCGTCCATGTTGAGCGGAGGCCCTGAGTGCCTGAGGGTGAGCATCCTGCACACCCTAGAGAGGAATGTGCATTTATGGTCTGTCCAGTTATCCTGTCTGCCCAGCGTCTGCACGGTGTCTGTGGTTGACCCTCCTACGCACTTTCTTTCCAGCCTGATCCCACAGTGGTTTCTACATGAGCCATTGGACTAGTTGAAGCAGTCTGGGCTTTTCTTCTGTCTGATCTTTGTGCCAACAATCCCTGATTTCTTTTCTTCCCGCTCCTTTATTCTTAATGCTCACTAAAATCTGTCTTGCTCCACAAAGAAAAATAGTAAAAAAAAAATCCACATATTCTTGAACCAACTTTAGCATTCTATAATTTTTTGAGATTAAAATAAACAAGAAAAATAGTCCATCTTTCCTTCTCCCATCTTTCCTTCTCACTACAGAATGCCATAGGGGATACTGTGTACTTCTAGCAATCTAGACAGTACAGAAGTTTATATGCTCAAACTTGCCATTCTCTCTCTCTCTCTCTCTCTCTCTCTCTCTCTCTCTCTCTCTCTCTCTCTCTCTCTTCCTTTGACCCAAGCACATCCTCTAAGTTAAGGATGCAGCCTTCTGGATCCCACTAAAAAAGACTCCTATCCTCCAAATACCACAGATGTGCTCTTACACTCTGGGTGTGTTTAATACCATGTAGAAGATGGTACTGGAGCTGTGGGTCAACCTCATCTCTAACCAGACCTCAGTTTGAGGGGAACAGCATGCCTTTACCCTGGCCAGCCCTTGCTCCAGCCAATCCCTTCTCAACAATTGTTTCTCTTTGCTTATTTAGCAGCAAAGTCTCTTAACAGTGATTTCTTCTATTGAAAAATGTCCAATACATCACTGACATGCTAATTATCTTAACTAACAGCTAAAGTATTAAGAAGATTCTCAATTCAACTAAATACTCAAACTATTCAGATTTATAATTCAGACTGTAGGCTGTTAATAGAAGTATGTAGAAATATTGTGCTTCCAGTGATGGTGATATATCTCTAAATTTGAGCAAATTCAAAGATTTTGAAAGTAGTTCAGGAATGAACATCAAACCTGCTCAATTCAGACAAAGGGCTTTTGCCAAAGGAAGCAAATAAAATCATCTCATATTAGTAGATTCACATTTTTAAGTGGTATAAAGCTCCCTACCTGCCTTGTGTTTAATAGAGCTCACTTATCTTTATCTAGTTTTACTGGATTAATGACACAAGTCAGTCTATGCTGAATGTAGAGATAAAGCTTTCAGTTTTTGAAGGGTGGGCACAGTGTCTTATTCATTTCCACTCCAGAAAGTTACTGCATAAATGATATTTAACCAAAAGCATATTGGACAGCTTAATAAATGATGTGAGAACTAAACCTGTGACAGGCAACATGGACGGAACTCTCACAAGGTCCCACCTCTACATGAAGAGCTACAGGAATCCAGTGGTGTTGAGAGGGGTACTCTGTATACTTCAGGGCCTAAGCTTAGATGAGTTATCTAATCCCCAGCAGCCAGCCCCAAACATATATACACGAATTGGATAGGAGGTGGGGGGCACAGGAGGAGGGAGAGGAGGGGGAGGGAAGGGTGGAAATTATCTAAATACAGTACTGATGTCCCAAACTCTCCAAAACATTGTTTTTCATCTTTAAGTTTTGGAAAAAGTGGAAGAAATAAACCTGAAAGTTGACCTTTGTGAGGGGACAATTACATCAGTGCTTCTGAGATTTCAGCATGTATACAGATGGCTAGGGGATCCTGCCAAATGCTGCCTCTCATCAGCGGGTCTGAGGAAGAACTAGAGAATCATTTTAGGTAATCCTCAGTTGATACTGCTCTTGGCTGCTGACCTCTACAAGGACCAGAGCCCCCCGAAACCTCCTTTCTATGGAGAAACTAATGACATACAATTCTACCAGAGGCTATCCCCGGATTCTGTCACACAGAGTGACCACATCTCCTACTTCTCGGATGAACAACCAGCAGAAATAACTCAAAAAAAAAAAAAAAGTGAAAATAAGTTATTCCCTCAGGTGCAAAGATAGCTTTTAAAATAACTGAATGCTTGCCATGTTTGTTAGCAACATCCTCAAAGAAGTGATATTTGGAATAAGGCACTCAAAAAGCAGCAGGGGTGAGGAGATTAGCTTCTTGCCTTTATGTCTCACTGGATTCCTTCAAGGCAAAGCCTTCATTTGGGACAGATGCTTCTCAGTCCCCAAGAGGCCCTTACCTCTGCACTCTGTCCTGGTGAGTGTGCTCTGGTAGCCAGCTCGGCAGTGACACGTGTATGAGCCCTGGTTGTTGATGCATTCTCCACCAGTACATGGGTTTTTCTCACACTCGTCAACATCTGCAAAACACAGCGTATCTTCGTGAAAGTTGTAACAGCTCACAATTCTAAGGCTTTGTAGGTTTCTTACACATATAAAACTTTTTCCTTTAAGGTAAGAAAATAGCAGAGCTGGGCATGGTGGCGCACACCTTTAATCCCAGCATTTGGGAGTCAGAGGCAGGTGGATCTCTATGAGTTTGAGGACAGCCTGGTTTACATAGTGAATTGCAGGTCAGCTGAGGCTGCATAGTGAGACCCTTTCTCAACAAAGCAAAACTTGAAAAAAGAAAGAAAGGGAATTGCATAATCAAAGTAATTTTTTCCCTTCCCACTACAATATACCATGTCTCTACCCATTGTGAGACTAGCTAAGCAGTTGACCTGCATTCTTTTCCCAAGTCATTTTCACAGAATATGAATATGTTTTGAGATAATAAACATTTTTTTTCTTCTGTGAGTCTTGCCTAAGAAAATCAAACAGACACATGAAAGCACAGGGTTGTTATTCCAGCTACTAGAAGTCTGGGGCAGGAGGACTACAAGTTCAAGGCCTGCCTGCACAACTTAGTAAGACCCTGTCTCAAAAATAAAAAAATAAAGAGAAGAGCAACAGGGATGTTGCTGAGTGGTTAGGCACTGGCCTGGCACACGGGACTCTGGGTTCAACTCTAGTACTGGAAAAAACAAAAACAAAAACAAAGAGACTACCATTTCCTTCATGGGTTCTATTTTTTTTTTATTATAAAGAAAGTATGCCTCATGCCTAAGCATCTGTTCTATTAAAAATGTGAGAACAAAACATGAAGAGCTAGATGGCTGTTTAAAGGGGGTTCTCATGTAGCACCCATCCAGTTGGTCTCGGTAGCCTTAGACCCAAAGTGCTCCAGGTACTTTAAATACTCAGTACCAGGGCCCGCTGGTCTACTTTGCTGTTCATGGGTAAAAAGGTTCAGCGAGGCTTATTGATCTTCAAGTCTCTTGGGGACAGAGTCAGGTCTGACCCTGAGCCACACACTCCTTCCTTCTCCGGTGTCACTTGGGGTGACCTCCAGAGGAGTGCCCATATGAGAAGGAAACAAAGGTTTTAAGAAAACAAGAACTAACAGAACTAAGAAACAAATCTCTTTTAAGACAAAAGAGCACATGCCATCTGGGTGTCATCAGACCCAATAGTCCAATCGTCCTTGTGTTGGACTTCTGAAGACATTGCCCTCCTGAATGTAGAGATGAAGGGCTGTGAGGCCCTACTTGCCTCCCCAGTCTGAAACATACTAGAAGGTCAGGAAATCCTCTCTCTGAGGTTCTGAAGACACACCCTACCAAAACCTAGCTTTTAAGCCCTGTATTGGAAGCCAAAGATAATAGAGATCTATTGTTTGGAGCCACTGTTGAAGGGGATTTGTTATAACAGCAACAGATCACCAATACACACTGAGGTGGATTGACTAGGAATGGCCTCCACAGGCTCAGACTTGAATCCTTGGTCAAGAGTGGTGCCACTTGACAGGGATTAGGAGGTATGGCCTTGTTGGAGGAAGTATGTCACTGGGGGTGGGTTTTGGGGTTTCAGATGCTCAAGGCAGGCCCAGTGTCTCTCTGCCTTCAGATCCAGATATAGAACTCTCCACTACTCTCCAGCATCATGTCTGCCTCCCCACGCAGCTCCCCTCCATGATGACATTGGACTAACCCTCTGAAATTAAAAGCCAGCCCCCATTGAACGTTTTCTTTTATAAGCATTACTGTGGTCACGGTGTCTCTTCACAGCAACAGAACACTGACTAAGACACAGACAATTACAGAAGAATCACAGTATCTCTCAGTGTCAATCAAGAGATCAATGGCATACCGATGCACTCCCCGCGGATATCCAGCTGGAAGCCCTTGTTGCACTCACACCGGTAACTGCCAGGAGTTGGAATGCAGCGCCCATTTTGACAGAGATGGCGGAACAATTGACAGTAGTCAGTAACGTTGAAAGGCAGCACCCCTAGAGGAACCAGCATTGGACGCCATTAAAATGATTCACACCTATGACATCAGCTCTTAATCTGCTAATAGTGAACAAGATGCTGGGTCCTAAAGGAAGAGCCACTAAGGGTGAGCCAGTCACTAGAGCACAGTCCCATTCAGCCTTCAGAGCTGATTGGGGGCTCCTACCCCTGGCACAGGAAAGGTGCTGTAGCCCAGAGGCTTCTCTGCCTGCCTTTTCCCATCCCATCCACCTCCTCACTCTCAAGCCTCCAGTTTGGGGAAATAACTATGCCAGGGAGGTGTTGGCAGGTAACTACTTTGTACAATAAATGACCTAAAGTATAATGTCATGCATCTTCTGCCATTAATTCGCTCTCTGAATCAGTCTTCCCCATACCCTCCCATATTTAATTGAAGATATCCATAACAAAAGAACATTCATATCCGGAACATACAAGGCTCCCATTCTTATTTATAAAATGGGAAAACTTAGAAACATGCAAAAACAATGTAAAAATTTTTACCTAACAACTGGTAAAAATATTTAATGATGGACATGGCACAAACCAGAAGTATGACTTGATTATTAATGCAATGGAAAAAAAATAACAAGGTGGCTTTTGGATTCTTACTTGGTGGTTCCCGTGATGGAGATGGATACGGATAGTCTGGTGGTGGCCGAGGGACTGGGATCACAGACCCAGGAGTAAAGCCAGGAGGAACGACGGGCTGAAGTGGAGGGCCAATGGGTGGGGGAGGATATTCTGGTCTCCCAGGAATTACCAGAGGGACAGAGCACAGCTTGTTGAAATCCTCTGGAAGAACACAACATAACACAACACAGTCAGCAGAGCCATGGCTGTTGGGAGGCCAGAGAAGACGCCTCTTCAAAGAAATCAAAGTGCACTGGCCAATCGGAATAAACACTTCATCATATTTTTAATATCTACATAATAACCACATTGAGACAACAATTCAAAATTTAAACAAAAAATGTCTCCAGAGCAGGCACCATGCGTTCCTTTCAAAATCCAGAAAGACATTTACGCATTGAAATTCACCAGGAAAAATGTTAGGTGCCACTTTCTCTGCCCAGCCCCAGCGTGGCTGTCACAGGGATCTAAAAAGCACATTGGAAGGCTTTCATCCTAACTAGAGACAAGCACAATGACATAGGTGAATGACAATGCTATAAGGAAACCTGTTACATTGTACGTTAATAATTTTAAAACTCATACGCACACAGAGTAAGGGCTAGCAAGACACACAAGGAGTGGAACAGAAGAGGAAGTTCAAAGCCTGGGCTATATGAGGTCCCCCCACTTTTTGGGGGGTAAGACTTTGGTTTTTATTTTATTTTATGTGCAAAGGGAATCCAGTTCCATCTCCTGCAGGCTATGATCACATGAGTCCTTTCAGATCACTCTTGCTGATATATGAAGTACTAGAGGGAAGAAAGGCTGGTGTGGAAAACCAAGGACAAGATAATAATGGATGCACAGGGAAGGTAATGATGGAATCGACAGAGGCCACAACCTGTCTCAAGGATAATTTATAAATAAATGGTAGTGTTTGGTGATGGGATAAATGCCAGAGCCACGGGACTAAGAAACCAAGAATGACGACTAATGTTTTGGTTGCTCAGATAGCTAAATGCTCTTGTCCTTTACCCTGAGAGGGAAGCTGTCAGGAGACAGGGGCTGGTGTGATGGGCAGAAGCCAAACTTCAAGTCGAGCATTTGAGTTAGGAGATGTCACGCAGCCAAATAGAGATAACACACAACAGTTGTTGAAGAGAGTTTGGAGCCCAGGGAAGAAGTTAAATTTTTCATTTATTAGTAGAGAGGTAATATGTAAAGCCACGAGATGGATGAGTTCTTCTAACCAATGTGGAAGGTAGGAAGTCCAGCACAGAGCCCCAGGGATTGGTCTGTTAAAAACAAGTAGATGAACGGAGAAGGGAGGTCACAGTAGTGTGGCTGTGTGAGTGCAGCACAGGATTCTGTATACTGGGGCTCCCTGACTCCATCATGTCTTTCCCTGGGTTTGCACATTTTGGGGTCGAATCCTATTTTTAACAATACCAGGAATCTATCAGAATAAATCTGAGTTGGCACATGACATCTTTTTTCTGAGTTTCCAGAACAGTATTTTAGACAGCATCTAGCTCCAGGTATGTCGGTTTTATCCATTTGCAGCTTCCCTGCACAGCTGCAGATGACCACGGTCCCCTTCTACAAGCAGAATGGTTGATTTTTAATCTTTGCTTTCTGTCTACAATGTCGATAACTTCATTATCACAGTCACAAAGTGATTCTTATATAGATATTTCCTACATAGTGTTAGAGATTAACATAAATTAGGCTAATGTTTTCCTTTACCTATGGACTACTGAAATGCATTCATAACTCAATCTCACGGGACATCCTGCCAATTTACATTTGGCTAAACACACCAGACTCCATGTACTCTACTGATATTAGCTAGTCCATTTCTGAACCTTCTTCAGTCATATTTCACACCTATAACACAGACCTAGTTTAAGCTTCCAGAGAATTCCATTGCTATGCTCTATTATTTATCTGGAATTCTGACCCACAAATTCTTGGTATCTCACTGTATTTGAAAGAGATTTTTCCTTGTCTGTATTTTTCCTGACTCGGGATGCTACAGTTCCTTTTACTAAACCACAGTGACTCTTCCTACAGAATTATCACCTAGAGCACCACATCACTTGCTCCCAGAGGATGTTTTCACTGCATTTCTATGCAACTCTTTAAGTCTGGACTGTATATATGTATGCCACAACCAATTCTTACTCTCAGCATAGCCCCATAAATTACATATAAGAGGATTTCAGTATGTGTTGGATTTAATTGAATCCTGACTATATTAAAGGAAACAATTTGTTTCCAAACACTTGTAAGCACCAGGTCAGCCTAGTTTTAACGTTCTTTCATGATTTATAAGAGAGGTTGGATGGTTATCAGCATTTCTGCTAATTAGGTGACTATATTACTTGAAGAACTATTAAATTCACCTTAGCCATGTACAAAATGTATCTCTTTTTTTTTTTTTTTTTTTTTTGTTTTTCGAGACAGGGTTTCTCTGTGTAGCTTTGCGCCTTTCCTGGAACTCACTCTGTAGCCCAGGCTGGCCTCAAACTCACAGAGATCCGCCTGGCTCTGCCTCCCGAGTGCTGGGATTAAAGGCGTGCGCCACCACCACCCGGCTACAAAATGTATCTTACTGGGCCCTAAACTCCTGCTTTTCTATAGATTAATGATTTTATCTGTGAGCCCCTTTACATTAAGGATCAGCAACCAGGGATAATTTTTCTCAATAATCTTTACCTTTTCTGTCTACATTCAACGTAGAGATGAAATGTAATTTTTTAAAAAAGAAAGAGTGAAAGGCTGTCCTTCTCACATCACCGCTTTCCATAGGCAAGCGCTCAATAGCACTGTCTTGAAAGGTCTGAACAAACGAAAGCTGACCTGCAAATTCGTTTGCATGATCAGTCTGCTTTGCACTATGCCTGTCAGGCTTTGCCTTTCAGCTCCCTACAAAGTCACACACGAAAGACAGTGAGTCTTCTTGTGCGAGGTCTTCCTGCTGACTCCTGCATCTGCTGTCTTTCTTCCTCTACTCCAGGTCTCCACACAAGGAATCCAATCAATGTTATTGACCCCCAAATTGACATATACATTTAAGAAGCAATTCTGGTACCCAAGTCATGCATCCTGGTAGAAAAAGCCATGTGCTTCTAAACAGTGATCTAGTGAATATATCTGTGGCAAATTAAGAGGAACGGTTTTTAGTGTGTAGACAGCATGTCCAAAATGCATGACTTGTTAATCATACGTATGTATGTATAGAGACCTAGGAAGATTGTATTACTTCTTTAATCCCCACATACAATTCTCAGTAATGAGCAGCATTTTATACTGACACCCATGAACAATCCTGTCATCTGCGATGAGAACTGCATGTCCTAAGAGCAACGCTCTCCAAAGCATTTCATCAACTCTGAGTTCCTCCACCATTTCACCCTGCCTCTCAGTGCCCTGATTTAAACATGTCTTTCAGGAATCAAATTAAACAGAGCTAAAAGGTCAGTTTTTAGTTGGAATCTGTGGTGAAAAGCATACTTAATGAGCTGTACCTTCTACCTGAATGTCTCTTACAAGCATGATTTTGCTAAATGCTATGGAAGTCAGAGAGTGTGAGAAATTTAAGATTACAGTAATGACTAATACCTCTTAGTGAGATTTATTAACTAGTGACAGAGCAATACATGAACACAAGTGGGCACAAAGCAGAGCAGTACAGATCTTGAGTACAGCCAAAGTATCAACCAGAACCAGTGTGTCATGAGGATGAGGCCACAGTTCCCGCTGTGGTTATCTTGGCATGTTGGCGGATCAGGCCATGTTTGCACAGACCCTTGGCCCTCTAGAGCATATGTGAACAGCAAGGGTTGTGGGAGAAGGGAGTAGAAGGTAAGGCATGAACTGTGCAGATCTTTTAGGAAAAGAATAACCAATTTACTTTAGAAATACTAAGACTGTTTAAGGGAAACATAACTTATAATTTAATTAGAAAATAAAACTCATTATGTTAACAACTAACATAACTGGGTTCTGATTCGGGGACTCCAAATGCTGTGCCAAATCTTAAATATTTCTTTGTAGGAAAAGGTGTCATTTGGACCACCAAGTGGTGCCTGTGGTCACCTTAATGAAAATATCCTGGACATTTTTCTCTACACCCTCTGAGACACCTGTTAAGGCTATTGTCAGGTGAGCTATACTTTGGGAATTGTATGTGGCAGGATCTCCCACTGGCCACTTGGGAAGCCACCCCAATCATTCAGAACAATACACTTTTAGTGGAAACGAAGGGAATACGGCAGATAAATGAGAAGCTATGAAGAAAAAAATCAGGACTCGGCAGAAGGAAGAGAAAAGTGAAAACTGTTAGGGAAAGAGGAGATGTGTGTGGTAAAGGAGTTGGGCTTTATCCCACTGAACTGGTAAGCCCCACAGGAGGGCCACCAAGTCCCCCAGTGAGACTAAAACAGAGGCTTCCCGAGGTTGCTGCTGTTCCCCGGCAATGAGAGAACTAAGTCGCCAGCAGATATAGAAACAAGCCTTTACCTGTGCATCATCTGGGGGATTCCTCCGTGCCCACGCTTCAATTTCCTGGAATCTTATTTATTTACCTGGGTTTCATTTGGATCTGTACTGCACACTCTGCCATGGCTGAGCTGGGATGTGCTATAGATGCTGTAGACGGGCTCTTACCGGTTGATCTGATGGGACACATCTCAGGGGCAACAGTGACCCCTGGAGACCAGCACCGGCCAGCATCACAACAGCACTGCATTTTGGTTATGGACTGTGGCAGCTGGTTAGAGCAGCGTCCATTTGTCAGAGCCGTGTAGCAGTAACCAGGACGAACATCTGAGAGAACCAAAAAAAAAAAAACCACATATAGCCTTTGTGACTGAGCTTGAGACAACACTCCTTGGCCTCCACACCCCCATGCTTCACCATGGGGCTATGACAGACTGACCCATGAGCAAGTGCTCTGGAAAGGAAGCTTTGAACATCCCACTGGCCCAGTATGCAATCAGAAATGCCTTGTCTTTCCCCTTGCCTCTGCACACTGGGACACTTAGCCAAAATTCCACATTCCATACCCAAGGTGAGAAGAAATGGTTAAAATCAATGTGCCATAGGGAAAAAAAAAACCTAAGAAAATCACTGGTGGTGACAGACACTTATTCCTAAAGACTTGTTTCTATATTAAAGACAGCCTGGGTTGTCTTTGGCTTCAACTACTTAATTTGAGCTACATTAGGCAAAGATTTATCTAAATGCATTGGAAAACAACGTTAATCTGTGGCATGGGTTTTTAGTTTGAAATTGTGCCTCAGACTTGTGAGGTTGTCTTGATGGGATGAGCCAATTTTCAGTCAGATCTAATGCTTATTAATCAGGTTCCCTTTTGTCCTGAGGCCTTAACTAATTTTTTCAAAAGGTTTATTATTAATAAATTCCAAGACATCAATGATTGCAGATTCCTAGTCCTATAGGATCCAACAGTTCTAGATGAGTTCTTTTCTTTTTGGCAGAAAAGCCTCCTGTGAAAGCTGCATGGAGAGGCACACTTCTATAGATCGCTTTTATTGGATTACATCATGTCTGATTGTCATGACAACAGCTGACACACTGTAGTACAACTCTCAGCTACCAAAAAGAGCTCACGGCACAGTGAAAACCTTTGAGACGTCCCTGTGAAAAGAGGGGACACATAGCAAAGTGCAGACACCTATCTCTGTCTACACAAGTGGAGGTTGTGTCTCTCCAAGTGAAACACATCTCTGTGCAGCCTTACACACAATCACATTGTGAAAAACAAATAATATCTGAAATATGCTTCTCATTTGACAGATGGCATTTGTAAAGTGAAGACATTTCCCCAGTCAAAACCCCATCCCTAAGTGCCATAAGTCTGAATATTAAGCATCAAGTTTTGCCACAGAGGGTCGTTCACATATACTTGTTGTCCTAAGAATACAAAGCCTTTAAATATTGATGGCTTTAGTGGTGAAATACATAAAGATAAACATGCATAATTTAGGAACATTTCCATTATTTAAACAAAGAGGGGAAAAGTAAACCTAAACAAACCATAGAAAAGAACTGAGGGTCAACATCACAGATACAAGGTGATTTCTGAGTGGTACTTATAGCCACCAGCAAGCGTAGATGCAATTCCCAGAAATGTTGGTTCTGGTTCCTGTACCTCTGGGCAGATGTCTCAGCAAGAATGGGTTTTATTCCAGCCAGATCCAGGAAGAATAGCTACAGAGGGTGTGCAGATGAGCCTGTTCTGTGAAGCCCACAGTGGGGCGGGCATCTCTCCATGAAAATGGTGGAGTGATGGAAATCCTTCATTCTAACTTTAAGAGCTTCAATGCTTCCAATGTTTACATGCTGTGTTAGTAAATGTTTGGGGCATGGAACCCAAAGACTATGAAGAATGGGGAGATTCTCAAGCATGGTTTGTATCCCAGCTTCAAATGGATTTGGTGGTCAAAACCCAGTTGTAAATACTTGACCAAATTATAAAATGTGTGCATATAACTTGCAGATGGATGGTTTCTCCTTCAGAGCAAAGCTGGGACCCACAGCTGCCCATGGTAAACTCTTAATGGGTTAATGACTATTATTTTGAAAATTAACTGATACGTGTTGTTACAGATCTGGCTGACTAGTATGCTAAATCAACGAATCAAAGACTCTTAGTCAGTGTGATAAAATGAAGACTGTTGGGGCTGAAATTACAAGCTGTTATTGGGTTACTGACAGTCATTGATTTACAAACGGCATCAGCAGAGGACCTGAGTTTGGTTCCCAGCACCTATATCAGGAAGTTCACAACTGCCTGTTAACCCCAGCTCTGGGGGATCCAATATCCTCTTTTGGCCTCCACTGGCCCTTGTGCTCACAAGTTCATGAAGTCACATACACACACATCATTAAAAATAAAATAAATTATTTTTAACAAAGAATACATTAAACCTTCATTTAATTTCTTTCTTCATGTAAGCAAAACACCACATGATGTGTGTGTGTGTGTGTGTGTGTGTGTGTGTGTGTGTGTGTGTATACTGCCCTACCCAGAGTATGTATGTATATATGTAGGTACTGACATGGCTGCCGTGTATGTAGAACCACTGGACACAGATTGAAGATCACTAGTTTCCATGTCCTCGTGAAAAATACCTGAGATGTTTGGGCAAGAATGTTATTTAACCAAATCACTATTTTAGGAAGGTAAATCTGGCAAAGTAGATTGTGTAGAAGCAAGATCAATTAAATAGTACTACAAAATGTCAGAGCTAGATTAACATAGATTCTGGGAAGTGACTAAAGGTAGTCATAGCTGTGCCTTAACTCCCAGACTGAGGACACGGGCAACAAAGCCACAAGCAAGGACACAAGACATCTCTGCTGCTTAACATTTGTGTTCATTTCCACAAATGTTCATCTTCCCCTGTTCCCGTTAACAAACTTATCCAGAGAGATGTTCATTATGGATGATGTATAAAAACCATGCCTGCTGTCTGTAATTAAACCCACCTATGCATCTGGTGCCATCAGGAGAGGTGTAAAAACCAGGGGGGCATTTGCAGAAGTAACTGCTGACTGTGTTTGTACATTCCCCGCCATCACAGACTCCAGGAATAGTGCTGCACTCGTCGATGTCTGCAATATAAAGAAGGTTCTGTTATCTGGAGGGTCCGACATGAAATTTCACGGGTACAAGGATGCAGACAGAGTGCTTGTGAAGTCAAGCCCCCAGACGGACCTGTCTGCACCGAATAAAAGCTGCCCAGAGAAGAGCCGATTCAGACACATGTTCCCGAGGGTTTACCAAATTCAAGAGATGGAGCCAAATAAACCTACTCTCTTTAGAACCTATAGCTGACAGGCCAGCAATGTGTTGATATTCCAAACCCATTTGTTTTGAAAGCTTGCTCTCTCTTTCTATGCATATGTTGTACCATATTAAACTCCTCTGCTAATTATTCTATACTCCTCAATATTTTCTGTATTTCTTTTCAGATTACCCACAGGACAGATACTTCAATCCTTCAGAGGAGACCTCACGACCTGAGCACTGCTTGGGAGTTGGTGACCTGGAGTGACCAGACCAGGGTTAGGAAATACCAACTTGGTTTCTCAGGAGCACATCCAGATGGCCATGATGATGGTCCTATGTTGGAAGAATGTGTATTTGGTGAGTGAACCCCACTAGACACTGGGCGCTCCAGTCAGCTTCCTCTTCAGGGAAGGACTAACTTTTGCTGTTGGAGATGTGGTCAACAGGCTGTCTTTGACTTTTGGTCCTGTCAGGAATCATTGAGCTGCACAGGGCTGCTTTGCCTGAGGTCACACCCTGCCCAGGTACCCCATATCTAATAGGAAATCACGGAAAATTGGGCAAAAGTCTGGTCGTCTCAACCCAATGAGGGACCTCTTTAAAGGCCACTTCATGCCACACCGCCCTCTGCGATTAGTTGATACTGCTTCTGGGATGTGCCACAGCTCACCCAATCTGTCTTCTTTTTCTCACACATTAATCCTAAGGACATTCCTTAACAAATATCCTGAGTGCTACAGAGGCCAAAGTGGATCAGCTGCTAGGGCCTGAAGCCACTGGTCTCTTCCAAGGAAACAGTAAGTGTCCCATTTGGGAAAAAAAATCTAACCATTTCCTCAAAGAGAGTTTTTCAAAAGCCCAAATCTCTCCCTGACATGTATCAGTAGTGGCAAGGGAATGGAGGAGAAGAAATAGAGTGTGCACTGTGCTGTCTAAGACAAACTAGAAGGATAGCCACACCTCTCCTTCTATGCATAGAGAAAGGAAAGGCAGGAAGAACCTCTTGGGAAAACCACTGCAGCCAGACTGGCACTGCTGACACTCAGGAAGGCGTTGGACCACAAAATGAAAACACTTCCCTTCCAGTCCATGTGTTCCTCTTCGTTTAAAAAACAAAACATGGTTCTAAGTGGACCACATTCAAGTACATTCTCATACATTCAAGTCTATTAGCATTCAAGTTGACCCCTACAGTCACAAAGTCAGCAGTGACACCATCTCCATGCTGTTTAGCCTCTTGAAAAGCGAAATCACCCTTCTTCTATGCTAGCCTAGAGACTGAAGCAATGTTTCACTGAGCACAGAGTCAAAGCTACGGTACCTGGCACCATCACTGTGAATCTGCCATTGGTAAAGGTAAAGGTATTCCAGGAAAGAAGCAGCCTGGCTGGGATGCTGCCATGGCACAGTGTAAGACCCAACAACATCCCCCAAGACTGTCCTTACAACAGCTCAGTTTTCAATGTCCTCCTGTCTTTCTGCTGCCCCGCTTATTCTGGGCACAGAGAATCAGTGTGCTAATGATAACGAGCCTGCAAAACTCCAAACCTTATCTAACAATAGGAAGACATAACTGCGAGGTAAGATATTTGTGGTGGTGTGAATGAGAACGGCCCCAACAGACTTACATATTTGTATGCTTGGTCCCAGTGGGTGGAACTGTTTGGGAAGGATTAGGAGGTGTGGTCTTGTTGGAAGAGGTGTGCCACTGGGGATAGGCTTTGAGGTTTCAAAAGACTTGCACCATTCCCAGTCTCTCTCCCATTCCCCCTTCCTTGTACTTGTGGATGGAAGCTCTCAGTTACTTCTCTAGCGCCATGTCTGCCTGCTTGCTGCCATGCTCCCTCCCCACCAAGATGGTTATGAACTCCAGCCCTCTGGAACTCTGAGTCACAGATGAAACATTTTCTTTTATAAGTTGCCTCAGTCATGGTGTTTTGTCATGGCAATTACTCAGCATGCCTTTCCAAAGGGTCTTCAAGTGTTAATATCACATACTGCTTAACAAAGATCATGTGATGATCTGTTAAAATACTTTTTCAGTCTATTAACAAGGACAAATGCTAGCATTTTTGTTTAAGCCACTTACATAATACATTAGTATCAAAAGAAATTAAGATAACAACCAATAAAAGAAAAAGTTATTTTGGAAACATAACTAACTTTGGCAGGCCGTGGGCATATCTTCCACCTGCCAACCAGTGAGACTGGCATCGTCTGTTAAAAATAACAACAGTGATGACAATGAGAGTTCCAGTGTGTTGAGAGCCAGGCCACGTTGAAAATTCTAACTCATCTAATGCTCACCCTGTTGGTGTGGTTACGGGACCTGATTTCCATGTGTCTAATGCTCAGGTGTGCCCCTCTCATGACTGAGGCCTGCAGAAAACTAACAAGAGGTAAACCTTGAAATAGGAAAAGATCCAGGCCTACAGGGGCAGGCCTCTATGCCCAGCTATTTGGGAGTCAGAGGAAGAAGACTCATGGGTTAAAGACCAGCCTAGGCTACAGAGCAAATCCAAGACCAGCCTGGGCAACCTGGTAAAATTGTGCCTCAAAAGTATCAGTAAAACAAAAGGTGGTGGTAGAGTATGTTCCTGATAGGCTTAGGCCAAGGTCAAGCCAAAGAGTCAGGGGAAGCAAACAGGCTCCTCATTTATAGTCACGCTAAACCCAAGTCTCCAACTGGCTAGGACTTGAGAAGTCCACCTTTGCTATATGTCCTCAAATGCTACCGGTCAGGGGCTGTCTGAGAACACACACCTTAATGTTCACTCCCAAAAGTGAAACAGAATGAGACAAAATTGTCACACATGAAGGCGTGTAAATACCTTTGAATTCCCTAATGTTCCCTCCGCAGTGATCTGTTCTTCTTCTGCCTTTTACACTCACGAACCACCCTGCTTCTCAGTTTCATAGCTACAGAATGATAATGGCTGGAGTTGTGATCTCATCCTCATCAGACGATGGAAATGCCTTATGGGAAGGGCTATGTGCAAAGGTTTAACTAGAGTCATGGGCTGGACCTCTTCCTCCTGGTGCATTATCCTCCCAGGCTCTTACAACTCCACACTTACCTTCTTTTACTAAAATTTCAGATCTCCTAAGTAACAGAATCCAAAAACAGTGACTTGAGTATGATTTTCATAAATCAGTCTTTATCAAATGCCAGCCATAAACATACAATAGTTTGGGAGGCCTGCTGGGTGCAGCAAGGACTGGCAGGCAAGAGCTACTTCTGCAGTCTGGAAACCTCCCTAAGTCTCTTCGATGCTGGAGGGGAGAGGCCGGACTACTGTGAGAAGTTCCCCAGGGTGGCTGCAGCAGTCACAGTAGCTTCTGGCAGCTCCCTCCTCCCTGCTGGCTGTCAGTCCTCTGCCCCACTTCTCCCTCGGCCTCACCAGCTCTCATCAGGCTTCTCCACCTCCCTATCCTGGGCTCTCTGGGGAAGAAGACACTTAATGGAGCCTGTCTCAACTCTGAGGAAGATATTCCTGGACACTCACTCAGGTGTCGAGAACTCAGTCCACAAGAGCGGCTTGGCACGGGAACCAACTACCTGATCCTGGATGTCTCCACTGCTGCTCAAGTGGGGGTGGGGAGGCATTCTTTAAAAGAATCAGGCGACACTACAGATTTATGCACCTGTAAACTTTGTTTTACTGCACAAATGCAGCCTATAAGAAACCTTCAATTGACGAGCAGACACTCGATGCTGTTTTAGTCACACCATGATACCATCAATCACAGATCACAACTGGGAAGGACTAAGTGGAGAGGCAGAGTCTGGACTACAGAACTGGAAAGAGCCTCTATGCATCATCTTGTTCACAGAGTTGGCATGTGACGTCACTGAGACCGTATAGTGAACTAGGGACTTTACCAGGCCCAGGCCCACCTTACTCTACATCACTACTCCATTAACTGTGCAAGGGGCTAGCTACACTGAGCAGAAAGGTGAGCACTGTGGCCAGGAGTCCCACCTGTGGTGATGGATCAAACAGCCCCAGGGATGCTCATTGGTGCCCAAGAGGACAGGTGGCCCTAAAGCAAGTAGCCATTAGATAAATATGGCATTACTGCCACAAAGAGAAGTCCCAAGCACTTCAATTCACGTATCAGGGAGTGCATGGATATAAGAACCACAAGGTTAAAATTCCTTTGCATCATGCCATGCTCTTAGGATTGCTGGAGGTTGTGCTGATGATAATTTAAACCCCTAAACATTAAAGGTTATTTATTAATTCAACAGACTCCTTCCAGAAATAAAATTTAATCCCTTAACTACATTTTTTTATTTCTTAATTTCCTTCCACAGTAACCTATGCAAATATGGACTTGGTTTCCAGAAGGGGGAGGTGCATCTGCTCCTTCAGTACATGAGCTCCACCGTCATCAGAAAAATCAGCAAAAAGGTGCCTGTGAGCTCTGATCCCCTTACTCAAATCACAGCTACAAATCCCCATCTTTGACTTTTAAAATGTTTAAAATCTAATATTGAATAGCTCTGGCTTATTAATTTACATTTTAACTGTTCTAAATTGTATGTGCTTAGTAAGCCATATTCTATTGAGTTTTATTGGGGTTTTAGGAAGAAAGGGAGAATTCTGAAGAGGAAGCTCTCATGAAAAGCATTTGAATAAAGCTATCCTGCGGTGGAACAGTGGTGGCTGGCATCTTGGGAATTTGCTAACACCCACTGGACTGAAGCAGCTTTTTTATTTTTAAGGTAATATAAGAACTACACAATTTCTTCATTTCTAAGCCAAGGGAAAACACACTTAAAAAGCCAGTTACAGTGCCAGTGACATGACTCAGTAGGTAAGGGCATCTACTGCCAAGCTTGCCAACCTGAGATTGAACCCTAGGACCCCCACAATGGGAGGGAAGAGCCTACTCCTGCAAGCCGTCCTCAGACCTCCACATGTGTGCCACGGGTACAGGACACATACGAGCCTACTCCTGCAAGCTGTTCTCAGACCTCCACATGTGTGCCACAGGTACAGGACACACACATACACAGAAACCTTTCCTCCTCTTCAGCTGATTACCTCAGGTGTTTCGTCACAGTAATGAAAAGCTGACTCACACACATGGGCACAGAATGAAGTCTCTGTTATGCCAGGCCCTCTTCCCTAGGCATTTAGAGGACCTCTCAACCTCTTTGTGGTTGTGTGCCAAATCCGCTAGGCTCCCTCCCTTCACCACAGAGGACAGCCTGTGCCCGAATGGTGCCATTCCCCCAGTGTGCTGCTCTAACTGAAATACAATAAAAGGATTGAAGGAAGGCACCCAGCTTGCAGAAGGTTCTGGAAAGACCTTCTGATGACGCTTCTACCAGGGAAAGACAGGTCAACAGTGTTCCAACCAATCCCAGGTCAGAGCACACGTAGTATTAACAAGAAAATATCCTACCTAATGCCAATTTGCATAGAAAAATAGAGAAGGAAAAAAGCACCACCTAAATTTAATGTAACCGCAGACGGCAGAGGAAAGATGAACTCTAGTTCAAGGGTTCTGCTCTCTGTCTTGCTACAGATTCCATTGTGCAGTTGAGAATTTGGTCTTGTTGTCAGGAATATTAAATAATTCGCAGGTTGAATTTTTAATGTATGAGATATACCACAAAGTAGGTTTTTTAGCATTAATAAAAAGATCTGAGTTCCCTGTTTTTGTTTTGCCGTGTGAACATTACCTCTGCGTCTTCTGTGTGAAACACACCCATTGACTATTCCTGACTGTTAACTATTTTAATCAAGCAAAAAGCAAAAGGTAGAAAAATCCATTTTTGCTCAGGCTGGAAGTTACTGTGACTCTAGAAGACAAAACACAGGCCAGACAGGCCATATGGTCTCCATTGCCCTAAATCTTAAAGCTGATTGTAATAGGGTATATAGTTGCTCAATATAGTAAGCTGAGAAAAGCTTAAATATGTTAGACGTAGCCCGCTGTTGATATAGATTCTACATGCAAGAAACCTCATTACATTGTCACAAAAGATATCCATAATAATGACTGAATATCCATACCTAAATATTTTTACACAGTTCCAAGTATTAGGAATTAGAATTAAGGGTCTGTATGGTGACCCATGCCTTTAGTCCCAGCATTTAGAAGGTAGAGGCAGGTGGACCTCTGTCAGTTTGAGGCCAGCCTGGTCTACACAGCAAGTTCCAGGGCAGCTAGGGCTAAAAAGTAAGTGTCTCACACACAAAAAGAAAAAGAAAGAAAGAAATATTAGAGATAATAGATCTCATCTACAAAAAAGTGTCAATACAATCCACTCAATGAGCACCAGAGTCAAAACGAAGAAGCCCCTGCAGCTACCTGAATGGCCTCACTCAACATCCTCAACACTCCCATCATCTATAATGGTGAAAAGTGGAATAGGCCTTTGCCCCCACCAATACCAACATCCTCTAGCACGTAGTTACATCTCAGTTTCTAAACTCCATTCTCCTAGAGAAAACCACCGTTACTGTTCTTTAAAACATGGGATGAAGCCTGATTTCCAAAAGGAACTAAGACCATTTCAGAGTTCAACAGTTGAAATAACTGAGTATAACATATTCTTGATTGTAGCAGCAATTATAAATTATGTCAATTAGCCATTTTAGAAACCACTGTAACCCACAAAGGCGATTCTATGACAATTAGAATTAGATGTTTACTGGGCAAGCCATAGTAAACGTCTGACTATAGTTTATTGATTGTACTTTACATCAGAAGTTGTCTTCCATTGCTTTGATAGACTGTGGAATGTACAAGGAGGTTAAGAACCCAAGGAAAGATCTACTCTGAGTAAAGTGTTTCTTTGCTAGAGCCTAAGAAGGTAAATAATACAACCATGCTCAACAAAAACCACAGACTTAGGACTGAAACCTCAGGCCACACCCAGTGGGATGAGAAGCTAATAAAGGAGGGACCTTCTCTGAGCTTGAGATAAGATGAGTCTTTGACTGTTGCCCCCACCCCAGGCTTTCAGACCATACTCCATGAACTCAGCAGAAAGAAGTCAGAGATGTCTACGTATGTTTTGAATGCTTCCATCTCAAAAACAAATCACTGCACTGGAAGCCAGCCCACTTCTGCATATAACAGTAGGGCTAGATGTAAACATGTGTCCTGTGTATACATTGTAGAAGCCTACTCTACGAACCAAACACAAACAGAAAAATCTACTTCAGGTTTCTCCTTTTGCTTGGTGAACATTGGAAAGTTTTTCATTCGGTAGACAATATGTCATGGTCCAGAAAAGGAAATCCTAAGCTCTAACTAGGAGCACACATGTGTATGTTAATATGTCACTCCCTCAAAATTCTGCATGTTAACTGGAAAATATCAGTGGTATAATTTGTAATGGTATCTAATGACCAAATTTAAATCCATGCCCCTAGAACTATACAAAACATGCATCTTGAACATTTTAAACCAAATATCATCCTAAAATATTTCATGTTTTAATATTTAATTTGATTCAGCTGGGCCTCTTATTTTGTGTCTATAAAAGTAGAAGAAGCTGCAAGGGTTTTTCTAGTTCCAAAGGCAAACAATTCCTACTGGACTGTCATATTTATGCTCTCATGGGGATGACGAAGACAGAAGGTCCTGGGTATCATCTGCAAATAAGCTTGCTGCTGATGCCACATTGTCTGCCCTCCCTCATTCCCTGTAGCTGCAAAGCATGAGGTTGCTTACCTTCACATTTTTGCGACACTTCATTAAATTTGTGTCCAGCAGGGCATTTGCACTCAAAAGACCCAACAGTATTAATGCAATTTCCTCCTTGACACAGCCCAGGGATAGCCTGGCATTCGTCCACATCTGTCAGATTTGGGAAAACAGAAAGACTCATTGCAGAAGAAAACTTAATAGTTTATCCACAATCATATTACCAAATTCATGTCAAGGCATCCATCACAGTTTCCAGAATATGATGATAGCAAATGTTATGATTACATTATGTAAAATAAGTTATTAACACAGCTTAGTCAATAATGCTCAACAAGAAGGAGCCCTGGTTTCCCACAAGCAAAGGAGACTATTTCTATTAATTTTGGAGTTTTTTTTTATACACAGCTAAGTAGAACACGTAATGATTAAAATGATCGTTTTTTTTTTTTACTGTGTCATTTTCACATTCAGATCGGCAATAATAATCAAAAGTATCTAAGATATACTTCAAAGTCAAAATGTGATATACGTCCATAAAGTTATCTTTAAGTGTTACATTGAATGTCAAAGGTAACACGAAATTTACTTGAGAACCCTGAGATTTCCACAATAGCTAGCCTAGTGTCTTCATACATATGTCCTTTTACGTTCTGGAAAACTGTCTTGTGCAGGAAAAACTCATCAGGGCTGGAAGGGAAAACTGTGCCGGATAATGTGTGGGCTCATCAACCAGAGCAGAATCCAGGAAGGACCCTCCAAAGCTCAGAGCACATCCCTCTCTGTCACTGCTAAGTCAGAGAAAGTCCATGCCTTTCCACTGTCTGCTCTCACCTCCCTCTTCCCCCCTCCTCTCCAGGTTTCCTCAGATATACCATGGATATGCTGCCTTGAAGTTCTGTAATCGTGGCCCCTCTTTCTGAAATATTCTCCCTATTGGAGCTTCATGGTTGGTTCATCCTGACTCCTCTTTTAGTCTCCAGTGCAATGCCACTTTGCTCCAGCCAGTGTATAGCAACATCTGGTGTCTCAACACCAACCATCCTAATAATGAATCTGTCTCATGGTTCAACACACAGGCTTCCCTGCAGCAGAGACTCAGTCCACCTTGCTCAATGCTCTATCGAAGAACCTAGGGACTAACTTCTGGTCCTATAGACAGTTCCAAATTAACTTTCCCAACAGAAACCTCCTCCTTCATGATGCTGGCTGTCTGGATTCCATTGTAAAAACAGCATATGCAAGTGTATTCTCTCCATTTCTTCATTCAGAACACAGAAAATCCTGGTTTAATAAATGGGAGTCTTAAGTTTCTTCCTCTTGGACTGTCTTGTAGACATCCGTGAGTGCAGTACCCTCTTTCAGTCCTGATGCTGAGAGAAGCAACTGCCATTGGCAGGCTCTCAGCCTATGCTGCTGGGAAAACTCACCCACAGTAAAACGGGAACTAGAGAGGAAATATTTATCTGGGCATAAAAATGCCACTATTTTAACAGAATGTCCTGACCCATGAATGAATGACTATAATGAAACAATTGGAGTATGTTTTACAGTCAGTTTCATTTTTATCTTAGACCAGGATTTTCTGAATGCTTATTAAAATGTTACTTGAAATCACAATTTAAAGTCATATAGACAATTCTAGATACTCTTGTTGATTGTGATTTTTGGTCAACAGGAAATGTGTATGAGGGCAGTTCACCGCTAACCATGTACCCCCAGACTACACCTATATATAGGCCTCTGTCAACCCATTTGCCCACAGCCTACGTCCGGCCCAAGGACTAGAAACACCAGCAAGAAGACATTTTGGCCACATATAACACTTTGAGAATCTCTCCCAGCAAAAGAAGAAATTCCTTTTGCAAGTGATCATATAGACTGCTATTTTGAGGTCATGGATTTTCACTAAGCTACTTTCAGTCTTCCCCACCTTAGGTGTTGAAGAACAGTCATGAGGGAACAGGAAGCAACCTTGGGGAAAATCCAGACCGTCTGAGCTAATAACAAGCTGAGGAGAGTCCCCCTTCCCTATCTCTCCTCTCCTTCCTCTCCTCTCACTTCTGTTGGTGCCCAAACCTTTGACGGTAAACTCACTGACAGGAAGCTGGGAGCTGGAGATCGTCCTTTCTAGTCACTGTCAACAATTCATGGGTATTCCAGCCTCAAAACACAATGACCAACCAATTCCTCAAGACTCAAGACTTTCTAAGAATGAGAGAAATAAGACATCAAAGGAGAGGCTTTACTCCTAGCGGTCCTTGACGAATCTAGGATTTCAAAACAACCTCTTCCGGCTGCTCCTGACATTCAGAGGGACACATTCAAGGGCATCCAGAGGAGTGATGCCTGGGAGGCAGGCACATTCAATTTAGTGCAGCCCACAGCACAGAGGAGAGTCGCTCAAATCCTGTTTTTGTTTTCTGCATCCTAACCTTCGGAATGAACACGTGGGGCAGAGCCAAACTACTACCTACTTCCCTCAAAGAAGCACAGTTTCTGAATTTTACAAAAATATTGCCGTTATCTTTAAAAGAAAAAAGTACTTCAGACGTCTACAGGAAGCAGAGATAGCCTGGGAGTTTTGGGGCCCATCAGTTTGGTGTGGAGTGGCCTCTGCTCACTTCCTCCTCTTTCCTGCCAGACATCCAGACAATGAAAGAATTTACACAGCTGGGGGAACAGAGTCCAAGCCAAAACCGGGATTCTAGGGGAGGGCAGAAGAGTTCTGAGGCAACATCTGGGGGTATTTAAAACAGGGAAACCAATTCTAATTTATTTCTGACTTGTTAAAAAAAAAAAAAAAAAGCATAATGTAGCATGTCGAATGTCCAGAGGAGCAATTTTCTTCAGGTCAGTTAAGTACAACCTCAAGCTCAGGACTCAGAGTTTCAAATGAAGAGAAAACAACAACCACTACCTTGTTCACCGTGTTCCTACACAGCACTGCCGTCAGGCCCACATCACCCACACACAGCTGCTACTCCTGTGCCAGAGGCACAGGGAACCACTCCTGAGGCCAGAAGAGCCGCTGGCAAGGCAGTCTTCGCCAACCTTCCTGGCTTTAAGAACCATGCTACTGAGGGCTTCAGCTGTACTGTCAGGCAGGGGACAGCGCATTCTCAGGAGCTGGGCTGTGTCCTCGGGCAGGGGACGGGGCATTCTCAGGAGCTGGGCTGTGTCCTCGGGCAGGGGACAGGGCATTCTCAGAAGCTGGGCTGTGTCCTCGGGCAGGGGACAGGGCATTCTCAGGAGCTGGGCTGTGTCCTCGGGCAGGGGACAGGGCATTCTCAGGAGCTGGGCTGTGTCCTCGGGCAGGGGACAGGGCATTCTCAGGAGCTGGGCTGTGTCCTCAGGCAGGGGACAGGGCATTCTCAGGAGCTGGGCTGTGTCCTCGGGCAGGGGACAGGGCATTCTCAGGAGCTGGGCTGTGTCCTCAGGCAGGGGACAGGGCATTCTCAGGAGCTGGGCTGTGTCCTCGGGCAGGGGACAGGGCATTCTCAGAAGCTGGGCTGTGTCCTCAGGCAGGGGACGGGGCATTCACAGTTGCTGCACTGTGTCCTCAGGCAGGGAACGGGGCATTCTCAGGAGCTGGGCTGTGTCCTCAGGCAGGGGACAGGGCATTCTCAGGAGCTGGGCTGTGTCCTCGGGCAGGGGACAGGGCATTCTCAGGAGCTGGGCTGTACACCCTCAGGCAGGGGACGGGGCATTCTCAGGAGCTGGGCTGTGTCCTCAGGCAGGGGACGGGGCATTCACAGCAGCTGGGCTGTGTCCTCAGGCAGGGGACGGGGCATTCACAGCTGCTGCACTGTGTCCTCAGGCAGGGGACGGGGCATTCACAGTTGCTGCACTGTGTCCTCAGGCAGGGGACAGGGCATTCTCAGGAGCTGGGCTGTACACCCTCAGGCAGGGGACAGGGCATTCTCAGGAGCTGGGCTGTGTCCTCGGGCAGGGGACAGGGCATTCTCAGGAGCTGGGCTGTACACCCTCAGGCAGGGGACGGGGCATTCACAGTTGCTGCACTGTGTCCTCAGGCAGGGGACGGGGCATTCACAGTTGCTGCACTGTGTCCTCAGGCAGGGGACGGGGCATTCTCCACAGCTAGAGAATGGCCCCCCAGTGAACAGAACGTGTTCCTTGTTATTCCCGCTGCATTACCTTGACAAGCTCCGGTGCGGATGTTGGGAATGAAGCCGCGACGGCAGGGGTGAGGCTGGGCAGGACACATCTCACACGGGTGGCCCCAGGCTCGGCCCACTGTGGCACAGCAGAGTGTTTTGGTGCAGACAATCCCACTGAGCTGTCCCTGGCACATCTGGTTGCTGACCACCGTAAAACATGGTCCTGTTCTGTAATCTGAAAATAAAGAATAAGACTCTCGTCAATGTCCAGAAGACCGAGGGGGACCGGTACACAGAGGGGCAGCTGTGCCCCGGACTGCTAAGCTCCAAGCTCAGACACAAACTTCGGGCAGCTCCCACATCACTGATTGTGTAAAGTCCCAGTGGACCGTTCTACCTCTAAACTTCATTCTACTCACCTACCAAAGGGAGTAACATTGGGTCCTGTCCACTTTGAAGATGCCTTTGTTAGGGTCAGATGAACTTAGAGTAATTCTTTATAACTCTGAATGCTGAGGCAAATCAGCATCCTGGCATTGCCATCCAAGCACTGGGTCTAGAAAATATCTAGGTATCTACATCACATCAGCCCCTTCATGTGCCATAGGTACTTAGTGAAGGGAGAACCATGTGTCAAAGAAACATCTGAACTCCCATTGCCATGGAGAGTGCCCATAATTGCTAAGAACAGAAGCAGCCCACGTGTCTATCAGCTGATGAATGAATGAAGTAACGGGGTGCATACACCCCATCAAGTATTACGTAGCCCTGAAAAGGATGGGATCTTGTCATTTGAAACAGCAGCAGGGAAGGTGCAGTTGGCTATGGTGAACTAACTGAGGCGGCACAGAGAGACGAGACCCGCATCCTGCCATTGACATGTGGGCTTTTAAAAGTTATCACAGAGAAGTTGGGAGCAGAACGGTGGTTCCCAAAGGCTCGGCAAAGTAGGGGGAGAGAAGGGATGGGGAAGACGTCATCATTTGGTACCAGCTGCAGTCAGTACAGTAGTGGACTACAGACAACAGCAACGCAATGTACGTGTCAAAGTGTCCATCAAAAGGAAACGCTGAATGAAAAGGACGTGTTTTAAGTGGTTTAATATTTTTTTACATTTATTTCTATGTGGGGTGTGGGACGGGGTGGCTCGCATGCCGTGGCTTGCATGTGGAAGTCAGAGAAGCTGTGAGAGTCTGTCATCTCCTTCTACCACGTTCATCCCTGGGGTCAAACGTAGGTCATCAGGGTTGGCAGAAGGCACCTCCACCCTCCGAGATATACCACGGGTACATATTATTTCACTCTACTGGCTTTTTAAATTTGCATGTAGTTGAATTCTAGGTATACTTTCATACTCCACACAATATGCTGGATTTCTTCAAAGCTCGTCATCTTCCATAGGTACTAAGTTTAAAAGGGGATTCAAAAATTTACCACTGATCTACTGACTAAAATCTCAGCTTTCGTTTTGTTCTCCCAAAAAGGAGGTCACTGGACTCTGGGGTAGACTACCACAAAGTCATTCACATGCAACAACTATGTGGACAAAAGGGGACACTGAAATCATCTTTACAAACATGGCCCCATGCAACCATTGTCTGAGCCTATTATTTTGCTGTCATAAGATCTCCAACTCCATCCATTTTCCTGAAGATGACATAATTGTGTTCTTTTTTTATGGCCTAATAAAACTCCATTGTTTGTATATACCACATTTCCCGATCTGTAAGTAAATTCTACAGCTCAGCTATTCGATAAACCCAGTGTGCAGGTGTCTCTGTAGTGAGCTCACTTAGCCCTTTTTGGGCATGTACCAGGGAGGGGTACCGCTGGACACTGTTTTTAGCTGGGTAAGGCAGCTTTGCGATCATTTCCACAGTGACTGTGTTCATCGACTCTCCCACCAGCAGTGTGTAGAGGTTCCTTCCCTCTCATCCTCACCAGTTACTTGTTGTTGTTTTTTTGTTTCTCAATAATGGCTGTTCAGCCTGGGGTGGGACGGACTAGCAGTGTTGTAGTACAGATCTGCATTTTGCTGGCGGCTAAGGAATGTGTCACTTTTCTTCGCTTGTATTTGTTGGCTATTTGTACTTCTTTCGAAAGTTGTCTCGTCAGTTAATTTGCCTCTTTATTGATTGAATGATGTGGCAATTTTTGGTGCTAAGTTTTTTGAGTTATTTATAACGATTTGGCAATTTTTGGTGCTTAGTTTTTTAGAGTTGTTTATATATTATGAATATCATTCCCTGCAGGCTATCTCTTTACTCCATTAATTTTTTTCTTTTATAATTTAATATTTTATCATGTACTTTTTATTCAAAATTAAGAAATTACTTTAGACCATTAGGAAACGGCAATGACACACAAATAAGAAATCTAACTGTATACAAACCCTTGATTACATATGATCACATTACATATAATGTACAATGTGTGTGTGTTATTTAAACCACAACATAATGAGTATATGATTATAATCTTCTTTGCAAGATAAAATCTTGTTTTTCTTTCAGGAAATGTTATCCAAACTATTCTTCCAAGTAATTAAGTATTATTCCAAAATATGAGTTTTAGTGTTGCCTAATTTTCATCAACCTATGATATAATTTATTCAATCAGTTTCTTACTGTGTGTCATCGAAATCACTTCCAATTCTTCATTATTATACAAAGTGTTAAGTGTGTTTAACTCAGGCAACAACCATCAAGATTTGTCTCATTTTACATATCTTAAACCAAGTCCAGAGTCACACAATATTTCTATGTGATGTAACAGGGCAGAAAATGTAGGCTCGTCTCCACTTTCCTGCTAATTTTCTGAGGCAAGCACAGATGCACAGATTTGTATTAGCGTGCCATTTCCAATCTTCTTTGCAACAGCATAATGGAATGTGGACTTTAACTAGCAAGCCTTCCTTCATCACTGCTTGGATCTGTACTCATTTCAATAATGCTCTATTTGGAGTATCATATACATGAGTGATGCAAGCATTCAGAGTAACCTGAACATGATGTTTTGTGGGTAGCATCAGCAAAGGCCAGGAACATCACATGATGCCAAGAAAAGTCCCCTTCAGCCCTGCATAACACTGGTTCCAGACCTCAGATGTGAATTCTTGCTTAGACACTCTTAACATTTTCCAGAGTCAACACAAAATGTTGAAATATACGGAACAGTATGAAGTGCAGGGAACAGAGAGGATGCCTGTTAATTCCCACCATGTCTATCAGGCAACTCTACAGCCCACATGTAGGTCCATCCTAGACAAAGATTGTGTCTCATCGATGCTGTTGTAATATCTTATTACATAAGATATTATAGAAATTATTATTCTTAATATAAGTAAAACATGTTATTAGAAAGATTTTCTATTTGCATACCACTCTACAATTACTTCCTTATGAGATCTCCATGAACTAGGGCACCAGGCCAGCCCTTCCCAAAGTTAAAATGCAAAATTGGTGGTTATCAACTAGTTTACTCTAGTTTGTATCACTCTGGGACATCTTGCCTCTATGCGATCCATTGTGAGGGTTGCCCTCTAGTCTCATTAGTTTGGGAGTTTTGTTTTATTTTATTTTTATTCTGCTAGAAAGAAGGCTCAGAAATTAAAAGCATGCACTACTCTTGCAGAGGACCCCAGTTCAATTCTAAGGTCAAAGGATCCCTGACCGAAGTCAGGTGGCTCACAACCATCTGCAACTCCGACTCGAGGGGGGATCTCACGCCCCAGGCCTCAGCAGACACTTGCACTCAATGGACACATAGCCACACTCATATAGACAAATCTACAATTAAAAATAATTTAAATTTTTATTAGACTTATTGGAGGAGGGGGATGTGGTAAGTGTGCCACTGTGCACACACGTGGAGATGAGAGGACATCTTGTGGGAATCAGTTCTCTTCAACTACCGTGTGGTTCCTCGAGATCGAACTCAGGTCATCAGACTTGGCAGCAAGCACCTATACCCACTGAGCCACCTTGCCTAGGCTTAAGTTCTGGGCCATATAGCTGTGTTCCCTGATGCTCAGCTCACTCCCCGCTCTGCAGTTCTGTTAGCTTGAACTGCAGGATTAGTTCTCTTTCCTCCATAATCAGACTTCACCCTGATGCAAACTCGTCATTGACAGGCAAAGTGTTCCTGTGGTCAGTAAATTCCTGTCACTCATGCCCAGCCACTGAACCACAAGCTACGGAGAATCAGAAGGATATAATTTTGGGTACTAGGCTCCAATTATTTAAAACCCTTCCTTTCATAAAAATTATATATAGAAGATTAAGATATCAATTTATTCATGACAGAGAAGTCAGAGCAGACATGTTCCTGCTAGGAAAGCCGGCCAATAGGATTTCAAGTCAACCCTTAGAGTGGGGAGTTCAGAAAGCTTCTGATCTAAAGAAAACAAAAGGGATTGGAAGCAGAAGCAGCTTCATTGCTACTGTTGCTATTTCTGATTCCAGCCACTTATCCTTGGCACATCATAGATCACTTAAGAAGTTTCTGCTAGCCAGGCGGTGGTGGCGCATGCCTTTAATCCCAGCACTCGGGAGGCAGAGCCAGGCAGATCTCTGTGAGTTCAAGGCCAGCTTGGGCTACAGAGTGAGTTCCAGGACAAGGTCCAAAACTATACAGAGAAACCCTGTCTCCAAAACAAAACAAAACAAAACAAAAAGAAGAAGTTTCTGCAAATTAGTGGTGCCAGGAGCCCTGTCCCTGTTCCAACCAGCCTCACTGTGGACTCTTACTCTACAAGGTGTGTCATGGGATATTTTGTTATTAAATTCTTCCCATAAGTGAGGTGTTCAGTAGTAGGCTTTATTAAAACAGAATAAAATAAAAATAAATAATCTATGCTATCAAAGACGTTATAAAAATATACTGATTACAACCATTCCTCTGCAGATCCACCCACTATGTGTCCTCAGGAGTCAGCTTCAGAGAGACAGCAGAATTGTGGCTGCAAGTGACATGGGGAAGGAAGGAGCAGAGAGTTTGTGTTCAGTGAGTACAGAGTGTCAGTTTGGGAAAATACCAAACATTTCTTCGTGGAGATCACCTTCATGGGTGGATGATACCAATTCCAGAAGCCATGGGTTATCAAACAAAATTCCCAGTGCCTAACAGGGGATACCTCCTTACGAGTTGTTGGTCAGGAAGGGCCCAAAGGCTCTCAGAAGAACGCAGGCTATTGCCTTTGGTCTTAGATGACCACCGTAACTAAATGGTAAGATCTTATTGCTGAAAACACCATATATTTTGGTTAGAAGACAGAGGCAAATCAAGCCTCAAGTGGAGTGGAAGCTTCCTCACGGATGGCTGACTTTCCAATGCTGGAATGTGCAACACAGGCAACCGGGGGAGAAAAGTCATCAACAGTCTCACCCCGATGTGAACTTTTCCTGCTACAACACTAACCTGCCAGGTAAGATGTGCACAACGGGGCCATAGCGACGTGCCTGTTGTGGTGATAACCAACTGCTTCCTGACTGTATCTGAGGTTCCCCACACCCCACAGGAGGAAGCTCATACCTAGAGCGTGGACCCGGCCAATGGCCCATGGTTTGGGAGGTCCCAGGCCCGAGGGGGTGAATCTATTGCTTTCATTTTGCTAAATGGACATGATGTCAAACTGTCTCCTATGTTTATATCCATAGATAACCTTGATCAGAGAGGCTTCTTTTCTGCAGAAATGAATGCAGAGGTCCATGGCTGTTCAAGGTGCTAAAACAAAGGACTGTCGAGCTCTCAGTCCCAAGAGGGATATCTGTATCTTGAAAGAGGGGTTGGAAAGAATGTAAGGGCCAGATGATGGAGAGGAGGACTATGAAATGCTACTTTCTGGGAACGATGTGGCTAGTGCGACCTTGAACTCACAGCAGCTGCAGTTACTTGCACTGGACCTGCACAGGGCTAGGCCTGTCAGTACGGGAGGATCTTGTGGAACCTAGCCCCTCTCTTGGGAACTATTGACTGTTGGCAGTTTCTAAGAGAGTGGAGACGTTGTCTTCAGTGGTTAGCCATTGGTGAGCTCCCCATGCCTCAGTGGATAGCTCAACGCCATGCCCACATGGCTGGCCCACAGACACGAAATGAGAGGGGGACTTTCAAGAAGGGACTTGTCAGTGGTGGGAGAGAGCTATCAGAGGGTGGAGGGATGAGTGCAACCAGAATGCATTACACACATGTCTGGAACTGTCCAAAATGAATTTAACTTAAAAGGGAAGCTCTGGAGACGGACAGTGGTGATGGCTGCCCGACAAGGTGAATGGATGTGAAGGGCGGTGATGGCTGCCGGACAAGGTGGATGGATGTGAAGAGCAGTGATCTGCCCGACAAGGTGAATGGGTGTGAAGAGCAGTGATCTGCCCGACAAGATGGATGGGTGTGAAGAGGAGTGATCTGCCCGACAAGGTGAATGGGCGTGAAGGGCGGTGATCTGCCGGACAAGGTGGATGGGCGTGAAGAGCAGTGATCTGCCCGACAAGGTGGATGGATGTGAAGGGTGGTGATCTGCCGGACAAGGTGGATGGATGTGAAGGGCGGTGATCTGCCCGACAAGGTGGATGGCTGTGAAGGGCGGTGATCTGCCCGACAAGGTGGATGGATGTGAAGGGCGGTGATCTGCCCGACAAGGTGAATGTACTGAAAGCCACCAAACTGTCCATCTAAAATGGTCACATTTGTAAATTTTATTTTATGCGCATTTTAGGATAATAAAGAAGACCATGCCACATACAACAAAGCATTTGTTAATATGACTGCATGGGTCTAAGGAGTGACCACTAGAATCGGGGCTTCTTTATTCATTCGACAATCCCTACAGAGTAGCTATGCTGTATCAGTGAGGAGTGCAGTGAAGTCCCTGGAGCACGGAGTTCACAGTTCGCTACAGGAGGTGATCAAGTATCAAAGCTTATCGGGGTCCAGCCTCTACGGCCCTTTCCCAGAGTCTGTGGAAGAATCTAACAACCAGCCGAGGATCTAAACAGGGATACAGAAAGAATCTAAGCACACCGAGCTCTTTAGTCCATTCACTTTATTCTTCTAAGTCAATTCCATCTACACAGCTTCTTTTCTGTTCTCACACTTAGCTCCTCTCCGTCCCTTCTTCTGCTGTTCTCTCATTGTTCTTAGTTCTCTCCACCTTCGTTCTCCCCCTAGTCTCTGAAGTTTCCGGTTTATACACACACACAATCAGGAATTCTCTGGCCAAAGCAAGGTCACAAGGCTTGAATTCTTTCAGATAAGAGTTTACACCAGGCAGTGACTGTCAGGCTTTCTTTTACAACCCAAAAAGGGGAGTGACTAATGGGAGTTCTCTGGTAGGGTCAACTAAGGGCTAAAATCAATTAGGGGATTCTAAAAAGGAATTTATGTGCTCCGAGTATAATCTTAGAAGTAGCTAGGTAAGTAGGTTAGGAGTCCGTATGTCAGTATAAGTCACTAGTAAACTAAAATGGTTTTCTTTTCATTTGGCTCCTTTTCTGTCTCAGCTTTCTCGGCTATGCTGCTTTCTGGTAGGGTGGTGGTGGTGGGGAGGTTACTTGGTTGCTAGGCAACCTGTATCACAATGTGTAGTATTTGGTTCATAAAGGCACTTTCGCTTTGAGTTAATATCTAAAGGGAGGAATCTTTAGAACTAGGGGTAACACCTGGGCTGAGATAAAAATAAAAGGATGAAAGCTGAATTTGCACAAGAAACGAAGCTTGGCACCTATCATCTGCCTGGCCTTGTTGTAGTCTCCTTGGGTCAGTGGGAATATTCACCTTTTCTCAATAACTAGCAGGTGGCCAAACCACCATCCCAGAATTGTAAGCACTAAATCTCTTAAATTAGGGTCGTGTGTTAATAAACCAGGGTGAAGATAAGGAGTTAAGGATCTAATTGTTAGTGGTTATTTTCTCTTATCTGTAGGTGAGATGAGCTAATGCTTATCTGTCTGCAGTCTGTCCTTGGATGTAGAGAAGTATCTCAGATGAAATATTTTTGTCTGGAGATGGCTGTGAGAAACAGGTATTGACTGTGTGATTGTCATCAAGCACAGCTGGGTAATGTTATCCAAATACCCCATTGGGGAAGTTGTGCCCAATACATGATCAACCTCACTGTTAGAAGTTCTTGGGAAAAGAATCAAATGGGAAAGCTGTAACAGCACACAAGAAATTCACTGCAGGAAATACATTCAGAAGCCAATATCACAAATATTCCTTGAGTTTGGCTTTATCCTCTGGAAGAGTTCTTGGCTCTTCCAGGTAATAGCTTTGCCATTGTCAGCTGAATTCCTACTTCATATTTCTGTGGCTCGCAGCAGTCAAGAAATAGGTAAATATATTAAAATAATCATTTCAGAGCCAGGAAGATTTGTGCTTGTTGTATAAGCCTAGTGACCAGAGTTTGACTCCTGGAACCCACATAAAGGTAGAAGGAGAGCAACTCCATGGGACTGTCCTTTGGCTGCCATTCCCATGCCATGGCACATGCATCTCCCCATATACACACATATGCATTGTACACACACACATCATACACACACACACACATCATATACATATATCATATACACATATGCATCATACACACACACATCTATCATACATACACACATCATACACATACATCCATCATACATACACACATCATACACACATACACACACATCATACACACACATACATCACACATACACACATCATATGCACACACACATACATCACACATACACACACACACACACACACACACACACACACTCTAACAATGAATAGAATAATTCTAAACATCAAAAAAAGAATTCCAGACATGAAGTTGTGATTTAGTCTACAAATGGTGGCTGTCTTGGTGAGAGGACCAAAGAGGACTGAGGGAAGGTGACAAAGGAGCAAGCCTAGAGGACGAGGACAAGCTGCACAGAACAGAGCACAGGCTTCCCGGGTATCACAACGACAGCGAGAGTGGTAGCCCCAAGCTGGGAGGCAGCCTGGCTTCATGGGTGATAAGAGGCTACTTGACAAGAACAGATGCTAAGGGAACACCATGCTGCCACACTAGGCAGGAACTGAATTTCACAGGAGGCTCCAGGCAACAGTGAGGAGTTTGGATTCATCTCTAAGTTGGCAGAAAGTCAGCAGTGGACATTACTTAAGGGGCGCTGCCTGGTGGGCTCCCACGTGGAAACAGGAAGCTTTGCAAGAAGGCCACTGAAGGACTCGGGGTGGACATCAGCAGTGGCTTGGCCACTGGTGTGTAGGAATGAGGAAAGGCTATGGACGGCAGATGTTCTTGGGTAACAGGATCAACAAGGCTGCCGGTGGATTGGAAGTGAGGGACGAGGGAAACGACAGTTGATAGCCTGACCCTCCAGCTCATTTATTAAATGGAGAAACTGAGAGGCTAGATTCTGGTAAAAGTAAGTATTAAAAATTGTTCCCTTTTATAACAAAGGAGCTATTATAGGACCAGTGATGGGAGCTGAGAGGGCTGGCCCTGAGTGAAAGGCAATGGTATGTAAATCCCGATGCTGTCAAAACAAAATAAAACCTTATTAAATCATATCTTGACCTATATACTTTAACTGTCTCACTAAATTTATTTTCCTTCTTTTCCTCTTAGTAAATAAGCATTTGCTCATGTCATAGATGTATGGTTGAGACTCTTACTTCAAACGCATTTGGCCATTTCTCACAGAAATCTGAGTATTAAGCACAGACCAGCGATGTGTGATGGAATCCTGGCGCTGTGGGAGGGACGGACTGCCTCCAGAGTAATTTCACTGCTGCTTTCAACAATGACAGCCATGGGAATCCAAGACCACTAGTGTGTGAGCTGCCAGCCCAGCGTTCATTCCGCAGTAAACGGATACACACCACATTCCCATGATATCATTAATCTTGAGAGGTCTAATAGAAAGCATACATCAAGGACAAAAGTTCGGCCACTATTAACTGCACCTGAGAAATGTCTCACATAAATATGGACTTTCTGTAATATCAAGCCAGAATAACGGCTGTGAGACCGTTTACATATACTGGTTGGCAAGCGTTATTTCTTGAGTTGGCATTTCTACCAAATATGCACTTGCTTATGGAGTTTATAAGTCTCTCTCTCTCTCTCGCCTCTCTCTCTCTCTCTCTCTCTCTCTCTCTCTCTCTCTCTCTCTCTCTCTCTCTCTCTCTCTCTCTCTCTCTCACACACACACACACACACACACACACACACACACACACATTAATGTACTATCAAGTAACTTTCAAGGTAGCCCCAGCAGTCTCAGACCTTCTCTTTGGAAGTCAATGCCCAATAAAGGAAATTTCCTGACACTGTTTCCAGCTCAGGGCCTGGCGCTGAACTCAACGGAAGAAAGACACATTGGAAGAAAACACCAACCACATCACAGACACCTAAGTGAACTGTGCAGCAGTGGAGAGAAGGGATGGGATAAGCAACGGGCCCAATCCAGTGATGCAGATTCAATTAGTTAGGAAAACAAAGGAACGAACAAACCCACCTCCCAAACACCGCAAAACTGATCTTAAGAAAGATCTGTTCATGCTCAGTCACCAAAATCTGGTACACGGACTTTCTCAAAGTCTGGGCACACTCTGGAACCTGGTGGCTGATGTTGGTGTTGATTCATGGCCGTCCACCCTTAAACACAGGTGCTCGGACTGAGAATGTGTCACTACAGGATTGTCATGGCCTCTGTGAGGCCTCACTAGAATCAAACAAATTTTGACTTGGTTGTAAATGTTAACTGTTCTTGATCAGAAATTACACAAAGTACCCCGCCCTTTGGAATTAGTCACTGTGTCCCAGACATCGCAGGTAAAGGATCAGAAGGGGGCAAATATTAACAATAAGTGGCATAGACAGATGGTTTCCCTGTAGCCAGTAGGAGAATGGTGTGTAGCTCAGAAACTTCTGGAAATGAAAAGCCATGGGAGAAAAGTGAATATGGCTAGAAAATAATGAAAGACCCCATTGAAAGTAGTCTAACATGCCCCAAGGGACAAGCTGAAGACCATAATTCTCTCTACTTGTAGGAGAGTTTGGCTTTCTGGGTATAGTAACAGGTCTACATTGTATACCTTTGGATATTTATGAGGCACATTAACAATAACTAACATTGAAATTTCCAAACTTTGAAAGTTAGAAATGCACCATTGGTAAAGCATTCTAATTCCACATGCTCTGCATTACTGTCCTGGGCTATCACTCCTCACTGGGATTCTAGACAGGCGCTCTATCAGCAAGCTTTCCTATACACAGAATTCACAGCTTCTGGATGCAACAAGTACTTTTATGCTATATGGCTGTGCAAACTTTCCCTACTAAATTGTATTTTCAAGTTTCTGCACGTGTTTTATGGGTAAAAAGTAGCCCTACTGGGCTATCAGCACCAATTTTGTGCAATCCAAGAGCTGTCACTCAAAGACCATAGTGGGAACTCTGGGATCTAAAATAATCCATAAAACACATGCACAGGTTTAATAACTCTGAGTGCAGGTGATAGTCACCTGTTCTTCCTAGAACTTTGGAATAACGATGGAGGCACACCGCTTTTCATCCTCACACCTGCCTGGGACTTTGGGAGTTAGAGGGCATCTATTGCTTGGGGAGGCAATGCATCTGCATGGAGAAAGGGCAGGTGTGAGGGAAGCAAGGGCACAGGGTACACACACAGCTCAGAAAGCCCGCAAGAGCATTTGCCCCCATGCGCTGCCTCAAGCAATGCTAGGCCTCACACCTGCTCTTGAAGTATGTAGGAAGCAGCGTGCCCCATGTGGCATGAGATAAATTTTTTTCTGCTTACTTACTGACTTACTTCCAGCTCAAAATATGATCTAGTAGAGTGCATATCCTGTGGGGTGAGTGCCATGTACCACTTTCAGCTGACTCTCAGATCCCACAGTTCAGCAGGGTCAATAAAGCACCCCACGATTTAATAAAAAACAGTTGATAAGAGAACAGACTACCTGGTTTCTTGGAGAGAAGTTTATCTTCTTTTCATTCTCAAAGGAAAGTTAGATAGATAGATAGATAGATAGATAGATAGATAGATAGATAGTAGATAGATAGATAGATAGATAGATAGATGATAGATAGATAGATGATAGATAGATGATACATAAATAGATAGATAGATAGATAGATAGATAGATAGATAGATAGATAGATAGATAGATAGATAGATAGATAGATGATAGATAGATGATAGCTAGATAGATGATAGATAAATAGATAGATAGATAGATAGATAGATAGATAGATAGATAGATAGATAGATAGATAATTAAACAAACAAATAAATAAAATGTCCCAGTTAGGAACATATGCACTCTCTTTCCCTGACTCACAACCCAAGAGGACCACACAGAAACAAACTTCATGAGTGTTACCACAAGTAGCTCAGCCGCTGACCTCAGAACACGTGGCAGCTGGTTTTCCGAGAGTAGCAGGTGATTTCTGATGGTTTTACCTGGCCAGCTTATGCTACAGGAAAAGCTAGCAGGCACAGCCAAGTCAGGAGGTCTATGTGCTAGTCTCAGGTCAGCTTGAGTTAGACAACCCACAGGTTTGCTGGGATCAGCGCAGCCAAGAGGTGAACTGTGGGTGGGTGCTGCAGGCCCTTCTGTGGGCCTGAGCTCAGAGAGCAGCGGACAGTGGAAGGGGCAGAAGGTCAGTTATTCTATCTTACAGAAGGGATGGTGTGTAGATGGACGGCTGACAGGAGCTTCTGTCACACATTTGATTACTCCCTAAATAGATCACCATAGTTCAGCTTTCCAGGCCACAGACTTGTGAGAGGACACAGCATCCTTCACACTTGGTGACCCACAAGTCCCAGAAAAATTATTGCCTCCACATCTTTACCTATCCTTCCTTTATAAACTACTGGTCACTGGTAGGTAGCCCCCTTTCCTGTCACCTGTGGAAGACAGCGTACTTGGCATCAGAGTCTGAGGTACCTGGTGCAGGGTCCTCCCATTTGAGCTCTGGCTTCTTCCCTAAATTGCAGCTCCTCTCCAGAGAGGCTGGGTGGACTGTGGTTCCTCAACCCATGCAACCATTTCCTACCCATGGGTCTCTGCACATGTCTTCTTCTCCTTTCCACTCTCTGTTTTCTAGAAAATTCCTCCTCCTGGAAGATTTCTCTGACTACTTCCTCCTTACCCTCTGTAGCACTGAGTAAATGCTATGGGAATCACTCAGGAATAGAACTATCTTTTATCAGATTATGAGCCTTATTGATAAGAATTCTGCCTTATTAAACTATGTATCTCAACTGCCCAGAGGGGTTGCAGGCTCATAAAAAGCACAAACATAGAGGATGGCAAATGATCTATTTTAAGTAAATCTAAATTCCCCCAATTTTTTGCATTATTCTCTTTCTTTACTCAGGCACAACTAGCTATTCATGCTCTGTCCCAGTTATCTCTCTGGGTTTCATGGAGGCTGTGGACAAAATCAGCCTTTACATCAGTTTTCTCTGTCTCGAGCTAGCGAGTGAAACTGTGTATATATGATACCTACCATACTCATCTGTCTTCTTTAACCCAAATTTATCATCTACAGACTCTGTTACTCTTAAAAACAGATGATATCACCAACTCAGACTCCAAGGAGATTCAGAGACTCGTATCCTTTAGTGTACAGGAGTGATCTTAAGTGATCTTTCCACTCTTGCTTGGCCCTCTCATGTCCCCAACAGTTGAGAATTTCAAAATACAGCAAAAATATAAGTAACAGGAATTCTGATTAGATTCAAGGCTCACTCCACAGGAGAGTCCCCACAGCCAGTACTGTAAACCTGATCAAAACCCATGCCCATAAAGATCACACACACCCCACCCCCAGAAGGGACTGAATACTGTCGTTTAGTTAAGTTGACATAGCATCCAACTCCCTTCTAAATACTTATGCTGATATTTGAAGACAAATGCTATCTTCAGCCTTACCCAGAAAAGCATCTTTTTCAGTGAACAAGTAGATAGATGATCCATCACCAAAACAATCCCTATCTCCTTGGCCACCTTCCAGTTAGGAGTGGACTTTTGCCCAGGACTGGCCAATAAGATGCAGGGAGAGGCCTGAAGAGGATAGAACCCAGGAATGTTTTTCACTGTCTGAGGAAATGAGATAAGTCCATCCAGACTACCCTGCCCTTGCCTCTTTCATCTTTCTAGAAGATATGATGCCTGGGAGTACTTTACCAGCTTGCAGGCATGAGGACATTTGTTCGCATCCTAGGACGATAAACAGAAGGAAAGGAGCACTTGGTTCCTTGATGGCATTCCTGAGCACCCAGACCACCGCCTACTGCCATTCACCCCCCTGTGCCCCTTCCCCTCTGCTGCCCTCCTTTCCTCTCCCTGCCTCTTCTCCCTGCTTCCCTCCCTCCCTCCTTCTCCCTCCCTCTCCTCCTCCTTCCTACTCCCTATCTCTGTCTCCACCTCTCCCCTGACTCAGAGCAAATACTCCACCACTGTGCTACCTCTTAGTCCTTTAACACTGAAAACAAAGTTAACTTTGTATTCACCTTGTCTGTTTAAGTTGTGGCTGAGTTTTCTCAGTTTTTACTCCCATCCAAACTCATTTCTGACTGAGACACCAGTCTGTGAGTTTTGTTGCCCTTTGACATTACGTATGAGAGGGATCCAAGAATAAGACATTACAACTCTGAAAATCCTGTAGCCTGAGTTGTCAAAGATTGAGAGCAAAAAGCAAGGTGGGTCAATTGTGCAAATTTCATACAAAACGCAAGTGAGAATCCCAAAACTTTCTTTATCAGCTTGCATTTTGAGAATCAATTGAATGTTCTTTCCTGGAACCTGGGGAAGGCGGCTGGTGTTGGGACATGATTCTGAAAATGCACTTTAACATACTTCTCTCTGATACATGCCTATTTTTCAAGTTAAGTCAACAGAAGAATGGTTACATGCCTCACTCCCACCAGCTCTCTTTTGTAAAATCCATTCCATTTTTGAAAACAAATTTTGTAATATCTCAGTCATCATGTTTGCCCATTCTATTTCCTAAATAGTTGAGATATTTGAATGTGATATACCTATATAGTGCTCTCAACTGAAATTAAAAAAAAAAAAACCTCACAAACCCCTCCCCTGGGTTTCCAAATATTATGTATTGAATTTGATACCGTTACAGTCATAAGGACATAAACAAATATAGAAGATATATTGAAAAAAATGAAGCACCAGAGCTAGTCCCAAACAGTGGCCAAGCTCGAACTGTGCATCAGCAAGAATGGATTAAAAAAGGAGCAAAGGTCTATACAAATGTCTTCAGACATTCATGCATTGGGAAGACACGGTACCAAAAGGTACCTGTTACCATCACAGGAACACAGAGAATTATTCAGTCATTAAATGGGCGACAGATACTTCACATAAGCATAGATGGCCCATGAAACAAACACACAAAAACCAAACTCTTAGCTATGGCAAGGGTGTGTGTGTGTGTGTGTGTGTGTGTGTGTGTGTGTGTGTGTGTGTGAATGAGCTATTGGATTTTTCTCTCCACTTCCTTGTCTTCACTCTGAGTGTGAGAGGACCAACCCCCTCCCACTTCAATCCCAGATGTTGTTATTAATTTGAAAGGTTCGTCCAGATCTCAGAAGGCCTTCTGATGACAAGTCTGATTGGAGAGAACCGCTGAGCCCTTTAATACAGGAAATGCCATAATTATGAGCTGTTTGTGCTTCTAATGTTTATGTATAAGATGAGCTTTGGATGGTCTCACTTTAGAATTGGAAAGAAACGCAGAAGGAGAAGAAAATAGACATTTATGAACACAGTGCTGGCTGCGCCACACACTGACTCACTGAATTCTCAGAGTTCTTGCAGGGAGACTTGTCCAATTTTACAAAAGAGGAAACTGAGGCTCAGAGTTACATTGAAGAACTTGTCCAAGGTTATACTGAGAGTAAGCACCAGATTGAGAAATTCAGATTGGAATGTTTCTGACTTTAAAGCTACAATTTCCCTAATACTTTGTCTTTCTCAAGGAGATCAGGCATGTGACACAGGGGCAAATAAAATGCATGGGGGTTACTTTTCTCAGTGTCACCAGACAAAGTCATGTATGGTGGGAATAAAACCCAGATCTCTCAATCTCACAGCAAGCCCTGTTTGACTTCATCGCTCCTCACCAGTCTCCCTTTTCCCCTGCACCCACGGACTGCATCACAGTTGTTGGAACAAAGCAATGCTTGTATACGTCATGTCCTAAATCTTCCGCTACTTTTAAATCCTCAGCGTAGTCATAGCCATTGTCTGCCTTACGAACTATCCTGATTTTGCTTTATTAAATATATTGACCTGAACAATAAGAACATAGAATCAGTTTGATGTCATCTGAAAAAAGGCACATGTTGAAATGTGACAGAAGTTACGTCTTGAGGGGAAGTAGGGGATACAGTGGAGAAGTCCAAGTCTATGCAGCATGCCTTCATGTTCTAGCTCTTAAGTTGGGGTCATCTTCTTAATATACTATTATTAACATATATGCTGTATATTTTAATGTCAAATCATGTATTGTAAAACAAATAAAAGTTAAGAAACATGCACACAAACACAAAAAATAAGCAATATACATAGAAACATTTGTGTGCCACGAGAGATGGAAGCACCTTTTGTAACTATGTGATGTGGGCAAACCATTTTCTCTCTGATCATCAGTTTTCTTAAATAAGGGTGACAGTGGAATATTTGTTAGAGTTATATGAGACAATGTACTAAAATATTAAATGTAGGTCTTGCTATTGCATGCCATCATAATATGAACAGAATCCATTGCCAAAAACACATCCTTTGATTGGTTTCTGAGACAACAGATTGAATTTGTCTTTACTAGCACATTGCTCTACTATAAAGCCAGATTAAAAGTTACGTGGCATAGCCCACTCACACATGGCAAGCAACAAGGATGTAGAAATTTCTCACACTCTATCTGTATGCCTTCACTCTCTGCTGTCCCTCTTTTGTGTTCCCTCCTTGATCCTAGACTGAACTGTCCCACGACGAAGTCTCTGCCAACCTGGTTGCTTGTTACCGAGGAACACAACCCCCTTAACTCTGCGAGAGTTTCTAGAGTGGTAATCTACATCTAAAGACTCATTCACCCATGTCCACACAGGGCAGCAATCTGGGCAGGCACAGTCTGGCACTGGCATTGCTTAGATTACCTATGAACATATCTGGCTTGCCTCATTCCAGAATTCCCTTCTCTCCTCCAAAGCCTTTTCATCTTTGAAGACTAAATTTAAATATTACATTTTAGGAGCAATTTTACATCAATCTGATGCTCAAGGAAGATGAACCTTTATCTTCTGAGCTTTCACACTGTACTATGCACATGTACCTATGCACAGGGCCATACCACCTTGCCTTGGGGTACAAAGTAAAGAGTATAGGTCACAGCCTCCTGGGTACCAATTTCTCTAGGAGGAGAGAAAGTCTCTTGTCTATCTCTGGACTTTTGTCCTCTATTTGCAACTGTCAATAACAAGAGACATTCAATAAATGTTTGCTGAATCAAACATATTAACTGGGTACAGAATCAGTTCTTATATCCATCTGGGTCATTCATAATGACCAATAAGAGTACACATTCCATAGATGAGTTCATGTGAAGTTAATTAGACAAGTTAGTTAAGTCTCCAACCGAGCAGGTTATCAGAACTGAATGTCTCCGACACACATAAGTGCAAATATAACAAACACACTTTTTAAAACATTTTATTAACATAATACTTTATTGATTATTTGGAAATTTCACATAATGCACCCCCATCACAGTCACTTCAGTCCACCCAGGTGCTTATGACCCACCCCAAAACAGAAGAAGAAGAAGAAATACCAAGTCCAATTTGTTCTGCCCATACGCTCACTGGAGCATGATCAAACTCCCAGTGGCCAGTCCCTAAAGAAAACAGAGTCCTTCCCCAATCACACCCCTGCCAGAAGCCAACAACTGTGAAGAGCTACACTTCAGCATCTCTATCACAATTTTAAAGAGTCTCTTCAATGGCTTCCGGTCTAGACTGTTTCTTTTGGTGGGGGGGGTGGTGCCACAGAAGCCTGCTGTATCTCATTCTCAACTGTGACGCTGCAGTCATCAACCACTGCAGAGGAAGCTTCCTTGCCCTTTATAGTCACAGCAGCACAGATGGTGGGCTTCTCTTGCCTTCTACATGTTTAGTGAGGGTTTCTGGAGGAAGCTTTGCACTAGATATACCACATATACCACTCTAGGATCTGGAGAGTGAAAAATCCTACATGTAGAGTACCAACATGTCTAACCTACACAATTTCCTTCTATTACAAGGACAGTTTTGCTCAATACATCTGCAAGGGGAAATGGATTATCTGTGAATGTAGTTTTCTTCTCATAGATCGCATCTCTACACAATCCAGTCACTTAGGACGGGAAGACCGAGGTGAGTGCTGTAAGCCTCAGAGACTGGTGACTGTCTCTCTGTGACGGTACATCTTTAGAAGACACATCATGACTCATCTTTAATTGCCATCCACTCGTAAGATGAAACCACCATGAAGCAGCAACTAGAGAAAGGACTTAGAGTCAAGTCTCAACTCTGACAGATTCAAATTCCAGCCAATGGCAGCCAAATTCAAGCTGGAAAGTTCTCATGGGTGGAGACGAGGTTTACTAAATGACCCTCTTCGATGAGTGATGTACAAGTCCATCGGAACCATGTGAGTTAAATTCCCCTGAAAAGGCTGGATTTAAACTAAATGGAAAGGTGCTGCCTTCACAGACTCAGGGTATCTATCTACGAAGCTGCAAGAAACCATTTCCTCTGAGACCCTCCCAAGGTTTCCTGACACCTCTATCCAGAGTGCCAGGTTCACCGTAGGCATTGCTTAGGCTGTGGATGGATGAGTGTGACCTGAATACAGCCTACCACTGTCAGCCTAGCACTGCTGGGTCACCATAGGAACCCATGTATATCATAGATGTTCCTTCTCGGGTTGTTTAGGTTTAGGAAAGACATAAAACACTTTGTCTCAAGCATGAGGGATTTCAACGATGCTTGAGTAAGTATCGCCCAGGAAGAAGCAAAGTAACTCCATGTGGACCAACCATGAGAGACAATTAATAAGTTGCACCTGCCCTATCCTTCCGACTTTAAGATGCCCTTCTTCAGTGTGGACCGTTCAGGACAAAGAAGGGCTCTGAGACAATAAGCCCGAGATGAAAGAGAGGAGCTGCGCACAGACTAGGAGTCTACACAGAAGTGGCCATGCTCAGTAGGAAGGGGCGGGGCTCTGCAGAAAGAACAGCCAGTGTGCAGAACACAAATATCTATTCATTCAAGAGTTTGCTAACCTTAAATGAATCCCTCACTTTCAGGATCAGAAAGGCCCACGGGGAACATCTGGCCCCAATTATCCCTACAGAAGAAAACCCTGAAGCTGAGCAGTGAAATGATTTGCCCAAGGTCAATATGGCTATTGAGAGGCAGAGCCGACACGGAACCTGAGTTTCTTGCTTCCCTGCCCAGGACTATTCTCACTAACTCATGTTACTACTTTGGATGCAAGCCTGATGAACTCTGCTGCCAGGTGGCAACTTGTTTCCCTCCAGAGGAGCAATGGAGGGGGCAACAGAGGGTTTTTTTTTTAATTTTTTTTTTCACCTTGGCACATACCAGAGATGGCGTCAAGAAAGCCAGGTTTAAACCAGGTCAGCCAGCAGGGTTTGTCTAAAGCACAGCTGAGCAACCGCCATTCCAGCCAGGATTCCGTCAGTACGATGGGTGTGTCAGCGACAAAGTTGAGCTAATGAAGTTCAAGCCAAGAATTCATTGAGGAGCCTGGGCAAGCGAGGTCCAGGTTGAGGACAAGAAGGGAAAATGATTAGGTGAAGGGTGAAGGGAAGGTTCTAGATAACTGAGTCCTTCTAGGGCCCCTTTCCTAGCCCAGGGCTGCTCTGAACATACACACTGCTTCTGGAAGGTCTCCAGGCTACTTTCCATCACTTGATATGTATGCACTTGCAAAGATGTTCACATTTAAAGAGAACACATAGCCCTCGATTTAAATAGTATGTCTAAAATATAGTCAAGACACAAGCAGGAGCTGATTTGGCCAAAATCAAGGCTCCACAGTCTGAATAAATAGGCTTCTCCTGTAGTGGCCAAGCCATTCACATTGGATGTCCTATGGAAAAGAACTCTTAATCAAGATGGATACAAACAATAATTAGCATCCCACAACCTACTTGAATTCTTCCTCCATTAGAACTGTTAAATTTTTGATCTGATGACACATTTCAGACACCCCTATTCAAACATTTTCTGTTCCTTCAACTATTTCCTGTTCTTCTCTCAGTTTATCCAAACAAGGAAGTTTGGGATGTAAAGAGCCACTGATACAGGGGTACCATTTTGAACATCAATTCAATGTCAACATTGTTAGCACGAGACTTAGTTTTATATGTTAGTAATTCCCGGAGAGAGTGTTTAAATCATTAGCTATATTTCAAGCCAAGACAGAAACTCTTTTGAAACAGGTACTCCCTTCGGGGTGGTGAAGAGCAACCGAAACCAGCTCAGTCATCCCACGGTCCAGCCAAGCAGAGTACCAAGTGGTTTTGCTAAGGGTGAAGGCTGTTTTGGCACACTGGCAATTGCTTTGGAGATTCTCTACTGAAGAAGTTGGGTAGAATCATAAAAAGGCAAAGAAAAATCAAATAAGCTAGGAAAATATCTGGCTTCGGTATATACTAACAGCAAACCAGAAATGTAAGAGTGGCAGAGCTCAGCAGCCTCAAAGAGAAGGTTGAGGGGGAAGGGCTATCAAATGTGTATGCAGAGAAGCAGTGCCTGCTGGAAGAGAAGGCTGAGTGTTTCCTGAGAGCTACTGAACAATGCCACGAGCATCTCTGAAGTCATACAGGAGACCTATAGTTACCAGAGAACTCTGCCTTAGTGACGAGAGTGTGAGCTACAGGGCAGTGTGTAGCCATTCAGGAGTGCGTCTGTAATGACTCACCTTCGCCGTCAAGGTGACTGGATTCAGACTCACCATGGAAACATCCCTCTGGCTGTAGCTATGAGACTGTTTCTAGAAAGTTTTTACTGAGCAAAGAACATCTTCCCTGAATATGGGGTGGGTTCCCGTAGGCTGGGGTCCCAGACAGAATAAAAAGGAGAATGCCAGCTAGCACTGGCTCCTGCCGTTCTGTGTCCTGACTGTTCATGCGACGTGATCAACACTCCGGAGTCCATCTGCCACAGCCACAGCCACTCTTGCTGCCGTGGCACCCTTGCCACGATGGACCACATCCTCAAATTGTTTGTTATATAAACCTTTCCTTCTGTGAGTTAATCTTCTCAAGTATTTCTTCAGGGCAGCCAGAAAAGTAACTAATGCAGCGCCCTTGTCGAGAAATCTCAGTTGCCTGATTTCCCCAAAGGCAGCTGTTGGAGGGATATTTGCATCCACTCGGGAAGCAAGCCTGAAACAGGTAAATAAAAACACCTCACCAGCCCGCACCAACAACTTTGCACACCAGTGACTGCCAAGTGCAGAAGCCTGCTGCTCTCTGCTTTAAGGGACTGGAAATACCAAATGCGGGGCTCAAGGCTCAAGGGAAGGCAGTGGGGGGTGGGCCTTCCACACCAGTTCCCTCTCTCTCTCTCTCCTTCTCTCTCTCTCTCTCTCTCTCTCTCTCTCTCTCTCTCTCTCTCTCTCTCTCTCTCTCTCTCTCCTCTCTCTCTCCCCCTCTCTCTGGCATATGCTCCTTCCATAATTTATTGGCTACAACAGCCTTGTTCCTTTCTTAACAAACTGTAGTCACAAATATTTTATGTCTAAGGAATTTTGAGACCCCTTCTAAAAGGAGCTGGAACCAGTTCTCCAGGCTTGAGCACTTTTGAGCAAGAGCAGAGAGCTCTCCAGAAAGCCTGGCTGATGGAGGCTGGGCTCCCCCAGACTGAAACCCAAGAACTCTCATTAGAAGAGTCTGACTCCAGTGAAAGGCCTGCCGAGGACACAGGCAGAGGACAGACAAGCAGACAGACTCAGAAAGGAGCCAGGGTCCCAAGCAAAGCACAATTTTACAATCTGTGTGAATTCTGCTAACCCAGCCAAGCTGCGTACCTCACTGTGTCCATGTGAATAAGGAAAAAAAAGCAAATTCCCCTGGCTTCCCAGAGCAATCGAGCAAATGCTGAGACTCTGCTGCCAAGCGGTTTCTGCAGCATTCAAGGGCAGAATGGACTGACTCTGGCAATGGAGAAGGGGATGAAAGAATAATGGCATAGAAAGTGAGGGTGATAGGGGGGATTTCATATCTAAGTATCAGAAGATAATGAGTAACATATACTGAAGGGAAAGAGTCAAAGTATTCCATCCTAACAAAGCCTTCTTTTATAGGTTGCTGTCAGGTCATTTAGAATGCCCAATAGTCATTTTCAGTCACCTGTCATCTGTAAGAATGAAGTACACCTATCTCTATTTACTATGTACTGAAGGTGAAGTTTGGAGCCAGAATGAGGAAAGACAGCTTCACTGATGGTGACTCAAATTGCCCCTGTAGGAAACCAGTGTTGCCATGGACATCTACAGAAGTTAGCTATCTTCTCAAGATGCCCATCTGTCAGGCCCATGCCTTCTCAAGCATGAAGAGAAGACAGGAATGGAGGTGTATATGATATACCCCAAATCAGCACAGACTCCTCCTTCATGACCCAACTTTGCAACCTACGAGTCAAATAGCATCTTCCTCAGAAGGCTGTGGTGAGGGTTGGGTGTAGTCATATATAACACTGGCCACCACTAGCCTTCAGATGAGGACATACCACCTACAGTGGTTCCAAGGTTTCAAGAAGGGCCATACAGGGATATGGAAGGGAACTTCCTTTTTGGGCCTCTTTCCTCAACAGAAGATGCTAACAGTGAGAAATAGTTTCATGGACCAAACACCAGTCACTATTATTATTTAGGAGATGGATTAAAAAGGCAAATGACATTCTGGGGGGAAATTGGGGCTTCCAAGTCTCTTGGTAGCTAAGTACAGAATTTGTGCTGTGTGATATAAGATCTGGTATATTTGCAGACATTAGTATGTATCCCCTAGTCTTTGTAGGATGCTGTTCTAAATACAATGCCATTTCCTAACCCCAACGCCTCATGCTTCAATTTCTTTGGGATTTCTGTAATGGACACAGATCATGGCTGAGCTCCAAATATCTGTAGATTATAGGACTGTAGCGATGGAAGGAGCCCTAGATACCATCTCCTACAAGTCACACTGGAAAGAACCCAGTAAGTAGACATCCTCCTACTCCTGGGTGAGCCTTCTTAAACCAAGTCACCCTGTTGACCACATCTCCTCATCCAAATAGGAGAGACAGCAGCACACCGCCCACACCCAGAGCTGCTTCAAGGGCTACTTAAAACAGTGTGTTCACAACAGACAACAACGGAAGGGCAGGGAGAGCCCCCAGCCTGGAGAACCACATCTGGAGAGAGTTGAGAGATTTGTCAGAGGTCACTCAAAACCCCAGTGATGAGTGGTCTGTCAGGGAGGGGCTCTAGGCTTGTGGGTGCCAAACTACAAAGATTTATGTTTTTAAGACAATTAGTGACTTCCTGCAAACAAGCTGGATCAGTAGATTCTGCCTTCCTGCCTCTGACCATCAGCAGTGTTCATTACCCCCTGTTTTGTGGGAAGATGATTCTAGAACACTGGGCCAAATGAGAGAAATTAGCTACAAGCCCTACAGTGAATTTCAATGCTTAAATTGTTGTGCCCTCCTAAATTCTGTGAGTAGGCAGTGCATTCACAGGGGCCAAAGACCAAGAAGTAGAGACGGTATTTACTGAAAATTCTCCCCCACCCTCTGCATAGCTCTTCTCACTTAACAGGGAACAGCTTCATTAATGCCCATCCATTCCTCTGAAAAGGTTTGTTTGTTTTTTAATGAAAACACAAACAAGTTAAACATATTCACCATCAATCCAAGATCCACATTCTTTATCAACAATCCTAACTGATCCCCTGAATTGACAACCTTCTGGTAAGAATTTTCTTAATCTTAATCCTGTGGGAGAAAGTTCTCTCTCTTCATGAGGGGTTTCTGCTTCTGAATGATACCATCCATCTTCAAAGCTCACCCGTAAGTGGTTTATACAGTCAATATATACATCGAAGAGAAGAAGCAGGAAGGCAGATCATTCCAGAACCCCTGGGCAAGTGGCTTTCCCAGGGAGGCAGTCCTGAGGCTATATTATATACAAACATTTGAATTCCTGAACTGGACCCCCAATAACTCTGATTCTCCTGGGATACAAGAATCGTGTTTACTGATGGCCATGGGATGATGATGCAGTGAGCCAATAGACCACATTTGGGGAAGGAGTGGACTAGGTGGACAGTGAGTTCAAGCCTGACTCCTGCCAACAAGTGCATGGCCCCTGCTGGTAACTCTGGCTTACTAGACTACCACAGGATCCACGACAAAAACAGACAGCAGACAAGTGGCAATAATTTCCCCCCCCTACAGGTCTATACAGCAAGGTTATGCCACCCTGGGCAACTTTGACAGACAGTGGACCCCAGAGAGTCTGTGTTACTGTGTGATACACCTACACTGACCTACAGTTCTCTGCTTTATTATTATTGTCGTTATTTTGCTAAATGTTGTGTATTACAAATGGGAATTGAATCAGTATCAGATGCCTCCAAATGGATTAGTCCTTTGTGCTGGGATAGAAATACCACGTCCTGCCAGCAGCCAGGGAAATGCTATCCACTGCCTTGGGATTTATCCAAAACAGAAGAATATCTTTTAGACCAAAGCACTTCCATTCTCAAGGAGAAATGTCTGCTATTTTTACAGATGGCTCTGGGGTAGTGACGGTAAACAGCACATTGCCATTGAAGCATTAGCACGCCAGCTCATACTATTACAGCCTATGGTTTGAGTAGAGCTGGGCCACCAGGTACAGATTAGCCCACACAAACCCACTGGCTACAGTTAGGAAGGTGTCTTACTCAGTGTTCTACTGCTGTGAAGAGATACCATGACCACAGCCGCTCTTATAAAAGAAAGCATATAATTGGTGCTTGCTTATCGTTTCAGAGGTTTAGTCCCTTTACCTTCGTGGGAAGAAGCACAAGGGCACGCAGGCAGACCTGGTCCTGGAGAAATAGCTGAGAGTTCTTCATCTGCATCCACAGGCAGCAGGAAGAAAGGAGAGTCCCTGGGTCCTGCTTGGGCTCTTGAAACCTCAAAGCCCACCCCCAGTGACACACTTTCTCCAGCAAGGCCACACCTACTCCAAGAAGGCTGAACCTCCCAATCCCTCCAAGATAGTGCCACTCCCTGCTAATCAAGCATTCAAACATATGAGACTATGGGGGCCATTCTTATTCAAACCACCACAGAAGGGAAATTTAAACGATTGCATATTTTTGAGAGACTGGAGTTTTTAATGAAACATTTCAACTCCAGCATTCAGAACCCAGCCTTACAGTTTATAGCACAAACAAAACTCCCAATAAACACTTGAGGGATAGAAGAGTGAAAGGGCAATGCGTCAGTGACCCAAGAAAATATCTGCTCCCCATGTTCCTGTCAAGAATTTGCTATAAACCAAGGTTTTCTGGGTTTGGTTGGTTTGTTTTCAATTTTTTTGTATTAAGTTAGGCCTTGACATTTCACACATGTAGATAATACATTGTTTACTCTCCCCATCCTTTTTTCTCCTTCCCACACTTATTATCTCCCCTCCTCCCTACTGCTACCTTTCCTCCATCTGTGACTTCTGATTTTGCTTTGCGATTGGAACTATCCATAGGAGCCTGGTGGGGTAACAAGTGGGTACACAACTCAAGGCAGTGACCTCTTCTCACCCTGGATCCATCAATAGAGAATGAATGGTTCTGCAGTGCGGGTAGGGCCCCCTGAGCCTTTCCTCTATCCATGTCTGCTTACCGCCTATGGGCCCACTCTTATGCAGACTCAGTGCTGGGAGTTCCTGATTGCAAAGGTGGTCTTGCCCAGAAGACAGAGTTTCCGGCCCTCCTCCCTATCTTCCAACTATTGCAATCACTCTGCCCCCTCTTCACTGCCGAAACTCTGAAGGAACAGTATAAATGCCATGTTTAGGACTGAGCACTCATCCATCAAGTATTCTCAGAGTCTTGTACAACTTGAGTCTCCGCTATTTGCCACGAGCTACTTTAAGCATTGAAGATATTTTACAAACAAAAGTAACAGCTAACTAGCTCTTGCTCTTCTTCTCCTCCTCCTCCTGTTTCTCTTCCTCCTTCTCCTCTTCCTCTCTCTTCTCCTTCTCTTTTTCCTCCTCCCTTCCTTCCCCTGTGAATGTGGGTGTACATATGTCACGGTGTCTGTGGAAGTCAGAAGACAATCTCTCGCGCTGGCCCTCACCATTCACCTTGCTTGAGACAAGGTCTCCTGCTGCTCACTTCTGTGTATACCAGGCTAGCTGACCCATGATCTTCCGGCATTCTTCTCTGTGCCTTCCATCTCCCCACAGTGGCACACAGGAATTACAGAGAGCTACAGTGTCTGGCTTTTGTGGGGATTCAGCTCAGAAGAGAAACATAATTTGGGAGAAATATTTTTGAAATAAGGTTATGTGATGAACTTGGACTGGGGGATAACATTAAAAAGGATGATGAGAGAAATGAAGGGTTTATGATAAATAAATTAATGAATGAGTGTCTTGTGAGGGGAATTAATTGCTTCCCATAAACCTGCTATCCTAGGGGAGAGTGAGGAAGCCACTTCTATAAAGTTGGTTTCGAACGAGCTATTTCAAAACCATATTCCACTAGTTAAACCACCGTGAAGCTGCCAAGTGGTTGAAGTTCCAACTACCTACTCATTCCTAAAACATGTATAAAATGAAACATTTTTTACATTTCCAAGAAAGTAGGCTGTACACTGTACATTGTCTATATTTAGTCATCTGCTTATACCATAGTGTAAATGCAGTCTCCACATGGGTCTGGTACTCTTTCCTTGTGGCTCTCTCTCATGTATATGACATCCTCTGCTCTTTCGGCCTCTCTCTGCCTCTTGTCAGCAAAGGTTAACATGTATGCACATCAAATAATCCATTTCTCCTCTGTTTATAGAGGACTACTGAAGAGATATAGAGTGGAAAGACACAGAGAGACTTTCAAATCAAGCATATTCTTAAAATGCATATATTTCATGATACGTATTAATCCTGATACATTTCTAAAACAATCGTCAGACAGGGGGGCTGTGAGATGACATTTGGCTTCTTTAGTAAGCCAGCTATGTTAATAGGGCTCTAGATCTAGAGGGGCCAGTGGGAGAGTGCCATGCACACTCTACACTTAGCCTTACTCTTTCTAAGCATCTGGATCCTTTTACATGCTATAGAGTACCAGTGGGTGGTCTGGAAATTCTAGGGGAAGGCAATGATGTTTGGTCTGGGAGGCGGGCATGCAGAATGCTCCAGGCTGGTGCTATAACTGCTTCGCTGTGGAACATGGAACTTGAGATCAGACCAACTTTCCTCACCCATCATCCTCATCATCACATAGGCCAGCTCCACCCTGCCACTCAGTGATCACCCAAGAAGGCTTTTTACGGAACACAATTAGTGGCTGGACAGCGTCCTGGGCAAGCAATCAATAAAGGAAGCTTATTGGAATCATCTGTTGGGACATGGAGCCTGTCTGCAACACAAAGTCAGGGGGGCTTGATGTGTGATTGCTATGACATCACAGGAGAGATGCTTTTCTGACTCAGTGTCTACATCTGAACTGTTCAGATGACCCAGGACATATTTTTTTTCTAGTTATTGATTTGTTTCCCTTCAGATGTTTGCTATTTACTAATAGCATAAAAGTGATTAGTTAAATCTAAGTGACCTTCACATAGCTATAAAATAAATTTCTACAAAATAAAAATAATAGTTACATAACTACAAAAAAGCCCTTATGATAAAGTTAGAAAAGCATTCACAAAGTCCCTAAGAAACTTAGCTAGACAAACTTCTGGTCATTGTCATTTAGAATCCCGCACCAGGGCGGAGCAGCTGAGGACTGCCGGGGGAGCAATAATGCCTTGTGCCCAATACTGACTGTGCTGCACACTCCAATAACTGTGATACTTCCCACGAACTAAGTATCAACCCAAGTGCTCCACACACACGAATCAGTCACCCTTCCAGGTGGGAGGTGCAGAATTACTGCTTCAGATGGTAATATTTTATTGAGGGTACCATATTCCCCATTGACCTGATTTCAAATGATGAACCACAGCCTGAGCTCAAGGGAAATGGCTCGCTCTTACCTACCTCTTCTCCCTGAATTCAAGCAGATGCGCTGGCATACTGTATACACACTACATATGATAAACAAGTGCCTGAAAAGTTCCTGAGAGAAAAATAAAGTCAAAATCCCTAGATTTTTAAAAATTTTTTTACATATAAAGCCTTTAATTAAAATAAACAAGGCCTGTCTAGAAGATTCAAAACATATATAGGAAATTAGAAAAGAGGAAATAAAGTTTTGTTCTAAGTCCATTGCCAGGGAGAACCCCTGGAAACATTTTGAGCCATGTCTGCCCTAACATTAATGGAAGTGTGTTAGCACAGAACATACGCAGTGTTAGTTAATTAAAAATAAAAAGGCCTGGGCCTGGAGAAATGCCTCAGTGGCTAAGAACACTGGCTGCTTTTTCAGAAAATCTAGGTTCAATTCCCAGATGGTGGCTTCCATCTGTAACTCCAGTTCCAGGTGTCCCCATAGACAGCAAGCACGCATGTGGTACACAGATATATATGCAAGCAAAACATCCATACATATAAAATACAAAATCAATAACAAAAATGTTCAGATAAAAAATTAAATGGCCTGTCATAATGATCGCATTATTACTAAATGAATACACAAAGCGTACACCTAAATATCTTACAGAAAAGGCAAGAAAAAAAGAAATACAGTATCTTTATCATTTAATTAAGTGTTCAATGTATTAAACTGAAAAACGGAAAATGCTAACTTTCTATTCTGTAATTTTATATTTTAGAGTCTTCACATCTCTACACTAAGATAAAAATGCTAGTGGTGCGTGAAATTAAAAGTGTGTCTTACTTTGACAAGCTAACCCAAATAAAATAATAGCAAATGGATATTTCTCTCCAAGACCCTAAAGTTTTTTGAGAAATTTCTAGAACAAGGTTTTCATTCTGCTCTTTTGTGCTGAGGACCAAACCCAGAGCCCCATGTATGCTAAACATGCACTCTGCCAATGTCTGTTCTTCAATTTAGATGGATGATGGCATGTAAGAGCTGATTTGTACTTGAGTCAGGAAAATAAAACTTTTAATAGGGTGGCTGAGTATTTTAAACCCTTTTGAAAGGACTGAAGAAAGAAGGAGCTCTCATACACCAGGGAAACCAGTATTTTGTTCTCTTACCCAAAGACTATGTTATTTATGTGCCCAGCACCTTATGTCAGTTACTAGTCACTTTCTCTGGAGGCTGCCCAAGGTCCCCATCCATCAGTGCAGAGCAGAATCACACTCACACGTGCTGAAGGCTGGGTACACAGGCCCCAGAGCTTGTAAGGAATGAGGGAGAATGTTTCAAATGTCTCCGTAAACGAAACCAAATGTAAAGGAAAATGACATCATTGCATGCTGGCTGGATTCCTTTCAGCTGTTTTGTGTGGACTTGAATTTCACAATACAAACACATACTTTACTTGTCCTTTCACAGCTTAAGCACAGTTAATTATGTTTTAATCAGATTTCCAACTCTAAGGTTGAACAAGATCCCACCACTTCTTCCAGATATTAAACATGGAACAATGCTTGGCTGCTGATTGATCTTTCTGTATCATGCTAACTTTAGTAAAGCATACTTACTCTTATTTTTTCACATCATGTGAAGAACTGTTACAATAGAAAACTCTGAGTTGACATTTCTCTAGGTTTATGAGAAAGAAAATGTGAGTTTAGTCATAATTCTCCCTTGACATAGGTACTTAAGATCACAGACATAAGATTTGGAAGGGACCTGAGAGACCTCTGTTCAAATCCCTCAATCTATAAATTTGCAGTTGGAGCCCAGGAAGGCTAGGAACCAAGAGAAACAACTGTTATTTAGAGAATTACGATGGCTGAGCAGCAATATAAAATCCAAATATAGGGGCCAGAGATGTGGCTTATCAGGTTAAGAGCATGTAGTATCATTGCAGAGGACCTGAATTCAGTTTTTAGCCCCCACAGCAGGCAGCTCACAACCACCTTTATTTCCAACTCCAGGGACTTGTAGCTAGCGGCCTCCACAGGCACCCACACATATGTGCACAAACCCCACACAGATACATGCATATAATTATAGTTACATCACATATATGTTTTACTATTTCCATTTTCTTTCATACCCATGGACCTAAGTACAGTATGCTGACAGTGCCAGCACCTGGAGTTTGATGGACATGCTGAGGCTCAGGCCAGACTCCCAGACCTATTCAAGAAGGACTGCTTTCTACTTAGCAAAATTCTTGGACGATTTCTACATATATCCACGTTTAAGAAGCCCAAGCCTATATCCATTCTACTTCAGGTTGGTTCACAAATTTATCAGAATTATTTCCTGTCTGTGAGGAGGTAAATACAACAATTAAGAATAAACCTTTAGAAGACAGGCATGGTGGCATACACACATAATCTCCAGAACGTGGAAAACAGAGCTGGGAAAATCAGGAGTTCAAAGTCATTGTCCCCTCTATAGCAAGTTCAAGATCAGCTTGGGCTATGTGAGACACCAGCTCATAATACCAAAGGAGAAAAAAAACAAAACACATAAGCCTTTGTACTTGTATCAATTTGTCCCAGTAGTTTCAGACAGGCTAAATCTATCTTGTAAAGAGGAAGTCTTTATAAGCTGTATTTGTATCTGTGTAATTTTTCAAATGATTCATTTTTATTGTATTTTATAAGAATATCAGCTCACAAGAAATTAGAAATTGTTTTAATGGAATTTCACCAAAGACAGAGTAAGAAGCTCTACACCATCCGTCCTTCCCCTAACTGAAACCCTGGGAAAACAGTTGACTTACTTCTCAACTTGTCTATGAGCCCATATTCTCTTAATGTGAAAACCAGGATAGACAGTGAGAGAAACACTACAGTTCATCTCCTATGACCAGAGATGCAAAGACTCTGAACACAGCACAACGGAAGCAAAAGAACAATACATTATAAGCATTATTTGCCACACCAGGCAAGACTTCTTATAGGGATGCAAGGCTGGTTTAGCATCTGAAAAGCAACAACTATAATGTACGATATGAATGGGCATTGAGAAAAACACCATTAGGTTGATAGATGCCGACAAAGCATGTGCCAAGCCTAATGTCCACTTGTTTTAGTGAGACTCTGTCATGTACATGTGTGTATACGTGTGTACATCTGGCTCGAGGATGCAGCTCAGTGGTAGAGAGCTTGACTATCATGATCAAACCCAGTAACACATTCACACGAGAAAGGGAGGAAGGGGAAGAGAAGGGGAGGGGGGAGGGAGGGAAGGTCCAGTCACAAGTGCAGGACCCCTTCCTATGAGCTGTAGAAAGGGGGGACTCAGAGGCCTCTGGAACAATAAGGCTAGGACTACTGCTCTTGGCTGCCCACCAGAATGTGATGGTAGGATCCCATTGTTGAAGACCTCAAGCACACCTTGGCCTCAGGACACCGGACATCAAGCTGGCACTGGGCTGGAAGCTTTCTCCCTGCAGGCAGGCTTTCAGTGTTGGAAGTTATGTGCAGAGCCCTCGGGGAGGAAAAGCCATCCACAGCCCTACCCAGCTATGACCTCTACAAGCTACAATCTGCACATGCCAAACAAGACGGGTCCCGGGTACAATCCTGGTGTGGTTATGGTGGAGTAACCAATCACTTTCTCAGTGGACTTGAGGGTCCATAGAAGGAATTCATGCTGATACTGTAAACCTAGTAAAAAGCCCATGGGTGAGGAGATTCTAAGCCTAGCAGGAAACCTACCACTGTTGTTTTGTTAATGAACATGTCAAACTACCATCTAGGTATTTGTGTTTCTACCAACAGATTAAGGCTGTTATCACCTTTCATCAGAGAAGTTGTTTGTTTTGTTTGTTTGTTTTTTTGTAGCAGGGTGGAGTAGCAGTTAAGGCAGGAATTGGTAATCGATCCAAGTACCAATAATATGTGATGGCAGAGTGCTCAGACCTATGTGAAATATCCATATTACCCTCTCCAAGGCTCAGGGATTGTCACAGAAGAAGGTGAAAAGAATGTTTAAGAGTCAGAGGATAGGGAGATGTGCAGTAAGAATGACTATTTCTAAATAGGAGGTGGATCTTGCACTTAGAAACCCACTGTAGCTGAGGCTACCTGCAGAAGACCAGCAGAGGACTGGACCCAGCAATACTTCATCATGGGTCAGAAAGGGGCTCGTGGGACCTCTTTCTTCCCTGAGGGATTTGTGGAAGTTAGTGATTGCTGGGGGAGGAGGTATCACTTTCCTCAATAGTGTAGGCCATGATCGTGCCAATAATCGTGCAAATAGCACTAGTTAAACTCAGTGTGCCACACCGCACATGCACACATGCACACAAAGAAATGGAAGTAGAAGGGGACACATTGAGAAGGCTTTCAGTGGACGAGGGATGGGGATGAGAGTAGACTGTAATGGGGTTTAAAAACAATTAAAATGTATTATATGTGTATGAAACTGTCAAAGAATAAAAATAACAATATTTTATCATTTAAAACATATTTATATTAAAGGCAATTATGAGAAGCAAGTTTCAGACTAGGGAAAATGTTTGCATTTAATACAGGACTTCCATCAAAATAAGAAACTCTTAAAATTCAGTAAGAAAAAAATTTTAAATCAACAAAATAGTTAAATATATATATTTACCAAAGAATGTATATGAGTAAGCACATGAAAAGATGTTCAATATCATTTGTTATTGGGGAAATAAGAAAGTTTAAGCTATCATTCCCCACAAATATAATGAGTGCAATGGAAAACACAGGCAGTAAGGAGTGATTAAGAAGATGCAGAACCACTAGAATGCTGCACACTGCTGACGGGGATGGCAAATGGTACAGCCCCCTTGAACGTCATTTGGCTTTTTGTTGATGAAGTTACTCAGTGGGTTTCTGGGTACCACGCTGAGATAAAAGCAACAAGCTCAAGTGTCCTGTTGCACAGAAGGCTGATGTCAGAGGGGAGCACAAAATTATTTATAAAATTCATAATTTTTATTTTTAGTTACATATACTTGTATATATTAGAGGAATAAGTGTTCAAAACACATATACAGTGTTCAGTGATCAGTTAAAACTAATTGACACCTATCACTTTAGTCTTATATCACTTATTTGTGTTAGTATCATTCAAAAGCCTCTCTACCAACTACTGTGAAATAATCAATTGTTGACGAGCATTACTATTCTACTGTGCTACAAAGAATACTAGACATTATTTCTACTATTTAGCTACAGCCCTGTACCTACTGGCCATCGGTGGGCATGGGGTAGAGATTTTCTCATAATAGATAAGAGGTCACTCTGGCAGGGAGTGAAAGGAATTGAAAATTAGACTGTGGTAAGGGCTATATCACTCAACTAGAATGTGCTGAGCTATACACAGAACAAGTTTATGCATGTAAATGATAGCAATGTGCAGCTGTTTTGAAAAACATTAACTGGTGAATCAATTCTTCTATTTATTTACCTAAGAAGCTGCACAGACTGTCAACTGACTCCACAGTAAACTTTACCATCTACAGTTAGGCATCCAGAGGCAATGGCCGCACTTGTAGGGCTTGTTGGAAGTGAGCTTTGTGTGTCTAACCACCTGAGGCAGATTAAACTTGTCCCCAAGCAGGTTTGTCTACCCATTTTAGAATCCATTTTCTCCAACTGGCCCTTCAACCTGAAATTTTTGTTTTGTGCCTCGGCTACTACAAATGTCAGGAAAACTTGGAGAAAGGCAGGAGAAATGGGAAGTGAGGTACACTTGTAGCCAAAGAGGTTCCGGGTGAGGAGGGTCCGGGGGAGTAATCACATCATTGCATAAATCTTGCTTAGACTGAAGTCCGTTCTTGGTCAATTATTGGATCATTTGCCTTTTAAAAACTCCTTTAAAGATGGGGGGAGGGGAGGGAGGGGAAACTGTGGTTGGTACGTAAAATAAACAAAAAATAGTAATAAATAAATGAATAATAAATCAATAAATAATAAAAACTCCTTTAAAAAATAAAATGATGATGTTGCTATAAACAGTATTTTAATTTACTCTAGAACAGCAGAGTTGGAAAAGAAGGCCTTTCAGCTAGCTAAGGAGGCAGAAGTGGCCTACATGTGCTGGCCAAGCCAGGCAACAAGCAGCTGCCAGCTAGGCTGCAGGATGAGGGGTGAGCAGGTCCCCTAAGCCAAGTGATTGGAAGGGATTCTGCCTGTGGATGAATGATTGCCGACCAATGCTGAGCACCCATTTTTTTCTTGCTGGAAGGTAGAGTTCACAAGTCCAAGACAGAAGCCAAAGGTTTGGCATGACCTGGCCAGAGAAACAGAAAGCATTTTTGAGAAACAAATGCCAGATTCTCATCAACAGGAGAAAAGCAGTAGGGATGTGGAAAGTCCAAGGTTAGACCAACAATCAGTGCTGTAAGTAACACTTTCAGTAAGAGTCAGGCTCCCATTGGGAGATGGATCCTGGAGTTCACTGCCCACCACTGGTCTCACACTGGATTGGAGGAGACACAGCAGAATCCTGCATCCCACCTAGTGTCTGTGCTTAGCCTGCAGCAAATCCAAGTTAAGCAAAGGCATCAATACATTTAAAAATCAACATAAAAACTAGAATGTAAATTAAAATATTTATCCAGTCTCCGGAAGCTAAAGGGATCTGTAATCCCAAGAACAATAGATGAAAATATTACCATGTAATAGTGAATAAAAATAAAAGTATCTAAATATTGAGCTGGATATAGTTTGGTTGGTAGAGTGCTGGCCTACCATGAATAAAGTCTTGGGTTTAATCCTGAGTGCTGATCTCAACACTTTAGGGGTAGGGACACAGTGAGCTCAAGGCTAGCCTGGGCTACATGAGACCACGTCTCAAAAAAAAAAAAAAAAAAACCTGACTACTAACAGAAATTAAGCATCAAGAAAAAACATTTCAAGTAAATAGAATAAATATTTAAGAACCTAATCCTCTGAAGATCTACTGTCAATTGATAGACTGAACAAAAGCTTTAGATCTGCTGTTTATTGGTAGGATGAACAAAGGCTTTAACTTTGTATTATTTAAAAAGACCACATGCTGGTTGGAATGAGGCCAAACCAGAACTCAGACGTTCAGACACATGTCACACTGACGAGTTATACTAAGTGATCTAAGGTGTCCAAACTGTGTCTCAAGAAGCTATGCCAAATACAGAGAAATCTCTGTGCACAAAAAAAAAAAAAAAAAAAAAAATGTTACTCATTGTGACACAGCAGAAAATGAAGTTCAAGGACAGATTCCCAAAGCTTAACAAAACAGAGACGTGGGGTCACACTGCTTCTTAAAGGGGTACAGAAGGACAAGCAGGGAACACAGACTGCAATCTACGCTGATGGCAGAGGAGATCATTAGCTAAAGAAAACCAGAAACAGACTCAAGGACACCCTGGTGAGACTGCATTAGCATGGTGGGCGCTAGACAAGCTTTGGCAAATGTGAAATCACAGTTCTACGGAAAACAGCCCATATTCACTTCCCAAGATGTAGCTCTCGGTTACAGTTTGTGGTCTAGCAAGGAAATGTTGGGTTCTCAATGTCTACTTCTTTTAGGGAGATGTTTGACAGACAACTAAGGGAACTCTCTTGTGCTTCTCAATGATCCTGATGTCTCAGGAGAGTCACTCCTAGCAAGTGGCAGAGGCGGTGCTCTGAACTCAGCTAGGATCCAAGGCATTCCTTCCAGAAGACAGCAACGGTCATTCTTTACCGCAGGCTGCAACCAGGCAGAACCCAGAGGAAAGAAATTCTGAGCAGGGCCCTGTGATACCCCAGCACAGGATGAGGTCACTTTAGTCTCATCCCAGCCACAAAGATCAAGCCACACTGTACGTAGCATGGACCACGGAACTAGATTTTTCTCAGGCCATGACACTGACCTACTCACGCTATTTAGGAATTTAATGCAGGGTTAGACACGGGCTTAAAAACCAACAGCAGAATCCACGTTGCATACACACTAGAGGAGGTGAATCTATAAAGTGGAATGACCCACTGATGCATCCAAAATGGTCTGGGAGTCCTGAAATCATTGAATACAGGATTATTAGCAATCAGTTTCTCATCTGATAACCAGTAAACATGTGTCTGGTGGAAGGAAAGAGTGGAACACAGTTCTTTGAGCATATACTGCAGACTGGGCATGGCCGTGGCGGCAGGAGATTGGGCCACAGAAGGCTTACCAGCTCCAGACACTAAATGACACAGGGACTCTTGCATAAAGTAATCTGGACTTTTGCCCAAAGGCAGTGAGCAGATACTTGCTTTAGAAATATAATTTTGATCTGCTTCTTCAACAAGTACATTTTAAGCACATATTTGATGTGAGTACCATGTATGGACACATCAGGGCCCTGAACATTTCCCACAAACACACACACACACACACACACACACACACACACACACACACAAAACAACAACAACAACACCCAGACCAATATAAATGTTATAAGCTATAAAAGATTTGACAAAATGTTATAAAATGACCAAGAACATGAAAAAGCTCAAGAATGCAGCAGTTCCCAGGGGCTCAGAACAACCAGTATCATGAAGGCCACCGTCACTTTGTTCACATAATTCTAAATATCAGCTCAAGTGAACAATAACTGATGATGAATCCATCACATACAAAGATATTAATAGTAAAAACTACTAAAAATGAGAGCTTTTATAAGATCAGATCAACACAGAAATATCCATTTACTAATAGGTACTCCTAGAGACTAACTATAAAGATAGTTTCCACTAGGGAACACTCTCAGATTGGAGAGTGGAAATGGTCTGTGTCTGCCATGAGGTACATGGAAACTCCAGTAAATGACATGACAGACCTGGTGTGCTCTTAGAGGAACTCCCTGCCCACAGCCAGAGATAAGAAACCAGGGGAACTGACTGGGGAGACGGGACCAAGAAAAAAATAAAACATGCAGGAGGACCCCTCCAGGAAACCCATTGCCCTCTGTATATGAATCTAAATAGTAAACTAACAAAGAACCTAGGCTGAAAGAGGCACTTTTGATACGGACTTGACAGCTTTGAACTTGGTTATCAAAAGCTACAACAGGAGCTGGGGGAATGACTCAGTGCGTGACTCTGTGAGTGACATGCTTGCTAGGCAAGCCTAAGGACCGGAGCTTAAATCCCTAGCACCCCCACAAAAGCTGGGAGCAAGGAAGGCATCTGGGACCCCAGCGCAGGGGAGGAGGGGCAGGGATAGGTGGACCCCAGGGGCTAGAGGGTTGCGCAGTAGATCAGAAATAGCGAGTGCGAGGTTCAGTGAGAGACCCTGTCTCAAAAACATAGGATAGAGAACCATGAAGAAACACCCAATATTAACCTCTGACCTTCACACACAAGCCCACAGTCGCATACGCTACCCCCAACACATGCACACATGCACGCGCGCACAGGGAGAGACGGTGAAGGGAAAGCTGAGAGACAGACGCGAACTTCAGGCTTGAAATGACTCCATCCATTCACTCAACAAAGTTTACCACCAGCTACCTGGAGTAGCAACTTTGTTGTGACTACAACAAAGAACAGGAATGTGGGCCCGGTGGGGAAAGTTCCTGACCTCATGACGCCCCATGGCCTAGCAACAGAACCGAATCATGCAAGCTGTGCAATGTGGAAGGAGTCACTGAGAACTGCCAGCACAGAGGGCAAAGCAGGGGTCTTGGAGGATGAGCTGCTACCAGGGGGAAAAAACCCACTGGTTTCTGTGTCTCAAGCTGGGTATCCCCATCACAGAAAGAAATCACCTTTTTCCTCTTCAGCTACCCAATGGCAGATCTTCCAGAAGTCAGAGTTCTCAAGGCAGTTTAAGCCTCAGCCTTCTTTTTATTCTGATGCCCAGCATCAATTGGGCCATAAATCTGTCATATACTCCCGCTAGTTTGGGTCCCTCCAAGTTATAACCCATGCAGTCTGGCCAAGACACGGAGACTCCCAGAATGCTTTCATCACATCCCAGCTGGAAACTCTTAATTCATTATTTTCAATCCTCGCCAATACCTCCTATGAGTACTCCAAGTACAGGAATAACTAGGTCACAATCATGTTCTCAAGATCCCGAATCCCTAATTGCAATTCCCCCATGATAAAAGAATCTGCCTACGAATTCATGTGAACCGAGTTCCTTCCGTTCTCAAGCCAAATAACATTTTCTCTTGTGTAACTTGAGTCTGAAATTTGGTTCCCAAAACAAAAAGGCATTTTAAGTTTATGAACCACTGATTAACTCCAAGGAGGTGGGCGTTTAAACAGCTCCTGCCGCTCTTTGCTGGTCCACTCCATTTATCATTTTCCTCTTCCAGTTTTCTCCGTTGTCATATACTGTGGCATTTTCACAGTAAGGAATACAGAAACTTGCAGACCAGCCTCTTAAATAAACAAAGCTTGTGCTTTCTCAGAGTTAAGTGGCCCTGAGAATTCTCATTACCCCTCTAGTCAACGGTGCTATTTCCACCTTCATATTTCATGTGCTGGTAACTCTCCATAGCACATGAGTTGATATGGCCAAGGAAGTAAGCTGGCCAGGGAAGAGGAGACGTCCTGCTTGGCTCCTTCCCACGGGGAACATACTGGTAACATCGGTACACTTAACACATCTTATTGTAAAAGCAGTCTTCAGCTGGCACGGATTGATGCGCAGCTTAACAATTCAAAGGAAATTAGGCTGTTCCTATGTACTTGTTACCAAAGTAACGCCTCTTCCCACCAACACGCAATTCTGGGGCATGCTGTTTACAAGATCTTAAAGACTGGAGTCCAGGAGGTGAGTCTAAGCAATCATGAGGGGGCCGTTATTCCAAAATTTCAGAAGGAGAAAATACTTAAAAGTCCAACCTTGCGGTTGGAAAATCTTTCAAATTCATTTTTAAGTTTTTCATTAAAACGGAGAAGTAGAAAGGATAACTGTGTCTCCGTGGTAAAAAAAAAAAAAAAAAAAAAAAAAAAACTGAAAGTATTCTACATCCGTGTCTGTGCAGAAAGGAAAACGGCTGAACTGTTAGGTACCTTTACTGGTGATGTTATCTGGGGGCCACAGGGCAGTACTGTGAACTGGACTCTGGAGGAGACCCTGACTCCCCCTCTGACACTGCCCCATTCATGGGTGCTCACTCTCCAAAGTGTGTTCTGTGACTTATCTTGAAGTTAACTATGTGAACTCGGAAAATGCATCTCTAGCACAGTAAAACTCCAAGACGCTTTCAAGGATCTGGTACCAGCAGGGGACTGTGGCTTTGTAGGGGAGACAGGAAGGAAAAGCACATTGAGAGAGCCAAGACTGTCAGGGAGGAGGGCTCTGTGTCATGGTGATGGAAGAGAAGAGAAAATTCTTTACACACTCATCATTGGTCATTGCTAATGCTGCATCAATTGAATTTAGGAGTCACTCTATGAAGCTAGACAGCTATATGATTCTTATTAGGCTGCTGCTTGGTTTTAATGACTATAATATTTTCCTTTCGTTGCTGTGATTTCAAATACAGCTGTACATGTATTTACAGATAAACCAGGGAGAAATTTGGCATGCTTCATTTTAATACTTGACAAAGTCTCAAGTCCTCCAAAGCCAGTCTTCTGAAATCCAAAGGCACGTGGAACCCACCAAGATGATGAACAACAATGGTCAGAATACTTCCGAAAAGCATTCACGTCAATGTGGAGATCTTTCGTTACTCTGTAAGTCTCACCGCAACCCACACTGATCTGAGAAAGAACCGAGCACAGTGCCCATCTCTTCACAGTCTCAAGGTGGGAAAAGCAAATTAAAGCTTGGCTCCTCCAGGCTGCTTGTCCTAAGACAAGCTGTTAACTGGTGAGTGTGCCCAAGCTTCAACTATTCTCAGTATATCAGGGTAGATGACTTTTCAGAACCATCATGTCTTATAGCGCTGTCATCAATATTAACTTTATGAGTTAAGAGGGAGTCTATTTTAAAAATAACTTCTAAGCTCAGAAAGCTCTGTATAAAGGCAATTATTATTCTAAAATGGAATAAGTTATTGAAAGATAACAGAGGGAAGGAATCCAGACAGCCATGTAAAGGACGGAATTGTGATGCATTGAGGAACAGCTTCTCCATTGTTCCTGGGCAGCTGTGGGCCTGCCCTGTAGGTCCTGCGCAATGCTTTGGGCGAGAACTCTTGCTGTGTGTATGTAAGGTATACTAACCATTTGCATTGCTTTAAAGAACTGCCTGTGCTGTGTTCAATACTGTTATTACAGCATAAAGAAGAATCCAGTGTGGACGGCTCTATAGAGAGGGTGATTGGAGGGAATGCCAACGCTTGTCCAGTCTTCTTCCTCTGAAGTTACTGAAGCTAAAAGCAAAAGCTTAAAATTCCCACACGCCTCTTTTTACTTCTCACCCAACATCTTAGTTTTCTTTCTTTTTACTCTGATTTTTCCACTTGCTCCTCAGGCACCTACCCACACTTTGACACCATCAAAGAATGTACAGCCTATGTACACATCATGGCTGAAAGAACATACATAGTCTTGGCTTCTGACAATCTAACAGTTGTGATAACTGAAAGTCATCTTTCATGATGTTTGCTACTTCCTAGCCCCAGAAACAGAACACAACCACTGCCTGTTAGCCTTCAATCAAGCACCCCAATTTCCACTGCCCTAGGAAACCTGCCTTATATAATCCTGTGCCCATTTCAAAGGTGTTTCTGTCCAGTCCCTACACTGGCCTGTGCACTCTGCATGCTGCCTTCTCTGTGTGCCTTGGCAAAGTAAGACTCAGTCTATGGATGTAGATAACCCCACAGGCAGGAAGTGTGTCTTGCTGCACACCCCAAATAAAGCATGGGAAAAAGGATACCAGATGTACATTAGGCTGTCCCAGTGATTCGAGACTGTGCCAAACACCACACACCCGAATCTGAGTTTCTTTCTGAAGTCAGATCTTTTTGTGACCAAATGTTTCTCAGGGGAAGAGCATTGGCAGCATACTAATCATGTCACTCTAGGCTACCCAAAGGAGCACACTGAATTCCTGTCATTCTCAGCCCCCTCTTTTCAGCCACAGATTAGCTCCAGTGACCATCCTGTTAGATAAACTAAGGCAACTTCATACTCACACACAGCGAGTGGAAGGAGAGGCAAGCACCCCACAGGGAGAGTGGCTGGAAACATACACAATGTACAGCAAGGCAAACACTTACTGAGAGTTTTACGTTGTTGGGCTGTTAACAGCCACGCGGCCACTCACACACTCCACTGTGAACCACAGAATAAAGTGGGAACAGAACAGATCCATGCTTTCAACACGAATTGAACACGTACTGGGTGTAAGGCATTTTCTAGTTATGTGATAAGACAGCCCCAAATCTTTGTTCCCACGGAGACTTCCAGCTTTAAATTCTCAGTTGTTTCCACGAAAAAGAAAGTCCAAATCTCCTGAGAAACAAACCAAACTGATCACAAGAGAGAAAGAAAGCTGATTCTCAGCCTTTCCCTGGCTCCTCGTTTCAACACCCTGTTCTCGCTTCATACCCGTAAGAGGCCAGCGAAGTGGCTTAGTGGGTAAGGGTGTCTGCTGCCAAGCCTGATGACCTGAGTTTGATCCCCAGAAACCACACAGTGGGAAGAGAGAACTGACTCCTGAATGTTCTCCTCTGACCTCCACACACCTGAATGTTCTCCTCTGACCTCCACACACGCATCATGTACATGAACACACACACACACACACACACACACACACACACACACACACGATATCTCAACCAGGACCACATTTTCTTCCTACTTAAACCATAGCTTGATTTCCATCAGGTCTCACACCTCTTATATTTTAATGAAAACTATATTCACCGCAGCCTCAGCCGGAGTGCCTACCATACAACAGCCCCTTACAACTAAAGACAACCTCTCCCAATAAACTCAATCCAAAATTTCCTAGTCATATAAAATTGAGAATTTTAAACACTGATCTAAAGACTAAGAGACACAGGACAGAAATGACAAAATGTCAATCTAAAATCAAAGAGGTGTGGACTGAAAGGAAGGAATAAAGACAGTTAACACCAAAGGGTTCATTAAAACTAGCTAATGAATGAGAGGGCTGGCCACAGGTGCTGAGGGGTGGGTGAATATCCCACTGGCAATTGGGCTATGTTTGAAGCCACAGACCTCACTTCTAAACCCACACACACACAAACTTTGGGGTTGGTTTCTGGGGTTCCCTCCAGCCTGTTTCTCTTGGCTATAAAATAGGATCAACTCCTGGGACTGGATGAAGTAGGGATCTATACGCACTACAGATGGAAGGACCACGTAAAGTAGGCTTCATGTAGGTAGACGCGAACACTTTCCAAGAATTAATTCACTGGCTGTGTTTGACACTGTTCATGGTTTCAAAAATTAGAGGATCTTCAATATATATATATATATATATATATATATATATATATATATATATATATATATATATATGACATGACAAAACCCGTTATTTTTTATACTAACCTAAAGCCTAAAAGAACCCTACCTACAAGGGACAGAGGGTAGATCAATCATTTCTTAATTCACTCACAAAAATTGTAACAAGTGCTTCCTGAGCTACTGGATGCTAGACACTGAAATAGGCAGTGAACAAGACAGACGGTCCCTCCTCGTGGAATAGAACCACACTAACAAACTAGCAAGCCCCTAGTTCATTCCTATATAAGCCACTCGGTGAAGCCTGGCTTCTCCTCTTGTAAACAATGGGGTCATTATCCGCTGTTTAATTTTCAATATCTTTTAGAAACAGTAAGAACTTGTCCTTCTAAAGCCCACAAAACCACATGTGGCATTCTTAAACATGACGTGCGTGACCAAACAGTATGTTGCTAGGTGGCTGTTGTTATTCCTCACATAAACTATTACAAATGTATCTAGTGACTGAGGAGGCAGCCATGACTCGTCCAAATAGCAAATGATTTATGGAGGGCAGAACTGCTGTTGTGACATCCAAAGGCGTTCCCAAGGGATAATTCTGCAGGCATCTACCCAAAAGCATGCGTTGTCTCAGAATATGTGGTGCCTAACAATTCACTTCCATGGTGTCCTTGTTTTTAGGTCACCCAGATTCCAACTTAATGATGGTTCCAAGGAAAAGCTCAGATCTGCATAAGCACAAGAATTAGAGAAAGAGCAATACAAGTAACAAAATTATCAAGATCCCTCTGATTTCAAAGAAAATTGCTAAGAACTCTGTCACCTTCTCAGAGTCAGTATTTCAGGCTCATTGTGGCATTTTTAATGTCTGCAATCTGAGACTTAGGCTATTAATGTACTGAAGGAAAAAATTCATTATACAGGACTCCTTACTATGTCCAGACTATGGTACCAGTGCCTGTATCTTAACATGATGCATTCAGGTCCTTCTGTGCATGTTCTGCCATGAGGACACCTGTTTAGGAGATGGGGCAATTGTATTACATCTACTATTGCAGACACATCCTCTCTCACCAATACATCACAAATAAGTTTACATCTCCCCCCCCCCCATAACAACTTCCTTTCCGCTTAAGATGCCTTAAAATGAGTGGTATGTGCATGTGAGTGGTGTGTGCATGTGAGTGGTGTGTGCATGTGAGTGGGGTGTGCATGTGAGTGGGGTGTGCATGTGAGTGGGGTGTGCATGTGAGAGCAGGTTCCTGTGGAGGCCAGAGGTGCTGAACCCCTTGGAGGTGGTGGCTGTGAGTTGCCACCTGATGTGGGTGGTGGGACTAGAACAGGGGTCCTCCGCGAAGAGCAGTATGCCATCTTAACTGCTGAGTCGTCTCTCCAGCACTAAGATGCCTTTTTGTTCAGGCTGAGCTTCGCAGAACCTAACACTAGCAAAGACGATGTGAAAGTTGTGGGTTTAAATTACTCCAGTATTTTGGTTTCCCAAGCTTGAGTCTTCCAGAACCAACATTTGTATTGCTTTGAAATAAAAAAGAGTGGCTTCTGGTGCCGTGCCTGGAAACCTTTCTCACTCCCAACCAACCTGACGGTGCTCTTTGTACACTCAAGGTATCACCCCCACTGAAAACTGCGTATGAACTCTGTGCAGCTGTTGTGGATGCTTTGCAGTTGACTTTTAGAATGCCACATTTGTAAGGGTGGCACAGCTGTTGTTGGAATGTGAAACATTCCCCAGAATCTCTCCTGTGTGACCTTGGTCCCCAGTTGGTGGCGCTGTTTTGGGGAGGGTTGTGGAACCTTTAGGAGTTGGGGCCTCTTTGGAGGAAGTGAGTCACTTCTGGTGGGACTCAGGGTTTGTTTATCAGCCCTTCTTCCCGTCTACTCTCTGCTTCATGACTGTGGATACAATGTGACCAGCCACCTCCAATTCCTGCCGCCATGCTTGCCCTGGTGGACTGTATCCTTTCTTAAACTACAAGTCAAATCAACTCTACTTTCTAAGTTGCTTTTCTCAGCTGTGTCGCAACCATGAGCATAGAAACAGACACAGGGCTCCGAAGAATCTCATATTTTGCTGCTGGTTTTTGTGAAGCGGAAGGGTTGCATTCAGTTTGGCTGTATGTGTCAATAAGAGTAGTAAAACCTCTCATAAACTTTATCTAACGGTAGACAGCCAACACTTCTCAGCCATGATCGGCATTTCATTTTATTGAGGATTTTCCTAACCTCTTTCCCCTCCATCTTTTGCATTTTGCCCTACTGTAGTATCAGTCTGTGTAACAACTGCATGGATAGCTGGGTGTGTTCAGGAAATGCATATGGTTGGTATCATAGTCAAGAGGACTATTGGCTGCCTGTGAATAGATCCAAAAGAACTATACTGTTCAAATAAAATAACAAAACTTCCAAATGAGAGGAGGGGTGATCACTGCGGAGCCTCTAAAGATGGGTCTAAATTCATTGGTACAGACCCTTTCGTGAGGACATTTGTGAAGAGACAACATCCAGGCAAGATGACCTTCACTTAGAGGAGAGTGAGAACGCCAGTGGCCAGGAACGCGTCGTCAAGCCCCGTGTTAAGTGCTTTCTGAATTCCTTCATTGAATCATCTCAGCAATTTCACTAGGCAAGTCCTCTCACTACACCCATCGTACAGATCAGGGAAGTAAAAGTACTGGAACACGGGCAGTTAGTTGCCCAAGGCCAGCAAATGGAAGAATTTCTCTCCGGGGCCTGGGCTCTTACCCAAGTATTCCAGGAATGGTAAAGCAGTTAAGAAAAACTACATCTCCTATATTTGCATTTTTATGGTAACATTAAAATGATTGTCATACAACATTAAATTGGAATAGGGGCTCCTTTGGGATAAAATGCAGTTCTGGGAATGATTTCCCTATTATTTCCTCTCATTCATAAAAGGTAAAGAACAACAACCCCGAAGTCTTGAGGAGAGCCCACATCCAGTGGCTCGAGAGGGGGCCATGACGTCTTTGCGTTGCTGCCTTCCACAGGCTTTGTGAGAACTTGTCCTGCTTGGCAAGAGGAAACATGACAGGAAGGAAGCGGGGCTAAGCAAGGTCCAAAGGGCCAGCACCTATCCTACTCCAGGTTCTGAGCTCTAAAAATAATATCTTAAAGAATTTTCTGTGGTGTTTAAAGACTGTCTTCCTCAAGGAGGACAAGTCAGTTTTCCTGCACGCTGTCCTTACAATGTGTCATTACAATGCTGTGTGTGTCTTGGCTCCTATTCTCCCCACACTAGAGAAAGTTACAAAATACTTGCCTCTTTATACGTGAAGTTTGTAAGTCACATAAGTAACAACTGGATCAAAACTTACTGTCGAGGGATCCTGCGTTGCTTTGGTCTGAAATTCATGAGACTGGTTTAGAGGATGGGATCCTGAGAAAGTGTGAGCATTCCACTGTGACTTGAGGAAAGAACTGATTCCTCAAAAGCAAGTGCGTACTTATAAAAACACCTTCCCCTTGAATAAATGTGACCCTGACTTGCCAGCCTTCACTTGAAGCCTGGTTCGGTGTCCTGAAATAGCAGAGGTCCACGGGGCCTCTGTGGGACCAGCAGGCAGGGGCAACAGCTTCCCGCACAGAAACAGACATTGTCCTGTTTTATAAATTGAGTCCTTAGAATATTTTCATTTCCTGAGGAAACAAATATCCCAATCTATTGTCTACTTTTAAAGTTCCGAAACAGTTTAGAGCAAGGGTTGTTGCTGAGGAAACATGGCGGGAAAGCTAGTGAATGCTCCATTCATTCACTTCCTCCACAGAACCTCCCCCCAACACAGACCAATGACAGGCATCTACAGTCATGTCCATAGGGGTGTAAGGTATTTGTTAATCTCATGTTCAGAATTCTCATCTCAGGATGTTGTATCAAAAATATGGTTGATATTTACTGGTACTTCTCACCTGCCTCAATATTCCACAGTTAGATTATGTGAATCACCTGCTACTTAATAAAGTCCACTTGCTTGGCTGTGCTAGACTTGCTATTTGATGAGAAAGGAGGAACCTCAGGTATAGGCTTTTGTCTTTTATGGGGAGTACCAAAGTGTGGCTGAGACACCACATGTAAGCCAGTATTTTATTAGCCTTAAAACTATAGCAACTTCTGCAATTCCCAGATCTTGCATTTAAAAAATACTAGTTTTTTAAGAGGGTGAATAAACTCATTCCTTAGCTATTAGCAAACATCATTTAAAGACATCATCAGCATATATCCTCTAACACAGAGTCTTGGCCACACAAACTAAATTTAATCTTGAATTTTACCAAATTCAAGAAAACTAAGAAGTCATTATAGGACTAAAAAGGCTGAAATGGGTTAATGCAATCCTTAAAGTGAACACCAAAGACCAAAAGTTTAATAGATGCATTAGCCAACAAACTGAAATGTGTGCAGGGTGTGGAAGGCCAGAGGTGCTGATTCCGGTGGAGACACCTGGAGACTGATGGGGTCAGCTGAAGGAGAGACAAGGCCATGGCTGTTAGACACACATGTAAATTTATGGTCAGTTAACCCTCTCAAAGAATGAGTGTCTGTACAATGAGGCTCTTCCTCCAAAACTGCCCAGGTGTTTAGATGGCCACCTCTGCTCAGTGGAGACAATGTAAGAAGCAGATGGTGAAGCCATTGCCATGGGCACTCGAAGTGACCTCCGTCAATATAATCAGAATCCAGAGCTTCAGGATAAGGAGATCAAAGACGCCAAGGGAGAGAAAGAGGATGAGTCTGGATGGATGGATTTGAAAATATCTACTTTTTAACCCAAACTAAGTCAACATATTTTGTTTTGCCCAGGAGTTCATATTGTAATACTTCTAGTGCCTCTCAAAGAATAAGGATGTAGTATAGGATTTCCAAAATTATATTGACCATAGAAACTGCTTTTCATGGACCCCTCTTGGGACTAATGTTCTACAAAAAGTACTTTGGTGCATCAGGTGGACCATAAAGCTCTAGATGTTTATCCAATATACATTCATAAACCCCAAAGATGGACTCCCTAGAGACCATGACTGCCAGGGAACATAAGCACCAAGCATTCTATAGTACTCCCGACTGAGCATATAAACCTGGTAAGTGTCTCTAGACTGCAATCCATAAGATAGAGCTGAAACAGTTTCAGAAATTGACTAATCCTCTCCCAATTTATACATAGAAAGGACAGAAGTCAAGCAGAACCACAATGAGCAGGGGGTGGGGGGGGATTTCAGAGAGACCTGTACCCAGCTCTACTTGGGAATGAGACCAGATGACCTTTAGGCTCCATCTCCACTCCCATAAAAGGATGCTCCCTCCATCTCCACTCCCATAAAAGGATGCTTCCAGTAGGGAGTCCTCCTTTTGCCCCAGATCAAACTGAGTCTCTGAATATCTGTGCACTGTCTTCCCACCACCATCTGCAGTACTTCCTGTCATCTCTGATACCTTGCTGTCTACCTCATGCAAGTCTGTCTTTGCAAAATATATATGTTTATTTATTTATTTACTTTAAGGCTGATGATAAAAGCCATGTGTTACTTCCCGTTTCCTCACCATGCATAGGTCAATGTAAGGCCTTTATTAAACACTTGCTGTAGTTGTTACATCTGACATGACTACGAATAACTCTGTTCATCACTCATGCCGAATTCCAGTAAATGGTCCTGATCAAGTAGACTGATCAGAGGCTCATAGTCCTAACTTGGAGATTCATTCACATTTTGAATATCAGTGCTGCCCTTCTTTGTTTTTCATGCAAACACTGCTTTCTGAAAGGCTGAAGGAAAAAGCAGCAGGAGGGAGGGAGGACCTCACTTAGGGTTGGCTGTGCACACCAGAAGCAAAGCTCTGGGCTGGGCTGCCCAACAGTGCAGCCATAAGTCACATGTGCCTATCTGATGCTTCAGACTGAGATGTGGCAAAACATAGGTTTGCTTTTCAAAGACTTAGTACAGAAAAAAGAAAGGAATATATGACATAATCTCTAATACCATCTATTAAAATTAGACATATTGGGTTAAAGTTAAATACACTTTAAAAGTAGATTTTGGCTTTTTCTTTCTTTCTTCATGTGGCTACTAGAAAAATTAAAATTATGACTTTTGGGCATTCCAGACTAAGAAGTTCCCCCATATTAAATGTGGCTACTCATTTACATAACCAGTTTTCTCTTTTAAAAAGTTCACAAGGGACCAGCAAAATGGCTCTAAGTGGGGACAGCACTTGATGCCAAACCTTATTTCCTGCATTTGACCCCTGGGCCCCACATGGTGGGTGGAGAAAATGGACTCCCAAAAGTTGTCCTGTGACCTCCACACTTGTGCTGTGGCATGTGTACAAGAACATGTACACACATACACACACACAATAAATAAATAAATGTAACAAAATGTCAAGTTCACAAGAACTGAAAGATTAAAACTGGAAACTAATTGTCTCTGAGGATGAAATAGTGCTTGCAAACTTTATAGCCGTAGTGCATTCCTAGCTTTGGGGCCGGAGAGGTGGCTCAATGACCATTTACTGTGCACACATAGGGGCCTGAGTTTCAATCTCACATAAGAGGCTGTACAGTTGCAGGGGATCCTGTAAGCACAGCACTGTGTGGAAGGTGAAGACAGGAGGGTTGCTGGGGCTTTCCGGCTGCCAGGACAGCTCCAGGCCAGGTGAGAAATCCTGTCTCACGAGGGCAAGATGGACACTGATAGAGCAGGACACCTGATATCCTCCTCTGGGACCTGCTGTGCGTGTGTGTGTGTGTGTGTGTGTGTGTGTGTGTGTGTGTGTGTGTGTGATGGTTTTAAATGTTAAATTCTTACTTTGCTAATAAAGAACACGTAAAGATGAAAGTTGCAAGTGAAGCACCAAGAGCAACAGGTGACACAGTCAAGGTCAAATGTGACACTACGGTGAAGAATTCCCAAAGGGGAATGTGAGGGTCCCTTCACTCGGTGAATGTCAAGAGTGGCAAAGCATCCACAGTAGGTGGAGACAGGACTAGGCTATCCCAGGCACTTCCGGGGAGACTGGTGGGAGCCCACTTTATGATGCTAAGTCACCAACGAGGCTTCAAGATTGTTCCTACCAAATGCATGTACATGGGCCCTGCCCCGTGGAGGACACAGAGCACCGGGGACTGCCTTATGTGGTTATATGAATGGGGGCTCCAAAGATGGGTTTTCACTGTGCCCAAACTGGCAGATTTTGGTGGCAAAAGTGAGCAGGAACAAGCGTTTTCAGCTGTGGGCTGGATGGGTGAGCTGGAATCCTTCCCCAGAGGCTGCAAAGGGAAGGCTAAAGGGACAAGACCTAAGGAAGGTGAGGCAAGCCAAAGCAAGAGCAGGGTGCTTCGCCCACATTAGGAAATCTGGAAAGGACCAGAAAATGCCCCACATCAACAGAAAAGCTAGCCTAGGGTGGGAGAGAGAATCATGGTAAGTTTGAGATAGAAATCAGGCAATTTCTGATTGGACATCACCAGTCCTGTGGGGCATGTGTGCCCTTTTGAACACACAGTGGCTCAACCAGAAACATGAACTTCTTTGTCAACAGGTATAGTTTCTGAACTGAGTCTAAGAAAGCCAGGTGTATTCAATGATCTGCCAACTGCCCACTTGTAAAACTACCTTAGTCACAGGGTCACCCTTGGGGCATTCTGTCTCTTCACATTGTTGCTTTCCATTAGATTAAATATCAAAGGTGAGGCTCACAGAAAGTTTCAACATGTTAGTGATACAGCTATTGCCTGTCACCTTGTGGGGGACATCTGCAGCATTCAGAGCTCTGACTCCCGAAGGCCTGAGTTGGTCTACAGCACTGGGATCTTTAGTGACAACCTTTTAGTTAAAAATGACACAGAAGCATGAGAGGAAACACCCCCAATGAGAAAAAGAAGTTCATCTCCATTTCAACAATCCAGGAGAGTCAAGGAAAGAAGCACAAAAGACTCCTCCATTCACCAGCTCCCTAGACTCCTCCATTCACCAGCTCACTAGACTCCTCCATTCACCAGCTCCCTAGACTCCTCCGTTCACCAGCTCCCTAGACTCCTCCATTCACCAGCTCTCTAGACTCCTCCATTCACCAGCTTCCTAGACTCCTTCAGTCTATGTAATGCTGCTTTCCGCTATTTTCTGCTTTTGAATATTTGGCTTTTGGATTTTGTATTAGTGTTCATGACAAGTGGCACTGCGAAATGTTTTATTTTTTGAGTACGGCTTCTTCTACATAGTACAATGTTCTCCAGGCCTATCATCTGTGAGAAATGGTAGTTTCCCATTCCAAAGGTAGCTAGTGTTCTATTACACATAGGTGTGCCAGTTTCTCTACCCACTCACTTACTCACGGACGTGAGGCCATTTCCACAACCCTAGCCACTGCCAGTGATGCTGGAATAAGCATAATACTCTATTAAGTTTTTTGTTAAAGAAGTAAATTTTTGTTGCTCTTATTACCAACAAGTGAATGTATGAGAAGATAAAAGAACCGCCCTACTATAAAAGTCATGTTATTGTGTCTATGCATACTGGAACATTGTGTTGTAAACCCCAAATACACACCATAGGATTTATTTAAAACAGATTTTAAACCATGTATGGTGATGTGCACACCTCAGCACTTACTGAGCAGGTACTGAGGCAGGAGGATTGCAAATTTAAGGACAATCTGGGCTACATTGCAAAAACAAACACTCAAAAAATAAAATTTTTTCTTGGATAAAGTGGTGTATCTAGACAGAGCTATGTGACTGTCACAAATCTGTATCATATGCACTCATCTTTCCCACTCACTAGACACTATGGTCATTGCCCTTCTTGACTTTTTGTAATACTTATTGGTTGCTTAATATGTATATCTAATCAAAACCATTTTTTATAACTTAAGAGAAGCTAAGTGATGAGGACCAGGACTCCTCAAACACCAAGACATCAAGCAGCCTAGTGGTTTATTCACTATTACAAAAACAAATAAAGCCCTCCCCATCTGCATTACCCATGAAGCTCCCCCACGAGACAGGCCCATCAGCCATAGCGCCGGCTCCATGCTACCTCGAGCGCACTGTGAGTTTTTCAACAGTGCTTTCCCTGTACTTCACTGATATGCAGTTAACAGCTAAAAGTGTTTCTGGAGTGAGTAAAGATTCCAGTATTGTCACTGCCATGGAGATGGGAGCAGGGATTTGTCAGAACAAATGCATCCAGATGCAGAAGGCTGTGCACATGCTTTCAGTCTGTGTAGTCCTTGGGAGCCCATTAATATACATAGCAACCAGAGCAGATTTGCTCTTTCCAAGAGTGGACTTGTGCCTTTAAATCAAAATGAGAGAAAATTCCAGACCCCTGTGTTAGATACATCCAAGCAATAGTCAAGGCTACCTTCTTTTGGTTTTTCAAATTATTTAAAAGAAACTTGGCTGAACTGTAACATAGAGGGAAACTGCCCTCCCAGCCTTAACGTTTTATCTTTAATAAGAATAGTAAATGTTATTTTTATTATTATGCTTTTTGAGACAGGGTTTGAGGTAGTACAGGCTGGTCTTGAACTCACTGTGTAGCCAAGGTTGGCATAAAACTGGTAAGAATGCTAAGCTGTCCACACACAGGCAACCAACACTGACTTACTTCTAGAATATATTGTTCATATCCAATGGTATATCTCTAGATCTCCTAAAGATGTTAGACTAACCCAGTTCACATCCACAGGTCATTGACTGCACATCACGCACTAAGGATATTGAATCCATAGTTGCTCTTGAGCCTACATTCAGTGGAGGAAAAGGCAATCTGCAGTTTTATTATAATTTAGTGGGTGCCATTATCAGGAGGGCAGGGAGAAGAAGTGGGGGAGGGAGGGAGGAAGGGAAGAAGAAAGAGAGAGAGAGAGAGAGAGAGAGAGAGAGAGAGAGAGAGAGAGAACACAGCTGGAATAAAGGCTTCCCAGAAGTTCATTTCCAAACACAAAATGCCTCATCTCAATGAAAACAGAACACAACTAACCTAAGAAGTTATTCCATTAAATACAAAGAGAAGCTGTCCCTGCTTTGACATGGACTGTCGCGATAGGTCCTGCACATTCATCTTCTGTTCATGAAATCACAAACACATAATTGACTAAAGGACATAGGACCCCATTCTTTAAAATCCAGACTTCTAGAAGAGCACAAATTAATGAAGAGTATAGAAAGGAAAATGCATTCTGCAATCCAAAAGGCACTCCCTCTTCCTGTGAGAGAACAGGCGTCCTTGTCTCCCTTCCCTTGCTGAAGGTCAGTGCTGTGTTCCTGGGAGAACAATGGAGGGTAAAAGCTAGGGAAAGTCCACTTCCTCTCCCCAACCTCCACTTCTACCAGTATCTGGAATGCTGCCATAATCACTAATACTTTGTAGCCAGATCCTTCCACACCTAAATGAAGTCTACTTAAACACACCCCAAACTTGGAGACTCCACCACAAAATACACAAGTTTTGATTAGGAATTTAGTAACTTCGTGTATTCAGGCCATTTCTTCATCTTTGGCAAACATCAAATTTTTGACGTAGTCATGGGCATGGATCAGCAGCCCACCTTGCTTCAGGTTGCCCTCATCAGCCCCTCCCACTATGGGTGCCAATTATTCTTTGTGGCCAACTACTGACCACTTTGTTCAAAGAAGAATGTTTGTTTTTTAAATTAGTTCTCCAGAACAAATTAAACTCAGGAGCAATGGTTAAAGAGTTCCCTTCACTCACCACCAAACCACACATCAACAATTTTAATACAGCATCGTCACTGAGCAAACAGTAAGGCCACAGGAAGCTACTACCTACTACAGGTTGTCCTCTTATTGCTAAGGATGCCACTGGATGTGTAATTAGCTCTAGGGCAATGATATACATGTGCAAGTTATAAAGGGAAACTATTTAAACAAAGACTCTGAAAGGATGCCAAGATGCAGCACAGTAGTCACGCCAATCACACGTCACAGGGCATTACTCTGGGTGGCCTGAAGAACAGAAATACTGTATCATTTATCCAGCAATCACAGAAACTGGCCTAGAGTTGCTTATCAAAACATCAGTTTGTTAGAAAATAACTGAATTTAGGTCAACATGGACAAGTTTGAAAAAACTAGAGAACTTCTCACATACCACAATGCTCTTCATTTCTCTCGGCTACAGAGCTTAAGTGACACACATCAGCCACACAATGCCTAACATTTGCTTTCTATCTTAGAACAAGATCTTTATACAACTTTGGAAAAAAGTGACCATTGTAATTTTGAAAAGTTCTGGAGAATTTTCTTTTGTTTTTATTTTTGGGACAGGGTTTCTCCATAGAGCACTGGCTGTCCTGGAACTTGTTATGTAGACCACCCTGGCCTTGAACTCACACAAATCAGCCTACCTCTGCCTCCTAAGCGCCAGGGTTAAAGGCTTGTGCTACCATGCCCAGCTCCTGGGGAATTTTCAATTGCAGTTTTTTATATAACACAAACCTTTTAACCTTCACTAAATAACCGAGAATGGGGCTAGAGGTAAGAGCACTTGTTAAGCAAGCAAGAATCACTGAGTTCAAATCTCCAGCAGCCATATAAAAGGTGGGAACACTTGGACCAGTCAATCTATCCAAAACAGTGAGCTTCATGCTCAGTGAGAGAACCCAACACCATTACATAAGGTGGAGAAGGAGAGAGGGAGACACTAATATCCTATTCTGGCCTCCACATGTATAATATGGGTGTGCACATACGTGTACACAAAATATATAACCCATAGACAGATAATTTTTTAAATACCAGTTTTAAAACACAATAATAAAATAAGGAAAATTAAAACTAGAAGTGATGAGAAAATGGTTATGGCTGTAGAGACAAAATTATTAACAAAGCCAGCATTCATTAAGAACATTATATATCCTTGCATAATGAAATATCATATTTGCATTGATAGCTAGATAAAGCAGGCAGAAATTTTCTTTTAATTGATAGCAGCAACGAGAATTAAATTTGAAAACAGAAAGTCCAGATTCACATGAAAGCTTATTGATACTGCTTTGCCCTTAAGGCCATCACTAGACGTCTCTGAGCTTTGGTCTTCTTGTAGGCGAAGGTGAGGGTGGTTGTCCACACTTCCTGGGCTGTGTTGAGTGCATGGTCATAAGCATGCTCTTAGCAGACCCTAGGAGCCCCTGCAGTGAACTGTGAACTCCAAGTCTGTCACTCTGCCAGGGTCAGTGGCTCTTCATGTGTGTTTCTCATTCTAAATGTTTCCCTTTCTAGACGTGTGCTTGAGGGGAATCGTACCTCCAGTACCAGGGTCATGTGAAGTTCAATAGTTCACCTTTATGGGAAGTAGTCCTCTTCATATCTCAGTGCCTGCCCTTCTTACATATAAGCTTATTATGGAATACTACATCCCGATGCCAAGAACTGCTGAGTAGCACACAAACTCAGAGCCACTGTCTTGGCCTCCTGAAGACCTCAGTGACAATTCCGAAGTCATAACACCCAGCCAGCCAACTTCAGAAAGTAGCTACATACTCAATGCCAGTGTAAGCCAGTAACACGTTAGTCACCAGAATGCCTTTATACAAATCACTCAAAAATCACTTTACCTCTTTCACACTGGGGTCCAGTAAAGCCGTATGTGCACGCACACCGATTTGGGGCCACACACCTCCCTCCGTTGAGACAGCCACTTTCACAGACAGCTGCAAGACAAGGAGAGAAAGTCTCACAACAATGCACGTGGACCCCCCAGAAAGGGGAACAAACATGGCATGGACGATCACCCCGGTGTTTGCTTTGAACAGACATTCCCAGTTGCAGATCCTTATAGGAACCTCCCTGGACAGGTGACTCTGTACCTGGGTCACTCTTACGGTCTCATCACGAGCAGCCCTGAGAAATGCTTTCAGTTCTGCATCTAAAGTGGCAGCTTCTAACCGACTTCACCAGATGCAGACTGCACGTGAGCAAGTGGACTCTTGCTCGTGGTTAATGTTTAATGTTTAGAGGGTTCCCCTGAGGAGCAACAACATTCCCACTGACAGCACCATTAACTGCAAGTGACCAAATGTTAATGCTGGGATGCAGCCGTTTAAGCATTTAATTATCTTAATGGATAATTAAGATCCACTGGAGAGTTGCAACAAGATCTAGGACACTACTGGTGAGGCGGTCCTGAAAGACTAGTGTAGGAACATGGTAATTGCCCTCAAAAAAAAAAAAAAAAGCATGACTAAGAACCGAGAGCTTAAGTCCTCCTTAAGCATGACTTGGTCCCCCCTGCACCATTTCCTCTACCTCCTGCGTGGGTGACCTCATTGTAAGCATCTTCATGGGTGGTGGATACTTCCCTGTCCCGGTTAGCTTTTTGTCAACCTGACACAAGCTAGAGTTATCTGGGAAGAGGAACCTGAATTTAGAAAAATACCTCCAACAGATTGGCTACAGCAAGTCTGTAGGGAATTTTCTTGATTTGTGATTGATGTGGGAGGGCCCAGCTCACTGTGGGCGGTGCCATCCCTGGACAGGTGGTCCTGGTTGCTATAAGAAAGCAGACTGGCCAAGCCGTACGGAGCAAGTCAGTAAGCAGTGCTCCTGCATGGGCTATGCTTCAGTTCCTGCCTTGAGTTCCTGCCTTGACTTCCAGTGTAGTACTCTGAAATCCATCACTTCATATCCCTCCTTTCTCTCCCTTTTCTTCTCCACCAGGTTTTGTTTTGCTTTTTTGACCCAGTAAGTCACTTCTTCATCTCATCATATCTTAGCATCTGCTCTGCCCCAGGAGGCCTGAATGTACACACTTCTTAGCACCAGAAATTGAGACACGAATCCCTTCACCACCATAAAAAATGGAGAGGAGTTCTGTCCACTACACTCCTTTGCCTCTTGACTCATAATCAGGGCATAGTAGACAGGTTGAAGGAGAAAACAAGATGAGAAAGTGCTTAGGCCAACTCTCAGTTTTACAGATGACGAAGCTGAAATTTAAGAAAGGTTTTCCAGGTTGCATTCATTGACATCTGTCCATTCTGGGCTTTGGGCTAAAGTCCATCAGGGAGAGATGCCTGCAGATCTCCTGACTCCTTCCAAAGGCCAAGGACTCTGTCCCCACCTCTCCTTCTGCAGCCTGAACCATACAATCCCTCCTACTTCCCATTTTTCCCATTCAGAATGATCTTTTTCACGTAAATCCTTGTCAAGTGAGGTGGAGAAAGCTAGTATTTCATAGTGTTAAACACACAGACTGTGGTGTGAGGCCACTGGGGCTCCAATCCCAATCCCAACCCTGCTCATTACTGCCTATGGATCCTCAGAGAAATATTTGAGCCCTGACTTCGGCAATATGGGGAGCTTCCAACTCAAACGGTTATAGTAAACCAGTTAGTACAGGTTGAGTTTTTTGTTACATTTTATTGACTGAGTGAGTGAGTGAGCGAGTATGTGAGCAAGTGAGTGAGTGCGCACACACCACGACACATATATGAAGGTTAGAGGCCAGTGTAAGAAAGCTGATTCCTTCCTTCCACCATATGGGTCCCAGGGCCTGAACTCAGGACACCAGGCCTTGGTGACAAATGCCTTTACCAAAGAATCATTGTGCCAGCCCCAAGAATGTAGCTTTGAAATGTACCTGCCACATAGTAAGGTAGCATTAGTAACTCAGCAAGTATAGTTCACTGTTATTTTGTGTTATCATTACTTTTTTCTGTCTAACTTGCAAGGAACAGTAAACCTATAAAAAAAACTTGGCCCATGGCTTCCTGACTGTCATGTCCCCCCTCCCCCATTGCCTGTCTCCACACTTCATCTCTAGCATTAACCAAGCACCCCCTCTAGCCCACACCCCATGATATGTCCTGATCCAGGGCTTCAACCCACACTGGGCCTTTTGCTTAAAAGGCGTATGACTGACTCATCACCTGATGGGTGAACTCCTACACACCCCTCAGGACAGAGCCCAAATCTGCCTGAGCCTCCTTGACTCTCTCCTCTCTACAAGTTGGGCTGCACAAAACTCAATATTCTTGCCACATAGCAGCATGGGGGTAATCACTAGGCATTAAATAAATGTTGGTTTATTTATGGTAGCATTTTCATCATAGAAAATATACATACAACAGCAAGACTCAAAACAACATGAATAATAACTATTTATTAAGTAAACATGTATAATGGAGTTAACAAAACTGTGGAATAATTAATTACATGAAAACACTAAAAATATTTAGTATAAAAGATCTTGGGCCTAGAAGGGAGCATTCTGATCATAAATTTATGGACTATTTTACTGTTGCTATCTTGGACCCTTCCCAGACTTTCTATAGGGTGAGTAGTTCATCCTGCAGAAATGAAAAAGCTCGTAGGATGAGCTCCCATCCTAGGCAGTCTGCAGGGACTGGTAGAGTGCAGACATGATCACAGGTGCTCGTGAGTGAACCAGCAAACCGGAAACACAGAGTAAACACTGCAGTGCCAGGGTCTGTCTTGGGGAGCTAGAGAGAGGCCGACATTATTAATCCACACAAAGGACATGTTTGGGAAGAAAGATGAGATTCACTTTAAAATATTTTTGAGCTGTTTCCTGAAAATGCAGGTAGAGACAGTCAGGAAATCAAGAGGTGGGTGTTCGGAACTAACGCTGGGCTTCCTTTCTGAAGAGAGGAAAATGCTCTAAAACCAGTGACGGTTGCCCTGGTAGACAAGCTAACACCATGGAGCCCTATAATTTGCAAGGGTGGAGTGTGTAGTTTGTGAATTAAGTAATTAAGAAGAAGAAATCTGTACCTGTAAGTCTAAGGCTTGAGGCCAGGCAGGGGGTAAAGGCAAAATACAAGAAAGTGAAGCACACAACTTCCCATCAACATTCAGGATGGAAATCTGGCACTATCTGAGGTGATCTGTTCATCTGTAAGGGTCCCTAGACATCTGCAAAAATGTGGTGTCCCTGTCCTCAAAGCAAATTCACAACACCGGCCTTGGATTTCCACAGGTCTACATATGACCAGCATCTACTGCGCCACAGGTCTACATATGACCAGCATCTACCACGCCACAGGTCTACATATGACCAGCATCTACTGTGCCACAGGTCTACATATGATCAGCATCTACCACGCCACTGGTCTACATATGACCAGCATCTACTGCGCCACTGGTCTACATATGATCAGCATCTACCGCAAGTTCTACTCACGCTGTCCGCAGTGCGTGCCAATGTACCCCTTCTGGCATAGACAGTGGTCCTCGTTGCAGCTACCTCCGTTCATGCAGCGAATGTTACAGTGTTGTACTTGAAGGAAAAAAAGAAAAATGATTTAGTTTTGCAATCTGAGTGCATAGAGGGCAGCCTTTCACTAGAGATGATTTGTAGCTATTTGACAAGAGAATGAAATAATTTATTGGGATTGATATATCATGCAGATAGCAGAAGGGTCCTAATTATCAGGGCTTGTTATGTTATGTATAAAACCATTTACAGTGCAATGTTTTCTTGGCATCGGCTTCAATGGGGCTAAATGACTTCCCTAATTTAGCAGAACTTACAGCTCAATGTCATCTCTGTAATTTATACCAATAAGAAAGAAGTCCCCAAGTGAAGACACATGACAAGGTTAGGGTGGCAATGATTTCTGTGAAAAGATTCAGAGTCTGAAGCATCTGGCCATGGGGACAGTCAGATAATAAATTCCGCCAATTTTTGTCCCATTTTGGTGGTAGGACGAAAGGATATACTAGAAGCATTAAATAGCCACAATGTTTGATAGGTAGAGATTAGGGGTGCTCACTGGATTGAACTTGGAAAGAGCTGTTCATTTAAACTGTAACCTTAATCTAAAGACCACTGATATCTCAAATTCATTCTGTGTCACATTCTCACCTACAGAATTGTGCAGTCCCAAGCCCTAGACTATGGGTGGACACCATTAGACCTGAGACAGTGATACTCTAAGAAGTGGAGTCTTAAAAATGGCTGATACACTCTCCTATGAGAGATAACAGTCACAGTTAGGATGTGCTCCCTCTAGCATTCAGGCTGTCTCTATTTCAGGAATGTGGATGTACTGATAGCTGGTCCCTACTCTCTAGAGGCAATAACTACCCTACCTAGAGAAGACGAGGCTTGGCTAAGGACAACATGAGTCCTGTTGGCACGCCTCTACACTAGGAGGCCATGGTTGGGCCATGGAGGTTTGGCTTCTTCTGACCTACCCTAAGTGTGGGAGTCAATTCCCATGGGAAAGGACCCAGTGGCTTTCTGTCTATGAAGAAGCGGGAACCAAGGGCTACGCTGATGCTCATTCTCCGGCTGTCCTCCTGGGATGTGCAGGCCAAATCTTCTCAGAGTACAGCAAAGTCCTCCCCACAGCCGGCCTCATCAAGGAGAGGTCCTCACAGCAGTACTGGGAAGTGACTGCTTGACTCTGGGGAGGGGCGGGGTGGAGAGGGAGATGGGGGGTGGTGGAGGGGGAGGCCATTTGTCTAATGAGCTACAAATACTCTGAGGTCAATCTTAGCCTGACAGCAGGAAAGGAAAATTCAAACTCCAGTTCCTACTGCGCCCTCTTAGACACAAAGGGGAGAAGTCAAGTTGAAAGTGATCTCCTTTTCAGGACTGTTTCTCTCTTACTAGAATATCATGGAAGGCTCCATTTCTCCTGAACCAAAAGATCCCTGCCTCCCAGCACTCAAGGCCTCTTCAGCAGGTCCCAAGAGCCCTTCAGAGCTCCTGAAACACACTCCTGACCCGGGAACCCATCATTCAGTCCCTCGACAAATATGTCTGAAAGCCTACTATGTGTCACACAAAGGCTAGGCCCTCTGAGCTGGTCTCTTCTGTTTCTGTCCCTAATTCTTAGAGCCCAAACCAAAGTTCTCATCAAGTCCCACTTGTCTCCAAGACCCTTTAAATGTTTCTCTATTCCGTTGCTCTCCTGTGACTTCTGTTCTCTCTTCCCTCCCACACCAGATGGGAGGTGGTGAAGGTGAATCCCTCTGGGAGTACGTGCGTGCATATGTACGTGCGTGCCTGAGTGTGTGTATGTGTGTATTTTCCTTGTTTCTCCTTTCCCTGACTCATTTTTCTTGAGAGTAGGGAGTGTCGTGACTATTAATTACCTCCCTCAGTGTGCCCAGAGCGGCACTGTTAATTCTGTTGGCTTAGCTCTCGCCACTTAGTAATGGCAACAGACGCGACCCTTGACAAGCAGCTGGGGCTGAGAAGCTGGCCTTTGTGTCCTCCGTGCTTATACAGCTAAAGCAAAATTATTCAGATATTTTTATCCTCTCTTCCTCCAGCTACAAAAGCTAATAGCTCCCCCTTGAAGACCCTGCTACGGACGTCAGGCAAACCAGCCTCACAAACCATTCCTTGAGGCTCCACTAAAACCTCTCAGCCAAGCGCTTTTTAACTCAAAAGCTAGCTACAAGCACACAAAGGGGGAAAAACTTTGGATACTATTCTAAGCGGGTCAGGAAATGGTGCACAATTGCTTTAAAATTTGGTGCTATGCTTAGTTCCATCCTATCTTAGAAAAACAGAGAGGATTGGGGAAAGGCAGGAAATGACGTCACCCTTAGAGCCAAGTCAGTGCACAAACTGATTTCAATTAAAGTGGTTCATGCCAAGACCTGATTTCCATTCCCACATGAGCAACAAAGCCACTTAGCCACTTCGAGACTTCCAACAGAAAAAGAACAGAACTACCAGGGCTTGGACGGTGGCGTCCCAGTTACTTGTTCAAACTGAAAGTCAGAACGAATTCTCCCTTTCAGGAAGAGTGATTACGTGTACATTGAAATGCGACAGATCAAAAGCCTCCCTTGATAGGGCTTTCATTTCTTTAAACCTCCTCTTTCCAGTTGAAACTTTTCCAGGTTAAAAATATTATTTCTCTTTTAAAAAACAAAACCACCCTGGAAGACTGTTAAGGCCGTGAGTCCTCGGGTGCGGTGTGCAAGCAAGGTTATCAGCAGAATGGAGGTCTCCATCACTGCTATTCCATGGATGGGTCTTAGAGCTGAAAGAAAAGGGCTTCTTCCAGAAGCGGGAGTGAGCCTGGCGTAGGGGCTTATTTCTGAAACACCACAGCACTTGAGGCTGAGGCTGGAGTGTTGGCATGAGTTCAAGGCCAGCCTGGGCTACACAGTGAATTCCAGTAACATACAGACTGATACTTTGTCTCTAAAGTTATTTTTGAAAGGTTGGCACAGACCCGGCATTTCTGTGAGAAAATGGAAGAACTAGATACTTGGCTTCACCTTTGTCACCCAAGCTGGAAACAGTTTAGAGAACCTGGACTCACAGACAGGTTTTCATTTAGATTGAATCCTGCCACTGGTGCCTAGTCTAAATTTACTCTCTAATTTAAACAGGAATTCCAGATGCTTTATAATTAGCAGACAAGAGCCTGTGTGATGAAAAAAAATACACACATCTGGAAAGCAGAGCTCTGATTGCACCTATAGAAGCAAGTGTCCTTCGCTGGATGTGCTAAATGCCTAAACTCAACCCGTGTTGAGATTTTACCAGAAACGGAATACTAGGAGAGTCTAGTCTTTCTTGGGCAAGCTGAGGCTGTCCTGGGCAGTCAGATCTCCAGTGAGAAAGCCCCACTAAAGATGGTGGTCTCAGACCTTTCCACACCAGGCTCCATATCCTAGAACTAACAGAAACTGTCAACATTTACCTGTATCCACAAAAGGTCCCAAAATAAAATTTGGAATCAGTCAGTCCTTTCGATCATTCAACAAATACCAACTGATCATCTTCCATTGACAAGGTAACAAGAGGAGGACAAAAGCCTTTCTTCAGAAAGCACAGTACAAACTCATTCAAACGACTAACTCAAAAGGAATGGCATGCATGCACCACAGAAAGGAAGAGATGCCGGGTTGACATTTGGCTCTCAACATCTCAGCAGTGAGTTCCTTCGGAATGTACTAGGCTCTGAAGACCAACCAACGTGTCTAGGCAGACTCAGCCAGCAGAGAGAGCACTCGGGGAAAATTCCAAATATGCAACTGTAGGCTGAATGTGTGTTTTAATTTCATCACTGGGAAAAGCACAAACAAGCAAATGAAATAGCCAGACAAGTCCCTGGATCTACCCCTGAGACAACAATCCACCAAGGTGGCCCAAGTCACTACAAGATGAGAAGAGTTCTCATTTGAACTGATAATTCTTTTAGGTGCATAAATATTCGTGAGTGTCTCCAGACACACACAGCTTAGAACAGGACCAGAGCATCTCGGAAAAATAAGTTACCTGAGCTAGAAAGGGTCCAGGAAACGACAAGTTGAGTGACATCTGTGACAAGATGTTTCCATAAAGTCTGAGCAGACAGCAAAACAATTCACCAGCCCCAAGGGTAAGTCTGGGCAGCTTTTAGGTACTCGTCCTTGTCAGTGGAAACCCTACAGACCCCTAACATGCTTTCCCCAGAGTCAAGCCTTCCAGAGCAGCTACAGCACTAACCTGTCTTCCTCTGAGCCCACTCACATTCTGGCACGTGACTGCACCACCCTCTCAATCTCCCTTGGGTTTCCTACATTCTCAGACCTATCCTGGAAGTACTAGTGTCCCCAGACTCAACTGGAATGGAAGTAAACAGAAAACGACAAAACTTGACAAAGGAAGGCTTCTACTAGATGGGAACACCCCTCAAACTGATGTGCAGATTTAATATCATTCCTATCAAGATCGGCAAAGGTTGTGGGGGTATAGGTCAGATCCAGCTAAACTTTTTGTGGACAGGTAAAGAACTGCCAAAACAGTTCTGAAAAGAAAGAAGAAAGTAAGAGGTGAACTTATTTTATCACGTGGTGAAGGGTTCAAGGTTGTGACAGTGCAGAAGGAATAGATCCGTAAAGGTAGCTGAGAGCCCAGACCCACAAAAACATACCCAGCTGACTGTCAACAAAAACACACAACTAATTTTCCTTAGTCAGATTTCTATCACTATATCAAGCATTTGATTCAATCAACCTGTAGTGGGACAAGGGTTACTCTGGCTCACAGCTTTGGAGACTCCATTCTGCAATCTTGGTCCCACTGTTTGGTGTCTGCAAAGAAGTAGCACACTGGCAGGAGTGTGTGGTGGGGTGAGATGACTCCCCTTGGGGCAAGAGAGCAAAGGAAGGCAAACAGAGGACTGCAGTTTCACAATCACCTCTCAGGACATCCAGGGACCCGAAAACCCCTCCTTAGGGAGGTCTCATCACTCTCCTTGACCTTCATAAGACATTTAAGAGGCAAGCCACAGCAAAATCAAATGCCCAAAGGATAGAATTGTGGATTTCGCTGGAGCAACTAGACACACATAGGTAACAACAGAATCTCACCTCAGCCTCACAATTCACGCCAAATGTATCTCCACTGCAGTCACAGACACAGATATAAAACTGTAAACATTTAGAAACAAGTTAGAGGAGAGTCTCTGCAATCTAGCACTAGGCAGAGCATTCTTGGCCAGGACAGCAAAAGCATGAAAGAGCAAAAGAGAGGCTGATAAATTAGAGTTCGCTGGCTTTAAAAACCTGCTTCGCGGAAGAGCTGATGCACCATCGATGATGAGAAAGCCAGCTCTGGAGGATGGCTTGGGAGGAAAGAGATCAAAGAGGTCATACAACAGACCGCGCTAGGACTGGGGCCCATACAGCTCTCAAGACAGTCACAAAGAAGCACGGTAAGAGAGTCTAGACACAACAAATGAAAGCGCATCACTGGCAAAGACACACAAGAGGCAAATGAACGCGTGAGAGGGTCATCAACAAACAAACACACGAAATGGTCTTCAACACCGTTAGCCTTCGGGGAAATGCAAATTACAACCCCAACTAGATATCACCACAAACCTGAAACTAATCAGAATAGCTGAAACTCAGTAGGGAAACAATGTTGAAAGCTGGGAAGGACACAGAACCTAGATCATTCATACTTGGTGGGGAGAATGTAAAACGGTGCATCTTACACCAGTTGGCTACCCAGTACTAAATGCTCAGTCCTAAAAACATACACACAAGTAACATTATCCTGATTAGGCAGGTTTTATGTATGTATTTAGGGAAATATATATATATATATATATATATTTATATAACACCAACTAATGAAAAATGAGGCCATGAACTTGGAAAAGAGCAAGAAAAAGTTTATAAGAGGACTTGGAGGGAGGAAAGGGAAGAGGGAAATGATGTAATTGCATTATAATCTCAAAAACATAAATTAAAACTGTACAATTGTCCAAAAATAGTTTGACAGTTCTTAAAAAGCTAAATCTGTCACACAGCTCAGAAACTGCTTATTTGGGGTGTGCACATGTGCACACACACACACAATACCCTAGCCCTTGAAAAAGTGTAGAAGTCCTTCATCAGGTAAGTAGCTGTCCACAGTGGGTGGCACCATTCCCATGCTAGGATCCAGGACTGTACAGAGATGGAAGAAGCGAGGCAAGCAGAGGCATGCGTGCATTAAATTACGGCTCTCTGCTCTTGACTGTGGCTGAGATGTGACGATCTGCTTCAAGGCCCTGTCACCTTGACCCCCTGCCATGACAGGTAACCTGAGATGAGAGCCAGATAAATCTTTTCTCTAGGGTAGTTTTACTATAACAGTGGGAGACAAAACTGAGACAGGTCCTTCCAAAGAGGACCAGGAGCCTGTTTACCCCACTGTCACATGAGCACATAAAGAGGGCGACAACGAAGGAAAAATATGCCCTTAGCAGACATGAGATCTTCTAGGGCAATTCTGCTCTTGCAAGTCCCAGTTTCTAAAGCCATAAAATGAAGTTCCGTGATATTTAGTTATGGCAGCCTGAAGCAGCTTTCTTTTTTTTTTTTCAAGATAAAATACTTTCTAAATTTTTATTTATGTGTATGTGTGTGTATCTGTGAGAATGCCTGAGTAGACAAGAAGAACACGTTTCTCCTGGAGCTGGAGTGACAGACAGTTGCTGAGTCACCTGGTGAAAGTGCTGGAAAAGGAACTCAGGTCCTCTGCAAGAACAGCCAGAGCTCCTAACCCCTGGAGATGGCTTCTCGCCAGCCCTCTGAAGAATTTTATTTGTTCGTTTGTTTACTTGTTTATTTATTATGTGTGTGGGTATTTTGTCTGCACCACGGAGGCCAGAAAAGGGTGTCCGATGCCCTGGAGCTGGAGTTATAGGCAGTTGTAAGTTACCATTATGGATGCTGAGAACTGAACCCTGGTCCTCTGCAAGAGCAAGGAGTGCTCCTTACCACTGAGCCATCCCTCCAGCACCCTGAAACACTTCTTCATCCTAGTTATTATTACAAGTTAATATATATTCGCAAATGTATGTGTATATACATATTTAAGGAGAGTTGATGTAAACTCAGTCAATAAACATTATAGGACTTTAAAAGAAGTAAAACTGCTCAGGACCCAGCCCTGGCCTCAGAAACTGAAGAGGAGTTCTAAACAGAGCTGGAATTAAAATCCAGAAACAAAACAAAAAGACATGCCTCTGACTTTGGCTAATCGTTCTTTTGCTCCTGTACCTTAGTGGCCAGTGGCCAGAGTGGTGCTGAGTCTAAGGGAGCTAGCTGAGCCTTTCCGATCCCGTGAGAATTTTGCTGGCTGTCGTTCAAAACCTGTAGAGAGATGTCTCTCCGTTTGGGTTCCACAGGGCGTTCGAGTCAAGCACCACCTGTCAGAACAGCTTCCTTCCTCCCTTTCCTCAATCAGATGAGGACAATAAGAGCTCAGAGGCCCACAGTTGCCAGCCCTCCATCACACCATCACATAATAAGTAGAATTTTTTTCATAGGCTACAGTGATGAAGTGATTGGAGACAGACCTATCCAATCTGCAGCCTGCAGGCTGTGTGTGTCCCAGGGTAGCTATTAATACAACCAAATACATTTGTAGACGACAGCATTCTAGCCTAATATCAAACAGTTAGACACACTGAAAATTGACCCCTCTTAGCAGAGCAGGTAGCTGTATGAAAGCGTCTTGGTGATTGATGGTATCCCGTTAGCAGGAGAGTCATCATGTGATCTGTATACGCTTATGAGTATTACAGGCTGGCCACACCTTCTGTAACACAGCCCATCTATTCCACTAAACATGGTTTCAAAAGGCCAGAAGGGAATTTTGACCAACCTCAGCTATACTTAATTTTTTAAACGTTGCCATCTTTAATTTTTTTCAAGCTCTTAAGACAATGTTAATTCTGAGAGTCCAAGACAATCATTTTTAAGACTCCATATACCTCAAAGATCTTGATGAAGTGATAGCCTCTTCTATATCTACACACAGCTCCTGGGCTTTGCCCAGTGCCCAGGCAGCACAGACAGATCCGAAGTTTCCAGAAAGTACCATCCACAGGGCTCAGCAGACTCAAGTCTCTAGCTTAAATCTGGCCTAGGGTCTTGCTGCTCTACTCCTTCCAACCTCAAGGCTAGTTTGAAGCATACCGGGACCACACAGATACCACCTCTGGTCTTGTTAAAACCCTGTCCATGTCTCATGATTTTTACTCACAGAGAAGTCAAGAGCACTCACATTATCACTGAATTAATTTTCTATCTGGACACTCAGTTGTAATTTTTCTTCCCTTAAAGTGCTAATCAGATAAGAGGCCAGTCTAAGGGAAGGGTTTTATTCCTCTCTTGATAATCATGCTCTTTCCAACACTGATGCTGTCCCCCCTCAGCAGCTGTCTGAGGTCTTTCTGGTAGAGGTAGGGATGTCCTGTATGTGCCTGAAACTCCCGGTTGACTTCACTCTCTCTTTCTGTTCCTCCAACTCAGGTGCGCTTGATGGGTAGACTCTCCTTGTACATGCAAAACCAAGCTAAGGTCAAGTAGGAATATGCCATGCTCAGTGTGTGGAGTGAGACACCCAGCCCATGAGGATACTGCTATCCTGCTCTCCAAACAGCTTTATTCAGTATTAATCCATCTTTAACTGGGTTCCAGCAGAAGACAACTTCAGCAAAGGTAGTTTGCTTGGGAGTGATTCCAGGCAGCACCATTGGGGGCTAAGTCCTGGTCAGGAATTACAGGAGACAGTGCGTCACAAATCTCAGAGCTCTTCAAACTGGGAGCATAGAAGCCAGGGCACTGGTCCAGCACCCTCTCCACCAATCTCTCACTGACTGAAAGTTGATTCTGTGTCCACTGACCCCGAAGCCCTTTTCACTTCCTCTGCTCTAGACCATCCCTGGACAGAAAATTGGTGACCAAGCTTTCAGGCCAATTTCATGTGCTCCCCTGTGAGTGCCAAGGGAGGTGCGTGGGCACCAAGATGGTCTACTGTGCCAGACAATCCATCTAAGCCAGCTAATGGGCTAATAAAAGCCATAACTTCATATGAGGCCTCTAAGCAGAGAGGGAATCTTGACACAATGTAGTCTCTACTTGCACCAGACGGAAGAGAACACACTCACTCCATCCCAGTGTTCCTGAAAATGTCCTCAAATGTGGACTAGCAGTAAGGGGGGTGCATTTTCTCCCCAGAAACTGGGATGAAATAGAAATACACATTTGTTTTGCCTTGGCAGTAGTTGGGATATCGAGGGCTGTTTATACAGACATGAACTTTAACTTTTTAAACAACTAATAAGAACTCGCCTCCCAGCCCCCACATTTCCCCATTCCAATACTTTGGATACCACACTTAAAATAAAAGAAACAATAAAACCAGAAGGCAATGGCTCTCTAGCGTAAACTGAGTATGTTTATGTGGCCAGACAGAATAAATGCCATGTCTTATGTCATGTCCGCATGTCACTGCCTCTCATGTTTTCCTCATGGAAAGGCAAGTCTCTTGAGTTTCAAATAAGTTTTTCATCAGATCAGTTTCATATTTCAGTAGCACAAAAAAAAAATGGCTAGTTTCCTGGAGCCAAAAATGTTCATTATATGATGATTTCAGTGACCAGCTTCCTCCCCCAGTGTTTCTATTAGAGATACAGAGATGAACATGGCTGTACTGACATAGAAGGCCATCATCTTTATGCTCTTCCTACACCCCATAGGCAATTTTCCTGCACAGAGTGAAGGAGGGAAGTGGGAGGCTAGATCCAGGAGCGTCTTTCCAAGAATTCTGGGCAGAGTAGAGAAGGCAGATGTTCTAGCGGGGGAAAATGTATTGCAGGGAAAGAAAAAACCTAAAAGCAAATTTAGGAGAAAATAGGGCATAACCACATAAAATAATATCGTCTCTAATGACATGTTAGACTCACTGGATCTGGAGCCACAGGAAGGCGATATCTGACCGGACGGGCAAGTGCACATATTTGGCCTCGAGCAGAATCCATCCCCACAGGAATGCCGGCAAATGGCTGCAAATGAAATCAGAAGTCTATCAGCACACAGCTAGGCACAGGAACTCAGCGCTCAGCTGAGGGGCCTGGACCACTGGCCCTTGGGTATTCATTTAAAAAGTAAATCTAATGGAGTAAAGAAACCCTGGTTTGAAATCAGTAACTCCCTTATCAATATTGGTAGCTCTGCCTTTCTGTTCATTCAACAGGACCCAATAGCTCAAAATCCCTGGACAGGCTAATGAAGAGAAAACAAAACAAATAAAAACCTTGTAGCTAAACATATTTATATTCTCACAAGAACTCTGCTCTTATATTAATTTATAATTTAATAATGGAAACCTTATAACAGTGTTCTTGGCAGATGATTTTATTGTAAATGTTTCATTGTTACTCTGTTCTGAATTATACTGACAGCCTTGAGGGGAGAATCCGGAATCCACCACTTAGTGCTGATTATACAGTCGGGGAAACATTCACATCATCAACGTCACCCAGAGCCAAATGGTCTGCTAGTGTCCAAAGAGCCAATTAACTGACAGATGACTTAGAGTTATCAGCAGACTAAGACTCTGTCACTACTTCTTAGACTTACTGGGACAGTATGCACCTTTGTCCAAACTCAAGTGTCTTGTAAGATGCAAATGTGATGTAAAAGGCTAAAATAATATACAGGGAAGAATGTGCATTGAAACATGGAAAGGGATTTCGTAGATATGGCAAGGTGTTACTAGATGGGCTATCACAGAATCACAGCAATGTTTATTTTGATGCCTAATGAAAACATTCTACAGGGAATTTCAAAGAACTAGGGAAAAGGATTCAACTGTCAGTTCCTTTAGAGAACTCCATATTCTATCATCCCACCTTAGTAAATGTTTGTTTATTTACTTTATTTTAGTGTGTGTGTGTGTGTGTGTGTGTGTGTGTGTGTGTGTGTGTGTGTGTTTAAACAAGGTGTCTAATTATAGCTCTGACTGGCCTGGAACTTGCAATATAGACCAAGCTAACTTCAAATTTACAGAGATCCAAACTTCTTTGCCTCCCAAGTGCTGGGATTAAAGTGTATACCACCATGCCTGCCTTTGTTTTAAAAGACATGGTCTCATTAAGTAGCCCAGGCTGACCTCAAGTTCTCAATCCTCCTGTCTCAGCCTCTGGAGTTCTGGTGCGTAATGTCACAGCCAGCTGGGACTCAACTTCGGATCATTAAAATAAGTCCCTGCCTTTGCTCTTTGCTAAGAGCTAGACCTGCGTTTGCCCTCAAATTTAATAGACGGGGTTTGGGGAGGCCTGGGCATATAACAGCCAAACAGGGAGGAATTAGTGAGGAAGTCAGCAATGAGGAGCTTTTGTTCAAAATCCCATTAACATGATTACACTAATCTATGCAGCCAGGAGCAGCATGTGCAAACAGCACACAACTTTAATCAAAGCGTCCCCACGGCTTCATTCTGTAGATTTAGAAATGTTCGAAAGGAAATCACTGATTAAAGAGGGCAATGCTTTGGAAAGCTATTGTGTTTCCCAGAGGGCATTCAGAAAATGTAGGAAACTCTTAGCTGCAGGCGGCTGGGCTAGAAACACATCAATAGTATTCGGCAGCAAGTATCACCCTGCAGCTAATGCCACACTAACACGCGAATGACAGGTTATCTGTTTACTTACGAACAATACACTGATTTCCACCCGGTAAGGTTTTCCATCCAGGACAACAGTACGCATTATAACGCGATCCACAGACATTGGGTCTGAAACAAAAACACAGAATTCCATACTTTGAAAAATAAGATATAACCAAACAAGAGAGAAGGAACACCCAAGTTATTAAGCAGAGTGAATCCCAGCAAACAGAGTAAAATCTGGCGGCCCAATCAAGTTGAGTAGTTTAGGGCATTTGGAACATTTTAACATAATGATATGGTAGGAAGCCCTTAATACCAGCATATGCACAGTACAGCAGGCCATGAAAACCCAGTGATGCCAGAGAGAGGGCCCACCACCTCAGTGCACGGATGTGAAAGCCCATGGAGCTACGTAAACATTTAAACCAACTTCCTACAAACCTGGATACGAAAGATCATGTTAAAATCTGTTACATGCAAAGTTGTAAATGTCTACTCTCAGAAACTACATCTTTTCCCCCTCTGGCCCAGCTTACCTCTAAAATGTTACCACATTCTTCCTTTCACAAAAATTACAGGAATTCTAACTCTACCATCAGTCAGGAAAAAAGGGGGCCAAAACATGTAAATATTTCTTTAGCAAAAACTTAGAAACAGCCAATACCAGAAATCATTGGAAAATAAAAGCTGTGTCACTCTGAGTTCACTGTTTACAGACAGCTTGTCACATGTCTTGGAGCAAAGCCTCCATTCAGAATCCAGGGGCCAGGTCTTTAATAGTTCCTGAGGGCAACTGGGTGAAAGTGTGGCTACCCCTGTATCAGAAAGGCAAGATGGAACACAGACTGAGAAGAAGCTGGCCCTCCACTGAGTGCATCCTCCGAGGCTAAACATCCATGCCAGTTGCTGGCAATAGCCAACTACAAAGTTCATGTGTTGAGTGCTCAGACCTGAATGGGACCGCTATATCAACCCCTGACCCAAGGCTCAGGGGACATCATGGGAGAGGGGACAGAAAGAATATGAGAGCCAGAAGACTGGAGGAGAGCAGTGAGCTGCTGTCCTCTGGACCTGGCATGGTTGAGGTACTCGTGGACTCACAGCAGCTCTGGTTATCCACTCAAGCTCAAGCCAGGCAAAACTGCAGAATGGTTGGGGAAGGGATCATGGGACCTCCCACCCCTAGTGGAGGGACTTTTGGAAGTTGATGGCTGCTGGGGGAGGAAGTCACAGCCCCTCATCCATGCCCACATTGGCAGCAGTAATTGGACTCAGTAGGTTATTAACTAAAAATGAAGAAGAGGAAATGAATGAGTTGGAGCAGAGACATGGGGGTCTGGGAGGAGCTGGAGGGAGGGAGTGGGGGGTGGGTGTGATAAAAACATAATATGAAATTCTCAAAGGTTAAAGAGTATTGTTTTTTAAAGAATCACATGTTTTACAGTCAATTTCACAAAACAGAAGACATTCCGAGGCTTTCTAGTATAAATACCACAGTCCCTCAAGGATAAATCTTCAACACAACTGCATGACTAAACCATATTTCTCAGCTGGGATACATCCAAAATCTAGATGCAAAGCCCTCCTGCATGAACTCTATCCCCTTCTCTACCTCTTGCAGGGCAGGGGACTCAGGTAGAGTCTGTGCCTGTCCTTAACTTTTCTATAATTCTAGAAATTCTGGAACAATCTACAGCATACCATATGCATTCCAGACTGCCTGATGTCAGGGTCAGAGGGGAGCATTGAGCTGACAGAACAGAACCTTGAACTTCATACCTAGCAGCGTGAAGTATGAGTGTCTAGACTCCAGAGGCATGAATTCATGGCCTCTCTGGTCTTCATTTATTTCAGCACACATTGTGATCATATAACGTTTGCCTTGCCTCCAGTGTGTGTATGCATGTGTGTGTGCATGTGGGCATGCATGCAGGCATGTCCATAAAATGATGGACATCCAGGTCCTGGAGGTAAGAAGGAGAATAAAAGCACAAAGCGCCATTACCATCCAGATGGGGTCATCTCACCTACTCAGCTTCCTCAGAAAGAGACCAAAGTGTACTAGAAATGTATCTGTGAGACAGGAGAGAAGGCTCAGTACCCACATGGCAGCTCACAACTATCCCAGGGGGTCAGACATGCTCCTCTGGCTTCCACGGGAGTCAAGCATGCACAAAGTACACATACATACGCTGTGGGAATTCATTCCGCCAATGGCTTTGGGGGTACAAACCCTAGGATGTGGCTTTCTATGTACGTGACCCCTTAAGAGCAGAGGGAGTTGAGACGTGCACTCTCTCACCACTCATACAATTAAAGCTTTAGGAAAACATAATTTAACTGCATGAATCTTGTCATTCAGTCCTGCATGTGACGAAGTCTCATTTAGTCCCTCGCGTGACAAAGTTGCAGCCCAAACTTAAGTACGCAGAACATTCTGGGCAAGTAAAAGCTTGGAAGGAAATGTACAGGAAAATAGGATACAGGGATATGGGGAGGAGGGGACTCAAACATTCTAAATTCTATCAGCTTAAAATGACAGTCCAGCCAAACTCAGTTGCCTCAACCCTTCCCCATCAACTGCCCCTTACAACAGCTCTGTTGAATCCAGTCCAGCCCCCAAACCAAATCCTGGGTGGCTTCACAAGCCCCCTGAGCCTTTGCATGGTGCCCAGTGGTTAAAGGTGCTATGTTTCTTCGAGTAAAAACCAGGACTGTCTGACGTAAATGAGTCCATTTATGGAGTGACAGCACGTATAACACGGTGAAGGAGCTAATGGTAGAGGCCCCAGGGTCAGTCATTTCAGTCCTCCAAAGCAAGATAGTCAAAAGATTTTCCCCCAAGGTATCAAAAAATGTTAGCACTGTGAACATCATTGTTTTTCTATATTTAGAATCATTCTATCATCCAAATCAGGGAAGACTATGGAATTTACCACAGTTACAGAAGAGGGAGTTAGTGTTCTAAGTCTTCACAGTGTAAAAGTCACAGCACCGAGCTGGGGAGAGGGCTCAGTGGGTAAGAGCTCTCGGTGTGCACGGGTGAGAAACTGAGTTCAAATCTCCATAAAAAGCTGGGTAGAACCACCCACGTGCCTGTGCCCCCAGGCACTGATGCAGGCACAGACGGGAGATCCAGGGGGCTTGCCAGCCGCCAGTCTAGTTCTACATTCAGTGAGAGACACCGTCTCAACAGACTGAAGGGGTCAGTGATAGAGCAGGGCCCTCGACATCCTCCTCTGGCCTTTACACATGTGCACACAGACAGGTACACTGCAAGTATACTCAGACATTAAATTTGTTTAATAAATAAATAAGGGTGTAGGTGGCATGAATTCAGGAACAAATTGGAAAGAAAGGTTTGGAAATCAGACGACTGAGCCAAGAACCACAGGCGCTAAGAATATTACATGGTATCTAAGAACAACAGACAAATAAAAGTTATGTTCTTGAGTCCAACCTGGTCAACATAGTAAGTACTAGGCCAGCTAGGACTACACAGTGAGATAGATCCTCTACCCCACCCCACCCCACCCCCGCCACAACAACAAAAACATCAAACCACCCCACCAAAAGAAAGGAAGCAGAGGGGATAAAGCATGCATCTCTCCATGAGCTAAGCTGTCACATTCCATTGTAAGAAATCAATGGCTACTGAGTCCGGACACAGTGGCACAGGCGTAGTAGATGCCACCACAGAGACATGTGCGAGAACTGAAGACAGAAAAGACCGCTGGGGAGGCAGTGGGGAGACCGTGTGCTTCGCAACTCGCTTCCTGCCCTTACACCACTGCTCATGCTTCAAATCTTGAATATTCGGCTAATAATCTGATCCTCATCTTCAAGCTAAGGCATCATTACTTTTAAACTGTGAATGCGGTCACCTCTCAGCAGAACATTATGTTTTATTAGAAGGGGGAAAAAATCCTGCTTCCTTCTCCAAGCCCTTCAACAGAGCATCACACCATTTTACTACAGCTTCTTTAAAATCTACAAAATTTTGGACTGTGGTTGGCTTAATTCACATCATGACTTTTTGTTTGATAATTTTATTTTTACTTTCTTTTTTGTGTTTTGGTTGTTGTTGTTGTTATTGTTGTTTCAAGACAGGTTTCTCTGTGTAGCCCTGGTTATCCTGGTACTCACTTTGTAGACCAGACTGGCTGACCCCAAACTCATTGATCCTTCTACCTCTGCCTCCTGAATACTGGGGTTAAAGGCATGCTCCACTATTGCCCAGCCAATAATTTTATCTTTTATAATAAATAGCATACTTTTACATTTTCAGTTGTTTCAACCAACATCATCATCGGATGACAGTTTTTAATCTGTCTCTCCTTTGGCTCCACAGAAAGTGTTATAGATACACAATTTCTTCCCTGTGACTTCAGTCTGGAGAATTGTGAACTAAGGGAAATGTCTTACACATGCTGGGTAGAATTTGTTCTACTTGCACACAGACAAAAAAAAAAAAAGCTCTAATCTAGAAACTAATGAATGTCTTGTTTTAGTTGGAAGGCAGTAAGACATGTAAAAGGAGACACGTTGGGCTGTCTTCTTTATAAAGGTTATTACTCTAAGATTTCAGTACAAACAACATTTATAAAGAAGACACATTTTTAATGAAGTCACTCTTGTGTAAATGTGAGTATAGCACGCACATGACTTTCTCTTTCTTTTCATCATCCTCTCATCTGATCTCCTTGAACGTCATAGCTAACTGCTCTGTGCAGATTAGCCTTTGACAAGTTAAGAAGAATTAAAATTCAGAGGGAACAGAACTTTCCACTAAATTCTAGGATTCCTTTCTTATGTTTTCATAGCAACTCTTTGAGGTGAGTACTGTTATTATTATCTTCTACTCGGAGGAAATTAGGGCCTCAGGAAGGTTAAACCAACTACCAACATCCCGTATCTTAGAAATGCGTCATGGGTGAATCTGAACTCAGGAAGTCTGCACTTGGGTCTATTCTCTTAACCAACAAATTAGGGCACAGATATATTCAGAAAGGAAGATGATATTCTACTCAATGATAATAAAAGTCACAACATGTCTACTGATAGACTAGAGATAAGGGATAAATTGGTTTTTACCTGTATTCTTACTGTCCATGGAATAAGAGGGGAATGTGTATATATACTACTTCATCATTGGGATACTTTAAAAAAAAAATAGTTAGGTCTTCATCTGTAACTTCTCTTCCCCAACTCCATTACCCTGGGGGATGGTGAGCCTCAACAGGCTTGCTGTTGGAGCCAGTTCAGACACAGCACTTGGAGGCTGTGTGGGCTAACTAAAGCCTCTCTCAGCAGAGCAAACAGCTGGGCCCTACCACGTCTGACCACATCATTGCAGGAATTGGCCTCTGTGCAAGATGTCTGCAGATGTCCACATTCCTCTAGCCAGAACCCACTTCTGCAAGTTTGGCCTGTCTAACAGCAAGATAGCCTTCTGCTTCCTCTCCTAAGTGCAAAGCCTTTTCCAAATAGGGTGGGTGTAATAAAAACAAAGTCAGAGGGCTTTTATTTCATGTAAGAGTTTCCCAGCCTCTGCAGCAATTAGATACTTGCTTAAGGTAAGGGCAAATGAGGCTGACTCTGTGCCACAAGTTACATGCTATTTTGACCTCTAAAGAAACACACTTTGACCACTGAGTATAAACACAAAGAAGAGTCAAGAAATCTGTACTGTCATGTAACAAAGGGTGCCCAGGACCCATGTGACATGTACCAAGATCATATCTTAATATCATACAGCTCCAGAGTTAGAGCCTTTCACGCTCCAAACTGTCCTAGATTGTGGAGCAATAAAAACACCGGAAGTGGTTCCATCTACAGTCAACTACACATCATAAAGCACACAGCCCAGCATGCTTCTCCCATCCCAGCCACCTCCCTTTGTTATTTTAACACCTTTATCCTGATCCTCTGGGCTGAAAGCAGAGGTCAAGTCTGCAATGATGTGAATACCACATGTAACTGTTCCAGCCCATCTGCCAGTCACAACAGTGTGAGTAATGGAGGCAGCTTCCATGACCGCCTCAGGCCTCAGCCAGACACTCGGGATCAGAGACACACTTCTGGCTTGTCTGAGCCGACACGACCCAGGACACAGACAACCCTGACTTCCTACTTGGAAGGTACAAGCCAACCAACCTCTCCAATTTACTTCAAGAACCTTTTCTTAACAAAAATCATCAAAAATACTATTCTACAACAACCTAAAAACAAACAGAAAGACTAGTTAATGCTCTGGTTTTAATCCTTTGCCCCCTGCTTATTTTCTCTGGCGCCAGTCAACTAGTGACGCCAGTGTCTTCTCTCCCCAAACTACGGCCTGGTGTCTTTTTCTCCTCCTTCCCTTCCTTCCATTTCGGCCTCCTTCCCTCCTTCTCTTAGACCCTACCCTTTTCTTCTCTCCTTAGTGTCCATTTTCAGGATATCTAGAATGCAATGTTTTCTTACCACCTTCAACTCCCTGAATCCAAGATCACATAGCTCACCTTCTTGTGTAGCCGGCAAGTTCACCACCATGTAAATCAGATACATGATCAACTCGCCACTTCGCCCCAAATCACAAAGCCGATCAAGAGTGTGATGTGCCAAGCATGGAACCAGCTCTGTGCTCTCATCCCTCAAAACACATCTGTCCCAACATGACCGAAATCATGAAAGGATTCCAATTAAGGGGCATTCTATGAAACACGTGACCATCCTCAGTGGTGCCACAGTCATTACTAACAAGATAGAGCTTAAACGTTCTCTGTGGCTTAAAAAGCCATACTGACTAAATGTAAGATGTAATATGGTAGGTACCCTGTGATGGGGGCAGGATAATTAGGCAAAAGGCAAGGGAAAGGATTGAAAATGGAGTTCAATGAAGTGACTATGCATCAGTACTTGTTCATTGATTGCAATGAATGTGCCCTGAGAGGCAAGATGCTATTCACAGGGGACACACACCAGGCCCTCACTCCTGGCCCATACAGCCCTGGAAGGTGGAGACACAAACAGCTCTTCAAACCTGGGAGGCCACTCTCAACTGACAGCTAATTTAATCCTTTTAGGACCTCTCTCGGCGACTGGAACATCCACATGAAAGTGTTTTTCTTGGGGGAAAGAAAGAAAGAATTTAAAGCTCAAAATGTCCCCGAGGTTCATTATAACAGGAAATCTGAAGCTGGGCCGTGAAAAGCAGCGGTCCAGATGTTTAAAGAAAGTCTCTAGGTGCGGCAGGTCCTGATTCCTCTGAGGCGCCGAGCACTTTCTGCTTCTGGTTCTCTGGAATAAATAGTCCTAAGAACACAGGACTCTGCTCAGATGCCTGGGCCACCTGAGTCTCTCCCAAAGTCCAAGCAGAAAACAATTAATTTGCTATGCTCTGGGGCCTATCCTCTGGAGTGTGGTTTGTCTCTGGACACATGAAAAGAGCTCACATCAAGTTCACAGACAGAGGAATTTTAGCCCCAAAGCAGGAACTAGTTAGCCCTTGAGGGGTAAGGAACACTTGCCTAAAAAAAAAAAAAAAACAAAAAAAAAACAGAAAAACAGGCAGTCTCAAACTTGTATCTCTCAAACCTCTGAGAAGAGTAGACCAGTAGCATCATGAAGGGGCTACTTTTCAGAGTCCTGCGACCCTGGACTTTACCCACTGAGCTCGAGGTTGGCCATCACAAACTCATTGATGTTTGTTTTCACTCCTGAAGCCAGAGCTATGGTAGATGAAATTGTAGAAATGACTGAAAACATCAGATAAACAGAAAGGGCTAATGGGAGCCTTGAAGGGCTGGGCAGTCTGGGGTAGCATATGAAATCCCCTGTTCCCACATCCTTGGTATCTCCCGTACTTGAACTGGGGAATTAAGACAAACCAGGGTTCTCACACTTTGCAGAAAATCTCACACCAAGAGTTCTGCCTGGTGAGATGATCTTTTCAGAGGGTTCTTGACGCCCCAGGGAAAGCAGCTATGGGTCCAGCTTAGAGGAAGCAGGGATTATAGGAGTGCAAGGTGATTCCAAGCTTTAGTTCTGAATGCTGGCAGCTCCTGGCTGCTGAGCAGATTGGGGCCCTAAAACTTCCTTTCTGTCTATTGGTATCCGAAGGTTGGAACCGCCTTCCCAAGAGAAAGAGTGTGACTAGGTGGTGGTTTGGTCCCCAGACTAGACAAACAGCAGGCTCTCAGCTACTTTATCAGCTAAATAGACCATTGTGGACTGCCCTGGGAACATAACCACAGCTTACAATGTTTTGTGGGAAACATTCCATAGCAGGGAACCTGAAGGAAACTTGGCCATGTAATAGTATGGGCCCGGAGAACACAGGCTGGGGCAGACCAGGAGAAAGGGTTCCACGTGCATTGCCGTAGAGAAGCCATCATTCATGCTAGGTGAGGACTTCTAGTATAGCTGCCTTGGGGTCACCATGCTGCTGTCAGTGGCCCCTCACCTATGATCTATAAACAAGCCCAATACTTTTTTTGGTTCCCCAAGGTGAGTTGTGATGGAATGGAACTTTGGTTTGTCCTTATAACCTGAGGCACGGGGATGGAGGGTGGAGGGAATTGGGGGTATCAGATGTTCAAAGATCCTCACATTAAGTTTCTAAAAAGTCAGAGGAAGTTAGGTAAAGGTTCACAGTTAGTATGAGTGTCACAGCTCTGAAGGAGAAAGTATCCTGTCAATTGGGAGTCAAGGAACACCACCAAGTCACACCACACAACAAACCTCACTTAATATTTATTGGGAAGGATACAAGAGAGTAGCTACCTCTGTCCAGGAGAGAATCAGCAGAGAACTGAGCAGGGTGCAGGCTTATATAGGGTTTCTTAGAGGCGGAGCTTTCCAGGGTGGCCTGGGATTAGTGGGAATCTGGGGCCTGATCTTGGGGAAAGCTGAGGGACTGGTGGGATTCTGAGGCCTGATCTTGGGGCTTTTTTTTCTGTATGGCAGAGCTTGACCACAGGAGTCTCGAGGGGCTTCCAGTTAGCACAATTATTTCACTGAAGCTAGCACCTGGTACTGTTATGGTCTAAAACCTGACAGCTCTTTTTTCACCCTTACAATTAAAAGTAAAGTTGTAATCATTTTCATATATGCATATGGAAAAGCAATAAAAGCAATGTACATTTTAAGGGGATTGATTAAATTAGTGATTTATCCAGCTCCTGTCATGTCATGCTACAAAATAAAAACAGTAATTAGCAAATTTGGGTGAACATTATAACTTACAAAATGAGTTTTTCCCCCGAACCCTATCAGAAAAACACACTGCCCTGCTCATTTGCAGATGAGGAAATGGAAAAACTAGACTAAGGACATAACTTGTTTTAAAGGCTACACTATGGAGACTTAAATCACCAAGTAAAAGGCAAAAGAATTTATGAATAAAACATTGCCAGATTCGTGCTGAAGAGCTTTGGAGCAAAGAGCAGAAAGATGTTTCTCTAATAGTCCAAAGAAGATGTATCTTGCTTTTCACTAATCTGTGCAACAGTTTTGTGCTCTGGTTTTCTTTTATTAGGTCTGCAAAACAAAACAAACAAAACCCACTTCTTTTTAGACTGATTATACAACGTGTGTTGTGGTGGGGTTGATGTGAAGGGAATAGATCCGTGTTTCTGTTACTAACATAGTTCCTGCAGGGTGAGTACACGGCCAGCTCCCCTGATTAAAAAAAAGTGTTAGCCAACTCTCAAATGGTAAGGGTTTGAGGAACATGCCACAAGTGTCTGGGTGGGTAGGAGGCAATATAATGATTCAAAATCTGCTCTCAGCTGGTTCCAAAATGCCCACTGACACCCACTTGAGCACTGAGTTTGACTTGTCTTTGGAAAAGTAGAGGCAGGCACACTGCCCAGTGACCTGGCAGCTAGCTAACCTTGCTTAGGAACACAGTGGGCCTCATGAAGTCGTGGTGACCCATTTCATGAGAGTCCCTACCCACTTCCAGCATCACAGATCTCCCCTAAAATCCAACATGAAAGCTTTCTCTCACCCAGGTGATAGCAGCATTGTCCTCTACAGGTGCCAGGGCCAAGACACGTGGGACAGTATTTATATTTCAAACTACAAATCATTTGAATGAAAACTAAATGCAAAGCTTCAACAAAGCAATGTCCACTGACTAATGTGACATTATTCATCCACATGCCTCTGGAGTTTCCAAATCTTTGTAGTCATACCCACTGGAAAAAAAACCAAAAACAAACAAACAAACAAACAAACAAACAAACAAAAAATAGAGCCCTGGTATCTCCTGAGAGATTTTTTTTTCCAACGGATGGTAGACATGCCTCCAGCCTTTGGGAACAATGTCCATCTGCAAGATGCAGCCCTCACACTGACAGTGTACCTGGCACAGGCACACACTACCCTCACCAACACTCAAGGAAGATCCTGGATGGCTCTGGCTCTCGTGTCCTTTACTAAGAGAGGCTGGCTGTGCCGGTGGATTTTGCAATCTCTCATCCAAATCACGAAAGTTATACTCAGGCATTAGTTAGTTATGGTTTCTATTGCTTTGAGGAGACACCATGACCAATGGCAACTCTTGTAAAGGACAGCATTTAACTGGGGCTGGCTCACTGTTCAGAAGTTTTGGCCATTATCATCGTGGCAGGAAGCATGGCGGCACACAGGCAGACATGGTGCTGGAGAGGAAGCTGGGAGTTCTACATCCGGATTGGCGGACAGCAGGAAAGTAGTGAATTGCTGGGCCTGGCTTGAGCATCTGAGACTTCAAAGCCCACCCCTAGTGACACACTTCCTCCAACAAGGCCACACCTACTCCAACAAGGCCACACCTACTCCAACAAGGCCACACCTCCTAATAGTGCCACTCTCTATGGGGGACATTTTTATTGAAACCATCTCAACTCCTGAGGCAGAAATGCTGAAATGAGGGTATAAACATTTCCTTCTGGACACTGAGTGAAATTTATGTTAAAACCCTCTTCTTTCCAACTGTAGTGAAAAACAGTTGCCAACTCTTTATAGCATCCTTGTGTGAAATTCCTTCTCTTAAAATAAAACTAAACCAGAGTGGTGCTGCATATCTGTAATCACAGTAGTCAAGAGACTGAGACAGGAGGATTACCATGAGTTTGAGTATAGCCTGGGCTACATAGTGTACTCAGATGACTAAGGTCACCCAGAACTACATGGCAAGACCCTTTCTCAAAATTAACTAATTTTAAAATAAAATAAAACTTTGTTTCCATTTTGACAGTTATAGAAGATCAAGGAACCAAAGGATTCTGGCTATGGAATAGACCTCCACAGAGTTATCTCCTTTCATTTGCCCCTCAAGTGCCAAGTTCACCCTTTAGAAACTTCCCACAGTCTTCAGTCTTGTGATAGCCAATCATTACTATTCCATGTTTTGCAATTTTTCCATATCCCTTAGGGTCATGGATCAAAAAAGCAAACTTGGCTGGCTATGAACCTTGAGTGTACATTCAAAACTACTTTACAAGCTTTACAGCATTAATAAACAAGCAAAGAATGGCAGAATAAGAACATTTCCTGAATAAATCAGTGGTTCTAGAAGATGAACATCGATGGCTAAAGTCATGGAGGGAAAGACTTGCATTATAAAAGTGCTTCCTAGAAAAACAGCACAACCCATTTATCAAGTCTTCTTAACAAAAAGTTTGCAGAGTTCACAGCAAACACAATAAGCCCACATCAGAGGAACGCAGTGCCTAGGCTAGGAAAGGCGCCATAGCAGCACACTCGAAGAGTGGCCCACAGTCTAGATACTACCAACCTCCAGTCATGCAAGGAGTCTGGGCTGGAACGGAAGTCACCTTTCTGCACTGAGAAAGTCTTACAATGGAAAGACGCCAGTTGCACTGAAGAATGTTCTCAGTGCCTAGTGACTTTACCCCTAGACACATCCTTCTTTTCAGATGACCAGTACAGGTTGGCAGACTGGCACTGTGAGCAGCCCTGCTGCTGCCACTTTCTTCTAGAAGTAGATTATCAGAAGAAAATGAGAGAGAGCCAATCTGCATTTTAAAAAATACATAAAGGGTGCTGGAGAGATGGCTTAGAAGTTAAGAGCACTGACTGCCCTTTCAGAGGTCCTGAGTTCAATTCCCAGCAACCACATGGTGGCTCACAACCATCTGTAATGAGATCTGGCACCCTTTTCTGGCATGCAGGGACACATGCAGGCAGAACACTGTAAACATAATAAATAAATAAATCTTTAAAAAATACATAAAGGATGCATAAACCAATTACAAAATATGGACTTTATTTAGACTCCAATTTCAATGAACTATAAAAATAAAAAGTATGACTTAATTAAGGAGATTTTAAAACTCACCAGATATAATATTTAAAAACCAATGTTAAATATGATATTGGTGTTGTATTTATGTTTCTTGAGGAAGTCTCACCTTTTAGAGGTTGAAATATTAACAAATATACGAAATGTGGTGGGCATGTAGAAAGAGTGCTGTCTATAAAATGCTTGCATGGGAACGTGGGGACCTTGTTGGATCCCCAGTACCTGCTTTCGAGGCAAGGTACAGTAGCGTGTGTTCATAATCTCAGAGCTGGGGAACAGCACATAGGAAGGTCCCTGGGGCTTGCTGGCTAGTCAGTCTAGGTTACTTTGCAAGTTTTGATGAAAAGGAGAAACCTCAATCCAATAAAATAAAAGGGGTGGGTGTCATCTAATGAACGGCCCCCAAGGTTGTTCTCTGGCCTCTTCATAAACGTAAATACCCACACCAACACTCAGACACACAAAAGAATGTTTCAGGGGTTCACTTCAAAATAATTCATGGCGGCAGGAGAAGTAGATAAAACAAGATTAACTACATGAGTTCGTGTGTGTGTGTGTGTGTGTGTGTGTGTGTGTGTGTGTGTGTGTGCATGTAAGTTGTGTAAGTGCAGTATACCTGTGTGTGATATGCCTGTGGATGCATATAGACATAGGTTCCCATGCCCATACATGCAGAAGCTAGAGGGGACATCGAGTGTCCTTCTCTATTACTCTCCACTGACTCCCTTGAAACGGGGTCACCCACTAAACCTGAGCTGGGCTGGTGGTCAACAAGCACCAGCAATTCTCCATCAGGTGTATGCACCCATACTCAGCTTCCTGTGTGGGCTCTGGGGATTTGAACTCGGGTCCTCATGATGAAAAATAAGCGCTCTCACCTGTGGCACCATCTCCCCTGCCCCAAGTCTGACTTTTAATTGAGAAATGGGAAGCTAAGATGTCCCTGCCTCTTCCTCCCTAGGTCTGTACAAACCTGACAGTCCTCACATTGAAGAGTTAAACGGCGACTTTGCGGTATCATCGGGTCCATCCTGACTGCCACAGTCTTTGATAGTCCATCAACTCCTTGCTTGTTTTCTTCCTTCTTTCCCTTGACAAATCATTTATATCTAGTGTATGCCTCAGTAGTCCTCAGAGAGACCAAGACCCAGACTGGAAATGACAAGAGTCCAAGCCAACCATCTCCAACAACTGATGAGAACTAACCATTGTGAGGAGGATGCTGACCAGATGGGGAACCCAAGAACAAACAGCTTGAGCAGACCTGTGCAAGTCCTTAAGCGTGCCGGCCACAATCCATTCTCACAAACACCCTCTATCTTTCTCAGTGATGAACCCATTCATTAAGAAATGCATTTGAAGGGAAAGACATTGGTCTGTGTTAGGCCTAGAGGGGATGGATTTGGGCTTTTCTGTACCTGGAAGTGGTCATAGTTTACAGTCACAGGGAATATAAAATGTGCAGGATGGCATCACTCAGCAAGGAATCCCCAACGTTTCCTGACACTTCAGTGAGTGAGAAGGTGTAATCATTTGTTTTCAAGGAAAAAAACATGAGAAGATGAGTCAGCCTGAGCTCAAACACACCTAGAGTCTTGCTTTCAAATGTTCAGCCATGTCTAGACTGCTTACAAAAGGATACAATGACTTACATATTTTTATAAGAGTACAGAAAAAAATTCAAAGTTTTAAAGGAAATACTTATTTTATTTTAGGTTCATTTTTCTCCTGGAAGTTGATGAAGCATAGAAAATACTCATATTTGCTTTTATATTTTTTATTGTTTTTAAATAAATGTTGATTGTCATTTGGTTACCTATAATAGCATTCTATCCACCCTCGTTGCCACACGGGGACACACCAGGCACTGTAGTAGGAATGTGTCCTGCACCGTGTCATTAAATCTTGGACAACACAAAAAGGTGTGTGCTATAATTTTGTTTACAAGGTAATAAATGAGGCTTACAGAGGTCACGCCACTTGTCTGAGGTTTCTTCCCAGTAGGTAGTGGAGCCAGGATCTGACCCAAGCATGTCTATCCCCACATTCCCAAGCCTCCCTGAAAGCATGGCCAACGGTGATTAGTGTTCATTGAAAATGACTCCTCTATCTTTTAAAATATAGTCCCACAAGCAATACCACTCTACCCCATTACCCACAACCAGGCTCAAACAGGAAACAGTGTGAGGTAATTATAGCATATCCCCTAGCCACCAGCTCTGGGGTTTTATGACTGAACTGCCAAATCACTCCTAGCCAACTCTGCAGGAAATGTTCAGACACTTTCTCGGATTCCAGCTAAAACGTCCACTGTGTGGCCCTGGGGAGTAGAGCGCTCACAGGGTGGTAATGGGATATACAATTTGCAAACTCGAGGGCAGGGGCCTAAACTCTCGGGTGTGAAACAGCAGCAGTCGGGGGAGATTAAAAACTACTTGTGGACTTGAAGGGTGTATGTCAATTCTCCCCTTGCCTGGCCCTTGTCCACATCCTCTCTGACTTTACCCATATGCATAGAGAAAGCTATTCTAAATGGTAGGTCTGTCCAGAATTGTTGAAGAGTACTATCAATGGCTTGAGAAGTGTGTTCATTCTGAAAGCTAAGGATTCAGTCCAACTCAAACACAGCTAATGCTCAATAAAATTGTTATTAAAATTAAGCAGGTGTTCTCTAGACTTATGGGGGGCTACAGAAGAAAATGCAAGAATTCAAAACAATGTTTTCATGTTGGCATATTTATCTCATAGAGTCTAACTGCATAAATCAGTAACTGGATAACTGAATATGCAAGTTATAAAGGAAAAGATTGTGCTTAACTGCAATCCAGAATTGTCTTAGCCCATGCCAGATCTCCAGATCCCTCACCTGTCAATTAGAAGTATGAGGGTGGGGTGGGGACACAGAGGGGCGAATCACTCCTTCGACTCCCAGAGATGGCTCCTGCTTTCCTTTCGTCTAACTCTCTCCCTGATGCCTTTATTAAACTAGGCTCCTTTAGAAACCCTTCTTCCTCCCAAGACTACTTAATGGAGCCTTTCATTGATGGGCAGGTAAAGCAAATATCTAAAAACTACTACAGAGTGCTCTCCTACCAAGTGTCGCCTAGTGAGATACTGATCACACTGTGAAAGAAAGAAAGAAAGAAAGAAAGAAAGAAAGAAAGAAAGAAAGAGAAGAAAGAAAGAAAGAAAGAAAGAAAGAAAGAGAGAGGGAGGGAGGAAGGAGGGAGAGAGAGAGAGAGAGAGAGAGAGAGAGAGAGAGAGAGAGAGAGAAAGAGAGAGAGAGAGAGAGAGAAAGAGAGAGAGAGAGAGAGAAAGAGAGAGAGAGAGAGAGAGAGAAAGAAAGAGAGAAAGAAAGAAAGAAAGAAAGAAAGAAAGAAAGAAAGAAAGAAAGAAAGAAAGAGAGGGAGGGAAGAAAGAACTCAAGTACACTTGGGCATCATGTCACACACTTACAATCTCATCACTTGTGAGGCAGAGGCAAGGGGATGGCTGACAAGTTCAAAGCTAGCCTGGTCTATACAGAAAGTTCTAGGCTAGTATGGTCTATATAGCAAGTTCAAGGTCAGCCTAGTATACATAGTGAGACCATGTTTCCAGAAAGATAGAAGAGAGAGAGGTGTGGGGGGAGGGGAAGGGACAGAGACGGGAGGGAGGGAAAGAAAAGAAGGAAAGTGCCATGCTCACTATGTCAGAGGTTATCTCATACCTAGAATATTAGAAGACCTGAAGACAACAGTCAACTCTCCAGAATATGAACACAGAAAGACGTGATGCACTACCCAACATCATGCTTCCACTTAAACCAGATCTGTCCCTCTGTGGTTTCTACAGCTATGACATAAAGAAGAAAATCTGCTGTGGGATGGTCTGTATGTCAAATTGCTCTGATTGGTCAATAAATAAAACACTGATTGGCCAGTGGCTAGGCAGGAAGTATAGGCGGAACTAATAGAGGAGAAAAGAAAGAACAGGAAGGTGGAAGGAGTCACTGCCAGCCACCACCATGACAAGCAGCATGTGAAGATGCCAGTAAACCACGAGCCATGTGGCAAGGTATAGATTTATGGAAATGGATTAATTTAAGCTATAAGAACAGTTAGCAAGAAGCCTGCCATGGCCATACAGTTTGTAAGCAATATAAGTCTCTGTGTTTACTTGGTTGGGTCTGAGCAGCTGTGGGACTGGCGGGTGACAAAGATTTGTCCTGACTGTGGGCAAGGCAGGAAAATTCTAGCTACAAAAATCTGTACCACGGGTGCTTTTGAACGGCCCTTCTCTGGGTCTTGGCTAGCATCTAAATGCTCCTAAAATTCATCTCTCTCTAACTCATTTGTAAACATGCTTTTCACAAATGCCACCAAGAAAGACTTTAAAGGTATTCCCAAAGGGGCTGGAGAGTGAGCGCAGCAGTTCAGAGCACCTATTACAGAGATCTGAGTTTGTCTCCCAGCACCCACATTGTGTGACTCACAGGATCATGCCTTCTTCTGAACTCCTTAAGTACCTGCACTCACAAGTACACAGCCACATACGCATACTGATGATTAAAAATTAAAGAAATCTTTTTAAAGGTATTCACAAAGACATAATCCTGTTGAGGTCTGGCCACGCAATCTTATAAATCAGCACTGGGAGGACACAGCTGGCTGTGGACATCAGCCATTGCCCACAGTACTATTTACACAGTGCCACATTCACAGGTGCATAATAAGCCATGGGTTATCCTGCCTTCCCACTGCATTCCTCTGGGTATTTGCATGGAATCTTTTCTGTCTTGGACTGACTCTCCTTCAGAAGCCCTAAAAAGGCTGAAGGCCACAGGTCACTGCCAGGAGTGAGGAAGTTGTCCCTGGAAACTCGGCCTCTGTTCTGACCAGCCCCAGCCCTTGGCTGTGAGGCTCTCACTCCAGAACCTTCTCCTCTAGCCTCCCTTAGCTTTCCCCCTTCCCTCCTATAACAAAACCTTACTTGTATTTTTCTTCTGGAAGATTCCAAGTCTCCCACATAAATAGGCTTCCCTGTTACTTAAGATGCATTTATTTTTCTTAATTTTCAAACTCTAATATTTCTCTCTGCCCTATTTTATTTATAGCTGCAGTTATAGAGTTACCTTTAAAAGAAGAGAAGGAGGAGATGAAGACAATGTGGATGATGCTGTAAAAGCTAAGGCAGATCCAGGCTGGATGGTGGTGCCTGCAATCCCAGCCCTGGATGATGATGTAAAAGCTAAGGCAGATCCAGGCTGGGTGGTGGTGCCTGCAATCCCAGCCCTGGATGATGATGTAAAAGCTAAGGCAGATCCAGGCTGGGTGGTGGTGCCTGCAATCCAGCACCGGATGATGATGTAAAAGCTAAGGCAGATCCAGGCTGGGTGGTGGTGCCTGCAATCCCAGCCCTGAATGATGATGTAAAAGCTAAGGCAGATCCAGGCTGGGTGGCCTGCAATCCCAGCCCTGGATGATGATGTAAAAGCTAAGGCAGATCCAGGCTGGGTGGCCTGCAATCCCAGCACTGGATGATGATGTAAAAGCTAAGGCAGATCCAGGCTGGGAGGCGGTGTCTGCAATCCAGCACTGGATGATGATGTAAAAGCTAAGGCAGATCCAGGCTGGGTGGTGGTGCCTGCAATCCCAGCCCTGGATGATGATGTAAAAGCTAAGGCAGATCCAGGCTGGGTGGCCTGCAATCCCAGCACTGGATGATGATGTAAAAGCTAAGGCAGATCCAGGCTGGGAGGCGGTGTCTGCAATCCAGCACTGGATGATGATGTAAAAGCTAAGGCAGATCCAGGCTGGGTGGTGGTGCCTGCAATCCCAGCCCTGGATGATGATGTAAAAGCTAAGGCAGATCCAGGCTGGGTGGTGGTGCCTGCAATCCAGCACCGGATGATGATGTAAAAGCTAAGGCAGATCCAGGCTGGGTGGTGGTGTCTGCAATCCCAGCCCTGAATGATGATGTAAAAGCTAAGGCAGATCCAGGCTGGGTGGCCTGCAATCCCAGCACTGGATGATGATGTAAAAGCTAAGGCAGAGACAGGCTAGGAGGTGGTGCCTGCAATCCCAGTCCTGGATGATGATGTAAAAGCTAAGGCAGATCCAGGCTGGGTGGCCTGCAATCCCAGTCCTGGATGATGATGTAAAAGCTAAGGCAGATCCAGGCTGAGTGGCCTGCAATCCCAGCCCTGGATGATGATGTAAAAGCTAAGGCAGAGACAGGCTAGGAGGTGGTGCCTGCAATCCCAGCCCTGGATGATGATGTAAAAGCTAAGGCAGAGCCAGGCTGGGAGGTGGTGCCTGCAATCCCAGCACCGGATGATGATGTAAAAGCTAAGGCAGATCCAGGCTGGGTGGCGGTGCCTGCAATCCCAGCACTGGGCTGATTCTGTGCGGCCACCTTTGTTACTGTTGTTTTTGGCCTCTGCCTAGGATTACAGGCTTGTCACCACACTCAGCCTGGCAAAGCCAATGCAGGAGAGTCATGAGTTCAAAGGCAGCCTGGACCACATAGTGATAATGTGTCTTTTAAAAAAGGAAAAGGATGAAAGTGGAAGGAATAGAGGAACAAAGATAGTGATGAGGAAAAGGCGAAAAAACAAAAAAGAAAATCGTCCTTGGGAATGGGCGCTTTATTAATATAGAGATTGTCATAAAACTTAACAACAGACCAAGTGTATCCATAGGGCTGACATAAATCCTGTCTCCCGACACCAGTGTCATAAACGGCGATACTATATTTGGAATTCGATGTGTATATTTGAATGTGAGTATGACTGATGGTCTAGGAATTCACAGCCCTCCAAAACACTGACCCAAACCACTTGTCTAAGGGGGCAGTTCTCCCACCCTGCCTGCCCTGTCTGGAATACATTTCTGGCTGGAAATGGTGGAGATGGGGAATTTTCCTTTCTCCCTTCTGCTCTGAGGGGGCTGAGTAAACAGACTGAGTGATAACTTCAACCAAAAATACCACTTAGTTGAGAAAGTTGCAAAGTCACAGGAAACTTAAAGCCAGATTTGCCGTGGGGTAGAGTTGGCACAACCCGTCCGATCTGGTTTTCTTCCGTGACAATGTGGCCACTCCTTTTAGACAAGCGTGAGGCAGCTCAGCTCCTTGACAGCCTCAGCTCCACGGGCAACTGCAGACCTATAGTTGGTTATTTTTACAACCCCTGGTTCCAACACCAAAACATAAACAAAAACAAAATGGGACGATTATCCAACAAATGTAGAAAAATGTGGCTGAAAAAATAAATAAAATTGAAGGTAAAATCCCTGTAGGAGCAAGCACAAAAATGCTGAATATTTAAGTTAATAAACCAGAATGGTTGCACATCAACCACTCTAAAGGGAAGGGGGGGGTCTGTGTTTTTAGCGCTCATATGTAAATAAATGCACCCGGTCATTGACTGTAATCTCATTTCTGATGGCCACATGTGATTTCAGCGGGGAGCTGTGCATGAGGAAAGAGTACTGCTCTTAAATGCTGATCCAACTGAACTGTGCTGCCATGCTATCCATGGAGCATTTTTATTCAGACATCACACAGCCAAATACAATGACAAGTCCACATCCTCACCGTCTATGGAGAACAAGGCCAGGCAGACTAGATCAAGCTGGAATTAAACTGAAATATTGCATTATCCCCCTCGAAGTCCATTGCTTCATTCTGCTTACTCGTCCCCAACAGTGGTCACAAGAGTTCCCCCTTACACTGCAGAGCACACTGCTCCTCACATACAAAGGCAGCATCTGCTGTCCATGCCCTTGAATCTGGGCAAAGCCTGTGTGACGGTTTGAACAGGAGTAGCCCCCAAAGACTCATGTGTTTGAATGCTTGGCCCACAGGGAGTGGCACTATTAGGAGGTGTTGCTTTGGTAGAGTAGGTGCGGCCTTGTTGGAGGAAGTGTGTCATTGGAGAGGCAGGCTTTGAGATCTCATATATGTTCAAGCTACGCCTAGTGTGGCAGTCTCCTTCTGCTGTCTGCAGATCAAGATGTAGAACTCTCAGCTCATTCTCCAGCACATATCTGCCTGGATATCACCATACTTCCTGCCATGATGATAATGGACTAAACCTCTGAAACTGTAAGCCAGCCCCAATTAAATGTTTTCCTTCATAAGAGCTACTGTGGTCATGGTGTCTCTTCACAGCAATAAAACTCTAACAAAGGCAGCCTGCAACTCCCATGGAATTCCAGGGCATACAGTTACAGGTTAAGTTTGAGCAGAATCTAGTGGCTTCCATTTTCATGCGCATGGGAGGGAGATCCAGAACCTCTGCATAAAGAGGCTGACTTTGTTTCTGGGAGATCGTGCAGAAAGGCCACCAATGGAGGACAGTCGGAGACCACAGGAAGTGAGCTGAGGAACTCAGTCAACACTCTACATGAGCCCATCCAAGCCAGCCAGCCAGCCTGAAGCCATTTGAGTCATACTACATTAGAGATATGGGGTTCCAACATGCCACCAAGAGATAGCCCCAACAGATGCAACCTTGAACAAGGCCTACCAACTGAATCAGGGGCTCAGTTTTCCCATTGACAAAAACACACTTAAAGGCTTCAAGCTTAAGGGGCAGTCCCAGGCAGGAGACTACATGGGAGAGAATTAAAACCCGAGAAACCCTCACCAGAGCCAAACTTATTTCTCTCTATTTAGATAAGTCACACTAAGGTAAACAGAGTGGCAGCCCTGCACTTACACGGAAGCACCCTGCTATCACTCACCCTGACCAACAGACACTATGAGGTGCAGAGACACCTCTAAATTCCTGACCCACAGAACTGAGAAGCCATAAAGTTGTTCGAAATGACTTCTTACATAGCAAAAGACAGTCAAAACATGAATGAGAGTTGGTATCTCCTGGGAGTGGGTAGCCCAGGGTGATCTGTGTCCTGTTCTTTTCTCGGAGATGGGCCATTATGTCTTCATGTGTGAGGAATTCTCATTTCTAGGTAGATAAGAGCATTCTAAATGCCTCCTCCCCTTTGCCTCTTCACACCAACTGCTCAGTTGTACCACCTCTGTTGTGTCTAGGGCAACTGAGCCTCTTCTTCATCATCATCAAGCCCCCTGCCTTTGCTCAGACCACCATCTATTCTATCTGAACCCCACACTGCTCCTTAAACTCCCTGCCTCTGGTCTCCCTGCACTAACCACATGGCTTTCACACCACTGCTTCGGTAACACAGGGCTGATCCCGCAGCCACCCTGGAGCTTGGCTCATCTTCACAATAGTCAGGAACACGATGTTTCCGCTGACCCCTCTCTGCCCTGAATGGCATCATCTCTTTGTGCAGGCTCACAAGGTGTCAACCCTCAGACCACACTTCACAGTGCCAGTCAGATCCCTTAGCACAAACTCTGCCCGCTGTGCCCAATGACCCACCATCCCAAACACTTCAAATCCTCTTCCCCTTGTGTCTTTTTCCCTCAATCTTTCCCCGTTATGTCAAATTTCCATAACCCCTAATTTATATAATTGGCCTTACCCAGTCAGTCCATCAAAATTGATCTGAAACCTTATGCCCGGTTCCTAAGAATCCTTAGAGAAATAAAATACACGCGGCATCTACCTCCCCATCCTTGAGGGGTTCTCGGTTGTGGTGGACAGCCACCATTTTATTGTACAACCAGAGGCTGTGGAACTCTCTGAAAAGGGCCAAACAGCAAATATTTCGGTTTTTCTAGTCTGTCATGTCTGTCAGAGCTACAGCACTCAAGTGCTGCAAAGATGGGCAGGGTAACGCGCACTCAGGTGTCCGGGCTATGTGGCAATAAAACTTCCTTCTCAAACACAGCTTGGTCCACCGTCTGCAGACCAGGGAACTTTTACTATCGCATCTTTTCTGATTAATCCCTTTCCAACAGTGCTTCTGTTGGCCTGTAACAGGAGACACCTTCAACAAATGTTGAGTTGTGCCCACAGGAGAATGTTCCAGGGGAAGAAGGTGTCAAGAGGATAAAAGAAAGAAATTTACCAGCTATAAAACTTAATTTACGCCGGGCGGTGGTGGCGCACGCCTTTAATCCCAGCACTCGGGAGGCAGAGGCAGGCGGATCTCTGTGAGTTCGAGGCCAGCCTGGGCTACCAAGTGAGTTCCAGGAAAGGCTCAAAGCTACACAGAGAAACCCTGTCTCGAAAAACAAAACAAAAGAAAAAAAAAAAACAAAAAACTTAATTTAGCCGAGAAGCAACAAAATGCTAAGTTAAAAGTTTGTGAAGCCAGGTTTCCTAACTCTAGTTGATTTCCCTAGGGTAATGACTGGACCTCTACATTCTTTGTTTTTGTTTTTGTTTGTCTGCAACCTGTTCAATGTGCAAAGACGTTTAATCTCCCTCATAAGGAGTTGTGCATTAAGGGATTAATATTGTCAAAGCGCAATCATCATGGATGCACCAAAGCTTGCTATTTTAATAATAATTGCTTGATTTAATATTTAAAAATTGTCTGTGAGTTTGCAGGTAAGAAATGTTAAAAAAAAAAAAAAGAAGCAAATAATTAAATAATTCATTTTGCCAGCAAGAATGTGAGATACACATCGGCCTCCCTGAAAAGAGATATATGTTGCATAACTCTACCTAAGAAACATTTCTTACACAGAATTTGAAAACAAGAGATTCTGGATGATATAAATAATACATAATACTCTCAGCTCAGAAACTGGAAAGTGCAGAAGGTTGTGCCTGTGATAGTTAGTTCCACCTTAGTGAAAATACAGCCCTAATATTAAAATATAATACATGCACCATCCAAGGTCCCTGATGACCCTGACATCTTATGATCCTTTCTGTTCTATTAATGTCTGACTGAAGTCTCAGAAAACATTTTTATTTAACTAAGTAATAAGGTTAACCATACTTAGGATTTTTAAACTCTTACTAAAGAATATTAGAAATGTTTAATGGAATTTCACCAATATCTTAGTCATGCATCTTATATCTTAGCCCACTGACACAAGAAATCAAAACCATAACTAAAATTAATTAATGAAGAAACTTGAATATTAAAGCACTGCTCATGTTCGTCAGGAGGAATGGATTAAATGGCCCACCTTAGAGACACAGTGTGGATTAGGTGAACTACTATACAGAGAACATATATAGAGCAGTGTCTGTCAGAAACGCTATTGAAGCAACACTTCATACAGTATTATTACACAGGGTCCTGAGCCACTGTATAGAGATATGATCTTCTTACTTTATAATGCTGTGAAATGGGTACATGTTTAGTGAAAACTATACTTCACATTTTGAGTTTTGATTTCCCCCTCCCGCGAATGACCAATATATGACTCCAAGTCCTTGGCAGCATTTATCAGGGCTGAGCTCCATCAAATCAAGGCACATTGGTGCTGCAGCTGTGGCTGGTTAGCCTAACACCAGACCCTGTGCCTTCGGCTGCTTCTCTGTTAGTGGTTCTTGGTCTTCTGTAAACTATGAAGCCCCTTCCAAGCCATGCACTACACATCTCTGGTGTTCCACTCAGCTAAGTAAAGACTGGTCAATCGAGGCTTCTGGAATTAGTGATTCTTTGAGAATCATTTAATGATATTAGTGGTAAAATGCTTGTTATTTGACTCTTGCCTCTTGGACGATTTTACAAATTAGTGGGAAATGGAAATCGAGTCTAGGGGTTAGGGAGATAGCTCTCACAGTAAAATGAGGGCTTCGGTTCCATCCCTAGCACCAACTTAAAAAGCCAGACAGGCAGTGCAGACCTGTAACCCCAGCACCAGGAGGCAGAGACAGATGATTCTCTGGCGCTTACTGGACTGACTGTCAGTGTAACCTACTCAGAGAACTCCAGACCCTCGGGAGAAATTGGGCTTCAAAACATAAGGTGGATGGCTCCTGAGGAATGACACCCCAAGCAGACCTCTGGCCTCCATATACATGTCCAATACGTCCCTGTGCACCCATACACATGTTACACCCACACACACAAGAACACACACACATCCCCATACATAACCACACAAGAGACAATCACGTTTTAATAATTATGAAACAACAAATGTTCACAGACCTTTTAGGACAGGCTTGATATATTATTGATTTCAGCTTTCTCAAAGAATGCTGTTAAAGTAAGCCTATTTGCTGGGCAGTGTCTAGAATCAAAGAAATTGTTAAAATAGTTTACTTGTCTTCCAAAAAAGCATTCACATTGAAAACCAAAGCTAAAGCTCCCAGAGTGTCTTGGGTAAATTATTTGGTTTTGAATGTATATTTTAATTGTTTAGCATTTTGTTTGAGTAATTATAGGTTATAAATATAATGCTATGATTTTTTTAACAAGGGAATCTTTCAATATTATTTAAAATTCCAATTAAGTGTAAAGATAGGGCTGTACTTCCATTCACTTCCCCTCTCAAATCATGATATTGTATATGTTGACGTATGTTTTTATTCATTTACCTCATTAACAGCTTACTCATTTCTTTAAATTATCTCTTTGTCCAAAAGGCATAGATGAAAAAATCAAATAAATATTTCATCTCTTTTTATTTAAAATGTGGAATTACATAAACCTCAGCTTAAGAAAATCTGTTTTTTAAATCGTGTCCCAATCTATTAGCTTCCTCTTCTCATTAATGTGAAAATCAAAGATGCCATTGTCAGGGGCTTCCCCCATGTGTAAGGAGGAGACTGTGACTTCAGATGAGTCTTCAAGTTGTTTTTGTGAGTCAAGTGAGCTCTGAGTCAAATCCTATGTTCTCCCCATCCAATTTCGTTAAGAAAGACTTCCGTATAATTAAGAAGTTTGGAGTTTGCCATCACATAATCTACCCTGGCTGTGAACTGTTTCATATGTGTTTTTCTGGTAATAAGAACTCTGAACAATGTAAACAAATAAACAAAGACCCGAAAGAAGCATGAGAAGGGGGACAAACTTTGTAAACCACAATGGGACTCCTGTGCCTGTCAACTATAAATCTATCAACCTGTCAGCCTGTCAGCTTATCAACCTGTCAGCCTGTAAACTCATGAACCAGCAACAGGGACACAAGACTCATTCCCTGTTACTGGAGACTTGGGAAAAGAAGTTTCAGTTTAAGGAATGTTTCCCTTTGACATGAAACTGTAATATTTCCTTATTTGGGCGTTAAAGCAATAAGGCAATCATAAAGAAAGGGTGTATAACTATTGCTTTCTAACTAGAATTGATTTATTGGTGATGGTGGTGGTGGTGTTGCTGGTGGTGGCAGTACTGGTGGTGGTGGTGGTGGTGGTGTGGTGGTGGTGGTGTGTGTTACTGAGCCATCGTCCATTTTTTTTTTTTGACTAATTGCAGTATTAAAGTGTAGCCGAGAAAATTCCTATGAGCTGAAACGCAGAGTTAGGACTGCATTATTTCTCAAGTCATTTCACACATGTTAAGCAATGGCCAGACAAAAGAAAACTACTGTAGGTGTTTACTATTGGAAAACGATTTTTAAACTTGCAAACTCTGGGCCAGTGGGTCAGCTCTGTAACAGGTAAAGGTGCCTACAGCCAAGCATGTCAGCCTGAGATCAATACCCAGAACCTAATGACGGAGTAAGAGAATGGACGTCTGCAAGTTGTCCTCTGTGTACACACACACACACACACACACACACACACACACACACACACACACACTGTATTGCACACACACATATAATAAATAAGCAGAATGTAAAAATAAATAAACATGCAAATTTTCACTGGAAAAATTGAGGAAAAACATTGTTTTTGCTGAGTAAATGGAGAACACATTGATTCCATCTTTTTAAATTTTCAAAAAAAAAAATAGAGGATTTCCTGTAAAAGCAGAAATTGGCAACTTACTAAGAAAACACAGCAAAAGCTGGGAAAAAATTTTAAGGATCCTTAAATTTCCACAGTGGAACAACTTTTGCTGCCCAGTGAGAAGAGAAAAAGGGAGACAGCACCTGCCCTGGGATGCAGGGGAGAAGCCAGCTGGGGCGGCACACCTAGTGAGGGAAGCCGGGCCTGCCAGTCTGCAGAGCGAGGGAGAGGACAGGAAAAGGACACACACAGGTCTTAAGGCCAGCGTCTGTCACATCAGAGGAAAAGCCAAAGGCAACAGGACACCGTATGCCAGACATCGGTGCATGGATGCCAGCGAGGTGTCAAAAGTCATAGCCTTGGGGACTACAGACCACCTCCACTTCAGAAGCCCAGCATGTCCATCAAAGCAGCGAGCAGGTATCAGCACAGTCAGGGGTTAGTTTTGAACTAGACAACTTTAGTGAGCACACACAGAAGCTTTAAGTCACAACTGTGCAAATGCCGTGCACGGCCTGCTCTTCTGATGGTTTACGCAGCACAGCACGGCTGAAAGACCATCCTGTGAGACTAACGGCAGTGAGCAAAGAGACTTCAAAATCCGCATCAGAATGAGTAGTACGTTTAGAATCTGTAAGAAAACCTTGACCCAGCAGCTCTACCTATATTTCTTTGTGCCACAGATAAGCTTATGCACATACATGTAAGTATACAGAAAGATGTTGTTAATAGCAAAATATTTATTATAATCTCAAGAGCTGTCATTTGCGACCTATTCCACAGTATCATGGGAATCTACAAGCCAAGAGAACACATGTTAACAGATGGATACACTGAAGATGTATAAAAAGTGAAGGCCCACATTATATACAGTACATCCACATAGTAAAAAAAAAGGTGCACACATATATGTTCATATATGTGTGTGTATATAACACGCATATATGCAATGCATATGTGGCTATGTATATATATAATATATACAATAATATATAATATATGTAAAATATATAATTGAGGTATCTGAGATGTAGGAGGGAAATACTTTTAATTGTATATCCTTTAAAATTATTTTACCACATCTATACATAGAAATAGAGACAGAAAACCTTATAGATAACATAAGAACTAGGAATGCTCATAATGGCTGTTCTACTAATACTATGGGTTAAAAAAAGATTTATAAAAACTATAATCTCTCATTTATATGTACACATATGTATATGTGCATTTATGTTTGTATAGATGTGAGCAATGCCATCACAATAGATACTAAAATGATAGTATGCACCAGAATTAGAGTTTGAAAGAAAAATGCTGAGCCAAACAAAGCCCTCTTGAAACATGTTAAAATCAGCTTTTCCACCCATTTACTGAACTCTCTACCAGCCTTCTACCCAGGGCAACTGTTGTCTGATGCTTGGTCGGGATCAGTAGATTTTATTGCCAATGTTGTTGGAATTCTGGGTCTGTTTCCCACAAAGGTCAAGACAGAACTGATTCTAGCTATTTGGGGGGATCAAACAATCACAAACGTATTACCACAGCATAAGCGCTTTGCACTGATGCTCATCTGGTCCCTCGTCCAGACAAAGACTCAAAAACTGTTCCATAGACCCCACTTCTGCTTCTTGTACTGAAGCCATTCAAACACAAGATTCACTACATACACACAAAACAGCCCCCCTTCGGACGGACACACACACACACACACACACACAATACAGTGAACACCTTCATCATGACATCTGGGGCCACATAAGTTACAGACCACTCAGGGGAAAAGTACCCTGAAAATGACAAGAAACCTCAGCATATGCACTGCCTGGGGTCACTGAGCAGGTTCCTCCAAGGGAGAGAAGAGTGGCCATGAATTTCCATCCGACCACTTCTATAGAGGCTTGAACTTAATCTCGGAGACTGGTATTATTAGGAGTTTAAAAAATCTTAAAGGAACTGCATTTCCACTCTCCCTCAGCTTCCGAAACGGCCAAGCCTCAGACAGCCAACCTGTCTAATTTAAATTGCTAAAACACTAGGGTGTGGGAAGCTGGTGGTACAAGGGTTTTCCAAGTAGACACCACATCAACCCGTTTAGGGCCAGCCACAGCGACATCACTCCAGCAGTGACATGCAGAGCTCACACAGTCCAGACGCTAGTTCTCAGAAACCTTTGCCCTGCAGACTTCCAGGGAAGACTTCTGGAAGGGAGCGCACAGCCCTGATTTTCATGAGCATGACCATGCGTCTTGTCTTGGTCTCTGGAGTCTTCCTTTCCTCGCTGCTTCCCAAACAGCTGATACCCACACGGAAAGCACTTCTGCCTGCACTCTGCCGGAATTGGTATGCAGCAAAAGCAGTGGGCTTCTCCCTTTCTCTGGGTTTCAGCTCCTCCCCTTCTTCCACAAGGAGCCCTTCTCGCCTCCCCAAATCTGCCTCAACAATGGGCCAGGACTCCCTCCAGCCAGGACCCCTCCTCTGGGGCAGGAACAAGGCGATTTATCTGAACAAGCGGTGGTGACCAAGGAATCTTGGCACTTCCAGGCGGCCCCCAGGAGGTCTCACCCGGGGTCCTCTACCGGCCAGAACCCGCCCTGTCAATTGCTGTGGGTCTTAAAGTCCAAGAAGGGCGAAGCAGCTGAGCGTTTCCCTTACCCTTTCAGCGCATCGTGTCCTCCACCGCCTCTTCTCTTGGCCCGGTTGGCTCTAGTCTCCTTCAGGTTCCCAGCCTCCAGATTAGCGTCCGCCCCATGGCTCGTATAGGACGCGAGGAGCAGGGCGAACGCCAGCGCGACCTCCAGCAGCCCGCCTCGCCGCATGGTGCCGCCGGCCGCTACTCGCGCCGCCGCCGCCGCCGCCGCTGCGCCTTCCAGCGCCCCGAGCCTCCGGGGTCCCGCTGGTCCTGCTGTCCCGCCGCAGGGGTGTCCTCGCCTGGCTCCTACCGCTTTCTTTTCCCGACGCTGCTCCCGCTTCGGGCAGCCCTTGCCCTGCAACACAGACAAGTCCCCAAGGCGGGCGGGGGGGAAACACTCAGGGCTCTGGGATGCTGGAGCTCGCAGTCCCCGCCGCCGCCGCCGCCGCCGCCGCCGAGCCCAGCCCGCGCGCCGCCTGCGCGTGGCGCAGTTACTCGGATGAGCAAGGACCGTTCGATCCCAGCTGGCTATAGAGCCAGAGCCAGGCGACCGGGATCCTCGGAGCCTGCGGCCTCACGGCGCCACATACCGTGTCCCCAGGGAGCCCAAGAGTCCCGTGAGCCGGCTGCCTACACCGTCTTAATGGCACTGATTGCGCACAGTGAGGGCTGACGCTCCCCCAAACAGGGTCCTCTCCGCCCAGACACCCGGCCACAGCCACCCCCGCCAGTCCCCTGTATCCAACGTGGAGCCAGGCACCGCAGCCCCAGGTCCTGCAGCTGTCAGGCAGAGAGGGCCAGCTGCAGATGCTCGGGACAGCCCCTCACCCTGCCCGGCCTCATGCCCTAGGTGCCGCGCAAACAGCCCTCCAGCCCCCGGCTGCCGCCTGACCCCGGCAGGACCCTGTGACACCCACTGGACCAGCGGCTCGGACTCCCGGGCGGCGTTGGCTGCTCTGCTCCGCAGCTGTCCCAGCCGTGGCCGCCTGTGGCACCCACAGTCTCTGCCCCAACTCCGCGGCCCCCTCCTTTCCCACCTCTTCAAGTATCGTCCGCGCAGCGGTTTCTCGCGAGAGAAATACTTTTTTAAAAAAAAAAGAAAGAAAGAAAAAGAAAATGACACCCCCCCCACCTCCCCCATCACCACCCCACCCCCGGCCCCATCTATCCTCCCTTTCCACTCCCCTCTGCCAGCCACCGCCCGGGTCCGGGGCCTCCCTCACTTGCAGGATCAGCGCAGTGGGAGGAGGCGGAGGTGATCCAGTCCTGCCAGGCCGGGATATTCCGTCCCAGGGTGGGGAAGCGAGGGAATGGGAAGAAGTGGAGTAGCGGTTTGGACCGTTCTGCGGCTGGAGGTCTAGACCCGAGATTCCCGTGATCAGAAGCGCGGAGAGCTGTGCCACCTGCACCGAGAATGCGTGCTAGACACCTTGGCCACCGAGGCCCAGGAGGCCCTGGATGGAGAAGGGCCCTGTGGCAGTGGCCCTCGCTTAGGGGCCCAGCCTCGTGTGCCTCTGCTGTCCTGCAGGCCCCAGGCTCAGGCAGGATGTGTCACAAGGTCACGATCTCTGAGCCAACCAACAGGTTGGTGGAGGAAGGGGCTTGCCAATGTCAAGAGCCCATGAGCTGGCTCTTTGGAGCCCACTGGAGGAGTGGTTCTTCAGGGGCTCAGGGCAAGCCACTCGCCTGGGCTAAATCCAGGATGTTGCAAAAGTCTCAGTTCGGGCCTGTGATTTGGGTTTCCAGCAATCCTCTTGCCTAACCCTCAGTTAAAATTGGGGTTTCCTGGAAGAACCCTATTTTTACATGTACATGCACTATACAGAGCACAAATACACACACACACACACAGAGAGAGAGAGAGAGAGAGAGAGACAGAGAGACAGAGAGACAGAGACAGACAGAGACAGAAAGACAGACAGACAGACAGACAGACAGAAATAACCAGAATGCACAAGTACCCAAATGTCGCCTGCACTAGAGTTTAGCTGATCTGGGAACCCAATTAGGCTCTACCACAGGAGCCAGGGATTCCCAATCACCAACTGTCATGCTCTGGACAAACAGGTACCCTAAGAATGCATGCATCTTATTGAAGGGGATTTTTCTTGTTTTCAACATTGTGTCCAGATATGAGATTATAGCAATCAAGGCAACTTGATCTGCATTTCAGGATGGACCACACATTTCAGGACGGTGGCCTTACTCTAGACATGAATGGGAAGATGAAAACACTGATTAAAACTCACAATTCCTTAAATATATTGTCTGGCTTGATTAAGGTCTTACCCTCAAAAATCCTCTTAGCAGATCCATGAACCAGAGATTTGATCAGACATCCTCAGTTGAGTAAAGAATCATTCATTCAAGGGCTAGAAAATGGCTCAGCAGATCAAGCGCCAAGCCTGATGATCTGAGTTCTATCACAAGATCTACATGATGGGAGGAAAGAAAAGATTCCTGAATGTTGTCCTCTGATCAATGTACTCAGCACATTCATGCACGTGTACACACACACACACACACACACACACACACACACACACACACGCACGCGCACGCGCACGCACATGCACACACAATGAAATAAAATAACCATTCACTCAAGAAGTGGATCTGAACACCATCCATGCCACCTTATCATTGGATGAATCAGAATTACTTGCAGGTAAGCCAGGAGTTTCAGGCTCCTCAAACAGCAGGTGGGCTGCAGGGAAGGCAGGCTGGAAACAAATAATATCTCAAATGTTACATGCCAGCAAACACAGGGCATTGCTTAGAGGGCATATATGAGGGTGACTAGACCTAAGCTAGGGCTGATAGGAAAGGCGTCCCTGAGAAAAATATCATCGCATGATGACTACTTAGAGAGCAAGGATTCTGAACTATAGACACAGTAGGATCTAGGATATACACATATGTAATGTACATATAATAGGATATATATTAATTATGTATTATAGGAGATATAGATATATATAGATATAGATAGATAGATAGATAGATAGATAGATAGATAGATCATCAGATATAAGGACCCAGAGGCTCTGTTTTTTAAAGTTTGTGGTCGATCTTGACATGGATATTTTTCAAAGCTCCCCAGATACAAAGAGGTGGCACAGAGATTATTATGGGTGGGAAAGGGGTCCCAGCAGAGGAACCATGGGTTAGCAGAACCTAGGCTTCTGGAGGTCAAGGAGGATTTTGGCCTGACTCCTGTGTATCCGAGCTGTTCAGCACCCTTTCTGTGTTTCGGAAACTGCCTGTTTTCAGATGGCATGCAAGAGGCAATGTGACCCTCTCTTGGAGGCTACCACTCAGCGACATAATCGGCGGGGACAGCTGGGTGCAGGGCTCTTCAAAGGCATTTACCCTGGCAGCACAGACCAAACCCCAACAAGGGTTCCGTGTGTCTCAGGATCACCAAGTTCTCCCCCATAAGTGGAAGGCTGGCAGGGGCTGCAACAGTCAGTGTGCCTGCCTTTCACTTTCAGTTCCTCCTCCCCAGGACTTTTTCTGCAAGAGGGATCCATAAATATTCACTAAATGAGCCAGTGGGTTTGCTTTCTAGATTGCGATATGGTGGTAACTTTAAATCCTCACCCCATCCTTCCTTATTATTCTCTGTACTAGAGAGAGGATCAACACAGTTCTAGCCACTGACAGCCTTGATGGTACCTGGGGGTGCCTCAGTTATCCCACTACTTCCTTGGGAGTGAATGAAATGAATCTTCAAGTAAAACTAAGTTGGCTGATAGCCAATGTATGTATTTTATTACTTAGTTCATTATTCATTTGACCAATTTGACCACAGGCAAGCACCACCTGCTAAACACCATATCAAGTATGAGACTATATTTCCATCATTTTTCAGAACTTTCCTTTACTGAAGAAGTATCTTTAACAACTTATTTTTTAAGTATTTTCCTATAATCCCACCATTCTAACAACTAATTTACTTTTCTCCGTTTCCCACGAGTCTTTGTCTCTGCGGTACATCTGACATAGTCATAACCACGGAGTCTAGGATAGTTTTGTCTTCTGTGGAACAGAGAAGAGGATTTGCTCACACTTCAGGCTTAACCTTTGCATTTTTGCAGATGGGGGTCCCTGGGTGAGGTTCGCCTAGCCATACTTCTGGCAGAGAGCATGTACAACTGTTGAATTATGTTATTGAAATAACTTTCATTACCTCAATCCCCCAAAGCCAACAGTTCCTCTCCACCCAAAACAAAAGCTCCGTTTCCCAGTCTTCATTTCGCTTGTGTTTTCCATGAGTTCTGGGTCCCACCCTGGTATTGCTTGTCATTTTTTTTTTCTACCAGACATAACAGATACCAGCCCAACAGCAGAGGAGAATAAAGAAGAGGCCTGGCCAGCAAGAAGGGATACAACATTGGATCCATCACAAATTAAAAACACGCCCTCCCTGAGTACCACTCAACACATGTTTACTAAACACCAGCTCTGCGCCATGCCATGGTCGATCCTGCAGCTGCTGTCCCCCAAAACCCCTCCACCCAAAACCCCTCCACCCAAAACCCCTCCCAGGGTGCTTCACCTTCTCTCAGAAGAGGGAAAGGGACTCCACATCTGCAAAGTCCCCCAAAATGGCAAACAATAAGCTAAGAGGCTAAGAAAAATAAATGTCTTCAAGCATTTTATAGGCAAAAACTCAAACTGTATCTTCGGACCTTGATTGACATTTGAGTTTCCTTTAATTTTCTTAAGCAATGAAGCATTCTGTTGATCTTTTTTTCAATAATGTAAAAGTATACAGCTCACAAGTATATGAAAACAGGCATTTGGAGTGAGAGTGTCCAGTAAGCGGTTTACCAGTACCTGGCCTGTAAGACAAAGGTCAGCACAGAAAATGGCTTGAGGAATCCTCCCAAAGCTGGGTGTCACCAAAACAGGGGCCCCAGAGGAGAGAGGTGGGTGGGGTGGGATGACTAGTCTGGTCAGGAAGATTTAATGGACGAGATGGGATTTGAGTGGTGCCTTGAAAGGAGGGGTAGGGTTTGGCTGCACAGAACTGTCTTGGGAGAATATTCCAGACACACGAAAGAAGGAGGCAAAAGCAGAAAGGGAGGAAAGAGTTGGGGCCAGAGGAGACAGATGAGGTATTTTCCCATCCTTCCCTGGGACACACCCTGGGCTGAGTGTCTATGAAGGGCAGCAGGCTACTGTGGACCCGTGGGTATTGTTTCTTAAATGACTGATTAATCACACCACATGAATACTTATTATCTCCATCACTGAGAGCTGGAAGAATTGAGACCCATCTGACCTCTGTGTTCAAACTGATGGAGGGCAAACTACACTCAGTTTCCCCTGGGTTTCAATTAGTCACCTACATTAAGAAATTTTAATAGAGAATGAACTTTTTCTCAGGACCCGAATACTAGTCTCTTTATACCAGGAAACGCATACCCTAGCCTCCTGTCATGGGCAACCTGAAAGTCCAGCTCAGTTAGGAGCGAGGCAGTCTTGCCAGCAACATTATCTTTGTCTACATCTGTTTTTACTTTCAATCTCCATTTTCTCCTAACAGTAATTAGTGGATACTAGTAATTAGTGGATATAAAAAATGTTTTTTCCTAGCTGACTTTATCTATTCCCATGATTTCACCCCCTGCTTATAACATACTATTAAGTCCCAAGTCTGTATCTCCACCCGAATGTCCCTGGAGCTTCCAATGCAGCTGTCCAAGTTCCTGCTGGACGCCTCCACCTACTCCTCCCAGGGACAAAGTCATTGTGCAGTAGCCTCTGAACCGGCCTCCGAACTCCCACCCAAGTGCTCGTGCCCTGGGATAATCCCCTCCCCCTGAGCATGGGCTGGGCCTGCTGGGTCCCCTCTCTTCTCAGTGTGGCAGAATGGAGGGGCTATCACTTCTCATATTACATTGGGGCTCTTCCCTCATTGCTCTTCTTCCCAGTCACACTGACGGAGTCAGCGGCCTCATTGTGAATTGACCTAGAAAGTCCCAGTAGCATAAAACTGAAGAAGCCACCAGTCACTGAGAACCCACGTTCCCAGGGCACAGCCTTCTGGGAGCTGTGTTCTAAGGAACACATCGAGGAGCTTGGGCATCTTCAGACACCACTGTAATCCCAGCTAATGGAAGTCAAAGAACCAAAGGATTGGCAAAGCAGTGCTCAAATCACGACCCACAGAAATTGTGAAAAAATAAAAATGAGTGTTTGGAGCCTCTGGATTTTGAGGCCATTTGCTGCACAGAAATGGATAACAATTACTAAGCAATACGCCTAAATGTGGCTGAGAAGTGGTGGATGGTGCATACCTTTATTCCCAGGACTCAGGAGGCAGAGGCAGGCACACATCTCTAGTTTGAGGCCAGCCTGGTCTACAGAAGGAGTTCCAAGGACAGCCAGAGCTACACAGAGAACTGCTGTCTTAGAAAATTGAGAGCCAAAAAAAATTTTAAAAGAAGAAGCCTAAATATGTTGCTTCTTGTGAATTCTATATTTTAATTGTAAGGACCACTATGTACTCATCTATGCTGATAATGGGTGTCTCAGACAGCCTTCATTTGTGTTTTTCACATCTACTCAAGCTCAGCTGTTTTAACTATTTTTTAATCATAATCAACACTATTTAGTAGTCTTAATTTATTCCCTGTGTGTTCCATCTGGACCTCAAGCTGTCTGTACTATAACTTGATCTTGCTCAATTTCTGCAGAATTCTACTAGCAACCATATTCATGACATCATACTGGGTATCTTCCCATAGATAATAAACCCCTGGGAAGTGTCCAGAGTGATAGAATAGGGGATGAGGAGAGTCTGAAAATACTGGAAAATGTTTCCCATCATCTGCAAGTCAACCACATGAATAGGACTACAGCAAGCCTGGGACTAGAGGACAGAAGACCTGATCCTTGCCTTGCTACTGATCTGCTGTGGTCTTGGCATTTCCCTTGGAGGAGACTTTGTTTCCCCTTCAAGAAAATCTAAGGCTTAGACTTCAGTGGACAGTGGAGCTATGGGTAGGTAGCTTCAGGGTGAACTAATCAGCTTGATGAAGTCTCATACGCTGTCTCTAACACACACCAACACTTATTCAGGGTCTTCCATGCCTTAGGAATCTGGAGTGTCTAGTTCCTTGAACGATATCTAGACATAGAAACCTGTGGTTTAGATAAGCTCAAAGACTTTTTACTGTTCTATTCTGTTGTTGCTAAGCAGTTTGTAATTAGACATCAATTCTATTAAGTTATAAAACATGCAAACATCTTGAAGGAGTATTTTGTGGGTGTGTGCACCCATGCTTCATTTTGTTCTCATTTTATTTTCTTCCCAAACCCTGATGGATCTCTTTGCAGTCACTGAGGTAGATTCACTCCACTGGAGACCATGACAGTTCCACAGGAACTGGATAAAGAGCGGTATAAAGGTTGAAGAATGTCACAGGCAAACAGCCAACCCAGGGACTGGATTCTTTTTTTTTTTTTTTTTTTTTTTTTGGTTTTTTGAGACAGGGTTTCTCTGTGTAGCTTTGCGCCTTTCCTGGATCTCACTCTGTAGACCAGGCTGGCCTCGAACTCACAAAGATCTGCCTGCCTCTGCCTCCCGAGTGCTGGGATTAAAGGCGTGCACCACCACCGCCTGGCCCAGCGACGGGATTCTTAAACTCATCATAATGCATGACACTCACAAGATATTAATAAATGTAAGATATTGTCCCCCAAATGACAGATGATGAGGGGAGGGAGAGGAGTGGGGGAGGGGGAAGAGGAGGAGGGAGAGAGAGAGGGGCAGGGAGGGAATGCCTTTCTTATCTTCCCCTAAAAGCCTGTCTCCACACAGTGTCACATCAAAAGGAAACAGGATGTTTTAATGAGAAAACATCTGACAATCTTCAGCAAAAAGTAAAAGACAATAATCATCTTTACTAAAGGCCTTGGCTGAAGGGGAGAAAGCCATTGAGCCCATAGGGGGACTTTATCCTGGGCTGTAGAAACACCAAGTGCCCCTCAAGGCTCTCTCCAAACCTTTCAGACCAGCACTTCACCTGCCTGCGCCCTGCCTCTTCTCTGCCGCTGTCTAGTCTCCTAGCATCACTCAGCCTGTCCACCCAGCCACCAGCCCTTGGTTATCATGGTATGAACTCTTCTCAAGAAAAAGTTTGGCCTGGGATCTACCTTCAGTAATGAACATGATGAGGTCATAGTGACATCTAAGAGATTTTTAAGCCTGGACATCAGGAAAATGGGCACCAAAATCAGGTCTGATAGTGCAGGCCTATAAATCCAGCTGCTTGTGAGGTGGAGGCAGGAAGATCACATATTTAAGCCATGCTTGGGCTTCTAAGTCAGTTTGGGAAGATTCGTGTGACCCTGTCTACAAATGAACAGTAAAAAGAAAGTTGGGTGTGTAGCTCGGTGGTAGAGCACTTGCTTGGCATGGGTTCAACCATAAGTCTAGCAAAAGAGCAGAGAGCCAGAACAAGCTTTTAGGGGTGGGTAGTAACCTGAGGCAATAAATACAAGAAGGCAGGGATTCTGAGTTCTAGATGTTCAGAAGGGGAAAGATAACGGTATAGTCCAGTGACCAGAAGAATGTCTGTGGAGAGAGAGGGGTTGAGGGATGACAACCTGAAGAAATCATTTACAGCTGGACAGTAGAGCCCTCCTCTCTCACAGGAAGAAGGGCTTTTATACAAGGGAAGGCCAAATCCAGGGACAACACCAGATGGCTTTCATAAAGGCAAAGAAGAATGAGAGACGATTACAAGAGGGTCAAGGCCAGAAGACTGAAGAATGTAGGGAAATACACATCACTAAGGAATTCGGAGAGCTGGGAGATGCCTCATTGAGGAAAGGTGCCTGACACCCTGAGCTCAGGCCCAGGCCCCACATGGTGGGAGACAACTGACTTCACACGTCATTCTCTGACCTCGGCATGCATGCCACAGCACAAGTGCACACATACATACATAAAAATAAGTGAATGCGGTGTACATACTTTTAAAACAATTTAGAACATGACAGATGGGTGTGATGGCATATTGCCTATAATCCCAGCAGGTGGGAGGAAGAGGCTGGAAGATCATGTGTTAGCCGTCATCTCAGGTACAGAACCAGTTTGAGGACAGCCTGGGCTACATAAGATGCTGTCTGTAAAAAGAGTGAATGAATAAATAAGTGGATAGATGGATAGATAGATGATAGATAGACAGACAGATAGATAGACTTATGAACATTTGAGCATGCATCTCACACAAAGAAAGAAAAAAGAAAGAAAGTGAATCCAGCATTGAGTCTTAGTGGTGAGAATGTCCTCCAAGTATGTGACAGCACACAGGAAAAAAGAATGGGAAATTATAGTTCAATTTCACAGTAGAGCCGTGATGGCTGAGTGAATAATTAAATCTGAGAAGCTACGGACAAGGGAAAGCCAACGCTGACACAGATTTGAAACCAGCTGTCTGGGGAGCGGACAGCAATGGGGAGGAGATGCAGGCGGGAGAAACTGAACTTGGAAGGAAGATGATGAGTCTGCCCCATGCTCCGTGGCCGTTCTGAGGAGATCCCAGTGAGGAAAGGCAGGCTTTAGGAAAACATGTCAACTTTGCCAGTAGACAGAGGCAATGCTGTATTTGCAGCAACACTTGGGATTTGGCTGTGTAAGCATCTGTAAATTATATTTACTAGCTATTTCTAACTGCATTCCCCACATTTTGATTTGTATTAATCCTGCAAACTGACCTGGAAGAGAAGACCGTCTTGACAGCCAAAATTTGTTCTTTGAGTTTCAGATTCTCATGGTCAGGGGTAGAAATTTTAAGTAATTATGAAGTAAAGGAGGGACACCCTGCAAATATCAGAAACAACCTCTGCTGCTGGCCGAGAAAAAGACAAGAGACAGACATGTCTCCACCTAGAACAACAGAACTGGGGAAGGGGAGGTGATAAGGTATTGTTTTGTATCACATCCACTTCTGGATAACCTGTGAATCAGAAATACTACAGCTGCCTGTGGGTAACCCAAAAGACTATCAATCAAAGCAGATGTTCGCATCTTTCCTTTGAAGAGAGAATTGTTTGTTTTAAACCAGTCTAAAATACACCATTACACAGGTGCATTTTGAGTTTTCAATTTAAGATTTGAGTCTATACTGGAATTACTGCAAGGGAGTGATGAATGCGGTCAGAGTGCATGACAAACCCACAGAAAACCTCCTAACGGAACCCGCTGTTCTGTACAATAAATATACACTAAGAAGTTATAAACAGAATTCCTGATGGCTGGATACCTAGAAATATACTTTGTATTTGCTGAGTAGAAGTGAATATGGACATGGTGCAGTCTCATAATTCCAGCTACTCTGGAGGCAGAGACAGGAGGGTTGAAAGTTCAAGGCCTGCCTGGGTCATGTAATGAGTCCCCATCCCCAAATAAGTATAAAGAGGTGTGGGGACACAGCTCAGTGGTATAGCACTTGCCAAGCACGCATATGACCCAGAATCAAAATCCATGCAAAAATCCCCAAAATCAAAAGGGAAAGAAAGAGAGAAAGAAATGTTTATTTCTATTCCCTGCGTGCTTATTAGCACAAGAGAGCAGATGCCGATATGAGCAGCCGTTAGTCTGGGGAACTTGTCACTGTTTTTAGGATCATGAGCCTCTTTTGCTCCCCTGGTGACCCAGGGAACCCAAGTTGGACCCTTTTCACAGTTATTTCTCTGCCCTCTGGTCCCCACCAACCCCCACTCTATGTTTCCACAGATCCCGCTCTGCTGAGCATCCTGCTTTTACTCAAGCCTTATCTCAGACTCAGAATGTGTTTTCTTTCCTAAGTAGATAGATAGTGCTGTTCTTTGCCAAGATCTGCACGGCGGGGCCTGTGAGCCCATCCCCCATCTCCTGGGCTGTTAACTGCTAACAGTTCCCAGCTGTACCCCTCACCGAACACCACTACACTGGCCACCGGGAACTGCCTAACCTAACCCAAGATGACGCCCTGAGGGTGAGGCCCCGTTTTTTTTTTTTTTTGTTTTTGTTTTTTTGTTTTTTGGTTTGTTTTTTTTTTACATTCCTAAAAGCCTGTTATGGATAATCCAACACTTTAAGATTAAAAAGAGATAAAACATAAATTACCAATATCAGAATTCAAAATGGAGACATTACTAAAAGTCCTATATACATAAACAATAAATGGCAACTGAAAAGGAGTGAGGAAAATTTCTTACCAGGCATAAATTACCAAATGGATGAAAACATAGTAAAATGGCTAAAAGGACCTTTAAAGGGATGAAACTTGTAATTAAAAATATTTCACCAAGGCTGGGATGTAGGTCAGCGAGAAGGTTCTTGTCCAGCAAGCACGATGCCCTGGTTCAATAGCTCCTGGCCACTCAAACACTAAAGAGAGAAATAGTAACAGCTTCATAAAACTCATTCAGAAAATAGAAGTAGATCAAACACTCCCCAACTTGTTTTATTTTTATTTTATTTGAATTTAGTAAAGTGTAAGAAAGTGTGCTAATAATGAATGCGAAGGTAGAGAACCAGATACCATAGAAAGAACCAGAGGCAGAGTCTAGAATGGTGAATCCAATGATAGAAACTCAGAGTATACCAGCTGAGCGAAATGATAGAACTGAGATGACAGGGGCCTGTGAGCTGGCTCAGCAGAGAGAGATGCGACCATCAAGCCCAGTGGCCTGAGTTTTATCTGCAGGTCCCCACATGTGGAAGGACAGAAGCGTCCCCCTCAAGGTGTCCTCTGACTTCCACACCCATGCTATGGCATGCACGCACATGCTACACTCTCCCAAGCAAATAAACATGCAACTTTAAACAAAGAGAGAGAAAATACCTGGGAAGCTTAAATATCAATCAATAAAAATGATCTAAGATGAAGACAGTGAATGAAATGAGTAAAGATTCAAAGAAAAATAGAACTTCCCGGACCTATGATACCATACCAGAAGGTCTAACATGCATACATTTGAAGTTACAGAGAGAGGAGAAGAAAGTGAAAGCATAAAATTTTTTTTAATAACTTTGTACAAGAAACTGTTCTTGTTTGGAAAGCTCTATTTATAGATACTCAACAAATGTAAGACCAATAAATAAAAAGAAAATTCCACTTGCTTTTCAATAAAACTGATATAAATAAAAATATTGAAAGGTGGCCAAATAAATGATATATTCATACAGAAGAACAGTGATGTAAATAGATATTGTCATCTGTGGTGGTTTGAATGAGAATGGTCCCCATAGGCTCATATATTTGAATGTTTGGTCCCAAGTTAGTGGAACTGTTCGGAAAGGATTAGGACACGTGGCCTTGTTGAAGGAAGTATATAACTAGGGGTGGGTGTTGAAGTTTCAAATCCCACACCCACACCCACATCCATTCCCAGGTGCTTAGGAACTATCCACTTAAAAAAAATAGGGTCTCTCATGACCTGGAGCTGTCTGAAAGACTAAGCTGGCTGGCCAGAGCGCCCCGGGGGTTCACCCACCTCCACCTCCCCAGTGTGAGATTAAAAGCCTGTGCCACCACATGAAGCTGTTTCGATAACACTGGGATAACACTGAGGTTCTCATGCTGTGCACCAAGGGCTTTATGACTGAGCCATCTCCCAGGCCCGTGAAGCGGCATCTTTAGACTGCTGAACAATAACAGGAAAAATGCATTAGTTCAGGGAGCTGGAGAGATGACTCACACCATAAAGTGCCTGTCACGCAAGCCTGAGGACCCGAGTTCAGGTCCTCTGAAACCAGGTTAAAAAGCCAGGTACAATGGGCACGTGTCTATAACCCCAGTGCCAGGGGACACAGACAGGAGGATTCCTGGAGCTCACTGTCCGGTTAGTCTAGCCAACTGATGAGCTCCAGGTTCAGTGACAGACTCTGTCTCACAAAATAATGAGGGGGGGAAAAGCAATACATGGGAAGTGATAGAAGAAGACACAAAACAGTGACTTCTGGCCTCAACATGTTTTCACACATAGTACACTTGCACCAACACACATAAGCGTGCACACGCACACACACACACACAAACAGACACACACACACACACACACACACACACACGTACACACACACAGAATAAACAATAAGAAATTATTGGCTCAAAGTTCTATGCCCATCAAAAATATACGGCAAGGATGAAAGCTAAATTAAAGGTATTTTATTAACATTGAAAATGTTATTTTTAAAATGTGAAATGCTAGCCATGTGGTGGTGGTGCACGCCTTCAATCCCACCAATTGGGAGGCAGAGGCAGGTGGATCTCTGAGTTTGAGGCCAGCCTGGTCTACAGAGCAAGTTCCAGGACAGCCAGGGCTACACAGAGAAACTCTATCTTGAAAAAACAACAAACAAAAGGTGAAATGCTTAGGAAAAACAAAATATGTAGAAGATCTATACATGGAAATAATAAAATACTTCTAAAAGAAGTTAAAGAAAACCTAAGTAAATAGAAAGATGTCTGGAGACTGAAAGACTGAAAGACTTCATACTGAGGTCACCTTTCTTTCTACAAATTGATCTACAGATCTGTAACCCACAGACAAATATAATTCCAATTAGAGTCACAGTGAAGTTTTATGCATAAATAGAAGACTGAGTGTGACAGCTATCTTGGTTGTCACCTTGACATACCTGGGAAGAAAGAACCCCCTCCTAAAGAATTGCCCATCAGGCAGGTGGTGATAGCACATGCCTTTAATCCCAGCACTCAGGAGGCATAGCCAGGTGGATCTCTGTGAGTTCGAGGCCAGCCTGGTCTACAGAGCAAGATCCAGAACAGGCACCAAAACTACACAGAGAAACCCTGTCTCAAAAAAAAAAAAAAAATGCCCATCAGTCAGCCTGTGGACAGGCATATATCTGTGGGGCATGTTCTTGATTGGCAATTGATGTAAGAGAGCCCAGCCCATTATGGTCAGTACTATCCCTAGGCAGATGGTCCTGGAATATTATAAGAAAGACAGTTGAATGTGAACCAGAGTGTGAGCCAGTAAACAGCCTTGAGTTCCTGCTTGGCTTCCCTTAGTGAGGGACTCCAACCTGAAAGCTATAATAAATTCTTCACTCTAAGTTGCTCTTGCTGTTGGTGCATATCTTAGCAACAGAAATGCATACTAGAATGTGGAGTTAAATGTATATAGGAAAAAAATAAAGGGCCTAGAATAGCCAAAACATTTTCTGTCTTGTAATTCTAGCAATTGTTGAAAGGGGATGGGGCACGAAGTTCCCCAAGTATATTGTTTGCCTATCTATGTCTCTTTTCAATCTAATAGTGGCTAGAATGCCCTTCCAATGCATTTTCGGTGGCAGAGAGACTCATACAGCTTAGGCTGGCCTTGAGCTTGCTACAAACCGAAGGCTAGCCTGAGCTCCTGATTATCCTGACCCACCATGCCCAGCTTAGTGCAAGTACAGCCAAGAATTACTCCCCATGTAGACCAAGCTGTTTGTGAACGCGTGGCAATCTTCCTGGCTCTATTACTTGAGTGTTAGGGTTAGAGACCTGCGTCACCACCACACCTGGCTTTGGTCATAAATATTCTAAATTCTATACCATGTATATTACAACCAATTCTTCTGTTGCCTTTTAATTTTGTTGATGTCTTTGGCAAGCAGAAGTTTTTAATATTTAAAAGTGTATTTTTATTTTTATTTGTGTGTGTGTATGTGCATGTGTGTGTGTGTGTGTGTGTGTGTGTGTCTGTGTGTCTGTGTGTGTGTACGTGTGTTTATACCATATGTATGCAGGTACTCAAGAAGGCCAGAGACATTAAACCCCCTGGAGCTGGAGTTATAGGTGGTCGTGAGCCACCTGACATAGGTGTTGGGAACCAAACTCAGGTCCTCTTGAAGAGCACCAAGCCCTAACTGCTGAGTGACCTCTCAAACCCAGAGAAGTTTTTATTTTTGTTGAAATTAAACTTACTATTTTTTTCTCCCTGACATTATTCCTCTCTGGGAAAAAAAAAGAAAGTCACAAAGAGATTCTCCAATAAAAATACTCATTATATAGTCAAGGATGGCTTCGAACTTCTGATCCTCCTGCCTCCACCTCCCAAGTATTGGGATTATAGGCACGTAATAGCATCTGGTTTTATTCATGCTGGAGACAGAACCAGGGTTTCATGTATGCTAAGCAAGCGCTCTACCAACTAAGCCATATCCCAACCAGTCTAGGTATTTTCAAGTTGATTTTTTTTTCATGGTGTGAAGAAGGGTCAGGGTTCATTTTCATCTACAGAACTATCAGGTGTCCTGGTAACATTTATTGGCAAAATTGTTCTTTCTTCATTGATTTGTGTCAGCATTTGTATCAAAAATCAGCAGTTGATACACATATGGGGTATTTCTGGACTTCCCTGCTCATCACAATTTGTTTATTTCATCATAGTGTAAGTCTTCTAATTATAAAACTTCTATTTCAAAATTGTTTGCCTTAATTTTTGTGTCCACCAAAACTATTCAGGCTATTCCTCCCAGCTCCTTCCTCTTATAACTAAAAATATTCCTGGATGTCATAGCTACAGGCACACACAGTCTCGAACGTGTAGCAAAAGAAAGGTGACCTTCATACATACAGGCTTCAGGACGCAAGGGAAAACAAGGTAGTAAATTCTTAGTGAGTTTCTTTACCGAGCTCTTGTGGAACATGTGAACCTTGAACTGCAGACAGCTCAAATCCAGAGGCTTAAGTGGTAAAGGTCATTAGACTCATCGAAGAATGGGGAAATGCACGTGCCCTCTCAACAAAAGTCCTTCTCAGTAATATCCTCCATGGTGTTCAATCTTGATTGTCAACTTGGTGGACTTGGAACCTCCACTGAAACAATCTTTCATGAAGGATTACCTAGATTAGGTTAATTAGCGTGGGAAGACCCACCCTAAAGGTACCATTCCACAATGGGGACACTGGGACTGCATGAAAAGGAGAAAGTGAGCTGGGCAGCAGCATCCATCACTCTGCTTCATGATTACGCTGGCAATCTGGCCAGCTGCCTCCTGCTCCTGTCACACACAGGCACCCTGCCACGGTGGGCTGTCCCCCTGGATCTCTGAGCTTTCACCAGGCATTTCGTCACAGTGATGAAACGTTTCTATTCCACCAATATTACTCTCTCCAAATGTCAGTGCGAAGACAGACTCCTTTCCCCATCCCGCAGACACAGATGGAGAGCTTTGATTTGGGGGAAGGGTGCTCTGTATCTCATACCAGAGCGATGTCACAGGCTCCAGCAGTGAGTTGACCTCCACACCTACTTGGAAGCAACAAGAGTTAATGAGGGAAGAATTTCTGCACCAGATGCTGTAGTCTGTGATCCTAGCACTCAAATAGTAGAGCTAGGAAGATTGCCATGAGTTCAAGGCCAGCCTTGTCCTCATAGTGAGTAAGTAATTCTTGGCCTCACTTGGCCTAAAGAAAGATTTTGTCTCAAAAGAAACAACAACAAAAAAAAAAAAGAATAGTTAGGACTAAAGAATACTTGAAATTCACTTAAAAGAATCTAATTCTTTAAATGTACAAGATATTCTATTTCACAAAAGAGCTTGTGTAAATGGCACACAAAAATTTGACTAACACTGTGACTCAAGAGGGGAACTGAGATAAAAGCCAGTATGAGATCACTGCACATGGGAGGGAGCCTCATTTCACTGAGCAGAGCTGGGACACATAGATGAGGACTGGAGAGCTGCAGTTGCCACAAGCAACAGGGTCTGGCAGTTCCAGTCTCCAACCCAGCCTCCTCCTGCCTAGCTTCCAGAGTCTCCAAATTCTACAACTCAAGATACACATTTTGTAAAAACTTTCAACATTCATAACTACTTTTCTTTTAATTATTTATTTAGTCTTATGTGTATGAGTGTTTGGCCTGCGTGTATGCTGGTGCTCGGGTAGCCAGAGAGAACAGATCTCCTAGAACTGGAGTTACAAACATTTGTGAATCTCCAAGTGGGCGCTGGAAATTGAATCTGGGTCATCTGAAAGAGTAGCCAGTACTCCTAACCTCTGAGCCATCACTCCAGCCCCATAAAGGCTTTTCTTGTGCAAGGGTGAGACCAGATTTTGAGCAGAGGATTCTTGATAAAACATCACAGATAGCAGAGCTGAGGGAAGAGGAAGAACAACACTACACAGAGTGGAGGCTGAGCATGCTGCATGTGCCTTTTGAGCATGTCCCTGAAAGCTTAGTTAAGTTTCAGGGTTTTGTTTTGTTTTTTGAAGATTTGCTTATTTTGTTATTTTATGTGTATGAGGGTTTTGCCTGTGTGTATGTATGTCTGTGCACTATGTGCATGCCTGGTGTCCTTGAAGTTCAGAAAAGGGCATTGGATCCCCTGGGACTATAGTTATTGATGGTTGTAAGCTGTCATATGAGTCCTCTGTGAGAGTAACACATGCGCTTACATTCTGAGCCATTTTTCCAGCTCCTAGCTTAAGTTATTAAAAGTTTTGTCAAAGCTACACAGAGAAACTCTGTCTCGAAAAACCAAAAAAAAAAAAAAAAGTTTTGTACTGTCTTATTTTCTGGAGTGCCATTGTCAAAGTGAATTAACTCCTACCAATAAGAGAAAGTTATAAAGTGCTTTACTATGACCCAATTTTTTTTTAATCTTGGATAAATTACTGGTCTATGAGCCAGTTTCTCCTAGTTTGAAATAATGAGATTGCTCATATCCATGACTATTCATTCCTAGGGTGGGGTGGAGGCCATAATCAAACGAAGTAGTATTGTCCAAACTGAAGGCTTCTGACCCGTATGAACCCAGGTCCAGTGAGTAGCAAGAGTAGCTTTGTAAAGGAGGGGAGTCCCAGCCGGGGCTGCCGTGGGTGCTGAAGGGAATACCTATGAGATAGCAGCTTCACATCTCAAGGAAACACAGCAGTGACCCTGATATAGCTAGCTGTTCACGCTGTTCAAGGAAGCCATCAGTACTCCCTCATTCCCATTCTGTCCCCATTGTCATAACCCCAGACTTGAATGAATGCCCCCCCTCCCTGGAGTCCCTCAGCATTCTGGGTTATAGTGATCCTGCATATTTCAAATTTACATTAGTCAGCAAGTGCCAATGTCAACTCCAGAAGTCACTATCACTCAGAACTGGTGGTGAAATAACTTTAAAACTAAGTCAGGGGCTGGAAGAAGGCTCAGTGGTGAAGAGTACTGGATGCTCTTCCAGAGGACCTGGGTTCAAATCCTAGCACCCACATGGTTGGTGGCTTACAACCATCTGTACTCCAGTTCCAGGGGATCTGACAGCCTCTGAAGGTTCTACTTGCATGTGGTGCACAGACATGCATGCATTCAAAACACCCATACATATAAAACAATTTTCAAAAAAATTTTTTAAATATTAAATCAGGAATATAAAATACCACCAAGAGACCCCCCTTCAGAACACAAAGAGGGGAGACAATGAGAGCAAGGGGAGTGCTCGGGGCTTCTTTTCCTCGTTATTCTTTCAAGCAGAAATTTATATCATATCAAGAAATGTCAAGGACTTTTCAAATCATATCTAGAAGAGTCGCTTAATGTCGTTTCTTTAGACAGAACTATCCCTCAACCGTATAAGTCAAAAATACACATCAATTTTAGATATTACTTAGTGGCTCATGTCAACCATGTATTTTATCTCTATGCCCACAAAATAGCCACAGATAGATTTAGAGACATGTGTCTACTTGTCTATCTATTTCCTAGGAGGGAGAAGAGAGTGGAGAAGGGAGAGAGAAAGGAGGAAGAAATGGGTTGATGTTTCACTGAGAATAGCCTCTCTCTGAAACAGGCCACATTTTGTAATTCTCTGAAAAAGAATAAACTCAGTAAAAAAAAAAAATTAAAGAACTGGAAAAGATAACTCTGTTGTGAGTCATTGTGAGAAATGGTCTTAAAAGCATAATCAGGAGTAATAGAACTTTTTCTCAAGATAGATGGTCCAGGACAGAAGCAGGCAACCCCACTGAGGATGCAGCCGAGCTTAAGTGTAAAGCAACTGTGACCAATCCAGAGAGGTGGGAACAGTGGAGTAGGGGTAGACATGCCAGGATGCATCGGGGGACGCACAGGGAAGTGCTCAGATAGACTGAATGTGTGGGACCTGTGCCAATCCAGAGAGGTGGGAATAGTGGAGTAGGGGTAGACGTGCCAGGATGCATCGGGGGAACGCATAGGGGAATGCTCAGATAGACTGAATGTGTGGGACCTGAGGAAGAAAAGATGATTTCCCGATGGAATGACCAGTCACCAGGCATCTTCTTAGAATAGCCTAGGAGGGACCATGGGTCACAGAGAATCCACACTGAGCTGAGTGCTGCTTAGAACTGGGTCACTTTACCCTTCTGTATGCATTAAGTTGTTATAGTTGTTTTTTTTTAAAGTCCTAAAGTGTGAATTTTAACAGCAGAAATCAATCCTTAGGAAATAAATAAAAATCATAGATTTTTATGTAAAGATATTCACAGAAGTAGTGTTTCTAATACTGAAATATTATTAGCAGTCTTACTGCTAATAAAAAGACTACAGTTAAATCTATGTAAAATACTTATATGCTAGTTTTAGTCATATCCTAGAAAACTATTGATTATGTGGGGGAATGGTCATAATACAGTGGTGAGTAAAAAAGTCAGAAGTGCATCATATGTGATGGTTGATCCTGACTGTTAGCATGACTGCACTAATGTCAGCATGAAGTGGCTTAGGAGACTTACAAAGCACACCTACGGACCTATCTGTGAGAAACTTTCCTGAGAAGAGACTATTAACCAGAGGAGAGAAGCCGTCTTGAGTGCAGGCAGTGCCATCTCATAGGCTGGGGCCCCAGGAAAGTAGAGGAGGAAAGAAGGAAGCCCGGTTCGTAAGGGCTCTCCATCTCTCCGCTTCCTGGCTGCATCCATGAGCAGCTCTGCCCACCATGCCCTCTCCACCATGATGGGCTAAAACCTGAAGCCAGAAGCAAAGCACATCTTTCCTCCCCTAACCTCTAACAGAAGTGACGAATGCACCATGCAAATGTATTCAAGAGCAAGGACTATACACATGTACGCAGTGCAAACGGCGAAAGCACATGCCAAAACACTGCCTTGTGATAAGATGATGGTGGAGTTGGATGTTCTCATTGAGCAAATAAGTGGTTCTCAACCTGTGGGTTACGACCCCCACAGGGTTGTAGACCAGATATTTACATTATGATTCATAATAGTAGCAAAGTCACAGTTATGAAGTAGCAGTGAAAATAGTGTTATGGTTGGGAGTCACCACAACATGAGGAACTGTATTAAAGGGTCGCAGCATTAGGAAGGTTGAGAACCACTGCTCTAACTGATTTGCTACAGGCACTATGCACTAAAGGTACATTAATAGAAAAATAATAATTTATTTGAATTTATGCCTGTGAAAGCCACAGCTGAGTTTCTTTCATTCTTGAAGTCTTTTGACTATTGATTGCTAAGCTCTGTCCCACTGTTTTTCTATATTACTTACCAGGTAAAATAAATCACTCATTTTCAATTTAGTTCAAAAGAGAGATGATAAAGTTGGTTAGAACAAAACCAGGGGGATTTGATATTTGAGGGAACTTTCCAGAAAGATAATGTGTCCAATATGGGAACTTTCAAGTTCAATAAGAACAAATAACAACTATCCACCCACGTCTGTTATTGTTGCTACCTCAATACTGTCTTGAAACCACGGACAGAATATTTCATCTGTCCCATGTCTATGAATTGTAACATCAGGAGAAAAGCATTGTTCAATGACCGCTGTTTCAAAAATGTGTCAGGATTCCTTGTAAACCCTGGGAGGCAGAGATAGAGCCGTTTCTGGGTAAAATGAGTTCATATTACAAGAACTTTGTCATCAAAGGGCAAAAATTACAGCTCAGGCTGGCAAAGTCTTCTCTGAGTGCTCTGTGTTTGGGTCATCTGGGAAGGCTCAGGGCACAGCTCCCATGAGACTGTTCATTTTTCTAGAAGCCTGGGGCAAGATGACTTTGGAAAGAACAGCTGCTGCATGCAGGCAGGCTGGAGAGCCCTTCACTGGCCACTGGTTCCTTGGTGGCTGCAGGTACCCCAGGAAACATCTGCGCTTCAGCTGCCAAGTCCAGGTTTTTACTCCTAAGCAGAGGTATCGGGGTCAGGAAACCTGAGGCCCTGCTTCGGTGACAGAAGGAGAGAGGGCCTCTAAGGAAAAGGGCTTCTTGTTCCTGCTGCTTTGGGTTTGATTGTGACAGGTTCTGACTGGCCCTCTGCCCTCTGCCTCTTCCCTGGCAGAAGAGTAGCACCGAATTATTCTAGACACAAGGTAGCTCACCCAGGGCCCCTAGCAGATCTCTGATCCTTGTTCTAGACTCTGAGGTACACAGGGAAGGTGGGGGGGTTCATAAGGCATGTGTCACAGGGGAGGGGGTGGACCTATGGTAAAGGGATGTGTTATAGCGCCTGGGCCCTGGAGACTAAGGGGTGTGAACAAATGGGCATGGGCCAGAGCTCATGTTCTCTCGCCTGACCTCTGTGGTTATAACCACCCCACGCTAAGAACACAGTGGCCAAGCCACATCATGCACTCTTCTGTGTCCCACCAAGTTCTGGGTCTGGTGTTCTTCAAGGTCATGCAAATCTCAAATGACCAGACGTCTTAGCGTGCCTTAGATTGATTGGGGGTGGAGGTGGGCAGGTTTTTCTCTCCCCCGTGGAATGAAAAGGAGCACACTTCCACCCTCTTGACTTCGGAGAACAGTGAACTAAAATGATGACCGGCCCCTGTAACCCCCGTCTCATGAGTCAGTTCAATGAGAGGATTGCCTTGCATATCACTCATTAAATTGTTCCAAAGCGATATTAAAAAGTAAGAAGGACAAAAATATAAACTAAAATTATAGATAATAAATCAATAGCAATGCTTTGATTTTATAGAAGAGAATATTCAAGTATTTGGAGTGGTTTCTGAGGTTTGCATGTTATTTAAAATAAGATAATTAGACTTGGCTGGGTTTGATACCTAGTGGGACACTCGTGGTTTGGTTTCTGTATCTCGTATGTGACACGTGATGATTACAACATCTGAGGTCATGTTGTACAATACATAGTACCACGAATGAAGACAGAAATAAACACAGAGCCATCCGGCACTCAGATTCGTGACAGTCAATTTCTATTCACCAAGGAACAGATTTTTTTAGCTCATCGAGTTGGAGGCTAAATATATCGCCAAGGGATTAGGGCCATATTCCATTTCTTCTAGGCAGATCCCTTTCCATGTTCATAGCCACAACATGACTTCTCTCCTATGTACATACATATGAAGTCTTAACCCTTTGACATGAGACCACCTTTTTGAAGATGCCTGAACTTCTCCAGTAAACTAGGTGCTTTCTTTCTGAGAAGACTAGATTACTAGAAGCTTTTTTTTTTTTTTTTTTTTTTTCGAGACAGGGTTTCTCTGTGTAGCTTTGCGCCTTTTCCTGGAACTCACTTGGTAGCCCAGGCTGGCCTCGAACTCACAGAGATCCGCCTGGCTCTGTCTCCCGAGTTCTGGGATTAAAGGCGTGCACCACCACCGCCCGGCAACTAGAAGATATTTTAAGAGTCAGTTTTTTTCTTTTATTTCTGTCTTTTTTTTTTTTTTTTTTTTTTTGACACAGTCTCACCATATAGTCCTGTCTGGCCTGGAACTCTCTCTGTAGACCAGGCTGGCCTCGAACTCACAGAGATCCACTTGCCTCTGCTCCCAAGTGCTGGGATTAAAGGCGTGCGCCACTGCTCCCATGTGCAGCAAGAACCCAGCTTCTTATTTAGTTAACGTTTTCAAGTGAACATAAACTATGTGGTCAGGAACACCAGAACAAAGCCGCTGTGCATGGGAACATATAATGTGTCCACGTACTCAAACTTGGATCCTCAAGTGCCGCAGCAGCATATTGGATGGGGGGTGCGTGGTGGTCAGAACCGTCTTGGTCAGTTTGTGTGGCTATAACAAAGTATCCACACCCGGGTAAAAGGAGAGAAGAGAAGTTCATTTATCTCACTAACGCAGCCCGGGAGGCCAGCTCCCAGAACTGCTCCAGGCTAGTGAACAGAAGACCTCAGAGTAGCAGGACTTTAGAAAACTTTTTTTTATCTGAGGGTATTTAGAAATAAGTTTCTATCTATCTGACAGGTAAATAAGGAAACACACTTTCTGAAGGTAACTTTCTCTTTTACTTCATCTTAAAAAAAATCCTCTCTCTGAAAATCTCTCTGTCTCCACATAGTTATATTCCACCCTTGGGTACCAAAGTGTAGAGTTCAGTGCAGTGTAGAGAACTGAACAGTGTAGTACAGTGTCCTGGGAAAACTCATGGGAAGAAGGCCGTCAGACAGTGAAGGCCCAGAGAGGAGGCGGCACTTCAGTGAGTGTGTGATCCATTTGGGGTCAGAGGAGGAAGGATGCTGCCAGCCTGGGAGGAAGGGCATGAACATAAATGAAATTACTTTTGTGCATTTGAGGGACATCACCCCTGCATGATGACGAGCGTAGCTCGTGTGCTGAGAAAAGTGGAGAACAGTGTTGGGCTGGTGAGGGGGAGTCGCACACAGCAGTACCCCTGGAGCCCGGCACATTTGTTTGCTATAAGCAGGGAGCAGCAGGGCAAATGTCCCCTGGGATGTTCAGGGGGCATTTGTCTGGTGCCCACATGCAGGATGGACTGGGGGAGGCTGACACCTGAAGTCAGGGAGGTTTCCTGAGAGGCTAATGTACCATCCAATGAGGAACTGGATGTGACCTTGAGAGCAAAGATAGAGGAAAGGGTCAAAGAAGTCAGCAGACTCGCTGACTAAGGAGAGAGACACGGGAAGACAGGGTCCCAAGTGGAACCAGGAAATTGAGAGTGGGGAGGCTGGTGTTGGCAACAAAGGTATCAGAAAAAGGTACACCGCTAGTTATGGAGAAAGTAGGTCATTTTTAAACATCTTGATACAAGTGAGAGAGCTGAAAAGACCCATTTTGGCATGGCAAAGCTAGGGGATACAGGACTGGAGGAATAAAACAACCTGGAAAATCATAGTTTTGTTATTCAGTCATGGTCGATATGATGTAGCTTAATCTTTCTGTTGCTGTAACACAAACAAGAGACTGGGTAATTTATAACGAATTAGAGGTTCATTCAGCTCACAGTTCTAGAAGCTGCAATGTCCAAGATCAAGGACTCCCTCTTGTTACATCATGACACAGTAGAAAGCATCACATGGAGAGACAACACACAGAAAAGAGATGAGGGGTGGGAGTGGGGGGTCCAACTACCACCCTTCTAACCAGCTCACCTCCACAATCTGTACATGAAGGAACAGAGAGGGCGTTTAAAAACCATAGACTGAGTGAAAGCAAAGTAAAATATGAACAGGGAATGGGCTGGCAGGATGGCTCAGCAGGTAAAAGTGCTTGTCTGGAAGCCTGAATTCAACCCTGGAACTCACACAGTGCAGGGAGAACACTGACTGCCGCGTGGTTGTCCTTCACCTCCATGTGTGAAGGACATGGCATGTATGTACCCACAGAGATAAAAGAAATAAACGTGAAAAACTTTAATGCCAATGAAAGACTGCCAGTAGCTTAGAAAACAATGGCAAAACCTTAGACCTTTTCAGAATCCTGCTAGAACATAAGCCTCCTGAGGCCAGTGACTTTCATTTATTTATTTTTTTTTTGACTTTTATTCTTGATTTGTCCATCAGTCCTAAGCATTAGAATGCTGTCACTAAATAAATCTTTCTGTTAAATAAGCAACTAAATGAGTGAGCGGACAAGGATGGTGGGCATTCAGACCATAAGGGTCACTTTGCAGAACTGGGCGGAGTCTTACATCTCTGCGGCAGAGAATGGGAAATAAAGTCTTCTGTATCTGGAGCCAGCGTTCCATAAACAGGCTTCTGCGTGGCTGGGAAAAGAGTGTCACTCTGGGGCAAGGTAAAGGCTTACTGGAATGTTGATAGTTGCCTTTTCTAACCCTCTGTTAACAGATAGCATGCTGCGTGAAGAGCGGCCCGGCACAGCGGGGTGACCTCATCCTTAGAAGTCCCTGAAGCATGCATAGTCACTGTTTCATTCCAGGCCAAGCCAATCGCACTCCTCCCAGCACCGAGCTTCAGATGGGACCCGCTGGGATGCTGCCATCCCAGAAAGCATCATGTTCCAGCTTCACATACTTTCTGCATGTGTGATACCAGGGTCTCCCTCAAAAGGGTGGAGTCTTAGCTAAAAGGGGCCCTTTATTCCCATCCCTTAAGGGGCTCACCATCTTGATCTTGTCGGGTGGTTTCCGAGAAGTTACATTTAATAAGCTGAGTGAGTCTGTCTTTACTCAGACTTTGGCCTCTCTGAGTTTAGATGACTAAACTTTTGTGATTTCTTACTCCCCTCTGGTTTGATGGGTGGTGTTTCTGCCAGAAGGAGGTAAGGCAGTCCAAAGGTTCTCTCTCACCATCAGGAATCCTGTCTGTTGTCCAAACGCCTGACGAGAAAAGACTTGGGGTCAGACACAGGGAGGGTTGGGAGGCATCTTGGGGACCCTCTGCATTAGAGTCTTAAATTCATGCAAACAATGGCTGGGTAGATGAGTGTGCCAATGGATGAGAGGAGTTCATATCAGATCTAATGCTGCACCCAAAGGATTCACAGGGGTGCACTGTACAACCCATTTCGGTTAGACGAAGAACACATATGTGAACTGGTGAGAAGGTGGTTCACCAAGAAAGTGCACTATGCCGGGAACCATGAGACCCAAGTTCCTAGATACTTGTATATATCAAATGACTGCGCTAGTTGATCTCTTGGACTCTCCTTTCTTTATCTGTAAAATGGGTAGTTTCCATAAGACCTTCTGTTCTCTGAAGTCCCAAGAGTTCCTCCTCTTTACTTCTTGTGAGAGTTCCTCAGTACTTGGGCATGCTGTGAAAACCAGGGACGGGGGAAGGGGCCTGGAATAATTTGCAGCTGCGTATGGGGCATTCTTTCTGAGCATGCCTCCGTTGAGTGCGTGCAAGAAGAGACTTCCAGAAGTGGAGTCTCAGAAGCTCTCCTCGTGTTGGCTCCTCCTCACTGAGTGTGTGTCTAGGAAAACACACAGGGGCGGGGGAAGGGGAGTGGGGGAGAGAGAGAGAGAGAGATTTGATCGGAAAGAGATACTGGACATCTTCACTTCCTTTCTGTCTGTAGGGGATTTTCCTGCTGTTGGAGGGTGGAAAAACAGACGACTATTCATGAACATCTATTCCAGCCCAAGACACACTCTCACTTCCAAGATGAGCACTCCCTGTGTCTCATCTTATCCTCCTGGCAAATGTCACTCTAAACAAAGCCAATATGGACACCCTGGCACTGAAAAGCTGGCCATGCCCACCCCGCCAGTCTTTCTCCTTACAAACTTCTTCCTATCTACTTTTGTACATTCTATTCTTCAAAATGTGAAAAGGCATACCTATGCTTTGTCTTGGATATAATGCCACCCCAATCCTTAGACGTTTTCCTTGTTTTCTGCCCCAAGCCACCATGTGAACTCTCTTCCTTCAGGTCTCAGCCCAAATATCAAGGGGAGTTAACTGCCCTATCTGAAGTGGTCCCAAGCCACCTGCCATGATCACATGTTTGGGCTGTATGTGACTGTGGGATAGTCCTTCCTGGTAGAAATTATATTTATATTTATCTACTTGTCAGTCTCTGTATCATCCATTTACATGTGATTATGGTGAGAGTTATACTATGTCTTGTCTTGTTTACCATACCATTTTCAGTGCACAGAAGAGCACCCAATTGATGAGGCAAAACAAACAGTTGATAGATTTTTTTTTTTTAAAAAAGTGGTTGTACAAGTTTCCATGGCTCATTAGTGAGAGAGCTACACGTGATGTTAAAATCCCTTGGTTCTCAGTTTTTTCTCCTAAGCCACCCAGTCTGGGAACAGACCTGTCAGTGGACCACTGAGAGAAGAGAATACTAGTCTAGTATTCTCACGCTTCAGGATGGCGTGGCTGAAAAAGCAGTTGGTCCAGGTCTGATTCAAACTCCAGCACTCATCAACTTGCTCAAATCACTCAATGTTAACTTTCCAAGAGTCTTGAGGCATCTAGCCTACAGTCTTATAACATATGTGTAGCATCAGAAAATTATATTCACAGAACCCCAGCATGTGAATAAGGCAGAGAAGAGTCCAGAACCCAATTTCCAGGTCTGATATTCCCTCCTGACACTGTCTTGGTAACAATTCTGTAAAAATATAGATTGAAAACTCCCGAGCAACCCAATTACCCATCTAGTTCAAGAGACACTCTGTCAGGGCCATCTAGTCTATTGTTGGGATCGTTACTAGAAATTTTAGCTGCCTCTTGGATTAAGTATCCATTTCACAAAAGTAAAAGCCACCCCAGGTCAGTTCTACAGCAATAGTTAAAGGACCAAGAGCAGTAAGATGGGGCCTCTATCCTGAACAAGACATGTATAGGCTCTAGGACCAGCTAGAAGTGATCCTGTATAGCCCCAAGTGCCTGACCTGGAAGGTGAGGATGTTAACAGTACATCATAGAACCATCATAAACATGGCAACAAATTCTGCTAAAAGGGTCTTTTCTTTTTTTCTTTTCTTAGATTTATTATTTTTATGTATATGTGTGTCTGTGTGAGTTTATGAGACCATATGTATGCAGGAGCTTGAGGAGTCCAGAAGAGGACAATTGGATCCCCTAGAAGTGGAGATACAGGGGTTGTGAGCCATCGTGGAATTCAAGCCCTCTGCAAGTGGTTAATTCTCTTAACCACTGAGCCAGGTCTCTAGCCCATATGCTAATTTTTAAGTAAGATTAGCCAGAAGCACAAAGTTACTAATTTAGAAAACATACGATGCCCACTTCCTTCAATGCCTTGAAACTTTGTAATTTTTCTTGGCCAAGCAAGCTGGGTGCATTCGTTTTGTCTCAGGGCTTACAGAGTAGCAACCTCAGATGGAAGTATGTTAGCTATGCATCCTTTTCCAGCTCCACTCTAGACCTGCTGTAGCTGAACCTGCATTTGACAAACGTCAGGTCCTTTGAGATACTTAGTGGGGTTCAGTTTTCATCTGTGGGGTGAGAGAATTATTCACTCTGCGTGCATCACTAGGGTTCACTAGAAAACTGACTGGGATGTTGCTATTAAAAGCACCTAAGAGCAAACACACACCGAGTTCCCCAACCAAGCAGTTTCTTTTACATGTAGAAATGGCCAGCTTACGGAAGGACTAGCACTGCCCACTGTCCTCTGTAAATGGGGAGTCCATTATTAAGTGATTGGACCATCAAGCTATCTTTACTTTATAAACAGACATCTTCTCTGTGAGCTTCAGGGACTCAGTTACCATGGTTCCCGCCTCAGGAAGATACATCTGTCTTTGAGTCTCCCTGGTCCCTGTGTGGTCATCTTTCCAACTTCAGTCTGAATATAGTTATTACTCCTACTCTACTTTATGGAGTGCTTTCAGTTGGCCCCATGATTTAATGGATTTAAACACATCATTATTGCCATTATTTCATATCTTATGTGCCTAAAATAATATATGACACATTTTAAAATGTATCTAAGGACTTATTTTTTGTTTTATTATCTAGAAATTAATAAAAAATCTACTTGTTAAATCTTGCCACCTAGGATATTGAAGCAAGTGTTGGTTCAGACTAGCAGTTGGGTGGTCAGAACAAAGTTTAAGGGGGCATGTTCTGAGGTCAGTCAAAGCCAGACACCCCAGGAGGACAGGAAATGCTACATATCAGCAAAGCCAGTACCCTCTTAGGTGGTCCAAGACAAAAACAAATGACTCAACAGCTCAAAGCCCCCAGCTGACTTCATAAAGCTGACGAATCTAGGCACAATTATGAAATACTTCCAAACGTCTTCAGGGGGTCTGTTGTGGTTCATATGTTATTCAGGAAATATGAGAGAAGTGGAAAGAGTCAGGAGGTAGCCTTGGAAGGGAGAATTACAAGGAGCTGTGGCAAGGATTCACCCAGTCAGCAGCATGCCATCCCTCCAGGTACCTAGATAGGATTTCCCAGCTATTTGGCCTTCTCGTTACTGGAGGGAAGGGGTTGCTGAAAGATAAGCAGTGATAACAAATGCCCATTGGTGAACACCGACACAACCATTGTCTTTACTACCTGTGGATCTCAGTTTCTACTATAACACCGACCCCTGCTGTGTTCAGTAACTTCTGAGTGTGGTCCGTTTCACAGGCTGTACTAGGATGAGAGAGGCTGGAGGGAACATGAGTATCGGCACCATGAACAGGAGCACTGGTTGGGCATGCAGACATTGGCTTAGCTCCCATGTATCCCCCTAACAAGAAGATGATGCCTATCAAATCAAAGCTGGCAGCAAACCCAGAGGCAATAAAAACATCTGGGCATAAGGGAAGGGCACGGCTGGAGGGTGTGGCTAGGACTGTCCTGAACCCCCAGAGCTCTTTTTACTTGGTCTTTCTTCCTGAGATAAATTAGAATGGCTCTTCCAAGGCAGGAATCATGCCTGGCCAGCAAGGATAGCCCTAGGAAAGCAAGTGCATATGGCAGAGAAGAAAAAAATGGTTTAATTTAAAACTCTGGAGGTGTGGTGGGACTGTGAACTGTTGGGACTCTAACTTTTCAAAGAAAGGGGTTATCTGAAGACTCAGCGGAAAAGCCAGATGATCACATTTACTGAGAAAAAGAGGATTCTGTAGATGAGACTTTTCTCTGTCCCATTCTGTCCCATGACCACTTTTAAATAGTCACTCAGAGGCTTATATTAATTATAAATGCTCTGCCAGTAGCTCAGGTTTATTACTAACTAGCTCTTACACTTAATTCTTATCTATGTCTAGCCACATGGCTTGGTATCTTTTCTCAGTATGACATTCTCATCTTGCTTCCTCTGTATCTGCCAGCAACTCTGACTCTGTTTTTCCTCTTCCTGGAATTCTCCTAGTCTAAACTCTCAAACACAATCTCTTCCTGCCCAGATATCATCCAATCAGCTTTATTATTAACAATGAACATAATCCACAGCAGGACTCCTGCCTCAAATGTTCAAGTCTCTCTGTTGTAGCCATATCAGTTGTATGTGTCAGGGAAATTTCAAAGTGATATACTACTCGATATGTTTATAGGTCTGAAAGATTTTCAGTCTCTTCATATGAGTTGACTTAAGTTTTACAATTAGCAGGCATAGTAAGTGGGCAGATCTTACTGTGACTGGCAGGTGAGATCAGCATTTTATGATTGTCTTTCTAATGGAAAAATTTCTACATACATATTTTAACAAATGCAATTTTCAGTAATAAGCATTTCTAACCATAATTCAATAGTCCTTAGAAATATCAAAACAAACCTTTCAGGTCTATGAAGTGAAGTCCAGGCCTGCCTGAGCTACAGTGTGAGATCCTGTCTCAGAAAAACAAACAAAAATTCTTTCAATATATTTTAAAACAGATCTACACAGACATTCTCCAATTACAATACAGAGATTAAGTTTTAAGGCCAGTGGTATATATAAATATCTGCTATATGTAATCAATCTAAACAGAGGCTATGACTAATTAGTGCTTTGGTTTTCTAGTTCATGGCATTCCTTAGCTTCTAAAAGGTTTGATACTTAAAAAATAACTGGGTTTCTTCATTGGAGGAAACTCGTGTCTGGTACTGTAAATCTGACCGAGAACTCCTGACTAGGGAAGCCGTGGGTCCGAGGAGGGAAACTGCTACTATTATTCCGCTAAATGGATATAACATCAAACTGCCCTCGAAATTCACATTTCTCTACCTGTAGATCATTGCAGCTCTTGGACAGATTCAGAAAGCTCCTCTGTGCGATGCACAGCATTTAACACAGACTCACAAATAGTCAAGGTATAGAGAATAAGTGTATATGGAGTGCTCAGCCACAAATGGGACATCTGTATCACAGCCCCCTTCCCTTGAGACTCGGGGAATATTGGGAGAAAGGAAACAGAAAAAAGTGTAAAAGCCCAAGGTTAGCGAGAACCCAAGTGAAATGGTGTCTTTGGGACATGATATAACCACTGCTCTTGTGAACTCACAGCAGCAGCTGTGGTTACCTGCACGAGCTCAATCCAGTCAGCATGGAGAGGGAAGGGGCCCACGAAGCCCCACCCTTAGCTAGTGACAGTTGGTGGCTGCTGGGAAAGAGAGAGTCAGTTTTCTTTTGGGGTGGAATTTGGTCCCTGGAAGTTTGACCACGCTGCAGTGGATGATGCCACATCCAAACATATGTGGGCACTACTAGTTGGACTTTAAAAAAAAAAAAAAGGACATGAAGTTTTCAGAGAATATGGGAGGGCCATGAGGAGCTGGAGGGGCAAGTAAATATAATTGAAATACATTGGATGTATGCATGAAATTCTCAAAGAGTAAATAGACGATATTTTAGAAGGATAACTGCATTTCTTGTTTTAACTTTAAACCAAGATGAATTCAAGACATTTGAAGGTTTCTAAAATGTATTAAGTGCCTTCTACATGCCAATTTTCATTCCAGACAACATTCCCATTTCAGAATTGAAAACAGTTTTAGGCAAGTTAAGCAATGTGCCCTGAGTGACAGTCTGGGAGGGAGACACAATACCCTGACTCTACAGCTCCTCAGTTTCCGGTGTGTGCCCATTAGCTTCCTCGCCTAGTCAGGACTGCACCTCTAGGTAAACTCCCCAGTCCTCCAACTCAGCCTGGCTCCCTGTTGGCCGCCCTTCTTTGGAAATGGAACCAAGAAAACCGCCATTCCTACTTCCCACCTGCGGGCTCTCTGGCTGTCCCCATTCCTCTCTGTGAGGTGTCACCACCAAGAGCCATGGAGGTGTCCCTGTCTCCTCAGGCTGGGATGATGGGACTCTATAAATTACCAAACACTTCAAACAGGCCCTTAATACTTTGGGGCAATAAATGAATGTTACTGTTTTATTCTTGAATTCCTTCCTTACAGATCCAGCCTCTGGAATTCTAGACAGCTTGAGGGATACCACCTCTTTTTTAATTCCCAACTTCCAGATTCATTATCAAGAATCTGCATGTGTCTCTCCCCTGCCCGCCCCCTGCCCCACATTCTAACGATTTGATTTGCCTTTAGAATCCCTATCTCTTCTGATAAACAGAACATTGGTTGTTTCTCAAGGCTTATAATCTCTTCGGGCTCCATCCTTCATGATTAGTGATTGCCTCATGCACACAACATAAACTAGATCACCAGGGTAGTCTTCTATGTGTGCTCAGATCTCTAGATCTTAATACAGCACCAAAGTTTCCTTTTAAATGTCTATCAAAAACTAGTAACAGAAATGGGTACTCAAGAGTGGAAAATACAAAACAGATAAAGAAAAAAAATGATCATGGAAGATGGGACCCAGGACATTTATAATAAGAATCTCAAAACCTGTCAAAGATTTAAAAGGTCAGGAAGGGCGGGAAGCCTGTACTGACTCTCAAAAGACAAAAGAATAAAAAGCTCCAGAGGAGAAGACTGCAAGAGGAGGGAGCAGTGGGAGGGGGTGATGACGTGCCTAAGGCAGAGGTCAGTCCACAGCCCTGTCTCTTGGGGTTCGGTGACATTCTCTGGAGTCCCTCGACAGTCTCTCAGCAGCTGAACCAGCAGAATTCTGGTACGCCTGCAAACAAATCAAGAAAATGTAACATACAAACCTTTGAGAATTATAAATTGTTAATAGTACACACATGGCGTTGTACTTTTTTGGATTTGTCTTGTTTTGTTTTGTTTTTTCAAGACAGGGTTTCTTTGCATAGTCCTGGCTGTCCTAGAACTAACTCTGTAGACCAGGCTAGCCTCAAACTCAGAGATCTGCCTGCCTCTGCCTCTTGCAGTGCTGGGATTAAAGGCATGTGCCACCACTGCCCAGCTGGTAGAATTGTACTTTTTAAATTAATAATAAAACTAGTTATTGATAAATTCACCATGCTGTGCTGTGTAGAAATGTCCTAGTAGACACAGTCCAAGCATTTAAGAATGAACCCTTTCAAATTATACATATGACGGGCTTGGGGTGTGAGGCAGTGGGTAGAGTGCTTTCCTTAAAACATATATGTTAGCATGTTAAAATATTTTGATATAATATAGTTTCTCAAATTTCAGCAAGAAATGCTTGTGTCAGACTATTAGCATCTGTAAACATCAGTTCAGAAATGGTGCTAGGACTGTAGGAAATGGCCTAAATATTTGAAAATGTATGACACATTGAAGGTCCTTGTGGGGATTTACAGCTAAAGTAATTTAATAGAACAATGAAAATTGTTCCTGGATTTATGAGGGCAAATGAGCTAACCACTGTTAGTTGGGTGTGGGAAATGGCAGATGGTATTTAATGCCCAACATTCTTAGACTCACTGGGAAAAGCTGCAGGGCGAATGCAGGGTCTTTGTCACCCCGCGGCCCCCCCCCCCCGTGCTGTCCTCCAAGGCAGCCATCTTTCTCTACTAGGTACCAAGCTGGGTTTATTTCGTATCATTTGAAAAGAATGGACTCAGTTCAGTGACAAATAGTTACAAAAATTAATCACGTATTTTGAGCACAATTAGCAAGTTGGTTTAACAGAGACAATTGAAATAGGAAGCTCAAAGAGAAAGACAAATTGGCAAGACCCAGTTCAAAGGATGTGAATGAGAAGAGGCAGGGAAGTTTCTAGAACATCAAGTGCTGGTGATAGGACCTTGAAACACTTCATTGCAATCTTAAAATGTGACATTATGTCAAACTGACTCTTTCTATCCAGTGTGTGTTGGGGAGTGGGGATCTATAGCTAAAGTCTTGAAACTTTTTGGCATGGGCCTTTTAAATTAGACTATTCCAATGGCTGACATGGAATTTGCCTGCTATTCTTGTGAGTTGATGTCCTAGAATTTCAAGACATAAATCAAATGATTTTTCCCTCAAAGGTTTATTTTCAGTGCTACCTACATTAGCTTGTCTGAAAATTCTAAATAAGACATCTTGCCTAAGGGGTTCAATGGAGGAAGAAAAAATGAGGCTGAACAATTAATGAAGTCTGCCTGGCAAGAATCAACTGATCCCCAATCAATTGTTGTAGAATTTTATTTGAAGATATGTTACATTTGTTTATGCCATGGAACATTCGTTTTGATGATGCGAAGATGTGTTGCATTCTTTTATGTTGCGTTTGTTTAACTCTGTGAAGCTGTGCTACTGTGCCTGTTTAAAATACCTGATGGTCTAATAAAGAGCTGAATGGACAATAGCAAGGCAGGAGAAAGGATAGGTGAGGCTGGCAGGCAGAGAGAATAAATAGGAGGAGAAAACTGGGAGGAAAAGAAGAAAGAGCCAGAGAACGAGAAGAGAACGCTAGGGGCCAGCCACCCAGCCACACAGCATGCCACAGGGTAAGAGTGAAAGTAAGATATACAGAAGTAAAAAAGATAAAAGCCCAGAGGCAAAGGTAGATAGGATAAGCTAAAGTTAAGAAAAGCTGGCAAGAAATAAGCCAAGCTAAGGCCAGGCATTTATAATTAAGAATAAACCTCCATGTGTGATTTATTTGGGAGCTGGGTAGTGGGGCCCCCAAAAGAGTAAGAAACAACCAACAACAGACAATGCTATGTGGATTCATTTCAAATAACTTGTATAAAGGAAACCATATAACATTTAGAACTAGATGTACATGTTGGTGATGGTGAGTTAAGTATATGGGTCTAATTTCAGAACTAGAAGATTCAGGAGAATCACCCATTTGCCCTTAACAGAGTAAGAAAGTAGAGTGAGTTTTTTCACTAAGAGAACAAATGCTGATGTCTAAATGAAGTGAATTCCATGGTGCATGCATCAGGCCTCTGTGACGTGACACATTTTGTATTTCCTGGGATGCTGGGGAAATAGTTGAATGCTAAAAACATGTGCTTGGCTCTATCCCCAGGGGATTGAGTAACAGAAAAGTCAGTAACAGACCAGCCATTAATGAAAAAAAAAAAAAAAAACAGTGAAACTGTGGAGTCTCAGGACAAGAGATTTTAAAGGTGGACAATCCACACTCCAATCTAAGGGAAGTTTTCTTCTATTAGATGGATCCCTTCAACAAATCAACACGCTATCATTTCTTCCATCTTTAAAGCCAAATAAGAATTTATAATGTGATTGGTATACACCGTACACCAGTATGGAAATGTCACATTCTATCAAACAAATATGCATAATTATTATGGGTCAATTAACAAATATTTTTAAATAAAATTTAAAAATTTAAAAAGCCAAGTGCATAAACTCTGTCTCAAACAGCAACAACAAAAGAGCCAAGTGTAGCGACACACTCAAGAGGCAGAGGCCAAGTGGATTTCTGTGGGTTCAAGGCCATCCTGGTTGACATAGCAAGTTCAGGTTAGCCAGAGCTGCACAATGAGATGTTCTCCAGCCCCCCAGCTAGAGTGACTTTCCTGGAAAGTGATCCACACCATATTACCCCTGTTAAAAGTGTCCCACAATGTCTTACTCTGAATAAAGTTTGTCTTTAGAAGGGCCTATGAGACCCCCTCTGATCTTGCCTTTTTCAACTCAAGCCATTTCCACCCCAGCCCACACCTTCACACCACTGCTTTATGAGCAGCTTTCTTGCTCTTCTCAAAGGACCTTTACACCTGTGCACACCTCTACCCCAAAAGTGCTGCCAATGGGACTTTTCTCCCTCAATTTATTTTAGGTCCTTGCTTAGATGCCACCTGATCCTAGAGCTTTCTGGAACCACCTCCAAAAGATACCTTACGCACTCGTGAATGTAAGAACCCGCTGCTGTCTGCAACATTGTTCTCACCGCATTTAAGGCCAACTTTTCATACCAGATGGACCTGATAGAGAATTTATTCATGTGCCCCTTCCAGTGGCCCTTCCATGAAAGGAGCTTTGTCAACATCCCCAGTGTCTAGAACTCTGCCTGAAACACACTTAAAACATTTTTAAAATAAAAGAACAGCTAGGAATAACTAAGAATGTTTATCCATTCCAACAGTAAATACAAGCTTGGCCTGTAAAGGCCAATGTCTCAAGTGATTGCGATCTGAACGGGAAGTTTTTCTTGGCCATCCACCTAAGCATTTGCACTTACAGTATATGACTGTGGAATCTTATGTCATGGACCATCAACCACAGGAAAAATTAAAACCAATCTCTGGCCACAAGGAAACAGAAAGCAACAATTAAGGGCTAGAGACATGATTAGACAATTAGTCACCACCGGCTTTGGCCAGTGGAGTAACTGAGAACAAGACAGAGCGAGGCTGGAGTCATTGCTATGTGCTGCCTACCTCTCAAACACGGGGTTATTTACTCACCATTCTTCTGAGGACATTGATTTGTAAAATTCAGCTAAAACCCCCAGAATGGTAAGAATTTCATGGCATAATGTCCCTAGCACAGTCCCTGGTACAGGACAAGAATTTAAAATATACTGGCTTTACTATTTTCAATATATCTTCCAATCACTACTCCATTCACTTTCAGGATACTTTAAAATAACACAACTGGTTACATACATCTCACCAATGGAATTCCCTGAGGGGAAAGAGTGTGTTCACTGGTCATGCTCATGAGGTTTTTTCTTCCCTGCCTCTGGTAGAAATATATTTGCACAGAAACCTACATGTAACACTATTAAAGAGTTCATTTCGTTGAGACAATAAGGATCACATAGAGTCGTTGAGAGCTGGGGAAATGGCTAGGTCAGGTAAAGCATTAAAGCGTGAGGACTGGAGCCAGAAACCACATAAAGCTGGACAGGTAGCATGTATCTCAAATCCCAGTGCTCACACTGTGAGCTGGAAAACACAGAGAGAATCCCAAGAAGCTAGTGGACCTGGTAGCCTGGTACATGAGGTGGAGAACAGAAGGCCCTGTCTCAAAGATGATGAAATCTGTCATCTGACCTCCACATGCACTCACACACATGAACACATTCAATACATAAAAAGATACAGAAAGGTTATTGAGAATATGGAATCACCTGTATGAACTGTCTATTCAATGAACTATGCGCACAGGCTTGAACTCTCCCTGCACACAGCCGAGATCTGTAAAGTCAGGGCCAAGCCTTCTCAGTGAGGTAGAGCCTTACTTTCTGTGCAGCTCAGGCTGTCTTCCTCTGTTTGTCTCAGGAGGGTCTTTCTCCCTGGACCTGACCAGTCTGTGCTGGGGTCTCATCTTCTCTGCTGCTTTGCTTCTGCTCCCAATCTTAAATCTGTTTGTTATTCCTGAGTGACTAAACAATACAAAAAGGAACCCCTTTCCCTTGTGTCCATCCAAGAGATCTATGAAAAGGTCACTATGAACTCACAGTAAGGTTACAGAAAACCAAATTAGCACAGTGTCTGGCACAATGTTCTGTAGACACTTGGCACACACCTAAATGTGTGTTTGTGCTAAGAATTGTGACACATAGACCCCTCCCTGGATTCTGCTTCCTGCAACCCTACCCCAGGCCACACCATCCCAGCTAGTCCCTGGCCCTGTTGCTGCTAGGCCATGCCCCCAACCTTAGCAGACTTCTGCCACTGAGGCATAGACCACACCAACCACAACAACCCTTCCCCAGAACTCCATCAGACTCCATAGGCCCATATACTGTCCACACCAGTCAGAAGAAGAGCCCCAGCAGCTCTACCAGAGGCCAGGCTGGTCCTAGGTACCCCAGAAGAAGACTCAGGCTTTACTGGAGGCCAGGCAAGATCTAAAGACCCAAGAAGACTTTAGCTTTATCAGAGGCCAGACCTAATCAGGAGACCCAAGGTCCCAAAGCCACAGTGGAGAGATCCTACTGGACCTGAAGACTCAACAGTCACCAGACTATTGGCCACTTAGGCCAAAAGACCAGAGAGGAAACAGAAATCAAGGAACAAAACACCCATCTAACAAAGACAAATACAGGAATCAACACCTAGACCTATAATCATCCCAAATCCAGATGCCTAAATGCCAGTATAAGAACACAATCAATAATAGAAAGGGCAATATATCACCACCAGCATCCAGAAATCCTATGACAGCAAGATCTGCATATTTCAACACAGCTGAAGCACAAGAAAACAATCTCAAAAATAACTTTATGCAGGTGATAGAGGTCCTTCAAGAGGAAATGAAAAAACTCCCTTAAAGGAATGGAGGAAGAGACAACGAAAAATTGGAGGAAATCAGTAAATCTGTTAACAAATGTCCAGAAAACCAAGAAAAAAAACAAATGGTTGATGGAAAAAAAAAAAAAACTGTTCAAGAACTGAAAATGGAAATAGAAGCAATAAAGAAAACACAACCTGAGGGAATTCTGGAAATGGAAAATGTGGGTGAGCAGACAGGAACTACAGATGGAAGCATCACCACAGAATACAAGGGATGGAAGAGAGAATCTCAGCCATCAAAAATACGATAGAGGAAATAGATTCATCAGTCAAAGAAAATGTTAAGTCTAAAAAATTCCTAACACAAAACATCCAAGAAATCTGGAACACTATAAAAAAAGCAAACCTAAGAATAATAGGAATAGAAAAGAAGAATCCCAGCTCAAAGACCCAGAATATATATTCAACAAAATCATAGAAGAAAATGTTCCCAACCTAAAGAGGGCATACCTATAAAGGTATAAGAAGCTTACAGAACACTAAATAGACAGGACCAGAAAAAAAGATCCCCTTGCCATATAATAACCAAAACACTAAACATACAGAATAAAAGAAAGAATATTGAAAGCTGCAAAGGAAAAAGGCCAAGTAACATATAAAGGCAGACCTATCAAAATTACACTCAACTTCTCAATGGAGAGTCTAAAAGCAAGAGGAGCCTGGACAGACATCTTGTAGACTCTAAGAGACCATGGATGCCAGCCCAGACCATTATACCCAGCAAAACTTTCAATCATCATAGATGGAGAAAACAAGATATTTTATGAAAACTAAAATTTAATCAATATCTATCTACAAATGCAGAAGGTACTAGAAGGAAAACTACAAAACATGGAAGTTAGCTGCATCCATGAAAACACAGGCAATAGATAATCCCACACCAGCAAAACCCAAAGAAAAGAAATACACACACAAACACACACACATGTGTGCGCATGCGTGGACACACACACACCACCTCCACCATCACCACCACTACCACCACCTCCAAGACATAACAGGAATTAATAATCACTGGTCATTAATATCTCTTAATATCAATGGTCTCTATTCACCAATAAAAAGACACAGGCTAACAGGATATGAAACGGGATCCATCCTTCTTCTGCATACAAGAAACACACCTCAACATCAAAGAAAGACATTACCTCAGAGTAAAGAATTGAAAAAAGATTTTCTAATCAAACAGACCTAAGAAGCAAGCTGGTGTAGCTATACTAATATCTAACAAAATAGACTTCAAACCAAAATTAATCAAAAGAGATGGAGAAGGACATTTCATATTCATCAAAGGACAAATCCACCAAGATGATGTCTCAATTCTGAACATCTATGCCCTAAACCAAGGGCCCCCATATTTGTAAAAAAAAAAAAAAATTACTAAAGCTTAAATCACACATTGAACCCTGCACATTAATAGTGAGAAGCTTCAACACCCCACTCTCACCAATGGACAGGTCATCCAGACAGAAACTAAATACAGAAATAATGGAACTAACAGATGTTATGACTTAAATGGACCTAACATATATCTACAGAACATTTCACACAAACACCAAAGAATATACCTTCTTCTCAGCACCTCATTGAATCTTCTCCAAAAGGGACCACATATTGGTCACAAAGCAAGTCTCAACAGATACAAAAAAAATTGAAATAACCTCCTCTATCTTATCAAATCACCATGGATTAAAGTTGGAGTTCAACAACAACACAAACAACAGAAAACCTATAAACTTATGGAAACTGAAAAACTCTCAACTGAATTACCAAATGGTCAAGAAAGAACTAAAGAAAGAAATTAAAGACATCCTAGAATTCAATGAAAATGAATGTACTACATAACCAGACTTATGGGACACTATGAAAGCAGTGCTAAGAGGAAAGTTCATAGTGCTAAGTGCCTACATAAAGAATTTGGAGAAGTCTCATACTAGGGAGTTAACAGCACACCTGAAAGTTCTAGAACAAAAAGAAGCAAACACACACAAGAAGAGTAGATGACAGGAAATAATCAAACTGAGGGCTAAAATCAATAAAATAGAAACAAAGAGAACAATACAAAGAATCAAAGAAACAAAGAGTTGGTTCTTTGAGAAAATCAACACAATAGATTATCCTTTATCCAAACTAAGTAAAAAGCAGAGAGAGAGAATATCTAAATTAACAAAATCAGAAATAAAAAGGGAGACATAATAATAGTTATTGAGGAAATCCAGACAATCACTAGGTCATACTTCAAAAATCTATACTACACAAAATTGGAAAATCTAAAAGAAATGGAAAATTTCCTTGATAGATTCTACTTATCAAAGTTAAACCAAGATCAGATAAACAATTTAAACAGACCTATAACTCCTAAGGAAATAGAAGCAGTCATTAAAAGTCTCCCAAACAAAAGCCCAGGGCCAGATGGTTTCAGCACAGAATTCTACCAGACTTTCAAAGAAGAGATAATACCAGTACTCTTCAAATTATTCCACAAAATAGAAACAGAGGGAACATTGCCAACTTCTTTATAGGAGGCCACAGTTATCCTGACACCCAAACCACACAAATACTCGACAAAAAAAAGAGAATTACAGACCAATTTCCCTCATGAACATTGATGCAAAAATACTCAACAAAATACTGGCAAACTGAATCCAAGAACACATCAAAACTATCCACCATGATCAAGTGGGCTTCATCCCAGAGATGAAGGGATGGTTCAACATATGAAAATCTGTCAATGTAATCCATCATATAAACAAACCAAAAGAAAACAAAACACAAGGTCATCTCATTAGATGCTGAAAAAACCTTTGACAAAATCTAACACCCCTGCATGATAAAAGTCATGGAGAGATCAGGGCTACAAAGAACATACCTAAATATAATAAAAGCAATATACAGCAAGCCAACATCAAATGGAGAGAAAAGTGATTTCATTAAAATCAGGAACAAGATAAGGCTGTCCACTCTCTCCATATCTTTTCAATTTAGTACTCGAATTTCTAGCAAGAGCAATAAGACAACAAAAGGAAGTCAAGCGGATACAAATTGGAAAAGAAGAAGTCAAACTTTCGCTATTTGCAGATGGCATGATGGTATACATAAGCGACCCCAAAAATTCTACCAGAGAACTCCTATAGCTGAGAAACACCTTAAGCAAAGTGGCTGAATACAAGATTAACTCAAAAAAATCAGTAGGCTTCATACATACAAATGATAAAAGGGCTGAAAAAGAAGTCAGGGAAACAACACTCTTCATAATCGCCACAAATAATATAAAATATCTTGAGGTAACTCTATCTGAGCAAGTGAAAGACCTGTATGTCAAAAACTTCAAGTCTTTGAAGAAGGAAATTGGAGAAGATATCAGAAGATGGAAAGATCTCCTGTGCTCATGGATCGGTAGGATTAACATAGTAAAAATGGCCATCTCATCAAAAGCAATCTAAAGATTCAACGCAATGCAATCCCCATCAAAATTCCAAGACAATTCTTTACAGACTTTGAAAGAGCAACACTCAACCTCAAATGGAAAAACAAAAAGTCCAGGATTGCTAAAACAATCCTATACAATAAAAGAACTGCTGGAGGTATCACTATGCCTGATCTCAAGCTCTACTACAGAGCTATCGTAATAAAAACAGCATGGTAGTAGCATAAAAACAGACAGGTGGGTCAATGGAATCAAATGGGAGACCCAGACATAAATCCACACACTTATGCATGTTTGGAATATTATTTTAGCTATATAAGTACGTGTTATATCTGTTTATGCCATAGAATATTTCTTTAACTGTGCAAAAGTATGTTACATTTGTTTATGCTGCATTTGTTTAATGATGTAAGGATTTGTCTTTAATTTTGTAAAGATGTGTTGCATTTGTTTCACCTTGCCTGCCTAAGACACTTAATTGGTCTAATAAAAAGCCGATGGCCAATAGCTAGGCAGAAGAGGGATAGGCAGGACTGGCAGGGAGAGAGAATAAATAGGAGAAATCTAGGCTCAAGAAGAACAACAAGAAGAGAACGAGGGAGAAAGAGAGGGACACACCTGAGGCAAGAAGCCAGCCAGCTGCCAGACAGACAGACAAGAGAAGCAGTAAAAGTAAAATATACAGAAGGAAAGAAAGGTAATAAGCCCCGAGGCAAAAGGTAGATGAACAGGTTAATTTAAGTTAAAAAGAGCTAGCCAGAAATGATCCTAAGCAAAGCCAAGCATTAATAACTAATAAGAAATCTCTGTGTCATGATTTGGGAGCTGGTTGGTGGCCTAAAAGAGAAAGCCTGCTACATGTGCACATCTGATTTTTGACAAAGAAGCCAAAGTTATACAATGTTAAAAAGAAAGCTTCTTCAACAAATGGTACTGACATAACTAGACTTCATCAAGTAGAAGAATACAAATAGGTCCATATCTACCACCCTGCACAAAATTCAAGTCCAGGTGGACCAAAGATCTCAACATAAATCCAGTTACACTGAACCTGATAGGAAAGAGAGTGAAGAATAGCCTTGAATGCACTGGCACAGGAGACCACTTCCTGAATAGAACCCCAGTAGCAAAGACACTAAGATCAACAATTAATAAATGGGACCTCCTGAAACTGAAAAACTTATGTAAGACAAAGGTCACTGTCAATAAGACAAAACAGCAGCCTACAGAATGGGAAAAATCTTCACCAACCCCACATCTGACCAAGGGCTGACCTCCAAAATATATAAAGAACTCAAGAAACTAGACATAAAAAAAAATTCAATTTAAAAATGGAACCTAAACAGATAATTCTTAACAGAAGAATCTCAAATGGCAGAGAAACACTTAAAGAAATGTTCAACACTTTTAGCCATGAGGGAAATGCAAATCAAAACGACTCTGAGATTCCATCTTACACTTGTCAGAATGGCTAAGATCAATAACACAATTGACAGTTCATAGTGGAGAGGATGTGGATCAAGGGGAACTCTCCTCCATTGCTGATGGGAGTGCAAACTTGTACAGCCACTTTGGAAATCAATATGGCAGTTTCTCAGAAAATTGGGAATCAAGACCCAATGATACCACTCTTGGCATATACCCAAAGGATGCTCAGTCATACCACAAGGACACTTGTTCAACTATATTCATAGCAGCTTTATTCATAATAGCCAGAATCAGGAAACAACCTAGATGCCCCTCAACCAAAGAATGGATAAAGAAAATGTGGTACATATACACAATGGAGTATTACTCAGCTGTAACATCAGGAAATTTGAAGGCAAATGAATGGAACTAGAAAAAAAAATCTTCCTGAATGAGGTAACCCAGACCCAAAAAGATGTACTCACTCATAAGTAGATATTAACTGTAAAGTAAAGGGTAACCATGCTACAATCCACACACCCAGAGAGGCTAGGTAACAAGGAGGGCCCAAGGGTGGATGCTTGGATCTCCCAGGGAAGGAGAAATAGAAGAGATCTCCTGGTAGACTGGGAGTGGGTGGGGATGGAAACTTGAGGGATTGAGTTGGGCCAGGGTTCGGGGGAGAGTACTGAAAAAGATGACTGGAAAAGGAAGGCTTTGGGGTCAGGTAGAAACCTGATGAAAGGGAAATTCCCATGAGTCTACAAGGATGACCCCAGCTAAGACTCCTAGCAATAGTAACTATGTAGCCTGAACTCGAAGGAGAAATAGAAGAGATCTCCTGGTAGACTGGAAGTGGGTGGGGATGGGAACTTGAGGGATTGAGTTGGGCCAGGGTTCGGGGGAGAGTACTGAAAAAGATGACTGGAAAAGGAAGGCTTTGGGGTCAGGTAGAAACCTGATGAAAGGGAAATTCCCATGAATCTACAAGGATGACCCCAGCTAAGACTCCTAGCAATAGTAACTATGTAGCCTGAACTCGCCGTCTCCTGTGACCAGATTGGTGACTACCCCAAATGTCATCAGAAAACCTCCATCCAGTAACTGATAGGACAGATGCAGCGACCCACAGCCAAACATTAGGCTGAGCTTGGGGAATCCTGCTGAAGAGAGGGAGGAAGGATTGTAGGAGCCAGAGGGGTCAAGGACATCACAAGAAAACCCACAGAAAACTAATCTGGCTCATAGATACTCATAGAGTCTAAGCCAACAACCAGGGAGCCTGCATATATGTGACAGATATGTACCTTGGTCTACTTGTGGGACTCTTAACATTGGGAGCAGGGTTTGTCCCTGATGCTTTGGCTGGCTCTTTGGAACCTATTCCTCCTACTGGATTGCCTTGCTCAGCCTTAATACAAGGGGAGGTGCCTAGTCTGACTACAACTTGATATGTCATGCTTTGTTTATACCCATGGGAGGCCTGCCCCTTTCTGAACAGAAACAGAGGAGTGGGATGGGGGTAAGGGGGAGGAGAAGAGATGGGGGGGGGACAGGAGAAGAGAACGGAGAGGAAATAGCAGTTGGGATGCAAAATAAATTAAATTTAAAAAAAAGAATTGTGACACGTAGATTAGGGAATTACTCCCTGAAGAATGCTTTCCATTCCAGGCAGTGGTGGCACATACCTTTAATCCCAGCACTTGGGAGGCAGAGGCAGGAGCATCTCTGTGAGTTCGAGGCCAGCCTGGTCTACAGAGCAAGTTCCAGGACAACAAAGGCTACATAGAGAAACTCTGTCCCAAAACCCCCAACCCCCAAAAAGAATACTTTCCAAGTTATTTCATCATGAGAGCCTGGGATCCCCAGCACCTTCAGAAAAAACTGGAGATGGTCATCTGTGAGCATCTGTATCCCAGTGTAGGGGAGAAGAGTCAGGTGGCTCCCAGAAGCTCTCAGTCAGCCTACCTAGAATGGTAAGTTCCAGGTTCAGTGAAGAGACTCTGTCTTTAAAAAATAAGATGGAAGCTGGGTATAGTAGCCCACATATTTAATCTCAGCACTTAGGAGACAGAGGCAGGCAGATCTCTGGGAGTTTGAGGCCAGCTTGGTCTACATAGCAAATTCCAGGCTTGCCAGGGCTACATAGTGAGACCCTGTCTCAGCAAATAAACAAATAAATGAAAACGTAGAAAGCAACTGAGGAAGACATTCTAATAGCAAGCTCTGGCTACCACAGGTGCATGCACACATGCATACTCCTACACACATGTGTGCTTACACACAAACACACATGCATCACACACACACAAACACGCACACACACACACACACACACACACACACACACACACACAACCAGATCTGTGGCCCACCAGGGACTGAGAACAAGAGACAACTTTCCATGCAAACAAACAAAGAAACATAGTATTAAACATTGCTAAAGTGAATACATGCCATTTCCTCTTGCCTTCTACCAACTGTTAAGACTGACTGGCAACCAGCTTCAACACCCACTTCCTTCAAAGTGTTTCCTTATATTACATAGACAGGAAAGGAAAATGTTCCCCCAAACTCCCTTGCAGCTAGGTTCTACATTTGAAATTGGCTAAGCCAGTTAGCTGAGTTTGCAAGGGTGAGTTGGAACCTTCTAGGACACCACCTTGCTGTTGTGCCTTCTAGGAAGTTACAGCTGTGGAGTTCTACATAATCGTGAGCACACGCATGGTTATGTGCCAGTCAATAGTTTTGGCTGCTAGAAGTAGGTGTGACCATGGTGACAGAAGCTTCCTGAGCTTTGGTTTATGACTATGGTATTATAATTTAAATTTAATAGTGGCGTCTGATTCTTGATCCTTTTCAGTGTCTTGAAAAGACCCTTTCTTCTTGAGTGACCCGAGTCATACCTTGGGTCACCCCCTTTCTTCTTGAGTGACCTGAGCCATGCATTGGGTCACCCCCTTTCTTGAGTGATTTGAGCCATGCCTTGGGTCAGTTTACCCAGAACAGACTCTGAAGTGAGGATTTATATGTAACTTATTGAGGAGATGTTTCCATGAGTGACCCATAAGGGGACAGGGGATGTGACAATGGAAAGGGGAAGAAGCTGAGAGAGGTTATGACTTTAGGTAGAGCTCCAGCCCCAGCTCGTACCTACCGAAGTCCTCTGGAGGGCAAATTACAGCTCACAAATGGACCTGAGCTGAGGGGGCTTTCAAACTTACTATCATCTGCTGCCGCTGGCCACATTGAAGAGAGGGAAAGGGTGCTGTGTGCTGACAGAGTACTCCAGGGCTCTGAGGGCAGTCCTCTGGGGAAGCACAGGTATTTACGACAAAGACCGGCAAACATGGGGGAAGGGCACACAGAAACATCCCAGTGGTCTTGGGAAGTGGGACAATCGTCAAACACAGGACCCTCTGCAGGGTCATGTCTATGACTTGCACTCAAACCCTGACAGACAGGAAGCCACAAGTCATAGATTCATCAGGTGACAGTGACAAGTGCCACACATGCTACTGAAGCCCACAACTAAAGTGCATGTCCACAACTGTCACCATCTATGTGACCAGGACTAAGCAAAATGGCTTGCTTCAGCGAGCCCTTTGGGCTCTAGATTTCTACCTCAGATAAAGAGGGTTATTGAACATGTGAGCATTTTCTTTCATATTTGTGGGCATCCAGCAAGTAAAAAAAAAAAAAGCCAAACAATACAACCCAACATTGGCAGGGGTCTTGGCACCCTACCCCTAGTGGGGAATACAGCTATATTAAAGCCACAAACTCCACCTTGCCAAGCAGACACCATGGGTAGTCCAGTGGTTTACCGTGTGTCAGAATGCTTCCTCTCCAATAGAAATCAGAACCATTTTCCTTTCTATCTCTGTCAGAATCCAATGCAGATTTACAGTTACACAATATACTTATTTATCCAAAACATCTTTCCTCCTTCACATCATCATTTTGACAAGCAATGGTTTGCCCCAGCTGATCAACAGACCATCACTAATTCCCTTTTCTTCCAGTGTTTATTAATTTTAAAACCTCACAAAATTGGAGAAGGCATGTCAAAAATTTTGTATAAACTAATTACATTACTGATAATGAAAAAAGCTGAAATTCTTTGTGATTTTCTGAGGGAAGTTCACATCAAGTCTTTTCTGGCAAAGATGTGACTAACAACAAAAACATTGCCTGGGATAGCATCTGCAGAGACCGGGAACCCAGCCTGCATGAGAGGCAGCCATGTGGATGTGGACACCTCCAGGAGTAAAATGAAAAGTTGTCTGTGGGTTGCTTGTATCAATGAACTTTACTGATACCTACATATTCTCATTAAAACCCATGACTTCCCAGTTGGCTTCAACAGGAGAACCCTTGAACTTTCCCCCCAGGAAGCCCCATTGGCAGAATCCCACACTTGGTCAGTCCACGACTGTCCTATGCCATACTTATTGTTACCTCACAGCAAGCTTTTGTATTTCCCAAGTGGGCACCAAGTGCAGTGAGATGGAGGAAAGATGGTAGTATTTTAACTTTAAACATGAGATTCTGCCATAGCTGAACTAAAAGAAATCTGTAGTTTTAATGTACTTTTAGTATAAAAAGGAGCTATTGTTTAACCCAAAACTCTAGAAAATAGCAACAAATCACAAGAGTAAAAATGACAAATATATTCTTTCTTAAAATTTTATTTAGAACATAAAATAAATAAAAAATAATAAATCTTTAATAATAGCAAGCAATTATATATTAGAAGTCTACGTTTAATATAGATAAATTATAGATAGGTGTAGCTAGAGTTTTCCTGCCTGGCCCACAGTCAGGACAAATCTCTATCACCTGCCAGTCCCACAGCCTCAGACCCGACCAAGTAAACACAGAGACTTATATTGGTTACAAACTGTATGGCCGTGGCAGGCTTCTTGCTAACTGTTCTTACAGCTTAAATTAATCCATTTCTATTAATCTATACCTTGCCACATGGCTCGTGGCTTACCGGCATCTTCACATGCGGCTTGTCATGGTGGCGGCTGTCAGTGTCTCTCTCACCCAGCTTCCTGTTCTCTCAATTCTCCTCTCTGTTAGTCCCGCCTATACTTCCTGCCTAGCCACTGGCCAATCAGTGATTTATTTATTGACCAATCAGCAACACAATTGACATACAGACCATCCCACAGCAGATAGGCATATATTTGGTTTTTTTTTTTTTTTTAAGATTAAAACCATACAAAACTTTGTTGAAATAAATGTGTACTCACACAGAAAGCTCAGCAAGTAAAACCATTAGGATCTGGCAAGGGTAATTCACTTAAGAACTGTAAAAACTCATAAGAAAATGTCAGATGAAAGTATTGCAATGCACTTTCAAGTCTCTATGTAAAAGCTTTTCCTCTAAGGACAGAGAACTGCATTAGCAAGCCTCTGCTGCATAACAAATACAGCTATGACAATGTGCATACTACTGCTCCTGTGTGTCAGCTGATCTGTTCCATGCTTACTCCTCTGCAGTCACCACTGGCTAGCTACGTAGTTCTGGGATCTTGTTTAGGCTGTGTCTGACTCCAGGCTGGTCTAGAACAGTCTTGGATGGGCTACTGGCTTTCTTCATGTGGTCTCTCACTTCCCAGCAGGCCAGCTTTGGGTGATTCACATAGAAACAGCAGATTTCTAAGAATAAGAAGAAAATGCACCAGCCATTTTAAGGTCTGGGCTTTTTAACTGCACATATTACTCCCATCATATTCTACTGGACAAACCAAGTTGCAAATGTGACTGAGTTAAGACGAGGTGAGATCTGGCATGTGCCAGACCTTGTTGACGCCCCATGGAGTTTATGCAAAGTGTGAAAAATCTCTAGCTCATTTTTATGAAGCTGGTATGAGCTGATATCGACATATCAAAGAAAACTAGAGATTATTATAACTTCTGACTGTAAGAATTGGAAAACCTTAAATATAATAGTAGTAAGCAAAATATGGAGGAACAGTAAGAGGAAAAAACCCACAATCATTGAATGGTTTCTTTTAGGAATTCAAGAATGGTTTATAACAAATGTATACTAATATGATTGAGCACAATGGGCAAGTGAAAAAGATATTCAATCACCTTGATTAAAAACTAAAAATATGTCTGATAAATTTAGCATTTAATTATAGTCAAATAGGAATCAAAGTTCGAGGCCAGCTTGGTCTACAGAGTGAGTTCCAGGACAGCCAGGGCTACACAGAGAAACCCTGTCTCAAAAAAATGAACAAACAAAAAGTAATAGAATGCTTAGCCATGTTGGGATTGGTCAGGTAAACACTGCAGACAAAATGGATGAAAAGTTCATGATTATTGAAGGCATCTGGGAAGCAGAAGCAGAAGCTAATCACACATCTCTTTTCTACTGATACTTCAGACTCTTTATGGTACTAATGTATTTCCACAACATATTTTGTTATCTTTTTAAGACGGGATCACACTACACACCTCTGGCTGTCCTGGAACTCATATGTGGACTAGACTAGCCTCAAACTCACAGATCCTCCCTCTGCTTCCCAAGTGCTGGGATTACGGGCGGGCACCACCACATCTGGCATTGACTCCTCACTTTTTTAAAAAACAGCTTTATGGTTTATTGATGTGTTTTCATATTCATTGTACATAGTGATGTGTTGTTCAAATCTTAGATGGTCTTTAAAAAAGAAAAAAAAACCCAGAGTCAGATATCAGGGTGAAAGCTGAAAGATCAGAGAAGCAGAACAGCCAGCCACTAGTTCTACAAAATCCTCAGTGGAGAGTGAGTTCCTGTTTCCTCACACCTTATATACCTTTCTCTGCCCTGCCATATTACTTCCTGGGATTAAAGGCATGTGTACTTACCAAGCAAAGGCATGAGATCTCAAGTTCTAGGATTAGAGGTGTGTGTCACCACTGCCTGACTGTGTGGCAGGCTCTGTCCTCTGATCCTCGGGCAAGTTTATTAGGGTACACAATATATCACTACAGTGATGGGTTTCAGACAGGCCAATTCTCCCATGTGTATCATTATTACCTTGTCTACACTCAGCCTTCATCTCTCCATTTCTCCCCTCTTCCCTTGCCCTGCCCCAATCTTCTTCCTTTATCCAGTCTCCTTTCTGCCTCCATAGCATTTATTGTTTGAATGATTTTATGTATCTATGCAAATCTAATATCCAAAATACAGAGAGAAAACATGGGATATTGTTATCAGTTTGTCTTATTTCATTTAGTAGTAGCAATCTTCAGTTGCATGCATTTTCTTGAAAACGACAGAATTCTTCTTGGAGGCTGAATAAGTCTTTTGTGCATATATTCTAGATTTTCTTCGTGTGCTCATCTGTTCATGGACACCTAGGCTGACTCCATGACTTACTGTGGATAGTGCTGCAGCACCCACGATGTGCAAATCCCTCTGTGGTCACTTGGCTTAGTGTCCTTGGCCATATAACTAGAAGTGGTACCACTGGCTCATATGATAGTTTCCCCCCTCTTATGGAAAATAGATTCTTTTCTCATATAATATATCCTGATTACAGTTTCCTCTCCATTAAACCCCTCCCCCTCAAAGCTCAGGGAACCCTGTGGAAGAGGAGGCAAAAAGAATGTAAGAGCCAGAAGGGATGGAGAACAAGGTTCTCTAAACCAACTGAGCAAAGCTCACATGAGCCTACAGAGACTGAAGCAGCAGCACAGGGCCTGCACAGGTCTGCACTCGGTCCTCTGCATATATAGTATAGCTTTCAGTTTAGTGTTTTTATGGGACTCCTGAGTGTGTGAACGAGTGGGTCTCTGATTCGTGGGCCTTCTCTTGGGGCTCTTTTCTTTTTCTGTTGGCTTGGCTTGTTCAGCTTTGACGTGATGATTTTTGATTTATCTATCATATTGTACTTTGTTATGTTTTGTGGTTACCTCTCAGAAGCCTGTTCTTTTCTAATGATAGACAGAAAGGGAGTGGCTCTGGATGAGAGGGGAACTGGGAGGAGTAGAGAGAGGGGCAACTGTAGTCAGGACTCTTCACTTTTAAAGTAAACAACACCTTAAGAAACTCTGGAAAACACTGCTACAAAAGCATTCTCTTTTCAATCAGATGTAAGGCAGGAATGATGCTGCCGTCACTATGAACCAATGCCAGTCTAGAAGTGCCAGTCAGTACAATTAGAGATGAAAAGAAGGGGGGCAGGAGGAGGGGGAAGGGAGGAAGAAGAGGAGGAGGAAGAAGAGGGGAAGGAGGAGGTGGAGGAGGGAGTGGAGGAGGAGAGGGAGGAGGAGGGGGAGAAAAGAAGAGGAGGAGGAGAAAAGAAGAAGAGGGAGAAGGAACAGGAAAACAAGTATATATGTGTTTGGGAAAGGAAAAGTCAAATATCCTATATGACTCTCCAAAACACCTGGAATACCACTTGGAGTAGCTTACATCTAGAACTTCCCCGGAGGTCATGTCTTAAAGGCTTGGTCTTCAGCTCGTGGTGCTGTCAGTAGATAATACAGCCTTTGAGAGGCAGAGCCTAAAGGGATGTTTCTAGGCCACTGGAAGCATGTACTCAGAGAGAACTGTGGGGCTGGAGAGATGGCTCAGTGGTTAAGAGCACTTACTGCCCTTACAGAGGACCCGGGTTTGGTTCCCAGGACCACATCAGTCAGATATTCAAGTTTATTCTTGCTATCTAAATGATCATAGTGTGCAATACTGGTAGCAGCATTTTGCAAATTAAAGAGGAGGATAAAAGGCCTAGGAATATATATTTTAGAAATTACTCTGGAAACCAGAGGGACCTTATACTACTGAAGAAAGAAGCAGCCATTCAATATATTGCATTGTAACCACAGTCTCACTTCCTGGGAATATATTGACCAAAAATATTCCTAAGAAGGGAAACATGAGGGACCTGGCTCAGTGGGTAAAATGCTTGCCATGTAAGCATGAGGACTTGAGATCCGACCCCCAGTGTCCACATAAGCAGTCCCGAGTATCTGTAACCCTGATGTGGGAGGCAGGCATGGACGGTAAGAGGGGATGATGACGAGCAATTCCCTAAAGCTCACTAACCATTCGGCCTAGCCAAAACGGCAAGCTCTGGGTTTGGTGAGGAGAGACTGGGGAGGACACAAGGGCACTGACCTCTGGCCTCCACAGGCCCTCACACAAGTCTTCCTGCACACTTGCAAACTCGTAAATATGCCCCCTCGGATGCTTGTACAGAAAATAATCACACAACTTTAGAGAAATAAAGCTTCGAAGCACTGAGGGATGATTCAGTAGATGAAGCACTTGCCGTGGTCCAATGGGCGACAGTCCTGGGCACTTCTAACTGTGGAGCGTGTCATTTCTTAATGGTACATATGGAGGTGGAGCTGTTCTCCACACGCTGACTCCCTGAAAACTGACTGGCATATGCAATAAGCTTGCACTGACAAGCACCTATTATGCCCCTGACACAGATGTGCTTGCGGAAGCAGATGGGGAGGAAGTAATATGGATTGCATTTATGTCAAAACTAGATACAGCCTTGACCCTTCTCAAGAGTAGCCAGAATTCTAAGGTATCTACAGATAAAATGCAATGCTGTCAAGATCTGCCTTAAAAGGCCACAGGAATGAAGCTGTGTACAGGGAAGGACAAGACAAATCCAACAGCCCATCTGCATACATCCCAACACTCGACTACATGAGCGTCTCAAGCAGAGCCAAACTCTGACTAGCATATTGTCACCAATATGAACATTCAGCTTCACACATGCAGGCCAGTCGTTCTCATTTAACGGACAAGGTGACCACTGACTCCTCAGGGACTGTCAAGCCCCAGGAGGAAGCTGTTCAGAGCCCCCACAAAAAGATGTCCTGGAACCAGTGCGAAGTTTAGCCTTGTTGCTTTATTCCGGTATCAACTTAGAGTCATTCACAGAATGGGGGCGGGGTCTTACTGGTGCGCATCCAGCTGGTGAGGCATGCTTCCTGGTTGTATTTCCCACAAGCCCATCCCCAAGTCTTCCAACTACAGCCAAGCTGCCCCGCTGGGACTCCTCTAAGAGGCAAATCCAATCACCACAACCTGCCTTCCCCCTCAGCCAAGGTACTGAAAGTACTGCTTTGCATTCTGGGACTCTTCCTGTCTCGCCCCCACCCTCCCATTCCCGTGTATGTTTCCAGTGTTGCTAAGCAACAGGTCATGAGCCCACCTAACCGGGTTTTGAGATCATTAAAGGCAAGCCAGAATGGCTATAAGAATTCCATGAGTTTTATCTTCTAAGTCAGCAGCTATTAAGTGGAAAATATGCTAGATCCAAAGTCCCCAAATCTCTATCTTTATTTCCCCTTTACTCTAGTTTTAACCAGAGGTCATTCTCATTAAAGGGCCTCTGGGGTCTTTGACAAATCTAAGTTTTATAGTTGCTGAGAGATCCTTGGCCCTCTCCGGCCCAGCAGGCCTGCCAGTCACCCAGCTGCTATCAATTAACATTCCATCAGTTTCTCTGTCAGTTTGGGTTAGGCTGACTGACTCACAGGTACAGTCTGCTTGGCAACATTCTGATCTCACAATGTGCTCACCACAGAGCTGGAATTTTTAATGAAGTTTCATTCCAAAGAAACAATTTAATGAGCAGTTATTATGTGAAAATCATTACTCAATAAATTTGATATAATCCCAAGGACATTGAACCTCATTGTCCTAGTTAGTGATAGATAGACTAATTTTCTAAATAGATATTATTAAATCACTTTCTGTATTAGACAAAAAAAAAGGTTTTTTTTAAAAAAAGTAAAAGGAAAACCAAGAAAGACAACAAAAGAAATAATAGAAACAAAATAAAAGACAAAAAGAAGAAAATATCAAGAAGAAATTAAAAAATAGAATGACAAGAAAGAAATGGAAACAGGAGAAAACACAAAGGAAAGACTCGGGAACAGAAAACCATGTTATTTCTATTTCCTTCAACACAAAACTAAATGGCTAGAAATCTACTCCTGATACAGTTGTTTTATGGTAACAGACTTGATAGTCACATATATTTTTGTATAAAGCTTGAGTCACCAAATGAATAGTCTATATGATAAATAATCCCAGGAAAATCCTCAGAGGCTCCGGTCATAGGAGAGTGTTGAAGCTGAAGAATGTGTCTGTCAAGCCCTGGTGGCCTGTGGGGAAGAACAAAGGAGAAAAGGCACAGGGTTCATCACAGAGCCACCTCAGAGACCTCAGCATGGTGTGGTCTCTGGCAGGCAGTACCTTACCGGAAAATAAGAAAGAATGAAAGGCCCCAGAGGCAGAGTGTAAAGAAACTTACCTGCTTCCCACTCTTCAGGTAGCAATTTCAAGCAGAATCATGACTTGAAGTTTATGTACATGTGTGCATGTACACACACAGACACACACACAGACACACACACACAGACACACACACACAGACACACACACACAGACACACACACACACATACATACACATGCTCACTCAATAAAATACTTGCAAATTCAATTCAAGACTACATCTAAAAGACCCATCATGCTTAAATCAGCTTTATTCCAGAAATGCAAAATGGTTCACCATATGTAAGTCAGTAAATGCAGTATATCACAGAAATGGATTCAAGCACAAAAATCATAAATCACTTCGACAGATATAGAAAAGGCCTTTGACAAAATCCAGTAACCCTGCAGTGGTGGCACACACCTCTAATCCCAGCACTCATGAGGCAGAGGCAGGTAGAGCTCTGTGAGTTCAAGGCCAGCCTGGTCTACAGAGCTAGTTCCAGGACAGCCAAGCCTACACAAAGAAATCTGTCTCAAACTCCCCCCTCCAACCAAAAAAAAAAAAAAAATCAATATCCCTTCATAATAAAAGCCTTAAAGAGACAAGGAATACAGAGAACATTGTCTGCATTAACTACTTTCCTATTGCTGTGATAAAACACCATGACCATGACAACTTATAAAAGAATTTGAGTTTAAAGTTCCAGAGGGTTAGAGTTCATGATGGCGGAGCAAACACATGGCAGCAGAAACAGCTGAGAGCCCACGTCTCAAACCAGAATCAGGAGGCAGACAGCTCACTGGGGATGGGGGACAGAGGGAGGCTTTTGAAGTCACAAAGTCTGCCCCAATGACACATCTCTTCCAACAAGGCCACATCTCCTAATTCTCAAACAGTTCCACCAACCGGGTACCAAGTATTCAAACATGTGAGCCTATGGGGACCATTCTCATTTAAACCACCACAATACATTCACTTAATAAAGGCTATATACAACAGACCTATAGCCAAAATCAAGCTACATGGGGAAAAAAAAACAAAAGATTTTTCAATAACATCAGAAACAAAACAAGGGTATATATTCTCCATCTCTATCCAATAGAATGCTTAGCAAGAGCAATAAGGCAGGAGAAGGAAATACAGATTCAAAGAATTAATATGAAAGCATCAAAGACACTGGATGGCCAAAGCCCTCCTAAGCAAATGTATACTGCTGGAGGTATCAGCATAACCGATTTCAGGTTATACAACAGAGCTATAATAATAAAACCAACATGGCACCAACACAAAAACAGACACACAGGCCAATGGGCTAGAATAGGACCCAGGCAAAAGCCATATGGCTATAGCTTGATTTTTTTATAAAGATACCAAAAATATATATTGGAGGAAAGACAGCCTTTTCAACACATGGTATTGGGAAAACTGGATGTCCACATGTGGAAGAATGATGGTATGCCCTTCTCTCTCATTCTGCACAAAAATTAACTCCAAATGTATCAAAGTCTTTAAGGTAAAATTGAAACTGTTAGATGAAAAGGTAGGAACAACATTTCAAGACATCAGCATAGGTGAGGGCCCTCTGAGGGACTCCAGTACCTCAAGAAATGAGTAAACAATTAACAAATGGGACCACATGGAATTGAAAAGCTCTGCACAGCAGAGGGAGGGGTGGGTGAAGAGAGCCTGAAGAAAGGGAGGAACCCAACAGCTGTACATCAGACCGAGGATTAGTATACAGAATATACAAAGAATGGGGGTGGGGGGTGGGAAGCCCTAAACTATAAGAAAACAATCCAATCAAACAATCATCTGAGAACTTATGGGGGGGGCTGCCCCTACTTTTCCCCCCAGGGTACACTTAAGCAGGGAGAAATAAGGAATATGTAGACAGAATATGGAGGACAGTTTCTCTGTGTAGCCCTGGCTGTCCTGGATCTCACTTTGTAGAGTAGGCTGGCCTCGAACTCAGAGATCCACCTGCCTCTGATTCCCAAGTGCTAGGATTAAAGGTATGTGCAACTACCACCCCAGCAGTGAATGTTTCTAAAAAACAAACAAACAAACAAAAAACCCTAAAACAGAACTTTCATCATAACCCAGCTACACCACTGAAAGGACTCAAGCTGTACCTACTGGGGCAACAGCGACAGAGGATTCATCTCGCCACAGGGATGCTTGCTCATCCATATTTACTGCTGCAATAGTCACAATAACAAAGAAATGGAATCAGCCTGGACGTACATCAAGAGACGAACAGATAGTGGAAAATGTGGAGAATATACATAATGGAAGCTCATTCAGCCATAAAGAAAAGTAAAATGAGAATTGGGAAAATGGATGGAACTGGAAAATATTATAAAGTGTGGCCACTCAGCTCAGAAGCACAGCATGTTCTCTCTCGTATGCAGAGCGTACAGATTCTACCTGTTATAAATGCACATGTATGTGGGGATGAGTATGTCTAGAGCCTGGGAAGCTAGGCAAGGCCCATGAAAAGGAAAATAATCTCTAAGGGGAGGGAAGAATAATAGAATGCATGTGATACAAAAGCCAAAGGTGGGTAACTGGGGATGGAAAGCTGTGGGAGTTGGGCAGGGAGGTGGGGGGAGGGTCAACCAAACACAACCATGCAAGAAAAAGCAATAAACAAGAAATCAGCTACTTGGCAAGCTAACTAAATCCTAAAATTAAAAACAAAACACCCTATATGAGTGGCTAGAGCTGCTGTCAGATGCCCTAGGCTGCTAAATGAAAACCCCGGTGACAAGGGCGGGCTACCGCCCTAAGACTCCCAAAGCCCTACTGACAACTTCCGCTGCTGGGGGCTCCAAGCTTCCTCCCTGCTGGCTAGCCCTCAGTGGAGAAAAGTCTGTGCAGACTACTAAGAGAGAACTGCCAGCCTTACTCAGTGTAGACCTGTTTGCAACAATATTGACTGGTCAGACAAGATGTGCCCACTGGTACAACAGAGGCAAATCTGTTATGGGGTAACTAACGGTTTCCTGATTGGAGTTGAGGTTCCTTCCTTCTTCTTCCCTTCCTGTTCCTCTTCCCTTCCCTTCTTCATTGTCCCTTTCTTCCCTCTCCTTCCTCCATCCCTCTTTCCCTTCTCTCCCTTCCCTTTCTCAATAGCCTCTCTCATTTGCTTTTTGAGACAGGACTTCACTGTAGTCCAGGATGGCCAGGAACTCACTGTACAGTGGGCTGCCTTCAAACTCAAGGAAATTCTTCTGCCTCAGATTACAGGTGTGATCCACCACACCCGACTTATTTCTTCAGTCTTTCTGTGGATAGATAATTTAAGGCCGACAGACGTTTTTCCTGTGATGCTCTTTAAAGGTGTTGGTGGGGCTGGGGAGATAGCTCCGCGGTAAAGTGCTTGTTGTGGAAAGATGGAGGTGAACTTGTTCCCCAGAGCCCTGTGGTAGAACATTGTTTTAAGGTGTGTTACTTTTGCTTATGCTCTGGAACATTTGTTTAATGATGTAAAGATGTGTTTGATTAAATAAAATCCACCTGCGATCAAAAGGCTGCGTCAGCAACTAGCTGACAGGAAGTGGTAGGGAGGAGCCAGGTGGAGAAGGGTTTATAAGGAGGGGCGAGGAGAAGCACGAGGGCTTTTTGGAGGAGAGCAAGGAGAGGTGAGCTACTTGCTATTCAGCCTCTCTGAGGAGCAGAATTCCACCTCAACCTTTGAGTCTTGAGTTCTTTAGAGGGATAGAGGTTTAGTTAAGTTCCCTTCATAGCTTTGCAAGAGTCGGAGCCTGAGAGAACAGAATTCCCTCCGGCTCTGGCCCTTGCGGCCTGACCAGCCTAACTGCTGCTGGTAGCGGTGGAGTTGCAGTTGCTGATTCAGATAGCCATAGCTTAAAAGGCAGCAACAATTAAATAAAAGGATAATAGAGCCCGACAAAAAGCTGAGCATGGTGGCATGCACTTGGAATCCCAGCACTGGGCAGAGACAGGAGGATCCCTGGGGCTCACTGGGCAGCCAGCCAGTCTAGCACCTCTGGTCTCACACATGCACCAACGCTGCATGCATCTATACATACATGCATGCACACACACCCAAACAGTGTTAGTTTACTGTTTTAGGATTATTCCTGTGATAAAATACCATGACTAAAGCAACCTGAGCTTTCAATATTCCTTCTTGAACACAAATACAAAAGTCGACTGTGAAATATACTCAAACTTAGAATCACAAGCAGTTTATTTGGATCAGACTTTCTTCCCTATTTTATACAATACACAGACTGAATGTCCAGCATGGGAAATATTTCAATTTTGGAAAATTAAATATGTATCTATATATTTATATCTATATATGTATGTATTATGTTGAGATGAGACTTGAGATTAAACATGAAATTTCCTTAATGTTCTTATTGTCTTAGTCAGGGTCACTATTGCTGTGATGAAACACCATGACCAAAAGCAACCTGGGGATGAAATGGTTTATTTGGTTTACACTTCATCACTGTTCATCAGTGGAGGAAGTCAGGGCAGAACTCATGCAGGACAGGAACCTGGAGGCAGGAGCTGATGCAGAGGCCATGGAGGAGTGCTGCTTACTGGCTTGCGCCTCATGGCTTGCTCAGCCTGCTTTCTTACAGAACCAAGAACCACTAGCCCAGGGTTGGTGCCTCCCACAAGGGGATAGATCCTCCTACATCAATCACTAGTTTTAAAAATGCCCTACAGACTTGCCTACAGTCCCATTTTATGGAGGTATTTTCATAATTGAAGATCTTTTCTCTGATGGCTCTAGCCTATGTCAAATTGACAAAAAATTAGCCAGCACAACTGTCTCTGGTCTCTATTTCTGATGAGATCTAAGTTATTATACACATCATTATTCCCTTAGAAATATGGTTGTTTTCTCTGGGTATGTCCAGGAGTTTCCATTTATTTTTATTTTTCAGAAATCTGTGTTGTAAGCTTTTTAAAACTTATAATTTACACAAAAATTGGGCTTGGGTAGGATTACTTAAAATGTTCTATTCTCTTTTCTGCCTCTCCTCTGAACTTAGTATTTATATATTAAGCCTTCTGACACATTAATACAAACATCCTAGGTTCCGTTTCTCTTGAGTCTTTGATCACTGTGCTGCAGATAATTCTACAGGTCTATGTTCAAGCTAAGTGACATTTTCTGTCACTTCCTTCACTGTTAAGCCCATCAGGTAAATTTTATATTGCAGATAATTTAATCTTCAAAGTTTTGGGCTTTGGTGGGTTTTTTTTTCAGGGTTTATTTCTTTGCTGAAATGTCCTATCTTTTCATTTACTACAAGCATATTTTCCTTTACATCATTGGGTATAGTTCTGAAAAACCATCTTGAATTTTTTAATCTGACCATTTCAACAGTGTGATCATCTGTGTTGGCTGTTTTGCTTCTCCTATGCTGGGTGACTCTGGATCACACACAGGTGAAGAGTGTGGCCATCAGCGGGTGGGGACGGAGCTGGACTCTGACACATCCCCCGAGCATTCATTACTTACTATTTTTGCTTTGTGTCAGCAGTTTGTTAGACTCGAGCCGTAAAGTCCCATTTCTTGTGCACCAGCCCAAATCCCCCATCTGTTACTTCACCCTTAACTAAACCACTTAGAACCAGCCCTATCCAAGAAGAGTTGATGGGTTCACACAAAGCTGGTGTAGTTTGTGCCTAGTTTGATTTCCATTCTGACTTCACTTTCCAATGCTCACCTTGAACTCACTGATTCTTTATACATTTTAAGTGGGCACCTCAGACTCCATTTGATCAGCTGCAGTCAGTTAAAAGCTGTATAAACCCAGAGAGCTAGATCTTTGTTATCTCTTCCCTTCAAACATCAACCTCTCTCTAAAGTCTAATTATACTCAGCCTGCTGCATCCAGGCAGTTGGGTTTTGTGGCTGTTTGTATTTTGGTGCAGAGTCTGGAATTGTGTGTGTGTGAGAAGCAGTCTAGTTAGTTACACCTTCCCTGGAGGCAGCTGCAAGTGTGCACGATCTCAACACAGTCACCGCTTTTCCTGTGATGAGCAAGAGTCCCTCTGCTAACCACCAGGAAAGGCTTTGTCTCCCATTGTAACATTATTATTTCTCAGCCCCCAAATGAAACTTCTTTTCCTTGATGTGAGAGTAGAGAAAAATTAACTCCTTGGAGAACAAGTGGATGTTTTTAAAGAGCGAAACAGGACTGAGAATCCCACAGCAGAACTTGGTACTACTGAGCAGGGGCAGCAGGAGCTAAAGGCACCACTGAGCAAATACTGCAATCAGCAGGAGCTAAGGAAGGGCAGATTAGGGTGGGTATTTTCACCTCTAAGCGTTCTGGAGCATTCTTACCCTTTCCTTACTGGGCCAAGGCCCACCCCTCCCAGAGTAGCAACACCATCAAAAATACTTACTAAATTTGACCTCCAATTTCCTCCAAGGTATAAGCCTCCTCTCATTGAGCCGGTGGGCGTCTGAGTGTAGGTGGTCTACATCTGTGGGCAACACACACTTGTAAGTTAAATACTGAGGTCAGCTATGAAAAGCAATCAGAAGCAGACTCATCCTGGGCGAGTCATAACTCATCTTGTGGGGAGGGGCAATCAAACTCATTGATCTTTGTTTTTTATACTGACATTTTATAGACTTGAACAGAAATTCTACAATACATGAGCAAGCTTTAAACACACTTTAAATCCGTTCCTCTAAAATCTGCCGTCCTAGACCCAGGCCATCACGTGCTGCCTGAGACCACTAGAGGGGAGTAAAGCATTAAATGCGACCACAGTGCAGCTCCACCTGGAATCCTGGGTGGCTCATGCTTCCAGCTGCTGCCTGTTTGCTGCTTCCAATCAACCCCACTTAACTGCTTCAAAGCACACAGAAGTGAGGGAATCCCCGTTTCCATATGGACATCTTCCTGTGAGCTTTGAGAGCACACATTCCTCAAGCAAGAACAGCTCCTCAGACACCCGGGCATGCTCACTCCAGCTCTATTTCCATGATAGAACCGTTCTTGGAAGAGCCCAGTGTTGAAAACAAATCCTCATGGGAAGCAACCATGGTGTCCCTGCTCCTTGTTTTCAGAGATCTCAGCACGCTGGCTGGCAAATTCCTTGCCTCTAGAACAGTGGTTCTCACCCTTCCTAATGCTAAGACCCTTTAAAACAGTTCTTCATGTTGTGGTGCCCTTCCAACCATAAAATTTCATTGGTACTTCATAACTGTAATTTTGCTAATGTTATGAATTGTAATGTAAATATCTGATATGCGGGATAGCTGATACATGACCTCCACAAGGGTTGCGACCCACAGGTTGAGAACAGCTGCCCTAGGTGCTTGATCTCCGAAGCCAGTTGCTGGGGAAGGGCAGTGGGCACAGGAAGAAGGCTGCCCTGTTGGGATTGCTCTGGAGAGCCAGCTTAGAGGGCCAGGTATTAAGAGAATCCAGGCACACATGTATTCTTTGGTTTCTATTCCTGGGTTCCTCAAGTTATAGGTTCCCAGTAGTTACAGAATGATAAGGTCAAGACACTGTTAACTTCTGAGTCAGGTAGCCATGAGTTTGGTCAATTAGTTGATTTCTAATAGTGACTGAAAACTAGTAATGCAGTCTTCTTCAGTCACACATGGCAGCTGTGGCTACAAGGGGTAGAGAAATCAGGTTCTCTCTCCCTCCCTCCCTCCCTCTCTCAGTCTTTCTCTCTCCCCCCTCCTTCTCTCTCTCACCCTCCCCCTCTTTCAGTCCCTCCCTCCATCTCTCTTCCTCTCTCCCTGCCTGCCTCCCTTTCTCAGGGAGCAGTGGTCCTTAAAGTCTGAGCCCTGAACTGGTTCCAGCCGGCAAGAGCAGCAGTCTGCTGAGATGACAGAAATTGAACATTTCCAACTTCTTCTATCAGTTAGGTATCAGAGTCAAGCCTGAGGTCACACTGCATTAACCTTCCAGCTGTCCATCAATGTTGACGATGTACATAGTCTCAATTTGTATAGGCTAAGCTATAGGTCCTCAGAACTCCCCTTCTTGTATGGTTATCATTAAGAAAGGCTCACGCCGGGCGGTGGTGGCGCACGCCTTTAATCCCAGCACTCGGGAGGCAGAGCCAGGCGGATTTCTGTGAGTTCGAGGCCAGCCTGGTCTCCAAAGCGAGTTCCAGGAAAGGCGCAAAGCTACACAGAGAAACCCTGTCTTGAAAAACCAAAAAAAAAAAAAAAAAAAAGAAAAGAAAAGAAAGGCTCAAGGTACTTGCTTGGGCAAGATTTGGATGGAAGGGAAATAGCCATACTGGACTCACATGCTTCTGTTACTCAAATCCAGGTTACTCACTTAGTGAAGGGCTTTTAGAGATGTGAAAAAAGTCCCACATCAAGTGACCCAGTTAAGAGGATTACCTCATATGAGCCTCACTTCCCTGTACAAACAAACGATGCCTGTGGACATTAGCTTCGGCTGGACACATGGGCTTCCAGCCTGCTGCTGCATTCTTCCCTGGGTTCAAGGCTTTGGACTTGTGTATCCTGCCCCAATAACACATGATCAAAGTCCTTAATATTCCCTGTCATCCATCCCTCCACAATCTGCGGGCTGTGTCGCTTGCTGGTTCTGATTGTGTCTGGATGCCAGCCGGCTTTCCTTCACTTACACCAGAGCAGATAAGAAAGGCAGTTGGTCTGTGGGCTTCCCTGTATCTTCAGGCCCAGCCTTCTTGACCGGTGCCATCTTTTATATGACCCTCTTCTACTACTGAAGACACAGGTCACAGAATTCAGGGCAAAGGCTGGTAGAAAGGTGAGAGGTAGGAGGAGATGAAGACAGGTGGGGGAGGAAGAAGGGGAACAGCGAGAGGTTGAAGGGTGGCCTGGGAGAAGCAGAGGAAGATCTGGAGTGACAGAGGGATACAGGAAGCCTAGCAAGAACACCTGCACCCACCTTCGACTGCCTCTTTCAGCATCCCTTCCTGTGAGTCAGGAAGGCTGCCCACACTGAGCTTATGATTCCTGTGTCTGTGTAAACAGCTATTTGTGTAAAAAGCTAGTTGTGTAGTTTTATGGATAAATAGCTATATGTGTAAATAGCTATCTCTTAAGTCAGTTTTCACAACTTCTGGATTGTTTATTTGGGACAGAATATTTCTACATAGCCCTCTCTGTCCTGAAACTCACTATATAGACCAGGTTGGCTTTGAAATCAGATCCACCTGCCTCTGCCTCCCTACTGTTAACTCCCATCAGGCTTACTCCAAGGTTTTTAACACTAAAAATTGTGGCCTGTCACTCATATGCTGGCTTTAAAGGTACAGAGCTATGGCAGTAACATGCTACCACTTATAAAACAAGACACACCACTTCATGTGCACCTGTGCATACACACTGGACACACGCTGTGCTTCAGGGATGGACTTCAGCTGAGGGTTGGAAGAAGCAACAGGGCTTTCCATGCACATCTCCTTACAATGTCTATCACTGATGTTAAGTTTAGAAATGTGGACTTGCTTGTGAACAAACTTATCACAAATAATATTTCATCTGCTCCACTTGCAAAAGACTGGATATCAACATGCATAGAAGTTGCTGCTGCCATCTGTGTCTCCAAAACATGATCCATGGAGACAGTGACCTAGCTCTCCCCATGAAGGTATTTCCACTGATGATTTTACCTGGCCTCAGCAAGTAATGAGTTCTGCCAGTTAATGAACTTACAACAACCAATTCACACCAGGGCACAACTACTCACCCTGTGTGCTCACTGGGAAAGGGGAAAGCTCAGAGCATACAGAGTCAAGGTTTCTAGACTAGAAAGAGAGCACAGTTGTGTACCCACTAAAATGGAAGCCAGGCATCTGTTAGGGTATGCATCTTAATGAAGAAAACAAAGCTATGACTACCCCCGAGGAGGCAGGGTACCACGGAAAGATTTTCTCCGACAGAATGGCATTGCGAAACTGGGCCTAAACAATTATCTATGGTCTCTAGAAATCATGGAGGCAAAGGCCAATGGGGGCAGATGAACTGATTTTGTACTCCTAAAAACCCAGAGAAACTTGGTGTGGTTACAAAGTATCAGGACGAGAGTATGTTTGCCAGCGGTAACCATTGAGGGTAGGGCTCTGGTGGTAAAGCAACTGAAGGTCCTGAGAAAGCGAGTATGTGTTGTAGGCCCGGTGGAATTTGCTTAATAAGTTGCACATTTGACATTGTAGGTCAGTTCTTCGGGTGCCAGAGACAAAGCTCATTATATAATCACATACTTGTCCTTGCTGGGAATGAGTACTGAGGAAAGACAGTCTCTGCTGTTTCCAAGCTTTCTCTGCTCAGCCAGTCGCTGAGGTGAGCAGCCATCAGAGGCCTGTTTTGAAAGCTGAGTCTGCTCTGGGATGTCTACCTACCTTAGGCCTTCTCGGGAGGAATGAGCACAGGTCCTCCCGGTGGGCAACTGGGGGCAGGAGAACAGACTATCTGAGCTTGACCTGAGCCAGGGAGCAGAAGCTGAGGATGCCAAGTTTTCCAGCTTACAGATTTCTGGCTGTTTGGCCACAGATTTTTTTTTTTCCAGCTACAGCAACATGGTCTGTGGGACTAAGGACAAAAGCCTCTTCAGTTCTGACAGTCTTTGCTGCACGTGGCACCCATATCCAAACCGCATCAAACTTCTGTTTGTTTCTGGTCTTTACAGACTTCTCTAAAAAGGACAAAGCCTAGCACTTCACCGGAGGAAGCCACTGGGTGACCTTGGTGCCTTTGAGATGATTTGCTTTCTCCCAGTATTTAAATGTTTACTTTGGAACAGGTAAATAACTGTAAACAATCCATCTTCAAGGAAAGGCCATGTGAAGGTCAGCCTGTACTGCACATATTCAGGCGGAGGCTGGAAGAGGGAAACTGGCTTTGAGCAGATGACATCTTTATCTCTAGATGGAGATGCTGCCAACTTTTCTTCGGCAATGGGCCAGCTACATACCGACCTGAGAAGGTCCTCTTTTCTTAAAACTTAGTTTTAGGTCAACCTCTGTGCATCCTGGGAACACACGTTTGCTTGATCTAGAATTGATACACTCACATGTCATTTTTACCAAGTGCTGAGAACATGGAATGAAAGGGATCAGTGGGGGAAGATTTCACATCCGGAACCTTGAGGAAGCTAATGCCAGCACTATGCTTCGATCACTCAGCTCAGAGGTACCCAGCTCTTACTACATCGGGATGTCACGAGGCACTTTGCAAAACAATCTCATTTGAACTTTCCGACCCCATGGAACATGCTGCCATGGTAAAACGTTTGCAGGAGGGCTCCAGTCTTCCCAGCAATGAGGGTGTGTAATCTCATGCAGTCTGGGAGCATTCAGCAGGGTCGGCCCCTCGCTAGCTGGTCTAATCTTCCAGGTGGAAGTGAGGTGGGACAACAGATAAAGAACACACAGACACAGTGGCCTGCAGCCTGCCCTATGCATGAGCCACAGCTGTCTTGTGCCAGTCATTTTCAGTGTGGAAGGGGATGGATTTTTAAAAACAACATTTTCTAGAGCTTTTCAGCCACTGGCTGGATGAGGGATGTGCACCACCCTAAACCAATTAGGCACAAGGAACTGAGACCATTGTGACTAGCTCAGGCCAAAGAGGGCTGAGCTATAGAAAGGGGCAGGCACCCCTCCTTGCTCTAAAAAAATAGACAATGTTTGGTTTGGCAGAGAAGCAACAGCATCACTGACACGTCCTCATTTCTCTTACGTGGAGTCCAGGCTCAGCAGAGTGATGGGATGCGGATTTTAAATATGTTTTATCCTAAGTTATATCAGGAGATTTGAAATTACATTACCAGAAAATATCAAAATTCCTTTCCACTCTTAATGAAACAAAAAGTGAAGTCTGCCTACTGTGTGCCTGGCTTTCCCACTGGCTGCTTAATTTCTAATCACAACATAGCCCACAGATAGTATCCTATCCCATAGACATAAAAGAATTATTACTTGTTAGTGTGGGTGTGTATGCACACACCTGTGCACACCATGACACACATACAGAAGCGAGAGACAACTCAGGAGAGTCATGCCTCGTCTGTCAAATGAATCCAGGGTATCAAACTCAAGTCACCAGGCTTGATGACAAAGCACCTTTACCTGCTGAGCCATCCCACTGGCTCCTATTCCATCAACTCTTAATACTGACTAAAATCTTCTTCCCCCCACATCCGTCTTATACAGGAAGCCTACTGAATTCATTTTCTTTCTTGGGAACACAGGGGAGAAGAGGAAAAAAAAGGATCAGTGAGCCATGATTGAGGATCATAAACAGCACAGCAAAGCAACTGAGTAAATCACTGACTCCCAAGCTGCCTCAACTTATACGTGAGGCCCCTAGTGTTTAACACCTTTATGAAATGTGAACAGGAAAGGGTGACCCAAGATAGTAGGAAAATCAGAAACTTGGACATGGGTTAGTCAGAATTAACAAATAGAAAAAAAAAAAAAGATCAAAGACTCATGGTATAACATGACATCACAGAGAAGACCAGAAAGAGGAGAGTCTAAAACAAATGCATGACATTTCCCCAAATATAACATCAAATTTTATTATCTGGAAAGATATGCTCTCACTGCTTCAATAGTGGCATGACTGTTACAGAAGCAACCAACCACTTTTGAGTTGGAAAAGCAGCCACTTTCGAATCATAACAGTGCCCTAGACCTGCGCAAGCTCAAGCCAGTCAAAATCCCAGTATTGGGGGTGGTGGGTGTGAGGCACGAAGTCCTACCCCTAATCAAGGAGCAATTGGCTTTAATAGTTGCTGGGTGTGCAAGTTTGAATGTAATTGGCCCCATAATCTCATAGGAGTAGCACTATTAGGAGGTGTGACTTTGGTGGAGTGGGTATGGCCTATTGCTTGTGAGCCAAGATGTAGCCAGCGCCATGTCTGCCTGCAGGCCGAAATGCTTCCAGTAATGATGATAATGGACTAAACCTCTGAAACTGGAAGCAGGCCACCCCAATTAAATGTCTTCCTTATAAGAGTTGCCGTGGTCATGGTGTCTCTTCACAGCAATAAAACCCTAACTAAGACAGAAGTTGTTACCAGGGACTGGAGTATTGCTGTGACAGCCTGACCATGTTTTTGTTTGAAGTAATATGAACTTTGGAAGTTTCCGTTAGGAAAGCAGTGGAATGCTTTAAGTGCTGCTTAATGGGCTGTACTAGTAGGACCATGGAAGACAGTAGTGCTGAATGTGATTTGATGAACTGTGGGGATCAAGAGATTTTAGAGAAGAATATATGTAGCTTAGAGACTGGTCTTGTGATATTTGGGTGAGGAAAGTGGCTACTTTTTGCCTTTGTCCTGTGAGAGTCCAGCTCCCACCTTTTGAAGGGTTCTTAGGTGGAGGAGAAAGGAATTAAATGATAGAAAGAGGGACCTAGACAACAAGACAGAAACAGGATAGCTTCGGGAGGGCCTGGGTTAATACCCACCACCCTCGTCTTTTATTTATTGAAAAGAGCTTTTTATAACATGCCAAGGAAAGAAGCAAAAGGCCTTCCCCTTGAAAGATCAAAGCACACCATACAGTCAGGTGTAAACCCTTCCAAACACCTAGTAAACACGCCCGTGTTTAAATCATCTCCTTTACACAGCCCTACTGGGTAAAGCAAGCCCAGATTCTCTGACCCTGAGTAAGGTCTCACTAGATAGCCTCTGTGGGCTCCCACATTGTCCAAACAGTCTGCCTGAGGCTAAAGTGAAAAGTTTTGGATTAATTCCATAGACAGTGGTAATCTCAGAATAGCCTAGTATAGACTCTGTTGTGTAGTTATTAATGGTAACTCGAATGAAGATTTATAATGAAAAGGAGCTCACTGAGCAAATTACAAAATGTAAAATTTAAGGAGAAAAAGCTTCAGGAAGTGGAATGAAGTCCTGAGTTCAAGGAGAAAAATGGATTAAGAAATGGAAGAGAAGGAATGGTGACCTCAGGGCAAGATCCCACTCTGTTAAGTTTCCAACTTTTGAAAAGGAACTTAAAAAAAAGCTTAGAGCCAAGTGTAGTGGTACACACCTTTAATTCCAGCACTAGGAAGGCAGAGGCTGGTGGATCTCTGAGTTTGAGGCAAGCCTGGTCTACAGAGCAAGTTTCAGAACAGCCAAGCTTAGGCAGTGAAAGACAGAAAGCGGGTGAAGATGTAATTGAAGGAGGGGCCAAGTTCCAGCCCCAACAAGCAGCAGAACTTGGCAACTTTTGCCACATGACTATGGCTTTAGAATTAAGAATAGAGGAAATGAGTTTTGTCTCCATGCCTAAAGAAAGCCTCTGAGGCCAGGCATGTGTCAGGAGTGTCCTTGAATGGAAGCCTAATAGACGCCATTGCATGAAGCTGTGAAGTTGAAGCCTAGACTGCCTTGGAGACCACAAGATGTTAGAGATGCCAGAGTAGTGGGATACCTGCTGAGGAGAGCTGCTAACAGGGAGTAGAACCAGTCCAAGAGAAAGAAGTGTGTTGCAGTCAACAATGATGAAAGGTACTGGAGATCTAAAGAGCATTCCAACATCAGACATGGAGATGCAGAGTTTGGAATTTGCCCACCTCGTTTTTGGTCTTGCTTTGGTCCAGAATTTCCTCACTGTGCTCCCTTCCCCACATTTTGGAATGGTAATGTATATTCTGTGCCATTATATGTTGGAAGTATATAATCTGTTTTTCTATTTTGATTTTACAGGTGATTACAGTTAAGAGACTGCATGAATCTCAGAAGAGACTTTGGACTTTTAAACATTGAGACTGTGATGGACTATGGAGACTTTTGAAGTTGGACTAATTACATTCTGCATTATATTGTTACAAGCTTATGGGGGCCAGGAAGTGGAATATGGTAGTTTGAATGTACTTGACCCCCATAATCTCATAGGGAGTGGCACTATTAGGAGGTGTGGTTTTGTTAAAGTGAGCATAGCCTTGTTGGAGGCAGTGTGTCACTGTGGGAGTGGGCTTTGAGGTTTCCTATGCTCAGGATACTGCCCAGTATGTTATTCAACTTCCTGTTACCTACAAGCCAAGACGTAGCCAGTACCACATTTGCCTGCATGCCACCACGCTCTGTCACGATGATAATGGACTAAACCTCTGAAACTGTAAGTGGCCATCCCAATTAAATGTTTTCCTTATAAGAGTTGCTGTGATCATGGTGTCTCTTCACTGCAATAAAAACCCTAACTAAGACACTGGGACAGGAAAAGTCGGGTTAGGTTGTGACTTCTGCGAAGTTGACAATGATTCAGGGCAGGCCCCACACCAGAGTCTATATACACTGTTGCAAAAGAAAAGAAAGCGGGGGGGGGGGGGGGGGGGGGAGGAAAGCAGAAGAAAAAGAGAGAAGAAGGGATCTTGTCTAGATAAAATTTAAAAAAAAAAAGAAAGTTCCCACGATATGCTACCAGAAATTTCCATTAAATTAAAGGATAAAAGTATAGGGGTAAAAAGAAAAGAGCAGAAAAGTGACATCAAGCAAACAATAATCATAAAAGAGCTGAAGTGGCTACAGTATTACTGTGGAATGAGCTTTAAGATTAGAAATACTAAATTAAAAGGCTATCTTATAATGGTGGAGATCAACACATTAGGAAGATACAACAAATATAAACAGACATATACACATATGTACCTAACAACATATACATGAAACAAAAAAGAACGGAAAGACAATGTAATGAATATAGTCAGAAATTAACACAACCCACTCAGTAGAAAATGTTGTTATACACGTACATGTGTATCTGTGTGTGTGTGTGTGTGTGTGTGTGCGCGCGCGCGCACGCGCGCGCATGCAGAGGACAAAGGTAGCTTTAGATTCTGGAGTCGGCATTAGACAGAGTTGCGAGGCACTCTTCTGTGGTGCTAGGAACTAAACTTGAGTCCTCTGCCAGAAAAGCAAGCGCTCTAAAGCACTGAGCCCTCTCTGCAGCTCTCCATAGCCCATGCTTACCTGGACAAAAGGCAAAACCATCAGCACAGTCAGGGTAGACTTGGTGATGCCATTAACCAAAAACCTAAGGCACATTGAAAGCTTTCAGTGAATGGGAGATACACTCTTGCCAGGTGAAAGGTACTCCACCACAGACCATAAAACCAGTCTCTATAAAAGAACTGGAATCATTCAAATTATATTCTCCAAAAACAATGGAAAAATAGGGAAAAACCGTATATGTGTATGTTGGGGGGTGGTTCCCAAATTCTTGGAAATAAAGTGACATATTTCCAAACAACACATAGATTAAAAAAAAAACACACACACAAAAAAAAACCCTAGTCACAAGGAAAATCAGTGAAAACTAATATACAACATATTGATATTTATGAGTTGAGCTTAACACTACATCTGGCTGGTCATATACACAAGTAACCAAAGTCTGTATTTTTTGAGTTGATTTCAAGTATGATGTCAATGTACCATTTCTAGACTATAAACTACAAAATAAATCATGACAAAGCTACAGATTACACACAATTTTATTAAATACTTTAACACTGCAAAATAAGTCAGCTTATAAATATAAACGTAGAGGGCTGAGTAACCGAACAAGCACCACAGAGACACACCACACAGCACATCATCCGGGCCCCAAGATTAAGGCAGCGCCAAGCCTCAAGTAACTGAATGAGAAAACTTTACTCAGGAATAGTATCAGGCACATGAAACTACAGACCTCATAATTGATTTTCAGTATAAAGTATTCCCATCCAGTTTCTGGTGTGAATAGTAATGAATCTTCTGGAACATGGCACATGATTAGTCTAGATTGGCAAACGGGCTGTCAAAGCCACTATCTTGTTGGCTCGTCAGGGGAGCAGTTAACTTTCTCAAAGGCTTCCGACACACTGATGATGGTCCTGTGGCACTCAGTTTTCTGAAATCTGGCTTTAACACATCCGTGTTCTGCTGGGATGAGTGTCCCAGAGTCGCACCCATCTTCCCTTGCTGGGAATGCAGGGTTTCTCTGGGCAGATCTGGAGTGTAACCACTCCGACGAACCATATGACTTTTCTGGGCATCTGGAAGACAACCGGCTGCTGAGAACTGTTTCAACTCAACAGAGTCCCCCAGCATCACCGGAGTCCTTTGTGACAACAGAGGACGACCGCCACAGGGAAAAGTCCTATCAGAAAGCTGGCCTGGAGAGCTGCTAGGCCCCCCTTCATCCTTCACTGGAGTGTCCACATCCTGACTCGTCTCGGATTCAGCACGCTCGGTTTCTGTTAGAGAACCACAAATGGATGCTTTGAGCCTTGGTACTTCACTGGGACCTCCAAGGCTTGTGTGTATGGATCCTGAGACGCATCTAGGTGAAGATTTCTTTTCAGCAGTTCCAAGGAAGGGGATGGCTGAATAAAGAAGTGACTCAGAGCCAGCTCCACCGGGTGAGTCTTTCTTCTTGTGCAAATCAAAGCCACCTTCGCCCCTGTGTACAACAAAATCAGGAACAACATTCTTTGCCAAGATGTCTGGGGGCCTGCAACTCTCATCCCCACACTGACGGTCTGAAGGCAAAGCTGTAGAAGTCACGGGCTTTATTTCTCCGTGTTCTGAATCCTCTAACTGCCTCTGGAAATTAGATGCAGCCCTCCTCCTAGGAACTTGCTCATATACACTTCTGGGGATAGTTTTTCCACTGTTTGGTTTGCTTTCAATGTACTGTGGAATATTCTGATTCACACCGCTCCTTTCTGATCTTTCAACGCCCATCAGCATCTCTGAAGTCATGGGAAATGCTACTATGTGCAAAGGAACACAAAGTTAGGAGCACAAGAATTAAGAGAAAATGAACTCTTTAAAGAGAACAATACATTTACAGTTTTGTGTATTATCAAAGAAAATGCATCAGTGATAGACAAGTATAAACATTCTTTTACTCATATCCATAGCAATGGTAATCTTTGTGGCTGAAACGTTACATCCTGTGCTGGCTAGTTTTATGTCAACTTGACACAGCTGGAGTCACCAGAGGAGGAAGCCTTATTTTCAGCCATTCCATCTTTTTTTTTTGATGGGTACTACAACATTTTAAGAGCTGACTGCAAAGCAATGTGGCTCTGCCTCTGATGTCAAGCATGAAGTTTCTGATGAAGTGTGCAGAACAACTCTATGGTACTCAGAAGGAACACCCCTCTGTAAAAGCCAGGACACTACCCCAGATCAGAGGAAAGCCAGCCACAGAACTGTATCTGAGTAGTGACCTTGGAACCCTGAGTTGACCGACAGAAGCAGGTTCGACTGGGGACATGATTTTCACGTCCTTGCCCCCAAACCAGAAGTCGGCTTTCTTGTTACATGCCACTGCCCTTTGTACCTAAAGTTCACCAATCCAAAACTTACACAAGTAAAGCTTGTGGCTCTATGAGAAACATTCTGAACAATCTCTGCTTCCAGGTGACCAGAAGATCAGAAGCTTCTTCCCACACAGGCATGTTAAGTGTGTCTAATTGGGAAATAGCAATTTTCTCCTTGTATTTCTACCAGTGCTTACTTTTCAGACACTAAAGCCGTGTTCTACAGGACATTTCATTATCACCTGCCCCTTTAATGTACACGCTACTTTGCCCGCTTATGTATTTGTGTTTAAATTCTAATTGCCCCATTTCATCTCCTTGTTATCATTCTCTATTACCTTGAGTTCTTGTAAAAATAGCAAGTATCAGTACCTTGTGAAACCCTTACCCCATTCACATTCAGTGGTTGCTGATGTTGCAACCTACTTTTAGTATCTGTTTATGTATGTCTTCTAGCTTTTTCTCTTTTTTGATTTTGTTAGACTAAACTTTTTCTTAAAGGTTTTCCTCTAATAGTCTGGAAGTCATATATTCATTTCTTCTTCTTGGCATCCCTAAAGTTTACATCTTTCTAAGAACAGTTACTATCTTCTGAACATCCTCAAGTTCGGCTTTTTAAGTAGTCTTTTGCCTTCGGTAGGCATTGTTAGCTTTGTTCTGCATCTGTTTCTGCATCTCTTTCATGCTGACGATGTTCTTGAAATGCATGGTGGCTCTTGGTTAAATGTTTACTCATAGATATCTTGAATGCAGTATCTGTCTGTGCTGCATGACTGAGGAGCTGGTGGAGGGGAACAGTTGTGTTGCAGAAAGACCTGACAGCCGGCACTCAGGACACAGAGGCTAAGGGCACATTCTTGACACCAGGCAGCCAGCACTCTGGTCTGCCTCCACCTGGTCCAATACTAGGGTTGGGAAGGGCAAAGAGAAACAGAATGGGAAGGAGAGTGCGGGGAGGGGAACTGGAGAAGAGGAGAGGGAGGAGAAGGAAAGGGGAGAAATGAAACCAGTGTTTCCACCTGGGCACTGTTCTATACCACCAGCTCATCACCACTGGCACCACGGGCCACTGCTTCTCCTGGGACACATGATCCTGCATGTGACACAGGTTTTGCTGTTGCCCCTACCTGTGCTGCTGTGGGGCAGTTCTGAGCTGAGGTTTCCCATTTACTCACACATCCTATAGCTTCTGGTCTATCCACAGCAACTGCTCAAACTGGGTTACAATTTTGCCCCTTTTTTTCATGCTTTGTCAATTAAAATCTTGTCCACCACGTCTCTGGATGGATGGACGGCACAGCGAGAGTTGGTGAGGCTACGCAGTCTACTGTGGAAAGTGTAAACCGACTTTCTCCTTTCTCCTTACCCCAAGTACAACCTTACAAACCAGCTCTGACTCCTTATGGAGCCGTCTTTTTTCATACAGAGAATACCAGATATCCAAACAAAAAGAGAACCCACCTGAGCGGCCTGCCTGCACACACCTGACTCCACAGTCCGACTCTGCGATTGTTCCCAACAACTCTGCCATTGTAGCGAGTTTGCTAGCAGCATTCATAATCTTCTTCTCAGCTCTGTGGGGAATTCCAGAATATAAAGTCAAAACAGTTTAAAATGAAACTCACGGGACTCCTCAGCCCTGGGATTGTTTCCTAATGGCTCTGCCAATACCGAGGGAAACCCAGCCTAAACTGCTCTCTTGATCACATGAACTGTCCTGGTGTGGTCAGGACACCAGTATACACTGAACTCACCCCTCCTCCTTTCCATTATCCTGCAGGATCTGCTGAAGGCAAGTCAGATAATACTTGCGCATCTTGCGGGCAGTTTGCTGCCGTTCCCGCAACACTTCCGCCTTCACCATTTCTGCGGCTCTTTCCTTGCTCTCCTGAATGTATCGAAGCATGTCACCTGCAGAGGGTGAAGAAACCCCCATGATTTTCACTGTTTCTCCAAAAACAGAAGGTGCAAACTTCAGAGCAGTTTTCTGGCAGATGAGGTGAAGGAGGCACAGCTGAAATGTACTTCCCATGCTCTTTCAATGGAACACTTCACAATGCCATTTGAGTAGACGCAAAAGAAAAGCACTCTGTTAGCCCTAAGATGGCGATGGCTGCATGTGGGGAAAACCACCATGTATTCTGTTATAGTCTAAAACACTCAACGAAGTGAGCAAGAAGCCTGTGTTCTACTGTACCTTATGATTCAGTTGAGGAAAGAAACCACCCGGAGTGGGCAGAAAGGCAGACACTGGAAAGGAGGAAAACATACATTCTTCCCTGTGCTCTAAAGGTCTCTAGTCCATGCTCAGCCAATGCTTTCAGTAAACAACTCACAAGGGTCACACAAGATGTTCTGCACAGAGTGGGGAGAACTATGTTTCCGTCTGAAAGTCACATAAAATCATAATCCATACCTTTCTCCTCCTCACTGTGGCTCTCATTTGTACTACTACTGGTTAAAGCTAACTTTTAAAAACTAAATCTAGGACTACATTCTACATCTAGACCTTAGCCACTCTTACTATATCAGGAGTGCCTACTCACACAGGAACTGCCCCGTCAATGTCGGTAAACACCTGAAAATTAGATGCTCTGTGTACAAATGCTAAGTGGGGGTCCACTTTTCCTTCTGTGAGATGGGAGAACTGAAATGATGTTGCCACATTAACCTCCAATTACCCTTCTAAATGTTAACTAACCCAGAACACGTGCCTTATATCAGGATGAAAACTGCCTCATTTCCACTTCCTGTAAGAGTGGTTTGCTGTAACTTTGCCCTTTGCTAGTTCAATGACGAATAACTGAGAAATCTCACTGATGAAACTGACTGGCCTTTCACATCTACAAATGACTTTGATACCCAGCGATTAGAATCTGAGACTTTTCCTGCCTTTTGTTAAAAAATGAAAGCAATTTTAGGAGGAAAGTCTGTTTCTCTACATAAGCCCTGACTGCTGTATGAGACACACACCCATGTCATGCACTTTTATAGTTGAAACGTAGGAGTCTTTACTCTTGAGACACCCTGGAGATGCTCTACAAGGCAGCTGGTACTGACAAAGCCCTGACAAATTCATAGACATTTGGAATAAGAAGAAATAATACTGACTAGATTCACCCTACAGTTCCTACGTCTACAATAGGAATCTGACTTAGATGACACACTCCCCCACTCCGTCCCTCCCTCTGTCATATTTCAGTCTTCCCATGGTATGTTTTTTATACAAGTTATTTATGCTCTAAGGCTATTACATTTTAAGGTTATTTGAGTCTAACGTCTAAACAAAGATTAAAAAATGATAATCAACAATATAAAAGTAACTACTCTTAGGAACTAGAGATGACTCAGTGGTTAAAAGTACTGGTTTCTGTAGCTGAAAGTTTTCCTGTGTCCCACCCGGTCTGCAGCCGCTCAAACCCAAGTAAACACACAGAGGCTTATATTATTTTTAAAGTATGGCCATGGCAGGCTTCCTGCTAGCTAGCTCTTGTATCTTAAATTAACTCATTTCTATTAATTTATGTTTTGCCACATTTTCTGTGGCTTTACTTGTGTCCCATTATATGTTGCTCCTTGGGCGGCTGGCTGGCATCTCTCTCGGCCTTCTTTCTGTCTCTCTAGTTAGGATGTCCCACCTGCCTCTAAGCTGCCTTGCTATAGGCCAAACAACTTTATTTATCAACCAATCAGAGCAACACATATTCACAGTGTACAGAAAGACATTCCCCCATCAGGCTTCTCTTGCAGAGGATCAGGCTTTAGTTCCCAGCATCCACACAGCAGCCCATAACCATCCCTAACTCCAGTGCCAGGGGACCTGATGCCATCTTCTGGCCTCCACAGGCAACAGGCATGCACATGGTGCACAGACACATACTTGAATACATGTAAAATACATGAATACATGTAAAATAAAAATAAATGTTAGGAAAAAAAAACCCTACTGGTGTCACTCGGGCAAACTAATCCATTACTATGTAATTTTTGAGATGGCATCAATAATCTCTTCTAAGGCTGAAGAAAAAGGCAGTTTGGAAAATTCACTAAAATGGTAAACCCTGAGTTTCCATTTCACGACAGTACAAAAGGCCTACCCCAGCAAGGATCTTGAGAATCTCTTTAGGAACTTACGTTTAATTTTTTTGACCGCTTTAATGTACTGTCCACGGAGTTCTTCCAAGGCCTGCCTACTGCATGGCAGCCACTCACTCTCAATGGCTCCTTCAGACAGTGACCTAACCAAAAAATAACAAAAAACATTGCAGAACAACAGAAGCTGTAAATAAAGAGCATGACTTGAAAGAGTTACATGCGGGGGCTCGAGAGATGGCTCAGAGGTTAAGAGCACTGGCTGTTCTTCCAGAGGTCCTGAGTTCAATTCCCAGTAACCACATGGTGGCTCACAACCATGTACAATGAGATCTGGTGCCCTCCTCTGGCCTGCAGACAGAACACTCACTATATACATAATAAATAAATAAATCTTTAAAAAAAAAAAGAAAGAAAGAGTTACATGCATTCTTACAATCTAATAAAATGACATGAGATATGCCCAGGATGCCACACAAAGGAATCACCATTATTCAGTTATTTAGTATAAGAGGAAAGCTGGGGTAGAAGCTCAGTTGGTAGAGGACTATTTAGCATCCATGAAGCCCTGGGTTCCATCCCCAGAAATCAGGAGTCATAGTGCACACCTATAACCCCAGCACTCACTGGATTAAGGCTGAAATTCAAGGTAATCTTGAGCTACATTTGAGGCCAACCTTGGGAGATATTAAACCTTGTCTCAAAAACAAAACAAAAGAAGGAAATCAGCAAATCAACATTATGATTGCCTAAGTAAATACTGGCAAATTCACAAGGTGAAAATGTACACAGCTACTGAAGAGCACATTGTAGGAGGTTCCTAGGAACACAGGGAAATGTTTCTCTAATCTTATTAGTGAAGGGTAACAATAATCCCCAAATCCCAATTTTTTGAACATCGTACACATGGCATGTATATATAAACAGCCTAAGTGATATAAAACAATGGAATAATACAGTCTTTCCTGTGAATATATTTTATGTGAAATAACACAATGATTCAGAGTGACATTTCTACTAATATTAGGGTGCTTAAAAAGAGATCGTCTTAACTATAAAACGTTACCGTGGTGGTGATCTGCAAAGGCCCCTCAATGCTTCCAATTTATTCTTCATGTCATTGTTTTCTTCTATTAATTCTTCAACCACTCTGCCGTTCTCTTCTACAACAGAAAGTCGGCATTAATCTACGAAAGTGCTTCAGAGGGGGCTGCCTACTTTCCAGTTCTCTCTCGTGTTACCTCCCCAGTCAGCCCTGCACTGAACCTTCCCCTATGCAGTTTTCTCAGCATTTAAAATGTTTCTTCTTCATCTCCACTGCACATATCCTGAAACTGGTGTCCCACTGTCTGGGGTGTGTGTGCTGAGCTTCCCAGCTGAAGGGAAGCTCTCCAGAATGGGGCTGCTTTGTTTCTTGACGTGCTTCTGCTGGAACTCAGTGCTGCACATGGTATGCAAGAATTCTGCCAGCAGCTACACTCCCCACCAAGATCTCGGTTTTCTAATTCTATGTATGCTCAGCTCCTAGTACAGAGTTTATGTTCATAAAGACCATCGTTGAGCGAGAACCTCAATAGAAAGTAAAAATAAAATAACCTAAAGTAGGTACTATTCTTTTAAATCGTGTAAGGTGTTCAGAAGAGGCTGACAGAGCCCAAGGGCTGTGAAGCAGAAAGCTTGCCCTGCAGAGTGCAGATCCAAGGGTAAGCCCTAACTCAGTTTACTGGCTGGATGGGCCTGAGCAAATTCCTTATCTTTCTAAGCCTGAGTTGTCCCAGGTGTAAGATGGGGATAGTGTCACACATCTTAACAGATTACCCACTAATAAAACAACTACTGCCGGGCGGTGGTGGCGCACGCCTTTAATCCCAGCACTCGGGAGGCAGAGCCAGTCGGATCTCTGTGAGTTCGAGGCCAGCCTGGTCTCCAAAGCGAGTTCCAGGAAAGGCACAAAGCTACACAGAGAAACCCTGTCTCGAAAAACCAAAAAAAAAAAAACTACTGCGTACCAATGCTCAGTAACTGTGAACAAAGCCACCCCATCAGCAGACCCTAAGAGCTAAGACACAAACGCAGTGGACTTGGAAGCCACTCACACCTACTCTATCACTCTGATGAGTGCTATCAAAAAAGGAACTCAAAAACAAACAAGCAGAACTATAGGGTTCATGTAATAGATTTACGACAAGAATGCTCTTTCATCAGTTCACTGTTTTGAAAGAAGCACCACCTTCTTGGAGCTTTTGAATGATACAAGATACCAACTTCAAAACTCACTATGCAAAGTAACTACACAAGATGTGGTGACACACGGCTTTAATCTCAGTGCTCAGGAGCCTGATGCAGGTGGATCTCTGGGAATCTATGGCCAGCTTAGCCTACAAAGTGAGTTCCAGGCCAGCCAGGGCTCTATAATGAGATCCTGTCTCTAAGTAAGCAAATAAAACAAAATAATCATTTCACGATCACGGTGTAGAGTGCTAAATATCACTATGTAAAAATTACAAACACTGAGGAGGGCTTAACAAGAAATGTTACAATCCAATCCTTCAGCTGCCTTACGAAGGACAGACCAGCAGACACGGAAGGAAGCAGAAAGGCGTGAGAGTGAGTGTCAACATCAGGCAAGAGCAGAAGTGACGTGGAGCCAAGAAGAAGTGAACGGCTTGCTTGCCTTTCCCCACCCCCACACAACTGTTTGAGACCCCGGCGTTCAGGTTTGTTTTTATTGTTATAATTAGTCATTCAAACATTCACTGTTTAGTATAATGTGGGTACTACGACTCTGATGATAAGTAAGATAAGAAACAGTCTGGATGGTAGAATCCAGAACAGCAACAGAGAGAATGGAGGAGGAACCCATACAGCTGTGCCCACTCATCTCAGCTGGGAAAATCAAGGACTTTGCAGATACAACATTTCGTGAGTTAATCCTAAAGCATGAAAGTTAGACCAAAAAGTAAACAGCAGGGTCAAGGACACATGACAGAGTGATAATACCACAGGCAAGGCTCAGCAGCAAAGAAAACAACCGGAAACGGTTCAAATGTCCAGTCAAAAAGAGGGAGTGGAGAAGAGCAGGATGAGGAGAAGAGGAGCCATGGAAGGCCAACAGCTCCCTTCTTCAGAGGGGCCATCGGAAACGGTAGTGGACAACCCTGTCAGCATGCACAAGTGGACCGGAGAGAAGCTAGCCCAGACCCCCATGCTTTATTTATGCTCTTCCCACTTCCCAGAGCAAAGCTTGACTTGACCAACACTTCCATTTCCAGTGCACAGAGCACTGCCTGACACACACTCAGGCCTGCGAGGTCTCATCGATCGAGAAAGGAATGTGAAGCTCTTTAATTCAGTTAGTAGATAGATCCAAACTGGATTCCATCAGCTCCCCAAGAGCACTGGTGCCCGCATTAACAAAAGCGTTCTGCCTGAACATGGGAGCCAGGCCCCGCCAGCCTCCTAGGGTAGCAGTGAGCCCGAAGTGCTGACCTCCAAGTTTCTCCACTGCAGCCTTGTGCATCCTTTCTAAATGCTGAAGGTGCCTACGGCACTTCTCCAGCTTCCTTTTCAGATCTCGACACTCCTGCGTTTCCCTTTCAAGTTCTCGGAAGCAGTGTCCACAGCACCAATCTTTAATTTCAAAGATCTTTTTATCTGGAAAAAAATGAAATAATACAAAACCTTTTTATGAAACTGTTTGGGTTACGGGCAGGCAAGAAAAAAGAAACCCAGCTGGCAGAACTCATGACCAAAGGCCACAGCATAATTGGAAGAGCAGGGTGCTCAAGAGGGAGGCCAGGTCTAACTTCGGTCCCAATACTTGTTGGCATGGTTACTTAGCCTCTGTAAGGCTTAATGTTTTGATCCATTAAACTTGATAATGCCATCCAGTTTAAAATTCCTATGAAACCAATGCCCAGATCTTAATATTGAATACCATTCTCCATAAAGGGAGCTTCATAAAAGACTTTTTAAAAAATGGCTAACTGGGGCTGGAGATATGGCTCAGAGGATAAGAGCACTGACTGCTCTTCCAGAGGACCCAGGTTCAATTCCCAGCACCCATATGGCAGCTCACAACTGTCTGTAACTCCAGTTCCAGGGGATCTGACACTCACGGCAAAACACCAATAGGGGAAAAAAAATGGCTAACTTCAAAAGTAGAAGATGCATGTACAAAATGAAACAGAAATATCTTGGCAAGCCAGAAAGTATAAAGTATTGAAAACTAAGAATATGTGAATCGTACACATGACACGAATGGAGAGATAGACAAATAGCTGAACAGATGAACCAGTAAGTAAAGATAATTGTTTTTATTATTATAAAAACATGCTGAATGCCAAGTGGTAAATGTAGAGAGATGTTCGGAGTTGGAAAACTTATCATTTTGCAACCAGGATATAAAGACAATCAGGCAAGAATCACCAGTGACCACCATATCCAAGAGAGGCTTTAACGAGAAGGCCGTTTGCACAGTCCTCAAAGTGCCTCTCTGCAGACTGCTTACTGGCTGCAGATGGAGGGAGGGCAGTAATTATATAATGAAGAAACACAATTTTGACCAGGTGATCAAAATTAACCTCAACAATAAAAGAAAAATGGCCACTGTGCTTCCAGATGTGAAAAGATACTATCAGTGTAGCCTTCCGGCCAAGGAGACACATGAATCTGAATGGATTCATGAACAGAAGATAAACCTCAAATGAATAAGTTCTGTTTTGAAAAAAGAATGGCTTTGTTGATACCCATGGGAGACCTGCCCAGAACAGAAACAGAAGAGGAGGGAATGGGAGGAGAGGAGGGGAAAATGTGGTTGGGATGTAAAATAAATAAATTTAAAAACAAACAAACAAAACGAATGAGGGGGAAGAAAAGAAAGAATATTAATCCTCAACACTTCAAAGTGATAAAAGACAAGGAGACACCATGGGAATGCTTTCTGTCAAAGGATGCAAAGGCGAATGAGTACAGGACACAGTGTAAATGCTATAATGTACAGGGGAAGTGCTATCCTAGACATCCTTTAGGTGAAGAAAAATCAAATTACAAAGAATATAATGTGTATCAATCCATTTTTATCATGTTTAAATAAAAAAATATGTAGTTGTCAAGATGAAAAAAAGAAAACCTAAATGGCTTTTGGAAATTGTAGGAGCCCATTTTCAGGTTCCTCGTGGCTTTACCCAGCAGGTCCGCATAGAGGATGATTGGGACCACGGGCCTGAGTGCAGGTGTCTGAGATGGTCTGCACTTGGCTGTGCTGGGGGAGGAGGTCTTTTGCTCCACCCCTTGGCGTCTCTATAAATCCTCTGGGGCAGAGACAGTCAGGGCCCGTTGGAATAGGTTCTAGGCCCTCTTGAGGCTATCCTTTATTTTCTATCTGTTTATCACCACAATCTAAATCCTTCTATCTAATATTCCCTGCTGCTCGCACTCAAGAAAACTCTGGGGAACTGTGGGGTTGGTGGGTAAATGCCCCGCAGGAAATCAGGTTTTCTGTTACCACAGGCTGGGAGCTGCTGTGGGTGGAACTGTGGTAGAGTACTGCAGACCTACTATTTCTTAAGCCAAACGGTGGGTTCCTGGTGTTAGCGTTCATAACTTACCTACACACTATTTATATTCTTGGCATATATGAGATATTTCATCATCAGTGGTCAAATTACTTAAAATAATAAGATTAGGAAACTATAACCAAATCTAATATCCCCCATGGTAACTTCTGGAAGTGGTACTGTGATAGTCTGAACGTAATTGGCCACATAGGCTCATAGGGAGTGGCACTACTAGGAGGTGAGGCTTTGGTGGAGTGGGTGTGGGCTTGTTGGAGGAAGTGTGTCACTGTGGGGGCGGGCTTTGAGGTTTCCTATGATCAGGACACCGCCCAGTGTGTCAGTCGATTTCCTGTTGCCTCTGAGTAAAGATGTAGGACTCTCAGCTATTCCTCTGCCTGCACGCCCCCATGCTCCCCATCATGATGATAATGGACTGAACCTCTGAAACTGTAAATGAGCCACTTTAATTAAATGTTTTACTTTTTAAAAGTTGCCATGGTCATGGTGTCTTTTCAGAGCAATAAAAACCCTAACTAAGACAGGTACTATAAGTGACTTTACAGGATTTAGTCTTTCCTAATGAGTTTTCAGATATGCTCACAGGAAAAAGACAAGAGAAAGAAAAATGAACTTTTGTACAGTGCTGTTGGTCTTCAGTCAAAGACAATTTCTTTCACAAGAAGCCAAGTCACATCTAAATTTTATCTCTACCATTTAATAGGTTACAATGTAACTCTCAAGTTATTACAAATGTGATACATGAGACAAAATACAAATTAGGGTCGTACTGCCATCCACTAAACAAACTCTCAATAGGTATTCCCAGCCACCTAGAATTTAGAGGTAAGAAAAGGCTCTGAGGAGAACATTGACAAAAACTGCCAACTAAAGACCACTGTGATACTGAGCTAAGTCATGAGAACGAGTGACTCAATACACAGTTCTGTCCGCTCTTTGTATGTTACAACAGAAGTGCCAATTATGCAGCAGGAGAGTATGTGTAGGGCAGGAACAGACTACAAAGGTTCAGTATACTGGAAAGGATGGACTCTTAGGAATTTGCCAAGTCCTAGTTCAGAAATCTCAGTGAATAAGAAACAGCCTCATATTCCCAGGTAAACTCTGAACACAAAGGGCTACAGCATAGTGTAAGATATAAGTTACTTGGGGCTGGAGAGATGGCTCAGCAGTTTAGCACACTGGCTGCTCTTCCCGAGGACCTGGGTTCAATCCCCAGCACCCACATGGGGACTCACAACCGTTTGTAACTCCTGTTTCAGGAGATTCAAAACCCTCTTCTGGCTTCTGTGGTGCACAGACATAAAAGCAGGCAAAACACTCAAACACATAAAATTAAATTTAAAATATTTTAAAAACATTACTCAAAAAAGGAAAAATTTTACTGCATCAAATGCTTATGCATTACCATGTACTTTGCTATGTTAGAAATGAGTAGATGAAAAGCACCACACCTGTCCTAAAATCTATACAAATAAAAAATGGTCAAAATGCACCAGAAAGATTTGCATTAATGAAAACAGTTGAAATAGGGCTTGCAGGATGGATCAGCAGGTCTGACTGCTTGAGTTTCATCCCTAGATCCCATAGTGGAAGGAGAGAACAGACTATAAAGTTGTCCTTTGACCTCCACACCTGCACGATAGCACATGTGTCCCTACCCTACCACTGCATGTGTACACACACACACACACACACACACACACACACGCATGCACACACACGCATGCACACACACACACACACACACACACACACACAAATATAAAAACAACTGGGGAAATAGGATAAATGGAGGTGGGGGGCTTAGGAAGGTTAGAGGGAGGCCAATACAGGAGGGAGAATGGATAAATAACACCAAAGATGTTTGAAATAGCCATAGGGAATCATATTTTATATTTATCTAATATTATATGCAATACTTACATGTGCACACACACACAGAGTATAAATGAAGTTATGACACTTGGAAGATAATATCCCCCCACAAGTTGGAGATCTAACAAAATCCCCAGAACCAGGCATGAGAAACCTTCTTTTGAGCTGTTGGTCAAGTTAGCCCAAGAGACTCCCAAAACAATACAGGTTATTTATGCTGCCCTATGTTGCCTCCCCAAAGTTGAAGGTAAGTCCCTATGGCTGCAGACCACACACACATTGGGGGATTTGAGCTCGATGGAACCCGAAACCAGAAGTTGATACGCAAGTTGTCAAGGAGGAAAGCAATCAAGTCCTACCCAGTTGTCATGCCTACGAATCACAACAATGACCAGCAAGGCAAGATATTCCTAAAGGTGCAACAGTGGCACTTACAACTTGGCAGCAACCAATAGCTCTGTAATTGGACTAGGAGGCCCACTCAACAAGAGGGAAATCATGCCTGGTACTGTCAACCCAGCCAACCACTATGGTTAGTGAAGTCCTAGATCCTAATACTGCCATTTTCCTAAACCAGTATAATTCTAACTGCATTCTAAATAGTTATCCTTATACCCACAGATAAAGGAAGCTCTCACCTCTCTCCTCAAAGAATATTCATTTTTGCAGAAGGAAACTATTACAGAAATCCACAATTGCCCAAAACGCAGAGAGCAGCTGATTGTCAGGCACCCATCTCTAAATGATACATCTACACCACTACTCCTACACCCATGGCTCAGGGAACATCATGGAAATGACGGAGGGGGTCTTGGAAGACTGCTGTAAGATTGTGCCTTCTAGATATGACAGGGAAGAAACACTAATGAAATCTCAACAACATGGCTGCTTAAACAAGATCTGAACAATTATAATACCAGGTGACATGCCAAAGTAGATGAGCTAAATCTCACAGGGCCTCACCCCCTAAACAAGAACTACAGGCAAATAAGGCAAGCAAAAGAGAGGGAGGGAAAGAGAGAGGGAGGGAGGGAGGGAGAGGGAGGAAGGGAAGGAGAGAGAGAGAGAGAACTAGTCTTTCCCAGAGATGAGCACTTTGACTACCCAATACTAAATGGTCTGCCCTGAAATTATATATAGAATCAACACTAAACAGACTCAAAAGGTTGCACTTTATCTATTTATTCTCTCTCTCTCTCTCTCTCTCTCTCTCTCTCTCTCTCTCTCTCTCTCTCTCTCTCTTCTCTCTCTCACACACACACACACACACACACACACACACACACACATACACACTAATAGTAATAATGAAATAAAAACAGACCATAAGTTTGGGGGGATGGATGGAAGGGATTGAAAGGACATGAGGGAGAGGCTAAATGACATAATTGTATTTTAATTAAATAAAGAGAGAAACAACAGAAATCAGTTTCAGTGATTTGAACGTAGTCTCCACTATTCATATTTGGCAATTCTCTTGGTGAAGCCCTTGATTTCTCAACAGTTAGGACAAAATTTCTGACTGGTCTAGCCAACTCTCACTCTTCACTTTGTAAGCATCATCTGTGCACGGAGAGAAGCCCATCACGCTAGAAGAGGTCTAAGTGAACCCTGCCCTGAACACAGAATGCAATCTAGACAGGAAACAAAATCAGTACCAGTTTCCGCTCCTGCTTCTGGCAAGGCCAAGGGCTGAGCACAGCGTCCAGAGGTGCAGACAGGAAAGGATGCTGGGACTCCAGGGTCTCCCTGGCCAGTGTTCCAGCCGACAGGATCTGCAGAGGTCTTGACCACATTTCTCTGAAATAAAATAAATTATCTTCTTACTTAATACCTGGGAAAAATATCTACAAATATTTGTTTAAAATCCTAACTTTAAAGAACAAAGAAATGTAATTCTAATATTAAAAATGCAAAAAGAAGCCAGGCAGTGGTGGTGCATGCCTTTAATCTCAGCACTTGAGAGGCAGAGGCAGCTGAATCTCTGTGAGTTCGAGGCCAGCCTGGTCTACAGAGAGAGTTCCAGCTCAGCCAGGGCTACACACCGAGAAACCCTGCCTCAAAAAAACAAAACAAACGAATACAAAAAGGAAACACTGCCTATCAACTGTCTTGCTTTAATTATCAGCAGTGTCTCTCTTAGGATGGTACATGAACAGCATCCAGTATGCAAACGGACAGGCCTCCCTGGCTGGCTACAGCACAGGACAGGAGATAATGAACAATATCAGAATCATTCCTCATCTAGCACACTTTCACTACAACAGGAGTCAAATTCCCTAGCAACTATGATACAAATATTTTACTTCCTAACATATTCAAAACAAGTACTTGAACGTATTCTGTTACTAGGCTAGGTAAGAAAGATACTTGAATGCCAAATTAAAGACAGACAATGCTTACAGAAATGGACCTATTGCACAAGGCTTTTCTTCATGATGAAGGCTGTTAGCGTCTGTCACTCTCTCGGGCATTAGACTTACTAAATTCACTGGTTTTTAAAGCAGTATGTTCAGATTTTGGACACCTACTAACTACCAAAGAAACAGAACATATGACATTGCTATCTAGCTTTAACTTGTCTCTGGAAGGTGACAGAATGTGCTGCCTTAAGTTTGCTTGACATTCTCCCAATATTTCCATTTTCTTCCATCCATTAACAACTATTTTATTAATATCTTTCGATAAAACATTTTCTTAGAAATTGTCTTTCTCACTCCTACATCCTTCCCATCTTAGCAAGCTCTTGGTCTATTTCAATTTCCATGAGCAATTCTAAACCCTATGGATTTAATAAACTATAGATCAGCCTTTCATATTTATGGAACATGGACTGCAAACTTAAAATCACTAATTGACCCCCAGTGTCCTGAGCTGTGTTGGCTACAAGGCAGCAAGCAGGTCAAGTGCTTCTATGGCAAACAGGAGATTAGGCGTTTCAAGTCATCTTCCCCAGGAATGCAAGTCGACCCACCCAAGGACAGCTGTGCAAGTCTAAACTCTGAGCTGCATTGTCTCATGTCCACAGCCATGAGCCAGATAAGTCACACAGATGGGCTTACACCGCTTGTGCAATTATAAGCCCTGGAAGAGCTCCAGACTGATTTTGCATTGACATAAAATAAAATGCCTTGAAAATCCCACATTTTCACTAAAGGAAAAGTCAAATTCATTAGCAACTAAACTGGGAATGCAATAAACATGTATAATAAACACAAGTACGAGAAAGATAGTGTCAATTTTTTCACTTGTAAAGACTTTTCTAGAAAAATTTGAAAGCTTCAACATGATTTCTTCATCACCTCTATTCCTAAAAACTGCTATTTTTCTTATTTTAATATTTCTTCCCAAGATTCTCAACGAAGTATTAAGCAATGCTCATGGGAAGTAATCTTGCCAGTCATTTCTATTGACGGCAACTATGTAATAGTAACACCACTGTGAAATCAAGGATAAACATATGAACAGGGATGAGGAGGGCTGCCCACTTCAGTCTCTCCGGCTGGAAAGTTCTGTCCTTTTTCATATGTAGGATGCAGACAGGCCAACAGACGTCAGGGTCAGGAATTGGGCCAGGGAGCTGGATTCTCTTTTTCTGGATGGCCAACCACAATACAGATTTGCCCAAAGCAACTTGCTGGTTTCTCTCCTCCACTGGAACTCCCACCCTGGCTTAGAAGCATTTCCAGTAGGCATTAGCACTGAACGCTCAAAAATGGCCTAGGAAAGCCTTTAATGGTGATGTCTTCACAGGCCTGAACGCTAATGGCTAATGCTTGCCTTATAGTCTAGTCAGACACTTTCCCACCTGGTCCTAAACACTGAAACAGGCTGGCCACACACTAGAACACGATTCTGGAATTTTCATGAATGCCTCATCCTTCAATCCTAAATTGGTCGGGCTGGATTCATCTGGTCTCAGACAGTACTTGCATGACTAAAAGAAGACAGAGAACTCATTCTGCACGTACACATATGGGGTATCTATGAAATGGACTCCAGGAATTTTGGCAAATGAATCAAACCTCTTGCTTGTTTCTTTCTTTTTAACAATTTTGGGACCTCATTGGCACTTTTTGTATAAGAAGACATAAATTCATTGTGGACAAGATATTGACTTCTAACCTCTTCAGAAAAAACAAAACAACAAACAAACAATCCTGTCTTCATATGATGTATACTTCTTGAAGTGGTTAGGACCACAATTATTTAGTTTCTAAAACATCATGTCCTTATAAAGAATAACACACATATATGTTTAAGTAATAGCTGTCTAGAGGCTAAATGACCTGCCTCATAGTTGGAGCTATGGAGCAATAAAAAAACAGCACCAAATGGAATCCATTAGCTCTGCTGCAATGAAGCTCGTTTTCACTGGTGAAAACAAACATCTTTACCTATTAATCATATGATGAAGGCAAGAAAAGCCCACCAGAGTCACCTCCTACAATCATAATTACCCTTGGTATTCAACAGCTCTCTCTACTCAAAAAACGTACCTTTTTCCACTCGGAGACAATACTGTCAGTGAGCAAGGGCAGCATATCTTGAAGTGCTTTTTGTATGCAGGCTTTTACTTTCTCAAAATACTGCACAGATACCCATTTTGAAGAACAAACTGACATGACTTCCAAAAGCTGCCTGCCCTGGGAGTCACCAGCAAAATCCTTCTGGGTGTCCCTTAGGAGGAACTCCAGCACAGTGAGGATGTCATCCTCATACTGACGGATTTCCAGTTGCGTCCGCTCAGCCTCCTGCAGTGTCCACTCCCTGCGACTCTGGTCCAGACATGCCTGGAACTTTGTTTCCTTCTGAAGAAGTAGCTCAATTTTCTGCTTCTCAAAGTCCTCTTTAGCTGCCACAAGCACCTCATTAATTTTATTCCGATGATCATCTAAAAACTGCCGATAATCTTCCTCATTTTGTTCTTGAATCCTATGGATTTCTTCCTGTTTTTCTCTGTTCCATTCAGTTCGGGCCTTAGCCAACTCAGCCCTGACAACCACAGGGACTTCCTCATCCTTCAACTCCAGTTCCTTCCGGAGAGAGTGAATTTTCTCTTCCAGCTCCTTGACAGGTATTACATGTGGCTTCATATTTTCAAACTCACTTTTCCATTTCTCTTTAGCTTCAGAGAGTACAAGTGACAGCTAGAAGGTATAGCAGCACACATTTCAGAAGGTCAGCAACACAGATCTGAGAGTCTCTGACAGTCTTTATTAACAACAGATCCTAAGTATCTGGGCTAACCTCCCAATTAAACAAGCAATTTAAAACACAAAATAAAGGGAAAATAAATCTAGATGTGACATACATTCTGTAGAACATGCTTACACTAGACTTAAGGATCTTCTTCATTTATTTTAGTGTGTGTGTGTGTGTGTGTGTGTGTGTGTGTGTGTGTGTGTGTGGACACTCACCTGTGAAAGTGCCAGAAGCTGACACGGGAACCCCTGCCTCTCATGCTCCATCTTATTTTTCGGAGCGAGTCTTTCACTAACTCTGAATCTTGTTCCCACTAGATTGGCTTGTCAGCAATGCTCCTGCTCTTGCCGTCTCCAGCCACGCTCAGGTGCACATGCACCTGGCTTTATGTGGGTTCTGAGGCTCCAAACTCGTAATTTCATGCTGCACAGGAAGCACATTACCCACTGAGGCATGTGAGCTCCTCCTGTCTCAGCCGCCCAAAAGCTAGGACTGTAAATTCCTTCTGTACTCTTAGAGACCTTCTGGCTATCTGCTCTCTATGTTCTACCCAACTTTATTATTTTACTTGACTTCTGAGTCTCATCATACTGCTTCCTTTCTCTCTCCCTCTGAGATATTTTCTTTGAGATATTTCAGACACACAAAAAATACATAAGAAATATTTATGCACTTACTACTACATAGTAAGAAAATACTGAAATTTCATTATTTGTTTATTTTTGACACAAAGTCTCATGTATCCCAGGTTGGACTCAAATTCTCTGTAGTCAAGGATGATGTTGAGTCAGGCGGTGGTGGCGCATGCCTTTAATCCCAGCACTTGGGGCAGAGTCAGGCGGATCTCTGTGAGTTCGAGGCCAGCTTGTTCTACAGAGCAAGATCCAGGACAGGCACCAAAACTACACAGAGGAATCCTGTCTCGAAAAACAAAAACAAAAACAAAAACAAAAACACCCAAAAAAAGAGATGACCTTGAACATCAGACCTCTCAAGTGCCAGAGTCACAGACATGCATCATCACACAATTTCGTTGTTTAAATGTTTAACTCTATCAACCTAAAGTTTACTGTGACACATAGGTGGGTAAAACCACTTTCCCAAAGTATTACTGGGCTATCACAAGACTGCTCACCATGGAGTAACCCATTCCTCGTTCTTTGGCTTCGAAACAATTTGTTAAACATTTTATTCAAAGTTGGGCCTAGCCCTCAAGTCTGTCTTGTATGAAGTATGTTGTTATGATTCAAGGCAGTTTTTGCTTTCAAATACATTCTGTTGTGTGGACTACAATACCTTTTCCAGAACAGTGAAATAAGGAAGTCTAGTCTTTTATTTTTCAAAATAAACTTTAGAAATCACTGTGCCAAACTTTAAAGTTATTTCCAGCTTGCCTCCCCTTTGACTGCAATCAGTTTAAGATCCATAAATGGGGGGGGGGGGTGTATGCACATCTGGGTTTTTCTTTTGAAGAGCACAAACCCTTTAGAGAGCTGGGTATTTACAAAGTGAACACGCCCTAAGACTATAGTCAGCTCAGGAAATCTTCACACGTGTGAAATGGTAATGAAGAACAAAGAGGCCTGTTCTCAATCTCAACCAAACGGTCCACAATAAAACGGGGTTCAGTTCTAAGTGCAGCCATGTCTCCGATGTGAGGGTCAAGGTGTTGAGGTACACGGCCTTCCCCTCCAGGGAGCTAAGAGCGGATTCCACGTGCTTAGGCTCAATGCACAGTGTGAGGGTTCAACACCAGCAGCAGGTGCACTCTCCAGAGTGGAGGTGGGAGGGTATAGACAGAACAGCACAGCACTCACCCTCTGGGCCACCACCAGCTCCTGCTGCTCCGCCCACTCCTGCTGCTGGGTTCTCAGCAGTGCCTTGTACTCTGCAAGCTTGGGCAGCTCCTGTAGCCAGCGACTGCGGGCATTCTGCACAGCTGTTTCCACCTACAGGAGATGACAGGAAAGAAGCATAGCAAGGGTAAAATTTCACAGCAACTATGACCTCATATATATTTTACATTGTGTCTCCCTATGTTACAACCACACTGATTTCATAAACAGCAAACAGCAATCCTCTCTAAATTACATTCTGTCCCCTGCAAAGGGCAAGGCAGGGAGTGGGAATCTGTATCTGATGAGCAATGCAGTCATCAGAAGCTTCATACAAAGCTCTGTCATTCTCCACAAAGTTGTATTGCTCCTGGAAGGAAAACTAAAGTACACCAGCGGGTCACCTAGTGCCAGCTGCTGTCAATCATTACACCCACCACCTCCTCGCTCATGCTCGACCAGCACACCATGTGCACACATACACAGACATGCCTCATACCTAGCACAGATTGCTGCTGTCAAGAATGCATTTGGACATAAGAATGCACATGACCCTTCAGGTTCAAACAAGAACTCTATAAACATGATGAACTTTAAGGGTGAGCGGGTTATAATCTATCAGCAATTACATGGACAGAGAGTATTAAAGTTTTTTCTTTCTTCTAAAACAGATAGACACAGAGCTGACACAAACATTTTCCAGTGAAAGGACTAATTGCTTGTGCATATAAACTCCAGGTAGGGGCTGGAGAGATGGCTCAGAGGTTAAGAGCACTGCTTGCTCTTCCAGAGGTCCTGAGTTCAATTCCCAGCAACCACATGGTGGCTCTCAACCATCTGTAATGAGATCTGGCACCCTCTTCTGGTCTACAGGCATACATGCAGGCAGAACACTGTATCCATAATAAATAAATCTTTAAAAAAATAAAATAAATAAATAAACTCCAGGTAGTTAAACTAGAGCAAGAAGATAAGAGTTCCTACAGAAATTTATGTTTTCTGGAGACATTACCTCCATGCTGTGTTGGCTTTTCTTACTTTTCTTCATATGATCTAAAATTTCATATATACTGAAGAGGCATTCTTAAACACTTCTCTAATCAATGTTTTCTGATCCTTAGTAAAGACTTCAGAAGATTGCTGGCCTGGAACTCACCATGTAGACCAGGCTGGCCTGGGACTCCCTGTGTAGACTAGGCTGGCCTGGGACTCACTATGTAGACCAGGCTGGCCTGGGACTCCCTGTGTAGACCAGGCTGGCCTGAAACTTGTAATCCTGCCTCTTCAAGAGCAACACCAGGCCCAATTTCAGGAAACTTTAACTAATGAAAGTGTCCTTGACATGTTTATTTGCTTATGTTTCCTGACTGTAAGATAGCCTACAATAACATATAGAATAATGCATATGTATAAACTGCTGAGTATTTATCAAAAACTAAGAATATTTAAATACCTTACTTCAGTTACTGTTTTTCAGTTTTTGCTTTTTTTTTTTAGTACTGGGATTGAAATGAGGGTTTTACTGTGCTGGGCAAGTATGCTATCACTAGTCTACACCCCCAGCCCCAGGCAGCTTCTTATTTAAAGTAAAATATCTAAAATAATAAATAGATAATAGATTTTTAAGACATGACCTGCCTTTAGTACTCTGCTCTTTCACACATCAACAGTGCAGCTCTCCAGGAGAATCACTACACTAACTAACCTAGATACAAGAGAATAAGTCGTCTTTACTCTGTTAACATGAACCACACTTTCCTCTGGATAGTCTTGCTTTGAAACTGTTTTCATCCATGTCTACAGCAAGGCTGTGAATGCTGCAAGGGAAAGGCAATGGCACCACTTTTTGGCCATTGATGGGAATTACAAATCTCCACTACAGGGCATACCTGCCAACCCAATTCAGCATAGAATTTCAACACCAATGCTGCTAAATATCTTAATCCAAAATTACTAACAAAGATACCTTAGTGGAATATTTTCTATAAAACTAGATGTGAAAGATTCTTAATTACTTCTTAATTTGAATGTTAAAACAACCAATGCACATGCACACACACACACACACCCTCAGGTATCCTAACACTTAGATTTCAGAAAACAAGCACTTTGAAAACTCAATAAATACAGAAAGAGTTTTATAACCGAAATGAAAAAGCTTTAGAGACACTGCAGTTATCTATTCCAGTCTAGAAATGCTAAAACCTTAAAATGTATAAAGTCACACCCCAGTTCAAAGGCAGCATTTCCGGGATTTTCCTTGATCAGCAACCCCCAAACTTCACTCCGCTGACTGCGCCCATCACCTGTTGCGTAATACTCTCACAGTACTTGAGCTCCAACTCAACTTCAAGCTTTCTCAAAGCTTCCTTGACAGCAATCTCCTTCTCCTGCTCCAACTCCCGCTGGACCTTGCGAGCCTGCTCCTCTGCCAGGACCGCCGCTTCTGCCTTAGCCACGGCTTCCGGAAGGGCTACCTGGTCGGTCTGACTGCCCGAGTCGGAAGTTGCCTTTCTCAGGGTCTTTACACTGTGGTTCAGTTTGGACCGCCACTCCTTCTCCAGCTGTTGAATGAGTTTTTGTCTGCTCTGTTTTTAGAAGGAATAGAAGAAAAGCACTCAATAAAGTAAAAACTAGAATTAAACGTTACTCAAAGAAAGCAACTGCAGGTGTACTTGAAACCCATGGAGGGTGGCTGTCGAGCCTTCTGACACGGTGACACAATGGTGTCCTCTACAAAGTTCACGGTCCACAATCACACAGATCATCTCCCTTTAGGTAAGTTTAAAGTTCTGCCAATGGACACAGCTGGTACATACTCCTGGAGTCATTATATGAGGGCTAGAAACTTAGTCCACAAAAGTACATTCCCAAGCAACACTTGAAAATTCCTGTTCGGCTTTACTACAGAACAGAATTCCCATGAAGACTTCTAAGGGCAGAGCACCCCACGGTCAGTATGTGACCAAGAAGTTCTGACTCTGCCACTGTAGAGATGTCACGACAAACCCTCACAGAACTGTTTGCTATTAACTACGGAGTTTCACATCAACAATACTTTCCTGAGTAAATCTAATCAACAGGTTGGGTCAATGGTGTAAGAAAGTCTCATCGACTTCAACACCCTGGAATCTTATCAGTATATATTAAGTTAGAGGGAGGTGTCACAGACAGACCCTCTTCATGCGTTCCCCATGCTGAGCAACGCAGGGAGATGGGTCTAATTAGTCTTATACAAAACTATAAAGGAGCAAACCGGCCTTTCCTTTTTTGCCTGTCCCATCTGCTGACTACCTGGAGTTCTAAAAGAACTTCCTGGCTACCACACTAACAGAATAGCAAGCTCAAAGGCAGAATCTATGACAGAATCTTCAACAAGCTAGAATTCTCGTTTATTTTTTTATTTCTAAGTGTTTAAGATCATCCTTCAGTCCTTAAATTTCTAAGAAACCAGCCAGGCATGGTGGTGCACGCCTTTAATCCTGGTACTTAGAAGGCAGAGGTGGATGGATCTCTCTGAGTCCAAGGCCAGCCTGGTCTGCATAGCAAGTTCCAGGCTACAAAGTGAGACCCTGTCTCAAGAGGAAGGCGGAGGAGACAGAGGAGATAAATAACCGTGCTGGCAAGGATGCAGACAAAAGGAAGCCTGGACGCAGCTGGCAGGGACGACAAGCCCAGTCCAGCCACTGTGGAAGCCAGTATGGAGTTCCTCAAAACCAAAACTAAGGCTATGAAGAGGTGCAGCCATCCCACCACTGGTGTTATCCCAAAGACGACGCAAGTCAGCATACGGCAGAGACACTCACACTACTGCCACGCTCCACACAACAGCTAAGTACAGACTCAACCTTGATGTCAGCAACAGGGGGACCAATAGAGGATGCGATTTACACACGACAGAGCGCCCTTCAGTCATGAAGAACCACCAAGGCACAGCATTTGCAAGAAAGCAGATGCAGCTGAAGACAAATGAAGTCAGTCTCAGAAGAATAAATACCTCATCTCACTGTGGGTCTACAGAGTTCATAAAGATACACAAAATCAAGTATATACAGGAACATGAAAGTACAAGGAAAACCATCTAGAAAATAAAGGACCAATGGGATGGGGGAGGGGTGAGGAGAGAAGTCAGGCAAGGCACGGCACTAGATCTAAGGACAGTCTTATACTTGCATGAAAGTGGCCTAAGTGACACGCTACATTTTGTAAGTAAATAAATTAATTTCTTAAAGTTTCGGCTGCTGAGCCTGCTCTTCACTTTTCTCCTAATCCAATGCATTATTCATTTATGACTACAATGACATAATTAGAGACACTGGTATAGACTTACTAGAGCCATTTCATAATAGGAAATGAGACCATAGTTTTATTTCTAGGAATCAAAGAAATATCCAAAAAAAACTTATATCCTGATTTTGGATAAAGATCATGGAATAATTTTGAAAAGTCAAAGTGGTACGATGTGTTCTAACAGCCAGATTCTGAGAGACAGAACAGATGCTATCTACATACTTGCTAATTAATTGTAAGCCACATGTTCAGGAAGAATGACTACAGTTACTAACACATACAGTGACCAGAAGCCAGGTGTAGTGTCTCAGTCCTTTAATCCCAGCACTCAAGAGGCAAAGGCAGGCAGATGTCTGTGAGTTTAAGGCCAGGCTGTTCTACACAGCAAGTTCCAGGCCAGCCAGGGCTGGGAAAAATAAAATAAAATAAATAGACAGTGACCCGAAGAAATTCTGACCCAGCCCCTTTCTCCGAGGGACGTCACCTCTTCCTCGGCCCGCTCTTTAACGCCAGCTTCTTGCTCTTTCAGCCAGTTCTGTTTCGCCGTCTTAAGAGTTTCTTGGTACTTCTCTTCAAGTTCTAACTTCAGTTTGCCTACATACTCGTCTCTGTCTTCCAAAAGCTGCCTCTGTAAACAGAACTCAGGTTAGCACCTCAGCATTTCTGTGTAGGACTGACAATCATCATGTTAGAAATGTGTCAGTATGGGCACGGTGGAGGCAAGGTCATTCCTGGCTTCACAGCAGGTTCAAAGCCAACCTGGGCAACAGTATGAGACTCTGTCTTTACAAAAAACAAAACAGTGCATGCGGCATAAATCTTGGTCCTAGACGTTTTATAAACTCTGTACCTAACACTCATATCAGTGATTCTTCTCCCTATTTTAATTTTTATAAAATTACTAAAAGTCAGGTTCTCACTTTCTAAATAACTTTAAATCCTTTGTAATTCTTCTGGAGCCAACACTAACTAAAACCACTCCCTTTAAAGATTCATTTTCCACTGAGCGACAGAACACACGTGGCATGCTTTCCATCATGTTGAGCTACTGAAATAGCCAAACTATTACATGAAATGAACATCCCATTTGCTCATGAATGCCGTCTCCACATTTGTGATGGCAACACCTTGCTTTAAGATCTCATATTCAAAAACATCTGGACAGAATGTTTAGTCAGGACTCTGGACCTAGCTTCTAGTCTTGAAGCAGGTAGCTTTCAAACTGTGGCCTGCAGGCTGATCCAAGCCAACCAGAGTCAGATCTCCATCTCCAGAGGACAGAGCTGACCACGGCTTTCCATGGGCGTACTGGACATGCAGCAAGGGCAGCAGGAAGGACTGGTCACATAAAGAACCCTCAGCTCTTCCTCCAGCTCCCAGGAGGTCAGTGGTCACACAGCCTTCTCCAGAGCCTCACCTTCCTTGTCATAAGGTGACAGTCAAACTCGTCCTTCCCAGGACAGTAAGTGACAAGCTCTGCTCTGTGCAAAAGGTGAGGGAGAAAGCCGCCAATGGGCTCTGTGCGGCACTCACAGCCGCTAATGGTGCTCCGTGCGGCACTCACAGCCGAAGGCGCACTGTGCGCGGCGCTCACGGCCGAAGGCACACTGTGCACACTGTGCACACTGTGTGCTGCGCTCACAGCCAGAGGCACACTGTGCGTGGTGCGCTCACAGCCAAAGGCACAACAGCCGAAGGCACACTGTGCCCGGCGCTCATAGCCGAAGGCACTGTGCACACTGTGCACGGCGCTCACAGCCAGAGGCACACTCTGCACGGCACTCGTAAGCTGTGCAGGACCTCCTGGGCAGGCACAAGCAGCAAACACGTAGAAATGGAGATGCCAAGGGGAATGAGTTGATCCAGACTGCTTTGTGTCCCAGAATATGTCTATAAAGGTGAGGCTGGAGAGATGGCTCAGTGGTTACAAGTACACACTGCTTCTGATAAGGACAGTTGACAACAGTCTGAAACTCCAGCCCCAGAGGTACAACGCCCTCTTCTGGCCTGTGACAACTGCACTTGTGTGCACAACATGCCCAGAGATATACACATACACATAATTAAAAATAATAAGATAAATCATAAATTAACATTTTAAAAAAGAAACGGGATCTTCCCTCACCTTAACAATTTCAATAGTTTTTAATTCTGTGAGCCATAATAGCTTGATATAGTCAAATAAAAAGGCCTCTATGAACACCTTCCCACTTCCCCAAAGCAGGTGTATTAGTGTAAATGATGCAGGCATGAGAGGAGATGGGAGCAGCCTACCTTTTGCTCCTGAGCCTTTTCCACAGTCTTCCTGAGAGCAGATTCCAGCTCATCCTTCTCTCTGCATACTTCCAGGTAACACTCCTGCACAGAAGTCATCTCCTTGTTCATTTTATCGAGGTCAGACCTTGGAGACACACAACCAGCAAGTAAGTGGGTGTGTGCAAGCATGCGCACGCATGAGCATACACACATACACACACGCACACACACCCCTCTCCAAATTACGGAGCACACAGGCAGTGAGCCCTCCTCTTACCTGAGCTGTGACTGGGTCCCCTCATAGACCTCAAAGAGATGCTGCTTCTCCACAGCGTGCTTCGCTAAAAGGCTCTCTCGAATCTGAGCCTTCATGGCTTCATGGTGCTGCTGGTAAGTCCTCTCACACCTAACAAGAGAGGGGAACTAAAGTCACGCAGCACCAGGGACAGGATGAACTGGCCTGCCTCCCTTCCTGCCTCCCTTCCTACCTTCCTGCCTACCTAACCTTCCTTCCTGTCTACCTTCCTGCCTACTTTCCAGCCTGCCTACCTTCCAGCCTGCCTACCTTCCAGCCTGCCTACCTTCCTACCTGCCTACCTTCCTTCCTGCCTACCTGCCTACCTTCCTTCCTGCCTACCTGCCTGCCTTCCTTCCTCTTGTTCTCATTAATGCAAATTATAATTAGGTTAGATTGTTTTTCCCCCAACCAAAAACAAGAGTTCATTTAAAACCACTGGTCTCACAGGAATCTTCAAAGATTTCTTTCTTATGTTTCTAGAGAAAATTGGACTTGGGTATGACAATGTCCCAGTACTTCAAACAGAAGAGTTAGTCTATGCTGATCAGCCCTAGTATTTCAGTGCACTAGAGCTGTGATGAGCTAGGGTTAGCCCACCACATAACTCTGTCTCTGTGTTCCAAGTTACAAAGTGGGAAGTAGGGGCTGACCTCTGTCAATCTAAGACCTCCACAGGGACAGTTCACTCCATTTTGGGAGAGGGGCTGCAAGGGTAGAAGACTGTGCTACCCAGGAGGAGACCCAGGAGATGAGCAATGGGCACCAACATGACTCACCTAGCCACAGCCTCCTGCTTATCGTGGTCAAAGTCCTGTACCATCTGCCTCATCTGATTACACAAGTCTTGGTTGGTACTTCTCAGCTTCTCTTCAGCTTCTTTAAGTTCCTAGACACAGAACAAAGGATTACAGAGAGAAACCCCACCTGAACTGATTAGTCTAACGTCTTAACACCCTCCGTCTTATACCATTATCTCATACAATCTGTCTCACAATTCTACAAAAGAAAAAGTATCTCCACACCTAAGTAAGATAGACATATTTCTGTAGTAAGTAGCATTCTACTAGGAGTAAACATTAAAATATTGTATTTGTTTTAAAATGCATCAAATGGAAATATTTAACCAGAGAAGTATTAAGCTAATTGATACCTTAAAGTCAGTCTTAGAATTCAATAATCTTTATCAAAATAAAAAAGGTTTTACATCTTGGTCAACAGCTGGCTAAGAAGACAGGATCGTATCTATTGGTCGGGCTACCACACAAAATGGGAACCACTCAACCTTCTAATAACAGTACCACCCAAGCAGCAGTAAGGGAAACAGCCAGAACCACAAGAACTTCCCAAAACATGCCCACTAACTCGCACCGCCGTGTCTGCTACATCAGTCTGTGCTCCCTGGGTATTCAGTAAGGCCACGAAAAGCCTCATTAAAAGACATTTATTCACCTGGTTCTGTTGCTGTAAAACTTGAACTTCATTTTTCAGACGCAGAATATCTTCTCTGACAATTGCCTCAGAAGAATCAAGCCATAACTGATCAGCTGTTTTTTCAGAGGTATCTGTTTTAGTCTGAAAGTTTAGAAAGGTTTTAAGTTTAAATAAAATTACACACTTTGAAGTAATTTCACTTAGGGAAAAATGTCTAAGTATGTCTTTTTCTTCATCTTCTCTCTCAAATACAATCAATACAATCATCAAAGCGGAAAGCTAATACGGATGTGTAACCAGCCATTCTACAGACTTCATACAAACGCCTCCACTTTTCCTCTAACACCCTTTTCTACACCAAGATTAAATCTACGCCACATTGCATTTAATCGTTCTGTCTCCTCCTGGCTGTAACAGTTCTTCAGTCTGTCTTTCAAACCCATGGCATTGTCGAGGAGTACTAATCAGTTAATTTGTAGGGTGTTCCCCTTATTTTTTTTCTAATGTTACTAAATTCAGGTTAGGTGTCTAGCCCAAATGCTAAGAAATGACCTAAGTTCCTTGTAGAAGACAAGGGATGCACACACGTCTCATCACTGGTGACAAGCAGCTGAAAGCAGAGTCTCCCAGGTACTGCTCCACCGCTTATTGTCTGCACATGCTGTAGTTAGTAAGGTGTATCTCAGGAGAAGGCTGTCTTGAGATTAGACAATATCCCATTTTTGTTACACTTTTACTCAGTAGGACTCATATATTCTATTTATATACTTTTTGCTAGCATTACCTCATGTATATGCTGTATTCAGTAGGTACTATTTTTAAGATATATGATATGCTTTCATACATTACTTTCCAGACAAGCCATAAAAATGGACACACTGCTGGGTGGGGCAGGAATTAGTTCCAGTTCTCTTGACCACTACATCAGCAATTATCTTCAGCTGCTGAAGTGGATGGGAAACGGGGAAACAGTTCTTTCACCTGCATTCTGTGGTGCCACCACAGTGGAACCTCTTTGTTTTTATAACTGCGTGCCCCCTTCCATCTGAACATTTCCATATCTATAAGTTCCTTATTCTCTAAAGGAGAATCAATACACCTAGTCAGTCTATGAAAGTATCCGAAATCTATTCCACAATGTTATCTGGACACAGTCATGAGAAAAGTAACTAACACAGATTGTTCCAAACAGGGGCACTTGCTGCCCTGACTACATTTCAGAGATTTCGGACCTGTGAGCTAGAGAAATGATGAAATGCTGTAGACAGAGATCATTGGACAATTCTGGTAGAATCATGGGAAAACCAGGAGGCTAACAGAAATTTAGACAGTGAAGTCTGGCTCTCCAGGTTTTGGCTGGCAACTGGACTACAGGCCATTCATGGAACATTCTAGAAAAGAACGCAGCTGCATTCTGCAGCATTCTGAGAATTTGAGTGAGGCTAAATTTGAACGTAATGGACTAAATTGTTCTGGGGAAGAAATTTTAAGGCTTTACAGCATCTGGCCTGAAGTGTGGTTACTACTCACTACACTGCTCTGCTCTCAAGTATCCAGTGAGATAGAGGAGGCGGAGCAGAAAGGTATTAAAAATGTAGTTCGGTAGGAAAAGGAGTGTTAACAAATTGAAAGTTGCAGACATGGCAGATGTGGGAAAAACAAGTGTTTAACCGTTAGAGATTATTACAGAGGGACCTCCCACTCCTCAATGGGTGTGTCTGAGTCACAGAGTTAACTGAGCATCAGAGGTGGGATGTTATGATTAAAACTGATATGCTTAGGTATCAAGCTGAGAAAGGGCAGAAGGATGATTGTTAGTCTGGATCATTAACTTCAAAGTACTGAGAATCACCTAGGAGACACACCTCTAGACGCCTGTGAGGGCATTTCCTAGGAGTTTAACTGAAGAGGAGAGGTGATCCACCCCTAACATAGGCGGCAGCATCTCATGAACTACAGACTGGGATGGAGAAAAAGGAAGCCAGGTGAGTGCCGTCATCCATCTCTCTGCTTCCGGACCCCAATGGCACGCTATAACCAGGCCTGTGACCTCCCCACCTCCATCCCTTCTCCAACACGATGAGCCGTATCCCTTTACCACAAGCTGAAATACACTTTTAAGTTGTTTCTTGCCAAGGGTGGTGTAGCTATCTTACATAGTATGGCTGATCCCTCAACAGTCATTTTTAGCATACTGACAAATGTGCATACCCACATGAACACACACAAAAGAAATTTATTGAGGACCAGACACAAAAAGCTTTCTGTGTTCAGTGTTTTATATTCACAAAGAATTTAGAATATGGACTCTGTTGGTAGGTCAGTATGGTTTTCCTAAGACCCTTACATATTCTATCTATAATACACATTCTATCTTTATTTTATATATATATAAATATATATACCTATATAGCTATATATACATATATAAATATTAATTTTTAGTTATGTATATATGTGCAAGTATGTGCTCATAAATGCAATGCCCAAGGAGTCCACAAGAGGCTGTCAGATGCCACGAAGCTGCCCAACCAGAGTGCTGGGAAGCAAACTCGGATCCTCCACCAAAGCGACTGCACACCCGTGACCACAGATCCACCTCTCTAACCCCACTACATTCAGTCTTAACCGCCCAATGGTCAAATGAAATGAACTGATCTGCTCTCAAACACTGCCTAATGCTATATACGAGCAGTCTCCTGATCTCTGTCATGTATTAGCCTGAAAATGCCACAAAACAGTATGCTTTGATTGTTTGTTTTGAGACAGGGTCTCACTATGCAGCTCTGACTGTCCTGGACCTCATAGAGTTCCCTTGTCTCCCAAGTGTTGGGATTAAAGGTATGCACCACCACTTCCAGCTGAATTTTTTAATAGAAACAATTTTTTTAATTGTAGATGTCCCAAAGTACTAAAATTATATGTGGCTCCACACAGCCAAACTGCCTTTTAAGTATTAATATGCACCTTATATACTTCTATTATCAGTGAATCCCACAAAGTCTTACATATAATAGCTTTTCAAAAACAAAAATGAATAACTACCAAGATGCAGGACAATAACAGGATATCCAAGAGGAGCCCCAGTGAGCGCCCAATATTGATGGTGTAGCAGAAGCCAAAGGCCTCAAATCGGACCAATGACTCTTTGCAATGAACACTTGCAAGTAAAGCTATATGGACAAAGGGTCCACTGCATGACTCACTGTGTCACATGGCAGCTTCCATGACGAGATTTTCTTTTTCTTTTCTTTTAAATAAATATTATTTTGTTTTATTTTGAGGGGAGGTTGCAGAGACAGAGGGCAGATGAAGGGGATAAGGAGGCAAGTGGGATTGAGATGCATGTGGGGTTCACAAAGAATAAAGACTTAAATTAGAAAAAAGAATAAACTATTTTCTCTCCCAATTATGCTTCCTAACTTTACAGACCAATTGAAAGTTCTGTTATAAAGATTTGGGAAAGAAGAGTCCATGCAACATTCGAAGGTGATCATGAACTCTCACTCACCATATAATACATATAATACAGTCCAAACTTGATTGTTTAACAGAAAACAAACCAACCTTCTGGCTTTTATAGTACCAGAAGGTACTATGAAGGATGCTGGTAGGAAAAAAAAAAAACAATCAATAGTCTCCCTCAGCTAGCTATTAACACTGTGGACTACAGTACCGATTGGCATGGCAAAAGATGCCCATGTGTGCAGTAGTGGCACATCTGTCATGGGGGTAACCATTTTTTAAATTTTAAGTCACAATAATTGGCATCTTAGAACATCTCACATACTTTGACAGAATTTTTTAATGAACAGGACTCCTGGCTTAAGAATCAGGACATAAAAAAGCAATAGATTAAAAATTATTTCCCTTCAAAAGAAAAGGAATATACTCCCTGCATTCCTTTCAATGCTTCATTTTCTTTTCTTAATTATCAATTCATTTCTGCATTATTTTTCTTGGCTGTAAAGATGATAAGTTTGTGAAATGAGGAAGAAAAAAGCCATTCCCAAGATCTGGTGACAGGAGCTTCCAGCAATGACCCTGACCCCTATCAGTCATATAAGGTAACTTCAGTTTCCTAAGATTGACTGTGAAACCTCAGATGGGCCACAGACTCCCTACCTTCATTTTCCTCGTCTCCAAAGATACTGGCTAAAGAATACTGAGGTGGATGTCAGAAGTGGGGTATGGTAGCACACTCCTATGATCTTAGTACTCAGGGAGCAGAGACAGAACATTACAAGTTGAAGGCTTATAGCTGGGGCTATAAAGTGAAACCCTGTCTCAAAATTTAAAAGACAGAACTCAGAAGTAAGTACTGACCAGTGCTATACACCCCATTTCCTCATAGAGACAAGTTCTTTCCTGTAAGAACATAGCCAGGGAGAGTTCAGGAGCAGAGCTTCTAAGGCAAAGGTTTTCAACCTTTGGGTCATGACCCCTATTGGGGGAGGGGCAAAAGACCCTTTCACAGGAGTCACTAAAGACCATTGGAAAATGCAGACATTTACATTATGATTCATAACAGTAGCAAAATTGTAGTTATGAAGAAGTAATGAAAATAACTTTATGGCTGGGAGTCACCACATGAGGAGCTGTATTAGAGTCGCAGCGTTAGGAAGGTTGAGGACCGCTGGAGGGATCTCACTGGACACGATTACTAACAGGGTTTTCAAGCACGGTTGGTTCAAGGCAGCTGACAAAATGCACATGCTCTTTACAGAGTACTCCTTTCATCTGTGAACAAAGAATTTAACCTAACTGGCGTCTCATTTACTACATGCCAAGAACAAGCCAAATCAGCCTTTCAAGTGGCTTTTTTCCTGTAAGCTTTACTTCTAGGAGTCAAAGGAACCCCAGGAAACCAAAAACTTAACTTACATCTACAAAGCATAAAGGCTCTCTTTACTGCGCATTTCAAAGGGACTTCTGAACTGTACAGGCTCTATGGACCTCACCTCCATGCCTTTGTAGCCATCCTTCGACTGCTGGAGAGCTTCTGTTATCCCACGGCAGTCTTGGAGATCTCTCTGTAGCTGAGACACCAGATGACGCTTCACGGAGTTGCTTTTCAGCAAGTGCTGAACTTGGGCTTTCAACTTCAAGATAAGCTCATCCTTCGAAAGCTCTTCCTTTGGGGCTTCTTGCTGTGCAGTACTGATGAGGAAATGGCCAGTTTTAGGATTAAACCAAGTAACCAATCAAACACAGTTATTCTTTAAAGCCCTAACCACACGGTAATGTTTTTTTGTTTTATTTGTTTGTTGGGTTGGTTGGTTTTTGCGAGACAGGGTTTCTCTGTGTAGTTTTTGGTGCCTGTCCTGGATCTCGCTCTGTAGGCCAGGCTGGCCTCGAACTCACAGAGATCCGCCTGGCTCTGCCTCCTGTGTGCTAAGATTAAAGGCGTGCGCCACTACTGCCGGACGCGTAATCATGTTTTTTATGCCTCAACTGTCAGGGCATTTTGGACCAACTGTATTTTTAACATTTTGTTTCTTTGTTTTCTGGTGCCTCATACGTGCTAGGCAAGTATTCTAACACGGAGCTACACTCCAACTCTGCTAAAGGATTTGGAACTTGGGGGCTGGAGAGATGGCATGGTGATTAAGAGCATTTGATGCTCTTCAGACCTGAATTCAATTCTCAGCACATGGTGGCTTACCACTAACTCCAGCTTCAGGGGATCTAATGCCCTCTTCTGGCCTCCAAGGTTACCAGGCACTTCAGCAGGGCACACACTAACATGCAGGCAGAACACTGATACACATAAATCAAAAATAAATAAACTGGAACTTTGTCATATACAAGGCCATCTTCTTTGCACAAAAGTTCATTCCTCAGAAGACATTCTCCCCACTTAGTCTTTCTGCCTAGATACAAGCAGTTTAACCTGGACATAGCTCACACCTGTGACTTTGGGGTATGTGGCATGCTAATATTCAATGAGGCAATATAGATATTGAGGAGGAAAAAAATAGCGAGCATCAGCTATCCTAACCAACTACTGTTAGCTCTTCCAACTTACTGACATAGAAGTCTGGCAGAATCCAGGCAACGAGAAAACCGAAACAAAAGCCATGCTAATGCAATCTAAAGTCCTTTCTGTCTCCTTCCTCCTCCCCTCCTGTCTCTCGACAGTAATAAGGACTGAACTGCCTGGCCTCGTGCATGCTAAGCAAGTGTTCTGCCACTGAGCTGTATTCCAGCCTTTAAAGTCAACTCTATTTTCACTAAGCGTAAGGCTTACAATGAGACTATTTTTTTAAAGTCATTCTATTATTAGTGTGTGGGGGAGACATGACAGGACCACTGCCCTCATGAACTCTCAGCAGCTGTGGCTGCCTGTACACGACCTACACACGATCAAGCTGGTCACCACTGTCACTACTGCAGCAAGAAGGGGAGCTTCACAGGTCCCCACTCTCAGCTGAGGAGCTGCTCATAGCTGATGGCTTTTGGGGAGACAGTCAGTTTTCTTTAGGGGAATGGCCCCTGGTAGGTCCATGCCTCAGGGGACAGCCCTACACCATGAGCATATATGGCCAGCAGGTTGGACCCAGTGGCTTATTTAAAACAAAACAGCAAACAGGCGTCGGGTTGGAGTGGATCTGGGAAGCACGAGGGGAGGAGACGGGAGGACAAATATGATCAAAATAGTGTATGCAAGTATGAAACTCTCAATAGAAGTGTCTTCTTTTCTACATTGGAAACAGTCATGTAAGTTTCTAAACAGTTTCCCAGTGGCTAGTGTACACTCTAAAATCATAGACACTGGAGAAATTCTAAGGACAGCCAAGCGAACCTCAGACACTAGTGATAATGTAAATATACTGGTTCATTAACTTTAACAATACAGATTGTTAATAGGGAGCATGGGAGCTGATATATAGAACTGTGTAAAATATAAATCTCTATTTCCAAAATATTCTAAAAGAAAAAAATCTATCTAATAAAGAAATAATGATAGCTGATTTAAAGTTTTCCTCCTGAAATGGAAAGATTTCAGATTATTTTAAATGAAATGTTAGAATATTGTGCATGTGTGAAGAGAGAATGAACAAATCACTAGGTAAATTTATTTTTAACAATATAAATGAAATGCCTTAGGATGGATATAGTATATATGTAACAATATGCATATACTCTATGTGCATGTCTGCACATATTAAACCTCACCTATTTAAATCATTTCTATTTCTGTAGAAATAACTATATTTCTGTAGAAAAACTATAGCAGGTAAAGTTATGTAAAAAGGAAACACAAAGTACTCTGCTATATGGTATGGTAAACTGTGAGTCCTCACTTTACTCAGCTAGCAAATGAGGCCTCTTCTGCCTGAAAGCAGGCCACCGAAATAACACTTTGTACTCCTAGAGAAGGCCAAATCAGAGAGCAGAGAAAGTGCTTATAAAATAATTTCTCTCCTTCCTCGAAAGGGAAAAAGTCAGAGAGGTGACCATTCTGCCCGAGGCCCACAGCACCCTATGGAAACTGGTTCCCTGAAACCCAAAGAAACTGTAGTACCTTATGAAGCCTGCTGAGAAGACCAAAGGAAAATGGCATTCCACTTGGTAAATGTTTATTATTTGAGTGTAGCAGCCAACTATAATAATGGAGAGAGGAAGCCATCTGCAAGCCGTGTACAGAATTAGCTACTCAGATTCCATGAACGTAAAAGAGAACACTGAGGTCGCTAAACCTTTAAAGTTTACTAAGCAGTAGCCGAAGGAGGTGGTGGTTGGTAATAAAAGCTGGAAGCCACAGATACCTGGGTCAGTGATTTGGAAGCAGCTCCAGAAAAAAATAACTCACACGGGGAAAATTTGCTTCCTTTTATTCAACAAATCAGTTCACTGGAAGAAAAGTACAAATTTCTTCTTTCTTGAAATTTGACATGAAAATGCTTCTCAAACATGGACAATCAACTACTAACTACTGGTGTCTGAGAGGATTCTGAGCTAGATGCTGTGGTTGTTGATGGTTTTTCCAGAGCTCTCACTAACTACCCACTCCGGTTCAGTCATTCTCCACTTTCCCAGCTGAGTGGCTCAGTCATTTCTTTATAATAATGATGAGATGCCCCTAGTCTATTAGCTATAGGAACTTACATTAGAATTTCTATGAGCCAGGCGGTGGTGGCGCACACCTTTAATCCCAGCACTCGGGAGGCAGAGCCAGGCAGATCTCCGTGAGTTCAAGGCCAGCCTGGTCTACAGAGTGAGTTCCAGGAAAGGCTCCAAATCTACACAGAGAAACCTTGTCTCAAAAAAAACCAAAAAACAAACAAAAAGGAACTTCTATATTGTGGCTATGAATGTTATGTAAATACAAATGACAAGGGTAGCTAGGCAAGGTAGTGCATGCCAATAATCCCAGCACTTGGGAGTCCAGGGCAAAATTGTGCATTTGAAGCCAACCTGGAATACACAGCAATATCCTACCTCAAGGGAAAAAAAAACAAAAAAACAAAAGGCACAAAAGGTAGAATTCATTTTAATGGATAAAGATGAAATGTGTCTATTGAAAGAGTTCAATGTGGATGTATTCATCACTCAATTCCAAGGCCAACCACAGCACAAACTAAAATAAAAGTAATAACAAACTAGAGAAAAATATTTTTGAATGAACTATATCTTTAATCTTCAACATAAGAGAGAGAAAGAAGAATGAAGTTTAAAGGCAAAAGGCTTGACTATTACGTAAATATGAACAGAAAACTAGACCAGGCCTAAAGAGATTTGAGTTCCCGTCCTGGTGGCACTAGTGACTGCCTGAGCCAAGTGATTCACCTCTCTGTGCTCCAGTAGAGCCAACATCAGTCACAAAATTGATGATCAAAATGCTTTAAAAAGTATGTGTTGAATTCAAAGTTGATAAATGTAAAATCTGACCAATGGCATATTTTAACCAATCATGTATAAAATAACAGAAATAGCTATCATTTTTTAGCTAGGTCATATTCCAAGAGACTCACGTTCATTATCTATTTTAATTCTTACTTTAAGTTCCAAGAAAGAGCAAAAACAACAAAACAAGCTCAGAGAGAGCTAATGAATTGGCGTAAGGCCACTCACCTAGCAATAAGGGCAACGCTGTGCTTCAAACCATCCTGCATCTGAAGCCTACGCTTCCACTAGTCCCCGAGAACTCATTTGGCACTGACAAGAACTGAGGCATTCACAGCAAAGTCTGTTTTCAAGATGATTACCTATAACTTTAAATTTCTAAGTACCTAGGTATAAAAGGAATCAAATACTTCTTTTGTTCGCCAACCATAGAGGAAGCCTTTGCTCAGCATCACGTCAGTGGGCCAAAGAACTCACACTGAGAGCCGCTTTGCCACTGCTGGGCTTTCCACACCTCTGCTAAGGCTGAGCTGACAGCAGTTCCCCACTGCATCCATACCAGGCAATTATGGGATGGAAAGAAATATGGGTCACATGAGCCTAGATAAGAGCCTGAGGATGACTTCCACCAAAAACATCTGTCTAGTTCCAGTATTTTCTTCTTTGCTAACCTCTAGGCTGTCATCTGTAGAGATGAGAGCCCGAAGACAAGACACTCAGGTAAACGGAGCCTTCCTAAGCTAAATAACAGCATTTTCTTTTGCAGTATCACCTCATTACTTTAGATTTCTGTGGTGATATTTTATTTGAACTGAAATGTGGTGATATTTTATTTGTGCTTTAATAAATAAAGCTTGCCTGGAGATCAAAGGAAAAAGGCTAGCCATTATAAGTAACAAAGAAGTCAGGCAATGGTAGCACATGCCCTTAATCGAATCACTTAGCAGGCAGGATCTCTGTGCTCAAGGCCACACTAGGGAACAGAGCCAACCTTGGTGATATATGCCTTTAATCCCAGTACCAATCATAGAGGTCTGGAGGTCTGTACAGACAGACAGAAAGTGACAGAGCTGCATAGGAAGAGGAAGTGATGTAGCTGGGCTAAGAGAGCCAATGAGAGAACAGAACAGAAAGGCATATAAACTTGAGTATACAGGAAGAAGCTCTTTCTGGAAGCTGTGGAGTTGGTGAGGTGAGGTGGCTCATGGTTTGTCCTATTCCTCTGATCTTTCTCACAGAAATTTAACCCAAATTTCTGGCTCCGTGTTTTTTATTAAGACCGTTTAGAAATTTGTCTACAGATTCCAACCAACTAAATCCCATCTTAGTGCTCTACAACTAAAACGACAATGTTAAAATTTAATCTTCCCGAAGGCCATTAAAGGGGAACTTGTCAGGAGACTTAACTTTGTACTCGGTTGCTTAATACTTGAGACACAACACGTATTAAACAACTCAGTAAGGACAGTGGATAGTCAGTGTGGTGGAGGTCAATGCTTCAAGAAACACTTTCTTCAGAGTTGGAAGTATAAGTCGGTGATACGGCTCTTTGAGTGAGTGAGGTCCCAGGCTCCATTCCTCAGTAAAAGCAGCACTTGCTTTAGCCTAAACCAGCAGGGAGAACGGATAAACCCTCCAGGTAAGCCCAGCACTGACCAAACAGCACTTAGCTGCTTATTGGGTATGTCTCCTTTCCTCCGGCCAGGCCAACTGCAAACTCCTGGGGGAAAGGACAGTGTCTATTGGATATTTTGTAACCTATTTCAGGACCTCACAAAGCACCTTCCATGTAGCAAGGATGCAAAGTTCACCAAGTGTATAGAACATCCGTTGAATGCCTATAACTAACCCTTCAGCCCTCTCCACTCCCTCTCCATCACCCTCGCCCATGTGACTGGTAAAATATCTACAATAACAGTAGCATAAAAGAACCCCTGTTTTAAAAGTGAGATCTCAGAGCTGGAGAAACAGCTCAGTGGTTAAGAGTACTGGCTGCTCTTGCAGAGGGCCCAGGTTCAGTTCCCAGTTCCTACGCGGTAGCTTACAACCATCCATGACTCCAGTTCCAAGGGATCTGACACCCTTCTAACTTCTATGGACACCAGCATGTGCACATGCATACACACAGGGAAAAGACGCCCAACAGAATCAATCCAAAACATTATTTAAGATCTCAGGCAGGTCCCAAGGAGAGTGCAATGCCATTGCCAAACTTATTTTCTCACAGATGACTGATTAACACAAGACAAGTGTTTTTAACATACAAGACTAACATTAACTACAACAACAGGCATTTGCCTCAATAGTTCAAACACATAGTCTGTATATTTGTGGAGTGTGTGTGGTGTGTGCACATGTATGCACACAGGTGTGTGCTCCCATACTTGTGTATCAGGTGTCCTGCTCTATCACTCTCCACTTTCTTCCCTTGAAACAAGGTCTCTTACTGAACCTGGAGCTAGGCTGAGTGGCCAGCAACCCTCAGCCATCCTCCTGTCTCAAACTCCCACAGTGCTGAGTGCTGGGGATTTGAACTCAGGTCCTCATGCCTGCACAGCATCCCCACTGAGCCATCTCCCCAGCCACATAATCTGGGTATTTTAACTTCATAATTCCCTCCTTAGCTTCTGATAACTGGCGTTTACCTAAATGATGAGGACTACAAGCATAATATTAATAATTCAGATTTCTGTTCATTTGGCTTTTCAGGCATTTATATTTCATTAAGAATTTCTAAAGCACACTGTCCTCTAATCGGGACTTTATCTTCTGCACGGTGCCACCCATCTCCCATGCCTCCATCACCAGCTTTATGAACAGTCTTCTACTATTCATGCAGTACCTGTTAGCTTTGGATTGTTTCCAATTGACTTTTTTAATGCCCAAGTCCACACATGATTCAGTGAGCTCTATACTCAAGTCTCCTTCTGAGTCACCTGGAAGTACTCCGAGGTCTGCAGCAGACTCATAGAGAGAAATCTCAGCTTTAAGCTCTGTTAATTCCTCCTAGAACAAAATTATCAAAAACAACTTTCATTATTTTCCTGGATAACAATCAGTCATTTGGGCTGGAGAGTTGGCTCAGGGGTTAAGAGCACTGGCTGCTCTTCCTGAGTTCAATTCCCAGCAACCACATGGCAGCTCACAACCATCTGTAATGAGATCTGGTGCCCTCTTCTGGCCTGCAGGCATACATGCAGGCAGAACACTATACATAATAAATCTTTTTTTAAAAAATCAGTCATTCTATGTTTCAAACTTTATTTTAATGATCAGTAGAATGCAGAAAAGCCTCTTCAAATATATTCTTAATATTCATTCTATATAACTTCATGAAGGCCAGTTCCTGCCATATTTTCAAATAAACCAAATGAATGAGGAAGCAAAGACAGGCAGTTCTTTCCACAACCCTCTTATTTACAAAAAAAAAAAAAAAAAAAAAAAAACCCTTAGCTGGGATACCTCTGGTGGTCTGGCCTCATTGTAGCCGAGGACAAAACAGATAGCTAAGCCAGGGGCGGGCTATGCTCTGTCTGCATGAGCTACAGGCGGAGCACTTCCTTCAGCCGAGGCAACACTAAAAGTCCTCTCCTGCATCTTCCTTTCAGGGAAATTAAAGTGGTGGAGGCTGTGAGAGAATCACATCCCAACTAAATATTCCCCACACCTGTAGATGCCTGGTCCCCAGGATACATCTGCAGACTATACATGCCTGGTATTCAGGATACATCTGTAGACTGTAGATGCCCTGGTCCTCAGGATACACCTGCAGACTGTAGATGTCCTGGTCCTCAGGATACACCTGCAGACTGGGGATGCCTGGTCCCCAGGATACACCTGCAGACTGTAGATGCCCTGGTCCTCAGGATACACCTGCAGACTGTAGATGCCCTGGTCCTCAGGATACACCTGCAGACTGTAGATGTCCTGGTCCTCAGGATACACCTGCAGACTGTAGATGCCTGGTCCCCAGGATACACCTGCAGACTGTAGATGCCCTGGTCCCCAGGATACACCTGCAGACTGTAGATGCCTGGTCCCCAGGATACACCTGCAGACTGCAGATGCCCTGGTCCCCAGGATACATCTGCAGACTATACATGCCTGGTCCTCAGGATACATCTGCAGACTATACATGCCTGGTCCTCAGGATACACCTGCAGACTGTAGATGCCCTGGTCCTCAGGATACACCTGCAGACTGTAGATGCCCTGGTCCCCAGGATACACCTGCAGACTGTAGATGTCCTGGTCCTCAGGATACATCTGCAGACTATACATGCCTGGTCCTCAGGATACACCTGCAGACTGTAGATGCCCTGGTCCCCAGGATACACCTGCAGACTGTAGATGCCCTAGTCCCCAGGATACACCTGCCGAGGCAGGAGAGACATGGACAGACTGGCAGGAGGCAGAGGCTTGGCTCTGCAGTTTATCAGAACTGGGCTGGAACACCTAGGTCTAACAGTGGTGTGGTATGGGTGAGATCTTGAAAAACTTTCCTGGGCTGGTCTGAAGAAGGTCCAGTCACTCTTATTACACAGAGAAACCTAAGGTTCAAAAAAGGTGCTGTAGCATTGCCTAAGTCTCTTCCAAGAGACAGCACTCACTTGCAAAGCCTTATTCATGCTCTCACTTAAGATGTGGGCCTTCTGTGCTTGCTGCAGCTGCAGCTGGAGCTGAGTCACCTCCTGCATGGAGCCTGCAAGAGAGAGTCATAGGATATGTTGTTGTGGAATATTAATTTAAGATGCGTTACATCTGTTCATTCTGTGGAACATTTGTTTAATGATGCAAAGATGTGTTGCATTCTTTTAAGTTGCATTTGTTTAACTCTATAAAGCTGTGTTACTGTGCCTGTCTAAAAATACCTAATTGGTTTAATAAAGAGCTAAACAGCCAATAGCAAGGCAGGAGAAAGGATAGGCAGGGCTGGCAGGCAGAGAATAAATAGGAGGAGAAATCTGGGAAGAAAAGACCAAGGAGCAAGAAGAGAAGGAGGGGAGGACATCAGGGCCAGCCACTCAGCTATATAGCCAACCACGGAATAAGAAGTAAAGAAAGGTATATAGAATAGAGAAAGATAAAAGCCCAGAGGCAAAAGTAGATGAGATAATTTAAGAAAAGCTGGCTAGAAACAAGCCAAGCTAAGGCCGGGCATTCATAAGTAAGAATAAACCTCTGTGTGATTTATTTGGGAGCTGGGTGATGGACCCTCCAAAGAGTAAGAGCCAAAGAGCCAAAAGAGTGAGAGTAAAAAACAACCAACAACAATGTGTAACTGAAAGGAGACAAAGCACCACATCTACAAACCCGGGATCCACCGAGGCTCGAGGTGGAGTCTGCTTCACTGTTGACTATAGAGCCATGTAGACAGGGAGCCATGGGAGACCTAAGTCTGGCCCACGTGTTTCTGAGATTTATACTCAAGGAGCTCAAGGCCTGGGCAACTGGAACATCGGACCCTGTGAGCCCAGTCAGCCACAAGCAGTTGTGAGCCCCATGGGTGCTGTGCACTGGACCCTTGTCCTCTGCAGGAGCAGGAAGTGCTCTTCACCTTTGAGCCATTTCTCCATCCCCAACAAACTAATACTCTAAATGTACTAGGAGAGATTCTAGTGCAGAGGGCCATTTGAGGATTTCCTTAAATGAAAACAGGCCTCTCAGAAATAGCTGAGGGAAGCCAGGCGGCGGTAGCGCACGCCTTTAATCCCAGCACTCAGGAGGCAGAGCCAGGTGGATCTCTGTGAGTTCAAGGCTAGCCTGGACTACAGATCGAGATCCAGGACAGGCACTAAAACTACATGGAGAAACCCTGTCTCGAAAAATCAAAAAAAGAAAAAAAAAGAAGGAAAGAAAATCCTACCTTCAAAGCCTTTAATAGCCAAGGAAAAGACTCACCAGGTCATGGCAAGGGCAAATGGATCTGTAGCCAGGCAGGGTTGGAGGAGAGCCTAAACAGGAAAGGTCCAAATCTGGTCCCTCAGCAAACACACATCCATAGGCAGCCTTTCACTTTAGTACTTTCACAGTGTGATTAAACTACACTCCTACACACTGTACCAATCGTCTAACTAGTTCATATGCCAAAATGTGACTTGTACCTTAGTTAAAAAAAAATTGATTTTGTCAACCAGAAATTAGGATGATTTAGTCTGTTCATCAGTCTGCGTATCAACATTGACATTTAATTGCCTTTAACATCATCTTATAAAAATAATAATTAAAAGTATCACTACCATGAAAAGCATCAGAAACATGTCTGAAATACCACAGGGGCCACACTAGAAATCTTAACAGTGACAAAAATTTAACTCGCTGTCCAGGTAAGTAACTGACCCATGGTGAGGGGATGAAAAACTGAAGGTAAACAAAACGACAATTATTTAATCAAATACTGGGTCTAAAATGGCAAATACAGTGAGATCTTATAATCAAAGGTGGCTGAGACCGAACCTCGTCTTTGGGAGCAGAGCCCTGCCTGGCACGTGCGGACTTTCCTCTGCAGGAAGCAGGTTCAGGCATCACAGCCCAGGTTTCTCAGAGGAAGAGTGTTGCCGATTTTTATTTGGAATGTACACTTGTTTGGATTTTCCAGATTGTGTAACAGAAACAAACCCTTTAATAGGAACCGGACATATAATCCTCCCTAAAGGAATCCATCACTGGTGGACTTCTGTCTCCTCTGGCTTTGCATAGTTTGGGATCTGGGCTGGTGGGACGGCTCAGTGGGGAAAAGCTCTTGAAATTCGTGTCATGAAATGGTGGCAAGACAACCTGAGTGTGAGTTCCAGACCATGAAGGTTGTCCTCTGTCCTACAACCATGGCATGCAGCGCAAGCCCACACACCCACACACATGATAACGGGAATCCAGCTACATTCTGTACTGTTGTGAAATATTCCTTTACACTGTGTGAAGATGTGTCACTGTGATTAGTTTAATTAAGAGCTGAATGGCCATTAGCTAGGCAGGAAGAGATTAGGCAGGACTTCTGGGGACAGAGAGATTTCAGAGAGAAAGAAAGGCAGAGTCGCCAGCCAGATGTGAAAGACATAGGATGGGCAGAACAGAGTAAAGGTAACCGAGCCACGTAGAAGAATGTAGATTACAAAATATGGGTTAATTTAAGTTATAAGAACTAGCTGACAACAAGCCTAAGCTAAGGTCAAGCTTTCATAATTAAGAAGAAGTCTCTATGTCATTATTTGTGAGCTGGTGGTCCTGAAGAAAAAGTTCGCTTTCACTGTACACGTATCCCAGTAGCCTCTGCGGGACCCTCCACAAGACACGCACCTGACTGCAGCAAGTGGGCACACTGCTTCTGACTGTCCTCTAGACTTCTCGTCAGCCTGTTAATGAGCTCAGTCTTCTCTAATTTGACAGCTTCTTGATTCCTCTCCAGCTGCTGCACGTGATCCTTTAAACGAGCGCAAACGCTTTCCTAAACCAAAGTCAACAAGTCATTTTCACAATCAGTTTTAGTAGAAATTAAAGTGTCCAACGTAAAATCATCACCTGGTAGTGTGATCTCTTGTACAGGGTTAACCTGTTCACATGTGACCTGAGGGGAGGCCCAGCTAACAAAGGACATCTGTAAGATACTGTTATTCTAAAGTCAGATTTTACTCATGCCAAAGGAAATATATTACAGTCCTGTTTGCATTTTATGCTGTGTTAATGCATATATACAAATGCAGGCAAACCACTTTGAGTCACAGAATCCGTATCCTCAGACAAGGAAACAGATGAACACATGGAAACTCTATTCGGAGCAGCCAAAGGCTCATTCTGTTCAGGGCAGCCAAAAATAATGTGTCCCTCCTCCGAGTTCCTTTTCAATTTGACCTGTTTCTCTTATATTCCTCTTCCTACCTTTTACACATCTTATTTCCCTTGTCTCCTGAAGGCATGGTAATTGTTGAGTGTGACTGTATGAGGATATATAAAAAATATATACTGTGGGACAAGGATCTGTGTTGTCTACATACATACATGGAGAGAGAAAGGTACTGTGCAAATATTTCTCCACAAAGAAAACATTTGGAAATAAGAAAGCATGGGAATTTGAAGAAACCATCACTGTAACAATCATCACTTCTCACCTAAAAGCCACTCGAGCTGAATGTCACTCAAAGCATGAACAAGGCAGGAGAACCAGTGTAGCAAGCAACCATCTTAAACTTCCTGAGAAGCCCTAAGAAAACCATTAGCAAGAGCTCTGAAGTAAGAACACGTGGGCCTTTGGTACCAGATTCCCCAGCACAGCCTAAACCTCGGCAACACTCTCAACATGAATACAGGGATGCCCAAATGCAAAAGATCTGGGCGTGTCCCCGTGCAAAGGAAAGGGCTCTCTCTGAAGGCTCTCGCTTTGCTTTAAAATCCTGTGAATTTTCTATGTCATAGTGCAGCTGTGTTTGCTTTAAATTTTTTCTACCAAATTTTTAGCAAAATGAAGCTTCTGGAAAGCAGTCCCTGTTTGTTTAGTGCTGCAAACTTCTTGGCATGCTGCTGCTGTTTCCCAGGCCAGCTTGGGAAGCGCAGCTCTAAGGAGCTAGTATAACATGGCTGACGCACTATGGGGCTAACAGGAACGCAGTACAAATGCTTGTCCTGAAAGGGTGGCGAGACCCTCCAGTTGCTAGTCTAGAGGTCCCAACAGTTTTGAATTGTTACAATGTATATACAGTCTTTTCTACATTGAAAATCTGATGTTTAAGGAATGCATTAAGTTAATAATATGCTATAACCATGTATTTCTCAAATTGCACTAGGTACACAGACATTCAAAAAGCTCTGCTGTGTCAGGGTAGCGCCTCCTGTTACATGCAATTAGCAGTCTCTGTGTGGAATTCTCTTTCAAAATACAACTAATACCCATCCGTGATTTAAAAGAAAAATAAGTCTTAAGAACTTTCTCAAAAAAAAAAAAAAACCAACAACAAAACTTTCTCAATTTTACTTTAAAAGGAGAAAGAAATCTAAATCTAGCATATTTAACAGGAAAACCTGAAGCTTTCCCACAAAGATGAGGACCAGGGAAGGGATGTCCCTTCTTGCCTTTGACCAGCAAGTTGGAAGTTCTCGCCAATGAACTACGATAAGAAAATTAAATAGAAGGAATACAAACTACAGAGAACAGAGTAAATCTCTCTTTGTCTATCAATGACATTATCTGCTACACAGAAAATCGGAAGGAGGGAACCTACTAAAACTAATAAGCAATTGCACAAGAGCTGTGGTGTGCGCTAATAGGGGAAATCACCCTCCCGTACACCACAATGCGCAAGTAGAACTTGAAATTTAAAGAAGCCATGTCATTTACAACGCCACTCCAAAATGAGGGTCTTTAGCAGAAACGTAAAACATTTATAAGATCTAGTTGGACAAAACTACAACACTCTGAAGAAATCAATAAAGATCTATATAACTATAACAGTACTCTATGTTTACAACGGGAACACTCGGTATCATTAAGATGCCACTTGTTCCCAAAGAGACCTACAGAGTCTGTGTACTCTCAGCATACCAGCAAGCTACTTTGTGGGTGTCAACAAACTGAGTATCTTAAGTTTATATCAAGGGTTCCACACATCGCCAGTACAGTGAGAGCGTGTTGAGAATGAAGGAACACTAATCACAGAGGGCAGGACGAGGTGAAATCATGGGAAATTCTTTATCTTTCACTTCTGGTGTAAACCTGCCTTTTGTAGCACTCTTCCAAAGGAATACCAGCTGGATTATAAAATACAGATTGGTACAAGTACTTTGACTCCTTATTACAAATACTGTGGAGCCAATTGATAACACGTTTACAAAGGGGATACCATAAAAAACACCCCAGGGTGGGGATAAGCCACAGTAAATACAGCTCAGGTTTGGAACCTGAAGTCCACTCGGCACAGACCAAGGTTCGGATCTATCCTCAGTCTGAGGTCCCTATTCTCAAGTGGTGATGGCAGGCATGGGGACAGATAAGAAGCCAGAGGCACAGGCTCCAACTCCTTCGCTGTCCTGTGATAACACAGACTGGAGGGGACTGGTGGTACTAGAGCGGGAAGATCCAGGGAGGGTGTCCTGAGAACCATTTTCGGGTCTGCCACATCTGTACCAACCATTCCTACAAGAAAGGGTTCCGAACACACCAGGAATCCTCCCACCCCTCCCAGTGAGACAGTGTCAAGGCAGCGGATGCAAAGCTCGCCAAACACTCCACGGGAGCTGACAGACTCCATTTTCCTAAATCGGCCAAGTACCACCACCAACAGCTATAATACCACTGTGTTTGATATCAAAGGCAATATGAATAAATAAACATTTTAAAGTAAAATAAGAACTGTCTTATAACTATATAGAAGGTCACTGAGACGTATAGACTTTGGGTCTGCTTAATTTTGGTGTGTGATTTTTTTTATAATAAAGTTTATTTAAAAATTAGATAAATAAAAATTCCTTAGACAATTGGCAAAAAAAGGTAAAATAGCAAAAAAAAAAAACAAAAAAAAAAACTGTACCCCAAATTCTAGTTAATTTCTATAAAGCAGACTCTTCAATGGTTGGGCATAGCCTTTATCTTTTCCCATCCCTAGAAACCATTATGATCAAATTCACAATAGTTTTCATGTAAAAGGGAAAAAATAATAAATAAATTGAACAAAACACATAAATACACATAAAAATAAAATGGACTGGGGATGAGTTGGAAGAATGCTGGCCAATCATGCACCAAACACGAAGCATAGTACATGCCCCACAACCCAGCATCACACTAACAGAGGATGGTGGTGCATGCCCACAACCCAGCATCACACTAACAGAGCATGGTGGTGCATGCCCACAACCCCAGCATCACACTAACAGAGGATGGTGGTGCATGCCCACAACCCCAGCATCACACTAACAGAGCATGGTGGTGCATGCCCCACAACCCAGCATCACACTAACAGAGCATGGTGGTGCATGCCCACAACCCATCATCACACTAAAAGAGCATGGTGGTGCATGCCCACAACCCCAGCATCACACTAACAGAGCATGGTGGTGCATGCCCACAACCCAGCATCACACTAACAGAGCATGGTGGTGCATGCCTACAACCCCAGCATCACACTAACAGAGCATGGTGGTGCATGCCCACAACCCATCATCACACTAACAGAGCATGGTGGAGCATGCCCATAACCCCAGGATCACACTAACAGAGCATGGTGATGCATGCCCACAACCCCAGAATCACACTAACAGAGCATGGTGGTGCATGCCCACAACCCAGCATCACACTAACAGAGGATGGTGGTGCATGGCCACAACCCATCATCACACTAACAGAGCATGGTGGAGCATGCCCACAACCCATCATCACACTAACAGAGCATGGTGGTGCATGCCCACAACCCATCATCACACTAACAGAGCATGGTGGTGCATGCCCACAACCCCAGAATCACACTAACAGAGCATGGTGGAGCATGCCCATAATCCCAGCACTCAGGCAGCAAAGTCAGGAGGATCTAAAGTTCAAAGTCACCGTTAGCTACTTAGCAAGTTTGAGGACAGCTTAGGCTACGTGAGACTAGGTCATAAAGCATATATATACATATAATAGAAACAATAATGAAGTAAAATGTCACACAAACAATTATTCTGCCATACTAGGTCTACCAAACATGGGAAAAGGCAGAGTCAGCCATGGAAGTCAGAGGTAACAACCCAAATCAGAGTGAACTTTGGGTGTGGGAGGTTTGTCATACCCTCACCTTAGTTTCTTCTCCTTTTCTCTTGGGTTAAATTAGTTCTTAAACTACATTAGGAAAAATTCATTCTGAAGCTGTATTGATTCAATCTCAGGTTCTGGACACGAGGCAAGTAACCCTGCCATTTGACGCACTCTGAGCTTTCAATACTCACTCCTTCTTGGATACAATTACAAAAGTCGACTGTGAAATATGCTGGAGCTTAGGATCACAAACAGTTTGTTTAGATCAGACTTTCTTCCCTATTTTATACATTATATGGAATGAGTGTCCAGCATGGGAAACATTTCAATTCTGGAAAATTTGAAAACCCATATATGTATGTTGGAATGAGACTCAAGATTAAACATGAAATTTACTTCATGTTGTTATTGTCTTAGTTAGGGTTTCCACTGCTGTGATGAAACACCATGACCAAAGCAACTTGGAGAGGAAATGGTTTACACTTATTGGCTGACACTTTCACATCACTGTTCACCATCAAAGGAAGTCAGGACAGGAACTCAAACAGGGCAGGAACCTGGAGGCAAGAGCTGACGCAGAGGCCATGGAGGAGTGCTGCTTGCTCCTCATGGCTTACTCAGCCTGTTTTCTTATAGAATCCAGGACCACCAGCCCAGGGGTAGCCCCACCCACAATGGGCTGAGCCCTCCTCCATCAACCACTAATTTTAAAAATGCCTACAGGCTTGCTACAGCCTGACCTTATAGAGGCATTTTTCTCAACTGAGGTTCCTTCCTCTCAGATGAGTCTAGCTATGTCAAGTTGACATAAAAACTAGCCAAGACATATATATACATAATACACTCAGTCCAAAGATTTTTCTTATACTGTGACCTAGAGGTTTGGTATAAAATTTTCCATTTGAACCATCTGTCAGCCATCAGAATACTGGACTCCAGATAGCCAATTTCTATTCTCAAAAGAACCATTACTCTACACTCTTTAAGGAGAGGCGAATGTCCAGAGACCTACAAAAGGCTGCTGGGTCAACCCCAGGTTCTGGTCAGTGGCGGTACACCCATTCCTTTCAGTTGGCATTTACTCTACAAGAATATGAATGTGTATAAATATTATAAAAACTAAAGTTTGACTAGCACTCTGAGGTCTGAGAAGGTACCAATCGATCCTACAGGAAAGGTACCCAAGATTAGGGTTTCAGATATATTCATGATTCAAAAAAAAAAAAGAGTGGTTTTTGTGTGAGGCGGGGTTCAGTTACAATTTTATACCTATCATTAGCAGCAAAATTTCTAACTGGGGGACCACAAAATACAAGTTACAAAAAAATAACCAGCTTTACTCAATGGATAGTTGCTCATTAGGAGTCACCTGACCTGCTCCTGAAGTTCGGTTCGGGTCGCATCCAAATTCTTCTGTAAGGATAGCACCTGCTCTTCGTACTTCTGTGTGAGGCCCGTGACAATGCTCTCGTGCTGTTCCCGGGCTCGCTGAAGGGATTCAGAATGATGGAGCTCCACCAGCTGCTGTTTTAGGCTCTCCAGAGTGACTTCAGTGGTTCTGGCCTTCTTGGTCAACTAGCAAACACACACAGGGTAGCCATGTAGATAGCATCTTAACTCTGCTCTTTAAGACTGTCCCCGGCTGCTACTCACATGCCCACGGTTGCTAGGAACAATTCCTCACTGAAAACTAGACTGCACAGTACCTGCAGAGGGCACGTGAGGAGTCTGAAGAGCAGTGGTTCCACTGCAGATCAGTCCCGGCACTGTTTGCATGGCTCCATGAGCAAAAGGAGGGCCACCCAATTGTAGGGTCACAGAAAAATGTGTTGCTCCTTCAAAGACTGCAAACCTACAAATGGTCACTTACTAAATAAAAAGATTTTTGGTTTTCTTTTTTGAGACAGGATCCCAGTGTCTGCCCAGGCTGGTTTCAAATTCCCAGGCTAACTGATCATCTTTCCTCAGCCCCCTGAGTGGCTAGGACTACCAAGCGCATGCCACCACATTCCAGCATCAAGAGTTCTGAAAACGAAGCTGATACTGTGGGTAAAATCACAACCCACAGATGGTTTCCCAATGTCCTAAATCTGTGATTATGCAGACTTTACAGCAATCAATCAATCAATCAATCAATGTGAAGTTATAGGTAGAATTACAGTTACTAATCAAATAATGTTAAAGTAAGGAGACTCAAAAAAATTTAAGAAACTCTGAAGGAAATTATTTGGATCAAGATCTTTACACTCTCAGCATTTGTCAATAACTTACTTTATGATCTTGGGCAAGTAATTTGCCATTCTAAGACCTGCTTCACACATGCATAAAATGGTAAAGTATAGTGCCTTCCCAATCAGAATTCCAGTTAGATTTTTGTTTTATAAAACGTTAACCATTGATTTACAAAATCTAAAGAAAAAAGGTGAGGGAAATTTTCAAAATATTTTGAACAGGGACAAGCCCTGTTGGCCAATTTTAAAATACACCTGTGGTGATATTGTGTTTCCCAATATATCGTGCATCCTAATAAATGTATCTGGGGTCAGAGGACAGAACAGCCGATAGATAGACACAGAGGCCAGAAAATGGTGGCACACACACTTTTAATCCTATTACTTGGGAGGCAGAGATCCATCCAGATCTCTGTGAGTTCAAAGCCACACTGAAAAAAGCCAGGCATGGTGACTCACGCCTTTAATCCCAGGAAGTGATGGCAGGAAGCAGAAAGGTTTTAAGGCATGAGGACCAGGAACTAGATCCTGGTTAAGCTTTTATAGGCTTTTGAGCAGCAGTTCAGGTGAGATCCATTTGGATGAGGACACAGAGGCTTTCAGTCTGAGGAAACAGGATCAGCTGAGGAACTGGCGAGGTGAGGTTAGCTGTGGCTGGTTCTGTTTCTCTGATCTTTCAGCATTCACCCCAATACCTGGCTCTGGGTTTGTTTTTATTAATAAGACCTTCTAACAATTTGTGCTACATACACCACAAAGCCACCATCATGACAGTATTCAAACAGAAACAGAAAAATACGTAAGAGAAAAAAATATGCGCATGTTAAGTTTCATCTCAACCAGCACTCAATCAGCACACACTGACCACCAACTGTACGCCAACTACTGGCCTAAATGGCTACAGGCATGAGGCTAGCCCAATGATGCCTTCGAGGTATTCTTCGTCTTTTATAAGAAAGTAATTCTCCTGAGGAAAGAGACTCGGGGTAAAAGCTATAAGCAGGAGTTGGCTAGTCAGATGGCAAGAGCCATAGAATAGGCATTCCCAAGAAGAGGCAGTGTGCGTGGGCGTACAAAGACAGGAGGGAAGACATGACCCACGGACAGAAGGTCACCTTGTCCCACAGGTAAGGTAGGTCATGCAAAGCCTTTAAGTAAAGAATAACAAAATTAGAACTATATTCTGGAAATATTATCCAGGTGGCCATAATTTGCAGGAACAGTAAAACTAGAGGAGCTGAGAGACTTGAAGGAAGAACAGGACGCTCCGAAAGGACAGATACTGTATCCACGGAGAACTGCCACCCCCCTGGTATCCATGGAGAACTGCCACCTCCTCTAGGTACCCACGGAGAACGGCCACCTCCTCTAGGTACCCACGGAGAACAGCCACCTCCTCTAGGTACCCACGGAGAACAGCCACCTCCCCCTGGTACCCACGGAGAACAGCCACCTCCCCCTGGTACCCACGGAGAACAGCCACCTCCCCCTGGCACCCACGGAGAACTGCCACCTCCCCCTGGCATCCACGGAGAACTGCCACCTCCCCCTGGTACCCACGGAGAACTGCCACCTCCCCCTGGTACCCACGGAGAACGGCCACCTCCCCCTGGTACCCACGGAGAACGGCCACCTCCTCCTGGTACCAATGGAGAACTGCCACCTCCCCGTGGCACCCACAGAGAACTGTCACCACCTCCTGGCACCCACAGAGAACGGCCACCTCCCCCTGGTACCAATGGAGAACTGCCACCTCCCCCTGGTACCCACGGAGAACTGCCACTCCTCCTGGTACCCACAGAGGAAAACAGAGGATCCCAGGTAGTGGCAGGACATGTGTCACACGAAGTTCTTCTGAATGTAGTCTTCTACAAACTAAAAGGTTTTTGTTCTTTTAATTCTATTTGTTTGTTTGTTTGTTTAATCTGTGAGTGTTTTGCCTACATGTATGTCTGTGAGCCACACATGCCTGGTGCCCACAGAGGCCAGAAGAGGGGTTGGACTCCTGGGACAGAAGATACAAGTTGTAGCAAGCTGCTATGTGGGTGCTGGGAACCGAACCCTGGTCCTCTGAAGAGTGGCCAGTGCTCTTGGCTGCTGAGCCACGGCTCCAGTCCCCAAACTGAAGTTCTGTTGAATAAAGACAAAAGCTTACCTTTTCCTCACTGACTTTGAATGCTTGGATCTGGGTCTCTAGTGCTTTTATCTGTGCCTCAAGCTGGATCTCCCTTTCCTTTCCATTCTGAAAGAGTTTCTGGGATTCCCGAAGGCTGAGGGTCAAGCCGTCCTTCTCATCTGGAGCATGAAAGACATTTACATAAATACTGTCACTGTTGTGGGACCATAACTGTCACAACCTCTATGATATCTACATCTGAATGAAATTCAATTCAGAAAAATGAGTTTTAGTTGCTTTAGAGAAAAACAAAAAACAAAAAAAAATTTTTTTTTTAAAATTGACACCCAAAATACTTCAAAGAACCTTCACCACAAAGACTCCCAATACTTTCAGCATCTGCTCACTTAAGAAGCTTCACAGGTACAAGCTTGTGCCAATCAAAATGGTTCCCTAGAGCAGGTCATAGTTGGACACAGCTGTGATCCCAGTACTCAGGACTACACAGTGAGAAGTACTGATCCCAGTACTCAGAGGACTACACAGGGAGAAGTACTGATCTCAGTACTCAGAGGACTACACAGGGAGAGTACTGATCCCAGTACTCAGAGGACTACTCAGGGAGAAGTACTGATCCTAGTACTCAGAAGACTATACAGAAGTACTGATCCAAGTACTCAGAGGACTACACAGGGAGAAGTACTGATCCCAGTACTCAGAGGACTACACAGGGAGAAGTACTGATCTCAGTCTCAAGAGGACCACACAGTGAGAAGTACTGATCCCAGTACTCAGAGGACTACATAGTGAGAAGTACTAATCCCAGTACTCAGAGGACTACACAGGGAGAAGTACTAATCCCAGTACTCAGAGGACTACACAGGGAGAAGTACTGATCCCAGTACTCAGAAGTACTGATCCCAGTACTCAGAGGACTACACAGGGAGAAGTACTAATCCCAGTACTCAGAGGACTACACAGTGAGAAGTACTGATCTCAGTACTCAGAGGACCACACAGTGAGACCCTCACTCACAAAACAAGGCATCTGGGGACTAATCACTCCTTCACATCCTTGTAAGGAACTCTTGAATCCCCTAGTCTTCGGTCCTTCCATAACATTTCACAAATTCTTCTCTCCAAAAAGATCTTGTGAGCATCACAGAAAGAGCTTTTGTTTTACTACCAGTTAAATTTGAAATGAGATGGAATGCAGTCATAAAATTATTCCACAAATGGAGTAACACTGGCTACAGCTGGAGCACAGAATAAGCAATCAGACCTGCTCTGTGTCCTCCCGATGATTACACAGAAATGACAAGGGTCCCTAAGTTCTACTGCACCACAAACTACACATGTCAGCTCTAAGGGAAGCGTTATCAAGGTAACGATGTAAGGCCGTCAGCAGTTCAATAATGCCCACACTCTCTGAATCTAACACCTGGGAAGCAGGGGGTGTCAACAAAATGAGAGGAAAGGAAAAAAGAAAATGCCTGGTCACAGAAGTCTTGCCAGGGCTTGGGATCTGCTCCGACTCACGTGAGCCCTCTGCCCAGCTCAAATGAGGGTACTGGAAATGAAAAGCACAAGAAGCTAGAACAGAATAAAATGAATTTTTTTAGAAACCAACTGCCCAGCTCTCATGCGGCAGAAAAGGCCCCAAGCCAGCGGCCACCTCACCTTGGATTATTAGAAGCTGGTGGTTCAGATACCGAATCTGGCGTTCACTGTCATTCAGCTTTTCAACTAAGCTGTCCAGTTGTCTCTCCTTCGCTTTGTTAAGAACCTGGAGTTGAATAATATGTATATTTTCTGCAGAGTCTGCTTTGGAATTAGAGACAATTTATTAGATAAAAACACTCTAAAATATAAGCCTGTGATCAGCTAGGGTAGTGTATTTCAAGCTCTTTAAACAACTTGGTGAATTATCATGAAATCAATTCAGTGGATTACAACCAACATCCTTTTGAATATGAAGACAGATTACACAGAATGTATCAGAGAGCATCGTGTAGTGAGAACATGCATTTTGTTTAGCTTTGGTTGCATTTACATGAATGGACTACTGCAGGACAAACTCCACACTATCCTAGGGGTCACCACCAGGAAAGGAGGAATGTCTCTGGGTTCAGGTTAAACACTGACTCACTATCACTGTAGACAACTAACACGCAGCTGCGACAGAGAAAAGTGCTCTCGTCAAACCAGGGCCAAACACAAGCGCAGGAGCTGCTGTCACACTGTCTGAAAAGGACACTGGCAGGTACACTCGTCAAAGCATCCTTTAGCAGAAGGGTAAATACACTGTGTTATGTTTACCCTGGCATATGATGGCTATATTCCTTAACTAATAAAGAGAGGAGTGAACGCTGACATCTTCATCAGAAACAAAGTTATTGTAGAAAATGTTTAGATTGGAGGGAGAAGAAAAATGGCAGGTATAAGAAGAATAACACTTCACTTCCATAATGAAAGTCTTCATTTTCCACTAGGCATATGCTTCTAGAAACTTATGATCAATAAATACATATAAAAAATTTTAATATTTATTAACAGAATAATTTGGACTCTTTTCTAAATTAAATTAAAAAAAAAAAAAAAGAAAAGAAACTTAAGGCCAGGCATGGTGCTACATGCCTTTAATCCTATCATTCAGGCAAAGGCAGACAAGTGTCTGTGAGTTCAAGGCCACCCTGGTCTACACATCGAGTTCCAACCAGGGCTTCATACTGAAACCCTGTCTTAAAAAAAAGAAAAAGAAAAAATCTGAGTATTGAAAGCATCTCTCTAGCCTTACAGAAGGAGGGGGCACAAATAAACTGTCTCAAAGCTCTCTCTCTCCAAATTCACCTGTTTTTATTAATTTTAAACTTTATTATAGAAAATAATTTGCAAATAAAAAGATTACACACCAAAATTAACCAGACCCAAAGTCTTTACAGTTCAACGAACTTCTAAACCGAGTAGCCATTCAAAACAGAAGCTATGGAACTTCACATTGGATTTTACAATTCACTATCAAATATATTTTATGCATTTATTCACCATCAAAAACAAAAACCCCACAAGAGTTAGAACTAGAAAAGCCGTTAGTTTACGGGCCCTTCCTAACTCACACTCATCACCTGCATTCAGTCTTAGTTCCTCTCCCGAACACTTAGCCTCTCTTCTTCTCTTTCCTTCATGTTTTACTGCACCCACACGTGCATGTGTTTACACATGTGTTTACACATGTGCCTATGTTACTGGCTAGGTTCCCACAGGCAGGAGAACATGCCGGGTTTCTTCCTGAGGTTGTGCGGCCTCGACTGACCTCATTCTTTAACTGTGGTTGCTGGGAAATTTGTCACTACCATTAAGTTATTCAACTAACTTCTAAATGTCAACTTAAAAAAAAATGTATAATCACCTTAGAAATAAAGTAACTTAATGCAGATTTTTAAGAACAGTAAGGAGAGACATAAAGCATATCACTACCAGAGAACCTGAGGGAACAGATGCAGACGTGGCTGTGACAACTGTCACTCCATCTCAAATCACCCCAGCCACATGCTAGTTCTCCTTCTCTGTGGTACTTCAAATCAAGAGAAGCCGCTCCCACGCTTGCTGTTGAGCCTTCAAGACAAATGCGCTCTGGGGCTCCCTACAGCTATTCTGTGGCCCTAACAAGCCTAATGCACCACTCTGCGTCCAAACAGAGAAGGCCAGTTTTCTCGAGGACCTAGCCCACATATCCAATAGTATATAGGACAACTTCTCCAATCACTCTAAAATCATACTGGCTCATCAACATACACAATAATTCAAAGTTAATTTAATTCTCCAGGAGCACAATGATAAAAGCTTCCATCTATGAAAATACCAAGGCTAGTCACTGCATAGCTTTTTTGTTTGTTTTTAAACAAGCATTTCATCTCAAAATCCTCTAGAGGCTTTAAGTGTTTTCCTTATGATCATATTTATACACACTCTACATCAAAATCAAAAAGCCTAGGAAGTGTGGTGGTTTGAATAGTAGTAGTCCCCATAGACTCCTATATTTGAATGGTTAGTCACCAGGGAGTGACACTGTTTAAAAGGATTAAAAGGATTAGGAGTGGCCTTGTTGGAGGAAGTATGTCACTGGGGGTGGGCCTGGAGGTTTCAAAAACCCATGCCAAGTCCAAAGTCAGTCAGTCTGTCTGTCTGTCTGTCTCTCTCTCTGCCTACGGATCATGATGTAGCTCTCGGCTACTGCTCCAGCGCCAGCATGCAGGCCGCCATGCTCCCTGCCATGATGATAATGGACTAAACCTCTGAAACTGTAACAAGTCCCAGTTAAATGCCTTCTTTTGTAAGAGCTGCCTTGGTCATGATGTCCCTTCACAGCAATAGAACAGTGACTAAGACAGGGAGCAAGTAAGGTACCAACATCAATTCTGAATACAGGAGCAGGTTTGTACAATCATCACATTAAAAAATATAAAACGAAAAGAAAAACTAAGAAATTCATAATTGATTTATTAATTACCCGTCTACAGAGTAAGAAACTCAAGACTGGTGAGATAAGTGTCCATGTTCCAGAGCAGACAGGAAAACACTTAAGTTCAGGGTGACTCAATGCTAAAACTTGCATCTGACATTTTAGTTTCAAATAGTGCTACATTAGGGAGCATAGCACAATGAATCCCAATGAAATATTTGATTCACAGAGGTTTTATTTTATCTTTACCCCACCAACAGCTCCCTACAAACGTTTGCTCTTGTGAGGTTCAGGAATGAAAATAAAGGCCTTACAAATGCCACACATGCCCCAAGTACTCAGGCTGTCTTGAATGCTCTTTGCACTCAGGCTGGCCTTGACTGGTGCCAGATCCTCCTATCTCTCCTCTAAGAGCTCATATTACAGGTGAACCACCACTCCTAGTTCAATAAACTATTTTGAAATAAACATTAAAGTACTTATTAGTTTGCTCATAAATAGTTCAGTATATACTTTTAATATAAGGAAATGGGGCTTGTTTGAAATGTCAACAATCCTATTATTGTTACTTAAAAAATATTAATTCTTGAATATATATATAAATATTCATTAAATGTTCAAAATTCCCCAATTACGTTAATGAAAAATAATACAGCTGGCTGTAGTAACACCTCTCTAAGCAGAGGGATTGTCATGGGTGTGAGGCCAGCCTGGGCAACACAGCAAGGCCCTAGCTGAAAATAAAACAAAAACAGTCAAGTAAATAAACGTAAACAGAATACTTACTTTCATTAGCTCCTAAAAATTGTTGCTGCATGCCTTCAAACACGTCACTTGCTGCCATCTCCTGGGCTGGTGAGCTACTGCTCTGGCCAGAAGATTGGTAAGGTTTATAGATTGCTTTATATGGCTCCAAAGCTTGACAGCTGGGTCCCTGAGACGAACCAAATTGCTATTAAAAGATGACAAAATTAACAATTAAGATTTGGTCTTTTCTTCCAAAATTACCTTATTAGACACCTCCCTCCACTTTCCAAGTACTGGAATTACAGATGTGCACCACCATGCCTGGTTTATGCAATACTGGGGGATTGGACTCAGAACCCCATGCATGCTAGGCAAGCATTCTACCAACTGACCTACAACATCCCCAGCCCATAATCAAATATCCATAGACATTTGTGCTCAAAACTAGTACCCACTGTTACTGAGTACTATGAACTGCTTCCTAGTCCTCTTGAACAGACAATGGAGTCAATTTCAAAAAGAAAATTTAAGAATGGCAATGAAGCCGGGCGGTGGTGGCGCACGCCTTTAATCCCAGCACTCGGGAGGCAGAGCCAGGCGGATCTCTGTGAGTTCGAGGCCAGCCTGGGCTACCAAGTGAGTTCCAGGAAAGGCGCAAAGCTACACAGAGAAACCCTATCTCGAAAAACCAAAAAAAAAAAAAAAAAAAAAAAAAAAAAAAAATGGCAATGAGATTTGTACTACAAATGGTTAAGATAATGTCACCGTCTTAGAAACATAAAACATGTACATGCTCAATAAATGAGAACATGTGATACCATCTCATGTACAATAAATTCTCAATTATTTTTCAACGAACAACATTCTCCAGAGACAAAGAGAAAAAAATAACTATCATTTAATGGACCCCGCCCCCCCCAAAAAAATTATCATGTCATTGAATGATACAGAATAGCAATTGGGAAAATGAGACACTTCTTGTTATTGAGAAATTCTAAGACACACTATCTCCTGATGCCTTCTTAGAACTCCCCACAGTCAGTTCACGGCATGTTCCCTTAACCGTCACCCCATCTACCGCTGCGACACCACACAGAGTAGGAACTGGATTTGAAGTATTGGACTTAAACTCATTAGAAAACTGGTGAGCACAGAAATGAAGGAAATTAAATGCTGTGATCTACATGAAACCGCTCCTTTAAAAACAGCTTGTTTCTCAGGGAAGCACCTCACAGAAGACAGAAGCAGTAAATGAGGAGCCACTCCTTGAGAGCCTTAACCTTTAACGTTTAAATAACTATTCCCCAGAAGCTTCTATTGTAAACGTCAGGCTTGGCATCGCGACTGCCTTTGATCATAAACAGAAAACTAACTGAGCTAGAACCTGAGTGAGTAGATTCAGAAAACTGCTGTAATTACTTTACCAACGTAAGGACATGCACACACACAAACTCTTCAAAGTCAGATTCTCACAGTACCTGAAACTTGTCCCTCTGACGATCTGAAAAGGGAATGACTCCAGCTGCCTGCTTGGGAAATTCCTGCTTCTGACCACCAGTGTACGGCCTAAAATCTTCAGGAAGGTGATACAAATCTGCCGCCTCGTGTTTACTTGGAGGGCTGTAGCCACTTCCGCCCTCATCCCCGCCTTCTCCGGGATGGTACCCAAGATGCTGGTCTTCAGTTTTACTTCGCTTTTCTTCCCAGCCATTGCCACACTGTTCTCCAAAACACAAGACCGGTAAAGTCCTATTAGTCAACAAAAGTTAAACAAAAGCACGAACCTACCCTACCCCCGTAACAGCACTGTGGTCACCACCCACACTTACATTCACGATGTGAGATGTGGGCAGTACGTCATAGTCACGCTCCATCCACTTCCTCTCCAGTTGCTCAGAAGGATGCAGTCTTGAGAAAAATCAGTACTTTAGATCTACACTCTATCATATTTAGCCAAAAATAACACAAAGAAACCCAAGATTCTAGTAGTTGTTTTTCCTTCAACCTTAACCCAAACAGTTTTAGAAAGCAGTCTCAAGTTTACATTCCTATCAGCAGAGGATCAAAGGAAGATTTATGGAGTACAATAAACAGGAGGAAGTGATCCCAGGTCCTTACTCTCCCACTAGGCCATCCACACTGCAGTCCGAATCATGGCGCTCAGGAGAGGAGAGGTCATCATCCAGCATGTCGTGAGGGAGGTCTGTGAGTAGCTGCTGTAACTGAGTCAGGAGAGTCCCATCAGTATCAAGCTGATTGAAACACAAGACACTACCCAAAGCTGCCTGAAGCCGACGAGCGACAGAACAAAGAGATTCCTTACTCCTCCACTTAGTGAGTTTCTTAAATTGCACACGAATCATGTTCACATTTTCACTTGAGGAAAGGGGACAGCATGACACCAGGGTTACCAGCAGGCTTGACTTTTTCTACAAGGGTGTCAGGTTTATATGCACACATCACAACTGAAAAGCCTCTTTGGGAAGCACAGCAAACCCTTAATCACTGTGCTCATTCATGGCGTCGGGTTCCACAGAGCAGACCTGCCTGTCAGGATCCCACTTCACCAGAAATCAGGGACGTGACAATCATACAGCCCACAGGAATCTGAGTTGCCAGATGTACTCTGCCCAGGTGGTGGGAACAACAGTGACAGCATATGGTCTAGGAGCCCTTAAGCTCTGGTAATGCCCTAGAGACCCCTCTAGGGAGGGACTGGTTAGAGAAAATCATTTATCCCCGGGATGAAAAGATATGTGATATTCTCTGCTCCTAGAAGATGCAAAATTGTGCATTAAAACTAACAAAACAAGGCTCATTTCATTATCAATGTGCAACTGCAGAATGATAGGAAAGATGGGGGCGGGAAAGATGGACCCCAGATGCCACGTATCCACCCTTCCAGGCTCCACTCCATCCTTTAAAAGTGCAGTATTAATGAGGTTATAAGTTCTGTTTTGTTGAAGTTTAATGAATCATAGATCCTTCAAAACGGCACAAGATGACATAGTCACGATGAGTTGGTGCACACGGGGCTCAGGGGCTTTCTTCCGAGGAACTCACCTCTTTTTCCCTCTCGTAGTCTTCTTTGTCAAATTCTTCATCTTCATTCTGTGTCTGCAGGGCTACACTGCCAAACTCCAATGACATGGTCCTCCTGAGGGTGGAGGAAGAATTACCACTCACACAAAAACCAGCCATATGACAGCAATTCATAGCAAAGGGAAAAGGCAAAGGATGATCAGAACAGTAGCCAGGCTTCCCAAGAAGCTAGGAGGTATTTACAATGTAAAAAGTTTGCCAAAACGAAACGAAAACTCAGAACGCTAACAAACTAGAAAGACCGAACAGAGAAACCTTAAGGATCAGCTCAAGTGCTGCCTCAAGTTATGCACCGAATGCCATAAGGGTCCTCAAGACTCTGCCCCGTGCTCTGAACTCCACAAATACAAACTACATGTTTTCCAGAAAGAAGTTCCTCAATCCTCAGCTAGTGACTGTTACCCAGAAACTGTTCACACACCAAAAAGCTTAGGGTTCCATGACTCCCCTTCAGCAATCAGGGTCTGGGAAAACACTACAGGACAGATCAGAAGCCTAGGACTGTACCACCACGAGGCTCTAACACAAAAGCTCCCAGGACAGCAACTACTAACGCTGGACAGACTTCTAATTATTTAAATTATATCCGGGGACCTAAAGGCCCCAAATTCCAAAATATAAGTATGTGCTACCAGTGGTCTGGCTAACACTGTCTGCAATCCAGGCTCCGCACACCAGGGAAATGTACTTCTGTGTGTGGTCTGAGCCACAACTCATTCACTCCAACTTCCAGGATGTAAAAAGTCAATAAACTGAGTCACATAAGAAGCATACGGACCCAGCAACACAACTGCATTTTGTCATAAAGAATATAACTCCCTTCTGGTAACAGTTGTGAACTACATCACAAATGTCGTAACCGTTAGCCCTGTACATAAAAACAAAAAACTTTATCAGATCTCAGACACCCCAGATTATATGACGTAATTCCATTTGTATACCAAGAAAAAGAAACCCATTTCAATCATGACACAACACTACCTTTAAAATACAGACTGTTTCATAGCTGTTAAAAATGTGAGCTCAAAATCTGTGCTTTTACAGACGAGGCATAAAACACACATGCACAATCTCACTAGGGAATGGAAGCCTTGTTTCCACCCAGTCCCTGCTGGAATTCTCTCGTATATATCATACAATAAAGACCAGAATCTGATAACCTAAGACGGCTCATGTGGGGAGAAGAAAACAGTACTCCCACACCTCTGGGTTCAGTTCATTGCTCAAGCAGACATCATGCCTAGACAGTCTCAGAGGATGGAAACAGAGATACACTTTAACCTCTCACCCTAAAGAAGTGGGACAAAGCTGAGCCAAAGGCATCCTCCAGGAAGAAAAAAAGATCCTTCCAGAGACTGGAGACCTGGCTCAGTGATCAAGAGCACTTGCTTCTTCTGCAGAGGACCCAGGTTCAATTCCCAGTATCTACATGGCATCTAGCAACCATCTGTAACTTCCAGTAGAAAAAAAGCCCATTTCTGTCCTCCACAGGCAACAGGCATACAAGTGGTGCCGAGATATATTTGCAGGCAAAAGACTCACACACATAAAATAACAATACATTTTTTAAACTGTAGAAAGCAAAAGACATCAGTCATAAGTCTGCATTCTGTGTCACAGAATACATTAACAAAGTCAAGAGCGCCAGGTGTGGTGGCACACGCCTTTAATCCCTGCACTCAGGAGGCAGAGGCAGGCGGATCTCTGTGAGTTTGAGGCCAGCCTGGTCTACACTGGGAGTTCCAGGACAGGCAGGGCTACAGAGAAACCCTGTCTAAAAAGACAAACAAACAGAAACAAAGTCAAGAGATAAAATTACAAAAATTGTAAAACTACTTACAAAACACTTAACAAAAAGTACCAACGTTTTCCCCAAGAAAATGAGAAGATGACAACTTAAGGTGGGAAAACAGCATGAGAATTCATTTTAGAAAGATATATAAAATGCTCATTTAACAGTATCAGAGTCTGAGCTCAGGCTCGGGAGATGGCTCAGTGCATCGAAATTCTTGCCATTTGAGTGTGAAAAGTTCAAATGCTCAGAGCCCACATTACAGCCAGACACACAGCACAGACAGGCATCTGTAACTCCAGCTTCAGAGACTGTCTAGGTCATGGACCAGCTGGCATGCCCTACACACTGGAACAGCAACAGAGACTGTCTCAAACAAGGCAGAAACTGAGGACTGACACCACAGGTTGTCCTCTGACCTCTACACATACGGCATGACACCAGCATAGCCATATTTACATATACAAATACACACAGGCACGCACACACACACACACACACACACACACACACACCCCCCTCATACACACCGCTATGTACAAAAACAGAGGTTAAGTCCATGAAGAATTCAGGAAGTTTAAGTAACAAACTGCCACCTTCAACTACTGCATTCGACAGTCCCACTTAACCTTGACTATGTTTTTCGTGGTTTACGAAACCGCTGGTGAAATGTGAAAAGACAATCATTTTGGAAACCATCAATACAAAATGATTATGTGCCCTAGTAAAACTGCCTCTGGGTGAATATGGCAAAACCATGCATTAATAGAAACAGTGACTCCTATATTTGACCAGAGAGGTGACCATTTAAAAAAAAAAAAAATCAAAGCATAGACTATATGGATAGTGTGCTTTTTAAAATACAGCTACTTGGTTCACATTTTCATTCTAGCCAGGAAACTTTTCCTAACCCCATTAACAAGAATATAAATAGCATGTTCTGACTCAGACCAGACAGACCTCTGACCCACCACTCATTTTCTGGTCATCATCCCCACCCCCAACACACACACACACACACAAAGGGATAAATATTTCCAGAATCTTGCTTTTGTGACCAAATTTTAATGTATATTTTCTTTTTCAAAAATATTTTTATTTTTTAATTATGAGTGACCATAACCACTTCGTCACAGGCCTTAGTGGAGCTGGAGTCACAAATGGTTGTGACCTATGTAATGTGGGTGCTAAAACATAAACTCACATCCTCTTACAAGAGCAATGACAAGCTCTTAAGCTGCAGTAGAAAGGATCTTTAGATAGACCTTACAGGATGCAATAGAGCTGTAAGCAATTAAGCACTGAAGGTCCTCCTTCAAAACCCTGGACTCTGGCAGCTGTGCAGTTTTAAACTGTTTCCATTTCTTTACTAATGAGACAGGGTAAAAACAGCGTAGGTGTAAGAAAGGAGTGACTGTAACTGACTGTGGGAAACCTGACATCTCCGAGATAAGGACTCCGCCCTCCTGTAAACGCCCGCTTCATCAAAAGTCCATTCCCCGCACTTCCAGAGAGCTCGTCTTATTATCCTTCGCTTGTGGCTCCAAACTTCAGCCTTTCCATGAAAACAATCACGTATTGTGAAGCTATAAAGCGAGATTCTGCTTGAGTCACACTAAAATTCATGACTACAAGAACTAAATGTTAAGGGCCCTGGGAGGTAGGAAACTGCACCCACTAGGCTTACACGCTAACTTCTCTTACAGAACGGAAAACAGCCAGAACGCAACAGGTTGCTTCAGACACTTTCCAAATACTGTTCCGACTACAAAGGGCACGGAGAAGCAACTGGGGACGGGGGCACACAGCCATGGACACAAACGACGACAACCTCTTGCGATCGGTGGTACCGACAACCGCTTGGACAAACCACGGTAGGCAGAGGACAGCAACCCTAAAACACAGGAAGCTCCCTCCACCTAGTGTACTCACGCAGCGCCCTTACCAAAGAGCTGGGCCCGGCGCCCAGGAACCCGAGGCGCGCAAAGGTCTGCGGGTGCAGCGCCGGGGTCGAGGGCCAGGCAGGGAGCCAGCGTGCACAGTCGCCCCGGTGCAGGAGACTCGAAGGCAGCTCCGGATCCCGCAGCAGCCCGCCCGGCCGTCAAGACTGGAGTCACCGAAGAGCCCTCCAGCCACCTGCAACTCCCACTTCCAGCCTCAGAGCACCTTCCCGGTACAACCAAGCCCGCGAACCCCGCCGCTCGATGAGCAGCCGCCTCCTCCAATCGCCGCCGCCGCTTGATGGGCCGGCCGGCTAGGCGGAGCGACAGGGCGGAAAACCCGCCTCCCACATGGTCGGTTGAGAGGTCGCCTGCAGTTGCTAGAGCGCGGCTGTTCGAAGAGGGCGCCAGTGGCGGCGGGAAGCTCCCCGGAGCTCCCATTGGGGAAGTCGTAAGCCAATCACAAAGGCCTTCTGAGAGGGCGGGCTTAGAGTTGCCTAGAGACGGCAGAGCGTTTGCCCTTCCAGAGGTAAGCGAGTAAAGCACGCTCGGTCTTCCCCCATCAACTCTTAGAAGTTTCCTCCAACTTCCAGCCTTGGTACTTGATAACTTTGGCCATATCTTCAGACGTGACATGTTTAAATTAGTGTTTCTTTACTGATAGGACTGTACGTGCTCCCAGGCGCCTCTTCACTACATCCTTGAATCCCCTTGGATGTTAGCCTATCGTTAAATCCCATTACGCCCTTGAACTTGGAGACCACAACCACATGGAATAAATCTTATTTTTGCCTTCCACTTTTAGCTCGTCTCTCTTAATTGAGGAGAGTGGCTGGACGTGGCATGGACACAGGTTGTAGCCCCTGAGTTCTGTGACAATTACTGTCTCTGGCTTCTTTGGTAAGAAGGGTCCCGATGAATACTTGGTGGCGTAAATTACCACATCCTTTTAAACCTTTCCCATGTGTACCATGTGGAGTAAAATACTTTTCCAAGGTTCTTCCAATTCTGGCTAGTTTTGCTCCGCCAACTGCCACCCCATCCTTGTAATGCCCGCCTTGACCCCCCCAGCTGGGTATCTGATACAGAATGAGAGCTCGATCCTGGGAAACAATGAAACCCCAAGGCTGAACTTCCAAGATGGCTTCTGTTTCAGCTTCTACAGCCCCTTCACCCACTCCGCCCTCAGGACACACTTCACTTACTGGAACTGGAGTTTGCTACCACCGTCCACAGTGTGCATACCTGCTACAAGAGCAGATGCATCTCTTTTCTATTATCGTTGGTTACCATATGTCCGTTTCACTCACAGAACAGCAATATGAACATCTTGAGGTATTTACTTAAGCATTTATCATCATGCTTCATGGCCCATGCTAGGCACTCAAAACAATTGTGTTAACTTGTTCATGAATAAATTAAAGGAATGGGCAAATAAAGGAAGATGTTGGGTCCAGAAAAGAACAATGAAAGGCATTCAGGTAAATGGCAATTGTTGAAGGTGAGCCAAGATACCTGCTAAGGAGAATGAGACTTGGGCACGCTTCATTACCAAACTATGTCTAGTGTTCCATGCTGAGGTGCACGGTGTACTGTAGCGAGAATAGTAAGCCATATAAGAGGAATAGTTGGCTCTTTGAGTTATGTACTTTTCCTTCCAGAATTTCTGTCCCCTAGCATCCTCAATCTAGAGCTGCCATGAAGTTCTGTTGGGTCTACCTGCCTTTGTGAGGCCTCACTCAGGCGGGTGTAACTTTCCCTGTTTCTTCTCATGTTTTCTCTGGGAACCCACATATGTTTTCTCCGGGACTTTGAGCTTTTTCCCTCTTTCTCTCAATCTCCCCTCCCTGCCATCTGGCTGCTGGTCCACCATGGAGTTGGCCTGTACTCCAGCTTAACTCAAACATCATGGCTTTTTCTCCTCCTCTGGGCAACTACCAAGATTGACGGCTTGACTACTCTGGGGGTTTCCTTTGAGCTCTTGTACAATTGTCCTCAAGCTCCCGTTTGAGTTCATTCTTAGATTCTGTTACTAAGGAGACCAAGAACCCCAGGAAGGGACCCTGCTTTCCCTGGAATCACTCTGCTGTGCCCTGGGAAGCCGACCTTTAAGGGGACATCAACAAGCTCCCTCACTCTGCCTTCAAGTTACCTCAGTCAGTAAAGAATCCCAGCAGATCGGAGACAGAGTAGACAAAAAATCAGGTTATTAATGCTCTTAGCTGACCCTCTCTCTTTTGCATCCCCAGGATCAGCTGTGACCCCCCACCCCAGGACCCTCCACAACTCCCCAGGATCAGCTCTGACCCCCATCCATCTCAGGACCCTCCACAGCTCCCCAGGATCAGCTCTGACCCCCACCCCAGGACCCTCCACAGCTCCCCAGGATCAACTGTGACCCCCACCCCAGGACCCTCCACAGCTCCTATATGCAGCCATATGGCTCTCCAGATTCTATATCTGCTCTCACCCTCTCCCTTCTCCTGGGCACTGCATTCTACTTGTGGTTTCTCTATACCTTAAATACCCTTTATTAATCTCTCCTCAAATTACTCAGTTTGAGTGAGCCATCTGTTTCTTGTCAAGACACTGATCCACCACACATATGATAAAATTTCCAAGTCCCAAAATACCAGACATATAGTGTCAGTTGTCACAAAGCAATATTCGTTTATTTTTTTTTAGAAAAGTCATTTACAGATATTTACAGGCAAATGAACCACTATTTTAAAATAGAGGTTGAGAATATAAGATTAAAGTAGCATGCAGACATTTCTTGCATCTTTTGGGTGTGTGTGAACTTTAGTGTCTTTAGTATCGGAAAGTGCAGTATTTGCTTCCCTAGCTACAACACCACTTGAGTCCAGTGTTGACTACCCATGTGTGCTGCTTACACTATCAGAGCTCCCTGCATCTAGCTGGCTACCCAGTCTCTGTGCATCAGCTAGAAGGAGACCATAGTCCTGCCCTGTCTCTGATGCAGGTTGTCTACAAATTCCTATCACTATGCTGATCCCTTTTATGAAGAAAAATTATGAAGACCTAAGATATATGGGGGAAATCAATGAAATATACATTATTTTCTAACTATGGAAAGGAAACCTACATAAGAAGCCAATGGTAGCAGAAATAAAATGGTGAGCTGTTACATAAAAACGTCAGACTTCAATGTATTTGATTTCTGATGATTTCTATCCAAAAGAACTATTCCATATTGTATTCAAAACTAACCAAATATATCATAAACCACAAAGGTTAAGTTGTATCTACTTGGCCAAAATGAAGTAGTATTGAGATAACTATGCAAAAAACTCAGAATTAACTCAGAATTAATCTCTCTCTCTCTCTCTCTCTCTCTCTCTCTCTCTCTCTCTCTCTCTCTCTCTCTCCTCTCTCTCACACACACACACACACATACACACACACACACACACACACTCCCTCTCCATCTCTCCTTTAGTAATGGCCATTTCTTTATATGCAAATGCAAGTAAGAACTGACTGAGTATTTCTGCTATTACTAAAACAACCAGATCCACTTATATCAACATTACCTGCTTTACACTGAAATGCTTGGGGTGGAGCTGTGTGAGTGATGACTTGTTTAAACCCTTGAGCAGTTGAGAATAGACACAGACTAAGGGAAAGTCCTAAATGTTTCCCCTTAACTACACAAGCTGCTTATCAGCATTAATTTCTAACAAAGGAAAAACTATGTTAGGATGCCAACGGACCTTGGAATGCACCTCTGAGCTCCCTCATCTTATAAACAAGAAAACGGGAATCCAGACAGGTTTAGCAACCTGTCAAGAGCCACAGAGATGAATAGTCTGAGCCTAGAGCTTCTCTGAAGATTCTTAATTTCACCATCAGTTTTACCATTGGGCTGTGTGTGGCAGGCCTTTCCAAACCCTTAACCTATGTGTCTTCTCACTCTGCATTTTGTCTGGCCACATGTAGAGAGGGAGATAGGACAGACACATCTAGAGATGACACTAGGATTTGGTGGCAGCCAATCAAAAGGAGAGTTTCCTCTACTTTGAATTACCTTCTGTACTCTCAGTAAGGATGGAACCAGTGCGGACTGAGCATGAAGAACCCTGCCTTTGTTTACCGTCTTTTATATCCATGTACTCAAAATCAGAAGGAAACAAGAGATTTGGCCTCGTGAACTTGTCCCATGCTGCATATGAACAGTTCAGATAGCAAAGATTGAGGAGCACTGGCCAGTGAATGTGGGCCCCAACCTTTTCACCAACAAAGGAGACAGAATGATGAAACCGTCAGTGGCTTTTGCCTTCACTGCACAGCATAGACAGAGTCTGAATTTGATGTCAGTGTCGTCTTTAATGTGGCAGCAACAGGGCTACTGCAGAGAAACCGGCTCAAGTCAACACTGCTCATCAAATTGCGTCCTCTTGCTTTTTCAGCAAGGAGAAGCTTTTTTGGCAACTGGATCTGTAGCTATAGAACACGAAAACACCTGGAACTCCTCTCCCCCCATATGAAAATGTCCCCAGATTATCAAGTCGAAGGCACATATCACTGCCTGAGCAGTTCAAGTTGTCTTTAGCATATGAAATTGTAGTTGTGCTTTTAGCTCTTAATCAATGCAATGTGACCTTTAAAAAGTGACCTCCGTGCATATGCATAACTCCTTTTCAAATGGATCGAAATTCTTCCTCTCTGATGTTCATATTTAGAGGGTATTTTATTAGTTCTCTCTTTTACAAAAGACATAGTCCGTGATGGTCTCAGAGAGACATGTTTCACAGTCTGTGTTCTATTTCATCTGGAGAAAAGGCTTGAATTGTCATTGTCCCTGACACAAAAAGGATATTCTTCTGACGTCACTGCCACAGTGTCTGGAGCTGTCATTTCCTGGAATGCCAAAGTCCTGTATTATTACCTTTTCTTACTGGCTGTTTAAGGCTTACTTCACTTCCAGAAGAGATGATTGGCAAGCTATTATCCATATGGTATTTGATAAGATGGCCAACATTATCAAACACATGGTCCTTGGTCCTCACCTGGAAAAGGAAGCACAAATATATTTGGGTTGAATACTAGTAGTTCTTCTGAAAGATGTAAACAATTGTGGAGGGTGTGTCCCTAGAGCAGATATTTTACAGAGTAAAGGAAAGGTGCTTTTTCACTCTATCCTCCTTAATAAACCATTTTATCACTCCCCATTACCCTTTTACAGTAGCGTTCCTATAAGTTCAGAAGATGGCGAGCATTTGTCATTTAATCCAAGTCTACAGTCAGCCTCTCCGCAATGCTGTTGCTTGATAAATTCTATCACATCACCACTTCTATAAATATCCAGGTGATCTGTGTACAGGCACATTACCAGGATTACAGCTATCTTCCATAGAATGGAGTGTTCCACATTACCCCATCTCTAACAAAAGCAGGCCCCTTGGAGAAGTCCTGCCTCTCCCTAGAGCTTCAACACAAATCCTATCTCCTCCAAGAAGGCTCCTTGGACCTTCCCAACAAGCATTCATTCATGTCACCTTCTTGCAAGCTTCATTAACTGTAGCTGACTCAGAAATGTCTTTTTCACAATATTTACTGTCCGCATGCTGAAGGAAATGGATTTGTAGTATTTCCTCCAGGATTGTCATGCACCTACCATCTGCACGCTTTTCTGTCTCCTGGGCTCACTGCCTTGGTCACCTGACCCTCCTGTGTGGAGGATAGTGAAACCTTCCAGGAGAGAGAAGGCCTGCTGCCAGCACACACCTACTTAATAATTTTGCCAGCTTCCTACAGGGGATTCTGAGTTCTGCCTGCATATTGGTTTCAGCATATTAGAATAACCAGCAGAATTTGAATATGGACTATAACCTAGATAACGAATTTACAATTGAATTTCCTGATTTTGATTACTACACTAGAGCTATGAAAGAAAGTGTCCTTAGTTTTTGTAAGCACACAAGACAAGGAAAAGGAGACAAGGACTTTAGTATATTCTCTAAGGCCTTCGGACCTCAGTGAAGATTTTCTCTCTTCCTTCCTGTTCCAGTTTAGCTGAGGAATCCTGCTGCATTCTTAATTCCAACTCACTCTGTCTCTTCTGCCTCCGTGTTTCTCCAGCCAACACTGTGGTCCAGGATTTCACAGTTCCCACCCTGAGGTACCAGTTATTGTCCCTGTGTGTCCTACACACTCCACTGTCCTTCCTAATCAATCCTGCAGGTGTTAAGTTACCCCTCCTAGCCCAGAGATCACAAACTAGCCCCTGGACAAATGCACAGATGCTGTTAAACTGGAGGTTTTAAAGTATTCTAAGTTGGAAAAGAAGAGAGTGTACATAAAACTCTATCTGGTGACCCTACCGGCCCCTGCTCTGCATGGCAGCAGTCGGGTACCGCTGGGTGGTGACTGTTTTTTCAGTTCCGCAGAGTCAGCCACACCCTGTGCTCACCCCATTACTTACCCACTTCTTCCTTATATACAGTTGGGCCCTGCGATATTTGCCTTTGTAAACCCACCTACAAAAGCTTTTAAAAACTGTGTGATTAAACAAAACAAAACAAAACAAAAAATCACATGCTGGTCGGTGGTGGTGTAGACCTTTAATCCCAGCACTCGGGAGGCAGAGGTGGATCTCTGTGAGTTTGAGGCAAGCCTGGTCTACAAAGCCAGATCCAGGACAGGCACCAAAATGACACAGAGAAACCCTGTCTCAAAAAACCAAAACAAACAAACAAACACATTACATGAGACTTGAAATATGTCGTCCAATACTGTCAACTCAAACTTTCTCCAGCTGAAACTACGCTGCTTTCAGAACCACAGCTCACTTCCCCAGACGGTGGCAGCCATCCTTCTACTTCGTGCTTTTAGGAGTCTGGCTTCCTAAGATACCTCATTTAAGTGGAATCATGTGATTTGTCCAGGGACTGGCTGGTTTTTACTTAACCAAACTTAACGTGCTCTCAACCTCCTTGAGAACATGGTGGCATATGACGGGCTGTCCTTCACATGTTTCAGCAGTATTCCTTCACATGTACACAGCATATCTTCTTTCTCCTCTCATCCATGAGCTTTGACATTACTTCCACCTCTTGGCTATTGGGATTTCACTGCTGTGAGCACAGTGGAGTTCTCCTGAAGATCTCCATTCTCCTGCCCAGAAGTGAGGCTGTGACTTTGCATGGCTGTTATATTTTTAAGTCTCTGAGAAACTTTCCAACTGTTTTCTGTTTTTAGGGATGGATAATAGCTGGCTTAGTAGACTTGAGGTGGACACTCGCTGTGGCTTTGATTCGAATCCGTGTTGATTAGAAATGTTGGGCACTTTTCTCCATCTATCACTCGGCTGTGGGCCTTCTCTTCTCTGGAGAAGTGGCTCATCCTGGAGGGATGTTTTCTTTTGTTTTTGTGAGTTGCAGGGTTCCCTTATGTGTTTTGGATATTAATGCCACCAAACTTAGAGTTTGCGAACATTTACCTCATCCTGTGGTTGACTATTAACTTGGTAGTGCAAAGCATTGAGTTTAGTGCAGACCCACTTCTCTATGTTTACTTTTTGATGCTTGAATTCTGGCAATCTTTCTGTTTGTTTGTTTGGTTTGGTTGGTTGGTTGGTTGATTGGTTGGTTTTTGGTTTTTCAAGACAGACTTTCTCTGTATAACGAACAGTCCTGGCTGTCCTGGAACTCACTCTGTAGACCAGGCTGGCCTCAAACTCACAAAGATCCTCCTGCCTCTCCCTCCCAAGTGCTTGGATTAAAGGCTTGTGCCACCATCACCTGGCTTCTGGCAATCTTATCTAGCAAATAGTTAATAAGACCATTGTTATAGAAGCACTCCCCTTCACTTTCTCCTGGGAGTTTTGTGGTTTCATGGCTTGCAGTTGAGTCTTTGACCCATTTTGAGTTAAACTTTTGTTAGTAGTGTAAGAATCCGGTTTCCTCCTCCAGTTTCCCACGGGCATTTGGAGAGCATCCTTTCTCTGATATTTGTTTTGAGAAGATTTAGTGAGCTTCTTAAAGATCACTTGACTGCACACATAAATTGGTTCCTGGGTCCACGATGCTGCTCCATTGGCCTAGTTGTCTAACTTTATGTCAACACTACTGTTTTGATTAATGTAGCACTGTAATGTGTTTTGAGGTCTTCAGCTTTATTATTCTTCCAAAAAAAAAAAAAGAGGGGAGGGTTTGGTTATTCAGACTTCTTTGTACCAGCTGACCGTGAATTTTAGGATTTCCTGTGTCTATAAAATGCCATCAGGGGTTTTATAAGAATTGTAATTGCATGTGTAGGTTGCTTTGGGTGGTGTGGATTTTAGTGATGCTCAGTCTTCTAACCCACCAAGGAGATGTCTTCCCATTTCTTTGCATCCTTTTCAGTTCCTTTCATCAGTGTTTATAGTTCTCACTGCAGAAATATTTCTGTTGTTGTTGTTCTTGGTTTTGGGGGGGTTGTTTGTTTTTGTTTTTGTTTTTGTTTTTAAGACAAGGTTTCTCTATGTAGTCTTGGCTGTCCTGGAACTCACTCTGTAGACCAGGCTGGCCTCAGACTCTCAGAGATCCACCTACCTCTGCCTCCCGAGGGCTGGGATTAAAGGCGTGTGCCGCCACCTCCTGGCTGTATTTCTTGGTTGAGTTTATTCCTAAGTACCTTTTTATTATTGGTGCCATTATAATTGTAACTGTTTTAATTTCCTTCTGGATAGTTTTTATTTGTGTGTAGAAACTCAACTAATTTTGCATAAAAATATGCTGTCTGCTGTGAATTCTTCCTATATGGCATTTATTATGTCCTTTCTATTATTATTTTTGTAATTTTATTACTATTAATTTCTTCCTGTTTTCTACGTGTGTATGTGTGTGTGTTTCCATCATGAAAGGATGGAAATTCTGTTAAATGCCTTTTCTAGATTCATGGAGATGATGGTGCAGTTTTTATTCCTCTTCCCATTCTGATGGCTAATCTTGGTTGTCAACTTGACCACATCTGAATCACCTAAAACCCAAGCAGCTGGGCACATCTGTGAGTGCTTTTCTTGACTGGGTCATTTGAGGGGAGAAGACCCACTCTATATGGCCTTGGTGTCCAGATAACACTCATCAAAAAAGACAGGTTCAGCTGTTCCTTTCAGCATGAGCTTGAGAAGGGCCAGGGCTCATTCTCTAGATACTGGACATCATTCACCAGTAAAGCCACTTGGCCCAGAGCATTTCTATGGTGGGGGAGTTTTGATTACTGGGTCCACCTTCCTAGCAACTTTATTATGTTTAGATTCTCTATTTCCTTGTGATTCAGTCCTGGGGTATGATGTGTTTTTAGACACCTGTCCATTTCTTCTAGCTTATCCAGCTTGTTGGCATATAGTCGAATATAGAAATCTTTTATATCTTAATTACTTGATACCCATTATAGTGCATTTCCTATTTGATTTGTATCTTAGCTAAAAGTTTATCAGTTTTCTTAATACTTAAAGAAAATCTTGTTCGAGGCCTTATGTCATTTAATTCTGCATTGCTGTGACTTGGCTGTGGTTTTATTCACCTGTAGGAATCTGCTACAACTACAGGTTTGTCCTACTGAGCTGAACTGAAAAGGGCAGAAAGAGGCTGTCCTCCACATCATGTTCCAGGGTGGCTTCACAAGGTTCTAACCACACCACTTGTTCTGGCTGTATGGCTCAAGGAAAAGTAAACCCTTAGCCTTGACCTCTGCTGAATACTATGTGTAGACGCGAACTGTGATGTACAACAAAAACACAGTCATACCTTGCCTTCGGGATCCACCAAGAGGAGGTGCTTTGCCTGGCCACCTTGTAGTCCGCTCAGCACATACTGGCCAGGAGATGTTATACTCTCTCGAACCAGGAAGTCCCCATCCTTCACCAGCAGCCTCTCCGCTGCCCGCCTGCTCAGCCTGCCATGGAAGCATTCCTCATTCCACAGCTGCTGCTTGATGTGTGGCAAAGAGTGTGGGCTCACAGGCTGGGCTGTGGCTCTGGGCTGCACAGTTTCTGGTGCCTCTAAAATCAAAACACAAAAGAGATACCATAAAGTATCTCCTCATCAGTCCATTCATCCCTCCGTGTTCAAGGCCCTGTTTAAACAACACTGTAGAACAAATGCCCTGCCTGGCAGGCCCTAAGTTAGAGGTGAATTTAACACTGTCACTGGCTTCTGTCACTAGGAAAGGTGACCAGGCACAAGAGTGTCTCCTTCAGTGGGAAGGGGAATCAGCCCCTGAGAACGGGTTCCAGAACTGTGGAAAGGGGCTCTTTTCCAGGGCTTCACATTAGAAAGGAAAAAGCTTATGTTCAGCCTGGCTCATGAATAACCTCTACAATGTTTCTGAACTTTTTTTAAAGCCACAACAGAAATTTTGAATTATGCTCATTTTTTTACATTTTAGCTTTTATCATTTTTTTCTCTGTCTTTTTTCTTTTGGTTTTTTTGAGACAGGGTTTCTCTGTGTAACAGTCCTGGCTGCCCTGGAACTCCCTTTGTGACCAGGCTGGCCTCAAACTCACAGAGATCCTCCTGCCTCTGCCTCCCACTCCCCCGCCCCCAGTGCTGGGATTAAAGGTGTGCACCACCACCACCCAGCTCATTTTCATTTTTATGCTAGCTTATAAGTTGCTAAATTTATAAATTTAGTGTACCTAGACATTCTTCTCAGCGAACATTTTAGCTTAGCATTGTTAAGTGGCCCTGCTATGGTCAGTATCCTTCACTTGTCTGAACTGCAGAGGTGATGAGAGACAAGAAAGCATAGTATTAGTGGAGCTCGGCCTACAGAAGCTGCCTGGGGTCCTAAAGAAAGCGTCATCCCAAACAGGGAGCATTGGGGATTCGAACACTGGCGCGTCAGGTGAACACAGTGCTATTGTGGACCGTGGTGACGATAATTACTGTGTGGTTCTTATGTAAGGGCTTTACAGAGTTCATGTTATTTTATTTTCACAATTAGACAGGCCCCCAAATTGGATTTTAAGAAAGGATAAGTTACTTATTCAAAGCCACTCCATTACTGTTGTAGATCTGGGATTTGAAACAAGGGCCATCTGACTCCAAAGCGTGGGCTTTTCAGTCCACAAACTCCAAGGCACTGGCGTTGGATGTAAAAATCTTTCCATTTTCCAAATTTGTCTAGCTGCCCTATCTCTGTAGTGCCCATAAAGGCCTATACACAGCATCTCCTAGCCATAGCACACTCAGGAGGCGGAGACAGGAAGATGGATGAGAATTTAAGTCTAGCCTGGGCTGCACAGCAAGTGTGAGACAAGCCTGTACAACTCGATGAGATCTTTCCTCAAAGCAAAATGAATGGCTAAGTGCACTTGTGCTCTTGCAGAAGACCCTGAGTTCAGTTCCTGTGACCCACAGGCTGGCACACAACTACCTGTAACTCTTAATTCCGAGGGATCTGGCTCCCTCTTCTGGCCACCATGGGCACTACATGCATGTGACGTACTTGGCGGGGCAGGGCTCGAGGACACACATACTCACATATATATAATTAAAATAAATAAATCTTTTTTAAATCCACCAAAATAGTTAACTATCAATTTTTATGATTGAATTTTGGTAAAAGTCATATATTTAATGGCAAATTAACACAAAATAAACCACAGAAACCAGCATTGTGTTTTGCAATGCAAAGGCTCTTTTGCATAGAAACCAGTCCTCATTTCACTAACACAAAGGAGCATGTACAGGCCCTTATGGAAGGGTCTCACCAAGAGAAATGCACTGGACTCAAACTGTGGAACTTACATTCCACCATGCTGTGACGTCACTGGTGTCGACAACCCGCAGCACCCTATAGACAGCCCAAGTCCCCTGTCAGTATGCTGGAGCCCTGCCCTACTTAAGAATGTCTGTGCACATGATAATTATAGTTAGCACCACGAACATATCTTGTAAAAAATCTTCAGTCTAAAAGCTAATGGTTGGAAAGAATGTTCCCCCACAAATCACCATCTCTTCCACTGTTGCCAGAAAGGGCCTGAGGAAATGTGTCCAGACAGTGACTAATACTTGTAGTTGGCCTTGGTGCTGCCTGTTCTTGGATACGATGGAAAACGTCTAATGAGCAGTCCTGTGTGTGTGTGTGTGTGTGTCAGGTCAGGGACGGGCGCCACATGAGTGCAGAGCAATGCATGCAGGCTTGCATCATGTCAGGGACATGCTCCACACAAGTGTAAGGCTATGCACACGGGCATGCATTGTGAGGGTGCAGGCAGCTTAGTGTGGTGCGTACTTTTGGCTTGTTCTGAGATTATGAACGGCTTTTGGACAAGGACAAAACAGAAGAAAACAGACATTATATCATCTTGAAAAGAGTCAACAGTCATGGGCCAGCCTGGGAATGCAGACAGCGTTTTCTAACACAGGTTCCCAGATTAGGACAAGACACAGCGCACTGAGCAATTTCAAATGTTCTCTTAGCATCAAATTCTGTTAGAAGCAAACTATGTGATAGATTTTCCAATTCATTTTAACTTGAAAAGTTATATATGTTCATTTGTTTTAATTTGGGAAACAAAAAAAAAAGAAAAAGTCAACCGTGGTCTCATCACCAAATGTCACAGCTCAGTGCTGTGGCGCGTCACTCAGTACCTTGCTTCTGTGTGATAACTGATGCTAAGTGAACTGCATGCTTATGGTATGCAGCACACAAGCACACTTATTCTAAAACAGAAGGGCAAGTTCAGAGAGGAGTGTTCATTTTTTAAAGACGGGCAGAGGGGTAAGTAGTAGGTCCTTAGTCATTCATCAGCATGGAGAATAATCAGAGGAAACTGTTGACATCTGGAGTGCTAGGTACAGCATCAGGACTTGGAAGGAGGGTTTTTCATCTCTCAATTACCCCATTCCTTATTATTTGCATTCTGTGAGTATCTACATTACTTTTGAATTTTTAAAATGTCTAATAAAATGCATGCAAAAGTGAAGATGGTCCCGTAACTCAGGATACAACTGGAAGGTGCAAACTTTGAGGAGACTGTCAAGTTGGAGCTGAAATTTTCTATTTTCTAAAACTCACCCTATTCTCCTCTCAGCACATGGCCTCGTGTCCTGTTGCAGAGGACCGAGAATGTGGTCAGTTCTGGCCATGTGTAGTCATTATGCTTCTGAGAGTTGCTGTGATGTTGAATTCATGAAAACAAACCATCACTCATACAGGAAACACGGGCTCTCCTTTCCAACAAGCCTCAGGCCACAACAGTCTCTTCAGTTAACCCACAGTCTTATTCGATGTGAGTTTTGGATTAAAGATACTGGGTGCAGCATACTTTGTTAACACTGAACTCACAGCCATGGCACTGTAATTCATGCTTGATTGATGTTTTTATAAACCTGTCTTTTCTCATGAGGGCACTTCACAGTTTTCTTTCACTTAGAAACACTTCACATCACTTTAGTACCAATGCTTGAGGACTATTTTAAACAGCGAAATCATCAAAAAATGGCACAAAAATGTGGGAGGAAATTGGCACTAAATGTACCGCAAAAGGACACTTGAGGTTTCTGTTTGTTTGTTTGGTCTTCATTTTGTGAGACAATTTGACTGGGTAGTCCAGACTGTTCCCAAACTCACTAAGTAAGCCAGTGTGGAGACCCACAGAGGCGATCTAGTGAGAACTTACTCAAAGTCAGAGAATCTGAGCTTGCTTTACCCAGCAGGGCTGCATAATGGGATGATATGGTAACCAGGGGCATGGCTACCAGGTGTTTGAAAGGGTCTACACTTGTGTACTTTGTGCTTTGATCTTGTAAGGAGGAGGTCTTTTCCTCTCCCCTTGCAATATTATAAAAGGCCCTTTTGAATAAACCTCTGAGCGACTGGGTATTGACCCAGGGCCCTCCCGAAGCTATCCTGTGTCTCTTTCTTATCGTCTCTTTCTATCTTTCTACCTGATATTTCCTCATTCCTCTCTCCTCCACCCAAGAACCCTTCAACAGGTCAAAGCTAGACTCTGACAGACTCCCACAAGCCAGTTTGGTCTTGAACTCTGTGATCTCTGGCTCAGCCTCCCAAGTGTTGGAACTGTAGGTGTGCACCACTACACTTGGCTTAAACAAGCACTTAGAGCGTGAAAACCAAAATGAGGTAGAACATTCCCTTGCTGACGTCAGCTAGGAACATGTACATAGGAAGAGTGAGAGTCTTTATGGCTCTCCGCACGACCACAAATCACAACAACCAAAACACCCTGAGTATTGATTTGAGGGTATGACTGAATCATGCTGAGCAAGCCACTTCTCAACTGTAAACCTGTAAATACTGAGAACTGACACCGATTGTATAATGGGAATTTACCTATATTGCTGAAAGTAAGAATACACCTCCATAAAGTATCTGAAAATTTGTTAGAAAATTCTGACAAAAAAATGTTAAGTGTAAATGAGAGGTTAAGATAGTACCCCAAGTCCAGGCATGGTGGCCACGGCTTTAATCCCAGCACTTGGGAGACAGAGGTAGACAGATCTCTGTGAATTCAAGGCCAGCCTGGTCCTACAGAGCTAGTTCTAAGACAGCCAAGGCTACACAGAGAAACCCTGTCTCAAAAATAAAAGAAAGAAAGAAAGAAAGAAAGAAAGAAAGAAAGAAAGAAAGAAAGAAAGAAAGAAAGAAAGAAAGAAAATTACAAAGATATGTCAATGTATTATATACAGCAGTATAGAACAGGGAACTGACCCAATAGAGAAAGTGTACTGAGGAGCCCTGAAATACACGGATATATACAGGATCTTAATATAACAGAGTGGTAATATGAGAGAACGTTTTTAATCAACAGTGTTTGGAAAGCTGATTCACAAAAAATTAAACTAAATTCACTATCTCATAGAAAGTATAAAGGGTCTAAGTTATAAATTATAAAGCCTATAAAAGCAAATGCAGTACAAGCCAAACAAAAGGAAAAACTAATTGAAAGGTGTATGTTGGAAACAGTGGAGATAAAAAACAGAAGTTAATCAAACAGAAAACAAAACAAGCCAGCTGCTTTAGCAAGATTGATAAAACAATAAACCTAACAAAGGGCCACTCAAGTAATGAGAAGCCGGGCGGTGGTGGCGCACGCCTTTAATCCCAGCACTCGGGAGGCAGAGCCAGGCGGATCTCTGTGAGTTCAAGGCCAGCCTGGACTACCAAGTGAGTCCCAGGAAAGGCGCAAAGCTACACAGAGAAACCCTGTCTCGAAAAACCAAAAAAAAAAAAAAAAAAGATGCATAGAAAAAAAAAAAAAGTAATGAGAAAACAGCTCGAGAGAGGATGTATTACCAGAGATCCACAAGACAATAAAGCAACAATAAAAGGAAGATTCTGTACCAAGTTTCTGAAGAAACGACATCACCAAGGAATTGACATGCCTCCCTGTTATGTGTTTTGGCTCCTGAAACCAACTTCAAACTCTCATGCCCACGGCAGTGTGAAACAGGCTGGAAAGAGGTGAAGACTCCAAAGAGGCACACACGCTGGCATCTGGTCCCGGTGAGCACGTGGAGGATGGTGGCAGGAACAAGCCAGGAAGCACAGCAGAGACCTCAGGACAAGAGTCATCTCGCAGAAGTAGCCAGGGTGGCAGCAAGTGGTGCCTGTCTTCAGAGTCCCCACCATCAGGACTCCCAGTGACTGCCGTCCCTCTGTGAATGTGAGTCTTCAGTGCAGTTGTAGACCTGTGCCACCATCGGGCTTGAGTACAGAGATGGAAGGCAGTTTGGCGGGTGATAAGGACAGCCATTGGATGCTGTGTGACATGTTGTATAGAGCGTCACTTGGCTGTTTCAGAGGTAGAAATGTACACAGTGGCAGAGATAGCTAATTGTCAACAGGTAATGTCCTCCCTGCCGCCTCACTACTGAACCCAGAGAGAGTAACTTCTAGCTTCCCTTACAGGGAGGTGGCCACGTGTCTGGGTTCTACAATGGCAAGTGAAGAAATGAATGATGTCTTCCAGTGAGAAGAAATGATGTCTGCCACTTTGGGTCACATCAATTAAAGGAATATTCACACACTGCTTGTCTTTCCTCTCATTGTATGAATACAGATAAGGACCCACAAAGGCACCTTGAACCAGCCATGGAAGACAGGTGTTCTGCCTAGTCCCAGCCCTGGGCCACCAATACCTGAACAAGTAGGTAGAAATAAATAAGCCAGTCAATTCTACACTACAGTGTCTGGGAGCCACTTCATCTAAGGCTCTGCTGAAGGCCAGGCCCAACCAAATTTTGAAATGTCTCAGCTCACAGCCTCCCTAGCTGAAATGCTGATTTTTGGCAGCTCTGAGGAAGCTTCCTGGACTGTGACAGACCCTCCTCAGGGGCTGCTTCCTCAGCTTTGGAGCAAGCCAAGTTTAGTATCACACTGCTGAGCCCAGTACTTTGTGAAAAACATTGTTGTTTATTTTTCAAAAGATTTTAGGCTTTGGGCTTATTTAGCTTTTATTTATCTGTGTTTCTACTTAAGCATTCACCACACCAAGCAAGTTGGCAGAAAAACGATTGCTTGCCTCATTGTGTTTGACCCACAGTTGAAGTGTATGATTGGAGAACAGAGCATCTCATTTCAGTGCTGTACAGATAGATGTCTTATCCAGGGGTTTGATGGGGTTAAAGTTAGCACGGACACAAAACAGGACAGAAATAGTGGCCATTGTTTCTCTCGCAAAGAAACAAATGCAGGATTACCATCTGGCTTTGAGAGTCCTTCCTTGATCAAAAATACACATCAGAGACTCGAAAGAAACGGAAGTAAATTCAATGTTAGAAGAATTATTTAAAAACCATGTGCTAAATCCTTAAAATCCATAGCATGTCCACAGAGATCTGATTGTCATTAACTACAGCAAAGGACTGAGGTCAAGAATTAGCAGGTAAAGGCACTTGCCTGCAAGGCCCATACTCAGGTGCAAGACCCAGACCCACAAGGTGAACAGGGAAAACCTACTCCTGAAGATTGTCCTGAATGCCTTTGTATGTACTTGTGCATGTGTGTGAACACACAAAAATAAATAAATAAATGTAATAAAAAAAACTTTAAAAAAATCTTTTTACCTCCCCAAAGATGAAGCCAAGGCAATAGATTTTAAAATGAGAGACTGTGCCCATGTGTAGTGGTCCTTCAAAAGGTATGTTCAAGTCCTAATCGCCTGTCTAATTCGGCAAAAGGGTCTCTTCAGATATAACCAAATTAAGGATCATTCACAACCACCTCATCTCACCCAAAATGCAGTGACTTGTCCTGTTGGGCAAACAGAAGGGAGCCAAAGGAAGTAGAGAGGTGAGGCCGATACAGAGATTGGGGTGCCTGTAAGCCAAGCATTGTTGACATTTACCAATCAGCCACAGACACAGGGACAGGGGCACTAGGCAGATTGCTCAGGGCACCGAGAGGAGTCAGTGCTGCCAACAGCTTGATTTGGACATGTGACCTTCATAACCAGGAGAATCGAGAGCTACTTGGCTCAGATGCCAAGCGTATGGTAACTGGTAGTGACCAGTTGCCGCAACACCAGGATACTAATAATACAGGCAGTGGGAGGGCACTTACTTCCAAGGTGCCACGGGCTCCCTTGTGGCTGAGTTGAGCTTTGATTTCCAGTATAGCCAGGGGTACTCTGCAGAGCCTGTGTATTGACATAGCAGGGGTCATCAAAGAGATCCACTCGACAGCCCTTCGTGGACGCAGCGTCACTGTGCGTCCCGCTCTCATGGGGAATACCTGGAGTGGAGAGCAGTGAGCAGTGAGCATTCTAATTTTGTTATGTAAATCATGTCAGAATTGAAGAGCAACAGGAAGCTGTGTGTCACACATGCCCACCCCAAACAAGGACTGAACTCTGACCCCAACAAGGTCTGGCCTCCCTGAGCCTCTCCACCACGTTTGGCAGATTTACCACTGACAGAAGCAGCCACGAGGTAACAGGAAACCCTGAAAGAAATGGCCAGTGAACATAGGCATCTGCCGAGCAAACAGCGCCAGCGCAGGGTGATAGTCTGGGAGGACGGAAAATTTATCGTATTGAACTGAACATCCGTCGCTAACCCCCTTTTAAGGACTTGTGACGTAATACAAAGTCTTATTTCCTTTGCACTATATTACCTTAAAAGTAATCAATGAATGGGTCGAGTAAAGTTCTCATATTTTTGCTTGTGAGCCTTTTTTAAGGACTGAGCCATCTCTCCAGCCCTCGAGTACAGAAAGGACAGAAAGTCTAGCTCTTTTCTCCTCTCATAGGTTTTTCTTGCCAAGCTCAGCCTCCCACCAGTTGCTGATGGCCAGCTGTATTTGGTGGGATGGCCTCTACCCTCCCGCCACTTCCTCCCCTCTCAGCCTGTTCTCTCCACTTCACTCCAGTCTACACACCGTGCCCAAATGCTCTCTTAAGACTGAAAATCCAATCACAGTTCTCAGAGATGTAAAAACCTTCTTGTTGCTTCCCACACTCTGCTGGGCTCCTCTATCTACCTGGCTTCACTTGCACAGCCCTGCCAGAGTCACACTGGCCCTCAGCAGCATGATGCCCACTGAAATCTCAAATTTCAAATCAAACCTTTCCTCAGTAGAGCTGTCCCTTACCCTCCAGACTAGATGGCTCTCTGCTTCCCTGGAAGTTTGGACTTAAGCTTGGAAGGCCATTCCATGGGAGTAATTAATTCTCTCATGTCTGATACTGGTTAAGGTCTGTACTGCATCAAGGCTGCATGTTCTGTAAAAGCAAGGATAATGTCTGCCTTGCTCACAGCTGCAAGCCTTCCCATGTCTGGCACATGACTGTTATTGGATGCATGGGTATTAGCACAATCTTTCATGATCTGATGTCATGAAGGACTCCACCACATCCAGATGGCTGTGTCCTAAGGATGCCAGGGTGAATTTTTTGGTGTCTCTGTTTAAATGAGCACATTTATAAGTTTCAGCTGTACATGCTCCAGGATCGGCATGAGGTTGTACCCAAAGCAGTGGTGTTTCCCTGCACCCAAAGCCGTAGCTTTTAACTGCCTAACTGTAAAACAGCATTTTTCTTCTATTGCTTTGGTCATGCAACCCCTTTGATGTGGTCCAAACAGGACAAGCTCACACCAGATTTCACACGATGGTGAAGAGAGAGGCCCGGCGGTACGACTACACTCTTTTTGTTTTGTTTTGTTTTGTTTTGTTTTTCGAGACAGGGTTTCTCTGCGTAGCTTTGTGCCTCTCCTGGAACTCACTTGGTAGCCCAGGCTGGCCTCAAACTCACAGAGATTCGCCTGCCTCTGCCTCCTGAGTGCTGGGATTAAAGGTATGCGCCACCACCGCCCGGCACAACTACACTCTTAATGCTGCTCCTTGTTCCCTGTTGCTGTCTGTCAGCTGTTCCTGTCATCTCGCCAGGGTTACACTTTGTATGTAGGAAATCCCAAGGGAGAGTCCGGTCTCTACAGAGGGAGGGGCCACCAGGGCATCCTATTTGTGCATTCTGTGACATATGACTGCTTGCTTGGTCAAGTGGAGGTAGGGTTGGGGTGCCTACTTTAAACTTATTTCACAAATAAAAAGCAACTGCAAGCAGTCAAGGCCTGAAGACGATGTTTCTACTGGTAGGGCAAGCTCTCTCTCAGCATCATTATGAGCTTAGAAACGATAATGACTTAACCAGGTTAGACTTACGCCCCAAATTCTAATTCTTCCCATACTCAAAATTATCGGGAGCTGAAATGGAGATGAACATCTACTTTTATAATTAAATGCTCCAAGAGGCCTCAATACATATCACTGGGGAGATTGTTGAGTAAATACAGACTACATGAGACACAGAACAAGTCAACTTCAGCCCTGGAGAACATGCTGAGAGAACCGCAGAGTGGTCAAGGTCCATCCCGTTGCTAAATCAAGTGGGAATTCCCAGGAGGAGGAAAAGGAAGAGTTATGGTTCCAAGAGAGCATGATTTCAGAGGTACTTGCATTTAGCGTCAGTTCGTTTCATTTTTCAGCCATATAACTGAGAATTAGTTTAGAGTTTTACATTTGATCTCAGCCAGAAGGCTGAGAAGTAATTAACCTAGGGTTTTATTTGACTATAAGGAATTTCATGGACAAATTTTTTTATCAGACATAGTCTCACTATGTAACCCTGGCTGGCCTAAAATTGCTATGTATACCAGGCTGGCCTTGAACGCATAGAGCTCTGCCTGCCTCTGACTCTGGAGTGCTGGGATTTAAGGCAAGTACCACTATGGAATTTTAATTTATATCAAAAGGAACTATGTTTTTAGAAGGTTAAAATGCTGCCTTAGCTCACAAATCTTTTGGTGCAACGTGTAGAATGATGATAATCAGAGATATACTATAAACAAAAGACCTTCACATGTCTCCAATTGTATAAAAATGGTCAGTAGGCTATACTGGTAAAAATAGATATGAAAGGTGATAAACGGTCTGCTGAGTCCTTAAAAGTTATCTAATTCCTTCCCCACCTAACCCTGTAAGACTTACCTTCCTAAATAAATAAATAGTTCTGATAGTTAATAAGAATGAAGCCACTAGCTGGCAGTACAACTGCTTTTATAAACACATTTCTAACATGACAGTTGAAGCCTTGCGTTTGTGTAACAGGCAAGTCTGTCCTGTAGCCGTGAGCACACACAGTGGTGAGCACAGAGCTCCTGGGCAAGGTTATGGTGGGGGATTATTGATGCACTCACATCTCAGTCATCTCCCCGGTTCCCTCTGCCAAACCAGAACACAGGTTACATCTTAATCACAGTGGAATCGGCATCTGTTTCCATACTAATTCATCACCTAGTCTTTGGAGTGGAACTTCCTTGAGCTTTGCACAAAAGACATCCCTTTCCAGTGACAGTTTTCATGATGTCAAAACAGTGCAAAACCCCAGAGGTGCAGCCCCCAGGTTGGGGAATCACATGAGATCAAGGGAGAAGCGTGAAGCTGTTGAATGATACACGATGACATTCTGGCTACTCTGGGAAGCACGCAGCCCAAAGAGTGCATGCTTAGTCTCATGTCTGCCATTTAGGAGCAGGAGCCCACACATTCATATGACTTAAAAGGAGTTGGAGTGGCGGCTGGGACGGCCTTGTACCTACCTATTGATCCGCTCTGTCCCATACAGTTCTCGTACACACCGCTGCACTTAGAGTTCCCGGGCTGCACAAACAACAGATTGCAGGATGTTTATCAAGAGGACACATTCATAAAGTTCACAAAGAAAAAGAGAGCTCTCAAGAAAGTATAGCAGGCCACTTCCCTTTCTGGCAGAGAAGTCTGACAAGCTGGGAACAGAGAATCTCTTACTTGATGGGTTTCCTTTTGGAGTTAGCTGCAGAGGTGAATCTGATGGGGGGGGGGCAGTGTCAAAAGAGCTGTCCACATCCTGTGTCTTGAGAGCCCCTCTGCTCCAGAAGTCACATTCCAGCACTCAAAGTCTCAGCTAGAAAGTGATGTTTAATTCATTTGTGTGGATGTTTGTGGATGTGTTTGTGAGTGTGTGTTCACATAAGTATGGAAGACACAAGACGATCTTGGGTGTCCTTCTTTGGGAGCTGTCCACTTGGTTTTTTGAGACTCGGTCTCTCACTGGAACCAGGGGCCTCACTGACGAGGCCAGGCTCGCTGGCTAGCTGGAGAGCCCCAGTTCACTGTCTCTTGCCCCCTGCAGTACTGGGACTGTCAGCACAGGCCACCTCGCCTGACTTTCTCTTTTAATGTGGGTTTCGGGGGGTTAAGGTCAGGTCCTCATGCTTGTACTGCAAGCGCTTTACAAACTGAGCCATCCCAATCTCTGCCTCGTTTTGAGATGACAAACTAGAACCCTCCTCTACTGAGGTTTCTGCTAGACTCACTTGTCACTCTTGCAAACCTCAGCCAATTAGAGGGCTTCAGTCATCCTCATCTTTACATGTATACTCTTCGTCAATGGAATGAAGATGTGGGGATGCCTTGGGAAAGTGCAGTGTGCATGCTTTAGAAAGATTTATCTGGGGCTAGAGAGGTGAGGGCTCAATGCTGTGTAAGTTGTGAAGGCTGGAGTTTAGATTCTCAGAGTCCATGCAAAGTCCTATGCAGTAGAACCCTGTAATCCCCGTGCATGTGTGGAAAAATGGGAGGCAGAGATGGGTGAATGCCCAGAGCCTGCCAGAACATCTAGCTTGTGGTATAAAGCCAAATAAAACAAAAGACACCCTGTCTCAGCAAAGTAGAAGACAAGGACTCACCCTCAGATTGTCCTTTGACCTCTACATGCATGCTGCAGCATGCAATACCCTCACACATGAATGTGCGCACACACACACACACACACAATTTTTAAAATTAAAATAAGTGAATAGACTTATAGACTTATCTGACGACAGCATGTAAGATGATCTGAGGTCATGAAATAAGTGACAGGCATGTGGCTTTCAGAATCATTTAGGCAAGTAGGACCAGAACTTGATAAGGTTCAGTAAAGTCTAAGTGGATAAAAAGGATATTCCCATGGTGGAAACCTGGATACTGGACACAAGTTGGTATGGACTCCAAAATGTAAGAAAAGACAAAGTCTATTGATGAGAAGAAGAGGGGCAGTAGAATGAATAAACATGACTCGGGGAATGGAGTATGGCACGAGTGTGCCTTTAACCCCTGCACTCATGAGGCAGAGGCAGGTGGATTTCAGTGAGTTCAAGCCAGGGCTACACAGTTTGGTATTGGAGTTGAAGAGAGAGGTAAGGGCTGAATGGCAGAAAAGGTAGAGGACCGATGTATACTCGGGCTAGAGGCAAGATCTAAGCCCAGGAGGAGCCATGGAAATGCTTACATGGTGGCAAGTAGGGCTGGGTTTTCAAGGGGGAAATGGAAGAAAACATGATAGAAAAGGGAAAGACCAACTTGCCTTTGAAAGCATCAGAAAAAGGCGGAGGCGTAGCTCTGTGGATAGAAAGCTTTCCAGAGAAGCCTGAGGACTGTGGTCCAGGTCTCTAGCACCCATGTAAATACCAGACAGCTCCTGGCCATCCCAACACATGAAGAAGGAAAAGAGAATCCATTCAACAAGCTGGGTGCTTGACTAGCTGAACAGGCAAGCCCTGGGTTCAGTAAAAGACCCTGCCCCAGTAAATACAGTGAGGAGTGCTGGACATCAACCTCTGGCCTCCATGTGTGCTCACAGACATACCATTACACATATATGTACATATCTACACACAACAAATACGCAAAAACCAATGTCAAGATGGATCATGGATGATAAATGTTACACATGTGAGTGTTCACCGTCAGGATTCTTTCAACTACAGTGAAAATGTCAGACAGAGAGACGACACGGGACCAGAAATGAAAGGCTCAATAAGGGAGGACCAAGATGAAAATGATGTTTACGAAGCCAACAGAAGAGGACTCTCGGAACAGCATCCAATAGGTGCCAGCCTTAAAGATGCAGGAGAAGGCCATTTAGCAAGTAAGTCACTAGGGGCCATTGTAAGCCATTTACATCAGGTTGTCAGGCAGAGTTAGGGTCTCAAAGTCAGTGTCCATGTGACAGCAAGGATGAAGACGGTGGTCCTTAGAAGCGGGAGTGAGAGGAGGTGAGCCAGTGTTGGTTGGTTTGCAGTGGCCAAAGCTTATCCACAGGCAGAAGAGAGAGAACCGATGGGGTGACTTTGAGACAGAGACTGGGCAGAACGAGGGCAAAGGGCTGGCAGGAGGGGTGTGTCAGCGCAGGGGAGGGTCATATTTGGACACAGTGGCTCAGGAAGAGAAGCGGGAGCATGGGAAGACTGGGGAATGAGGAAAGATAAAGATGAGAGTTATGCATTGGACAGTTTTAGTCTTCCTAGTGAAGACAGATATGACGTCATCTGCGGAAGCTGTGGGTAGGTACTGGGAGTAAAAACAATCCAGTGTAGACTGTAGATCACCCTGCTTTTGAGGAAGAGGGTACTTTCACTAAACTCACTTTTGAAAAAAATCCTCAAATCGAGGGCTCTAGTGGTAAGAACAGAATCATGTCTCTGGTACCAGTAACAATAAAACATCACTTACTAAATAGCACAACTTTTCACACCGGATAGGGCAGTAAGCCATTTGGTCTGTAGCTTGAACTTTGATCCGCACATCCGAAATGCCGCCTGCAGGTGGCTGCTTCCCTGGAATTGCGTTGTAATAGTCATGATCTCTGTCTTCAGATGTGCCTTCAACATGTACCTCCTCGCTGTAAGGGGGAAAAAGAAGTCCCAGGAGGCTGGGTTGGGATTCAAAGGCTATAGGGGATACAAAGAGATCAGAGCCAAGCAAATCATCCTGAGAAACTATGTATTTGAGTTTTAAGTTTATTGCTGCGATTAAGCAATGTCAGACATCTGGACTGCCGTGCTGAATTGTTTAGAAGTCTGTAGATAATCTAAATGGAGGAAGCCAGCGAAGAGTATCAAGGGTGAGACTTTTGCGTTTCTCTCCAGTAGTAATAATATTGATAGTAAACAATGCCTTGCCTGGATGGAAGGCTGTTTCAACACAGCATCACAAAAATGTAAAGTCTTCTTGAGTATCTCTGGCTCACTCCAATTGCTTCATTTTGGAAATGTTTTGGTCAAAGAAAATCTATATATTGTCCTTTGGGTAGAGGGCCTAGCCTAGTTCACTAAACTAAGATGAAATAGAATAAGAGATCTGTGGCAGCTATCTTGCCTGCCCAAATCTAGACAAGTGTGGTTTTCATAGAGAACTAGTAGAGTCACATGTGGCAAGTGGGAGAATTCTATAAACATGTAATTGTTCTAAAAATTGAAACAGGATAAAAAAGAAACACATAGGCTTTTCTTCCAAATTGGAATTAACAAAAGTTTCTTATAAAAAGAATAAGTCAAATCAAATCTCTTTGTGATTTTGCATGCCTGTGAAGGGCGATGTGATTGAGTGCAGGCGTGTGTGTGCCGTGGCATGCATATGGGAAGTCAGCTCTGCCTTCATCCTTGTTTTGGGGGAACAGTTCTTATTTCTGCTGCTTCACTGTGGACTCCAGGCGAGCTTCTCCTGATTCCACTTCTCATCTCACCATAGGAGTTCCAGGATGGCAGGTGCGTGCCCCAGGGCCATCTTCTTACTTGGTCTCTTGGGATCAGAACTCAGGTCATCAGGCTTGAGTGCCGAGCGCTTTTACCCACTGAGCCATCTTTCCAAGCCAAATCAAGTCTTTTTAGAATGAGCTAACCTACCAATCCCCATGACCATGTAGGATTCTGGGTAAAAGTCAGCATCAAGGGTGACCCTTTCCTCTGTTGCCCTGGATGATCTACCTCATAAAGAGGCATCTCCAAACTCAATGCTTGTTGACACACAGGATGACAATTTGGGGAAGGGCACATTTAAAAATACCCAAGGATTTAATTTCTTGAGCATGAACTTGGTGGCAGGTGGTGGCCTGAAAAGATCAGCTTTCATGGCCTCAGACACCAGCTTCTTGGGTCACATCTGCTTCACCCCTAGACTACAGCCAGTTATAATGCCTACCGGCAACTAACAGATTCCCGCCGAGATCTTTGATTCTTTCTGTTTCACTCTTCAGTTTTGGTTTGGTTTTTACTAATACGCACAAGATCCAGGATTAAAGAAAATCAGAGGAGCTTGTTAATGTTGGTTATTTTAGAACTCCATGCAGTCCACAGCTTGTGTAACCCTGGAGAAACACAGTTGATTCCTTCCCACTTTAGTGTCAGAAGAATGTCTGAATAAACGTGAGTGGAAGAAAAGTAAATAGCTCTTATTTTTGTACTGAAACTGTTACTTGTAAGAAAAAATATTCATCTCATTAGTAAACTTCAAAACATCATAGTAAGTGTTTTGGTGTTTTGTTTTTAGACAGGGCCTCACCATGTAGCCTTGACTGGCCTAGAACTTGCTGTGTAGACCAGGTTGACCTCGGACTCACAGAGAAGCACCTGCCTCTGCCTCCCAAGTGCTGAGATCAAAGGTGTGCCCCCTATGCCCCACCATCATAGAAACGTTTCAAATATTCAGAAAGAAAGGAAGTTAAATAATTACGGAACTCCTGACTGACCTTTCCCAAGTGTTCAAGGAAGGATTTTTCAAGTACTGTTTGAATCGGAGTTCAAAGGCCTGCCCTATGGTGCTTATGACATCTTGGGCCATTCCACTGTGACATTCCAGGATGTGGCATGCTGTGAGGAGACACACGAAAAGTATCATGAGAATGTTAGACAAAGTCAAAATAGTTCCAGAACACGAATTTGTAGTTATATTAAAAAAAATCAGGCTTACAAAATCATCTCTAAAATGGCATAATCAAACTTCATATTCCATGGCAATCAGAGAGAAAAATATTCACAATCTACATATCTAAAAACTTAGAAATTTTGGTCTCAAGGCAGATATTTAGGGCTCACATTTTAGTAAGATCATCTTAAAAATTTTTTTACAATTTTTTAATTGTGTGTGTGTGTGTGTGTGTGTGTGTGTGTGTAGCTCTAAGGACAACTTGTGAAAGTCTGTTCACTCCTTCCACCATGTGAGTCCCCGGGACCAAACTCAGGCTTGGTGGCAGGTGTCCTTACCCACTGAGCCATCACTCTGGGCCTGGAAGAGCATCGTGACTGAATGATGGTACTACCAGTTACGTGCTAGCTCTTCAACTCAACGCAGGAGGTGAGAAGCGCAGCTGTCACACCGGAAGCAGTCACACAAGTTTGAGGCCTCGTGTTGTGTGGTAGATCACAGAAGTCAGGAGCAAAGAGCAATTTCCAAACCTATCCCCTAAATGAGCGGCTGTCAGGACACAGATGAGGAGACCCTTCCTCCACTCACCCTTCACCCTGTCATTGCTGCCCTAAACCAGTGACACAGATGGGGAGCCTTACTGAAACCCCTCTTAAGAACTTTGCAGTAAGACTGAAGTTCCAGATTTGGTGAAGCTGTCATTGCCAGACACTAACAGGTTCACTGGATGTATTCTCACAGAAGCAGCTACTAAGGCTAATTTTCACATGTTAAATAAACAAGGTAGAGGCAGTTAACCGCATGTCACCATTAATAAATCGGTTGCTACTATGTTGCCATATGCAACTGCCTTCTTCTTGTCTCATGTAGCCCAGGCTAGCTACCACCTTTCCGTAGCTAACCTAGAACTCCTGATCTTCCTTGCCTCCATGCCCAGGTGCTGAAACTGCATCAATGGTACCCAGCTGGAATGTCACTCTTGACTTGGTTAGAGTATGGTGTCATGCTTAGGGCGTTGCAATATGGAGAGTTAATTGACTGAAGTTTTCTAAGGATGACTAGGAAGAATACTTGGGATAATTTATAGACAGAAGCAATAATAACAAGAAGGTTAACAAAGATAGGCGTAATAAGCCCTATGAGAAATAAAAGGTAATAAAGCAGAATATTTGGATACTTTAAAGGATAGAGGCATGAGGGAAAGTTTGATAGTAGTTCAATATATGTGAGACTGTTGTTGCTGTTTTAAGTGAGCTATTATTTTCTTAGAGTCAGAAAAGTGGGGAGGCTAAAGAGAGCACATAGGGAATTAGACGAAGTACTGGGGAAACCATTGGGACGTTCCTTATTGTGACTTTGTCACTGGAACAAATTCGTCACAAGGGAATCTGAGGAAGGAGGGAGGCCTGCTTTTGTGAGACCTTAACAGTTCTAACCTGCGGCCTGAGTCTTGGGAGAGACATCAGCTATGTGAATGTAGAAAGCCATTCACACCCCTGACAGAACCCTCAGAGCTGACAGCGACTGATAATAGGCCCTGTAACAGGGTTTCTTCAGCTTGACAACAACCCAAGGGGTCTCCCAGAGTCTCATTCCAGGATTAACCTGACTATTGGACGAATGATTTTACTAACTTGTACCTTTTGTCTGAATCTCTTTCAGGGTTTTTAGCAGTGTGCGTTCATTGTGCGTAGTGTTGGGTTTCATCCACGGCTTTCAAGTGCACCATGTAATTTGACCAGAGTCATGCATTCCTCTTCCCTCCTTCTCTGCTCCTCTCCAGGTCTCATCCCTTCCCTCAGACTCCCTTTGCCTTCATGTCGTGTGTGTGTGTGTGTGTGTGTGTGTGTGTGTGTGTGTGTGTGCAGGTGTGTGGGTATGTGTACATGTGTAAAGGTTTTATGTATCTGTAGAGAATCTCGGTACCCACAATTGAGAAAAAACACATAATTATCTTTTCACACCTTTATTGAAAAGATGTATGTCTCTGAACACCTTCAGAAGGAATGTGCTCTCAGATCCTGAAACAGACAGGAGCTAATTATAATTTTTGAAAACTCAAATATCTTTAAATTTACATCACTTCTACAAACAGAAAATGTTTTGTCTCTCTTTAGACTGTCATTTTATATTGCCCCTAAATTTTCTCTACAGGGTAAAAAACACAGAGAAGTGGTTTTAAGAATATTTTATTGAATGAATATTTGGTTCATCACATCAGTCTCACTGTTGTGAGAAACAGTTGTGGAGTTTCCTGAAGTAAGAACTGAGTGATAGATATTTGCTTTGATTGCCTGAGGAAAGAAAAGTCTCTCCCTGCAGGTAGTCTCATATACCAAGAAGTGCCGAGTACCCTTAGAGGTGTGTTCTCCAGCTACAGCAAGACAAGTTCGGCCACATTATAGAAAAAGGCCATTTACTTGAGGTTTTCTTGTTTGTTCATTTCTAATCTCATACATCTGTGGCCTAATTAAAAATGAAATCAAAATGAGAATGATACCAAAGTAGAACCAACAATTGTAACTTTTTTCCTTCGGTTGAAAAGATGTCAAGAGGTAAAACTCAGGAAGACAGAGAGAGAGGCAGGAGATTCCAGCACAAATACGTAAGCAGACAACACTGGCTTCTGCTGAGAGAAGTAGAGGAGGAGAAACTGGAAGTGCTCTCTCTGTGAAAAAGATTTCGAGCCGAGTTCCAATTCCAGTTATACAATCATCTGTGTAACCCTGGACATGCTGCTTGTGTGGCTTGAATGAGAATGGCCCCCACAAGCTCATGTACTTTAACGATTGGTCCTGAGTTGATGGAACTCTTTGGGAAGGATTAGGAGGTGTGGCCTTGTTATGGGAGGTGTGCCCCTGGCGGTGGGCTTGGAGGTTTCAAAAGCCCCTGCCATCCCGGTGTGCTCTCTGTTATGTGCTTGTGGATCAAAATGTGAGCTCTCAACTACTGCTCCAGTGCCAGGCCTGCCTGCTTGATGCCATGCTTCCCACCATGATGATCATGGTTTCACCCTCTGAAACTATAAATCCTTCATAAGATGCTGAAGTTGTGGTGTTTTGTCACAGCAATAGAAAAGTAATTATGACACTACTCCATGGTGAGGGCCTCACTTGCAAGGACAATAGGGTGGGTGATCTGCTTACTTTAGAGAAAGTCTGGCTTTTCTTGTTCATAGTAGCTTTAGCTCTCTAAGGAACAGGACAAGCAAGTTGAGCACACAGGAAGAATTAAAGCCAATTACCATCCTGTGGTGGTTTGAAGAAAATGGCCCCCAAAGGGAGGGGCACTATTAGGAGGTGTGGCCTTGTTGGAGTAGGTGTGATCTTGTTGGAGTGGGTGTGGTCTTGTTGGAGGAAGTGTGTCACTGTGGGGGCGGGCTTCAAGGTTTCTTTTGCTCAAGTTTCCCTCAGTGTGACTGTCAGTCAACTTCCTGTTGCCTGAAAGATGGAGGACTTTCAGCTACTGCAGTACTACATCTGTCTGCATGCTGCCATGTTCCCTGTCATGACGATGGACTGAACCTCTGAAACTGGAAGTGAGCAACCACAATTGAATGTTTTCTTTATGAGAGTTGCTGTGGTCATGGTGTCTCTTCACAGCAATAAAAACCTTAACTAAGATACATCCTTAGCCACTTGAGCATACTCTAAGGTGCTCTGGGTTTTTTTGTTTTGTTTTGTTTTGGTTTTGGTTTTGGTTTTTCCCAGCTTCTCTGACTTGAATGCCTAGAGATTTGGATTTTGTCTGTCCATAGGCAGATTCTCCAAAATAATTTTCTGCTTTGCTTTGATAACCCTGTTGCAGGCCTATTACTTTTTAAGAAGATTGAATAGAATAAAGAAAAGAAAGAAAAGGAAAAAGGACAAAAAGCAAGGGTACCTGTCTCTGTCCATAAAAATGGCACTGGATGGCAGGCTGGCCCTGACAGGTGCTATGCCTCAACCTCCCCTTGGGAAACACCCCTATTCTGACAGCACAACTCTGTGAACTGTCTCTTTGATCACAGGCCAGCAGCACAGGAGTAGACTTCAAATCATATACAAAAAATGCCAAGCTAGAATGCTTGCTCAGGATCCACCCCCTCTGCAGCTACCAGGCAAAGGAAGAAAGATGAACACATAAGAAGTTCCATATTCCCAAGCAGAGAGTGACTCTTGGTGACATCAAAATAGCCATGGCAGTCTGTGCTTTACTGTCCACATCTGGAATTAGTGCAGACCTGGTTTCTTTGCCAAGCCCACAGTTCTGCCTGTGTATATCAGTAAGAGTTAGAAAGAGTCATAGGAGCCCGGCAGTGGTGGCGCATGCCTTTGATCATAGCACTCGGGAGGCAGAGGCAGGTGGTCTCAGTGAGTTCAAGGCCAGCCTGGTCCACAGAGCGAGTCCACGTCAGTCAGAGCTGTTACACAGAGAAACCCTGTCTCGAAAAAACAAACAAACAGCAAACAAAAAAGGGTTTTGTTTCTTTAAGTTCCTCAGAGGATGAGTCTGTGACCTCGAGACTAGGAGTGTGGCAGCAGGGAGGCAGGCTCAGCAATGATACAGTTAGCTGAAGGACTGCATCTTGATCCACAGCATGAGGGAGAGAGAGAACTGGGAACGATGTGAGTTTCTGAAACCTCAAAGCCCACCCCTGTGACACACCTCCTCTAGGATCTCACTCCATACCCCTGGTTGTCCTGGAACTCACTCTGTAGACCAGGCTGGCCTCCACTCACAGAGATCCACCTGCCTCTGCCTCCTGGGTGCTGATATTGAAGGTGTGGACCACTGCTCTCAGCTAGCCCTGTGTTTGTTTTTCATAAAGACCAACATTTGTCTAGAATTAGATCTTGAAAACGATAGTCCATAGGTCAGTGGCTCAGATCATCCACCAGATGGTGCTGTGGGATGCAAATGCAGTACATGCCTTCCGAAGCAACTGACTCAAAAGAGGACAGTAGATTCACAGACATCATCAGCCTGTGTACTTTCTAACCACAGACGTAAGTTAGCGGGTCCGTTTAGGTTGGTTTTCTTTGGTGATGGCTTTGGTTTTACGATTCTCCTTCAGTATTCAGCCCATGGCTTCCCTATACACAACTAGTCCAGGTAAACGGGAGCCTCTTTTTAGACTAAGTTGAGACAAACCTCCTTAGCCTACCACAACTTTGGAGAGCTGAGGACAGCACGGACTCTCCCAGCCACCACAGGAGAAGGCTGGCCTTGCCACTGACGTTTTGACTGGAACTTGCCTTCTCTACAAAGAAGGCCTTTCATAAACTGAAGAGTTCATGAAAGGGCCCTAGCCAAGATAGGAAAATGTGAGAATAGCTTGATCTGGGTGCAAAAGTTGAACTAGGTATCCGGGGCTGCACATGGAGGATTATTAGCAGGAAGCCTGTTCTCCTGTGCCCACCTCCACTTCCGGCCAGCCATACTTCCCCCTCACCCTTGCCCATGCTCCTGCCTTTCTAAGGTCGCCTCGTCTGTCTGCTCTCTGCTGGACTGAATGGTGCTCTCTTCTCTTCAGCCCCTACCTCTCAGTGGTGACCATCCCTGGTGTCTTTTCCAGGACAAAGTGCTATTCCTCCTAAGTAGGCCATTCTTATGCAACTTCCTCCCCTTCTCCTCATGTCGTGTCTCCTCTGACTTCTCCACTCTCTGAGAGCCTTCGTCCTCTCCATTCTGGATTCCTCTGTTGGTGATCTTACTCTCAGCTAAGAAGTTCTCGTTTTTCCCAAACCTGCCCCTGCAGCTGGCTCTTGTTTCCGCTTCCTGTCTTCCTCCCTTCTCGTCCACCTCGTCTTAGTTAGGGTTTCTATTGCTGTGACAAAACATGGTGACCAAAACGCAAGTTGGAGAGGAAAGGGTTTATTTGGCTTACACTTCCATATCACTGTTTGTTGTTGAAGGAAGTCAGGACAGGAACTCAAACGGCAGGAACCTGGAGGCAGGAGCTGATGACACAGAGACCATGGAGGGGAGCTGTTTACTGGCTTGCTCCTCATGGCTTGCTCAGCCTGCTTTCTTATAGAACCCAGGACCAGCAGCCCAGGGATAGCACTACGCACCATGGGCTGGGCCCTCCCCCATTGATCACTAATTGAGAAAATGCCTTACAGCTGGATCTCCTGGAGGCATTTCCTCAACTGAGGCTCCTTCCTCTCGGATGTCGACACACAACACCAGCCAGTACACTCCTCTTCTCTCTCTATTTCTCCCTCCCCTGCCTCTGGCTCATCTCACATCCCTCAAGACCTGCTCCTGGCATTAGGCACTTGATGGGTATCAGCAGGCTTGGAGGCCATAAGGCCAGATGCCTACCTCATGGTCAGTTTTGGGCCCCACCTCCTCCCATTTACCAGGTGAAAAGGTGGAGGTATAGGGGCTTTATTGAGGCCCATGAGGGGAAAGGTATTTCCTCCTGGTCCGAGGAACAGAATCTGGCCCTGGGAGGACACATGACATTTCCAGACACCCCAAAGATTAGAGCATTGTATACTACTGAATCCAAGTGGGCCTATGGATCACCTGGCCAGGAGACCAACCCTCAGGAAAGTGGGAGATAAGCTGAGCAGATAGAGGGGATGATTTCTCCCTCAAAAAATAATGTGCTTGTGGCCCCCAGAAGTCTCTCCTTCCATGCAGATGTTCGCAGATCGTCATTGCTAAGCATTCTGCTTTTCTGAGTTCTACCTAAAAAGCTTAACTTTTCTTTCCCCCACTTTCTATCTCTTCACCAGATACCGACCAAAATCTTTGGCGTATTTGGCATATCTGGGCTTTCTCACTGTGTTCTGTGAAGACTCCATAATCCCACTTCTACAGCTGCTTGCAGACTCCCATTGCTGACCCGAATTCAAAGACTGGCTCTCTTGATCTGCTCCACCTCCTCTTCCAGGCAGCTGCCGGGATTTACAGCCTGTCTGTCCTGTGGTTATTCTCTTGGGTTTTAATAAAATGGTCTTTGAATTTCAGAGTCTGTTTTAAACTAACAGCCTATGAAAGGGGCTCCCTGTCGCTACTAACACCTGGACAGGAGAACTGTCCTTCTCTCAGAATAACTCTAACTTACTGGATAATTTTATGTCACCTTTCTGATTCCGCTATTTTTATTCAAGGAGTTGGGACATTTAATATATATAATAAATATTCATTTTAAGAATTGTGGAAAATAAAAAGGCACCAAAAGGAAGTTGAAATCACCCCAAATCTCAGGGACAGTCACTATTAGCAAGTTGACACAGGTCTTTCATTTTGTTGTTGTTTTCTGTGTAAGTCCCACTCAAAAACCACCTGGGGTCACAATATACAGAGTGCTCATATTCTGCTTTGCGCACTCAATAGCATAGTGGATGTTTTGCCCATGTCGTTACTCATTCTTCTAAAATGGTTTTGATTACTGTCTTGTTATACATGCTACGGATTGATTTCATTTTTCTTCTTCTTTTTTTTTTTTTGGTTTTTTGTTTGTTTTTTGTTTTGAGACAGGGTTTCTCTGTGTAGCTTTGGAGCCTGTCCTGGAACTCATTCTGTAGCCCAGGCTGGCCTTGAACTCACAGAGATCCGCCTGCCTCTGCCTCCTGAGTGCTAGGATTAAAGGCATGCACCACCATCACCCGGCTGATTTAATTTTTGATAGTGAATACTGAAATAATATTTGTCTTAACATATAAACATTACACGATAGTGATTTTAATTGCTTGATCTTTGTGCACACCCTATGAAACTGCTGGTTTAAAGGTCAGTTGGGGCAATAGACTTTTGATGCAAATTGCCAAACAGCTCTGCAGAATATTTGGATCTGTGCTCTTCTCGGCTAGACTCAAAATGAACTGCTTCTCTAAACCACACTTGCCATTTCCCAATAGTAGAAATGTAAAGATGAAATATGACATCTATAACTCTTGTGTTCCTGATGGGGGAATGTCTTTTTGTATACTGTGAAAATATGTTGCTCCGATTGGTTGATAAATAAAGCTGTTTGGCCAACGGTGAGGCAGAATAGGGTTAGGCGGGGCATTCTAACTAGAGAAGAGGAAGGAGAAAGGCAGAACAGAGGAGACGCTGTCAGCTGCTGCTGTGTGAAGTAAGATGTAAAGATACCGGTGAGCCATGAGCCATGTGGCAAAGTATAGATTTATAGAAATGGGTTAATTTAAGATATAAGAACTAGATAGCAAGAAGCCTGAGCCAAAAGGCCATACATCTTTAATTAATATAAGCTTCTGAGTGATTATTTTATACGTGGCTACAGGGTCCGTGGGGCTGGGCAGGACTGAAGAAAACTTTAGCTACACACCTCCTTAGTGGCAACTTCCCAACAGCTCATGCTAGATGATGCTAGTCAGCAGGGAGCAGCTGGGAGCCAGGCACTGAGCTATTGGGCTGCATACAACATCTCCCCAAGCTCTTCGGGAACATGCACCCCCATTCCTTCATCAGCCCTTCTGTGTAAAGGTTCATCAGATACCATTAGTCCACAGATTTGGTTCAAACTGTCCCTCCATCCTTGAGGCATTGGACCATTAACGACCTTGTCTAGGACTAATGAGATCTTACCTGAATTGGAATCTACAATTCCAGACTGCTTTTCTGCTCTCCAGTATCACTATACAGATACAACTGCAAGAAGCATCAAACTACAATTGCAGGACAACGGCCTGGAACTCGCACTGTAGACCAGGCTGGCCTCGAACTCACAGAGATCCCCCTGCCTCTGCCTCCTGAGTGCAGGGATTGAAGGTGTGCACCTCCACAGCCCAGACATAATACTTTTTATAAAGCTCAGAATCTTTGCTGGCACCTGGGGACCTATCAGCATCCTCCATTTTCCTTTTTCTGGCCTGTCTTTCTAGCTGTGGCTCCCTGGCTTCTGTTCTTTTTTCGTCTCTGAAATCCTAATTTTATGGATGCCTTCACCAGTCACACACACAGCTATCTCATTACACTGTGTTTTCACCTGCACAGATCCTGAACACAGACCCTAAGCTTCTAGTCTCTCGATACCTCTCCTCTCCCAAGCACATCCTACAGGTTATCTTTGTCCCTCTCAACAGACGATGAGTCTCTGCCAGCCATACTTTTCTTCCACGTCAGCTAGCTCACCCTTTGCGCATTAGGATGAAATTAATCTCTCTCTCTCTCTCTCTCTCTCTCTCTCTCTCTCTCTCTCTCTCTCTCTGTACTCAAAACTGTGGTGGTTCCTCTCTCTGCCGATACATAGGACTGGAAAGGGAGGAACAGGTGAATAGGGAAATAACTAATTTTTAAACCCAGGAAAATCACCTTATGATTCTAAGTTATCTGTTTTGATAGGCCTGTTTCCCCGAGGAAAGAAGGAAGAAAGAAAAACAAAATTATGTTTTCTAGGTGTTTTCTGTTATTTATCCCAAAACACCAGAAGCTAAATTTAAAAGACAACTAATATCTGGCAAGATGTTTCAGCAGGTAAAGGCACCTGCTGCCGAGTATGATGATCTGAGTTCGATTCCTGGGCCCATATGGTAGAAGGAAAGAATGACTGTCACTAATTGTCCTCTGACCCCCACTGCCCACCATGGCACATGCATGTGAACATACAACAAACAAACAAACACAGGCCAACACACTGAGGCTTGAGGATGTGAATCAATCTATCAGCTCACACACTGAAATGGGGGAAACATTACTATTCCACCCAGTCTTTCTGACTTCGCCTAGTTCTTATTACCTGTATAACAAGCTGACACATAAAGAAAAAAATGAACCCTCTGTACTGTTTGTTTCTGAAAACCCCTCCATGAGCTCGGTCAACAGTGCTCAAGAATACCTTCTCAAAGCCCGCAGGCCACTAGCTGTGGGCTACCTTCATGCAGCCCAGCTCTACTGAGCCACTCAGCCTAGAAGGAGCATTCTGCACGAACACGCTGTATCATAACGTTTTCTGCTTGTTCCACTTAATTAATCAAGAAGAATGATTTGCAATTACATGGCCTTCACCCCCAGCACCTAACTCTGAACTTTGAACCCTCACTATAGTTGACTCAAAAAATCAAAAGCAACAACGTGTCTGCAGATGGCCATTGACTCTGATGTTCGTGTCAGCTATCAACTTGACAGAATGCAGAACCACCTGGCAGGTGGCTTCTGGGCATCCTGTAAGGAATTACTTTGATTGTAGTAAGAGAGATGGGAAGATCCACCCACTATGGGTGGTGCCAATCCCAGGCTGGGATCCTGGACGGTATACAGAGAGAAAGGGAACTGAGCAGCAAGCATGTGTCCGCCTTTCTCTGCTTCCTGATGATGGATGTGACATGATTTGGTGTTTCAGGCTCATGATACCTTGACTTCCCTGCCTTGACAGCCACCCTTAAACAGTGAGCCAGGATGAACCCTTTCTCCCTTAAGTTGCTCTGGTAGGGTACTTGATCACAGCAACAGAAAACAAAGACAGTGAGAGATGCCAAAGTGAATCCACATCTGGATTCCAGATGCTGTTCTTTATCCTCTTTTTAACAGGGTATCAGGGTCTCAGACTGGCCTGGAGCACAGCGCGTAGCTCAGTCTGATCTCATCTGGGCAGTGATCCTCCTTCCTCATCTGTACTTTTTGTGGTAAGAAACAAATGTTATTCAGAGGACTTCCCAAGTACAGCAAGCAGTTAGTCGGTGGCTCTTTGCTGGAAGCTTTTCCTGCGCTCTGCTCCTTCATTTCCTGACTCTTCTCTGGCCATCATCCACTCGACACGATGCTGCTCAGAGCGACTCCGTATCAATGGACTGAAGTGTTGGTCACCTGCTCTTTCCACCTCCTCAGGACTATGTCCTTCTCGGCAAGCAATTCCCAAGCGCCTGTTCTGGGCCGAGCTCTGTGCCGATGGCTGCTTCTCATAATTTCACTCTGACAACCATATTGCTTCCATGGCTTCAAGTTCCTCCCTAAATGCATCTACTACAGCCTGCCAGATCAGTCTTTCTAGACCTCTGCTTTCAAACAGCACCTCCACCCATCTACCCATGGAATCAAGACCCTGCTTATTATTAGCTCTTTCCTATCTGCCCTGGTAGAGTGTTTTCCTTCATCCATATGCACTCTGCAATGTGCTTCCCAATATGCCATGGACATGTCCACCTTTCAGTTCCCAAATATCACTCCATGGTAATTTAATCCATTACTTGGGGACAAATCCCATCACTATCGGGGAAGTAGTTCTCCAACTCTCAGTTTCTACTTAAGGGGAACTGGCCTAAACCCATCTCTAAGAGGAGTCTGGATGCCCCAGGTTAAGGATGAGAAACAGGACTAACCACATCTGTCCAGAGAGGTCCAACCTTCTAAGGAACCTCAGGCCTTTAATGCAAAGCATGGCCAGGAGATGCATTTCTTCGGCATCCTTCTTATACCCTGGGATGAGACTTTCACTCTTCCACTAAGTCATTCAAATCACTGTTTCTGAGCATCACTTATGTCTGAGCCATTGTGAAGAGAGTCTGAGAAACAACAGTGAGACAGATAGGTCCCTGCCTCCGTGGAGATCTCAGCCTGAGAGAAAGAAGACACGAAACATTCAAACAAGTATGTGAGGAAAGCAAGTAATGAAGTGTGGCTCGTGGTAGGCGTCGGGAGCACATGACTAGAGGCAGGAGATGCTGTCACTCGAAGGCCTCTCAAAAGAAACATTGGATGGAGCTGAGACCTAAAGGAGAGCAGAACTTGCCTAGCACCCACCAACCCCCGAGTTCTAGCCCCAGCTCTGCAGAAAGCTGGGCATGGTAATGCATGCCTATAATCTCACTCAGGAGGTGAAAGCAGGAGGATCAGAAGTTCAAAGTTATCCTTAGCCACATGGTGAGTTCAAGACCAGGCTTGTCTCAAAAAAGAAGCCATATTCTAACTCAAAGTAACATTCCAGGTTCTTCAGCAGCAAGTGCATAGGGACACACACACACACACACACACACACACACACACACACACACACCAATGCCTCATTGAGTTTTATGAGCAATTTCTTTATCATCCAGGGATATGGGAGCCCTGCTACCATAACAAAAAGCTTCTTTTCTGAGTATGTAAATACATAAGCTTTTTAGTTTGTGAATCTCTCAAGTGACTGAGCTTTAAATACTGCCCGTGAATTTTTCCACTTTTCTCTGCTGGTAGGATCATTCATTTCCAATTCAAATTTACAGTTTTCTTAGACTTCTTCAATATCACACTACAGTGACAGTACACCATTACTCTGTGTGACATTCATTACTGTGTGCATTAGAAATAACCATTGGCTTTTATAATGGACACTTAACAGTTCTTAATGAAAAACTGGAAGTTACTTTTCCATACCTCGTTGGTTGACTGGATCTTTAGCTACATAGGCAACATAGTCTGTGGTATCCTATTAAAAAGAGAAACAATTGCATTTAAAATTAATGAACGGTAACCACTGGAAGACAAGACTTCCTTAGGGCCCAGCACTGAGGCAAACACTTAGTCATACCTTTCTCTAAGGCAGTGGTGCTCACCCTTCCTAATGCTGCGGCCCTTTAATACAGTGCCTCAGGTTGTGGTGACCCCCAACCATCAAATAATTTTCGTTGCTGCTTCATAACTGTAATTTTGCTGCTGTTGTGAATCCTCCTATCTGTGTTTCCCAATGGTCTTAGGCGACCTCAAAAGGGGTCTATGATACACTCTGTAGAGCTTAACAATTAAATCTGCATTTTCTGGTCCTCATGGGGAGGGTGTGAAGACTGAAAATTCAGAGGCAGATTGTATCATTAAAAATAAAAGAGAACACAACTAAGAAGTTCTTTAAAACTGTCTAGGAACTGCCTCCCCGAGCTGGGTTGAAATGTGCACGAAACTGTGCAGCCATGCAGCTAGCAGCAGCTGGGATGTAGCATCAAGACTGGCCTGTGTAGAGCAGACTCAGGTGTATGAGAAAATGAGTCGATCAGAGACCTTTCTTTGGTTGCTCGCTTGCATGTGGGTGATGCAAGCTAGCTTACAGAATAATGCTGCAAAAATGTAAATTATTTCATCAATAGATGGGGCAAACGGTTTTCAAGCAGGGAACCTAGGAATAACTTAAGTTCAAAAAAAGATATGTTGCTGACTTCATGAAAACAAGCAAAGGGGTGCTTGGAATTTCCAGCTTTTATTGAAAACAGTAAGCTGATGAATGGTAAGATCTTAATAATTAAATATGCTTTCATTGTCTCAATTCTCAGAGGGAAAAATACCTACAATGCCATTTCAGCGTATAAAAAAGGTCTCTAGAGGGAATATGCAGTCTACTGGGAGGAAGTAAAAGCCATGTTGGTAATGCCCTTCAGGATAGCCACTTAACAACCACAATGAATCACGCAGGAAGCGGATCTCAGAGTCAGCAGAACTGTCTTAAGTCATTTTTAAAAATAGCACACACCTAAGTAGATGATGTCTCCAGCAAAGAGAAAGATGGGTGGAAGTGGCTTCTAAATCAGTAAGGTCCTGACTGTGTGCTTCGCTCTGTGTTTTCTTAGACTCGGGGTCACTGCCGACCTGAGAAGCCCCAAGACCACTCCCGGCCTGGCTCATCAGCTTCCAAATGCTCTCCCACTTTCTAATAGTTTTAAAATTCTATGACTGTAAATATCTGGGAGACATTGCAGAACAGTTAAATGGAAAGAACAAATGTCAGGAAATAACTTTAATTTTTCACAAATCTGTGCCATGTTTTCAAAATAGAGAAAACACGGCAGCTGTAGAAGCATTTGCAAGAGCTGCTGGAACAGTTACTAGGCAGACCAAGGCTCTCTGAGAAAGAATAAAAGTGAAGGCGAGCAGACATCACAGGTTAGGAAGAGTGATCCACATTTTTGAAAATTGGAGAAAAAAATGGTAGAAAACAGATGACAATGCCGGACCACATGGAGACTTCTCACTCAGTCTCATCTTCCCTGTGCCCAGGTAGCTAGTCCACTGAAGTAGGGCACTCTGAGGGCATCCTAAAGCAGATGTGGATATAAATTCTCTTTGTGAGTGCGTGCCCTGCTTGTGCATCATCTCACTTGATTCTTGAAACATTGAGGTGACAGGAACTATCCCTGTCTTGTAAAGGAAGACCCCAAACCTTAGAAAAGTTAGTTCCTCAAATCTACTTGACTCTGATGCTTAACACCAGCCTACACTGCTTTCCTGACAAGAGGGTAAAACATCATTGGCGGCGGGGCGATGGGGGGGGGGGGGGTGTCCCTAATGCCAATGCTGAGGATAGAGTCAGATCGTCATTTAAAACCCAAGCCAGTGGATTTTTCAACTGCAGAGATGTGCAAATTTTCCCACAGTGGCTGCGGATGGTTTGATTTTGGCAAGAACAATACTTGAATGAATTTAAAGCTTAGAAGCTATTTGAAGACAGGATGGAAAGCCTTACAGTTCTGAAAAACAATAACAAATCATGTTGGATGTAGAGTAAATGAGGGTCTGCGCACCAGCCCTAACCTGACAGCAACCCTGGAACCTTGAACAGGGTCAATTCAGGACAAACACCAATCATTCTTTTTTTTAAGTACATCATAAATAGTAAGTCTCTTTAAAAAGTGCCTGAGTCCCATCCTGATAAATCTAATGGACTAGGAGGAGAAGAGAAAACACCAGTGTTCTACCATCTAGACTCTCTCTCTCTCTCTCTCTCTCTCTCTCTCTCTCTCTCTCTCTCTCTCTCTCTCTCTCTCTCATATCCAACTTTTGGTTTCATAGTTGAGGACAAATTACGAAGTTGAATAGAGTATAAATATACCCCTGGGCACATCATGAAGCAAAAGCCATCCTGCATGCCCTGTTTGCTAATGGAGCAACAATTAATTAACCATGTATAGAGTCCCTCTCTAAAGACTCTGATCTAGAAACGAAGCAGTGAGGAACCAAGGAATGACATCTGAAAAGCAGTCTTGGAGAGAAACCCTGCACAAGATGTGGGGAATGAACACTACACAGCCTCTTGATAGAGAAGATCTGCAAATTCTCCCTCCATAGGTTTTTGCAAATCTGGATGGTCATATAGATTGGACTTAGTGGCCTTGGCTGACAACAATGATAGTGAATGGGATTCCCATTGTATATTAAATCCAACTGGTAGTTTGCTTAGAATGCTCTTGGGATGATTCTGGAAGAGGAATGGCAATACACATAGGGCACACACACCTCTCACAACTTCAATGTTAACAACAAAAAAATTATCAGACAATAACTAACACCACAGAGTGCTAGTAGTCTTTCTAGTAAAGCCTAAGCTTTTAAAATCCAGACACAGGAAACATTTGCCCAAACAATTTTGTTTTGTTTTGTTTTGCTTTCTACCTGATACATGTAGCATTTAACAAATTGCAATATCTGGAAAAGACATGTAACAGTTAACATTCTGTATATGTGAATTCTTAGGAGTCACAAAAAGAAATTCTGTGAATCCATACTTACAGGGTCCCCTCCAGAGGCAAATGAAATTGATTGCATTTGATGCTTTGCAATAATCTGGAAAACAAAAACAAATTAAACATGTATAATGCTATAATGTATTTGCTCTGTCTCCATTAGCTTAGGGTCCCTTTAGAAACCACTCTGCCTACATTCTAAACCCTTTTTGTTGTTTTTTAGTATGGGGATTGAAGTCAAAGTTTTGTGTATCCAAAGCATTTGCTCTATCACTAAACTATGTCCCCAAGCCCTGAATAATCTCATGGGTTTGACATGCCTTTCTCTCTGTCCATAAATATATATATTTCCCATCCAATCAGCAAACACCGATCTCTCAATTAGCCCATCACTGTTTTATGGGAGGAACTGAGATCGACAGTAGGAATGAGAGCAGCTCTCTCATCCACTAAGGACCATACTGGCCTAAGATTTCTAGGGGCCATCTTTGCTGTCACGTGGGCAAAGCCTGCTGGAATATGAAATTTTCCATCTGGAAAAACTAAGAGCTGAGAGCTAAAAACAGAAAAAAAAAAAAACCAGTGGGAACGTGTGTTTCATCTTTTTAAACAGTACTTTTCCCCACATCTCCTTATATTTTTATTAATTTTTTCCTACTTATAGACCCACTATATTTACTTTTGTTTTATTCATTCACTACCATGTATCCAATCAAACTAATATTAAGACTTCTAACATGGGACTGGAAAGGTTGATCAATGTTTAAGGACCCAGGTTCCACTCCCAGCACCCACACGTTGGCTCACAACCATGTGTAACTCTAGTTCCAGAGGATCCATTGCCCTCTTCTGGCCTCTTGGAGCACCAAGCATGCACATAGTACACAAACATACGGATAGGCAAAACACCCACACAAATAAAACTGAAATAAATCTAAAAACAATTTTAAAATGTAAAGATTTCTAACGTGAAATATAACCTGCCAAATTAATGAGCCCCAAATTATTCTTTTATTTGAGATATTAATTTGTTTGTGTTTGGAAAACCAATGCAATACAAGGCAGTACAAGAGCTGATTTGTAGGGGTTAATTAGTATATGATTTTAAAGGTTCATCAAAATACCAACTGTGCAACTACTGATGAATCCTGATGGCAGAACGGTGTGGCAGAACCTATGACCTGGACATATAAAACAGCCAACACATCTGCTCCTAGACAGGCATCCAACAAGAATTGAAGAAATATGTGCAACAAAATGGATTCTCGGGAAATAAATGAGTATTTAAAACAGCCCTGAATTAGAAGCAGTCCCAAAGGTGACTGTTGTGATACTCATATAGTAGACTACTTACACTGTAATGACATGTTTGTGAGGTTAGAAAAAAGAGTCAAAGACAAAGAGTAAATTAATGTATCATTTAATTTATGAACAATGGCAAATTTTATTGAAGTATTTGCTTAAAGTCTGTTCAGTGCTTATTCACGAGGCACAAGAAAAGGGAAAGTGATTTTCTGGGGTTCACAAATGGCTCCTTTTTCTGGGTAGTAGGTGAACAAATACATTCAGTTTGTGATAATTAAACCACACACATTACTTGGGCACTTTTCTGTATAAATATTTCAGTAAGAACAAAATCAACATGCAGGGATCATATATCAATAATTGCTCATCAGAAATTGCATTTAATGGGCAAAAAGGAAGATTTCATAAAAATATGCCCAAATATAAAACCAGTAAGAATCATGTAACACTTTAGGGAAAATGTCATTGAAGGGTATAAAAAAATGACCTTTGGCAGAAGAGAAGGTAAAAATTATGTACTGGTCAGAGGATAGAGGGGAGAGGTGTGAAATGCTGTCTTCTGGACATGACAGGGCCATTGCCCCCATGAATTCACAGCAGCTGTGGTTATCCTCACAATTCATGCATGAGATCAAGCTAGCCCAAATTCCAGCATTGGTAGGGAAGTGCTCTCAAGGCCAGATGCCTGAGTGAGGAGCCATTAGCGGAGAATAGTTTCTGGGAGAAGAGCCATTGTTCTTTGGAGGGATGGTTACTGGTAAGGTGCCCATTCTCCAATGAATGGCCCCACATTCAAGCACAGATGGGCAGCACTAAGTGGGTCATTAAAAAACAAAACAAAAAAGGGGATATTAATTTTGGAGGGGATATGACATGTTGGGAGGCCTGAGGGGAGTTGGTGGGCAGAAATGGGGAATGAATGAGATCATAATGTCATTGTATAAATGTATGAAATCCTCAAGGAATAAAATTTAAATCTGCTTAAGTAAAAAGATATATATCACTTTATGGATATGAAGGCGATATTATTATAAAGATGTCAATGATTGTCCCCTAAACTAATTTACAAGTAGCATGAAATTCTATTAGAAATTCTACCAGTCATTAGTGTAGCTTTTCAAGCTGCTTAAAAAATGTATATTGAAGAATAACTATGAAAAAACAGCCAGGGTATTTTTTTCAAACAAGTGGACAAGGTTTACCTTGTGAGGTAGCAAGGCATATTACTGAAGTTGGAAAAGCCATCTTAATAGCACAAAGAGAGAGAGGGAGGGAGGGAGAGAGAACTTGTTTGATTACATAAAAACTTACTTTTAAAGTTTTATATAAGACTCCTTCAGCATACAGACTCAAAGAATTTATGTGTAAAATGAAAAACACTATTCATACATTTTCAAAGAATTCCTACAAATCAGCAAAACAAACATAAAGCAAGGCCCGTTAATGCATTGAAAGAAAGCAACCGTTCCCTATACCTACTGAAAGATAACTGTCCTCCAAAAAATTAAAGCCATGGGAGGATTATAAAGATACAATCAGGCTGGAGATCTGGCTCAGCAATAAACAGCATCAACTGCTCACACTAAGGATCAGAGTTCGAGTTCCAGCACCCACAGGGCCGTGCACAACTGTGACCTCATTTCCAGGAGATCAACGGCCTCTTCGGGTCTCCGCAGGTGATGCACACGCATGACACGTGGACATTACACGCAGGCAAACCACCCATACACATAAAAGAGAACAAATTGATAAAACTGAAGTTTAATTTTATTAATTCAATACAACAACAGAAGACAAGGGTGTGGATATTCTCAAACACTGCAGCTTAAGTTTGTAGAGCAACTGGGGAGCGTTATTACCTGTGTTTATTTAAAATATGTGCAGCCTATGATCCACCTTTCCTGGTCCTAGGAAAAGTGGCTTCCGTTTCCCCATTGTGTATGAATGCGCACAGGCGGAAACACACACACACACACACACACACACACACACACACACACACAACACACACCAAAAAAAAAAATTAGGCCAAATTCAGTTTATTCAGGGGAAAAAAAAAGCCGGAAAGCTGAATCTTCGCACTGTGCAGGCCGGCGGGCGAGGTGGCTTTGAAATGATGCTCGGTAGCGGACACCCTGATCTCGGGATGCTGGGGAGACAGGGGGGGGGGGGGGGGGAGAGGCGCTGTCTGTCCCAGAAGCCCGGGGCTTGCAGCGACGTGAGAACTGCGACAAGGAATTCAGAGCTGGTCTGCAGGGGGAAAGACCCCACAACAGCTTCCCGGAGCCCGGTTCAGAGCCGGGGGTGGGGGAGGGGGTGGTGTGTGTGTGTGCGTGTGTGTGTGTGTGTGTGTGTGTGTGTGTGTGTGTGTGGATGGGGGCGGCTGGCGGGGGCATAGAGCTCGCGCACGCGCACCACGCCCACCGCGCGCCAGGCCGCCTTACTCGCCTGCGCACGCGCGCCAGCCTGGCACGCGCGCCACGCCCGCCTCCTCGACCGCGCACGTGCCCCGAGCTCCCCCCCCCTCCCGCACGCGCACCACGCATGCCCACTCGCCCGCGCACGCACGCACGCACGCACGCACTCCCGCACGCGCACCACGCCCCGCCCGCTGGTCTGCGCACGCGCACCACGCCCGCTCCTGCCAGCCACGCACGAGCGCCGCGCCCGCCCGCCCACTTGCCTGCGCACGCGCGCCACGCCCGTCCGCGCGTCCATCTATCTCCGTGGAAGGTTTTTGGGTTTTTTTTTTTTTTTGCCTGGCTGAGTTGAGCGGCTTCCACCATGGCGGAGATGGCAGAGCTTTGCGAGCTGTACGAAGAGAGCAACGAGCTGCAGATGGACGAGGGCGATATGGAGGTAGGCCGCGGGGCTCGCGGGCCGGCCCCGGAGGAGGGCCCCATGGAGGAGGAGGCCGCGCCGGCCGCCGCCGCCGCCCGCGCCCAGCGCGGCCTGTTCGCCGAGGCTGGCGCAGACCTGGAGGGCGACGAGTTTGACGATTGGGAGGACGACTACGAGTTCCCGGAGGAGGAGCGCTGGAGCGGCGCGATGCACCGGGTGTCCGCCGCCCTGGAGGAAGCCAACAAGGTGTTCCTGCGAACGGCGCGAGCCGGCGATGCCCTGGATGGCGGCTTCCAGGCGCGGTGCGAGAAGAGCCCTTTCGACCAGCTAGCGTTTATCGAAGAGCTGTTTTCGCTGATGGTTGTCAATCGACTGACCGAAGAGCTCGGGTGTGATGAGATCATTGATCGAGAGTAAATGCTGGCGAAAGAGGAGGAAACTACCAGAGAGGGAGAGATTCAACGTTCTGCTGTTTTTGGGTTCATTCCAAATAGTTTTGTGCAACAAAAAAAATAAATAAATAAAAACGGTTTTTTGTTTCTCGGAATAGAAGACAAGACAGTGAGTGACCGTGCCGTTGTGGAAAAGGAGAATCGAGGAAGGAGGGGCTCGGCACAAAGCTCCGGCTCAGACTGTTGAACGAGATGGTGTTCCCTGCGTTGGAGAAGAGCTTTCCTGTGTTAAGCTTGGAAAGATGGCTTTGCAAGAGGAAATCGTGACTGCCAATACAAGAATCCAATTAAAGAATGAGGAAAAATACATCCACAAGATATCTTTGATTCGAACTGAAAGCCTGTTGAGAAAACTTTCCAAATTCTGTTTTTTGGTTTATATAAATCAATTATCAGAAACTAAATTTGAGGTTTAAGATTATCAACCCCAAAGGATAAGCAGAGTAACTATGTGTGGTGTACAAGTGTAGACGTGTTATCATGTGTACTATTATCTTAAAATGTGTTACAAAAGCTTCTGGAATTTTGACTGCACATGTATCTTCATGATTTATAAAGCTACTGTGATCTGTAATTTGGAAAAGTCCATTGTGGTGATTTTTAAAGTTTAAAAAAAAAAAAACAACCAGGATGTCTTTTTAAAAAATGTTTTAAGTTCATGCATTAAAATGTATGGGAAAGCCCAAAGACAAAACTTTCTAATACCTTTTATACTAGGGAAATTTTGCTTGCTGTTTTTTACCTCGACAGATGGTAAGACTAAAGCTGAACTTCATATTGTAAGAACTGTTTGTGAGAATTGTCAAGTAAAAGGAAACCCTGCCTGTATCTATAAAAGATTTTATGAGCTATTATGCTGTCAAACTTTGAAGGATTTAAACCTGCTCAGAAGTCCACCTGGGTACCTGATACTCATATTCTCTCTCTCTCTCCCTCTCTTCCTTTCTCCCCATCCCTCCTTCTAATTATGCTTGTTAGTCCTTATGCACCAGCATTGGCGATAATAAATTTTCCTGTTCTGTGTATTTTGTTTTGTCTAATAGCTTTGCATACATACTTTATACAAAATTATTTTACAGTGTGTGTCATTGCATCCACCCTAAGATTTAAACAGCCAGTGCTTATAAAGTGAACCATTTGCAATTACCTGACAAATGGATTCTGAGAAGTCAAGATTAAGTAAACTTAGGAATTTTCTGAAAGAATTGACCAGCTTATGGAAACCTGCTCGGTGTATATGTTGTTGTGGGTTATTTGGTGAAGATGCTGAAGTTCCTTGAGTGGTAATTGCATCAAAGGTCATACCAAGAAAAAAGGATTTATTAGCACATCTTTTATGATGAATTAAAAAGTCCTGAATGTCCCTGTGTCACAATGGTGACATAGGACAGTAGGATAACTCCTCAGGTTTTTGTGGGGGTTTTCTGTTTCATCTAGTTTGGGAGGCTGGGCTGGGGAGATGGCTCTGGGTAAAGGCACCTGCTGTCATACAGCCAAGCCTCATGGCCGGGTTTGATCTCAGGAGCCCATATGATGGAGGGAGAGAAGTAACTCCACCAAGAATGGACCTGTTAGTAATTTTAGACCCTCCTCTGGGGTTCTGGTCAGTCACTCCTGTTCCTCCATGGTACCTGTACATAATTCTGCTCCGATTGCATGTGGTTTCAATAGGTACTAAAATATATGAAAGAAGTTGACTGACATGGGGACTCTGTTTATGTGACATTTGGGAGATTGTCACTCATGTTAGGATGGGACCTTTTGGTAGTGCAGCTATAAACACTTCAATGAGTAACCCCTTAGCCCTCTTTTTTACTCACCCAATAAATTCACTGGCTCACTGGTTAGATTTGGGGGAATCACTTATTTGATTTATTGGTGTCTATTTGGGGTAAATAGTCCTTTGCTCATCCTCTCCCCTGGAAAAGTAATACAATGTCCATAAAATTAAATACGATTGTGTTTGGGGAGCAAAGTGTATCTTGAAAGTTAGAAGAAGGAGCCATGCATTGGTATTTCTTTGTATTGTTTTTTAAATTTGTATGTATTTACTTGTGTGTCTATGGGGAGGCTGCCTGCTGAAGCAAGCAGATGTCAAAGGATAGCCTTCAGAAGTTGGTTCACTCCTGCCCTGTGGGCCTGGGAATCAAACAGGTCATCAGGCTTAGTAGCCTATCTCTCCAGCCCGTATTCCCTTAAATTTAATAACCTTTAAATACTCTTCTCCACTGGTTTCATCCCTTGAACACTTTAACTGTTCTTTTCATGGTATATATGAAACAGATCTCAGAAATCTGAGGCCCCTGCTCAAGGTTATGCAAGCCATCACAATGGGCAGGGGAGTCTAAACAGCCCAGCCAGAGCTAGTTGTGCAGGGAGCCCCAGAGAAGCAGCTTTTGTGAGTCCTCATCTGTCCTGGATGGGCTTTTATTTCTTCACTGGTGCAGCTGCCTCTGAGGTCATCCATGCACTTATAAATAACCCCTCCTCACCCACTGTCCTGTAAGTGGGCTCAATAAACTTACTGCCCACTAAGCTAGATTTCAGTGGAATTGATTGTTCTGTCATCGGTGCAAACATGTTTGTCGACAGATCCCCCAGCAAAAGTCACACAACACAGCTCTTAATTGCTGTGGTTAAAGAAGGATAGTGAAGAGAAGAAAGACAGCCTGGGTGGTGTCTTACCACCATGTTCACCACAACCCCATTGTTCAGACCCCCCAATCCAGTTTAATCTCCTCATGGAAAGGGCCGTTAGAAAACAATTATTAGCCGGAGGTGATGGTATACACTTTTAATCCCCACACTCAGGAGGCAGAGGTGGGATCTCTGAGTTCAAGGCTAGCCTGATCTACATAACAAGTTCCAGGACTACCATAGAGGAGACCCTGTCTCAAAAACAAAAAGCCAAACAAACAAAAACCATTTATTAGATTATGCACATACGGCTATCACCATTGTATCTCTAGCTTTGCCTCTTAAAAAACAATAATTGGAGTTGTTCAATGAGATGTCCTCTGTAAACACAGTGAGTCTCCATGGTACCATATGCAAGTAAAACCAGAACTGCGTGTACATATACAAACACCTTGAGGTCAGAAAGGATGAATGAATGAAATTCCACTTGTGTTGCATCTTCCACATTGGCCCCTCAAAACTATATAGTCGTTCACCCACTATAGGTATCACTGACACTTGGATAGACAAATCAACACCCAACTAAACAGGACTATTAAGTTATTTCGTAATTAACAGTGTCCTCTGAGGTAGTTTATACTACTAAATGAGCTGTGTATTTCATCATTAGAAAAAAGCAGCAATGAAGTTGTTGACAATTTTGCATATGCTTTTGCCTTCTTGAGCACTAGGAATGTATCTGAAAAGGCCTTGGAGAAAGAATGAGTAAGCAATATTGGGCACCACATTGCCAGCAAGTGATTTGCATTCATTACCTCCCTTAATCCTCTAAATAACCTTATAACAGCATTCAAATGCAAGAGGACTTGTAAATAGGTACTGTGATCCAGAGGTCACCAATGAGGAAAACTGAAGCTGAGTGATGGAGGGAAATTGTCACCAAGTGGCAAAGTGGTCTCAAGGGTCTTAAATGCTTTGTCGTTACCAGTGAGATGGAACCATGCACGAGTCCTTGGTAAGCAGCCTCTGTTACTATATATTAGACAGAGAGCAACATCAGGCTCGAGCAGGTATAAATAACCCGGCATAAGGATCTTACACTGTAGTCCCCAGGCCTATTTAGCCCAGTGGCTGTGCATCTTCTACACTTGTTGCAGTAGTGTGCTTCTCTAGTGAGTCACATTCGCAGGAAACCCAGGCAGACCATAGCATTATAAATCAAGAAAGGAAAATAATGTCCACATTGTTACATCTCCAAGAGCTTTTCAACTAAAAGACCTGGAAGGTAACATTTTCTGCACAAATTTCAGTTAGCTGCTTTTGCTTGGGACTGTTCTCTGAGCCAAACTGCCTCCATCTTCAAGAATTTAGCTGTACCCATTTGCAAAAGATCAGTCAACAAGACTTGAGATCCCCTCACAAGTAGGAGGGACAGGGAGGGTCACAGAACTGTCCTGGGACCCTCAGCAGAGTATCCAGCCACTCCTTCCAACCAGTTGAATGCAATTCTACCCTATGCATGTGGTCTCCGAGAGGGGCTAGAACTCCATAAGATGGGAAGAACTAGGGACGGGGTTCCGTCTACACAGCCATAGGGGAGTCACCATCCCTGCTGGGTGTAGACCTTTCAGTGTTTTAAGGCCATCCATGCTCCTGCCTGGAAGCCTTCCCCTGTGCTTCATAAGGGAGCCAAGTCCATCAGTTCTCCAGGGTAAACTTGGGGGGACTATACAATTTGTCAGGGGGACCTCTTGAGAAGGGGAGGTAAATGTTGCCTAGTCCCTCACCTGTGGAGAAAATTCTCATAACACAGTAACCTAACACGTTAACCCCAACACTACCTTTGTTCTTTGTCCTTCATCTGACCGCAGTCCAATAACCACGTCAGGGATATTAATAGGCAAGCAATATTAGCTATGTCCTTTTGTCTTCTTTATACAGAGCCAATCAGGTGTAATAAGTGGTTTTATAGGCAGTTAAACTCCCCAGCAATAGTTAGTAACGCTGTTAGGAACTCTAATTACTGAGTGCATAAATCTTGGACATTTTTTTTCCCTGTGTGATTTATTAAATTGTAAGCACACTCTGACACCTTATTCTTCTACTAACTACAGACATCCAGGAAAAAATAATATACTAAACTATAATCCCTGGCTACCTTACCTGTTGGTTGTCAAGATTCATCAGTATGAGGCTACATGTTGAAACGGTCAGTTTTATATTCATTCCTGAAAACTGAAGATTGCTTTTGCCAAGAACCGTTGACAGGACCTTAATGGGAGCCTTTAAAGATAACAAAACACCACTGTAAGTTATGGATGTGCACCACCTCCTCTCTGATTTCATATACACCAAATGAGCTGGATTGGTTGTGTGGTAGCACTTCACCGAAGCTGTGGTTCTTCAAGTGATATGTGGATATCAAAGTGCATGCGTCAGAACCCACAGCTCCAATACATGTTGCACCAGTGTATGCTGCCCAAAACATCTTGATACAGATTAGAAACGACGTCATGCTATGGCCACTGCAGCATTTCACCACACTTACAGAGTTTCTGCTCTTATGAAAAGTAGTGGTTTGAATACAGAAGAGAAAAAGACACAGTATTTTCCAACTGTCGTTCCTTAGCATATTGGTATCAAATTATTATGTCTTTATATTGCATTACATTACAATGTTGGATTATGAAAGAAAGATTGCTGTTTGAATCATTCACTTGAGTTTCATAAAATATCATTAAGTGAATTTTGGCTTGAGAATAGGTCAAAATGTCAAAGAATTTCTGAAATGGCCCTAGACATATTTCTGCCACTTAGTGCTATGTATTTATATGAAGTGACATTCTCAGTCACTTCAATCACAAAATAAAATAGTGATCAAATCTGAAGAATGTATAAGAAGTTCTATATCCTGCATTAACAAATATGAGCCAAAATTTAACTCTTTATATGAAAACAAGTAAGCACATTCTCATTAGTAAGCAAACTTGCTTTCATCATTAATAAATGTTTTTATAAATCATATGTATACTAGACATATGATTTTTATTTACTATTATCATTTTATGTGTGTGTTTCAAAGTGTGTTTATGAATGTGGGCATGCGCATGTCACAGCATATATGTGGCGGTCCAAGAACAACTTTCAGGAGTTGGTTCTATCCCTCCACCGGGGGATCCAGGGATGGAATTGAAGTCATCAGGAGTTTTGGTGGCAAGTGTTTTTACATTCTGAGCCATCTCTCCAACCTAGAGAATTGTTTTACAATAAATCTCTTATGTCTTACTATCAATAAATGTTTGGTTTGTGTACTTACACCTCTACAGCTGTGGAGTCATGTAAACTGGGGATCTCCCAGCTAGCTGGCTCAGCCTGGAAAACTTCAAATTCAAGGACCCAACTTCCACCCTCAACACACACATACACACACACACACACACACACACACACACACGTGTGCGTACACACACACATACATACACACACATACACACACACACACACACATACGAGGGTTGTGCGTGCTTGTAATACACACACTGGTGGGGCAGAGACAGATCCCTGGGGCTCACTGGCCAGCTAGCCTAACCTACTTGGCAAGTCCAAGGCCAGTGAAAGACCCTGTCTCCAAAATAGATAGATAGATAGATAGATAGATAGATAGATAGATAGATAGATAGATAGCAATAGATAGATGATAGATAGATAGATAGATAGATAGATAGATAGATAGATAGATAGATAGATAGATAGATAGATAGATAGCAATAGATAGATGATAGATAGATAGATAGATAGATAGATAGATAGATAGATAGATAGATAGATAGATAATAGATAGAGGAGGGAGACCGAGCCTCCACAACCACGGGCACACGTGTACACCCATACCCACATTCAAACATGCACACACATACATAAAATTCTCAGGCAAAAGGGGGCCACAAATAAAAACTTTAAAGAAGCCCGAGAATAGAATGACCGCTTTTATATCATTTTGCCATAGTTAAATTGACATAAAACAAGAAGCTCACGTAAATATTCACCTTTCGCTTTTTAATGGCTCCGTGGGCCCCAGGGACAGCGTCACACAGGCGGCTTATTGCTTCCCTAAAGACAGAAACCGGAGAGAGTCTGAGCATTCTACCTGAGGACTGTAAGAGATCAAGAACAGCATTCAAAAGAGTATAGAGAAAGGACACAGTGGTGTGGCTGATATAACGGCTTCAGCTCAGTCCCACACTACAAGGCACTGTACTTGATTTTTCTGCAGTTCAAACCCAGGAAAACTTAGCAACACTCTAATACTGAAAAGTTATCTTGCAAGGAGTCCTGTGATTCACTTTATTGCTCTTCCCCGCCCCCTTTGGATTTTCAGATTTATTTTATTGTGATGTTGATTTTTAAGAAGCAAGGAGAAACCATTTTCTTGGAATAAATCACAATTCCACCCTGAGCAAAATCCTCACCATGGTGTTGTGACTAAAGGTCATACTATTTCACCACAAAAGACAATTAAATATGAATGAATCTGACAGGAGAGGAAGCATATGAGGAATGGGAAAAGCATTGAACTTCAAGGTGGTCTCAAATGGAGCCATATTGACTCCGCTACTGCTGCAAGCCGTTGAACTCCCGTGTAATCTCACAGAGCAGAAGAAAATCAATTTCAAGTCCTCTCCTTTGCTAATTTTCTGACCTTACTGTATACTGTGCTTCCTGAGGAACAGGCAGCACTATTAATAAATAAGAGTTGCTGTTAATGGAGGTGCTGAAGGAGCAGGCGCCTCCTCCCCGGAAGGGTGGTTACGATGAGAAGCTTCTGGTCCAGGGTTGAACATTCATAACCAACCAGGCTTTCCTTCTATAAGTGGAACACCCAGGCTGTTCACAACACAAAGGGAAAAGATCGTTGTTAAAATTAATGAATTCCATCTGTACATACATACAATGATGTAGTGCAGCTTTTTAATATATTCTAGGATGATTTCAAAGAAAAGTAGGAGCCATCAGAGCAAGACTGCAGACATGCTTCTAAAAAGCCAGCTAGGACAGGTTGGAGATCCGTGTTCTAAAGAATACTTTGCGGAAGTAAGCAGAATTTCCAAAGATTCTCATCGTTTCTACAGAACATGTTTTGGCTCAGAATTTTTGGTTTTCTCTGAATAAATGAAACTTTCTTCCAAGGTATTCTTCTTCTTTCACGTAACTACTTTCGCAATTCACCAAAGGAAAGAACTGCTCTTTGGTTTAGTATTCTCTTGCGAGGTCACATTTATTGTTCCTCCAATATCCCAGTCTTTGTTTTCTGGAATTAACTGAAGGATGATGCAGAAGGTTGTGCTTTCTTGCTTGGTTGTTTGTTTGATATTTTAGTCATCTAAATGATTATTTGAATTGATGAGATTCTTCTAATTGGTCCAAGTTGACCTCTGGTATCACTAAAATAACTCATCTATGCTCCTTACTGTATTGATAGAATTCGATAGAGTATTTTAAGAAATGGAAGACAGTCTACTCCCTGGGAGCCGTTGGGAATGCCGGGTAAGTGGTTTGAAATAACAATGGAAACGGTGATGGATGATGCTGCTGCCACATAAAATAATTGCTAGTTAGCATTAAATCGTTACTTTCTATAGTATCTTGTATTTTTACAAAGTGCTTTCCCAAACACTCTGATTCCTGTACATCAACTGTCAGTAGCATCTAATGAAATTAGCATTGTGAATCTGACTGGAAGGGAATGGGCTCTTTCAGAAGGTGAACCATCCTGCCAGAGTGGAATTGGGATCACAGACACAGAAGTATGAGCAAAGACAAGTGGGAATCCAGTACTGGATGAAGGGAGCTCAAGCACGTGACAGTGCTAGAGCCTGGTGTGAGAAGCTGAGGGACAGATTACCCGTTAAAGGCCAGATAGCAACTGTGTTAGGGTTTAGTTCCAACAAAAAGCAGCCCAAGACAACATATAAACAAGTGAACACAGCTGTGTGCTAATACAACTTTATTTTTAGGAATAGGGCCTGGCCAGGCCGTAGTGTGCCATCCCCTGAATTAAACCACTTACACAACAATAGAAAAGCTTAGTCTTAGAAAACAAAGCTGGGTATGGTAGCTTCATATCCTAGCACTCAGGAGACTTAGCCTGGAAGAGCTTCCGTTCTATACCAGCCTGAGCTACAAGCAAGTCATTGTGTCAAATGACAAAAGAAAACAAAATGGGAACATGTTCATATTCATTGTGCTTTTAAAATTGAAAATTAAAAAAAAACTACAAGATATCTCATGCACATTTAAATTAGGGAAAAAAAGAAAATACAAAATTGGTTTTTAGGAAAAATGGGAAATTCTAGTTCAAACATATTTATCTGTTGTTAGGAACCGACCAAATTATTCTAAGGGGTAATTTGGTAAAATTTGACAAATATTGGGCCTGTAAGTTGACTCCGTTAGTAAAGTTATTTACTGCGGCCTGAGTTTCATCCCTGAGACCCACATGGTGGAAGTAGAGAATCCACCCCTACAAGCTGTCCTCTGACCTGCACATGGTGGAAGGAGAGAATCCACTCCTACAAACTGTCCTCTGACCTCCACAAGTACACCAGAGCACGCATGCCCTCACACACATACCCCAAAATAAATCAATGAAAGTGTAAAACATTTTAAAATAACAAATACAAAGTTTGCCAAGAGTTTGATGGGAGAGAATGTGATTGAAATAGTTGAATACTGTGTATGTAACAGAAACTCTTTAATTAATACTGACCCACAACCAAGTGATAGATAAAATGTAAAAGCTAGATACTGTGGTTTGGGATGTTAGGTATTCGAGCTGCAGAGGAACTAGGGGGAGAATCACATAAAGCAGTGGGGAAAGGGTAGATATTCAAATGTGACAGGCTGGTCACCTTCATCCTGTACAAACAACATTACAGAAGGTGCGGATGAAGTTATGTGACTGTGCTGCCAGCCTGGGAGCCCAGCACTTGATCACTGAGACAGAGGCTGGGAATTGGCAGCCAGCCTGGGCTACATAGCAACATTGTCTCCAAAATCCAAACAAGCTTACAAACACTAACTTGGGTTATTTATTGGCATTTGTGACTTAGGGTTTATTATTTCTCTTGCTTTTAAATGTTTATTATGTATCGTAATTTTTATGAGTACGTGTGTGTGTGTGTGTGTGTGTGTGTGTGTGTGTGTGTGTGTGTGTGTGTGTGTACACCATGTATATGAAGAAGTTCACAGAGCTCAGAAGCAAAAAGACATCAGATCCTCTGGAACTGGAGTTAGAGGCATTGTGAGCCACCATGTGGGTACTGGGAATTAAACCTAGATCTTCTGAAAAAGGCTCTCCTCATTCTTTTGAGGATGGCTACAGTCAGAGACTTTCACACTCTCAGAAGCTACAGGAACCTCAGTTGGCCTAGGTTGTGTGAATGTACCTTGCACGAATATT